>NC_039362.1:139768301-142259971 GCF_003573695.1 Papaver somniferum
CTAAATCCCAACACTGGGATGACGGAGGAAGCCATATTTCATACGTTTGGTAATTATATTTAATTCTTCTTATGATTTTTTGCATTAATTTAATCGTTTTATGATTTTTTTAATTAGTTGTGAAGTCGTATGATGATGTGTGCTTGGTCTAAGTGCTTTTGATGCATCATGCTAGTGATTTACAGTTAATCTATTTAAAATCTACCTTGGCAAAGAATTAGAGTCAATAAACAAGAGCTATAATTGTCTAAGAATTGATTTTTGAACCACATGGTATGAGGTTTGGTGGAATCCTGAGTCTCAGTAATCTCAGGATTACTGAGATTATTATTATATATTTTCTTTATTTTTATTGTTTTCTATTATTAAGTCTGAAATTGAGTCTACACAAGTTCGAGTTGAACGAACTTTATTTACCACTTAAAAAACTACATCAATTTTTGGCGCCGCCGACACGGATTTGTATTTAGATTTGTTTTAGGTTTATTTTTATTTTTATTATTTTTTTTGTTCTTTTTTACGCGTTTTGGTATTTTTCGATTCTTTTCATATTTGGAGCGAAGCTACAAGGAAAGAAAAGTACTATAAAAGGAAAGCATCGCCAAAAAAGGAAAGAAAAGAGGAATCTGAAAGGAGTGAAGAAGAAGATTTTGTATATAGTTATTTTGTTTATTTTTAGAAACTGTAAATAGGATTTTGTTTTTGTAATTTTTCTTTTCCTTTTTGGACATTTTTATTTTTGACTTTATTTTTGGACTGGACATTATTATTATTATTCTGAAACCCTAAGGAAGGGTTAAAAATTAAATATAAACTGTTCGCAGGGAAGGACGACAGTTACGATACTGTCTCGGCCCCTCGGGTTCGTACACTGACATTGGAGTCGGTGGCCTGAGTCGACTTCAACGGTTCATCGCCCGTCTGGTACGGGAGGTAAGACTCTATCCACCCACGAATCCCCTTTCAGTGGATTTTATTTTGTGTGACAACTCACACCCCTGCAGTAGAATGTCAAACTGGTATTACAATAGCCAATACAACGAATATCCGACTGAGTTTCAAAATGGACGTTACTACTTTGACCATAGTGTGAATAGTGGTTGGGAACACCAGCCTTTTGAAGATTATGGTCCATACCATGGTGAGCCCAATTACTATCCAAATATGCACCGGTCATATGAGAAAAATTCTTATATTTCTCCTTTAGAAGAGTCTCTCAGGAAATTAGAAGAGTCGACACGTAGGATAGCTGAGATGAATAACTTAGTTTATGACGAAAGAAAACTTTCTATAGAGGAATCCCTCAAGCTGATAGCTGAGACGAACGAAAGAATTGCTCGAAATAATCTTAATTTTCAATACAGTGTCTCCAATAATACCCTTGAAAATGAGGATAGTTATTTGCATAAACAGGATGACGGGGATATAATTGGTAACACTACTTGTTGTTTAGATGAGGTTCAACCATTTTCATGTTATTATAATGATTATGATGAGGATAGTGTTGATGAAGAATTTGGAATAAATAGGCATAGTGATCAGGAATTTGCTACTCCAATTGAGCTTAATAATAATATTATTTCTAGTTCAAATCCAAATAATTTTAATAATTATTCACCTATTCAAAAGGACGAGGATTTGACTAGAGATACTCCCGTCTTAGACGATGTAGTATTTCCTTTTGATTACGAAGCTAATAATGGTTTAGAGGAACGAGTATATTTTGAGTCTTGCGATTTAGAAACAATAGACTTAGAAAAAGAAAATGAACTCGTCGAGATGAGTGAGGATGTACCCATAAGAATCAATTGACCATTTTCATGAATTAGATGACCTTGAAATTAGGGAAGTTGTGACTAGTCTTTCTAGAGACACTGAAAACTCTAAGTTTGGGGGTGATTATCATTCTCCATGTGATTTAACTCTTAGAAAGGTCCCTCACTTGGGACTTGACATATGTGCCTCAACCATTTTACAAGATTATCTTCATACACGTTTTCCTGAACCTAGTGATGTCCACAAGAAATTTCAGTTATTAGAAACCCATCCTCTGGTTGATGTAGTTTACCCAGGCTATGATACCCAGATTGACTTTGTTTTCCCACCAAATATTTTTCTTCCAAATGTGGGAATGTTTGATTTTCAAATGTGTCGAATATTAAGTTTTGAGACTAAACCTAATTACTTTAGGAGATTAGAGTCGACATACTTGTTTAAGGAAGATCACCACTCTCATTGTGGTCAGCTGTGTAAGTCAAATCTGATTGACTTAGAGGATCCTCAATTATTCAGGTTATTATTATGTGATTCTAAGTTTTTATTTGAGTTTTTCCAGACTCTAGAACATGAACATTTGGATCTAACCTATGAGGAAATGCAACCCATGAAAATATTTTATTTGGACCCAGTTATAGATCTTGAACCTGAACCACAACTAGATGTAGTTGTCTTAAACAGGAAACTAGACAAGGGTATGCTTTATTTGTTCATTTTCTTGGCATGTTGCAGATTCCTTTTACTTGTGATAGCTCTATTTGGTTTTGATGACCCACGGATGTTTCGTCTATTACTTTCTGATTTTATAAGGTGACTAATCCTTTCTTAGTCTGGCTGAAGACATTAAACTTAGCACTTCTTGGGAGGTAACCCATTCTCATGCAACACGGTAATATCTTTCCTTATATCTTTTGCTTCCAATGGTAACAGTTTCTCCTTGTTCATGATTTTAATTTGATCTTTAGAACATTGAGGACGATGTTGGATTTAAGTTTGGGGGTATAGGAGAAACTTTTTAGTTGCAATAATTAAACTCCAGAGCCTAGAAATTTATCCCTATTAAGGATGACACTAACCAATCTAAGTGGATGGAAGCATTTTGGTTGTAGGAGTTGAGGAACCAATCTGACTAGATGGAAACATCTAAAGAGTCTATTCATAAAAGCATAGAGCTCAGGTGTTAGAAATAACATGATAGTTTCACCATATCTCGTTGAGTCCTTTTCACTTCTGTTTTTAATTTTTTTTGTTTTTAAACTATGTTTCTCTAACTTATTAGGTGGGGCTCACGATTCAAGTTGTTACCAATGCTAGGGTGAATTAGAGTGATTGAGATACAAAAAAAAAAAATGTTGAAAAAGAAAAAAAATGAGTTGAAAAAAAAAGAGACCAGACCATCAAACCAACTGGAATAAATTCAATAAAGTCGACCACTGGAACCCTTGTATATGCCGGTTGTGTTGACCTACAATTAGGATTATCGACCACTGGTACCCTTGTATATGCCAGTGTGTTGATATTAGTCAGACTAGTATCTCAGTCCATTAGGATAGGTTCATTTTGGCGGAGGCCTTCAGACAGATATGAGAAACACCGTTCACCTAGTAAACATCAAAACCATCTATGTTTTTCTATATCCATCTTCTTGATCTATCCATGTGATTAGTTTTGACTCCGGATATCGATGTCCATAGTGCGAATATCTGAGTAGAGCTCTGTCACTTCATATGAATTTTAGTATGCTTGAGTGCAAACTCGTGTACGACAATGAGAATTTCGTATCAGGGTACTTCCTCTTGTAGTCAATAAGTATGCCAACCAAGGAGATTCTTTAGTGCCTTCCAAGGTTCTGTGTAGATAGTTAGGGTCTGGAATAAAAAGGTTTTGTGGGTATACCTATGGTATGCCCTCCGGAGACAACACTCCGCCACTAGGGACACCTAGGGGTTTAAAGGCTTATTGCATATGCTAAATGCAATCGACGATGCCTGCGACAGTGAGTTAGGATTTTATTTTTATTTTATTTTTGCTCGAGGACTAGCAAATAATAGGTTTGGGGGTATTTGATAGACACATTTTTGTGTCTGATATAATCTCAATTGTATATATTGTTAGTTCTCGATTTTGTATTTATTTTGGCTTTTTATGTCTTTGTAGGTGTTTTTGGAAAAATAAGATTTTGCGGCGAAATTGGCTCGAAAAGTGTTTTTTGCGTTCATGGGAGGACATTTGATATTCGGACCCTCACTTTGGATAAGGGGTAACCTAATTACTAAGGGGAATCCCATTTTCAGGCATCTTCTAATCGCACCCCTACTCTGGATAAGGGGCAACCATCTTCAACATTCAAAAATCAGGTTTTGGCGGGAAAAAAGTGTAGTTAAAGAGCAGTTTTGGAAATCGTGATTTGGAGGAGTTTGAGGTCGATTAAACCTCTGATTTTCATAGGATAGACTCCTTATGGGTCTAGGAATCTGATATGGGTGTTTAAATCGATTAGATTGGGCTCAAACGACGGATTTTTCTCACAACAAGAAAATATGGAAAGTCACATGTGTGACCTGTTTTAGGGAATTTAGAGTGATTAAAATGCTGTAAACCTTCTCAAAGATTTGTATCTATCTAAGGAAGAGTTTATAATAAAAAAGGAAAGCTCAGAAACACGTAGAAATCCTAAAACAAGAAACTGTCGCAACTTGGCCGTGAAGAGAAGGAAAGAGATTTTGGAAGATTTGGGAGAGATTTAATCGGTATTTTTGATATAAATAGATGTCTTGGGTCATATAGAAGAGGTGTCGAGAGTTTGGGAACCTAAGGAGAGCCAGAGAAGAAGAAATCAGAGTTTTACCAAACTCTGTTTCTGCTGCTGCTGCTGTTGAAGAAGAAGAACGCGAAGAACATTGACCCACGGTAGACAGTCGCAGAAATGTGTCGCTGTTTAACAGCTGAAGAACATTAAGCTTTTCAGGGCAGTCTTATTTCAGGGCAGTCTTAAATCAGCGACAAAGCAACAGTTTTTCTGTAACAGTTCCATTATAACAACTGTTTTGCAACACCAATACACTGTTGCAAACAGTCTGTGTTATTACTTTTCACTCTTTTAATCATCTTTTGAGCAACAAACACATATTTTGAGATCATGATTAATATGAGGAGCTAAACCCCAACACTGGGATGACGGAGGAAGCCATTTTTCATACGTGTGGTAATTATATTTAATTCTTTTTATGACTTTTTGCATTAATTTAATCGTTTTATGATTTTTCTTAATTAGTTGTGAAGTCGTATGATGATGTATGCTTGGTCTAAGTTCTTTTGATGCATCATGCTAGTGATTTATAGTTAATCTTTTTAAAATCTACCCTGGGAAAGAATTAGAGTCAATAAACAAGGGCTATAATTGTCTAAGAATTGATTTTTGAACCACATGGTATGAGGTTTGGTGGAATCCTGAGTCTCAGTAATCTCTCGACATTGTGACAAACCTTGTGTATATATTTTCTTCATTTTTATTGTTTTCTATTATTAAGTCTGAAATTGAGTCTACACAAGTCCGAGTTGAACGAACTTTATTTACCACTTAAAAAACTACATCAACCGATCCTAGTACCATGTCATGGTGAGGGAACCGATCCTAGTGAGAGGTCCCCTTACAAAGAAGTGTAAAAACTTATTTGCGCATAACTTCTTCGTCCGAACTCGGAATGACCTCATTCTTTTTGCGTTGGTTTCGTAATTTAATTTCCTATAAGATTGAGGTAATTGGAATATTTGATTTTATATTGAATATTTATGGTGTATTGCAAATTGATTTATCGGATGTTTGATTTCGGTTTTACAACCTTAATATTCAATCTCATATATTGTGAACCCTCATGGTTTGGGTGAATTTTTGATTTAGCGGGATTAAGTTCTAGCCCTAGTAGGTAGGCTTTATCAAAGGATTATGAGGGGTTCTAATAGAAACAGTATGTGAAAAAGTCATAATATGTTGAATCGGTTTTTGGTTTAGCATAAAAGCATATGTGTTTCGACGGTTTTTAACTTTTGCTTGCAATTGTTAAAACCGGTTTTCAACCTTTCTCTGGTAAAGGTTGAGGTGTGTTGTTATTCTTTTGTTTACGCATAAGGATGACAACGTGGTGATATTTCGATATCAATTCTCCCTGGACGAAGATGCTATCATATTGGAGAAATGGATGCGAAATTTGAGGTAACAATCTTGCTAGTTAATTGTTTTCCTGTTTAAGAAAAGCATGAGTTTATATTATATATATTTGTTGCTTTTGCTTAACAAAATTTAGGTTCATTTTATATTTATTCCATGATGTGTGTGGATGTGTGTTTCAATTGGTTCCTGTTAAGAAAAACTATTGTTATCTTGCTTTATTGTGTGGTATCAATCGTTTAGGCATACAAAATTTTGGTACAATTGATGTGTGTGTGATTCAATTGGTTCCGGTTAAGAAAAACTATTGTTATCTTTCTTTTGTATAGTTTCAATGGTTTAGGCTTACAAAATTACGGTACAATTGCGGTGCTTTTAATGTCTATGTTGTTTCAATTGCTTCCGATTGAGGTGAATAATTATGCAAGTTTATTTATGTTGGTTTGTATGAATTATTTATGGATTAACGAAATAATATGTGTACGGAATGAGTAGCTTAGTCCAATTCGATTCCGGATAAGAAACTAAGTTAATTCCGATCTTAGTTTGTCTTATCGAAGTGAGGTTTTAGTTATTCAAGTCTAATTGAATGCCTAAACAAGGAAATGATAGTTAACTAACCTAGTATTTGGTTTGTTTAAAATTGAAAGGTCTAAGTTTATGGATAATTAGAACCTGATGAGAAAAATGGAGTTAATCTTTATTTTGGTCTTATCGAATTAAGCAGTTGTTTTTGAACAATCGGTTTAGCAAAGGAACTAATGTGTTTAGTTGTTTTTGGTTTGCTAAACTAAATGGGAAAAATTGTTTCCTTGGTAATATATCAAAATAAGACTACTTGTAGTTTCGGTTTTAATATTGGTTATCAGAACGTGATGTGTGGAACCCTCGTGCCTAACTCTACAGGTTTGCAAGTCTACTATGAGATTTGTAAGATTCTTTTCTTGTTGTCCTTTATTTTTTCGTTTCTTTGTCATTTTTGTGACAAAAAGGGGGAGAAATATATGGAGTAAACAAGTGATATTGGCATTGATTTTATATTAATTGGTATCATTAAGGAAAAGAACATTGGTACTTGAATGTTTTATCTAACGAAAGAGTGAAAGCACGGACTAAGGGGGAGTAACATGTCATATAGATTGGTATAACAAAGACGCGCGAATTGAATATCTACCTATCTTCCTTAGGGGGAGTATTTTCTTTTTTATTATAATGTCAACAATGACATTTTCAAGGTTTGAATGTAAGCAGTTTTATTGTGGTGTTGAATCGGGAATCAAGCGGAGTGTAATGAATTCTTGTAATTTGTTTATCCATATGATGTAAGAGTTTTGTCACTAAAATTGAAAAAGGGGTAGATTGTTAGAGCATTGCTCGGTTGAACCCACCAAGTGTTGGTATGTCAAGTTTGGTTGTCATATTTTAGTGAATCAAAACTCATGTTAAGAGTCGCTTGATTATGTACTAGAGTTAAACTTCGTATAGGTTAGCCTGAAAGAATTATGATATGAGACATTACAAGTATTGCGAAGTCTTGAAGATGTGAAGAAGCAAGGAGCTACAACGACAACAATCATCCTTCCACTTGAGGTTAGTGATATTTGACTTGAACTGTTTCATTCCCTAAAGTATCTTTCAATTCGTGCATATTGAAAACATAACTGCGAAGCATATAAGAACTCTAGATAGACATAGTATTAAGGAATACAATACGAGGTTTATTTATTAACCTTTAAACCTTGTAGATAAGACATCGCCATAATCATTTGAATTCTATTGTGATTATGTATGGGTATGAGGTGAGGATTTCATCCTAGGGAACAATGTTTACATGTGTTCTAAGGAACTAAGTTCATAAACTTGTTTTTGAACCGAAAAGGAAATTGCCAGGAGTTATTGGTTTTTTTATTCATTGCGTATCTTATGAAAAATCAATATGTGTGATAGAGTATAACCGCTCACAACTTGTTGTGTTCTTGGTAGAACTATTCACAAAGTCCCGACTTTTGTATTGGTACAAATTTTATTAGGAAAACCAATCTTAAGTAATCACCTGTGGTATGATCAGATTATGTCTGCCTTGGGGAAAGGGAACCGATCCTAGTAAGGGAAAGGGAACCGATCCTTATAAGGGAAAGGGAACTGATCCTAGTAAGGAAAAGGGAACCGATCCTTATAAGGGGTGCAGTACATCAAGGGGAACCGATCCTAGTATAGGGTGCAACAAGGTTTATACAAGAAAGGGGAACCGATCCTATGGACATGTGCAACACATATAAGTTAGATACCATATATATGTGGGGAACCGATCCTAGTACCTAGTCAACCGAATCTTTGGGAAGCTAGTGTGACTATGCGTAGTACTCACATGGAGGTAGAACCAAAACTTGTTTTGGTAGAACCGTAAACCCATGATTGTGATTGAATGTTGGTTTGATCAATCACATAGTTCTCCAAAGTCATATGAACCAATTCTAAACTTATTTGGAAGAGTGCCAAATCGGTTTCAAGGTTGTTAGTGTGAAAGAGAACTTACAAAGTAAAGATGTCAACAAACTTTGAACACGTGGTGTGAATGTTTATTTCTGTAATTGTTCAAAGATATTCCTTAACGGCTAAGGGAAGAGAATCCCAAGATCGAAACATAAGTAAGTTAAGAATCTTTAATTAAGGTTATTAATTTATCTTTGTAGGAAATTACAGAATTAGTAATGTGCATTTACTAATTAGATTTTCCGAGGGATTTCGATTGTTATTTTGGACAAAGCATTTCCAGGAATTATGAAAACCGAATCTGTGCATTTATGAATATCTTGAGAATATTTCAGTTTTGTAAATTCCTTGGTGTCCAAACTTGCTTGTCTATAAATACACGAAGTTTTCCTTTCTAGCAAACTAATCCTTCGTAACAACAGACTTCCTCTTTTGTCTTTGTTACTGGTGTAGCCGCCTATCGGAGAGGAGAGTAATCCAATTAGGTGAAATCTCTTACGGCCGCTTGTTTTAAAGTCCTCTTTGGGATTGAGAAGCTCTAGCGCAACCCGTTGGTGGGTGATGTAGTTTTTTAAGTGATAAGTAAAGTTCGTTCAAAGACTTGTAGAGATTTGATTTCATACTTAATAATAATAAAATATATATATACAAAAGTTTGTCACAATAAAGAGAGGTATTGAGACTCGGGATTCCACCATAAACTCATTCATGCGATTCATATATTTATTCCAAACAATTATAGCTCAAACAATATTGACTCTAATTCTTTGCCAAGGTAGATTTTTAAAAGATTGACTGTAAATCACTAGCATGACGCATCAAAAGAACTTAGACAAAGTATACATCATCATTCGACATCATAATCAATTAAGAAAAATCATAAAATGATGACAGGGTATTCGTGGGTGGATAGAGTCTTACATCCCCTACCAGACGGGCGATGAACCGTTGAAGTCGACTCAGGACACCGACTCCTATGTCAGTGTATGAACCCGAGGGGCCGAGACAGTATCGTAACTGTCGTCCTTCCCTGCAAACAATTTATATTTAATTTTTAACCCTTCCTTAAGGTTTTAAAAATAGTAATGTCCAATGTCCCAAAAATAAAGTCCAAAAAGTGTCCAAAAATAAAAAGAAAATTACAAAAACAAAACAAACCCTAATACAATTTTCCAAAAATAAAAGAAATAAAATCTAAATATATACAAAATCTTCTTCACTCTTTTCAGACTCCTCTTTTCTTTCCTTCTTTGGCGATGCTTTCCTTTTATAGCGGTTTTTCTTTCTTTATAGCTTTGCTCCAAATCTGAAAAAGAATAGAAAAACACCAAAGGCGTAAAAGAGAACAAAAAAAAATCTAAATAATAAAAAAAATCTAAAACCTAATACAAATCCGCGACGACGGCGCCAAAAACTGATGTAGTTTTTTAAGTGATAAGTAAAGTTCGTTCAAAAATTTGTAGAGATTTGATTTCATACTTAACAATAAAAATATATATATATATATATACAAAAGTTTGTCACAATAACGAGAGGTATTGAGACTCGGGATTACACCATAAACTCATTCATGTGATTCATATATTTATTCCAAACAATTATAGCTCAAACAATATTGACTCTAATTCTTTGCCAAGGTAGATTTTAAAATATTGACTTTAAATCACTAGCATGACGCATCAAAAGCACTTAGACCAAGAATACATCATCAGACGACATCACAATCAATTAAGAAAAATCATAAAACGATGATAATAGTGCAAGTAGTCATAAAAGAATTAAATATAATTACCACATGCATGAAATATAGCTTCCTCCGTCGTCCCAGTGTTGGGTTTTATCTTCTCATATCAAAAACACGCACAAAATAATAATCCATAGCTCAAAAAGGTGTTTTATTGAAGAAATTGCTTAACACATAGATTTGCAACGCTGTAAGGGTGTTACAGACGCCACTGTTACAACGTTCTAAGACTGTAGAAGAATGATAGTTTTATGTTGCAGCAGAATTGCGACTGTTTCTGTTCGTCCAATGTTCTTCGTGTCATTAACTACAGCAGCAGCAGCAATAATTCTCTGCACTGCTTTCCTTCACCTCTGTGGCCTCCCAATTGACCCCCCCAACTCTCTATTCTCATGTTTAGGTCTTCTATCCTTCTATTTATACACAACATCCACAATGTCCCGAGAAAATCTTTCTTTCTCCTCCACCGCAAGTTCCGGGATTTCTTTCCTTTTTATTCTTTTTTTATGCGTCGACTGAGTTGGTATCGACTCTCTTAATGATAGAATTAAATCTCCAAGGGAAGATATTCACCAAATCCACCAGATAACTTCCTAAGATACGCTGAATAACCCGTGATATTCTCCACCTCTGTTTTCTTCCAAGTGACGTTTCTTCCTTTCTTTTCCGAATCCGAGACAAGTACCTATTCAGTTTTAACCTAACAGGATATTCCCAATCGAACTGCGAAAAAAACTCCATCTAAATCTCTCGAAATTCTCCAACAAAATCTTCCCAAAAATAACTCGAACAACCCGAGTAACTTTACTTCCCTGTTTTGCTTCCAACCGATATCTATCCAAATTTAGTCGAAGTAATGGCTTATAAGACCTGTTTAGCATTAACATGCCTAAATAAATCCAACTCGGCGATTGAATCTCTCTACAACAGCTCCAAAACTCAAGTCCAAATTTGTCAGTGTCTGCACTTGATTTTCCGCCAAAATTTGGATTTCAAACAAAGAGGATGAGTGCCCCTTAACCAACTTTCGGGTGTCTTTAACACTTGTGGTGTCCTGGTTGTAAATTACAAGTGGGTGCCCATTAGTAATTGAGTGCCCCTTATCCAAATAAGGGGTGCCTTTAGTGATTTTCTCCCACGAGCACAAATACCACTTTTCGAGCCAATTTTTCTACGCATGTTTATTTCTCCAAAAACACCTACAAAGACACAAAAAGCCATAATAAATACAAAATCGAGCACTAACAATATATACAATTGAGATTATATCAGACACAAAAATGTGTCTATCAGTGGGAAACTAGATAATTGCGGTTTATCTTTGTTTTCGATTGATTTGATTGACTAACGGTGGTTGAAATCTGATTGCACCTAGTTTGTTTATTCTTGAGAATCTTCTCTTCTGATATAAGATTCACTCAAACTAGTTCAGAGTTTCGACAGGGATCTTTAGAATGTTGTTAGTTCTAAAGACGTTCTTGTGATAATCCATTGTTAACAGAATCTGTTCTGTGCGTGATTGATCACAAGAGATTCAAGTGATTGTGTGCAAGTTTTATTGAAGATTTAAGAAGATTCGAAGACAAAGAAGATATTGAAGATCTGACTTGGGTTTTATAATCTTTGGTGTGCACAATACTTGTTTGGGTAAAAGAGGATCCAATTAATAATCGGTTTATCCTTGTGGTAGATTGGATTGATTAATTGAGTAGATCGGCATCAACACGGTTCTTCGTATTAAAGGTGTTGTTTGCTTAATCTTAATCGATTACCTTTGGGTAATTGAACATAAGATATATATAGACCTGACGAAGGATTTTATGTTGAGATAAACGGAAGAGCCTTTGTCCGACTCATATCACTTGGTTGAATAGAGTTGATACCAAACATATTTCTTGTTCCTTTACTGTTTGGAATACGAACCAAAGGGATTGTTCCAAGTACGTGACTTATTCATAAGTCGGAGGCGTGGGAATACAGACGGAACTAGGTGAACTATAGGGTTAGTTACTTGGTCTCAACTATATGAAGTTAAGTGTAATTTTGTGAAGCGGCTTAATCCTAAGAGTATTCAATTCTGGACTAGGTCCCGAGGTTTTTCTGCATTTGCGGTTTCCTCGTTAACAAAATCTTGTTGTGTCATTTACTTTTATTTTACGCATTATAATTGTTTTATTATAATTAAATTAAACTACACAAATGTTAATTCTTATTTACTTGACAAGCAATCCTATTGTGTTTGGTTAAGTATGAACCTTTATAAAGTAAACATACTTCGTTGTTGTATTGTCTCGATCTCGTATCCATAGACAATCACATGAAGTGTGAACCGATTAGTTGTATTGTCTCGACTCAGTCCATAGACACTCACTTTCGGAGAAAGGACTTATAGGTAGGAAAAGTTTTATCTTGAAGTATATTGGGTACCATCGCCTTTTCACTTATGTCGTCCTTGAAGTCTAGATTAGGGTTTGATGAGTGTTTTACACTTTCTTGTAATGGACGAAAAGGTGGAGTTTGCCTCAAGTGGTCAAACCACCTACAAGTCCAGATTATCTTGGTTAATCAAAGTGTAATCCATGCGTATATCACTGCACATACACCTCAACAACCTTGGCTATTCACCGGAATATATGGACCTCCACAACCTCAGGCGAGATGGGATCTGTGTAAAGACTTCAACAACATCATACACCTCATAACCTCCCATGGATACTAATGGGAGACTTCAACGAGGTGTTTTTTCAGAGGAAAAAAAAGGAGGCAGACTTGTTAACCATGACCAAACAAAACTCTTCAAAGATGTGATCAACTCTAATGGTCTTATCGACTTGGGTTACTATGGCATACCCTGCACTTGGTCAAACAAACAACAAGGATCCAACCTTATTTTGGAACGTATTGATCGTTGGCTCAGCAACCAACAATGGCTACAACTACACCCTCATGCAATGATTCAGCACCTTCCTAGAATTGCGTCGGATCATGCACCCATATTACTCAAAGAGAATGCCATCCGGGACCACAACAAATACCATTCCATATCGAACATATCTGGATACTACACCCTCATTTCCATGATATAGTCAACAATGCATGGAATCAGTTTTGCAACCCTGATCCTCCAACGATCTTACTCATGAGAGTGAGCAACACATCAGACACTCTACAGATCTGGAGTAAGAATACGTTTGGACACCTACCAAGCTTGATCAAAGAAGCTAAGAAAAAAATAAAAAAATCCCAAACCCATTGTGCTTATTCAACGGGCCTGACGCTTGCATACTGGCTAGACATTTAACAGCAAGATCGAAATACTCACCTCACATTCGTCCACTTCCAAGAGATTTTCTGGAAGCAGAGATCAAGAGTTCAATGGTTGAGAGAAGGTGATCTGAATACTACATTTTCTCACACACAGGCAACCATCCATAGGCATATCAACTATATCCGACAAATCAAACAGAAGAAGGACGATGGATAGACACACCAATGGAAATGGGCCAAGATTTTGTCAAGAATTCCACCCAACAGTATTGTGCTCCATCCACAGTGATAGACACGAGTCTATTTGACTGCATCCATCCAAGTTTAACGGAAGCCCAAATAGAGAGTCTAACTAAACTTGTCTCAACACCAGAAATCAAAGAAGCAGTAGATTCTATCGGCGTGGATAAGGCCCCAAGCCCAGACGGCTTCACCAGTAAGTTCTTTAACTTTGTTTGAGAGACTACAGGGCCACAAATCATTAACATGGTCAGATATTTCTTCCAACACAACTACCTACAAGAACCAATAAACCACACCCATATCACCCTAATCCCAAAAATTCCAAACCCAACAACCCCTACCCACTTCAGGCTCATTGGTCTTTGTAACGTAGTTTACAAAATCATCACAAAAATTCTGGTGAACCGACTTAGACCCATTTTACAATTCATCATCAACCCATATCAGAGTGCATTCATACTCAAAAGATCGATCCACGACAACATTGCAATTGCTTCTGAACTGTTTCATGTAATAAGAACAACACCCCCATCCAAACACCCAAAAATTGCACTGAAGCTGGATATACAAAAAGCTTATGACTCCCTAGATTGGGCATTCATAGATCAATCACTGAAAAAACTTGGCTTCCCGACACCTTTCGTTCAATGGGTAATTGGTAGGCGAATATAGATGTGTAAATAAGATGAATAAATGGATGCCTACAGTGATACCGCAAGTGCACGGTGTTGTTGCAGTGAGTGCACAAGTACGGGTCGAATCCACAGGGACTTGGGTGTGTGTTGAGATCCTCCTAAGCTAATTCTATATGCAAGGCAGTGACAAAAGATAACTGTGAGATGTTGGCAGGAAGCAAAGAAAGTGACTAAGAATGACAGTGGAAAAAGTAGTGAAGAAAATGAAAACAATGGGAATGGAAGTGTGATTCTAGGGTTAAGATTTCCCTTTCACCTAGCTAGTTCACCTAGGTTAAATCCTTGTCCCTAATGGACAAGAGGGTCTAGTTCAATCTAGTCTCTTGGCCAGGGCAATTCATGTGGCAAGTTATCTAACCTAAAATCCTTAGATTAACCCCTAGCATTGCCTATCTGATTAAAGCATAAACAATCACAGGTCATTTAGGTTTCTAGGTCTCTAACTAATATGGCTTTGTTAATCCCTCAGACTATCACTGACTCCTAGCATTAATGGTCTGTTTAAAGCACCACTAATCACAAGCCAGTGAACCCTTGGAAAGTCACTAACCTAACTGTTTTGAGCTCAACAGGGACTAACTCAAATGGCTAACCATTTGGCTCAAGGGTCTTCTCACCCTAGTGATGGATTAGAACATGCTGGAGTTAGGAGCTTTCATGTTGTCAAGCATTAAGACTCAAAACAAGAACATATAAGTAAACAGGGGAATTACAGGACTATAGTAGAAGATTCACAAGACAACAAACAATTGAACATTCACACAACAAACATTAACAGTGGATAAGAAGAAGATATGCATTGGATTGAAAAATGAAATTAACCATGAAATTAACCCAATTAGGGGGTATCTCGGATGACCCAACAACAGTTTAAACATTCTACATCAGTTTCTATTTATAGCTTACATCAAATTCCTAATTTCTAAAAACCCTAAAATTTGCAAACCCTAACTTTTGGGGAAAATCAAATTCGACATACCCATGTGTAAATTGACTTCGACCCATGCTTCTTGATGTCCCTCTGATGCTCTTCCTGCTCCAATTGATGTACTGCAACCCTAGCTCGAGTTGTTTCATCAACTCCACACCTAGGTCAGAGAGATGTGGGTTTGGGGAAACGACTAGGCTAGGAAGAGAAAACTTTGGTGCGTATGGGTTTTGGTAGAGGCGGAGAGGGGTGTAGTGAAGCTCGAGGAGCAGCAGTTGCAGGATGCCATGGTCGGGTGGAAGGAGGAGCTGGTTTGCAGAGGAAAAGAGAATTTGGGGAAAGAAGAAAGAACCGATGGGGAAGAGGAAAGGGTCTGTTTGTTTTGGGAATAGGGTATTCGATATAGGGTGTTAGCGGACGCATCAGTATTTGATGTTTTGTGAGGGAAAGGCGTTGGATGGAAAGATGAGGGAATAATCCAAAGGCGCAATGGGGATGGATGTGGAGCGACCGTTGGATGATGGATACATCAAAACTGACGGTCCAAGATGGAGTTAGGTGCTGTGGTGTGAAGCGGTTGTAGCAAATTTGATGTATTGGCGATGAAGCGACCGTTGGATTCAGCTGAGGATCCAATCTGACGGCTACAGGAGAAGTGGGTATGGATAATGAAAATGGATTTGGGTAAGGGTTTTGGGCCTTGGGTATGCCAAGACCGTATCTTCTTTAAGAACAATTTCTTCCTTGTTAAGCCCATTTCTAGCCTTTTGGTCTTGCGCACAACATTCTTCGCAGCTTCCTTGCGTGATTCCTCTCGGCTTCCACCACTTTTCTGCTATTTTCGCTCCGTAATTCCATCCAAACTTTATTTATAACCTAAAAATGCAAAATTAATTAATAAAAATATTTATTCTTGAAAACAACGAAAACACAGAATATGGGATAAAATGTCGAATTAATGCACAAAAGATGAGTTAAATGCCAAGAAAAATATATAGAAATATGCACTTTTGAGCACTCATCAGTAATGACCTGTATTAATACGGTGACGTACTCCATTAAGGTCAATGGATCATCTTATGGGCACATTAAACCAACAAGGGGCATACGTCAGGTTGATCCTCTCTCACCTTACATTTTCATCCTCTGCGCAGAAATATTATCCACTAATCTCGGAATCCAACAACAGCAAGGGAAAATTGAAGGTTTGAAGCTAGCAGCGAAAGGTAACCCCATCCACCAACTTTATATGCTGATGATTTACTCATATCATGTGTTGCGGAGCCACAGACGTGCATAAATATAAATGAACTACTCCATCGTTACTCAACATCGGCAGGAAAACTCATCAACAAACAAAAGTCCCACATTGTGCACCACCCGAAGATTCTACCAAATGATGTCAATGGATTACACAGTTTTTTTTTGAAATACCAACTATGCCGGACCCACCAACGTATTTAGGAATTATGTTTCAAAAAAGGGAGAGCTACAGCCAACATGTTCACTGATCTGTTGAACAGGATGGAACGAAAAGCTCGAGGTTGGATCATCAAGTGTGTAAACCAAGCAGGTAGATTTCTTTTAATCACAACATCGCTACAACCTACAACAAACCATGCCATGCAGACCCAAATGTTACCGGCCAGTGTGCACGAGAAGATGGATCAAATCATAAGGAATTTTTTTGGGCCATGACAAACATGAAAGGAAACTCCACCTGATTGGCTGGCGGAGAGTCGCAAAACCAAAGCTCATGGGAGGCACGGGCATCAGGACAAGCAAACAACACAATCAAGCACTTCTTATGAAGAAAGTATGGCAAGTGCAAGGAGACGACAAGTCAATATGGGCTACCATGAGCAGAGATAAGACAGCCGATACTCTCCATGCTCATCATCAAACCAAACCCATCGGCAAGCCCTTTGTGGAAGAATTTAACTAACCTAGCTGGTTTTTTTTGCAGGAACACAGTTTCTCAAGAATTAAAAATGGCCAAAATACATCAATCTTGTCAAACTGGATACCACGACAAACCACCCAACTCATCCACCCACCACACCCAAATATCCAAGTTTCCACAATCATCGACGACACAACAAATACTTGGAATCATTCACTCCTCCGTACCATGTTCGATACCAACACATTCCACCACATCACCAACATCCACCTACCCCAAAATCCAGTACAAGACACCATTATTTGACCACACAAAAAACGGAGAATACACCTGCAAATCAAGATATAATATTCTCATCAAACACATTCCCTCAAAACACAGAAACATCCAAAATCCCCAAACAAACCAAACACCCACTCATAACCAAAGTTCGACACCGACAACCCAATACACAAACCAAACCACAATCAACACTATCATCTCTACACCACCCATCCACAACCAACAACCCTACTTCAGTACAATCTGAAACTAAAATGCCCCCAAAAATTAGGCTTTTCCTATAGAAATCTATTCTTGAAGGATTACCTACCTTCAATACCCTTGCACAAAGGCATATCACCAACACCAACAGTTGCCCGCAATGCAACAATGCGCCGGAAACATCATCACATATACTCTTCCAGTGCACAGTTGCATCACAAGTTTGGCAAATAATCATTTCCGAACATACCCAAAAAACCAACATCAACCCAATAAACCAAACATCAAACCCAACAAACCAAAAACCCAATAGCATCTTAACATCACCAGGTAGCAACATACCACATTCGACTAAGATCCTCTATGGTTTTACAATGTGGCACCTATGTTTAGCAAGAAATCAGGCGGTTTATCAACAACACCGGCAAACACCGACTCAGATAACTCAGATTATACAAGTAATGTTTTAGGAGTACGATTTGGCATAAACGCACTTACTACCAATACTACCCGAACCTTCCGCAATGTGACCATGATTCAGCACACAAAAGAACTACAACTATCATGATAGGTTGGGAAGCACCCACGGACGATTGGATTAAGATTAATACAGATGGAACGACTAAAGGATGTCCGGGAGCGGCGGGAGCGGGAGTAATTTGCAGGAACAACAATGGAGAGATACTCATGGCAATGACAGCACCTCTAGGCAATACAACATCGATAGCGGCAGAAACATGAGGATTACTATTAGCAACAAGAATCGCGGTTCAACAACAATGGCCAAAGTTATGGTTTGAAATGGACTCAATGGCTGTCATACGGTTACAACAACAACAACATCCAAACAACCACCCTTGGTACATCAAAATTATGTTAACAGAAATACGAACACTCATGCAACAAATACCACAAATGAAGATACACCACGCCTACGGGGAAGCAAACCAGGCAGCAGACGAACTCGTGAATCAAGCAGTCAAATTTCATGCACAGAACCCGACCTAACCGACTATGCAAGCGTGGAAACATGCCTGCCCTCCTTTTATCTTGAACATTATCCAAGCAGACTCTAGGGGAACAAAAATCCCCATACTAGTAACAACAACTTGAGTTTAATGAATCGGTCACTTCCTTCACAAAAAAAAAAACCAATAAAAGTGACGTCGTAACCCTTTAAAGGGATTTAACCCACTTGAGTAGATGCAAACCAAAGATACACAGCAGTCCAGCACAATATATCTACAAAAAGGGATCAGTTTTGATATTCTCCGCACATCAATCTATTTGGTGTCCCCAAAAGCATGAAAACCACATGTAAGAAAATTGCAAAGGAAAAGGCTATCTTGTTCTCCACAGTTCTACACAGATTTATTTCTTATAACAAAATTAAAAAGAAAAGTGTTGGTTGGAGTCTTCTTCCATATCTTCTCCCTCCGTCTCGATTATATAGGCGGATTTTGCAAAATCTCTTAGATTAAGAAATTATCTTGATTCCCTAAATATCCATCTATTTTCCTGTTTTAAACTTTGTCTCACTCCCAACACAATTATCAATGTACAATAAATAAGGGCATATAAAAGAAAAATCCGTGTTGGAATTGGTATTCCGCCTATCTAATGGGACAACAAAAGAAATGAAAACTCCGCCTATATATTGGGGACGGAGGGAGTATTAACGTGTATGTTTATATGGATTTAAGTTTATATGTCTATAATAACAGACTTGGTTCCCAAGTATATGGAAACCTTAATACGAGACACTTCCCCTGATGACCACTATGGCTAAGTCATTATAGACATACCAGGAGAATTCAATAGAGAAAAAACTGAAATTGCATAAACATGTAAAGACTCAGAAAGTGCTGGACACACATATGTTGCCTCGTTAAAACCTTGACAAGGAAAACTCAGTGGGACAAAATCTTGGTGAAGGAAAAATAGTACAACACGATAAAGTCCAGTAAAATGCACCTTAATTTGATGACGGTACTCCCCTTGATAAGTACTTCAATCTAATCTTGGATTGCAAATTTTTGAGTGAAAACTTTCCAATTTCGATAAGCTAATTTCTTGAATGCTGGAGATAACTTCATGAAGAAATCTGCTACTAAATGAAGTTTTCTTTAGTGTTGCGCAAGCTATATTTTCTTCGAATTATAGTGTTCTCGAGTCTTCATGCTTCTTTAATTACATTGAGGATTTGTGCCTTGGATAGCTAGCTTCTCGAAGATTATTTACAAAAGTAGTTGATATAGTTTCTTCGACAAAGGAAATATATACATTACCATAAGTGAACACAACTGTACTTATAGATGTTGATACATGAAAAATATTACCCCTTTAGCCGGGCTAGTGTGCCCTCAAATGGGAGGCAAGCCCAACATGAGACATGGGGACTCAGGGACTAAATCCCAAGTCTACCAAGAAAGTGTCTATTAGATGGAAAGGACAAGGGAGGAATTAATAGGAAAGAAGGAGGTTTTATTAGAGAAGGAATGGCATTAGTAGTAATTAAAGAAGTTTAGGACACATGGCATGATGTCATAAAAGGAAGAGGCTTTTGGAAAATCTATATAAATAAGGACAAGGTACAGTGGAAAGACAACTCTCTCTCTCTTTGACTATTCTTGGTAAAGTGAGGTCATTTGGCTAGCAAGGATGGGTAGAACCTCAAACCTGGAATCACCCCTCAACAATAGTCATACCTTATTTGGATCAGAATAACATCCAAATTCTTAATGTCTTGCATTGTTGATTTGATCTAACATGATCTAGTTAATGGCGGGAATCCACCAAATAAACCAAAACTGATACAACTGCCCCTTGTATAACCATCATGTTGAATTAAATTGCCTCACTAAAACCTTTCTAGTAAAAACCCAATGGGAAAAATATATATGGACGAAGGAAATAAGTGCACAATATCAACATTTTGAATAAAAATTCATCGTCTGCAAGATGTTACCTCGTTAAAACCTTGTCAGGAAAACCACATATGACAAAACCTAAAACGAAGGAAAAGAGTACAAATTTTGACGATTTATGGATGCTAATTCAACTATATGAGTATTACAGAAAACAAGCATCAAAATAATAACTCTAGTATGTATCAAAGACGAGTTTAAGCTACTATAACTCTAACTACAAATTTAAGAAAGAAGAAAAAAATAGATTTTATACTGCTAAAGCGTGGATTTTAGTGTTTTTAAGGACTCCTCAAGAGACCTATAAAGCTGATATCATCAACTATTAATCCGGAGTTTTGTACCAATTCTAAAAACACATAAAGAATTGTTAAACCTGATATAGTCTAATCAAGTGGCCGCCTAAATGTAATTTAAATCCTCTAAGGATTGCAAATTAGAATGTGTTATTCGATCACATACAAGTCCTTAAAGGACTACCACGTCAAATGTATCATAGAAGGAGAACAATTATTGGATCAATCCTAGGATCTGAGCAAAAAATGAAACCATGCGACGAAGTTATTTCTCTTATAACGCATTATGACTGCACCAACCTGAAAGTAATAGGGGAAATACTTGGATGGGGGACACTTATATTGAGATTGAAAAAATAAGGGGCGGAAATATTAAAATTCCGAACTAAGGGACTTCGGTCAGTACGCTCCCGCGGAATTTTTTTAATACCGCGCGTGTCCTAAATTTCTTTTGTTTTTCGCCGTTGGACTAGTTGTCCCGAATTTTGTTAGATGATATGAATTCATTACAAATCAATACGTGACCAACGTCCATAACCGATCAACAAACTTCTTATCGGTAATATGAGCGATGAAAAGTTTAACCGATATCAGTTGTTATCGCTTATATTACGATATTATGTACCAGATTTACATTAAAATCCTTAACTTATAAATAAAAGTTTAACCCATATCAGTTGTTATCCCCTTTGAAGTAGCGGATAATGCAAGGAATTCCAACCCAACAGGTTTTACCTTGATGCTTGCTCCAGCTGTTTACAAGATAACTAGTGTTGTTCGTATTCTACTTCCAAACGGACATTTTGATTAATGACAGTAAACATCCCTTTCATATTGCCCAACGGACTTTTTGATCAATCAATGAGAATAGACTTTTTGTTCTTATAGAGGTTATAGGGGTGCATACAATTGGTCCCGCTTGTGTAAGGGGGTTCTATAAAGCTTTGGAATTACGGAAGTTGGTTGTATGAAGACTCTCAGGTTTTGATGAACATGATAACAAGAATGGTGTTGATGGATATTTATGTGCTGAGGATAATTAGGATGGGATATTCTATGATGGTGATTCGGATGACCCCTTCAGAACATCATCGGTGATACTGATGCCATTACGAACCCCCAATATCTCGGTGATCCGCGCTATATGGGTTAAACTGATCTGAATCGATATCAATGATGATCCTTTTGTTGCTCCCTTTATCGTTGTAAGCCCCTATAGTTGTAATGGTTCGTAATGGCACCATCGATAGTTTTCCTCTAGTCCTGTACAACAAAAGGATCTACGCGTCATTACAATATTTCTTTTAACCCAACACGGTAGAGAGTTCTTTAGTTGGGCAATATGAAATGGCACGTCCATACGGGAGCAATATTAAAAAATCTCGTCCCTGTCTGAACCATTACAACAAGTAATAAGCTTGGCAATTTTAAGGTGTTAAGTCTTGGATCCAAAATTGTGTTAATTGATAAATTATAATAATTTAATCTAATATGGATTACATGTCAACCAATCACATATGTCAATATTTCTTTATAGAGAGGTTAACAACCAGCATCATTTATTTCAGTAGCTAACGTAAATGAATATTCCACAATAATATTAGCTTCGCACGATCACATACATATTTTGAAAATTTCAATTAATTACTAGTACCAGTGCTTTAACAGGAAAATCAAGAGATAACGTCTTGGAGAATGTAGATCTTGTTTTGATATACTCAATTAGAATATTATCTGTAGCATGCACTAAAAAGCTACATTTTTGTTAGATGTGACTGAATCCGTAAATTACTTGATGAGTAATCCGTGTGCCACCGGTTCAATGGTTTTATTTGTCTTCTATGTTAAAAAAATGCAAAATAACTGATCTTCCCTGAGTGTCATGTTAATAGAATGTTTGATAGCCAGGATTTGAGTTAAATTTAAAATTTACTTCCTAATGAAAGATTCATTTTTTTATTTAGGAAATCATATTAAAATTTCGAGGGTGTTGAAGTACACAATCTCAAAACTTATAACCAAAAATAATTTACTTCATCAAAAGTTTTTTAAAAAAAAAATATGTAGCAGAAGTCATTCTCAAATTTTTGTCCTAAATTATCTTCCGTATAGTCGAATTAATTAAGTCGAAATATCTAAATCCTAGTTGGCAATTTGCGGTACGGAAAAAATACATGTCATCAGAAATGCGTGCGCAAATTGCACCAAAACCTTATCAAAGACCTTCCCTCCCTCTGGGTTGGAGCACCATATAGGTCAACGCACGAAAGTAAAACTAACACTTGACTTTTTATCTGACCCGTGCCGTATCAAATGTCAGATATTTCTTTTTTCTTCTATTTTAATTCTAACTCGAGGTATGACCAAGTACCTGTGATATTTACATAGGCAACTTGGTATAGATGAAAGGTAGCTAGAACAAATAGTATGAAAATGAGTCAATGACGGTAGGTTTGTTTGATATGACATAACCCACATGATATGAACTGAAAATCAAGGGTTTGTATGTAATGACCCGACCCGCCACTGATATTGTCTCCACTTAGCCATTGTGGTCATCCAGCAGTATGGGGTATTTAACGGGCATCTCTGTGGTAACCAGCAAAAACTTCCAGGTAGGTCAGACATCCCTGGATTATTCTCGTCCGAGCACGCTTAACTGCAGAGTTTTCTGCCAACTCTAGAGCCAATTGTGCTGAAAAGGCATCTGAAAATGCGGGGGTCTAACAACCACACCCAACAATTCGTCAATCTGAGAAGACTTACTCTAATATACTTTCTAGAGAATCAACTAGACAGTCAGACTCGATCTAGAGAAAAATATATACAAGAGTTTTATATCTCTAACTCTTAATTCAATCCGCAATCAACAAATAGAAATATGAGAGCCCAATTGAATATAAGAGGAGTAACTTGAACGGTACCAAAGACCAATGTTCAAGGATCAATCAATTCCAATCAACAACCAACCGTTGGATTTCCCAATTGATCGATTCGATGCACAACCTGTGATGTTTAAATTATATAACAAAATATAATGCGGAAAAGAAATAACACAGACACCAGAATTTTGTTAACGAAGAAATCGTAAATGCAGAAAAACCTCGGGAACTAGTCCAGATTGAACACCACACTGTATTAAGCCGCTACAGACACTAGCCTACTACCAATGACTTCAGATTGGACTGTAGTTGAACCCTAATTAATCTCACACTGATTCAAGGTACAGTTGCACTCCTTACGTCTCTGATCCCAGCAGGATACTATGCACTTGATTCGCTTAGCTGATCTCACCCACAACTAAGATTTGCTACGACCCAAAGTCGAAGATTTGATAGACAAATCTGTCTCACACAGAAAAGTCTATCGGAATAGATAAATATGTTTCCCACAGAAATACCTATGAGTTTTTATTCCATCTTTTGATAAATCAAGGTGAACAGGAACCAATTGATAAACCGGACTTATATTCCCGAAGAACAACCAAGATTATCAATCGCCTTACAATAATCTAAATCATATGACGACAAAACTAGATATTTTGGAATCACAAACGATGAGACGAAGGTGTTTGTGATTACTTTTTATCTTGCCTATTAGAGAAATTA
Organism: Papaver somniferum; assembly: GCF_003573695.1. Taxonomy (NCBI): domain Eukaryota; kingdom Viridiplantae; phylum Streptophyta; class Magnoliopsida; order Ranunculales; family Papaveraceae; genus Papaver; species Papaver somniferum. Next base: position 139,792,833 of record NC_039362.1, read on the forward strand.
ATCTCGAGCAAATCTTAGAGAAAATAGTACTCAAACGATAGAATCAGGAAAAATCAGAACACGCAACTACAAAGAAAATAGGTGGGTCTGGATTCACAATCCCAATGAAGTCTTTGAATCGTTAACCTATAGGGTTTCGATAGAAACCTAAGGTTAAAGGAGAACCGACTCTAGCTTATGCAACTAGTAACACACAAGAGGTGTGGGGATTAGGTTTCCCAGTTGCTAGAGTTCTCCTTTATATAGTGTTAGAGCACTGCTCGGTCGAACTCGCATGAGTTTCTATCTCAAACATTTTTGTCAGTGTTAGTGATCAAAACTATAAGTCTTGATTTCTAGTCTACTATAGCTAAGTCTCGGAATAGGATATAAAGTGTAGTTGAGCTCAAGAACTCCACGGAGATCATCATACAAAACGAAGAACTACTCAAGGAACTGGTGGAACTTCATCGACTAAAAGGTATGTGGATACTTCAACTTATCTATCACTCAAAAGTCTATCTACTCTATCTCCTATCTTGAGACAAAAGTCGTTTTGCTATATAGACTTTGATTATACACATTTGCTATTTCGATTCGAGTTTATCTCGCCTATCTATTTCTCGAAATATGTGTTGGTAAGATTTCACTTTGGCCAAGTTCATCTTTACCAAGTGACGAAAGTCATGTTATGTTTCAATCACTTTGAAAATGGCTTTGACGAAAAATGGTTTGTGAATAACATATATATAACGTCCTCTAAGAATGTTTCAATGATTGAAATGAGAGTTTAGAATATATAATCAATGTTGGATATAAGCATTGTATGGCAACACATATATGTATAAGTCCTTATTCCTTGAACCAAAGTATGCGTACTTTATTGATCAGGAAAACTGGAACAAGAGTTGTGAACTCAGTCCGCGAACCAATAGACTTTTCCGTGTGATACAGATTTGTTTATTAAAGTCTTCGACTTTGGGTCGTAGCAACTCTCAGTTGTGGGTGAGATCAGCTAAGGGAATCAAGTGCATAGTATCCTGCTGGGATCAGAGACGTAAGGAGCATAATTGTACCTTGGATCAGTCTGAGATTGATTGGGTTTCAACTACAGTCCAGACTGAAGTTAGTTTGTAGTAGGCTAGTGTCTGTAGCTGCTCAATACAGTGTGTGTTCAATCTGTACTAGGTCCCGGGGTTTTTCTGCATTTGCGGTTTCCTCGTTAACAAAATTCTGGTGTCTGTGTTATTTATATTCCACATTATATTTTGTTATATAATTGAAATATCACAGGTTGTGCGTTTGAATCAATCAATTAGAATATCCAACCGTTGGTTGTTGATTTACATTGATTGATACTTGAACATTGGTCTTTGGTACCGTTCAAGTGATTTCTCTTGTATTCAAATAGACTCGCAAATTTCTATTTGCTTGAGTAAGAATTGAATCGGGAAAGAGAGATATAACTCTTTGATATACTTTATTAAAATTAAGTCTAGATGATTCTCTTGAAAGTATATTAGAGTTAGTCCATAGAGATTGCTAAGCGAAATATTGGGTGTGGTTGTTGTACCCCCGCTTTTCAATTGGTATCATAACAGGCAAACACGTTTAAAGACCTTACAAGTCTGTGTTTGTGGCATTCTGAGTCTAAGGACATAATCTCTTCTTTGGCATATACGCGTACCAAGATGTCTCCTAAAGCTTTTAACTATGCCAAATGTCTTGGAAATACCTCAAAGGATTACTCCTTAGTTGATTATTCCGAATCCCGAGGTAGGAAGGTTGTTTCATCAATTGTTAACATCTCTCCCTCCAATGAGACAGTTGACAATATGGCAAAAGCTGATATGGAGCTCACGAGAATCTCAAAAAATTCTACTGAGGCCACTGATTTTCATGATCATGCTCAGCTTATTGATGAATTTGAGAAGTCATTTGATCGAGAATGTGAACTCTATAATATCATTGAGTCCTTCTCTAACAATATTGAAAAACTTCTCCAAGAAACTACTCTACAGTGTGAAAAGATTAGTAGTCTTGAGAATATTGTCAAGGAAGACTCAATTAGAGAAAAACGTTTGATCGAGACGCATTCATCGGATCTAAACAGACTTCGTATCGAAAAATAGAAACTTGGCGCATCTCTTATTCTAGCCCATGAACAGTGGAGATCCTTGGAAAAGGAAAACTCTGTCTTACGGAGAAATTCTTCTGTACCAACTAATTCTCATGAATTATAGCACATGAAGAGATGTCCTCTAGAAGAAGGTTGTGTCAAGAAAGGTTTATATGACTTACAATCTTCTTATATGGCTATGAAATTAAAACATGTGCCAGTTATTGCTTCTCCTCCACGAACCTGTACTTTCTGTGGGAAAAAGAATCACTATGTTATTCATTATTTTGCCAGGAGGAAACAAATCTTTAATCTTCATAATTTTCTTCTTTCTACTATCAATGGAGTAAATAGTCTGTCGACTTCTGCAGTGAATCTCGTACCCACAGAAAACCAGAAATCTTATAAAAATGATCTCTTTTCTAGAAATCATCACATGGTACAATTACATCCCAATAGTACAAACTCTTGTGCCACTAATGAACACATTCCCTGTGTTTATAAGAATAATTCTGGTAAATCTAAGTCTAGAAAATGGATCCCTCTCTATCCTGATCCTCTTAAACCAATCGCAAGAGGTCCTAGATTTAGTCCCCAGAGAAAGCCTTTTGATGGATATGTTAAACAAGCCGTGTCTTACTCTTCTGGGATGAAAGAAAACCAAAGAAAGGCGAAGAACACAAAGATCAAACTGTCAGATGATATGTACAACTCCTTTCTCAATGATCATAGTGGGATTATTTATCACTCTACCACCTGATTCTAAATATTCTTTTCCTTGTTTCTAACTTGAGAGGTGCAAGGAAAATTATTGAGAAATGCTCAAGTATGTTGTATATTATTTTTCTGTTGAGTTTTTGTGCTGGCGGTCCACAAACGTTCACGTCCTCCTCTTGTGAGTTCATAGGGTTTCCATAATAAGAGTTTCCTTCTCCTGTTTACAAAACACATATATATATATTTCACTTTATATGGTGTTTTTCCATCCCTAACAAAAGTTACATGGAGAATTATGCAAAATCTCAAGAGATTATGCATCTTGATATGGAGGACGACACTCAAGAACATGAATTAATTCAAGAGCTGGTTCTAAAGTAGATGCTTGAAAGAAAGGATCACAACTCCTGGATTTATGATTCTGTAAAGGATTTAATACGTTTTCAGAATGATTCAAAGGTCGAGTTTGCAAATCTTCAACTGCAAATAAACCAACTCTTAGATGGTCAGGCCAGAATCCTTGCTAATCAGAATATTCTGATACGGAATCAAAAGAAGCTCATCATGGACTGCGTCAAGGATAGACAGCTTGCTCGGGTTGTTGATCATAAAGTTGGTGTTCTAACTCACGAACATGGAGTGTCTACGGTCAAGAGAGTAAAGGAAATCAGTGATACCTTCTTTGATGGATTCATTGAACGGTATGAGGTTCTCAATGAACTTTGATTTTTATATGCCTAGTAAATCTTCTTTTATTGTTTTGTTTAGAAGAATAACTAGAGTTTGGAATAGCCATTATTGTGATTACACATAGCTATGTCCAACGTTTTCATCTTCATGTTTTTAGGTTTATTTGTTAAATTCTAAAAAATTGTTTGGGAGATGATTTTTGCAGTATTAATCTTTATGGGATATGTGTGTTTGCGTCCGTGAACTATGATTGTCTCATACCTTGTCAAAAGTTAAGTCTTCCGTAAGTCAATATGCATGTATTGATAAAAGAATGAATGGACTTTTGAAATTACAAAATTTAAGCCTATTATGTCATTTATTGATGGAAAATAGGTTAAAATCTTTTGTTTACGAGGATTATGTCTATTGTATGTAATTGTGCAAATAGTGATGGAAAATAGAATGAATCCTTGTTTATTCCGCAGTATTGATCTTCCCTGATCCATTTCTTAATCTTCATAACCTTAGGATTATGTCTATTGATAAATGGAATACTACACTGTTAGTTTAATTCTTCATAACCTTAGGGAATTTGAATATTATCAGTTTTCTGATGTACATTTCTTAATCTTCTACAGTATTTATTTGCAGAATGAGCTTCATGGGCGAGCTGCTTTGCAGTGGTCTATTTGTCAAGATTCACTTAACAGGTATGGTAACACGTCTGATTTTAAAGGTTTTCTTTGTCTTTGGTGGAATTCTACGATGAACAAGGATGGTATGTGGTCAAGGACTCAGGCGTAACATCTGTGAAATGGTAGTTGATGAACAAAATTTCAGCTGAGTTATTTCTAGATTGTAAAGAATGACTGAATTTTGTGGCATGAAAGGGAAGGGAAGCAGGAACTCAGGCGTAAACTTCCAGTTAATCGTGTAAAAAGTTGGGCATTAGAAATAGCATGTTAAAAGATTGGAAGTCATTTTTAACTACTCTAATGTTGTAGAATTTTAAAATCTTGTAGGCTAGAGACATCCCACCAAACTCCCAGACCTGTTATTCTTTCAGGAATTCTTTTTTTGACCCTCGTGTAGTAAACAACTAGTTGTGTTTGTAGCATGCATACACCAATGTGCATGCATCTAAAGTAAAATCAATGAAATGACATACAGCTCTGTTACATCCTCTTGATAGATTGTGACTCTTGAACACGAAGACCTCTAGCATACCCATTGCTTTTGTAATATTTTTATTGCATTTGTGGAGACAATAACAGGTCAGCTGAGGCTCGAGTTATGTACGAGAAACTGCAGTCTCATCCAACTGTTGACGTAAGAAAGAAAGCCAAGCAGCTCAACTTCGGGTTCGAGGTACATCTGATTATTTTAGTCTACAGCTAGACTCATATTTCCATCTACCCCTTGTTCTTTTAAGCTTGTCAGCAAAATATACACTGATGACAACAACACCTTTGTTGAGCACAGGCCATGGAAATGATCAAGTTTAAGAGCACATCCCTCCCCATAAATTCAGGTTATCAAAATTACTTTGACGCTTTTGTAGAAGAAAAAACTGGGTCTGTAAGAGCAGCCGATGAAGAAGAAGATAACGTTGCGCTCAAACAAACTATTCCATATGTCATATTTCTTCTAGCTCCACTGTTTATTGTGTTCCTATTAGCTCTAAGAAAAGCTGTTTCGTTGTAAAGTTGGCTACTGCACACACTGTTCATTTTTTTTTGATTACTATTGTGGATCGTTCAGAATTCAGTAGTTGATATTGAATGATATAAAAAAAGTTCATTCTCTCAATCAATAATCGTCATGTCTCTCCTCTAGTTCATGTGAACAGCTTGAAGTTGAAACTGAAGCCAAGCAAGAAGGCCAAAACAAATATTGTGCATCTTTAAAGATGCTCCAGTTGGCCATTTTGTTTTCCGTTTGGCCAAACTCTGTCTGGTAATGCTTCCTGGGCTCTTGAAAGTGTTTTTTTTTTGTCCAAAATGTGGCAAAATAAAAGGAAAATGCTTCTTTAGAAAAATTGATATGGATAGTTAACCCCATTTCAAAGCTGCTTCTCTTAAGAATTGGAGTAGCATACAGTGCAGAAAACTTGAGCATTGCTGATATTGCGAAAAAGAAAAATGGCTGAAACAAAAAGGGTAAATTTCTCAGGATGCATGCTGGTTTTGCTAAGGCATGCCATCTTCAAGGTTTTTTCATATAATGCACGTTCATACATCAATTATTAGTGCATCAGTTCTGCCAGGATTCATATGAAGCTCTTGATCACAATACATCACTCTAGCACAGATGAAGAAGGCCATATTGCGATTTCAGAATACCCATCCTCAGTTGCACAAGCCCTAAACATCCCAAACGTGTTAAATTCCATGGCTACTTCTCCTTTGGCAGAAACGGCAACAAGGCCTGCATTACCTTCAGGAACACTCTCATGGATCACATATTTTGCAGCTTCTTCGAGAGACAGTCCTTTGTACTCCATAAGCGCAGCTACATCTCGAGCAACTGTAGCTTTAATAATGGCTTCACCTACTCCCGTAGCAGACACCGCACAGAGAGAATTCGCGTAAGTCCCTGCACCTATGATAGGCGTGTCTCCAATCCTTCCTGCCATTTTGTTCACCAATCCTCCAGTTGAAGTTGCGGTGGCTAAGTTCCCACTGCTATCGACTGCAACACATCCAACAGTCCCAATTTGACTATCTCCATCAGCTGTGTGTGTTTCTACTAGAATTTCTTTCTGAACTGCTGGTGTATAATCGACCTGCAATTTATACATAGCACACTTAGAAAAGTGCAAAACTAATCACAAGACGATTTCCATCACCGAATAACTTCATACGAAACTACCTGAACTCTGTCAGCTTCTTTTGCTAGATTTAACCTTTCAATATTCTCCGGAGTAACAAAATGACTTGCATCTACAGTTTCAACACCCTGCAGTAAAAGAGAGTGTTTAATAACTAGACATTTGTACATATTACTGCAGTTTCAGAGAATTCATTGCAGCTAGCTTGACAATTCAACAAGTATTTTAAATGCAGAAAGTGTAGAAAATTTAACAGTACAGATTTTTCCACTCACTTGTTCTCTTGCAAAAGCCTCTGCACCATCAAATCCAAGATAAACATGAGGAGTTTTCTCCATGACGAGTCTCGCAAGAGACACGGCATTGACAACGGTGGACAAGCCAGAAACAGCTCCACAGGCTTTTGTTTTACCATCCATTATGGAAGCTTCCATTTCAACTGTTCCATTGGCAGTCAAAACAGATCCTTTACCCGCATTGAAAAAGGGTTTGTTTTCAAGTTCACGTACCTGGATCAAGAAACAGAAAGCAGCTATGAAAAAATTGATGATTTTCCTCTAATTTAATTATAAGATTCAGAATCATAATTGAGGAGAAATAAGATGAAATTACCACAAGTTCAACAACATCCAAGGCTGGCAAATTGGCTTTGAGAGCTTCAACACCAATAGCTAGACAGTGACGAAGTGCTGCTTCTCGTGGCTCTCTGCGCTCTTTAGGAAGACTGTTTGGGATAGGTCCAGCACCTCCATGGAGTGCGATCGCCCAACCCATCACTAGAACACTCTAAATCCAACTACTTCCCCCTCTTTGCATTTATAGCACAAAGAAACGGAGACGAATCCTATGTAATGCAATAGTCAGTCTTCTTCTTGGAAATGACAGAAATTTATTTACTTGTTGCATTACTGGACCACTTATATCATATTTTATCCGTGACATCTCTAATTTGTCTGCACTCCAAATTCCAAGTCTTCCAAGTCCAAACCAGCTTTGATGGTGACTAACACCAACCTAGAAGATGTGGTGTGGTGATCACAAGTCCCAATTGGTATTTTTAATAGGTGTTTCTGCTGTTGGTATCAAGATTCGATCCCACTAGCTGAGTGGTTGTGATGGTGTGGAGCCTGGTTGGTTGGTACCTTCTCCCACTCATCATGCAGTCTTCCAAAGGTCTACTGCAATAATATTTTTATTTTGTTAAATTCACTCTTACTTAAAGTAATTTAGTATCAAAATAAATTAGTAGTTAATACTACAAGAAATTTCCATATATGCTTCAAAAAAGAAAAAGAAATTTCCATATCATGCCTAATTTAGCGGGTCAATCATTTTATTTTAACATATTATCTGCTTAGTCACAATTATCTCCTTATAGAAGTCACAAATGTTGTGAAATAGAGAAAGAGAAGAAAAGACAAAAGGGAAAGATGAGAGTGAAAAGTTCCACTCCGTCTGTCCTTACTAGATGACTGTTGCACTAGTGGAGGCCGACGAAAGAAGCAGAGTGTATTTATATGCGTTAGCTATCCGGAAAATAAGATACTCCCTCCGTCCTATTTTATTTGTTTAAATTGAGCATTTTTATGTCCTAGTTTACTTGCTAAGTTTCATAGTTTTCCCTGTTTTAGCCTAGTTTACTCCTATATTGGAATCAGTAAATGAATGAGGAAACAAATGGAATTCTGATAGTCACGTATATGGAGGGAGTTGAAGGACAAAACAAATTAACGGGGCAGGTGCGGTTTTTGACACAAATTTATTTTGTTTTGTTTTGAATTCTTAAATACTAGACCAAAAAACTAGATGCATCTTAAATATTAGTTTGGGGTAATTTTGGAAGAAATTTTCCTCTCTCCACTTTCCTTAATTTGTGTGCAAAAATCATTTTAAGCAAGTAAAATAGGACGGAGGATAGGGCTGGCAATAGATAAATATATGCCGGATATTGGTCATACTGATAAGGTTAAGGTTAAGGGTTAGCGGATATTAGATATCTAATAACATCCGGCGGAACCCAAAAATTCCAATCTGATAAGGCTAAGGTAGCTATCGGATATCGGATTTTTATCCGATAAAATCCGGTTTTGTGGGAACGGAATTACTGCTCTTTAATGAATGAATCAACATAAAATATGCTCAACTTGTTTGTATGACCTGACCTTCAATTAGCCTTAAAATTGCAGTCCCGTGGAATTCTCAGCTTGTAGCCTTGTCTTGACTAAAACCCTTGGCTCTCTTTCTCTGGATTAGAGTTTGGCAAGGTTGCCCTAGCCCATAATCCCTATTGGTTCCATGAAAGAGAGAATGGAGAAGGTATTAAAAGTGGATCAACTCGATCCAAAAATAATAATCGTTTAGCAGATCTTAATCTAGGGAACAATAATAATAATGGGTCTGTAAATTTAACAACAAATCGATGTTCGAAATGTGGTAGTAGTACCATGAAGAGACCATTATCTTCATCTTGTTTAGAGAACCCTAATGATCAAGAACTAATAAGAAACAAGAAGAAGATGAAGTTAAGTTCGATTTCAGTTCCTGCATACAAGAAGAAGATGAAGTTAAGCCAATTTCTATTCCTTCATCGTCATCTTTAGTTAACTCTAATTTGAATTCATCAAGTCAATCGTTTCTTTATCACCAAGAACTGTTGTTTCTTCATTTCTAGGATCTTCCCCAAAGACTAATATTATCTTCCTTGGTGCCATTTCTTCTTCACCAGCAAACCCTAAGAACCCACCTCCAATTCAACCAACCTCTCCTAACGCTAAAAGACTTTGGTTTAGGGGGTTATTCTCCCTACAGATAATACCTAGGGGTAGGAAATTACAAGTACACCCCTAAATTATCGAATGCCAGATATAAGCAGCCTATTCCGATTCCGAAAGGGTTAAGAGGTAAGATCCGATAGAATCTCCGATTCCAATGTCTTTTATCCGATATGTCGGATTAAATCCTATAGGATGCCGGATTTTCGAAAACGGATCTCGGACATCGGCTATCCGTTGCCAGCCCAACGGAGGGAGTATGTCATTCCCTTAAGGATTTTTAACAAAAGCTAACAACCCGTAGAAAGTTTAACTCTGGTCGTGGCAACAATAAATGTTGGCCAAATTCTTGTTGTTGATGTAGTCGGGTTTTGTTGTTGTTGGTCGACCGCATCATTCGCCAGTTTATCTGCTGCCTGGTTTGCCTCTCGGTATGCATGTGTGATTTGTACCTGTGGGATATTCTCTATTAGTTGCCTGATTTCCTGGATAATTCCTGATAGGTACCAATGGAAGGTGGTGTTGTTGTTTGTGGTCATTTGTACTAATGCCTGTGAATCTGCTTCAAACCATATCCTAGGCCATTGGTGCCTTATTGTTATTTTTGTTGCTAATAGGAATCCCCATGTTTCTGCCGCTACTGTCGTTGTGATGTTGAATGGTGTTGCCATTGTCATAATCACTTGTCCTGAATGTGTTCTTTCTATGCATCTTGCTCCCGCTGGTCCTGAATTTCCACGTGCCGCTCCATCGGTGTTTATCTTGATCCATTGTTGTTGTGGAGCTTGCCAGATGACTCGGATTATTACCTCCTTGTATTTTCTATTGTTGGATTCTTGAGGTTGTTGTCCTGGATAGATCGGAATCAGATGAGTCTTGGCCTATTTAAAGGGATATTAACAGTGTGGGAATATTATCCTTCACATTGAAAGGAAACCAGCACTTCAGAGACGGTCTGAACAGAGCCCACTACCAATCAGGTCCAACTTTCACTGACATACGGACAAGCCAACTGCACAATTACTTCAACCCACTATATGCGCTGGACATTCCGCACACCATTGTCAGCTTGGTAGTCACAAAAGTGAACGGGGTTCCACATGTGAAGGTGACCCACAATCAGATACACACTGCAGAACCGACACCAGAGGATCTCCCAAGCCCTAAACTGCAAACATATAAGAGAAGGGATCCACATCAAAGGAAAAGAACACCAAAGCACCTTAACATCCCACCCACACCAGACTTTGCAGCACCACCACCACAACCAAAGGCAAGAAAATTCCTCTCCCTCTCCACCCTACAACCACAGTCGACTAGATCCTTCCAACAACAGTATAAAGTTCATATAACTAGAAGCAGAAAAGCAAGAGAACTAGCAACTACACAACAACACACCTACAAGGAAGAGAAAGGCAAATCGACTATGGCAAGGGAGGAAGGCACAAACAAACTACACAGAACATCACCAGTTTGGCAACTATCTCTGGATGACGAAGAGACTGATGTGGAAGCTTCAAGTAACATCAAGCGAGCTGCTGTAAAGAGCCAGAGCTCGAAACAACAATGAGTTATTTAGCATGGAACTGTAGGGGGATGCATGATCCTTTAACAGTTCAAAAACTTTGTGAATTCAATCGGATTCACAAACTTAGTTTACTGTTTTTATCTGAAACTCTTTCTGATGCTGTATTTATTGTTAGAGCATTGCTCGGTTGAACCCACCAAGCGTTGGTATGTCAAGTTTGGTTATCATATTTTAGTGAATCAAAACTCATGTTAAGAGTCGCTTGATTATGTACTAGAGCTAAACTTCGTATATGTTATCTTGAAAGCATTAGGATATGAGACATTACAAGTATTGCGAAGTATTGAAGATGTGAAGGAGCAAGGAGATACAACGATAACAATCATCCTTCCACTTGAGGTTAGTGATATACTTGAATTGTTTCATTCCCTAACGTATCTTTCAAGTCGTGCATATTGAAAACATAACTGCGAAGCATATATGAACTCTAGATAGACATAATATTAAGGATTACAATACGAGGTTTATTTCTTAACCATTAAACTTTGTAGATAAGACATCGCCATAATCATTTTAATGTTTTTGTGATTATGTATAGGTATGAGGTGAGGATTTCATCCTAAAGAACAATGTTTACATGTGTTCTAAGGAAGTAAGTTCATAAACTTGTTTGTGAACCGAATAGGAAATTGCCAGGAGTTATTGGTTTTGTTATTCATTGCATATCATATGAACAACCAATATGTGTGATAGTGTATAACCGCTTACAACTTGTTGTGCTCTTGGTAGAACTATTCAAAAAGTCCTGATTTTTGTATTGGTATAACTTTTATTAGTAAAACCAATCTTAAGTAATCACCTGTGGTATGATCGGATTATTTCTGCCTTGGGGAAAGGGAACCGATCCTATTAAGGTAAAGGGAACCGATCCTTGTAAGGGAAAGGTAACCGATCCTAGTAAGGGAAAAGGAGCCGATCCTTGTAAGGGGTGCGGTACATCAAGTGGAACCGATGCTTGTATGGGGTGCAACAAGGTTTATAGTAGAAAGGGGAATCGATCCTATGGACATGTGCAACACATATAAGTTAGATACCATATATATGTGGGGAACCGATCCTAGTACCTAGTCAACTGAATCTTTGGGAATCTAGTGCGACTATGCGTAGTACTCACATGGAGGTAGAACCGAAACTTGTTTTGGTAGAACCGTAAACCCATGATTGTGATTGAATGTTGGTTTGATCAATCACATAGTTCTTGAAAGTCAGATGAACCAATTCTAAACTTGTTTGGAAGTTTGGAAAATCGGTTTCAAGGTTGTAAGTTTGAAAGAGAACTTACAAAGTAAAGATGTCAACAAACTTTGAACACGTGGTGTGAATGTTTATTTCTATAATTGTTCAAAGATATTCCTTAACGGCTAAGGGAAGAGAATCCCAGGATCGAAACATAAGTAAGTTAATAATATTTTAATTAAGGTTATTAATTTATCTTTGTAGGGAAATTACAGAATTAGCAATGTGCATTTACTAATTCGATTTTCCGAGAGATTTCGATTGTTATTTTTGGACAGAGTATTTCCAGGAGTTATGAAAACCGAATCTGTGCATTTATGAATATCTTGAGAATATTTTCGGTTTTGAAAATTCCTTGGTGTCCAAACTTCCTTGTCTATAAATACACGAAGTTTGCCTTTCTAGCAAACTAATCCTTCATAACAACAGACTTTCTATTTTGTCTTCGTTACTGGTGTAGCCGCCTATCGGAGAGGAGAGTAATATAATTAGGTGAAATCTCTTACGGCCGCTTGTTTTAAAGTCTTCTTTGGGATTGAGAAGCTCTAGCGCGACCCGTTGGTGGGAAACTAGATAATTGCGGTTTATCTTTGTTTTCGATTGATTTGATTGACTAACGGTGGTTGAAATCTGATTGCACCTAGTTTGCTTATTCTTGAAAATCTTCTCTTCTGATATAAGATTCACTCAAACTAGTTCAGAGTTTCGACAGGGATCTTTAGACTGTTGTTAGTTCTAAAGACAATCTTGTGATAATCCATTGTTAACAGACTCCGTTCTGTGCGTGATTGATCACAAGAGATTCAAGTGATTGTGTGCAGGTTTTTATTGATGATTCGAAGAAAAAGAAGATATTGAAGATCTGACTTGGGTTTTATAATCTTTGGTGTGCACAATACTTGTTTGGGTAAAAGAGGATCCAATTAATAATCGGTTTATCCTTGTGGTAGATTGGATTGATTAATTGAGTAGATCGGCATCAACATGGTTCTTCGTATTAAAGGTGTTGTTTGCTTAATCTTAATCGATTACCTTTGGGTCATTGAACATAAGATATATATAGACCTGACGAAGGAGTTTATGTTGAGATAAACGGAAGAGCCTTTGTCCGACTCATATCAATTGGTTGAATAGAGTTGATACCAAACATATTTCTTGTTCCTTTACTGTTTGGAATACGAACCAAAGGGATTGTTCCAAGTACGTGACTTATTCATAAGTCGGAGGCGTGGGAATACAGACGGAACTAGGTGAACTATAGGGTTAGTTACTTGGTCTCAACTATACAAAGTTAAGTGTAATTTTGTATAGTGGCTTAATCCTAAGAGTATTCAATTTTGGACTAGGTCCCGGGGTTTTTCTACATTTGCGGTTTCCTCGTTAACAAAATCTTGTTGTGGCATTTACTTTTATTTTCCGCATTATAGTTGTTTTATTATAATTAAAGTAAATTACACAAACGTTAATTCCTATTTACTTGATAAGAAATCCTATTGTGTTTGGTTAAGTCCGAACCTTTATATCAAGTAAACATACTTCGTTGTTGTATTGTCTCGATATCGTATCCATAGACGATCACACGAAGTGTAAACCGATTAGTTGTATTATCTCGACTCGGTCCATAGACAATCACTTTCGGAGAAAGGACTTATAGGTAGGAAAAGTTTTAGCTTGAGATATATTTGGGTACCCTCGCATTTTCAATTGGTATCAGAGCAGGCAAACACGAAAGGATCTAACAATCTGTGTTTGGTGCAATCCAACCTATAAGAACTGAATCTAATGAATGATTCAGTTAACGTAAAGCAAGACATCAAGAGTTCTGAATTAACACTTGATGATGGCATATACGATTCAATATCTGAAGAAATCATCTCTAGAGATTCTATGAGGCAAGTTAATCTTTTTAATAATGTAGAAACCGATGACGACTGGAAAATACGTCTACAAGAAGGGTTAGATGAAATTTCTGATGATGATGACTCATATTTTGAACAAGAAGTAGAAGAGGATATCTTAGAATACTCTAAACTGTTGGAACCTTTGAAAAATGAAAAGCTGAGAACTTCGGATTTTCTTGGTTTTATGACTCCTCTTTGTCGTGAGAACAAGAAATTGAAGAAGGTTTTTCAAGTTTATTATATTGGTTCCAAAACCGTGATTATCTTCTTAAAGATCGTACAAACGATCTAAATTCTAAGAAATTAGAATGTGAAAATCTTCAAAGAGAACTATTTTTGTCGGAAAAGAAACGTGCTGAATCGGAAGCAATGTTTAATTCTCGACAAGTACAGGGTCTTGAAGAAAAATCCAGTTCTAGTCTCTCTCAAACAAAATTGTTAGAGAAAGAGCGAGATGTTGCTCTAGAAAAAATTCACTTGTTGGAAGAGAAACTTGTTGAATCTGATGCAAGGATTAACTCTCAACAAAATAGTTTTGAAGATAAAGAAGGTGTATATCTCTCACGAGAAAAACACCTTGAGGCTGATCTAGCCGGTGTTCTTGATAAAATCAAGACGTTGGAAGAAGAAAATTTGGAACTGAAAAAATCCAATGAAAGATCAAACAAGTTAACCTCAATGTTAGAAGCAAGTAGAAATCATCGTGATACACGAGGATTGGTCTATAAGGGAATAGATGCTTCAAATATTAACAAAGAGGTAAAATTTGTTAAAGCTAAAAAATTCTTCTCAATCAAAGGCTGCCACTAATGTCAAGAAAGCAACAACGTTGAACACGGATAAGAAGAAGATGAAGAAGAAAACTCGTCGAGCTTCAATGCAAGAGGATTCACAAAAAGGTAACATTAAAACTCATACTTCGTATATTTATACTAAGCATTGTTATTATTGTGGAAATAAAGGACACTTGCAATGGGGATGCAAAGTTCGTAAGATGCAAGATGCATTTTCTTTTGTATCAAACGAATTGGCTAAGTTTTCTCCTCATAAGAACTCAGATCGTTATTGTCCTAAGTTTAGGCAAAAGAATTATTATAATGATAGTTCAAATTTTGCATATCACTCGACAAGGTCATCTCATAAAAGACTCGAATATAGAAAGAGAGATAACTTTGTAAATGCAAAGACAAGATCTGATGTTCCAAATTGGAGAAAGGGTGTTTCGCAAAATATTCAAAACGGCGATGATCCTAATGGTATTGTGAAGGAGAAAGCTGCTCTTACAAAACCCGACTCTAAATGGGTCCCTAAGTCCTCCATAGACAAGAAGGGACCAAAAGTTAGTTACAAGAATGACTCTCAGCTGTTAATTGTTGGTGACAATAATTACAAGAGTCTTCTTGAAAGGCTAAAGAAAGACATTATGTCTGAAATCTCTTGTACTAGTAAAGGTTGTGATAATGACACTCTACATCACAAGTCAAAGAAGAAAAACAAGATATGGAACAAGAGAAAACAAACCAAGCAAGAGGTCAAGAATGATGATTTCGTCTTAGTCACTCGTGACAAACAAGACAATGATCAACTCAACACAACCTAGTTGTGTTAGAATGTGCATGCTTACTATTAGTGCTCAATATTTTTAAAAGGTGAGGAAGCAAATGAAAAACTGAGCACATGATCTCTCGGTTACTTTATGACTAATTAACTTCTTTAGGAGATTTCTTTTCTTCTATACTCATACTTTCTTTATCTATATTTGGGTTTTGAAAGAAACGGTAATTGTGAGTTTATGATGTTGATATCTACTGATCATATATGTCTAGCTATTTCTTTTTTGGTCAGAACGAGCCAAAAATCACTGAGTTCAGACATTGTATGTAAAAGTTATGTCGAAAACAGTTTAGTGTTGTGATCTGTCACAAGTAACTCTTGGGAACCGATCCTAGTACCATGTCATAGTGAGAGAACTGATAGACACATTTTTGTGTCTGATATAATCTCAATTGTATATATTTTTAGTGCTCGATTTTGTATTTATTTTGGCTTTTTATGTCTTTGTAGGTGTTTTTGGAAAAATAAGATTTTGCGGCGAAATTGGCTCGAAAAGTGTTTTTTGCGTTCATGGGAGGACATTTGATATTCGGACCCTCACTTTGGATAAGGGGTAACCTAATTACTAAGGGGCATCCCATTTCCAGACATCTGCTAATCGTACCCCTACTCTGGATAAGGGGCAACCATCTTCAACATTCAAAAATCAGGTTTTGGCGGGAAAAAGTGTAGTTAAAGAGCAGTTTTGGCAATCGTGATTTGGAGGAGTTTGAGGTCGATTAAACCTCTGATTTTCATAGGATAGACTCCTTATGGGTCTAGGAATTTGATATGGGTGTTTAAATCGATTAGATTGGGCTCAAACGACGAATTTTTCTCACAACAAGAAAATATGAAAAGTCACGTGTGTGACCTGTTTTAGGGAATTTTAGAGTGATTAAAACGCTGTAAACCTACCCAAAGATTTGTATCTATCTAAGGAAGAGTTTATAATAAAAAGGAAAGCTCAGAAACGCGTAAAAATCCTAAAACAAGAAATTGTCGCAGATTGGCCGTGAAGAGAAAGAAAGAGATTTTGAAAGATTTGGGAGAGATTTAATCGGTATTTTTGATATAAATAGATGTCTTGGGTCATATAGAAGAGGTGTCGAGAGTTTGGGAACCTAAGAAGAGCCAGAGAAGAAGAAATCAGAGCTTTACCTAACTCTGTTTCTGCTGTTGCTGCTGTTGAAGAAGAAGAACGCGAAGAACATTGACCCTCGGTAGACAGTCACAGAAAAGTTTCGTTGTTTAACAGCTGAAGAACATTAAGCTGTTCAGGGCAGTCTTAAATCAGCGGCAAAGCAACAGTTTTTTCTGTAACAGCTGTTTTTCAACACCAATACATTGTTGCAAACAGTCTGTGTTATTACTTTTCACTCTTTTAATCATCTTTTGGGAAACAAACACATATTTTGAGATCATGATTAATATGAGGAGCTAAATCCCAACACTGGGATGACGGAGGAAGCCATATTTCATACGTTTGGTAATTATATTTAATTCTTCTTATGATTTTTTGCATTAATTTAATCGTTTTATGATTTTTTTAATTAGTTGTGAAGTCGTATGATGATGTGTGCTTGGTCTAAGTGCTTTTGATGCATCATGCTAGTGATTTACAGTTAATCTATTTAAAATCTACCTTGGCAAAGAATTAGAGTCAATAAACAAGAGCTATAATTATCTAAGAATTGATTTTTGAACCACATGGTATGAGGTTTGGTGGAATCCTGAGTCTCAGTAATCTCAGGATTACTGAGATTATTATTATATATTTTCTTTATTTTTATTGTTTTCTATTATTAAGTCTGAAATTGAGTCTACACAAGTTCGAGTTGAACGAACTTTATTTACCACTTAAAAAACTACATCAATTTTTGGCGTCGCCGACACGGATTTGTATTTAGATTTGTTTTAGGTTTATTTTTATTTTTATTATTTTTTTTGTTCTTTTTTACGCGTTTTGGTATTTTTCGATTCTTTTCATATTTGGAGCGAAGCTACAAGGAAAGAAAAGTACTATAAAAGGAAAGCATCGCCAAAAAAGGAAAGAAAAGAGGAATCTGAAAGGAGTGAAGAAGAAGATTTTGTATATAGTTATTTTGTTTATTTTTAGAAACTGTAAATAGGATTTTGTTTTTGTAATTTTTCTTTTCCTTTTTGGACATTTTTATTTTTGACTTTATTTTTGGACTGGACATTATTATTATTATTCTGAAACCCTAAGGAAGGGTTAAAAATTAAATATAAACTGTTCGCAGGGAAGGACGACAGTTACGATACTGTCTCGGCCCCTCGGGTTCGTACACTGACATTGGAGTCGGTGGCCTGAGTCGACTTCAACGGTTCATCGCCCGTCTGGTACGGGAGGTAAGACTCTATCCACCCACGAATCCCCTTTCAGTGGATTTTATTTTGTGTGACAACTCACACCCCTGCAGTAGAATGTCAAACTGGTATTACAATAGCCAATACAACGAATATCCGACTGAGTTTCAAAATGGACGTTACTACTTTGACCATAGTGTGAATAGTGGTTGGGAACACCAGCCTTTTGAAGATTATGGTCCATACCATGGTGAGCCCAATTACTATCCAAATATGCACCGGTCATATGAGAAAAATTCTTATATTTCTCCTTTAGAAGAGTCTCTCAGGAAATTAGAAGAGTCGACACGTAGGATAGCTGAGATGAATAACTTAGTTTATGACGAAAGAAAACTTTCTATAGAGGAATCCCTCAAGCTGATAGCTGAGACGAACGAAAGAATTGCTCGAAATAATCTTAATTTTCAATACAGTGTCTCCAATAATACCCTTGAAAATGAGGATAGTTATTTGCATAAACAGGATGACGGGGATATAATTGGTAACACTACTTGTTGTTTAGATGAGGTTCAACCATTTTCATGTTATTATAATGATTATGATGAGGATAGTGTTGATGAAGAATTTGGAATAAATAGGCATAGTGATCAGGAATTTGCTACTCCAATTGAGCTTAATAATAATATTATTTCTAGTTCAAATCCAAATAATTTTAATAATTATTCACCTATTCAAAAGGACGAGGATTTGACTAGAGATACTCCCGTCTTAGACGATGTAGTATTTCCTTTTGATTACGAAGCTAATAATGGTTTAGAGGAACGAGTATATTTTGAGTCTTGCGATTTAGAAACAATAGACTTAGAAAAAGAAAATGAACTCGTCGAGATGAGTGAGGATGTACCCATAAGAATCAATTGACCATTTTCATGAATTAGATGACCTTGAAATTAGGGAAGTTGTGACTAGTCTTTCTAGAGACACTGAAAACTCTAAGTTTGGGGGTGATTATCATTCTCCATGTGATTTAACTCTTAGAAAGGTCCCTCACTTGGGACTTGACATATGTGCCTCAACCATTTTACAAGATTATCTTCATACACGTTTTCCTGAACCTAGTGATGTCCACAAGAAATTTCAGTTATTAGAAACCCATCCTCTGGTTGATGTAGTTTACCCAGGCTATGATACCCAGATTGACTTTGTTTTCCCACCAAATATTTTTCTTCCAAATGTGGGAATGTTTGATTTTCAAATGTGTCGAATATTAAGTTTTGAGACTAAACCTAATTACTTTAGGAGATTAGAGTCGACATACTTGTTTAAGGAAGATCACCACTCTCATTGTGGTCAGCTGTGTAAGTCAAATCTGATTGACTTAGAGGATCCTCAATTATTCAGGTTATTATTATGTGATTCTAAGTTTTTATTTGAGTTTTTCCAGACTCTAGAACATGAACATTTGGATCTAACCTATGAGGAAATGCAACCCATGAAAATATTTTATTTGGACCCAGTTATAGATCTTGAACCTGAACCACAACTAGATGTAGCTGTCTTAAACAGGAAACTAGACAAGGGTATGCTTTATTTGTTCATTTTCTTGGCATGTTGCAGATTCCTTTTACTTGTGATAGCTCTATTTGGTTTTGATGACCCACGGATGTTTCGTCTATTACTTTCTGATTTTATAAGGTGACTAATCCTTTCTTAGTCTGGCTGAAGACATTAAACTTAGCACTTCTTGGGAGGTAACCCATTCTCATGCAACACGGTAATATCTTTCCTTATATCTTTTGCTTCCAATGGTAACAGTTTCACCTTGTTCATGATTTTAATTTGATCTTTAGAACATTGAGGACGATGTTGGATTTAAGTTTGGGGGTATAGGAGAAACTTTTTAGTTGCAATAATTAAACTCCAGAGCCTAGAAATTTATCCCTATTAAGGATGACACTAACCAATCTAAGTGGATGGAAGCATTTTGGTTGTAGGAGTTGAGGAACCAATCTGACTAGATGGAAACATCTAAAGAGTCTATTCATAAAAGCATAGAGCTCAGGTGTTAGAAATAACATGATAGTTTCACCATATCTCGTTGAGTCCTTTTCACTTCTGTTTTTAATTTTTTTTGTTTTTAAACTATGTTTCTCTAACTTATTAGGTGGGGCTCACGATTCAAGTTGTTACCAATGCTAGGGTGAATTAGAGTGATTGAGATACAAAAAAAAAAATGTTGAAAAAGAAAAAAAATGAGTTGAAAAAAAAAGAGACCAGACCATCAGACCAACTGGAATA
The DNA here is from genome assembly GCF_003573695.1 of Papaver somniferum. NCBI lineage: Eukaryota > Viridiplantae > Streptophyta > Magnoliopsida > Ranunculales > Papaveraceae > Papaver > Papaver somniferum. The sequence goes on from NC_039362.1 coordinate 139,812,868, forward strand.
AATTCAATAAAGTCGACCACTGGAACCCTTGTATATGCCGGTTGTGTTGACCTACAATTAGGATTATCGACCACTGGTACCCTTGTATATGCCAGTGTGTTGATATTAGTCAGACTAGTATCTCAGTCCATTAGGATAGGTTCATTTTGGCGGAGGCCTTCAGACAGATATGAGAAACACCGTTCACCTAGTAAACATCAAAACCATCTATGTTTTTCTATATCCATCTTCTTGATCTATCCATGTGATTAGTTTTGACTCCGGATATCGATGTCCATAGTGCGAATATCTGAGTAGAGCTCTGTCACTTCATATGAATTTTAGTATGCTTGAGTGCAAACTCGTGTACGACAATGAGAATTTCGTATCAGGGTACTTCCTCTTGTAGTCAATAAGTATGCCAACCAAGGAGATTCTTTAGTGCCTTCCAAGGTTCTGTGTAGATAGTTAGGGTCTGGAATAAAAAGGTTTTGTGGGTATACCTATGGTATGCCCTCCGGAGACAACACTCCGCCACTAGGGACACCTAGGGGTTTAAAGGCTTATTGCATATGCTAAATGCAATCGACGATGCCTGCGACAGTGAGTTAGGATTTTATTTTTATTTTATTTTTGCTCGAGGACTAGCAAATAATAGGTTTGGGGGTATTTGATAGACACATTTTTGTGTCTGATATAATCTCAATTGTATATATTGTTAGTTCTCGATTTTGTATTTATTTTGGCTTTTTATGTCTTTGTAGGTGTTTTTGGAAAAATAAGATTTTGCGGCGAAATTGGCTCGAAAAGTGTTTTTTGCGTTCATGGGAGGACATTTGATATTCGGACCCTCACTTTGGATAAGGGGTAACCTAATTACTAAGGGGAATCCCATTTTCAGGCATCTTCTAATCGCACCCCTACTCTGGATAAGGGGCAACCATCTTCAACATTCAAAAATCAGGTTTTGGCGGGAAAAAAGTGTAGTTAAAGAGCAGTTTTGGAAATCGTGATTTGGAGGAGTTTGAGGTCGATTAAACCTCTGATTTTCGTAGGATAGACTCCTTATGGGTCTAGGAATCTGATATGGGTGTTTAAATCGATTAGATTGGGCTCAAACGACGGATTTTTCTCACAACAAGAAAATATGGAAAGTCACGTGTGTGACCTGTTTTAGGGAATTTAGAGTGATTAAAATGCTGTAAACCTTCTCAAAGATTTGTATCTATCTAAGGAAGAGTTTATAATAAAAAAGGAAAGCTCAGAAACACGTAGAAATCCTAAAACAAGAAACTGTCGCAACTTGGCCGTGAAGAGAAGGAAAGAGATTTTGGAAGATTTGGGAGAGATTTAATCGGTATTTTTGATATAAATAGATGTCTTGGGTCATATAGAAGAGGTGTCGAGAGTTTGGGAACCTAAGGAGAGCCAGAGAAGAAGAAATCAGAGTTTTACCAAACTCTGTTTCTGCTGCTGCTGCTGTTGAAGAAGAAGAACGCGAAGAACATTGACCCACGGTAGACAGTCGCAGAAATGTGTCGCTGTTTAACAGCTGAAGAACATTAAGCTTTTCAGGGCAGTCTTATTTCAGGGCAGTCTTAAATCAGCGACAAAGCAACAGTTTTTCTGTAACAGTTCCATTATAACAACTGTTTTGCAACACCAATACACTATTGCAAACAGTCTGTGTTATTACTTTTCACTCTTTTAATCATCTTTTGAGCAACAAACACATATTTTGAGATCATGATTAATATGAGGAGCTAAACCCCAACACTGGGATGACGGAGGAAGCCATTTTTCATACGTGTGGTAATTATATTTAATTCTTTTTATGACTTTTTGCATTAATTTAATCGTTTTATGATTTTTCTTAATTAGTTGTGAAGTCGTATGATGATGTATGCTTGGTCTAAGTGCTTTTGATGCATCATGCTAGTGATTTATAGTTAATCTTTTTAAAATCTACCCTGGGAAAGAATTAGAGTCAATAAACAAGGGCTATAATTGTCTAAGAATTGATTTTTGAACCACATGGTATGAGGTTTGGTGGAATCCTGAGTCTCAGTAATCTCTCGACATTGTGACAAACCTTGTGTATATATTTTCTTCATTTTTATTGTTTTCTATTATTAAGTCTGAAATTGAGTCTACACAAGTCCGAGTTGAACGAACTTTATTTACCACTTAAAAAACTACATCAACCGATCCTAGTACCATGTCATGGTGAGGGAACCGATCCTAGTGAGAGGTCCCCTTACAAAGAAGTGTAAAAACTTATTTGCGCATAACTTCTTCGTCCGAACTCGGAATGACCTCATTCTTTTTGCGTTGGTTTCGTAATTTAATTTCCTATAAGATTGAGGTAATTGGAATATTTGATTTTATATTGAATATTTATGGTGTATTGCAAATTGATTTATCGGATGTTTGATTTCGGTTTTACAACCTTAATATTCAATCTCATATATTGTGAACCCTCATGGTTTGGGTGACTTTTTGATTTAGCGGGATTAAGTTCTAGCCCTAGTAGGTAGGCTTTATCAAAGGATTATGAGGGGTTCTAATAGAAACAGTATGTGAAAAAGTCATAATATGTTGAATCGGTTTTTGGTTTAGCATAAAAGCATATGTGTTTCGACGGTTTTTAACTTTTGCTTGCAATTGTTAAAACCGGTTTTCAACCTTTCTCTGGTAAAGGTTGAGGTGTGTTGTTATTCTTTTGTTTACGCATAAGGATGACAACGTGGTGATATTTCGATATCAATTCTCCCTGGACGAAGATGCTATCATATTGGAGAAGTGGATGCGAAATTTGAGGTAACAATCTTGCTAGTTAATTGTTTTCCTGTTTAAGAAAAGCATGAGTTTATATTATATATATTTGTTGCTTTTGCTTAACAAAATTTAGGTTCATTTTATATTTATTCCATGATGTGTGTGGATGTGTGTTTCAATTGGTTCCTGTTAAGAAAAACTATTGTTATCTTGCTTTATTGTGTGGTATCAATCGTTTAGGCATACAAAATTTTGGTACAATTGATGTGTGTGTGATTCAATTGGTTCCGGTTAAGAAAAACTATTGTTATCTTGCTTTTGTATAGTTTCAATGGTTTAGGCTTACAAAATTACGGTACAATTGCGGTGCTTTTAATGTCTATGTTGTTTCAATTGCTTCCGATTGAGGTGAATAATTATGCAAGTTTATTTATGTTGGTTTGTATGAATTATTTATGGATTAACAAAATAATATGTGTACGTAATGAGTAGTTTAGTCCAATTCGATTCCGGATAAGAAACTAAGTTAATTCCGATCTTAGTTTGTCTTATCGAAGTGAGGTTTTAGTTATTCAAGTCTAATTGAATGCCTAAACAAGGAAATGATAGTTAACTAACCTAATATTTGGTTTGTTTAAAATTGAAAGGTCTAAGTTTATGGATAATTAGAACCTGATGAGAAAAATGGAGTTAATCTTTATTTTGGTCTTATCGAATTAAGCAGTTGTTTTTGAACAATCGGTTTAGCAAAGGAACTAATGTGTTTAGTTGTTTTTGGTTTGCTAAACTAAATGGGAAAAATTGTTTCCTTGGTAATATATCAAAATAAGACTACTTGTAGTTTCGGTTTTAATATTGGTTATCAGAACGTGATGTGTGGAACCCTCGTGCCTAACTCTACAGGTTTGCAAGTCTACTATGAGATTTGTAAGATTCTTTTCTTGTTGTCCTTTATTTTTTCGTTTCTTTGTCATTTTTGTGACAAAAAGGGGGAGAAATATATGGAGTAAACAAGTGATATTGGCATTGATTTTATATTAATTGGTATCATTAAGGAAAAGAACATTGGTACTTGAATTTTTTATCTAACGAAAGAGTGAAAGCACGGACTAAGGGGGAGTAACATGTCATATAGATTGGTATAACAAAGACGCGCGAATTGAATATCTACCTATCTTCCTTAGGGGGAGTATTTTCTTTTTTATTATAATGTCAACAATGACATTTTCAAGGTTTGAATGTAAGCAGTTTTATTGTGGTGTTGAATCGGGAATCAAGCGGAGTGTAATGAATTCTTGTAATTTGTTTATCCATATGATGTAAGAGTTTTGTCACTAAAATTGAAAAAGGGGTAGATTGTTAGAGCATTGCTCGGTTGAACCCACCAAGTGTTGGTATGTCAAGTTTGGTTGTCATATTTTAGTGAATCAAAACTCATGTTAAGAGTCGCTTGATTATGTACTAGAGTTAAACTTCGTATAGGTTAGCCTGAAAGAATTAGGATATGAGACATTACAAGTATTGCGAATTCTTGAAGATGTGAAGAAGCAAGGAGCTACAACGACAACAATCATCCTTCCACTTGAGGTTAGTGATATTTGACTTGAACTGTTTCATTCCCTAACGTATCTTTCAATTCGTGCATATTGAAAACATAACTGCGAAGCATATAAGAACTCTAGATAGACATAGTATTAAGGAATACAATACGAGGTTTATTTATTAACCTTTAAACCTTGTAGATAAGACATCGCCATAATCATTTGAATTCTATTGTGATTATGTATGGGTATGAGGTGAGGATTTCATCCTAGGGAACAATGTTTACATGTGTTCTAAGGAACTAAGTTCATAAACTTGTTTTTGAACCGAAAAGGAAATTGCCAGGAGTTATTGGTTTTGTTATTCATTGCGTATCTTATGAAAAATCAATATGTGTGATAGAGTATAACCGCTCACAACTTGTTGTGTTCTTGGTAGAACTATTCACAAAGTCCCGACTTTTGTATTGGTACAACTTTTATTAGGAAAACCAATCTTAAGTAATCACCTGTGGTATGATCAGATTATGTCTGCCTTGGGGAAAGGGAACCGATCCTAGTAAGGGAAAGGGAACCAATCCTTATAAGGGAAAGGGAACTGATACTAGTAAGGAAAAGGGAACCGATCCTTATAAGGGGTGCAGTACATCAAGGGGAACCGATCCTAGTATGGGGTGCAACAAGGTTTATACAAGAAAGGGGAACCGATCCTATGGACATGTGCAACACATATAAGTTAGATACCATATATATGTGGGGAACCGATCCTAGTACCTAGTCAACCGAATCTTTGGGAAGCTAGTGTGACTATGCGTAGTACTCACATGGAGGTAGAACCAAAACTTGTTTTGGTAGAACCGTAAACCCATGATTGTGATTGAATGTTGGTTTGATCAATCACATAGTTCTCCAAAGTCATATGAACCAATTCTAAACTTATTTGGAAGAGTGCCAAATCGGTTTCAAGGTTGTTAGTGTGAAAGAGAACTTACAAAGTAAAGATGTCAACAAACTTTGAACACGTGGTGTGAATGTTTATTTCTGTAATTGTTCAAAGATATTCCTTAACGGCTAAGGGAAGAGAACCCCAAGATCGAAACATAAGTAAGTTAAGAATCTTTAATTAAGGTTATTAATTTATCTTTGTAGGAAATTACAGAATTAGTAATGTGCATTTACTAATTAGATTTTCCGAGGGATTTCGATTGTTATTTTGGACAAAGCATTTCCAGGAATTATGAAAACCGAATCTGTGCATTTATGAATATCTTGAGAATATTTCAGTTTTGTAAATTCCTTGGTGTCCAAACTTGCTTGTCTATAAATACACGAAGTTTTCCTTTCTAGCAAACTAATCCTTCGTAACAACAGACTTCCTCTTTTGTCTTTGTTACTGGTGTAGCCGCCTATCGGAGAGGAGAGTAATCCAATTAGGTGAAATCTCTTACGGCCGCTTGTTTTAAAGTCCTCTTTGGGATTGAGAAGCTCTAGCGCAACCCGTTGGTGGGTGATGTAGTTTTTTAAGTGATAAGTAAAGTTCGTTCAAAGACTTGTAGAGATTTGATTTCATACTTAATAATAATAAAATATATATATACAAAAGTTTGTCACAATAAAGAGAGGTATTGAGACTCGGGATTCCACCATAAACTCATTCATGCGATTCATATATTTATTCCAAACAATTATAGCTCAAACAATATTGACTCTAATTCTTTGCCAAGGTAGATTTTTAAAAGATTGACTGTAAATCACTAGCATGACGCATCAAAAGAACTTAGACAAAGTATACATCATCATTCGACATCATAATCAATTAAGAAAAATCATAAAATGATGACAGGGTATTCGTGGGTGGATAGAGTCTTACATCCCCTACCAGACGGGCGATGAACCGTTGAAGTCGACTCAGGACACCGACTCCTATGTCAGTGTATGAACCCGAGGGGCCGAGACAGTATCGTAACTGTCGTCCTTCCCTGCAAACAATTTATATTTAATTTTTAACCCTTCCTTAAGGTTTTAAAAATAGTAATGTCCAATGTCCCAAAAATAAAGTCCAAAAAGTGTCCAAAAATAAAAAGAAAATTACAAAAACAAAACAAACCCTAATACAATTTTCCAAAAATAAAAGAAATAAAATCTAAATATATACAAAATCTTCTTCACTCTTTTCAGACTCCTCTTTTCTTTCCTTCTTGGCGATGCTTTCCTTTTATAGCGGTTTTTCTTTCTTTATAGCTTTGCTCCAAATCTGAAAAAGAATAGAAAAACACCAAAGGCGTAAAAGAGAACAAAAAAAATCTAAATAATAAAAAAAATCTAAAACCTAATACAAATCCGCGACGACGGCGCCAAAAACTGATGTAGTTTTTTAAGTGATAAGTAAAGTTCGTTCAAAAATTTGTAGAGATTTGATTTCATACTTAACAATAAAAAATATATATATATATACAAAAGTTTGTCACAATAACGAGAGGTATTGAGACTCGGGATTACACCATAAACTCATTCATGTGATTCATATATTTATTCCAAACAATTATAGCTCAAACAATATTGACTCTAATTCTTTGCCAAGGTAGATTTTAAAATATTGACTTTAAATCACTAGCATGACGCATCATCAAAAGCACTTAGACCAAGAATACATCATCAGACGACATCACAATCAATTAAGAAAAATCATAAAACGATGATAATAGTGCAAGTAGTCATAAAAGAATTAAATATAATTACCACATGCATGAAATATAGCTTCCTCCGTCGTCCCAGTGTTGGGTTTTATCTTCTCATATCAAAAACACGCACAAAATTAATCCATAGCTCAAAAAGGTGTTTTATTGAAGAAATTGCTTAACACATAGATTTGCAACGCTGTAAGGGTGTTACAGACGCCACTGTTACAACTTTAAGACTGTAGAAGAATGATAGTTTTATGTTGCAGCAGAATTGCGACTGTTTCTGTTCGTCCAATGTTCTTCGTGTCATTAACTACAGCAGCAGCAGCAATAATTCTCTGCTGCTTTCCTTCACCTCTGTGGCCTCCCAATTGACCCCCCCAACTCTCTATTCTCATGTTTAGGTCTTCTATCCTTCTATTTATACACAACATCCACAATGTCCCGAGAAAATCTTTCTTTCTCCTCCACCGCAAGTTCCGGGATTTCTTTCCTTTTTATTCTTTTTTTATGCGTCGACTGAGTTGGTATCGACTCTCTTAATGATAGAATTAAATCTCCAAGGGAAGATATTCACCAAATCCACCAGATAACTTCCTAAGATACGCTGAATAACCCGTGATATTCTCCACCTCTGTTTTCTTCCAAGTGACGTTTCTTCCTTTCTTTTCCGAATCCGAGACAAGTACCTATTCAGTTTTAACCTAACAGGATATTCCCAATCGAACTGCGAAAAAAACTCCATCTAAATCTCTCGAAATTCTCCAACAAAATCTTCCCAAAAAAACTCGAACAACCCGAGTAACTTTACTTCCCTGTTTTGCTTCCAACCGATATCTATCCAAATTTAGTCGAAGTAATGGCTTATAAGACCTGTTTAGCATTAACATGCCTAAATAAATCCAACTCGGCGATTGAATCTCTCTACAACAGCTCCAAAACTCAAGTCCAAATTTGTCAGTGTCTGCACTTGATTTTCCGCCAAAATTTGGATTTCAAACAAAGAGGATGAGTGCCCCTTAACCAACTTTCGGGTGTCTTTAACACTTGTGGTGTCCTGGTTGTAAATTACAAGTGGGTGCCCATTAGTAATTGAGTGCCCCTTATCCAAATAAGGGGTGCCTTTAGTGATTTTCTCCCACGAGCACAAATACCACTTTTCGAGCCAATTTTTCTACGCATGTTTATTTCTCCAAAAACACCTACAAAGACACAAAAAGCCATAATAAATACAAAATCGAGCACTAACAATATATACAATTGAGATTATATCAGACACAAAAATGTGTCTATCAGTGGGAAACTAGATAATTGCGGTTTATCTTTGTTTTCGATTGATTTGATTGACTAACGGTGGTTGAAATCTGATTGCACCTAGTTTGTTTATTCTTGAGAATCTTCTCTTCTGATATAAGATTCACTCAAACTAGTTCAGAGTTTCGACAGGGATCTTTAGAATGTTGTTAGTTCTAAAGACGTTCTTGTGATAATCCATTGTTAACAGACTGTTCTGTGCGTGATTGATCACAAGAGATTCAAGTGATTGTGTGCAAGTTTTATTGAAGATTCGAAGAAAAAGGATATTGAAGATCTGACTTGGGTTTTATAATCTTTGGTGTGCACAATACTTGTTTGGGTAAAAGAGGATCCAATTAATAATCGGTTTATCCTTGTGGTAGATTGGATTGATTAATTGAGTAGATCGGCATCAACACGGTTCTTCGTATTAAAGGTGTTGTTTGCTTAATCTTAATCGATTACCTTTGGGTATTGAACATAAGATATATATAGACCTGACGAAGGATTTTATGTTGAGATAAACGGAAGAGCCTTTGTCCGACTCATATCACTTGGTTGAATAGAGTTGATACCAAACATATTTCTTGTTCCTTTACTGTTTGGAATACGAACCAAAGGGATTGTTCCAAGTACGTGACTTATTCATAAGTCGGAGGCGTGGGAATACAGACGGAACTAGGTGAACTATAGGGTTAGTTACTTGGTCTCAACTATATGAAGTTAAGTGTAATTTTGTGAAGCGGCTTAATCCTAAGAGTATTCAATTCTGGACTAGGTCCCGAGGTTTTTCTGCATTTGCGGTTTCCTCGTTAACAAAATCTTGTTGTGTCATTTACTTTTATTTTACGCATTATAATTGTTTTATTATAATTAAATTAAACTACACAAATGTTAATTCTTATTTACTTGACAAGCAATCCTATTGTGTTTGGTTAAGTATGAACCTTTATATAAAGTAAACATACTTCGTTGTTGTATTGTCTCGATCTCGTATCCATAGACAATCACATGAAGTGTGAACCGATTAGTTGTATTGTCTCGACTCAGTCCATAGACACTCACTTTCGGAGAAAGGACTTATAGGTAGGAAAAGTTTTATCTTGAAGTATATTGGGTACCATCGCCTTTTCACTTATGTCGTCCTTGAAGTCTAGATTAGGGTTTGATGAGTGTTTTACACTTTCTTGTAATGGACGAAAAGGTGGAGTTTGCCTCAAGTGGTCAAACCACCTACAAGTCCAGATTATCTTGGTTAATCAAAGTGTAATCCATGCGTATATCACTGCACATACACCTCAACAACCTTGGCTATTCACCGGAATATATGGACCTCCACAACCTCAGGCGAGATGGGATCTGTGTAAAGACTTCAACAACATCATACACCTCATAACCTCCCATGGATACTAATGGGAGACTTCAACGAGGTGTTTTTTCAAGAGGAAAAAAAAGGAGGCAGACTTGTTAACCATGACCAAACAAAACTCTTCAAAGATGTGATCAACTCTAATGGTCTTATCGACTTGGGTTACTATGGCATACCCTGCACTTGGTCAAACAAACAACAAGGATCCAACCTTATTTTGGAACGTATTGATCGTTGGCTCAGCAACCAACAATGGCTACAACTACACCCTCATGCAATGATTCAGCACCTTCCTAGAATTGCGTCGGATCATGCACCCATATTACTCAAAGAGAATGCCATCCCGGGACCACAACAAATACCATTCCATATCGAACATATCTGGATACTACACCCTCATTTCCATGATATAGTCAACAATGCATGGAATCAGTTTTGCAACCCTGATCCTCCAACGATCTTACTCATGAGAGTGAGCAACACATCAGACACTCTACAGATCTGGAGTAAGAATACGTTTGGACACCTACCAAGCTTGATCAAAGAAGCTAAGAAAAAAATAAAAAAATCCCAAACCCATTGTGCTTATTCAACGGGCCTGACGCTTGCATACTGGCTAGACATTTAACAGCAAGATCGAAATACTCACCTCACATTCGTCCACTTCCAAGAGATTTTCTGGAAGCAGAGATCAAGAGTTCAATGGTTGAGAGAAGGTGATCTGAATACTACATTTTCTCACACACAGGCAACCATCCATAGGCATATCAACTATATCCGACAAATCAAACAGAAGAAGGACGATGGATAGACACACCAATGGAAATGGGCCAAGATTTTGTCAAGAATTCCACCCAACAGTATTGTGCTCCATCCACAGTGATAGACACGAGTCTATTTGACTGCATCCATCCAAGTTTAACGGAAGCCCAAATAGAGAGTCTAACTAAACTTGTCTCAACACCAGAAATCAAAGAAGCAGTAGATTCTATCGGCGTGGATAAGGCCCCAAGCCCAGACGGCTTCACCAGTAAGTTCTTTAACTTTGTTTGAGAGACTACAGGGCCACAAATCATTAACATGGTCAGATATTTCTTCCAACACAACTACCTACAAGAACCAATAAACCACACCCATATCACCCTAATCCCAAAAATTCCAAACCCAACAACCCCTACCCACTTCAGGCTCATTGGTCTTTGTAACGTAGTTTACAAAATCATCACAAAAATTCTGGTGAACCGACTTAGACCCATTTTACAATTCATCATCAACCCATATCAGAGTGCATTCATACTCAAAAGATCGATCCACGACAACATTGCAATTGCTTCTGAACTGTTTCATGTAATAAGAACAACACCCCCATCCAAACACCCAAAAATTGCACTGAAGCTGGATATACAAAAAGCTTATGACTCCCTAGATTGGGCATTCATAGATCAATCACTGAAAAAACTTGGCTTCCCGACACCTTTCGTTCGATGGGTAATTGGTAGGCGAATATAGATGTGTAAATAAGATGAATAAATGGATGCCTACAGTGATACCGCAAGTGCACGGTGTTGTTGCAGTGAGTGCACAAGTACGGGTCGAATCCACAAGGACTTGGGTGTGTGTTGAGATCCTCCTAAGCTAATTCTATATGCAAGGCAGTAACAAAAGATAACTGTGAGATGTTGGCAGGAAGCAAAGAAAGTGACTAAGAATGACAGTGGAAAAAGTAGTGAAGAAAATGAAAACAATGTGAATGGAAGTGTGATTCTAGGGTTAAGATTTCCCTTTCACCTAGCTAGTTCACCTAGGTTAAATCCTTGTCCCTAATGGACAAGAGGGTCTAGTTCAATCTAGTCTCTTGGCCAGGGCAATTCATGTGGCAAGTTATCTAACCTAAAATCCTTAGATTAACCCCTAGCATTGCCTATCTGATTAAAGCATAAACAATCACAGGTCATTTAGGTTTCTAGGTCTCTAACTAATATGGCTTTGTTAATCCCTCAGACTATCACTGACTCCTAGCATTAATGGTCTGTTTAAAGCACCACTAATCACAAGCCAGTGAACCCTTGGAAAGTCACTAACCTAACTGTTTTGAGCTCAACAGGGACTAACTCAAATGGCTAACCATTTGGCTCAAGGGTCTTCTCACCCTAGTGATGGATTAGAACATGCTGGAGTTAGGAGCTTTCATGTTGTCAAGCATTAAGACTCAAAACAAGAACATATAAGTAAACAGGGGAATTACAGGACTATAGTAGAAGATTCACAAGACAACAAACAATTGAACATTCACACAACAAACATTAACAGTGGATAAGAAGAAGATATGCATTGGATTGAAAAATGAAATTAACCATGAAATTAACCCAATTAGGGGTATCTCGGATGACCCAACAACAGTTTAAACATTCTACATCAGTTTCTATTTATAGCTTACATCAAATTCCTAATTTCTAAAAACCCTAAAATTTGCAAACCCTAACTTTTGGGGAAAAAAATTCGACATACCCATGTGTAAATTGACTTCGACCCATGCTTCTTGATGTCCCTCTGATGCTCTTCCTGCTCCAATTGATGTACTGCAACCCTAGCTCGAGTTGTTTCATCAACTCCACACCTAGGTCAGAGAGATGTGGGTTTGGGGAAACGACTAGGCTAGGAAGAGAAAACTTTGGTGCGTATGGGTTTTGGTAGAGGCGGAGAGGGGTGTAGTGAAGCTCGAGGAGCAGCAGTTGCAGGATGCCATGGTCGGGTGGAAGGAGGAGCTGGTTTGCAGAGGAAAAGAGAATTTGGGGAAAGAAGAAAGAACCGATGGGGAAGAGGAAAGGGTCTGTTTGTTTTGGGAATAGGGTATTCGATATAGGGTGTTAGCGGACGCATCAGTATTTGATGTTTTGTGAGGGAAAGGCGTTGGATGGAAAGATGAGGGAATAATCCAAAGGCGCAATGGGGATGGATGTGGAGCGACCGTTGGATGATGGATACATCAAAACTGACGGTCCAAGATGGAGTTAGGTGCTGTGGTGTGAAGCGGTTGTAGCAAATTTGATGTATTGGCGATGAAGCGACCGTTGGATTCAGCTGAGGATCCAATCTGACGGCTACAGGAGAAGTGGGTATGGATAATGAAAATGGATTTGGGTAAGGGTTTTGGGCCTTGGGTATGCCAAGACCGTATCTTCTTTAAGAACAATTTCTTCCTTGTTAAGCCCATTTCTAGCCTTTTGGTCTTGCGCACAACATTCTTCGCAGCTTCCTTGCGTGATTCCTCTCGGCTTCCACCACTTTTCTGCTATTTTCGCCTCCGTAATTCCATCCAAACTTTATTTATAACCTAAAAATGCAAAATTAATTAATAAAAATATTATATTCTTGAAAACAACGAAAACACAGAATATGGGATAAAATGTCGAATTAATGCACAAAATGAGTTAAATGCCAAGAAAATATATAGAAATATGCACTTTTGAGCACTCATCAGTAATGACCTGTATTAATACGGTGACGTACTCCATTAAGGTCAATGGATCATCTTATGGGCACATTAAACCAACAAGGGGCATACGTCAGGTTGATCCTCTCTCACCTTACATTTTCATCCTCTGCGCAGAAATATTATCCACTAATCTCGGAATCCAACAACAGCAAGGGAAAATTGAAGGTTTGAAGCTAGCAGCGAAAGGTAACCCCATCCACCAACTTATATGCTGATGATTTACTCATATCATGTGTTGCGGAGCCACAGACGTGCATAAATATAAATGAACTACTCCATCGTTACTCAACATCGGCAGGAAAACTCATCAACAAACAAAAGTCCCACATTGTGCACCACCCGAAGATTCTACCAAATGATGTCAATGGATTACACAGTTTTTTTTGAAATACCAACTATGCCGGACCCCCAACGTATTTAGGAATTATGTTTCAAAAAAGGGAGAGCTACAGCCAACATGTTCACTGATCTGTTGAACAGGATGGAACGAAAAGCTCGAGGTTGGATCATCAAGTGTGTAAACCAAGCAGGTAGATTTCTTTTAATCACAACATCGCTACAACCTACAACAAACCATGCCATGCAGACCCAAATGTTACCGGCCAGTGTGCACGAGAAGATGGATCAAATCATAAGGAATTGTTTTGGGCCATGACAAACATGAAAGGAAACTCCACCTGATTGGCTGGCGGAGAGTCGCAAAACCAAAGCTCATGGGAGGCACGGGCATCAGGACAAGCAAACAACACAATCAAGCACTTCTTATGAAGAAAGTATGGCAAGTGCAAGGAGACGACAAGTCAATATGGGCTACCATGAGCAGAGATAAGACAGCCGATACTCTTCATGCTCATCATCAAACCAAACCCATCGGCAAGCCCTTTGTGGAAGAATTTAACTAACCTAGCTGGTTTTTTTTGCAGGAACACAGTTTCTCAAGAATTAAAAATGGCCAAAATACATCAATCTTGTCAAACTGGATACCACGACAAACCACCCAACTCATCCACCCACCACACCCAAATATCCAAGTTTCCACAATCATCGACGACACAACAAACTTGGAATCATTCACTCCTCCGTACCATGTTCGATACCAACACATTCCACCACATCACCAACATCCACCTACCCCAAAATCCAGTACAAGACACCATTATTTGACCACACAAAAAAGGAGAATACACCTGCAAATCAAGATATAATCTTCTCATCAAACACATTCCCTCAAAACACAGAAACATCCAAAATCCCCAAACAAACCAAACACACCCACTCATAACCAAAGTTCGACACCGACAACCCAATACACAAACCAAACCACAATCAACACTATCATCTCTACACCACCCACAACCAACAACCCTACTTCAGTACAATCTGAAACTAAAATGCCCCCAAAAATTAGGCTTTTCCTATAGAAATCTATTCTTGAAGGATTACCTACCTTCAATACCCTTGCACAAAGGCATATCACCAACACCAACAGTTGCCCGCAATGCAACAATGCGCCGGAAACATCATCACATATACTCTTCCAGTGCACAGTTGCATCACAAGTTTGGCAAATAATCATTTCCGAACATACCCAAAAAACCAACATCAACCCAATAAACCAAACATCAAACCCAACAAACCAAAAACCCAATAGCATCTTAACATCACCAGGTAGCAACATACCACATTCGACTAAGATCCTCTATGGTTTTACAATGTGGCACCTATGTTTAGCAAGAAATCAGGCGGTTTATCAACAACACCGGCAAACACCGACTCAGATAACTCAGATTATACAAGTAATGTTTTAGGAGTACGATTTGGCATAAACGCACTTACTACCAATACTACCCCCGAACCTTCCGCAATGTGACCATGATTCAGCACACAAAAGAACTACAACTATCATAGGTTGGGAAGCACCCACGGACGATTGGATTAAGATTAATACAGATGGAACGACTAAAGGATGTCCGGGAGCGGCGGGGAGCGGGAGTAATTTGCAGGAACAACAATGGAGAGATACTCATGGCAATGACAGCACCTCTAGGCAATACAACATCGATAGCGGCAGAAACATGAGGATTACTATTAGCAACAAGAATCGCGGTTCAACAACAATGGCCAAAGTTATGGTTTGAAATGGACTCAATGGCTGTCATACGGTTACAACAACAACAACATCCAAACAACCACCCTTGGTACATCAAAATTATGTTAACAGAAATACGAACACTCATGCAACAAATACCACAAATGAAGATACACCACGCCTACGGGGAAGCAAACCAGGCAGCAGACGAACTCGTGAATCAAGCAGTCAAATTTCATGCACAGAACCCGACCTAACCGACTATGCAAGCGTGGAAACATGCCTGCCCTCCTTTTATCTTGAACATTATCCAAGCAGACTCTAGGGGAACAAAAATCCCCATACTAGTAACAACAACTTGAGTTTAATGAATCGGTCACTTCCTTCACAAAAAAAAAACCAATAAAAGTGACGTCGTAACCCTTTAAAGGGATTTAACCCACTTGAGTAGATGCAAACCAAAGATACACAGCAGTCCAGCACAATATATCTACAAAAAGGGATCAGTTTTGATATTCTCCGCACATCAATCTATTTGGTGTCCCCAAAAGCATGAAAACCACATGTAAGAAAATTGCAAAGGAAAAGGCTATCTTGTTCTCCACAGTTCTACACAGATTTATTTCTTATAACAAAATTAAAAAGAAAAGTGTTGGTTGGAGTCTTCTTCCATATCTTCTCCCTCCGTCTCGATTATATAGGCGGATTTTGCAAAATCTCTTAGATTAAGAAATTATCTTGATTCCCTAAATATCCATCTATTTTCCTGTTTTAAACTTTGTCTCACTCCCAACACAATTATCAATGTACAATAAATAAGGGCACATAAAAGAAAAATCCGTGTTGGAATTGGTATTCCGCCTATCTAATGGGACAACAAAAGAAATGAAAACTCCGCCTATATATTGGGGACGGAGGGAGTATTAACGTGTATGTTTATATGGATTTAAGTTTATATGTCTATAACAGACTTGGTTCCCAAGTATATGGAAACCTTAATACGAGACACTTCCCCTGATGACCACTATGGCTAAGTCATTATAGACATACCAGGAGAATTCAATAGAGAAAAAACTGAAATTGCATAAACATGTAAAGACTCAGAAAGTGCTGGACACACATATGTTGCCTCGTTAAAACCTTGACAAGGAAAACTCAGTGGGACAAAATCTTGGTGAAGGAAAAATAGTACAACACGATAAAGTCCAGTAAAATGCACCTTAATTTGATGACGGTACTCCCCTTGATAAGTACTTCAATCTAATCTTGGATTGCAAATTTTTGAGTGAAAAATTTCCAATTTCGATAAGCTAATTTCTTGAATGCTGGAGATAACTTCATGAAGAAATCTGCTACTAAATGAAGTTTTCTTTAGTGTTGCGCAAGCTATATTTTCTTCGAATTATAGTGTTCTCGAGTCTTCATGCTTCTTTAATTACATTGAGGATTTGTGCCTTGGATAGCTAGCTTCTCGAAGATTATTTACAAAAGTAGTTGATATAGTTTCTTCGACAAAGGAAATATATATTACCATAAGTGAACACAACTGTACTTATAGATGTTGATACATGAAAAATATTACCCCTTTAGCCGGGCTAGTGTGCCCTCAAATGGGAGGCAAGCCCAACATGAGACATGGGGACTCAGGGACTAAATCCCAAGTCTACCAAGAAAGTGTCTATTAGATGGAAAGGACAAGGGAGGAATTAATAGGAAAGAAGGAGGTTTTATTAGAGAAGGAATGGCATTAGTAGTAATTAAAGAAGTTTAGGACACATGGCATGATGTCATAAAAGGAAGAGGCTTTTGGAAAATCTATATAAAAAGGACAAGGTACAGTGGAAAGACAACTCTCTCTCTCTTTGACTATTCTTGGTAAAGTGAGGTCATTTGGCTAGCAAGGATGGGTAGAACCTCAAACCTGGAATCACCCCTCAACAATAGTCATACCTTATTTGGATCAGAATAACATCCAAATTCTTAATGTCTTGCATTGTTGATTTGATCTAACATGATCTAGTTAATGGCGGGAATCCACCAAATAAACCAAAACTGATACAACTGCCCCTTGTATAACCATCATGTTGAATTAAATTGCCTCACTAAAACCTTTCTAGTAAAAACCCAATGGGAAAAATATATGGACGAAGGAAATAAGTGCACAATATCAACATTTTGAATAAAAATTCATCGTCTGCAAGATGTTACCTCGTTAAAACCTTGTCAGGAAAACCACATATGACAAAACCTAAAACGAAGGAAAAGAGTACAAATTTTGACGATTTATGGATGCTAATTCAACTATATGAGTATTACAGAAAACAAGCATCAAAATAATAACTCTAGTATGTATCAAAGACGAGTTTAAGCTACTATAACTCTAACTACAAATTTAAGAAAGAAGAAAAAAATAGATTTTATACTGCTAAAGCGTGGATTTTAGTGTTTTTAAGGACTCCTCAAGAGACCTATAAAGCTGATATCATCAACTATTAATCCGGAGTTTTGTACCAATTCTAAAAACACATAAAGAATTGTTAAACCTGATATAGTCTAATCAAGTGGCCGCCTAAATGTAATTTAAATCCTCTAAGGATTGCAAATTAGAATGTGTTATTCGATCACATACAAGTCCTTAAAGGACTACCACGTCAAATGTATCATAGAAGGAGAACAATTATTGGATCAATCCTAGGATCTGAGCAAAAAATGAAACCATGCGACGAAGTTATTTCTCTTATAACGCATTATGACTGCACCAACCTGAAAGTAATAGGGGTAAATACTTGGATGGGGGACACTTATATTGAGATTGAAAAAATAAGGGGCGGAAATATTAAAATTCCGAACTAAGGGACTTCGGTCAGTACGCTCCCGCGGAATTTTTTTAATACCGCGCGTGTCCTAAATTTCTTTTGTTTTTCGCCGTTGGACTAGTTGTCCCGAATTTTGTTAGATGATATGAATTCATTACAAATCAATACGTGACCAACGTCCATAACCGATCAACAAACTTCTTATCGGTAATATGAGCGATGAAAAGTTTAACCGATATCAGTTGTTATCGCTTATATTACGATATTATGTACCAGATTTACATTAACAATCCTTAACTTATAAATAAAAGTTTAACCCATATCAGTTGTTATCCCCTTTGAAGTAGCGGATAACAAGGAATTCCAACCCAACAGGTTTTACCTTGATGCTTGCTCCAGCTGTTTACAAGATAACTAGTGTTGTTCGTATTCTATTCCAAACGGACATTTTGATTAATGACAGTAAACATCCCTTTCATATTGCCCAACGGACTTTTTGATCAATGAGAATAGACTTTTTGTTCTTATAGAGATTATAGGGGTGCATACAATTGGTCCCGCTTGTGTAAGAGGGGTTCTATAAAGCTTTGGAATTACGGAAGTTGGTTGTATGAAGACTCTCAGGTTTTGATGAACATGATAACAAGAATGGTGTTGATGGATATTTATGTTGTGCTGAGGATAATTAGGATGGGATATTCTATGATGGTGATTCGGATGACCCCTTCAGAACATCATCGGTGATACTGATGCCATTACGAACCCCCAATATCTCGGTGATCCGCGCTATATGGGTTAAACTGATCTGAATCGATATCAATGATGATCCTTTTGTTGCTCCCTTTATCGTTGTAAGCCCCTATAGTTGTAATGGTTCGTAATGGCACCATCGATAGTTTTCCTCTAGTCCTGTACAACAAAAGGATCTACGCGTCATTACAATATTTCTTTTAACCCAACACGGTAGAGAGTTCTTTAGTTGGGCAATATGAAATGGCACGTCCATACGGGAGCAATATTAAAAAATCTCGTCCCTGTCTGAACCATTACAACAAGTAATAAGCTTGGCAATTTTAAGGTGTTAAGTCTTGGATCCAAAATTGTGTTAATTGATAAATTATAATAATTTAATCTAATATGGATTACATGTCAACCAATCACATATGTCAATATTTCTTTATAGAGAGGTTAACAACCAACATCATTTATTTCAGTAGCTAACGTAAATGAATATTCCACAATAATATTAGCTTCGCACGATCACATACATATTTTGAAAATTTCAATTAATTACTAGTACCAGTGCTTTAACAGGAAAATCAAGAGATAACGTCTTGGAGAATGTAGATCTTGTTTTGATATACTCAATTAGAATATTATCTGTAGCATGCACTAAAAAGCTACATTTTTGTTAGATGTGACTGAATCCGTAAATTACTTGATGAGTAATCCGTGTGCCACCGGTTCAATGGTTTTATTTGTCTTCTATGTTAAAAAAATGCAAAATAACTGATCTTCCCTGAGTGTCATGTTAATAGAATGTTTGATAGCCAGGATTTGAGTTAAATTTAAAATTTACTTCCTAATGAAAGATTCATTTTTTTATTTAGGAAATCATATTAAAATTTCGAGGGTGTTGAAGTACACAATCTCAAAACTTATAACCAAAAATAATTTACTTCATCAAAAGTTTTTTAAAAAAAAAAATATGTAGCAGAAGTCATTCTCAAATTTTTGTCCTAAATTATCTTCCGTATAGTCGAATTAATTAAGTCGAAATATCTAAATCCTAGTTGGCAATTTGCGGTACGGAAAAAATACATGTCATCAGAAATGCGTGCGCAAATTGCACCAAAACCTTATCAAAGACCTTCCCTCCCTCTGGGTTGGAGCACCATATAGGTCAACGCACGAAAGTAAAACTAACACTTGACTTTTTATCTGACCCGTGCCGTATCAAATGTCAGATATTTCTTTTTTCTTCTATTTTAATTCTAACTCGAGGTATGACCAAGTACCTGTGATATTTACATAGGCAACTTGGTATAGATGAAAGGTAGCTAGAACAAATAGTATGAAAATGAGTCAATGACGGTAGGTTTGTTTGATATGACATAACCCACATGATATGAACTGAAAATCAACGGTTTGTATGTAATGACCCGACCCGCCACTGATATTGTCTCCACTTAGCCATTGTGGTCATCCAGCAGTATGGGGTATTTAACGGGCATCTCTGTGGTAACCAGCAAAAACTTCCAGGTAGGTCAGACATCCCTGGATTATTCTCGTCCGAGCACGCTTAACTGCAGAGTTTTCTGCCAACTCTAGAGCCAATTGTGCTGAAAAGGCATCTGAAAATGCGGGGGTCTAACAACCACACCCAACAATTCGTCAATCTGAGAAGACTTACTCTAATATACTTTCTAGAGAATCAACTAGACAGTCAGACTCGATCTAGAGAAAAATATATACAAGAGTTTTATATCTCTAACTCTTAATTCAATCCGCAATCAACAAATAGAAATATGAGAGCCCAATTGAATATAAGAGGAGTAACTTGAACGGTACCAAAGACCAATGTTCAAGGATCAATCAATTCCAATCAACAACCAACCGTTGGATTTCCCAATTGATCGATTCGATGCACAACCTGTGATGTTTAAATTATATAACAAAATATGCGGAAAAGAAATAACACAGACACCAGAATTTTGTTAACGAAGAAATGCAGAAGCAAAAAACCTCGGGAACTAGTCCAGATTGAACACCACACTGTATTAAGCCGCTACAGACACTAGCCTACTACCAATGACTTCAGATTGGACTGTAGTTGAACCCTAATTAATCTCCCACTGATTCAAGGTACAGTTGCACTCCTTACGTCTCTGATCCCAGCAGGATACTATGCACTTGATTCGCTTAGCTGATCTCACCCACAACTAAGATTTGCTACGACCCAAAGTCGAAGATTTGATAGACAAATCTGTCTCACACAGAAAAGTCTATTGGAATAGATAAATATGTTTCCCACAGAAATACCTATGAGTTTTTATTCCATCTTTTGATAAATCAAGGTGAACAGGAACCAATTGATAAACCAGACTTATATTCCCGAAGAACAACCAAGATTATCAATCGCCTTACAATAATCTAAATCATATGACGACAAAACTAGATATTTTGGAATCACAAACGATGAGACGAAGGTGTTTGTGATTACTTTTTATCTTGCCTATTAGAGAAATTAATCTCGAGCAAATCTTAGAGAAAATAGTACTCAAACGATAGAATCAGGAAAAATCAGAACACGCAACTACAAAGAAAATAGGTGGGTCTGGATTCACAATCCCAATGAAGTCTTTGAATCGTTAACCTATAGGGTTTCGATAGAAACCTAAGGTTAAAGGAGAACCGACTCTAGCTTATGCAACTAGTAACACACAAGAGGTGTGGGGATTAGGTTTCCCAGTTGCTAGAGTTCTCCTTTATATAGTTTAGAGCACTGCTCGGTCGAACTCGCATGAGTTTCTATCTCAAACATTTTTGTCAGTGTTAGTGATCAAAACTATAAGTCTTGATTTCTAGTCTACTATAGCTAAGTCTCGGAATAGGATATAAAGTGTAGTTGAGCTCAAGAACTCCACGGAGATCAT
Organism: Papaver somniferum; assembly: GCF_003573695.1. Lineage (NCBI taxonomy): Eukaryota > Viridiplantae > Streptophyta > Magnoliopsida > Ranunculales > Papaveraceae > Papaver > Papaver somniferum. Next base: position 139,834,569 of record NC_039362.1, read on the forward strand.
CATACAAAACGAAGAACTACTCAAGGAACTGGTGGAACTTCATCGACTAAAAGGTATGTGGATACTTCAACTTATCTATCACTCAAAAGTCTATCTACTCTATCTCCTATCTTGAGACAAAAGTCGTTTTGCTATATAGACTTTGATTATACACATTTGCTATTTCGATTCGAGTTTATCTCGCCTATCTATTTCTCGAAATATGTGTTGGTAAGATTTCACTTTGGCCAAGTTCATCTTTACCAAGTGACGAAAGTCATGTTATGTTTCAATCACTTTGAAAATGGCTTTGACGAAAAATGGTTTGTGAATAACATATATATAACGTCCTCTAAGAATGTTTCAATGATTGAAATGAGAGTTTAGAATATATAATCAATGTTGGATATAAGCATTGTATGGCAACACATATATGTATAAGTCCTTATTCCTTGAACCAAAGTATGCGTACTTGATTGATCAGGAAAACTGGAACAAGAGTTGTGAACTCAGTCCGCGAACCAATAGACTTTTCCGTGTGATACAGATTTGTTTATTAAAGTCTTCGACTTTGGGTCGTAGCAACTCTCAGTTGTGGGTGAGATCAGCTAAGGGAATCAAGTGCATAGTATCCTGCTGGGATCAGAGACGTAAGGAGCATAATTGTACCTTGGATCAGTCTGAGATTGATTGGGTTTCAACTACAGTCCAGACTGAAGTTAGTTTGTAGTAGGCTAGTGTCTGTAGCTGCTCAATACAGTGTGTGTTCAATCTGTACTAGGTCCCGGGGTTTTTCTGCATTTACGGTTTCCTCGTTAACAAAATTCTGGTGTCTGTGTTATTTATATTCCACATTATATTTTGTTATATAATTGAAATATCACAGGTTGTGCGTTTGAATCAATCAATTAGAATATCCAACCGTTGGTTGTTGATTTACATTGATTGATACTTGAACATTGGTCTTTGGTACCGTTCAAGTGATTTCTCTTGTATTCAATTAGACTCGCAAATTTCTATTTGCTTGAGTAAGAATTGAATCGGGAAAGAGAGATATAACTCTTTGATATACTTTATTAAAATTAAGTCTAGATGATTCTCTTGAAAGTATATTAGAGTTAGTCCATAGAGATTGCTAAGCGAAATATTGGGTGTGGTTGTTGTACCCCCGCTTTTCAATTGGTATCATAACAGGCAAACACGTTTAAAGACCTTACAAGTCTGTGTTTGTGGCATTCTGAGTCTAAGGACATAATCTCTTCTTTGGCATATACGCGTACCAAGATGTCTCCTAAAGCTTTTAACTATGCCAAATGTCTTGGAAATACCTCAAAGGATTACTCCTTAGTTGATTCTTCCGAATCCCGAGGTAGGAAGGTTGTTTCATCAATTGTTAACATCTCTCCCTCCAATGAGACAGTTGACAATATGGCAAAAGCTGATATGGAGCTCACGAGAATCTCAAAAAATTCTACTGAGGCCACTGATTTTCATGATCATGCTCAGCGAGAATGTGAACTCTCATAATGGTTTTGATCGAGAATGTGAACTCTATATATCATTGAGTCCTTCTCTAACAATATTGAAAAACTTCTCCAAGAAACTACTCTACAGTGTGAAAAGATTAGTAGTCTTGAGAATATTGTCAAGGAAGACTCAATTAGAGAAAAACGTTTGATCGAGACGCATTCATCGGATCTAAACAGACTTCGTATCGAAAAATAGAAACTTGGCGCATCTCTTATTCTAGCCCATGAACAGTGGAGATCCTTGGAAAAGGAAAACTCTGTCTTACGGAGAAATTCTTCTGTACCAACTAATTCTCATGAATTATAGCACATGAAGAGATGTCCTCTAGAAGAAGGTTGTGTCAAGAAAGGTTTATATGACTTACAATCTTCTTATATGGCTATGAAATTAAAACATGTGCCAGTTATTGCTTCTCCTCCACGAACCTGTACTTTCTGTGGGAAAAAGAATCACTATGTTATTCATTATTTTGCCAGGAGGAAACAAATCTCTAATCTTCATAATTTTCTTCTTTCTACTATCAATGGAGTAAATAGTCTGTCGACTTCTGCAGTGAATCTCGTACCCACAGAAAACCAGAAATCTTATAAAAATGATCTCTTTTCTAGAAATCATCACATGGTACAATTACATCCCAATAGTACAAACTCTTGTGCCACTAATGAACACATTCCCTGTGTTTATAAGAATAATTCTGGTAAATCTAAGTCTAGAAAATGGATCCCTCTCTATCCTGATCCTCTTAAACCAATCGCAAGAGGTCCTAGATTTAGTCCCCAGAGAAAGCCTTTTGATGGATATGTTAAACAAGCCGTGTCTTACTCTTCTGGGATGAAAGAAAACCAAAGAAAGGCGAAGAACACAAAGATCAAACTGTCAGATGATATGTACAACTCCTTTCTCAATGATCATAGTGGGATTATTTATCACTCTACCACCTGATTCTAAATATTCTTTTCCTTGTTTCTAACTTGAGAGGTGCAAGGAAAATTATTGAGAAATGCTCAAGTATGTTGTATATTATTTTTCTGTTGAGTTTTTGTGCTGGCGGTCCACAAACGTTCACGTCCTCCTCTTGTGAGTTCATAGGGTTTCCATAATAAGAGTTTCCTTCTCCTGTTTACAAAACACATATATATATATTTCACTTTATATGGTGTTTTTCCATCCCTAACAAAAGTTACATGGATAATTATGCAAAATCTCAAGAGATTATGCATCTTGATATGGAGGACGACACTCAAGAACATGAATTAATTCAAGAGCTGGTTCTAAAGTAGATGCTTGAAAGAAAGGATCACAACTCCTGGATTTATGATTCTGTAAAGGATTTAATACGTTTTCAGAATGATTCAAAGGTCGAGTTTGCAAATCTTCAACTGCAAATAAACCAACTCTTAGATGGTCAGGCCAGAATCCTTGCTAATCAGAATATTCTGATACGGAATCAAAAGAAGCTCATCATGGACTGCGTCAAGGATAGACAGCTTGCTCGGGTTGTTGATCATAAAGTTGGTGTTCAACTCACGAACATGGAGTGTCTACGGTCAAGAGAGTAAAGGAAATCAGTGATACCTTCTTTGATGGATTCATTGAACGGTATGAGGTTCTCAATGAACTTTGATTTTTATATGCCTAGTAAATCTTCTTTTATTGTTTTGTTTAGAAGAATAACTAGAGTTTGGAATAGCCATTATTGTGATTACACATAGCTATGTCCAACGTTTTCATCTTCATGTTTTTAGGTTTATTTGTTAAATTCTAAAAAATTGTTTGGGAGATGATTTTTGCAGTATTAATCTTTATGGGATATGTGTGTTTGCGTCCGTGAACTATGATTGTCTCATACCTTGTCAAAAGTTAAGTCTTCCGTAAGTCAATATGCATGTATTGATAAAAGAATGAATGGACTTTTGAAATTACAAAATTTAAGCCTATTATGTCATTTATTGATGGAAAATAGGTTAAAATCTTTTGTTTACGAGGATTATGTCTATTGTATGTAATTGTGCAAATAGTGATGGAAAATAGAATGAATCCTTGTTTATTCCGCAGTATTGATCTTCCCTGATCCATAGTTTTTATGTATATACTGTAAGGCTCCGTAAGTTCTCTTATGTCGAGCATGGCCAATTAAATTTATCACTTTTTGTGGTTAATTTGAGTGTATATTTCCGATTAGATTAACTATGGGTTCTCTTGTGGTTAATCTAATTGAGTATTTTTTATTCAAATTCATATTCATATGTGATTTGTTATGTCCAAACAAATCCTTCTTTTCTTTTGAAATTATAGTCGCTCTTGTTGTTCTTTCGGGAATGACATTTTATGGGGGAGAGTTCTTAATTGAACTTGTGCTTAATTGCCAAATCTTTGTGGGGAGTGCGGTTGTGGAATATTATAGGGGTTATCTTGTATCTTTATAAAATCCTTGATGAAAGCATTTAGCTTAGGCTATATGATTGGATCTAAATAAGCTGATATGTTCTTACTTTTGGTCATGAAATGTCTCTATGGAAATTTTCATTAGGATCTCGTTCTTGTACCTTTGTCAATTTTATTGACAAAAAGGGGGGGAATTAATATGTAGTTCACACTACAAATACATAGGGTTTTCGGATCATTATATAACGGGGAGTGGTTTCCATGTGAGATGGAGTATTGACTAAGGGGGAGTGATACATATCACCATAGTATTGTTGTCGAAGTTGTGATACAATTGAACTTTGATGCTGCATAATGATACTATGACACTGTATAACAATGATCGAAAATTCTATTTTCTCATTGTTATAGCTACGGTTTTTCAACAACGATGATGCTAAACTTACAACCTTTGGAATCATTGGAGTACTTGGAAGTGACGAGGATTTCGAGTAATGTTGAAGATTATGCATGTGGAATAGGAGCTACAAAAGTTTATTTATTTATTTTTGTATTCCATATGTATTAATAGTTTTGTCACTAAAATTGACAAAGGGGAAGATTGTTAAAGCACTGCCCGGTCGAACTCGCATGCGTTGCTATCTCGAGCATGTTTTTCAATGTTAGTGATCAAAACTATAAGTATTGATTTCTAGTCTACTATAGCTAAGTCTCGGACTAGGATATAAAGTGTAGTTGAGCTCAAGAACTCCATGGCGATCATCATACAAGACGAAGAACTACTCAAGAAACTGGTGGAACTTCATCTACTAAAAGGTATATGGAGACTTCAACTTATATATCACTCAAAATTCTATTTACTCTATATCCTATCTTGAGACAAAAGTCGTTTTGCTATGTAGACTTTGATTATACACATTTGCTATTTCGAGCCGAGTTTATCTCGCCTATCTATTTCTCGAAATATGTGTTGGTAAGCTTTGGATTTGGCCAAGTTCATCTTTACCTAGTGACGAAAGTCATGTTATGTTTCAATCACTTTGAAAATGGCTTTGAAGAAAAATGGTTTGTGAATAACAACTATACAACGTCCTCTAAGAATGTTTCAATGATTGAAATAAGAGTTTAGAATATATAACCAATGTTGGATATAAGCATTGTGTGGCAACACATATATGTATAAGTCCTCATTCCTTGAATCAAAGTATGAGTACTTTGTTGATCAGGAAAACCGGAACAAGAGCTGTGAACTCAGTCCGCGAACTGGCGAAAGTTCTCATCCCGAGAAAATCTGCTGGACTTTGTGAACTCCTTCCGGGAACTTAAGTCCGTGAACCTAGTCCGCGTACTTGAGTTGGTTATTTCTAAAGACGATTATTTATGAACTTATACTTATATAAATTAAGGAATGCAAGTTTGCAAACCGTGGCTATAAAGTTCATGAATCGATTCGAGTGAATCAAATCGTTTTTCTTCGATTGTGTCTTGTATACTTCTATAAGATATAAGCGATTGAACAACTGTCTAACTAGTTCATTTGAGTCAGTTTAACTAGTTATGGTGAAGAAGAATATGGTTGATATGAAAGTGCTCATATGGCTAACCATTTGGTTAACTATTGTTGAACCAACAAATGTACATGTTTGGGTACGATTACACAAACCTAAAATCGTGCATTTCATTTGTGAGTAAGTTTTCGATCCAACGGTTGGAAGATATTAGCTTGAATCTAATCAGGTTTTCATATAACGATGAATACTGAATGCTTTGTTACTAAGCTAATATTGATTGCAAACCCTGATTTGAAAGACTATATAAGGGAGAACTCTAGCAACTGGGAAACCTAATCCCCACACCTCCTGTGTGATACTAGTTGTATTATCTAGAGTTGATTCTCTTTTAACCTTAGGTTTCTTCTTGAAAACCAGGTTAACGACTTAAATACTTCATTGGTATTGTGAAGCTAGACCGATACTACTTTCTCGTAGTTGTGTGATCTGATCTTGATGTTTCTATCGTACGAGTACAATCACAAAGATTGTCTTGAGAATGATATCTTCGATAGGAAAGATATATAAGTAATCAGAAACATCTTCGTCTCATCGTTTGCGATTCCACAATATCTTCTTTCGCCGCGTCGATTAAGATTATTGTGATGTGATTGATAATACTGAGATGTTCTTCGGGAATATAAGTATGGTTTATCAATTGGTTCCCGTTCACATTGATTTATCAAAAGACGGAACAAAACTCGTAGGTATTTATGTGGGAGATAGATTTATCTATTACCGTAGACTTTTCCGTGTGATACAGATTTGTTTATTAAAGTCTTCGACTTTTGGGTCGTAGAAATTCTCAGTTGTGGGTGAGATCAGCTAAGGGAATCAAGTGCGTAGTATCCTGCTGGGATCAGAGACATAAGGAGCATAATTGTACCTTGGATCAGTCTGAGATTGATTGGGGTTAAACTACAGTCCAGACCGAAGTTAGTTTGTAATAGGCTAGTGTCTGTAGCGGCTCAATACAGTGTGTGTTCAATCTGTACTAGGTCCCGAGGTTTTTCTGCATTTGCAGTTTCCTCATTAACAAAATTCTGGTGTCTGTGTTATTTCTATTACACATTATATTTTGTTATATAATTGAAATATCACAGGTTGTGCGTTTTAATCAATTAATTAGAATATCCAACCTTTGGTTGTTGATTTACATTGATTGATACTTGAACATTGGTCTTTGGTACCGTTCAAGTGATTTCTCTTGTATTCAATTAGACTCGCAGATTTCTATTTGTTTGAGTAAGAATTGAATCGAGAAAGAGAGATATAACTCCTTGATATACTTTATTAAGATTGAGTCTAGTTGATTCTTTTGAAAGTATTTTAGAGTTAGTCCATACAGATTGATAAGTGAAATATTGGGTGTGGTTGTTGTACCCCCGCTTTTTCATATAGTTTTTCAAATCAGGGTTTGCAATCTAAGTTACCTTGGTAACAAAGCATTCAATATTCACAGTTAGATGAAAAACCTGATTCAACCAAGCTAATATCTTTCAACCGTTAGATCGAACTTAGCTTGTTACACACAAATGAAATGTACCCTCATTTAGGTTTATGTAACCGTACCCAAACGTGTACATCATGTTGGATCAACAATAGTTAACCGAAGTTAGCCATATGATTACTCTCATATCAACCTTATTCATCTTAACCATAACTAGGTCAAATGACTCAAAAAGAGTCGTTCAATTGCTATATTCTCATAGAAGTATATAAGAACACAATCGAAACAAAATCGGTTTGATTCACTCGAATCAATTCATGAACATTATAGCCATGGGTTGCAAAGATTTCGTTCCTTATTATATAAATGTTTAAGTTCATGTACACAACCAATTTTAGAAAGTAACCTACTCAAGTATGCAAACGGGTACGCATACTTAAGTAGCCAGACCGAGTTTGGTTACGCCAGCAAGTGTACGGGTGCGCATACCAATATACACTTCCAAACTCCAGCAGAAATTCACGGATATAAAACTTCCACCAGTATGCGTACGGGTACGCATACTTGCCCAGACATCAGCAACCGCCAGTACGCGTACGGGTACGCATACTTCAGGCTCCCGGTTTTGGACTTACACACAAATGTGATAACACACTATGTTTATATCCAAACATGGTTACTTGATTCTAAACTCTTTATTTCAGTCATTGAAACTTTCTTAGAGGATGACAATAGTCGTTTTCACATACTATTAGCCTCAAAGCGATTTTCAAGTTATTGAAATTATCATTATGAAACATTCTAAGTCTGCACCAAATGATTATATTATAAAACCCATGTAATATTTTACTCGACAATTTTCACACGATCATATTCTGACTTTCGTCAAGAATGTAAGATGAACTTGGTCGAAGCGAAAGCTTTCCAACACATATTCCGATAAATATGTAGGCGAGTTAAACTCAACTCGAAATCTCAAATGTGTATAATAGAAAACTATATCGTAACATGACTTATGTCTCAATATAGGAGATAGAGTAGAAATAGACTTTCCAAGTGATAGATGAGTTTCAGTATCCACATATTTTTGTTGATGAAGTTCCACAATCTCCCCTTAGTAGTTATTCGTTTTCAAATGATGAACTCCATGAAGTCTAAGGCTCAAATACACAATCTATGTCCTAGTCCGATACATCTAAAAATAAGCTAGAAATCAAGATTTATAGTTTTGATCACTAACATTGACAAACATGCTTGAGATAGCAACACATGCGAGTTCGATCGAGCAATGCTCTAACAGCCTCGGTATTAGGAAAGAAAAAACCATTACTTATATTCCACTCGGCCAACCACTATCGAAATCGGGGTATTACAATACCACCACCTTAATTTGGAGCAGTCCTCGGCTCCGAAATATACACAAGCCCAGATCTCCAACGTTCCCTTCCACTCATGAGACTAATACCTAACATATCCCGTCCAATATAATTTTTCACCCTCGACAGGTACACGTCATCGGCTCTGATACCATTTGTAGTGACCCGACCCTCCAATGATATTGTCCCACTTAGCCAGTGCGGTCATCCGGTAGTTTGGGGTTTTTAATGGGCAACTCTCCGGTAATCCAGCACCAGCAGCAACTTTCCGTGAGGTCACCCATCCCTGGACTACTCCCGCCTGAGCATACTTAACTGCATAGTTTTTTACCAACTCTGGAACCAATTGTGCTGAAAAGGCCTCGGTTTTAGGAAAGGAAAAACCATTACTTATATTACATTCGGCCAACCACTGCCGAAATCGGGGTATTACACCGTAAATTACTCTATGGGTATTCCAGCTACCGTCGGTTCAATAGTTTCGTGTATCTCCTGTGGTAAATAATGTTAAATAGATGGTCCTCCCTGTCATCATGTTAGTTTCGTGCATGATTAGCATCTAAGAATTGATCTAAATTTAAAATTTACTTTCCTAACGACATTTTTTGGTTTAGGAAATTATTTTAAGATTTCGAGGGTGTTTAAATACACGATTTCACAAATAGAAGCAAAAATAATTTACTATTCAAACATTTTTTTCCTTTTCTTTTCGTTCCAGAAGTCATTCTGAAATTGTAGTTCCAATTTTTGTTTTTGTATTGTCGAATTAATTAAGTCCGGAATTAACATTTAAAATAAATATTCGAGTTAACAATTCTTTGTACGGAAAAAATGCATGGCGACAAAAATGCGCCTACAAATCTGCACCAAAACCATGTCAAAGACCAGCCCTCCCTTTAGATGGAGCACCATAAAGGTCAATCTTTTAAAATAAAATTAATACCTTGTTTGTTTGGATCTGACTCGTCCTATGTCAGGTGGTAAATACGTTATTTTTTTCTTCCAATTTTTTTCTTCCAATTTTTTTCTTCTAACTCGCAATATGACCAAGAAACTGCGATATTCATAAATAAAATTTGTTAAAGAAGAACGATAGCTAGAATAAATGGTGTGAAGATTAGTCAACGACGACGAGTTTGTATGATATGACAGACCTCACGTGATATATGCAGAGATTTTTGAATCTTTTGCTTTGATATGCGGCAGACCTACAAATAATAGAGGGTGTGATGGAAAAATCAAGGGTCCTTAAATTACTCAATGGGTATTCCGGGTGCCACCGCTTCGATGGTTTTGTGCGTGTTCTGTAGTAAAAAATGCAGAATAACTGGTTCACCACAAACGTCATGTTGATAACAATTTTTGATGGCCAAGAATTGGACTACACTATAATTTGCTTCCCAACTGGACGAATTATCTTTTGGTTATGAATTCATTATAAAATTTTGAGGGTATTTAAATACACAGTCTCAAAACTTAGAAATAAAATAAATAATTTACTTCATGAAATATATATTTTTTGAATTCTAAAAATTATTCCGTCCCCATTTACCTTTTGTATTGTTGATTTAATTAGGTCGAACGGTAACATCCAAAATTATATCTAAATTCTAGTTAGCAATTCACCACATGGAAAAATACACGTCAACAAAAATGTGGGCGCAAATGTGTGCCAAAATCTTGTCAAAGACCTACCCTCTTTTTGGATTGGAGCACCATAAAAGGTCAAGTACGAAAATAAACATGTTGTTTCTTTGTATTTGACTCGTCGTGTGTCAGATGTCAGATCTATTATTTTATTGTCTTCCAATTTTTATCAATTCTAACTCGAGATATGACCAAAAACTTGTAACACTTACAGAGGAAGCTTGGCAAAAAATATTTAGCTAGCAAAAATAGTGTAAAGATGAATAAATGAAAGTTGGTTTGTTTAATATGATAAGACCCACGTGATTAAGGGTGCACACGGTACGGTTCGACTCGGTTCTTGTCGAGGCCGAGTACCTGTACCTCCCTAGCTTCGGTTCCAAAATTTTGGACCGGTACCTATACCTTGTACCTCGGTTCCGATACCATTCGGTACACTACGGTACCAGGTACGGTTTTGGTACCAATCGGTACTTTCTGTCAGAATTCCAGACAGATTTTCCTTTCATTTTTCCAGACAAATTAAGTACATGTTTTACCTTTTTTTCAATATTTTACCAATATCTTAATCAAAAGTAACAACTAACAAGTAGCAATAATACTAGCAAACCAAAGTTACAAACAACCAAAGTCTTGAAAATCTGAAAAAAGGAACAAGTAGCAGTAGCACACAAACACACACACTTACCAACACAAACAATACTACAATAGTCTTAATTCTTAAGTTTTACTGTCTTAATAAACACAAACAATGCACTGGTGCAATGACTGGACAGTGGTGGCAATGATAAATACAAAGTCTTGAATCTTGATCTTCTATTCCATGGCAGCATCACTTGTGGTGGCATATTGTTGATAGGACCAAGTAACGCTGCAAAAACAAGTAATAGCAGTTAGTAACTGTTAGTCTATGTCTAATACTTCCAAACACAAGTAATAATACCATTTGGGGTTAGCCCAGTTGGCCAGAAGTCTGACTCTTAAGTAGGAGGTCAGCAGTTCGAGTCTCTGCTCAAACATTGGAGATCTCGTGTAATTATACTAACTTTACTTTGGGGGAAGGGGGGCCGAGTTTTCTCAGGGGGAGTAAGCCGGTGGTTACGCTGCCAGGGGACAGGACGGGCCTATGCCTAGTTTTTTTTGTAATATGTATATCATCTATCACTAAAACACAATAGCCTGTTTGAATGTATTGTCATCTATCTATCACTAGAACAAACTGATATTTCATCCACAATTACATGTATTTTAAGATTCAAATGACTACATACATTTGAAGATTCAATTGACTACATGAATCAGAAATTAAACATGTATTCTAAGCATGTTCTCTGCATATCCAATGGCAGCATAAAGAAATTAAAGATACAAATACAATCCAATCATTGTATCCATGAATCATAAACTAGCTTCCATTATAGCTTCTTTCTGCAAAAACTCCATCAACATGCATATAGCAGACTGCAGACTCTAACTAACTCCTAGACTAGACCCAAAAACTCCATCAACAGGAAACATAAATAAACTCCATCATTTCTAGTATCTTTCAAACATAGATATCTCCACAAAGTTGATTATTAGAAACTCATCTAAAATTTACAGTCCAATAAATAAACAGAGGAAGAAAGAAATGATTTACTTTTGGTTGAGAATTTGAGATTAAGGGTGCAAAGAGATAGCAGAAAATTTCAAAACCCTAGAATCGATCATGCAAATCATTATGTTTTAAACTTATAATCAAATTAATGAAGCTCAAATTAAATGATACAGATCCAGATTGCATCTTACCTAATCAAATGATTAAGGAATCAGAAGATTCAGAACAAATAGATCGAGATTTCGGGTACCCAATTAACTCATCAGTCTAAATATAACTGAACACACACACAAAAGGAAAATATTAATAAAAATAAAAATAAAAATAAAATAAAAAACATCACAGATTCACAATCATAGTCATGATCAAAGGAATTAGTTACCTATTGTAGACTTCTTGTTAACTTATTGAATGAATCAAAAAAACAGTGATGGATTGGGTGGTGTGTTCTTATGAACACAGTGATGGAGGAGGAGACTCAGGAAACCGAAAAACAAGAAGAAGGAAAAAAAATGACACACTTCTGTTTATAACCCTAACCTCATTTCTATATATACTAGAAATCTACCACCGTTAGATTAAATATAAATCTAATGTTCACAATTAATCGGTACAGTCGGTATGGTTCGGCACGGGATATGGGTAGGACCAAGTACCTGTACCTCCCTAGCTCCGGTTCCTATTTTTTGGACCGGTACCTGTACCCCCTTCCTCGGTTTGGTACAAAAACAGGTACAGATCCACCGGTTCCGGAACGGTCCACCGATCCGGCTCGGTTCCTGTGCACCCTTACACGTGATATAAACAAAGTTTTCTGAATATTTTTGATTTAATATGCAACAGACATACCGATAATAAGGGATAGAATGGAAAAGTCAAGTGTCATGTACCCGGTATTGTATTGGAGTGCCTATATCATATTCGAAGGGTAGTTAGTTGTTAGTAGTGTTTAGCTTGTGTGTGTGTCTTTATCAATTATAATAGAAGGGTTAGATTTAGCCACCTGTTCTAGTAGCAGCCATTAAATTAGGGATGTGGAGCTTATCTTTATAAGCTAATTGTTCTATAATGAAATCTCATCAAATTATTAATCCGCAATAGGACTTTGTTCTTTAGGCTGTGTTCTTTGAACTCTAAGAAGCTTGATTCTAACGAATCAAGAGAGGTTTATCCTCAATCTATCCACCCAATCTTGTCATTGTACTCAGGTACATGACATCAAGGTTTTGTAAATTACTAGATAAATATTTTCGGTGCTACTGTTTCAATGGTTTTGTTTGTATTTCCTAATAAAAGATTTATTTTTTGGTTTAAGAAGTCAATTTTAAAATTTTAAGGGTGTTAAATACATAATCTCAAAAGTTATAAACAAAGTAATTTAGTTCACAAAAAGTTTTTTTAAAAAAAAGCTTCTAGAAATCAATCTGATGTAGTCCCAAATTATCTTTTGTATTTTAGAATTAATTAACTCGAATAGTAACATCTAAAATGATGTCTAAATTCTAGTTAGCAATTCGTCATACGGAAAAAACTAAACGTTGGCAAAATCGTGCGCACAAATCTGCACCAAAAACTTGTCAATGACTTGCCCTCCTTTCGGCCTGGAACACCATTAATGTCAGCATACGAGGTATGATTCGGCTCATACGTCCGTATCGCATTTCCTAATTCGGGGTATGATTCGGCTCATACGTCCGTATCGCATATCCTAATTCGAGGTATGATTCCGCTCATACGTCCAATCCCTTTGAATTAGGTATAACTCTGTCTAGATACTTTTTACTACCTTACTAACAAGTTACTTTTAATACTAAGAAGTTACTTTTAACATTCTGGAAGCAAAACAATCACAAATTAGTTTGGCAATGTAATTTGAAAATAACTTCTAAAATCGAAATAGGTAACATTTTATAGAGTAGAAGCAGTTTTGCTTATGGTAATATGGTATAAACACCAGAAGTCCTAAATGTAATTGATGAGTACAAGTCAAATCAGGAAAAACCTATAAAGGCACCCATACCATAAATAACAGTGGGCAGATTCGCGGATCAATAAATACGGAAAGAGAAAAGGAGGTCTTTGTTTGTAGTTCAGACGAGAGACAGAAGCAGCAGAGCGGACACAGTGTGCTACAAAGAGATTCGAGAAGAAAAATATACAAATCAGGAGGAGTCGAGGTAAATTTATCTATCATCTTCTTATTTATGACCCCAATTTTGTGATTTTCAATTCTGGTTCTCCATGTTCGTTTTTAGTGGGTTTGATAAAACCCTTGATATCTGTTTGAATTATTGCCCTAGAGATTCTTTTACAACCTTTGAAAAACCAAACATGTGAATTCTAGAGAAATATTTTGGAATTTTTTGTCTATTGATTTGAAAAGAGATAATGGCAGCGATGTTGATGACCAATAGATGAAAAGCTTACTGAGATTACAATTGTTGCATTATACCAATAGATGATGATGGATAATGGCAGCGATGACCAATGGTGTGATGATGACTATACCGATGAAGCATCTGAGTTTGACAGGTTGGGGAAGATCCGGAAAAACCAATTTCATACAGTATCCTTGCAACATAAAGATTTTTTTCTTTTTGTGAAGCTCTTGATTTCATAGTGTATCATTGCAAAGAGGTATCTGTTGAGAATTCAAATGACATTGTCATTCCTTATGAGTTTAGGTTGGCTATCATGAAGGTCTTTCAAAGGGGCAAGAAGCTGCTGTACAAGAGGGTTTTACGAACGGATTCAAGGAATCTGTATCCGTTGGATATATCTGGGGTTTAGTTCGTGGCGTTTCTAGGTAAAGAATCAATCAACTCTTCATACTTTATTATACCTGGAATTTCGAATTTTGATGTTTTAAAGATACGCGTAAACTGAAACCATGTTTTATTTTCTTCGTGGTGGACTTAAAGTGCATTGGCATGCCTTCCAGATGGTTTGAAAGAAAAATTAGTTGAAAGCCTAGAAGCAAGAGAGAAGTTTCAGATGTTGTACACATCTGTCAGTTCAGTTTCTGAAAAAGATGCTCTTGGTTTGTATCGTGATGAATTCTTGTGTAATCAATCAAAAGAACATCCTAAACCTGCAGAAGAGAACTCCACTTCAGAAACCTTGTCAAATCATATCTCAAGATGCAATCGCCTCTGTGGTTACTCGGAAGAGCTCAAGGTTCTTCTTCAATCTTCTGCAATCGAAGTGCATTCAGCAGTGGAATGAGACACGGTGAGGTAATTTCCTCGTGTACAACTATAACTCCTGCTTTACAAAAATTGAAATGACTGAAACTCAGCTTTAACCATATAATGCTTTTTGTAAAAATTTCTGTCAATTACTGTGCTAAATACTCTGTATCACAGTTTTGGGAAATGCGATATGGTTATGGTTAGATCAGATTTTAAGCTATTTGCTCCAGTCAACTTGATTAGAGCAGTCACATATTTCTTTAGTTTTTCTCTGCAGCAAACTGGCCACTGAAATAAAGCAGTTTCATTGCTTATTTTGGGGTACTAGGATCGCTCACTGCAGCTAGGTCCTAATTTTACAGTTGTTCGTTAGTGGCACGGTTGATTCTTCCTGCTGTTATGTATAATTCGTACTGCTTGGTTGTTTGAATTGTCAATCAAACTTCGCTCGAATTTTTGGTTTATTGAAAAATTTGGGCATCTAAATTATGTTCTACTGGGTATTGTTCTGACGGTGATTACAGACTTCTTATTGCTGAATATATACATGCATACCTAATATATATGCCTTGTCCACTGGGTATGGAAGCTTGGGGTTAAAGATACTATCATGATATCATTTTGAACTCACCTGCCCGCCAAATAGTAGGGATTTTTTTTTTTACTGGGTAACAGTATTGAGAAACCCTTCTACATTGCCAGTTGCCACCTCATTTACCAGGTGGTAGGCTGTTTACATGGTTGATACCGGTTTCTTTTATTACTTTGATGCTGTGTTGCAACGATACGGATACGGTATCCGATACAGGATACCAATACGTTACTAGGATACATCAACAAAAAAATGGTAATACGGCGATACGGAATACTCAATATTAATCTGTAGTCTTAAAATATATATATATCATATATGAGATAGAAACATAACAAAATACATAAGAACCAAAGGATATATAGTTACATATTGTGCACTGGATTTTATTGTTTCCACCACCTTCGTCACTTTTTCCTTGTTTTTCAACATAATTCCAAAGGGGGTGTTGAGATTTGCGTCTTTTCTTTTCTTGCTCATAGTTGTATATCAGTATCTGGGATAAATAGGGTTTGGGTATTCTATTGGTTTTGGAGGAGATAAAACAGAGAGAGTTAGAAGTAATCAGATAAGTGTTGAGATCAAGAGGAGGAGGAGAAAGTTTGGGATAAGTATTGACTGGAGGGGGAGGAGGAGAAAGTTTGGGATAAGTATTGACTGGAGGGGGTGATGACAGCCGGTGATAAATATCTAACTTTTATTAGTATTAAAGAAATATATGGACAGCTATTGCTTCTTATCCAACTTTTGGTATTTTAACTGAAAAAAAATATTATACAGTTGGTATTGGCCGTATTGGACGTATTGGATACACGTATCCATACAATACGTATTGATACGCCAAAAAAAGAAGTTTTGACGTATTGTTGCAACACAGCTTTGATGACATATAATCTGTTTCCTTTAATTCATTGTATTGTATGTTAAAAATTTGTGACTCTTAGGAAACTGAATCATTTTGCTGTCTTCTGAAATCTGTATTTGTGACTTTTAGTTTATAATCATCGATTTCTCTTTTATAATATGTTCCACATGAGCGTTTAAACTGTAGTCATTCTCATTTGGCAAGTCAAGAAACACCGTCGACCAGTGTGAAATTTAATATTTTTTGAGGCCCAGCCATGTCCATGTAAGTTTTGGGAACCAGATTATTTTCCAATTAATAATGTTTGATTTCAAAGCATTTGAACCATACTCGTTCATTCGTCAAGTGATATATGGAAATCCCCTAAATATTTAGGTTCTCGGCGGTTAACATCATTGCTGGATATTGATTTGTGGGGTTTTGTGTTTCTGTAGTTTCATATCTACTATTGCCTTGCACTTTAATGGACTCATAAGTAGTGAGGGGCAAAGCAGACACGAAAACTCTAGTTCTTAGTGGATGAAAATATTGTAAAAGACTGGTGTGCTTTCAACCGGCCTCTAGTATATTTTGTATGAAAATCCTACTTATTAGTGGTAATTGCTTCAAGGAAAAGTGGTGAAAAACGCGAGATGAAGAAATGACAGCAAAATTAGACAATACAATCTTTCTCACTCTCTTTTGTTCATAAAATTAGACAATACAATGACTACAAAACATGTACTTCTATTGAAACGAAAACATAATAAAGAATTGCGTGTTGTCGCTGAGAGATGTAGATCACTAACCCAACTAATACACTGCCCTATTTAACGTGATTTTCATCACCCAGTGACTTTACCACAGTACTACAGTGGCACCGGCTAATCTTCTCTTTTTGTTCTTTTACAGATTTGACTTGGGTTTACCTGCATACAGAATTAAAACCTGTTTTAGAATCATAGCAGAACAACACACTTTTAGCAAAGTGGATCTTGCTTTGAGCCAGTACAATCTGTCAGATATCAGCTAGGTCAATCATATGAAGTTCCAAAATAACTGATCCAAGCCTGACTTTTCAAAGATTTGGCTTACCGTGCTGTCAAACTGTGCCTTACTGGCTCAACCTTTCAATACACAACAGCAATGCCCTATAAATACCCAAAACACACAATTAAGTGAGCACAAGAGACTGGTTAAAAACACTGAAAAATTCAAATTACAACGATCTTTGTCCCTTGACCAAATCCATAACTTGAAAGGAAAGCTTTATGAGAAAGCATAGATTCATGGAATGCACGAAATTGCATGCATACTCTAGTATGTAGAAGGGAAAACAAGGAATTTCAGATTAGAAATTATAAAACATTTACAGGCACAAACTTTGAAGGGGTGCACGGATTATACCTGCATGATTTCAGCTGCATCTGGGTGGCACATGGATGCCCCAATAACTTTATCGGTATCAGCATCAACAATCAGTATCATCATGGACTTCTGTTGCCTCCTAAAATAGACAACACGTAAAAGATGATTGATGCACAAGCACTGGACCTCAAGAATGATCCCCGATAAATGAATATAAGCGACCATAAATTGCAGTAGAAACCTTTTCTATTTGGGTATATAACTCAAACGAGAAGAAGGCTGAAATAGAAAAGTGCAACTGCTTAGCAAGTTATATTATTTCTAGCCCGCACAGTCTTGTTAAGATATTGACGAAGTTATTAGCGGGAAATAAGGCATCAAATATCAAAGAGATCTTTATGAAATGCATCACCTCAGCAATTTCTCTGTGTTCACATGGAAAAACAACCTAAGAAGCTAATAAACGAAGATTTCACCCTTATAATCAGTGGAAAAGCTTTTTTGAGAGATTTGTTTCCAGGGACTGAATTTTTTATGTCTATCCTGTACTTAATTTTCCTATTCTTTACACCCCATATTTTTGAGGAACTGTGTTTGCCAGTTCTTCATCGATGAATATGTGTACCTTATGAAATATCAAAATCTATATGTATAAATGCAAGTGTAGTTGTGTACCTTATTCCTTATAAAGCTTCTCCTGTTGCCATCTGAAAGAACTCCACCTATAGTAATAGCGATCTCTCTAATCGCTGCAGCAGCCTGCAGTTCCCCTCTTAGAATTTCTGAACAAGTTCAAACATTATTTACATAAATGAAGTTCAGCTGAAAGTGAAGATATACATGACCCAAAAGAACATAATATAAAACCCATACTATATGGTTTTTCATAAAGGTGTATCTACAAGTCTACAATCCACACAATCGTCCAAAAGTTCACTAATTTTCAATCTAAGAAGCATAAAGAGGCAAGTAAAGAAATCATGTATTTTCAAGCAAAATGTTGCACTCGATAGAGATTAAGATTGTCACTGTTACCTCAACTATTACGCGATTTCACAGGAAAAATACAAAGCTAGAGATTTTTTAATTCATCCACGGGGAGCGTGTTTACTAACAAACGAACAACAAAATCACTTGGTGCAAATTTTCTTTCACGCATCATTCGAAGAAACTGTAATGCTTTCTCAGTCTCCTTTCCTTCAAGAAATCCCATAATGATAATCTCATATGTTCTAGAATCTGGTAAACAACCTTTCTCTTCCATATCGATGATTAATTTGTTAGCTTCCAAGAACATCCTGTTATGAAATAGTCCCACCATCATTGTGTTATATGTCGCTGCATCAGGAAATAATCCTTTTTCTGGAATCTCGTCAAATAGTTTCCTTGCATCTGCCAACCTGCCAGCCCTACACAAAGCATGAATAAGAATGCTGTAAGTGTAATTATCAGCTGAAATTCCCATACCCTCCATGGATTCAAACAATTCTACTGCCTCCTCCATTTTTCCATTCTTGCAGAGACCGTCCAACATGGTGTTATACGTGACTTCATTTGGAGACTGACCAAAAGATTGCATCTCATCAAGAAACCTTTGCGCAGCCTTCATTCTTCCATCCCGGTATAGTCCCCTTAATAGTATGGTGTAAGGAACTACAGTGGGTTTCATTCCGTTTTGTTTCATTTTCTCGAATAGTTGCATAGCTTCATCCAACTGACAATTCTTGCAATACCCATCAATTAACACACAGTAGCTGATTTCATTTGGCTCGAGGCCCCTATCTACCATCAAGTCAAACAATTTAACTGCTTCTTGCAGTCGACCTGTCAAACTCAAACCGTCAATCATTGAGTTATATGTAATCTGATCCAGTTTTATGTTTATCTTGTCCATCAATATAAATAACCCCCAAGCATCTTCTGTCATCCCATCTTTACAATGTGAATCTATTAATATGTTAAAGGTTACTATAGTGAAATCCCCCGATCCATCATTTCATCAAAATATCTTCTTGCTTCTTCCCAATGACCATGTAGGCAATGACCATCAATCAAACAACTATATGTCCATACATCCGCAGAGATTCATCTATTAGCCATCTCTTGGAGGAATCTCTTTGCCTCCTTAAACCGACCTGAATTGCAAAGTCCATTAATCAAAGAATTGTACGCAACAACATTTGAATCTCTAAGCATTTCGGAGAAGAGAACCAAAGCTTTGTCAACTAGACCTCCTTTACAAAGAGTATCTATGATGGTACCATAAGAAAAAACATCAGGTCTGCAATTCCATTTCCCCACCTTGTTTTTAAGCTGAAGAGCAAGACCCACTTTACCGGTTGTACAAAGCCCGTGTATACATATAACCGCATCAGGTTGAATACCTGTGTGAGTCATTTTACCAAACACTTGGAGTGCAGAATCAATCATTCCTTGTTGACAAAACCCTTTAATCAGTGTATTGAAAGTGATAACATTAGGATGATGGCCTCTCTTAATAATCTCTCCAAGCAAACAAAACCCATGATTCACTTTGCCTAATTCACAGAAGCATTTAATCAAAATGGTGAATGTATAAATATTGGGTTGCACTCCAACCAAACTCATCTTCTTATACAACATAATCACAATTGAACCACATAAAAACCGAGTTTATTTTTTATCTCACACATTTTGATGGTGGGTCCCGGTGGGCCCCACATAGGACTGTAGGGGTCCCCTTTTTGGTTTGGATCTGTGTGGTTGTTTTCGTGTAGTTTTCTTTGTACGGTTCATGAAGAATTTTTGTTAAGCAATATACTGTGGGTCCATGAACGTGATCCGAGCTTCTAATGAAGCTCAGGAACTTTGTGTAGTTCAACTAGTATGGTATGGTGTTTTTTGTGGAAATTTCTCAACAATCCAGCCAAGCTCAGAGTAGAAAAAGAATCAAACTACCATGGCCCCTGGTTACATTTAGCCAAGGCCGCTTGTGGAAATTTAGCTTCCACCAGAACTGAATGCGTTCTGTCAAGGTCATGCAAATTTAGCTTCCGCTTGAATAAGGTCAAGGTCAAGGTCAAAAAAAATAAAAGTGTTCCTTCTGAACTCCAATTAGCCATGTAGATCAAACATAACCTTCAATCACATATCTCAATTAAAATGAGTTTTGTCATATTAAACCTTTGTCATTGCATTTTAGAAGGACTCGTCGGCAGTCCCTGAAACGAGAAAATCCAACGGAAATTTGCATCCTCAAATTGCAAAACAAAAATCTACCGTCTCATAGATGTTAAAACAAAATTACGAAAATGATAAACTGATCGAGAGAAATCCGGTAAAATCTACCGATGTTCACATACTTTTGAGACTCGCCACATAAAACAGTGCCCCCTCGTAAAAATTTAGGAAATAAGATCTATTCAATTTTGTTTTTGGTTTTTGCAAAAACCAAAGCTTGCACCATGTATATTTATTCTAATACGAGACATACATGGACATGGTTTCATTATTTGGGTTCTATAAACCCAACTTCCATCATGCATCACCTATTGTCCTTGGATATGGATCGTTTCAAGTTATAACTTATCTTCTTTTTTCAAACTCCCTGCATTGTGTTAGGTAGTGGGAGTAATGGGAAAGCGTCTTATTGGGCAAACACTTGCTGCTAAGTTGAATAGTAAATTATCGTCGGTATAACTATAAAGCAATTGATTTAATTATCTTATTGGGAAAACATATCAAGCAAGTTGACCGAGCATAAATAAATTTATGGTTCCCATTTCTCCATTCACAGAATTCGGGTTCCAAACACCATCAGTATTTATTTTAGTCCAATCCTTTGGTGGAACCATCCAAAATGAATTTGGTTGCGGTGAAGAGATTGCATATATTCTCCGTAGGGTCATTGACTTTGCACTTGCTAGAACAACATATGGTTTTTCTGATTTCCCGTTATGAACTAGATCATTCTGGTTGGTCCAGAGAGACCACATCAAGCACGCAATCAACGAAAATTTATCAGCTCTATTAGACACGTCTTTCTAAGGATGAAGTTGAAGCCAAAATCTAACCCACTGGTGAAAGGTAAAATTTTGAAACTGAGTAGTTTGTACATTTCCATGTCTTCAAATCATAGTAAGACAATTGCAAGTTACTAGAGTGTGCTTAATAGTTAAGCATTTAAAATTGCATCTTGGACAAGTAAAATCAGATATATGGATGCAGTTGTGAAGAATTTCATTAACTGGAAGAGCTCCTTTCAAAGCTTTCCAAACAAATAGTTGAATTCTTGCAAGTAGTTTACACTTTACACTTCCATACAACCATTCATAAGCCGGAGTTAGATTTTTCTCCACTAGTATTGAAGGCAGAATAAACATATTTATTATTGAAGTTACCATCCTTGGATGGAACCCACACCTTTCTATCTCTAAAGGGTACAATAGTTAGAGGGATTTGTTTAATCTTCTCTTCGAGAATTGATCAAAAACAACGTTTAACTTTGTTGTATCCCAAGTTCCAGAGTCATGATTTATCAAGTCATTTACCACAAGAATTTTATCAGGATTGGTATTAATATTTGGTATGGCATTCCCTTTGCCAGAGATCCAGTTGTCGGACCAAGGATCAACAAATTAAGTTTTCCTTAGCGAAAAAACTAAATGATTACATGATTAATGAAGAAGGGACATCCACCCAACCATTCACCATTTATCATATTCCTTTTACATTATCATGCATTATTATCAACCATCTAATTGAAATCTCTATTAATATAGCTTACTCTAAAAAACTAGAAATTGTTGAACAATATTGAACAAATATCAAGAATTAAACTACTAATCCAGCTAGTTTGGTATTCTGCATGTAAAATAGAACGTTCTGAGCATCACCCAGAATTACTGAATATCTTCCATACTGCCATGCTTTCTGTTTCTTATGCAATTCTTGATGTCCACGAAATTAGGTTACATCCTCCATACTTCTTTTTAGTATATGTCACTACAATTCCAACACCTGATTGATTAGTATTTTCATCAAAACTTCATTCCATTAAAGTAAATAACAATCTTGAGGCAGATCATGAAATAAAGGTTCATGAGTAATATGTAGAGAAATCACAGGTTTGATATTAAGACCACTAGAGACTGACTCCATATCATAACAATTTTCATTGCTAGTCTGGCGGTAGGCATGTGTTTCAAGATTTTATCTTGAAAAACTCTAAAGCATCTATCGCTCCTGATGGATCAGAAACTAGTAAAGATTGCACATATATGATCAAAAGGAATGCTACTAGTGATGTATTTATTTATCCACTCCTTGATAGTGATACCCGTATTTGTATCTTGCGGAACATAATTACCCCATGGCAAGACAGACCAAACAATAATCGCAAATGGACAATGCAGAATAATATGTTCCGATGTTTCTTGGAACACATACTACAAAAATCATGTTGGTCGAAACAAAATGGAGCAAGTTTAACCTTTCTAGAAACGGAAAATGGGTCATTTGTCCAAATACTTTTAAAACATGATTCAAATGGACGAGTAAAAATTAGTATAGGTGAAATGTACAAAGAAAATTTAGCAAGGATGAAACTGGATTCATCTTGGTTTAAACTTAAAATATAGCAAGGATGAAACTGGATGCATCCTGTGTAAATTAAAAAATAAGAAAAAGTATTTGAAAATTGGCAGGATGAAACTGTTTACATCCTGGCTATTTTTACATTTTTGTCCATTTAAACAATATCAAAATCTAAATGTCTTTTTCACCCAGGAATTATTGATTTTGGTCTTTTTAACCAATTTTGTGTTGTAGAAATGATGTTTAGCACATATTTCCAAATGAAAAAAATGCACTTTACGAAGTACAGGAAGCTTCCATATAGACTTATGAATAGGGTGATTTTTCTAATTATATATAACGAGAGTTACTTTCCATGCATGTCATCATTCTATAACAAGATTTTATATAAAAGATCCATTTTTGGCATGAGGCCAAATGAGTATGTCCTCACCAGACTAGGTATGTGTTTAGTATATTTGTGACGTTCTTAGAAGTCCACCATTCCAATGCCAAGTGTCTTGATTAATAAAAGTACTACAATAAAATAAAGTTTTAGTCGATGAATGCAAATAACGTAAGTAGCATTATTAATCGAATTGTCTCTGAAAGCATAAAATTTAAGCCATTTCTAACATCATAAACACAATCATCTTTGAGAACATCGAGATTGCAAATGTTTTTCTATACAAAGGAGCAGTCCTAATGTTGTTGTTAAATGCAAAGGAATACAATTTCTAAAATATTGGCGCCTAAGCATTTTGACCCATAAATTATTAGGAGCATGAATAAGTTTCCAAACAGGCTTAGTGAAAAGAGCAATATTAAAAGTTTTAAGATTTCTAAAACCCAAATCACTTTGATTTGTATGAGAACAAATTTTTAAACCTCTGTTTCAAATAAGCACCACCATGATTACTTTTTTCTCCACCAAAAATCCCTTTATTTTGCTTCCTTTCTATGAATAATAATTTATGGAAGGAGAAAAATATTTATATGAATAATTCGTGAAGATTTGAGAATAACTTGAACCATGACAGATCTCCTTGCTGGGATAAGCTGCTTATACCCATCCAATTGGCAACCTTTTTACCAGAGTTGTCAACAAGATGAGAAATGGACTCATCTTTGGATATACTGATAAAAAAATGGGATACCAAGATATCTATCATCCAAGGCTACTTTACTCACATTCAAAGAATTTATCAAAGATACATATAGATCAAGATGAACAATCTTACTAAAGAAGCATCCTGATTTCTGGAAATTTATAACTTGACTAGAAATGTTCTCAAAATCTTTTATTAGAGACATGAGGTTGTTTGCTTTTTGATGGTTGGCCTTAGTAAAGATAAGGCAATCATCAACAAAGAATAGATGAGAAATACTTTGGGAATCTTTAGTGACTTGAAAGCCATGCATAAAATGGCTTTGTTCAACATGCAAAAGATGTCTAGAAAAAACTTCCATACAAAGGAGAAAGAGATGTGGAGACAAAGAGTCTGCTTGTCTCAGATTTATAGTAGGTCTATAAGTTTTACAAGGAGAACCATTGATCATGATACAGATACTTGTGGTACTTATACGTTGGTAAATCAATTCACACTGATGCTTAGAAACCCAAAGCTTTTGAGAACATTGATGAGAAATGACCACTTCATTCTGGAAAAGGCCTTAGACATATCTGGTTTAAGTCCCATGACTTCAAACTTATTATTTTTACTCTTAATTTTAATTGAATGGACCAACTTATGGGCTATGACAACATCTCTGATAGAACTCATGTAGATCTTTTGGTTGTCGATTGAATGGACCACTGCCATTGTTGTGTGAGAGAGGTAATGTGGATATAGTGCTTCCTTTTATTAATAAAGGTGTACGTGGTAGTAACAGGTGTTTCTATCAAAGCATTTTATGTATTCCTCCCTACTCTTTTGAGTGTAAAACCCCAGTTGAGCCTTTTGCCAAAGAAAGGGGATTTAGAAGGGGAAAATAAGGGTCGTGCCCAGTGAAAGAATAACAATGTTTGTTTTAGTGATTTACTAAAATTTTGACATGGATAATGTCCAAATGAGGGGGAGTTAACTGGTCTTTGTAGGAGTGTACATGGATCATCCAAACCTAAAAATCAAATTCAATCCAATCCGACCCATTTGATTTATTGGATAAACATGATTTAGATTGAGTAAATTAATTTGTGACTTTGTGTACATTTAATTTATTGGATAAACATGATTTACATTGAGTAAATTAATTTGTGACAATCAATGTGTTTAGATGATAAACTTCGAAAAATCTGGATGTTTTTTTAGCAAAAAACTTCACCTAGATAAATGTGTTTCTCTGATTAGAACCATTAATGTAAAGAAGATAGATCTAAATTACAAATATCTAGGTATCCCTCTCTTCATTAATGGAAACAAAGCCGAATCTTTTGCCTATCTTGGTGAACATCATGACAGCAAGTAGCAAAATATAAAGGCAAACATTTCACTCAAGCAGGTAGGTCTGTGATGGTCCAAAAATGTGCTAAGTTCTTCCTCTGTTTACCATATGAACTCTTTCTTGATTTCTGATAGTATTATTTACCAAATGGAAAAGCCCCAAAGGGATTTTTGGTGGGGTAAAAAGAATCAAGGAGGGGTGTTTATATGAAACAGTGGCCAAAGGTTTGTACTCATAAACATTTAGGGGGTCTAGGATTCCATGATTTAAAAAAATTAACCTTGCTTTGTTATCTAAAATTGGTTGGAGGTTAATGCATGGCTCTGATGAGTTATGGTTTCACATTTTAAAATGCAAGTACTTTAGCAATAATTATCCTCTTCATTGTAAGAAAAAGGATGACTCTTCTTGGGTGTGGAAAGGTATATACTGGGGGATAGAAATAGTGAAACAAAACAGTCATTGGGAGGTGAAAGATGGTACTAGTATCAAGGTTTTTGAGGATAATTGGATCCCTAATGTTTCTTATCTTGTTTGTAAGTAACACCCTAATCCCAATCTAGTGGTTGCGGACTTTATAGATCAACACACTAAACATTGGAATATTCCCATGCTCTATGATTTTTTCACTAGGGAGAATGCTAATAGGATTTCTCAAATTAGAATACCTTTATCTGGTAGAGATAGATTAATATGGTCTTCTTCACATAATGGAACCTTCTCTGTGGAATCCTCTTATAGGACTTTGACTAGTGGAGTCTCTAATGGCTCACCAAACTCTGGTCTTGTTCCTGTCTTTAAAGATTTATGGAAAACTAACCTCTTGCCGAAAGTTCAACTTTTTCTATGGAAGTGCATTAGTGATATTCTACCAACAAGAGTTAGGCTTTCTCGATATGTGCCTACTAGTGATAATTTGTGCTGCATGTATAGTGATAATGTGATTGAATCGACTGAGCATCTTCTTTTCCATTGTCGATTTTCTAAGTCTTTTTGGTCTGCTACACCAAATGGATTTATTACTTTGCAGGATGCAGGTTCTAATCCCACTATTAAAGATTGGATAGAGAAATGGCTTCTCAATAGTCAGAATGAAAACACTCAAATATAAATCCTCACTACAACTTGGAGCATCAAGAGAGACAGATACTTTAAAGTTTTTCAGCAAAAAGTTATTCAGCCCTATGCTACAGGTAATTAGCCACTAGGCTAACTACTGATACAATAAATTCATTGGCTTTGGTTAATAACTAGATAGTTATTAACTCTGATAGTTCTGTGAATAATCAAATGACTAGTATCTCCAATCCAGTGAATACCCATCCTCTTCCAAGTGACTGTATTATCATATATTGTGACGTCTCTTTCGATAAAATTACTAATAATATTGGAATTGATATTTATATTTCTACAGGTTCAGGGCACTACAACGGGTGCAAATCAGTCAGAGACATAGCAAGGAATGCAGAAGAGGCGGAGAGTCTAGCAGTTTTTGAAGCCATTAAATGGGCCAATAACAAGAGATTGAACTCCATCAGCCATTATAGTGATGCAAAGAAGGTTATGGATTACTTAGAAAATAAGAATACATGTCTGTCTTGGTTCAATAGTACCATTTTAGATAATTTTTATGCGATGTTAGATTCTTTCTCATTTTCTAAAACTAATCATCTCAGTAGAGATTTTAATTCAATTGCCGATACAGTGGCTAAGCATTATAGAAGAACAAATTTCTAAAACTAGTCATCTCAGTAGAGATTTTAATTCAATTGCCGATACAGTGGCTAAGCATTGTAGAAGAACAAATTTCTAAAACTAGTCATCTCAATAGAGATTTTAATTCAATTGCCGATACAGTGGCTAAGCATTGTAGAAGAACAAATATTTCTAAAACTAGTCATCTCAGTAGATATTTTAATTCAATTGTCGATACAGTGTCTAAGCATTGTAGAAGAACAAATACTTGTAATGAGTGGTAGGAAATTGTTCCTGATTTCCTATCACAATGGTCGTAAGTTTCATCTCTTCATATAATGTTTTTTCCTAGAAAAAAAAATAAAAAAAATAATTTGTGACTTTGTGTGCATTTAATTTATTGGATAAACATGATTTACATTGAGTAAATTAATTTCTGACTTTGCGTATTTATATTTTTCTTATATGAGATTTGTCACCCTCCCAATAAACTGGTTCTCCTATTAGCAATGCTACACAATTAAAATGTTTACACAATACCACTTACTTTTTTTTAGGCACTACCACTTACTTAAGTGTTCTACAGTGTCATGGACATCTAATGGACATCCGACGACTTGTCTAAGTTTTGATAAGTCAACTCTCATTATCATACAGACTGACATATACTAATCTGAATCGTTATATCAATAATGCCTGGTAAATACGTAGTTGTGACACTTATCGCTGCTCACGTCTTGCCAATTAAAATAAAAAATAGTTGAAAGAGTCTCAACTTGTTTATTATTTTCGATAATCTTTCCGGCATCGACAATTGGCAGATGCAGTACACAAATGTCAGGATTTTCTTATGGAATCACTGATAACCGCAGAATAACGGATCTTGAGATATTATGATGAATAATAAGTAAACCAAGCACAAACATCTATAATAATACAAGAAAGATAAATCAACTCACAAGACACAAGATTTATAGTGGTTCGACCAATACATACAACTTGTATATATTGTCTACGTCCACTTTGAGCCGCACCAACTCAAATCCACTATGAAGAAAAAACGATTACAACGTCGTGTGAATCCCAGCAAATCCTTGGTTACACCGCAACAATTACCCGAGACGATAACCTTATCTCTTGTTCCTCACCAATATGCTCTCACAACGAAACCCTAGCTTTATCCCTAAAAGCTATACAAGAAACCTCTCACCGATCTCTTAATCGTTTCTACACAATGCAATTATACAAGGCCTAATTACCTATTTATATATGTTACAAACTTGGCCACCAAGAATTATAACCGGTTTAGGAAACCCCTTTCCTAAAATATCACGGCTAAGTTTAAGAAACAATTAATTAGTCTTCAATTAACTAACAATCTCCCACTTTGAAGACTCATTTATTGTCTTCCATTCTTTTTTTATTCAACTTTGGATTGACGGTGCTAAAACATCTTCATGCCGGTGCGTCTCCCCTCTCAAATCCTCATTCTGAGAGACCAACTAAAGCCTTGCAGAGCTTTAGCTTGTCTGATGTAACTCCCTTGGTAAACATATATGCCAGATTCTTCGAACCAAGAATCTTCTCGAGCTTAAACTCTCCTTCTTCTAAGAGATCCCGAATGAAATGATAACGAATATCTATATACTTCGTTCTAACATGATAGGCTGAATTCTTGGCTAAATGTATAGCGCTTTGACTGTCGCTAAACAAAACACTATCTCGTTGTTCCTTTCCCAACTCATCTAACAAACCTCATAACCAAATAATCTCCTTGATCGCTTCTGTTACTGCTACGTACTCCGCTTCCGTAGTAGATAATGTTACCAACTTCTATAACCGTGAGTTCCAACTCACTGCAGCTGACCCCATAGTATAAACATAACCGGTCGTACTTCGCCTTTTATATATATCACCTGCGAAGTCTGCATCCACATAACCCCTCAAGATAGAACCACCTTTTCCATAACACAATGGTACGTTTGTGTTACCTCTCAAATACTTGAGAATCCACTTCACATCTTCCCAATGTTGTTTTCCTGAGTTGCTTGCATATATACTCACTACTCCCACTGCATGTGCAATATCCGGTCTTGTGCACACCATAACATACATTAGACTCCCAATATCCGAAGAATATGGTATGTTATCCATGTACTCCTTTTCTTCATTTGTCTTTGCATACTGCATACTTGAAAGACGAATTTGACTTCCAAGTGGAGAACTATCTGGTTTAGCATTCTCCACATTGAACCTTTTAAACACTCGTTCAATATATTAAGCCTGACTAAGAATAAGTACATCCTTAGCTCTGTCTCTTATGATCCTCATACCAAGAATCTGCTTTGCTTCACCAAGATCTTTCATAGCAAACTCACTTGCTAATTGTTTCTTCAAATTCTCAACTTCTTGTAGAGATGTTCCGGCAACCAACATATCATCCACATACAGTAATAATATGATGTACTCAGAATCGCACCTTTTGAAGTAACAACAATGATCTGCATTACACCGTGAGTAACCACCTCTATGCATGAAGTTATCAAACTTCTTGTACCACTGTCTCGGGGCTTGTTTTAAACCATACAAACTCTTCTTTAGCTTTCACACCATCTCTTCCTTGCCTTTTACTATGAATCCTTCCGGCTGCTTCATGTAAATTTCTTCATCAAGGTCACCATGAAGAAAAGTTGTCTTTACATCCAACTGTTCAAGGTAGAGATCTTCAGAAGCCACTAGAATTAACACTACTCGAATAGTAGTCATCTTCACAAATGGAGAAAATATCTCGTTGTAATCAACACCAGGTTTTTGCTGGAAACCTTTCACAACCAACCTCGCCTTGTAGCGAATTTCTCCATTTGCTTTAGACTTCATCCGATAAACCCACTTGTTATGCAACGCCTTCTTACCTATTGGTAATTTTACTAACACCCAAGTGCCATTCTCCTCAAGTGAATTCATCTCATCTTCCATAGCAAGTTGCCACTTGCCTGAATCATCATCCGCTAGTTCTTCTTTAATATCTTCAGGTTCACCTCCATCCGTAAGTAATAGATAATTCAGAGCATACCTTGGGTTCGGTTTCGGAGTTCTTGATGATCTTCGTACTTCTTGTGAAACTGTAGGAGTAACTCCCACTGCAACAAAATCTCTTTCACCTTGTACTTCTCTTCCATCAGCAACACCGTTCCCTTCTTGTACCACACTTTTTTCCAAAAACATCATCAATATCGATATACAACTCCTTATCGACGTTGCTTGATCCGACATATTCAACTTGTGTTTTATTCCTGTCCTTGTATAACTCATTCTCATTAAAAGTGACGTCTCTACTTCTAATAACTTTGTGACCCTCATAGTCCCAAAGTTTATACCAAAAAGCGTCATTTCCGTAACCAAGAAATATACACTTCTTTACTTGAGCACCTACCTTAGACCTCTCACTGGGACTAAGATAAACATAACCAACACAACCAAAAACTTTCAAATATGAAAGATTTACCTTTTTTCCGGTCCAAACCTCCCCTGGTATCTTCATATCTAATGGACTACTAGGTGTCATATTGATTAGATAAGCAGCCTTCTCTGTTGCATGTGCCCAGAAGGTCTCGGGAAAACCAGACTGCAACCTCATGCACCTAGCACGTGCATTCAACGTCCAATTCATACGTTCTGCTACTCCATTATCCTGTGGCGTCCTTGGAACTGTCCTCTCCAAAAGAATTCCATTTGTAGCACAAAACTGTAAGAATTATGTTTTGTCATACTCACCATTGTTGTCTGACCTTAGACACTTCAACTTCAGACCAGTTTCTGTTTCAACCAAAGATTTCCACTTCTTAAACACTTCATACACCTCGAACTTATTATTCATGAAGTAAAGCCACACCTTCTTTGAGTGATCATCAATAAAGGTGACATAATATTGGAACCCGCTGTGAGATGCAACATAAATTGGTCCCCATACATCCGTGTGAACCAAATCAAGTTTCTCACTTCTCAAGGCTCTGACGCCTCTGCTGAAACTAACCCGTTTTTGCTTTCCAAGAACACAGTCTTCACAAAAAATCATATCAACAGACTTCACCTTCGAACATGGAATCTTCATGTTCTTCTCACTCATGTGCCCTAATCTTCTATGCCATAAGTTAGTGTCTTCACCACTAGTAGCCACTTCTAAAGTAGTTCCATCTGAAGTCCGGTATAGAGTACCGACTCTAACTCCACGAGCTAATATCATAGCTCCTTTCTTCACTTTCCATTTGTGTTTCGTTAACACAACTTCACAGTCATCATCACAAACTTGTCCCACAGACACCAAGTTCTTCTTCAAATTTGGAAGTTGTTGTACATCCTTCAATTTCCATGTCGAACCGTTGACTTTCAAGATCACATCACCCAAACCAATGATGTCGCATGCTTCACCGTCACCTAAGAATACTTGGCCATAGTATCCTTCTTTATAAGAGATCATAATACTATTATCACCCGTTGCATGGAAAGAAGCTTCCGAGTCTATAATCCAAGACTCATCTTGCTTGTCCTCAGAGAGTAGTAGAAAACCTTCCGTAATCACCTTCTTATTATCAACAAGGACCTTCATCGGTTCCGCAGCTGCAACTACATTGACCTCTTCTTGATTACCTTTGTTTCCACAATTATTAGCACCTTTTTTTTCCGGACAATCGCGCTTGAAGTTTCCTACTTTCTTACACGCCCAACACTCAACAACACCTCTAGGCCGGGATTGAGATCTCCCTCTAGAATTCCCTCTAGACTTCCATCTAGATTTGTTGTTGTTGCTCCTATTTGAACTCCTTCCTCTATCTTCTTCTTGTAAACTTAAGGCCGAGCTTGAAGTACTAGAACCATAACCTTGTTCTATTCTTCTTTTCTCTTCAGCGATCAACCTTTGATGCACATCATCAAGCTTCAACTTCTCGCTCCCTGCGGAATTACTAATGGTTGTACGTCCTTGCAGTCTCCCAACTCTTTGGTAATGACGACAACAACCGTAATGCTTGAACTTCATTATCAAAATTAATACTAACTTCTGAAAGTTGAGAAATAATTGATTTATGCTTCCCAAGATGTGTTGAAATCGCTTCGCCTTCTTGCATTTTCAGATTAAATAGTTGTTCACACAACATAATCTTCCCCGAGGCTGATGACTTTTGATACAACTTTTCAAGTTTATCCATAAGATCATTCGTACTAGTTTCCTCTTGTACGTTATTGTAGACTTCTTCTGTCAGGCATCTACGAATCACGGCTACACATTTGCGATCAAGAGTTGTCCATTCATCGTCTTTGCGTGCTCCCTTTTTCACAACTCAACCCAATGGATCAGCAAGGTCTTTCTCATATAGGTAGTCTTCCATCTGAAACTTCCAAAATGCAAAGTTCTTCCTATTAAAAACTTTAACTCTAGCTACCGTACTTTCGTTATTATCACCCATAACTCCCACTCCAATCGTACTACGATAAACCCTAAAGCTCTAACCCGATCTCTGATACCAGTTGTCAGGATTTGCTTATGGAATCACTGACAACCGCGGAATAACGGATCTTGAGATATTATGATGAATAATAAGTAAACCAAGCACAAGCAGCTATAATAATAGAAGAAAGATAAATCAACTCACAAGACACAAGATTTATAGTGGTTCGACCAGTACATACAACTTGTATATATTGTCTACGTCCACTTTGAGCCGCAACAACTCAAATCCACTATGAAGAAAAAACGATTACAATGTCGTGTGAATCCCAGCAAACTCTTGGTTACACCGCAATAATAACCCGAGACGATAACCTTGTCTCTTGTTCCTCACCAATATGCTCTCACAACGAAACCCTAGCTTTAGCCCTAAAAGCTATACAAGAAATCTCTCACCGATCTCTTAATCGTTTTCTACATAATGCAATTCTACAAGGCCTAATTACCTATTTATATAGGTTACAAACTTGGCCACCAAGAATTATAACCGGTTTAAAAAACCCTTTTCCTAAAATATCACAGCTAAGTTTAGGAAACAATTAATTAGTCTTCAATTAACTAACAACAAAGACAACGGTTATGTTGTACTCTTTCCGTCTTTTAAAAAATACTGTCGAAATTTCTCTATTCACACAAATTTTAGTAAAGGAGATAATAATATTTTTTTTTTTTGTGGTTGTTGATTTTGAAAGTTTCTCATATTTATCCCTATACTAGCTGCTGGAATTTTAGCTGCTGGAATTTGAAGTAGAAAAGGTTAAATGGTGGACACATCTAACGATAGAAAGAAAAATGAAATAAAAAAAATCCTAATCGGTGATCACTTACGACTTAGAATATTTCTTTGCCAGAGTGATATCTCGTTGGCTGGACTAGGTCACCTATCTTTGTCTGTTAGAATTTGTATCTTTAGGATCGTCATGCGAAAAGTAGCAAGAAAGACTTAATCTCAAGGCATTATAAATAAACAACCTGAAGTATATAAATAAGGCTAGAGAGTTATGTATCGAACTACTCAATGAGTATCACAATAGAAAATCTACTCTTAAAGTTTGTAGATATCTTTATGTATCAGAGTCATGGGATACAAAACTTACAATCGTGAGCTTGATATCTTAACACTGGGATATCTTTACGATGTTCTCAACTGGGATCTTGAAGATCCCAAGTCCTGTGATCTCAACAAAAGGATATCTGAGATCCTAAATCCGAAAGCAATATCGGACCCAAGAAACGTTTCCATTGGTCCACACCACTACGGCAAACCTCAGTTGTATCCTATGCAAGCGGACAAATTGAGAGCCCTACGTCACTTTGTTAAGAGGGGACGCCCATCTATCGATTCCTATATTCAAGCGCTCCTGAAATGTGCAACTCCGATTCGGGATTCTTATGAGAAGCTTGACGAAACTTGGCAAGATAACAATCGCTTTGTTATCCTCATGCTGCTCGATGGAGTTTTCCTTTTGGAGTTCTTATCTGTGACTAGAGGTAATCAAAAATATTCTGATTATAATGCAACTGATCCAATTTTCGGGCACCAGGGTCATATGTTGATATATGAGGTTATGATGCAAGACTTGTTAATGCTTACAAACCAACTTCCTTATCTGGTACTCTCAACGCTGCTATCTGTCTCCGAAGGTCTACCTGAAAAGGTAAAATTACATCAAAACTCATCCTTAAATAAAATGAATCCTGCTTCCGTTGCCGTGAGCAGCGCCTATAAATGTTTGCAATATTGACGTACATGCAAAGCATACAAAGCATCTTGTCGTGGATGATGTTTGTCCCGAAAATAGACCCAGGCCTCCACTTACTGGACTTGTATTTGAAGGGATTATTGGCTGGAGGCCAACGCTCCCATGAGGAGGATCTGCAGCAGCAGGAAGATAAAAATGAAAAGATCTCCTTTTCCAACCTTTATTACAAGTGTGGTGTCAAATGCGTAAGGGTTCAAAGCTTTGACAAGATCAGTTTCAATAGAAAAACTGGAACCCTTGAACTTCCTACCGTGCACATCAACAAACAGAGCATACCAGAATTCGTCAATTTGATTTTATATGAACGTCAAGAGGGTACCAGCATGAATTTAAACTCTTATTTTTACTTGCTTGGCTTACTTATCCAGTCGCCTAAAGATGTTAACCAACTCCGCTCCCAAGGAATCATAGTTAATTCGTTGAGCAGTGATGAGGCTGTCATGGAACAGATCAAGGAAATCTCCAAGGAGACGGTGCAAGGAGATAGGACGTGTTTGAGTAATCTGGTTCCGATCAAGTTAAAGGAGTATTATAAAAGAAGTGCCACCAAAAGGTCTCACAAACTATTTTTACACTTCACGTCTCAACACTTCAAAAATATGCCGGCGTTTCTCATCAAGTATAAACCGTATTGATAAATTGTTTGTGAAAACCACTTAACTTTTTTTTTTTCTTTGTTGTTGTTAATAGCTATTTACTTTTTTCTTTTTAAACGGTTAAAACCCATTTTCCGACCTCATAAAAAAAAGTCAGAAATGCTTTTCTTTAGCGTCGTTTGGTGTTTTTGGTGGGTTTGCACTTGCAGAGGTGACAGCTGATGAAATGATTGCTGGCCTTATTTGGTGGAGGGTTCAGGAGTATTTGTTCGCCAGTGTGTTTGTTTCCATTTCGGTTTATTGGTTTCTTTGTATGTTCAAAAGTATCGATTAATGGAAAATATGTAAATCCGTACACACAAGTCGTGTGACGATCTTGTATTTATACAAATCAAGGTTAAAGCCAATACAAAATTGGTCAAGCCCTAAAACAACATTCTTAGGTGAGAAAATAAAATTTGGTATTGTTTAAATGTACGGGAATCAATAAGATATTTTTTATTAAAGTAATCTGTCCAGAAAAATGTAAATAAGCTATACAATTTAGTCTAAAATGTCCTTAAAAATTACTATTAATCTACTACTTATGAATAGTAATTACGCAATTTTTGGCAGCAATCATAAACGACAGATTTTTTCCATACACTAATATTGAACGTGGAAATTAATGTATGTACTGAAACGAAATCATAACCTCCCCGATTCAAAATAAAAAGAAACATAGGAAATATTTGAGTGTCAGTGGGAAATAAAATGACATGGAAATGGGAATCAACTGGACCTCAAATAGAAAAATATAAGAGTAAAACATCAAGAAACTCAATTATAGGGGATGCTCAATCTACCCAAGACCATCGGTCTATGAATGGAAATAGATTGATCAAACCACCAATAGTGATTAGTGATCATCCGCCATCGCACCAAATTAGAGCGTTTGCACATAAACCAGACTGAATGGTCTATAAAGGTCCCATTCAGTTCTCCCACTTTACATGTAAGAGTCAAAGTGTTTGTACTTCCTTTCGAGATGCCATTTTTTCCGGCATTTTTTCGGATTTCTTAGCTCGAGCCCTATAGCATGTATGACTGCCTATTACTCGGCTATTATTAATGAAGTGCAGAACCCCAACATAGATTGCCACCTAGTCGCCAGCAAGTCCCTTGCACGGGTTACCTTTTTTTACGTGTGAAAAAAATCATGCACTGAGGAAACTGATTATGCAAAACAAAAAACAAGAACTACTCAATCTTTTGTATTCAAAAGATGATAGCGAAACACATATCACTTATTTTTCTAGTAAAAATGCAATGACATATTGTTTACTCATTGCACACTGATCATTTAAAACTTAAACACAAATAAATGAATTTAGACAAATTTCATATAAATTACTTTGGGATGTACCTGGATACATCCAGTGTTGCTGTGTTATTCCTATTCAAATTTCAGTATAATCAACATAGAATATAACTGGATATATCCAATATTATATATATATATATATATATATTTTGTAGTTCTTCCGAATTCTTCAACTGAATCTAAAATATGATGAAACCGATTTTCTTCCAAGTTTAAATATGTATGAAAACGAATTCAACCAAATCTAAAACTTGATGAAACCATTTTCATCCTAGTATAAATATGGATGAAAACAAATCCATCCAAATCTAAACATGATGATACCTATTTCATAATAGTATAAACCCCGATGAAAACAATGTCATCCAGGATGATACCAGTTACATATAAGTTTAAACATGGACGAAAACAAATTCAGCCAAATCTAAAACAGGATGATACAAGTTTCATCTAAAGCAAGATGATACGAGTTTCATACTAGTTTGAACGCTGACGAGGAAAATTCAACCCAATCCAAAACAAGATGATACATGTTTCATCCATGTTTATGCAAGAAAAAAAGAGAGGATGATACTTGTTCCAGCTGACCTGAAATACAGGTTCATCCAATACAGCTAACCATCAATACAACAAAACAATATGCAAACCAGTTTCATCCAATACAGATGCATTACAACAACAACCTAATTTTCAGTAGAGTTGGATTAGAAAATCGCCAGGTACTTCCAATACATAACTCACACCCATGTACTTCAAACAATTCAAAAATTAATCATGTGATTTTGAAAATAAAATCAATACAGTTCTATGAGACATTTTGTGAAATTGAATACGGCCAAACCCTAATTAGGCTATAAATCTTTGATGTTGTAGTTGGTGTTGTTGTTTGCAGACGGCGAAGAAAAAAATTACAACGATGATGCCTCAAATTTCATCTACAAAGATGATGATACTGGATTTGAATTTGATAATATCTACAAATACGATGATGTCGTTGATAGTAAGCAGAAGGTGCAGGAACCTATTTCAATGGTTGTGATGGAGAAACACAGACGGATAAGAAAGAGATACAGTGGTGTAATTGTTAGGTTTTTTCTTTGTAGATGGTGGAGAGAACAGGAAAGAATCGATGGTAGTGTAATGGAGAAAGGGTAGTTCCGTCAATTTCAAATAAAAATATCTCATGTACGTTTGACCCAGGTGGAAAGTTTACTCGTCCATCTGAACCAGAAAAAGTGTTTTTCTGGGAAAATAACCCATTTTCTGTAAAGCCAACATGACCTTCTACAAATTCTCGTCTTGGGCGTAAGCGTTCATTGTATATACGAAATGGCTCACATGCTCTCGTGAATTTCTTATTTCTCCGTAGGTTTTAAACTTCAGCGATGTATAGTCTTCGGGATGTTGATAATCAGCGACCTCCATGGAGTACAGAGGGTCTAACGAGTCATAAGCGTCGTGTTTTGTCACCCGACAATTTGTTTCATGGAATTTTGCAATCGCGTCCTCGGTTACTCCTGGGATGGTGTTTTCAGTTCTAACTACCCTTGTTGTTGTCGCGCATTGCTCCCTTGCTCGCTTCAATAATCCGCGTAATTCGTGTCGCCTTTTGATAGACGCGTCCAATTCTTTCTACATTTCCAAAAGGTCTTGTCCGCATGTATCAGCAACAGTATTCCCTTTGTCGATTCTCCTCTCCTTAGTGGTGCTCCTGCACCTTGCACAATAGGTGTGGCAATTACTACCGTGATCATTCATTATTCATCGCTATCTCCGTGCAAATCCTTTACTGTCATAACATCTAGGTTAGGGAGTGTTCCATCTGCTCGTGCTTCCTGACCCGTACTTGGGAGCATCTTGCTGGATAAGAAACTAAGAACCTCCCACTATGGTCCACTGCACGAAATCACGATATTTGTAACGTTGAAAAAACGTTAGTATCCATATATTGTAACGTAAAAAAAAACGATGGAAATGTGCCGTTATTTTAGTGTTACAATATTTTATCAACGGTTCATTTCGTTACAATATAATTTTATTAAATAACGGTTTCATTCGTTGGAATAAATACACCAACGGTTATCTAGTCAGCACAAGATTTATCTGATGTCATTTTGTTGTAACGGATAGCCATTATTGTGCAGATCGTAACGGTTGGTATGTAACATTTCGGTGTAACAGATACTGTAACGACGACTTTGTGTGTAACGGTTGCTTTTTTATTAATACATGTCCTTCCTTGTAACAGATACAACAACGATTTTAATCGTTGTTTGGTTGATTGTAACAGATTGGGTTTAACAGTTATTGTAACGATTCACGGCCGTGATAGCTCAGTGTAACGGCTGCGGTACGACACGTGTCAATCTATTCTAACGTTTAAAGTAACGGCTTAAAACGTTGATGATTGATTGTAACATTTTGGATATAACAGCTTGTTGTAACGATTCGATTCGTAACAGCTGACTGTAACATTTGCCGTCTGCCAGGTGTCTATCGCTTGTCACATTTAGACTAATGGCTTTAGACGTTGACAATTCATTATAACAGTAATGAATTTGCCAGGTATGCTAATTACTAACAGATTTTATAACGTTGATTCGACGTTGGTAAAAAAAAATAGTTTTCAAAAAAAAAACAACGGTTTTTACTGTTATAAATAAGCTCCCATAATTGGACCCTACAATGCATGCAATCCGTTTCTGAAGCTGCAATACAATTAGTTTATGAAACTGCATTGCAATTCATTTCTGAACCTGCAATACTGAAACTGAAACCCATAATTCATTTCTCATTCCACAATACATACATTATCATTCTACCATCACAAGGAATTCATTCATTCACAAATCCATACAACAACCAATTGAACCATTGTCTCCTAATTCAATTCACATATGCAAGTATATACAATTGACATACTTACATTGAAAGAACTGCTTAAGCCTAAAAAAATACATGGTTCCCTATATGGTTATAATCAAATGACCAGGGTTATGTTTTTCAGCAGTTTCTAACTATAAAAGTGTTATGCATTATACCTTGGCTGAAAAAAAGTTGTTCATGATCAGCCAAAAGAAGTCGTCCTTTGACATCAGTGTAACCTTAACCAGCTCATGGCATCAACTATTGTCATCGACTTTAGTATCCTGGCAGAACAAAAAAAATGAAACAAAAACTCAAATTAGAATCAGCTCTCGTAGGAGAGAAAGATTTATTCGGTAATTTCGGCAATTCACTTATATGTTCATTGTCATTTTGTAATACATACATTCTCATTATATACCAACCAATTGAACCAAGATTTGTCTCATCATTCAGATACCTAAGTATATGTGAGTGAAACAACTGCTTGAGGAAAAAAAACATATATGGTTTCCTATGTTATAAGAAAATGACAAGGTTGTGTGTTCCAACAGTTTCTAATATAAGAAAGTTTCTAATGCATGCATTCTCACTGTTTTTATATGAACATGGGAACCTAAGCAACAAAAGTTTATATTTGACAGACTTGTCACTGGGATTTTATATACATGGTTTCATATGTTAAAGTAAGATGACAACAAACAATGCACTGATGTAGAAAGACTTTACTCACCAATTAATAGAAATAGAGAAAAGAATGTCTCGCTTGGTACAAGTTCTTTCCCTCGCTTGGTACAGCTTTGCAAGGCCAGCACTGTCTCGCTTGTTTAACCAACTTCATGATTGAAACCCACATAATGGGACTGATCCTCTTCAGGTGTTAGCATCAATGAATTCTCGAAAAACAGAGATAATGGTACCATCAGTCAGCCAAATTTTCAGTAAGTAATGCAAGAAACTCTAATGTGTCAAGAGTTTACCCACCCAACTGTAATTACAGAGGTAAGTTGTACCTTTTGGCAGGAATCATGTGAAACACATACTCAAAGGGATCACAATAGGTAAAGCAAACAAACCTGAGATTACAGTGACTTGCCAACTCTCTGCAGTAGGTATTCTCCATCTTCAGGTGTTAGCGTCAGTGAAACCTCACAAAACAAAAAGAGAATTGTAGCATGTAAGTGTATCAGCCGGAGGTAGCGAATGATAACAAGGAAACTAATAATTATAAAAGTTCAGTCACCAGTAAAATTAGAGAGGAGAATGTTTTACTCGTCAGGTTAGTTGCATTAATCTTCTTCAATTACAGCAAACCTAACGACCATAACATCTCCATTCCGAAAACTCGATGGTAGTAAGTTGTACCTTTTGGCAGAAATCATGTAACACACATACTTGAAAAGAATGAATAGATGTAGCTTGAATAGATCATAATAGGTAATGAAATAAACCTGATATTAAAATAACTTGCTAACTTTATCCATAGTAGGTAATCTCCAACTTCGGGTGTTAGAATACATGAAACCTTGCAAAACAAACAATTATTAGTCAGATGCATGGCAGCTGAATAAGCAAATTACATATTTGAAGAGATCATAAAAGGTATGGGTAACAAACCTGAGATTAAAAAGGCGATCTGCGGTAACCATGCTCATAGGATTTGCATATATGAAAGAAATACAACTGATAAACTTCTGTATCAACATTCTTGTCCACACCAAAGTTCCTGAAAACAGACAAAAAAACGATATGAAATATCAGAAGAGGATACAAGGTTGCCCCTCTTCCCTCCTCCTTTACCCGGGCTAGGGACCGACATTTTAAATGGCCTGGGGGGGGCTGGTGTGGGGGGAATAAAAGCAAGTAAATAAAAGACATTAATATATAGATATACACAAAGAAGTATAACCCGATACACTCGGAGAAGTGTATTTTTAATAAATGTTTAAAGTGAAAGAAAACTGAAAGGAACTTTTCTGGGGTACTCTCTAGCTAGAGAGTGAAAAAAGACTCCACGAAATATAAGAAGTAGTTTGTATATATTAGTGCAAGGAAAGCTACACAAAAAACTATGTTTCAAACTGCTTAGTCTAGATCTTGCAGGACAAATCAGTTTGCAGGAAAGACTAAGAAGCTTTCAGAGTTACACTCTAACTAAAGAGTACATAAATCAAAAGAGCACAACAAAATATAAGTAGCAGCATATGTATAAAAAGTAAGGAAAGCTGCACCAAAAGATAATTTCTAAACTACTTAATCTACCGGTTGCAAGACCAGCCGGTTTGCAGAAAAGATTAAAAATCCACCCATAACATAATCATCCAATGTGAAGCATTTATCCGGGCCTTGGGGAGAATCGGGTACATGATAGTGCACATCAAGAACACCCTCAATTCATACCTTCCTATCGCCATGATTAACACTCACCCCGTGACAGATTTCTCCATGCGAGCCGGTAACCACATAACTTGTTGCGACTTTCTCCCTTTTTCTGTTAACAAGACGAACTTGAGTCTCTCCTTCAGCAGGTATAGTATTAGCAGCAGCGCCAGGTTGAATGACGGGAGAATGGATATCAGGGACTTGTGCTCTGCTTTGCAATTGGCATTATTCTGTTGGCTTGCCATGAAACTGAAAACAGCCTATAACCAAAACCAACCCATTCAATTCAATAGTTGATTAAAAAAATTATAATCTCTAACTATAAAAATTAAGGACGTAAATGAATTACAGATTGAAGCTCACCTTTGAGAGAACACTTAACTCCTCTTGGATCCTATCCATCCTGCCTTCATTACCAGCTGGAGTAAATGAATTGGATTTTGCACTTGCGGCTATTGAAGAACCAAATTTTCCTTGTATTTCTTGCTTCTTGGTAACAGTCGATGAAAAGCCTCGGCAATAACTTCGATTAGATTCATCACCAAAAACTTGAGTAACTGGATCATTGGTAATATCTACAACAGCCTCAAAACCAGCTTCAGATTCAGCCTTTCTCTTTTCTACGGCAACCTTCACTTTTTCCTGAAATCCAAAAGAACCAAACTGTAAACAATTAAATTTATTTGAACTCTGAACAACATATGATGGTCCAATACTCACATATGCTTCAACTGCACTTGGATGTATAGCTCCATTTTTCCCTACATGAGCCAGCATCCAGCTCTCACCACAGCACTCGATAACCCTACCTTCTTTTTTGGCATGTACAATCAATATGGTCAGTAAGGGTTGTCCAAATAAAATAGTTTGAGAATTTAATGTTTAGAACACTAGGTTAGAAAGTACTTACAACTATGTAGGATTTGTTGGCATGGGAGAGTCTACCTAAACAATGTCGAATCCTTCTCTTCCGCTGGTTCTCAGCATATCTAGCATACTTTGCCTGCATGTCGGGCTGGTACTCATTATGCACAAATCATTTCCAAACGTCATCATTAACACCATAAGGGCATGCTGCATCCATCTCTTCCCGAGTCTCAAGATTTTTCAGAATGTTAAGGTGTAACTCCGATTTGAATGAACGAAACTTCTGGGGAAATATTTTTCGGACAAATGTCCTGACAAGAGACTCATCATATGAGAAACAAAATTTTCCCTGAAACGACGAAGTATTTTTTTCATCCATAAACAATAACTAGGTATTTGGTCTATAAACACTGATATGTATAAGTGGAGCAAACCATAGAATGAAATGTATGGGAGATAATAGGTTACCATGAGAGTATTCCAGACTTGGTCCTTGAAGGCTGCAGGAATGAGCCTTCATTCTTTATAGTCAATTGGACAGTGAACTCGAATGAGTTCCCCTGCACGAGTTGCAAACTTTGATGCATATTCGCCAAATGGTCTTCCATATTCATCTATTTACACCAAGAGTCTAGGTGTAAGTTGTGTCTCCTCCAAGTCA
The DNA here is from genome assembly GCF_003573695.1 of Papaver somniferum. Taxonomy (NCBI): domain Eukaryota; kingdom Viridiplantae; phylum Streptophyta; class Magnoliopsida; order Ranunculales; family Papaveraceae; genus Papaver; species Papaver somniferum. The sequence continues at coordinate 139,877,771 of NC_039362.1, forward strand.
GAATCAGATTGAGTTTCATCATGAGATAGGGAACCATTTTCATAACCACCATGAGATGGAGTACTACGAACATCAGATGCAGAACCAGTTTCATTGGTATACAAAACATGATCTGAAGAGTGAGAATCCTGACTTGACAACATCTTCATACCAAACAAACCAAACAACAAACAACATATTAGGTATTTGAACTAAAATGAGAGCAAACCTAGCAGTGAACGAAAATACAAAACCCTAAATTCTGGTTGAAATCTATGGAAGGATATTACAACCAGCAAAGGTATAATTTTAAAGTAATAAGAACAACCTATGAATAAAAACTTCATAACCATGTAGAAACCCTGAGTTTGGTTGTAAGCTATGGAAAGAGATAACAACAAAATACCAAGAATTGCAAAGCAGTAATTAAATAACAATATACAGGTAAATCTATGAAGGAGATACCAACCAACAAAAAAGAAACCCTAATTTTAAATATATATTCCAAAGTAAAAGCTACATAGATTACCTCTGCAGAATGAACGAGGTACAGAGATGTATGCGAGGTAAGAGGTACGGAAGATGAAAGGGGTATAAGTGAGAATGGCGAAGGAGGATGGTGAGAATGAAAGGAAAGAAATTAAGATCTTCATCCCCCTCTGTTTATAGAGAACGATCAGATTTGAAATCATTCTGAAAATTTTAGAAGGAGGGAAATAAAATTTGAGAGGGAATAAGAAAGGGTTTCTCAAAATTGAGAGGGAATTAGAAAAGGTTTCTCAAATTTGAGAGGGAATTGAAATCTAAAAGATGTACTAGAGTGGGGATTTGAGAGGGAACGAAATTTGAGACCCAAAATCGAAACCTTATTTTCTCGGACAAGAGAGAAGAGTATAGTAATAGAGGAGATATTTGCTTTTCTCTCAAAATATCTAGGCCAAAGGCGTCCGAATCGAGGTAAATTTGGTAAAAATTGTGATCAAGTTGATCAAATTTGTGGTCAAGTTGGTCAAAATTATGGACAAGTTGATCAAATTGTGGTCAAACACATAATCATAAACAAAACAAGGCATACTAAGTTTGCAAGATTACCATATAAAGATTACAGACCCAATGTTCTCGTCCAGGTGAGCTTTGAGGCGTGAAATATATCAGATTGGATGAAACTGCAACCTACTACTGAACTCAAGTTGCAAGATTACCATATACAGACCCGATGTTCTCGTCCAAATGAGGCTTGAGGTGTGAAATGTATCAGATTGGATGAAACTGTAACCTACTACTGAACTCAGGTTGCACGATTACCATATACAGACCCGATGTTCTCGTCCAGATGAGGTTTGAGGTGTAAAATATATCAGATTGGATGATATAGCAACCTATTACTGAACTCAGGTTGCAAGATTACCATATACATACCCGATGTTCTCGTCCAGGTGGGATTTAAGTTGTGAAATATATCATATTGGTTGAAACTGCAACCTATTACTTAACTCAGGTTGCAAGATTACCATATACAGACCCAATGTTCTCGTCCAAGTGAGGTTTAAGGTGTGAAATGTACCAGATTGGATGAAACTGCAACCTACTACTGAACTCAGGTTGCATGATTACCATATAAAGACCCGATGTTCTCTTCCAGGTGGGATTTGAGGTTTGAAATATATCAGATTGAATGAAACTGCAATCTATTACTGAACTTAGGTTGCAAGATTACCATATACAGACCCGATGTTCTAGTCCAGGTGAGGTTTGAGGTGTGAAATATATCATATTGAATGAAACTGCAACCTATTGCTGAACTCAGGTTGTAAGACTAACATATACATACCCGATATTATCGTCCATGTGAGGTTTGAGGTGTGAAATATATCATATTGGATGAAACTGAAACCTATTACGAACTCAGGTTGCAATATTACCACATACAGACCCGATGTTCTCGTCAAGGTGAGGTTTGAGTGTGAAATATATCAGATTGGATGAAACTGCAACCTATTACTGAACTCAGGTTGCAAGATTACCATATACAGACCCGATGTTCTCGTCCAGGTGAGGTTTTAGGTGTGAAATATATTAGATTGGATGAAACTGCAACCTATTACTGAACTCAGGTTGGAAGATTACCATATACAGACCCGATGATCTCGTCCAGGTGGGACTTGAGGTGTGAAATATATCAGATTGGATGAAACTACAACCTATTACTGAACTCAGGTTTCAAGATTACCATATACAGACCCGATGTTCTCGTCCAGGTGGGATTTGAGGTGTGAAATATATCAGATTGGATGAAACTGCAACCTATTACTGAACTCAGGTCGCAAGATTCCCATATACTGACCCGATTTTCTCGTCAGGTGAAGTTGGAGGTGTGAAATATATCATATTGGATGAAACTGCAACCTATTACTGAACTGAGGTTGCAAGATTACCATATACAGATCCGATGTTCTCATCTAGGTGGGATTTGAGGTGTGAAATATATAAGTTTGGATAAAACTGCAACCTATTACTGAACTCAAGTTGCAAAATTACAATATACAGACCCGATGTTCTCGTCCAGGTGGGATTTGTGGTGTGAAATATATCAGATTGGATGAAATTGCAACCTATTAGTGAACTCAGGTTGCAAGATTACCATATACAGACCCGATGTTCTCGTCCAGGTGAGGTTTGAGGTGTGAAATATATCAGATTGGATGAAACTGCAACCTATTATTGAATTCAGGTTGCAAGATTACCATATACAGACCCGATGTTCTCGTCCAGATGAGGTTTGAGGTGTGAAATATATCAGATTAGATGAAACTGCAACCTATTACCGAACTCAGGTTGCAAGGTTACCATATACAGACCCGATGTTCTCGTCCAGGTGGGATTTGAGGTGTGAAATATATGAGATTGGATGAAACTTCAACCTCCTACTGAACTCAGGTTGCAAGATTACCATATACAGACCTGATGTTCTCGTCCAAGTGAGGTTTGAGGTGTGAAATATATCAGATTGGATGAAACGGCAACCTATTACTGAAATGAGGTTGCAAGATTACCATATACAGACCCAATGTTCACGTCCAGGTGGGATTTGAGGTGTGAAATATATCAGATTGGATGAAACTGCAACCTATTACTGAACTCAGGTTGCAAGATTACCATATACAGACCCGATGTTCTCGTTCAAGTGGGATTTGAGGTGTGAAATATATCAGATTGGATGAAACTGCAACCTATTACTAAACTCAGGTTGCAAGATTACCATATACAGACCCGATGTTTTCGTCGAGGTGAGGTTTGAGGTGTGAAATATATCAGATTGGATGAAACTGCAACCTATTACTGAACTCAGGTTGCAAGATTACCATATACAGACCCGATGTTCTCGTCCAGGTGGGATTTGAGGTGTGAAATATATCAGATTGGATGAAATTGCAACCTACTACTGAAGTAAGGTTGCAAGATTACCATATACAGACCCGATGTTCTCGTCGAGGTGAGGTTTGAGGTGTGAAATATATCAGATTGGATGAAACTGCAACCTATTACTGAACTCAGGTTGCAAGATTACCATACACAGACCCGATGTTCTCATCCAGGTGGGATTTGAGGTGTGAAATATATCAGATTGGATGAAACTGCAACCTATTACTGAACTCAGGTTGCAAGATTACCATATACAGACCCGATGTTCTCGTCCAGGTGGGATTTGAGGTGTGAAATATATCAGATTGGATGAAACTGCAACCTATTTTCGAAAATACCCCTGACGGAGAAGGTGCATACAATTTTTTGGTCCTTTCAAACTTACAAAAATACCCCTGATGGGACAGGCGCATAAAATTTTCCTTGATTTCAAATTTACGAAAATACCACTGAGGGAACAAGTGCATCAAATTTTTCGGTGATTTCAAAAAAATACAAAAATACCCCTGCTGGAACAGGCGCATAAAATTTTCCTGGATTTTAAAATTTACGAAATACCCCTGACGGAACAGGTACATCAAATTTTTCGGTGATTTCAAAATTATGAAAATACCCCTGGCGGAACAGGCGCATAAATTTTTTCTTGATTTCAAATTTACAAAAATACCCCTGACGGAACAGGTGCATCAAATTTTTCGCTGATTTCAAAATTACGAAAATATCCCTGTCGGAACAGGAGCATAAAATTTTCCTTGATTTCAAATTTATTAAAATACCCTTGGCGGAACAGGTGCATAAAATTTTCCTTGATTTCAAAAACTCATAAAATACTCTTGCCGGAACCGGTCCATTCCATTTTTAACAATCACAATCACACATATACACACATGTATATAATAATATATACTCCCTCCGTTTCAAAAAGACAGTCCAGTATAACTTTGTCAAGATATTAAGGAGACCATATTAGTTTACGTTCCTACCCTTATTTACTTGCCTAATTTATTTCAATAAAAATGTTAGTAATAAAAATTACCAAAAATTGTTATGGGATTGTAAATGAAAAGATTATAAAGATTAAAAGATTGTATATTTATAAGGAATTTAATTTGGAACCATATATATATTGTCTTCGAAAAGGAAAGAGGGATATATTGGTTTCCTTCATTATACAGACTTCATTAATATTTTAGATTGGGTCCCATTGAAAAAGAAATTATAATAAAAAGTTTAAGGGTATATGAGAGAGTTCATTGGAAAAATATGACTATAAACAGAAGCTTGACATAATTTTGAAACAGACCAAAATGGAATAGAGGACGGTCTTTTTGAGACAGAGGGAGTATAACACATCTGTTTTACACAGCACACACAAAATGTCTTCAAAGGGTGTGCTACATGAAAATAGAAAAACAGAGATCACATCCACATAGCGATCTCTAAACAAAAAATATATCGTCGTCGTACCATCCACATAGCAATTGTTCTGTTTTGTTAACCATGTACCAAAAAGTAAAACAAAAAATATACCCCTAGGTATCACCACTAAGTATATATATACCAAAACATACCCGCAAAAAGTTAGTTCATCCATCAGCAGTTAGAAAAATCTCCTCATTCATCATCATCTGTAGAATCTTCCTCATACAAGTCATATCCATTATGTTCCTCAGATTCATCTTCTTCATCTTCATCTTCCTCTTCTTCCACATCTTCATCCTCTTCTTCCTCATCTTCGTCGATGACTTCACTTGTCTCATCTTCTTCATAGTCTTCATCATCATCGTCGTTATCTTCAGCATCCACTAGTGCTTGAGCATACTCCTCCTCTTCTGGATCAACAGGCCCCATGAGAAATTCATTCCTATTGTCTGATTCTATTTCTTCCTCCAAATCAGCCTGCGCGAGCTTCTCTACCTCCTCATCTGGTGAGTATGGATTAGGCACATGCTTAAAAGGTTCCCAATCTGGTTCAGCCTCAGAGGCCAGCAAATCTACTTGTGGAGGATATCGCGGCATACTTGCTGCAAGTAATTTATGTGCACGACGAAACTGTTCATCTCTGAACTTGTCATACTCCTCTTGCAAAGAAGCTTCTTCAGTATCCTTCCTCCGGCGTGCCGCGTCATCCTCTTTAACTTTGAGCCCTATTTCATGACATGCGACGAATTTGTTCACACGAATCTGGAGCTATTTCAACTGTTCAGGGGTCATGGGCTCAATCAGTTTATAAGACTCAGCAAGAGGATCCTTGGAGTTTCCTGCCTCTGGTTCATCATCCGAACAACAGACCTTAGGCTTCTTTCCTTTCCTGTCTCTCTCCCTCTCATGTGACGAATCAGGACTGCGGATCCTCCTTGACGCCATACAGTAGTGTATAAAACGTATTGATGCAAAACAATTACTTTGGTGTTAAACATAACCAAATACATTGCAAGAGAGTCAACAATTTGCATTTTCATTCAAAAACAGCTCAAATCCTAGAAACAACAACAGAAACAATCTGCATTTTCACTCAAAAAACAGATCAAACCCTAGAAGAAACAAAAGTTAACAACAACCACAAAACTTAAATCAAACACATCTGCATAGTAGAATAATGTAATTCAAACAAAACACATATCATGATTTCACTTAATTCTTAAATCAATCACTCACCACCAATACAAACAAATTGTTCCCACTAGATAGTCTACCACAAAACAGAGTAACAAAAAAAATTAAAATAATACATTAAGTGCTATTACACTTCTCTGCATTCTCTTTGCAACAAAGAAAAAATGATCATTAAAAAGAGAATCCATTTTTATGCAATCATGCAGAGGAAGATGAAGAAAAACAACACTTAAAAGAATACAGACCCATACCTGTGTAGATGAAGATTGAAGAGTATGGTTTATTCAAAGATTCAGAAGCAGCTAAAATTGTAGATGATTTTGCTGTTGTTTTCCCACTTACTTCAGCTTCTAAACTATTAAGAGCCACCAATAACTGCTGGCTTTTTGTCTCTAAGTAGAAAACATAGACTAATTTCCCAAAGAAGATGATTTTCTTGGGAAAGGGAGTGTTTGTTTGGTAGTGATAAAATGAGATATTGGGTGAAAACGACATCTTCTAACTTAAGGACGGCTAAAAAGTGGGGCAGAAACAATAAAGTAACTTACATAGGGATTTGTAAGCAAATATGTGTAAAAATGGGGGTGGGTGGGGGTGAAAAAAACAACAAATTGTTATTCAAGACCAGCATTAATCTGATCAAATGCAAAGTATCTTGCAATTGGAATCTGCATACATTCAAGACCAGCATTATAAAGGAAATTTACTGATCGCACATATATTGGAGATTTTTCATTTCTTTGATCTAGGTAGACGCTTTTGCTCCAGCAATTTACGTAGATGTGGTTCCTCTTCTAAAATATCTTGAAAACTGTCGCGACCTGGTATCTCTGATTTGTCTAATGTGTTTTCAAAGTTGTTGTAGTAATAAGATTCGTTCAAGACTTGTCAAAGCATATTTTAGACTTAATTTTAAATAAAAATATAGGAAACTTAAATAAAAGTGATATGAAAAATATGGAGAAGACTGGGACTATGGATTCCACTAATTACCATATCAAAGTGATTTTATATTCTCTAATTATAATTATGCAAATCCTTCATTCAAATTGATTCTAGATATTGCAAAAGTTGATTTTTTTTAGAAATAACAATTGTAAATCCAAAGTATGGGACATCAAAACCCTAGGATAGCATGCTCCATCAGTTGAAATAACAATTCTTTAACAAAAACCATTTTTTTCTATTTATTTATCAAGACAAATAATCATATAATAATTGCATAAATTAAATAAAATAGAGATTACCACATTTTATTGGCGAAATAGCTTCCTCCGTCGCCCCAGAGGATGGATTTAGCTCATCATTGTATAAACTTGCTCAAAGTATTGATTCATGCTCAAAATTTGTTTACAAAGATGAAATGGAGAGAAAATAATGAACAATCGGGTGTTCGCAACGTTTATAATTGTTGCAAAACGCTGTTACAAAGAACGATAGAAAAGAACTGTTGTTATTGTACCTCTGCGACCCTCGTGTGTCTGTCGTTGTCACTGTTGATAAACGACTGCCTATGGTGGTCTTTTTTTCTTCGTGTTCTTCCTAGCAGCAGCAAAAAAGTTTTCTCTGCAACACGATCAATCTCCTCTGTTGTTACTCTAAACTCTCCCAAACTCTCCAGAACGCTTCTATGTGATCCTAAGAACCTATTTATACCCAGTAGCACCAAGAAATCTCGCTATAACTCAAGATAATTCTCTCTTAACTCGGCCTTGATGAAAAATATTCTGGGAATCACAAATTGCTCCTCTATTGCGTAGTTATGATCTACTTCAATTTGTTAATGGCTTTCACTGTCCTGTGAAGTATCTCCGACGAACATCAACTGCTTGTGTTGCTATTAATAATGATCCTGACAATTAATTTGTTCCAAATCCAACATACAATTATTGGGTAAATCAAGATTCTGCTCTCTTATCCTGGTTATTTTCATCTTGCACTGAAGAAATTCATTATCAGGTTATAGATTGCACATTTTCTCATGAGATCTGGAATAGATTAGAGCAAAACTATAGTTATACTACTAAATCTCGTCTGTTACAACTTAAAACGGATCTGATAGGCTTAAAGAAAAATTCAGATTCAATGTTAGTCTACCTCAATAAAGCTCGTTCAATTTCACATCAATTAGCTCAAATTGACAGACCTGTCTCTGATGAAGATTTAGTAATTCATATCTTACAAGGTTTACCTTCTGAGTTCAATGCTTTTAAAACTTCAATTTTTACTCAACAATTTAAGAATGAGAACCTCATTACTTCATCTGAACTTCTAGGATTGCTCTTATCTGAAGAAGCTAGAGTTACTGCAGAATCCAAACTAGATATTAACACTGCTTCTGCCAATGTTACTCAGCAACAAAAGTCGCCATAAAGACCAAATCACTTTGATCAACAATATGCTATCCCCAATATATATCCACACAATGCTTATCCCCCTAATGATTATCCACATTACTCTGGTTCATCATTTGCTGGTAATCAATCTTGGTCAGCAGTCAAGAGAACTTTGAGATATTTACAGGGTATTGTCTCCTCTGGTTTGCAGTTTAAAAGAGCTTCGGTTCTCCAATTGCAGGCATATTCAGATGCTCATTGGGCAGTTGATATTTCTGACAGAAGATCTACAAGTAGAATGACAATTTTTCTTGGCCCCAACTTGATATCATGGTGTTCTAGAAAACAGAAAACTGTCTCAAGGTCTATCACAGAGGAAGAATATCGTGCTTTAGCTGATGCTACCTCAGAATTGGTTTGGGTCCAATCCTTACTTGTTGAACTTCATTATTCTATTTCTAGAGCTCCATTTTTGTGGTGTGATAACATGGGTGCTACCTACCTGACAGCACATCCTATTTTTCACAATAGAATGAAACACACAGAAATTTCCTTTCATTATGTGCGAGAACTTATTGCTTCCAAGGCTCTGGATGCGAGATTTCTCTCTAGACGGGATCAGTTGGCTGATATATTCACTAAAACTTTGTCCACTGCTCGTTTTTCGGCTTTAAGATTCAAGCTCAGTGTCTGTGGACTATGAACTTGCGGGGGGTGTTAGGAAATTGTTTTGTATCTGTGTGGATGTACTTGTGCGTAATGTGTGTGTGTCATAACTGGCACCTAAAAGTTAGAGCATTTCCTATGGGAATGAACAAATCCATTCGTTTGTTGAGCCAGGTGGATGTCCAAACTAGGTTTTACACTATGGTAAAGCACTGGGTGTTAGATCAATAGGCGTGCAATCTAGGTAAAAATGCTAGAGTCCATAGATCGAACTCTGGCGTCGGAAAGAAAAACGCTCGAGTCAGAAAAAAACAACGTGGCGTCACAAGTAATATAGCCGGCGATTTTGTTTCTAACGCCAACGGATAGTTTTCAAAATTTGAATTTCACTTTTTTACCTCTCTATAAATTACCACCATATTCAAACAATTCACTCACACCAAAAAGCACTTGAATTTTCTCTTCTAAAATGGCTGAAAAGGCGATAACACTTTTTTGCGATGCAAAACTTGAAGCTGTTATTTCTAAGATATGTGGGAGTTTTAAAAGGGTTGAAAATTGTAAAAGGGAAGTGAAAGTTTTATAAGTTTCTCCAAGAAAATGTTTCGCTAAAAGGCAAAGAAGAGCTCCAGTTTTGAAAGTTAACAACAAAAAATTCAAAAACAAAGGTGAAACTGTCAAAGAGCGCGTTGAATGGAAAATACGTCAAATGAAGATAAACAGGAGGTCAAAACTTGTACTTGATTTTTATTGAAGTTTTTACTATTGTCTAAGTTTATACCTTGTAAAAGAATTGGCAGTAATATCAATGAATGAAAAATGAACCACTTTTTATTAGAAAAGAAAATAAAAGTTATTACAAGAAACTAGATGGGAGCCTAGCAACAAGTTGGGCTCCAACATCTTTTTGAATAGCTAAAACAATTCTAATTAAAAAAAATTACGAACATTTATATTTACATCATGCCTAGCTATGTAATGTTTCAATCGTTTCAAAAATTCAATAGTTTAGATACCAAGTTCACCTAAGTAATAAAATCTAAGGTACCAAAATTATAACCATTGGAATTACATACATCAAGGTACTTAATCTTCTTGCGCTCAACGGCTTTAGACAAGGCGAGGGCCGGTGCAAAAGCTTGCACACCACCCCCAGCAAAAGGTGAAACCCCCGTCACATCAAAACACGTATCACGCCCTTCCTCCCAATTGTAGACTAAGAAGTCAGCCGGCCTAGCATCACCGCCATCATGAGAAAGAAACCCCAAAGCCTCTTCAACTATAGAAGGTACACTCGTACGGTAACAAATATTCGCAAAGGTATCTCTAACAAGATCATGTCTAAACTTATAACCAACTTCACTAGCACAATGAAGTGCATGATCACCATAAACATCCATATCCCTATTGCAGCAAATACAAGAACTATTAACAGCAAACAAAGGAATACCACAACGATAACCAAGTACTGCACTAAACTGACGTGGCCCAATTTTCTGTCTAAGTCCATCAGCTGGAATAGAAAGAAGATAATCCTGAGCATGTAGAGTTTTATTACACTGCCATAATGCTAAATCTCGCCTTGACATATTGAAAAGAGACGGCATATTCTTTGTCACACCTGCAAAGTACTGAACTGCCAAAGCATGAATGAAAATGTTTATATTTTAAAATAGATTTCCACTTCAGATTAAGTGAAATTTTATTACAACTTATTAAACTTGCAAATAACATCAAACTACATTTTAATAAACCACAACAAAAGAATCAAACTACATCAAATCCAGCGAAATTCTCTCTGTAAAGTTCATAGCATTCAAAATGCCTAAACTCTCTCCCGCTTTCTTTGGTAAACTTGGTCTGAGCGATGGTTTCCAGTTCTTCGTTGGATAATCCAGAACTAATACGATGAACCATCCACAATACTTCTGTATAATGTTTGACTTCATTAGTGATGAATGCAATTCTTAGTTCCAGGCTCTTACTGTTTCTTATGGCTTCGTTCCGCGATGCTACCAAATTTCCCAATACTCTTTCCCAGAAATTGTCATTGTTCATTGGTCTCACCATACGATGTAACCAACATCGAACAAGAGCAATATCTTCTTCCATTGTAAATTCATGTAGCCGCATTCGAGTGCAGTAACGATGTGCTTGAGATGGACCATCTTTTAAAATTCTGAAACACGCTTTGTAACAAAAAGGCTTACCGTGAGCTTCCTCCCAATTATCAAGAGCTGTTAGGATCTTCGGTTACACCGCTGAACTTTTCTCGATCAATTTCTATTACCAGAGCAAGAAATGGCTGGACTGCAAGAATGAAACCGAGCATGCAATCAATGAGCATCTCGGTTTCCTAGGTTTCCCGTCAATGAGACGGACATTGAAAAAACGTTCTCCCAAAAAGAACTGTCATGAGAAATAACAACTCCAGTGATTACCCTATGAAAGAAATATGCTTTGCATAGAGTTATATCCTCTTCTTGAGTAAACTTGGGACCACTATTTCTAACAACATTTCTGCAAAGGAAGAGAGATGTAGGAAAGAAGAAGAAGATGTGATTTTTAAGATGGGAGGAATGAAATTTATAGGTCCAGAAAGAAAAGTTTGCCGTTGGAAAACCATTATTTTGTGTTATTACGATTATCTAAAACCATCGATATCAAGTAATTTAAATTTTTCCTCGATTAAACATTGCACCACCAATTTAATAAATAAAAACATATTGCATTGAACAACCACATCATACATGAGAATAAAAGAAAAACATTAGATTAAAACAACTACTACATAGACGTCAATTCTCGGCGGGTGGTGGAATTCCTAGGGTGATGTAGGGATTGTATTTGTTGAGAACTCTAAGAATGTTGAAACAAGCATGGAAATCGAAAGGACGACCATGGTGAGATGCTGGCCACATCGCTAGAGTTTTGGATTCCACTTCATGTTCGGCTTCACCGTTGAGATTATTTTTGTGATTCTCCATTAGTTGAGAGATGAACTCCGATACATTACAACTAATTACACTAAAACGATGCGCCAATCTGTGACAATCACGCCCATGAATGTTCATCGTTTTAGCAGCGAGTATTTCAAAAACTTTCTGCCAGAACGTCGATTGTGATACATTCCTACCGGTAGGAACATCAGCGGCAACATCTTGTGTTTGAAAAACGTAGGCTCTGCAAATAGCTAAATCCTCTTGTTGAGTGGATTTAACAAAACGAACTTTGGGGGGCATTTTTGTAGATGATTTGAGAGTGAAGAATGAGTAGAATGTGTAAATTTAAAGTTGAAATGGGGAGTATTTATAGATTTCAAAAATGTAGTCGTTGGATCAAAGGGTCTTGCAGCCGTTCAGATTGAGTCGTTGGCGGCATTAGGACTGACTCTGGCATTATTGATATGGACGCGGGCGTTATAAGTGAAAACACGCACTGGAAATAATTACGCTGGCGTTATTTCTTCTGTCGCCAGCGTGGGTAGCAATGCCGTTCGTCATTAACACAGACGCGCGCTGGATGTTCCGACTCAATGTTCAAAGCAACAGATTTGATGATTTGAACATCCATTTTTCATGTTTGTTCATGCCATAGTGGGAGCAAAATGAACAAACTCTGAGTTTGTTCATCCCATAGGAACTGCTCTTAGTTGTACGTTAGTTACCTGCTGCATCAGGTTGTCTTTCTCTGAGTTTAAATACTCTTGTCCAGTGTCTAAAGTCTGTAAGGAAAAAAAAATCAATTTGAAATGAAATCAAAACTGAGAAGAGTGTCTAATGACATTTAATCTTCTCAATACCGATATACATTTTCAGCGGGCAATTCCGACGAGTTGCATAAAATATAACATTATTTATAACAAAATCACTTTCACCATGATTACACCACAGTAAATATTACATTATCTTTTCAATTTGTAAGCAGACTCGGTCAAAGTGACGGAGCTGTGTTAGGACCAGGGAGGGTACAATTGATCTGAAAGGAGGCATTAAATTGTTTGAACTCCGGCGTCCATTTGATGGAGCTGCAGGACCTAAAGGTTTTGCCTGTGCCGCAATCATGAGAGATTTCAAGGTTATCAGACCAGAGAATTGGAGTCTTCTACCCCTACTGAAGCTGAATTGATGGACAGGGCAGTGTATTAGTTGGGTTAGTGATCTACATCTCTCAGCGACATATTGAAATTCTTTGTTATGTTTTCGTTTCAAAGTACATGTTGTAGTCATTGTATGGACTCCACGCTGGCACATCAGGTTTTCCAAACTCCACCATTAAAAGAGTTGCACTGGACTCACAAGTGGTAAGGCAAAGCCGACAAGAAAGAAGTGCTTGATGAAAATATAGGAAAAGACTGGTGAGGTTTTGAACTTGGATTTCTATCAACCGGCCTCTAGGCTACTTGGTACGAAAATCCTAGTTCTTAGTGGTGAATGCTTCAAGGCAAGTGGCGAAAAAAATATACAAAAATTCTCTTACAGTATAATGACTAAAACATGTACTTTTATTGAAACGAAAACATAACAAAGAATTGAAAATGCCGCTGAGAGATGTAGATCAATAACCCAACTAATACACTGCCCTGTCTGACATGATTTTCTTCACTTTGATAATCTTTTCTTTTTGATCTTTTACACCTGGAGGAACACGTCCACTCACTGATCGCATTACGAACTCTTCAGTGGCAAAAGGGTGGATGCCTACCTGGTATAGAGAATTAAAAACCTGTTTTAGAATCTTAAGAGAAGAACACACGAGAAGTAGAGTTCACTTTTGACTAAGTGGATCGTGCTTTGAGCCAGTACAGTCTGTCAGATATGGGTTATGGTCGATCATATCAAACCCTGATCCAGGCCTGCCTTGTCAAATTTTGAATGAAGAGATTTGGCTTACCCTGTCAAAATGTGCCTTACTAGCTCGACTTTTCAATATGCAACAGCAATGCCCTATAAAGATACCCAAAACACAATTAAGTGAACGTAAAAGAGATTGGTTAAAAACACTGAAAAATGAAAATTACAAAGAAGATTTTTTTTCCTTGGCCAAACCCCTAAATTGAAAGGAAGGATATACGAGAAGGCGTAAGCATAAATTCATGAAAAGCAAGAAATCGCATGCATACTCTAGCATGTAAAAGAGAAAAGAAATGTATTTCAGATTAGAAATTATTGAACATTCATTTACAGGCACAAACTTTGAAGGGGTGCACGGATTATACCTGCATGATTTCAGCTGCAACTGGGTGACACGTGGATGCCCCAATAACTTAATCGGTATCAGCATCAACAATCAGTTTGATCATGGACTTCTGTTGCCTCCAAAATATACAACATGTAAAAGATGATTGATGCACAAGCACTGGACCTCAAGAATGATCCCCCAAAAATAAATTTAAACGGCCATCAATGGCAGTAAAAAACTTTCCTACTTAGGTAGTATAACTTCAACGAGAAGAAGGCTCAAATAGAAGAGTGTAACTGCCTAGCAAGTTATGTTATTTCTAGCCCGCGCTGTGGTGTTTAGATATTGCCAAAATTATTAGACGGTAGTAATGCATCAAATATCAAAGAGATCTCTATGAAATCTACATCACCTCAGCAATGTCTTTGCGTTCACATGGCAAAACAACCTAAGCTAATAATTGAAGATTTCACCCTTATATAATCAGTGGAAAAGTTTCTTTGAGAGATTTGTTTCCAGAGATTGCAAAAAAAAATTTGTCAATCCTGTACTTAATATTCCTAGTCATTACACCCCATATTTTTGAGGAACTATATCTGCCAGTTCTTTATCAACGAATATGTTTACCTTATAAAATATTGAAATCTATATGTATAAATGCATGCATAGTTGTGTACCTTATTCTTTGTAAAGCTTCAGTTGTCGCCATCTGAAAAAACTCCACCTGTTGTAATAGCAACCTCTCTAACAGCTGCAGCAGCCTGCAATACCCCCCACCCCCACCTAAAATTTCTGAACAAGTTCAAAAATTATTTACATAAATGAAGTTGGAGTGAAAGTGAAGATATACCTGACCCAAAAAAACATAATGTAAAACCCATACTATATGGTTTTTCATGAAGGTGTATCTAAAAGTATACAATCCATACAAATGTCCACAAGTTCACTCTATAAGGAGCATAAAGAGGCAAGTAAAGAAACCCTGTTTTCTCAAGCAAAATGGTACACGCGACAGAGATTTGGATTGTCACTGTTACCTCAACTATTACGCGGTTTCACAAGAAAAATAAAAAGCTAGAGATTTTTTAATTCATCCGCGGAGAGTGTGTTTACTAACAAACGAACAACAGAATCACTTGGTGCAAATTTTCTTTCACGCATCAACCGAAGAAATTGTAGTGCCTTCTCAGTCTGCTTTCCTTCAAGAAATCCCGTAATGATAATATCATATGTTCTAGAATCTGGTAAACAACCTTTCTCTTCCATTTCGAAGATTAGTTTGTTAGCCTCCAAGAACATTCTGTTATTAAAGAGGCCTACCATCATTGTGCTATATGTGACCACATCAGGAGCTAATCCTTTTTCTGGAATCTCTTCAAACAGTTTTCTTGCATCTGCCAACCTGCCAGCCTTAGACAAAGCATGAATAAGAATGCTGAACATGTAATTATCAGCTGAGATTCCTATACCCTCCATGGCTTCAAACAATTTCGTTGCCTCCTCCATTTTTCCATTCCTGCAGAGACCATCCATTATAGTAGTGTATGTGACTTCATTTGGAGATAGACCAATAGATTGCATCTCATCAAGAAACCTTTGCGCAGTCTTCATTCTTCCAACCTGGTATAGTCCCCTTAATAGTATAGTGTAAGGAACTATAGCGGGTTTCACTCCATTTTGTTTCATTTTCTGGAATAATTGCATAGCTTCATCTAACTTACGATTCTTGCAATACCCATCAATTAACACACTGTAGGTGATTTCATCTGGCTCAAGGCCCCTATCCACCATCGAGTCAAACAGTTTAACCGCTTCTTGCAGCCGACCTGTCAAACACAAACCGTCAATCATCGAGGTGTAAGTAATCTGATCCGGTTTTATGTTTATCTTGTCCATCAATAGAAAGAACCCCCAAGCATCTTCCGTCATCCCATCTTTGCAATGTGAATCTATTAATATATTAAAGGTTACTGAATCGGGTGAAATCCCTCGATCCATCATTTCATCAAAATATCTTCTTGCTTCCTCCCATTGACCAAGTAGACAATGACCATCAATCATACAACTATATGTCTTTACATTCGCAGAGATTCCTCTATCAGCCATCTCTTGGAAGAATCTCTTTGCCTCCTTGAACCGGCCTGAATTGCAGAGACGGTTAATCAAAGAACTGTAAACAACAACATCTGGGACAACATCTGAATCTCTAAGCATCTCGGAGAAGAGAACCAAAGCTTCATCAACTAAACCTCCTTTACAAAGTGTATCTATAATCACACAATATGAAACAACAGTGGGTCTGCAGTTCCATCTCCCCATTTTGTTTTTAGTTGAAGAGCAAGACTCACTTTACCGGTTGTACAAAGCCCATGTATAAGAATATTACATGCAACCGCATTAGGTTGAATACCTCATTTTACCAAACACTTGGAATGCAGAATCAATCTTTCCTTGTTGACACAACCCTTGAATCAGTGTACCGAAAGTGATAACATTAGGATGATGGCCTCTCTTAATGATCTCTCCAAGCAAACAAAAACCATGATCAACTTTTCCTAATTGACAAAAGCATTTAATCAAAATGGTGAGTGTATAAATATCGAGTTGTACCCCAACCAAGCTCATTTTCTTATACAACATAATGACATCTGAATAACACTTGATTTTGGATAATGAACTCGATACATGATTAAATGTAACGTTAGATGGCAATGGCCTTTCCAAAATTAATTGATCAAAGTATCTCAAACCATCATCAAGTTTCTTAATCCTTCCAGATTTACACTCATTCTTTACAAAACTTTCAAGTTGTGTTACTCTATTGTTATTATAAGCTCCAGAACCGTAATAATTTCTCACAATTATCTCATGATGATTCAGAAGTCGACGAGTAAAATGATAAATAATAATTGGATATTAAGCAGCACTAATCTTTCCATTTTCATTTTCTCAGTCGCTTCAGAGAAAGTGAGAATGTCCCTTGGAGAGCTTTAGAGAGAGTTTTACTGGGAGCAAAATTTTGGTTTACAACGTAGTCTATCAAATTTAGCTGATTCAAATCTTCCTAGAGACGACACGATTGCGGCTTTTTTACATCGATATGGGTCGTCCAGATTTCCTCGAATATAAAAAGTTAATAACAAAATGACCGGGCTTACAATCAATAAATTTTCACTGTCGTTGGATGATTTTCACTGTAGTATTGGTGTACTCCATTTATTAATATCCATTGTCACCTTTGGATCGAGGCTAACTTTAAATTCTAGCTAAACCAAAATCCAGCAAAGCGTGGAGAAATAAAACATAAGCACCAAACTTTATTTAGTGGTAGATAGTTTGATACATCCACAAAGAGCAAAGTAACATCACCAACAACAACTTAACCATACTACGTACAATACTGACTAGAAGAGTACATGTGCGTTTCGGTGGCTTATGCATGCATGAGGACTTTCCTTGTTGAATCAAGTCTTGCAGCATATCTTCTGGCAGAGGTAGTACTTATTCGGGTAACCGCTATATCCCCACTGGCAACATGGACATTCTTCATTCAAAATGTAACCAGTAACAGTTAATTATAGTTTGTTCATTATCCGTGATATTAAAAAAATAAAAAAAAAACCTTTTTAATTATACAGTACTTACCTTGAGGGTAAGCTACACTATCAGTAGCAACGGCTTTAGATCTATGTGGCGTTCGTCGAGCTGCGTCAGTCACTTCGGTTAAGGCAGTGAGTAGAAGAAGTGTGATGCATGCGATCAATACACTCTTAATCATCATCATCTTCATCTCCTCTAAATTCTTCTGCTTTAATGGATATTTTAGGTTCACTCTCTATTTATAAGAGTGTTGTAACTTGTAAGATGTGGTTTTCTTATCTCTTCCCAGCTCAAACCATATATATACTGCCTTGTTAACCCGAAAAGATGAACCCACCAAGACTTTTTAGCACCTCTGCGTAATGGTTAACTAAAACGACAAAGAAGAATTTCCTTGGAGGCAACTTGTCATGCTAATCACTGCAGTATGTGTGGTTCATGGCAAACTTGATCTGTTCATATTGGATTTCCTTATTCCACCTAGTCAACAAAAGTAGGCGTTAGTACTTTCACGTCTAGTTACAGAGGATCGGGCAAGTACTTAATCGTGAGAGGTCGTCGACAACAAGTAGTTGCATGTAAGCAGGGGATCCTGGATGTGGATAGCAGGGCTATCTTCAGTACTCAAAGATATTTTGTTGTAATATCGCAGAAGATCTTTGAATATATCTTCAAAGAATATAAAACAGACGTTTTTGAATATTTCCCCCAAACAACAACGTACATTATTGCATAGATATTATATCATCGATTGGCCGGGGTTTACATTATCTTTTTTTTTTCTTTTTTATCGGTGGGCGGTGGACCATTAAATCTAATTATCAAAGTGCATAAATTTGTATAAAAATAAATATTTCTTCCGTTTTTGGAAAAGGTATTTGCATTTTTTTCATTTTAATTTAAAATAAAAAAAGTGAATGTATCTCTTTTTCAAAAACAAAAGGAGTATAAAAATAAAATGAATGATCCTTTGCCGATCTAAAGCTGCCTGAATAGAAATGGACATGTGGAACGGTGGTTACATCATTAGCTAGGGAGTGTAAGGTCTCGCCCTCAAACTCAAAGTCTCTCTGATGACATTTATGCTTCAAAAAAGAAAAAACCTGCCTGAAATACGATGTTAAGTGATTTTTCTTTAAATTAAAACAATGATGACAAAGTGTGAGAGAGAAGTATCTGGGTTTTGACTCCTTTCCAATAAGATCCGTTCGGCTGTCGACCTTAATTTGAGAGACCGAAAGAAAATGGGAAAATTAGGGGAAGATCCAAAAAAAAATAATATTCTCGTTTTCGGGTCCATAATTAATTTTGTATACCGTGACATCCATAATTATATGAATCAATATATAATTGGTTATGCATACTATCTTTTCAGGTATAACTCGTTATGCATACTATCTTTTTCAGGGGTATAATTGGCAGGGCAACTTGGACATAACATATCTAAAAATCCGCGCCTTAGAATTTTACAAATTTTATATCGTTGGAAATCTTTTTAAAAGAGCTACGCAACGAGTACAAACAAGAATATCAAATTTTTGTTTTTAACGAAAAAATCGGAGGTGATCCTCATTTTAGGGAAAATTTTTGAAAACTTGATACTTAACCATTATGCAGTCACCAAAAACGACGCATAACACATTCTGCAGACGCATAACGAATTATGCAACCATTTTTCGACTGCATAACAAGTTATGTATCTGCATAACAAAGTCATGCATTTATAACAAGTTATGTAACCATTGTTTTGGTTGATTTTAGCCGTACATATAAAAAATTGATGCATAATGCAGTATGCATCCATATTTACGGATGCATATCAGGTTATGCATCTATTTTCTCGATGCATAATGCATTATGTAGCCATATTTTCGGACGCATAACAGGTTATGCAGGTTTTCTGGACTGCATAACAAGTTATGCAACAAATTTTGTAGATGCATAACATGTTATGCATCCATTTTCACGAATGCATAACATGTTATGCAGACAGTTTCTCGACTGAATGACATGTTATGCAGTCATAACCACATCATCATCTTCTTTCATGTTTCATTAACTCCCACGCAAACCATTATCTTTCAGTTATTCGGGGGCTCTTGGTCAAAATCATGTATTTACACCATCATCTTCTTTCATGTATTTACACCATCATGTGCAATTAAACCTGCATAACAGGTTATGCAGGTTTTCTGGACTGCATAACAAGTTATGCAACAAATTTTGTAGATGCATAACAGGTTATGCATCCATTTTGACGAATGCATAACATGTTATGCAGACAGTTTCTCGACTGAATAGTTGTTGCATAACGTGTTATGCGACCATTTTCAAGACTGTATAACAAGTTTTTTAGATGCATAACCGTTATGCAACCATTTTCGTAGCTGCATACAAGATTATTCAACCATTTTTTTTCTTCGTTTCATTGCCCCGTTGAATATGTGTTGCGCAATGAATGCACTTCACCAGTTCAGTACAGCCATGATGGATGTGCCTTCTTCACAGCTGCAACTTCGACTCTTGCCTGCACTTCAAGTCACTCATTGCATTACCAATCTCCAAACACATACTGCAATTCAGCCACCAACTTCATAACCCCACCTGCAATTGCATGAACAACTCATATTCATTCACCAGATCAGTTCAGTGGTATCTCTTGCCATCATATTCATTCAATAGCTGCAATGTCATCTCAACATCATCTCATTCTTGGCATCTGCGTCTCCAGTTCCACACTCCACTAGTATCATTCCCATTTAATTACAATTTCAACTACAATTCCACCACCAGACCAGTGCATAACCACCATCATCTAAATCAATTAAAACCCATCTCTGCAACCTCTCTGATTCCATCTCTGCAACCTCTCTGATTCCATCTCAGAACTACCCTTCAGCACAATCACCAGTTCCATGTCAGCTTCATTGCAAAATCATGTGCACTACCACTGCATTCATACACGAATCAACAGCGGCACCTGCATCGCAGTTCACATACTACTTACAACATCACCTGCAACTCAAACAAAGCTACAGCTCCATTTCCTTAAGCCGTTCTTCGCAGCAGCACCTTCTTCTTCTCTTATCTTCATGACTGTAGCAGTCACATCCATTGCCAACTGCAACAACTTGAACTACAACTCAATCTCAATACCATGAAAAACATCTACTTTCTTTCTGTGTTGTTCTCTATAGCATCAGCACAACCATAACACCTACAGTTCCCTGTAATCCAAATCACCAGATTCTTCAGTTTACAATCTCAGCACAAAGCCAATCCATTCGCAAGCACACAACCTCCCCAATTGCAGCGCAGTAAACCACAGTAGATTATTTCAGTTCTCGGCACATTTAGATTATCACCAACATATGTTACCAATTTCACTGCTCTTTATAACATCAAGGGAACCATTCAAGCATACCCATCAGTTGTCTCACCTGCAACTGCAACCTAAACATACATCTACTTCACTGCAACTGCTTCTCATACTTCATCTCAGTCACACCACCTGCAAGTGTATCACAGACCCAATATTCACACAACAACAAGTTCAGTTCATCCCCTTGTGTGTATTTTAACCGCACCTGTAATTCCTTTGCAACCAACAACTGCAATATCACCAAAGCATTTCCTTGGCAACTCCTATACATTCATCTAGACAGACTCATTCATCACCAGAAACACTTCAATCATCTCTGTCTCTGAAATGAATTGTACCAGCATAATAGCGACACCAGTATCATCTTCATCTATTCTATTTAGAAGTCTACCTCAAGAACATCTCAAACCCACAACTGTGTGTGTTTCTTGGCTTCAATTATTCTTATTTCTCTTTGAATTCGATTTCTGACCAATACCCATTTGTAATTCATCCCAATCTTTCATCTAAACTATGAATCGTCTCCAAATCTTCATCTCCATGAAACCCTAGATACCAACAACAACAACTCATGTTCTTGCATGATTTCTCTTCCATTTAAACTGAACATCAGGAGATCCCGCTTCTCGATTTCTCCATGTTCCCCTATCACCTCTACCCCTATCTCCATGGCCACCAAACCCCCTACCAAATCCACCTATTTCTCCAGCAGCACTACCATGTTATGCCATGACGGGAAGCTGTTAGCCCTTTCTTTTGTTAGATCTCTCTTTCTCACTGGTTTTTTGCGGGAGTATTAGGGATGAAGTTTGGGAAACACAAAAAATCTTATAAAACCCTAGGTTTATCAAAATACGAAGATGTTGAGATTTGCATGTGAATTGAAACTCTAATGAAGAACTGAGACCAAAGAAGAATCAAAGAAGAAGAAGAAAAAAAGACCGAAACATAATTTCAGAAACTATGGGTTTGGGAGATATTTTGTCGTAGAAAATGGGTGTGCGCCTGTATTTTTTTGAGCGTGGGTTTCACAGTGTCCAAAATCTGTAAAATGGGTGTGGTTGTAGTTTTCACAAAGAAAATTGGGAGCTAACTCAGGTTCACTATGGAGACCAAGAGCCATGGGCTATGGGTAGTTTCCAAATGAGACTAACTCATTTCTTTTGAAGAAACACTTGATTAATAAAAGGAGTGATCCTTGTGGACGAGGAAAAAAAGACCAGATTGCAGACTGTTTGCCGTCTAGAAAAAAATTGTAAAAGAAAAAAAATGCCGTACACGGGGATTGTCTGTGTTCACAACAATAAAATTTGCTACATGGTGGACAGTTCCCTGTGTAGGGAAATTTTTTTTCACGCCAAAATATCAGCCTATAATCTTCCTTTTTTAGTTAGCACTTGGCAGTCTCTCCTTCATTTTGAAAGAGTGACACTATCCATGGGATTTGCTTTAAGGAAGATAAATAGGTATGATTGCTCTTTATCTCTAACTCGATAAAATTTATAACACTACAAACTTTACCGTTAGATATATGCTATTTTTAGGAAGGACTCATGAGCCACCTGCAGTACCGTTTCTTACTCCTGACAGACCCTTATAATTGCTACATTCCAATCCCTAACTTATTTAGGATCCTGTGCCATTATCCACCTTACAAAAGAAACAACTAGGAAGATAAATACAGAACAATAATTCTACATGGTGTAATTTACGGAAAATGCTAGGTTGACCGAGCATTCCTCCCGACAAATCCACCGACTGAGATATATGGCGGGACCCACTTCAAATCTTACCCTCCTGATGTTAAGAACGCTCCCCTGTCCACCGTTAGATCCATGTCGGGATAAATTGCGCTGTGTTTATCACTCCCCGTAATTTACTTTACTGATTACGTTAATTTAGGTTTTAAATTTCATTTTAATTTAATGAGAAACAACAAATTCTAGTAACAATTAGATTAAATTACTTTTTTTTTAATTTAGATATTTAGTTAAGGTCATTTATATATAACATTTTTTTCCATGTATGGTAATTAGTGGGAATATGTATTTTACATTAAAATTATTCTAAATAGATAATAATACTAATTATAGAAGAATTGTTTTTAGCTCTAGCAGTTCTAGATCAATTAGCAGCAGATGACTTACCTTCAGTAATTACGGTGGAAATTGCATTGAGCTACTGTAGCATTTTTTTTTTTTTGATCTAGTAAGGATATAGTCAAGAGAAGAAAATAAATACAAATGTACAGGGAAGCATAGCTATAGAATGCTCATGCCATAAAAAGGAAGCAAGCTAGCTTACAAAAGAAACAATAGTCTCCCATTGGAAAAGAACTTAGTTAATCGAAATACTATCAAAGACATTTGTTTCAGAGCACCACAACACACATTTTGGTCGATGTTCATCTTAATTTCGTTAAGAGATTTACATCTTCCTCCATGCACTCTTGAGTTTTTTCGGTCCGTGCTTCCCATGATATAACAAAAATAATAGCGTGCCAAATAACCAACTACTTTTTTCCAATTTTATCCATCTTCCAACTATGCAATAAGGTTGTAAACACACCCGGCATTGACCAACTGATCTGAAGAGAAGAAATAAAGTAGTTTCATATCCCTGTAATCCATCTGCAATGTATGAGCAGGTAGTCAATGTCCTCGGTTTCTTCGTTATACATTACACCAGTTGTCGACTGAACATGAACTCATCTATCTCTTAACATACATCTTGTTGGAATAGAGTTATGAAATGAAGCCCAAGTCATAAAGATGACTTTAGGAGGAATCAGCTTGCATCTACATAAAACTGAGAAATTTATCTCATCGGAAGAAGATTTAAATTTCTCATAGCGGACTTTTTCCGTGAAGCTCCCATCCAAGTTATCATCCACCCTAGTAGAGATTACAATTCTTCTTTTATCACGCCAAATCTCTGAAAAATCTATTTTTTCCGCTAGATTAAGTTCTCTAGCAAAAATTAAACGCATATTTTCTACCCAAAATTTCAGCAATCGTACTATTCTTTTTTTTACTCAGCTTGTAAAATATCGGGTACTTATCCTTCAATGCTTTCTTCTCTAGCCACCAGTCTGACCAATCTCTGGCAGAAAAATTTCTTGCCACATATTCACACTACGCTATCTTCCAGCTGAATATTCGGTCATAGAATTCTCTGGCTTTAACAATCTCTTACCACATACTCTTACCTGTTGGAGATTTTGAAATAGCCAGAACCAAACAATTCTCTTATGAACATGATTTTTCGCATATTATTTTCCTCCATCAAGCATGCTTCTGTTTTGAATATCTCCAATGCCATTTAGGTTACATGGATTTGTTAACTAATCTCAAGTTTTGAATTCCTAATCCTCCATGCTTCTTTGGTTTGCAAACCTTTTTCCAAGAAACCAAGCTCATCTTCTTTTGATTTTCCTCCTCACTCGATAAAAACTTTCGCATAATAATATGCAATCTCTTCTCAACTGATTCATGTAGCACCAACAAGGACATGAAATAAGTAGCATTGCTTTACAAATATCTTTTAATCAATATGAGTCTACCATGCTTTATTGAGGAATTTTCTCTTCCAATGCGCAAGTTTTTTCCTGTTAGAGCACTGCTCGGTCGAACTCGCAAACGTTGGTATCTCAAGCTTGTTTGTCAAGTTTAGTTGATCAAAACTGTGTACTTGATTTCTAGTCTACTTATAGCTATGTCTCCTATTAGGATAGAATGTGTAGTTGACCTTTAGACTTCCCGACATTCATCAATTGAAGAAGAAGAAGGTCTACTGAGGATCTTGGAGGAACTTCATCAAAAAAAGGTATGTGGAGACTAGAACTTATCTATCACTCATAAGTCTATTTTA
Organism: Papaver somniferum; assembly: GCF_003573695.1. Taxonomy (NCBI): domain Eukaryota; kingdom Viridiplantae; phylum Streptophyta; class Magnoliopsida; order Ranunculales; family Papaveraceae; genus Papaver; species Papaver somniferum. The sequence continues at coordinate 139,902,824 of NC_039362.1, forward strand.
TTTTATCTTCTAATGAGACTAAGTTGTATAGGTATATAGACTTTTGCATCATACACATTTGATATTTCGAGCCGAGTTTATCTCGCTTATCTATTTCTCGAAATACGTGTTAGAAGTTTTTTGCTTTAGCTATATTCATCGTATTCTTGACGAGTTTAGTTGGAAACAATTGATTTGTTGGAAACTAAATATTAAGTCAAAAGATGATCATGTGAAAATTACCTTGAACATCTTACATGATTTGTGTGAGACAGTTATTTGATGTTAGCTCGGGAAGTTTTGTATTAATCATTCAATCACTTGAAAAGTACTTGAAGCTAATGGTATGTGTGAGATTACCATTGTCGTCTTCTAAGTATGTTTCAATGATTGAAATGAGAGTTTAGAACGATTACCCATGTCTGGATACAACACGGTATGCATACCTAGTATGCGAACTGTATTGTGATGATTCAGGTCCGAACTCTTGTTTGCGTACCTAGTATGCGAACAGATTTACCTGAGAAGGTACGAAACTCTTGTTTGCGTACCTAGTATTGGAACGGGTTTACCTGAGTTGGGTCCGGAACGGTTGTTCCCGAACCGGGTTTACGAACGTCTTGACTAGACCAAGGTCCGGATCTGCTTTTCGCATACCCAGTTTGTGAACGCAGTGGTCAAGTTCTAAAATCGGTAATGTATGATTCTCATACTCATGAACTAAAACATTTATGATTTAAGGAATGCAAATTAACTTTGCAAACCGTGGCTTAATGTTCATGAATTGATTCTTGTGTAAGTACTTTGTACAATCACGAATCAAACCGATTTCGTTTCAATTTTTTCATGAATATTTCTATGAGATAGTGAACAACTGAACAACTTTATTTGAAGCACCATTAGATTCATTTGATTATCTTTCATGATTGATTTATCATCATATTTGATGTAGAAGTGTTAGATGAATACGACTAAGACAAAAGTGTTCATATGGCTAACTTCGGTTAACTGTTATTGAGCCAACCCAATATACACATTTAGGTACGGTTACCCATATCTAAATATAAGTATATTTCATTTGTGTGTAACAATCTAAGACCATCTAACGGTTGAGCTTAATTACTTAATTTTTAAGCAGACTTAGCTTGAATCTTAAATCAGTAGTTCATCTAACGATGAATATTGAATGATTTGTTACTAAGCTATCTTAGCTTTGATTGTAAGCAACCCTGGTTTGAAAGACTATATAAGGGAGAACTCTAGCAATTGGAAAAACTAATCCTGACACTTTCATATGTCCTAGTTACAAACCAAAGTCGATTATCCTTTAACCTAGATTTTCCAAAACCATTATTAGGTTAACGACTTGAAGACTTCATTTAGGATTCGTGAAGCCAAATACAGCTATTTTCTATGTAGATGTGTATTTTAATCTTACTTATTCTATCGTATTGAGTTTTATCTTCTCTAAGATTTACTCGAGATCTATCTCTGATAGGTAAGATATAAAAAGTAATGACAACAGTTCTTCGTCTCAGACTCTTGTGATTCCGCAATAACTTCTTTTGTTAATCAGTTAGGTTATTGTGAGGCGACTAATATTCCTAGGCTGCTCTTCGGGTGTATAAGACCGGAATTAGTTGGTTCCTGTTCACCTTGATCTTCGTATCAAAAGACGGAATAAAAACAGAATAAAGGATAAACATATTTGTGGGAGACAAATTTGTTTATAATTCTTCGACTTTGGGTCGTACCAACTCTTAGTTGTGGGTGAGATCAGCTAAGGGAATCAATTGCGCAGAATCCGGCGTGGTTCTAGAGGCGTAAGGAACACGATTGTACCTTAATCGGTGTGAGACTTGGTTAGGGCTAAACCATATTCCAGTCCGAAGTTAACTTGTAGTATGCTAGAGTCTGTAGCGGCTTAATACAGTGTGGTGTTCAAATCTATACTAGGTCCCGGGGTTTTTCTACATTTGCGGTTTCCTTGTTAACAAAATTTCTGGTATCTGGTGTTATTTCTTTTCCGCATTATATTTTTTTATATAATTGAAATATCACAGGTTGTGTGTAACGCAATCAGTTGATAAATCCGATCTTGATTGTTGGATATAACTTGATTTACACTTGGGCATTGGTCTTTGGTATCATCCAAGTTATTTCTCATATCAATCAGGCTCATGGATTTTTATCTGTTCGATTTGCTGATTGTATTGAGAAAGAGATAAAAACTCTTTGATATATTTCTTAATTGAGTCTCACTTTTAAGTTGGTGCTCTCGGAATTATATTGGAGTTTAGTTCATACAGATTGCCGAATGAATTATTGGGTGTGGTTGTTATACCCCCGCCTTTTCATTTTCATCACCACCTCCATATTAACTTGTTTCTACTAGTAGAACCAATAGGAATCCCTAAATAGTTAATGGGTAATGAGTGAATCTTTCATCCCAATTTCATAGCCAAATCATTCACGATAGCATCAGCTCATATGCTAGTCATTGAGTTCTTGTGCAGATTCAGTTTAAGCCCTGTAAGAACCTCAAAAATCAGTAACACCACAAGAAGAGTTCTAATCTCTTCCATAGAATAACTAACCAATATCATGGTATCATCCGCAAAACTGTAAATGGTATACCACAGTGCCACCTTCTTTAACCTGAAAGTCTGAAATCAACCCGCTTTGATGAGCCTCATTTAGTAGTAAGGATAAAACCTCTACCACCAAAAAAAATAAAAAAGGTGACAAGCGGTCACCTTGTCGTATGCCTTTCGAAGGTCTGATTATATCAATCGGTATCCCATTAACAATAACTGGGAATTGATCTTCAGTTATGTACCACCTGATCGATTTTATCCACATTTCTTCAAAGCCATTCTTTTGCAATATAGCAAAAAGAGAAGGCCAGTTGACATTGTCAAAAGACTTTTCCATATTTATCTTAAACAAAACACTGGTTTCTTCTGTTTTAACTTACTGTTAATGTATTCAGTCGCCACCAAAATCCCATCCAAAATATGTTTATTCTTAATAAAAGCACGTTGGGATTTAGAAACAAGTTGAAGCATTACCACTTTCATTCCGTGGGTACGACCCCTACTACCGCTATATGACTAGTTAATTAGTGGCAAATATCTTCATTAATTTGTTGTGCCTATGACAACCCATCAAATTTTGACGATGTTGTCGGGGAGCAGTCTCTAATTGATTTATTATTTATTTTAGTTGTTTATGATATTTTTACGTTTCTTTAGTGTTTTCAGGTTTTTAGGTTTTTGTGGTGTTAACAGCTAGTTGAAGGTGTTCATTTCTCCTTAAAATCGAGAAGTATATTCTGAAAACAGGTTGTAAGTATCAATTTTTTAGTTTTGTTTTTAGATTTTTGTTTATATTTTGTCTTTTGTTCTTTTGAGTCGTCATGTTTCTATTTGGAAGTAACATGTACAGTGCACAAGATCACTCATATGATTGTGGTGATCAATAAAGTTTTCATTCTCAATCTTATGAAAACTATCAACCATACCATGGGTATAATTACAACCAATCTTTTGGCTATAATCAATACCCTACCAAACCTTATGGTTATTCTGATACATATCAACCTCCTTATGGTGGGTATGTAAGTGGACAATCACAAGAATGGGAGGATATTTATGCTTTTGATCCAAAATTCTCTAGTTTTGTAAATTATTTTAATACTAAGACTCAATAACTTCTACAACACATGAAAGAATCACAACAAGAAATTCAAAGGAATACGGAAAACTTGAAAAGACGAATTTCTCAACTTGGTGAGAATAGGACCGGGGAAGAAGTTTGGCCTCAAATCCAAAACCATTTTGAAATTCCTAAAGATGATGATGATTATGAAGATGAGCAACCTTTCGAAATTCCTTGTAACAAAGATGCAGTTATTCCAACTCCGGATCATAATAACGATCATTCGCCTATTCAAAAGGAGGGGACTGGGTATGACATATCTATTGTTATAAATAAGGTAACGTATTCATAAAAAATCTTCTTGCTGAGTGGACCGATTCGGATGTAGAGAGTATTGTCGAGAATGAAACCAAATTGATCGACTTCGTGGAAGATCCAATTAAGCTTTCCAAGGATTGTAATGATGCTGAGATTTTGGTTGAACCGGAATGTCCTTCAAAGAGTTTGATAAAGGATCACGAAAAAACCTTCTCTTGGAAAATTGTGTCTGAGTTGCGTAAGGTTGTTTTACACATCTTTGTTCTTCACGAACAAGAGTGAGATTCTAAATGACTTTACTTGGTCATATTAAAGCACGAGAAATCTATCTTCTTTGATAATTACGGAACCTGTATCTAGGTGTTTTCATAAACCCAAGATTTGATAGATCAAGATATCTCTGTATTATTTCTAGCTTATCTTATGAGATATAATCAATTAGGCTACGGAGCCTGTAAACCCTAATTTTCGAGGAGCATCTTCTAAAGAGAATTAAAATTCTTCTAGAAGATTCAAACAATTATCTTATAAAGAGAATTTGGGTTGTGCTTTAATATTTACAAGAGAATTTTTTAAAGAGAATCAATTTTTCTTAGGAGTTTTTACAGGTGCACGAGTAAAACTGAAGCAAGTATTACTTCTAATATGAATGTTGGTAATAGGAAATTGTTGTGATAGCATAAATCAGTATGTTCTGTTAGAGAACTGCTCGGTCGAACTCGCAAGCGTTCCTATCTCAAGATTGCTGTCAAGTTTAGTTGTCAAAACTATAAGTCTTGATTTCTAGTCTAGTTAAGTCTCAGATTAAGATAGAAAGTGTAGTTAAGAATTATACTTCACAACGTTCATCGATTGAAGACGAAGAACCACTAAGGGGATGTTGTGGAACTTCATCAACAAAAGGTATGTGTAGACTTGAACTCATCTATCACTCAAAAGTCTATCTACTCTATCTCCTATTTGAGACAAAAGTCGTATAGTTATATAGACTTCAATTATACACATTTGATATTTCAAGCTGAGTTTAACTCGCTTACATATTTCTCGAAATATGTGTTGGTAAGCTTTCGCTTTAACCAATTTCATCTTATGCTCTTGACAAAATTCAAAAGATGATCATATGAAAATCGCCTTGTAACATCTCATTTGATGTAGACTCGGGATGTTTCGTATTGATTAAGTCAATCACTTGAAAATAGCTTTGATGTTAATAATTTGTGAAAAACAACAATTAGCATCCTCTAATAATGTTTCAATGATTGAAATAGAGTTTAGAACACTTAATTATAATTGGATTATAGACATAGTATGTGTACTTGCATATATGTTGTTCCAACACCGGTATAGTATGCATACCCATATGCGTACTGGCGAGGTCAGGAAAAGTCTGGGAGCCTTGGTATGCGTACCCGTACGCGTACTGGCAAACTCAGTTGAATTCCGGGAACTATTGTATGCTTACCCGTACGCGTACTGAATTCAACCGATGTTTTGGATGTGTAATAGTATGCGTTTCCGTTCGCATACTGTCGGACGCAGTCCAAGTCCGATTACTTAAGTATGCGTACCCGTTTGCATACTTGGGTGGGGTAAGTTCTAGAATCAGTTTGTTCATGAACTAATACATTTATATAATAAGGAATGCAATCTTTTGCAAACCGTGGCTATAATTTTCATGAGTTGATTCGAGTGAATCAAAATCGATTTTTCTTCAATTGTGTCTTGTATACTTCTATGATAATGTAAACAATTGAACAACTCTATAACTAGTTTCATTTGAGTCATTTGAACTAGATGTGGATATGAAAGTGTCCATATGGCTAACTTCGGTTAACTATTGTTGAGCCAACAAGGTGCACACGTTTAGGTACGGTTACTCATATCTAAATGAAGTCAATTTTCATTTTTGTGTAACAAGCTAAGTTCTATCCAAGGGTTGAAAGATATTAGATTGAGTCTAATCAGGTTTTCATCTAACGGTGAATATTGAATGCTTTGTTACCAAGGTAGCATTGATTGCAAATCCTGATTTGAAGACTATGTAAAGGAGAACTCTAGAAAATGGGAAACCTAATCCCCTCACCTCCTATGTGATAGTAGTTGCGACTAGAGTCAATTCTCCTTTAACCATAGGTTTTTCACGAAACCATGTAGGTTAACGACTTAAAGACTTCATTGGGATTGTGAAGCCTGACCCAACTATTTTCTCTGTAGTTGCGTGTTCTGATCTTGTCCTGTTCTATCGTATTGAGTACTATCTTCTCTAAATTTGCTCGAGATTGATTCTCCGATAGGCAAGATAAAAAGTAGTCACAAACATCTTCGTCTCATCGTTTGTCATTCCAAAATATCTTATTTCGCTACTATACGATTAAGATTATTGTGAGGTGATTGATATTTCTAGGATGTTCTTCGGGAATATAAGTACAGTATATTAACTAATTCATGGTCACCTTGATTTATCAAAAGACGGAACAATACTCATAAGTTTATCTGTGGAAGACAGATTTATCTATTCAATAGACTTTTCTGTATGAGACAGATTGGTTTATCAAGTCTGTGACTTTGGGTCGTAGCACTAGCAACTCTTAGTTGTGGGTGAGATTATCTAAGGTAATCAAGTGTGCAGAATACATCGTGGTTCTAGAGGCGTAAGGAACGCGACTGTACCTTGATTACTGTGAGATTGGTTAGTCTCAACTACATTCCAGTCTGAAGTTAACTTGGAGTAGGCTAGTGTCTGTAGCGGCTTAATACAGTGTGGTGTTCAAATCTTGACTAGGTCCCGAGGTTTTTCTGCATTTGCGGTTTCCTCGTTAACAAAACTTCTGGTGTCTGTGTTATTTCTTTTCCGCATTATATTTGTTTATATAATTAAAATATCACAGGTTGTGCATAAGTTCATTTAATTGTGAATCCAACCTTTGGTTGTTGATTAAATTGATTGACACTTGGATATTGGTTTTTGATACCGTCCAAGTTATTTCTTATATTCAATCGGGATCACAAATTCCTATTTGTTTGATTGCGGATTGAATTGAGAAACCGAGATACAAACTTTTGGATATATTTCCATTGATTGAGTCTGACTGTCTAGTTGATTCTCTTGGAATTATATTGGAGTTGTCCACACAAATTGCTAAGAGAAATATTGGGTGTGGTTGTTGTTAGAGCATTGCTTGGTCGAACTCGCAAATATTGCTATCTCAAGCTTATTTGTCAAGTTTAGTTGCCAAATCTATAAGTCTTGATTTCTAGTTTACTTATAGCTAAGTCTCGGATTAGGATAGAAAGTGTAGTTGATCTTTAGAATTCACGGCGTTCATCGAGTGAACACGAAGCACTACTCAAGGGAACTTGTGGAACTTCATCAACAAAAGGTATGTGGAGACTTGAACTCATCTATCACTCAAAAGTATATCTACTATATCTCCTATTTGAGATAAAAAGTCGTATTACTATATAGACTTCAATTATACACATAATTGAAGAGAAACTTGTTGAAAGAGAAACCTGCAAAAATTGCAGAAATTTCTACAAGTTTTGAAAAGAAAATTGTAGAAATTCTTCTTGTTGGAAGAGAAACTTGAAGAAATTGAATGAAAAATTAACTCTCAGCAAGCAAGTTTTGATGACAGAAAAAGCGCTTATCTCGCTCGAGAAAAACGCCTTGAAGCTGATTTAGCTGCTGCTCTTGATAAAATCAAGATGTTGGAAGACGACTTTAAAAAGTTCAATACTAGTTCAAGCAAATTAACCACTATGCTAGGAGCAAGTAAAAATCATCGTCATACACGATGATTGGGCTATAAGGGAATAAATGCTCCAAGTATTAGCAAAGAGGTAAAATTTGTCAAGGCTAGTGATTCTTCTCAACAAAGGTTTCCACTGATGGAAAAAATGAAATACCTTCACCGGAAGTTAAAGTTCGAAAGATCAATGTATGTCAACCTCCAAAATAAGCACATACCGATCGCGGTAAAGACATTCCTTACGTTTGCCACTATTGCGGAAATAAAGGTCACCTGGAAAGGAGATGTCGTTTCCGTATAAGGAATGAGAAACTTCATGATGTTCTTGTTTGGGTATCACAAGAAGTTGTGAAACCAAGATCATATGTTAAGGATAATCCCCTTAACGTTACAGGTTGTAACTGTCCAACCTTTAGGCAAAGGAATCACTGTTGTGATAAACCTAGATTCGCCTATAAACGTCACAAGAGACTTTTCACAATCGTAATGGTTATCAAAAGGATAACTTTGTAAAGACGAATACAAGATCCGATGCTATCAATTAGAGAAAGACTAACTTGCAAAAGAATCAATCCAATTCTCTTCCGAGAATTCCAGAAGAGATTAATGGGAAGAAGGGTCAGGATGTTTCTAAACATACTAAGAAGTGGATACTAAAGAAAGTTAATGATGCTTTGAGTAATAAAAGGAATGATCTCCCAGAAAATTCCATGACTACGGAGAAGGCAGTATCCATGATGTTGGAACTTAAGAAATTCTTTGGAAAGATGGATTTGGATGTGAAAGGTTCTAAAAGCGATCTCTTTCATGATAATCCAAAAGTCACTTGTGGTGAGCAAGATATTATTCACCTCAACACAACTTGAGTGTGTTTTTAGTACATCCTCACCAAGGAATTCCCTGCTATGTATACGGTGAGGGAAGCACAAGAATTGGGGCGCACAAACTATGTTCAGTAAGGTTGTAGAATTTGATTGGATTCTTCTAAAAAGGTATGTCTATAAACTTGAGCAATATTTGTGTTTTTATTTGCTTAGAGTACTTATAATGATCCATGTACCGTTCTTATTGTTCATTTATACCTAACTTGATCTGTGTTTAAGGTTCTTAAATATTTAGGTATGAAAATAGTAATTCGGGATGTTTGGACTTCATGATATACATACCAGGTATGCATACCATCATTGAAAATCAAAATCCAGGGATTTTAGTATGCATACCCATTTTCATACTGCTCCAGGTCATGAAAATTCGTTTGCAAACCGGTATGCATAATTGCTCGTAGACGTCGATATTTGGTAAACTTGTGTTGGTCGTAACTTCTTCGTCCGAACTCAGAATGACCTCATTCTTTTTGCATTATCTGCCTCTTTGAATTCTCTTAAAAATGGATATGAGAATTATTGAATATGGATGAGTTAAGATTGGTCTTTGTCCCGTTTCTTGTTTTTGAGTGTACTGCTACATTTCGTTGCACTTGTTCCACTTCTCTTGGACTAGGGCACTTGAATTCTCGGAGCACTACTCTTATAAGCTCATTTGTAGCTTTTACAAGAATGTTGTTGGTGAATCACAAAGAAGGAAGTTCAAGAATGGGCAGTAGTAAGCATTGCTATGGGATCATTGAATGTTCACAATCATCTTATATGAACTATGGTGCATTGTCGTTAATGACTTTGTATCTTCTTCTTTTTTAAGAAAATCTTTTTATACGCCTTTGGTAGCTATTCTTGGTGTAAATCCGTGTGTAAATCATCTTGTATGAGCATTACAAGTTTGTCTTGATTACTTCTAGGAAACTTCCTATGAGAATTTATTCTTATGTTTTAATATGGGTAACTAGGTGGTGGGCCCGGAGATGTGTATAAAATTGAGCGTAATGAAACGCGGGCCTACAGTAATACCGCAAGTGCACGGTCGTCAGTTGTAGCTCGTGCAAGTACGGGTCGATCCACAGAGATCGGGTGTGTTTCGGAAGTGTTTTAGCTAATTGGGTTCCTAGATTTGCTTTGGGCTTAGAAGCCCTTTGGAAGTGTTGGGCTTAATGTACTATTGGGTTTGAATGCCCTTTGAATGGATTGGGCTTAGTGGGTTTGTTAAACATAAAATGAACTGAGCCTGGGCTCAGTTATCTTTGAAGTGCAAATGGGCTTTGAGCCTTTGATTGAGCTTTGGGTTAAGCCCACAGTTGATTTGGATTTGGCCTTCAACCTTAACCCAAACTGGGCTTTGAGCTTTAATGGAATGGGCCTTAGTATTGATCTTACAGTTGGGCTCAGATTGTGTTCTGGGCTTTTGGAAGTGAACTTTGGGCTTGAGTTGGTTAGGCCTTTAACCTTTGGTTTCACAGAAGTGGACTTGGGCTCAGGAGTGAAGTGAGCCTTGGAGAGCAAAGCAAGCAGCAGGAGTGCAAGAGAGGCAGCAGCAGCTGAAGAAGCTACAGCAGCAACAGAAAATGCACAGCAGTGCAGTAGCAACAGAGCTGTAGCAGCAGTGCAGTAAATGCAAAGCAGAAATGCAACAGAGTTGCAGGTCAAACAAGTAGTAAAGAAAGTGCAAAACAGAAATGCAAGTAGTAATGCAGCAGTGCAGGTAAAGCAAATGAGAAGTGAAAGTAAAACAAATGAAAGAAAACAAGAAAGCAAAGTTAAACAGTAGAAGATGGAATTGTGGATGAGAATGAAGGTTGATGGCAAACTAGGGCATTGATTCCACCTCTTAACCTAGACTAAGTCGGATATTCCAATTGCAACCAAATTATCCTCCCAAGGTACTAGCTATCTGATTAGAGCATAACTAGTCTGAGGTTTGGACCATAATCAATTAACATGGGCTGCTGCACTTTCAATCACAGGGGTATCCTAACTACAATGTATGCCTGACATACAATGTGAGAGCAAAGTGATGAGAGGCCAGAATTGTAGTCTCCTCCACAGTGGCATTAAGGTTTCATCTTCACCCTAGTGGTGAATTAGAACATGCTAACACCTAGAACTAAACAGGAACAATTACAAATGAACAGGAGCATTAAACTAACAACACATCAACAATTACACAACATCAAACACAACACAGTGAACAAGAAGAAAAATATGCAAATGATGAAAATTGACAATGAAATTAAAATTAAACCTAACCCAATTAGGGGGAAACTTGGCTAGTCCAAGAACAGTTTTTACATCTCCTACACATCCCCTTTTATAGTTTTACAAATCCCTAAAATTTCTACAAACCCTAATGTTGATAACCCTAAATTGATTTTTGGGGAAAATCAAATTTGACATACCAATTGGATAATTTCGACCCAACCCATGCTTTGTACTGGCTTTACGCTGCTCGAAATCCCCTATTCTTCGTCTTCTTTGCACTGCAACCCTATCTTGGAGCGAAACCCTAAGCCTGCCTCTCTTAATCTTAGCACCTATGTGAGAAGACGCTACGAGGGAGAGAGATAGACTAGGGGGTTCGATAGGTCTCTTGGTCGGCTGGTTGTGGTGGTGGTGGAGCTCGAGGTCTGGTGGTGGCAGTGGAGTTGCAGGCGATGGTGGTTCTGGAAATGGTCGGGTGGAGAAGATGAGTTCGATGTTTTGGGAAGGAGGGAGTGTTTGGGTGGTAGTATAGGGTTTGGTGCTAGGGTGTGAAGCGGGAGCATCTGGTTCGATGTTTGGCGAGCTGAGCGCTGGATATGGAGATGGTAGGTAGATCGGACGGCTAAGAGAGAAGCAGTTTGTAGCGACCGTTGGATGTGTAACACAACGAAGTCAACGGTGCTAGATTAGGTTAGGTGCTGTAGTGTTGGGCGGAATCATCGGGATTTGATGCACAGTGATGAGGTGACCGCTGGATGACAAATGGATCCAATCTGACGGCTCTCATGGAAATGGGTATGGATAAAGGAAATGGATTTGGGTAAGGGTTTTGGGCCTTGGGTATGCCAAGCCCATATCTTCTTTAAGAACAATTCTTCCTTCTTGAGCCCATTCCTAGCTTTTTGGTCTTGCGCGCAACATTCTTCGCGGCTTCCTTGCGTAATTCCTCCCGGCTTTTCACTACTTTTCTGCTCTTTTTGCTCCGCACTTCATCCAGATTTTATTTGTTACCTAAAATGCAAAATTAAGTAAGAAAAATATTTATTCTTGAAAACAATGAAAATACAGAATATGGGATAAAATGTAGAATTAATGCACAAAAGATGAGTTAAATGCCAACAAAAATATATATAAATATGCACTATTTAGCACTCATCAAATACCCCCAAACCTGAATTTTACTTGTCCTCAAGTAAAACAAAACTAAGGAAATCCTAACTATACCACTGTCGCTGGTCTCTCGAATGCATTTAGCGTATGCACTAAGCCTTTTAAACCACTAAGTGTCCCTAGTGGACGAGTTGAAGTCTCGTGAAGGTTTACCAGAGGTGTGCCTACAAAACCTAAGGACAAAATATAAGCTCATATTCCATCAAACGTGACATGTGCAAACAGTTAAGCTCACAGCAAAATGGAGATGTCAATCTAGCTATCAAGGCACAATCCTAGCACTGATAACAAAAAAGACATGTGATAAGAGTGTAAAGTGTATCTACACATGTGTAAAGAAAGATCTGAAGTTATGACTACTAATCACCAAGAGATAGTTTCTCAGGCTAAGAACTGAGGTCGAAATCTAGCTAGCTGTCCGGACTTTACGAGAATTGTGAATGAGTTGGAGGTATTTCACAATTGCTCGCGTTGTACATCAATGGCATACACCCTCCTTGCTTACAACACAAAAACAAAAAATGACTATTTACATGACTCTTATTTACATTGACTATTCTCTTTTTATTTTTGGAACAAGAGATGATGGAATTGATAAATACTTGATTTGTTTTTCTGATTTTTTTTTTTTTTTTTTTTTTTTTTTTTGATAGAAACACTTTTGATACATACAAAAGAAACAAAAGATTACATGACACTTTGCAAGAGGTAGCCCTTTTTGATGCACCCAGTTAAATTCGATGGTTGTCTTTCTTAATGTAACCTCCACCTTCTATCCCAACCAACCAAAGAACAAGCTAGTCAAGTTTCGTTCAGTATTCTAAAGTGATTGGCAATCGTAACTTCCTATCCAACACCTTGAAGATCGAGGCCATACATGTATTGGTAGATCGTGCGCGTGCAAATTTCTTATCACTATGTGAATTGTGCTAGAATCAGGGTGCCTAAATATCTAGACTAAGACTCCTAATAAAAATACATATTTGCACAAGAGTCAACATTTCAAGGTAAATGAGCTCCATTTTTATGATTTTTTCATTTTTTAATTTTTTTGAATTTTGATTTTTTAATTTTTTTGGAATTTTTCAATTTTTTCAAAAAGAGGAGTTGTTTTCAATTATGGCATATTATGGCATATTATCGTGGTATCTACTCTATACCCCCAAACCTAAACTAAACATTGTCCTCAATGTTTCAAAATATGGAAAGAATTAAAAACAATATATGGAAAGGGACATGCTGAGTAGAGTAAAAGGAGAGAGAATACCCGATTTCGGCGAAAGCAGAATTAAAACTCCGTTATTCAAGGCAAAAAATCCAACATATTTCAGCCGAGATCATATTGGATTAGCAAAATATATACAAAAGGAACAAAAGGGTTTTTAAGAAATTTTATCTACTGGATTATATACAAAAAATTCACCATACACTAACAATCTAAAGAGTTGAGGATCAACCCAAAAGAAAAGTGTAGAGACAAAGAAAGTTTCAAAACACTAAAATTGGACTTAAATGGGAGTGAGAGTGAAAAACCGAATGAATACCCTAAACCTAAATTGTTCAACAGGTTTACTTTTAAGCACAAAATTTTTAATTTTAGGGTTCAGGATTCAAAAGGTCTAACTCATAATGGACTGTTTTCGGGATGGGCAAACATGCAATTTCCAACTGTGGCTCTTTAAAAGTGTTATATTTTGAAGCAAAATAGTCCAAGAGGACTTGGGAAGCACACAGTTCCAATCCTAGATTAGGAATTTTCAGAAAAATTGGTTTTACAATATTGGCACAAACCAAATCTAGGTTGGGTGGAAGGCCATCAGATTGTGACTTAGGTAGAAGAATAGGCATATCATTATCAATCAAATCAAAATTCTAATCATCTACACATGTCACATCATGCTCACAATCATCAATCAAATTGGCAAGATCACAATAGAATTATCAACATCATCAACAGATTTATTTTCGTGTATCGGCACATCAGGGGAAACATCACATGGAATACTAGAAGAAATATCATGCATTAAGGTCGGGGCAGAGAAGCCTAATGTATTTGAACCCAAAGGTTCCATAACATTTTCAGTATAGACATGTTCTTCTAACATAACATCATAATCATCATCATGATAGGAATTTTGCAATCTAGGATAATTTTCAATCCTAAGGTCGGAGCTATTACAAGAATAAAACTCTAATTCATGGGGTGACTCATATCATGTGGTGTTGTTCCTGTTTCCCTAACGGATTCCCATTGATGGGTTTTCTCTGCAATCTCGGCTAAAAATTCCATGCATCATCCACAGATTTATCAATAAACTCACCATTACACATAGACTCAACCATGGTTCGAGATTTAAAGTCTAGTCCCTCATAGAGGATGACGACAAGTCTCCACTTCTCAATTCCATGGTGCGGCATTCACTCAACAAATCATTAAAACGTTCAAAATAGTGAAAAACAGTTTCCTCATCCAATTGGACAAAACAATTGATTTTGACGAATAGCGATGGTCCTATGTGTGGAAAAATTTTTGGAAAAATTGATTAGTGAGTTGTTCCCAAGTGGTGATTGATTGTGGTCTCAAACCGTAAAACCATGTTTTGGCCCTCTTTTTAAAGAAAATGTAAACAAACGCAATTTCAGAGAGTCTCGGACAAATGATCAGGTTGCATAGTCCGACAAATTTGTTCAAACTCCCTTACATGAGTATAGGGGTTCTCAGAATCGAACCCTCGAAATATAGGAAGTATTTGTATCATGCTTGCATTTATTTTAAAAGGGTTATTGGTTTGAGGTAAGACAATACATGATAATGGAATTTGTATTGATGGATACATGTATTCATGGAGAGCACGAGGTTGGTCCATTTTGAAATGACACAAAGCCCACTATTTGGTTTTAAGGGTTTTCAAAAATTTGGTTTTTGATGGGTTTGGATTTTTGGGAAAAATTTGGTTTTGGTGGGATATAAAAGAAATTTGGTTTAAAATGGGAGCAAAAAATTTTTTTTTTTTTTTTTTTTTTTTTTAAAAGTAAAAGTAAAATTTGGTTTTTGAATGGGAGCAAGCCCACTGTGCAAGCCTCTAAGGAAATGGAAGGAAGGCTGCGGCCCACAATCGGTTATCAGCTCAGCTGGGTTTAAACCCAGAGTCCAAAATACAAGTCCAATGGAAAATTTAAACAAGCCCACACAAAATAAATACAAGCCCACAAATTAAACAACAAGCCCAAAAATAAATTATTACAAACCCAAAATAGAAAAATAAAAAGCCCAAAAAAATTGGGTTAATTATTACAAGCCCACAATTAAAAAATTGGAAGCCCACAGGTTGGGTTCTCTCAATTGAATGGGTTTAGGCTTACCTTTTTAGCACAGCCCAGCTGCTCTGATATTGTTGCAAAAACCCAGTTGGGTTTTGGTTCTTTTCCTTGGTGGCGTCCCAGCAGAGGAAAAACAGGTTCAGAACAGCAGGTCCAACAGCAAATGAAGTGAAGCAGATGCAGATGCAAATGCTATGCAATGAAATGCAAAAATAGCTAAGAAAAACACAGATAAAACACAGCACCAATCCCCGGCAGCGGCGCCAAAAACTTGGTGGGCCCGGAGATGTGTATAAAATTGAGCGTAATGAAACGCGGGCCTACAGTAATACCGCAAGTGCACGGTCGTCAGTTGTAGCTCGTGCAAGTACGGGTCGATCCACAGAGATCGGGTGTGTTTCGGAAGTGTTTTAGCTAATTGGGTTCCTAGATTTGCTTTGGGCTTAGAAGCCCTTTGGAAGTGTTGGGCTTAATGTACTATTGGGTTTGAATGCCCTTTGAATGGATTGGGCTTAGTGGGTTTGTTAAACATAAAATGAACTGAGCCTGGGCTCAGTTATCTTTGAAGTGCAAATGGGCTTTGAGCCTTTGATTGAGCTTTGGGTTAAGCCCACAGTTGATTTGGATTTGGCCTTCAACCTTAACCCAAACTGGGCTTTGAGCTTTAATGGAATGGGCCTTAGTATTGATCTTACAGTTGGGCTCAGATTGTGTTCTGGGCTTTTGGAAGTGAACTTTGGGCTTGAGTTGGTTAGGCCTTTAACCTTTGGTTTCACAGAAGTGGACTTGGGCTCAGGAGTGAAGTGAGCCTTGGAGAGCAAAGCAAGCAGCAGCAGTGCAAGAAAGGCAGCAGCAGCAGAGGAAGCTACAGCAGCAACAGAAGAAGTGGCAGCAGCAAGGGAAAGCACAGCAGCACAAGTGCTGCAGCAGCAATTGCAACAGTAGAAGAAATGCAACAGAAGTGGCAGGAGGGGAAGCAAGTAGTAAAGAAAATGCAAAACAGAAAATGCAAGTAGTAATGCAGCAGTGCAGGTAAAGCAAATGAAAAGTAAAACAAATGAAAGAAAACAAGAAAGCAAAGTTAAACAGTAGAAGATGGAATTGTGGATGAGAATGAAGGTTTATGGCAAACTAGGGCATTGATTCCACCTCTTAACCTAGACTAAGTCGGATATTCCAATTGCAACCAAATTATCCTCCCAAGGTACTAGCTATCTGATTAGAGCATAACTAGTCTGAGGTTTGGACCATAATCAATTAACATGGGCTGCTGCACTTTCAATCACAGGGGTATCCTAACTACAATGTATGCCTGACATACAATGTGAGAGCAAAGTGATGAGAGGCCAAAATTGTAGTCTCCTACACAGTGGCATTAAGGTTTCATCTTCACCCTAGTGGTGAATTAGAACATGCTAACACCTAGAACTAAACAGGAACAATTACAAATGAACAGGAGCATTAAACTAACAACACATCAACAATTACACAACATCAAACACAACACAGTGAACAAGAAGAAAAATATGCAAATGATGAAAACTGACAATGAAATTAAAATCAAACCTAACCCAATTAGGGGGAAACTTGGCTAGTCCAAGAACAGTTTTTACATCTCCTACACATCCCCTTTTATAGTTTTACAAATCCCTAAAATTTCTACAAACCCTAATGTTGATAACCCTAAATTGATTTTTGGGGAAAATCAAATTTGACATACCAATTGGATAATTTCGACCCAACCCATGCTTTGTACTGGCTTTACGCTGCTCGAAATCCCCTATTCTTCGTCTTCTTTGCACTGCAACCCTATCTTGGAGCGAAACCCTAAGCCTGCCTCTCTTAATCTTAGCACCTATGTGAGAAGACGCTACGAGGGAGAGAGATAGACTAGGGGGTTCGATAGGTCTCTTGGTCGGCTGGTTGTGGTGGTGGTGGAGCTCGGGGTCTGGTGGTGGCAGTGGAGTTGCAGGCGATGGTGGTTCTGGAAATGGTCGGGTGGAGAAGATGAGTTCGATGTTTTGGGAAGGAGGGAGTGTTTGGGTGGTAGTATAGGGTTTGGTGCTAGGGTGTGAAGCGGGAGCATCTGGTTCGATGTTTGGCGAGCTGAGCTGCTGGATATGGAGATGGTAGGTAGATCGGACGGCTAAGAGAGAAGCAGTTTGTAGCGACCGTTGGATGTGTAACACAACGAAGTCAACGGTGCTAGATTAGGTTAGGTGCTGTAGTGTTGGGCGGAATCATCGGGATTTGATGCACAGTGATGAGGTGACCGCTGGATGACAAAATGGATCCAATCTGACGGCTCTCATGGAAATGGGTATGGATAAAGGAAATGGATTTGGGTAAGGGTTTTGGGCCTTGGGTATGCCAAGCCCATATCTTCTTTAAGAACAATTCTTCATTCTTGAGCCCATTCCTAGCTTTTTGGTCTTGCGCGCAACATTCTTCGCGGCTTCCTTGCGTAATTCCTCCCGGCTTTTCACTACTTTTCTGCTCTTTTTGCTCCGCACTTCATCCAGATTTTATTTGTTACCTAAGAATGCAAAATTAAGTAAGAAAAATATTTATTCTTGAAAACAATGAAAATACAGAATATGGGATAAAATGTAGAATTAATGCACAAAAGATGAGTTAAATGCCAACAAAAATATATATAAATATGCACTATTTAGCACTCATCACTAGGGTTTGGAATAACAATTATTGTGAGTACATATAGCTATTTCCAACGATTTTCATCTTGCAATGTTTTTAGATTTATTTATTTAAATTCTAAAGCTTATTTGGAAGATGATTTTGCGATATTAATCTTTATGATTTTATAT
This sequence comes from Papaver somniferum, assembly GCF_003573695.1. Lineage (NCBI taxonomy): Eukaryota > Viridiplantae > Streptophyta > Magnoliopsida > Ranunculales > Papaveraceae > Papaver > Papaver somniferum. The sequence goes on from NC_039362.1 coordinate 139,920,941, forward strand.
ATTGCGACTTGTTATGGGATATGTGTGTTTACGTCCGTGAACATTGATTGTCCCATATATAGTCAAAAGTTAAGTCGTTCATGTGTAAGTATGCAAGTATTGATAAAATATTGAATGAACTTTTGACATACAAAAGTTAAGCCTATTATGTCATTATGCAAATATTGATGGAAGATAGGATGGACTTTTGTTTACAAAGATTAAGTCTATTATATGTCATTGTGCAAATGGTGATGAAAAATAGAATGAATCTTTGTTTATTCCGCAGTATTGATCTTCCCTGATCCATATCTTTATGTAAATATTGTACGGCTCCGTAAATTCTCTTATGTGAGCATTTCCGATTAAATTAATCATGAGTTCTCTTGTAGTTAATTTAATTCAGAGTTTTGGATACAAATTCATGTTTCATGTGATTTTTTAATGTCCAGAGAAATCCTTCTTTTATTGTAAAAGTAAGGTCGCTCTTGTTGTTCTTTCGGGAATGACATTTTATGGGGGGGAGTTCTTAATTGAACTTGTGCTTAATTGCCAAATCTTTGTGGGGACTGCGGCTGTGGAATATTATAGGGGTCACTAGTAGAAAAATGATGATCCGTAACAGTTAAAAACTGTTACTGTATTATTTCCGTAACAATTTTAGTTTTTTCTGCGGTGTTACTAAAGCCCCTGTTACGGAAAGTTTATAAAACCTGTTACGGAAAGGCTATTGAAAAATGACTCATAAATTCTAAAACTATTATTGTTGGTAGTTTTCAGTAACACTTTATAAAATATATGTTAATGAATAATTTCTACTGTAACTATTTTACATAAAACCGTTACTGTTAGCAGTTTATTGTAACATATTTGGGAACAAAGTGTTGCTATTGTTTGAGTAACCGTAACAGTTTTTATTGAAACTGTCATAAAAACTAACAGTTTTTACTGACTACCATCACCTCCACCACTAGCGCCACCACTACCTCCACCACCAGCACTGCCACAACCATCAACACTAGCATCTCCACAACCGTCACCACCATATACGCCTCGTCCACTACCATGTTTTGGTCTTCTTGGACATGAAATATAAATTCTATAAAAGTACACTTCACAAGATTCGACCTTGAGACCTATTGCATTCATTATAACTCTTGAACCACTCTTCCATGTTTTTCTTTTGTTTAATGTTATCCAAATAAAATATTTACTCTCATTAGACAGTAAACTACACCTCCACCACCTTCGTCGTCACACCACGCAACTACAACACAATATATATTTTTAATATTCTTACATATTTTTACAACTTGTTTATTATTTTGTATTATATTCGATTTTTTCTCAAACCTTAGGTACGAGCCATGGCTAGCTCCCGTTCTTAGAATTAAATCAAGATGTTAAATTAATGTCAGTCCATAACTAGTTATTTTTTTTTGAACCGGATACCCAAAAACTAGTTATACAAATAAATAATTTACAGAAATGTCACGATAATGTCAACTATAGTAACATATTAAACATGTCGCAGTAACATAGATATATAGTAACATTTAGTTTAAAAAACGTTACGATAATGCCAACTACGGTGACATAATAAATATGTTACGGTAACATAGGTATATAGTAACAGTTGGTTTAAAGAACTGTAATGGTAATGTCGACATACGAAATATGTTACAGTAACATGGGTATATAGTAACACTTACTATAAAAACAGTTACAGTTTACAACCTGATGATATTATGTAACAGTTCTTACGAAAAGTGTTACTGTTATTTAAATATCTAACATTTAGTAACAGGCATTTTACGAACTGTTACTTTATAAAAGTTTGAACTGTTACTAAATGTCACTTTTCCAACTAGTGGGTTATCTTGTATCTTTATAAACTCCTTGATGAATGCATTTAGTTTCGGCTATGTGATTGCATCTAAAAAAGTTGATATGTGCTTTTCTTTTGGTCATGAAGTATCTCTATGAAAATTTCATTCGGATCCCATTAATTTTCGTACCTTTGCCAATTTTATTGACAAAAAGGGGGAGAATTAATGTGTATTTCACACTACAAATACATATGGTTTTCGAATCATTATGTAAGGGGGAGTGGTTTTCATGTGAGATGAAGTATTGACTAAGGGGTAACGATACATATCACCATAGTATTGTTACCAAAGTTGTAATACAATTGAACTTTGATGCTATGTAATAATACTATGACAGTGTATAATAATGATTGAGAGCTATTGTTTTCTCATTTTTATAGCTACGGATCTTCAACAACGATGATGCTAAATTGAATAACTTTAGAATCATTGGAGTACTTGGAAGTGACTAAGATTTCGAGTAATGTTGAAGAACCAAGGAGATCAAGCATTTGGATGAGAAGCTACAAAGTTTATTTATTTTTTATTCCATATGTATTGATAGTTTTGGCACTAAAATTGACAAAGAGGGATATTGTTAGATCATTTCTCGGTCGAACTCGCAAGCGTTGCTATCTCAAGCTTGTTTGTCAAGTCTAGTTTCCAAAACTATAAGTCTTGATTTCTAATCTGCTTATATCTAAGTTTCGGGTTAGGATAGTAAGTGTAGTTGAGCCTTAGACTCCACGGCGTTCATCGAATGAAGACAAAGAACTACTCAAGGGAACTTGTGGAACTTCATCAACAAAAGGTATATGGATACTTGAACTTATCTATCACTCAAAAGTCTATCTACTCTATCTCCTATTTGAGACAAAAGTTGTATTGCTATATAGACTTCAAAATATGTGTTGGTAAGCTTTCGCTTTAGCCAAGTTCATCTTTACTTGTGACGAAAATCATCCTGATTATTTCAATAACTTGAAAATCGCTTTGATGAAAATAGTTCGTGAATAACAATTATTTTAACATCCTCTAAGAAAGTTTCAATGATTGAAATGAGAATTTAGAAACAAATAACCCATGTTCGGATATATACATAGTGTGTTCTCACATTTGTGTAAAAGTCCAAAACCGGGAACCCAAAGTATGCATACCCGTACGCGTACTGGCGGTTGTTAGAAATCCGGGTAAGTATGCGTACCCGTACGCATACTGGAGGAAGGTTCACGTCTGTGGATTTATGCTGGAGTTTAAAAGTGAAAAAAAACTCAATCCGGTTACTTAAGTACGCGTACCCGTTTGCATACTTAATTAGGTTACTTTCTAAAATTGGTTGGTTCATACTAAAACATTTATATAATAAGGAATGCAATCTTTGCAAACCGTGGCTATAATATCCATGAATTGGTTCGAGTAAATCAAACTGATATTGTTTCGATTATGTATTGTATATTTCTATAAGATCTAACCAATTGACCAACTCTCTAACTAGTTCATTTGAGTCATTTGAACTAGTTATGGTGTAGATGAATAAGGTTGATATGAAAGTGCTCATATGTCTAACCATTGGTTAACTATTGTTGAACAAACTAAGTGTACACATTTAGGTACGATTACTCAAACCTAAATGAAGTCACATTTCATTTGTGTGTAACAAGCTAAGTTAGATCTAACAGTTGAAAGATATTAGCTTGAATCTAATCAGGTTTTCATTTAACGGTGAATATTGAATGCTTTGTTACCAAGGTAACTAAGATTGCAAACCCTGATTTTAAATCTATATAAAGGAGAACTCTAGAAACAAGGAAACCTAATCCCCACACCTCTGTGTGATACTAGTTGTATAATCTAGAGTCGATTCTCCTTTAACCTTAGGTTTTTCACGAAACCCTGTAGGTTAACGACTTAAAGACTTCACTGGGATTGTGAAGCCAGATCCAACTATTTTCTCTGTAGTTGCGTGATCTGATCTTGTTGTTTCTATTGTGATTGATTACAATCGTAAGATTGGCTTGCGATTTATATCTCCGACAGGCAAGATGGAAAAGTAGTCACAAACATCTTCGTCTCATCGTTTGTAATTCCACAATATCTTGTTTCGCTAGTCGATTAAGATTATTGTGAGGTGATTGATATTTGTAGGCTTTTCTTCGAGAATATAAGTCTTGTATATCAATTGGTTCTTGTTCACCTTGATTTATCAAAATACGGAACAAAAACTCGTAGGTATTTCTGTAGGAGACATATTTATCTATTCCTATAGACTTTTCTGTGTGAGACAGATTTGTTTTTCAAGTTTCGACTTTGGGTCGTAGCAACTCTTAGTTGTGGGTGAGATCGGCTAAGAGAATCAAGTGCGTAGTATCCTGCTGGGACCAGAGACCTAAGGAACACGACTGTACCTTCTATTAGTGTGAGATTGATTAGGGTTCAACTACATTCCATACCGAAGTTAGCTTTGTAGTAGGCTAGTGTGTGTAGCGGCTTAATACAGTGTGGTGTTCAAATGTGGACTAGGTCCCGAGGTTTTTCTGCATTTGCGGTTTCCTTGTTAACAAAACTTCTGCTATCTGTGTTATTTCTTTTATGCATTATATTTTGTTATATAATTAAAATATCACAGGTTGTGCGTTGAATCAATCAATTGGCAAATCCAACCTTTGGTTGTTGATTGAAATCTATTGATCCTTGAATATTGGTCTTTGGTACCGTTTAAGTTATTTCTCTTATATTCAATCAGCATCGCAAATCCTTATTTTTTTTATTGCAGATTGAGTTGAGAAATTGAGATATAACTCTTTGGTATACTTTCTGTTAAGTTTGAGTCTGATTGTCTAGTTGATTCTCTCGAAAGTATATCGGAGTTAGTCCATACAGATTGCTAAGAGAAGATATAAGGCCCATAGAAAAAGAAGATATAAGGCCCATAGAGAAGAACGTAAAACCCAGTTGTCTACAATGGAGGATTTTGACAAATCAGAGGTGGAAAGATACTTATCGGAGCAGATTTACTCACCAACAAAAGACAAGAAAGAAGGTTCAAAGTTTGATATATTGACTTGGTGGAAAAGCAATGCTGCAAGGTTTGATATTCTGTCACTTATAGCAAGAGACATACTTGCTATTCCCGTCTCTTCAGTTGCAAGTGAATCTGCTTTCAGTACTGGAAAGCGAATACTTGGTCATTTCCGTAGTTCTTTAAGACCCCGAACTGTGGAAGCATTGATTCTCCTACAGAACTGGTTGAGGACGCCGATTGATATGGATCCATCTACACTAGGAGCTGAAGAGAAGGAGGATGACGTCTTAGAGTCAGGTATGGAACTTGTTGTTAGTATATTGCATGAATAAATGTATGAATTTGAGTGCATTCAATCATATTAATTGTAAAATGGTAGTTTCAGGGTTTATCAATGATACATATGCATCAAGTAGACTCGTACATTTTTTCTCAACTGCTCAATTCATCCATTCAAACCATCTGTTTCACATTGTAAATCAGATTAAAAACTCAAATGGGTTTACTTGGAATGTTGTTATGAACTGAGTTCGCCTAATATTGATCACTGTAGCAATATAACAGGTATTGGCTTTCTAGGGTGTGCACAGTCCTTGACCCTTCTTGAAGCACGCGGGTGCGAACTTACACCAGAAGGGTTTCATTTTATACATCTAATGAATAGTTGTTTTTCTGGATTTTAATGAATTGTCACAGGGGCTTTACCCCATACATTTAGTTAAAATTTTCCCCCTATGCTAGTTTAGTGTACAGCAGGCACCAGGCACATAGTATAATTTCAAATAGAACATTGGTAAACATTAGTCTGCAGTTCATGTACCTCCTTGAGAAGTTTTCAGGTCTACCTACCTTGTCAAAATTACTGTCTCAATTTTTTTTTTGCAATTTGTACAATTAATCATTTCCACATTGTGTTTCATGCTTCCCTTGCTTCAGCCTCTTGTTGTTGATGGTCTTTGGATAAGCTGCAATGTATACAATGCAAAAAATTAGAATCTCTCTTAACTATGAATACGTAGCCTTAACCACTCATGTTTCAACTGTTGTTATGCAGATTTATTTGGTGATCTTAGTATGTATTCCATCCTCGTAGATGATGTTTGAAGAAGAAGGTCATATGAAGAGCTTTTGGTGATGATACTGCTATATGAAGAACAAGGTTACGTTAAGAACATGAAATTATGCTGGGTTTCATCGTCGATTTTGAAAAGAATGGAACTCTTGTTTCTTGAGACTACAAATGGATTTGTGCCTGGCAGGATGTTTTTTTCTGTTCATTTTTCCCTAGTTAGATTGGCAGTACCATTGGGTACATATTTAGATAGGCTGTTGCAAGATTATTCTTTTTCTATTTTGCTTTTTGGGAAACACTTTTTGTATACACAGTCAAGGTAGTAACTATGAACCACAAAGTCCAGAACATAGTAGAAAGTAGGAACCAGAACATAGAAGGGAAAAAAAAACGATTATACCCGCTACCCTATCCTACCCGACCCGCCAAATAATGGGTCGGGTACGGTCATACCCGTTTAATGACGGGTAGGGTGGCGGGTAAAAAATTTCTTACCCTCCATTTAGCGGGTAGGGTGGAGAAATAGGCCATATCCTACCCACCCTACCCGTTGTGCAGCCCTACCCCATGATTTTTCTACAAGATTGTAGTTTCCTCGTTAGCAAAAATCTCTGGTGTCTGTGTTATTTCCTTTTTGCATTACATTGTTTTATCTTTATAATTGAAGTATCACATGTTGTAAATATTTAAACTTGGATATTATTAACTCGGTTGTAAAGAACGTACGAGACTAATTCTTGTTAAATTCGTAATTTGAAATATAGATTACAAGACTTGCTCTTGTTGGAATTCGACTCGTGAGCAGTTCGAGTATATACTAGATTTACCTTGTTTAAAACAATCTTACATATATTTTTGTAACCGAACATATAAATTGAACAAAGATTGTTCATATAGGTTCCCGAATGAAAAAAATCAATGGTGTACTAGTTACCTCTCCTTTCAGTTTGCATAATTTTTCCCATTATCTTGAATTGGAGTTCATTATAATTATTTTCAAAATCCAAACCGGGTTGGTTTTTCTTTACTCAGGTCTATGTAATAATTGGATTGGATTGCAATATTTTTCTGGTATATTGTCCGGTCAGCTTTATTTAACTTATCGGTTGTACATAAAGCTTAATTTAATATTTTAATATGCTAAAGACAAAGTATTACAAAAAGTTCGATTGTGGAACAAGGAATTCGGTTAAGGAACTCGGCTAGATTTACATAAAGTATTTCTGGTTAGATATATTGTTAGTAACATGATTTATACATAACGAAAATCATAATATAAACATTTCAATATTGAATAATCTACCGATACACACCCATGTTCGACTCGTTAACTTGTTTTGGTATGAGTTACTCGCAATTACTCGTCCTCGGTGAAGAAACCGAAAATCGACTCGACAAAAGGGAGAATAGCGAATACTCTCATGACGAACTCGGGTGAAGAGAGAGAGAAGTAACCACTTAAAGAGTTAGGCAGAGCCGGGCCTGATGACCCATCTCAGGCCAAGGCCTTTTTTCAAGCACATAAATTAAGCACAGTTGTAGCTTATTTAACTCCCTCTTATGTAAATTATGTCACGTCTTCTTTCTATTCTTATTTCCTCCTCCAAGCAGTCGATCTGGTGGTGGAGAAAATCTTAAAAATCCCCAAATTTTTTTCAAACAAAACCTAACCAGCCCCACTGTTAACCTTCTGTTCGGATAACAGATTGATTGATAAAACTAATCAAAAAAGACCAAGTTTCCTCAACAAAAAATTTAATAAAACATAGCGTTGGGAATTTCGAGTTTCTATTAGGCATGGTGATTTAGTATGATTTATTGAATGTTGTAAATTTAGTTAGTAAATCATTGCAATTTAAAGATATGCTTATCAACGGAGCTGTGCATCAAGTGAAAGGACTTGTTAAATATTTTCAAAAGTACATGGTAAATGGATTTGCGAAGGCCTTACCCACTGTCAAAGATATGGCTAATAAATTGGGAGTCGAGCAATCGCGACCGGTATCACGCAGCATCACCGTATATGATACGGATACGTTGAACCATGGATGGATCCTATTGTTAAAAAATAAAAGAAAACAAAATAGAAACAACCCAAAGTTCGGCAACAGTCTTATTCTTCCTAAAAACACCAAAAGGAAATCAAAATGGAAAAGTGCACTTAGCTGGCTGACTAGGTAGATGACAAGAGAGTATATACTACTAGAGTACTTCTAAATTTATTCCTCCCTTATTAAATTTGATGCTGCAGCATCAAACATAGGCTCTTTGCTCTTTTTACCATAAAGTGTTGTCGTTGTTTGCCTTCATGAATGATAGAATCACACATCACCTAGTAAGACAAAAAAAAACCTGATACGAGGCAATATAAAAAGGAAACTTCATGAAGTAGCATATCAGAATCCCCTTTAACAGCGTTTCACGTATATGACTCCACCTATAATCTATACCAGCTCATAACAACCAAGAATTTTAATTTCCACACCTCCGTTTTGTTATTATAAATGAGCCCTTAATCCCAGTCTCCTCCTATCTGACCTCACATATTTTTTATTATTTCGCAAATGCCACCAAAACGTACATCAACATCTCACTCGTAATTCCTAAACTACCCTTCTCGGACTCTTGATCCGTTTCCAGTTTTGGCCCATGCATACTTGTTGCATAATTCCAAACAGGGGCAGAGTGGAAGACCTTTGTGATATGCTTGCTACATTTTTATTTTTTTAGATTTTTTTGTTTAGTTAACATGTTTAGATATCAGAAGCATAAATCAGCCAGGGAAATAAGAAAGAAAAAAAAAATTATCTGCAAAAAGTTATTATTATTTTTCTTTTAGAAGTCATTCTGAATTTGTGTATCCAAATTAACTTATGGCTTTTCGACTCGCATAAGTCATCTGATTTTTCGACTCGCATAAATCAAAGAGTAATTTCTGAATGCGCATATGAAAATCCTTTGCTTTCGATTACTATTTCTGAAGAAGCAGCTTCCACTTACTAAAAAGGTGTTTGGATACACCTTAACAAATTACTTTTCGATTAAATTAAGTTGAAAAATAGAAAGTCAATTTTATAATCACCTCTAGGAAAAAAATTCCACTTTTTGGTAAAGCTGTCAAATCTATTATTTCTGACTTCTGCTTCTAGTATCCAAGCATCCTGTGACGCTCTAATAGCGCGTTTGGATACAAATTTGCTTATGACTTCTGCTTCTTCAAAAGTCGAAGTCAGAAACAAAACTATTTTGTTTCACAAAAAACTAACTTTTCGATTTCTAGAAATCATTTTAAAATTTGACAACCAAAATGACTACTGACTTTTCGACTTCTAAAACTCGAAAAGCTATTTATGATGTGATATGCAAACAGGCTATTATACTACAACCAAAATGTTGTACTATTATGGGTCGGGTAACGGGTGCATCTTCATGACTTCGTCAATAGATAGAATGATGAAGGTTAAAATGGAGAATGAGAAATGAGGCAGCCAACAACGCGGGATCCGGAAGAACATCTTAAAAAGTGAGTGGTGTTTATTTTATTTTATTCTCTCTCTTCTAAGCTAAATTCGCTAAGTAACGGAAATACCGGCTCTCTCTCCTCTGTGAATTTTTTTTCTCCTCCTAAGCCAAACAAAAAAAGCCCTTGTTTTTCCCCAATTACAGAGGTGCTGCCATGAAGTTATGATCACAAACCATCAACATCACCACCACCACCATCTTCATCATCAAGCACCCATCATCTTCATGGGGGTGATGGGTTTGTAGATACTTTCCTACTCAGGGCAGCAGCATAAAAAAGAAGGTAACTTTTTCTTTTTTCTTTTTTCTTTTTTTCAATCTTTGGATTCATTCATCAAAACCCACCTTCAGAATCAATAAAACATCCATATTTGATCAGCTATTATATCTTTCATTTATGAAAGGATTGATTTTTTTTTTTAAAAAACAAATTTGATTGTAGGAATTGGTTTGTAGATTATAGAATCAATCTCTTCTTTTACAAATGGGGATTTCTTCGGATAACGTTCATGGCCTTGTATTGGCGTTATCGTCGAGTGTTTTTATTGGTTCCAGCTTTATAGTGAAGAAAAAAGGGTTAAAAAAAGCTGGGGTTAATGGAGTTAGAGCAGGTTTGTCTTTTCCTTCAATTCCTTGTTCTTTTGGCGTGTTCTAGTCTTAGGGTACACAGGTTGGAACCAGGGTTTATTTTAATCTCCATAATTTTTTTCTGCAACATGTTACAAATATAACGAATTTCGGGTTTTCTCAGGTGCTGGGGGACATTCGTATTTATTAGAACCAATGTGGTGGATTGGAATGGTGACCAGTAAGTCTACCTATCTATTATTGATGGATTCCCTTTCAGGTTTTGAATTTTTTATTGTCTTGTAGTTAGTACATTGCTTGTTTTTGATAGTTTGCGGAAAGTCAAATCGAATTACATGATATAAACTCTCGTTATTTGGAAGAATATGGAAGTCTAGGTGAGGTCTTAGTCGAGTATTTGAGCTGTTGATTGTGTACTTTCCACTTGAATTACATTGCTAGCAGGAGTTGTACTTTCCACTTGAATGTCGTTTATTTGAGCTGTTGATTTTGTACTTTGGATGCCCTGAGTTACTTCATTGTTCGGGTCTAATTGAAGTTCTTAGAATGATAATTATACCGAGGTGTCAGAATGAAAAATGTGAATTTTATGGGACAGGCATTCCTGTAAAGAAAGCACAAAGCATCACTAACAACTCAAGAGTTGCTGCATTCTATTCTGTATCGGTTTATATTGTCCTTGTTATTTTACTCATAGTTAAATATGGACGAATGAATCAAATCAAGTCCACAAGAACTACAAATTTTTATGGTCTAATGCTCAACAATATGTTTTTGATTGTTCCCATTTCATTGAACTCTCTCGTTCTATATCACTGACTTCTATTTTATTTTATGTTGCTAGTGATTGTTGGTGAAATAGCTAATTTTGCGGCGTATGCATTTGCTCCAGCAATTCTCGTGACTCCCTTGGGAGCTCTTAGTATTATTGTCAGGTATGACACAGGAGGAGTACAATTAAGCTCCAAATTTAGTTATTGTGCTGGTTCTCTGGTCAAGCCCCCCCTTAAAATTTCTTTCGTGCAGTGCAGTACTAGCTCATTTTATCTTGGAGGAGAAACTCCACATTTTTGGCGTGCTTGGATGTGTTCTTTGTGTGGTGGGGTCAACCAGCATTGTTCTCCATGCTCCACAAGAAAAGGCGATGCAGTCAGTGAAGGAAGTGTGGCACCTCGCTACTGAGCCAGGTGACTGAATTTACTGAGACTTCAGATATCTTTGTAGAACCAACATCTCTAGATATACGTTACTGAATTATCATTATTGGATCTCTAGATATACGTTCGCTCTTATTGTCATGGTACTTAGACTATATAGTGGCTTTTATTCCTTTTTTTTTAATACATATTCCCATTTTAATTCTATGCTAAGTAGATGAAACTGATATGAACTCGTTGCCGTTACAGGTTTTCTTGTTTACGCTTGCATTGTAGTGATAGTGGTTTGTGTCCTCATTTTCCTTTTTGTACCAAAATATGGTGAAAAGAATATTATGGTGTACATTGGAATTTGCTCACTAATGGGTTCAATAACGGTAAGCTTGAATCTTGCTCAATTTCCTATTATCTATTTGTCCATCCACTCAGCTCTCATATTTCAGCGTTCTTTTTTTGGCTCATCTATGTGCAGGTTATGAGCGTTAAAGCACTGGGAATTGCTTTGAAGCTAACATTTTCAGGATCGAATCAGTTTGTATACTTCCAAACATGGTTTTTCACTGTGGTGGTGGTTGTGTCCTGCCTCTTGCAGTTGAATTATTTGAACAAGGTAACTCAGTTCACTCTGTAAAGCACACACCTTTCAGTTCACGTACTCTGATATCTGGGAAACACAAAGTTCGTGTGCAATAAATTCAGAATTCTGTTAAATTTTCCCAACAGTATGTATGTAATCCATTGCTATGATTATGTTTGCAGGCATTAGATACATTCAACACTGCTGTCATATCTCCGGTCTATTATGTTATGTTCACTACGTTCACCATCATAGCCAGCATTATAATGTTCAAGGTGATCCTTCTAATCAAGCAAGTTGTACTTTCTGCACAAATTTTTGCTTCTAACCTATGTTATTAGGAAGTTAATTCTAGTTGGGCTCGATTTACAAACTGATTAATTCCTAAACTTAGAGAAAATTATAGGCATACCATTCTGCCTTGTGGGTTACACTAAACGTGAGAGCATAATCCTTATTCTTGCGTAACAATCTTTTGTTAATGTTAATAATCCAGGATTGGGATACACAAAATGCATCACAGATTGTAACTGAATTGTGTGGATTCGTAACAATTTTATCGGGAACTTTTCTTCTCCACAAAACAAAAGATATGGGTGACAAGGCCACTGAACATACTATCTTCACAAACGAGATGGCATCCATAGAACCAGCGGTCTTCACAAGACAAGGCTCGTCTACTGAGCCAGTTATCTTCAAAAGCCAAGGATCATCCACAGAACCACCTATCTTCACAAATCAACGTTCATCCCCTGAACCAACTATGTACACACATTCAGCAAATAACTCCGTATAAGCAGTGGGTGGATATCATACTTTTGTAGCTCTCAATTTCAATCTTTTGAACTATGTCTCCAGCTTCGACCAGTCCAGTGTCACCAAAGACACAATCATTAGGAAATGTAGGGCATTATTCAAAGAAGGTGGAAGCTACTTGGACTCCAAATCTCCACAGTTAACCCGGCTAATTCAAGGTTTTGAAAGTATGAAGAATCTGTACTTACAATGTCTGAAATTTTACGAAGAACAGGGCAAAAGTAAAAGAAAAGAAGAGAATGCACACCTTTTTTTGATGCTAATTGAATATAACTTGGGGTTGTGTTCTGCTTTTTATAACTCAAAAAATAATCACCATACTTAAATGTTAGGTTTTGTCTGAGGAATATATATTTTTTTAGCCTGTGAATATGACTTCATTTTCTCTTGGGTGTGGAATTATTATTCTAAAATATACTAGTTATTATACATTCAGGGTTTACATTTCCACTGTGATATCTTCTTTTTCATACATGTCAAATGAATATAATGTTTGAGTAGAGTAATGCTATGAAGACCAGCTAACCAGTGCGCAAGAACACCGTGGCTTCTAAGTTGATTGAAAAATAATTCTTTTTTTCCAACTTATTCTCCCATGGAACTTCAAACATCTGAAATTGCAGCTGTAGAATATGAAACAACCCACACATATAACCCACCTCTTCTCAATAATAGTACATTCTACTCTAGAGAACATGCACATGGAAACAGCTTATCAGAAATGGTGCAGGGACCCAACTACTCTACACTAATGGGTGTGCTTATTGCTTTCTAAACTTCTAATCACCAGCCTGGGGAAAGCTGTGGGATGTTGATCAATGGATAATTTTAATATTACAATCGGCTTTCAATAACAGCTAGATAGTACCATGTAAGAGCACTACCTATATAGTGAAGAAAAACAAACTGTAAGTAAAACTACAAATTCCTGTTGTTCGTTTCGCTCTCCTGAAATGTAGAACTCCTAAACTTAAAAAGAATGGACATCCTTTCTCCCAACTCTTGGTGAAGTAATTGCACCCCACACAGGTAACCAACCAACTGCCAGCGACATGCAGAAGTCTGGTAACTTAACCAATTACTGCAACCATATTCCGCGAAATTGTGACACAAAGACACTTTTTATATAGCCATGCTGGCCTAGTCTATAAGATGGCTGTCCACGCTAGTGCTTTTCTGGTAGTCAAAATAGAGGCTCCAACTTATAAACAATCCCTACTCTGAAGGCCAAAATTGCATTGTTGGACGAATTCCGTTTCGTAGTCGACGTACTTTGTCCAAAGTGGCCAGAACTGTGGGATTGCATTATCTAGCCATGGTTTCATGTTTCCATTGAAGTGAACAACAGCAGCATTTCAAATCTCGTCCATGCATATGCTTGGATTATAACCAAGCCCAAGAACAGGCAAAGATTTGTCCGGCGGCTTCGTTGTGGAGTAACATGTAATCAAGCCAGGAGGTAAAGTTCCCAATTTCCAAAAGGTTGGATTTTCTTTCTGCAAAATGTAATTTGCATGATTGGTTATATAACTAGATATCCATATACCGTTGTAAAATATTGATAAATCATCTTTCCAAATTTATCATTTCAAAAGCTTGTGGAATGCTTTAGAGTCAAATCATTTATCAGTATTTATTTCTTTCATTGTATGCAAATAAATTTAGTTAACATATGCATGTATGCAAGCATAAACCTCTTCCAAGTTTTCTCGACTGTGATAAACTAATTACCAATGTTGCTAGTATTGGTTTCAAGTGTCACTCAAGTTAACGACAAAAAGACAGCAGGCAAGTCATCAAATGCAGTAATTTTGGCCCTACCAGTAACAAAAACAAATCCCTAACAAATGGTGGCAAGTTCTTCAAAGTCAAATTGATGCAGGGGCATATTCTGCTTCGTTAGGATTGTTTTCTATTTGGTATTGTTTGCATTTCCAGATACGGTCTGCACAGTTGGAACCTGAAATCTTGTCTAGTGACACGAAGCAAGAGATTTATTACTAGGTCCTACCTCATCATGTGATTTAGACTTAGGGACACACAACGTTGAACAGTTTTACTTGTTGGCTCCTTGGGTTAATACATCTGAATCTCTAAAATTTACGGAGGTAATAATTGATCCAAACTGATTCTCATGTTTTTATATGGCCACCAAAAGGCTGGAACAAAACATTGGATATTGCCTAGACACCTACATTGATTCTAACAAATGTTTGATGATATCCTATACGAGAAGGATCAAAGTAAGAGAAAAAAATTTGACTGAAAAACAGTTATAATGCTTCAAAGTTCAGAGAACAAAGCCTTACCAGAGTCTGCCAGCAGTGGTACTGTGTTCAGTACACTTCTCCTTCCTCCAAGCATCAAGGTCAAAGAAATTCATCCCATAAGCCCGTGCACAAGCCTCTGGACTAAAACTCTCCTTAATCGAAGGATGAGAGAAATTCATATACTGCACATAATGATGAAACGACCCGAAACATGGCTCTACTGCATCATTCACTTTCCCATCCATATCTATATCCCACAGCCCAGTTAAATCCCTCTGAACAACAATATCATCATCCAAGAAGAGAATTCTACGCAACTTTGGATACATTTCTGGCAAGTAAAACCTCACATGATGCAACATTGACAAATACATTTCTGAATCTTAAAATTTCTATCAAAAGAAGATTCTTTGGAATTTCTGAATGTATCCTTCAAAAACTCACAAGTGCTAAAAAAACTCAATCTAATTGTTTCAACCTCCACTCTGTGTAGAGAATTGGGGTAGCCTACCAAGTGGAATAATATGATCCTTCAAAAGCTCGTATTCTTCGCTGCTTATCTGGGCACCATCCAGAACCTTGTGAGTTAACATCCTCGTGCCTGTCATATGTGCTGAGAGTCCTGGAATTTGACACACCGAGAGAGCATCCATAAATAAAAGAACAATCACATGCCACTGTTTCATTCTGAACGATGGAAGCGCATCGATGAACGACATAGTCTCTATCAAGCGGGACATTCCTTGCTCCAAGAAAGATACTGGAGTTGGCACCCTTAAATCCATAACAAGTCCTGGCAATGCTCGGGCAAGACAACCAGACAGAGTTTGCTTAATTTCAGAAGAACGCCCATCACTCAAGACAATTTTGTAAGGATATGATCTCCCATTAACAGATAAAAACTCTTCTTGCGAATCCTCTTCGCGCCCATATATATAAGCCAGAGAAGAAGACGTTACCCATCCAAAAACTGCCACATACATCGTCGCAAATGGCGATAAACTTAAGCTAAAGCCCTCAGGTGGCGGTTCAAACCATGAATTTTCAGAATCAAACACCTCAAAATTGAAAACACCAGGCTTTGTTGGCCATTTTAGAGGCGCTGATTCTGGCTCAAGGGCATTCACAACCATCTCGGCGCCTCCTCCATTCATGTGTTGTGGCAATATAATGATCCCAGCTTCAGATACAGCATGACTGGCATCAGATTCACCACAGCCCACAACCTCAGCTGCTTGTTTCAAAGCATTTGCACATGCCTCTGCTGATGCTAAACGTATGGAACTGTCCATATCCTCCCCAATCTGACTACCTGAGCTTTCAGCACTACCTTGTGAGTCACCCATCTCTTGAACATGACAAAGATTTCCATGGCTCTCATTACCATTATCAGTTTCTTTTTCATCAGCCCATCTAACACTGTGGGTCAATTTGTTTGAACCTGAAGACTTCAAGGAGGATTTCAATGTGGTTTCTTGTAACAAAGCATCTATTCCAGCGCACAGCTCTTCTTCCAAATCAGTAACATTTATATCTGAACCACATTTGGATGCAGAGTAAGATGCTTCAGGAATTTCAACCTGACTTTTGACGATTGAATTGTACTCCTCTGACATTGTTTTCGAACTCCGTTTAGACTGTTGAGGAATGCCAAATTGACCCCCCATGATGACACTACTCATAAATTCCATCTCATTCACTGCCTTGCCTTTCACTTTCTCTGGAGCAGCAATTTTAGCCTTCAGCCCTTTCCCTTTTCCTGCAAATGAGTCACTTTTGGGAACATACCCTTCAATTGCATCTGAAGGACCACTAATCCAATCCCCTTCCCCAACCTTGGCATCCATTTTTTCCAGAATCCTTAACTCAGACAATCCCAAATCACCCTTCTTCTTCCCCAAATCCTCTTCTTCCAAACTCAAATCCTCAAACAACTTGAGAACCTCATTAACCTTTGATGAATTCACCACTGGGCATCTATCATCTTGCAAACTACCCCCAAATGCTAAACTATTAACAACACACTGAGAAGAACAATACATGTAAGTCTCTTGAAGGTCATAAACCTTATGGTCTTTCAAAGAAATACGATACCGTCCTTTCCTAGGCCGCTCTAATGGCAAGGAATTGTTACAAAGAGGATAACCGCATAGATTAGAAATCGACCTTTCAGTCACCACATCTTCATAATCCCTTTTAGAAATCAAAGACCCAGCTGCAAACAGCTTGTGATCATCTTGTATACCCCCAAGAAGTGCAAGTTGTAGCGTGTGCACAGCATCATTTGTAAATGCTAATTCAGCTTTGGCCATTATAGAAAGAAGAAAAAAAACAAACTCCAAATGAACTTGTATCCAATTCAAACCTAGACCAAAAAAAAATAAAAAAAATCAACTGTTACTGAATAATACTTATCATATTAAGTTTGTACACATGAGAAATAATAAATCAAGAATCTAGCAGTGAACGAATGATGTTGAACACCCTAAATTGAAGTTTAAAACAAATTACATACACCAATCACGAACATGAGAAGTGGGATATCGTACATGCCTGATAAAAGAAGAATAATAAGCGGAAAAGTGTCAAGGATGGAGATTACACCGACTTAATTAGCTTCTTTAGCTAGGGTTTAGAATTTGGGGGTGTTTCAAATAGAGAGTGTCAAGTAGAAGAGAGAAAGAAAGAACGAATGAGTCGATTAAACCCAGAGTCTACACTCCAGACTCCACATACCGAGAGGAGGAATGTAAGACAATCTAAAAGACTAAATTAGCCCTCACAAAGACCCACATTTACAGCAAATTAGGAGAAAGGAACCCCTAATTTTATCTCTTTCGGAGCCTTGGTTCTAACGGGGGCCAATTTTCATTTTTAGACTATAACACATGTCCGGGCGGCCGGGCCTGGATGCATGGGCAGTTGTAAATTCAGACGAGGCACGCCTTCTCAATTTCCGATGATAACAGCCACATGTTCAACAGCTAAAAATAAAAAGGTCATATTTTCCGGCATCTATAAACACCTGGTAGGGTTGTCAACGATACTTATTATCGAAATGGTGACTGACTCAGTCGATATTGTTCCAATAACTTCTACCAGAATTCCGTTAGTTGATATTTTTCGATGTGATTTTCAAAATCCTAGCATATACCGTTTAGTTAAGATTATCGAATATCGATAAAATTACCAATACTTTCAGTTATCTGATAGAGTTTTACAATGCTAACCCAAATTAAACACACACAAATGTTCCAAATTGTTAGTTGCATGTTCGTTCAAGTCTATTCTATTATATAAAGCCAACTCCCTTTACCTATAGTAAAGTGAAGCTGCAAGTATTTCTCAATTTTGCCCTTATCTTTACACAATAAGATAGAAAGTGGAAATATAATTTGAGGGCAAAATGGTAATAACACAGGGCAAAGATGGTTTGTACGTCAATTTTTTTTTGCCCCTAATCAACCTTAACATTTGTGCTTTGCAAAAACAAATTGGAGGACATATTAGTAATTAACTATATTTTGATGGAGATGATAATAAATTTTGTTTATTTCACATTGTTGGATCTCACATAAAACTTTAACCAAACTTCACTTCGATGAGAATCAAATAGAAAATATCAAATCCAAAAAAAAGGTGTTAGCAATTTTGTGAACCCATGAAAAGATTTATAACTTTAGGAAGAGCCTAGAAGAATTTGTTGGGTCTTCAATATAAATTAATATATTAACCCTCAACACTTATGACTTGATTGTTTTTTATTTGTTAAACACATGTGTTTGTTTTACATCTCTGGTGATAGTGAGGAGATTTCACGGTGGTCGTGCGAAGAGACAGAAGAAATTTTGAGAGAAAAATGCAGAGTAAACGGAGAAGTAGAGATGAGGGAGTTTTGATACGGACTCTAGAGAAACCTAATAATACCACTGATCCAAGCATGTCTGTATACACGTGCAGGACACTCTTGTATTTTACAAACATAAACCAACTAAATGTATTTATTCTGAAAACATAACTCCCCTAAAATTTTAAGTTGATTGTGACATAATTAAGTTATCAGGGGTGTTATGAAAGTGTATAGATGAAAAGCAAGTGTATTGTTCTATGCCTTATTGAATCCATGTTTAATCTTGTTTTGCATGAGTAATCAATTTGTTAATCGCTTTGTTACGATGTTATGATTAATTTTGCTCGTGTACCGTCTGATATCCTTATATTGTGGCAGACTAGTGCCAAAAAGTCTTATATTTTTCGTAAATTACAGAATTTAAAGGACAATTCCAGAAACAAAAAGACTATCCATTAATAAGTAGAGAAACTACAACATTAACATCAAGTCGAAAAAGCCATATTAAGCTACTACTTAAAATTAAAACTAAACATATATTCCATGACATAAATTAAAACAACTTAAACTTAAAACATATAACCACTACTTTATATTTTCTACATCATCAGTACTCAATTTCTTTATCATCTTCATCATTTATTCTAGTAGTTCCCTGAGCTACCTTCTTCACCACTACCAGGAACTCAAGCAACTACAACGGCAGACTCCCATATGACCCTTGTTGCACCACAATCACAGTTGCTATCCATGTCAAGCGGACCATATTCTTGATAAAGAGGGATTTCAAGCTCTTTGTTCGTTATTCCAGCAAAAGGGTTATCACTTTCGTTCCTCTTATGAAAGCAGGAAGGACAACTGACTTTTAATTTCTTAATGGTGTTCCTAAACTTAACTTTGATTTCGAGTATCTTCTTCTTTCCGAGTTTTTGTCTTGTTACTTCATCAAGATTGATAAAATATTCTTTCTTAATTGGTGGAGCTGGTGCATTACCACATGTGCTTAGAAGTGAGGAGTTCATATCAGAAAAAGAAGTGGAGAGACGGGAGAGGAGAGTTTTCAAGTAAAGAAGAAGAAATGGTTCAGTAAAGAAGAGAAGAAGAAATGGTTCAGTAAAGAAGAGGAGTGGAAAAATAGGGTTTATAGAGGTATTGGTGGTGGGAGGTAGAAGGAGGTAATGTTACCCTATATTATATGGGTCCTAAAAAAAGGATACGTTTTCCAAGAAAAAGAAAAAAAAAAGAAAAGGAGACACACAATTGGTTACAGGTTCAGTTTAAAAGTAGTGAAGACTCGATGCGTAGCTAAAGAATAGCTTAGCTCAGTTTTTGATCTAAAATAATTATCCCATACCTACAAGCAGAGACTAGGGGTATATTGACGTTGACGTTGGTGAAGTGATGATTTGTTGTGGTATTTGTTTTTTTAGGATCCATTTATACAACCATTTATAGATTTACTTCCCTGCAAACTTAAATTTAGCTAACAACTCATCAATTTTAGTACTACCAGTACCACAAAATATTTAAAATCCCACACCATCCATCCAACAGTATAGTCTTGCTAGTCATCGAGCAAATCAAACAAAATAAATTATACAATACATACAACTCTCTGTCGTTGAGGTTACAATTATACTTAGCGAGTGTAACAAGCCTTTGAACCCCTAGGTGTCCCTAGTGGACGAGTTATAGTCTCGTGAGGGTTTACTAGAGATATACCCACAAAACCTACTTTTCCAACTTATAAGTTCTCCGAAATGATAGCATCCAACGCGCTAAGAAGACATAAAGATTATGCACACTAGTAATAAGAAGTTAGACACATATATGAACACAATATCATCCTTAAAAGTTGAGAGAGAAATAACCATCCCTTATCGAAAGAAATTCGGGTTCGAGAGTGATTGAAAGTCTCGACTCTGCCTCACAAGAAATGGTTTTATGAAGTTGCTCTCAATAATAAGTAGATTTTTATGGGTCACACATGTGTCCAGGTAGGAATGAAGAGAAAATCATGCGACACGTTGAATGATATGAAGGCAAAACCCTCCGAATTGTTTTCAAAACCCACATATTTTATTCATTTTGAAAATCCTTTTTCTGACGATATCTAAGAAAGGAAATCAACCACTTAACGAAGGTGGGAATATGCTTACTTACCTCGTTATCTGTTCGACGTGCAGTTAGCACCACTCTCACAACATCAATAGAAACGTCTTCGGTCTTCAATCCTTGTCTTCATCTTCGTCTTTGGTCTTCAACTCGTGATCATAACTCTTGAACTTCGTAGAATCTTGTCAATGTGATTCTTTCCTCTAATTCCTTGTTGCTTGAAACTTCATTATGGATATTTTTTCTTTCCATTGGCTTTATTGAAAGAACAAAACTAAAAACAAACCAAAATATGATACAACACATTTTTCTTGTCTTTTTTTTTTGTATGAGACAAGAAAAATAAAACAAATACAACATGAAAACAAAACAAAATAATAGAACTAAAAATGAACCTAACAAAATTTTCTCTTGTCTCTCTCTCTCTCCTTTTTTTTGACAAGGGGCCTAGCATAATGATGACCGTGTCCCAAGTTTGTTTGTTTTTTTTTAGACGAGAGAAATAATAAAAATAAAGATAAAATAAAATGCAAATACAAAGGCCATGGTATAAGTACTTTACCGCTTGATTCTTCACAACTTGTATGTCTTGATACCATAAACTTCTTGAACTCTCATCTTGATAATCTTCGCTCTTGTACATAAGTCTTCAACTTGTAAAAATTCTGCTCCTTGTCTTGTTGCTTTACTTGAATATGAAATATGCTCATTTTTGTATTGTTGCTTGTAAACCTTGAACGTCTTCAACTTTCCTTCGGATTTGTGATGCTCCTCTTGTTGATGATGATGGTGTTTCTATGAACATGTTGGTGTAGAGAGATAAAGTGGATGGTGCTAACTGCGGACAAGATTACAAGTGGTATGTAAGTTAGCAATTCGATATCACCATCATGATTGATAAAATAGCATTCAAGAGATCAAAGTAGTGCTTATATTGGTGGGAGGTTGGGTAGCTCACCATTCTACCCGAAATTAAAGTACGGTGACACACACTCTAAAAGCACATATTTAGACACGTACAAAGAATTGAAGGTCGGTGCATCTCATGATGTAACAATGGGTAGTCTCCATTATAAGGGATCACAACTCTAATACCGAATTCAGTCTGCACCTCATTTTCCACTGTCATGGTTAAATCCAACTTTAGCTCTCATACAAGTAAGAAACCCGATTACGTTCTTTGTCATCTTTAAGTTCATTCACTCTTGTGAGAATTTCGATGTAACCTTAGCGACACGTATACTATGTGACTCTAAACTAACTACAAGTTGGAGTTTTTCATTCATTAATTTACACAAAAGTTGAAAATTTTGAAAAATTTACAATGCAAATGCTTAACCACTCCCCCACACTTAAACTTTACATTATCCTTAAAAAAAGTCAATATGGGAAATACTACATGATAATGTGACAAGAAATCAGAAAAAGATAAAATAAAAACATGACAAGAAAATAATAAAAGATAAGAGATATAAAACCAATGGGTTGCCTCCCATGCAGCGCTTAATTTAAAGTCGTCAGCCCGACTAACTCCTTGTATACTAAGACTCCTCCATATGGAGAACTTACACAAGATTAACCTCTTCCACGACTTCCGAAGAGAAGTTCTCATAATATGGCTTCAACCGGTTCCCATTTACTTTAAATTCATTTCCTGTAGCTAAACTACGAATTTCCACTGCACCATGAGAAAACACATTAGCCACAATAAAAGGTCCAATCCAACGTGACCTTAATTTACCCGGAATAATTGCAAGCGAGAATTAAGCAACAACACTTTCTGCCTGTTTCTTTGTAGTTGAAAAGACGAGGGTACCCAAATATACCTCAAACTAAAACTTTTCCACCTATAAGTCCTTTCTCCGAAAGTGATTGTCTATGGAATGAGTCGAGACAATACAATAAATTGGTTCACACTTCGTTTGATCGTCTATGGATACGAGATCGAGACAACAACGAAGTATGTTTACTTGATAAAAGGTTCGGACTTAACCAAACACAATAGGATTACTTATCAAGTAAATAGGAATTAACGTTTGTGTAATTACTTTAAATTATAATAACAATAATTATAATTGCGGAAAATAAAAGTAAATGACACAACAAGATTTTTTTAACGAGGAAACCGAAAATACAGGAAAACCCCCGAGACCTTGTCCAGAATTGAATACTCTCAGGATTAAGCCGCTATAAAAAATCAAACTAACTTCGTATAGTTGAGACCAAACAACTAAACATATAGTTCACCTAGTTCCATATATATTCCCACGCCTCCGACCTGTAATAAGTCACGTACTTGGAACAATTCCTTTGGTTCGTATTCCAAACAGTAAAGGAAAAACAAACATGTTTGGTACAAACTCTTTTCAACCAAGTGATATGAGTTCGACAAAAGTCTCTTCTGTTTATCTCAATAAACTCCTTTGTCAGGTTCTTAGATCTATCTTATTATCACCTACCAAAGTAATTGTTAAGATTTTGCAATCAATACTTTTAATCACAAAGAATTGTATTGATGCCGATCTACACAACTAATCAATCTAATCTACCACAAGGATAAATCGATTATAGTTGGATCCTCTTTTACCGAAACAATTATTATGCACACCAAAGATTATGAACTCCAAATCAGAAATCTTCAAATTCTTCTTTGTCTTCAAATCTTCTTAGATCTTCAATAAACACCTGCACACAATCAACTTGAATCTCTTGTGATAAATCACGCACATAACGAAGTCTGTTAACAATGGATTATCACAAGACGTCTTTAGATCTACAAATAGTCTAAAGATCTCTGTCGAAACTTCGATCTAGTTTGAGTGAATCTTATATCAGAAGAGAAGATTCCCAAGCATAAAAAAACTAGGTGCAATCAAAGTTCAACCACCGTTAGTCAATTAAATCAATCGAAAACAAATGATAAACCGCAATTATCTAGTTTCTCACCAAGGGTACTAATAGAGATTCTCAATCTCAAAGAAGACTTTAAACTGAGCGACCATAAGAGATTTCACCTAATTAGGTTACTCTCCTCTCCGAATAGGCGGCTTCACCAGTAGCAGCACAACTTAGATAGTTTTTGTTGTACGAGTATTAGTTTGCTCGAAATGCAAACTTTCATATTTATAGACCAAGGAAGTTTGGACACCAAGGAATTTCTAAAACCGAAAATATTCTCAAGATATGCAATAAATTCCAGATTCGGTTTCCATAATTCCTGGAAATGCTTTTTCCAAAATAATGACCGAAAATCTCTTGGAAATCTCCAACTAGTAAATGCACATTACTAATTTTCATTTTCCTAAAATAAAATTAAAAACCTTAAATAAAAAATCTCAATTTATTTTATTCAATCTAGTATTTTCTTCCTTTAGCTATTAACGAATAACTCTGAACAATTAAAGATAAGCGTTACTGCACACGTTCAAAGTATGTCGACATCCTTACTTTATAAGTCCTCTTTCATACTTACAATCTTGAAACCGATTTGCCACACTTCCAAACAAGTTTAGAATTGGTTCATCTGACTTTCAAGAACTATGTGATTGATCAAGAACACTCAATCACAAATCATGGGTTTCACGGTTCTACCAAAACAAGTTTCGATTCTACCTCCATGTGAGTACTGTGCATAGTCACACTAGCTTTCCAAAATTCGGTTGACTAGGTATTAGGATCGGTTCCCCACATATATATGGTATCTAACTTGTACTTGCTACACATGTCCATAGGATCGGTTCCCCTTTCTACTAAAAACTTGTTGCACCTCATACAAGGATAGATTCCCCTTTGGGATAGGTTTCACCTCATACTAGGATCGGTTCCCCTTTACCCAGAGTCGGTCATACCAATAACAAAAAATCGATCACACCATCTCAGGTGATTACTTAAGATCGGTTTCACTAATAAAAGTCATACCAATACAAAAATCAGGCCTTTGTGAATAGTTTTACCAAGAACATAAACAAGTCATGAGCGGTTATACTAATCACACATATTGGTAGTTCAAAAGATATGCAATGAATAACAATACCAATAATGCATAGTGATTTCTCTTTCGATTCACAAAACAAGTTCATGAATTTACTTCCTTAAAACAAATCTAAAACACTGTTTCCTAGGATGAAATCTTCACCTTATACCCATACATAATCACAATAGCATTTAAAAAATTATGTCGATATCTTACATACAAAGTTTAATGGTTAAGCAATAAACCTCGTAATGTGTTCCTTAATACTATGTCTAACTAGAGTATAATCATTCATGCTTCGCAGTTTTGTTTTCAATATGCACGACTTGAAAGATACGTTAGGGAATGAAACAGTTCAAGTCAAATATCACTAACCTCAAGTGGAAGGATGATGTTTTCGTTGTAGTTCCTTGCTTCTTCACTTCTTCAAGTCTTCGCAATATTTGTAATGTCTCATATCCTAATACTTTCAAGCTAACCTATACGAAGTTGAATCTAGTACATAATCAAGCGACTCTTTAAATGAGTTTTGGCTCACTAAAATATGACAACCAAACTTTACATATCAACGGTTGGTGGGTTCAACCGAGCTATGCTCTAACAATCTCCCCCTTTATCAATTTTAGTGACAAAACTTTTACATCATATGGATAAACAAATTACAAGAATTCATTACACATACGCTTAATTCCCGAATTCAACAGCACAATAACCTGTATACATTCAATCCTTAAATGTTGTTGTTGACATTATAATAACAAAGCTAATACTCCCCATAAAGGTAAGATAGGTAGATTTTTAATCCGCATGTCTTTGTTATTCCTTTGTAATATGATATGCTACTCCCCCTTAGTTTATGCATTCACTCTTTCGTTAGATAAATGTTTAAACACCAATATCCTTTCCCTTAGTGATACCAATCAATATAAATCAATACCAGTATCACTTGTTTACTCCATATATTTCTCCCCATTTTTGTCACAAAATGACAATGAAATGAAAAAATAAAGAACAAACCGAAAGGATCTTACAAATCTCAAAATACTTGCAACCTATAGAGTTAAGAACGAGGGTTCCACACACCATTTTTCATAACCAATATCAAAACCGAAACTACAAGTAGTTTTATTTTGATATGTTACCAAGGAAATAATTGTCCGAAACAATTTTCCCTAATAGTTTAGCAAACCAAAAAATCAACTAAGCACCTTAGTTCCTTTGCTAAACCTATTGTACAAATACAACCGCTTGTTCGATAAGACCAAAATAAAGATAACTCTATTTTTCTCATCAGGTTCTAATTATCCATATAACTTAGACTTTTAACTTTTAAACAAGACAAGTACTAGGTTAGTTAACTAGCATTTCTTGTTAAGGCATTCGATTAGACTTGAATAACCGAAACCTCCTCTTTGATAAGTCCTTTTTCTTTCGTTAAGCCATAAATAATTTATACAAACAAAAATAAATCAACTTGCATAATTATTCACCTCAACCATAAGCAATTGAAACAACATAAACATTAAAGCACCGGAATTGCACCGAAATTTTGTAAGCCTAAACAATTGATACCAAACAATAAAGCAAGATAACAATAGTTTTTCTTAACGGGAAACAATTGAATCACACACACATCCATACAAATATAATGGAATAAAACATTAGGTTTACGAAATTTTGTTAAGCAAAAGCAATAACTATATGAAATAAAATCAGGCTTTTCTTAAACAGAAAAACGAATAATTAACAAAGTTGTTACCTCAAATTTCGCATCCTCTTCTCCAATATGTTTGCATCTTCTTCCAGGGAGAATTGATATAGAAATATTATTATGTTGTCATCCTTATACAAAACAAAAGAATAACAACAACTAATCTTTAACAGAGAAAGGTTGAAAATCGGATTTAACTATTGGAAGCAAAAGTTGAAAACTGTGAAACACATATGCTTTTATGCTAAACCAAACGATTCAACATATTGTGACTTTTTCACATATTGTTTGAATCAGAACCCCTCATGATCCTTTGGTAAATCCTACCAACATGGGCTAGAACTTAATCCTGCTAAATCAAACCATAAGGGTTCACAACATTATGAGATTGAATATCAAGGTTAGAGAACCGCGATCAAACATCCCATAAACATACATAGAAATAATCATAAAGCATTCAAGCACATGCTATGTAAATCAAAAACTATCACAAGAAAAATTATAAATCAAATTTTATCATGATAAGATAGTTTTATTCATAATAGACCTAATACAATCATTGAAAGAAATAAAAAAATTAATGTCTATTTTTCTCTTTCTCGGTTCTTGTGAAGATTGCTTTCAAAAAATGGATTCAAATTCTTCTGAACACTTCCCTTTTCAGTAGATGATTTGTTCATCTCAACAGTTGAGAATGAAGATTAGCTAGTATTTCTTTTGAATCCTTTATCATCAGCTCGTGATATCTAATGCAACCTTTAACAATAAGGATCTGTTTTCTTAGAGAATCTTGAGAGTTATCATGAAAAGAACCATCATGAGTTTTAGTCAAAATAGATGCACAGAGTGCTAAATCATCAAGAGATGACCCTTCTTTTACCGATTTCTCCATTGAAATGAGATAGTCTTTTTTAGGACAGGAAGAAGATATATAAGATGGATAAAATCAAGGAATAATTTGGTTTATGGAAACCGAAACTATATTTTCAAAAATGAAAGATATCTATTATGTTTTACAAAAGAACAGATATGAACATCTTGCCCAGATTTATGCTTCCTCACAATCATAATTTTGGGCAACAAATGAGGATGCATATTTCAACACAATCAGTGTGTGTTGAGGTGAGAATTATTCTCACCATAGTTAATAAAGACATACTTAGGATGGCTTATAAACACAATAGACTGTGTTTCTGTTTGTTCTTCCTTTCTCTTGTAATTGCAAGAGATTGCAGTTTCCCTTTTAGATCTCATAAACTTACCAGTCTTCTTTATCCCCTTGCGAAGTGTTTTGATAAGTTTATTTCGAAGGAAGATTGCAGTGTGATTAATCCTTTCACATGAAGAACTTATCAAGTTATCAGAAAAACTAGTTTCTGATTCTCTCGGTTTTTCACCCAATTTTTCTTATTTAGATTTTACCATACGGGTTTTATCTGAAAGGAATTTCAAAAAGTTTCCAAGTACCAGGCTTAACCTTTTTCTTTCCTTAATTTCCAACTCAAGTTTTTCTAGGACTTGATTAGACTCACAAAATTTATCATTCTTAGAGTTGTCTAGAAGTGCATTACACTCGGATATTTCTTCATTGGATTCTTCCTCTGGAATATCATCAAGAGTGGAGACAAACGCCTTGTTCCACTTCTGAGTTCTTCTGCTGGGACAATGTTTTGCCATATGTCTGAATATACGGCACTTGAAGCATTGTACTTCATCTTTACCCTTTTCATGGAAAAACGATAATGTATCAGGAACACGTTTATCAATAGATAAAAGGTCCTTAATTCGCTGCGCTAGAAGCACAATAGTTGATTCAATCTCTTTTTCAACAGGCACTTTGTTTTCTTGGCAACGTTTCTCAGTTTGATTCTTCAGCAGAATTTCTCTATCAAAGATCTTCATCTTTCCTACAAGAGAGCTTCGGGAAAGTACAGAAAGATCATTCCCTTCTATTATGGCTTGTTTCTTAGACTCGTATGTGGATGGTAACGATCTGAGAATTTTGCAAACTATTTCCTTTTCAGGTATGGCCTTTCCAAGGAAAAAAGATGCATTAATAATCTCAGAAAGTTTAGAGTTAAACTCCTCGAAAGTATCGTTATCATCCATTTTGAGATGTCCCCATTCATATGAAAGGGAAAGAAGTCTAGATTCTTTTTCAGATTCATCTCCCTCGAATACAGTCTCACGAATATCCCATGCTTCTTTAGAAGTTCTACAAGTCAGCACATGATGTATAAGATCATGACTGACTGCGTCTATGATGGCATTCAAACCATCAGAGTTCTGCTTTGCAAGACCTCTTTCTTCAAGAGTATAAGACGCTAAGCGTTTAAACTCTGATTCCGAATAATCCATCGGTCATTGGTATCTGTCTTTGATTAATAGCCACGTATTAAAATCTCGGGATTGAAGAAAAGCTTTCATTGTCGATTTCCATAATGGGTAGTTTGTCACATTAAATCTTGGTGGTACGTTAACTGAATCACTCATTAGATTTATTCTTATAGGTTGGATCGCACCAAACACATATTGTCAGATCATTTCGTGTTTGCCTGCTCTGATACCAATTGAAAAGACGAGGGAACCCAAATATACCTCAAACTAATCTATTCCACCTATAAGTCCTTTCTCCGAAAGTGATTGTCTATGGACTGAGTCGATACAATACAATAAATCGGTTCACACTTCGTGTGATCGTCTATGGATACGAGATCGAGACAATACCACAACAAAGTATGTTTACTTGATAAAAGGTTCGGACTTAACCAAACACAATAGGATTACTTATCAAGTAAATAGGAATTAACGTTTGTGTAATTTACTTTAAATTATAATAACAACAATTATAATTGAGTAAAATAAAAGTAAATGATACAGAAAGATTTTGTTAACGAGGAAACCGCAAATGCAAAAAAACCCCGGTACCTTGTCCATAATTGAATACTCTCAGGATTAAGCCGCTATACAAAATCATACCAACTTCGTATAGTTGAGACCAAGCAACTAAACCTGTAGTTCACCTAGTTCCGTCTGTATTCCCACGCCTCCGACCTGTAATAAGTCACATACTTGGAACAATACCTTTGGTTCGTATTCCAAACAGTAAAGGAAAAACAAATCTGGTTGGTACAAACTCTTTTCAACCAAGTAATATGAGTTCGACAAAAGGCTCTTCTATTTATCTCAATAAACTCCTTTGTCAGGTTCTTAGATTTATCTTATTATCAACTACCAAAGTAATTGTTAAGATTTTTCAATCAATACTTTTAATCACAAAGAATTGTATTTATGCCGATCTACACAACTAATCAATCTAATCTACCACAAGGATAAACCGATTATAGTTGGATCCTCTTTTACCGAAACAAGTATTGTGCACACCAAAGATTATGAACTCCAAATCAGAAATCTTCAAAGTCTTCTTTGTCTTCAAATCTTCTTAGATCTTCAATAAACACCTGCACACAATCAACTTGAATCTCTTGTGATAAATCACGCACAGAACGGAGTCTGTTAACAATGGATTATCACAAGACGTCTTTAGATTTACAAACAGTCTAAAAATCCCCGTCGAAACTTTGATCTAGTTTGAGTGAATCTTATATCAGAAGAGAAGATTCTCAAGCATAAACAAACTAGGTGAAATCAAAGTTCAAGCACCGTTAGTCAATCAAATCAATCGAAAACAAAAGATAAACCGCAATCATCTAGTGTCCCACCAATGGTACTAATAGAGATTCCCAATCCCAAAGAAGACTTTAAACTAAGAGGCCGTAAGAGATTTCTCCTAATTAGGTTACTCTCCTCTCCGAATAGGCGGCTTCACCAGTAGCAGCACAACTGAGATAGTTTTTGTTGTACGAGGATTAGTTTGCTCGAAATGCAAACTTTCATATTTATAGACCAAGGAAGTTTGGACACCAAGGAATTTCCAAAACCGAAAATTTTCTTAAGATATGCAATAAATTCAAGATTCGGTTTCCATAATTCCTGGAAATGCTTTGTCCAAAATAATGACCGAAAATCTCTTGGAAAATCTCCAACTAGTAAATGCACATTACTAATTTTCATTTTCCTAAAATAAAATTAAAATCCTTAAATAAAAGATTCTCGATTTATTTTATTCGATATGGGATTTTCTTCCTTTAGCTATTAAGGAATAACTTTGAACAATTAAA
Source organism: Papaver somniferum (assembly GCF_003573695.1). Lineage (NCBI taxonomy): Eukaryota > Viridiplantae > Streptophyta > Magnoliopsida > Ranunculales > Papaveraceae > Papaver > Papaver somniferum. The sequence goes on from NC_039362.1 coordinate 139,951,642, forward strand.
GATAAGCGTTACTGCACATGTTCAAAGTATGTCGACATCTTTACTTTGTAAGTCCTCTTTCATACTTACAATCTTGAAACCGATTTTCCACACTTCCAAACAAGTTTAGAATTGGTTCATCTTGTTAGACTTAATGTTGGTTTAGCAACAAATCATGTTTAGGTTAAGGTAATCTCTGATTAGAAACAACCTCTAAGTTGGGTGAATTATCTTGTGGGATGGATTCATCTATGGAATTAGGAAAATCATCCACATAATCATCCACAGGGTCATCTATATGTGTTGTTTGGAACAGAGAGTCACTACAAGATTCATCATCATCAGCATATAATCTTTGACATTCAAGAACTCTCAATCTTTGTTCCAAACTAGGCGGTGTGTGTTTGTGATACTTCTCATATATTGTTAAAGGTGATTTTTCACTTACCACATGTGGAGTATAAACTCCATACTGTTGCCTATGCTTATATTCAGCAAGAGTCATCTCAGATGAGGTTTCCTGATAATTTGACTTTCTACGTTTATATTCCGCCAGCGTCATCTTAGATGACGTATCCCCAGAAGAAGTCATCATCCTCAAAATGTCTCTGAAATGAAATACAAAAAGAAACGCATAAAAAGGAAAAAAAAATCTAGAAAAAAAATGAAAATACTGTACAAAAAAAAAAACCTAAAAATTAATCTAAAAACAAATCCGCGGAAGCGGCGCCAAAGTGATGAGGTTTTTGATTGTCGTTGTAGTAATAAAGATTCGAACTCTGAGACTTGTGAAGATTAAATTTAAAGGTTCAATGAAAATAATAGACAAAAGAGAGAGTTACTGAGACTAGGATTTCACCGAATTCATAATCATAAGGCTCAATTATTCATTCTCAACAATTATATCTCAATAAATAAAACAACATGGACTCTTATTTTTGCCAGGGTAGATTCTCAAAATATTAGTTATAAATGGTAAGCATGGGACATCAAACATCTAGGAAAGCATGACCCATCAAATAAAATGATAACTAATTAATCAAAATCATAATTCTATTTTAATTAGTGCAAAAGTCAAATAGAGAATAAAATAAATTCACCCATGTATGAAATTCTTCTTCCTCCGTCGACCCAGTGTAGGGGTTTAGCTCCACATGGTGAAAACACTCTCAAAATAATATTTAATTGCTCAAATGGTGTTTACAAAGAAGAGAAAAAGAGAAAATCAATTAAAACATGGAATCGCAACGTTTATAAGCGTTTCAAACCCACTGACACAAAGAATGACGGTAAACTGTCGCACTGGACAGTCTTATATCTTAAGCATAAACGACTGTCTTTGTCTGTCTGTTCTTCGTGTTCTTCACTATTTTTCTGCTGCTGCTGCAGCAATTTTCTCCACTCTGTAGCCTCCCCAAACACTCGATATCCTTCCTCCTGCTTCCACAATCTCTTTTATACTCAACAGACCCATCCAATCTCCACAGTAACTCAATATTATTCGAGAATACTTTCTTTATTTTTTTCTTCAAGTCACGAGATTTACTTTCTTTTTATTTCTTCTCACGCGTCTGTTTGCATTGAATTCTTCCAAGCACGTTGATTACTCGTCTCAGATGACGCTAACACGTAGCATATATACGCTAACTTCCCAAAACAACACCTTCCCGTTGAAACAGAATATCTCCGGTTTATCTTCTTCCCTTTAAACTTCCAAATCCAACAAGAATTCCCGATATATCTTTTTCTATGTTCTACACTTCCACATGTCTCTGAGTTGGCAAAGAGATCTATTTCAATCAATAGAATATAATCCAGAGAATAAAATCTTCTCTCACAGTTCATGTATCTCCCATGATCAAATCCAGAATATTGATGGATTTTCAAATGATGTTGTAGTTGTGGTAAAAACTGGGTTCTTTTCAGACTTGTGAAGGAAATAATTTTTTAGATTTAAATTTAAACAGGCAAATAAATTTTGTTTGAAAACTTTAGGGAAAAACACCAAGACTTGGATTCCACCATTGACCCATTATTTGATAAATTCTAATAATTAATATTCATGCAATTTTTCTTGTAGAGTGATTCTAATATTATGCCTTTTGTAGATTTTTGAAGTAATAAATGTAAATACCAAGCATGAAACATCAAGAGTCTTAAACTAAGCATGCTCCATCAAAATGAATCACAATTATTCAATAAAAATCAATTTTCCAATAAAAATTCCATGCAAATAATCATGTAATAATATTGCAAATAAATAATAAAGTTAGAATTATACCATAAATAAGGACCAATGGCTTCCTCCGTCGCCTTGGCTAAGGGGTTTAGCTCCTCATATCAAAAACTTGCTCAAAATTGCTTAATAGGTGTTTTTATTGATGAATATGGTGATAAAGAGAAGTTTGCAACGCTGTATAAACGTTACAGCGTCACTGTTACAAAGATGAGTACTGCAATTTATAAACGATACATATCTAACGTTGTTGAACTACGACACTCGTTTCTGGTTTTAAGACTGTTGAAGAACGACTGCCTTAGCAGGTCTGTTCTTCCTCTTCTTCTTCCTCCTCGAACAGCAGCAGCAGCAGCACTGTAACTCTCTGTAATCGCTTCTCCTCGGCTCTCCTCGACTCTAAACTCTTCCTAAGGGTTTCTAACCCTTCTATGACAAAAACCCAACTATATATAGCCTTCAGATTCCCTAGAAACTCGATCAAATTCGAGAATAAATCTCTTATTCTTCACGTGCAGTTTGAACAATAATTCCATCTGTCGATCTTTGTATGCGTCTGTTAGCTATTCTATTGCTCCCAAAATCTTCTCTGACTTGAACTCGACTAAATACATGGTTTTCCAGCGTAGAAAATCCCACAAAAATCTCTCACCAATCTTTGAAACTCAAAACAGAACACCGTGTCCTGTTAGGACTTTGATTACTTCTCCCGGCCATTCCAGCCCAATTAGTTGGGTCCAATTGATTGTACCAGGCATGTTTAGTCATGTAGAGTCCATACGTACCAAATACAGCAATTGAATCTCCTAAAATCACGTCCGAAATTCGATCTCCAAATATGCCAGACGCTGCATAGTACTTTCCCGCCAAAATCTTGAGTTTGAAAATTGAGAAGGGATGCCCCCTATCCTCTGATGGGGTGCGAATAGCAAGTGGGGATGAAATAAATTTGTTGGGTGGAAATAACCAAAACTTGGGTGCCTTTAGTGATATTTCTGGGATGTTTTCCGCACTTTTTTCGGGGTTCCTCCGGGATATTCCTGGGGTACTTCCGGTACAATTCTGGGGCGCTTCCGGTACCTTATCAACGGAGGTCCAAATGCCGCATTTTTAGCCAATTTCGCCACAAAGCCTTATTTTTCCAAAAACACCTACAAATAAATAAAATAACCAATTAAGTACAAAATCGAGCACTAACACTATATACAATTGAGATATATTAGACACATAAATGCGTCTATCAAATATCAAGTATTTATCACGTGAAATCTTCTTATTTTATCGATTTAACTTGCATACCATTCATGTTTTAATGCAACATGATATTCTCAAATCAATTCCAGCGAAAATATCCCAACAAATCAGCCTAGAAATCAACACATGAAGTTACGCAATCTGAAATTATTTTCCCGCCAAAATGTATTCTTTAAACAGTAAAGAAGATGGTGATGACTGCCCCTTATCCAGTGATGGGGTGCGGTTAGCAGTTAGCGTCTGACGTGCAAATAGTAATTGAGGTGCCCCTTAGTAATTGAGTGCCCCTTATCCAAATTAAGGTTTCGTTTAGCAATTGTCCTCTGGGGTGCCTTTGACAACTTTTCGAGCTGAATTCTCCAAAATTGTTTATTGGCCAAAAATACCTACAAACAAGTTTATTAGTGATAAAATGAGTCCCAGCTAATGTATTTATGGGTGAAAATGCGTCGCACTTTCGTGCTTATCAGTATCTCAAGGAGTTCATATCTCTCTCTTGTTTTGATTTACTCGAGCTAATAAAAATCATCGAGTCTTTAATCAAACACAAGGAATAACTTGGATGGTACCAAAGACCAATATCCAAGGATCAATCAATGACAATCAACAACCAAATGTTGGATTACTCTAATTGATAATCTAACGCACAACCTGTATTATTTCAATTATAAAGATAAAATAATATAATGCGGAAACTGAAATAACACAGACACCAAAAATTTTGTTAACGAGGAAACCACAAATGCAGAAAAACCCTGGGACCTAGTCCAGATTGAACACACACTGTATTAAGCCGCTACAGACACTAGCCTACTCCAAGTTAACTTCGGACTGGACTGTAGTTGAACCCAAATCAGTCTCCCACTGATCCAAGGTACAATTGTACTTCCTACGCCTCTGATCCCAGCAGGATATTGCGCACTTGATTCTCTTAGCTGATCTCACCCACAACTAAGAGTTGCTACGACCGAAAATCGCATGCTTTGACAATAAACAAATCTGTCTCACACAGACAAGTCTATCAACGATCAATCTGTCTCCCACAGAAAAACCCTAAAGTTTTTGTTTCGTCTTTTGATAATAATCAAGGTGAACAGGAACCAATTGATAATCCAGTCTTATATTCCCGAATAACAGCCTAGATAAATCAATCACCTCACAACAATCTTAATCATATGGTAGCGAAATAAGATGTTGCGGAATCACAAACAATGAGACGAAGATGTTTGTGACTAGTTTTTATATCTTGCCTGTCGGAGATATTAATATCAAGTCAATCAATCTGATTGTACTCGTACAATAGAAGATGCAAAATCAGATCACACAACTACGATAAATGTAGTATCGGTCTAGCTTCACTATCCCAATAAAGTCTTTAAGTCGTTAACCCGGTTTTAGAAGAAGAAAACGAAAGGTTAAAGGAGAAACGACTCTAGCACGCAAACTAGTATCACACGTGAGGTGTGGGGATTAGTTTTGCAGAGTTGCTAGATGTCCCTTTATATAGTCTTTCAAATCAGAGTTTCTCCTTGGTCACAAAGCAAACAATATCCACCGTTAGATGATTACCTGATTTAGATTCAAGCTAATATTTCTCAACCGTTAGATCGAAAAATTAGCTTGTTATACACAAATGAACTGCAAGCTTCTAGGTTTGTTAACCATACCCAAACATGTTCATTGTTGGTTCAATAATAGTTAACCAAAAGGTTAGCCATATAAGCATTTCATACCAACCATATTCTTCTTCACCATAACTAGTTCAAATGCTCAAATAAACTAGTTAGAGAGTTGTTCAATTACAAGGAAATCTTATGTACTACACAAGACACAATTGAAGCAAAGATGATTTGATTCACTCGAATCGGTTCATGAACTTTATAGTTACGGTTTGCAAATTGCATTCCTTAGTCTTTATAAGTTTAAGTTCAGAAATAAGCTTCAGATATATAACCTTCTTAAGTTCGCACACTAGGTTCGGGGACTTAAGCAACCGGGCAGAGTTTACAAACTCCAGCAGAAAATCTCGGCAAAGACTTTTCGCCGGTCCGCGGACTGGTACTCACGCAATAAGTTTGTCAACTCCAGCAGAATTTCTCGGGATGAGAAGTTCGGCAGTTCGCGGACTGAGTTCGCGGACTTGGAAACAAGCCATTCTTCCGGTTTCTCATGATCAACAAAGTTCGTAAACTTTGGTTCAAGGGATAGGGCTTATGCACATATGTGTTTCCACAACAATACTTATGTCCATCATTGGTTATGTAATCTAAACTCTCATTCCAACCATTGAAACATTCTTAGAGGACGTTATACAGTTGTTACACCATTTCTCGTCAAAGCAATTTTCAAAGTGATTGAAACATATCATGACTTACGTCACTAGGTAAATATAAACATAGTCGAAGCGAAACGCTTACCAACACATATTTCGAGATATAGATAGGCGAGGTATACTCGGCTCGAAATACAAAATGTGTATAATCTAAGTCTATATATAGCATGCGACTTTTTGTGTCAAGAAGTAGGAGATAGAGTAGATAGACTTTTGAGTGACAGATAAGTTCAAGTCTTCACATACCTTTTTGTCGAGAAGTTCCACCGGTTCCTTGAGTAGTTCTTCTTCTTGTATGATGAATCGCCATGAAGTCCTTGAGCTCAACTATACTTTCTATCCTAGTCCGAGACTTATCTATGGTAGACTAGAAATCAAGACTTATAGTTTTGATCACTAACATTGACAAACATTCTTTAGATAACAATGCATGCGAGTTCGACCGAGCAATGCTCTAACAATCTCCCCTTTTGTCAATTTTAGTGAAAAAACTATCAATACATATGGAATACAAAAAAGATAAAGAAACTTTAGTAGCTCCTATTCCACATGTCTAATCTTCAACATTCCTCGAAATCTTCGTCACTTCCAAGTACTCCAATAATCCCAAAGGTTGTAAGTTTAACATCACCGTTGTTGAAGATCCGTAGCTATAACAACGAGAAAGCATCGGTCTCGATCATTGTTATACAATGTCATAATATTATTACACAGTGTCAAAGTCCAATTGTATCACAACTTCAACAATAATACTACGGTGATATGTATCACTCCCCCTTAGTCAATACTCCATCTCACATGGAAACCACTCCCCCTTACACAATGATCCGAAAATCATATGTATTGTAGTGTGAATTACATATTAATTCTCCTCCTTTTTTTCAATAAAATTGTTAAAGGTACAAGAACGGGATCATAATGAAATTTCCTTAAGAGACATTTCATGAATAAAAGAAAAAAAATACATACCATCTAATTTCGATGCAACCATATAGCCGAATCTAATAGCATTCATCAAGGAGTTTAAAGATACAAGATAACCCCTTTAAAATTCCACAGCCGCACACCCCTCAAGATATGACCACTAAGCATTAGTTCAAAAGAACTCTCCCCAATTTGATGTCATTCCCAAGGGAACAACAAGAGCGACCTTAATTTCAAAAGAAAATAAGGATTTTTATTGGACACCAAAAACCAAGAGAATGATTTTCTATATCCAAAAACTCAATCAAATTAATCACAAGTAAACTCATGATTAATTTAATCGGAATACGCAATCAAATTAAACACAAAAGTGATCAACTTAATTGATTATGCTCGACATAAGAGAAGTTACAGAGCATACGACTAACATAACCATTAGAAAATGAATAGGATAGTCGTTCATATACTCAACATAAGAGAAATCTTACGGAGTATGAAAATACTCAACTAGATTAATTACAAGAGAACCCATAATTAATCTAATTGAAATACACAAGCAAACTAATTACAAAAGTAATCAATTTAATTGTCATTTGTTTTGCTCGACATAAAAAGACTTATGGAGCAATAACTAAATAACCAAACAAGATGATTAATTTAGTTCAAGAATGCTCAACGTAAAGTACCTTACGGAACAACCAACAAAGCTAATAAAAAATTAATCAACTTGGTTGTATCGTGCTCAACATAAGACACATTACGGAGCCTCACAGTATTACATAAAATATGGATCAGTGAAGATCAATACTGTGGAATACATAAGGATTCATTCTATATTCAATCACTATTTGCATAACGATATTTAATAGACATAATCCTTGAACACAAAAGATTTTAATCTATCTTCCATCAAAGAATTGACAATATAGGCTTAACTTTTGTATATGTCAAAAGTCTATTCATCCTTAAATCAATACGTGAACACTGATCATGAACGACTTTACTTTTGATAAAATATGAGACAAACATAGTTCACGGACGTAAACACCAATATCCCATAACAAATTGCAATATAACAAATCGTAAAGATTAATACTGCAAAACATCATCTTCCAAATAGTTTTTAAAATTTAAACAAATAAATCTAAAAACATGAAGATGAAAACGTTGGACATAGCCATGCGTAGTCACAATAATTGCTATTCCAAACTCTAGTAATCCTTCTCAAAAACAAGAATAAATTCTCATAAGAAGTTTCCTAGGCATCAAGACAAACTCGTAATGCACATATAAGATGATTTGTCCTTAAAGAGTAGTACCAATCTTTTTTGCCCGAATTTAAACCAAGAATATCTACCAAAGGTGTATAAAAAGATTTTCAAAGAAGAACATACAAAGTCATTAACGACCATGCACCGTAATTCACATAAAATGATTGTGAACATTCAAGAATCCCATAGTAATGCGTACTACTGCCCATTCTTGAACTTCCTTCTTTGTGATTCATAAACAACATTCTTGTAAAAGCTACAAATGAGCTTATAAGAGTACTATCCATGAATCCAAGTGCCCAAGTCCAAGAGAAGTGGAACAAGTGCAACAAAACGGAGCAAAACACTCAAAAACAAGAGACAGGACAAATACCAATCTTAACTCATCCAAAATAAATAATTCTCATCTCCATTTTTAAGATAATTCAAATAGGAAGAGAATGAAAAAGGAATGAGTACATTCCGAGTTTGGACAAAAAAGTTACGGCCAAAACAAGTTTACCGAATATCGACGTCAAGTATGCATACGGGTTTGCAAACGAATTTTCAAGTCCGCGAACTTAAACCCCTGGATTTTGATTTTAAAAGATGTTATGCATACCTGGTGGGTGTACCATGAATTCCAAACATCCCGAACTACTATTTTTAAACCTAAATGTTTAAGAACCTTAAACACGGATCAAGTTAGGTAGAAAAGAACGATAAGAAAGGTACGTGAATCATTATAAGTTCTCTAAACAAATAAAAGCACAAATCTGGCTCAAGTTTATAGACATACCTTTTTAGATGAATCCAATTGAATTCTACAGCCTTACCGAACATAATTTGTGTGCCCCAATTTCCATGCTTACCTCACCATATACATAACAGGGCATTCCTTGGTGAGGATGCACTTAAAACACAATCAAGTTGTGTTGGGGTGAACAATGTCTTGTTCACCACAATTCACCTTTGGATTATCATGAAAGGGATGACTTTTAGAGCCTTTCACATCCAATTCCATTTTTCCAAAAAACTTGTTTAGTTCCAACATCATGGATACTGCCTTCTCCATAGTCATGGAATTTTCTGGAAGATCATTCATTTTCACACTCAAAACATCATTAGCTTCCTTTGGTACCCACTTCTGAGTGCGTTTAGGAACAACCAAAACCTTCTTCCCATTAATCTCTTCAAGATTTCTCGGAAGAGAATAGGATTGAATATTCTTTTGCAAGTTAGTCTTTCTCCAATTGGGAGCATCGGGTCTTGTCTTCATCTTTACGAATTTATCCTTTTGATAACCATTATGATTGTGAAAAGGCTTCGTATAACGCTTATAGGCAAATCTAGGTTTATCACAACAATGATTCCTTTGCCTAAAGGTTGGAAAGTTAAAACCTGTAATGTTAAGGGGATTAGACTTAGCATATGATCTTGGTTTCACAACTTCTTGTGATGCCCAAACAAGAACATCATGAAGTTTCTTATTCATTATACGAAAACGACATCTCCTTTCCAGGTGACCTTTATTTCCGCAATAGTGGCAAACATAAGGAATGTTATTACCTCGATCTGTATGTGCTGACTTTGGAGGTTGATATTCTTTGCTCTTTCGAAACTTAATTGCCGGTGAAGGTATTTCACTTTTGCCATCATTGGAAACCTTTTGTTGAGAAGAATCACTAGCCTTAACAAATTTTACCTCTTTGCTAATACTTGGAGCATCTATTCCCTTATAGCCCAATCCTCGTGTATCACGATGATTTTTACTTGCTCCTAGCATAGTGGTTAATTTGCTTGAACTAGTATTGAAATTTTTCAAGTCATCTTCCAACATCTTGATTTTATCAAAAGCAGCAGCTAAATCAGCCTCAAGGCGTTTTTCTCGAGTGAGACAAGCACTTTCTCTGTCATCAAAACTAATTTGTTGAGAGTTAAACCTTGCTTCAGATTCTGCAAGTTTCTCTTCCAACAAAAAGTACTTTTGATAAAGATTATCACATTCAAGTGACTTCATACGTAGGTTTTCCTCAGAATCCTTGAGGATCGATTCGTAAGAACGATTCGAAAAATAAACACCTGCATAACATCTTTTCAATTTCTTGTTTTCTCGAGAGAGAGGAGTCAGAAGAGGTGTGACATGAGAAGTTGTAATCTTCTTCATTTTCCATGAATCCAAAAACTTAACATACTCTGAGACTTCCTCATCAACATCTCTATCAATATCTGAATCACCTTCATCAGAAAGTTCATCCAACTGTTCTTCTAGGATAGTTTCCCAATCAACAATTTTTACATAAAGAGAATGTTTAGATATTGACTTAGATGTGACAGTTCTCTCAGGTGAATCCAAGATTTTAGAATCATCTGGTAATTTCTGAACTGATACGTTATTAGAGATGGACTCGTCCATAATCAGATCGCTAGAAACACATACTTATAAGGTCTTTAACGTGTTTGCCTTCTCTAATACCAATTGAAAAAGCGAGGGTCTAACAACACCACCCAATATTTCGCTTAGCAATCTGTATGGACTAACTCCGAAGTACTTTCTAGAGAATAAACTAGACAGTCAGACTCAATCTAGGTAAAAGTATCTCAAGGAGTTAATATCTCTCTCTTGTTTTTATTTACTCGAGCTAATAGAAATCAGCGAGTCTTTAATCAAACACAAAGAATAACTTGGATGGTACCAAAGACCAATATCCAAGTATTAATCAATGACAATCAACAAACAAAGGTTGGATTACTCTAATTGATAATATAACGCACAACCTGTATTATTTCAATTATAAAGATAAAACACTATAATGCGGAAACTGAAATAACACATACACCAGAAATTTTGTTAACGAGGAAACCGCAAATGCAGAAAAACCCCGGGACCTAGTCCAGATTGAACACACACTTTATTAAGACGCTAGAGATACTAGTCTACTCCAAGCTAACTTCGGACTGGACTGTAGTTGAACCCCAATCAGTCTTCCACTGATCCAAGGTACGATTGTAATCCCTACGCCTCTGATCCCAGCAGATACTGCACACTTGATTCCCTTAGCTGATCTCACCCACAACTAAGAGTTGCTACGACCCAAAATCGCAGGCTTTGACAATAAACAAATTTGTCTCACACAGACAAGTCTATCAAAGGATCAATCTGTCTCCCACAGAAAAACCCTAAAGTTTTTGTTCCGTCTTTTGATAATAATAAAGGTGAACAGGAACCAATTGAAAATCCGGTCTTATATTCCCGAAGAACAGCCTAGATAAATCAATCACCTCACAACAATCTTAATCGTATGGTAGCGAAATAAGATGTTGCGGAATCACAAACAATAAGACGAAGATATTTGTGACTACTTTTTATATCTTGCCTATCAGAGATATTAATCTCAATCCAATCAATCTGATTGTACTCGTACGATAGAAGATGCAAGATCAAATCACACAACTACGATAAAAGTAGTATCGGTCTGGCTTCACTATCCCAATGAAATCTTTAAGTCGTTAACCTGGTTTTAGAAGAAGAAAACCAAAGGTTAAAGGAGAAACGATTCTAGCACGCAAACTAGTATCACACATGAGGTGTGGGGATTAGTTTTGCAGAGTTGATATATGTCCCCTTATATAGTCTTTCAAATCAGGGTTTCGCCTTGGTCACAAAAAAAACAATATCCACTGTTAGATGATTACCTGATTTAGATTCAAGCTAATATTTCTCAACCGTTAGATCGAAAACTTAGCTTGTTATACACAAATGAACTGCACGCTTCTAGGTTTGTTAACCGTACCCAAACGTGTTCATTGTTGGTTCAACAATAGTTAACCAAAAGGTAAGCCATATGAGCATTTCATACCAACCATATTCTTCTTCACCATAACTAGTTCAAATGACTCAAATGAAATAGTTAGAGATTTGTTCAATTGCAAGGAAATCTTATATACTACACAAGACACAATTGAAGCAAAGATGATTTGATTCACTCGAATCGGTTCATGAACTTTATAGCCAGGGTTTGCAAATTGCGTTCCTTAGTCTTTATAAGTTTAAGTTCAGAAATCATCTTCAGATATGTAACCTTTTTTAAGTTCGCACACTAGGTTCGCGGACTTAAGCAACCGGGCAGAGTTTACAAACTCCAGCAGAAAATCTCGGCAAAGACTTTCCGCCGGTTCGCGGACTGAGTTCGAAGACTAGTACTTATGCAACAAGTTTGTTAACTCCAGCAGAATTTCTCTTGATGAGAAGTTTGGAAGTTCACAGACTAAGTTCGCGGACTTGGCAACAAGCCATTCTTCCGGTTTCTCTTGATCAACAAAGTTCGCAAACTTTGGTTCAAGGGATAGGACTTATGCACATATGTGTTTCCACAATAATACTTATGTCCATCATTGGTTATGTAATCTAAACTCTCATTCCAACCATTGAAACATTCTTAGAGGACGTTATACAGTTGTTACACCATTTCTCGTCAAAGCAATTTTCAAAGTGATTGAAACATATCATGACTTACGCCACTAGGTAAAGATAAACATGGTCGAAGCGAAACGCTTACCAACACATATTTCGAGATACAGATATGCGAGGTATACTCGGCTCGAAATACCAAATGTGTATAATCTAAGTATATATATAGCATACGACTTTTTGTCTCAAGAAGTAGGAGATAGAGTAGATAGACTTTTGAGTGACATATAAGTTCAATTCTTCACATACCTTCTTGTCGAGAAGTTCCACCGGTTCCTTGAGTAGTTCTTCTTCTTGTATGATGAATCACCATGAAGTCCTTGAGCTCAACTACACTTTCTATCCTATTCCGAGACTTATCTATGGTAGACTAGAAATCAATACTTATAGTTTTGATCACTAACATTGACAAACATGCTTGAGATAGCAACGCATGCGAGTTCGACCGAGCAATGCTCTAACAGTAAGAGCATGTTTATACTAGGTTTATGTTTGTTTCAGAATAAGGGTTTCCTATAATCATGTATAAGCATAAAGTATGTTGATTATGAAACTGAAATTCCAACATTCTACTTCTATTTCACTAGTTATTTCATGTTATTCAACTAAGGCATATGCACAAATTCTGGTTTGGTTAAGTTACTTATAGAATTTGTTGTTGATATCATGAGGTATAATCCGATCTAAGTTAAGCTGACTACGTATCAAGATTAGATTTTGCATATTCTGTTTAAGAATATGGTTTGAGTATGGATCATATGTTCAAGTCTATATTCTGTTTCAGCATGTTGTTTTGACTATTGGTAGTTAAGACTGTACTATTTTGTAACTGCATACAAGTGGTTATTATTTTGTTGATTGATTCATGATGATGTCGTATGTGTTGCTTCTAAACATGCATACTAATGTTAAGGAATGATCAGCTGTGTGTTTAATATTTGTATCTAAAACATGTTGCTTGAAGCTGGTTTTGCACTTTGTTTGCAAGGTCAGGTCATGATATCACGAGTAATGTTTTCCTTTCAAGTAGATGATGTGTTAAGGCTTGGCATTCACATGTATAGTTGAAGTCTTGATTATGAATCATTATCTGGTTGGTGAAAGAATATGTCTATGGTATGTAATTTTTATAATTTCCAAGAAGAAGCAGTTCTTGACCTTCAAGGTTTATGTTTTTCGGGATGACAATTTTAGATTCATGAATACCAGCGCAGTTAACATGATGAGCTCTGATTAGAATAGCTGTGTACTAACCTTTTAAGATGCCTGGATGGATTGATGGTGAAAAGCCTGAAATTAACAAATCCAATTAATGGGTTTGTACTGTTCAAGTTCTGTCAGAAAGTTATTGGTGCACGGAGAACAAGAATATCATTCTCTTGCTGAACCGTGGCTCTTATTTGTGGGATACAAACAGTTGTGAGTGGAAAACTGTGGTTGCAGACTTGCAAGGAGGAAGCACAATCAGACCCTTCAAAACAGATCAAAGATATCAATGTTCTATTCCGGAATGTGTTCGTCTCGTAGGTGGTGCGCTATACCAAAGAGAAGGATATCATTGAGACGCAACGGCCTCAGATTGTTCCTAGGTTTGAGGGTCTCCTTATTTCAGTCATACCAGTGCCTGATTCCTAGAAGTATCTGATGCGAATACTCCCCTGGTTCAGTGGGAGCAGAATTTCTATCTATGCTCAGAACTTGCAAGGGATTTTCGAAAGTCATCAAAGTCTGGTTATAGTGAACTTCTTACGGTGGTTGAAGTTTCCTCATAAAGACAGTTTTTCTAGCTGATTTGGAGAATAAAGTTTAAGCTGTGGTTGAACACTACAGAGCGAAAGTATTTGTCACAATAGCAAATGCAGATTTAGCTTTCTGCAAGAATTTTGGATGCTGAAAATTCTTGAGGACAAGTTGGCTGGAAATTGAGGTACTTTGTTATTTAACTTGTCTATTAAACCCAAAGGTTTGATAGTAAAGTTTAAGGTATGTCATTTTCAGGTACAGATTGAAACTTAAGGTATAATCATTTGATTTCATTTTTCTGAAAGTTGAGATTAAAGAAATTCTGTATTTTCAATTGCTCGACTAAGTGTCGCCAAAATGATACTTTGAGAGTATGAAGAGGTTTTCTAATTAAACTGAAGTTTTTTGTAGGTCTAGTTGTTTTAGAAGGGTTATTGTAGAAAGGCAATACCGAAAGTGTTGCACTACAAGTTACCGATTGCGTGTGGCAAGGACCAGGGTGTAGATAAAGTGATGAAGAGGCTTGTGGATTAGACCACAAAATCAGAGAAGCAAAGAATTCATTTTTTTCAGTTAAAAAAAGGTTTGTTTATGATTTTCCCAAGTGTTACCAATATGAGTTTTGCCCAAAGTTAATTCATATTTGTGATATTTGAAATGAATTATGTTTTCTACTTATTGAATATAGTTTTCTATTGAACACAAAGGTTTAATAGAACTGTTGCCTGCTCATGAAATGTTGATCTTAAACTTGTAGGGTTGAACTCTTGTATGTCGTAATTTCGCCCAAAGGTGTTTTGCGACGATACTCAATAGTGGAAATTGAAATAAAAAAAGTATGTTAAAAAGACACTTAAAACCTAGGAAAACGACTGTTTCTGGGAGCCGGAACTTTGTAGTCTTATTTCTCAAAACGAATACTTCTGGTATTCTTTAAATTTTTCAATTAACGACTACCTTCGGCAGACTGTGAATAGATACTGATAAAAGCAGCCGTTTTGCTGGATTATATTTTATAAAAAAATAAAATGAATTCAGCTGAATCCAAAACTGCAACTATCTATAAATATGAGACTAAATCAAATATGATGAACAAAAAACTGAACCAACATTATATTAAAAATAAAAAATCAGATCCAAAGTTGAATTCCTATTTACTTCAAAACTATACTAATCAAAATATTAAACTGATAATAACTTTAAAACCGAATTTATATTAAAATATAGTAACAATTTACAACCTTAATTATCTAAGATACTTAAGTTGCAAATCTGACAACTTCAAATGCTCTCATTTATATTTCTATTACAAGCTTAACTACCAGAAAGCTTAAACACGAAATTGAAGGAAATGCTTCACCATCTATGCCTTCGATTACTAAAGACACGGGAGAAGAGATCAATGTTGAGCGCTACCATCAATTGCAAGAAGGAATCAAAAACAGTTTGCAAGTTCAACGAGAGAGTATAGGATAAACCAAGGAATATCAAATGCGGGCCAACACAGAGGAGAGCCCATCATGACCAATAGTTTGGCAGGACATCACAATCATGTCTGTAAAAAAGGGCATACAGCGGTTGTGGCAGCAGAGAAGCAATCATATTTCAGTTGGCTGTCGAATAACAGATATTAGATTGAGTACAACACCTTAATAAAAGAACAAAAGGAAATGAAGAAAAGAGAAAGAGCATTACCTACAACATACATGGCAGCATCCTTGTTTAGAGCAGAAATGATAACCTTCTTGTTTCCACCCTTGATTATCAACCAATCAAACAATAATTTTCAATTCAGAGAAAGCTTAAGAAAAGTTTCTCAGTAACAGACAAATGAGAATTTTAAAACCTTAACAGTGGCGGAACCAGAATTCTGGAATAAGGGGGGCTAAAAAAAATTTTGGACGCACACAAGACAATGTCAAGTCCTAGCAGGATAAGAACCAAGCATAAGAAGATTAATCCTTCTATCCCTAACCTTAAAACAACATGAAACATGAGGCAACTTTATTTAGTAACCTTGTAAAGCTGTGTTAGTCGAACAAAAACCATTCCACCTCCAGAACAGTAGTGCAACATATACATTTTACACCAACATGTTTTGGTACATACAAACCAAGCATCTTATTCTAAACATACAGACAGTCGATTTCCTTCGCGGAGATACCTAAAAACCAGAAGGGTTTGTGAAAGCTTTTGAGATAATGGAAGTATGCCTATTGGAAGTAGATTCTGATTCAGCTGAACAAACTACAAATTAAACAAGGATCACATTTGGATAAAGCGCACTCTAAATTCAAATTTAAAAGCTACCACTTGCCTAAAATTCCAGAACTCAAGGCAGCATCCACAAGCTTATTCTTCCATAATTGCGGTATTTACCTAACTAAAAAGTACACGAACATAAACTTGGATCTTTTCCTTTTAGAAGAGCAAACATTTACCGTTCTATGATCTTGGCTGGGTGTAAGAAGGTAATGGAGCATTACTCAATCTCCGCATCATTGCATCAATAATCGATATAAATCTAGATATATATTAACTCTCAATCATCAAACCCTTCTGCAAAACCGAATTTAATAAGAACTAACATGAAACAAAATCCTTACCTAATATTGTTCATCTTCTGAACACTAGGTAGCTAACTGTCCGTCCGATTCTTTCCTCTTTTCTTTCTTCTTCCGGCTCTGCTAACAAGAACTCCACCAATATGATGAATATGGTGGACTAAAATGGTAAGTTGGAATTTTTTAAGGGTAAAACACTAACCTGGTGAGGTTTTAGAGAAAAAAAGGGGAGGCTACAGCCAGGTTTAGTCAACCTGTGCTTCCGCCCCTGAACCTGAAACTACTTTTTGGTCTGATAAAAGTTCTACTACCATACTCGAAGGTCCTTCATCGTTCACATTACAACTGTCACCGCCAACGGCTCAATTAACTTTTCCAGTCAAGAGAAAAAATGAGCCTAAAAACCCATCTAGCATTTTGCGAGACTAATACAGTTGATACAGAAAAGATAAAAACCAAAAATAAAGAGCATATGATCGCAGTTACACTAACCTTTGGCCAGGTGTGCTCATGCCAATTTGGTAAATGTAAACTTTCCCAATTCCTTAGTCTCAAATCGAATTACAGTATGCGGCAAAACCTGTTCCATTAGACTTCCAATCCTTCAACATAAAACAAATTTTATAAGAAACAAACTAAAAACCATATACTACAAGTCATTCAAACACCATCCGCACCATGCTAACAACACATATCATATCAAATTACTCGATATAAAACCAAAATCACAAAAGGCTTTAAATCCTAACTGAACAGAGTGTGCAGAGATGTCTAGTGACCATCAAACAAAAAAACATCAATTGAGAAATTAGTACTTAAATAAACTACTCTTTTTATCCTCGGAGAAATCCTGCAAACATGAAACACCAAAATCTACCATCTAAGATTCATATCTAATCATATTTCATACAACTAACTTAAACGGATAAAACCACATACAATCCAAAAAAAAATTAAAAAATTAAAAAATTCAACAATTAAAAAACAAATCTAAAACTCAACAACACAAACCCCAAACTTCTTAACTGCATTTGCAGTCCCTTACAACACCTGAATCACGGAAAATAAAAATACAAAAAACAATTCAGAAATCAAATCAACATCTAAAACAAAACATAAGATTAAGATGTGTATATGAAACACATAGAAAAGAGAACTATCACCGAAAGCTGGATGTTTTCCTGGCCAGATTTATGTTCTTTGTAAGTTCCAGAATATCTGAACCATGGGACAGCTTTAGAAAACTTGATATTTTTTTCTTCCAAATGTCCAAACTGAAACAACAACATCAACTAATCAATCATCATCAGAAAATCAAAAACAAAATTGAAGAAAAAATTGAAAATAACAAAATCTTAATGTAAAATCTCTGCGGCATCTTACCTAATAAAGAGAATTTTCATCATAAATATCTTCTCTTTCATCTGCAAAATACTAAACTCGCCTTTCTTCACTTGTTTAAGACGACCTCGAATAGATCTGGTGAAGTGAAAGATTATTAGGATTTTGAAATTGGAAATTTTTGGGTTTTTTAAGAGATGGTGAGAAGATGAAGTTAGGGGTTTTGCTTAATGGTAATGAATATAGTTCAGGGTTTTTCGTTTTGAAGGTGACAAAGAAACTGTTTTCTTCGGATTTCTTTGGATTTGTCAAAGGATTTTTGTTTTGGGAGATAAATGAAGATGGAGAAAGGGGTTTGAGTTTAGAAGAAACAACAGGGAAATCACTTGATATTTTTCAGTTTCACCATTATAGAAGAGGGGGTTTCTGAGGGAGAGGCTTTTCAGATTTGTTTCATGGAGGAGATGAAGATAGGAAGTAGAAAGAGAAATAAAAAAAGAGTGAGAGAAAACCGAGAAAGAAATGAAAGAAAGGGAAGACTAGAAAAAAAAAAGAAAAAAAAAGAAAGAGGGACCACATAAACTAGTTCCTCCTGCATACTTGATTATAATCCACGTGGAAACTTTATTTTTCCGAAATTACCCCCAAATATTAATACTTCCACGGGACCTCTTTTTGTTTCTATCACAACCCTAGTTAGTAATTCGGGATTCGGCAAACGTACGAGTATTATACGGTTTTGTAAAATCCAGAATCGGTCCAAAATTCGGTCAACGAGACATGATTCGTCAGTAATTCGGAACGGCATTCGTACGTGTATAATTCGATTTATAAATGTGAGTTCGGCTCTGAAAATTCGGTATCTATATATACTAAATAATTTGCATTTATAAGGTCATAGACCAATTTTTATACATATGTGTGAGTTATTTAAAGAAAAAATAAACTTAATATGATGATATTAATAATATATACAACATTAGTCATCCAAGAGGACGTGGTATAGTGGTTTAGATGCTTGGTTAGTAAGTCTGAGATCTCTCTCACCTTCACATTCAAATCTCTTCAGTCATTTTTGTTTCATAAAAATTAAAACAACGTCTAATATTGGGTGGTGTATATTCGGGAGGAAGTAAAGCCCAAAAAGTGGGGCATTTGAAAACGTAAAAGCTAAAGAATTTATGGCTAATTAAGCGGACGTATCATTCAGGATTCGGGATACGTAAAATTCGTGAACGATTCGCGAATAATCCGGGAATGCCACATAATACGCGACTTGAGTTCGGAGTTGCAAACGTACGCGAATAAGACGGTAAAATTCGTGATACGGAAAAATTCGCGAATGATTCGTGAATCATTCGCGAACTTACTAACTAGGATCACAAATACGTCTATCTTTGGGAGACTGTTTCCATAAAGATTATCTTCGGAAGTCGTATCTGTAATGCCATAACAGACTTAATAAATTCATTGTCCACTAGTGACTGAGTCTTGTTTTTTTAATTTAAGATGTTTATGTGTGCTTATTGATATGCTATCTGTTTCGTTTGTATATATAGCTGTTTAAAGTGATAACAAGCATGTATGTTGTGAAATAAAGTTTTGAAACTTGGGAGTAATGGTCCTTGTCATCATGGTTTACCCAAAGGTGCACCTGATGGTAATGTATCTATTCTAATGTTTCATTTGTGTATAGTAAAAGTGTAGACAACATTGAAGTATGGCAGAGTTATGAAGAACAGCGGGAGTATGATAACATTGTTTTGTTTATCATCGTAAATGAGTACTTGTTCTTGCTGTTTAACTTGTTTGATGTTTATGGTGTTTAGGAACGGAAAATAAGTGGGAAATCACTGCAGAAAGTCTCTTTGGAGACATAACTCATACTGAACACAGAACAAGTCTCGAGTGAGACACAGATGATCTTTTCAGAGATTAATCCAATAAAGAGATAAATAAAGGTCTCGACGGAGACGTGTTTTCATTTTAAGACAAAGGTTTTCTCTTCAGAGATATATCTCTTATTGGGCCAAGTCTCTTCGGAGATGGTTAAATGTCTCGACGGAGACATATCTCATATTGAGAACAGAGAAGAGCTCTATGGAGATAAAGGGTCTCGATAGAGACATCTCATATTGAGCCAGATCTCTTCGGAGATGTTTAAAGGTCTCGGCGGAGACACGTTTCTTAATTGAGACATAACGGATCTCTTTTGAGGTCATTAAAGATCTCAGTTTGAGATATAAAGGATCGTAAATTTATTGAGACAGTTGTATACTTTATATGTTTCGACGGAAACATGCCTCTTAATTGAGTCAGTTGTATACTTGTCTCTATGGAGACGAATCTCAATATTATCAAGGAAATCCTATAAAGTTGCGATAAGAGCATATAAAGTTGCAGAGATTGATTCAAGTTTAAGTTTTCTGGTTTGAAAATAAAGTGTAAAGTGCAGATTGTATTGGCACAAGGTTAAGCCATTTAAAGTATAAGCATAAAGTTTAAAGTACAGTTTACTTGAGCGTAAGATGGTCCGTCTAGTTTTCTGATTATATAAATGGCGTATGCATCTCTTAAATGGTGTATAGGTCTCTATGGTCGAATCCTAGCGTACCTTTTAGACTCGAGCATGCAATTTTAGTAAAGAGTTTTTTGTTGATAACCAAAATGGGAGAATGTTAGACTTAATGTTGGTTTAGCAACAAATCATGTTTAGGTTAAGGTAATCCCTGATTAGTTTAAGACAATCCAGTTTAGTATAATGCATATTATGGTGTGATTATTGTTTTAATCACATATATAATCCTGTTTAGTATGAACTAATCTAGCTTGAGTTGTCCTATGAGCTGTCTAATATTGCCATGAGCTGTCACTCCAACTCATGATGGAAAGGTTGGAGAGACATGTGGAAAGCATGACTAGGACTCTCTTCTAGCCTCACTTGTTTTAAAAGGAAAATCAGTTTTCATTCATCAATTAATGTGAGGAAATAGAAGTAGATAAAAGTCATGAAACCAAAAGGATATTGCTTTCTATTTCCTTATTGTTAATCTGTTTTGGGTATATACCATATGTAGTGTTTTCTAGCTATGTAAGGTGTTGTTTTTGTGTTGTAAGAGCATGTTTATACTAGGTTTATGTTTGTTTCAGAATAAGGGTTTCCTATAATCATGTTTAAGCATAAAGTATGTTGATTATGAAACTGAAATTCCAACACATATGACTTTCAAGAACTATGTGATTGATCAAGAACACTCAATCACAAATCATGGGTTTCACGGTTCTACCAAAACAAGTTTCGGTTCTACCTCCATGTGACTACTATGCATAGTCACACTAGCTTTCCAAAATTCGGTTTACTAGGTACTAGGATCGGTTCCCCACATATATATGGTATCTAACTTGTACTTTCTACACATGTCCATAGGATCGGTTTCCCTTTGCCTAAAAACGTGTTGCACATGTCCATAGGATCGATTCCCCTTTCTACTAAAAAATTGTTGCACCTCATACAATGATCGATTCCCCTTTGTGATAGGTTGCACCTCTTACTAGGATCGGTTCCCCTTTACTCATCGGTCATACCAATAACACAAAATCGATCGTACCATCTCAGGTGATTACTTAAGATCGGTTTCACTAATAAAAGTCATACCAATACAAAAGTCAGGCCTTTGTGAATAGTTTTACCAAGAACATAAACAATTCATGAGCGGTTATACTAATCATACATATTGGTAGTTCAAAAGATATGCAATGAATAACAATACCAATAATGCCTGGCGATTTCTCTTTCGATTCACAAAACAAGTTCATGAATTTACTTCCTTAAAACAAATGTAAAACATTGTTTTCTAGGATGAAATCTTCACCTTATACCCATAGATAATCATAATAGCATTCAAACGATTATGTCGATGTTTTATATATAAAGTTTACTGGTTAAGAAATAAACCTCGTATTGTATTCCTTAATACTATGTCTAACTAGAGTATAATCATTCATGCTTCGTAGTTTTGTTTTCAATATGCACGACTTGAAAGATACGTTAGGGAATGAAACAGTTCAAGTCAAATATCACTAACCTCAAGTGGAAGGATGATGTTGTCGTTATAGATCCTTGCTTCTTCACTTCTTCAAGTCTTCGCAATACTTGTAATATCTCATATCCTAATACTTTCAAGATAACCTATACGAAGTTGACTCTAGTACATAATCAAGCGACTCTTTAGATGAGTTTTGGCTCACTAAAATATGACAATCAAACTTGACATACCAACGCTTGATGGGTTCAACCGATCTATGCTCTAACAGTAATCATACTATCATGAAATGCCTTCGTCTTTTCCTTGTAAATCAGTGACCTTTAAAATGCATCATTGAGAATCTCTTATAACTCTTGGAGTTGCAACTTCCTTTACTTTCCAGCACCATCCAACTCCATATTGCATTGCTTAATAGCCCAAAACGACTCATGCTCAATTTCAACGGGTAAATGACAAGGTTTACCGTAAAAAAGCCTAAAGGGAGACATCCCAATAGGTGTCTTGTATGCGGTTCTATATTCCCACAAAGTATCATTGAATCGCGAATTCCAATCCTTCCTTGTTGGATTCACCATCTTATGTAGAATGGATTTCACCTCTCGGTTGGAAACCTTGGCTTGTCCATTTATTTGTGGATGATAAGGTGTTGCAATCCAATGAGACACATTGTACTTCCTTAACAAGCTTTGCAAGAACCTGTTTTTGAAGTGTGATCCCCCATCGCTAATTATAAATCTTGGAATTCCAAACCTTGCAAAAATATGAGCTTGCACAAAATCCGAAACCACTTTAGAATCATTAGTTGGGGTGGCCTTAGCTTTCAGCCATTTAGAGACATAATCAAAAACAAGAAAGATATAATAATTCCCACTAGAATTGACAAAAGGGCCTATAAAATCAATTCCCCATACATCAAAAACCTCAACAAATTGAATAATAGTTTGTGGCATTTGATTTCGAGCACCTAAATTGCATGTTCTTTGGCATCTATCACATGTAGTACGAAACACATATGCATCCTTAAATAAAGTTGGCAAAAAGAAACCACATTTTAGTACCTTGAGAGCGGGTCTCTTGCTCCCAAAGTGTCCTCCGCAAGCATAGGAGTGACAAAAACACGAGATAGAACTGAATTCAGATTTGGGAACACACATTCGTATTACTTGGTCACTACAATGTTTCCATAAGTATGGATCATCCCATATGTATTAGTTGCCTAACTTCTTAAGATTGACCTTCTCAACACGAGACAAGTTCTTTGGGATTTGTTTAGAAACTAAGTAACTAACAATATCAGTGTACCATGGTTCCCCAAAGGCAATTGAGAATAGTTGCTCATCTTGGAAACTTTCACGCAATGGGATAGTTTCCTTGTCCATAGCAAGAAGTCTCAAGTGATCCGCAACGGTGTTTTCAGTTCCTTTCTTATCTTTGATCTCTATATCAAATTCTTGCAAGAGTAAAATCCATCGTATAAGCCTCGATTTCGCCTCTTTCTTTGTAAGCAAGTACCTAAGTACTGCATGATAAAAAAAGATAACAACTTTCATAACGATTAGATAAGAGATAAACTTTTCCAAAGCAAAAACAATAGCTAACAACTTTTTTCCATTGGTTGTGTAGTTTTGTTGGGCTTCATTGAGTGTCCTAGAAGCATAATAAATTGCATGAGGTATCTTCCCCACAAGCTTCCCAAGCACCGCACCAACCGCATAGTCACTTGCATCACACATAAGCTCAAAAGGCTTGCTCCAATCCGGCGGTTTAATGATAGGGGTGAAATCAAAAGTTCTTTCAAACGTTT
Organism: Papaver somniferum; assembly: GCF_003573695.1. Classification (NCBI taxonomy): domain Eukaryota; kingdom Viridiplantae; phylum Streptophyta; class Magnoliopsida; order Ranunculales; family Papaveraceae; genus Papaver; species Papaver somniferum. Next base: position 139,975,586 of record NC_039362.1, read on the forward strand.
GAATGCCGCCACACACTTTTCATCAAAGTTAAAAACCACATGTTTTTGCAATAAGTTACAAAGTGGTGATGTTTTCAATTAACTCTCTAGCTTGTTCCACCGTCTTGTTCACTAGTGCACCACCACCCGCAGCGTCAAGAATATTCCTATCACTTGCTTGTAGTTCTTCATAGAAGTATTGGATAATCATCGCATCACTGAATTGGTGATGAGGGAAACTTTCCACCAATCTATTGTATCGTTCCCAACACTTATACAAGGATTCTCCCACATTTTGCTTCATCCCACAAATTTCCTTCCGGATGCAGGAAAATACCTCTCTAAGAAAATTTTCTTCAACCCGTTCCATGTAGTGACACTTCTGGATGGCAAATAGTATAATCAATCCTTAGCGCTGTCCGCCAAAGAAAATGGAAAAGCTTTCAACATTGAACCATCAACATTAGTCTCCGCTGGTAACATTTCCATGACTATGGTATGGAAATCTATAAGATGTTTGTTTGGGTCTTCATTTACCATGCCATGGAACTTTCGTAACTCTTTAATCAACCCCGGCTTGATCTCGAAGGTTGAGGTTGTTTAGATACACCATTGTTGTGTATCGATCTTGTGAGAAGCCAAGTCCTTGAGTGTACGATCACTCATTGCTTCTTCTTCTTCAAAAGGTGGTTCTTGTTCAACCGGAACCTCTTGTTATATAACTTCTTCTTCTTGATAAAAAGTCACCTCTTCTACTTCTAGCTCTTTTTTTTTCGTCTCGTCAATTCTTGCTTGGGGATTGTTCCTTCACGAGTAGTTATCCCGCACCTTGGATAGTTCTAATTTTTGGGAGCCAGGGATTAGTACCTGAAAAACAATTCTCGAAAACAAGTGATAACAAGAGACAAGAAACAAAAAGCAAAGATATAAGCAAAAAAAAAACACTAAAAACTCAATAACTAGTCGTATACCTCTCCGGCAACGGCGCCAAAATTTGATCGCTATTGTATGCGTCAAAAATAATATTACTTTCTCACTACTCAAAATATAATATAGCAAGCGAAAGAAATGATCGTTCCCACAGAGAGGTCTTGGATTGTCAATTTGTTTCGATTTCTTATGTAAAACAAGGGAGGATTTTCTGATTTTTATGAACTAAAATAAAATAAAAGCAAAGCACACAAATCAAGGATGTGAAAATATTGGATAAAGGTTTTATCTTCAATGGTCAACAACAAGTATAGAATGCATGATTAGAATTCGCATTTAATCTCGCTATCATCATAAGCCTTAGAATACCTTATTGCAAGAATACTCTGTAAATTTCCTAAGTCATCACACTTCCATGTAAAACGATGCAAGTATGAATACTACCTAGAGAATAACTCGACACCTTACTCTAATCAAGTTCAATTCCCAAAGAGCACTAAGATTTGTGAAATAGGCTAATCAATGCAATTGAAATACATTGCGCAAAAAATTCGAACAAAGGTCAATTTCTATATATGATTACAAGGATGTATCACTACAAACTGTAATCATATCATGTTACTCGTATTCAAGGTTATCGCTCGATGATGAACCCTAAATTAGATATAGTTATCGCTCGATGATGAACCCTAAATTATCTATAGATATGGATGTAAGTTCAATCAATTTTAGACTTAACTAAACAAACATTCAATCATATTGCAATACATCAATCATGCAATTATTGTACACAGTAAAAATCAAACGATAATATTGAGATAAAACTAATTCATAAAATCAATAACTTGGTTGCAAAATCCAACTACATCTTTAACCAATAATAAAAACTTAGTTACTTATATTTTTGGAAATCATCATAGAAAGCAAAGAAGAAAATTATCATGTGAAACCCTAGAAAACAAGTAGGAGTCTCCCTAATGGAGATATGTCCCGGTTTAGAAAACCCCAACTATTTTTATATACTCCCATCTCTAAATTTAGGTCACGGTCTTAACTACAGATCCTGGCCAGGACTTTGGTTCTCTTCCTTTATTATTTGCCCCAATTTCCTCGAGCCCACAACAACAACACATAACTCAGCCACAGATCCGAGCCCACTACTTGATATGCCTGTCAGTTTTTTGAAACAGACAAGCATGGTTTTTAAAATAGTACGATTCACGCTTTGGAGCGTACGCTTCGCTTCAAATTTCATCATTTCGCTTCGAAGCGGTCATGTGAAGTGCATCTTTCATGAAGCGAACGCTTCACGCTTCAGAGCGTACGCTTCGCTTCAAATTTCAGCATTTCGTTCCGAAGCGGTCATGTGAAGCGCATTTTTCATGAAGTTTTTAAAATTTCCCCTAATTTTCAAAGCTTTTAAAAGAAAAATGTGAATGTTTTAAGGGGGAATTAAACACCCGACCTCCCACTCGCCCGAAGTAGGTTGAGCTGGTGTACACACGCTTTGTTTTTGATAAAAATTAGACTTATATAAAATTTATATAGATATTATCTTCCTAATAAATTTATAATTACTAGTTACGACTAATTTATTTATAAGAAAACATCTGCTTCAAACATCAACCATGAAGCGACGCTTCACGCTTCGATATACGCATCGCTTCCTAAAAATGAAAAACGCTTCACACTCCGCTTCACACTTTCAATACCTTGCTGACAAGCCAATTCAGTCCATACTTACCAGTTAACAGTTCAATTACTTACTCTTCCAATATCTAAGGCCATGTTAAACCAGTAGCAACAACAACTTATTTCAATGCCATTCCTTCAGCTTCAAGTACCGCCATCTTCTGTGTTATAACTGCCATTGTAAAGTAACCAGCAAAATCATCTCCTCTGTTGTAGCTCTATATTGCATTTCAGCTCTTGCAACAGCTGCTTCTAACTCAAATTCATCAAGCCCTGCACCTCAGCTCAGTTGCATCACTCAAATTCAACAAAAATCAGACTACAACTTACATATTAGTTTATGTTGACGACATCATAGTAACCGATCAAGTTCTTATCTTATTGATAAGTTATATGTTCCTGGATATTCTCGACTTCGACCAATGGTGGTTTAAGATAGATGAGTCTGCGTTTCTTTTTGAATGTTTGTTTCTCACCTTGAACCTTGCACACAATACTATACCTCTCTCTCTTTTCCGTGTCTCATTTTTTTATGTTTGTTTCTCACATTTTTCTTTCTCTTTATTAAACTGAAATCAAACTCCAAATCTAGTATCGAACTTAATCCAGTATCTTGTCGTCGGAATCTCTTTGGTGAAACCTGAAACGAGCTCACTGGAACAACTAAGGTAAATAGTATATATGTAATCCAGTTTTTAAACGCTTTTGAGATCTCTTGTTATATTATTTTTCAAAAATGTATATGCCGCAAAGTATCTCATATCCTTTCATCTATGAACTTTGTCTCAACGTGCGTATTTACTTTGTCAAGATGTTCTTCTCCTCTTAATTTGCTTTTTCATCTTATTTCCAGGTATTAGACCTTCACTTAAGTTTGCAGATATCTTTCGTCCTTTAGTGGGTTTTAATGAAGTGGAAAGGATTCTCGTCATGTAAGTTTATCCTTGTATATAGTTATTTTTATCTCCCTATTCATGGTCTAAGGCTAACTCTTGAAAGTAACAAGCAATGGGATGACAAAAGGTGCATCATCTTGACCTGCAGTTCCACTTCAGGTTCATGCTCATTAACTGCCTACAAAACTTACCCCTTCAGGGTATCAGCGGGGGCGTACTAACAAGGAATCTGTAAGTGATCCTCATGGTAACCTTCCAACTTTCTATGAGAAGGTTTAGATGCTTCTCATATGGATCTCTGAATAGGTACTTATCTTAATCCTGGCTTATGATTCACGGTGTGCAGAGTAACGATTTGATGGTATTATTCTTTTTTGTTTATAAAATTTGGGAAATTCATTTAAGGGTTTAAAGAATTCAAGAGAGTTGACTTAATATTTGTTCCGCAACTTTAATTCCATGTGTTTTATTATGTATTTTGTAGATTTTAATAACGGGGTTTATCAAAAGTAAAACTAATCAATGTCTTTGGGTAATAATTAAGCATACAGTCGGATGTCGATAATGTAAGTATATACTTTTAATCAATACAATGCATGTATTCGTTGTGTACCAAATAATATAACTAAAAGTTTAAAAGAGTTATGTTGATCAAGTAGCATGACAGTAGGATCATAGATCAAGTAGCATGATAGTAGGATCACAGGTCAGTTGAAAAGTTTTGGTGTCTATTTCTGTTTTGTTGTTATTCAGTATATTTGATACTTGTTTCTTTGGGACATGTATATTCCTTGTATGTGTATGGAATTAACTTTCCTTGAAATGCAGGTCATTCTAGAATACACATTCTTAAACCGCATGGCACGCTGTTTCAACAGGGATCGTGTTTACTAGTCTACTACAAACCAAGGTATGTGGTTACACAGTTTTGACAGACATTTAGGAGTTGAATTGCCACACGAGCCTTGTGTTGTTATCATGTCTTCATTTCTATTCAGTACCTTGTATTCCATGGTTTTTTTCCTTCCATTATGCACCTTTTCACTTGTTTGAATACTTTCTAATGTAAGTTATTGTTGTTTGCAAGAAGAAGTTAGGAGTGGAAGTGTTTTGTCGCGAAGTTATAGCTACGACTGGGTATATAATTTCTTAGTTAAGATTATGCTCATAATATTTGTACTACACATAACTTGTATTCCCTCGGAACATATAAATCCATCTAGTATTTCATATAACTTGACTTAGCACAGATTTCCATTTTCCTTAATGTGTAAAATTTTATTATGTTGAATGTGTGATTGAATCTTGTTAGAGCATTGCTCGGTCGAAATCACAAGTGTTGCTATCACAAACTTGTTGTCCAATTTAGTTGATCAAAATTATATCTTGATTTCTAGTATACATTTAGTCAAGTCTAGGATTAGGATAGAAGTGTGTAGCTAAGTATCGGATATCATTGCGCTCAACAGTTTGAAGGCGAAGATCAACCAAAGCTATGGAGAACTTCTTCAACAAAAGGTAAGTGAAGACTGAACCACCTATTTCTCAAGTTTTCACCTTTCTATCTTTGAGACATTATCGCATGACTAAATTAGACAATACATGCATAATAGAAATTTAGAATCAAGTTTATCTTGAATGTCGTTCTCGAAATATGACCTACTAAGCTTAAGAACATTTGTTCATACTTGATGAATTTGGTTAAGAACAATTTATTTTTATGACCTAACTTATGATTCAAGATTTAATCATTTGAAAATAGCCTGGAACAGTGATGTGTCATTGATGTTATTCGAGAATGTTTCTAATTGATTATTAGAGAGATCTAAAACTAATGTAAATCTAAATACATGCCACTATGCATACCAGTTCACATACTAGGGTAACTGTTATAAGTACAGAGCGGCAATACATGTACCCAGTACACGTACCGGTATAGGTATAGTTCGGCAACGATATTTTGGTACGTATACCCGGTATCCATACTATAAAAAGTCTTTTGACTCGTAAACCAGGAAGGTACGCGTACCTAGTATGCAAATCGGAAAATATCTGTTGGTTTCCAAACCGAAAAGGTAGTACCCAGTACGCAAACCATAAAAGATCTGTGAGTTCCTGAACCCGTTTTTTGTCTTAAGGGTACACATACCATGTACACGTACTATGACAAAAAAAATACTCACGCACAGGTACAGTAAATGTACCAGGTACATGTACTTACCTTGTTGAATATTTCAGATGCATCAGAATTATTTCTATGAGATAATCGTCATTGAACAACTCTCTAAAAACACTATCTAGACATGATTGATCTCAAGTGTTACTGAAGATTAAAGTTTAAAGTGTTGTATGAAAATGGTTAAGCTTATAGTTCGATTGGTTAGTTTCGGATAACCTTTCATGAACAAGTCATTGTACACGGTTCAGTTATGGTTCATCCTAACCAGAGTGTATATTCTATTATGTTAATCTCAAGTCAAGTTTTTCATCTAACAATGATTATTGATTGCTTGATTCCAAAGCTACCTTAGCTTAAATTTAATGCAACCTTGACCCTGAAATTCTATATAAGGAGAACCTCTAACAACTGGGATTTCTGAATCCCTGACACTATTCTTGTGTGTCCCAGTTGTAAACTAGAGTCGTCCTCTCCTTCAAACCATTCTAGGGTTTATCGACTAAAAACACTTCACCAGGGATTCATGAAGTTAGGTCCAACTATATTTATCTTGATAGTTCGAGTATCGTGATCTTACTTTTATTGTAAAGTTTATAACTTGGATACAATCAAAGTTTATAACTGGGATACAATCAAAGTTTATAACCAGGGATCAAGCTCACACACTATTCTTGTGTGAGCTTGATCCAACAAAAAATATAGATAGAAATCGCAAAGTTTCTTCGTCTCAGACTTTGTGATTCCACAAGTTTATACTTATGAGGTGAATAATAATCTAGGATGCTCTCTGGAGTCATAAGACTGGATTTTGAGGTTCGCCAGACTTTGTCTATTGCAATCGATTTCCTACCTCACCTTGATATTTGATCAGAACGAAATCACATATAGAATTATCTGTGGGAGGCAGATTTGTTTAAAGTCTTCATTTAAGTTGAATCAAATCTTAGGATGTAAAGGACGTTAACTAAGGGAATCAATTTCGCGGAGTCCTGCTGGGATTCAAGATACGTAAGGAGCGCGACTGTAACTGAAGTAGTGTAACAGTTTAATTCGGTTTCAACTATGTTCCATTCCAAAGTTTTGATAGTAGGCTAGAGTCTGTAGCGGCTTAATACTGTTTGGTGTTCAAATCTGGACAAGGTCCCGAAGTTTTTCTGCATTTGCGGTTTCCTCGTTAACAAAATTTATGGTGTCTGTGTTTTTTTTTTTTCGCATTATATTGTTTATCTTTATAATTGAAATATCACAGGTTGTACGTAAATTAATCAAAGTAGATATATCCATCATTGTTTGTTGGATATGACTTGATTGATCTTGGATATTGATCTTTGGAATCGTCCAAGTACTCTCACAGAATAATCAGGTTCACGAACTAGTTTCTGTTTGCATTCTGATTGCGAGAGAAAGAGATATAAACTCTAAATAGTATTTAGGTTTAATCCATACAGGTTTCCTAAGAAAAAGTTGGTGGTGTATTTTGATACCCCGCGTTTTCATATCTAGGATTTAATGAAAGAGGTAATTAATTTTGAATTCCGCCATGTTTCCGGTAATTATTTTTGAATTCCAGGTTATCTCAGGCTGGAGATGAACATCTAGTCAATATTGACCAGGTCAATGTTGACTCGCAGTAATTTTTTTGCTGTTACAAAAAAAATCGTAATTACTTGCAACTGTTTCAGCTCGTCACGTATTAACGGCTTATGCTTGTTACAAAAATGACATGTAGTAACGGCTTGTGAATGTTACGACACTCTTGTTAGAGAAAGGGTTATGGAGTGAGAGCTCTCATTGGATTTGAAAGAATTTGATCAAAATAGATCAAATTAGGTGCTACTGTGGGATGAGAGCTCTCACCCATACACCCAAAATCAATCATACACTCATTCAGATGAATGAGTGTGTGAAAGTCGTCACCAGGAGGCTAAATTTCTTCCGCTCAAAGAAAACTCATGAAAAATGGTTGATTTTGTGCCGCTTAAAGAGATTTACTAGTTTTTTATTTGATTTAAACTCTTTTACGGGGGCGCCACTGGAGTTTTATTTTTAAAAAAAAACCTGGGAGGCAGAATTTCAGCCATATGTGGAGAAATTCTGCCTCTTAGTTTACAAATTTGCTCTTCTACAGTCAGGCAGTCACTCTTTCAGCTAGTCTCTCATTCGTTTTGGCAGTGAATGAGTGTTAAAAACACTCATTCCATATCCCTTGCTCTTACAAAAAAAATTGTAATGTCTCTCCTTTGTTACGACTTGATACATAGTAACGTCTTGAGTCTGTTACAGACGGCGTTACAACCCTAAATTCGTAAAGGCTACCTGTCGTACGAAAAATTTGTAATATGCTATTATGAAACGGGTAAAAGCCGTTACAATCCATTCTTGTAACAGTATTCTGTACGAATCAAGAAATTTGGTATAATGGAGATACATATTTGATCTGATCGGAGATGATATTACTATGAATTTGTTTCAAAATATGAGTACTCGTCACGGACATAAAAATTGCGTATTTATTTTGAGTTTTTGTGGTGACATAGCTAGATCAAACTTTGTCGCATATATCTATTGAGCTCTATTTTGGTGATTTAGCCAAATCAGACCCTTTTTCTTTTTTGCAAATTTTATTCCGTAATGCACGTATATTCTGGTTTGAGTGAACTTTATGGTATTTAGTTTACTTCTTTGTTGATGTATGGGACTTTTTTCTCCAGCTACAATCTTAGTTATGTTCTTCAAGAATAAGGTGTGCCCCATTGAATGTTTGTTCTGGTTTCGCCACTGCCTCAACACGATTTTACCCAAATTCCCACACAAAATCCGTATAAACCTTGTTAACTTAAAGCTCCGCATAAACAAGTATATGCATGAAACAAAAAGAGGTACGTATAGGCAAACTAGATAAACATCCGTTTGTTAAAGACCAACTCAATTACCTGCTTTGTTAAGAAATTTCACCATAACATGCAAACTTAGAATTTTTTTCTCATGTTCCTTTGAGATAAAAGAAAAATCCGATACAAAAACATGGATCCACGAAACTGACATTTCAAGATCGTGGTAAGAAATTGATAACCAAAAGAAAGACGTGTAGGCTCCAAGCAAGGTGCATTTCCTTCCCTTTTCCACGTAGGTATTTACAAGTTTCATTGGTTGGTTGGCGGTCACTGGTTGACTTGGAGGTTACTTACTATTTATGTACTTACTTACCGAGTAAAGGTCCCATAACAAAAATGTGCAGTTAATACAACTATATTTAGCATATGCTTATCTTCGCCTAATAATAGCCAAACCTGACACGTGGATGTAGATAAACGGTTTAGAAATCACTTCCCACTTTATAGCATTTCCTTGCAATTTAATCGCTTTCGTTGTATCAACTTATCACTTCTAGTTGCTAGTGTCTAGTAGTATAAAAAGGGAACAACGCCCATCGCCCATCAATTCAATATAAACAATCACACCCTCAAGAAGAAGAAGACAGTCCCTAAGATGGGGGCTATACTATCGAAGACGAAGAGATCAGTATTGTCGACAAACAAGTTACGCCACTTCACCCATCGGCATACTCTAAAACTAACATCAAAATCTAAAAATTTCATCTGCAAAGCATGCGGTTTACCGGGAATGGGTTTAAGATACCGGTGCAACAAACGGTGCGATTGGGATATACATGTAACTTGTGCAACTGTGTACACATATATCTCACTATCGGACACGTGTATACAGAAAGGTACGTGGAAAGCATGCAAGCCAAGACATCAAAACACGATGCGTCGCGAAGCACCAAATAAACCCCTAGGAGTTGCTTTATCTCATCCCCAGAAGAGGAGCTAAGATCAACGGTGGAGAGAAAGTCAGCTGACACGGACTGACAGGGGCAGAAGACACTTGTCTGACACGAGCAGACCCCTCAACCACCCGCATTAAACACTCTGAGCAGTGCACGTGTCGACCGACCTATGGAACGAGCGAAGATGCCTCCGCGGGATCGAGGGGGAAACGCAGACCTCTGCGTGATGGACACAAGACACTAGAAGAAAAGGTTCCAACGGTCTTCAGAGATGGGTCCCACGTTCCTACCTTATAAATACCCAATCTCCACAAAGGGGGAAGGGGATCGAAAAAACATCAGGAGAGAGAGAGAGAATAGCAAAGGTAAGGAATCCCATAGTGGAGAGAAATATGTAAACCCCAAGTCATTCAACTATTCGTGTAACCGTGAATAATATAGTAGAACAACAAACCCCGTGGATGTAGGCCTTAGTGCTGAACCACGTAAACCTTGGTCTTATTTACATTTCAGCACTTTACATTCATTTAGTTCCGCATGCATTTGCTTATATATGTTGCTTTCCTTTTATATTTGTACCCCATGCATAATCGCTACGCACGGGGAAGTTGGAGGAGGCCATGATAAACCCGTGGGTTTTGAGCCAATGAACCCACATCAGGGTATCATCATCGTAATCTCTTTAGACTTTAACAATTGATTGCGGGCATTCGGACCCCGCGTAGTTCGTGTGTCCACAATTTGGCGCTAGAAACAGGGACTTCGTCCCGGTAAAAGATTTATCTTGTCCTGTGATTTCATTCTAATTTGGCATACGATTGCTCCGATTTTATCAGCTCTGACTGTATAGATCATTCGTCAACAGTATTATATTCAAAAACCCACCTTTTGCCTTCGATAAGAGTTAGTGTTCCAAGCATGGGTTATTGTCCTAATCCGTCGGATTTATAATTTTCATAGTTTTTTTTATATACTAAAGATCGCCTTTAATAAACCCGCTTTTGAAAAATTGTATTTCGACAACTAACCCGCTTCACGCGGATATTCCCGTTTCTGTTTGAATAATTTTATACAGAGAGAACGTGTTGTGAGTAAAGAAGGCGAGTTTACGCTAGATTTCGTCAACAAAAAGGCACGTGATGGAGAAGACGCAAGAAGCAGGAAAATCCAAAGCTTTGTCAAAAGAAACACCCCGGACAACCCCGATCATCACCCGAAGCAAGCAGAAAGGAGATAAAACTAAAATGACCAATCGAAGGCAGGATACCACTGAAATCACTTCACCCATGAACGCTAATTCTGTTGCAATGGCGGCTCTCAGAGCAGCAACGATAAAATACGGGGAAGCCGCGGTAGTCCCGAAGGCTGCGGAGGCTAGCAATACCTTCGCCATGAGTCAACTTAACCAACCAAGGGAAAGGGTGGATGAATCCAGAACATTCCTACCCGCGCATCTGCTAACCTTTGGAATGCCGCTAACAAATAACCAGAATCAAACCATACCGGCGGCTCGGGCACCGCAGAGGGGCGCTCACTCCAATTTGGAAACACCAGCAACAGAAGTTGAACCCCTGCCACCTTTAGTACAGACCATGGAGGAGGGCGGCGCCACGGCTGTAGCGGCACGTGCGGGGACTCCCAATCAGGGGTCCAACCAATCACACCAACTAATGGCTGAGCTCGAGGAACTGAGAAGGAAACAACAGGTTTACGCAGAAGCTGTAGCACTTTTGGCCAGAGAAAATCAAGATTTAAAGGAGCGGATTGCTCTAAGCACAAAGACCAACCAACGACTTGATGAAGCAAGCTCCAAAGCACCAGAGCCAAACCAAGACTGCAGAGTCGTCCTAGCGACTAATGAAGACGCAACAAGGAGACATAGCGTATCCGACCCGGATTATGACGATGGAGAATCAAACGGAAATGATCTGAAGAATTTAGAACACCAACGCGCAATGGAGGAACTGCGAGATGAGATGATGGCAGAGATCAGACAATTGAAAAATAAACAAGGAGGGGGAAGGTTAGAAGAGGTTATGAGAGAAGCTAACTCCACGCCCCTGACGCATCGCTTGGCCAACACCCCTATTCCCCTGAAATGCCCTGTCCCGACGTTCGAATGCTATGATGGGTCCAACGACCCTGCTGCACATGTTCGGTACTACAACCGCGTCCTAGCGAGATGGGGACAGAACGACGCCGTACTCTGTAGATACTTCCCGTCAAGTTTGAAGGGATCGGCGTTATCATGGTTTGATAATCTGCCACCAAACTCCATACACTCATACGACCAACTGGCAGAGAAATTCTTAAGAACATACATGTACAACAAGACTGTAAACACTGGGATGGATAAGCTTTTTTCACTAGCAATCGGCTACAAGGAAACCACGAGGGAATACACAAACAGATGGCATAGGATCTGCCAAGCCATAGGAAGCGTGGACCCAGTGGTAAGCATCAATTGCTATAAGTGGGGCTTGGACCGAATGAGTCCCCTATTTGTTGAAATTCACGGGAGCGTGCCCAAGACAGAAGGCGATCTCCGAATAATTATCGAGAAGCACGCTCGACTTGAAGAAATTCAACGGGAAAACCCGAGGGCATATCCGCAGAGGGCTCACCGCACCAATTCAGCAGAACAAACCAATGGGGCCAAAAGGGGTTCCTCAGATGAGAGACCTCACGAAGATAGAAAGGAACGGAGGGATGAACGAAGAACAGGCGACCGAAAATTCGAAGACCAAGTTTACACGAAACTCAACGCTAGCTATGCTCGTATCCTGCGGGAGATCAAAGGGAGGGAAAACTTAGAATGGCCATGGTCTAAGGGAAAGCAGCCCCCAAGATCCGAGAAGTCTAAAGATTACTGTGAGTATCACTGTTTCAACGGACACCAGACCGAAAAATGCAAGAACCTTAAAATAATGATCCAAAAATTAATTGATGCGGGAGAGCTCAAACATTACATACGGAAGGAGGTTACCGAGGACAGATCCAAACGAACCAAACCAGTCCAACTTCCGGAAGAAAACCGAACAATCAACACCATCTCGTGTTCCGAAGCCACAGGACCCTCGCTCACAGCACAGATTGGAAAAAGGTTACGGAAGCAATTCGAAGATCGCTGCGAGTTATATAAGGTCGATGGGATAACAGTGGACGAACACGAAAAATGGATGGAATTACCTGTCATCTTCGATGCCGAGGATATCGAAGAAGATATGGAAGACCATAACGATCCCTTGGTCCTGACATTACCAATAGCGGGATGTAACCTCAAAAAGATCCTCATAGACGGGGGAAGCTCTGTGAATGTCCTATTCTATGACGCATTCAAGCGGATGAAGCTCCACGATGAACAGTTGATGACCTTTATCACACCATCTACGGATTCAATGGAGCGGCCACGAAGCCCTTGGGAGACATTGTGTTACAGGTTAACGCAGGGCCCATGAAACTGGATACCCGATTCAGTGTGGTGGATACCCCTTCCCCCTACAACGCCATTATTGGACGACAGTGGGTACACAAGCTCAAAGGAGTTGCGGCAACATACCACCAGTACCTCAGATTTCCAACACCTGAGGGAATTATGGAGATCAAGGGAGATCGAATCGCTACACGAGAATGCCAGGCCACTCAGGATCATATCAACAACGAGCAAGAAGAACAGCGAAAAATTCGAAGAGTAAGAAATCAAGAAACCACGCAAGAGAAAGCCGTAGAACTATTCCTTAAGGAAACCACAGGAAAAGGCTTGACGAAAGAGGGTAATGTCCGAGGCTCGGAAACAAGTACCTCAACAATCAACAAAGAGCAGAAACACGCCAAATAGAAATTAAAGAGCGCCCCAGTCCTCGGAAACCCAAGGCCTATGTTCACACCCGTGGAACCCACTAAGGAAATCAACATAGGAACGGAAGAAGACCCGAAGAGGGTCAAAATCGGGACCATCATGGGCGAAGGGAGAGAACATTCCTTAACCAAATTACTTAAGGAATATGCGGATGTGTTCGCCTGGAAGTTAGGAGATATGCCAGGGATCGACCCAAAAGTAATCCAACATGAACTACGCATCAAACAGGGCACACCCCCGTTCAGGCAGAAAATACGAAAAGTGGCTCCAGAATATCATGAGGCGGTAGAAACAGAACTTCGGAAGCTACTAGACGCAGGATTTATCAAGGAAGTCAAGTATCCTACCTGGATATCCAACATGGTCATTGTTCCTAAGAAAAATGGAGGGGTTAGAATATGCATCGACTTTACTAATCTCAACAAGGCGTGTGCAAAGGACAGCTATCCCCTGCCGAGCATAGATCAACTGGTTGAAGCAGTTGAAGGGTACGAGGAGCTGTCGTTTATGGACGGATACTCTGGTTACAACCAAGTAGCCCTGGCAGAAGAAGATCAGCAACACACAGCATTCTATACACCACATGGCCTTTATTGCTATACCAGAATGCCTTTCGGGCTCCGAAACGCAGGGGCAACATACCAAAGGATGGTCGATGCTATCTTCAAACCATGGATTGGAGGAACCCTAGAAGTCTACGTGGACGACATGCTCGTCAAAAGCAAGCTGCGTAAAAATCACCACCAGGACCTGAGGAATATTTTCAATGCAATGAGACAACATCACATGAAAGTAAATCCGGAGAAATGTACTTTCGGTGTCACCTCAGGGAAGTTCCTCGGTTATCTGGTGACGAAAAGGGGCATCGAGGTAGACCCAGCTAAGGTTCAAGCCATAGTAGAGATGCCGTCACCAAAGAATCTAAAGGAAGTGCAGAAGCTCAATGGGTCCATAGCAGCGTTAGGCAGATTTATTGCACGGTCTTCGGACAAGTGCAAACATTTCTTCAATATTCTTAAGAAAGGGAGCAGGTTCGAATGGACCGCCGATTGCGAGGAAGCATTCCAAAAGATCAAAGAACATCTAGCTTCGATCCCTATCCTGCAGAAACCTGACCCTGACGAAGTTTTGGCACTGTACATAGCAGCAACGGAGGACGCAGTCAGCGCAGTATTAGTCAAAACCAATACAAAGATAGAACAGCCTATCTATTACGTCAGCAAGACACTCAATCCCGCGGAAAGAAATTATACTAAGATTGAACAACTCATCCTCGCACTGGTATGGGCTACCCAAAAACTGAGAACCTACTTCCTAACTCACTTCGTCAGGGTACCATGCAGAGCACCATTGGAAGCAGTCCCCAAAAGCACAGGAAAAGTGGGCCGAATAGCCAAATGGAACACCCATCTGGACCAATTCAACATCATTCATGAAATTCAACATTCTCAGAAGTCCCAAGTTCTGGCAGATTTCTTAGCAGACCTCCCTCTAGACAACGACGAAGAGATCAAGGGAATACCAGAAGCAGAGGAAGCAATCAAGGATCCAATGGATATCCTAGAACCTACGAGTCATAGACAATGGGAAGTCTTCGTCGACGAATCTAAAAATAAGGAAGGGGCAGGAATAGGTATTGTCATCATCACCCCAACTGGAGAAAGGATCATACAGGCACTTAGATTGGAATTCAAAGAGCATACCAATAACATTGTTGAATACGAAGCTGTCATACATGCCCTACGTATAATAATAGAGATGGGGGTAACCGATGTAAGGCTGACAAGTGATTCGCAGCTGGTCATACGGCAAATCGCGCTCGAATATAATGTGTACGATGACACCCTTTCAGCTTACATGGCATTGGTCCAAACATTGGCTTCACAAATCCCGAACATTAAGTTCCGGCACTTATGCAGAAGGGACCTCAGGCATGCGGATGCCCTAGCATACATATCATCCATGTTGAGGGATAAAAATGCCGAAGGTATTAAAATAGCAAGGGTATACGAGCCTTCGATTGCATCTCAATTCTCCTTCGCTACCAATCAAGATACGATGGAAGAATATATTGAAGACCAAGTAGGAGAAGACATCCATAACGACTTTGATGAAGAAATCTTGTCAAAAGCAAATCAAGACGAAGATTTCAGCAATGAAGATGACTGGAGGGTGACAATACATGCATTCCTCGACAAAGGAAGCCTACCTGCGGATCGGAAGCAAGCTAGAAAGACGCTCTCCAAAGTGGGAAGATACGATCTTCGGGACGGGGTCCTATATAGAAAATCTTTCCTCGGACCATTACTACGCTGCTTATCCCGAAAAGAAGGGCATCGAATTCTAACGGATATCCATTATGGTGACGCAGGGAATCATAGCGGTATGAGATCACTAGCTGACAAGGCAAAAACGCAAGGATATTACTGGCCGACCATGATACAAGATGCTGCGAGGATGTCCCGACGATGCGAAGAATGTCAGCGCTTCGCGAAAAAAATCCACGCGCCGGCAACATTGTTAAACTCTGTCGATAGCCCGTGGCCATTTGCAAAATGGGGAGTAGACATCGTCGGGCCTTTCATCGAAGGATCCAGGAAGAGACGATTTTTGATAGTAGCCACGGACTACTTCAGTAAATGGGTGGAGGCTAAGGCCTTGGCCAGGATCAGAGACGCGGATGTGTTCACTTTCATATTCCAGAACATCATTTGCAGATTTGGTATACCTGCTGAAATTGTGTCTGATAACGGCAAGCAATTACAGGGAAAAAATATAGACGTGCTCTTCGACACCTTTAAAATAAGAAAGAACAAGTCCACCCCCTTATACCCTCAAAGCAACGGACAAGCGGAAGCTACCAACAAGACCCTCGCCCTTATACTCAAA
Source organism: Papaver somniferum (assembly GCF_003573695.1). Taxonomy (NCBI): domain Eukaryota; kingdom Viridiplantae; phylum Streptophyta; class Magnoliopsida; order Ranunculales; family Papaveraceae; genus Papaver; species Papaver somniferum. Next base: position 139,991,800 of record NC_039362.1, read on the forward strand.
AAACAATTAGACGAGCATAAGGGAAGATGGTGCGAACAACTGCACAATGTCTTGTGGGCATACAGGACAACACGAAGGTCCGCTACCGGGGAATCCCCGTTTCTTCTTACTTATGGAGCTGAAGCAGTCATACCTACAGAAATCCTCATGCCAACCACGAAGACTGAAGCCTGGGAGAAAAACCTAACAACAGATATGATGTTAGAAAGGTTGGACGACTTGGAAGGAAGAAGGGAAGTAGCATTGCAAAAGATGGAAAATTATCAACGAAGACTAGCAAGGGAGTACAACAAAAAGGTAAAGCTACGAAATTTTGTAGAGGGACAGTATGTGTTGAGAACAATCCCACGATATCAGCAAGAAAAGAAATGGGGAAAGTTAGCACCTACATGGGGAGGACCGTTTATGATCCACGACATTGCGGGTAATGGTTCTTACTACCTTCGTAATCTAAAAGGTGAGGTCCTCCGGCATCCTTGGAATGCTAAATGGCTCAAACCATACTTCCCATAGAAGCAACGCAGATTTGAATCTGCTGGGAATATACCAGAAGAAGAAAGGAGCCTCCCCGCCCAACATGTTTCTATCTCTGGAAGAGGAATTGCAGACCTCAACTTATCAATTAAACAAGCTTTCAAATTATCAAGTCTGTGGAATCTACCTACAATATTGGGGAAAGTAGTTAATCTACAATCTCTCAGGGCTCCCCCATCAGTATCCATAAGTGTAGGACCAGGGGGAAGGCACCCAGCAGAAAGAGATACCCAACCAATCTTAAGGCAACGGGTCGACGGAATGGGTGCGTACATATTTTACGCCCCATATCCTAGAACGTTCCCCCGGCCCCCACCGTCTGGGAATCCTCTGGCCCAGGATTTGCCAGCGGGGTGACAGGTCTCAAGACGATCACGAAGGTACCTTCCTTTCGTATCGCACTCAAAAACACTTAACTTTTGTTTTGATTTTTCACAAACTTAAAATACAAAAACATTGTAGGTATATCAAGAAGAGGATTCATTTCATAAAGGGTGATTACAAGAAGTGAACGTCCAAAGCCAAGGATACACAATCAAAAAACATTCCTTTTACATCGTTACAAAAAGCACAATTATGCCGCGGACCCTACAGAACGCTGCCATCTCTACCTAGGTGGCGGTCCCGTCGTCAGGATTTTTCCGAAGACTTGATGGGACGCTCCCACCAGAAGAGGGGCCCGAGGAGCTGGGCAATGCAGCAGGAACGGGACGACGAGGGTAGTTCTTCACGAGACCATGTTCATTCCGTAGGCCAAGCTCTATCCTCTCCAGCATCTTGTTCGTCTCCTCAGCCAATTGACAACGAGCCTTATGTTTAATAACTGTTGTCCGCTGTTGGGCTTGGGATAATAACGAGGATAGCCGATTCACTTCTCTGGAAGCAGCACCAACGGCCTCCTCGCGGGTGGCTGCTAAATTCTTGAAGTGATTGGTTTGTTCCTCTTGCTGTGCTAAGGAAGATTGAGCCTTTTCAAGTTCTTCATTTGTGACGCGAAGGCGTTCCTCGAGCCCTGAAAAAGACAACACCACGGAGTTAGCGTAGAAAACAAACAAGATCACACTCGATGAATTGGGATTATACCTTCGACACAAGCCGAAGCCTCTTCATATTCATTAACAACCGCATCTCGCGCTTCATCAAGATGATCATATTCCGCGGATAATTTCTTATAGTCTAGTTGAAGGTTGGTGAGAGTAAATTGACAGGCATATAATTCTACCTGCTTCATCGAGTCCACATGACGAAGGTGGTCGACCTCTTTATTTATCTCTGAGACCCCTTTGCTGAGTCTATACATGCACACTTCAAGATTCCTCTCAGACTCAGCAAGACGGGCTACATCGGCACGAGACGCGGAAAGAGCATTGCTGAGAGCATAGACTTCAGCACGAGCATCATCTCGTTCCCTGGCAAGACCAAGCATATTATCTTGGACCCCTGAAAGAGGAATGGACCGCGCCGTCTGTAATTCTTCTTCCAATAGCTGAATCCTAGATTCCAACAAGGAAGTACGCTCGCGGTCTTCCCGCAGATTATCACTGGTCCACAGCAGTGTGCCATTAAATAAAGCACGATCATGGTTGTACAGATTTTGCATGTCGACCATCTGAACATGCCGCGCGCGCCATACTTCAGCCCGAGCATCCCATTTCCTAGCCTCACTCTTAATCTTCTCAACCAAATCTCTAATACGAGATTTTTGCCGAGCTCTTTCGTTTCGAAGCCATACCAGCTCGGGGATGCCACCCACTGGACATAGGGTGGGGAGACTCAGACAGAACAACTAAGAGATAAAAGAATGACGACATACGGCGAGGGAAAAGAACCAAACCTGTGAAAGTGGAAACTTGGCTACGAGTTTGCTCTAACTCAGCGCGCACTGCAATAAGTTCTGAACGAAGATCAGCCTCTGCTTCACCCAGTTTTTCTTTCTCCTTAAGGATTTTCTTCAGCTCTTCTATTTCCACCTCCGCCGCAGATAATTCCTTTTCCCGATGACGAAGCTTAGCCTCGAGCTTCAGAGATTTTGCTTTAAAGAACTGATATAGCACGTGGTTGCAATGCTCGCTCCTCATCATCTACACATCAAAATGACAAAACATTATTCAACCGAAGCGTCCTATTCTCACGAACAAGAATGTACGAAAATATACCTCCAGCACACGCTGTTGCGGGAAGCCATATTGATACCCGTCGGCAATAGCCATCATATCGGCAACAGAAGTAGGAGGCTCCGGCACGAGGGTAGCTTCGGGAACGGTCAACCTTGTTCCCCAGGCTTCAGACACCTGCGCCTTCGAAGACATCTCCATCATACGACGGGTATACGCGGTTGATTCCTTTTCCCCAACAACCACAGGAGCAGGATGAGAGACAAACCGAAGATTCTTCTCCTTGAACCAACTCATGATGGCATCCTCACCCTCAGACATCGGCGACTGGGGAAGACTATCGGCGGGCGCGTCAACAACAGATTTTCCTTTGACCGACTCGACCCCCTCAGCATGAACGTTGGCATGTTCTCCCGCGCCTACATGCACAGCAGGCTCCTCCGCACCAACACATTCTACAGCAGCATCACCATTACCATCACCACCAAGAACATCCCAATTGTCATTAGGGGAAAGTAAAGAGAAGTCCTCGGGAAAATCGAGGGCTTCGTCAAAGAACTCCCCCGTGGAATACATCCGATCGAAAGAAAATTCTTGAGAAGTGGGGAGGGTATCCATGACATCACCAGCAGGGACGGAAACATCCTCGATGACAACATCATCCGCCACTACACCCTTGTTCCTTCCTTCATCACCGACGAGACCAGCGAAGACCTCTTCTTCGGCATTGATAGGGGAGGTACCAGTACGTTCCTCCCCATCTGTAATCTCGTCCTCAGCAAACTCTTCGTTCACAGGACTAGTAACTTCTTCTTGGGCCTCAACCTCGCCCACCACCATAGTAGAAGACTGCTTCGGCCTAATCTTTTTCTTCTTCAATACCTAAAACCGACACCACAAAGGAATTATTCTTCCCGTCCGATGGAAGTTATAAAAACGAAACACAACTAGAATCTGCGTACCTGAGCAGCTGAGATATTCTTCGATGGGAGTATAGCACCGGAACCATCCTCCTCGTCTCCCTCTACGACATCCAGGGCATAAGGAAAATTCATGCCCGCAAAGTTCAGACGCCAGGGGCAGAAATCTCCATAGCGAGCGGGAGGAGATTCGCGCGGCTTACTATTCTCGGTTGGCCGCCATCCGCGGGAACCGGGAATCCAACCGTAAGCCCACGGACCTACTATCTCAATGACAGTGGCGTGCCACTCGTAGTCATGATCGCGCTTGATCCTTTCTCGCGCGGGGAAGAGTTTCCGACGATTGGACGCCTCCGTGCCAGGAACATACTTCAGCTTGGCATCGCTGACCTCATTTAACAGATGAATCTCGCCTCGAGGAGCAGGACGATTCCGAAGGCTGACACTCCACGGCTTGCGATTCCTGCTATTGACGTAATCACCGAAGGAGTTATTGAAATTTTCAGGAGTGTACCATTCCTTCTCCAAGGGATTGGGGACGTAGCAGGTCATCGACGTTTCCCCCTTACTCCGCAGATAGCATTCCTTCAGGGCGCGGAGATAATTCCCCGATAATTGGGATACGGAACGGCTATGAGTATTTGTGGAAGAACCCTCACGACTAGCGAGCACGTCGTAGTAGAAGGAATCACCCGATTTGTACAACGGCAGCATCAGACCAGCCTCGAAGGCCCCAACCGTCGTTAACAAGTGAAATTCATCGAATTTGTACTTAGAGATCAGCTCATACGTAATATCATCCTCGGGGGCATAAAAACGAACCCCGAAGGCTTGGAGCTCATGCTTCTCCTTGAATATTTCAAGATCGATATGCTTGAAGGTTACTTTTCTCCTGCTAACAGAAACACTGCGTATCAAGGGAGCAGCCTCTTCCTCCTCGGCGGGGCCGGATGAACTAACAAACGCTTCAGACGCTTTTCTCTTCACGGGGGGATTCTTTGAAGATCCAGCCGCAGGAGCTACGCCCTTTGTATTCTTCCCTTTAAAAGTTGGAGAAGACCGTAGATGATGCTCGGGCACTAACGAACGTAAAGGAGGAACGTCAAAAGCAACAGCGCGGGGAGGAGCCTGCGTACTCCGAGTCTCTTCACGAGGACGCACCATTGAGTGATTAAAGACTCTCCGTGAGCCAGACGGAATTATCGGAGGAATCTCTTCCCGAGAAGACGAGGCTCTCGCTCAGGAAGAAACTCGACTCCGACGAACATCATCTTGAGACTCTCGACGCTGAGGAGATCTCGACAACCTAGAATCAGGAGTCTCATAAGTAGGCCGCGGACGGTCAGACATGGCTGTGGAAAGAATAAAATCAAGAACAGGTTACACACAATAACCAAAAATCAAAAAACACATTCATAGCAATACAACCACGATAACATAGCAACCCTAAAATTAGGATACAATCTCAATACTCCACCCTCGAAGTAATGGATGCCTTAATTTAAGATGAAGAACAGGGGCAAACTAGTATGCAAGCATCAGAAAAAGTTCTTCATCACAAACAAGGAACAACAATAGCAGAAAATTCACAAATCAACACGACATAAAACAGTGAAATCAAGAAAAGAAAAACTCACCGGCAAAAACAGCAAGTAGAAGAAACGAACAGGGGAAGATCCCAGGTGCAATAAAGACTGACAGAATTTAAGATCACAGGTGCAATGAAGACTGACAAAGAATTTAAGGTCACAGGTTTAATGAAGGCAGGCAGGAAACTTAAAGGAAGAATGAACTGAGAGAGTGTTTAGGAAGAATGAAATTAAATTTCCTCTCTATCCTTAAAATACCCGAAAGAAAAGAGGAAATTAAGGGAGAAATAGGAAAACGTGCCCGTTACATAAGCAGTTAATGCACGAATAAAAGACGTGCCCAAGTATCTAGGAGAAGTTATTAGGAGTGAGAAGAATGTGCGACGATAGTTTTTCTTCAAGGCACCCATTAGTCAGTTAAGCCTGAAGAAAAGGGGCAAATTGTGTACACATATATCTCACTATCGGACACGTGTATACAGAAAGGTACGTGGAAAGCATGCAAGCCAAGACATCAAAACACGATGCGTCACGAAGCACCAAATAAACCCCTAGGAGTTGCTTTATCTCATCCCCAGAAGAGGAGCTAAGATCAACGGTGGAGAGAAAGTCAGCTGACACGGACTGACAGGGGCAGAAGACACTTGTCTGACACGAGCAGACCCCTCAACCACCCGCATTAAACACTCTGAGCAGTGCACGTGTCGACCGACCTATGGAACGAGCGAAGATGCCTCCGCGGGATCGAGGGGGAAACGCAGACCTCTGCGTGATGGACACAAGACACTAGAAGATAAGGTTCCAACGGTCTTCAGAGATGGGTCCCACGTTCCTACCTTATAAATACCCAATCTCCACAAAGGGGGAAGGGGATCGAAAAAACATCAGGAGAGAGAGAGAGAATAGCAAAGGTAAGGAATCTCATAGTGGAGAGAAATATGTAAACCCCAAGTCATTCAACTATTCGTGTAACCGTGAATAATATAGTAGAACAACAAACCCCGTGGATGTAGGCCTTAGTGCTGAACCACGTAAACCTTGGTCTTATTTACATTTCAGCACTTTACATTCATTTAGTTCCGCATGCATTTGCTTATATATGTTGCTTTCCTTTTATATTTGTACCCCATGCATAATCGCTACGCACGGGGAAGTTGGAGGAGGCCATGATAAACCCGTGGGTTTTGAGCCAATGAACCCACATCAGGGTATCATCATCGTAATCTCTTTAGACTTTAACAATTGATTGCGGGCATTCGGACCCCGCGTAGTTCGTGTGTCCACAGCAACTAGTCCTGATATTTTGTCGACGCATATTCACAATGACCATCGGTTAAATCTCGTATGGACCAAGGGAAACCCTGATGAGAATGAAGCGAAGGGAGGAGTATGTGGTGTCTGCGATGGGCGTACTGGTCGGCTTTTCTATTCATGTCCATTTTGTCCAAGAGAAGCAGGTTACTTCTTGCACCCCATATGTTCAACATATCCATCGCGTATAAATCACCCATTAGATAGGGGTCATTCTCTTGTATGGAAATCTGGTCCGCGTACATGGTGCTCAATTTGTAGAACGCTTTGTCCGATTTGGCATTACGGATGTGAAACCTGCTCAATTGATGTTCATTTCAAGTGCGTCTCCGGTCACCAACAAGAAAATGGCGGTGATGCCCATGGTGACCGTACGACAGGACCAAAGGAGAACATTTCGGTTTTTGCAGCGGTAGGAGGCTTGTTTCTGGGTATAATCCAACTAATAGCTGGGGGCAGTTGAGTTTCCGAACTGGGTTTCAAGTATACTTCTTCTGGGGTGTGTAATAAGTGGTGTCGCCGATATCAACCTCGTGTGTGGTAAAGTTTGTGGGTGACAATTATCATCGAAAAAGATTAATTATGTCAATATATTTTGGGTTTCTGGGTGCTTTCTTACTTGGGGATGCATGATCGAGCTCAGTAGCTCACTCACCATGTGTGCTCTGTTTTGATCACATCACATCATTTACAGTTCATATACTGTCTAATAATACTTGTAGCATTTTCGTTTAAATCAAGGTCTTCTCTCACTTTCCTTTCAAGCATTTTTCTCACTACACAAGTCGAGGACACTCATTATGCCTGGGATGGGACCGTTTCTCGTACCATGGTGGAGCTGTCCAATCTTTACCGTTGACTTACATTGACGTGCATAATATGGATGACGCGTTATAGAAGTTTGATTAAATGATCTCATAATGTCATAAAAATATGCTTTATTGATGTTTTATACCCACCTTTTGCCACCCAAGTTTCCCCATTCAAGTGTCCAGTGTGATTCATGCCAATATGGCATGCAGGTATGAATTCATCATGAAAAAACAAAATTAAACCCCTCTTGAATTCGTACACCAAATCTTCGCAATTTTTGGCAAACTTTCCAGCCAAAATAACAGTTTGAACAGTGATGATGGTGCCCCTTAACAATATGTCGGTTGCCTATAGCAACCAGGGGGTGCCCTTAGTAGTTTTGGAGTGCCTTTAGTAAAAAATTGTTGGGTGTGCCTTTAACGTTTTTCTGGGATGCTTTTCAAGCTTCTCCGATGTGCCTTTAGTAATTCCTCCTGGGGTGCAACTACCACTTTTCGAACCAATTTTACTGCACATGTTTATTTCTCCAAAAATACCAAAATAAATACAAAATCGAACACTATCTGCGTCGTGCTCAATCACTGGCAACCCTTGACGAAAATCCCCACCTAAAATCAAGATCTTCCCTCCAAACGGCAATTCAACTTTGGTCAAGTCTCTTAACGTTCTGTCCAGCGCTTAAAATGCATATCGGTTTGCCATCGTTGCTTCATCCCAGATAATCAAATCGGCTTTTCGAATGAAATTTGCCAAACGGTCTTCTTTGCTTATATTGCATGTAGAAGTTGAGTTTGCCGGTACGGGTATCTTAAATCTGAAATGGGTCGTCCTCCCACCTGGCTTTATGATTGCAGCAATCCCTGATGTCGCAGTTGCAATTGCAATAGTCTTTTACTTCGTAACTTAGCCAATATCGCCCTATAAAGAAACGTTTTCCCCGAACCACCGGGGACCATGAATGAAGAATATAGACTTCTCTCCCGTTCTAAGGGAATTCACTATCCTGCATATAAGTTATAGCAATTATTCATCAATCCATACGATGAAAACCGAGTGAGATGTTCCCGTTAAAAGATACTCCTGGTGACTACTTGTTCTTTGAATCGATTGTTTAGTAGAAAACTAAGAGGACAACACTGATAAAAAAAAAGAAAAAAAAAAGCTAACAATAACAATATCAACGTTAAGAGAAGTACTGATGGGTGTAGACCTATAATATGAAGATCATCAAAGATTAATATTTGAGGAGTGAGATTATACTATACAAAACAACCAAAAAATATTGTTGTAAATGAAAAATGTGATACTCATTAAGTTATACAGGCTGTGCATATCTCTGTCAATTCACAACATGCATTTTTTCTATATAACAACACGAAGATGAGAAAAGGTTCAAGCATCCAAACCATTTATGTACAAACTTACATTTCAAAATTTCTGTGTTCATAATGAGCGTTAGAGAAAATTAGAATTGAGAGAGAAAAATAAAGAACCATCACGAATCTACACCAATTCGGAAACCTATTCAGTAGTAGCACTTGGTATTAAATGAATGCACGAAGTAAGTGACGGCATACGATATATCCTGGTTACCTAATATTTCCCTGTAACTGTACATAACTATTTCAACGATTCCTAGCACTTTGGTGGTTCGTTTGACCTAGTGTGGTTTTTGAAATAGTTGTCAAGTAATCTTTCAACACTGCTTTCCTTGACAATGGAATTAGAACATGATCAAATACTAACTGAAAAAAACAGGAAGAGAAGTTTTTACAATGAAAAATGGAACTATATAATGGTTCGAACGGCGTCAAATTCCTATACTTAGGTCAGACTTGTACCTAAAGTCAGATTCTATTATAAGTCAAAATATGATCTAAAAATGACTGACTGGTGGATCTAACTCAATAAAAACGAAACAACAATACAAATAAATAGGTAAAGTTCCAGGAAAGATTTACCTATCAAATGCATGTTTTTGGTCAGCGTTTAGCATATCAATAGATGATAGATCTTCTGGAGAAACTGGGATTCTGAATTCCTCAGACACCAACTCGTTTACTCCTGAAGTTCCTATGTCTTCAGTGATTTGTGGGAGCTTATATGTGGCAATCAATTTTTCGCCGAGAACGGACCTTAGTTCCCGTAAAAGCAGATTGATTGCCCATGTTTCTGTGTTGAACTGGCATTGATCTTCAATCATGTAGGAGAATATTCATCGCACAATTCACGAACTCCTACAAAGGTCTAACAACATGCAGAAAAGCCTTCTTAAAATACCAAGGCATCTATACTTGTACGGCTTCAAGAAGTGTGTCACGGATGGGAGTGTCACGTTCTAACAGACACAAATGTTGTGCTGCTTCTTTATACGTCGAAAACCATTGGTATTTCCAAAACAGAAACTACACATACAAACTTAATCGTCATATTCCCTAGTGAAGCCATTATTGTTGTAATGTTAAAGTTACTTTATACGTAATTATTGCACTAAAATACCGAAAGAAGCAACACTTTATTACATGCATCATCTCAAGGCTATTAGATCAATGCCTCTATTAGTTTTGAAACCCCACCAAAATTTCCTTTGTGGTGTCTAATTTATTGAGCAGTTTCTTTGGCATCTTAAAAGTACTTATTTGATAAGTTGGTATAGTACTAAGGACTGCTTTCACCATAATAGTTCTTCATGCTTGATACATAGTTGTTCCTTACCAGTTGCCTAATCTTCTCTCAAAAGTAATCTGAATGTCTTTTTTTTTTGTTTTTTTTAAAGAAAAACTATTTATTAAGAAATAAAAAAAAAAATTTTACAAAGAGCTTGTTGGAAGCCTAGCCACAAGTTGGGCTCCAACACCTTTTTGAATAGTTAAACCTATTCTAATGAAAAGAAAATTACCAACTTTTATATTTACATCATGCCTACCTATGTAGGACTTCAACCTTTTCAAAAACTCAATAGAATTCAACACCAAGTTCACCCAAAGTAGTAAAAGCTAGGGTACCAAAACTATAACCATTAGCATTACATACATCAAGATCATTGACACGTTTGCGCTCAATAGCTTTATCCAAGGCTAGACCCGGTGTAAAGGCTTGCACGCCACCCCTAGCAAAAGGAGAAACCACGGTAACATCAAAACAAGTATCGCGCCCGTCTTCCCAATTGTAGACCATGATGTCTGTCGGCCTAGCATCACCACCATCACGAGAAAGGAACCCCAAAGTTGCTTCAATTTTATAAGGTACACTAGCACGATAACAAATGTCCCCAAAAGTATCTCTAACAATATCATGACGAGACTTAATACCAACCTCACTAGCACAATGAAGCGCATGATCTCCATAAACATCCATATCTCTATTACAGCAGATACAAGAATTGTTGGCAGTAAACAAAGGGATACCGAGTTTGTAACTAAGCACATCACTAAACTGACATGGTCCAATCTTCCGTCCCAAGCCATCAGCAGGAATAGCAAGAAGATAGTCTTGTGCATGTATAGTTTTGTTACAATCCCTTCTTGATATACAAAAACGAGAGGGCATGTCTCTAGTCACAGCTACAAAATATTGAACTGCCAAATTATGCATAGGGTGGGGGGACAGAAATGAGATTGTGAAGCTGTGATGAAGCCATACCACTAACCTGGAGGAAATTTTCAAAAGCATTCTGATATGCTAAGCCTTTAACTGTAATGTCCGAACCTTGTAGGATGGTCTCTTGCAATTGTAAAATCTGAGAACAAGACGCCAAGTAATAGTACTGCATGGTATCAAACATAGAATAGATACCTAGGCCACCATCTCGGATGGTAAAGAAGCAACCCTCTGATGTAACAAACCATATCCTGGACCATCACCAGTCACCAAGTTTCTCATATAATTGGAAATATAGTTATCAAACATAACCTGAGCATCTCTCACATAACAAGTGCGGTGGTTCTCAAAGTAAAGTAAAGTTTAGATACACCTGCACAGTTGCGAAGCAGCAACAATTCACTCCGTGGATCATGTAACTTATGCACTGCATCCAGTAACAGTGTAGTCTTGTATACTCTGTCACAAACAAGTTGACTGCAAAAAGAAGCATCCAAACTCACAGGACCTCCAAGAATTTTAACACCTACAGATGGTCTACCTATATTAGTAGAGAAAACACCAACCTGAGTACTCCTCAGGTCAACAGATGGCCAAAAGACTTCAGTTTTCTGAATGTTAAGATCAAGCCCAACAGCAGATCCTTCATTCTTGATGATGTGGAAGGCCCGAGAAACCATCATTGTATCTCTGATAATGGTACCATCATCTAAATACCAAGCATGCAGGTCAAGTTTGCATTGCTGAAAATTTTTCAACACAATAGGATGCAAAGTCAGGAGAAAAGGAGAGGACCCAAAGGATCTCCTTGTTGTACGCCTTATGTCGAAGACAAAGTAGATCAGCCATAGTACAACTTAGCAGGGGACGCGTAACAAAACTCAACCCATCTCGAAATACTAGAACATTTATTTCTCACTGCACTTAACGTGGCTGATTTATCAACTAGGTTAAAAGCATTTTGGAAGTCAACTAGGAGCATAGACATAGAGTTTAGATTACATTTCTCATCTAAAATGCGATTAAAAGAATGTAAAATAGCTTCCCCTCCACATGGTACACCCACACCAAATTGGAAATCACTAAAATAAACTGACATTTCTTTACCTACAATAGAAGAAGCAACCTTAGATACTAACCTTTTCCAAATAGTACCCACGACAATAGGCCTAATACCGCCACCTGGTTTAAGCAAGGGTGTAAGAGGTGCACTAGCAAAAAAACATACCAAGCCGGGGGGGGGGGGGAGTTACCAGCCAATAAGAGATTAAAAATTGCTGTGATGGAGGCTAGAAGATCATCTGCAACAGCCGCGGCAGAACCGTTAAGAGCATCTAGAAAATGTTGTGCATGAAGTCCATCTCCGCCACACGAAGTACCTTTAGGAAAACTACGAATCATGTTAAGAACCATGTCTTAACCAGAATATGTTGTAGAAAATCCATATGGTAGATTAGGCAAGGTAGGCGGAGGTGCAAATGGATGCTTAAGTTGCAAATCTGTTAAAGTGTCGTCAGATAAAGGGGTAACACCATTAGAAGTAAGAACCCTGATCGCAGCAGTGTATGAACTTAATTTCCTTCTGGAAAGTATAACATTAACATCTACACGGTTATCCTTATGTCAAGACATCATGTTCAGCCAATAAATCCATAATCAAAGAGATACAACCATCAGTTTCATGCCACTTAACTAAAGCTTGATTTATAGAAGCAATTTGTAATCTCTTACGCACACCGGATCTCTCTTCAGTTTTACACTTAGGAGTGTAATTTCTTAGAATACATATTGGAAATAAGAGTAACTTAATCCAACAAGATATATCTAAAGGATGATGTATAACTGAGTCCATTGTTTGTCTGAAAGCCTTTAGAGAAGCTAAGTCTACATTTGATAGGTATATGTCTAATAGTATGAAACTGAGCCTGAAAGACCTTATCTAACAAATCCACATCAAGGCATGGTTTACTAAAAACATCATCTTTAACATCTATATTAAAGCAAGGACTTACCTTAGCAAGGGGTTTTGCAATGCCATGTACAAGAGAATTCGCTTCTATGTCGTTTAAGGGAGCAGAAATTATATCACCTTTATGAGACCTGCAACACTTGCTCCATGCTCGAAGAAGCATACACTTGGTACACAACCACATCCTAAGTTGAAATAGGGCCTCTTCCCACAAACCATAAACAGTACCATTATGTGCAATTTTATCCCTGCATCTCTCATGTTCATCACCATTTAATAGATGTGTATCATTGATATGCTTAAAAAAATAACTCCTTACGAATCCCCTGCCTCTCACACCATTCTTACAACCATCAAAATCCCTAAAAGGGGATTGTAGAAACTTATTAGCAGTTTGAATATCAAAACCTTGAGAGATTGGACTCAGGCAATGTGCCTGACTAGTCCCAGTGTCCCTAGTCATTCTTAAACCCCTGACTCTAACCTTGAGAAACCCAGTTCCTCAAAACCTTGAACTTTCTTTCAAAACATGAAACCCCCTCTACTCAACACTACAACAGATGTATCACCAAAAGGGAATTGAAACAGGAAATTAGAAATTGACGGATGGGAAATTAAGATTTCACACTGAATGAAAACTCAAATTACCATACATCAAATCCCTAATTAACATACCACACAAGAAAAACAGAGAACCCCTCAAAAAGAATTTGGGACGGAAACTAATTTCCTGTGAAAACTAATTTCCTGTGAAAACTGAAGATAATAAGAGAACCCTAATACCCAAATTGACTCTGCAAAACCCACTCTTGCTTTCAATCGAAAAATAACCAACCACAAAACACAAATCTCCCTAAACTTTCCGAAAAACGCTTCCCCAATTCACTAATTAAAACAACAAAGAGAAGCAACAGAAAACCCCCACAAAAACGCAGAGAAGCAGTATAATTGAAGAAACTAAACATTACAATCCGAAATTGAATCAGCGAAAACCACTATCTCAAAAACCCAGATCTCTCCTTCAATCAACGAATCCACAACACAAACTTCAAATCTTCAAATCCCTACTTCAAAACTTCGAAAAACCCTTTCTCTCAAACCTAATTGAAGAAGATAACATATAAACCCCCAAGAATTGAACTCCAACTCTCCTTCTCTGGACACAAAATCTAATGAATCGAAGGGAAGTACAACGAAAACCGTATCATCAATCACTCCCAGAAGAAAATTGGGTGGTGAGATTCTGAGAGAGAGAAAAAAAAAACTCGAGAGGGGAGAAAAGAGAAAAGAGAAAATTGGGGGTGGTCAGACAGCTGGGTTTAAGGGGATCCCACCCCAAGAAACAGAAAAGTAAAAAAACTGAAGAAGCAAAAAAACAAACAACTTTCCCTCACTATCCTCTTTAATGATCTCAAAACACTCAGGCGAGAAATCCTCAATACCAACATCAACCCATTTTATAGGAGGATGGTAACTCGTTAAATGGTCTGCAGCTCTATTGGTTTCCCTGTAGACATGAGAAACCTTTAAAACCTCAAAGGAAGATCTCATTCTCTTTACTCGTCTCCAAATTTGAATCAAGTTCCAGGGGGAGAAAAATCGTCCTTCGTAAGCAAGAAGTATATAAACATTGAGTCAATAGCTAAGTGGACTTTCTTAAATCCTCTCACAATAGCCAGATTAAAGCCTAACTCAACACCTTGAAGTTCATGGGCATTAACAAAGATAGAAGGACCCCCTCCCTTAGCAACAACAACCACTTCACCAGAGCTAACTCTTAAAACAGCACCCCAACCACCAGTTAGTAATCGCATTGACCCATCAGCATTAATCATAATAAAATCCATCTCTGGAGCGAACCAAGGCAGTAACACTATGGAAGGTAGAACAAAATCACAGCTAACTCTTAGACCTTCCATAAAACTCCTAGAGTGAGAAGAATCCTCAACTTTGCAGGACCTAAACAGCATTTTAATTCTAACATCAGAAAGAATACAATACCCCACCTGATCAGCAGAGGAATACTTACTAGAAAAAATCTTGTTGTTTCTTTCCCTCCATACATGATAGACAAAGCAAGTCGGGATAAGTTTCTTGATTCTGGTAACAAGACCTTGGACAACAAATTCATTTAAGCATTAGACAATTTCATCTTTTCAGCAACTACAAGGATTCCTAGAGTAACCCATTTTAAGCAGAAGGCCCATCCAAATAGAAGCAGCAAAGGAGAAAGTATGGAAAATATGATCCTCATCTTCTACACAATTTTCATCCTCACATTACACACACCTGGCAGCCTGCAACTTCCCCCATTTCACCATTTTAGCTCTAGTTTTGAGTCTCTCATACAGGCCAAGCCAAGTGATGAAAGAAAATCTAAGGACATGAGATTTAAATCACACAAGATTAGACCAAAGAACAATATCTTTTCCCCCTTCTAAAGTCTTGTAGGTATCCTTCATAGTGTAACTTACAGAAGAGATAGGTTCCTTATAATCAAATCAGTCTCAGAAACATCATACTCTACTTCCTTTAACTGCACTACAGTCTGAGAAAAATCCTCATCCATTGTATCAGGTAAATACCACCCTTCATCATCCAGAAAATCATCCACCTTGCAATTAGAACTAATGCATAAGTCATCTATAATATCCCGACTCATCCAATCAACCAATCTTCCATTTGGGTGCCAAAGATCAGTGAGAAAATAGGTTTTCTCCCCATCCCCAATGCATAGACAATTTTTTTGCCACTTCTCTTTGTTCTACAAGTATTCTCCAGTACCAAGAAATATCTTGAGTTATTTTTAAAGTCCAAAAATCCTTACCTTTTATGAGATTCTTCTGCACCCAGTTAGTCCAAATAGTGCTCTTCCTACTCACAATATCCCACATATGTCAAAGATTAGCAGCACAATTAGTAATATGGATATCCCTTACACCAAGGCCCCATTCATTATAAGGACTACAGACAACACTTCACTTGATAGGATGACAAGCCTTCCCCAAATCAGCTTCAGCCCACAAAAATCTCTTGCAAATAGAATTTATCTCCTTAACATCTCTTTTTGGTAAAATAAAGCAAGACAGCCAAAAGAAAATCATTCCCATAATGATAATTTTTTATCAACCACATCTTCCTTCATAAGATAACATCTTAGACTTCCAAGATTTAGCTCTTTTCGAAACTCTAGAAATTAAAGGAAGGCAATCTTGGTAGGATATCTTTGAAGAAATTAATAAGGGAACACCAAGATGTCTCACTGGTAAATCATCAGTACTACAATCTAAACAGTTCACAATCTGAGTAAGATCTGAAGGATGCACAACAGAGGAGTAAAGAGATATCTTGGATTTATTTATTTCAAGCCCGGAGAACTGACTAAAATCATCAATGGTTGATCTAAGAGAAGTAGTTGCAGAAATAGAGCCCTTGGAGAAAACTAAAACATCGTCCGTAAAACACAAATGGGTAAGATTTGTTAGCTTGCACCTAGGATGAATACCATATTTTCCAATGTCCACTTGATACTTACAGGAGATACTTAGAATTTCCATAACACTAACAAACAAGTATGGGGATAAAGGGCATCCCTGTCAAAAGCCTCTACTGGACGGAAAATACCCATAAGGGGCCCATTAACAAGAAAAGCAAACTTCGTAGTAGAGATGTAAGCATAAATCCAAGCCACAAAAATATCTGGGAAGCCCAGTCTTTTTAAACACAAAACAATGGCATCCCAACTTACTGTATCATAAGCCTTCCTAATATCGATTTTTAAGGCACATCTGGGAGGACCCTTGTCTCTATGGTAGTCACAAAAAATATCATGAGCAAGTAAAATATTATTCTAAATCGAACGAACCGAAACAAAGGAAGATTGATTTACACTAACTAAATCCCGTAACACATGCTTCATTCTAAGAGCCAAGATTTTAGTTATGCATTTGTCTATAATATTACAACACGAGATAGGTATATACTCAGCAACAGTAGAAGGGGTTTCAATGTTAGGTACCAAGTTAAGAAATTGTTGTTTACCTCCCCGAGAAGCTTGAATCTAGTAAAGAAATTCTGAATAGCTCTGGTGAAATCAGCTTCAATAATGAACCAGCACATTTTGAAAAAATGGCTTGTAAAGCCGTCAGGACCCGGAGTCTTACTAGAGCCAATGCAAGTCAAAGCATAAACAATTTCATCTCTAAAAATAAAATTAATAAGGCCAGTTGCATCCTCTGCACTAATAACCTTTGAGAATTGAATAAAATCAGAAGAAGGGTCATTAATACCAGGAGAACCACTACCTTTAAATAAATCATTGAAAAAAGAAGTACATTCAAGAGCAATCTCTTTGTCATCATCTAAAATAACTCCATTAGCATTCTTTAAAGACGAAATATTGTTTTTACATCTCCTTTCCTTAACAGAACTATGAAAAAATTGAGTGTTTGAATCTTCTAAGTACATCCATTGAACTCTAGATTTCCGTTTAAGAATGGATTTCTCGTGCCTCGCAAGTCTAGCATAATTACGCACACAACTCTTCTCGTCAGCAGCAACACTAGCACTTAACAAATTATTTTGAATAACATCTTGGGCATTGATCATTTTTCGCTTAGCTTCAGCCACAGCTTCAGAGACACTAGCAAACCTTTCTCTTCTTAGAGTAATCAACCGTTGTTTCTCCTTCTTCAACTTAGAAACAAGAATAAACATAGGGTTTCCATAAACTTTCTCTGCCCAAACACTTCACACAATATCTACAAAATTTGGTTCATCAATTAAATAATTAAAAAAAAAAAGGAGGAGAGCCATGAAGACGCTTATCATACACAGACACAACCATAGAGGAATGGTCATATATGCCTGGATCTAAGAACTCAGCCTTAGATTAAGTAAATACAGACACCCATTCAATATTGGCCAAGACTCTGTCTATCTTTGAAACAATTCTACCAGGTCCAATCTGCTTATTCGAACAAGTATAGAAATCACTCGAGAAAAGAAGATCAAACAACTGGGAACCCTCAACACAACGAACAAAATCATTCATAGAAGAAATATGACTGCTACTGCTATTACTACCAATTCTCTCATTATAGTTCAGAATTTCATTAAAATCCCCTAAAACTACCCAAGGGAAATCATAACTGCCTGGAAAAACAACTAAGTCATTCCATAGAGTAACTCTGTTTGTGCTATCATTATCACCTTAAATAAAGGTCACAGCAAACTTAAGATTACTACAATAGTAACTTCCAGAAAGATAGCTTGAGAGGCAGAATGTAACAAATTAAAAGACATTTCAAGCGTATTCCACCCTACCCAAATTCTACCTGAACTGTCATTATTATAATTATCTAAGAAATACTAATTTTGATTAACAGAGAATCTAATTACATCCTTATTCTGAGCCTGAACATGTGTTTCCACAAGACCCACCATGGATAATTTATTTAACCTAATAAATCTACCTACTTCATGTTGTTTTAGAGGGTCATTTAGCCCTCTAATGTTCCAGAATCCAACCTTAAACATTATTTAATGGTGATAGAGGCCTATTAACAGGCCAAGGTTTCTTAAGCTCTACTCACTTAGGATCAGGCTTAGAAAAGCTGAAGAATTACTTCTCTTAGAGAAAAATTTACCTTTAGATGGTCCAACAGTTAAAGAAGTATGATCCTTAGAAACATTCTCAGAAGAAAGCTGACTTCCAGAAGCAACAACTGAATTTGAAGGGTCCCCAGAGTTATCCAATATTAAAGGTTGTGTCTCCTTATCTATCTGAATCAAGGCTTCAAACTTGTTTGTAATAGGCAAGACACCACTATACTCCGCTTCCATATATACATTTTCCTTATTACCATTCGGAGAAGTAACTCCTTCTTCCATACTAACAGGTTCATAATTAGTATCATCCTTCCTTGAATTATCAATAATAATCGTAGGATTTGACTTTTTAGAACCCTTTACCACCCAAGCTTGTTGGTTATTAACAGCAGTGATCTTTTTAGGAACCTCCACATGGACAGTTTTTGGTTTAACCCACGGGCATTTAACAACAACATAATCAAAGGAATTGCAAGCACAACGTTTAGGATCCTGATGCGTGTCGCAGGTGCAACAAATTGGTGATCCTAATTTCACCCAATTATCAAGTAATATAATGAAAGTCAAGGTCGTTCTCACGAAGAGCAGGGAGATTTAGTTGTCAAAAAGTGTTGCAATGGAGGGTTTGTTTTAAATTTTAGAACAAAGTAAATAACAAAGCAATTAAAAGTAATTAAGATTGAAAGCAATATGGAGAGAGATGATCGAGGAATCCTTCTTCGGTACTAAACCGTCATCAAAGTAGCACCATCTATTCTTTATCATTCACAGATTATTATCAACCGTAGGAAAGCAGCTAGCGCAGTGCAATCCTCAAAATTCCTTAAGTCACTGGACACCGAGGTGCTCGAATGCCAGATTCTATTCTATAAACCACCTAGAAGTAGCGCACTCTAAGTGTAATTTGGTCGAATGCTTTATATTTTGTGAATTTAGGTCAATCCTAGTAGTTGAACTCTTAGAGCAAGGTTCACTTTCTAGTGTTGTTTCTACGTGCGATTGCTCCACAGAATCCCTCTGCAAGGTTTCACAATTTCTACTCATGTAGAGAATTATTCAACAATTACGGATATCCTAGTTCTCCAAGAAAGTGGAAGAGAAACACCCATGTTAAACATATAAGAAAGTGGAAGAGAAATCGTTATGATAATGAAATCGCTCCAAAATCCTAACTTTTCTTCCTTGTGTTCTTCTCTCCAAAGGCGTGATAAAAGATTTGTGATAGAAATTCTCTTTTTATAAGTAGATGCGCCCGTGTACTAAATCCCGGTCGAATGGTCGCCAAGACCTGCCAAAACACCAACCAAATAGCTCACTTCCTTAACTGCTGTGCAAAGAAACTCAGCCCAGCCAATGGGCTTTTGCATAGCTGTTATAGAAGTCCCACCAATGTCGTTAGCCTGTCGGTTCCAGCAAATTGTCAAGCTAGTCTACTCTTTCTGTTGTCAGTTTCGCTCGACTGACAAATACAGCGGACACACTAGTCTCCGTGAAATGTCTTTTTCCCTGGATTCTCATTTTTGCTCCATCAGAATCACGGACATATAGGTTGCCATGAATTTTTAAAGTTCCGGGATTTTATGTTTCTCGACCATCCACGGATACTCTGGTAATCGTGAGTTTCCAAAACATCTGAGTTTTCAGCTCCGGCAATATTTGTTCACGTATACCAGGGTCTCTGTGAAAAAGGATTTTCTTAACTTTCCTTTCACTCTCTGTCAAGATTTGCTCTCGGTTTGTATACTCTGTCATCTTTGATAACAGCAGCAGTCCCCTTCTTTTATTGATCTTCATCCCGAGACAATACCATTCTAACACCATCTCATATAACATCAACACCATTACGAGTTTCTTTTTCTCATCTCTAAACCGTAGCTCCATCATCCATTTAGTTATCATGGCAGCAACATACTATCTTCCATCTTCCTTGTCACTGCTCTTACTCGAGCTTTAATCATCTCCATTGACAGAAACCAACTCCATCGGACTCAGCCAATCAACCACTCCTTCATCGCTTCCATCACCAGTATCACTGCCATGCACTACCAGCTAACTCCTCCTCCGAGTTCATCTTGAGCTTCAAATGATATATTTCTTCTCCGTTATTAGGTCGATCAATCACTGCCAATGCAGCAGTATCAGCAGCTCCATTGTCAGTTTCTCGTTCAATACATACATGGCAGCAACCACAGTTCAGGTCATCTCCTTCCTATTCACGTCATGCCAATGGCAATACCTACAACACCGTCGGAGATCATCTTCAACAGCACCTCTCATCGATCCCTGGCATCACCATTCTTCTCCGTTCATCTCTGCAGTTCAAAACAACAGCAGCCCGCGTTCTTCAACTTCTCAGCATCAAACCCAGACTCTCGACCAGAACAGTCTCCCTGCATACCAGCTCGTCGACCTGTGAAGGAAGAGGTGCACTCCCACTGTCAGTCTTACAGGACTGACAATTCAATTTCCTGAATAACCCTGAGCGGCTTCCTTGAGTATATTAGGCGGTTGCCTTAATAGATTTTGTGCTTCAACAACTTTGGCTCCCTTCGAGCGCTTGTAATTTCTTCATACGACGTCGAAATAACTCCGTTCTTTCGCCATTTGCTTCGTCTTTTCGTCCTCTTCGAGATAATAGCAAGAACTCCTAGACTTCAACGAGTTCCACTTGGTATTTTTTCTTTATCCAATTGTAGATAGCTTCCTTTATTGCACAAATATGTGTCAATTCACTTCTTTTGGATGATTCACCTAGCAAAACATAAATAAAACAAAAGAAACGTAATATACAATAATTTGAAAGAAAGTAAGCAATTACTAGCATGGATTCGAAACTAAATATATGCAAAATATGCACCTAACAAATTCCCCCACACTTGGCTTTTGCTAGTCCTCGAGCAAACTATCTAAAATACAACAACTCATTGTCGTCAAAGTCACGGTTGCACTTAGCATTTGCAACATGCCTTTAAACTCCTAGGTGTCCCAAGTGGACGAGTTATAGTCTCGTGAGGGCTTACCAGAGGTATACCCACAAAACCTACTCCAACTTCAAAGCGTTCCAGCTTCCCAAGCATCCAAAGAGCTATGAGGACATAGAGTTTCTGCATGCTAGTAATAAGAAGTTAGAAATACCAAAGAACATATTCATTCTTAAATCTTGAGTGAGAAATAACCACACCATAATGAGAGAATGCGTGTTTGAGAGCGATCAATAAGCATTTCGCCTCCACTTCTGCCTCACTTAAAAGGATTTTATGATAATTGCACTCAATAAGACAGCTTTTTATGGGTCTCACAAGTGTGCAGGTAGGAATGAAGAGAAAATCCTACACACGTTGAATGGTGGGAAGGAAACCTTCCGAATTATTTCCAGAGACTCCACAAAATCGTGGGAAATAAAGATACTTTTCTGATGATCTCTAAGAAAGGAAATCAACCATTATTATTAAAAATATAAGATGAGAGTACTTACCACCTTCACGTCTGATTGCAATGATTATAGCACTACTCTCACAGCATCCAATAGAAACGTCTTCCTTCCTTCGGCTCGTCTTCTTCATATTTTTGGTCTTCGGTCTTCAACTGTTGATAATAAACTCTTGAATTTCGTAAAACTTCGAAAATTTGTAACTCTTTTTCTCTATTTCCTTGTTGCTTGAAACTTCTTTATATATTTTTCTTCCACATGGCCTTATTGATGAAATAACAACCTAAATGCAAATCTCTTTATATATATATATATATATATTTATTTATTTATTTATTTTTCATTTTTTTCATGTTTTTTTTTAATTACGTGAAAAGAGATTGAAACTAAAACAATAAATATAAAATAAAATTAACATGGCCATGTGAGAAGTATGCTACAACTTTGATCTTCACAACTTGTAATGTCTTCGTATCATAAACTTCAATAACTCTCATCTTTTGATTTATTTATTCTTTTCGCTCTTGTAAATAAGTCTTCATACTTGGATATAGAATTCCGCCCCTTATATGTAAGTCTTCAACGTGTATATAAAAATCTGCTCATTGTATGTTGCTTTACTTGGATATAAAATTTTTGCTCTTCCTTGAATTGTTGATTGTAAACCTCAAACGTCTTCAAATTTCCTTGTAGATTTTGATGTCTCTCCACTTGTTGTTGATGATGTGTTTCTATGGATCTATTATTGGCGAGAGAGAGAATGGTGGTAACTGCAAATCAAACTACAAGAAGGTGGTTTTCGTCTATAGATGTCACCTTCATGATTGACAAAATTAGCACTCAAGAGATCAAAAGTAGTGCTTCTATTGGTGGGAGTTTGGGTAGCTCACCATTCTACCCGAATTTAACGTACGGTGACACATACTCAAAAGAAAGTTCTTTAGTCATTTATAAAGAAATTTGGTCTGGTGCCTCGGTTGATATGAAAATGGGTAGTCTCCACTAATGATTGATCAGCAACTCTAATAATGCATTTCCCCCTGCACCTCATTTGCATCACCGGCATGATTAAATCCATTATTTAATACTCCAATTCGTAAGAAATCCGAATGTAGTTCCCTAACACTTTCAAGTTCAGTTATGTCGGTCAGAATTCTCTATGTAAACATACCTAGAAGTATGCTAGTGACTCTAAAATCTCTACAAGTTGGAGGTTTTATGAAAATATTACAAAATTTTGAAAAAAAATCTATATGCCAAATACTCCCCTACACTTAAATTTCACATTATCCTCAATGTGTAAAACTGAAAGTTCTGAATTCTGACGTAACAGTAGATAAAACGCAAAAACTGTGCAAATTGGTAAGGAATTTAGAAAAACTCCATTTCACAAACTTTGTTCATCTACGTGTTTTCTACAGAGTATCAAAAGGGAATAGTGTTTCGATAAACGGTCTGACAGTTATGGTCTCTGAACTAAACTACGCGCAGTCTGAATTTTTCTGACGAAAAGGTATTCGTCATAATTCTCTTCTAAGATGGATTCTGGACTCAATGAAATTAAACATGGGGATGAAAATATGATATAAAAAACAATGAAAACAAAAAATAAAAGGGTTTAAGATACAAAACCTACGGGTTGCCTTCCATTAAGCGCTTGGTTTAAAGTCGTCAGCCCGACTTGGCATTCTCTTTACTACTCCTCCAGAGGGAGTAAATCCTGAAGTTCAATCACGTCCACATTATCCGTAGGGAAGTTTAGTAATATGGCTTCAATATATGAACATTGACTTTGAAAGTTGTTCATGTTGCGAGACTAGTAACCTTAACTGCACCATGAGTGAAAACATTAGTAACAACAAACGGTCCAATCCAGCAGGACCTTAGCTTACCAGGAAATAACTTAAGACGAGAATTAAATAGAAGAACTTTTTGACCCGCAACAAAACTCTTTCGAGAAATCATCTTGTCATGGAAAAGTTAGTCTTCTCCTTGTATATACGAGCACTCTCGTAAGCATCGTTACGTATCTCCTCTACCTCATTGATTTGTAGTTGCCTTTGTTTCCTCGTTTTGTCATACTCCATGTTGCACATCTTTACCGCCCTATAAAGCCTTATGCTCAAGTTCAACTGGGAGATGACAAGCTTTTCCATAAATCAACCGATATGGAGACATACCAATTGGTGTCTTATATGATGTTCTATACGCCCAAAGTGCATCGTTGAGTCTATAACTCCAATCCTTCCGTGTAGTGTTAACGGTTTTTTCAAGGATGGACTTAATCTCACGATTTGAAATTTCAGCTTGCCCACTAGTTTGTGGGTGATACGGCGTACCAATCTTGTGTGTAATGTTGTACTTCTTGAGAGAGTATGGAAGGATTTCTTGAAGTACGAGCCTCGATCACTGATAACCACTCATGGTGTACCATGTCTAGAGAAAATATATTCTTTCACAAACTCACAAACAACTTGAGAATCATTAGTAGGGGTGGCTTTAGCTTCCACCCATTTAGAAACATAATCCACAGTAAGAAGTATATAAAATTTTCCATTCGAATTAATAAAAGGACCCATAAAATCAATGCCCCACACATAAAAAATCTCGACAGTGAGAATATGATTGAGTGGAATTTGATTTCGAGCACCTAGATTGCCCGTTCGTTGACATCTATCACAAGATTTGCAAAAAGCATATGCATCCTCAAATAGGGTTGGCTAATAAAATCCACTCTCAAGGACTTTGATAGCCGTACGTTTAGCACCAAAGTGACCACCACAAGCATAAGAATGAAAAAAAGATAGGATTGATTGAGATTCAGAGTTTGGTATGCACCTGCGGATAATTTGATCAGCACCATATCTCCACAAGTAGGGCTCATCCCACACATATTGCTTGTCTATTTTCTTAAGCTTTAGCTTTTGAAAAGTAGACATTGTACTATGTACTTGCCTTGTAACCAAATAGTTCACTATATCAGCATACCAAGGTGTTGATTCTTCAACCGAGAAAAGTTATTCGTCTGGAAAATGATCCTGTAAGCGGAAATCTTCTTCGGAAACAACAAGTCTACTAAGATGATCGGCAACTGTATTCTCAACACCTTTTTTATCTCTAATTTCCATATTGAATTCTTGTAGCAAAAGACCGTAGTGATGCATGATCAGAATATACAATCACATTGGTACCCACCAAATAAGCTATAAATTTTTCTAATGCAAATATTATTGCAAATAACTCTTTCTCAGTAGTAGAATAGTTAATTTGAGCATCGTTTAGGGTGATTGATCCATAACAAATCACATGTGACCTTTTTTCTAATTTCTGACCCAAAACAGCTCCAACTGCATAATCACTTGCATCACACATTAACTCGAACGGCAAACTCCAGTCAGGTGACTTAATAATTGGTGCAGTAGTCAACAATTCTTTCAATTTATTAAAGGCATCCTTGCACTCCTGGTCGAAGTTAAAGGCAACCTCCTTTTGCAACAATTTGCACATCGGCATTGAGATTTTGGAGAAATCTTTGATAAACCTCCTATAAAAACCTGCATGACCAAGAAACGAGCGAATTTCCCTCACCGAAGTGGGGTATTGTAAGTTCCTAATCAAGTCTATATTTGCCTTTTCTACTTCGAGACCTTGAGAGGACATGATGTGACCAAGTACAATTCCATGTTTTACCATAAAATGACATTTCTCCCAGTTTAAAACCAAATTAGTGTTTATGCATCTTTTAAGCACAAGTTCAAGATTATTTAAACAAATATCAAAATGAATCGCCATAAACAATAAATTCGTCCATAAATACCTCAGTGATGTTTTCCACGTAATCAGAAAATATACTGACCATACATCTCTGAAAAGTGGCAGGCGCATTGCGAAGACCAAACAACATTCTTATATATGCGAATATACCAAAAGTACAAGTGAAAGTAGTCTTCTTTTGATCCTCCGGTGCAATAACAATTTGATTGTAACCCGAATAACCATCCAAAAAGCAATAATGTGAATGTACCGGTAACCTCTCTAACATCTGATCAATGAAAGGCAAAGGAAAGTGATCCTTGCGGGTAGCCGAATTGAGCTTTCTGTAGTCTATGCACTCTCTAACATCTGATTAGAGAGTGATTCACAAGTTCAGATGCGCTCTCTAACATCTGAACTTGTGAATGTACCAGTCTATGCAATAAAGTGATCCTCTCTAACATCTGATTAGAAATCAAGATGATGAACTCTTGTAGGAACCAGTTCATCATCTTGATTTCTAACAACGGTGACACCTGATTTCTTAGGAACCACTTGCACCGGACTAACCCATTTGCTGTCAGAAATTGGGTAAATGTTTGAGGATCTCTTTCTTCACGACCTCCATCATTGGGGGGTTAACCCTACGCTGAGCATCACGTACCGGCTTGCTATCGTCTTCCATAAGGATTCTATGCATGCACATTGATGGACTAATGCCTTTGATATCAGCAATTGTCCAACCAATAGCCGTTTTGTTCTCTTTCAGAACCCTAAAGAGGCGTTCTTCCTGTACTGCTGTGAGATTCTTTGCAATAATAACTGGTAGCTCTTCCCCATCACCCAAGTAAGCATACTTTAAGTGATCAGGTAGAGGTTTTAGCTCTAATTTGGATGCCTGCACAAAAGAAGGTAAAGGAACTTCATCAGTTATAGGTAAAGAGATATATGAAATATTACCTGTTCCAACTTCTTGTGATTCCATTAAAGCACCACATGTCTCAACAAACTCCTTGAGAATATCAACATCCAAGTTAGGCATGCCATGGACGTCCAAATCAATGTTATTTTGTAGCATAGATTCAAGTTCATCTTCTTTGTTCAAATCAAACATATGTTGTGCTAACGAACCAATAACATCAACAGAAAATGCGGGATGGATATCACTTGGATAACACATAGATTCAAAAATATTGAAGCGTATAACCTCTTTGTCAAACTCCATAGTGAGTGTCCCAGTATCACAATCAATCTTGGTCTTAGCAGTCTTCATAAATGGTCTCCCAAGAAGTAATGAAGTAGACGAATAATTGTCCCCATTCTGCATATCCACAATAAAGAAATCAACCGGAAATATTATTTCATTCACTTTCACCAACACGTCTTCCACGAGTCCCTTAGGATATATGTTAGACTTATTAGCTAATTGAATGACAATCCATGTCTTCTTTAAAGATCCCAGATTCAAAGAATCATAAACATCGGCTGGCATCACGCTTATGGAAGCTCCCAAATAAAGCAAAGCACACTCGAACCGTTTGTCACCAATAGTAACTGGCACTGTAAAACTTCCAGTATTTTTACATTTTGCAGGCATCTTCTTTAGTAACATAGCTGAAGCACTTTCTCTCACCTGAGTGATCTCGTTAGCAATCAACCTCTCCTTTCTTGTGCACAAATCCTTCAGAACCTTGGCATACCTTGGTATCGTTCTGATGGACTCAATAAATGGAATGTTGATATGCACCTTGCTGAAAATATCCATAATCTCCTTGTCTAGAGATTGCTTCTTTGACTTGGCAAAACGACTAGGAAAGGAGGTGGTGTGGTAAAAGTAGGAATTGTGTCCTTAGGTTGGCCAGTTGAGGTGGCTTTTCCTTTGGAACAGTTTCCACCTCTACTTCCTTTTTTATGTCGGGATTAACCTTTTCTTGTTGTGTTGGCTCTTCTGTCTGCTTCCCACTCCTCAAAAGCACTGCATTGACATTCTCTCTAGGATTCACAAACGTTTGTGATGGAAACTTTGTCGAATTCTGTGCTTTCAATTGATTCATGTCTATAGCTAATTGTCCCATTTGAAGTTGCAAATCTTTTATAGCCATATCTTGTTTCTGCAGAATTGCATCTTGCCGCTGAGAGTTTCCTTTTTGTTTTTGAGCATTTGTATCTTGCTTATGCATCATAATCTTCATCATTTCCTCTAAACTAGAATTTCTGAGTCTGCTGTTAAGGCTGAGGTGGAGGTTGTGGTCGGAACTGTGGTTGTTGAAAACCACTTTGTCGCCCATAAGTATTAGGAGCTGCAGCTTGCTGATTTGCATATATGAAATTTGGGTGATCCTTCCAACCTGGATTATAAGTATTAGAATAGGGATCATACCTTGGCCTCTGATTAGGGAACACAACATTTACCTGTTCAGACTCTTCTTCATAACTATGAATGATTATTGTTTCCATTCGTTGTACTACCTTCTCTATGTTGTTCATCTGTTGCTCTGGTTGTGCAGATTCTCCTATCTCGCTAACTCTTCTGACATTAGAGTTGTTTCTGGTGTAGAATTGTTGAGCATTGGCAGCCATACTCTCAATCAAATTGGTTGCCTGTGAGATTTTTTTCTTAGTAAGTGAACCACCAGCGGCTGCATCAATCAAATTCCTCTTCTCTGGAAGTAATCCTTCATAGAAGTATTGAATGATGAGTGTTGGAGATATATTATGGTGTGGGCAACTAGCCACCAACCTCTTGTATATCTCCCAATATTCGTGTAGAGACTCTCCAGTAATTTGTAAAATGCTACTAATCTCTTTACGAACGGAGGCCGCCTTAGAAGCAGGAAAATACTTCTATAGAAATAGATTTTTCATCTCAGTCCATGTTGTAATAATTCCCAGAGGAAGATAGTACAACCATTCTTCTGCTAAATCTATTAGTGAAAACGGAAAGGCTTGTAGCATAGCCATATCTCTGTCTTCGGTACCTTGACTAAGACTTGTCATCTTGTGCTGAAATACTTGAAGATGACGGTTCGGATCTTCACCAAGATGTCCCTTGAACTTTGGTAAATGGTGAAGTAGATTCGACTTCAGCTCTACTGGGTTGGTGATTGTAATGCACAGTGGTTGCGAATCTAATCATGGAGATGTCAACTCTCCTAACTTCCTCTCCGGAGGTGGAGGTGGTGGAGGATCTATCTCTTCGTCTGTATTAACCATCTCTTCTGTAGAAAGTTCTGGTTGCAACTGTGGGCGTACTTGTAGTATTGTTCCCTTGCGAGTTTGAATTCCACACCTCGGGTAATTCTAATCCTTCGATGCCAGAGATCAAGTACCCAAAACAAAAATCTAAAGAACAAAATTAAAAACTAAAAGAAAATTAAAAACAAAAAAAATAAATAAAAAGTAATAACAACTAAAGCTACCGACTGCTCCCCGCCAACGACGTCAATATTTTATGCGTGTCGTAGGTGCAACAAATTAGTGATCTTAATTTCACTCAATTAGCAAGTAACATAATGAAAGTCAAGGTCGTTCCCACAAAGAGCAGGGAGATTTAGTTGTCAAAAAGTGTCACAATTGGGGGTTTGTTTTAAATTTTAGAACAAAGTAAAAAACAAAGCAATTAAAAGTAATTAAGATTGAAAGCAATATGGAGAGAGATGATCGAGGAATCCTTCTTTGTTACTAAACCGTCATCAAAGTAGCATATTCATCTATTCTTTATCATTCACAGATTATTATCAACCGTAGGAAAGCAGCTAGCGCAGTGCAATCCTCAAAATTCCTTAAGTCACTGGACACCGAAGTGCTCGAATGCCAGATTCTATTCTATAAACCACCTATAAGTAGCGCACTCTAAGTGTAATTTGGTCGAATGCTTTATATTTTGTGAATTTAGGTCAATCCTAGTAGTTGAACTCTTAGAGCAAGGTTCACTTTCTAGTGTTGTTTCTACGTGTGATTGCTCCACAGAATCCCTCTGCAAGGTTTCACAATGTCTACTCATGTAGAGAATTATTCAACAATTACGGATATACTAATTCTCTACTAGCATTAGGTTAACTAATAAACTAGTTCAGTTGGACACCTAAACAATTTATTAATCAAATATAAAATTAATTATTGTAAAAACAAACAATAATCATGTGAAGAGTTAAAATAGATTTATATGCTAAATTGAATCGTATATTAGAACTTAGAATTCATCCCCAGTCACTAAGAAGTTTATCTATTCATGGATGTAGAAACACCCATGTTAAACATATAAGAAAATGGAAGAGAAATCGTTACGATAATGAAATCGCTCCAAAACCCTATATTTTCTTACTTGTGTTCTTCTCTCCAAAGGCGTGATAAAAGATTTGTGATAGAAATTCTCTTTTTATAAGTAGATGCGCCCGAGTACTAAATCCCGGTCGAATGGTTGCCAAGACCTGCCAAAACACCAACCAAATAGCTTACTTCCTTAAACTGCCGTGCAAAGAAACTCAGCCCAGCCAATGGGCTTTTGCATAGCTGCTGTAGAAGTCCATCCCACCAATGTCGTTAGCCTGTCGGTTCTAGCTAGGGGTGTGCAACGGACGGACGGTTGCGGATTATGGGTCACCCGCAACCAAACCGTCCAAGTTGCGGATTTGAAAAATCAAACCGTGACCGGCCCAATCATCCGCGGATTTTACATCCGCGGATTGTACGGGCCGGTTGCGGATTAACCGCGGATTTGGTAAAAAAAAAAACTGTCAAGCAAGAAAAGAAGAAAACTCAAATTCCCAACTCATCATCACATCTCTGCTCATTGAGCCGCGGAGTCTCGGCTCTTTGGTTCGATCCAGTTCCCATGTTGGGCCTGCTTGCTTAGTGACATCAAGCTAAAGAAGCAAATAAGCAATCCATTTTTGATATGGGCTTAGTGACATCATATTCAATTAGCTGGGCTTAGTGGCTTATAGCTAATGGAACAGAGTCAGATGCGGTGCGGGTGAATCCGCGGTTTTCAATATTCAACCGCACCCAAACCGCTAAAACGTGTGGATTTGAAAATCTCATCCGTGTCCGGACCATACGTTTTGCGGTTTGGGTGAAATCCGCAATTTTGCTGACGGATACGGGTCAAATCCGCGGTTCCGGTTTTTATGCTCACCCCTAGTTCCAGCAAATTGTCAAGCTAGTCTACTCTTTCTGTTGTCAGTTTCACTCGACTGACAAATACAGCGGACACACTAGTCTCCGTGAAATATCTTTTTCCCTGGATTCTCATTTTTCCTCCATCAGAATCATGGACATATAGGTTGCCGTGAATTTTTAAAGTTCCGGGATTTTATGTTTCTCGACCAACTTCCACGGCCACTTCTCCCTCCGTGAGAAATAAATTTCCCTGGATTTTGATTCTCGACCCCAGCCATCCACGGATACTCTGTAATCCTGAGTTTCCAAAACATCTGAGTTTTCAGCTCCGGCAATATTTGTTCACGTATACCAGGGTCTCTGTGAAAAAGGATTTTCTTAACTTTCCTTTCACTCCCTGTCAAGCTTTGCTCTCGGTTTGTATACTCTGTCATCTTTGATAACAGCAGCAGTCCCCTTCTTTTATTGATCTTCATCCCGAGACAATACCATTCTAACAAGATATCATATAATATCAACACCATTACGAGTTTCTTTTTCTCATCTCTGAACCGTAGCTCCATCATCCATTCTGTTACCATGGCAGCAACATACTATCTTCCATCTTCCTTGGCACTGCTCTTACTCGAGCTTTAATCATCTCCATTGAAAGAAACCAAATCCATCGGACTCAGCCAATCGACCACTCCTTCATCGCTGCCATCACCAGTATCACTGCCATGCACTACCAGCTAACTCCTCCTTCGACTTCATCTTCGAGTGTGTTACGTATGTGCCGAGTGATCGTGTGAGAGAAACCAGTTTGTGAGAGTCGAATGCTATACCTAGAAGTGTTCTGTAATCAGATTTATCTTTCTATTCAATCAAATTGATTAAACCGCAGCAATGTAGATATCATGAATTACCTGTGTTACTATGGCATTAGACTCAGAAATCAATTTTTGAGGGTACCGATCCTAGCCTGTTTCATCCTCAAAACCACCATTACTTCCATCTTCAACAATCATCACTACCATTAATCCATCATCTTCTGCTATTGCTACTGTAAATCGAAATTTGAAGGCTAATTTGATTGAATCATCTCAGATTTGCGACTAATTTGACGTATCTATGTGTTTCTATCTACATCAACAGCATCAGTAGGTAATTTTCTTCTTCCACCTCCATTAATGGTGTTTCTTGTAGGAATTAGGGTTTTGATTTGGTTTGATACCCCTGCTACGTCGACAAACGGGATTAAATATGATTTTTAGGTTTGAAATTTAGTTGAATTACTGAATCTCTTGATGATTTTGGTTACCGTTTTTCGTTTGGAGCTGGATTCATTTACCTCAACTGATTCAATTCAAGTCTCTGCTGGTAATCTCCCATTTTATGTCTAGATTACTTCAAATTTAAACTCATATGTTCAATTTCTACATCATGGCTCAACTACATCCAGTTTCATCTTCAACTGCCTTATACATCATAATTAGCATGTGTTTTGCATCTAATTTCTTCATCAAGATCTGTTGTTCTTGTTCCCTGATGCCATGAGAGTCTAAGCGTGTTCTAGTCCACTACACCAAGGTCTAGTTAGGGCGAAAACTTAAAGTCGTTCCATTGATTGGATTCAGTAGAACGTTGAGAAGTTGTTGGTCTCATATCTTACTTCAAGGCAGTCCTCACATATGTGTTGAAGTATCTTGCGTTTTTAATAATGTTTCTACGATTGGACTTCGAGTTGGAGTGGGTGAGTTACATTAAGTACAGATTGAAGTTCTCTTTGTCGAGTTTGTGTACATCTAGTATGCAACCTGATTTTCAGCTTTCATATGTGTTCAATGTGCAACCTGTGGTTCTTCTACTTTTCATGCTCTTTGAATAAAACAGTTGAAGTTCATCTTCAATGGTGTTTTTTTATTTCTGTTTCTTATGTGAGTGAACAATCCAACCTGCTATGTAGTTATGGAGAATAATAAAGGTTAATAATACAGTTGAAGATAAGTCATAATGGAATACATCCTACATTGTTCAATAAATTGCTTCAGCTATTGTGTGAATCGAATGAGACAAGGTCCAGTTGGTGGGAATCTTTCTTGTGTTGCAGCTATGACTGCATCTGGGTCTATGATGGATACAAGTACTGGTATAGTAATTGAATCAAGATGGATTAATACTCCAATATGAAGACTGTCTATTTCTGATGGGTATACAACTAACGGTGTTGAGTTACATGTGCTACAAATGCTCTGCATAATCTATGTCTCATTATAGTTTTTAACAATTTCAAGCTATTTCCTCCCGGTTTTGGTCTTCTATTGGTTCTGGGAATAAGCTTAATGTTGTTGTTGTTACCACTCTGCACCAAGGCTCTTCATTCTGATCTTTAAGAATTTTCAGTTCTGACATCCAGCTTGCTCCAGAATTTGTGTACGACTATGGCCTGCAACACAGAATGCTGATTACAAAAGATGCACAATGTGGTTACGTTTTGTTACGATTGGACTAGCTTCAGAACCTCGGTGTCAGCTGCAAGCTTGCTGGTTTTCTTCTCATTATGTGTAAGTGCAGGTTGATTATATTTCTATGGTATGTGCTTCTTCCTACAACCAAATACTACATTTCTTACGTCAACTGAAACTGCACCTACTACTCATATCTTCCTACAACCAACTATTGTTGCACTACATTTTTTTGTCTACTACTCCACCAACTGCAGCTGTTGTGATTAGCTCTTGTTTCCTGTTGTGAGTGTGTGCAGTGTCAGTGTCCAATCTCAAGTTGTCTGTGTAGCCCACTTGAGATTGAGGGATGGTAATAGCATAGAGGTTATGAGTGTGTGCAATGACAGTATGATAGCATAGAGGTTGTGAGTGCGTTACGTATGTGCCGAGTGAGCGTGTGAGAGAAACCAGTTTGTGAGAGTCGAATACATATACCCGGCAGTGTTCTGTAATCAGATTTATCTTTCTATTCAATCAAATTGATTGAACCGCAGCAATGTAGACATCAGGAATTACCTGTGTTACTATTCTCCGTCATTAGTTCGATCAATCACTGCCAATGCAGCAGTATCAGCAGCTCCAATGTCAGTTTCTCGTTCAATCCATACATGGAAGAAACCACAGTTCATATCATCTCCTTCCTATTCACGTCATGCCAATGGCAATACCTACAACACCGTCGGAGATCATCTTCAACAGTACCTCTCATCGATCTCTGGCATCACCAATCTTCTCCGTTCATCTCTGCAGTTCAAAACAACAGAAGCCCGCGTTCTTCAACTGCTCAACATCAAACCCAGACTCTCGACCAGAACAGTCTCCCTGCGTACCAGCTCGTCGACCTGTGAAGGAAGAGGTGCACTTCCACTGTCAGTCTTACAGGACTGACAGTTCAATTTCCTGAATAACCTGAGCGGCTGCCTTGAGTATATTAGGCGGGTGCCTTCATAGATTCTGTGCTTCAATAACTTTGGTTCGCTTCGAACGCTTGTAATTTCTTCATACGACGTCGGAATGACTCCGTTCTTTCGCCGTTTGCTTCGCCTTTTCATTCTCTTCGAGATAATATCAAGAACTCCTAGACTTCAACGAGTTCCACTTGGTATTTGGCCTTTCTCCATTTGTAGATAGATTCCTTTATTGCAAAAATATGTGCCAATTCACTTCTTTTGGATGATTCACCTAGCAAAACGTAAATAAAACAAAACAAACGTAATATACAATAATTTGTAAGAAACTAAGCAATTACTAGCATGGATTCGACACTAAATATATGCAAAATATGCACTTAACAGAGCCTTCCATGGGTATTCCACATCAGCATCTATTACATAGTTCCCTTCATAAAATCCAGGAACCGAAACTGGGTACTCACAGTCTATATCGATATCAACCAAGACCCTTGCAAAACTCATCCTAGCTTCAGTAGTTGTTAACTTATCCATCATTGTTGGTTTTCCAATTACACTAGCAATCTTAGATAGAGCTTTAGAGTTCCACATATGTAATAGAACCTTCCTAAGATTTACCCAGACAGGGATTGGTTTCCGTGTTTTTAAGTTTTCAGGTCCGTCAGATCTTATAGGTTTAAAAGTCAGTCGTTGGATCTCCATGATGTTTTTGTGTCTGCACATTGATATACGGGTAATATTTGTTAAATATAGGGGCTTATTTATAATAAATTAAATTTCTTTATATTTATAAAAGATGCCATTTTTGTGAGAAAAGAAGCTCAAAAATTTAAACATTTATATCTTTCAAACTGTATGTCGGATTTTCGTAAATTTTATATCACCGAAAAGATTTCTAAATTTCCTACTCAAAGAGCATAAATAAGGGTATTAAATTTTGAGTTTATGAAACAAAAAATAACTTCGATTTTTCACAAATATATGTTATAACATTTGACGTGCAATGCACGTGCTTGCAACTTGTGGGTGTAATGTACCCAAGCTGAATTTATTAAATTTTGATCTTCTGCTAGTGGCATAGCTATATTCATCAAACTTTGCATGAATTTACTGGAGAGGAGGATATATTCAAATTAGTTTGAAAAGAAATTACCTAATGCAGTGAATTTTAATGTTCTTATTACATAAAGGTATACATATGTAAAGTAATGGCTAGCTGGAACGGGAATGCTTACAAAACAAACGGCTTTCAATAACAGGTAGATAGACTATCAACAAAAACAGTGGTAGGCTTCTACGTAGGAGCACTAGCTATCTAATGAAGAAGAACAAACAAACTATTAAAAAAGAAAATCAATCTTTTGGCCCCCAACAAGGCTCTAGGAAAATAGCCTAGCTGGCTTAGTCTATAAAACGGCTCTGAAGGCTCTGGCCACGCTCATGCTTTTCGGGTTGTCAAAATAGAGGCTTCAACTTATAAACAATTACCCCTACTCTAAAGACCAAAATTGCATTGTTGGACAAATTCCATTTCGTAGTCGACATACTTTGTCCAAAGTGGCCGGAACTGTGGGATTGCAATATCTAGCCATGGTTTCATGTTTCCATTGAAGTGAACAACAGCAGCGTTTCGAATCTCGTCCATGCTTATGCTTGGATTATAACCAAGCCCAAGGACATGCCAAGTTTTGTCCAGCGGCTTCGTTGTGGAGTAAAATGTGATTAAGCCAGGAGGTAAAGTTCCCAATTTCCACAAGGTTCGATTTTCATTCTGCAAAATTTAATTTGCATGATTGGTTAGATAAACTAATGAATGAAATGCTAGATTTCATATAACCATTGTAAAAAATTGATAAATCATCCGTTCCAAATCTATCATTTCAAACGCATGTGGAATACTTCAGAATCAAATCAGTTACTTCATTGTACGCAAATAAGTTTAAATAACATATGCAAGCATATAAACCTCTTCCAAGTTTTCTTGACTGTGGAGAACTAGAAAACGCAAGTTGCTAGTACTGGCTTTAAGTGTCACTAAATCTAACATAGTGAATAACACAAAGACAGTGGGCAGCTCATGTTAGCCCTGCCAGTAACAAAAACAAACCCCTAACAAAACTGGACACAATAGTGGCAAGTTCTTCATGTCTAATTGATGCAGGGGCATATTCTCTGCTCATTTAGGTTTGATTTCTATTTAAAGAAACGTTTACATTTCCAGATACAGTCTGCATAGTTAGAACCTGGAATCCTGTCTAATGATACTAACCGAGAGAGTTACTGATAGGTCCTACCTCATCCTAACACAAAAGACTTAGGACATACAGTGCTCAACACTGTTGCTTGTTGGCTACTTGGATGACTACAACTGAATCTCTTAATATTTAGGGAGGTTACAATTGATCTATACTGTTTCTCATGTTTTATATGGTCACCAAAAAGGCTTGGACGAAACATTCTAACAAATGTTTGACGATATCCTGTACGAGAAGTAATAGAAAAATTTTGAATGAAAAGCAGTTATAATGCTGGAGATTTGTTACTAGGTCCTACCTCATCCTACATTCATGTGATTTAGACTTGGGCACATACAAAATTGAAAACTGTTACTTGTTGGCTACTTGAACTAATGCATCTAAATCTCTCGATATTTATGGAGGTAATAATTGATCCAAACTGATTCTCATGTTTTTATATGGTCAACAAAAGGCTGGAACAAAAAATTGGATATTGCCTAGACACCTACATTGAATCTAACAAATGTTTGATGTTATCCTATACAAGAAGGATCAAAGTAAGAGAAACAAAAATGTGCAAAAACCAGTTATGAAGCTCGAAAGTTCAGACAACAAAATCTTACCAGGGTCTGCCAGTAATGGTACTGTTCAGTACACTTCTCCTTCCTCCAAGCATCAAGGTCAAAGAAATTCATCCCATAAGCCCATGCACAAGCCTTTGGACTAAAATTTTCCTTAATCAGAGGATGAGAGAAATTCATATACTGCGCATAACGATGAAACGACCCGAAACATGTCTCTACTGCACCGTTCACTTTACCATCCATATCTATATCCCACAACCCGGTTAAATCCCTCTGAACAACAATATCATCATCCAAGAAGAGAATTCTATGCAACTTTGGATACATTTCTGGCAAGTAAAACCTCACATGATTCAACATTGACAAATACTTGGGGTTTCTAAACTTCATATTTGATGTATCTTTTGTGGCATTCTCAAGCTTATTCTCAAAGTAAAACTTCTGTAAATTTGCAGATTCAAGTTGCTTCAATACAGGAACATACGAAGAGTTCAAAAACGTATAATCTTCTAGTGCTTTAACCTCAAAATGAGCTCCATTGTACTGCCTCATTTTAAACATAACTTTCATTGCACCGAGATTCATTTTATCAGTAACAACATGGAAAACATGTTTAAAAGGCTCCTTCGAATTCTTCACTGCTGAATTAACAACAACTGATGCTGCAATGACATTATCAGAGAAAATTGCATAGTGGTACAAACTCGGGTCTTCTAATTCCGGAGACTTATCCTCATCTGCATACTTCTCCGGATTCGCAATCAGTTCTTCCATCAGTTTCATAGTAAGACAATGTAGATTCTTGGGTATCGATTTAGCAGCAATCAAACTGGAAAAAGCCCCTTGTTTCTTCACCTTAGTTAATTGTTCATTAACAGCGAAAATCGTATCCTTCAATTTCTGAATCTTAAGCTCTCTATCAAAAGACTCTTTGGCATCAGCAATGACTTGTCTAGTATCTTTAATTCTCAGTTTCACATCTTTTTCGAATTGACGAAGAACAGATTCATCCATGGAAACCGAATCAGATTCAGAAAGCGATCTATAATTAGTAATAAGATCTGTATAATTCCGAGCAAGATCAGCGAAAACCCTAACTAGTTTAGAACTCTCAAGTTTTGATCTCCTTGCATAAGAAGCGTAAGCTAGAACAAGTGATTTATGATCTTCAGCTTGTTTTTTTATCTGATCCAATCTTTGCTTTAACGGATCTGATTTCATTGCCAGTACGGATCTTCTAGTCGATCCAAAACCCTAGAAAAACACACAAAATAAATAAATTCACAAATTCTATCAAAAAAAAAAGAACAGAAAATGAACTAAAAAGTTCTGAAGCTTACCGTATTGAGATCTGGAGTAGAATCATCAACATCATCAGATGTAAAAACGAAGAAAGCGAAGAAGAAGAATGAAATGGCAATGGCGGAGACGAAGAGTAGTGATTTGTAGGGTGTAATTCTTCCTCCTCCTCCGCCTCCTCGGCTGCGGATTGAGGTCGCCATGATTGATTGATTAGTAGTACACAGAGAGTAGAAGAGAAATGAAGAAGAAGAAGAAGAAGAAGAAGAAGAGAGTACTAGTAGAAATAAATGGTACGGGGATACATTTTTTGTCCAGTGAAGAAGAAGAGAGAGACGGAGTGAAGTACAACGAAAAGTGAGTGAGATGAGTCGTTTTCGGCGGAGTAAGACTCGGTGAATAAATTACCAGGTGGAGTAGAGTTAGTTATTTATAGATTTACAGGTAAAAAAAAAAAAAAACCTAAAAACGCGGGGAGAGACTGGAGGTTAATTTATGATTCTAGATCAGGTTGAATTGAATTGATACAACTGAGATTAGTCGGTGGCGATTCGATCCATGTTTGTAACTCGGGGTCGTTTTCGATTGGCCTGTTGGATCTTGTGACCGACAACAAAAGAAAGTGGGAAACCGTGTTTTATTTGTGACTGGGACGTGGATTGCGTTTCTGGGCCCGTACGTGAATTTCTCGATCATTTTTGTTTTTAAAATTGGAAATTTGTGGAGCTGTTTAAAACAGCCACGGTGGCCGTTCATGGGAGGTTGTTTTTCTTTTTCTTTTTTTTTTTTTTTTTTTTTAAGAAACGAGGAGCATGAAAGCCCCAACCTTAATACATAGTTACATAATATTCAGTTACATCCGTAATACAATAATCTTGAAGAGAAATAAATCACAAACAAAATTATGTACTAAATGTATGTAAACCGACGGGAGAATTGAAATTTTTTAATGATTTATCACCATTTTGTTAGATACTCTCCGAGAACATATGATGCTTCCATAAGTGAAATAATATGCCCAAATTCTTCATCGAACTTTGTTAATGGGAGGTATCAGTTTATGGGGAAGGATACCAAAGAATTCTCAGATATAAGAATCGATTACTTACTTGGAAGGATATCAAAATTCATTCGTATAAGAAAGTATTCTGGTTATAGACACTATGAACAATGATAAAATTATAGTTGGCGATTTTTTAGGAACACGAGAACTTTAGACTATTTTTTAAACTTTTTACTGGCCTTTGTTTGTGTTAAAAAAAGAGAAACAGAGAATCAACTCCAATACTCGAATGCTAGGAAGTATACAATCAGGACAGGCAGAGAAACCATCGTTCCAATGATCAACCTACAAAAACATAAGGGGAAAACAAATTTTTTTAGAAAATATTAACCAAAGTAAAAAACTGATGTCATTAAGAACAGAAATTTTTGGCTCAAGCTTTATATTGTGTTCTTACGCGCTACAGATTACGTCCGCATGCAGCCCATACTGTTTCGCGTATGCGTAAGCCAAGGGTGACAACGGTAATGCTGCCTGCACCAGTCATATCACAACCAACAAAGTTCCTTAGCATACAATCAATTTACTATTTTACTTATTTATGCATTAACATAAAAATACTGCAATCCGGCCGGCCAGCCAAACTAAGGTAAACTTCTAAGTTTGTGTATCTATAAGCATGCATGTGAATCATTCATGGAGTTAGGATTGAAGGTACATATAAGAGCAAGTTTAGGGGG
Source organism: Papaver somniferum (assembly GCF_003573695.1). NCBI lineage: Eukaryota > Viridiplantae > Streptophyta > Magnoliopsida > Ranunculales > Papaveraceae > Papaver > Papaver somniferum. Next base: position 140,031,824 of record NC_039362.1, read on the forward strand.
ATTTGGTGGGAGATACAGCCAGTTTACAGTTGCCCTCACTTGCCATAACTGGGTTTGCCCCTGATGGGCATTTTTAGTGATCATTTAACCCGGCGCATATATAAACTGGCTGGTCCACCAAAAAAACAGTTTACATTACTTGGATAACCGCAATATGTAGATTATCCCCATGCAAACCAGCAGCTCTGCAGCCTACGGCCATCGCAGCTGGTCCACCAAAAAACCTTAATGCCAGACCGAAAACTGTCAACTTTGATCCACACGCAATAACTTTTTCCGGCAGTGCAGTGACAAGCCCTGGTTTGAAAAACTAATTAGACCCTGGAGACGATGCAATATTCATACACAATATGTAGTGCAAATGGGTTTATGTTTCTTAATCACCTATAGTAAACATGAAACAGCCAATTGCTGCTTTCTGCATGATCAATACCGATCCGTCAATGATCCTCGGCATTTCAATATGCCACTTGTTTGAGATAAAAGCCCAAGTGATTCCCAGGATACCAGCGTAGGTATTAGGATTTTGAGCAAGTTTAAGCATAACAATCTTCGCCGGATTCAAAAATGAAGGTCTAGTTGTAGTAGTGATTACAACTACTAATTGCTTGTTTCCTTCTAAATCTGTAACTACATCAGCATCCACAACTTGTGAAGACTGGCTCGCCTTATGAAACTCGAAAATGAACATAACAACAGATGACCAAACTGTCTGTTGGATTACGTAACCTTGAGAAACAAGAGCAACTGCATTATCACCATATATGGCTTTCAAAACAGGCACTCCCACGGCCGCAGAATTCATTATGGTTAACAATGAGAAATTTGTTATTAACCAACCCCAACTTCCGTTACTACTACACTTAACCCATGCAACTAAAACAATTAGAATTATGAGTTTGGAAAATGCGTCTGCACCGAGAAATGCATAATTCCAATCAAAAGGATCAACATGGGCGAAAAAATTGAAAGTGAAGAACGGTAGAGTGAAATAACTAGTGAATCTGTTAATGGTGCTGCATTGTTCTTGTGAAAAAAACTTAAACCATTTTACAGAAACAAATCCTAGAATCACTGCAACATATAATGGTGTTATGGCTACTATAATGTTGATTATATCATGACCCCATTCTAACACCATATTTCTGTTGCTTTTTCCCCTTTTTAGTTGGAAAGATTACGAGCAAGGGAAACCAAAAGCTCATTAAGTTTAACAAGGAGGAAGACGCGTATTTATAAGTATGTTGATACACACAACTAAAAGGTTTGGCGGCCGAATCATTACTAGGTTGTATAGAAATTAGTAACCTCGGCATCATACTGAACGCTATTTTGTGCGAACTATCTTGTTTGGCATGAAAGCTGATTCAAGCTTTGAGAACATATACAAATAAATGACATTCCATTCGCATCACATCTTGCTGAAATACGATTGTCATGTATAAACCTCCAAAACAGGAATGATCTAAAGTAGCCTTCTTGTTTATAAACACCATGAAAAAGACAATCAACAAAGCAATTAATGGCGTATCAAATCGACACTCCTTTGTCTGTACTACTAATAGTACCGACCTACCTAACAAAAGTCGACGTCATCTACATGTGAAACCAAGGAAACGGTTTCCTGCAATACTGGAAATGCGATGGAGTATGAAGCTCATAGTTACATCTGGATGCCTAGCCAAGTTCTCTTTTTTTGATAACTGTACATGCAACTTGGAACTGAACCACTGTCACTTTGGTTACTGTTCTCAAAGCTGATACACTTAGGGTCTAGAAACTTCAGAATGAATTCCCTAATAAGTTTAAACATAATTTAATTTAGACTACATAACTAAAGTTGATCTTTCATCGATGATTAATAATCTACCGTATATCTAACTTTAAAAACAATTACAAACAAAGTCTTCCTTAATCGTGATTGATCTACTAACCAACAAAATGAGCTTGCTATTTCCTGGTCTAGAACATAAGTTTTCTTAAACAGCAGTTAAACCGCTTAACATAATAAATTCACAAACTTACAAGTACTCTAAAGTGCTCCTAACGTCTAAACAAGCAAGCATTTCGCTAGACCAAGTACTTCGATTTCTGCTTCAGCTTCTACAAATCTAACTGCACTACCAACTTTGCAGAATCACCTCTACTTCACACAACCCCACAAACTTGTTTCATCACAAGTGAAATAAATAAATCCACTTGCCAAAGCGTCAGATTTAAAATGATCTTCTAGGGGCATTTTCGTTGAATGTATGAAGCCCCGTGCTCTTCATACCTGCCACAACCAAAGCAATAAAAAGTAAGATTAAAAAGATGGAACTCCAAATGCAAATGACAACAATCTACTAGGAGTTCGGAATAATTAATATGATCCCATGCAACTCTTTTAAGAGTAGAAATTCATTACTGATTGATACAAAAACGGGAAAACAATGAATCCATTCCTGCTTTATCAGGATTTCTCCTTTCCATGTTCTCCCAAGGAAACTCGTTTTCTGGGGTTGTGATATGTCACTTGCAACTTGCAAAGGCAAATAATCACATCTATACCAGTCTTGTGGCCTGGATGTCTAAAAAGATGTTCACATAAAAAAAACTTACTCTGCCTTGGAAAACCACATTTGCTGAAAGGAGCCAAGAGATGCCAGAATACTCCCTCCTATCCAAACACTGTATAGGCAGTATTCACAAGTTAGATAATTTTCCAACAAAAAGATGATGAACATCATAAAATTTTATTACGTAACATTAACAGTTTCTATTTTATTTTCATTTTTGGCTATAAACTATTGACAACATAGAGCAAAATATTTGCAAAAGGAACAAAAATGTCATTCAAGAGGTCTGGTTACATTAACATTAACAAAACATCACCAGCTATCAAGTAGACGACCACATGCAAGCCAGCCAATGAAAATAAGCAACAGAAAAAGAAATAACCTGAATCGCCGTTCTGTTGCATTTCCACTTGCCAGAACTTTAACTCTTGCAGCTTGAGGAGATTCCTATACAAACATCATAAAATAGAATCACTTATAATTTAAGCCAAGAATTAACCTTCAATAACGCAACCATGACGATAAAAATGTAGGTTTTCCTTCAACTCCATACCTCCAGCAAGTCTTTTTCTAGACGCTCTTTCAGCTGTTGCATCGATGATGTCCCCCCTGCAAGCTATTTATAGGAAGGAAACAGAGGACTGTGTCAGTGTTACTCTATTACAAACAGATTTGAGTCCTTCAAGAAACTCAATGTGGAACACAACGGATATAAGTGTACCATAAACCAAGGCAGATTAGAGACTCAAAAATGGAAATAAATTTTATGAGGAACGTTGACAAGATGAAAGTAAGAAACTAAAAAACAAATAAAACTTACCAGTATACTGCTAAATAATTCTCTACGGATGTCCACGTCACACTTATTTATGCTTTCAATAACCTGAGAAGAAAAGAAAAACAAGTGACAAGGTAAACATTGTGTTTTGACAAAATGTGTTCTTTATAAGTGTTGAAGTTGCTTGCGTACAAATAATTTTTACCATTTGAGGAAGTCCACGGATTGAAGGAGCTGGATCAGCAAAACTCTCCATACCAGGAATTGTCTGGGGATTAAAATCCAGAAGAAAAATATTCAGTGAAACGGCTGTTCCAGTTTTACATAACCCAACAACTCATCATGCAACAAATAAAAAGACAAGACTAAAATCAAACAAAAATGTTTGGTTAGATAAGAACACTGTGGACGACAGAACTATATCTTCCCATAGTTTCTCGTGACAAAATGAGAACACCCTGCCATGCACATTTTTTAACAGCACATCCTCCTCTAATTCATTTGAAATAACAAATATATTATCGTCTTTAAGTATTATGGCCTAGATATTTATTTAGTTGACCTTAATGGTCACAGGCTCACATTGCACTGAAACGGCTGTTAGAAAAATATTCAGTGAAACGGCTGTTCCAGTTTTACATAACCCAACAACTCATCATGCAACAAATAAAAAGACAAGACTAAAATCAAACAAAAATGTTTGGTTAGATAAGAACACTGTGGATGACAGAACTATATCTTCCCACAGTTTCTCGTGACAAAATGAGAACACCCTGCCATGCACATTTTCTAACAGCACATCCTCCTCTAATTCATTTATGATAACAAATATAGTTTTCGCCTTTAAGTATTATGCCTAGATATTTATTTAGTTGACCTTAATGGTCACAGGCTCCCACTGCATAGTATATCAACTTGTGTCCTCACTTCAATAACCTCTTTACAAAGTAAACTCTTAAACATTATGTTAAAGTCCTGCTTAAACTTCAGGCAAAAAATCCCAAAGCAACTGAAGTATCGAAATTTACAACAGAGAAGGTGATTAGCAGATTTCCTTAAATCAGACACCTAGGAGATCACAGACAAAACATGAAGCTGGGAACAAAATGAATGCAGGTCTCCCATCTAAATTTATATTTATGTAAAGTCAAGTAGATCTAGCCCAAGCGCACCAGTCACGTACCTGAACTATGGATGCATTGAACAGAATATCAGGAATCTTAAACCGATCAGCTCCAACTTCTATTGTTCTGTAAGAAATCAAGAATAGTAAGGAAGGAACTGAAGTCAGAATTGACAGATATTAGGGGGGCCTTTTTAACGAACGGGCTATGTTACTAAAGAGCAGTGATGCAGTAGACTGGACTCTGTTTGCTATCACTTACTGGGATACAAACTGAATATGAAATGTACTAAGTGAAGGTGCTTACTGTCCATCTGGAAGCTCATAAGATGTTGTAGGAATGTTGGCATATGAACTTTCTGTACAGCAAACATCTCAACATAATTAGAAAAGATTTATGAAAAACTATGCAGGATCACACAGACCCTTTAAAAGTATAGGTTGCACAGACATGCATGCTCAAGCTAAGACATAAATCATGCAAGGCAGATGCATCTATATAAAGCAGTTCTGACCGACACTTGGCTGACTACAGAGCTCACATTAGATTGATTCTTCAATTACAGAAATTTACAGAAGCAACACATAGGTGGAAAACTTGGGATGGCCATAGAAGCTTTACCATCGCCAAGATTATTCAAACAAAAAATAGAAGGTAGAACTAATAGAAAGTATTATGATTATAAAAACATGGCATATGAGAAGGATATCTTCGAAGTCCAAAGTTCCAAAGTCTTTTATATCGTTCAGCATATGTCAATACGTATTTACTCATAGGACAGTTTCCCCGCCATTTCAAGTAAACGAATTATTAATCTATAGAAAATGTGAGTAATGTAACCTAAAAAGTTTAACACACATTACATAAAAAGAAACAGACCGTCATATGGAGTATCTGGTGCCCGACATACAGATTCCTTGATATCGCTGGCGATTACCCTCTGCCATCACAGGAACCACTTTAGCATCATGAGCAGCCTATCATGCTACAAGAAGAAATTGGGAGCTCATGTTGTCACATACCTGAGAGAAGAGCTTGTAGCTTTCTGTTGTATTTGGAATATCAAGGTCCACGGTCTGTAATTCTCACACAAAAAAACAGAGTCAAACTAATGTGCAAGTTAAGATGATTGGGGTTTGTTATGCTTCCATAACATCAAAGGGAATATAAATGAAGGAGAAAAACCCAGACGACATCCAGTAAATAGGAGCAGAAACTAAACATGGTTAGCAATATTGTTATACTTTATGACAATATCATCATCAGTAATAAGAAACCCAGTTGTTTTCATGTTTGAGCACAGAGTTGCTCTTTGGTGGTCTTTCTGGTACGGCAACCTAAGTTGGACTTCCAACCCTAATCCTTGCTACCGGCATGAACATAGTTTACTTAACTTGTACCTCTAAATCAAAAGACTTGATTAATAATGGATTGCGAGAAGGAAAAAAAACTTCAACAAGGGTCAGTCAAGATACTTAGCAAAAACAGTCCTGTTACCATATAGATTCTCGAGGTGACTATAACCAAAACTAATTACAAGAAAATACTCGAACATTGTATCGCTGTTAAGCAGAAAATATAGTGCATACTTCTGAACATCATATTCTGTAATATAGAAACTCGAGTGCTAGAAACAAGTTGAAGCTCGATAGGAATGACAACTAAAAACAGGTTTACCCAAAATTCAAATTGTAAGGGGAAACCTAAAACAAAAGGATGTAGTGTATTGAGTTCCAAGAATATATCATGAAGGAGAAGGCTGAACCCAGAACATTACTATTAAATTTTTCTAGACTTCTAGACTTGCTCAGCATTTGCATTATCAAAAATAACAGCTCACAGAGAACGGCCACCCCTCAGAAGCTACAAGATTTGGGAACAGTCTACACACTAAAAAATAACATGCTGTGAAGATACCTGAAATTCTCCGGGGCGGACTTCCTTTCTCTTAAAGGAATATCTAGGTTTTATCTGCCATCAAATAACATAAGGTAAAAAAAAAATAAGGCCGGTTACTTTGCATGTATAATCAACGAACATCAAAAAACATCAAAAAAAAAAAATAGACATGTTAGCAAACTTACCACAAAACCTCTGCTTTCCAAACTTTTGATCATGCACTCGGTAAGGAACTCACCTCCAATGGGTGACGTTGCAACAGCCTATACCACACAACCATATTTCAGATTTGGAAGTTCGAAGTTCAACCTAAGAAGCTATCATATACTACGACAGGAATTTTAGGCATCTAGAAAACCTCAAAAGAACAAAGACCTACCTTACCAAAAATGTGCTTGCAAATGAGGGCCTAAACTAAGTCTACCCTTAACGATGATACTGCACCTTTCTCCATATTTTGCTTATGTCAATATCAAATCTAGAATTTCTTCGAAGAATTACAGACACAAACTTAATAAGACAAGGAATAGGTGTTTCTGATGGAAAAGGATAACTTTTTAAAAACCTAATACATCATGCAAATAGCTGCCAGATGACAGATAATATTCGTGAATTGGCAAATACGCTATAGCTTTTTTCTTGTTAACCAAGTCAACCCTTACGTGTCCTAAGCGCTCTTAGGCTTCTGATGTGCAATCTGATCATCACATAATCCAATCCATGAACATAAAAAAAAAAAAAAAAAAAAAAAAAAAAAAAAAAAAGATCTAGAGAGAAAAAGTAATCATATTTCTGGACACCAGGTTTTATTTCACTCCACCATAATCTTTGAACTAACTATGTAATTAACAATGTTAAAGAAAATGAAGATGCTTGAGCATAAAGGCTGAGGGAAGGTGAGAACTGAGGAATAGAAAATAGATGATGCACATTTAATAATGCATTCAAGAACTAGCAAGTAGTCCGCAAACATGTTTCTTCTTGAGTACTACATTATTGTGCAATTGAGGTACCTTTTGAAGAACATAGCCATCATGAACAGGTGCAACTGTAGTTGATCCACCGCCACTGATATTGAAAGGAAAGGCCATATGTTAGTGCATGTTCAAAATAACTGAAAAATACTGGATTACTAAGGAACTAAATCAAGTAAATTAGATGGATACGACAAATAAACAAAAAAATGCAATTGAACGATTAATTTAACAACTCAGTGCTGCAGCTAGCAAAAAAACACTGATCTAAGTGACCTTCAGAGCTTACAATGCTTCCAGTTTTCAAAATAAAAACCATAAAGATGATGGATAAAACAACAGAAGATGGTACAAAACTTTTTCAGAATCCAGAGAGATCACACAATGATGCAGGATAAACATAGACCACTCAATGAGCAATTCTAGACCACAGACACGCAGGATTAACCATCTGCTTACTCGCGTGCAACAACTCCAGTTTCTTGCAACATTAAAATTTACTAATTATTACACATTTCAGATTACTTCTCTTTCCTTAGAACTGACGCTGTTTTTGAAGTCCACTGAACTGTCCCTACTGTTGCTATCATAATTATTGGCAATATCTTCATATCAGTTGTCAATATCAGCAGAAGAAAGATGGGGATATGAGAGTAGAAAAAAACTATTATTGTGTCTATTTTGCTTTACGCTAATGAAAATCCATACTCTTCAGAATTTATTATCTAATTCTTCATAATAGAATCCAACTAGGCTAGAATCTCTCCAAATCCAAATCATTTCCTAAGAAACAATCAACTAATGAGACGCATTACATCTGGATTATACAAATGATGAGGATAGCGTGTTTAGTACAAGCATGGAAGAATGTAGAAGTCACATTTGAACATATGCAATGCTATTCCAGGGTATGAGCCCATGTAGTAAAATCTAAGATGAGCAATTTACAACAGAATCCTGAATTAAGCATGCAGAGCTAATTTCTCATGCATTTTAAGCATAAGACTTTCACGCTTATACTTTTTCGTATTACAGTTAAGCAACAAAGCACGAGTATCATGAGAACAAATCAAATGACGCAAAAGGTGGCAATCCAAATTAGCAACTATAAACAAGTTACTATAGAAGCTCAGCACGAGAAATGTCTTCGATAGTAAATACGAAAGCCACCATTCTGCCGTTACCTATCAACCACCAAAGCAGTCGCACGGCCTGATGCAAAAGCTGTGAGAACCTGGAATACATCAACAAAAATAGTCAACCAAGATTGTTGAATCTAGAGATGAAGAACCTGGCGAGCAACAGATTAAAGCAGTCGTATGGGGGAAAGGACGCATAAACCATACCGCATTCTTGGCTAAAAATAAAGCAGGAACTTTGTATTTTTCAAACATGAGCTCCGCTGTCCTGCAATAAAACTTTGTAAAGTTAGTTTCAAAATCGACAGACAGATATTTGCAAAGCCAAAAAAGACAGTTCATAAAACCTCAGCAAAATTACAGAAACTAGAAAGTGCCGGATCAACCATGCTTGAAACTACCATGATTTAACATGTCAAAATATGAGGATTTGGTTTCTAACATAAGATTAAGTTGATAAATGCCCGAGTAAACACTTAAATCTAGTTTGCATTCCTCTAAATGGTGTTAGTATTCATGGAAAAACAAAACAGTTCTTTCAATCGATAAATCCTTCTATGAATCGTGATAATCCAGTTTCTATATCAGAGACGAGTTTTTCTATCAAGAAGTGGTTTTTCAGATAAAAATAGCCCCACTCACTATCATGTCATCTTGAAATTTAATGTTGCTACTAACTCCAGAAATGGTGCAGGATCTGGAATTATGAAATGAATCATTTCTCAAATTAGTAAAAGAAACGACCAGGCGAAGATCCTTGCTAGGATTCTAAGACCACGACTAATAATTTAACCTACTCAAATTGCTGTGACCTTTATTTTACATTTTCCTACATAATCTAGATAGTTCATAATCTCTCTCGAACTTTTAAAATACTTCTTTACCATGCCAAAAACGAGCACGATGTTTGGATACAACTTCAGCAGTTAGCCAGTTACTTTTCGACATCTAGAAGTTGGAAAGCAAAATTGCAATGATTACGAACGACTTGCACAGGTTCGGGAAAAAAATTACTCATTGCTTGCTTCTACGAAAGTAACTTCTCTCCTAAAGTAATTTATTTTGATGTCAAATTGAATTTATTTTATTATTTTTGTATGAAATTTAAATTTAAGTTTCTATTTGGTAACCACCCAAGCCTACTAACTCGCTAACTAATACTTTAGTTGGTATCTATAGAGGATTTAACACTTCCTAAATTTTAGCAATTGAGTTTGCCCTTCTTCAAGTGTTAGTTTTCCAATCGAAAGCTTTACGCTATTCACTTTTCAGTCATTTTACCCAAGATTTTCTCTCCAGTTTCTTCCTCATCAAACACTAAACTTTAGCTCTAGTACTTCTTCTATGGTTATTTTCTCCAGGGGTTCTCTTTTACGTCTACTTCCTCACCAAGGAGTTATGGAACTAGACAAGACTAATATGCCCATAGGTAAAGGCCCGACAAATTCACTATCAATAAGACTGATAAAAGAAACCAGAGCCTCAAAGCAACTACTTTTAGACAACATGCAAAGAAGTTAGAAAACATTATAATAACAATAATAATTTGCAATTTACAAATAAGGCTCAGTAAATGTTAGATCAACCAAGACAGCAGGAGGCCAACAACAACAACAAAAATAAAAAAGGATAGTTAGGTACCAGATCACCTTTCTCTCTGTTGAGGAGTATTCGAAGATGATTCAGAGAGCAGCATTGGGTGTTCTTTAGGATCAATCAGTAACCGATCCCTGAAAAGATATCAGTTAGGAAAAGCATGTCTAAAGAAGTGCGTTAACAAATTAGCAAAGTAGGCATTAACACCTAGGTAATTCCTCTACATATACATATACATCAATGATAAGCGACATAGGACAGACAAAAGCAACTCGAGATGGGATGGATCACTGTAATATGATTACAACTTAACATTGCCATAAAAGTGAACATTCTGGTTACGATAACATTTGTTTCTTTAAAGTAATTAGGTCTTCACACATGACATGACAACCAAAATACATAAAGAGAGAAAAGCCACCCATATCCGTCAAGTTGCAGAACTACTGATTATACATATTTCAGAATGTTCACATGGTTAAATAATACCTGAAAGCATGCACCCATATGTTGTCAACCATATCCCAGTCAACCACAAGTCCATCCTTTATAGGTGATACCACCTAAACAAATGAAATATGTAACAGATAATTAGAAATCTTGGAAAAGAGAAGTTACCCAGAGCACTTTCTTTATTTATAAGAAACAAGAAAACAAACCTCCATATGATCCCTGCGGTACCCTAAGGCTTGAGATCCCACATATAATTTTCTCTTCACCTTGTTTTTGTCAGATTCAATTGGTTTACCACCATTTTTAGAGTCTGGAACTGGTTCAGATTCCTTCTCAGCTTTAATATCATCACTATCTTCCAGTTGTTCGATCACACCAACACACTTCAAACAAAAATGAGTCAGTCAAGACAGTGTTTTCACAAGTATTCAAGTGTTTGCATAATATTAGTAAGCCAGAGAGAGAGAGAGAGGGACAGGGAGACAAAAGGAGAATAATAAATAACTCTTCAAGATCGTGAGATTAACCAATTAGAGTGCACGTAACACTAAAATACAAAATTAACATCCGAGCTTGAGTTCTGCTAAGGTGACATCATTAAAACTGGATCAGCATGTCAAATAATGTAACTAAGGCAAGAAAGAGGACACTCTATCAAAGTAAAGAGAAGCCATCAGACGGCAAAATCCTTTAAAATTGTACCTCTGTAACCGATACTAGTACATTTTCAGTTCAACACCCTCACCCATACTGATATGACAAGTTATTTAAGAAGGACACTATCATTTCAAACAGTAATTGACATACTAAGTTACTGTCAAACCCCATGTATCAGAAAAAAATCCCAATTTATCAAAGCCTTACATTCTTCCATTAGCATTTGCCCTAAATTCGAATACCCACTGATATTAACTGGAAGAAGTAAATACAGGACTACAAAAAGCAGCATAAACTGGGTAAATCAGCAAACTTACAGACGGAAATACTGCTTTGGGAGCGTCTTCTCCAGCATATCCAGCTTTGCAAGTATGAGAACCTAGGTCAACAACAATGGCTGATACTTCATCTGCGAAATACAAAAAACAAAAATAAGGGTTTCAAGTGATGAAATCGCGGGAAATTAAGAAATTAAGAGATAATTAGGTTAGAAAATTGTACTCACCACCTCCATACATGGTTTCGAAGTTACAATGAGAGATGGGTTCAGAAAAGAGAGAAAGTTGGAAGCATAAAGCTAAGCTAGGGTTTTTGCAGTGTGCGTAGTCTCAGCTCTCGACGAGCGGTAAAGTTTTTTATGTGGGGGTTTTGGAGAGAGAGAAACTCGTGAAGTCAGAATTTTAAAGAGACCGAGAAATGAACTCTCCCAAAATACTTTAGCCCAGTTAAAACCAGAGATCTGTCGAGGTGAAAATGGTAGTAGAGTAAAAGGTTTTAGAGGGCATCTATACGGTTTAGAATTAATAATAAAAACAAAGTACAAAATACTCTCCTTTTTTTTTCTCTTGGAAATAAGAAAGATATATATTATTGAAAACGTAATTAGAGCAAGTCCAATGGGATTATGTAAATAAGGTTGTTTGTGGTGCCAGATGGATGGGCAAATGAGTTTTGTATAGTGGGAAGATTGTTTATCGAGTCGGATTTCAGAATAAGCCGAGTGTACCATATTAAGTCGGTCGGCTCAACTTGGTCTGAGGCTCGTTTCAGTATGAACCGACCGGTCTTGTATGGATTTCAGAATGGGTAACACACTCAATCCACCAATGATAAACACAACAGCTATGTTTAGTTCTATTATTCCGACCATATCAGTATGATTATCGTCTCAGTATGAACCGACAGGTCTTGTATGGATCGACAACGGCTATTACTCCGTACACCCCCAACAGCTATATTTAGTTCTACATTTATATAAACACACTCAATCCACCAATGATAAACACACTCGAATACATTTCATTGTCTGTTGTACAAAAAAATCTTCCAATTTTTTATATCTCTCTTGTTTTCATTAGTTTCACTCATTGTGGATCCTGGAATGGATAACGAAGAAATTTAATTATTAGCGGAAACATTTTTCCATGAACAAGAAGCGTTTATGCAGCAGCTGGATCAAATGGATGCAGATACTGATGATGAGAGATCCTGAACTAACGCAATGCTACAATTATACACCTGTCAAGTTCCACGAGATCCAGAATCAGGAGCTGTATTGGGAAGAAGATATACATGGAGATTTTGAGAGGAAGGTCGCCAACAAATGGTACGTGATTATTTTATTAATATAAGTGTCTACTCTAATGAAGATTTTCAACGTCGCTACCGAATGCCACATCACTTGGGGAGGCGGGTTATTGCAGAGCCTTGTCGGGTAAACCCTAAATTTAATTATCAATTGGATGCACGAAATATACGAGGGCATAGTCCTGAACAAAAAGTCACCGCGGCCCTTAGGATTCTTGGTTATGGGATTCCTGTGGATGCTTGTGATAAGTACGTTCGAATGGCCAAAACAACTGCATATGATAATCTCAACATTTTTTGCGAAACTGTAGTTAACCATTTTGGTCCACGTTTTTTACGGCAACCTAGAATGTTCTACTATATGAGAATCGGGCATTGAGTGTGGCATGGATGTCCGTATGCTTGGTAAGGTCAATATAAGGGCCACTAGACAAAACCAACTATGGTTTTGGAAGCGTCGTCTTCTTATGATTGTTGGATATTTCATGCTTTTTTTAGACTTCCGGGTTGCAACAACGACATTAATATCTTGCACAAATCACCGTTATTCGAAGAATTAAAGTATGAAAACGCTCCAGCTGACAATTTCACCATCAACGACAATCACTATAACATGGGGTATTTTTTGGCAGACGAAATTTATCCACAGTGGTCAACTTTAGTTCAAGCTTACGATGAGATACCTACAAATGGGGAATATGTCCGTGTTAAACGGTTGTTTAACAAAAGACAGGTGGCGTGTAGGAAGGATGTGGAACAAGCATTTGGAATTTTGACGAGAAAGTTCCATATAATTTGTGGAACATATCGTTCGTATAAACCAATGGAAATGAACAGGATTATGCTCACCTGCATCATTTTGCACAATATGGTAATCTAGGAAACTCGACGAGATAAAACATGGGTTCATTATCTAGATAAAGATTTGAGAAAAGACGTTCAACCCGCATGGAGTTTCCCTGCAAGAGATTACAAAATAGTGGAAGAGAGAATTCAAAACAGAGGTTTACATTTAAGACTAGGGGAGGATCTCACTGCTCACTTGTGGGATGATTTTGGAAGAATAAACCCTCATAGGATTTAGTGTTTTTTTTAGTGTGTTTTTTAGTGCAATTTGATTTGTGTACTTTGATTTCGGTAGTTTGATTTGTGTACTCTGATAATTTAAGTTTCAAATTATGATTAAATTGAAACTAAAACTGAAAGGATTACATAGAACAACTTAAACAGTCATGAATTTTAAAAACTAAACCAATGTTATGGCATTATCGATATCCTCCTCATGGTTGTCTTCTACCTCAGAGGAAGACTCGTCAAATGCTGGTGGTTGTTGCTTGGCCTTCTATGCTTGGATTGCATCAGATTCATCTTGCCAGAGACGAAGTTGTGTCTGATTCATCTTGGAAGTGTCCATTCCCAAAATTCCTCACATGTGTACATTAAAAATATTCTTTTCAACTGCCTTACGATCTTTCTTCATTTCTGAAGCCATTTTATTACGTATGACTAGTTTATTAATATCATTCTTTTCTTGTTTTGCAAAATAACCTTGAAGGTTGAACTCTGATGAACCTGAAGTTCATGATTGTGCAGCATCTTGAGCTTCCTTTCTGAGCTTTTTGGCTTTTTTCACACCGACTCTCTCCCATACATTATTCGTTCCATTAAAATTCAAATTAGAATTGCCACGTACTAATGCATCAGTGTTGAGGTGAGGGTGTGAGTTTATTTATGGTGAATAATAAGGATAACTTGGAGAAACATGTTGGGATCCACCATACTGGGATTGACTACCATGTTGGGATCCACCGGTCTCGTAAGGAGATTCCTTCGGCATAGCATATCCATCCAACAAATCAAGGTTGTATCGGTTGAGCTTTATGAGGATGTGGAAACATGTTTCGTGCTTAAAACTATAAGTTCTAGTTTTTTGTCATTCCTCTCTTGTTTTTCGTTGCTGCAGTTTCAACAATATATAAATTAACATTTTGCAACAAATTGATAAAGGATTTGTAAATCAATTAAACAGAATGTTAATGCAACTTACCAGATCGACATCAATATCACCACTTCCCCTTTTTCGTTTCTGTATCATCAAGGAAACCCAACTGTTCATATCTTTATTGATTGCACCAAAACGATGTGACAACCCGGTAGCATCGCGGTTTTTTGGATTCCCGGTTTCATGACAGAATTGTGTAAAAATATTTCCCCAAAGCGTTGCATGTGGTTGTTGAATTTCATTGATTGGATCAAGCGTCAATGCTACATAAGCTCTGCATATAACTTTATCTTCATCCAAACTGAACTTCGGACCGCGAACTCTTTATGATGCAGTATTTTGTGTATCTACTTGACTTCCCATTTTCTACAAAAGTTTGTTTTAACGATAATGCAGTGAAACTATAAAGTGGGTGTGGAAGGTTTGACTGAAGTGAAACTGTAAATTTTTGTGGGTGTTGAAGGAGAGATTGAAGATGAATTATAATAATTTTCTATGTGTAGAAGGTGGAGAAGATGTGAGTTTAAAGTTAAAATCAACTGAATTTATAGTGAGTGAATTAGTTGTTATTGGATGTTCCTAGACGTTATCCGCTCAATATGCACCAACCGGTCCAAGATGAACGACACTCGACTCTATTTGAGACGTGTGTCAACTCATTACGTACCTATCGTCTCAGATGAAACCGGTCGTCTCAGATTGAGCCGATCGACTCTGCCTGAGACGCGATGCACAAAACCTTTTATTTGAGGGTTTGCTCATCCGTTTTAGTAGTTTTCTAGTCCCACTGACTAGAACAGTTCCGTAAAGAAACCCAGGTTATAGAGGACGATCCGATTTATGCAACTAGGACACAACAGTGTCAGGGATTGAGAAATGTTGTTGTAAAATCCTATCTATTTATAGATTCTCAAAGCCACGGATAGCGTTAAATGCAAGCTAAGGTTGCTTGAGATTCAAGCAAATACTTTTTTCGTTTTAGATGAAATTCCTAGTTAGACATTCACAAGTACGTAAAAAGTCCTCCTTGAAATTAGATGGAAGATATGCACTATGGTTCATAGTTATGTAACCGTGCAAAATGATAGTCCATAGCCGCTAAGTCATCCTTTAAACTTCAACATAATAACAATGTTCAATAATACTCAAGACTAAATAACGATCCACAAGCAAAGTGATTTTGGAAAAGTTGACTTAGAAGTGTCAATGAGAGTTGTAGCAAAAACGAATTTAGTTATATAAATAAATTCATGAATTTTTTGTCACTAGGTATTGAAAACCTCTTGGCAGTTCGCGAAGTTAGGATCAAGGGGTATGCAAACCGGGTTTGCAAACCTCTACCAGTTTGGAAGTCAGATCAAATGAGTTTGCAATCCTCAATTTTTCGTCGAATTCAAATTGACTAGGTTTATATATATATACCTTGTACCAAGTAGTTCTGAAATTCTCTCATTTATAATTGAAACATTCCCAATAGCCATAGACAATATGCATTGTTTTCTTGGGAAATTTCCAAATGATCAACTTGGAAAAACAAATAGTTTGTGAAGAATAACTTGTTTTAACTAAGATTACTAAGAATCTATGAAAATCCATTCACGGATCATAGTTCGAGATATTAACCAAGACAAACTTGAACTCGAAATTCTTTTTCGCAATATCAAATCTACTAACATAGTCTCATATAATAAAATGGTATATTCCGTGAGTAAGTAGGATAGGTCAGTCTTCACATACGTATTTGTCTCGCAAATTACTTCGTTTGTTTTTTAGTCTTCAATCTTCAAGGGTTATTGGGTGATATTTGATACTCAACTTCCATACTCTAATCATAACATGAGGCTTGACTTTGGTAGACTAGAAATCAAGATATAGTTTTTTAAATCTAACATTGACAACAAGTTTGAAATAACAAAACTTGCGAGTTCGACCAAGCGATGCTCTAACAAAGTAAATGTACATCTTATTTCCATAGTGCACAACACAATCAAAAATCCTGGCTCCTCCACTGATTATATTTAAATTTCACGTGAAATATTCCAAGCAAATAATGAGAAAGTATTGATTATTTCAGTGTTGAATTAGACCTGGTATACAAAACCAAGTATTTTAATAATAAGCCTTATGTTTTGTATAGTTGTACATGTGTGTATATATGTTAATGTAGACATATTTGAAGGAAATATATGCTTGATTATATTTAATATCACAGTTAATCGTAAGAAACAAACAAAAAACCAAGTGTGTGTGTGTTTTTGTTGTTGTTGTGTGTGTGTGGAGGGGTGGGGGGTGGGGGTGATGTTAACAATTTGGTTTTTACCCATGTTTGTTTCACACTCTTTAAAAGGAGTCTGCACAAAAATGGATTCGGTATGTTCTATTTTAGATCGAACCGAAATGAATTGTCAAACTAATGGCGGTATATGCGTAGCTCGTTATCCTACTATGGGCTATCAATAATCCTAAGCATCCTCAACTGATTTTATATTTACATATGAGACTTCATTTTTTTAGGATTATTTGGCGTTTGGTAACCAAATGTCCAACATCTAGCTTTGGTACCCAACATTTGAAATATTATCGGTTGGTATCTTGACTTGTTAAGGACTGTTATGTCAAACCATTGACTTGATAAAAAATAATTATTTTTAATAATTTGTTAATTATTTTTAATAATAAATTTTTTATTTTAAAACCCAAGAATGACCTCTAATCCGACGGTTCCAAAAGAAGACCCACATCAACATAACTAGTAATGTCTTTCCGAGCATAATCTGAACGAGACCAAGTCATTTTGTTCTTCCTTCTTCCTTTTTGCAATGAAGAGTGGGTGTGTTGACTCCGTCGAGCCATGAGTTCTGGTGGTGATCAAATGGGTTGGAGAGATAGGTTATATTGGTTCGATTAGGTAATGAAGAACAAACAATCTGTTAGTTTTAGCAGGTTGAGATGGGTTCGTATGATATGAGTAACTCACTGGATAAGAACAACACACAATTGGTTGATGTGAATGAGATGAAATCAATGGGTAGTTGGAATTAATTTTGATTCGAGATTAGAGTATACAGACAGATTTTTACAGCAAGAGAACAGTCAGTGAAGTTGAGATGTTGTGGTTAATTTCGGACCAATGAGCATACTAAAGCCATAATGAATGGTTGGAATTAGGGCTGTAAACGGATGCATTCGAATGCGGATACAGACAATCCGAGTTTGTATCCGAATATACATTTTAGCATTCGAATCTGATTCGAAATTCTACCGGATATTCATACTTACACTCCGAAATTGTATCCGAGATCTTTTTCGGATTTCGGATAATTATCCGATCAGAAAAAAAAACTCTGATGAAAGATTTAAAATAAAATGTTCATTGAATTTCCAGTCTTGTTCTAAGTGATAATCAATGCAAACCAATAATAACAAAAGCATTAAAAACCTAATAAAGCAGCGTTGTAGGATTCAAATACATCGAAAAGATCCAAAACAAAAGAAAAATCTCAAACAAGTCTAAAACATGAAAGAAAAATCTCAAATACCACTATAAGTATCCTGCTACTTCAGACACCATCATGCATCAAAAACAAAAAGCTCAGAGTAAAGAATCCTGCTACTTCAGACTCCATGAAGCATAAAAATGACATAACTCGCAGTAAGCTGCCAACACCACCCACATCGCCAACCTGGGCATACATAAGAACACATTATTTAGAAACTAACATAAGAAGCAGACACTCACGATGAACGGTGCAACAGCTACATATATAGTGATAGCGACGACGAGTAAATTTAAAACATAACAAAAACGGTAATGCAAGAGGTTCATCCGTATAAGGCAAATCATTAGGTAAGAATATTTGAGCTGGTTTTATAAGGCAAATCATTAGGTAAGAATATTTGAGCTATCTAATACAAATTCACAGAAAAAGAAAGGTTGCATAACAACACCATGGCATTAGATTATGACAAAAGCTAACATATAATTTGACTGAATCAAAATCATTACATGAATAAATTCACTAATGAATCGCATGGGTGAGTGTTGAACTGTTGTTGTAGATTAGTATAAAGCTGTTTCAAGTATCAGTTTCTTCTATTTAATACAAAAACAGAGAGTCCTTACTGATTGTGAATACCTTGTCGTCCAAAACGTTGACTCCCCCCGCCGCCCATCCTAGTTAACTTGTTGCGAGGAACCGTTCAGATCTACGATTTCTGGTTCATCCACCAAGTCGACATCTATTTCAACATCAGAAATATGAGAATCAGTTGTACACAAATAATAAATAAATATACATATAAAGAAAAAAAACAGATGCATTATTTGGAAATGTCACTTGGAAACATAAAATGAATTTAATTACCATTGAGTTCCGGCAACCAATCTTTGATACAGGTCAAAGCTTCTACTGTATCAGAAGCTAACGAAGAGCGGTACTCAGTAACTACTCTACCACCAGAACTGAATGCCGACTCTGAGGCTACAGTTGATACCGGAACTGCTAAAATATCACGAGTCATTCTTGAAAGTATCGGATAAGTATGACTATTGGTTTTCCACCAAGTTAATATATCAAAATCATTATCATCTATGGGAACCAAATCAGCAGCCAAATACTTCTCCAATTTTGTCTTTGTAGTTTCCTGTGAATTACCTAATCTTTGTCTCCTCCTTTCACGAAATTTTTCTTCCATTTTTGAATTCGACTTTGTTATAGTAGAAGTGCTGCCAATAGAATTAAGTGAATTGACATTGGTAGAAAGATTGTTGGTAGATGTATCCATAGAACTAAGCCCCCCCTCATAAAAGGAAAATACCTCGTTCAAGTGACTATGAACCAGCTCGACATGATGTCTAAAATAAAATTCACCATAAATTTCTTCCAAGCCAAATTCTACAAACTTAAACTTATACCGAGGATCTAATACCACACCGATTCACATCATTGTACTACATGTATTCCAATATTTATCAAACTTGAGTTTCATCTCCGTTGCCATATTACGAATATAATTATGCTCACTAGATAAACATTCTATTATATTACTACCAACATCCAAAACTCCTCAAACATATAATCCAAATTCTGAATGTTAACTTACTCCCTTGAATATATCAATTTGTTTTAACTAGAGTTGATAATATAAAATATTAAATTATGAAAGAAAAATGGTTTTCGCACATATGCAGGAAAAAAATCGTATAAGAAATAACTTCAAAAAAATAATACACGAGTTTATCATCTAATTATTCTCTTAATACATTAACATGTTTCCCACATGACAATGAAATTAATTTTGGTATTAAGCTTGTTCTTACTATGTTTTTCTCTGTTCATTAGTTTCATTTTGGGGCCATATGTTATTACAAAATTGAATAAAATATACTTTTATATCTTTGTTGATAGTTGATAATCTTGTGCGTTTTGTTAAAAAAAATTGATAAAATCTTCTCTGATGCATCGCCTGTTGTGTTTGGTACTGTGGAATAGGTCTTCTGTGAGGTTTATGAAAAGAAGAGTCATTATTATAATTCCAAAGATGTGATTCAAATGATGGATTGAGAAAAAATTTAAAGATTGATGAGAGGCAGCATTTTAAAAGAATTGAATAATTATTGAATATCAATGATTTAGAGAGTTTATAATTGTAATTGTGGGTTGAGGCTTCATCAACAAAAATGAGATAAAGAAACTAATCAGAGTATACCCTTTTCCATATATGTTTTTCCAATTACTTAGTTAACTCATTGCATGTGCAGGTTATTTCTAAACAGAATTTTGTTCATAAACTATTGTTTTTTAATAAAGAAGTTTTTTTTTTCTTCCACTTTAGTTGCGTAAATATGATTTTTTTTTATCCCGGTTTACTTAATGATTTTCATATTTTCATAAAATTTACTAATTTCTCGTTATCCTGAAATTTGTCAAGCTTCAGGTTTCTAATTATCTTTCATGAAAAGCAACAACAACAGTAAAAAGGAAAAACATTTGCAAGAAAATCTCGAACACGAGGAAAACCATAGAGCAAATACTTTTGCATAATTCAGAAAAAAAATATCTCCTCCTTAGGCCAGACACATATGTTGGATCTACCCAAGGGAAAAGCAAAAGTTATGGGTACCTGAAGGATCCAAACTGGTTCACAGATCTGTTTCATTATTTCACGACCTATATAAAAATTTTGATGAAATATTGGTGAATGCTTTTGACAACAAACAAATAGATATAATGATGTCCTGACTGAAAATTTTTATCGTGGAAATCAAGGACACTTACAATGGGGATTTAAAGTTCATAAGATGCAAGATGCATTTTTTTTTGTATCAAACAAATTGGCTAGGTTTGCTCCCCTAAAGAACTCATATCGTTGTTTTGTAAAGTTTAGGCATAATACAATTACATTTACTCTTAAACAATTTCATATTAAAGTTCAATAATTAAAAAAAAAAACAGGAAATAAATATTAGGCGATTTTAATGGATTTGAAAGGATGTGCTAATCAAGGGTATATGTGGAAATATTTTAATCTCTATCATTTTCTTAATATCGTACAAAATCTTATTTTCGCAACTAAAATAGGACAAAAGAGTATTAATTTTTCTCATTCTAATATGAACGAGAGGAACATCTCTTCTTTTTTTATTGAATTTTGGAAAGTGACATAGAAATCCTATCTTTTCAATCTAGTCAACGGTTGGGACAACTCTTCAAAAAAGTAAAATTGAGATATTTCGGTATGTTATGGTGTAAAATTGAGAAATCTTATGCATTCTTCTATCAATTTTTTTTCTTCCACTAAATCCCAGGTGGCATCAAAATATTTGTATACTAGTATTAAAACACAATACTCCACGACATGTATAACTTATTATTTTCAAAAACTTAAGAAACTGCAATCAAATGAAAATGAAATTGCTACCACCACCAAAAGGAATTATGTATGGTACTCTTTGTCAAATGCTAATTTACTGACAAAATGAGTCAAGTCCTACATTAAATGTTAATTCAAATTACATACCTCATAGCTTCATATCGCTTGCATATGGATAATAAGGAAACATTCTCTGATAAAAGGCTTATCTTTTGATTATAGAGAAAATATCATCTAATAAACAAAATAATCATAAGATCCGCTATGAGAAAATAAATTTTTGTTGGTTTTTACCCATTGTCAGAGCCAAATTTTAGAATGGGAGGTTAAAAAAAATTTTCCTTACTCAACTCAATCCGAGAGGGAAACACCAATTCTTCTTGAAAACAAGACTATATTGCTTGAGCAAAACAATGCGCTCAATACTTTTTGTTGCATCATCATCCTAAACAATTTATTAGTTTCCTTTATGACTTGGTGCGGCAAACTTAGTTGCTTATATGCTTCAAAAAATTACATTTATAAAAATGAAACTTCATTTGAATTTGTTAAGGAAAAAGAAAAGTGGGCATTCATATTGTACAAGTACAACTGCTCTGACTTGGATGGCACATAAAAGAAAGCCGAAAGCCTCTTTAAATGATGAAATTGTTGGAGCTAATGTATTTTCTAGTGTTAGAGCATGGCTCAGTTGAGCCCATCCAGCGTTGGTATATCAAGTTTGGTTGTCATATTTTAGTATCAAAATTCATCTAGAGTCACTTGTTTAAATACGAAAGTCAACTTCGTTTAGGTCAGACTAGAAAGTCTAGGAATGTTGAGACGTACAAGTATTACTCCGAAAACCCGAAGAATGAGAAGAAGTAATGACTGCAACAAAGACATCATCCTTCCACTTGATGTTAGTAATACTGACTTGACTTGTTTTCATTCCTAACGTATCTTTCAAATCGTATTATATTGAAAAATAACATGCAAAGCTATATATATATATATATATATATAATACTCTAGTGATTAGACTTGGTCATATAATTATGATCAAAGTGACAAAGAATTTATTGAATAACAAAGTATAAACGCTTATCTTTTGGAAATTCGTAAATACGACATCAACATAATCTTTGTATTTAGTTACTTGATTATGTGTAAGCTATATGTGTTGATATCATCCTAGGAAACAATGTTTTATAACATTTGTTTAAAGGAAGTACATATACAAACTTGTTTTGTAAAAGGAAATCATGATTGTCCGGTTTTTTATTGAATATCTTTTGGATGACCAATACAAGATAACACGGTAGAAACTATCTTAAATTATGTTGAGAATTAAGGTATAACCATTCATAGAATATAGTGTGTAGCATGTTGTAATCGGTCACAAGCTACTTTGTAAATCAAGGTGTAACCGGTCACAAGCTACATTGGTAAGTTAGTTGTATTCGGTCACAAGATACTTTGGGAAGCAAGGTGTAACCGATCACAAGATAATTTGGGAAGTATGGTATAACCGATCACAAGCTACCTTTGGGAAGCATAGTGTAACCAGTTACAACCTATTTTGGGAAGCATGGTATAATCGGTCGCAACCTAAAAATTGTGAGTCATGGTATAACCGATCCCAAGGAGAAAAACTGAGTTTCCAATATTCACATATCTATTTATGTTATACTGGGACGTAGACGGCGGATGGGGATTAAGGCAAATCACGTTATACTGGGAGGGGATGGGAGGATCTCAGCCACCAATTGGAAATATGAATGTATCTCAGTCGTTGCGTGACACACCAAACCCTTATGTCTTGTAAGTATAGATAAAAAAAAAGAGCTTAGATATCGATCTTGAGGAATCACAAGGTCTGATACAAAGAGAAATTTATGATTTATATCAATCCTTCTCATGATATAAAGTTTATGAACTTAAATAATCAGTTAAACAAGATCCGACAATAACTATCAGGTAAAAAGATGGTCTGGTCGGGCTTCACGAATCCCTAAGTGAAGTCTTCAAAGTCGTAAACTAGAAGGCCATTGTAGGTGTATAATCATCAAACCAAGCAGTTTGATGTGCCCGTTGGAGTTGCTCTTAATCTTTGGATTCAGGCTCGTTCGCGAAAAACTCTAACTGTATATTGTCCAACTGATGGTTGAATCCATTGATTAACTTCATCTAATATTGGTATAACGTTGTTATTTATACTGCAAATATTATAAGATTTGACTGTGTCATAAGCTATTGAAGGAATTAAAAACAAAGATGCATATTCATTTTAAGATACTAAAGTAGTTGTGTTTCTTCCTTTATTTGTTAATAGGCCTGTAATGTGATTTTCAATTGTTGTTGTAGTAATTAAGATTCGAACTCTAAGACTTGTGAAGACTAAATTTAAAGGTTTTAATAAAATAATAAACAAATGCGAGAGTTAATGGGACTAGGATTCCACCAAATATTCAAATTCATGCGATTCACCTATTTATTCTAAACCATTGTAGCTCATTCAATAAGAATTTTGACTCTATTTCTTTGCCTATGGTAGATTCTTAAAATATTAATTGTAAATCTTAAGCATGGCATATCAAAAGAATTAATCCTAAGCATAAACCATCAGACGAAATGACAATTAATTAAGAAAAATCTTTTCTTTAATTTTAATTCAATGCAAATAATCATATAATGAATTAAATGAATTTACCACATGATGAATTTCAGTTTCCTCCGTCGTCCCAGAGAAAGGTTTAGCTCCACATAGTGAAAAACACGCTCAAAATATATTTTTATAGCTCAAATGGTGTTTACAAAGAAGAAAAGGGAGGAAAATAATATAAACCAGAAGTTTGCAACGCTTAATGGTCGTTACAACTCATTGTTACAACTGTTGCGAAGAACTATAGTTATATGGTGTCGCGGAAGAACTGCCGTTTATGGTATGAATATGTGACGGTCAAGAACGACAGTTCTTATTGGTTATTTGTTCTTCAGCTTCTCCTTCTCTGCAGCAGCAGAGAAATCTGCTCTGCAGCTTCTTATTCTTCTCTTTAGCCTCTCCAAACTCTCGATGTCCTCTCCTGTGACACCAACAGCCTATTTATGCATCACCAACACCCTCAACCACTTGATTAATGCAGTATATCTCGTCTTTACTCCCTCTGCCAAATCACCGAGATTTCTTTCTCTCTTTAACTTTTCCACGCATCTCTGGGTTGTCAAAATCTCTTTCAATTATTAGAATATAATCCATGGAATATTACTTCCTTAAACTGCACAAAACAACTTCACAGAGAGTGATACGAAAATATATTCATTCCATGTTTTAGCTCATCACGCGTCTGTTCAGATTTGACATACTCCAACATGCATATTTCTCGTAATAGATTGAGTCTAACTCATGCCAGGATGATATCTTCACGCAGCTTCGATGAATCAACCAAAGGAAATCCCGAGTTTTCCTCTCTTGAAAGCGTGCTCCCCTGGTTTCTTCAAACCTTCGCTGCAGCCCAATTTTTTCGATCCTGATGGACTTACCAGTCCTGTTTGAGTGTAACAGGTCCAGTCCAACTAATTGTAGCGATTGAGTCTCCCTAATTCTCCTCCAAAATCTTCACACCAACAATGGGGTTTTTCTAGAATATTTTTCCTCCAAAAAAAGTAATTCAAAAGGGGAAGACGAAGGTGCCCCTTAGCGAAGTATGAGGTGCAAATAGCAATGGGTACTGAATAGTAAAGCAGGTGCCCCCTATCAAGTAAGGTGCCCCTTATTAATTGAGGTGTCCCTTAACCAAAATAAGAGTGTGAATAACAAGTGTCCTCCGGGGTGCAAAACATAATTTTTCGAGCAACATTCTTCACGAGAGCTTATTCCTTGAAAAGACTTAAAACAAGATTATTAGCGATAAAATGAGTCCTAGCTAATGTAGTTATGGGTAAAAATGCGTCGCACTTACGTGCTTATCAGCCTGCTGCTTTGTTAGCACTTCTATCTGCAAACTGAAAACGCAAAAAAGATGCTAATTTATCTATTATACTTCTGACTTCTTCTGGAACTACTACGCACTACAACTGGATGGATGTTTTTTTGCCTTGAACATAAAAGATAGTTGCTAGGTTGTCTCCTTTAATGACCAGATTGTTTATGTTATTTCTTTTGGCCCATTTACTGCATGTAGCAGAGCTACACAACTTATGCTTCTTCAGCATGAGGAGATTCCGAAGCTTCCCATTTCTGCATGTACCTGTCCAGTTTCGAAGAATAACACCAAAACCCTTATTACTACTTGTTACCCTTAAATAACTAACTTAAATCTAATTAAAAAACAAAAACTAGACCTTAACCAAAATAAATCGTCAAATTTTCTTCTCTTCTTCTTTTTCATTGTCTATTTTTCTTCTTCTGTGACGATTAATCGTCGATTCTTAGCCATTAGTTACTTCAATTAGGTAAGAATCTAAAAACCCACTCTTTTTTGTTGCTTTTGATTGCAGAAATAGATTAGATTTGATCAATTTAAAAAATTTGAGATCAGTTTCAGAATTGCATGTGGTTGGGAAACCAATATTTCCCAACCGTGAACCAATTATACGGTTAGGAAAATATCAACTTCCGACAATATATTTCGTTTACGGTTGGTTCCTAACCGTAGATTAAATTTTTCAAGAAATATTTTGTCCTTGCAAAACCCAATCGTATCTAGTTTTATGTCATATATTTTTCCAACCGTAGGTGATCCTGAGTTTTTCTATGATCATTTTCCAACCATATATAGTAGTTACGAATTGGTTCCTAACCGTAAATAGTACTTACGGCTGGGAAATTTTGAGGCTCTCAACGGTATATGTTACTTACGGTTAGATTCCCAACCATAAGTTAAATTTTAAAAAAGAAAATTTGATTTTGTTCAAATCCTAACTATAAATCAAACTATTAGTCTAATCTAATCAATGATCTTAGTTAGTTTAGTTAATTTAATCATTGGCACTTATTAATTGAAGGTATCTTATCCATTAAAAAATTTAGTATGATGACGAGTTTTGCAGATTACTATTTGATGACCCGATTTTGCTATTTTATGAGCCCTCAAAACCAAATCTTTGGAGCCTCTATAATAGGTTTCAAAATAAAAGTTCCACAAAAACCACATCTAACATAATGTCTAAATTAATATTTTAGTTTAAATCATCCTAACAAAAACAAAAAACAACCCACCCACAATTTTTATTCTCTTCTCACCACCAACCCGCCGCCACCAACTAGCAACACCACCAATCAGCGCACCACAACCGCTATCATCCCCATCATATCATCGCGAGCATCATTACCAGCACCACACCACCACAACCAACCAACACCACCACCACCACAAACTACCAGAACCATCATCCCCGCCATCACCACCAATATTATTGCCAACTAACACCGGCACTGCACACCATCACCATCTCCACCATCAACACTAAAATGACGAGAGTTCCAAATACACCACAATATTTTAGATATCAACCTAAAAATCTGATACCTTGTGTGATCTTGTTAATGGTGGTTTTTAGCTTAGGGTTAAAATCGTAAAACCGTACAACTGACATGACGTCACTATGACCATTAGCACATTTATTGAATAGATCAGCATGCCTACGTAAGAATTACCAGGGTACCTATTTTTTATGTGTCATGTTCCACGACAGAACCCTTAACATTGACCGACATCATCTATGCCAAACCCTAATTCTCATGCTACCGCGCCAAGGCATGCCAACCATGCCAGCCGCACCACTGTGCCAATGGAAAACCATGCCAGCCACATCTCCTCGCCAAGGCATGCCAACCATGCCAGCCACATCTCCGCGCCAAGGCATGCCAACCATGCTAGCCGCACCACTGTGCCAATGGCAAACCATGCCATCCACATCTCCGCGCCAAGGAATGCCAACCATGCCAGCCGCACCACTGTGCCAATGGCCAACCATGCCAGCCATATCTCCGCGCCAAGGCATGCCAACCATGCCAGCCACGTCTACCGCGCCAAGGCATGCCAACCACGCTATCCGCACCATACGCCAATGGCATGCCAAACCCTTGGCCCCACCATGCCAAGCCAACCGCACCTTGCCTTGGTCTCACCATGCCAAGCCGTCCATACCAAACCCTTGGCCCCACTATGCCAAGCCATCTGCGCCATTGGCCTTGCCCCCACCACGCCGGCCTTCCCTATAAGGCTACCAAAACGAAGGCGTGCGGCGATCAATGACCACTCTTCCATCCTAGATGCAAATCCTAGTCGTCCAAGGTCGCCAAACAACGCATGGTAACCTTTGGCCCAAAATCCTAGTTTTGGCCATGCCAAACCGCGCCAAGGCATGCCATGCCACATGTGCCAATGGCATGCCAACCACCTTGCCGCGCCATACCATGCCGGCCTTCCCCATGCGGCTACCAAAACGAAGGCGTGTGACGATCAACGGCCACCCTTCTATCCTAGATGCAAATCCTAGCCGTCCAAGGTCGCCAAACAATGCATGGTAACCTTTGGCCCAAAACCCTAGTTTTGGTCCCGCCAAACCATGGCGGCCTTCCCCATGCGGCTACCAAACCGAAGGCGTGTGACGATCAACGACCACCCTTCTATCCTAGATGCAAATCCTAGCCGTCCAAGGTCGCCAAACAATGCATGGTAACCTTTGGCCCAAAACCCTATTTTTGGCCACGCCAAACCGCGCCAAGGCATGCCATGCCACATGTTCGAATGGCATGCCAACCACCTTGCCGCGCCATACCATGCCATCCTTCCCCATGCGGCTACCAAAACGAAGGCGTGCGACGATCAACGGCCACCTTTCCATCCTAGATGCAAATCCTAGCCGTCCAAGGTCGCCAAACAACGCATGGTAACCTTTGGCCCAAAACCCTAGTTTTGGCCACGCCAAGGCATGCCATGCCACATGTGCCAATGGCATGCCAACCACCTTGCCGCGCCATACCATGCCGTCCTTCCCCATGCGACTACCAAAACGAAGGCCTGCAACAATCAACAACCACTTTTTCATCTAAGATGCAGATCTTAGCCGTCCAAGGCTACCAGCTAACACATGGCAACCTTTGGCCCTAGTTTGGACGCGCCCAAACAAAGACAAAACCTTAAATTTTGGCCGCGCCTAAACTGGGCCATATTAAATCCATACTGATCATACTTTCATGCCACTGGATAACAAACTAAAGGTTGCAATAATCAACTGCAACCTTCTTCTTAAGATGCAAAATCTCGACAGTTGAAGGTCACCACCGAGCCGGCAAGTCTCCCAAGCTCAAATTGCCAGACAACAACAAAATGCTACATGTTTTCCACGAAAACACTCGAGACATCAACACATGTCACAAACTTGGGGATGATCATTGGGTATTGGTTTGGCGGTTTACAACGTGCGGCGTACACTACGCTCGTTATAAGAAAGTGTCATAAGGATGAGGCGGTTAGTAAATACAGGGAGTAATGGTGAAACGCTTTCTGTTATGGAACATAAATTCCAAGCGTTACCGGTTACCACCTCCTCCTATTTAATCACCCGTTTTCCATTTCTTAATGAGACCATATTACATTTCACTTCGACTTGCATAAATAGGCATTACCTATTTCCGCCGAACGACAAGTACAGGTCAGGAGGATACAACACTCAGAAAAAATTTGCTAGCTTTCCATCTGTTAGCTTCCCACTTTCTGATACAAGTCGTGAAACAACTACTCTTCCAGAATCAACTATTCTGGTCTCAACACTTTCTCGCTTCCCTCCACAAAACCAACCCTTCTCCTTCACTTTGTGACCGAAGCAAGTCTGGAACGGCCATTTCTTGGTTTAAGATAAATTTGTACATATTGATCTCTTGAATCTAAAGTACTCCCTTGCAGTACATTTTTTAGGGTTTAAATTCGTTTCTCACCCACACACCCGAAATTACTAAAATCTGCAGAAACCGTTTTCACCCTCAAACAATTGGCGACCACAGTGGAGATTGATCTTTCAGTTACAATGTAAACTGTCGACCATCGATCTCATGCTTCGACCCAGACATCAAGGCGGTAGAAGCATGGGATCCGCTCAAGGATCGACGACTCAGTTACCAGACAACCCGATTATCAGTCTTGACACGACGAGGGATGACTGGGTACTGCTTAGAGGTTAAAAGCGAACGATCCAACCAGTGATCAACTACTATCAGATGAGACGACTGGGGAATTTCCACAATCACGGCGGTGCCTCCCGTAAAACTCGGTCTTACACCCGGAAGATTCCCTTTTCATCAGGAGACCTGAAAAACCGAGTAAGTCTTACCTAGTTAAAATACATGGTTTGCTATTTCAATTTTTCACGAGAATGATGAAACCGATAGCCATGTTATGTTTCACCCCATGTCATCTACCGACACGCAACGCTCACGGTTCCATGGTTTTCTTGGGATGTTTGCATCACTTGCAATCATAATCAAGACAACATCATTCCCAAAACAATCCATTCCAAAAGAATAATCCAAAACCCTCAAGGTAACATTTGTCTATCAACCCAAAAATTCAGGAAATCAAAACCATAAACTAGGCGTTTCATTTGCCTTGCAAAAAAAAAAAACCTAAAAATAAGAAGTTCAGAAGACAGAGATACATTCAAGGAAAGATTTTCAACAATGGCTTGCTCTTCTTAGCAAGAGCCTCCTTCGTGCTTTGGAGAGACGCCCTCTTCAACTTCAGCTTCCTGGAAAAATTTTCGACTTTCACTTCTTGCTTCTTCACCATATCCGCAGAAGGACCTTCGACTGTTTCAACCATCAACTTTTCAACCTCAGAGAAACCTTCAACGAACCTAGGAACATTGAACTCGAAGTTTACACACATGTCACGATGGAACCTCCAGCTCGAGATTACATCCTCAGAAACAGTATTACCGGTCACGTTGCACATGTCGTCAATCGAAGACAAAGCTTCCTCCACACGCTTAACCAACGCAAATCGACTAGTAACCTTCTTGGTCGTGGCGATATGTTTGTAGCTTTCCCATATATTGGTGTATAGCGCCGCATGTTTGGCTAGCATGCTAAATCCCCCGATCAACACATGATCCGGATAAGGAACAAGGTATGGAGGGTTGAAAGTGGCGCCCGCGTCTACATCAACAACCGGCAAGGGATTCCTAACGACAATTGCACATGCGGCCACTAGAGTACTCTCCATTGTCTGAGTCACAACAATGTTTTCATCTCGATCAACATCCATTCCAAGGTCGACCGGTGTGGCTGCCACAATTGGAGACAAAGTTGTATCACCACCAGTCTCCGTCTCAGGGCCATCTTCAGAAACGGTTTCCCCCTATGACATCACGGATTAGATATTTTCCAAAGAGAAAGTAAAAAAAACATGCGGGAGAATCACTGATTCGCTTTCAGACTGGCTAGAGGAAGATTCAACACTGCTGTCGGAAGAACTACTCTCGCCATCACTGAACTCTGAGCTTTCATCCTTCTCGGGTTCCCCATCGCCACGGATAGGCTCAGCACTGCCACCCTCCGTCTCGAGAAGCGATGTTTTATGACTACTTGCAAGTTTGGTAAAGGAGTTCACGCTGCTGAGACCCTAGGCAAGATACAAAGACGGATACTCAGGAAAGAAACAAGGATATACACGACCCAACTAAAGTCAAGAGGAAAATCACACGTACCTGCATATTGGACGAACTGAAAGTCGGTAGGGCTGTCGAAACTGACTGGGAACCATCTGCAAGGCTTTTAGATATTTGCTCCTTCACTAGGGGACTATCTGCATTCGGGCCAAGGGATTTTCGCTTGGGCGAAGAAGGATCCCTCAGCAGTGAATGCTTCGCTAAAACCGCAGGAGAAGGCTTACCGCGACGGTTTTCTACCACATCATTCACGAATCATGGAAAACGAGAAATGCATCCTACCAAAATATGTTATATTTGGAGGTTTTTGATGGATTTCGTTCCGCAAGCAGGAAAGGGAGACTTTTACCTGACACATGAACAGTAGAAACGAGACTTCTGGAACAACCGGCTGACGAACAAGTGGGATACCTTGGTCAAAACCCATATGCCGAGCCTCCCTATCGATATTGTAAGAGATTGCTTTGCAAGATCCTCGAAAGAAAGACGGCACATAACCGGATGTGCAGCTTCGCATGAACGCCATCTCTCCAACACTTATATCCTCTTTATCAGAAGACAAAGACATGCTCGAAGAATGAGCAAAGGTACTGATCTGAGTTATGGACGCATGCACCGGAGTCCATGGACGAAAATTGACTGTGTGCGAGTTGTCAAGGAATCCAACCAGGTTCGAACCAATCTTTGGGAGCCTATTCGACCAGCGCAGTATCCTAGAGCGACCCCAAGACTCGGGAAGTACGGCCAACGGTTTTGGAGCATACCTTTCGAAGTGCTCCCACAACCACGCTTGGAGAAAGGCGACATGAATATACGAATCCACTTTCATGAAACCATTTGAAGCGCACATGTCCGCGACCAGCTGATCCAAGTGTGTGTACAGAGAACCAAAAAACAAGCCGCCAATAGGGAAAACGCCACCTTTTGCCAATTTTATGGCAAACTTGATAAGTTCCCGTCTTATCTCCTTCTTACCCGAGCCGTCATCGAAAATATCTCTGGATAACCAAAGAGCCAAGAACGCCGCGAGATGAAGCGTACTATTCTTCTGATTCGGCTCCAACTCATCGGGAAACCACTGAGACACCCACCAGCCATAGAAGCACTTCGTCTCGTTTTCTTTCCGAACGAATCCTTTTGATTTTGCAACCAGAGCGGCGCGCATTTCTTCTTCATCTACAGACAGTTTGACATCGAGGTTTCCTATTACAGGAAGGTTCAGCAACACGTCCACGCTCTCTAAGGAGTAGTCATTTTACCCCACCTGCATATGGCTGTGTGAGTGTCTGGACACCATCTGGAAATAAAAGCAACCAAGCCTGGAATATCTTTCCTAATTTGAAGCACTGCGGAAGCCGCGACAGAATCAATGATCTGCGCCTTAGTCAAACTGGCTTTTACACATTCCTGGCTCATCATGAATCGCATCCATTTCTCAAAGGGACGCAACGGACTCACAGAGATTTTAAAATCAATAGGAGAAGCATGATACTCTTTACTCTAAAGACAAAACCTTATTACACCTCCTGGACGAACCGACCGGGCCTCTATTTCACTTTCCGGACCAGTCAGAAGAATTGACACATACTTGGGATGATTTCTCCTAATCGTGGCGGATATTGTAAAGAACTCATCATCTATGTTCGGCTTGGAATTTCCAAAATCTTTCGGTACGGCAGATCTTTTCTCAAATGACATCCTAACAAAAATTCTCTCACGCTACTTCCACCTTCGAAATACCTACGATGGAACAATACGAAGAGAAATTATTACGGAAAGTGCATGGAAATTATTTTATCAAACACATGAGATCCATCCTGGACACAATCCAATTTGTTTCAAAGTCATAATGCGCATAGGCAAAGAAATGGGGACTGACAGACCCTGCTTCACCACCTCATGCCAAGACCATACCCTGCAGCGGGAAATTTTCACCCGACCGAGAGGTTGGCCCTCCTTTTATAGGCGTGATACTTGGGAGTTTGAATAAGGAAAGGACTTCCTATTCGATTCAAGTAAGGAAAAGAGGCATCCGGGCCCGCGAAGACCAATCACCATGTCAAGACCGTCCACGGCATTTTCTTGGCCCCACCACGCCAAGCCGTCCGCCATGCTTTCCTCGCCAGGACCGCACCATGCCTTGGCCCCACATGCCAAGCCGTCCGCGCCATGACTTGCTGCACCAACACCGACAACTCGCCAAGCCAGCGTCATGATGTTCCCTAATCCAGCCAAGGTGATGCATAGCTAGATTAAGCCAACGATCTTCATGTCACCACTTCACGGTCTACACCATAAATATAATCTACGCAAGGCCGCCAAACACGAGGATCATGGACTCTCCTTACCTCTCGAAAAGGTTAGTCGAACCTTCATGACCATCTTTCCACGACTTGGCGTTTCGATTTTTGTCCTTGCCCATCACCATCTTATACTTACCTCACAACAATCCTCATGTTCCGAGCTAAGTAGGGGACTTAATGTTGACGGTGGTTTTTAGCTTAGGGTTAAAATCGTAAAACCGTACAACTGACATGACGTCACTATGACCATTAGCACATTTATTGAATCGATCAGCATGCCTACGTAAGAATTACCAGGGTACCTTTTTTTTATGTGTCATGTTCCACGGCATAACCCTTAACATTGACCGACATCATCTATGCCAAACCCTAATTCTCATGCTACCGCGCCAAGGCATGCCAACCATACCAGCCGCACCACTGTGCCAATGGAAAACCATGCCAGCCACATCTCCGCGCCAAGGCATGCCAACCATGCCAGCCGCACCACTGTGCCAATGGCAAACCATGGAAGCCAGCCAAGGCATGCCAACCATGCCATCCGCACCACTGTGCCACTGAAAAACCATGCCAGACACATCTCCGCGCCAAGGCATGCCAACCATGCCAGCCGCACCACTGTGCCGATAGCAAACCATTCCAGCCACATCTCCGCGTTAAGGCATGCCAACCATGCCAGCCGCACCACCGTGCCAATGGCAAACCATGCCAGCCATGTGTACCGCGCCAAGGCATGCCAACCATGCTAGCCACACCATACACCAATGGCAAGCCAAACCCTTGCCCCCACCATGCCAAGCCAACCGCACCTTGCCTTGGCCCACCATGCCAAGCCGTCCGTACCAAACCCTTGGCCCCACTATGCCAAGCCGTCCGCGCCATTGGCCTTGGCCCCACCATGCCGACCTTCCCTATGCGGCTACCAAAACGAAGGCGTGCGACGATCAACGGCCACCCTTCTATCCTAGATGCAAATCCTAGCCATCCAAGGTCACCAAACAACGCATGGTAACCTTTGGCCCAAAACCCTAGTTTTGGCCACGCCAAACCGCGCCAAGGCATGCCATGCCACATGTGTCAATGGCATTCTAACCACATTGCCGCGCCATGCCATGCCGACCTTCCCCATGCGGCTACCAAAACGAAGGCGTGCGACGATCAACGACCGCCCTTCCATCCTAGATGCAAATCCTAGCCATCCAAGGTCGCCAAACAACGCATGGTAACCTTTAGCCCAAAACCCTAGTTTTGGCCACGCCAAACCGCGCCAAGGCATGCCATGCCACATGTGCCAATGGCATGGCAACCACCTTGTCGCGCCATACCTTGCCAGCCTTCCCCATGCGGCTACCAAAACGAAGGCGTGCGACGATCAACGGCCACCCTTCCATCCTGGATGAAAATCCTAGCCGTCCAAGGTCGCCAAACAACACATGGTAACCTTTGGCCCAAAACCCTTGTTTTGGCCATGCCAAACCGCGCCAAGGCATGCCATGCCACATGTGCCAATGGCATGCCAAGCACCTTGCCGCGCCATACCATGCCAGCCTTCCCCATGTGGCTAGCAAAACGAAGGCGTGCGACGATCAACGACTACCCTTCCATCCTAGATGCAAATCCTAGCCGTCCAAGGTCGCCAAAAAATGCATGGTAACCTTTGGCCCAAAACCCTAGTTTTGGCCACGCCAAACCGCGCCAAGGCATGCCATGCCACATGTGCCAATGGCATGCCAACCACCTTGCGGCGCCATACCATGCCGGCCTTCCCCATGTGGCTAGCAAAAAGAAGGCGTGCGACGATCAACGGACACTTTTTCATCTAAGATGCAGATCTTAGCCGTCCAAGGTTACCAGCTAACACATGATAACCTTTGGCCCTAGTTTGGTCGCGCCTAAACAAACCCAAAACCCTATTTTTTGGTCGCGCCTAAACTAGGCCATATTAAAGCCATACTGATCATACTTTCATGCCACTGGCTACCAAATGAAAGTTTGCAATAATCAACATCTACCTTCCTCTTAAGATGCAAAATCTCGACCGTTGAAGGTCATCACCGAGCCGACCAGTCTCCCAAGCTCAACTTGCCAGACAACAACAACATGTTTTCCACGAAAATAATCGAGACATCAACACATGTCACAAACTGGGAGATGCTCATTGGATATTGGTTTGGCGGTTTACAGCGTGCGGCGTACACTGCGCTCGTTATAAGAAAGTGTCATAAGGATGAGGCGGTTAGTAAATACAGGGAGTAATGGTAAAACGCTTTCTTTTATGGAACATAAATTCCAAGCGTTACCGGTTACCACCTCCTCCCGTTTACTCACCCGTTTTCCATTTCTTAATGAGACTAGAGTACGTTTCACTTCTACTTGTATAAATAGGCATTACCTATTTCCACCGAACTATTAGTTCAGGTCAGGAGGATACCACACTCAAAAAATAGTTGCTATCTTTCCATCTATTAGCTTTCCACTTTCTGATACAAGTCATGAAACAACTACTCTTCCAACTATTCTGGTCTCAACATTTTCTTCTCTTCCCTCCCCAAAACCAACCCTTCTCCTTCAC
The DNA here is from genome assembly GCF_003573695.1 of Papaver somniferum. NCBI lineage: Eukaryota > Viridiplantae > Streptophyta > Magnoliopsida > Ranunculales > Papaveraceae > Papaver > Papaver somniferum. The sequence goes on from NC_039362.1 coordinate 140,067,990, forward strand.
TTTGTGACCGAAGCAAGTCAGGAACGACCATTCCTTAGTTTAGGCCGGATTTGTACAGATTGATCTCTCGAATCTAAAGTACTCCCTTGCAGTACATTGTTTAGGATTTAAATTCGTTTCTCACCCACACACCCAAAATTACCAAAATCAGCAGAAACCGTTTTCACCCTCAAACAGATCTATAGAAAAAGACTGTCAAGAAGATGGCGATAACAAGGTATACACTTTCTATATAGTATAAGTCCGACCTAACCTTAACTTTAGGGATCAACGCAAATGTTTGGATTAACATACAATGTATTTACTTTTAATTATAAGTAAAGAAATAATTATATTTGCGGAAAGTAAAAGTAAAGACACAACAAAATTTTGTTTACGAGGAAACCGCGAATGCAGAAAAACCCCGGGACCTAGTCCAGTTTTGAATACTCTCATAATTATTTTGTTATACAAGGACTACTACCAACTTCGTATAGTTGAGGCCAAGTAAACGACCCCTAGTCACCTCGTTTCCTCAGTATCCATGCATCTACAACCAAACTGGCCAACGCACGTGAATCCTAAGATAAAGTCCAATATCTTAAGGTGCTTCAGCCATTGTGAAGACTCAAGCACTCAACTCCTTTGGATCGCCTTCCTAAATAATAAATGACTAATCTGTTCGGTAACCACTCTTTCAATCTCAATAAGTAAATCAGATATTTATGTTGAGTTCAACAAAGGCTCTTCCGTTTAATCTAGTAAACTCCTTTGTTGGATAAGATCTACCAAGATCTAGATTATCAAGATATTCAGATCTAGATATACAAACTATCGGATTCAGATATTGAAGAATACCATCAAATGATAGTTTGCCGATCCAACACGACTAGCAAATAAGATGTCTATCAAAATGTAAACAAAGTATAGGCGGATCCCAGCCAATCAAGTATGTGCACGAAGTTAAATCACAAAGATACGAAACCAATAAGAAATCTTCTTGTCTTCAACACTCAATGCCTGCTTATATACCTGCACAAATCGATCACTCGCAGAATGGAGTCTGTTAACAATGGATGATAACAAGCCTATCTTCAGATCTAAAAATGGATTTGATATATGTCGATCCTTGATCTAGTTCGAGTGACCTTATATCAGAAGAGAAGGTTCTCAGAATAAATAAACTAGGTGCAATCAAGGTTCAATCACTGTTAGTCAATCAAATAAATAATCGCAAACTAAAATAACAATGCAAATTCTAGTTTCCCACCAACGGTACTATTTAGACGCTTTTTGATCCCACGGAAGTCTTTAAATTAGCGGACCTAAGAGATTTCGCCTAGTTAGGTTACTCTCCTCTCCAATATAGTATTACAAGTAACTATTAGTCAGCTACAAAAATGAAGTGGCTGCCTCAGGATGAGTTTATAAGAATAACAAACTTCACTACTTATAAACCAAGATAGTTTGGACACCAAGGAATTTCCATAACCGAAAATATTCTCAAGATATGCAATAAACACCAATTTTCGTTTTTTTAGATAACTTAATATACAAGTATACTTTACTAATTCAACTTCCAGATATTTGTTTTACTTGCTGGAAAAATAAAACATATATATTCGAAAATTTCACTAGAAGATTCTCAAACATTTCGGTTTGGGATCTCACCTTGAATATCAAGGAATATCTTTGAACAATAAGAAATAAGATTTATACACATGATCAAATTACTCACAAATCACAATGTCGACATATAAAACTTTCCTATTTTGCAAAGCCAACTTCCAAAATCACACAAACCCTTAAGTGTATGTGAGATCGGAAATCGGTTTTCCCATAGGGATCGATCCTACTATAGATTCCCAATAGGTAGGGACAGGTTCCGTTAGAAATCCCAATAGGGATCGGTCCTGCTAGAGATCCCCAATGCATAGGGATCGGTCTTAGTATAGATCCCCAATAGCAACCAGACCACTAATCCATTGATTTTTTCCAACAACGAAACAAGTTTTGTAAGTCTACTTCCTTAAACTCATGTAATCCAACATACTTTTTTAGGCATTAAATCAATCCTAAGTTCATTACACAATTTAGTAACAATTTACAAAGATTATGTTTATGGTGCAATTACAAAGTTCAAAAGATAGGCGTTATACTTCGCAATTCAATATACAAAAGTTGTGAAACAACTTGTATATTCTTCCTTGACACTTTGATCATAATAAGATGATCAAGTCTCTAATACTAGAGTTAGATATATATAACTTCGCATGTTATGTTTTCAATCTAAACGACTTGAAAATAACGTAGATAAATGGAAACAAGAATTCACGGATGTCATTGTTATTCACAAAGTTTGATACTTCAATTATAATAATTAAAAGTAATTTGGATTTTTTTAATGAAAATTCAATCGAATTTGACGTAATTGTGATTAAAGTGAAAATCAACTGAAATAGAAGAGAGAGAAAGCATTATGTGATATTTTACATTTTAAGATTTAATATAAAAAAAAATTTAATACATTGGAAAAAGTTTTTTTTTTTCCTTTTTATTGTATTGAAAACCGGTTTTTCTTTCATTGATATCCGAAATCAATACTTCTTGTTGAGTGTATTGTCATATTGCAATGACATTTCGAAAGGTATATGCATCGTTGAACATGACAGGATAATTTTCACATGAATGATAATCATTTGTCTTCTTATGTTGATTGTGAAGAGCTAAAGATACACCTTGACCACGTAATAATTGTCTATACAAAACACCAACTGGTGATGATGTTGTAACATTACCAGGTTGTTGATTACATATACGACCATTCCACAACACAGTCCCATCATATGTTGTGTTTGGCATGTGTTGCATTTGAATACTCAGTCATTTATTTCATATTCTGATTTTCTTCTGTTTGATTCTCATATCAAAACTTTCCATCCCGGCTTTTGTAAAAGTTCTTGAAGGTGATCAACTGCTAATCCTTTGAACCGGTCATCATCACAATAATCAAAATTCGTCGTATTTTCTTCCATATTTGTCGACTTCAACTTCGATTTTCTTTCCTTTCGGAGAATCGTAAAGATTATGACGCCGTTGTAGTTTATCAACCTTGGGTACTTGTCGATGTTGTCCAATGATGTTATGAACTTGATAAAGGTCATGTTAGTTAATGTGAAGTTCAATGATGTAATAGGAGTGTAAGTTAGTAATAGTAGTGTTAGCTTAGTTAGTGTAGGGTGAAGTGTGTTCCACATTTTCTCTTGTCTTGGATCTTATATTGACCGTGTAATAAAGATATAAAATTAAGTTATCAAGAAAAGAGTGAGAACAACTAAGAGTTCCCACTTCTCCATTATAAATTGTCTTCAAATCTTCATATCAATTAATCAAAATATCCAACAGTGATCTGGTCATGTCTTAACTTCAACCGAGCGTTCACCTTACCTGGTCCATATGCGACTATGCAGGCTGGCACATCGCAAAGTATTGTGAATTCATGAAGCATCTTTATCAACCCTTCCCTTCTCTTTTGATAAGTTTTTATCCTTTGTTTTTCATTGGGAATGAGTTTCATATCCAGCTTTGCACGCCCCATCCTGAACGACACTATAAATCATCAAAATAATAAACTTTAGTTACTTAGAATGAGGCATGATGGCGTTCTTATGGCTAACTTAACTAGTAATCTATACCTTTGACATAAAAGATATCATAATCTTCAACATCTCATGTTCATGACAAGAGTAGGCCCTCTGTTTACTACTTTACTTCATGAACAACCAAGAACAAGCCCAATACTGCTGAATTATGTTTTATTGCTTTCGTATGTTTCTTAAAAAAATGTAGGAAGATACTAACATTGATTATTATTTTAGTAAAGATTGAGTTAAAATTACTTCCTTCGTTTTGTATTTTAGTCTGCTTTGACTTTGTTAAAGTATTCACAAGATCATTAAATTTTATTAGACTATGCTTAATTATTTACCAATTTCTTTTAACAAAAAAAAAAACATTTAAAACTATCTAAAATTGCCATAAGAAATTTAAATTGGAAATAAAGAAAGGAAAACTAAAAGATACCAAAATTTTGGAAGCTTTGTCAAGGAAATAAAATATTCTAGGATATTACGTATAAAAAACAAAATAGAAGGATAAATAAAAATAAAATATTATCACATTTGTTTCTTAATTATATAATTTATCGAGAAAATATGATTATAAGTAGAAGTTGGACATAATTTTGGAACTGGCAAAAATGAACAGAAGGAGTGTCGATTATGTGAACATATATAAGGATTAAAAAACAATTTACATATTATTAAAGAGAAATGACGAAGTAATTAGACCTTAGTAATAACAATGATCTTAATTTGGACCAAAGCAAGATATCAGCTAAGAATTAAGTGATATTAATTAGACCTTAATTTGGACCAAAGCAAGATATTAACTGAGAATTAAGTGATATTAATACTATTTTAGGACAATACCACACATGTAGGTATATTTACGGCTTTTCGTTTCTAGAAACCAAACCACCTACAGATTAGCAAGACATTAATTAAAATCTTCAAAATATCATCTCAACTATTAGTTGTCTGATTATAATAAGATTATTATTATTATTCTACTTTAGCAGGCTCATGGATACTGGCTTTCCTTAGCAAGTAATGCTCATCTAGCAACTAAAATTACGAGTAAGACCAACAAAGCAACCAATATAGCGATAAGAAAACGAAAATTTTGGATTTTAGTAAAGCCTTGTTCAACGTCATTTACAGACAAAATAATTATTATCGTACTGTAATGATTCTAATGAAAAACTTCCTATAAATAGACATGTACATGTAGTTACTTCACAAAGAACCAATGACTCGACCTTATCTACGGTTTAACCTCAATAATGAATATCCTTGGGATTGGAAAGAATATTCGTTTAACGAGCTTATTTATTTATCGGTAAATGAATATTTATTTATTTAAAGAGTATTTTTACTTTTTTACGTATATAATTTTGAGGTTTCTGATAGGTGTTGTAAAACACCTAATTTTAGTATTTATGCTTTATTTGCTATTATCCTTGTGAATTGCATCTCTTATGTTTAGTTTTGAGTTATTAGGTACAATGGAGTCCTTTTGAGAAAAAGAGAAAGAAATCGTACATTTGGAACGTAAAAGAAAAAAAGGTCAATTCACGGCGAGTGATACTTGGAGCCAGCTAAAGTGATGCAGCATAAGAGGTGAAGAATATCCGTCAATTCCGTGCAACTGACAATTAAGCAAGAAAACAGAGTGGGCAGTCAGTCCTCTAAAACTGACAAGCCAAATATCATTTTGTGGCCCTTATCAAGGAGTGCAGGGTGCCAATATCAATTTTATTCATTACAGCCCTAAAACCTAGAGATTCTCCTCATTATTGTGTCTGTCTGAAACTGAAAGACTTGAGGAAATAGAGGCGCAGTCGAGAGTAATTGAGAGATCCATGAAGTTTTGATCGGAGATGATGGAAGCGGTGGTGATTCTGAGCAATTACAGAGAGGAAGAAGGTTTATTGTGAGAAGAACTGAGATGAATCCGCTGCTACTGGTAGGTCAAGGAAATAGAGGAAGTAATGAAGATTAGGAGATGGGTTTGTCGGATTATTGGGTTTGATGGTGTTGAATCTGATGATGGTGTTGTAATGAGAAGAAAATGATGTTAGGGTTTCTAAAGAGAAGAAGAAGATGATATCAGTGGAGATGTTCATGGAATTCGATGGATTTGAGATTGAGGCCCGAGAGATGAAATCCATGGGATTAATGGCTGAAGTTCTTGTCGATTTTGAGGAAGAATTGTTAATGGGTTCGATGGGTTATTTCAAATGGATCTGGTGGAGATAATTGTGCCATGATTTACAGGGAGTTGGTTCCTTTGTATGGATTTTGAATGTCAACGGGTTTCTTTAGAAGCTATGGATCGAAATTGATAGTGAATTGGAGCATTCTTGGTGTTTGAACTCAATTGAAAGAATGGGTTTCTACTGTGGGGATTTTCAAGGATAGAAAACAACTCAGGAAGAGATTTCAATGCAGTGGAAATGAAGCTCGAATTTGAAGGAAGATGATGCTGCCATGGATCGATACAGATGGGTCTGAGATGGTGATGATGTTCATGGGGTTAGACCTGATAATGGGATTATGAAGTTGCATTACAGCAGAGTTGAGCTGGTAGAAGCAGTTGAGATGGAACCTGAGATTGTACGTTGCTTACAAGAGATGAAGGCATGTTGCAGCTGCAGTTTATGTGTGTAGTTTCCAGGGAATGTCATGGTGTTAGATGTAGCTTGGAGGATAAATGTTGTTTGGTATGATGACAGTCGATTGCAGGCATTGGAGTGGTTGTGGTGGTTGCTGCCCATGGATATTGCAGCTGTACTTTATGATGCTACTGCAATGGACCAGGTGAATAATGAAGTTGAAACTACATAATGATTTAGATGATTGCTTAGGTTTGAAGTTCAGGTGGGATGTATTATGTTTCAGCTGAGCTGAAGGTGCGGTGATTGAGTTGAGAAGCTGCTGTGGTGAACAAGAAGTTGATACTGAAGTTGAGAGATGTACCAAGTGCAGGTGATGTTGGAGACGGAGAATGAAACTGGTGGTAAGCTGAAATGCAGTACATGGAAGACTTCGATTCGCCTAGATGTATGCCTAAGATTTTACAGGTTATGATATGTGCAAAGTGTTGCCACTATAATGAGTTATCATAGTTTGTTGAGCTGCTACAAGGTGATACTGTCAGTGAATGTGTGGTTGCGGAAATGGAGCGAATTGTTGCCAGGACATAGCAGGTACAACTGAGGTGAGGAGATGGCTTTGCAGGCATGTCGCAGCTGCAATTTTGTAGTGATTATGAGGCATGGTTGTCATGAATTGTGCTGGTAGAGAAAAGTCAATAGAATGGAACTGCAGGTTGAGTGATGGTTGTGCATTGAAAGAATGTTGGTGACTCCGTGGTTAGATGAGATATTGTAGATAGAGAATGTTGCGTTGCATTTGAGGATGTTGTTGCAGCTCGGATGGAACTGGTGCTGCAGTTGGTCATGGACTGAGACAGTGAAACTGAGAGAAGATGGTGATGCAAGAAAGATAAGTTGCAGGTGCAAGTGCAATTTCAGTTGGGAGATGGAATTGGCAGTGGTTAGCAATTGCAGGTGGAGCTGAAATAAGTATGCACCAAAGAACTGGCAGATGGAGCAGCAGAGATGAAGCGCAATGATTGCAGATTAGATTTGGCCTATGCAATGGCCTTGGCCAGAACTTACACCAGTCAGTTAGCTGAATCGGTTTGGACTCAACTATGACTCGCCCCTGACTCAGTTTTTCACTTTGACTGAGTTGACTCGAGGATCTGACAAGTTTGACCGGTGACCGGGTGGACTTTGCCGGTCACTTAAGCTACTTGCCGGTGAATTTCCCGGTCAAGTTCCGGCCACTTTACCAGTTTTCCGGTGACATATTTTTGGCAAGATTTGTACATGGGTTTTTCTCACGTATGGGCTTGGTGGATTTTCAACTAATGGACTTTGAAGATTAGACCTAATTTAGGGAAGCAAAGGGATATAAAAGAAAGACTCCTACAACTTTTAGGATATCTTATTTTATTATTCTTCTTGGATCTTTGGAGAAAACTACTTCTAGGGTTTGCTTTGCTTTCATCTTCTTTATTATTTTATTGATCATGATGATGATGAACTCCATTATTATGAGTAACTAAATACACTTGTTGGTTATGGGATAAAAGTTGATTTCTCAATGCATGTTATTTGATTCTATGGATTAGTTTTGTCTCAACTTTATTGTTTATGATTCATGGTTTATAGTGTTTTAGTATTTGATTGTTTGATTGGTTGAGTCCGGAATCAATCCGATTTGCTTTCATCTCTAGAGCTATATTAGGGTTTTCAATACGTAAAAGTTGTTTGTCCCTGATTTTAAGTAGCATAATTGTGGTTAGTGCTTGTAGTGATATATCCTACTAGTCACATATGAATCATAACCTTGGTTAAAACAAATTAGTGCTCTTACACGTTTGTTTGCTTTGGTTAGTCTTATTCCATAAATCTTAAAGCTTTTAGGGAGTTAAACATTATTGTGCTTTTACACTTTGGGTTGCTTTCTAGGAAGAATTCAAATATGCTTCTTTTAATGTGGTTGTGATGAAATTAGGGAATTAGCGGGATACTCTTGCGATCAAGGTATTCTAGGACTTTTAATAAATAAGAGATTAGATTATCAATTCTATTCAATGATGAAAAATACATGCTTGTGAATGATACTATCCCATGACTAATGTATTCTCTTTATTGATTATTCCAATTATTTACTTTGCTTTACTTTATTTCTACTAAAACAACAAAAGAAATCACTCTTGGTTATCTTAGAAACCAAAAATTGCATAACAATAAAGGCCTCCCCATGGATACGAACTCTTTCCTACCACTTTATACATTATTGTAGTTGAGTACGGAAGTGAAATTATATTTGTCGATTGACAACCAATCAAATTTTGGCGCCCCTGCCGGGGAGGCATCGGCTTGTTATTAAGTTTTTAGTTTCTTTTCAGTATTTTGCTTTCATATTTTCTTTTTGTTTCTTGTCTTGTTTCTTACTTGTTTGTGAGAATTGTTTTCAGGTACCTAATCCCTGGCTTCTAAAGATTGGAACTATCCAAGGTGCGGAATAGCCACTCGAAGAGGCACAATACTCCAACCAAGTCAAGGTACAACGGAAGAACAAGAGCTAGCAGTGGAAGAAGAGTTACAACAAGAGGTACCGGTTGAACAAGAACCACCTTTTGAAGAAGAAGAAGAAGCAATGGGTGATGCAAATCGTACACTCAAGGACTTGGCTTCTCACAAGTTGGATACACAACAAGGGTGTATTCAATAAAATTCTAATTTTGAGATCAAGCCGGGGTTGCTTAGAGAATTACCAAAGTTCCATGGAATGGTGAATGAATAGCCAAACAAGCATCTTATGGACTTCCACACCATTGTCACGGCCATGCTTCCAGCGGATGTTGAAGCGGATGTTGCAATGTTGAAAGTTTTTCGATTCTCTTTGATGGATAATGATAAGGATTGGTTGTGTTATTTACCTCCCGGAAGTATCACAACATGGAATGGGTTTAAGAAACTCTTTCTAGAGAGGTATTTTCCAGCATCCAAGGCTACTCAAATTCGCAAGGAGATTTGCAGGATGAAGCAAAATGTGGGAGAATCCTTATATGAATGTTGGGAACGATACAAAAGATTGGTGGCAAGCTGTCCTCACCATCAATTCAGCGATGCAATGATCATCCAATACTTCTATGAAGGACTCAATTCAAGTGATAGGAATCTTCTTGACGCTGCGAGTGGTGGTGCACTAGTGAACAAAATGGTGGCACAATCTAGAGAGTTGATTGAGAACATGGCAGCAAACTCCCAACAATTCTTGAGCCGTGGTTCGGACGTGCTCTTAAGGAGAGTAAATGAAGTGAGCGAGGTAGAGGAACTTCGTCAACAAATGGGTAACGTGACAGCAATGTTGCAACAAGTTGCAGCCGCAGTAATACCAAGTTCTTCTCAAGGGTATGAAGACTCCAATGAACAAGCTAATGTGATCTTCCCAAATCAACAAAGACGGTATGATCCCTACTCCAACACTTACAATCCGGGATGGATAGACCACCCCAATTTTAGCTATGCCAACAAGCAAGGAGCGGTTCAACAACCTACTTTCAACCGTCCAAGTGGATTTCAACCACAACAACAACAATTTCAGCAACCACAACAATCAATGCAAGGTCAAGGTTCAAATATTGATGCAAAACTTCAAAAGATGATGCAAGGCATTGGTACCATGTTTCAAGAGAGCTAATAAGAGACTAAGAGCGCTATTAAGGAGTTGCAGACACAAATGGGATCCATGGCGATTGAGATAAACAAATTGAAAGCACAAAATAGTTGGAAACTCCCTTCTCAACCTATTAACCCAACAGAGGGTGTCAATGCAATTACGTTGAGAAGCGGTACACAACTTGTGCAACCCGAAGTTACTGATTCGGGCAAGGTGGAAACACCCAAGGAGCCAGTGTTGGAGGAAAAGAGGGATGAAATTCCCCAAACAACCGAGGTACCGATTCCTAACTCTAAAACTCCTATTCCTACTTATGTTCCTCCTTTACCTTTCCCTTGCAGATTTGCAAAGTCCAAAATGGAGGAACTAGAAAAGGAGATTTTGGACGTGTTAAGGAAGATTCATGTGAACATACTCCTCATAGATGCTATAAAGCAAATGCCAAAGTATGCAAAGGTGTTAAAGGACTTGTGTACCAATAAGAAAAATCTCCAAGGTAATGAAGTGCTAAGTGTGGGAGAGAATGCTTCCGCAATCTTACAACATAAACTCCCACTGAAATGCAAGGATCCGGGTAGCTTTGACATTCCCGTCACTATTGGTAACACTACATTTAACAAAGCAATGTTAGATTTAGGTGTATCCGTTAATGTTATGCCTGCGTCCATATATAATTCACTTGATCTTGGTTCTCTTAAAAAGTCTGGAATTGTTTTGCATTAGCCGATCGCTCTAATGTTTACCCAATGGGTATTGTTGAGGATGTTCTTGTGCAGGTTAATCAACTTGTATTTCCAGCTGACTTTTGTGTGTTAGAGATGAATGAAGGTTCACCGGACTCATCTCTTCCATTGCTAATTGGGCGTCCCTTCATGAAAACGGCGAAAACCATTATTGATGTGGATAAGGGAACGCTAACTATGGAGTTTGATGGAGAAATAATACGTTTCAACATTTTTGAGACGATGAGATATCCTAGTGACGTCCACTCTTGTTTCTCTATTGATGTTATGGATACATTAGCACAACAAGTGTTTGAATCTAATGGTGGCGATGCTTTGGAAACCATTTTAACTACATCCATGGATAATGGTGTAGAGTGTGGTAATGAAGTCAAGGAATCCCTTGGTGATCTTATTCACTACAAGGATGTACGGAAACTCATAATATCTCTTTTATTTCTTTACCATGCACTGATGAAAAACTTTTACCATCTATTGTTAAATCTCCAAAATTAGAATTGAAACCTCTTCCAAGTCACTTAAAGTACTTGTACTTGGGTGACAAGGAAGAGTTACCTGTGATTGTTTCTAACGAGCTTAGTGAATTACAGGAGCAACAACTTCTAAGGGTGCTAAGGAAGTACAAGACGGCCATTGGATGGACAATTGCTGATATCAAGTGTATAAGCCTTGCCGTTTGTATGCATAATATTCGTTTAGAGGATGATGCAAAGCCTACAAGGGAAGCGCAACGTTGTTTGAACCCTCCCATGATGGAAGTTGTGAAAAAGGAGATACTCAAGATTTTGGAAGTGGGTGTTATATACCCCATATCCGACAGCAAGTGGGTAATCCCGGTACAAGTAGTACCAAAGAAATCAGGTGTGACGGTGGTGGAGAATGATAAGAATGAACTTGTCCCAACTCGTGTGCAAACCGGTTGGAGGGTTTGTACTGATTATAGGAAATTGAATGCCACTACTAGAAAAGATCACTTTCCTTTACCTTTTATTGATCAAATGCTTGAACGTTTAGCTAGACACTCTTACTATTGCTTCTTTGATGGCTATTCAGGTTATAATCAGATTGTGATAGCACCGGAGGACCAAGAGAAAACCACTTTCACTTGTCCTTTAGGTACTTTTGCTTATAGAAGGATGCCTTTTTGCTTGTGCAATGCTCCAGATACTTTCCAAAGGTGTATGGTGAGTATCTTTTCAGAATATGTTGAAAACATAATCGAAGTGTTCATGGACGATTTTAGTGTCTTTGGTGATTCATTTGACCTTTTCTTGGACAACTTGTCTTTAATCCTTGAACGATGTGTTGAAACAAACCTTGTGCTAAATTGGGAGAAGTGCCATTTTATGGTAATTCATGGAATAGTTTTAGGCCATGTAATATCTTCTAAAGGCTTGGAAGTTGATAAATCTAAGATTGTCCTTATTCGTGCTCTAACCCCTCCCACTACGATGAGGGAGATACGTTCTTTTCTTGGACACGCAGGTTTTTATCGTAGGTTCATCAAGGACTTTTCCAAGATAGCATCACCACATTGTAACTTATTGCAAAAGGATGTGGTCTTTAACTTTAATAAAAAGTGTATGGAGGCATTCAATCGCTTGAAAGAGCTTTCGATTTCAGCCCCTATCATTAAACCACCGTATTTGAGCAAGCCTTTTGAGCTCATGTGTGATGCAAGTGACTATGCGGTTGGTGCGGTGCTTGGGAAGCGTGTGGGGAAATTTCCTCATACCATTTATTATGTTTCTAGAACGTTAAATGAGGCCCAAAAAAACTACACAACCACTGAAAAAGAGTTATTAGTCATTGTTTTTGCTTTAGAAAAGTTTTTCTCTTATATAATTGGTACAAAAGTTGTTGTCTTTTCTGATCATACGATGGATTTTGCTCTTGCAAGAGTTTGATCTTGAAATCAAAGACAAGAAAGGAATTGAGAACACCGTTGCGGATCATTTGAGCCGACTTGCAGTGGACAAGAAAGTTATCCCATTGCGTGAAAGCTTCCCGGATGAGCAACTATTCTCAATTGCCCTTGGAGAACCATGGTATGCGGATATTGTTAATTACTTAGTTTCCAAACAAATCCCAAAGGACTTGTCTCGTGATGAGAGGGACAAACTTAAAAGGTTAGGTAACCAATACATATGGGATGACCCTTATTTGTGGAAACAAGGTAGTGACCAAGTATTACGTAGGTGCATTCCCGAATCTGAATTTAACTCTATATTGTCTTTTTGTCACTCTTATGCTTGCGGAGGACATTTTGGGAGTAAGAAAACCGCTCACAAGGTGCTTGAAAGCAGTTTCTATTGGCCAACCTTGTTTAAGGATGCACATAAATTTTGCACAACTTGTGATAGGTGCCAAAGAACAGGCAATCTAGGTGCTCGAAATCAAATGGCACAAACTTTTATTCAATTTATTGAAGTTTTTGATGTATGGGGTATTGATTTTATGGGTCCTTTTGTCAACTCTCATGGGAACTTTTACATCTTACTTGCCGTTGATTATGTGTCGAAATGGGTGGAAGCTAAGGCCACCCAACTAATGATTCTAAAGTGGTTTCAGATTTTGTGCAAGCAAATATTTTTGCAAGGTTTGGAATTCCAAGGGCCGTAATTAGCGATGGAGGTTCTCACTTCAAAAACAGGTTCTTGCAAAGCTTGTTAAGGAAGTACAATGTGTCGCATAAGATTGCAACACCTTATCATCCACAAACGAATGGACAAGCCGAAGTTTCTAACCGAGAGGTGAAGTCCATACTTAAAAATACGGTGAATCCAACAAGGAAGGATTAGAGCATGCGACTTAATGATGCTATTTGGGCTTATAGAACCGCATACAAGACACCTATTGGGATGTCTCCTTTTAGGCTTGTGTATGGTAAACCTTGTCACTTACTCGTGGAGATTGAGCATAAAGCGTTTTGGGCTATCAAGCAATGCACTATGGAGATGGATGGGGCTGGAAAGCAAAGGAAGTTACAACTCCAAGATCTAGAGGAGCTTCGCAATGATGCATTTGAAAGCTCACGCATTTACAAGGAGAAAACTAAGGCATTTCATGATAATATGATTTCTAGAAAACAATTTTGTGTTGGGCAGAAAGTGCTTTTGTTTAATTCTCGCTTGCAATTATTTCCAGGTAAATTAAGGTCACGATGGATTGGACCTTTTGTTGTTACTAATGTGTTTTCTCATGGTGCAGTCGAAATTCGTAGTATTGCTACAGGCAAGGAGTTTAAAGTTAATGGGCACCGGTTGAAACCATACTATGAGAACTTCTCTTCCGAAGTGGTGGAATGAGTTAATTTTATGGATGCACTCCCTCCGGAGGAGTCATAGAAAGCAAGGAGAGAGTCGGGCTGACGACTTTAAACCAGGCGCTAAGTGGGAGGCAACCCACCGGTTTTGTATCTTTACCTTTATTTTTTTTTATTTTTCAGTATTCTTGTCTTGTTTTTTAGATTTTTATTGTATTGAATTTCCCACCTTGACTTACTTTGGATGATTCAATTTACATTGAGTACAATGTAAAGTTTAAGTGTGGGGGAGTGGTTAAGCTTTTGCTTTGTACCTTTTTCATGCATTTTTTTTCAACTTTTTTGTAAATTAGTGAATAAGGAACTCCAACTTGTAGTTATTTTAGAGTCACATAGTATACATGCCGTTAAGATTACATCGAGAATCTCATAAGAGTGACTGAACTTAGAGATGACAGAGAACGTGAGTTTCTTACTTGTATGAGAGTTAAAGTTGGATTTAACCATCCCAGTGGAAAATGAGGTGGATATTGAATTCGGTGTTAGATTTGTGATCCCCTATAGTGGAGACTACCCATATTACATTATGAGAAGCACCGACCTTCAATTCTTTGTACCTGTCTAAATATGTGCTTTTAGAGTGTGTGTCACCGTACGTAAACTCCGGGTAGAATGGTGAGCTACCCAACCTCCCACCATAGAAGCACTATTTTGATCTCTTGAGTGCTATTTTTATCAATCATGAATGGTGACATCGAATTGCTAACTTATATACCACTTGTAATCTTGTTCGCAATTAGCACCTTCCACTTTATCTCTCTCTACACCAACGAGTCCATAGAAACACCATCATCATCAATAAGAAGAGCATCACAAATTCGAAGGAAAGTTGAAGACGTTCAAGGTTTATGAGCAACGGTACAAAAATGAGCAGATTTCATATTCAAGTAAAGCAACAAGACAAGGAGCAAAATTTTTACAAGTCCAAGACTATTGTACACGAGTGAAGATTATCAAGATGAGAATTCAGGAAGTTTATGATATCAAGACATACAAGTAGTGAAGAATTGAGCGGTAAATTACTCATACCATGGCCTTTACATTTTCATTTGTTAGTTTGTATTTTATTCTCTCAAAAAAAAAAAAAAAAAAAAAAAAAAAGAATCCATTGTATTATATTTTGGTTTGTTTAGTTCATTTTTGGTTTTGTATTCATTCAATAAAGCCAATGGAAGAAGAAATATCCATAATGAAGTTTCAAGCAACAATGAATTAGAGGAAAGAATCACATTGTCAAGATTCTACGAAGTTTAAGAGTTATCATCAAGTGTTGAAGACCGAAGACGAAGATGAAGAAAAGGATTGAAGACCGAAGACGTTTCTATGGATGCTGTGAGAGTGGTGCAAACTGCACGCCGAATGGATAACAAGGTAAGTAAGCATATTCCCACCTTCGTTAAGTGATTGATTTCCTTTCTAAGAGATCATCAGAAAAAATGGTTTTCAAAATGATAAAAGATGTGGGTTTTCAAAATACTTCGGAGGGTTTTTACCTTCCTACCATTCAAGGTGTCGCAGGATTTTCTCTTCATTCCTACCTAGACACATGTGTGACCTATAAAGAGCTATTTATTATTGAGAGCAATATCATAAAACCCTTTCTTGTGAGGCAGAGTCGAGACTTTTGATCACTCCGAACCCGATTTTCTTTCGAGAAGGGATGGTTATTTCTCTCTCAACTTTTAAGGATGAGATTGTGTTCATTTATGTGTCTAACTTCTTATTGCTAGTGTGCAGAATTTCTATGTCTTCTTAGCGCGTTGGATACTATCTTTTCGGAGAACTAGTAAGTTGGAAAAGTAGTTTTTGTAGGCATACCTCTTGTAAACCTTCACGAGACTATAACTCGTCCACTAGGGACACCTAGGGGATCAAAAGGATTGTTATTTATGCTGAAAGTGACCGTAGCCTCGACGACACGGAGTAATATGTATTTTAGAATTATTTTGTTTGATTTGCTCGAGGACTAGCAAAGTCTAAGTGTGGGGGAATTTGATAGGTGTTGTAAAACACCTAATTTTATATTTAGTATTTATGCTTTCTTTGCTATTATCCTTGTGAATTGCATCTCTTATGTTTAGTTTTGAGTTATTAGGTGAAATGGAGTCCTTTTGAGCAAAATAGAAAGAAATCGTACATTTGGAACGTAAAAGGAAAAAAGGTCAATTCATGGCGAGTGATACTTGGAGCCAGATAAAGTGATGCAGCAAAAGAGGTGAAGAATATCCGTCAATTCCGTGCAACTGACAATTAAGCAAGAAAACAGAGCGGACAGTCATTCCTCTAAAACTGACAAGCCAAATATCACTTTGTGGCCCTTATCAAGGATTGCATGGTGCCAATATCAATTTTATTCATTACAGTCCTAAAAACTAGAGAATTGTCCTCATTATTGTGTCTGTCTGAAACTGAGAGACTTGAGGAAATAGAGGCGCAGTCGAGAGTAATTGAGAGATCCATGAAGTTTTGACCGGAGATGATGGAAGCGGTGGTGGTTCTGAGCAATTACAGAGAGGAAGAAGGTTTATTGTGAGAAGAACTGAGATGAATCCGCTGCTACTTGTAGGTTAAGGAAATGGAGGAAGTAATGAACATTAGGAGATGGGTTTGTCGGATTATTGGTTTGATGGTGTTGAATCTGATGATGGTGTTGTAATGAGAAGAAAATGATGTTAGGGTTTCTAAAGATAAGAAGAAGATAATATCAGTGGAGATGTTCATAGAATTCGATGGATTTGAGATTGAGGCCTGAGAGATGAAATCCATGGGATTAACGTCTGAAGTTATTGTCTATTTTGAGGAAGAATTGTTAATGGGTTCGATGGGTTATTTCAAATGGATCTGGTGGAGATAATTGTGCCATGATTTATAAGGAGTTGGTTCTTTTGTATGGATTTTGAATGTCAACGGGTTTCTTTAGAAGTTAGGGATCAAAATTGATAGTGGGTTGGAGCATTCTTGGTGTTTGAACTCAATTGAAAGAATGGGTTTCTACTGTGGGGATTTTCAAGGATAGAGAAAAACTCAGGAAGAGATTGCAGTGCAGTGGAAATGAAGATCGAATTTGAAGGAAGATGATGCTGCCATGGATCGATACAGATGGGTCTGAGATGGTGATGATGTTCATGGGGTTAGACCTGATAATGGGATTATGAAGTTGCATTACAACAGAGTTGAGATGGTAGAAGCAGTTGAGATGGAAGCTGAGATTGTACGCTGCTTACAAGAGATGAAGGCATGTTGTAGCTGCAGTTTGTGTGTGTAGTTTCCAGGGAATGTCATGGTGTTAGATGTAGCTTGGAGGATAAATGCTGTTTGGTATGATGACAATCGATTGCAGGCACTGAAGTGGTTGTGGTAGTTGATACCCATGGATATTTCAGCTATACTTTATGATGCTAGTGCAATGGACCAGGTGAAGAATGAAGTTGAAACTACATAATGATTTAGATGAATGCTTAGGTTTGAAGTTCAGGTGGGATGTATTATGTTTCAGCTGAGCTGAAGTTGCAGTGATTGAGTTGAGTAACTGCTGTGGTGAACAAGAAGTTAATACTGAAGTTGAGAGATGTACCAGGTGCAGGTGATGTTGGAGACGGAGAATGAAACTGGTGGTAAGATGAAATGCAGTACAGGGAAGACTTGGATTAGCCTAGATGTATGCCTAGGATTTTACAGGTTATGATATGTGCAAAGTGTTTCCACTATAATGAGTTATCATGGTTTGTTGAGCTGCTACAAGGTGATACTGTCAGTGAATGTGTGGTTGCGGTGAATTGTTTCCAGGATATAGCAGGTACAACTGAGGTGAGGAGATGGCTTTGCAGGCATGTTGCAGTTGCAATTTTGTAGTGATTATGAGGCAGGGTTGTCATAAATTGTGCTGGTAGAAAAGAGTCAATAGAATGGAACTGCAGGTTGAATGATGGTTGTGAATTGAAGGAATGTTGGTGACTTTGTGGTTAACTGAGATATTGTAGATAGAGAATGTTGCGTTGCAGTTGAGGATGTTGTTGCAGCTCAGATGGAACTGGTGCTGCAGTTGGTCATGGATTGAGACAATGAAACTGAGAGAAGATGGTGATGCAAGGAAGATGAGTTGCAGGTGCAAGTGTAATTCCAGTTAGGAGATGGAATTGGCAGTGGTTAGCAATTGCAGGTGGATCTGAAATAAGTATGCACCAAAGATTTGGCAGATGGAGCAGCAGAGATGAAGCGCAATGATTGCAGATTAGATTTGGCCTGTGCAATGGCCTTGGCCAGAACTTACACCAGTCAGTTAGCTGAATCGGTTTGGACTCAACTATGACTCGCCCCTGACTCAGTTTTTCACTTTGACTGAGTTGACTCGAGGATCTGACCAGTTTGACCGGTGACCGGGTGGACTTTTCCGGTCACCTGAGCTACTTGTCGGCGACTTTCCCGATCAAGTTCCGACCACTTTACCAGTTTTCCGGTGACATATTTTCGGCAAGATTTCTACATGGGTTTTTCTCACATATGGGCTTGGTGGATTTTCAACTAATGGACTTTGAAGATTAGACCTAATTTTGGAAAGCAAAGGGATATAAAAGAAAGACTCCTATAACTTTTAAGATATCTTATTTTATTATTCTTCTTGGAGCTTTGGAGAAAACTACTTCTAGGGTTTGCTTTGCTTTCATCTTCTTTATTATTTTATTGATCATGATGATGATGAACTCCATTATTATGAGTAACTAAATTCACTTGTTGGTTATGGGATAAAAGTTGATTTCTCAATGCATGTTTTTTTATATTCTATGCATTAGTTTTGTCTCAACTTTATTGTTTATGATTCATGGTTTATAGTGTTTTAGTATTTGATTGTTTGATTGGTTGAGTCCGGAATCAATCCGATTTGCTTTCATCTCTAGAGCCATATTAGGGTTTTCAATACGTAAAAGTTGTTTGTCCTTGATTTTAAGTAGCATAATTGTGGTTAGTGCTTGTAGTGATATATCCTACTAGTCACATATGAATCATAACCTTGGTTAAAACAAATTAGTGCTCTTACACGTTTGTTTGCTTTGATTAGTCTTATTCCATAAATCTTAAAGCTTTTAGGGAGTTAAACTTAATTGTGCTTTTACACTTTGGGTTGCTTTCTAGGAAGAATTCACATGTGCATCTTTTAATGTGGTTGTGATGAAATTGGGGAATTAGCGGGATACTCTTGCGATCAAGGTATTCTAGGACTTTTAATAAATAAGAGATTAAATTATCAATTCTCTTCAATGATGAAAAATACATGCTTGTGAATGATACTATCCCATGACCAATGTCTTCTCTTTATTGATTATTCCAATTATTTACTTTGCTTTACTTTATTTCTACTAAAACAACAAAAAAATCACTCTTGGTTATCTTAGAAACCAAAAATTGCATAACAACAAAGGCCTCCCTGTGGATACGAACTCTTTCCTACCACTTTATACATTATTGTAGTTGAGTAAGGAAGTGAAATTATATTTTTCGATTGACAACCAATCAGTTTCCAAACCAGCAATTGGACAATTAGAAGAAGATATTCAAAAATTCATTGATGTTATTACTGTTAGAGCATTGCTTGGTTGAACTCACCAAACGTTGGTATGTCAAGTTTGGTTGTCATATTTTAGATCCAAAACTCGAAGTTGTTTGATTAAATTACTAGGGTCAACTTTGTTAGGTTGGACTATGAGCATTAAAAACATCGTGACAAACTCGTATTACTATGGAGAACCTGAAGACTATCGACATCAACATACACATCATCCTTCTGTTTGAGGTTAGTAATACAATCTTGACTTGTTTCTATTTCTATGTACGTTGCTTTCAAGTTGTTTAAATTGAAGACATAATATACGAAGTATATTTAAATTTTTCTAGTATTGAAGACTTGATCATTACATTATGATCAAAGTGTCAAGGAAGTATATACTAGTTTCATGCAACTTTGGTATATTGGATTACGAAGTATAACGTTTATCTTTTGAACTTCGTAATTACGACATAACACTATTTGGTAATTCGTTACTAGTTTATAGTATGTTGAACTTTGGGTTAATTCCACGCCTAAGAAATTGTGTTTAATTACATGAGTTTAAGAAGTAGACTTGTGAAACTTGTTTCGTAACTGGAAGGAATCAAAGGATATATTATAAGACCGATCCCTTAAACAAGAATCTATACTAGGATCAGTCCCATGGATCTATAGAATGACCGATCCTTTACTTGGGGACTGATCCCTAATAAATTTATAACCAGTCATAAAACATATTCCGATTTCTCCATTATTCTAGGGTTTGCATAGATATCGAAATATGTTTTGGTTAACATGAAAAGTTCATCAATATCATTATAATATAAGAACAAGTGCTTAACTCTCATTACTTAATGTTCAAGTATTTTTCTTGATACTCAAAGTGAGATCCAAACCAAAATATTCCATAATACCTCTTTAGATATTCAAAATTTAGTGTCTTTAATTTCCAAGTAATTAAAGCATATCTCTGGACTATATATTAGTAAAGTAGAGTATGCTATCTAACATTGAGTTTTTATCCATGAGAGATTTCATTATATTAGTTGGACAATAGTTAGAATCTGGTATTTATTGCATATATTTTGATATTTTCGGCTTTGGAGATTCCTTGATGTCCAAAGAAGTTTTTTCTTCTTACAAACTAATCTTGAAACACACATGACTTTGTGTTTAGTGTGAGGAAATCCCACTAGTAGTATTCTCGTAGTACTCCCTCGAAGAGGAAAGTAATCTAGTTAAGTGAAATCTCTTATGTGCGGTTCATTTAAAGACTTATTTGGGATAAAAAAAACTTTTAGTAGTACCATTGGTGGGAAAATAAATCGTATTTTTATTTGAGTTTTTGATTATTGATTTGATTAACTAATGGTAAAGTTGGACCTTGACTGCACCTAATTTGTTTATTCCGTGATCCTTCTCTTTTGATATAAGATCATTCAAACTAGATAAAGACTCAACTATTTCAGATTTTGAAATGACGAGGGTACTAAGTACAGCACAATATCTATATAAACCTATATAAGACACACCTTGCATGATCTACTATAGGCAGAGACTGTCAAGAAGATAGCCACCAAAAATATGTCCACTTGGTGGATAATATAAATTCGGACCGAACCAACTATGTGATCAAATCAAGTGTTTGACTAACGTACACGTGTATTTACTCTATTTATAACTAAA
Source organism: Papaver somniferum (assembly GCF_003573695.1). Lineage (NCBI taxonomy): Eukaryota > Viridiplantae > Streptophyta > Magnoliopsida > Ranunculales > Papaveraceae > Papaver > Papaver somniferum. The sequence goes on from NC_039362.1 coordinate 140,089,146, forward strand.
ACAATAATTATAATTTCGGAAAGAAAAGTAAATCACACGACACAAGATTTTGTTAACGAGGAAACCGCAAATGCAGAAAAACCCCGGGACTTAGTCCAGTTCTGAATATTATCAAAATTAAGACGCTATAAAAAGACGAATACCAACTTCGTATAGTTGAGAGCAAGTAAACTAACTCCAAGTTTCCTAGTTCATTAAGTATCTTTGCGCCTATTACTAGTCTGGTCAACGCACATGAATCTTAATATAGAGTCCATTATTTTAAGTTTCTTCAGCCATTGTGAAAGACTTCTATCACTCAATCCCTTTGGATTGTATTCCGAAACAGTAAATGATTAATCAATATTCGGTAACCGCTTTTCCAATTTCAAGAACTAAAACAAAGATATTTTTTGAGTTATAAAAAGGCTCTTCCGTTTAAATAATATGCACTCCTTTATATCAACTAAGATCTAGATTATGAAGATAATCAAATCTTAGTTTAGAACCTATCTGATTTGGATCCTGTAAAGAACCACCAACTAATACATCTCCGATCTATACAACAAGTTACAAAAGTCTATCGAATATAAACCAACTTGTTGGATCCGAGTCAATCAAGTGTGCGAGAAGTATAATCACAAAAATCATAATACCAATAATAATGTACCTGGACAAATAAATTGATTCCCATCTTGGATCCCAGTCTTTCTAAAATTTGTTGATGATGATCAATAACTAATCCTTTGAACTGATCATCATCAGATTACTTAAATTTATCGTGTTTTTCAGTAATTTGTCAAGTTCAACTTCGGTTATCTTCTTGCATTTTTGGAAAAATCATAAAGTCATGACACTGTTTTAGTTTATTATCATCAGGTACTTGTGGATACCGTCCAATGATGTTATGAACTTTATCAAGGTCATTTGGCCATGTATTCACTTCAACCGAGCATTCACCTTTCCTGAGTCTATATTTGAACATGCAGGCTGGCACATTAGAAAGTACTGTGTTCACCAACCCTTCTTTTCTCTTTTGATAAGTTTTCGTCCTTGGGAATGAGTTTCGTATATATCTGTTAGAGCATTGCTTGGTTGAACCCACCAAGTGTTGGTATATCAAGTTTGGTTGTCATATTTTAGTGAATCAAAACTCATGTTAAGAGTCGCTTGATTATGTACTAGAGTCAACTTCGTATAGGTGAGCTTGAAAGTATTAGGATATGAGACATTACAAGTATTGCGAAGTCTTGAATATGTGAAGAAGAAAAGAGCTACAACGAAAACAATCATCCTTCCACTTGAGGTTAGTGATATTTGACTTGAACTGTTTCATTACCTAACGTATCTTTCAAGTCGTGCATATTGAAAACATAACTGCGAAGTATATTTGAACTCTAGATAGACATAGTATTAAGGAATACAATACGAGGTTTATTGCTTAACCATTAAACTTTGTAGATAAGACATCGCCATAATCATTTGAATGCTATTGTGATTATGTATGGGTATGAGATGAGGATTTAATCCTAGGGAACAATGTTTACATGTGCTCTAACGAAGTAAGTTCATAAACTTGTTTGTGGACTGAAAAGGAAATTGCCCGGTGTTATTGGTTTTGTTATTCATTGCATATCTTATGAACAACCAATATGTATGATAGAGTATAACTCCTCACAACTTGTTGTGTTCTTGGTAGAACTATTCACAAAGGCCTGACTTATGTATTGGTATAACTTTTAATTATAAAACCGATCTTAAGTAATCACCTGTGGTATGATCGTATTTTGTATGTCTGACCAATTAAAAGGAAAGTAGAACCGATCCTTGTAAGGGGTGCAGTACATCAAAAGGAACTGATCCTTGTATGGGGTGCAGCAAGGTTTATAGCAGAAAGGGGAACCGATCCTATGGACATGTACAACACGTTTTTAGGAAAATGGGAACCGATCCTATGGACATGTGCAACACATATAAGTTAGATAACATATATATGTGGGGGAACCGATCCTAGTACCTAGTCAACCGAATTTTTGGAAAGCTAATGTGACTATGCACAATACTCACATGGAGGTAGAATCAAAACTTGTTTTGGTAGAACCGTAAACCCATGATTGTGATTGAATGTTGGTTTGATCAATCACATATTTCTTGAAAGTCAGATGAACCAATTATAAACTTGTTTGGAAGTGTGGCAAATCGGTTTCAAGGTTGTAAGTATGAAAGAGAACTTACAAAGTAAAGATGTCGACAAACTTTTAACACGTGCTGCGAATGTTTATTTCTTTAATTGTTCAAAGATATTCCTTAACGGCTAAGGGAAGAGAATCCCAGGATCGAAACATAAGTAAGTTAAGAATCTTTTAATTAAGGTTATTAATTTCATTTTGTAGGGAAATTACAGAATTAGTAATGTCCATTTACTAATTAGATATTCCGAGAGATTTCGATCGTTATTTTTGGACAGAGCATTTCTAGGAATTATGAAAACCGAATATGTACTTAAATGAATATCTTGAGAATATTTTCAGTTTTGGAAATTCTTTGGTGTCCAAACTTCCTTGTCTATAAGTACTCGAAGTTTTCCTTTCTAGCAAACTAATCCTTCGTAACAACAGATTTACTCTTTTGTTGTTGTTACTGGTGTAGCCGCCATTCGGAGAGAAGAGTAACCTAATTAGGCGAAATCTCTTACAGACGTTCAGTTTAAAGTCTTCTTTCGGATTGAGAAGCTCTAGCGTGTACCGTTGGTGGGAAACTAGATAGTTGTTGTTTATCTTTTATTTTCGATTGATTTGATTGACTAACGGTAGTTGAAATCTGATTGCACCTAGTTTGTTTATTCTTGAGAATCTTCTCTTATGATATAATATTCACTCAAACTAGTTCAGAGTTTTGACAAGGATCTTTAGACTGTTGTTAGTTCTAAAGACGATCTTGTGATAATCCATTGTTAACAGACTCCGTTCTGTGTGTGATTGATCACAAGAGATTCAAGTGATTATGTGCAGGTTTTTATTGAAGATTTAAGAAGATTTGAAGACAAAGAAGATATTGAAGATCTGACTTGGGTTTTATAATATTTGGTGTGCACAATACTTGTTTCGGTAAAAGAGGATCCAATTAATAATCGGTTTATCCTTGGGGTAGATTGGATTGATTAATTGATTAGATCGGCATCAACACGATTCCTCGGATTAAAGGTGTTGTTGGCTTAATCTTAAATGATTACCTTTTGGTGATTGAACATAAGATAGATCTAAGGACCTGAAGAATGAGTTTATGTTAAGATAAACGGAAGAGCCTTTGTCCGACTCATATCACTTGGTTGAATAGAGTTGATACCAAACATATTTGTTGTTCTTTTACTGTTTGGAATACGAACCAAAGGTATTGTTCCAAGTACGTGACTTATTTATAAGTTGGAGGCGTGGGAATACAAAAGGAACTAGGTGAACTATAAGGTTAGTTACTTGGTCTCAACTATACGAAGTTAGTGTAATTTTGTGTAGCGGCTTAATCCTGAGAGTATTCAATTCTCGACTAGGTCCCGGGGTTTTTCTGCATTTGCGGTTTCCTCGTTAACAAAATCTTGTTGTGTCATTTACTTTTATATTCCGCATTATAATTGTTTTATTATAATTAAAGTAAATTACACAAACGTTAATTCATATTTACTTGATAAGCAATCCTATTGTGTTTGGTTAAGTATGAACCTTTGTATCAAGTAAACATACTTCGTTGTTGTATTGTCTCGATCTCGTATCCATAGACGATCACACGAAGTGTGAACCGATTAGTTGTATTGTCTCGACTCAGTCCATAGACAATCACTTTCGGAGAAAGGACTTATAGGTAGGAAAAGTTTTTAGCTTGAGGTATATTTGGGTACCCTCGCCTTTCAATTGGTATCAGAGCAGGAAAACATGAAAAAATCTAATAATTTGTGTTTGGTGCGATCCAACCTAAAAGAACTGAATCTAATGTCCGATTCAGTTAACATTATGCAAGAGTTTGAATGCTCAAAAGTTGAAGATGTTAATACTTCGTTAACTCATGATCAGTTACGGAAACATCTATGTCTTTTTTTGATGAAAAAGAAGATGCTGATAAAGAGTTGGTAAAACTCCTAAAGCCTATACAATCTCTATCTTCTAAAGTGTTTATTTTAAATACAAAGTCAAATCTTCTTAAGCAGGAGATCAGATAAAAACACATAAACTGAACTGTCTAGCCAAAGAGAAAATGGATCTCCCTGTCAAACTAGAAGCTCTTGGTAAATCTCTTACAAATAAAGAGACACGTCCTATGATTCTGACTAACGATGCTGTTGTGATTTCTTCTGATGAGGAAACTAAAAGTCCTTTCTCGACTTTTACAGATTGTGACAAAACCGGGTTAATCACATCTGAAACAGATCAAGATGATGGTAGTTTGCCTAACTACATAAAGTTAGAGGAGGTTGAAAACCAACTTCTAGATCTACTGATGATCAAACGAAATCTTGTCCAAAGGAAACTTTGAACCGATTCCGTGATGATCTAAGGAATACAATTTTCAGTCACTTGACAGGAAACTTATACTTCTCAAATATTTGGTGGTAAACTTTTTGAAAGAAGTTTATTGTCTTAAAAAACTGAAAGATTATTCCTCAGTAGAAAGACAAATTATACTACATCCCAATAAGATCAACTCAAAGGAGTCAGAGGAAACAGTTGATAATCGCTTCTGGAAAAAGGTTCCTCCGCACCCATATCGAAACAGTTCTGTTTTTGATGAGGAACGACTTTAGAAGGAAGGTAAAGAGCGAATCTCTGCCAAAAGTAACAATCAGGATTTTCCGATAGTTGTTTCAAATGATCACACTAATGTGAATAATAAGGAAGTCATTAGAATGAGAAAATCTTATGAAAATCTCATTGAAAGAATTAAGAGAGATCTAGCTGTCTCCGAGAATTCTCACATTAGTACATTTTCTCCACATGATCATATCGCTAGAGTTAGAAAAGATCATCGTCTTGGGAGAAAATATTTTGGGCAGAAATTCCCTAAAAGAAACATGAACTTTGTTTTTGATATTCACTGTAAGCTGGAAAAAGCTTACTCCGATGCAACTTAGTTGTATCATATGTTGTGCTTTCTCATCTTTTCGTGCTCATAATCTTTGATGGGAAAGGAACAATAAAATAGGAGCACATGTACCTTGTGTAGTAGTTTATCAGAAAAACTCTGTGATAGTATATGGGTTGCTTCGAATCCATGGCAGTCTGAAAAATGTTCATGTTTAAACATGTTTCTCCAAATTGGAGTTATTTGGAATTTTTAGATGTTTTTAATAAACCTTCCAACTTAACTTTCTCCGATTAAGGGAACAAAATATATTGTTTTATATTTTCGGATTTTCCAGAGGTCTTTTGGTCCGAAAGTTGTCTCTTTTAAGATGAGGAACTTTTTCTTGTCTGTATTCGAAACCTCGAGGAATCTTTTATATTCGTTCATAACCGATCATGCCTCCAGTAACTCGCAGTGTCTCAAAGACTAATAAGGAGGAAGATCAAAAGGTTAAGGGTTGTCAAGGAATTAATACAGAGAGAAAGAAGAAAGGCATTATGTCTGATTATGCCTCTGATAGTTCAGTCGGATCACAAGATAAGTCATGTATGTTGGCTTACAGCCTTCAAGATCCAACCAAAACCAAGTGGATTCGTTCTGATAGTATGATTGACTATATCCAAGGTTTTGAGGAACTAAGAACCAATCTCACTACAACAGTTCGAAATCAAGATTGGCTCAAAGACAAAATTGATGAAACAAAAGCTGATATAGCTGATACGAAGATTCAAGTTGAAAAACTTGAGAAACAAGAAGTGGTTGCAGACAAGTCTCTTGAGACATGCTTTAAGAGTTTGAACACTGAATACACCTCGGTGAACAACAAGAGCACCACTAGAGATTAAGTTATTTGCTGTAATACTTAATCTAGTTTAATAGAAATCAATTTTTTTGATTTCTTTCATTGATTGTATTGGTCTATTATGAATAAAATTATTTGATTATTAATTTTTCTTGTGATAGTTTTCGGTTTACATAGCCTGTGCTTAATTGTTTTTATCTTATTGCTATGTATGTTTATGGGATGATTGAATTCAGTTTTACTACCTTAATATTCGATCTCATATATTGTGAACCCTTATGGTTTGGGTGACTTTTTGATTTAGCGGGATTAAGTTCTAGCCCTAGTAGGTAGGATTTATCAAAGGATCATGAGGGGTTCTGATAGAAACAATATGTGAAAAAGTCACAATATATTGAATCGGTTTTGGTTTAGCATTAAAGCATATGTGTTTCGACGGTTTTTAACTTTTGCTTGCAATTGTTAAAACCAGTTTTCAACCTTTCTCTGGTAAAGGTTGAGGTGTGTTCTTATTCTTTTGTTTATGCATAAGGATGACAACGTGGTGATATTTCGATAACAATTCTCCCTGGACGAAGATGCTATCATATTGGAGAAGTGGATGCGAAATTTGAAGTAACGATATTGTTAGTTAATTTTTTTCCTGTTTAAGAAAAGCCTGAGTTTATATTATATATATTTGTTGCTTTTGCTTAACAAAATTTCGGTTTAATTGATATTTTTTCCATGATGTGTGTGTGGATGTGTGATTCAGTTGGTTCAGGTTAAGAAAATATATTGTTATCTTGTTTTACTGTGTGGTATCAATTGTTTAGGCTTACAAAATTTCGGTACAATTGATGTGTGTGTGATTCAATTGGTTCCGGTTAAGAAAAACCATTGTTATCTTGCTTTTGTATGGTATCAATTGTTTAGGCTTACAAAATTACGGTGCAATTGTGGTGCTTTTAATGTCTATGTTGTTTCAATTGCTTCTGGTTGAGGTGAATAATTATACAAGTTGATTTATTTTGGTTTGTATGAATTATTTATGGCTTAACGAAATAATTTGTGTACGGTATGAGTTGTTTAGTCCAATTCGATTCCGGATAAGAAACTAAGTTAATTCTGATCTTAGTTTGTCTTATCAAAGTGAGGTTTCGGTTATTCAAGTCTAATCGAATGCCTAAACAAGGAATGCTAGTTAACTAAATTAGTACTTGTCTTGTTTAAAATTGAAAGGTATAAGTTTATGGATAATTAGAACCTGATGAGAAAAATGGAGTTTATCTTTATTTTGGTCTTATCGAATTAAGCGGTTGTTTTTGAACAATCGGTTTAGCAAAGGGACTAATGTGTTTAGTTGTTTTTTGGTTTTTTAAACTAAATTGGAAAAATTGTTTTGGACAATTATTTCCTTGGTAACATATCAAAATAAGACTACTTGTAGTTTCGGTTTTGATATTGGTTATCATAACGTGATGTGTGGAACCCTCGTGCCTAACTCTACAGGTTTGCAAGTCTATTCTGAGATTTGTAAGATTCTTTTCGTCTTGTCCTTTATTTTTTCGTTTCTTTGTCATTTTTGTGACAAAAAGGGGGAGATATATGGAGTAAACAAGTGATGCTTGCACTGATTTTATATTGATTGGCATCGCTAGGGAAAAGAACATAGGTACTTGAATGTTTTATCTAACGAAAGAGTGAAAGCACAGACTAAGGGGGGGTAACCTGTCATATAAATTGGTATAACAAAGACGTGCAGATTGAATATCTACCTATCTTCCTTAGGGGGAGTATTATCTTTGTTATTATAATGTCAACAACGACATTTTCAAGGATTAGATGTAAGTAATTTTACTGTGCTGTTGAATAGAGAATCAAGCGGATTGTAATGAATTCTTGTAATTTGTTTATCCATATGATGCAAGAGTTTTGTCACTAAAATTGACAAAGGGGGAGATTGTTAGAGCATTGCTCGGTTGAACCCACCAATAGTTGGTATGCCAAGTTTGGTTGTCATATTTTAGTGAATCAAAACTCATGTTAAGAGTCGCTTGATTATGTACTAGAGTCAACTTCATATAGGTTAGCCTGAAAGTATTAGGATATGAGACATTACAAGTATTGCGAAGTCTTGAAGATGTGAAGAATCAAGGAGCTAGAACGACAACAATCATCCTTCCACTTGAGGTTAGTGATATTTGACTTAAACTGTTTCATTACCTAACTATCTTTCAAGTCGTGCATATTGAAAACATAACTGCGAAGCATATTTGAACTCTAGATAGACATAGTATTAAGGAATACAATAAGAGGTTTATTGCTTAACCATTAAACTTTGTTGATAAGACATCGCCATAATCATTAGAATGCTACTGTGATTATGTATGGGTATGAGGTGAGGATTTCATCCTAGGGAACAATGTTTACATGTGTTCTAACGAAGTAAGTTCATAAACTTGTTTGTGGACCGAAAAGGAAATTGCCAGGTGTTATTGGTTTTGTTATTCATTGCATATCTTATGAACAACCAATATGTGTGATAGAGTATGTTCTTGGTAGAACTATTCACAAATGCCTGACTTATGTATTGGTATAACTTTTAATAGTAAAACCGATCTTAAGTAATCACCTGTGATATGATCGGATTTTGTATATCTGACCAATTAAAAGGAAAGTGGAACCGATCCTTGTAAGGGGTGCAGTACATCAAAGGGAACCGATCCTTGTATGGGGTGCAACAAGGTTTATAGCAGAAAGGGGAACCAATCCTATGGACATGTGCAACACGTTTTTAGGAAAAAGGGAACCGATCCTATGGACATGTGAAACACATATAAGTTAGATACCATATATATGTGGGGAACCGATCCTAGTACCTAGTCAACCGAATTTTTGGAAAGCTAGTGTGACTATGCACAGTACTCACATGGAGGTAGAACCGAAACTTGTTTTGGTAGAACCGTAAACCCATGATTGTGATTGAATGTTGGTTTGATCAATCACATAGTTCTTGAAAGTCAGATGAACCAATTATAAACTTGTTTGGAAGTGTGGCAAATCGGTTTCAATGTTGTAAGTGTGAAAGAGAACTTACAAAGTAAAGATGTCGACAAACTTTGAACCAATATATGTGATAGAGTATGTTCTTGGTATAACTATTCACAAATGCCTGACTTATGTATTGGTATAACTTTTAATAGTAAAACCGATCTTAAGTAATCACCTGTGGTATGATCGGATTTTGTATATCTGACCAATTAAAAGGAAAGTGGAACCGATCCTTGTAAGGGGTGCAATACATCAAAGGGAACCGATCCTTGTATGGGGTGCAGCAAGGTTTATAGCAGAAAGGGGAACCAATCATATGGACATGTGCAACACGTTTTTAGGCAAAGGGGAACCGATCATATGGACATGTGCAACACATATAAGTTAGATACCATATATATGTGGGGAACCGATCCTAGTACCTAGTCAACCGAATTTTTGGAAAGCTAGTGTGACTATGCACAGTACTCACATGGAGGTAGAACCGAAACTTGTTTTGGTAGAACCGTAAACCCATGATTGTGATTAAATGTTGGTTTGATCAATCACATAGTTCTTGAAAGTCAGATGAACCAATTATAAACTTGTTTGGAAGTGTGGCAAATCGGTTTCAAGGTTGTAAGTGTGAAAGAGAACTTACAAAGTAAAGATGTCGACAAACTTTGAACACGTGCTGTGAATGTTTATTTCTTTAATTGTTCAAAGATACTCCTTAACGGCTAAGGGAAGAGAATCCCAGGATCGAAACATAAGTAAGTTAAGAATATTTTAATTAAGGTTATAAATTTCATTTTGTAGGGAAATTACAGAATTAGTAATGTACATTTACTAATTAGATTTTCCGAGAGATTTCGATCGTTATTTTTGGACAGAGTATTTCCAGGAATTATGAAAACCGAATATGTGCTTTAATGAATATATTGAGAATATTTTCGGTTTTAAAAAGTCCTCGTTGTCCAAACTTTCTTGTCTATAAATACTCGAAGCTTGCCTTTCTAGCAAACTAATCCTTCGTAACAACAAATTTACTCTTTTGTTGTTGTTATTGGTGTAGCTCCTATTCGGAGAGAAGAGTAACCTAATTTGGCGAAATCTCTTACGGCCGCTCAGTTTAAAGTCTTCTCTGGGAATGAAAATCTCTAGCGTGTACCGTTGGTGGGAAACTAGATAATTGTGGTTTATCTTTTGTTTTCGATTGGTTTGATTGACTAACGGTGGTTGAAATCTGATTGCACCTAGTTTGTTTATAATCTTCTCTTCTGATATAAGAGAAGAGAATCTTCTCTTCTGATATAAGATTCACTCAAACTAGTTCAGAGTTTCGACAGGGATCTTTAGACTGTTGTTAGTTCTAAAGACGATCTTGTTATAATCCATTGTTAACAGACTCCGTTCTGTGCTTGATTGTTCACAAGAGATTCAAGTGATTGTGTGCAGGTTTTTATTGAAGATTTAAGAAGATTTTAAGACAAAGAAGATATTGAATATCTGACTTGGGTTTTATAATCTTTGGTGTGCACAATACTTGTTTCGGTAAAAGAAGATCCAAATAATAATCGGTTTATCCTTGTGGTAGATTGGATTGATTAATTGAGTAGATCGGCATCAACATGATTATTCAGATTAAAGGTGTTGTTGGCTTAATCTTAAACGATTACCTTTGGGTGATTGAACATAAGATAGATCCAAGGACCTGATGAAGGAGTTTATGTTGAGATAAACGGAAGAGCCTTTGTCCGACTCATATCACTTGGTTGAATAAAGTTGATACCAAACAGATTTGTTGTTCCTTTACTGTTTGGAATACGAACCAAACGAATTGTTCCAAGTACGTGACTTATTTATAAGTTGGAGGCGTGGGAATACAGAAGGAACTAGGTGAACTATAGGGTTAGTTACTTGGTCTCAACTATACGAAGTTAGTGTAATTTTGTGTAGCGGATTAATCCTGAGAGTATTCAATTCTGGACTAGGTCCCGGGATTTTTCTGCATTTGCGGTTTCCACGTTAACAAAATCTTGTTGTGTCATTTAATTTTATATTCCGCATTATAATTGTTTTATTATAATTAAAGTAAATTACACAAACGTTAATTCTTATTTACTTGATAAGCAATCCTATTGTGTTTGGTTAAGTCCGAACCTTTGCATCAAGTAAACATACTTCGTTATTGTATTGTCTCGATCTCGTATCCACAGACGATCATAAGAAGTGTTAACCGATTAGTTGTATCGTATCGACTCAGTCCATAGACAATCACTTTCGGAGAAAGGACTTATAGGTAGGAAAAGTTTTTAGCTTAAGGTATATTTGGGTACCCTTGGCTTTTCAATATCCATATTTGCACGCTCTATCCTGAACGATCATGCAAATCATCAAAATAGTAAACTTTAATTACTTTGGATGAGGCATGATCATGTTCTTGTAACTAAGTAGTTGCAAAGACCCTCAAGCTCGTCAAAGCTATCAGACCAGTCAAGAGATGAATTAGCCGATAATAAGTCGATTAGTTTAACACAAAAATTAATTATAGAAATTAATCTAACACTTTATATACAAAATTAGTATCGTTAGATAGGTCTTGAAAAGTTATGATAAATGGACTACTCAAACGTTTCATTCGGATACCAGACGAAGTAGATATCAACAGATTACTATGAAGGGAAAATTAGTCTATTTCCACTCGAACCGACATGGGCTTCCCTTATCAAATAAGGTGGGTTGATTAGTGTTCTCTATTCTTCTTATCCCTAAACCGATCGAAGATAAATTCATTTTCTCTTTCCTTCTTCTCCTTCCTTCTTTTTCTTCTTCTTTTCCTTCTTCTCTTCTGTGCTTTCTATGTACTTCAGTCGAGTAACGATTTTGAGAGTAAACTCAAGAAAAGTCGATCGGTGATGTTGTTGATATGAAGGAAGTGTTCATGTATCAGGGAATTAAGAAAAAGAAAGTGCTGTTGTGAATCGTGATGAGAGTAGATAGGAAATATTAGGGTTTATAAAATTGATTGATGTTCTGTAGATTCAGAGGATGAATTATGGAGTTGTTGTTGATGAAGAATCATGGGTATTTGTTTAATGAGACTTTGAATTTGTTCTCATGATTGAATAAAGAATTAGGGTTTCCTGAGTTGGATTGGAATTCGATTTGAGTAAGGATTAAGAAGAGGTGGATGGAATTATAAGATAGGTTTGCTTGATTGAAGAGTTTGATTGCTGTTTTGAGTTGAATTTGAGATTAAAGATAATTAGGGTTTCTCAGAATATTTAATAAAAGTTTGATTAGTGATGAATAAGATGTTATTAAAGATGGGTTTTACCTGAATTAGAATTTGAGGTTGAGGAATAGTTTGGAATTGGTAATTAGGGTTTGGTTCTGTTTTAATGAAGGTTTGGGATTTGAATTGGACTTTAATTGAGAACCAGTGATGGGTTGAAGATTTTAGGTGTGGTTTGAGTTGTGCTGATGAGTCCTGAGCAGTCTTGAGATGTGTTGGTGAATCAAAATCAAGGTGAGAAGCAGAATCTGATTCAGTTGCTTGAGGAAAGTTATCTTGAGGTAATTGTTTATCTCAGTAAACTAGTTTAGTTGTTCATTTCAGTTTTGAGTTTATGAGGTTGTTAATGATATTTGAATTGAAATGAGTTTACTGAGGATAGTGGAATTGGAGGTTGTTGACTGAATTTGGGGTGAATGAGGTTACCTGAGATGAAGTGATGTATGTTGTTTAGGAGTTTGATTGCAAATGCAAGGAGAATGAAATGGAAATGGAATTGTTATTGAACTGAGTTGCAGGTAGAAGGAGACACTGATGTTATTGTATTGAACTGTTGATAATTGAGTTAGTGATTTAGGATTTGAGAATACAGGTTGTAATGGTGGTGTTGAATTGAGTTTAAGGTAGTGGTATGAGAAGCAATTGTGTTTGCTCAGCTGATAGTGGTGTTGTGCCTTAAGTATGGCTGTTGGAATAGTTGAAATGAGTTTATTGTGGATGTGTGAATTGTTGATAATGCTGAAGTGAAGAGTGTGTATATTAGAACTAAAACTGCAGTGAGGATATGGATGTACAGGTGGTGGATTAGTTTGTTGGAAGTAACTGATACTGCTTGTGGTGATGAGTTTGTTTATGCTGAGGTTGAAATTCAGTTAGAAGTAAAGTGTAATCAAATGGGAGTTGTAGTTGAGGTTTGAGTGTTGTCTGAGTTGGAGCTTTGTGGATATTGCAGCTACTGTATTTGTAGGTAAGCTAGACTTGTATTTGTAGTTAACTTATGAAGTTCAGCTGAATTGTGTATAGTGTTTGTATGAACTTTTGTTCTTGAAACTTAGGTATGTTAGTCATCCAAGTTAGATGTTTGACTAGTTTCTTAGATGACTCAGTTAATCTGACTGAGTCTGTGAACCTGACTCACCTGAATCAGTCTTGTAGACTGAGTTAACTCACTGAGTTTTTCCTTATCTTGACCTGAGTGGAATCGTTGACCGATTCTTGTTTGACTTATTTGACCATTGACCCTGGACTTTGACTTGACGTGGACTGTTAGTTGACATGTGACTGTTAGTTTGGCCTTTAGTCTCAGATGGACTGGACCTTAGCCCAATGAGCATATATTGGACCCTTATGGTCTGATTTAGCCTTTGGTTCCTTCTACAAAGTTGTAGATATTCTTAAGACTATTTAAATGGCTTTAGAACCATTAGATAGATTAGTATGATTCTTTTGTGAGCCATTTTGGCTAGATTTTTAGACTTCTTGTTTGATTAACAGTTTAGTCTTTATTAACAACGATCGATTCAAAGGATGAACCAGTGGATCGTAGATCTCGAGGTAGGCGTGGCTTGTCATCAAAATAGGTGGGAATACATTTAACTCTTTTAGAACCATTGTTGTTTCTTTTACAAAAGTTTATGTTTTAAAAACTCATGTATTTACTTTTTGTGCATTCCATGCATTGTTTATTTGTATTATGATTGTTCTGTTGATTCTTTTAATCTTTCCATGAATTAGAAAGGACTTGTAATGTTTTGAATGTCAGTGAATTTTTATGGGAAATAACAATTTCCACCTGTGGTATATAGGATACGCTCCTTCACATTTATACCTAGAGCTTTTATGATATATTGGTCGGTAGTTTGCGAGTTCGGAACTGTCGACATGCATACATACGATTAGGTGTGGATTTGCGAGTTCGGAATTGCACAACCATAGTATACATTGTTTGAAGAAGGAGTTTGTCCATATACATGTTTGTTTGTTACAGTGACTTGGTCACTTTTAATGTTGGGAAAACATGTATTGTTTTCCATGTCTTGCCATGATTTCTTGAAAGTTAAATGTTATTTCAACTAGGCACCCCTTTTAGGGATGATGTGCTCACCCGTTCCCACTTTCAGTTTCAGAGACAGATGAAAGTTGCGCAGCGAAAGCTTCAAGGGTTGATTTTGTTAGTTGGTTAACTTCTGCTATATTTATTATATTGTATATTCTATTTGTAAACCAAATGGCTATTATATAAGTATCATTTTAGAGGAGATTTGTATATATATATTCCAGAGCGGGGCTAGTTTCTGGATTAAATTTTGTGGCAGATTTCTTAATTGAATTTTTAAGTAAATATTTTAGATTCTTAGTGCCTCTGTATTTAGTTAATCTCTTGGATTAGTCAGCTGCTAGCTTTGGGGGCACTACACTAGTAATCTGTAGCTACGAGCCTTTGACACAAAAGATATTATAATCTTTAACGTCCCATGCTTATGACAAGAGCATACCTTCTGTTTACTATTTTGCTTGATGCACAAACAAGAACAAGAATACGCCCACTACTACTGAATTAAGGTTTTATTTTTTTTGATACCGCCTTCGTATTTTCCATAAGATATTCAGGATAAAATTAATGTTGATTATTTAATTAAGGCAAAATTTACATTTAGAACTAAAAACAAACCAATATTTCCCTTCTTTTGCTTCCGTCTCTACCTCTCTCCCTAAATTTGTGAAATTTATATGCTTCCTTTTCGCTTGTTAAAAAATTAAAGTTTCTATATTCTTTGTGAACTCTTTATTTAAATTAATTTTTAAGGTATTATCTCATTTTGGGACTACTCAATTACCTACTCTAGTTTATGCTTCTGATGAAATTGATAGACTTTTTCTACTTTTGATTGCTTCTCCCGGTTGTTACAGATGTAAAAGTCTTTTTATTTGTTAGGTTTTTCCTTTACTAGGATAAAACCTGCGTTTTGTTTGACCACATCCCATGTAGCCTTTCTGATAGATATCTTTTGATTCTTTTAAAGATTTACATCCTTATCCCGAATTACCTGGTATTGTCACTTTTTGTGGATAATTAGCTTTAGAGTAGGTATTTGAATTCTTATATTTTTGAATCCTTGTATTGATCTATGTGTCGCATTTTTTTTAAACGAGTTTGTTCTAGATCCAAGCGGTGTTAATGAGATGCAAAAGCTAGGGAGTTCGAACCAGTTCCTGGTTCTGGTCTTTTCTTATAACCAGTTCATCTTCTCCTTTAATTGGGGAAGATTTCTTTCCTCCCCTTATGAGAAAGTTTTTTTTCTCTCTTCTCTGCATCTTTTTCTTCTGTTGTTCCTGTCTTTATAGAATCTCCTTCAATCCCTTTGACCCTTGTTCTAATTTCCTTCTGTGTACTCTCAAATCCTGTTTTTTAAACTTGCTTTTAGTATTTCTATTCATGTTTTTCTTTCTCGCCAGAGTCTGGAAACTCCATTTTAACACCATATGAAGGAAAACACCTAAGCGTTAACTAATGTGGCGCTAATTTAAAAGAAAAACCTCGCTCAACTGAATCCTATCTTCCTCTCCCTTTCTCTCTGTCTCCCCCATCAGTGCGACATGAGTCCCTACAAGTTTTTCTCCCCTTAATCTTTTAAATTTTCCAATTTATATTCAATTAAGTTTTATACGCTTAGTCTTTAATTTTCGGAATATTTTTGTTTATTTGGTACAATTAACCTTATAGTTATTTGATTATTTTGGGTTGTGTTTGCAAATTAGTGTAGACCTAAGTTTTAAATCCCTAATTAGGATAGGACATTACAATTCACCATTATAACTATTTCAGGTACTTAGACTTAACTAAAAATACTATTTTCTTATAAGCATTTCAGTGTAATTAAGCATAGCTCTACTTAGTAAGACTCACTAAGATTCAAAACCATAATTCTTGTTTGTTTTTTACTTGTACGTTTAATTCTTATAACCTTTTCCTATTAAAGTATTACACTGATCTAGTTTTCTCAAACAATGAAAATCATAGCTTGGAATGTGCAGGGTTGTGGCAACCCTTTCACTCAGAATCACCTAAATCAATTAATCTCTGTAGATAAACCTGAGATTTTATTTCTATCTGAAACAAAATCTCAAAAACATTTAGTTAAATCTCTTCTTAAAGATTACCCCAATACTCATATAGTTGACCCAATTGGATTAGCAGGAGGCTTAGCTTTAGCTTGGGTTGATGGCTTCTCCTTTGAAATTTTCCAATGGAACATTACTATGATTAATGTGTTAGTTAAAAACAATTCTGAGTCCAAATAATGGCTACTAACTTGCTTCTGTGGTAGTCCATACCCATCTAACAGAAACATTGCTTGGGATTTCCTAACTGAAATCTCTGAACAAATAAATCTATGCCTTGGATCCTCTTAGGAGATTTGAATATGATATTTAGCCAGGAAGAAAAATTAGGGGGGATACCTTTTAAAAAATCTGACTGTGAACATTACCATAACATTCTAAGTAATGCGGGGCTATTAGATATAGGATTTAAAGGTTATGAATTCACTTGGAACAATCATAGGGAAGGTTCAGCTAATATCCAAGAAATATTAGACAGAGCTGTTGCAAATCCTGAGTGGAATACTCAATTTCCAAAAGCTGAACTCTCTCACTTAGTGGCTGCAGGTTCAGATCACAGTCATATAGCATTAAACTTAGATACAAGCTATATCAAAAATAAATCTCTTGTGTCCAAACTATTAAATATACCTGGTCCCATGGCATTAGAGATAACCCAACAAATTCCTTGATCCTTAACCTTCAATCTCTCCAAATTAACTTAGCTCACTAGAAGAAAAACATCATTGGTTTACCTTCTAAAAAAATAAAGAAAATCCTGTCACGAATAGAAAACTTGAACAACTCTAGCTATGTTTACAAGAAAGAGGAAAAGATTAAAGAAAAGTTATCTCAATTAGAACATCTTTATGGTACCCAAGAAGCAATAGCAAAACAACAGTCTAGAGACAATTTGGTTCAACTACGAGAAAAAAATACAAATTTTTTTCATCAAAAACTTTAAAGAGAAGGAAATGGAACAATATAGAATGTCTAAAAATGGACAAATATAAAATTACTTTCAAGATAAATGAAATGCAAGAAACACTCAAAGACTTTTTTCTAAATCTTTTCTCTGACCCTCCTCTTTCAGTCTCTTCCAACTCTGACCTTTTTAATAGTATACAACCTAGTATATCTTTAGAAGAAAATGCTATCCTAAATTATATACCCCCTGCTGAGGAAATTTGGTTAGTTATAAAAAAACTAGAACCTAATAAATCTCCAGGACCTGATGGCTTCCCAGCTAGTTTCTTCAAACTCAACTGGGAAACTGTAGGTGAGCAAGTGGTTGCAACCATACAACTATTTTTCAAAACAGGAGAATTACACCCAGAACTCAACAAAACTTTCCTCTTTCTTATTCCTAAATGCAGGCACCCTAAAGAATCTAGTAACTTTAGACCAATTGGACTGTGTAATACCATTTATAAGATTATAGAAAAAATCCTATGGAACATAATGAAACCATTCTTAAACTCTTTTATCTCCCCTTTTCAGGCAGCTTTCCTCTCCAAAAGGAAAATCTCTAATAATGTAGTTATAGCGCAGGAACTTATCCATTCTTTTAAGAAAAAGAAAGTAAAACATGTTGGAATAGGAATACAAATCGACATGTCTAAAGATTTTTATAGAGTCAACTGGGAATTCCTTATTACTGCAATGAAAGCTTTTAGTTTTGACAAAAACTTTTGTAACCTTATCCAACAATGCATCTCTACTTCTTCTATAGTTGTTTTGCTTAATGGTAGGCCAGGGAGCTATTTCAAACCAACTAGAGGTCTTAGGCAAGGGGATCCTTTATCCCCTTATCTTTTCATTATTTGCATGAAAATTTTCTCCAGAATGCTTATTTCCTTTGAAGAAGAGCAGATTATTCATGGTATCAAGATGACTCCAAAAAATAGTCCAATCTCCCATCTCTTCTTTTCTGATGATTGTTTACCTTTCATTAGGGCAGACCTTAAAGAATGTCATAATTTACTGCAAATTATAGAAAAATTTAGCAAATCATCAGCACAGTTGATTAATTTTGATAAATCTGGAGTTATTTTCAGTAAAAAAGTCCAACCTAAACATCAGAGAATGATCTGTAAACTTCTTAAAATAAAAAAAAATCGACCTAAAGGATTCATATTTAGGAACTCCACTTTTTATAGATAAAGAAAAAATAAAACTCTTTTAAGGTATAATAGAAAAGATGGAACAAAAAGTGCAAGGTTGGACAGGTAAGGTTCTAGCTCAAGCTAGTAAAATGGTCCTTAATAAAACAACCCTGGCAGGTATGGCTAGTTACCAAATGAGTTGTTTTATTCTTCCAAAAAAAAATCACTCATAAAATAGATGGTTTACAAAGAGACTTCTGGTGGGGGAAAGAAACCAACTATAAAGGCTACTACCCTAAATCTTACTATTGTTCATGTAAACCTATTAGCAAAGGTGGTCTAGGATTTAAAAATGCTCATAAGTTTAATTTAGCCTTAATAACTAATCTTGCTTGGAGATTCTTAACTGAACCTAAGGCTCTTTGGGTGACTCAACTAAAACCCAAATATTTTAGAAAATCCTCTGCTTTCAAAGCTAAAATATCATCAGTGATGTCTTGGATTTGGAAATGCATTAGCAAAGGAATCAAGTTACACCATGTTTGTTTACTCCTGACTCATCTGAGTCGTCTGGATCTGAATCATCTGGATCTGAGTGAAATCACCTGACTCATCTGGATCTGAGTCGATATGTTTGTTTTGAGTCAGATCTGACTCATCTGACTCGGAAATAAGTGAGTCAGTGGTTTGGTCCCATGAGTCAGGGGTATTTTGTTACCTGACTCAAATGAGTCCGAGTCAGGGGTTATGTCTGAGTAAGAGGTCGAGTCAGATCTCACTCAAAATGGAAAACAAACGGTCTGACTGCTGACTCGGTCCGAGTCAGGGTTGACTCAGATTCAGACGTCGAGTCAGCTGCAAACAAACAAGTTCTTAGTAGAACAAAATAGTGTATGAGAAGTAGGTGATGGCATTAACATTAATATTTGGGAAGATAATTGGATCCCTAAACTAGAGGAAAATCTTAGCACATACAAAAATGTGAACAACTCCCATTTAACACTTGTAAAAGATCTTATAGATCCCATTACCAATAAGTGGAATTCTAATCTAATTTTTGAATTGTTTCCTGAACAGATTGCTAAACAGATCTGTAACATAAGAATATCATTAGCTAAACCAGATACTCTTAGATGGCTTCTAACTAATTCAAGAAAATTTACAGTCAAATCCATGTACAACAAGCTTAATGAAAGAATTGTGAATAATTATAACCTAGGACAGTGTGACGATTTTTGGAAGGGATTATGGAAAATAGATGCATCTCAAAGAATAAAGATCTTCACACGGAAGTGTTTACAAAATGCTATGACTACAAACCCAAAATTATCCAGATTTATGGAGGACATAACACCTAACTGCACCTTTGGATGTATGGAACATGAATCCATAGAGCACCTTTTTTTTCATTGTTCTTATGCCAAGTCTGTATGGGCAACAGATCCATACCCTGTAGAACTGAATTTCAATACAACTACCACTTTTTTAGAGGTCTGTAAAGACCGGATATGAAAAGAAAACACTATCATTCCCATAGAAATAATCATGACAAAGATTTGGTTTATATGGAAGGAAAGATGCAATAGATCCTTTGAAAAACAACAACAAACACATAGTCAATTAGCTCTAGAAATACAAAGACATTTATAGTATTGGTACAAGAAAAAATTCTCGACTAAACATGTCATAACTAGAACAATGGAAAAACCAAGTTGGAAAGCTCCTAAATCTTCACAAAAAAAGCTCAATTTAGATGCAACCTGAACCTTTATGTATACACCAGCAGGTTTTTCTTTAATCTTCAGAAATGATGCAGGAAACTTCGAGCAAGGCAGAGCAGGACCCATCACATCTTCATCTCCAGAGGAAGCAGAAGCTTTAGGGCTTTTGCAGGCAGCAACATGGGCGATGAATGGAGATTTGTCAAATTTTAGTGCAGAAGGGGACTGCAAGAACCTTTTTGATTACTTGAATGGAGAAGAGTCTCAAATCAATTGGCAGAACCAGACGATCAAGGATGAAGTAAAGAGAGTTTTTAATCTTTGCCCAAATTTTTTGGTTTTTTTTTTATATTCCTAGATTAGAAAATGATGTAGCTGATATCCTTGCTAAAGAGGCTAAATCTTTCTCAACTTGTATTAATTGGAAGAATGAACCTTCGTCTTGTATTGTGCATGCTTTAGAAGTAGATAAATCTAATGCTTGGATTGGAGTTCATAACCCAATATTAGATGGCTCTACTATTGTTGATGTAAGGGTTACTAACTCCCTAAGTTAGCCTGTTTTAATCTATTCCAACTTACAAAAAAAAAACAATATTTCCCTTTGTACGACGGTGTTGATTTTCCTTTGTAAATTAGTTTGATTTAACAATTTGAATGAAAATAAAAAAAAAATCTTAACTCTATTTGCTCGTAATATTGTTGCTAGCTAAGAAAATGAATTTGAGAAATGTCTTTCATTTTAATCAATAATTAGTATTTCAAGAAATTAACTGCCGAGAATAAAAGGAAAAATGGTGGAAAAATATCTGATTGAAACAGTATTGGGTCGGATTATTGGTTGAGTAAATCAAATCCGGCCTTACTTGTATCCATAACTCTATCTCTTCTTGAATCTACTGAAATAATAGTTGAATTTCACTCTCTTTCGATATAATTTCAAATCGATCATTTTTTCTCCAATTGAGAAGTTGTAATTGTTTTATATTTGTAACAATTCGACATAAAAATAAATTACTTGCCGTACCTGATGTACAAATTTTATGACTGAAGGAAATGAAGTATGAAAAAAATACGGTAATTGTAGTTGTGATCAATGTAGTCAATATCCGTCCGAAATATTGGGGATATTATCGGTATCGGGAGAGTGAAAGGGAAACAACAATATCGTGATACGATTTTCTGCCGATAATATCGGGCCGATATACACGAAAACGGTACAACCGATTTTCCGATATGTGATAGTTTCGGAATTTGCTGTGAGCATTAGGGGAATTTAGGAATTCTCTGATGTGATAAAAATCCTAAATCTCGTGATTCTCACCGAATGTCCATCAGAACAATTATCAGAAACCCTTCTTTGCAGCCGAAAAAATTCTTCTTCTCAATCTCAATGGCGAGATTCAATTGATGCTCATCAGAACCCCTTAATAACCATTGCCTCCACCGCCACTGAAATCGCTACCACCACCATATCACCTAACTACGCTAGAAATATCAATGCGACTAACACTAATCAATAAATCACTGAATCACAAACTCAAATTAATCAACAAAATAGAAGTTTAATTCAAATCCAATTATTCAGAGATGAAATTTTTTTGTGGGCATTTAATTAAAGGATATTTAATCCAAGCTACATAGAGATTAGAGAATCAAAAAAATAAGGAAACTCAGCGTGAATCTAGAATCTAAGATTAAATTCACCTTTTGGATCTTCAAAATATAAGTTGACTACATTTCAAAACAACGGAATTCCAATTACAGATCATGTAACAAGATTAAGACCAAATAAATATTCCCTTAAAGATCAATTGCTAAAGCTAAGCAGCATGATCTTTCTAAATCGTTAATGGCTATAGTTGTAATTGAAGACGGTGGGTGGAGCCGTGGAGGTGGTGGTAACTGAAAATAGTTCATGTTACACCCTAGCCTAGATTTTCCTTACTCTGGAGTATGACCTTTCCTATAAGCCATCTGTACTGCCACGTGTACGTGAGATGCAAAATCCCACGGCTACTGCAAACTCCAAAAGCTAAACGAGTTGATGACAATTCATTTTAAGGAAAAAAACACAAAAAAAAGAAATTGCATCGTATGAAGCAAATGTTTACTACCGAGTATAAAAATTATAAATATAAATTTAGAGCGGATATTGTATAGATATTTGAAAACGAAATCTCCTCGATACAATATTCTACCAGTGTACCGGTCCTCGGCCGAGATAAACCGGTATTCGATATTAACTATATTGGTTGTGATAAGAAGAGAGGCCAGTTTTGGCATAAAAGTAAAAGCAACAAGGAAAATGGAAGGTTTAAAACTAAGAGGGTGGGTCACCTCTCGTTGGATTCCTATTTATGACCGCCTCATTGTCCCGTCACTTAGAAAACTAACAGGTCAAGAAGGTGGTATAACACTACTTCAAAAAATGGGTATTGGAACTTTCATATCTATAATCACGATGTTTGTCTCTGCATTAGTAGAACAACGTCGAAGGAATTTCGCTCTTACTTACCCAACTCTAGGTATTGCCAAAGGCGGAGGCGCCGTATCATCAATGTCTGCACACTGGTTAATCCTTCAGCTCTCAGTTAATGGTCTATCTGAAGCATTTAATCACATTGGCCAGCTAGAGTTTTACTATAACCAGTTCCCTGAGAACATGAGAAGTGTCGCAGTCTCCTTTTTCTTTCTTGGCTTCGCAGTGGGGAGTTACATTAGCAGTTTCATGGTTTCTATAGTTCATCGAACAACTGAAGGAAATGTAACTGGGAATTGGTTGCCAGAAGATCTAAACAAAGGGAGATTAGACTACTTTTACTACATGATTGCGGTGATGAATGTTGTGAATTTTGGTTATTTCTTGGTATGTGCTAGATGGTATAGGTACAAGGGTAGTGGAACTGCAACCGAAGAGGTAGCTAGCAAGAACATAAAAGACGCTGAAAAACCTCCACCAAAGGGTATAGATTTGTGAGGTGTACTGAGAGTGTAAGAGAGATGTATGTGAGGTGTAATAAAACAGTTAATCTCCTTTTCAACTACCATAACCCTCCCTGATTCATTGTCCTTAAATGAAATCCATGATCTCGAAATGATGAATACGTTGATTTCTAATTCAGTTCTACCCATGTAAGGCACTCCACTACTTGCATGCATCAATAAATGGAATTCGCCTTAACTCTATCTCTTCAGCCTATATAAATAGAATCCACCTTACTCATACCTTCATTCACCTCTCTATCTCTCTCTCTCTACACCTGCGTATACAATGGCTTCACTTTATTTCACTTCTTCAAAGTTTTTATTTGGACTGACAATGTTGATTGCAGTAACACAGGCCGCAATGGGCAATATCGGCACTACTGCTCAAGCAAGATCTTTGTTGCATGTTCCGGAAGGATCACCAATATCCTTGGCTGCTCGGCTACAATCGACTGGGTCATACTCAGAATGTTGGGACTCGTTAATGGAGCTTCAAGCATGTACTGGAGAGGTTATACTGTTCTTTCTTAATGGTGAGACACATTTAGGTAACAATTGTTGTCGAGCAATTCATGTGATCCAACACAGCTGTTGGCCTGCTATGCTTGGGTCATTAGGTTTTACTCAAGAGGAAGGGGATATCCTACGCGGATACTGTGATGCCGCTGCCAATGTTGTACTGTGATGCCCCTGCCAATGTCGATTACTCTACGTGATCTCGTGTCTTTAGTAGTATGTTTTAGTGTCTGCAATCTGGATGTTTTATGTATCTTGCTTGCGTTATAGTAAAATGGGTTTTACCTGGTTCAGGTTTCTAATTCACAAGTTCAAACATATTTCTTAGACTAATGATGCAAATTTTACGCGAGGATACTAAAGCAAAATTGTTAAAATAAAAAACCCGTACCAACAACATTCACACAACACAATAGCTGACATTAGACAGCCAACAACCTCAAGCTACTGTTGACAGACTTCATTCCCTGATCATTGACAGTAACATTAACTCCTAAACTTAGCTCGTGTCTTCTTGACTTCCATATCCCATTCGAATACCTTATATTCATTGTCAAATAGACTCGAAATACGGCCGCACTTCCATTTGAAACCTTCATTTTGGCATCCTTCCAAGGTACCCCAGAAGTTTGAATCATCTCAATATGATGTTTTGTATGGCTATGTTGTTGATAAAATCGTGGAATAGATGTATTCCCAATTGGTGAAGTTAAGCTCTTGCTATGATAATACAAAGTCATGTTAAGGTTATCGTAGTAAATACTCTTCTCATTGTTTCGATTCCAGAAACTGAGCTCCAGCGCTATGGCTGTGGAATTCGGGTGATTCGAAGCTTTATTGAGCGCAAGAATGTAAAACTTTTCGAGTGAACATCGAGGTCTAAGCTGTATAGTAAACCACATGATTAGAAAATACAGAGATACAGAGACTGTAATTGCTATGAACAATTTGAAAAAGAATATACGTCTAGTACTATTGGAATTTGCAGGAGCTTGAGCAGTCTTAGCAGTTGGCATGATGAGTTTAAGTGGAAATGGAAGAGGAATTCTACTTATAAATTGTTAATAAAGGGTAGAGAAGAATATTAAGTACAAAACTAAAAGATCATCGGATAACAGGAATCCAAGTCATCAAATATAATGAGTTTCACGCCTAGTCTGTAGCTGTCAGCATTCAACTTGAGTTTCAGATATGGTTGTTTACACCAAACGGCTAGCACTACCAATGCCGACCAACTTAACATTTATTGTAACATTTTACTTTGAGAAAGATGCTCTAATTTCTCATTTCTGGCTGGAAATTTCCTCCAACTGTTGGATGAGTGCTCCCACCATCCACCAATGTCGTGGCCACACTCGGGTTCAGTTGAAGATGCACTTTAACTTGCACTCCTTAAAGTTTCAATAATACATGACCCAATTCGCAAGCATTATTAAGATCATATGAAAAGGCTTTTTCTTGAGACCAGCAAATGGTCCCAATAGTTCACTGGAAAGTACATAACTTACACAACTAGAGTGAACAGATTCATTAGGAATCCATGAGAAAAATGTTCTTGCACATTCTCATTGCTTAAGATGCTTCAAATGAGCTATGATTATATATACTCAGAACAGTGCAAACAACGTTTACAAACGAAAAATGAAAGAGAATGAAAAACTCATCAAACCAAATTTCAATAACAACCTGAACTCAGCCCATAAAAAGGAACCATTATGAATTAACAAAAAGTTAAATCTGATACATTGTTTTAGTTCAATCAAGCTCTGCCATTCAGATACTGGTTCATTGATGTTAGCTTCAGATGGAGCAAATTACGCCAATGCCATTTGGTAACGATGCCATATTAAGATTATCCTAGTGAATAATCTTGTCACTTTCGGAGTTCGGGTCATTCGAGCCAGGAATGTGAAAACTCTTTGAGTGAACAGTGAGGTCTAAGCTATATTGTAATAATCCATATATGATTTGAAAATATAAAGCTACAGAGAATGTAATTGTTATTGGAATTTGCAGGAGCAGTCTTAGCAGTAGGCAGCACGATGAGTTTATTGTCAACCAGCTTAACATGTTATTCTGACAGATGTTCAATTTTTATTTTTTTAGTACAATGTTCTTTTATTAGCTAATAAAAGTTTCAGTCCCTGAAGTCGAAGCATCTTTTTTTGTCGAAGATATGCCCTTTCACTTTACACTCCTGAAAGTTTTCAGTCCCTAAAGTCGAAGAAGGCACTTTAACTTGCACCCCTGAAAGTTTCAATAATAATGTACCAATAATTATACTTATCTAGGCCCTTCGGTTTGTACATGGATTTTGTAGGAAAATATAGCATGCAAGTTTGACTGCTAACTACATGAAAATTCTAAATTTGGAGACTAATAACTCCTTTTGGAATTAATATATGAATAGAGCCGTAAACTTTTCTGCCAATTATTCGCAAGTTCCAAGGCCATATGACAATGGCTCTTCTTGGAGACCAGCAGATGGTCTCAAAAGTTCACCGGTGAATACATGAGCAAAGCAAGTTCACCGCCACTGGTGAACAACTGCTCTTGCATAAATGGTAGAACCTCAGAACACTGAAAACAAAATTTACAAATAAAATTGAAGAGAAAGAAAGACTCATCAAAACCAAATTATTATACCAACAACCTGATGAACCCAACCCATAAAAAGGAACCCATTTGAATTAACAAAAAGTTAAATCTAATACATTGTTTAGTTCAGTGAAGCTCTGCCATTCCAGTACAATGTCTTCAGATACTGGTTCATATGCGCGAAACATAGTACATTACAACCAAATGCAAGACCAAAGTACCATGACTGATAAACGCAAACAACTATCAAGAATACAGAATTGTAACTAGTCACCCCTCCGTGAAACCTGCTTCAAACAAATTGAAATACTCTAAATTCCATGTTTGGAATGAACATAGACGAAATTCATTCTTCATACATGACTGTAACCTGTCCTCTCTGAACTGCCAACAACAGATAACAATCCACCACCACCACCGCCATAACCACCATCTTGCTCATCATCCAGATACAAATCATCAGTAACCCTAAAAGTCGAATGCAACACAACCAATCCAACTCCAATTGCAAGCGAAACAACAACATTCAACCACACATGAGTCAAAATTAGAGCACAAATCGTCACAACACTCAACACCACCAGTATCACACGATCATCAAAACTCCAATTATAAACAACCAATGGTTCGTCTCTAAAGAAGTATAAAAACAACCAACCAACAAAAACAACCAAGAACACAATCATCGAAACTGGATGCCATAACAGACTCAAGAAAAGTATACCTAACATGATCATAGCATAATTAACTCGAAAGTAATTCAGATTTCTTTTGATTCGAGTGAAATTAATAGCTCTGTCGAAAGATTTTAGATCTGCAAGTTCTTTCCATGGTTTACGAGTTGCGTAGATTGATCTACCTCTTTCTTTAGCTCTTGAGATGAATTCCATGCCTGATTCTGATGTTGATGGTGTCGATATTGGAATCGTTCCGTAGTAACCAGTATGTGATGTAGATTTAGACATCGCGAAAACCAAAAAAGTTTGAAAACCTAATTCGAGATCTCTGCGCAGGATGAGAAAGAAGATGAAAAGAGAATGCGGTGGAGGTGAGTATGAAACTGAGGCCCAACTTGCTGTTTTGTTGTTATTCTTGTCAAACTGATGACCAGTCAATGAGCAAATATAGAGTCAAGATGATTGTTTGCCGTGCCAGTATCAACAGGTATCTATCTTTATATCACCACGTATCGGCCTGATTTTTTTTTTTTTTTTGAAGCATGTATATATTAAAAGGAATTAACCAGAGATTACACGGAGGAAAGTAATTCCCCTAGAGTCACTTAACAGAATTTGAGAAAGAAAAGGTGGGTTTGTTTGATCCCATATCGTTGTCGAATTGTTTCCTTCTTCGCTTCTATCTGTTGCAAAGTTTGCTATACCATCCGCTGCTTGGTTGCCTTCTCTGTAATTGTGTTGAATGTGGCAACAAGGTATGTGGTGCACTCTTTGTTTGATTTCTGTAATCATTTGTGCTATATACCACGGAGCTTCCGCTGATGTTCTTATAAAGTGCATGAGATTCTCTGAATCTGTTTCAATTATCACTCTTTGCCAATTGTCTTTCCATTGCTGTTCTGGTTTCTATCACTGTTGCCCATGTCTCAGCCGTTAGCGCAGTAGTTAAGCCTAGAGGTTGTTCAAGAGCCATAATGGTTTGTGCATTCGAGTCCCTGCAAATGAATCCCGCTCCTTCCATACCTGGATGGCCTCTAGCAGCCTTATCTGTGTTTATTTTTATCCATCCTGAATCTGGACTAGACCATCCAACTTGAATAATTGTAGTTGTTCTTGTGCTAGTCGTTGCAAAGCTCTGAGTTGGATCTCCAGGTAGTACTAGTGGGGAGATTTTTTTTTCCCATTCAAATTCTTGTTATTGTGCTAAAGCTGTCCTCAGGATGTTGTCATGGTGAGATTGGGATTGGTTGAAGACCAGATCATTTCTGGTTGTCCATAATGCCCAGAAAAGAAAACAGAAACTTGTGATAGAGGTGTTATCAGTATAAGCTTGTAATATATTCGATATGGTTGTTTGAGGATTTAAGGTGATAGGATGGTTTTTATGTTGAAGAGAGTTTGTTGGTATGCGGTTTAAGAGGCTGGTCCATGCCGCAAATGCTACCGGACATTGAATAAGCATGTGAGTCACCGTTTCTGGATCAGAGTTGCATCTATGATGTTTGAATTGGTGAGGTTGATATGGTGTAATAAGGAGAAGGTTGGTAATCCTTCGTTAATAGCTTTCCACAAGAAAAGCTGTATTTTTGGAGGAAAAGGTAAGGCCCATAGAAATTTAGTGGTTGGAAGGGGGGGGGGGTTGTGGTTGTATGGTTATCTTGTTGGGCTAAACTGTTGTATCCAGAAGCAGTGGTATATTTACCGGATTTCGAATGTGTCCAGATAATTTTATCTGGGTTGTTGTCTAGGGGAACGTGGATATTGATAATATGTTGTATTGCATCAGGAGGTAGGTTGTGGAGCTGATCATGTCTCCAATTGTGAGTAATAGGGTCAATTAAATCAGCCACAGTTTGGATAGGATAACTATGGGATGTATCAAGGTTAGGAAAGTGAGGTATCCAATTAGCTTGGATGGGGGTGTCTAGACCAATGTAGTCAATATCGGCCGTATCGGCCGATATATCGGGGATATTTCGGATATCGGCCCAGAACGATACGATAAGAAGGATATCGGGGATACGATATTCGCCCGATAATATCGGCCGTATCGGTCGTTTCGGTCAAATATCGGCCGTATCGGTCGATACGAAATTTTCCTACATTTCCCGATATGAGACGGTATTGGTCGTTTTCTATAAAGTTTAAGGGTAATTTTGGCGAAGAAAGTCTTCCAGGTGGTAGTAGAGGTGCATGTAGCTCTCGAAGCAAGTTACTAAAGTTACTCTTTTGTATTTTTGATAAAATTGATGTTATCTATTATATCTTATCCGAAAATGTGTGGAGAAAATGTTTAATATAAAATTATAATCTCTAAATCTAGAACCGATATTATACCGATATTTCAACGATAATATCCCCGATATAAAATCGTACCAGTGTATCGGTCCCGGCCGAGATGAACCGATATCCGATATTAACTACATTGGTCTAGACCATTTCCTATGCGATGAAATAATTGTTGTTTTATAAATGGTATAAGGGATGCCATTTTCCTCCATTGTGGGCTGGCAGTAGAAGGCAAGGTGAGCGTACCTTGAAAAATTTGTTGATGTTGGAGGTACTTTTCCTTGTATATACCGGTACAGATAGAGTGCGGTTGATCGTGAATATTCCATATTCTTTTCATGAGTAAAGCTTTATTATGTTGTCTACTCTTCCTGATGCCGAGACCTCCTTTTTCTATTAGTGTGTAGAGTTTGCTCCATCCTAAAGGGTGCAGTTTTCGAACAAAGGAATCATGCCCCCAGAAAAAATTCCTTGTATCTGGTCGATTTGTTTGTGGACATGATTGGGGAAAAGTTGTGTTTGCATAAGGTGGTTGGATGTCGGAGTTAAGGAGGTTTTAATGAGAACTAACCTTCTGGCAGGTGTAAGGCATTTTTCCATCCATCCTTTAGCTTTATGAGCTAGCCTTTGAAGCAAATGTTCGAATATGTGGCGGGATGTTCTCCCGTGTTTGAATTGGGCTCCGAGATAAATAGGAGGGGTTGAAGAGGTTGGCATGTTGAAAAAATGGTGCAGAGTGTTTATATCTCCTGGCAGTAATCTTGGACGTGGATGATTGTTGATTTTTCCGTGTTGATTAATTGTCCTGCCGAAGATCCGTAAGATTGAAGTATCTTTTGGAGGTGGATGTTACTCTCTTGGGAAGCTCTGTAGGTGATTAGAATATCATCTGCATACATAAGATGTAAAATGGGAGGTGCCTTTTGTGATATTCCGAGACCTCAAACCATCTGTTTGGCTTCCAATTTGGCAAGATTTGTTGATAGAATTTCAGCACATACAATGAAAATGTATGAAGATATGGGATCACCTTGTCTTATGCCTCTCGCTTGGTGTGATGAAACCATGAGGGGTACCATTGATGTTGATGGATTAGGTGACTGAGCTAATACATAACATGATATAGTCCACA
Organism: Papaver somniferum; assembly: GCF_003573695.1. NCBI lineage: Eukaryota > Viridiplantae > Streptophyta > Magnoliopsida > Ranunculales > Papaveraceae > Papaver > Papaver somniferum. Next base: position 140,119,476 of record NC_039362.1, read on the forward strand.
AAAATTGCCGGAAATCCTAATTTGGTAAAGGCTTTTTAAATGAAACCCCAGTCCAGGCTATCATAAGCCTTTTGGATATCTAGTTTAAGAGCAATTTTGGGTTCTTTGACAATGGTTGAGGTTTTAATGTAGTGGAATAGCTCTTCTTCAATTGCGATGTTATCATGAATTGAGCGTTGAGGGACGAAAGCGCTTTGATACGGGCTTATTAGAAATGGGATAAGGGGTCGAATGCGGTTGACCAGAATTTTTGATATGATTTTGTAACAGACATTGCAGAGGATGATAGGTCTGAATTGATATGGTGTTGTTGGGTGGTCCACTTTTGGAATTAAAGTAATGTTTGTGTGGTTCATGAGTGGGTGGATATTTAAAGAAGTAAAAAAACTTCGAACCATGGCTATTATTTTTGTGTGAGTGGTATCCAGAAAACTTTGAAAAACTTACTTGTGTAACCATCCGGCCCAGGGGCACTTTCGGAATTGATTGAGAACAGAGCTTGCTTGATTTCTTGCACCGTGACTTCTGCCGTGAGATAATCACATTGTGCAGGTGTTAATCTTGGTGCTATTTCCTCAAATATCTCTTCATCTATTATTGTGTTCGGAGTCGTGTATTGATTTGTGAAATGCTCTAGGATGATCTGAATTACTTGATCTTTGTCTGATATGCAGTTATTTTATTGATCTTGTAATTGTTGAATGTTATTGCGACTTCGGTGTATGGTTGCTTTGGTTTGGAAGAAAGTCGTATCATTATCTCCTTATTGGAGCCATTTTATTCTGGATCTTTGTTGCCAATATATTGCATGACATTGAAGTAAGATCAGGTGTTGGTTCCGTAGCTCTTTTTCTCGATTTAGCCAGTATGCTAATTCCTCCATTATGTATGGCGCATTGATGTTGAGACCTTTGTATTTGCTTCTTTGACTGGCGAATTAGAGTTGGAAGATGTCCGAATGTATTCTTGTTCCAATCCATAAGAGTTTGGCCAGTGATTATTAGCTTCAGCTGAAGGTCCAGAGCAGGTTCATCGTCACTTTGTTGAGTCCAAGCAGAATCTAAAATTTGCTTGAGCTGAGGGTGCGTTAACCATAGATGTTAAAATTTGTAATTCTTTTGTTCCTTCCATTCAATTGCTTTGGTGCGCAAAAGGATATGTGCATGATCGGATGCTATCCTCGGAAGATGAGTGACGGCGGAACGAGGATTTGCGGTGCGCCAATATGGGGTTGCAAGAGCTCTATCTAGTCTTTCTATTATATTGTCTTGGCCTTGCTGATTGTTTGTCCAAGTGTATGGATCTCCACTAAATCCCATGTCGATAAATCCCATTTGATCTATCATTGAGAGGAATGGCTGAGTCTCGCTGTAGTTGACTTGTCTTCCCCCTTTCTTTTCCAATTGGTTTGTTACTTCATTAAAATCCCCTATCAATACCCAAGAGGTTGAGTTGGATATGTTGGGTAAAATTGTTGGGAAATCCTACCAGAAATTTGTTCTTTCCGCTTGATGTGGAGGACCGTATATACCTGTGCATAGCCAAGGTTGTGCTGGAGATGGTGGAGTGACAATGACGTGGATGAAACTCTGGGATTGACTTAGCACTTGGATATTTAGGTTGTTACACATGAGACATAGTCCACCTCTTCTACCGACTCTTGGTACTGAGGTTAGGTTTTGTAATTGAAGGGATTGAGCAAGGCTTGGCATGTGTCTTTCATTAGCTAAAGTTTCTGAGAGGAATAGTGTATTGGGCTTGCGTAAAGAGATTATATCTTTTAGGTGTTGTATTGTGGTTGGGTTATTGATTCCCTGGCAATTCCAGGCCAAAATGCTCAATTTTAAAGATGAGAATAAAAGATGAGAGAATGGATGTGTCTGAGGGTTTTGAGTGGTGTCCAGAAAATCTGAGGGTAACAGAACTATAATGTAGGTGGTATTGCTAATTGTCTGTAGATGATTTTAGCAATCAGTTTCTGGGCTTCAGAGGGTAAAAAAATAGGATGTATGTGGGTTTCTTATGGGCTTTAGAAATTTTTTGCAATTAGGTGGGCTTGAGCAGATGTGGGAGAGAGAGGGTACAAAAGGACTAGATTCAGCACAAAACTGAGTTATGGGTTTACTAGTGTTACCAACAAAAACGAACTGAACAGAACATAACAGAACTTGGGGAGAAAGAAAATTGCTAACCCTGGAAAAAAAAGTCTGCAAGAAGTATAGTATACTACGACCAGATACTGACTAATTCTAGGTAGACTATAGATATTCACTAAAACAAGATACTAAACAAGAAGCCTGGGTTATAACAAAAAACAACTCTATGGACAGGGTAACACCAGGAAGAGCTAACTAGCACACCAAAAGCACTCTGCAAAGCAGAGAGGTAAAGAACACACTAGATAACAACAAGACACAGATTTAAGAAAATAATACTAATATGGTAGAAAGCAAAGACACCTGCAAGAGAAAACTATGTAAAGACACTAGGAACTAGTTGAAAGAGGAAAACAAAACAGTGACCAAAAAAGGAGGGGTATCCACCGGCCCCAAGATGTAGTCTAATAGGAATTATGATTTGAGCTTCGATATGTTGCGATGAGTCATTACCGGTTGTTGCTGGTACTGGTGTTGCTGCTGTTAGAATTGAGATTGCCTGTCTTGCTTGAGGAGGTCGAAATATGATCTGTTTCTGCACTTTTGATTCTTTTGCAGGGATTATATAGAGATCTCCATTGTTGTAATTCTTCAGTTGAGACTTTTCTTGAGTTGTGCGGTGCAGATGAAGAACCAATACCAAAATTATGAAGATAGTTTTGATGTTCTGGATTCCATCTTTTATAGCTGTTAGAGTATACAAATATTATATGGAAAGTTTTAGTATTTAGAGTTATATTCAGCGTTTGATATATTTAGTATGAATTGATTTACGAGTATTAATCTTGCATACCAAGTTATGGTGTCGCTATATATACCTTATGGGTACTCAATGTAAATCATCTCATTCAATAATATAATCCTCTTTTATCGTAATATCTAGTAGTTCTGTCTTGGTATCAGAGCCTAGCATACACGTCTGTTAGTTTTCCTTAATTCCCCATCTTACTACTATCCCGTTCACTACATTTTCTTCCTTAATTTTCTTTGCACTATCAGCCGTTCCCACCAATAAAGCACATCTTTTCTGTCTTACTCTAATCTTTCCGACCACCACATTATACCGTGCACTCCATCTTAAACGTCAAAACCCCACTTTCCAAGCCCCGAGCCCGACATCCACTTAGGCCTAACCAACACCCATCATATCCACTCTTTGTCAACTTTTATTCTCTTTTCTCTTATCGATGGTTCTTATATGCTCCATCAACGGTTATGTTATTTTCGCTTTCTCCGAATCGGTATTCTTTTGAATGGTGACGCGCTTCTTCTTATACTTCTCGGGCGTTTATTGGACCGCACTTCATCAACAACTTTCATGGCCAATCTCATGCTGTTTTTCCAATCCCCATGAGATTGAGGGAGGGTGTTATAGTATACAAATATTATATGGAAAGTTTTAGTATTTAGAGTTATATTTAGCGTTTGATATATTTAGTATGAATTGATTTATAAGTATTAGTCTTGCATACCAAGTTATGGTGTCGCTATATATACCTTATGGGTTCTCAATGTAAATCATATCATTCAATAATACAATTCTCTTTTATCGTAATATCTAGTAGTTCTGTCTATAGCCATGGCCTGAATGCATGTTGGGGGAGCTTGAGTCTGCATCTGAAACCACCTCAAAATCTGGGTCACCATCTGAGTTAATGAAATTAATAGAGCTTGTAGTGCTGAGATGACGCAAAGGAGAAGCTCTTTCCGTAACTTGTGTGAGGCCCTGCAGGCTTAGATGATCACCATCAGCAGGATTAGAACTGAGGCTGCTTGTGCTGTGCCAACTATCATACTCATCGGAATGAGTTCCATCGGAATTTAAGGACATGTAAGAATCAAAACCATTTTGATTGTATCCTGCATAGGCCTGATCTCCTTCAGAGGAAGATATTGCAGATTGTTCTTGATCCGATGATACATGCATCAGTGGTGGAGTAGGAGGGTAAACTTCTAAGCTCCAATCGCTCGAATCTGAATCCGGTTCGTCTAGTTCCACATTATATCTTTCTTCTTCGGTGTAGTTATCATGAGGGTCAGGTATAAGTTCCATAGGCGCAAGTTGGATAGGTTGAGGTATATGCATTCTTGGATGAGAAATAATGAAAAGCTCTATGCAATCCTCAGCTAAGTGACCTAATCTTTTACAGAAACTGCAGAAAAGCGTAAGAATCTCTAAGAGTTAGAAAGCAATCCGGTTTTCTTCATAAAATTCATTTGGTGCTGAAGTCTCAAAGATGAGGGGTTGAGAAAGGTTGATTCTTAACCTAATTAACATGCTGCTGAAACCATTAAGGGTTGGATTGGGTGCAGAACTGTAAATCAATTCACCTAGTTCTAAAGTATTGTTTTTGACATTTAGAAAATGAGTTTGGTTTGGGGTTAAATTATGCAGTATGATACTAAAAACTTCAGAGTTCAATGAGAAAGTTCTGGGGTTTAGGTAAGGATTCCATTGTTGAATCATGAAAATATCTCCAAATACAATTCTAGTCCCCTGCCTAAGGACTCTAAACATTTCAATACGAGAATCAAATTTGATAAGATAGTAAAATCTACTAAACTTGCTAACAGAGAAACCACCTTCGGCCTGCTATGGACCAAAATCAATTTATTTATCTTTTACGCGTAAAGGGTAAAAATTAATAAAAAAAGTAGTCTCGCATACAATAACTAAAAAATTGAAAAACTTGTGAAAGGAAAAAAAAAAACAAGGATTGGCATTTTTTTTAAATAAACGGAATATGTTACCTTATTCGGAGAAAGATGTTAAAAAATATTTGAACTAGTGTCTCTCTTAAACATTAGACACTTTACATCCACTGTAAGTGTATCAACGGTCTTATTTTGTCTTGAAATGTTTTCTTATTGCGTCCATCCCGGATAAACTACCAAATTGCCGATGGAATGAAGTTCATATCTTCCATTTCTTAGTTCTATGGAATTCTGACCAATTCACTTCATCTTGAAGCTAGAAAGAGACGACACAAATAACTTCATACTCAAAGAATAAGTGTGAGTTAGGATCATTATTTTTTTTGCACATGATATATACATTCACCATAATGGCATGATGCAAATTATTTAATGTAGGAACTTCATTTTAAAGAGAAAAAAGACACATTTTGAGAGATTTTGGGATTCCAAAGAGCTTGATGAGAAAAAACTAAAATCCATCTTCTTGCTACCAACTGTAAAAGAATCAATATGCCTTCAGATTCTAGTGTCAGGGTCATCTCTTATAAGTTTTTGTTGAATGGAAGACCTCCATAAATCCATTTAGCATGAAGTGCTTTATTCACAGACCTCAACTCCTTAATACCAAGAAATAAAATATTTGAGGGTCATATAAAAAAGGAGCTTTGCAAATAGGAGATAAAATCGTAGTCGACTTGGTGATCATAATTCTCCAATTTCCTTGAAAATTTGCTTATGACATTGTTGAAATGAATAATAAGGGTTTGATTGTTAACTTCATAGGAAGGAAAGGTTGGTGTTCAAGTGCAGAAGAAGCCGATTCCATAGGTTGTCGAGAAGCAACAAAAAACATTCATGGACGCGGAGATGAAAGATTATCCTTTCTCAATGATAATCAAAATGTGGATAACAACATAAAGAATGGCGATTTTGTCGTCAACTGGATCTCGAAAGCTATTTTGTTATAAGAGATTTCAATATTTTTTTTGCTAGTTCTTCTTTCATATATATTCGAAGATTATGTTGAGATATGCATATCGATTCTAGATGTTGAGATAAGTCCAGAAAAGAGGCTTAGTTAATTATTCTATATTATCAAAACAATGTAATGTCTTTCCTCTAGTTTCATAATATTTCCTTTTATCAAAATAAAAAAATAAAACAAAAGAACGCTCCTTAATCCCAGCACCATCTATTTCTTTAGGTAAGCAGACTTTATTCCGACCCACCCCCACTGCTCTTCTGTTAGAATTAAATGATCCTCATAAAAATCACCTCATTATCTTTTGCTTTTGTTTCTGGCAGAGATAGAAAGTTAAAAATAAGGACAATATTGGGAGGCTAAGTAGCACATGCTTAATTTATATGATATATACTAATATATTTTGTTTATTTTTAATCTCAAAATTATGATTTTTATTCAAAATTTATTTCACTGGTATATCCAACTAACGGTTCATAACTGTAAATTAACAACATTGTTTACGAGATAAACAAAAAAAATAAATCAAAATACACATATAAATTACAATTTATCAGTGGCTAAACGTTGAAGATAAAAAATTCACAGATGTCTAGCATTCATCACCATCACCGAATGAGCGTATAATATCGTATCAATATCAGTGGACATGGATCCATAGTGATATCACACGACACCTGGTACGACGATCCATAGTTGAGATGCAAAACTAGTTTGGATACAGTTTATAGGAAATGGATTTTTTTCACAAAAAAATATTTTCAGACGCATAAAATGCTTGTTTTTTTTTGGATAATTTTTTTTTGAACCCATAATTGGGGATATGAAAACTAATTTGGAGATATGAATTACTTCCCCCAACCAATAATGCTTGCTAAGGGGTGTTTTGGGGACAAAAATACTAAAATACTTTTCCCTCAAAATAAAAATCAAAAAACTTAAAATCAAAAAACAAAATCATATCCCTCATTTCCATCTTCACCTCTCATTAATCTCTTTTAGGGTTAGGACTTTGAAACCTAAAAATTTCTCATTCCCTTTTGAATTTTAAAGTTTCCCCACTCCCTTTCAAATTGTCTTATCCTTCTCTGCCGGCTCCTCTCTTTGAAATCGATTTTTTTTTTTACATTCGGAAGTGATGAAGACCATACCAGAAGTGATGAATACCATGCCGGAATTGATGAATATCATACCGGAAAAGATGAAGACCATGCCGGAAGTGATGAAGACCATGCCGGAAGTGATGAATATCATACCGGAAAAGATGAAGACCATTCCGGAAGTGATGGAGACCATGCGGAAATAAACTTTTTCACATCGCCGGAAGTCATGAAGACCATGCCGAAATTGATGAAGACCATGCCGGAAAATGGTGCCAGCATGCTTGGTAACTATCATTCAATGCCTAACTAAGTGCCGGCATGCTCGATAGAAATCTATCAATGACACTACTCAAGTGAAAAAAAATTCAAGTTTCTGGATACTTTACATCATGTGACGACAAAGAAATTCAAGCAACATACCATGCCGGTAGCTGTACCGGCATGCTCGAGAAGTAACAGACTGTGCCAGAAGTGGACTAAAAACCAGAAAAAAATTTAAAACGAACTGAAATTCAATTTTCACTAGACCCCCTGGACCCCCACGACCTGACCAATCAGGTCGATCACCGAAAACTCTGCGTAGTGGCAAACATTTATGCAAATTTCCAACAATTACCGGCATGGTTTTTTGGTTGAATACTAGGCGGCACCGAGCTTTTTCAGCTGCAAAAATGGTGGATTCAAAGAAAAAAAATCAAATTTACAACCTCTTAGCAACAATTCTCTCTTCACAATCATCATTCATTTACACCAAAAGAAGTTCTCTCTCAAATATTTTTTTCCTCCTCTTACTCTCACCCCACTCACCCAAATTCAAATAAAAATACACACTAATCATTTAACAAATACTTAGATTTTTACTAATTTTAATTAACCACTAAACCTGATTAGTGAAGGGTAGATTAAGATTTAAAAAAATATTTAGATAAGGAGTGACCCTGATTGGATATTTGGATCCAGTTTTTTTCCTTTTTTCTATCCCCCAATTAGTTTTGGTATCCCCAATAACGGGTTCTTTTTTTCTATTTTTTTTTATTAAATATATACATAAATATTTCATGTAGAAAAATAAAAAGAATTTACGGATAACCTGTTGGCAACCTAGCACCAAGCTAGCCTTGGACATCTATTTGTATGGATTCTTCTGTTTTGGCAAAATGATTAAAACAACTGTTTGGTACTTTATATAATGGCAAGTGAAAACAGTAGATAAATGACTGTAATTATATAATTAACGGCCCGAGGCCACAAAATGCCGAAAGCACACAACTCCGTTGTAGTCTAGGTGGTTAGGATACTCGGCTCTCACCCGAGAGACCCGGGTTCAAGTCCCGGCAACGGAATATATTTTTTTTAATTCTTTTTCTTTTCCAAAGAAAAAAAAAGGAAAAGAAATTTCATTAAAAAAAAAAAAACCCAACTTTTTTTCTCCACCACCTAGATTTTGTCTGAGCGCAAGCAGCAGCGATCAAATGGGAAACCTCACAGAAGATTTGATCATCGACATCCTCGTTCGGTTACCAGTAAAATCAATCATAAGATTTAGGTGCGTACTAATCTAGATTTTGTTAAGCTGAAACTCAAGCATGATACTGAAAGTGGAAACAATAAGCTTCTTTTAACAAAAGGTAATCTCTTGCATTCTATAGATTATGATCCACTATCATTATCAGCAACATCTAGACCAATATTATTATCTGATGAGATTGTAAAGATTAATCATCCAGTCATGACTTATGAAGGGACTAGGATTTTGAGTACTTGTAATGGTTTAATTTTTGCTAGCAGTCCTGATGTTTATGGTGGTATATACATTTGGAATCCAGTTACAAAAGAGTATAAAATACTACCATATACGAAATCAATAATGTGCCGGATGAGATATGTTTATGAAATTGGGTGTGGGTTTGGTTATGATTGCGGAATTCAGGATTACAAGGTTGTAGCAATTGTTGATAATAAGAATACAAATTGTTCGGATGTGGAGGTTTATACATTAGGTTTAGATCCATGGAGAAGGAGTTCATCCATCCCGTACAGACTTGCTAAAGGAGGACCTGCTGGGGTGTTTTTCAATGGAGCTCTTCATTGGTTAGCCCAATCATGTTCAGGTACCAAATTACAAGTTTTACTTTCATTTGATATGAAAGATGAGATTTTCGTTGAGATACACCAACCTGAAAATTTGGACAAATTCGATTATAAATTTGTGGGTGTGCTAGGTGGTTGTCTAAGCATGCTTTGCAGTGTTGGTAAGGTTGGTTTTGAGGTATGGGTGATGCAGGATTATGGAGTCACAGACTCATGGACTACATTAGAAGGAGGACTTTTGGGGATATTCTGTTGGCTTCATTGCTTTATTACCGAATTTGTCTATATGAGTTACGGAATTTGTCTATATGGGTGTACATTTGACCAATTCAGATGCAGACAATGTTTTGAAAATGGCCGCTATACTAATTCTTCTGATAAGAAGATTCTCCTTTCAACTCGTGTATGAACTATTTACAGCTTCTGTTAAATTTCTAGTCTTTTCCATATGGGATTACTAGCCAAGGTGCTGCCCTGCCTTTGGTAATCTGCTGATGCTTACTACGGGCCTTTGGGAAAGTCATGAACCAAATATTCTGAGGCCGACTTTTCATTTTTTAATTACTTATCAAAATCGACGCTTTGGCCGAGTGGTTAAGGCGTGTGCCTGCTAAGTACATGGGGTTTCCCCGCGAGAGTTCGAATCTCTCAGGCATCGTTGTGTTTTTTAAATTTTCATTTTATCGACCAAGGTTTCAATCTCTCAGGCGTCGTTGTATTATCCTGACACCGACAGTACCTTTAAACCGGTTAGTGAAAACCAAATCTAAAATTTTTCAAAAATCTTTTGGGTTGGAATTTCTTTTCTTTTAATCTGCAATAAAGTTTACATCAAAGTAGAGGATTTCGTTGCTAATTTATGAATTATGAACACCAATTGTTTGACCTGTCAATAAATATTTGTTGCCAGTTAAAAAGTTAAACAAGAAGCAGTGATACTAGACTTCATGTTTGAGTTGCCTCAAAACTCTTTATGTTATGTCAAATTTGAATTGGCAGTTTTATTTTTGTTGTATGATACCAAAGAATGAATGATCTCCTTTTTTTTCCTTCTCAATTTTGATATGAATGCTAGATTGGCACACACAAAAGAACATTATCTGGTGTCCGATTCGGCAATTCCTGAATATGTAACTCTGCATACAGCTTATAGCGTGTCCACGGGTTATTAGTGTCAGATCACATGTCCATATGTATGTGTGCATGGACATGATCTATGTTCCAAAGAATCCAAACAACACTCCCCCAACATGCTTAACTCATGCATACTAAGATGAGAACCCACCAGGCTTCTCATCTAAGCGAGTCTAAGTGTTCCGGATCTGTGGAGTTTGATAATTTTGTTTGTTGCAAACAGATTTCCAACCCTTGATCTTTGATCTAAAGGGAAATCAAATAAGCTTATTTGTTAGAGGCAGATTGGTATCAAAAGTCTTCACTTCGGCTGAAGCAACTCTTAGGTTGTATAAGACGTCATTAAAGGGAATCAATTACGTAGAGCCTTGCGAGGTTCAAGAGACGTAAAGAGCATGAGTGTATCTGAGTTGCTTGGAGGGTGGATTCCGTCTCAATTATGTTCCAGTACGAAGTCTTATAGTAGGCTAGTGTCTGTAGCAGCTTAATACAGTTTGGTGTTCAAATCTGGACGAGGTCCCGGGGTTTTTCTGCTATTGCGGTTTCCTCGTTAACAAAACTTCTGGTGTCTTGTGTTTTCCCTTTTATGCATTGTATTGTTTATCTTTATAACATGAGCTACACAAGTAAGAGATGAGAACAAGATCCATGAGAAACTCTATTTATAAGCTAATATGTGGATTATGCTGTTAGGTATTTCTAATCATAACTGATACTTATAAGGAATTTATGCATTGGCAGTGCTACTTTAGCTCTTTTCTTATGGTGGGCCTCGAACAAAAATCTTATTGCAGTATTCCTTGAACGGTCCGCGTACCTACATCGGTTCATATGAACTAAAACCCTAGTAGATGCCTTCTTAAAGAAGTAAGTAGTTTCCTAATCTTCTTCTAACTCTTAGTTATGAATAATATATATAGTTGTTAAGTCACTTCAACTATATTCATCTGAAGTATATGCAGCTCAAAGAGACCTCATGAAACTATTATTCTTGATGAAGATAACGTCAAAGAAGTACACGTCTGTTAGTTTTCCTTAATTCCCCATCTTACTACTATCCCGTTCACTACATTTTCTTCCTTAATTTTCTTTGCACTATCAGCCGTTCCCACCAATAAAGCACATCTTTTCTGTCTTACTCTAATCTTTCCGACCACCACATTATACCGTCCACTCCATCTTAAACGTCAAAACCCCACTTTCCAAGCCCCGAGCCCGACAGCCACTTAGGCCTAACCAGCACCCATCATATCCACTCTTTGTCAACTTTTCTTCTCTTTTCTCTTATCGATGGTTCTTATATGCTCCATCAACGGTTATGTTATTTTCGCTTGGCGGTTCTCCGAATCGGTATTCTTTTGAATGGTGACGCGCTTCTTCTTATACTTCTCGGGAATTTATTGGACCGCACTTCATCAACAACTTTCATGGCCAGTCTCATGCTGTTTTTCCAATCCCCATGAGATTGAGGGAGGGTGTTAGAGTATACAAATATTATATGGAAAGTTTTAGTATTTAGAGTTATATTTAGCGTTTGATATATTTAGTATGAATTGATTTATAAGTATTAGTCTTGCATACCAAGTTATGGTGTCGCTATATATACCTTATGGGTTCTCAATGTAAATCATCTCATTCAATAATACAATTCTCTTTTATCGTAATATCTAGTAGTTCTGTCTATAGCCATGACCTGAATGCATGTTGGGGGAGCTTGAGTCTGCATCTGAAACCACCTCAAAATCTGGGTCACCATCTGAGTTAATGAAATTAATAGAGCTTGTAGTGCTGAGATGACGCAGAGGATAATCTCTTTCCGTAACTTGTGTGAGGCCCTGCAAGCTTAGATGATCACCATCAGCAGGATTAGAACTGAGGCTGCTTACGCTATGCCAACTATCATACTCATCGGAATGAGTTCCATCGGAATTGAAGGACATGTAAGAATCAAAACCATTTTGATTGTATCCTGCATAGGCCTGATATCCTTCAGAGGAAGATATTGCAGATTGTTCTTGATCCGATGATACAGGCATCGGTGGTGGAGTAGGAGGGTAAACTTCTAAGCTCCAATCGCTCGAATCTGAATCTGGTTCGTCTAGTTCCACATTATATCTTTCTTCTTCGGTGTAGTTATCATGAGGGTCAGGTATAAGTTCCATAGGCGCAAGTTGGATAGGTTTAGGTATATGCATTCTTGGATGAGAAATAATGAAAAGCTCTATGCAATCCTCAGCTAAGTGACCTAATCTTTTACAAAAACTGCAAAAAAGCGTAAGAAGCTCTAAGAGTTAGAAAGCAATCCGGTTTTCTTCATAAAATTCATTTATTGCTGAAGTCTCAAAGATGAGGGGTTGAGAAAGGTTGATTCTTAACCTAATTAACATGCTGCTGAAACCATTAAGGGTTGGATTTGGTGCAGAACAATAAATCAATTCACCTAGTTCTGAAGTATTGTTTTTGACATTTAGAAAATGAGTTTGGTTTGGGGTTAAATTATGCAGTATGATACTAAAAACTTCAGAGTTCAATGAGAAAGTTCTGGGGTTTAGGTAAGGATTCCATTGTTGAATCATGAGAATATCTCCAAATACAATTCTAGTCCCCTGCCTAAGGACTCTAAACATTTCAATACGAGAATCAAATTTGATAAGATAGTAAAATCTACTAAACTTGCTAACAGAGAAACCACCTTCGGCCTGCTATGGACCAAAGTCAATTTATTTATCTTTTACGCGTAAAGGGTAAAAATTAATAAAAAAAAGTAGTCTGGCATACAATAACTACAAAAATGAAAAACTTGTGAAAAGAAAAAAAAAAAACCAAGGATTGGCATTTTTTTTAAATAAACGGAATATGTTACCTTATTCGGAGAAAGATGTTAAAAAATCTTTGAACTAGTGTATCTCTTAAACATTAGACACTTTACATCCACTGTAAGTGTATCAACAGTCTTATTTTGTCTTGAAATGTTTTCTTATTGCGTCCATCCCGAAGTTTTACTTTCATTTGATATGAAAGATGAGATTTTCGTTGAGATACACCAACCTGAAATTTTGGACAAATTCGATTATAAATTTGTGGGTGTGCTAGGTGGTTGTCTAAGCATGCTTTGCAGTGTTGGTAAGGTTGGTTTTGAGGTATGGGTGATGCAGGATTATGGAGTCACAGACTCATGGACTACATTAGAAGGAGGACTTTTGGGGATATTCTGTTGGCTTCATTGCTTTATTACCGAATTTGTCTATATGAGTTACGGAATTTGTCTATATGGGTGTACATTTGACCAATTCAGATGCAGACAATGTTTTGAAAATGGCCGCTATACTAATTCTTCTGATAAGAAGATTCTCCTTTCAACTCGTGTATGAACTATTTACAGCTTCTGTTAAATTTCTAGTCTTTTCCATATGGGATTACTAGCCAAGGTGCTGCCCTGCCTTTGGTAATCTGCTGATGCTTACTACGGGCCTTTGGGAAAGTCATGAACCAAATATTCTGAGGCCGACTTTTCATTTTTTAATTACTTATCAAAATCGACGCTTTGGCCGAGTGGTTAAGGCGTGTGCCTGCTAAGTACATGGGGTTTCCCCGCGAGAGTTCGAATCTCTCAGGCGTCGTTGTGTTTTTTAAATTTTCATTTTATCGACCAAGGTTTCAATCTCTCAGGCGTCGTTGTATTATCCTGACACCGACAGTACCTTTAAACCGGTTAGTGAAAACCAAATCTAAAATTTTTCAAAAATCTTTTGGGTTGGAATTTCTTTTCTTTTAATCTGCAATAAAGTTTACATCAAAGTAGAGGATTCCGTTGCTAATTTATGAATTATGAACACCAATTGTTTGACCTGTCAATAAATATTTGTTGCCAGTTAAAAAGTTAAACAAGAAGCAGTGATACAAGACTTCATGTTTGAGTTGCCTCAAAACTCTTTATGTTATGTCAAATTTGAATTGGCAGTTTTATTTTTGTTGTATGATACCAAAGAATGAATGATCTCCTTTTTTTTCCTTCTCAATTTTGATATGAATGCTAGATTGGCACACACAAAAGAACATTATCTGGTGTCCGATTCAGCAATTTCTGAATATGTAACTCTGCATACAGCTTATAGCGTGTCCACGGGTTATTAGTGTCAGATCACATGTCCATATGTATGTGTGCATGGACATGATCTATGTTCCAAAGAATCCAAACAACACTCCCCCAACATGCTTAACTCATGCATACTAAGATGAGAACCCACCAGGCTTCTCATCTAAGCGAGTCTAAGTGTTCCGGATCTGTGGAGTTTGATAATTTTGTTTGTTGCAAACAGATTTCCAACCCTTGATCTTTGATCTAAAGGGAAATCAAATAAGCTTATTTGTTAGAGGCAGATTGGTATCAAAAGTCTTCACTTCGGCTGAAGCAACTCTTAGGTTGTATAAGACGTCATTAAAGGGAATCAATTACGTAGAGCCTTGCGAGGTTCAAGAGACGTAAAGAGCATGAGTGTATCTGAGTTGCTTGGAGGGTGGATTCCGTCTCAATTATGTTACAGTACGAAGTCTTATAGTAGGCTAGTGTCTGTAGCAGCTTAATACAGTTTGGTGTTCAAATCTGGACGAGGTCCCGGGGTTTTTCTGCTATTGCGGTTTCCTCGTTAACAAAACTTCTGGTGTCTTGTGTTTTCCCTTTTATGCATTGTATTTTTTATCTTTATAACATGAGCTACACAAGTAAGAGATGAGAACAAGATCCATGAGAAACTCTATTTATAAGCTAATATGTGGATTATGCTGTTAGGTATTTCTAATCATAACTGATACTTATAAGGAATTTATGCATTGGCAGTGCTACTTTAGCTCTTTTCTTATGGTGGGCCTCGAACAAAAATCTTATTGCAGTATTCCTTGAACGGTCCGCGTACCTACATCGGTTCATATGAACTAAAACCCTAGTAGATGCCTTCTTAAAGAAGTAAGTAGTTTCCTAATCTTCTTCTAACTCTTAGTTATGAATAATATATATAGTTGTTAAGTCACTTCAACTATATTCATCTGAAGTATATGCAGCTCAAAGAGACCTCATGAAACTATTATTCTTGATGAAGATAACGTCAAAGAAGAAAGCTCTTTGCAGGGTTCCTTGAGAAAAGGGTGGCTACAAGTATGAAAGGGAAAAATCCTGGTATAGTGAATCAATTAAGGATCTTGTAATCATTCAAAGGTTGAAATTGAAAATCTTCAGATACAATTGAATCAACTTGCAGATGGTCAAGCTAAAATTCTTGAAAAACAACGGATCGTGATTTGAAATCAGATGAAGCGGAATGCAAGAAAGCTATAGAATTTGTCCGAGTAGTTAACCACAAGGTTGGTATTTTGACTCATGAACATGGACTTTCTACATTTAAGCGTGTCAAGGATATTAGTGACACGTTTTTTGATGGGGTGCTCAAAAGGTATGAGGAAATCAATGAATAATTTGTCTTTCTTTTATCATGGTTTAGTGATCTTGTTTTTCTTTTAATAGTTAACTACTTGTAGGAATTTTATTCCTATTATTTGAGGAGGAACACTAGATTTTAGAGTAGTTTTTATGTGTTACTTAGCTATTCCAAATACTATCATGTTGCATTTTAAAGTTTATTTAATTAAATTTTATTTTGGAAGATGACTTGCAATACCTAATCTTCATGTATGTATTTCTCTTATTGGGAGATTTATTCTTTGATATCATATTTTTGGTGATTAGAACATACAACTCATATATTCTCATATGTTAATGTATTAATTCTTGTCAAAAGAGGAGTAAACTATTTTGAGAATTGCAATATTGATCTATCCGCGGTGACATTTTGTGAATATAATGCTAAAAGGATTCCGTAAGATGTTCTGCAGGAATCTGCTTTTCTTATTGATTGTATAACCGTCGGGGAATAAGTGGTGAAATTTAATCTCTACGTCCATACATGGCTAGGGAAGTTATAATTCTTATGTTTGAACCCAGTTGTATTAATCATATATAAATAACGTACATATTTAATTGACAATCTTGTTACTTTCATTGAAGTGGAAAAACGAAAAGTTCACGGAGTTTCTCCCAGCAATTTGTAAGCCGATGAGCTAAATATTTTATGTCTAGATACTTTGATCAAAATCTTTCAATTCACAAAATAATTAGAAAGTGAAAGTGATGAGAATGAGGAGGATGATGAGGACGAGGAGGGTGGCGAAGGTGATGATGAAGAGGACGAGGAGGAGGATCAAATGGACCTCAATGACAACAACAATGAGGATAACAACAAGAATGGAAGTGATGATAAGGATGGGGATAATGGAAAGACTGATACGAAGAACTGTTGTGATTACTTTTTATATCTTACGTATCAGAGATAAATCTTAGAGAAGATAAAACTCAATACGATATAAAAAATAAGATTAGAATACGCAACTATAGAGAAAATAGTTGGATCTGGCTTCACAAATCCCAAATTAAGTCTTCAAGTCGTTAACCTAATAATGGTTCTGGAAAAACCTAGATTAAAAGATAATTGACTCTAGTTTGCAACTAGGACACAAGAAAGTACCAGGATTAGGTTTTCCAGTTGCTAGAGGTCTCCTTTATATAGTCTTTCAAATCAGGGTTGCTTACAACCAAAGCTAAGATAGCTTAGTAACAAAGCATTCAATATTCACCGTTAGATGAACTCCTGATTTAAGATTCAAGCTAAGTCTGCTTAGAAATTAAGCAATCAATCTCCACCGTTAGATAGTCTTAGCTTGTTACATAAAAATGAGATATACTTATATTTAGATATGGGTAACCATACCTAAACGTGTATATTGAGTTGGCTCAATAACAGTTAACCGAAGTTAACCATATGAACACTTTAAACTTAATCATATTCATCTAACACTTATGATCAAATATGACAATCAATCAATCATGAAAGATAATCAAATTAATCTAATTGTTTTTCAAATAGAGTTATTCAATTATTCACTATCTCATAGAAATATCCATGAACAAATTGAAACGAAATCGAATTGATTCGTAGCCGTACAAAGTACTTATACAAGAATCAATTCGTGAACATTAAGCCACGGTTTGAAAAGTTAATTCGCATTCCGTAAATCATAAATGTTTTAGTTCATGAGTATGAGAATCATACATAACCGATTTTAGAACTTAACCACTGTGTTCGAAAACTGCGTAAGCGAACAGAAGCTCCGGACCTTGGCCTAGTCAAGCCGTTCGCAAACCCGGTTCGCGAACAACCGTTCCGGACCCAACTCAGGTTAACCCGTTCACATACTAGGTACACAAACAAGAGTTCCGGACCTTCTCAGGTAAACCCGTCCGCGTACTAGGTATGCAAACAAGAGTTCCAGACCTGAATCATCACAATATAGTTCGCATACTAGGTATTCAAACCGTTGTATCCAGACATGGGTAATTGTTCTAAACTCTCATTTCAATCATTGAAACATCCATAGAAGATGATAATGGTAATTTCACATACACCATTAGCTTCAGGTAATTTTTAAGTGATCGAATGATCAATACGAAACTTCCCAAGCTAACATCAAATGACTGTCTCACACAAATCATATAAGATGTTCAAAGTAATTTTCACATGATCATCTTTTGACTTAATATTTAGTTTCTAACAAATAAACTGTTTCTAACTAAACTTGTAAAGTATATGATGAACATAGCTAAATAAAAAAGCTTCCAACATATATTTCGATAAATAGATAAGCAAGATAAACTCGGCTCGAAATATCAAATGTGTATAATGTAAAAGTCTATATAGCTATACGACTTAGTCTCATTATAAGATAGAAAAGAATATACTTTTGAGTGATAGATAAGTTTTAGTCTCCACATACCTTTTGTTGATGAAGTTCCTCCAAGATCCTCAGTAGATCTTCGTCTCCAATTGGTGAACGCCATGAAGTCTAAAGCTCAACTATACATTCTATCCTAATCCGAGACAATTAGACTAGAAATCAAGTATATAGTTTTGATCAACTAAACTTGACAAAAAATCTTGAGATAGCAACGCTTGCGAGTTCGGCCGAGCAATGCTCTAACAACTATGAAATTTGAAAAGACGAGGGCACCCCAATATACCACAGTCTTTTAGATATCAACCTATAAGTCTAATACCAAGTGTGATCGTCTATGGACAAAGTCGAGACAATACAACAACTATGGTATACACTTTGTGTGATCATCTATAGATATGCAATCGTGACGATAAAATAAAAAAGTGTTCACTTGATAATAGGTATGGTTTGCACCAAAATACTATAGGCAATATCAAGTGACTAGGAATTAACGTACAAGTGTATTTACTTTAAATTATAATAAAAAAATTATAATTGTGGAATAATAAAGTAAATCACACAACAAGATTTTGTTAACTTGTAGTAGGCTAGTGTCTGTAACGGCTTAACACAGTGTGGTGTTCAAGCCAGGACTAGGTCCCGGGGTTTTTCTGCATTTGCGGTTTCCTCGTTAACAAATATCAACAAATATCAGGTTGAGCTTGAGAAGGAGATGAATGATTCAAAATCTAAATTTCAGTAAGATCAGGATCATAAATTTGGGGTTTCAATATTGAAATTAGGGTTTTTCAATTCAGGGAAGAACATGATATTTTTTTATTTTTTTTTAGATTTCCATTCTCATCTTTAAAGTATTTTATTTGTTTTTCCATATTTTTTCTGCTAATGTTTGAATCATTGATTGTATATTTGGTAAATATTTGTGTTTAATATGTGTGGTAAGCCATCTAGTTGTTTTAATAAAAAATTTGACTCCTGCATAAGTTGGGTAGGGAAGAACTAGGGTTCTTCTCTGGTTACAATTTAACTAAGTATTGACTCAGTATTTTAACTTGTTTCAACTAGTTCTGAGACACACGAATAAGGGGTTTAGATGTCTTTTTTACTTGAGCTGATTTACTTCCAATACGCACTAACGGATCTTAGCCGTTTTTTTGAAGGAAACAAAAACTACGAAAAAGGTCAAACAATGGGCTTCTAATATAATTCAAAAAAAAAAAAAAAAACGGGGTCACTTTATTAGTTGGATTTCCCTACATGAGTACTTTATTAAAATCCCTTTATTTCAATTCTCATGCGGAATGTTAAATATGAGTTTCATACTCCCGATGCGATTCAGAGATATAAAATCCACGTGTTTCTATGGCTGAGTAGAGGCGATTTGCCGATTTCATCCCTTCTTCAAAAGTCCACCATCAGCAGTGTGAACAATACAAATTTTGAAAACAATGAGATCTTTTACATAGAATAAAAATTTGATATTCTTATTTGTACCCAACAGATAGATAATTCAAAAGGATTTCCAAATATATTGTTTTCACAAAAACCTAGTGTGCATGTTGAAGAATATTAAAATTTCAAATAATTTGTATAATTTCAAGATAATGTCATTTATGTAAATATGTAAATATTTTGATGTTCATATTTTACCCTCAAACACATAGTTAATACTAAAGTTCGTATTTGTAATAATAAAATTAGATTATCTTGTCTAGGTTTTCAGATCTAGACCTCTTTCTTCATTCTTCATACTTTCCATTGAAGAATCTCTTAGGGTTTATCTTCCCTACGTATCATTTATCTTCTATTCTTCCATAAATGTTTCGCATCGGTTTTCCCAATTTGTTCAAGGTAAAATTAAGAAAAAAACCACTTGTATATACTGAATAAGCAGGTCATGTACCGAGATTAGATCCACCACCGATAAGTGGAGTAGAAGAAGATCGGAGCCTAATTCTTGGGTCGCGCTACTATAAGAAAGGTTATTTGAATACGAACTTTTGGAAAATAAGAGATGCATTTAGAAGATTCACATCTATTATTTTCCAAAAGTTCGTATTCAAATAACCTTTCTTATAGTAGCGAGACCCAAGAATTAGGCTCTGATCTTATTCTGCTCCACTTATCAGTGGTGGATCTATGAAGCAGGATTATTCAGATCCCGAGGGCCAGGTCAGTGTAGGTTAGATTTGATTCTAGTCAAGTATGTGTTATATAGAAGAGAACCATCAGTTCTTCTACGCGAGTTAGGGCACTTTCGATGTCATTGGAATTCTGCATCGATGATAAATCCAACTTCCAGACGATAGAATTATCTACCGACAGCTATCATGCAGTACTTACGATAAATTCGCACTTCGTGGACCTTACTGAAGTAGAACAAAAACGAGTACAACATTTTTTGGGTCAGGAGAGAATTGATGACCGGTCGAAAATTATAAAGATGGCTAAACAGATTGCTGATGATGTTCAAAAACATTACCAGGCTAATGCTACAAATTTCGACAGATTTATTAAGTTCTGCGTGAGAGAAGGGAATTTCTCTGCTGATTGTTGTACAAATTTCTATAGTGACCCTGAAATGTTTGGTGAAATTAGATTATCCAAAGTGGGGGATAGGAAAGTTAATTCCATTACTAGAGTGAGTAATAGTCTTAGGACTATACTCGATAAGAATCGGAGAAAAGACTATATTCAGTTCCCAAAGAAAGATTCTTATCATACTTCCTCTAGAGATGAATCGTATGACAGGTAACAATTCTTTGGAACTTCCCTACTCAAATATATGGTTTTCTTTTGATACTGTTTGAGGATATTATATCTCAATATATGAATTTTCTCCTCTATAATCTGGTATTTTTGTTGGATTATATTATGTAGTTTAGGGCTCGGTTTGCTGGATATCGAAATTGAGATTTTAATCTTTAATTTTATTTCCTTCTGATTTAATGGTTATTAGATTCTGGTACAAGACTAAGCTACTTTATTCGCATGTAACTTCTAATTAGTAGGGTTATGATTTCTGAAATTTTTCATGTAGATAAGTTTACATTGGATGTTTTGCAATATTGATGCAGATGAAATAATTTTTTGTAGTAAGAATCTCGAGATCATTAATAGACTTAGGTTACGGTAGAAGTTGAATTGAATTTCTTAGAAGAGTTTATGATGACATTTGTAACCTATCTTTGTTGCAATACTAGGTATCACCTTGGCCTACGGCCGAGGCTCAACCTCTTCGTTCGATTTGTGTTGCATGGACTTTTTGTTTGTCTAACATATAGGTTTTGTTTAGATAAAAAAAATTAAACATCATGATTTTTAATTTTGTTTCCAGTATGGTGTATGAAAATTAGTATGGTAGGTTTTGTTTAGATAAAACAAATTAAACATCTCGGCTTTTAATTTTTCCAGTATGGTGTATGGAGAGTAGTACATTTGGGTAAAATATAACACTGGACCCCATAAAAATAAGAACATATAGAGTTTCACTTAGTAACGGTTAGTTTTAATACATTTGAGTAAAAAAAAACACATGTAAATAATATGATAAAAAAATATTTATACGGAAATGTTCATAGTATTCATAAGATTTCCATTTCTTTTGTTATGTGTGTAAAAGTTAAGGCATGTTTGGTACAATTTTCAAAAACAATTTTCAAAAATCTTTTTATACTGTTTTTTAAAAACATATCATTTTTTCTTGTTTTTTTTTTCCATTAGATTTGAAAATAGTTTTTGGCGTGAAATTTAAAAACTATTTTGGAAAATATATTTTCTAAGAACAAAACTTAGTTATAAATTATGACAACAACAGTTTATACTTGCTAACTCCATCAAATACTTGTGGATCTAATGCAAGATGATTTTTTTTATAATTATTAATTTTTATACCTCTCAATCATTTTCCCAAACAGTTCATTCCCTTCCATTTATTTGATCAGAAAAGTGATTGTTACAATATTATGATTGCAACGTCTCTTAAAAATATCACAAAACAAATAAAACTCATAATCAATTTGACTTAATTCGCAACAACAACTTATCAATATGGTATAAGCAACGATTCTGGGTTTAATTCCCTTATCAGTTTCATCCTCTTATATAACATGAAAACAAAAAAGCAACATCTTATTTTGGAAATTGAAGTGAATAAAAGATTTAATGTTTGATAGAGAAATTAACCATGTAAGAGAGTTTTGAAGAGATCATACCTCCAGCTATTTTACCATAGCTCATACCTTTCATTTGAAAGAAGAAAGAAAAGAAAAAAAAACAGAGAAAATGATAATATGTTGTTTTCATTTTTTTCGTTTTAAAAACTGAAAATAATGGAGAAAACTTTCCAGGAAATATGTTTATCAAATGTGTTTGATTCTTTTTTCCGTTTTGAAAACAGAAAACGGTTTTTAAAATCCATATCAAACATGGCCTTAGGTTTTGTTTGTCACAGTTCTTATAAATCTTGTTAGTCATAAATGTTAACTAATAAACATGGCGTTAGGTTTTGTTTAACACCATTAGACGGTCTATCAATATCATGAGGGAAAACACCATCAATAATACTTCTAGGATCAACATAGGGCCAAAAGACTTCTGTTTTCTTTATATTGAGGTGTAAACTCCTACCCGGTCCTTCAATTTATATAATGCGCAAGGCCTTGGACACCTTAAGCTTATCACCAATGATTGTACCATCATCAAGGTACCAAGCGTGCAAATCGAGTTTGCAACTGGAAGCAATATTCTTCGCTAAAGGGTGAAGAGTCAAAGCAAATAACAAGGGACCGAGGGGGTCAACCTGCTGGACTCCGAGAGCAGAAGAAAAAATATATTGGTTGTAGTAGAGCTGAGCAGGTCGCATATAACAAAATTTAACCCAACGAGAAATACCTGGAAAATGAAGGTGAAGCTCTTTGATGGGATGAGATCTGCTCACCATGTTGAACGCGTTAGAGAAGTCAATGAGAAGCATTGACATCATGTCCGAGTGACCCTTCAGCTCAAGTAGGCCATTTACAACATGTAAAATACTGTCACCTCCGGTAGGTACACCAACTCCAAATTGGTAATCACCTAAATAAGAAGTCATATCCTTTATGACAAAGAAAGCAACCACTTTGGAAACCGTGCCAACTGCAATGGGACTAAAGACGCCCCAGGATTAAGTAACGGATTTAAGGGAGCACTAGCTATGAATTCACCCAACTCCACAGGGCATTTTCCTGCCAACCAAAGATTGACAACCCCTGTGATTGAAGCAAGCAAGTCATCTGCCGCAGCTGCCGCTGCCCCACTCATCGCATCAACTAAATGATGCGCTCGCAAGCGATCTAGCCCGCAAGATGTACCCTTGGGGAATCTCTTAATAGCACCCAAAACTGCCCGTCATTCCACCACAACTGGATCAAACAAAACATCATCACAAGGAATAGTGGGAGGAGGCGCAACAGGCTGTTTATCTTGCAACTATGTATAAGTTTGGTCATTACATGGGGAAATTCCATTGGAGGAAAGCACATGAATAGCAGCGACTGTTAATACCGGAATTCTTGTTGGGTTCTACCCGTCCTAGTGTACCAAGATGACCTCACTTTTCTTAGAATAGTATGAGAGAGCGTTTTCTTTAATTGTATCTTGTCCTTTCTTATATAGACTTTCCAAAAGCCCCTCCTGTTTATGACATCTTTCCATGTGTCCTAAAACTCCTTAATTACTACTAATGCCATCCCTTCTCTAATATAACCTCCTTCTTCCTTGTTAATTCCTACATTGTCCCTTTCACTTCATGGATACTTCTTTGGTGGACTTAGACCCTAGTCCCCAAGTCCCCATGTTCCATGTATATCCTTTCCCTTCTTCGGGGCACCCTATCCCGGTTAAAGGGAGTTATTTTTCATGTATCAACATTAGTCCCCTAACTATGAGGTTAGTCGTAAGATAACCTTATAGTCATACTTATATGGTCAAGTCAATATACGCATTTCCTTGGGCCTGGAGAAGATCGCCGGTTACCGCCTCGTTAACAATGTCTCTCTCTTATATGTTTATATATATATATATATATATACAGCTGGTATCTTCTCATATTGTTCCTTGATTTCTTCTTCCCTTTCCTTGTGAGCTACTCGGCCCGCATGGCTGACTCTCTCCATGGATATGTGTTAGTTTTAGCACCTATTCCTGGATTAACCTCTGTAGTGTTCAAGCATGATGAATTGAAGCGTCTACTGCATGTGAAGACTAAAGTCAACGCGCTACGGGAGCGGATAATTACTACTAGACGTGGCGCGAATACTAAGTTCAGGGAGGTGTCTGAAGCTTATCAAGCCGAGCTAGACACGGAACCACCGGGTCGTGTGTCACCGGAGACTCAACGCGCTCTTAATGATTCCTCCACCGTACATGGCGCGTCCAATCAGTTGTATGTGGATACTCTGGCGATGGTGGCTACAATAGACCGAGGTATTTCAGATTGTCGTCTCTGGATTTCCAACCTAGTAATGTGGCCACTCCTCGTTCACACTTTGGTCTTAATAACGACCACTTTGATTGTTCCTCATCCTTATATTGATGAGGAACTAGCCCATCGTCTAGTTCTAAGGAAGGAAGCGGGAATGTTGTGGACCCTTCGTTCATTCCATCAGGATAAAACACGTAGAGAATATGATGTACACGAGGACACCCTATCACTTGCCCAAGGGGCTGGGGCCGAAGACAGGGTTATTCAGGCTGACATGAAGCGAGTTCACGAGGCTGATCAAGATTTGCGCTTGGCTGACACACAAGTCAGTGACAGTCGCTTGATGGTGGAGGCTCTGGATGTAGATATTGCTCGCTGTCGTTCATTATTGGCAGACTAGACTACGCATTTATTACTTCTTTTTGCTTTTCTCCCCTTCTCTATTTTTTGTATTTCTCTAGAATTTTAGGGTTTGAAATTGTGGGAGTATCCTATTTTCCAGAGACGCGGTCTCTCGAGATTCGGTTCTCCTTTAATGCTGTCCACGTGTCATCCATGGCTCTTGCGGTCGCTGTAACCGTTAGCTCTCTATAAATGTGCAACATTGGCTTCTTTAATCTTCAACTTGTATGTTTCTTTCTTTTATTATCTGTTTTTTTTTCGCTCTAGATGATATATGTTCTTCACAGTTACGTTCTTTCATTGGCACCGATACCCTCGCTGGTTGACCTCTGGTACAAGGAGGAGGAACTCGCGAGGCTTTTGCTAGTAAAAGCGGAGATTGAAGTGCTCAAGGCGCGAAGGGAGGTTGACATAGATGTTAAACGGGCCCAATTTTCTGATCAGTATGATACTTTCCAGATGGCAGAAAAGGTTCGGGCGAAGGGGAGCGTGTACGTCCAGATTCGACGTGCATTAGATGAGACAGTTAAGATACGTCAAGCTGCAGATCAGCCCTTTGAAGAGTCCATTGTCATGTCGGCGAGTATAAATCAAGCTATCGTTGACTGTCGTCTGTCTATCTCTGAGCGGGCTTTTCCTCACTTGCACGGGTATACTTTAACTCTTGCAGCGACTTCCGCGCTTGTTCTCTCTTTCGATATTCCTGGTGAATTGAGGCGTTTTCTTCTTCCGAGGGGGGGGGAGATAGATATGTTATTGGATTCTCGGGTGGTGCATGTGGACAAGATGCGCATGATTTACCATGATCGGGAGAAAGAGCTAGTTGTTGCTCGTAAATCGAAAGTTCCCAGCGAGATAAAGAAACTTGCTGAACTGGATAATGAAGCCTATTATACATTGTCTACTGCTATTGATCAGCGTGAGGAAGCGCTCTTGATGGTGCAGTCCATAGATGCAGACATTGCACATTGTCGCATGTTACTATCAGATGATGAGTGACAAAAGATTGTCTCTCTCATTTTTTTTAGCTTTCCTGTGTACTCGAGTGTTCATTATATATAATGTAGGTCTAATTAAGGATATGCTTATTCCGTCTCCATATTCCATCCCCTTTTTTTTGTTAGCGGGATGTATGTCCAACGCGCCTGCTCCCTCCTTCGTTTTCTTAACAGGGTTTGGGAGGGCCGGATGTATGTTAAACACGCCTACTCCCCCTTCGTTTTTCTTAACAGGGTTTGGGAGGGCAGGATGTATGTTAAACGCGCCTACTCCCCCTTCGTTTTTCTTAACAGGGTCGGGGAGGGAGGGATGTATGTTAAACGCGCCTACTCCACCCTTCGTTTTCTTAACAGTGTCTGGGAGGGCGGGATGTATGTTAAATACGCCTACTCCCCCCTTCGTTTTTCTTAACAGGGTCTGGGAGGGCGGGATGTATGTTAAACGCGCCTACTCCCCCTTTCGATTTCTTAACAGGGTCTAAGAGGGCGGGATGTATGTTAAACGCGCCTACTACCCCCTTCATTTTTCTTAACAAGATCCGGAAGGGCGGGATGTATGTTAAACGCGCCTACTCCCCTCTTCGTTTTTCTTAAAAGGTTTTGGAAGGGCGGGATGTACGTTAAACATGCCTACTCCCCCCCTTTTTATTGACGGGATTGGGAGGGAGGGATGTGTGTTAATTGGTTGGTTAGGAGCCATTGGCACTTCCGTAATCTTTTGTTAGCTGATCGGGTTCCATTGGTACTCCTGCAGCCTTTAGTAAATTTGTCAGCCGATCGGGCGCCACTAGCACTCCCGCGGTCTTTATTTAGTCGATCGGGCGCCATTAGCATTCCCGCAACCTTTTGTCAGTCGATCAGGCGCCATTGGAATTCCTGCAACCTTTAGTAAATTTGTCAGCCGATCGGGCGCCATTAGCACTCCCGCGGCCTTTTGTCAGTCGATTGGGCGCCATTAGCATTTCCGCAACCTTTTGTCAGTCGATCAGGCGCCATTGGCATTCCTGCAATCTTTAGTAAATTTTCAGCCGATCGGGCGCCATTAGCACTCCCGCGGCCTTTTTTCAGTCGATCGAGCGCCATTAGCATTCCCGCAACCTTTTGTCAGTCAATCAGGCGTCATTGGCATTCCTGCAACCTTTAGTAAATTTGTCAGCCGATCGGGCGCCATTAGCACTCCCGTGGCCTTTTGTCAGTCTATCGGGAGCCATTAGCATTCCCGCGGTCTTTTGTCAGTCGATCGGGCGCCATTGGAATTCCTACAACCTTTAGTAAATTTGTCATCCGATCGGGTGCCATTAGCACTCCCGCGGCTTTTCGTCAGTCGATCGGGCGCCATTAGCATTCCCGCGACCTTGGTAGATGTTACGAATCATATATCAAAAGTTGGTCTTTATTCGAAACGATGGTTTTACATTGATCTGTTTATGCATAGAACTTCTTTAGCCCATTTACCACTGATCGGTGACTTGATCTTCGTGCCATTCATGCGTCTGAGCTTGTAGTACCCTGATGGTATTTTCAATGATGTTGTAGTAATAAGTTCGTTGAGACTTGTGAAAGCATATTTTTTTAGACTTAATTTTTATAAATAAAAATAACAAACTCAATTAAAAAGTGTTGTAAAAAAAATGGAGAGACCGGGGCTAGGATTCCACCAATTTCCACACTCATATGGTTCATATATCAATTCTAAACAATAAAAGCTCAAATGCCTATTCATTGCCTAAGGTAGATTTCGAAAGTAATGGGTGTAAAACTAAAGCATAGGATATCAAAACATCTAAGCTAAGCATGACCCATCAATTGTAATTACAACCATTCAATGAAACTCATAAATCAATTGAATAATAGTGCAAATAGTCGTAACAAGAATTGATAGAGTTACCACATTTATGAAACTTGGCTTCCTCCGTCGCCCCAAAGGATGAGTTTAGCTCATCATAATGGAAACACGCTCAAAAATCGATTTCATTGCTCAAAGTGTTTACAAATGATGAATAAGGGAGAAATAATGAAAAACCGGGTTTGTAACAATTATAGTAGTTAAAAACCGAACTGTTACAAAGTACGATAAAATTGAACTATCGTTGTCATTGTAGCAATTACGACTGTCCCTTGTGCGTCTAATGTTCTTCACAGCAGCAGAAAATGGCGTTTCTCTGCAACTTGATTTTCTCGCTCTGTAATGCTCTGAACTCTCCCTAATCACTCTCTAATCATTCTATGACCTCCGTCTACCCCTTTTATACCTTCCAGCACCTCCTAAGCTCGCAGTAAATGCATATTATTTCGTCTTTACTCCTCTGCCAAATCACCGAGATTTCTGTCTCTCAATAACTTTTTCTCCACGCAACTTTGGGTTGTCAAAATCTCCCTAAATAATTAAAATATCATCCAGGGAACATTACTTCCTTAAACTGCACAAGACTTCCCAAAACGATGCCAACAGAGAGCAACACAGGAAAATACGTAAATATTTGTTCCCTGTTTTAGCTCGCCACGCCTCTGCAGTATCCAAACACCCTCCAAACACGTTGAAAAGTCATCAAATATTGATTCATCACACGCTAATCTCAGCAATTCTCGAGAAAATGGTGGAAGATCCCACGATTATCTCACTTCTTACGAACTCCTCTGTTTTACTTCAACTCGGGTTATCTAGCCAATTGCAGTCGAACCAAAGACCCATACCAAGACTATTAGGCTCAATCAAGTCATCACAAATAGTTTCATCTGTTGAGTCTCTTTAAAACATCTTCAAATTACGAAGCCTCACATTATATTGATGTAGCAAATCTATCACGTCTTTGTTTACGAACGATTTTGCATTATCTGCCCTAATAATCATGAGCGCGCCAAATCTGCAGATGATGTACTCTTTGGTAAATGCTATGGTGGTCTCACCGACATAGTCTTTGAGAGGTATCGCTTTAACCCATTTCGTGGTATACTCGGTGGCGGTTATTATGTACTTATGGCGCTCCGAAGACATCACGTTGATCTGCCCTATAATGTCTAAAGCCCAACTGTGGGATGGCCATGGCGTTACCACGCTATGCAATAGGGTGTGGGGTGTTCTGATTAGGTTCCCATGTGTTTGACATTTGAGACATTTTCTGACGTGTTCTGCGGTATCAGTTTCCATAGTGGGCCAGTAAAACCCGCCTTCATAGAGCTGCAGGAACAACTTCCGTATTCCTTGATGTTCTGTATTGTGTGACCGAGTCATTACTTCAGCAGCCTCCTCATCTGATAAACACCTTAGTACTGCATTATTATAGCTTCTGCGGTAGAGGATCCCCTCATGGGTGAAGAAACGCTTCGCTTTATTTTGAATTTTTAGGGCCGCTTGCCTGTCGCTGGGTAATTTGCCGTTTTGGATGAAATCTACGTATAGTTGTCTCCAATCCACCCCGTCAATTGCGCAAACCTCTGCGGGTTGTGGTGGGGCTTGGCAATCAGCGCAGCTGTATTGGAGGGCCGCTGCTTGTGCGGACATACTGGGCCAATATACCCCTCTCATCTGAATCTTTCTGTAGAGGTGAACTGATGCGGTTTTCCCACATGTTGTCGCATGTAGCTCTTGGAGTATCTTTTCCGCTTCCCTCTTACCCACGCATCTGGCAAGAGATCCCCCTGCTGCTCGATAGTAAAGAGCTCCTTGAATCAATACAAACTGTTTTAGAGTTTGGGTAGGTATTACACGATCCTCCTATGTTTTGGTCAGATCGTCGATGTAAATCCGCCTCCAATCATCTGCTTCTTCGAAGGCCATGTCTTCTTTCCAAGTACTGGGAAACTACTTCCTTTTGACTGTTATTGTACCCTCTTCTTTATCATTTAGCCGTATCTTGCTAGCTAGTGTTGCCAGGGAATCTGCGTGTTTGTTCTTGCCTCTACCTGTATGATCTAGGGTTGACCCTGTTTGACTTATCAGGTTTTGAGCCTCTGCTCGATATGGGGATAAATGTGGTTATTTGACGTGGAAGTCCCCGTTGACTTGATTGGTTACCAACCTCGAGTCGCCTTTTATTTCGACGCCTCCTAGGCCAAACTCCTTTTCCATCCTGAGCCCTAGGATCAAATCTTCATATTCAGCGACATTGTTATTGCAGGGGAAGTCCAACTTGAACGAATATGAGAACAATTATTCTTGTGGTGCTTCGAACACTACCCCTTCTCCTCCAACGGTATCATATGATGACCCATCAAAAAACATGGTCCAGGGCTTGTTAAGATCGACGGCGGCTACCTCTCTCGGCACTCGATCATGAATTTCGTCATTTCCTTCCCCATGAAACATGGCCATTAGATTGGCGATCACTTGTCCTCGAACTCCTTTAGGTCGCTGATAATCGAGTTCGAACTCTGATAATTGTAACAGCTATCAGGACGTTCTCCCAGTCAGGACAGGCTTAGAGGCGAGATACGCTATGGGGTTTGCCGCGGCTACGACGATCGTCTTATGTGTTAGAAGATACGGCCTTAGCTTTTGTGTTACGTAGATGAGAGCTAGGCATGCTTGTTCCACTCGGGGGTATCTCAATTACGCGTCTCTTAAAACGCGACTCACATAGTAGATAGGTGATAACTCGTTTCCTCCCATATCTTGTGCCAGGACCGCCCCTATGGTTGAGTGCGTGAACGCCGTGTACAAGTAAAGAGGCACCCATTTTATTGGTGGTTTGAGGACTTGGGGGATGACAAGGCATTGCTTCAGTTTTTCAAACGCGGCTTGTTGGGTTTCTTCCCGTTTGAAGATAGTTTCCTTCCTTAGCAGGGGTAGAAACGCCGACATTATTTGGGCCAAACCAGGCACGAAACGCCGTATATAAGATATTCGTCCTATAAACGCCTGGAGCTCCTTGGTATTATCCGGTGGTATCATAGTCATAATCTCCTCGACCTTACTTGGATCCACCTGAATTCTTTTATTTGTTACAACGAATCCCAAGAAATTTCCCGATGTCACCCCGAAGGCGCACTTGAGTGGATTCATCTCGAGTTGGTACTTCCTACATCTTTCGAACACCGTCTTCAGGTGAAACTCATGGCTCTCAGTTTCTGAGGTCTTAACAATGATGTCGTCTACGTATACCTCTACCGCCTGATGCAGTATGTCATGGAATATGGATGTCATAGAACGCTAATACGTGGCGCCAGAATTTTTTAGCCCGAAAGGCATCACGACATAGTAGAAATTCCCATATGGAGTCTGGAAGGCAGTCTTCTTTGCATCCTCTTCGGCCATCTTTACTTGGTTATACCCGTTAAACCCATCCATGAATGAGAAGAGAGTTTTCCCTCCAATCGCGTCCAGCGTCAGGTCGATGTTGGGTAGTGGGAAATCATCTTTGGGACAGGCCCGGTTGAGATCCCTGTAGTTTACGCAACATCAGATCTTTCCATTCTTCTTCACCACCGGAACGATGTTGGCTAACCAGGTCGGATGATGGATAGGTTTGATAAACTTGTGTTTCAGCAATCGTTCCACTTCTTCTTTTATTGCGAGAGCGGTAGTCCTCGGGAACTCTCTACTTCTTTGTTTTATTGGCTGGAATTCCGGAGATACCCCGAGGTTATGAACTACTTGGCTGATGTCTAGGCCCGACATTTCGTCATAATCGTAAAAAAAACGTCTCTGTATTCCCTGAGCAAGGAGATCAATGCTTCCCTTTCTTCCGCGCCCAATCTTTTACTGATCATGATCGGCCGCTTGTCTTCCTCTGTTCCGATGTTATGGAATTTTTTGAGTCTTTTGTTGCAAAAGTCCCTTTTGGGATTTATTATTGGGGGTCATGTTGTACTCGAACGGATATCCGTGTTCTGGCACGAGTCAACTGTTTGTAAACCCTAAAAGTATTTCTTTCCTAAGAAACCCTTAAATATCCGACCTATTGAGTTTCAAATGTCACTCTAGGTTGGTTTGTGGGTTTGTTTAGAATGTCGTCTTCTTCCTCGTCTTGCTATGGTGTTTTTGCAAGAGGATTCCTTAACAAAGGTTTTGTTATTGAGTCTAAGAAGAAAAGAACCCTTGTAGATGAATATCATCCTAATGCTTCATGTTATTTTTCCTATGTTCATGAGGATGCTGAAAAGGATGATATGATTTCTGCTGAAGTTGTTTATGACTTTCTTAAGTACTTTGGGGAACCAAAACAAGAGCTCATTATTACTCTAAAAAATCTTGATACATTGAGAACTGAGTTGGAAAAGGTTACTGCTGACCTTGGTCTCATAAAGTCTTACATCAATGATCTTCGCAAAGAGAATCACCTCTCTAATGCTGTTGTTCACAAACTCAAAGATCTGTTGTCTCATGAGGATTCTGAATCGTCCATATGATCTTAGTTCGTGTTCGGAATAGCACTGGAGTATGTTTTCCTTTAGCTTGTTTTATTTGTTGCCTAGTAAGTCTTCTTTTTTATTTAGTTGGAAGAATAACTAGTGCTTGAATAGCAATGATTATGACTAAACATAGCTATTATTTTTCATCTTCTTGTTCTTTTTAGGTTTATGGATTTAAATTCAAAAACTATTTGGAAGATGATGTTTTTCCAATATTAATCTTTATGATTTGTTATATTGCAATTTTTTATGGGATATTGGTGTTTACGTCCGTGAACTATGTTTGTCCCATACTTTGTCAAAAGTAAAGTCATTCGTGATCGATATTCACGTATTGATAAAAGAATGAATTGACTCTTGACAAATATAAAAGTTAAGACTATATTGTCAAATATTTGATGGAAGATAGGTTAAAATCTTTTGTTTTCAAGGATTACGTCTATTAATATTGTTATGAAAATAGTGGTGGAAAATAGAATGAATCCTTGCGTATTACGCAGTATTGATCATCTCTGATCCATATTTTATATATTGTTGTGAGGCTCCGTAATGTGTCTTATGTTGAGCACTATACAACCAAGTTGATTTTTTATCTTAGTTGTTGTTCCGTGAGATATGTTATGTCGAGCATATTGAACTAAATTAATCATCTTGTTTGGTTATTTAGTTATTGCTCCGTAAGTTTTCTTATGTCGAGCAAAACAAATGACAATTAAATTGATCACTTTTGTGATTAGTTTGGTTGTGTATTCCAATTAGATTAATTATGGGTTCTCTTGTAATTAATCTAGTTGAGTAATTTCGTATCTCCATAAGTTCTCTTACGTTGAGCACAATCAATTCAATTGATCACTTTTTGTGTTTCATTTGATTGCATATTCTGATTAAATTAATCATGGGTTGACTTGTGATTAATTTGATTGAGTTTTTGGTTATTGGAAATCATTCTCATGGTTTTTGTGTCCAATAAAAATCCTTATTTTCTTTCGAAATTAAGGTCGCTCTTGTTGTTCCTTCGGGAATGACATCAAATGGGGAAGAGTTCTTTTGAACTTGTGCTTAATGGTCATATCTTGAGGGGTGTACGGCTGTAGAATTTTAGATGGGTTATCTTGTATCTTTAAACTCCTTGATGAATGCATTTAGCTTCGGCTTTATGATTGTATCTAAATTAGTTGGTATGTATTTTTTTTCCATGTGTAATGAAATGTCTCTCTCGGAAATTTCATTATGATCCCGTTCTTGTACCTTTGCCAATTTTATTGACAAAAAAGGGGGGAATTAAGATGTAGTTCACACTACAAATACATATGGTTTTCGGATCATTGTGTAAGGGGGAGTGGTTTCCATGTGAGATGGAGTATTGACTAAGGGGGAGTGATACATATCACCATAGTATTATTGTTAAAGTTGTGATACAATTGAACTTTGATGATGTGTAATAATACTATGACACTGTATAACAATGATTGAGAACTATGTTTTCTCATTGTTATAGCTACGGATCTTCAACAACGGTGATGCTAAACTTACAACCTTTGGGATCATTGGAGTACTTGGAAGTGACGAAGATTTCGAGGAATGTTGAATATTAGACATGTGGAATAGGAGCTACTAAAGTTTCTTTATCTTTTTTGTATTCTATATGTATTGATAGTTTTGTCACTAAAATTGACAAAGGGGGAGATTGTTAGAGCATTGCTCGGTCGAACTCGCATGCGTTCTATCTAGAGCATGTTTGTCAATGTTAGTAATCAAAACTATAAGTCTTGATTTCTAGTCTATTATAGCTAAGTATCGGACTAGGATAGAAAGTGAGTTGATCTCAAGGACTTCATGGAGATTCATCATACAAGTAGAAGAACTACTCAAGGAACCGGTGGAACTTCTCGAAAAAAAGGTATGTGAAGACTGGAACTTATCTATCACTCAAAAGTCTATCTACTCTATCTCCTACTCTTTGAGACAAGAAATCGTATGCTATATATATAGACTTTGATTACACATATTTGGTATTTCTATCCGAGTATACCTCTCCTATCTACATCTCGAAATATGAGTTGGTAAGCTTTTCGCTTTAACCAAATTTATCTTAACCATGTGAGGAAAGTCATGATATGTTTCAATCATCTTGAAAATTGCTTTGAGGAGAAATGGTGTAACAACTATATAATGTCCTCTAAGAATGTTTCAATGATTGAAATGAGAGTTTAGATTACATAACCAATGGTGTACATAAGCATTGTTGTGGAAACACATTTATGTATAAGTCATATTCCTTGAACCAAAGTTTGCGAATTTTGTTGATCAAGAGAACCGGAAGAATGACGTGAGCCAAGTCCGCGAACTGCCGAAGTTCTCAAACCTGAGAATTTCTGCTAGAGTTGACAAAATACTCGGGTGAAACTAAGTCCGCCGAACCCAGTACGCGAACCGGCGAAGTTCTCATACCCGAGAATTTCTGCTGGAGTTTGTCAGGATTTTCTTATGGAATCATTGACAACCGCGGAGTAACGGATCTTGAGATATTATGATGAATAATAAGTAAACCAAGCACAAGCAACTATAATAATACGAGAAAGATAAATAAAATCACAATACACAAGATTTATAGTGGTTCGACCAATACATACAACTTGTATATATTGTCTACGTCCACTTTGAGCCGCACCAATGTTGTGAAAGTGGTAGTAAAAGTTCGTTGCTCGGACTTGTAAAGATTTTAAAATAAAAATATATACAATAAATATTAACAATATGGGCAATAGTACTGGGACTAATGATTCGGCCAATCTTCATAAAATAGGGCTCAATGAATTGTTCTCGACAATAATCGCTCAAAACATAAGTTATATGGACTCTTATTTTGCCAATGTAGATTCTCAAAAAATTGATTGTAAATGTTAAGCATGGAACATCAAATCACCTAAGCTAAGCATGACCTATCTAATCAAATAACACCCAATTTAATCAAATCATATTTCAATTAATTTTTAATGCAAAAGTCTTAAAAAGAATTAATTAAATTACCCATGTATGAAGCTCGACCTCCTCCGTCGTCCCAGTGTTGGGTTTAGCTCATCATGATAAAAACACGCTCAAAGTATTTATTTATTGCTCAAAGGGTGTTTACAAGGATGAAAATGGAGATGAAATAATAAAACAGTGAATGTGCGACCCACAGAAAGCGTCCAAAATGAACGACACAGAAGAAGTGCTATTGTTGATGTATCTATAAGACCCACACCTACGACCCACGTGTGCGAGTCATTTCACTGTTGATAAACGACTGCTGATGCAGGTCCGTTCTTCATGTTCTTCATCTTCATCACGAACAGCAGCAGCAGCAGAGAGAATTCGTGATTCTTCCTCTGCAGCTTCCTCTCTTCTCCTCCCAACTCTCGACACCCTTTTCCAAACTGTTTTGCCTTGTATTTATAGTGAATTGGAGCCAAAAATCCGACCATTGATTGCATATATTCTCCATTTAATCCAAATATTCTCGGCTGCCAATAATAACGAAAATTTCCAAAATTAACTCTGTCACACGTTAGAATTGGTTCTGCACACTCCAATTCATCTCTCCCACGCCTAGTAAGTCGTCGAACGTCCCTTAATCACTTCCATGCATAGCCAAAACACACACAATAGCGTGTACAGGGTGTGTTCAGTCCGTGTAGCTCTGTTTTGAGCTCGAGAATCAAATCGATATTTCCAGCCAATTCCGATCAAATTCGACACCCAAACTATATTCCTTAGTCTAAATCATAACTTCCTACCAAGTTTGAGCGATTGAATCGCACTCTAACCCATTCATTTTGACGATCACAATTCTGCCAGTTGAAAACTTCATTTCCCGCCAAAACACAAATTCAGATTGTTGAAGAAGGTTCTCCTTATCCAGAGTGTTGGGGTGCGAATATCAATTGGGGTGGAAATAGTAATTTTTATGGGTTCCTCCGGGACATTTCTGGGACGCTTCCGGTGCATTTCTGGGGTGCCTACGGTACATTTATCCGGGGTGTAAAACACTGCTTTTTAAGCCCATTTCGCCGCAAGGGCTTATTTCTCTAAAATTTCCTACAAGAACACAAAATAACACAATAAGTACTTAATCGAGTCTAACAATACAGAAAAATTGAGAACAAAATAGACACATAAATGCGTCTATCAAATACCCCCAAACTTATTATTTGCTAGTCCTCGAGCAAATTTATTCTAGAAAGGAAAATCATTTGAACCCCTAGGTGGCCCTAGTGGCGGAGTGTTGTCTCCGGAGGGTTTACCAGAGGTGTACCCACAAAACCTTTACTCCAGACCCTAGCTATCTACAACGAACCTTGGAAGGCATTAAAGAATATCCTTGGTTGGCATACTTATTGACTACAAGAGGAAGTACCCTGATGCGAAATTCCAATTGATGTACACGAGTTTGCACTCAAGCATACTAAAATTCATATATAAGTGACAGAACTCTACTCAGATAGTTGCACTATGGACATCATATTCGGAGTCAAACTAATCATATGGATAGATCAAGAAGATGGATATAGAAAAACATAGATGGTGTTGATGTTGACCAAATGATCAATGTTTCACATATCTGTCTGAAGGCCACTGCTAAAATTAACCTATCCTAATGGACTGAGATACCGGTCTGACTAATATCAACACTGCTGGCATATACAAGGGAACCAGCGGTCAATAACTTAAATCTAGATCAACAAACTGGCAAATACAAGGGAACCAGCAGTTGACTACACAGAACAATAACCATTTTTTTTTTAACTTAACGGCAGGAATAGATCTTTTTGATCCAAGCGCATGCTTCTTGTCAGCAGATTACACGATAGTTTCCACGGGTCCTGCATTCCACGCTTGCTTAGGCGACGGAAACAGGGAGAACACACACATATTGCTATCCAAGTGTTAATACTTATTCTGATTGGTCTAACTGGTCCGGTCTTAACTTTTTTTTTTTTTTTTTTTTTTTTTTTTTTTATAGTAACTCAGTCACTCTAATTCACCCTAGCAGTGGTAACAACTTGAATCGTGTGCCCCACCTAATCACTTAGAGAAACATAGTTTAAAATGAAAAAAAATAAAAATGGAAGTGAAAAGGACTCAACGAAATATGGTGAAACTATCATGTTATTTCTAACACCTGAGCTCTGTGCTTTTATGAATAGACTCTTCTAGATGTTTCCATCTAATCAGATTGGTTCCTCAACTCCTACAACCAACATGCTTCCATCCACTTAGATTAGTTAGTGCCTACCTCAATACGCATAAATTTCTAGGCTCTGGAGTTTATTTATTGCAACTAAAAAGTTTCTCCCATACCCCCAAACTTAAATCTAACATTGCCCTCAATGTTCTAAAGATGAAACTAAAAGCATGAACAAGGAGAAACAGTTACCATTTGAAGCGAAAGAGTTAAGGAAAGATATTACCGTGTTGCATGAGCATGGGATACCTCCCAAGAAGTGCTAAGTTTAAAGTCTTCATCCAGACTTAGAAAAGGATTGGTCAACTCGAACCATAAAGTAACAGTCGAAATAACTGTGGGTCTTCAAAACCAAAAAGAGCTGACCATAGGAAACTGCAGTGAACCAAGAAAATGGACAAGAAAAGCAAGCCCTTACCTAGTTCCTGAAAACTATCGCTGATTGCGGTTCAGGTTCAGGTTCTATGAAAGGGTCTAAATAGAATATTTTCATTGGCTGCGTTTCTTCATAGGTTGGATCCAAATTATTAGGTCCTAGAGTCTGGAAAAACTCAAATAAGAACTTGGAATCACAAAGTAATAACCTGAATAATTGCGGATCCTCTAAGTCAATCAGATATGACTTACATAATTGACCACAGTGAGAATAGTGGTCATTCTTAAGCAAATGTGTCGATTCTAATTTCCTAAGGCATTTAGGTTTAGTCTCACAACTTAATATTCGACACATTTGGAATATAAACGTTCCCACAGTTGGAAGAAAAATATTTGGTGGGAAAACAAAGTCAATCTGGGGATCATATCCTGGGAAAACCACATCAACTAGAGGATGGGTTTCTAACGACTGAACTTCTTCCTGGACATCATTAGGTTCGGGAAAACGAGTATGAAGGTAATCTTGTAAAATTGTCGAGGCAGAGATATCAAGTCCTAAGTGAAGGGACTTTCTGAGAGTTAAAGGTAAGGCACTATGAAGGTGATAATCACCCCCAAACTTAGAGTTTTTAGTGTCTCTAGATAGACTAGTTACAATCTCCCTAATTTCTGGATCATTAGATTCTTGAAAATGGTCAATTGATTCTTCTAATTTATTATCAGGTAGTGCATCTTTACTCATCTCTACGGGTATATCTTCTTCATCTAATACTATTGTTTCTAAGTCGCTAGACTCTAAAACAGCACTTTCGGAATAAACCCGTTCCTCTAAACCACTATCGGCTTCGTAATCAAAAGGAAAAACTACATCGTCTAAAACGGTGGTATCCCTAATCAAATCCTCGTCCTTTTGAATAGGTGAATAATCATAAAAATTATTTGGATTTGAACTAGAAATAATATAATCATTATAAAGATCAATTGGATTAATAGATTCCTGATCACTATGCCTACATATTTCAGATTCTTCATTACTACTATCCTCATCATTATAATAGTACAAAGATGATTGAACCTTATCTAAATAAGTAATGTCTTTTATTCTAGCCTCGTCCTCTAAATTAGGCAAATATTCACTATTGATATCAAGGGTAGAATTAGAAACCCTATTTTGGAAATTTAGATTATTTCGAGCAGCATTAGCCAACTGTTCATTTTCTGCCTCTAGGCGTGCCTGAATTTCACTGAGCATAACACTTATACGTTCACCACTCTCGTTTATCATCTCAGAATATCGTGTACACTCTTATTTTGAACTATTCATTGCAACTAAACGTTTATACGTCCTTTCAATCCGTTGTTTGGTCTCTTCTAGAGATGGAACAGGTTCAGAAATATCATAATCAGGACTAGTTTCCAAAAACGAGTAACCAATACTACAGTGTTCCTGATTTTCTTGCTCGTATGACCAATTCGCGTGTGGATAGTAATTGGGCTCACCATGGTATGAACCATAACCTTGAAAAGGTTGGCGTTCCCAACTACTATTCCCACCATGGTCATAAAACTGATGATGTCCATATTCAAATTCAGGTCGATACTCATTGTATTGGCTTCTATCATACCAGTTCGACATTCTTAATTGCAAGGGAATTCTACACAACCACAAACAAGGCCGACTCGACTCCACCAAAACAAACCTAAAGATTTCTAGCAAACAAAAAGAATGATGGCTCCACTTAGATTGTTTCTAGACTAGCTTCTATCTTTCGAAAGGGAATTCGTTGCAATTTGAGCAAACCCCTCTGGAATCAATCTGAGTCAAAGTAAGTTGAATTGAGGCGAGGGAAGCTCAGTGGAGCTTTGATACCCAAGGCCTCACCGCTATCACAAGGAGGCTCAGTCACGCATTCAACTCACAGAAACCATCATGAACTTTGGAGTGTGCTTAAAGAGCAACCAATATTTTTCGAACGAGTTTCCTACTAAGCTCGTTACCCTATCGGTCTCGTTCTATTCCAAATTTTAAGCTTGGGTTCGTGTTAGGTTTCGTTTTCCTAAGGCGGGCAAGAAGGGAGCGGTGATGAAATCCGAACCCTTATCTTGTATTGGCCAGGCCTTGCCCTTTACTAGGAATTTAAAAACAGTCCAAATTCGTCCCCAATCAATGAATCACCTTAAGGAATACAGTAACTCGCTTACAGGAGATTCGCGAGTGTTTCGATGGACTTACCTCCCGTACCAGATGGGGGATGAACCGTTGAAGTCGACTCGGGCCACGACTCCTATGTCATGTACGAAGCCGAGGGGCCGAGACGATATAGTAATCGTCGTCCTTCCCTGCACACAGTTTATATAATTATTTTTTTCTAATAATAATACCCTTCCGTAGGATTAAAAAAATAAAGTCCAATTGTTTAAAGTCCAAAGTCCAAAATAAACAAAAAAAAAAATTACAGTTTTCCTCACACACTCTAAAAAAAATTAAAAATTAAATCCTAAAATTGTCCTTTTTTTCTTCTCTTTTCGCTTTTCGCTTTAAGTTTTTTCCTCTCCAAGTCCTTAGTGCTCCACTTCGAACCTGTAAATCAAAGAAAGAAAGACAAAGTAAAAAGGAACAAATAATAATAAAAAATAAACCTAAATAAATAAATAAATAAATCTATATACAAGTCCGCGTCGACGGCGCCATTTTGTTGTAATTTTGAAAGTGGTAGTAAAAGTTCGTTGCTCGGACTTGTAAAGATTTTAAAATAAAAATATATACAAAAAATATTAACAATATGGGCAAGAGTACTGGGACTAATGATTCGGCCAATCTTCATAAAATAGGGCTCAATGAATTATTCTCGACAATAATCGCTCAAAACATAAGTTATATGGACTCTTATTTTGCCAAAGTAGATTCTCAAAAAATTGATTGTAAATGTTAAGCATGGAACATCAAATCACCTAAGCTAAGCATGACCCATCTAATCAAATAACACCCAATTTAATCAAATCATATTTCAATTAATTTTTAATGCAAAAGTCTTAAAAAGAATTAATTAAATTACCCATGTATGAAGCTCGACCTCCTCCGTCGTCCCAGTGTTGGGTTTAGCTCATCATGATAAAAACACGCTCAAAGTATTTATTTATTGCTCAAAGGGTGTTTACAAGGATGAAAATGGAGATGAAATAATAAAACAGTGAATGTGCGACCCACAGAAAGCGTCCAAAATGAACGACACAGAAGAAGTGCTATTGTTGATGTATCTATAAGACCCACACCTACGACCCACGTGTGCGAGTCATTTCACTGTTGATAAACGACTGATGATGCAGGTCCGTTCTTCATGTTCTTCATCTTCATCACGAACAGCAGCAGCAGCAGAGAGAATTCGTGATTCTTCCTTTGCAGCTTCCTCTCTTCTCCTCCCAACTCTCGACACCCTTTTCCAAACTGTTTTGCCTTGTATTTATAGTGAATTGGAGCCAAAAATCCGGAGTGCTGGGGTGCGAATATCAATTGGGGTGGAAATAGTAATTTTTATGGGTTCCTCCGGGACATTTCTGGGACGCTTCCGGTGCATTTCTGGGGTGCCTACGGTACATTTCTCCGGGGTGTAAAACACTGCTTTTTAAGCCCATTTCGCCGCAAGGGCTTATTTCTCTAAAATTTCCTACAAGAACACAAAATAACACAATAAGTACTTAATCGAGTCTAACAATACAGAAAATTGAGAACAAAATAGACACATAAATGCGTCTATCAACCAACTCAAATCCACTATGAAGAAAAATGATTATAACGTCGTGTGAATCCCAGCAAACCCTTGGTTACACCGCAAAAATTACCCAAGACGATAACCTTGTCTCTTGTTCCTCACCAATATAATATCACAACGAAACCCTAGCTTTAGACCTAAAATCTATACAAGAAATCTCTCTCCGATCTCTTAATCATTTTCTACACTAATACAATTCTACAAGGCCTAATTACCTATTTATATAGGTTACAAACCTGGCCACCTAGAATCCTAGCCGGTTTAGGAAACCCCTTCCCTAAATAACCATGGCTAACTTTAGAAAATAATAATTAGTCTTCAATAACTAACAATCTCCCACTTTGAAGACTCATTTATTGTCTTCAATTCTCTTTTTCTTCAACTTTGGATTTGATGGTGCTAAAACATCTTCATGTCACTGTGAGTCCCCTCCCAGATCCTCATTCTGAGAGACCAACTAAAGCCTTGCATAGCTTTAGCTTGTCTGATGTAACTCCCTTGGTAAACATATCCGCCGGATTCTTCGAACCAAGAATCTTCTCGAGCTTCAACTCTCATTCTTCTAAGAGATCCCGAATGAAATGATAACGAATATCTATATGCTTCGTCCTAGCATGATAGGCTGAGTTCTTGGCTAAATGTATAGCTCTTTGATTGTCGCTAAACAGAACATTATCTCGTTGTTCCTTTCCCAACTCATCTAACAAACCTCGTAACCAAATCATCTCCTTGCTCGCTTCTGTTACTGCTACGTACTCCGCTTCCGTAGTAGACAATGTTACCAACTTCTGTAACTGTGAGTTCCAACTCACTGCAGCTGATCCAATAGTATAAACATAACCGGTCGTACTTCTCCTTTTATCTACATCACCTGCGAATTCTGCATCCACATAACCCCTCAAGATAGAACCACCTTTTCCATAACACAATGGTACGTTTGTGTTACCTCTCAAATACCTGAGAATCCACTTCACAACTTCCCAATGTTGTTTTCCTGGGTTGCTTGCATATCTACTCACTGCTCCCACTGCATGTGCAATATCCGGTTTCGTGCAGACCATAGCACACGTTAGACTCCCAATCGCCGAAGAATATGGTACGTTATCCATGTACTCCTTTTCTTCATTTGTCTTCGCACACTGCATACTTGAAAGACGAATTTGACTTTCAAGTGGAGAACTAACTGGTTTAGCATTCTCCATATTGAACCTTTTCAACACTATTTCAATATATTCAGCCTGACTAAGCATAAGTACACCCTTTGCTCTGTCTCTTATGATCCTCATACCAAGAATCTGCTTTGGTTCACCAAGATCTTTCATAGCAAACTCACTTGCTAATTGTTTCTTCAAATTCTCTACTTCTTGTAGAGATGTTCCGGCAACCAAAATATCATCCACATACAGTAATAATATGACGTAGTCAGAACCGCACCTTTTTAAGTAACAACAATGATCTGCATTACACCGTGAGTAACCACCTCTATGCATGAAGTTATCAAACTTCTTGTACCACTGTCTCGGGGATTGTTTTAATCCATACAAACTCTTCTTTAGCTTGCACACCATCTCTTCCTTGACTTTTACTATGAATCCTTCTGGCTGCTTCATGTAAATTTCTTCATCTAGGTCATCGTGAAGAAAAGTTGTCTTTACATCCAACTGTTCAAGGTAGAAATCTTCAGAAGCCACTAGACTTAACACTACTTGAATAGTAGTCATCTTCACAACTGGAGAAAATATCTCGTTGTAATCAACACCAGGTTTTTGTTGGAAACCTTTCACAACCAACCTCGCCTTGTAGCGAATTTCTCCATTTGCTTCAGACTTCATCCGATAAACCCACTTGTTATGCAATGCCTTCTTACCTATTGGTAATTTTACTAACACCCAAGTGCCATTCTCCTCAAGTGAATTCATCTCATCTTCCGTAGCAACTTGCCACTTGCCTGAATCATCAGCCGTTAGTGTTTCTTTAATATCTTCAGGTTCACCTCCATCCGTAAGTAATAGATAACTCAGAGCATACCTTGGGTTCGGTTTCGGAGTTCTTGACGATCTTCGTACTTCTTGTGGAACTGTAGGAGTAACTCCCACTGCAGCAGAAGTCCATTCTTGTACTTCTCCGCCATCAGCAACATCGTGCTCTTCTTGTACCACATTTTTTCCAGAAACATCATCAATATCGATATACGACTCTTTATCGACGTTGCTTGATCCGAAATCTTCAACTTGTGTTTAATCCTGTCCTTGTACAGCTCATTCTCATTAAAAGTGACGTCTCTACTTCTAATAACTTTGTGACACTCTTAGTCCCAAATTTTATACCCAAAAGCGTCATTTCCGTAACCAAGAAATATACACTTCTTTTCTTGAGCACCTATCTTAGACCTCTCACCGGGACTAAGATGAACATAACCAACACAACCAAAAACTTTCAAATATGAAAGATTTACCTTTTTTCCGGTCCAAACCTCCTCTGGTATCTTCATATCTAATGGACTACTAGGTGTCATATTGATTAGATAAGTAGCCGTCTCTATTGCATGTGCCCAGAAGGTCTCGGGAAAACTAGACTGCAACCTCATGCACCTAGCAATGCATTCAATGTCTAATTCATACGTTCTGCTAGAACTGTCTTCTCCAAACGAATTCCATTTGTAGCACATAACTGTAAGAATTATGTTTTGTTATACTCACCACCGTTGTCTGACCTTAGACATTTCAATTTCAGAATCTTAAACACTTCATACACCTCGAACTTATTCTTCATGAAGTAAATCCACACCTTCCTTGAGTGATCATCAATAAAGGTGACATAATATTGGAACCCGCTGTGAGATGCAACATCAATTGGTCCCCATACATCAGTATGAACCAAATTAAGTTTCTCACTTTTCAAGGCTCTGCCGCCTCTGCTGAAACTAACCCGTTTTTGGTTTCCAAGAACACGGTCTTCACAAAAACTCATATCAACAAACTTCACCTTAGGTAGATATCCTCCCGAACATAGAATATTCATGTTCTTCTCACTCATGTGCCCTAATCTTCTATGCCATAAGTTAGTGTCTTCACCACTACTAGCCATTGCTAAAGTAGTTCCATCT
Organism: Papaver somniferum; assembly: GCF_003573695.1. Classification (NCBI taxonomy): domain Eukaryota; kingdom Viridiplantae; phylum Streptophyta; class Magnoliopsida; order Ranunculales; family Papaveraceae; genus Papaver; species Papaver somniferum. The sequence goes on from NC_039362.1 coordinate 140,164,173, forward strand.
GAAGTCCGGTATAGAGTACCGACTCTAACTCCACGAGCTAATACCATAGATCCTTTCTTCACTTCCCAATTGTGTTTCGTAATCACAACTTCACAGTCATCATCACAAACTTGGCCCACAGACACTAAGTTTTTCTTCAAATTTGGAACGTGTCGTACATCCTTCAATTTCCATGTCGAACCGTTGACTTTCAAGATCACATCACCCAAACCAATGATGTCGCATGCTTCACCGTCACATAAGAATACTTGGTTATAGTATCCTTCTTTATAAGAGATCATAATACTCTTATCACCCGTTGCATGGAAAGAAGCTCCCGAGTCTATAGTCCAAGACTCATCTTGCTTGTCCTTAGAGAGTAATAGAAAAACCTTCCGTAATCACCTTCTTGTTATCAACAAGGACCTTCACCGGTTCCGCAGCTGCAACTACGTTAACCTCTTTTTGATTACCTTTGTTTCCACCATTATTAGCACCTTTGTTTTCCAGAAAATCGCGCTTGAAGTGTCTTATTTTCTTACATTCCCAACACTCAACAACACCTCTAGTGCGGGATTGAGATCTCCCCTTAGACTTTCCTCTAGACTTTCATCTAGATTTGTTGTTGTTGTTCTGATTTGAACTCCTGCCTCTATCTTCTTCTTGCAAACTTAAGGACGAGCATGAAGTACTAGAACCACAACCTTGTTCTATTCTTATTTCCTCTTCAGCGATCAACCTTTGCTTCACATCATCAAGCTTCAACTTCTCGCTCCCTGCGGAATTACTAATGGTTGTTCTTGCGGTTTCCCAACTCTTTGGTAATGACGAAAACAACCGGAAAGCTTGAACTTCATCATCAAAAGTAATACTAACTTTTGAAAGTTGAGAAATAATCGATTTAAACTTCCCAAGATATGCTGAAATCGCTTCGCCTTCTTGCATCTTGAGATTAAATAATTGTTCACACAACATAATCTTCCCCGAGGCTGATGACTTTTGATACAATTTTTCAAGTTTATCCATAAGATCCTTCGTACTAGTTTTCTATTGTAAATTATTGTAGACTTCCTCCGTTAGACATCTACGGATCACGACTACACACTTGCGATCGAGAGTTGTCCATTCATCATCTCTGCGTGCTCCCTTTTTCGCAACTCCACCCATTGGATCATCAAGGTCTTTCTCATATAGGTAGTCTTCCATCTGAGACTTCCAAAACGCAAAGTTCTTCCCATTAAAAACTTTAACCCTAGATACCGTACTTTCGTTATTATCACCCATAACTCCCACTCCAATCGTACTACGATAAACCCTAAAGCTCTAGCCTGAGCTCTGATACCAGTTGTCAGGATTTTCTTATGGAATCACTGACAACCGCGGAATAATGGATCTTGAGATATTATGATGAATAATAAGTAAAACAAGCACACGCAACTATAATAATACGAGAAAGATAAATCAACTCGCAAGACACAAGATTTATAGTGGTTCGACCAATACATACAACTTGTATATATTGTCTACGTCCACTTTAAGCCGCACCAACTCAAATCCATTATGAAGAAAAACGATTACAACGTCGTGTGAATCCCAGCAAACCCTTGGTTACACCACAACAATTACCCGAGATGACAACCTTGTCTCTTATTTCTCACCAATATGCTATCACAAAGAAACCCTAGCTTTAGCCCTAAAAGCTATGCAAGAAATCTCTCACCGATCTCTTAATCGTTTTCTACACTGATACAATTCTACAAGGCCTAATTACCTATTTATATAGGTTACAAACCTGGCGACCAAGAATCCTAGTCAGTTTAGGAAACCGCTTCCCTAAATAACCACGACTAACTTTAGGAAATAATAATTAGTCTTCGATAACTAACAGAGTTTGTAAACTCTGCCCGGTAACTTAAGTCCGCGAACCTAGTCTGCGAACTTGAGAAAGTTATATATCTGAAGATGATTTCTGAACTTAAACTTAAAAATACTAAGGAATGCAGTTTGCAAACCGTGGCTATAAAAGTTCATGAACCGTTCAAGTGAATCAAAACATCTTTGCTTCAATTATGCCTTGTGTAGTACATGAGATTTCCTTGCAATTGAATAACTCTCTAACTAGTTCATTTGAAGTCATTTGAACTAGTTATGGTGAAGAAGAACATGGTTGATATGAAATGCTCATATGGCTAACCTTTTGGTTTACTATTGTTGAACCAACAAGTGCATACGTTTGGGTACGGTTAACAAACCTAGAAGTGTGCATTGTCAAGTGTGTGTAACAAGCTAATTTTTCGATCCAACGATTGAGAAATATTATCTTGAATCTAAATCAGGTTTTCATATAACGGTGGATATTGATTGCTTTGTTACCAAGGTAACTTAATTGCAAACCCTGATTTGAAATACTATATAAAGGAGACATCTAGTATTGTGCAAAACTAATCCCCACACCTTACGTGTGATACTAGTTTGCGTGCTAGAGTCGGTTCTCCTTTAACCTTTGGTTTTCTTCTTCTAAAACCAGGTTAACGACTTAAAGACTTCAATGGGATTGTGAAGCCAGACCGATACTACTTTTATCGTAGTTGTGTGATCTGGTCTTGCATCTTCTATCGTACGAGTACAATCAGATTGATTGGATTGAGATTGATATCTCCGATAGGAAAGATATAAAAAGTAATCACAAACATCTTCGTCTCATTGTTTTGATTCCGCAACATCTTGTTTCGCTACCATACAATTAAGATTGTTGTGAGGTGATTGATAACTCTAGGCTGTTTTTCGGGAATATAAGACCAGATTATCAATTGGTTCCTGTTCACCTTGATTATTATCAAAAGACAGAACAAAACCTTTTAGGGTTTAGCTGTGGGAAACATATTAATCCTTTGGTAGACTTGTCTGTGTGAGACAGATTTGTTTATTGTCAAGTCTTCGACTTTGGGTCGTAGCACCTCTTAGTTGTGGGTAATATCAGCTAAGGGAATCAAGTGCGCAGTATCCTGCTGGGATCAGAGGCGTAGGGAGTACAACTGTACCTTGGATCAGTAGGAGACTGATTGGGGTTCAACTACAGTCCAGTCCGAAGTTAGCTTGTAGTAGGCTAGTGTCTGTAACGGCTTAATACAGTGTGTGTTCAATCTGGACTAGGTCCCGGGGTTTTTCTGCATTTGCGTTAACAAAATTTCTGGTGTCTGTGTTATTTCTATTTCTGCATTATATTGTTTTATCTTTATAAATAATACAGGCTGTGCGTTTAGATCATCAATTAGAATAATCCAACCCTTGGTTGTTGATTGTCATTAATTGATCCTTGGATATTGGTTTTTGGTACCGTCCAAGTTATTCCTTGTATTTGATTAGAACTCGCAGTTCTTGCTTGAGTAAATCAAATCAAGAAGAGAGATATAAACTCGTTGATATACTTTTAATTGATTGAGTCTTGTTGATTCTCTTAAAAGTATATTCGAGTTTGTCCATACAGATTGTTGAGCGAAATATTGGGTGGTGTTGTTAGACCCCCGCTTTTTCAGGAGGGAATCGTAAGGCTTTCCTGCCGCAATTGGTGCAATAGCTTTAGCTGCTTCCCTGCTCTGATCCTCGCTAAAACCCAGCGAGTCAAAAAACTGTTGGGCCAACACTGTTCCCTCGAATTTGCTAGCGACAACATATGTATTTTTAAACACCCGGCCTTCTATGGTAACCTCGCATGCTTCTTCATCTTTTCTTCCCATGGTTGCCATTCTTCTTCGCTGGGATCATGAGAAAGCATCATTACTTGATTTTGAATTGCTTTTCCTCCCTCGGGATCTCCTATTTCAATTTCTCCCACTTCCAATTTCTTCTGAAACATTCTTCTTAGGTTATAGCAGTCGACCGTGGGGTGTTGTACTCTGCGATGGAAGTGACAGTACCTGGCGTTGCTCTTCTGGGTATCGGTGGGATCCGCCCTCGTTGGAGGAAGCTGAATTTCTTTATTCTCCACCCACTGCTCTAGGAGCCTGATGAGCTTCTCTTTATTAAAGGGCAATGGGGGAGGAAGCGGTTGATCCCTATATGACTGATTTGTTTGCGCGCCCCAGCCTTCTTGGTTGTTGTTTACGCGGGTGTTCCTTGGTGTTTTTGAGACAGTGTTGACCGCGTTGTGCCAAACGTAATCCGAGTTTCTTTCTTCGACACAATCGGCGATTATTGCTGCTGCTTCTTCCAGCTCGACGGAGGTTGGGAATCGGAAGTCCACCAGGCTTTTCTTGAAATCTACTATCATTCCGCGTACGCAGATCTCCACTAGTGAATCTTCTTTAACGTCCTCATGGAAATACAACGCGAAATGACGAAACCGAGTGGTATACTTACCTATGTCTTCTCCTAACCGTTGGTTGCATTTACTCAAGTCGATGGTCGTGACTTTCCTTTTTGCGGAGTAAAATTTTCTGAGGAAGTGTGTGGACAAGTCCGTCCATGAGATGATGCTTCCCGGCTTTAGGTTATCGTACCAAGAGAAGGCCGTATCATTCAACGACTTCGGAAACTCCCTTAGGCATAACTTCCCATCAGAGGCTGGATCGATCATAGAGGCGAAGAATCGGCTAAGATGTTCTCGCGCATTCCCCTGTCCATCATACACTTTGAATTTTGGTGAAGTATAATCCTCTGGATATTGATATTCCACGATCTCAGGGGTGTACGGGCTTGCCATAAAATCATAATTATTTTGTTTCACCACTTTGTAATTTGTGTCGAAAAACTTGGATATCGCCTCCTGCGTCATCATTCCGTGATCCTCTCCTTTATCCTCGACGCTTTCCAAGGCTTCTTTGGCGCTTTGCTCGTTGCTAGCTTCTTTCAGCAATCTTATCAACCCTCTTTGCCTGCGGATGTGTTCCTCCAACTCTTTCTGTATTTCCTTTAGAGTGGGTTGCGCGAGTGACGTGCTTCCTCCCTCTAGTTGCTTATCCTTCTCCTACATCACTTCAGGTCTTCTCGCTTGTAAGATTGGGTCTGTTACTATCCCTATCCATTCCCCTTCTAGATTAAGGGGAGGATTATTCAACTGACTGTTAGTCTCGTTTGGGCTAGTACCACTTGGCTGCATCATGATAGACTTGGCACGAGCCTCCGGGTGTGGTGGCCAGATGTTAATACGGGAATTCTCGCTGGGTTCTACCCGTCCTAGTGTACCAAGATGACCTCACTTTTCTTAGAATAGTATGAGAGAGAGTTGTCTTTCCATTATACCTTGTCCTTTCTTATATAGACTTTCCAAAAACCCCTCCTTTTTATGACATCTTTCCATGTGTCCTAAACCTCTTTAATTACTACTAATGCAATCCCTTCTCTAATATAACCTCCTTCTTCATTGTTAATTCCTACATTGTCCCTTCCACTTCATGGATACTTCTTTGGTGGACTTGGTCCCTAGTCCCCAAGTCCCCATGTTCCATGTGTAGCCTTTCCCTTATTCGGAGCACCCTATCCCGGTTAAAGGGAGTTATTTTTCATGTATCAACAACAGCGAAATGACCACAACTTATTTTCTTACGACAAGCTGACAAATTAGCTATGCATTGTTTCTTTTCATTTGTTGGCTTAGAAGCTGAACGGACTGGAAGTTGTAACAGCTTGTTATTCAGAATGAAACATCCATTGGCTTCCTTCCAAACTGATAAAAAATTATTACAGCAACTTGCAAGCGTTTCTGATTGCCAGATTTAGCCTCAGTTGAATTCCTTGGTATGTATAGAGAAAGAGTACAAATAGGGAAAGAATAAGTTGCATCCAAGCACTCAGGTTGGAAGGGTTGGATATTACCTTGTCGAGGCAGAATTTCAGCGACCTTGACAAGGCTAACCGACATTTATGAGGAATGCTAGTCGATCTGGTGATTTGCTTATGAAATACAGCGTTCAACAAGTCTGTAGAAAGCCCAAAATTCTTTACACCAGCATCACAACAATATGACGCAGGGACATCACAGACAACACCAACTACGGTACCCAAACAATCCGTACTTACCTCGACAGGCTTAGCAACACCATGGATGAAAAATTCTGCGACTGCGCCGTTAAATGGTCCTGCAACAACATCCCTATGAATCAATATTTCTCGACCCTTACATGGTATTTTCCAGGCGTGTAGATGTAAGCATCTAAAACACAACCACATCCGAAAACGTTCAAAAACCCTATCCCAAGCAAGGTAAATCTGTAGATTCTTGGCGATCAGTTCTCTGCAATTGGCCTTGCTATCTTCAGAAGAGAAATGCCGATCCTATAAATGCTTCAAAAATGATCCTTTGGCATAACCCCTGCCATGAACACCATCCAGACACCCGTTAAAGCGTTTGAAAGGGCAATGGCAGAACCCGTTGTCAAGTACAACATCCACAGTAACGGGAGAAGAATAAGAAGAGTCCTCAAACCCCATGGGAAGAGAGTGTTGATGTCGACTGCCGCCTGGAAGAGGAAGCCCTAGTTGCCCTAGCCATGAAAACTGAAAACAAGTTCTAAAGAAGAAAAGAAGAACTGAAACCCTAATGCGAAAAATAGCAGAAACAAAGTGTCGCGAGCAGAGAAAAGGAGAAAACCGTGGAAAGGAAAACAATTGGAAAACAAAAGCTAAAGGAAAACTATCGAAAACCATGGTGAATCTGGTAAAGAAACCTGGTTTTCAATCGCCAGGGAAATCGCCGGAAAGAGAACCATTTTTGTTTTAATATCTTATTTTCCTAAGAGATGTAGGGGTATATTTTATTATTTTATATTTTTTCTTATATTTTTTAGACCCGCTCAACAGCTGGCCATAAATTGCAAGAAAATTCCTGAAAAAGAAAAGTAAAAAGTTAACCACTCCCCCACACTTAAACATTACATTGTCCTTAATGTAATTGAGTCATCCAACGTAAAAATTAAGATGGGAAATTCATAATATACGAAAATAAACAAATAAAATAAAACAAGAAAATAGAATTACCTACTGGAATATACATAAAGTATCTCCATAAACTAATAACCCGAAAATTTGGGGATCAACCCAAAATACAATATTTACAAATGACAGCTTCGCACTTAAGTTATGATTCCCTGAAGAAGGTGAAACTATCAAAAAGAAAAAGTTACCCCTAAACTTGGTTTTTACTTCGCAAGGAAGTACATAAAGAACATAATATGGGGATCCTCTTTGGACTGGGAAATCACAATTGGCTCATGCACGGTATCAGGAACAAGTAAGTCATCTGGTGATAATATTAAATTTTATAATGTGTACAACAATATACACCTATAACACAGGTGTAAAAGATTGTACACCTGTGATTAATATTGATACTTTGACAAGTTTTCAGATGCAACCAGGATGGGTAAAGGCTTACAATAATGAAGAACAAGTGTTTTTGGATGAGTACTTGGAACAAGCCTATAACACATAAACTCTCAAAGAAAATGTCCGCAATCTAATTTGCATAGACATGAATTATATGAAGAGCTTACTGAATTGCAGATTGAACGTCAAGCTTGTTACTTTCATTGAAGTGGGAAAACGAAAAGTTCACGGAGTTTCTCCCAACAATTTGTAAGCTATGAGCTAAATATTTTATGTCTAGATATTGACCAAAATCTTCCAATTTACAAAATAATTAGAAGTGAGAGTGATGAGAATGAGGAAGAAGAGGAGGATGATGAGGACGAGGAGGGTGGCAAAGGTGATGATGTTAAGGAGGACAAGGAGGGTGGCGAAGGTAATTATGGTAATGACGAGGGTGACGAAAGTGATGATGAGGACGAGGAGGGTGGCGAAGGTGATGATGAAGAGGACGAGGATCATGTGCACCTGAATGACAACAATAATGGGGATAACAACAAGACTAGAAGTGACGATAAGAATGGGATGCTGACAAGACTGGAAGTGTAGATAGTGAAGATAAGGATGGGGATGACGACAAGATTGGAAGTGAATCTAACAAGAATGAAGTTCAGTCTAAAACTGCCAAACAGCCAAGGTATAACATCATTTTTATTAAACGCCCCAATCATTTTTTTTTCATCTTCTTTATGCGTGTACGTAGTTGTAATATTCTAAACTCGTATATGTATGTTCTTAAAAGTTGCATCTTTAAGCACCCTAAAAATTTCTCAAAAACTGCATTTTTCGGCACCCTTCTGTCAAAGACAAATGAAAATCCTGAAGATCAGGAAGACCAGATAGTCACCGTATAGAACGCCAGGGACGGAACTACAGTCAGGCTTGACCTGGCTTGAGCCACCCCCAAAAGCCCAAACCACCTTTTTTTCACTACCTATTTTGGTGGAGATATTAAATTAGGTCTAATCTAATAAGCTTAAGCCAGCTCTCTACAAATGGTCCAACTCAAAATTCACCCCTACACTAAATTTCCAGTTCCGCCATTGTAGAAGGCCTCCTAAAATCTAAAGACCTACAGTTTTGGTGGCCATTTTGCAGCTTGGCCTAATCACACAACTCCGTTGTCGTCTGGGTGGTCAGGATACTCGGCTCTCACCCGAGAGACCCGGGTTCAGGTCCCGACAACATAATATTTTTGTTTATTCCATTTTCTGAATAAAAAATAAAACAGACTACAGACCCCGATGGAAAACAAAATTCTCAAATATATCTCCAATACCGTTTTGAAGAAAGAGGAGCGATCCGTTGACAGACCCATATTATACAGCTTTTGACAGGGTCGTCTCGATCGTTGGATGAAGAAACAAAGACGGCCAAGATCGTTCCTATAAATCGAGTAAATCCGGGTTACCCGTAGCCCACGACGGAATCAGATGCAGTATTTATTACTCAAAAAATGCATTTATTTTTCAGATTTTATCCCTCCTCTCCCGTGAATGTTATCATGATTCGTCTTCTTTGCGCATGGGTATTCAGATTCCTTTGTTTTATGATAAAAACTAAGTTTAAAACTCAACAAAAAAAATCAAAGATGATTTCAATCTTCTTGACTTGTATTTTGGGTTTGTTTACTGGTTGTGTTGTGATTAATCAAACAATCACACATTTTTGAACCCACAGACTGATAATTGACACTAAAAACCCATTTGGATTTATTCGATTCTTTAATTTCAGTACCATACAAAACCAGATTGTAAAGCATAAAAGTAAAAAAGGAATAATCCCTGGTTTAGTTTTCATTGATCAAGATAGAATTTTTCTCACAAGGAAAAATAGAATTACGGTCAAACTTATAATATATCTAGATTTATCCTTTTCATACAATTTCTAGTGTTACCGGTTTCCAATTTCTCCAAATCAAAAATATTGTATGGCCCTCCTGGTTGACAAAATCTTTTATCATAGAAAGCTGATAAATCTTCAAAGAGAGTCGAGCAAAACTCAATTTTTATGGATGAGAATTACTCAAAATTCTCTTATTATCTTACTTACCATTAGCTACTAATTAAACTCTAGATCAGATCTTGATGATGATGGATCACAACATTAATCAACATCGAGAAAGGGTTCGAATAAATCAATCCAGATTTGGAGTCTTAATTTTCTGAGCCGAAGAGAAAATATAGAAAGATCAGAGGGTTAGAGAGAGAAAGTAGACTTATGGGAAAGAATAACTGTATATTTCACCCATATGTCATCGCGGGTATTGAGTAACCCACATTTTAATGGAAAGATCTAGACCGTAATTATTTCTTCATCCAACGGTCATGGGAACCCTATTAGAACTTGTAAAATATGAGCCTGTGAACGGATCGCTCCTCTTGAAGAAAATCCATAATTTTTTTTTTGTTTTTAATCTCCAACACCATTTTGAGAGGAGGCAGCAGAGATTGATGGTAAATTGTTGGAAAAAAAATGGGTTTCACAAAAGATGAATGACACAGAGAAGAAATTGTTGCACTCCAAAACTTTCAAGGCTTGTATAAATTTTTTTTAGACAAATATTTCTACCCTCCCAATAACAATTGGCGATTACAACAGGTATGCGAAATATTGCCTTCAGGATACAATGAAAGCCCTGCAACGAAAACTGAATTCAAGGTTTGTACCCCTTGATTCAATCAAGAACACACAAAGAGATTTCTGATTTCTGATGATGCTTTTTGAAATAGAGAAAACAGATTGATTTTTCTTATATGTTAAACGAAACTGGGAGAAGCTATTTATAAAGGGTTTTGCACCTGTTGGGAATAGGTTTTTTATTCGCCAACAGGTTTCTATTCACGAAACGTCAGGTTCCTTCATCAACAGACATCAATGGTGTCTTTTGGATTCGAAATTTTCGAACAGGCTTTTATCGGCCAAATAAAACCTTCAGTTCAAAAAATTCTTCCGGGGGCGTTGCCCCCTTGAAACCCCCACCAGGGGCGGTCTCCCCTGGACCCCCACGACCTGACCTGTCAGGTCGACCACAGCCTGGGGGGCGATGCCCCCAGGACCCCCCTTTGGTTAGCGGCGTTGAAAATATTCCAACATAAATCTCACAGAAGATTTGATTAAGGTGCGTATGCAAGGTTTGGCATAAATTATTGAATAATCTGCCGACCAAAAGGAGGCCATCTATAGGATGAGAAATTGCTTTCCTGTCCGTCACAAGGAATGTCCAGAAAATTTAAAATTCAAATTAAGTTTGAATGTGAGATCATCGATCAAATTGATTAGAAATTTCCTTCACTTACCATCGAACAATCAAAGTAACAGTTCAAAGTTCTAAAAGAATATCCATTAAATAGATCGGAATTGATCATTTCAGTATCGTCTTCATTCAAAAATAGAAAGCCAAATTCAGTTTTCTATTTTAAAATCCACTTGAAGGATCAATATGACAAAATTCGAATTTGATTTCATAAATAAGCAAAATAAGAGTCTCGATTTCAATGATTTAACACATAATGTCTCTGAAATAAGTTAATTTGAAAAAGAAAAAAAAAAATCAAATCTGGAAGAAAAACAGAGGTGTCAGGTGTACAGAGAATTCGGATCACGTCCCGGGTTAATCGCGGGTGTAAGAGATGATGAACCGGTCCGGTCCAAAACCGTACTCAATCCATTAGCCCAGACTATCTATTGTAGAGATACGCAACAACTTCTCACCTTCATCACCACCATTATGAAATTCAGTATCATGAGGTTCCATTGAACCAATAAATCAATCTTATCATCTGATTCATAACCTGATAACACCCACCATCAGATGGTCCAGTTTACATAGTTGGTTCTCGATCTTTTCCTCTCCAATACCACCATGAAAACCTAGTACATAATATAGCCAGTCTAACTAGAACAAAAAAAGAAGAAGAAAAAAACTGAAACGGTTATTGTTGGTGATGGAGAACGTGGTACAAAAGAAATGCAGAAAGGAAGGGAAGAAACATCCATAACCTCTGGACGTTCTCGTCTGTCTCAGACTCGGTTAGAAATAAATGAATCAATTTTTCAATATGCCCCAACCCATTTTGTAAATTCGGCTGATTTTGTAAATTCGATCGAACTGAAGCCTTTATACTTCAACCCATTAATTTAGAGATTCAAACATGATCAAAAAACTCCAGACGCAGAGAATGATATTGCAGGGTTGCAGACTTACAAGAGCATTGAATCGGGCGAAGAAGATGAACTTTTAGGGTCGGGTCTTTCCTGTATCCGACCCATTGGCCCATATTCACTGGATCACCATCTCTTCATTCTTCCTTCAGTAAAATCAATTAAATCCTTCAATTTCAGCAACCCTTTTATTTCAGCAGTACATTAATCCTTCTTGTTAAACATAAGAAAACCCTTCCAGAACTGTATATTAAAAATGCAAGCAATTGCATATCAGATTTTGATTTATTGTTGCTATGAAGATATGATATTTAGTCTATTGTTGTTGTTGCTGCTAATTTATTGTTGTGAGAAAGATAAAACAGTTTTGTGTTTTAGACTGTGAGAAAGATAGCAAAGGAGGCAGAGGAAAACGAAACACAAAGATAGTGATTCGGTGAAAGCTGGGTGCGATTTGAATTTGTAACTGAAATACTAAACTACCTTTGTTGTAAATTACCTAAAGTAAACTGACATACGTAGAAACGTGACTAACGAGTTCCATAGTGGACGTTTGTTACCGAACTTTGCCGATGTGACAAAAAGGGGCTACTGTGTTAGTACAGTAAAATCGAGATGACCGGTAGTTCTAGGCTTCCAGCATTTGCTCTTTGTTGCTTGCCATGATGTATATTTGTACAAAGAAGGAGTAATGTGTCTGTAAATCAATCTAACTCACCCTTTTGGTCGGCCCCCCACCGCGAGCGGTAATCTAGTCTAGATTTTGTTAAGCTGAAACTCAAGTATGATACTGAAATTGGAAATAATACGCTTCTTTTAACAAAAGGTAATCTTTGGCACTCTATAGATTATGATCCACTATCATTATCAGCAACATCTAGATCATTATTATTATCTGATGAGATTGTAAAGATAAATCATCCAGTCATGACTTATGAAGGGACTAGGATTTTGAGTACTTGTAATGGTTTAATTTTTGCTAGCAGTCCTGATGTTTATGGTGGTATATACATTTGGAATCCAGTTACAAAAGAGCATAAGTTTATAAAACCAGTTATGTCAGGGTTTAGATATGTTTGTGAAATTGGGTGGGGGTTTGGTTATGATTGCGGAATTCAGGATTACAAGGTTGTATCAATTGTTCATTATAAGAATTCTCCTTCAAATTATTCGCATGTTGAGGTTTATACATTAGGTTTAAATTCATGGAGAACGAGTTTGTGCATTCCGTATAGACTTGCTAGAGGAGGACCTGCTGGGGTGTTTTCCAATGGAGCTCTTCATTGGTTAACCCAATCATGTTCAGGTACCAAATTACAAGTTTTACTTTCGTTTGATGTGAAAGATGAGGTTTTCGCAGAAATACACCAACCTGAAAATTTGGACAAATTTGATTATAAATTTGTGGGTGTCTTAGCATGCTTTGAAGTGTTGGTAAAGTTGGTTTTGAGGTATGGGTGATGCAGGATTATGGAGTGAGACAGTCATGGACTACATTGTTCAAGATCGACCAGCTAATGACAGTTGATATTCCATCTTTTCACTACTTAAGGAGGACTGTACTTCTGAGAAATGGTGAGATCCTATTAGAGATTCAATTGGATGCAGGGGGTGACACTTTGTTTGTAGTATATGACGCGAAGCGGGAGAGAGCTAGGATTGTAAAGATCTTGAAGAAAGAAAACGAAAGACTTCAGAACCACAGTCTTAGAGATGATTCAAGACCATTTTATGAGATGGACAGTTATGTGCAGAGCCTAGTCTCGGTAAATTCAGGTTCTTATCTTCAGGATCGTAATAAAATGTAGAACTCGAGGAAGCTTTGTATTCCTTACATCGGAGGAGATAGAACACCATGCCTGTACAGACTATATTGTCCTAGATCGGATGCTCGACAGTGGAGTTGAAACATACATCATCTTATGTTATTATCCTTTCTGCTGGGTTTCATTTATGTTATTATCCTCTGGTTTATAAAACTTTTAGTACTTCCTTTTATTTGGTCTATGAATAAAACCTTTAAGCATTATTCCAATTTCCAGTAAATTGAATATGATTACATTACCTTCAAAAAAAAAATATGATTATGCTTATATTGCAGAAAGTACAGGATGTTGCACTAATGACATACTGCTTCCTGTGGAATTGCTTTGGGAATTTATTTTTTCTCTGTTGGTTAGTGGATCCATACATAGTTTAATCAAGCATTATAAGGAAGACTTCTATGTATATACTGTTGGCTTCATTGCTCATATGAGTTATGGAAGAATGAGTATCTGAAAACAATACAGTCCCTGGAACTTCTAATGTGTACCGTTACCACCAAAGAAGATGATTCTAATGTGATTCAATAACAGTCCGACGCTTTGGCCGAGTGGTTAAGGGGTGTGCCTGCTAAGTGTTGAGATTATTAGTCCCACATAGTATGGGTTTCTAAGATCCTGCAGCTTATAATCTCTTAGGGCCTCTCCACTCATTGCCAATTGGTTTTGAGTTGGATGCCCGTATTCTAACATGGTACCAGAGCAGTCTATATGCGACGAGTCATTGACCGCGCGTTTACTCCGCGTCACCCGATTTATTGTCCACATGTTAGACCCAACAAGACTACACGTGAGGGGGCGTGTTGAGATTATTAGTCCCACATAGTATGGGTTTCTAAGGTCCTGCGATTTATAATCTCTTAGGACCTCTCCACTCATTGCCAATTGGTTTTGAGTTGGATGCCCTGTAATCTAACACTAAGTAAATGGGTGGGGTTTCCCCGCGAGAGTTCGAAACTCTCAGGCATCGTATTTTTGGTTCTTTTTACCGATCAAACCTTGATCAGGTCTCATGGGCCTAGATTTGGTCCAACTCCTATGGCGCCCAAACTTGTGATCTTGTCACTCTTTAAGTTTAAAATCCAGATAAATCGATCTTTGGTTTCTTGAAAAGCCCTTGATATCGTCTTTGATATCGCCCTTGATATCGCTAAAATGCACGCTTGAACAAAATTTTGAGATCTCGATTTGTTTCTTTTTACCGATCAAACCTTGATCAGGTCTCATGGGCCTAGCTTTGGTCCAACTCCTGTGGCGCCCAAACATGTGATCTTGTCACTCTTTAAGGTTAAAATCCGGGTAAATAAAACTTGTATGTATATACCAGAGTATCTAGTTTTGATACTCGTAATACTTATCGTGCTTCTAAATTAGCACCATTAGTTTGGATCCCTAAAGTGAAAAAGTGATCCACCTATTACGTACGTAAAAATAATACTTTATGGTCCAGAAGTACCATTTATAGATTTAATGCATGCATTATCTTGTTGTTGTTCGAACTTTTGTTTTGCAGGTACACCTTTAAAGACATAAATTGATTCTACGATTTTTATGAGTTTACACAAGGCCTTTCCCTGTTATGCCTGAAGTTAAAGCGGCAAACTGAATTTGATGTACAATAGACAGAGGATATAAATGCGATTTTTAAAGCAATCCTCTATAAACTGTGGATAGTAAAGCAGTTTTCTGAAAGTTGTATAGTATTTGCACCACCAACCGCTTTAAGAAAATATTGCTTCAGGGGGAGTAAACTCGTATAATCATCGGCTGAACTTAAACGCGTTGTACTCTTTTTCCTTCGTTAAGGTTTTGTCCCGATGGGTTTTCCTTGTCAAGGTTTTAACGAGGCAGCATATGCATGTCCAACATCATTATTGGACGACGTCCGTTGTACTCTTTTCCTTTGGTCTGGTTTTGTCCCACGTAGTTTTCCAGGCGAGGTTTTTAATGAGGCAACATCTGCATTGATGTCGATATTATTATGAGGCTTTGACGTTCAGGTTTTGTCCCAAGTGGTTTTCCTGGCGCATGCATTTAGGTTTTGTCCCAAGTGGTTTCCCTAATACAATTTTGATGGAGGAATTATTTTGTGGCAGCGACCAACCTCACTCTATGCTCAGGTTTTTTCCATATGGTTTTTCCTGGCACAGTTCCAACGAAGTAAATATTTTGTGGAAGTAGACAATCTCATCCAGAACTCAGGTTTTGTCCTAGATGGTTTTCTTGGAGGAACTTCGACAAAAAGAGAAAACTAGCGACGACCATCGCTTTAATAGTTGTACTCTTTCTTTCGACCAGTTTTCATCCAAGTTGGATTTTTCTGACAAGATTTTGACGAGGCGAATCTTAAAATGATGGTTCAAGGAGGAGTGTTATGTGAACGTGGTTTATGTGGATGGCCCACCATTCACTATGCCAAGAAAACTCGAGAAGAAATCTAGATAATCATCCCCTCCACGGATGATCAAGATAAGGGTCATCTAAATGCTACTTAGGCTTCAAGTCTTTTAACGTTTTCAATTTCGGACACGTAGTCTCTCGTAAATGTAAACTATCTAATCTACGGACTTGTATGTTCAACTGACTCTGTTGGCTATAAATAGCCGTTCTAATCTCTCTTTCTTTCTTTTTTTAATGGAAAAAGATCATATATTAAAACTAGCAAATGTAATACAACAGATTTACATAATCATTTTTATCAAACGAATTGGAATCTATGCTAAATTTGTGAACTCGTTGGTTTAGGTTTTCTGACATGTGTTGTAGCGTTTTGATTCTTGCTTTTTTGGCAATGTAATCCGCTGCATTGTTGTTTTTTCTCCTTATAAATTTCACTTTAGCTTGGGTAGTTTTTCCAAGATTATCTTTGTTTCCTGCAAGATATTTTCTGCCAACCACGGAGATTCTGAGGTAATCCTATTTAAATTGTCTGCCAAGGCTTTACAGTCAATTACAATAGCCACACTTGACAAAATATTATCTTTTAACCATGTAATCGCCTTCAGCAAGGATTTTACTTCTGCGTGAAAAGCTGTTGTCACTCAAAGGTGCCATTCTAATCTCCACTTTGAATGTACTGAAAAGAGAGCCTAAGAAATATAAAGAAGATTCCCATTTTCATTACTCTAGTTTTCATTTTGGAAAATTTCTTGTTTGGTCCTAGGCCCATATAGTTATTTATAGTAGGGTCCAACCGGAATTTTTTTTTATCCGGAGGTCCAAAATTAATTAAAACATGGAAATGTCCATAATGCCCATTACTACCAAACGTATGTGTCTACACTGCTTAAAAATTCGAGTACATATTTGCTACACTGCATACAAATTTGAGTACATATCTGTTTGAGTACATATCTGTCGTACTGTTTACAAATCCGATTATATATCTGAATGCTTACAAATTCGAGTACATATTTGATGCACTGCTTCCAGGTAGAGTACAAATCTGTAAGAATCAATGATAAATAAATTAGAAAACGTATTACATCACATACATTGTAGGATCATACAATGTAGCAACCCAACCTTCTATGTTCCTCCAAATACATTTGCAGCACACCTTCTTTCAAACACACGTCACAACCAATTTGTAACTTCATCAAGACCACCACCAATTTCACAATCTTGCAAATCTGAACCAACAACAATTCCTGTTCCTATCATTCAAAATCTGTCATTTCTTGCAATAAGTTCTGAACTGCAGCTCCAGATCATCTCCATATCCAATTCCAGTACTGAATCAAACGTAACAAAGAGCATTTATTTCAGTATTTCATATACGTACTGAATCAAACATAACAAGGAGCACTTCCTATCAGTATGCGATATATGTACTGAAGATTCATGAACTACAAAACAACAGTATGACAACAACAGGTGACAGATCTATGAAAAATAAGAGAATCGAAAGACATATTACAGTATTTCACATAAGTACTGAAGGGTAAGACTAAAAAAGGAGAAAAAACACAACAAATAGCACTTCCTATCAATATTATACATATATACTCATGGATCGAACCAAAAAAATTGGAAAAACTTCAAATAAAACAAAATTAGAAGAGTTTTGTATCAGTACGCCATATATTACTGTCAATTCATACACCAAAAATAACTGTAACAAACCTAAAAACCATAAAAGCGTCAATCAAATCGATTTGATTATCAGAATACAATCTCAAAAACAAATCAAAAGAAGAAAACCGAACAAAATAATCAAACAAGATGATTAGAAAGCATACCTGGAAACAGAAAACAAATATTCTCCTCGTAAATCATAAGAAGTTTATATCAGTACACCAAATATGTATTGTCAATTCATACACAAAAACAAACTGTAACAAACCTGAAAACATAAAAACGTCATGAAAATCGATTTCATCTTCATAATACAATCAATAGAAGAAAAACGAAAAAAATAATCAAAGAAGATGATAAGAAAACATACATGGAAACGCAACAAATCTTCTTGTCGTAAGTCATAACGATGCATCTTCTTCTTCTTCTTCATTCAAAATAAGCTAGGTTTCTGTCAATACAGGATATACGTACTGTTGTTTCATACAAAAAAACAAATCTAAAAACAACAAAATGGAACTAGTTAGATCAAATCTAATAACGAAATGAACCAAAAACGTGATTATTCATCTAAATCTAGTAAATAATCAAGAAATCAAACATGGAGATCAAAATCTTAATCAAACACTACAACGATTAGACCATGGATCGAACAAAAAAAAACTGGAAAAACTTCGAATAAAACAAAATCAGAAGAGTACGCCATATATGTACTGTCAATTCATACCAAAAAAACACTGTAAAAAACTGAAACCAAACCTATAGATGCATAGTAAACACAGATTAACAGTACGTCATATACGTACTGATGGTTAATACACAAAACCAAACTGAAACCAAACCAAAAGCCACCAAAATGAAACTAAAATACCAGATCTACAGACGAAACGAACGTAAAACATGATTTTATAACTAGATCTGGACTATTTTCATCAAAAACCACCAGTACATCATATACGTATTCGGTTTCATGTGTATCAATTCTACAAAGTTCCTGAATTCAACAACAATTTCGAAGAGAATCAGCTTTATAAAAAGGTGGTAAGTTCATTAGCTTCGACTGAAGATTCAGATTTCGCGAATTTGATTTCAGGTAACAAATCAAATGAAATCTCCGTTCAATTAAATTCAAATCAAATCGTTTACGATACTTTTCTGAGCACGAGAATCTCATGGAAGAATGAAGAAAAAGGCGGAGACAGAAACAATTGTTGTAGAACTCTGGTATTGAAAATCAAGAAAAGAGATAAAAGAAGAATTCTTAGACCTTATCTTCAGCATATTCATACAGTTACAGATGAAATTGCATTGAGAAGAAAATAAATCAAATTATTCACAAATACATCAGAACATCATGATCATCGTCATAATAATGGTACTTCTGGAAGGTGGAAATCAATTCCTTTTACTCATCCAACAAATCTTGACACAGTCGCCATGGATTCAGATCTAAAAGACAAGGTAAAATCTGATCTCGAATCGTTACAAAAAATCCACCTACCGATTACACTTGCAGAGCTCGAACTCATGAATCGAACTCACACCTCAAATAATCTTCACTTGCAGAGCTCTTCTATGAAAAAATAAATTGAGAGAATGAAAAAGAAACGAACGTCTCTATCCGTTTTTATATAGTGCGGGGTGTTTTGGAAATTATGATAATACGTCACATGTGTCCCGCACGTGTACAGGACCTAGGCTTAAAAAATTAGGTCCAGTTTCATGTTTTCTTTTAATTATGGACCTATGCTTACTGGACTTTAATGGGTGGACCTGCCATTAACTAAGACTACCGTAATAATACCTATTGGTAATTCCTACTTTCATTTTCTGTTCCTGTTAAAAATTGCGGTCCGTATATAGTACTAGTCCGTATTTATACTACTAATACTATGTTATGTGAACGTGGGTGGCCCACCATTCACTAAGCAAGTCTCCGGAAGAACTTTAGATGATCCTCCACCTCCACAGCTGATCAAGATAAGGGTCATCCAAAGACTACTTAGTCTTTAAGTATTTAACATTTCCTATTTTGGACACGTAGTCTCACAAATGTAAACTTTCTAGTTCATGGACTTGCTAGATAGTAACCCGTGCTTCGCACCGGGGAATACAGCTTGATTCTGGTACGGTTATTCCCTGAGCCCCAATGCTATGATCGTCATATATAACTCATAACCAACCTATGTATACGTCTTCATCGCTGCAGTACTCCTGTATCAGTTGGAGTATAGAAAAGCTGATGGTATACTGGTACTGCATGTCGGTCTGTTTTTTTTTTCTTTACCTATGGGATTGCTTGTTTACCATCTTGCGATTGTGTACGTAGATAACATTTCATATACAGAACTACAGAGAATTTGATTTTCTCAATCATGTTGTTGGTTCTGGAACAAAGGATTTAGTCAGTGACATAGTGTTTTATTATCTCGTTTCTTTTAGTTATAATTGTTTTGGTACTCTAAGATGTATACCTTCTCATCTTTGGTTGGGAAACCACAATAACCCTGTGGTATGTGGACTATAACTTATTTTCACAAATTCAAGGAACACTTACTACTCAGCACAAAACAGATAAAGCTCCCTACGGGAAAGTTGCCACCAAGCCGCTGGTGAAACTGGTCAATCCGTAAATCCAACCATGGCAAAAGAGGACTCTGCAAAAACAAACCTGGAACTGAAATGTCATCAAAGACAGACTGATCTGGGAAATGTACGCATTGTAACAAAGCTTATTTAATTTTTAAACCATTTTAGCCTGGTTCCTTTTACTTATCAAGACATCAAAGTCAGATCCATTAGACTCTGGAGCTCGCTCATGTTGGGAATGGAAACTCACTGTGACCCACAATGTTCAGGTATTCTGCAGACATTATGAGCCTAATTCTGTAAGCAGTCTAGCATCGCAAAATGCTGGGGCTCAAACACATGGCCTGCATTCTAATCTGTACTTTAACACCAACTCATATCAACCTATAGTTTGTCATAACAATTTCACTTAAGAATTCACTTAAGAATAATGGATGGATTCATTCAATTTATGACCAAATAACCGTATTTTGAGCAATCCAGAAGAAGAGTGACGAGCAATCCAAAAGTAATTGCCTTCTACCAGAACATTCAACATAAAAGTAACAACTTCAGCAATATGTTTTGTTCTTGATACCCCTGAAGTTGAGCTGATACAAACATTTTCCTTTAGCATCATATGACAGAAATAGCGACAATGCTGATTTTATATGAACAAATTCTTAACAAAAGGCCTAGTCTTGTTTATGGCGCTTGTTTCCATCATGGACCATTTATAAATTCCATATCACTACATGATGGGCAAAATTCCTATGGTTCAGAAACATTGTCAATATAAATATAAAGATGTACAACAAACCATTACTAATTAAAAGAGGAAGGAAATCACTTTATACCTTGGGGCTTCATACTTTGTAGGCAACCCGCAGAAAATTAACCCTGCATCTCTAAGTTGTTGTACAAAATTCCAAGGTTCAGTACTCGTATAGCCAACCAAAATGTGAATATAAACATAACGTACTAAAGTTAGAAAGATTCAGCAAGTGTAGAACAATTTGATAAGCAGCCGAATTACTCCTTGGGATTCCTCTTGTGATCTGATAATGAATTGGGTGAATTAACCTGTAACAGTAATGAATTGGGTGAAGAAACTGTAACAATTACAGATGCAACAAACCCAGTTTGTAATCAAATGTAATTACAATCTACCGAATTCCTTCTGATGAAAGTATCATAAAGACCAAAACAAATGGTACCTATTTGCCCAAGCCAATCGATACTTCTGCAATATGATATGTTTATTATCTTTTACCTGCAAAGTAGAAAATAAGAACAACGAAGATAAAACAGAAAATCAGAATAAGAATGAGGTGAGAGATTACTTATAAAACAAAAAATAAGCAATAAAGATTTTACAGATAAAAATAGAGCAGTGCTTGATATGCTTCAGTTAGGATTAATTATGTCAATGGTGAACACATAACCTGTTTCTGACTTCTGAGTATCCTGTCAATGGAACTCCCTTTCCTAGCAGAAACATCATTTCAACCAATCAATACGGATGAACTCTTAGATTTCAACTCATTCTTTTCTTAACCCAGATCCTGAGAACAAAAAACTTAATGAGACTTTTCTTTTATCAAATCAGTTACAAATCCCATACACACAAATTTAAAAACAAAATCAACGGATAATTTGAAACCCTAGATTGGATCTGGGTTATATGGAAAGTAAGAAGCAAATTGCATACCTTTTGAACCCTATATTTGATCCTGGTTAAGTGGAAAATAGGAAATAAATTGCATAGCTTCCAACCGAAACAGCATGTTGAACCCTAAATTATCAATGGAAGACATTAATATCTTAACATCAAATGGATTTTTATGTCAGCTGTCAGTAGAAAATATATAAGAGAATTAGTTTTTAGGGGGAAACTGAAATTAAGGATGGGAGAGGAATGAATCGTGGTGAATTGAGAGTGATAAGAATGCGGTTCGTTCAAATACATTACGTGGGTAGTACTGCTGATAGAACGTACCATAGTTGTTGGTGCAAGTATGTAATTCGAACAAATTTCTACTTTGTGGGGCGCAAGAGTGAATCATAGGGCTTAATTTCACAATACTCAAACCACAGTTGTACACGTAGGATTATGGTGATGAGAATTCAGCATTGAATTTTAATTATCATCTAATTAGATAGATAGATTAGATAGATTTTGTCCTACGGACTCTGGTGGCATATAAATAACCATTTTAATCTCCACTTTGAATATACTCAAGACCTGATAAATGAAAACAGAAAATTCTCCCATCATCATTTTACTTGTCTATACATTTTCTAGTTTAGCCTAGTACGTAATTAATGTCTCGTATTAGTACTCTGATATATTTTGTACAGCTATACCATATGATTGACGTGAACTAATCTGAAACGTAAAGGAGTCGAACAATATCATTTCATAAAACGTTATCGGCACGAATTGCTCGCGATAATGGAACACATATCTCTACTAAATCGTCAACTCCATTAGCCCGGAGATACTTGTGGAGTCTACATTGATGGAAGAGAAAAATATATTGTTTCTCCTTTTTACTTCTATGTTTCAATTAAAATCACTTAACTAAACATGGTGTTCACTGTCAAGGCAGGTGGAAAGTTGTTCTTTTCTTCTTGGACTCAACAACACAACCTTTGTCAAGGAATCCTCTTGCAAAACTACCATAGTAAGATGAGGAAGAAGACATTCTTGACAACCCAGAAGCCAACCTAGAGTATGCGTACGTGACTTTCATAACTCAATAGGTTGATATTTAAGGATCTCTTAGGAAAGGAATTCTAAAGCCCAAAAGGGACTTTTGCAACTAAAGACTCGAAAAGTTCCATAACCCAGGAAAGCAATTTTGAGCATAGTTGAAGCAAGAAACAAGATTCAAAAGAAGACTTCCTAAGAAAATGAGAAGACACTTTAGAGACAAACAATACTTTAAGCACAATAAGTCTGCAATAAAAAGCTTAGCTATGGACGATAAGAAAATAACTCAACTTAACAGACACACATGCCAAAAGTATACCTGAATATTAACACATCTTACTCAACAGGGTTTTTATGAGTAAGCTCTTCAACCCTTGTGATTAATGAGCACAAGTATGAGCCACAAGCTCATCAAGAGATTTGTGTTTATGGTCAAGTCTCTTTTTCCTCCTGAATCTAGAGAGGGACTCCTTTTTATGTGAGAAATTATCATAAAACTTACTGTCATCAAAATATGAGACATAGTTTGAGTTCTTACCAGAAGAATATAGGTTTGAGGAGGAAGACAACCTGTTGACGAATTCTTTATACCCTTCAATTATCTTTTTCACATTATCTCTCATTTCATCAATTTTTCTTCTTTCTTTTGAACTACCTTTCTCAACCGGAGCAACGTTATTTCCAGAGACCACGACACGATCTTCCTTTAGACGATGTTTATTAAGACGTCTGTTTTGTTCTTGAGTGTTCGAGGAACTCATTGAACTGATTTTCCTGGTAACACACACAGGGTAGGTACGAAAACCAATTGGTTTAGTCATACGAATGTTAGTTACACCTTTAAGAATTAAATCTAAGGTGTGTTGAAGTTGAACCAAATAGTTTTTCTTCAACCTAGAGGTTCCCTTTCGTTTAACAGAATTATTTGTCTCACAGACAAGACATACTTTCTGATCATCAGAATGGTTAGATAGTACAATCTTAATATCATCGTTAAAAGGTTTTTTCCCTCCATTTGATGTGCAACATCCTTGAGTGATGGTGACTTCAGGCACATCCGTTTTACTAGAAGGTGCTTCCTTTTTTACTTCTGAGCATGAACCATCTTTAGTTGTGTCAGAAGTACTTGGCATATTAGATTGCTTTGAGCATCCTTGAATAGAGAGCTTCCCCAAGCGATGATCAATTTCCAAGGCATCTCTTCTGAGGCTATCTTCAAGAGACGTACACAAAGAATGAGCTTCAGAATTACCTTTGGGTTTGCAATCTCTTATTACACCAAGTAGAACATTGACATGGTGCTTCAACCGATTGAATCTATCAGCTTGGATTCTAACAATATTTAGAATCAATTCACTCTCTTCAGCTGAATCTCGTTCATTAATGGAGAAGCTCTCAATTGAAGGGTAATCGGGAACACACATGTCAGTGTTAGTCTGTCTCGTCAGTACAGAAGGTTCATCTATATTCGAGATTGTAGAAACCTTCTCTTTAATAGAGTTAGACGAGATAGAACTTTTATTTCTGGTGACGCGTTTATCATAGATATTACTCTTGTCCATAGAGCCAGATCGCTACAAACACAGACTTGTAAGGTCTTAAACGTGTTTGCGTGCTCTGATACCAATTGAAAAGCAGGGGTCTAACAACAACACCCAATATTTATCTTAGCAATCTATATGGACTAACTCCAATATACTTTGCTAGAGAATCAACTAGACAGTCATACTCAATCTAGATTAAAGTATATCAAGGAGTTAATATCTCTCTCTTGTATTGATTTACTCGAGCTAATAGAAATCAGCGAGTCTTTAATCAAACACAAGGAATAACTTGGATGGTACCAAAGACCAATATCCAAGGATCAATCAATGACAATCAACAACCAATGGTTGGATTACTCTAATTGATGATCTAATGCACAACCTGTATTATTTAAATTATAAAGATAAAACAATAAAATGCGGAAATTGAAATAACAAAGACACAAGAAATTTTGTTAACGAGGAAACCGCAAATGCAGAAAAACCCCGGGACCTAGTCCAGATTGAACACATACTATATTAAGCCGCTACAGACACTATCCTACTCCAAGCTAACTTCGGTCTGGACTGTAGTTGAACCCCAATCAGTCTCCCACCGATCCAAGGTACAGTTGTACTCCCTACGCCTCTGATCCCAGCAGGATACTGCGCACTTGATTCCCTTAGCTGATCTCACCCACAACTAAGAGTTGCTACGACCCAAAATCGCAGGCTTTGACAATAAACAAATCTGTCTCACACAGACAAGTCTATCAAAGTATTAATCTGTCTCCCTCAGATAAACCCTAAAGGTTTTGTTCCGTCTTTTGATAATAATCAAGGTGAACAAGAACCAATTGATAATCCGGTCTTATATTCCCGAAGAACAGACTAGAGTTATCAATCACCTCACAACAATCTTAATTGTATGGTAGCGAAACAAGATGTTGTGGAATCACAAACAATGAGACGAAGATGTTTGTGATTACTTTTTATATCTTGCCTATCGGAGATATCAATCTCAAGCCAATCAATCTGATTGTACTCGTATGATAGAATATGCAAAATCAGATCACACAACTACGATAAAAGTAGTATCGGTCTGGCTTCACAATCCCAATGAAGTCTTTAAGTCGTTAACATGGTTTTAGAAGAATAAAACCGAAGGTTAAAGGAGAAAAGACTCTAGCACGCAAACTAGTATCACACGTAAGGTGTGGGGATTAGTTTTGCACAATGCTAGATATCTCCTTTATATAGTCTTTCAAATCAGGGTTTTGCCTTGGTAACAAAGCAATCAATATCCACCGTAAGATGAAAACCTGATTTAGATTCAAGCTAATATTTCTCAACCGTTAGATCGAAAACTTAGCTTGTTATACACACTTGACAATGCACGTTTCTAGGTTTGTTAACCGTACCCAAACGTATGCACTTGTTGGTTCAACAATAGTTAACCAAATGGTTAGCTATATGAGTATTTCATTTCAACCATGTTCTTCTTCACCATAACTAGTCCAAATGACTTCAATATTAACTAGTTACAGAGTTGTTAAATTGCAAGAAAATCTCATGTACTACACAAGACACAATTGAAGCAAAGATGATTTGATTCAGTTGAATCAGTTCATGAACTTTTATAGCCACGGTTTGCAAACTGCATTCCTTAGTCTTTTTAAGTTTAAGTTTAGAAATCATCTTCAGATATATAACCTTCTTAAGTTCGCACACTAGGTTCGCGGACTTAAGCAACCGGGCAGAGTTTACAAACTCCAGCAGAAAATCTCGGCAAAAGACCTTCCGCCGGTTCGCGGGCTGGTACTCACACAACTAGTTTTTCAACTCCAGCAGAATTTCTCGGGATGAGATGTTCGGCAGTTCGCGGACTTGGCAACAAGCCATTCTTCTGGTTTCTCTTGATCAACAAAGTTCGGACTTTGGTTCAAGGGATAGGACTTATGCACATATCTGTTTCCACAACAATGCTTATGTCCATCATTGGTTATGTAATCTAAACTCTCATTCCAATCATTGAAACATTCTTAGAGGACGTTATATTAGTTGTTACACCATTTCTCTTCAAAGTAATTTTCAAGATGATTGAAACATACTAGGTAAATATAAACTTGATCGAAGCGAAAAGCTTACCAACACATATTTCGAGATATAGATAGGCGATGTATACTCGGCTCGAAATACCAAATGTGTA
The DNA here is from genome assembly GCF_003573695.1 of Papaver somniferum. Lineage (NCBI taxonomy): Eukaryota > Viridiplantae > Streptophyta > Magnoliopsida > Ranunculales > Papaveraceae > Papaver > Papaver somniferum. The sequence continues at coordinate 140,190,594 of NC_039362.1, forward strand.
TAATCCAAGTCTATATATATAGCATACGACTTCTTGTCTCAAAGAGTAGGAGATAGAGTAGATAGACTTTTGAGTGACAGATAAATTCAAGTCTTCACATACCTTTTTGTCGAGAAGTTCCACCGGTTCCTTGAGTAGTTCTTCTACTTGTATGATGAATCGCCATGAAGTCCTTGAGCTCAACTACACTTTCTATCCTAGTCGGAGACTTAGCTATAATAGACTAGAAATCAAGACTTATAGTTTTGATCACTAACATTGACAAACATACTTGAGATGACAACGCATGCGAGTTCGACCGAGCAATGCTCTAACAGAGAGTATAGGCGCCTGCTCAATATTGCCAACATGAGGAAAGAATCGTACGATAAGCTGATGGCGAACATTGCTCAAGCTAGTAAGGATTTGATAGTCGCTCGGTCGACTGCTGAGGAGGTGAACTCGCGCCTTGTCCAGAAGAAGTCGGAGCTGGCTGCTTTGGATGTTTGATCTTCTTCTTTTATTTTGTTATGTATGAGTGGCTTGTGAGCTATAACTTTCTTTGGTTTTGGTTTTGGACACGTGTTTTGACGGTTTAATTTTTATTATTATGGTGAAGTGACAATTAATATGGTATTTTTATATGTTCCTATAAATAGGGGTTGGATGATATACTTTGATTATTATCATTCTTGATCCTCTTTTCTCGTATTTACGTGCAGGTTTCATTGATGGCTCGTCAGCTTCACGGTTATGTTTTATCAGTGGCCCCTGTGCCATCATTAGTTGTTCCTTATGAGAAGGGATTTGAGATGGCTCGCTTATTACTGGTGAAAGCCGAGGTAGAAGTACTTAGAGAAGTTAGGGCTGTGAACAGGGCGACTATCCGCGCACAGTTCGATGAGCAACATGAAACTTACTCATTTACCCGCAAAGGGCAATCGTCCGGACGAGTAATCGAAAGAGTTCGGCGCGTATTAGATGATACCATTTCTGCTCGGAACAAGGCCGAGCGACTGTTTCAAGAATCTCTCCTTATGATGACTGATATCGATAAGGCCATAGCCGACTGTCATGACTTTATCGCACAACAAGCAGGTCATAATCTTCGTGGGTGCGTCATGACTCTTTGTTCAGTGTCCGCTAGTATCCATCCTACTGACAAGAAGGCGGAGTTAGCGCGTTTGCTGATCTTGAAAGACGAAGTAGGGATGCTACAGACTCACCGTCTCATTGTTCTGGATAAAGCACGGAAGGCTTGCGAAGATCACGAGGAAACGCTTACCATGGCTCGAAAGACTCTTCTGTCAGTTGATGTCATGGCTCAAATTCATGATGTGCATAGAGAAGTTCATGAGGCTTATGCCATGTCTACTACTCAATATAATGAAGTGCTTTTAATGATGAGAGATTTAGATGAAGACATCATGTATTGTCGCTCTCTTATAACTGGACGTTCATGAATAGTAGTAGTGATCATCATTCCATTTTATTTTTTTTGATGTGCGGAACATTAATTGTGTTAGGTAAAAAATTTCTATAAATAGTAATATCTAAGTTTATTTTGTGTGTTTAACTCATGGCTAGTCGTGTTAGATTAATGCTACGGAAAATGAATCATTTGTCCAAATATTTTTAAAACATGGTTCAAATGAACGAGTAAAAATTATTATGGGTGCAATGGACACCAAAAAAATAACAAGGATGAAACTGGATTCATCCTGACTTAAACTTAAAAAATAGCAAGGATGAAACTGGATGCATCCTGATATAAATTAAAAAGAAGAAAAAGTATTTAAAAATGGGTAGGATGAAACTGTTTACATCATGGCTATTTTTACATTTTTGTCCATTTAAATAGTATCAAAATCTAAATGTCTTTTTCACCCAGAAATTGTTGATTTTGGTCTTTTTAACCAATTTTGTGTTAATGCTATAGGTCAATTTTCTTAATCGTCTTTTAAAAGTGATGTGTATTGCGCGAGATAGATTTAGTATTGAGAACTCTCATTGGCATGGGCAGGTAGTTGTTGCAGATAATTGTGTGATGAGCATTTTCCATGCGGGTGGTCTCCCCTCTGAGTCTTTACTACAGTATCGTGGTTTCTGCCGCCAGCGGCGTTTGACTACTCATTTTCAATGTAATGTATTGAGGAGGATCAGTCTGTGAGATCCATCGAAGTGGCGCTTTCCGATGTTCATGGATTACTTCGTTCATTATCCTAAGTGTTTTTTCTTTTTGTCTATATATATGCCATTGTTGAGTACTTGAGCTGAGTACTTGGAATGTTGTTTCGAAGTGACGATGATGAATTCAGTTGATGAAATTGCTCTGTTCTTGAGGAAGCAGAGGTTAGAACTGCTGCAAGCTACTGTGAATGGGTGTTCCTGGCTTGTTCGAGAGCAAGAAGAGATCTTTGAAGCGAGCCAAGCTCAATATTTCTACTTAATGGACGTGTACATAGATTTATTGAGCGCTTATCGGGTTGATCCTTCTGTGGAGAAGGCTATGGCTTCTGCTGAGGCAGCTAAAGTATTCTCTGTCGCCCGTGTTCGTATGGAATCTGAGGAGGATGAGTTAGCTGTTGCTCGTAACCGGCTACATCGTGCCCGGGTGTCATTAGATTTTTGCTTGTCTAAGTATCCTTGAAATGTATTCGACGTGTATTATGTTTGATCAAAGAATTCTGTCGGGTATTATGTTTGTAAGCTTTGACTTTGTTATACACTGTTTATAATTAAGAGGGTTCTTCTCCTCCTCCCTTTTTTATTTTCATACTTTTATTTTGTGCATGTGTTTTGTCAATTCTGGTCAATGTGGTGATGTGTTGGTTTTCTTCACTTAATCGTGACCTTGGCTAATGAAGTCATGTGCGGAACTTGGTCAGTATTACGGTGTTTACTATGCTTTATGGTCATATGCGAGACCTGGCCATGCTCCTAGCTTGCTTGGTGTGTTGTAATAAATTGGACGCAGAACTTAATCAATCTTGCGCCTATTGGTATATTTGATTACTCATGGTCATGCACGGAACTCAGCCATGCTCCTGGCTTATCTAATGTACTTCATTGAGACATACTCAGAGCCTAGTCGACTTTGCGATTATTAGTATACTTCATTACTCATGGTCATGCACGGAAACTAGCCATGCTCCTGGCTTATCTAGTGTACTTCATTGAGCCATACACAGAGTCTAGTCGACTTTGCGACTATTGGTGCACTTCATTGCTCATGGTCATGCACGGAACCTAGCCATGCTCCTGGCTTATCTAGTGTACTTCATTCAGCCATACACAGAGCCTAGTCGACTTTGCGACTATTGGTGCACTTCATCACTCATGGTCATGCACGGAATCTAGTCATGCTCCTGGATTATCTAGTGTACTTCATTAAGCCATACACAGAGCCTAGTCAACTTTGCGACTATTGGTGCAATTACTCATGGTCATGCACGAAACCTAGCCATGCTCCTAGATTATCTAGTGTACTTCATTGAGCCATACACAGAGCCTAGTCGACTTTACGACTATTTGTGCACTTCATTATTTATGGCCATGTGCAGAACCTAGACATGCTCATGGCTTATCTAATTTATCAGATTATAATTTTAGACGCAAGAGATCAATATATAAATATATTTCATAAGCTATTTATTCAAGCCATCCGGCGTACAATTGAGATATTACGCATAATAATCTTTTAACCATTTACCATTGACAGGGGTATTGATTCGAAATCCATTCATTCGCTTGAGGTGGTAATATCCACTTTCGACAGCATCATTGATCAGATAAGGACCTTCTCAATTAGCGACAAACTTTCCATCTTTCGAGTTTCGTTGAACATGCGATGCAATTTTAAGGACTATGTCATTCTTTAAGAAGACTCGTTCTTTTACCTTTTGGTTATAGTATTTTACCGTCCGCTGTCAGTATTTGTCCGCAAAGCGTTCCGAGCGACTGATCTCATCCGAAGTTGTTAAGCTAGCCATTGCTACTCATGCTGATGGGATCGCTATTTCTGCTGGTAGGATAGCATCTTCTCCATACACTAGAGAATATGGTGATGCTCCTGTGGAACTTCTCTTAGATATGCGATATGCCCATAGTGCAAGTTCCAATTGTTCATGCCAGCTCCTGTGATGATCATAAACTAAGCGACTTAATATCCTCAACAGTGTCTTGTTAGTTGCCTCAGCTTGCGCATTTCCCTGTAGGTAATAGACAGTTGAGGTGTGGAACTTGATCCCATATTTATCTAACAGTTCCTTAACATATTTGTTGATGAATGAAGACCCATTATCCGATCGGATGATCATTGTTAATACCCAAATTTCGGTTTAGTTCCTACCCGTCCTAGCTATTGCGCATGACCTCACAATACCAATAATAGTAAGAGAGAGAGAGTTTCCTTTCCATTGTACCTTTTCCTTCCTTATATAGGCTTTCTTAAAAACCCCTCTTTTTGTGATATCATGCCACATGTCCCAAGCCTCCTTAATTACTGCTAATGCCATTCCTTAACATAACCTCTTCTTTCTTTGTTAATTCCTCCTTTGTCCTTCCACCCTTTATGGGTATCTTTTATGTGGGCTTGGGTTTAGTCCCCAAGTCCTTACATCTTGACCCAAGTTTATCCCTACTATTTTAGGGCATCCCCAACCCACTAGGGGTGTTATTTTTCATGTATCAACATTAGTCCCCTGGCTATTGGGTTAGTCGTCAGACGATCCAATAGCAAACTCCTTTCATACATTATTATTTTTAGGTACCTCGTGTCATTGAGGGTAGGACGGTTGTTGGAGCATTTATGGCGCTTTCTTCTTTATATAGAAACACCGAACTTCCAAACTAATCAATTTCAGTTCTTTCCTTTGTATTCGTTGCCTAGCAATTCACATAGATGGCTCACTCTCTTCACGGGTACGTATTAACTCTATCACCAGTTCCTGCGTTAGTCTCGATGTTCAAAGATTTGGAATTAACGCGCCTGCTACTAGTGGAGGTTGAGATCGAGATGCTTTGCAGTCATAGGTCGGCTGGTAGGGCTTCTGCACTCACTCAGCTTGCAGAGTGCCTTGAGGCGCGCCAGGCCGCTGATGAAACTGGACGATTGACATCCGCGCTCCAGCATGCCTTGGATGATGCCGTTACAGCGCGTAATGTTGCCGCCTCGTTACTTACTGAATCCCTGATAATGAAAGAAACCATCGGGTATGCCATTTCTGATTGCCGCTCGCACATCTCCGTTCATGCGGCTCCGCGCCTCCTTGGTCATACTTTGTATTTGACTGGTGTTTCTGCGGTTGTGAATCCGTCTTATCTCAGGGATGAGCTTGCACGTTTATTGATACTGCGGGAAGAGATAGGTGTATTGCGCGATTTCAGATAAACCCGTCGGGATCGTGATGAGCATGAGGGCACTCTTGCATTGGCTCGCGGGGCGAAGGATAAGGGGAAGATCATTCGAGATATCCATAAACTATTGAGTGATGTCGATTGGGGATTGTCTCGAGCCAATATCCAATGTGATGAGAGTAGGCTCAGGGCGACGGCCGTGGATACGGACATTTTTCATTGTCGCGCGTTGACGGACAGTTGAACTACGCGTTGTTTTTTCAGTTTTCCTTGTTTATTGTTCTTTTCTGATCAACAAATCGCCAGCATCGCCAATTCTCTTCATGGGTATATTGTAGCCTTGGAACCCATTCCCATGTTAGTCTCGGAAACGTTTAAGCGGGACGAGCTGAAACGACTTCTGCTCGTAAAAGCCGAGATTGAAGAGCTTCGGGCCCAGATAAAGATGAATAGGGATGCTAAACGCGCGATTTTCAGGGCACAGTATGAGGTGTACCAAGCTGCTCAGCAAGCCGAATCGTCCGGTCGGGTGTCGTTGGAGATCCAGCGGGCATTTGATGAGGCTGTTACTGCTCGTGATGTGGCCAATCAATTGTTCGCAGATTCCCTGATGATGGTAGCTACTATGGATCGCGCCATCTCAGATTACCATCTTTGGATCTCTCATCAGGGGGGCTTACCACTTCTTGGGCATACCCTGACCTTAGCAGTTGCATCCACGCTTGTATCTTACTCTTATCTCGAGGACGAGTTGGCTCGTTTATTGATTCTGAAGGAGGAAGCGGGTCTACTGTGGACGCTCAGGTTGATTCATCAGGATAAGGTGCGCAAGGAATACGACGATCATGAGGATACTCTTTCAGTCGCCCGTGGGGCCGGGGCTGAGAGTGATATTACTCAGGACATCCTTAAATTGGTGAATGAAGCTGATCAGGATTTCCGTTTGGCTACTACGCAATGCGACGATGGCTGTTTGATGGTGGAGGCTTTGGACGCGGACATTGCTCGTTGTCGGGCATTGATAGCTGGGTAGGTTGTGTGTCCCTTTGTGGGATGTCTTCAATTATCTAGTTCTTTTGTGTGTTGTTTGTGTTTTTTTTTTTTTTTTTTGAATTGGTATAAGTGATCTTCGCTTTTTAATTTGAAATATGTTGTCTGTTTGTATAGCAGGGGGTTACTGGGTGGAGTGGACGTTTGCTGAACGCACTTACTCCTTCCCCCCCCCCCTCTCTTTTTTTGTGAGGATGGTGAGGGGACGTTTTCTAAATGCACTGTTTCCCTCCTTTTTATGCAGAGATTCCTTTATTTCAAGGATATTGGGTGGGGCGGGCATTGGTTAAACGCGCCTACTCTCTCCCCCCCTTTGTCCTTTTGTTTCAAGGATACTGGGCGGGGCGGATGTTGGTTAAACGTGCCTACTCCCCCCCCCCCTTTTGTCCTTTTGTTTCAAGGATTTGGGTGGGGCGGGCGTTGGTTAAACGCGCCTACTCCCCCCCTTTTTGTTCTTTTGTTTCAAGGGTTTTGGGTGGGGCGAGCATTGGTTAAAACACGCCTAATCCTCCCCTTTTTTTCCTTTTATTTCGATGGTTTTGGGTGGGGCGGGAGATGGTTAAAACGCGTCTAGTCCTTTCCCTTTTTTTCCTTTTATCTCAAGGGTTTTGGGTGGGACGGGCGCTGGTTAAATGCGCATGCTCCCCCCCCCCCTTTTTCCTTTTATTTCAAGGGTTTTGGATGGGGCGGGTGTTGGTTAAACGCGCCTACTCCCCCCCCCCCCCCCCCCCCTCTTTTTCTTGCCTCGAAATTTATCGGTTAACCAGGCGCCTTTGGATGCCCTGAGACTCTTTTGAAGAATTTGAGACTTTTGCAGGATTTTCCAGTCGATCAGGCGTCTTTGGCTGTCCTGAGAATCTTTTAAAGAATTACAGTCAATCGGGCGCTTTTGGTTGTCCCGCGGCTTTGTATAATGTGTTAGTCGATCAGGCGCCTTTGGCTGCCCTGAGACCTTTTGTAAAATTTGTCAGTCGATCAGGCGTCTTTGGCTGCCTTGAGACCTTTTTGTAGAATTTGTTAGTCGATGAGGTGCCTTTGGCTGCCCTGAAACTCTTTTGAAGAATTACAGTCAATCGGGCGCCTTTGGCTGTCCCGCGGCTTTGTATAATGTTTTAGTCGATCAGGCGCCTTTGGATGCCCTGAGACCTTTTGTAGAATTTGTCAGTCGATCAGGCGTCTTTGGCTGCCCTGAGACCTTTTGTAAAGTTTGTTAGTCGATCAGGCGCCCTTGGCTACCCTGAGACCTTTTGTAAAGTTTGTCAGTCAATCAGGCACCCTTGGCTGCCCTGAGACTTTTTGTAGAATTTGTCAGTCGATCAGGAGCCCTTGGCTTCCCTGAGACCTTTTGTAAAGTTTTTCAGTCGATCAGGCGCCCTTGGCTTCCCTGAGAACTTTTGTAGAATTTGTCAGTCAATCAGGCGTCTTTGGCTGTCCTGAGACCTTTTGTAAAGTTTGTCAGTCAATCGGGCGCCCTTGGCTGCCCTGTGACTTGTTGTAGAATTTCAGTCAATCGAAAGCATGTTGTTTTTTTCTTGCAACTTACTTTATTTATCAAGGAGGGCGTTTACATGGCATGACTCATATGCAAAATTTCTTCAAGCATTTGCCATTGATGGGCGTCTTAACTTTAGTTTCGTTCATGCGTCGAAGCTTGTAGTATCCGCTTTCTGCCGCCTTTCTTATTGTAAAAGGGCCTTCCCAATTTGCCGCGAATTTTCCGGCACTGGCATTCCTTTGTACGTGCAGGGCGATTTTCAAGACTAGCTCACCGAACTTGGATGTCCTCTCTTTTACGCTCTGGTTGTAGTAGTTAGCTGCCCGCTTTCTGTAAGCTTCCGCGAACCTTTCTTCCCGCGTTCTTATTTCCTCTATTGTGTCTAAATGGGCAAAGCGGCTCACTTCATCAAGCGTGGTATGGCTAGCCACTGCTACTCTCGCGGATGGGATTGCTATCTCTGCAGGTATAATTGCGTCTTCTCCGTAGACCGGTGAATAAGGGGATGCGCTGGTGGAACTTCGTTTATAGATCTATATTCCCAAAGTGCCAAAGACAGCTATTCGTGACATTCCCTATGGTGGTCATGCAGTAGCCTACTGAGGATGCGGATGAGGGTTTTGTTCGTTGCCTCCGCCTGCCCATTTCCCTTGGGGTAATAAGGGGTAGACGTGTGAAGTCTTACATTGTATTAGCAGAGTAGATCGATCACATCCTTTTTCACAAATGATTTTGCGTTATCTGCCCTGATTATCATAGGCGCACCGAATCTGCAAATGATGTGCTCTTTGATGAACGCGGCTATTATAGCTCCAGCGTAGTCTTTGAGGGGTATAGCTTCAACCCATTTTGACGCGTATTCCGTGGCGGTGATTATGTACTTGTGTCGTCTCGAGAATATTGGGTTGATCGGACCTATGAGATCGAGCCCCCAACTATGAAATGGCCACGACGTTACTATGCTATGCAATAGTGCGTGAGGCGCCTGGATTAAATTCCCATGTTTCTGGCACCGCAGGCATCTTCGAGCGTGTTCCGCGGTGTCACTTTCCATGGTAGGCCAGTAAAACCCTCCTTCATACAGTTGTAGAAACAGCTTTCGCATCCCTTGGTGTTCTGCGTCGTGAGATCGGGTCATGACTTCCATTGCTTCTTGATTCGACAGGCATCACAACGCGGTGTTACCATAGCTTTTCCGGTAGAGCACGCCTTCATGGATGAAGAAACGCGACGCCCTTCTCTGTATTTTTAGAGCCGTTTGTCTGTCGTTAGGAAGTTTCCTGTGCTGGATGAAATCAATGTAAGGCTGTCTACAATCTACTTCCTCGCCGTGCAGACTTCCGCAGGCTGTGGCGGAGCTTGAAAATAGGCACAACTATCCTGGAGTGTTGCTGCTTGAGCTGAAATGTTTGGCCAATACGCCCATCGTCTGAAGCTTTCTGTATAAGTGGACAGCGCCGGTCTGTCCACATGTCTCCGCGTGTAATCCTTGCAGCAGCTTCTCTGCTTCCCTTTTATTTACGCATCTCGCAAGGGATCCTCTGGACGCCCGGTAGTACAACGCGCCTTGAATCATCACAATTATTTTAGAGCTTGGGTGGGGATCACCCTCTTTTCATTTATCCGCGTCAAATCATCGATGTATACTTTTCTCCAATCATACGCCTCCTCGAAGGACAAGTCTTCCTTCCACGTACTAGGTCACCCTCTTCTTTGTATTGTGACCTACCCTCTTCTCCATATTTTAAATGTACTTTGCTCGCCAGGGTTGCCAGGGAATCCGCGTGTTTATTTCCACCCCTGCCGTATGGTCTAAAGTTGATCTCGTTTGACTCATTAGTCTTTGGGCTTCCGCTCGGTAAGGTGCCAGGTGTGGTTCTTTGACGAAAAATTTTTCGTTCACTTGATTCGTAACAACCGAGAATCGCCTTTGACTTCAACACTTCCGAGGTTGAGCTCTTTTGCCATTTGGAGTCCTAGAATTAGGGCTTCATACTCTGCTACATTATTACTGCATGAGAAGTCCAGCTTGAATGAATATGAGAATATTTCTCCCTGTGGGGTTTCGAAGACCACTCCCGCTCCTCTGACAGATCCGTAGGAAGATCCATCAAAGAACATGGCCCAGGGTTTGTCAGTGTCTGCATCCGCGACTTCTCTAGGTATATACTCGTGTACTTCATCGTCTCCTGCTCCTGGGAACATAGCCATAAGGTCAGCTATTGCTTGTCCTCTTACGGCGTTTGACTGCTGGTATTTGAGCTCGAATTCCGACAATTGAAGCAGCCATCGGGCGGTTCTCCCTGTAAGTACCGGCTTCGAAGCTAAGTACGCTATCGGGTTCGCTGCTGCCACCACAATGGTTTCGTGTGTTAAGAGATAGGGGCGCAGTTTTTGGTTCGCGTATATGAAGTCTAAACACGCCTGCTCTACACGCGGATATCTCAGTTCCGCATCGTGTAAGACCCGACTCACGTAATAGATGGGTGATAGTTCAGTCCCCTCCATGTCTTGCGCGAGAACTGCACCAATCTCCAAGCTGGTAAACGTTGTGTAGAGGTAAAGAGGGACCCCGCGTATAGGAGGTATAATGATCTTGGGGCTAACAAGACATTGCTTCAGCTTTTCGAATGCGGCGCATTGCGTTTCTTCCCACTCGAAGGGTACACCTTTTTCAGCAACTGAAGGAATGCAGTCATCAGTTGTGCTAAACCAGGTACGAAGCGGCGTATGTACGATATTCGTCCTATAAAAGCTTGCAGCTCTCTGGTGTTTGTTGGTGCGTCATTGTTGCGATTGCTTCAACCTTGCTTGGATCCACTTGAATTCCTTCGCTGGTCACTACAAAGCCCAAGAATTTTCCATACGTGACCCCAAAGGCGCACTTGAGAGGGTTCATTTTGAGTTTGAACTTTCTGCACCTTTCGAAGGCCATCACTAGGTGAGAGATGTGGTCCTCCGCCTCTTGTGTCTTGACTACGATGTCATCAACGTATACTTCTATTGTTTGATGCAACAGATCGTGAAATATGGAAGTCATAGCGCGCTGGTATGTGGCACCATCATTCTTCAATCCAAACGTCATTACTACGTAATAGAAGTTGGCGCATGGGGTTTGGAAGGCGGTCTTCTTTGCATCCACTGGGTCCATCTTCACTTGGTTATATCCTCTGAAGCCATCCATGAAAGAGTACCTCTTCTTTTTCCCAGTTGTGTCCAACGCCATGTTAATGTTCGGCAACGGGAAGTCGTCTTTCGGGCAAGCGCGGTTTAAATCTCTATAATCCACATAACACCTGAATTTTCCATTTTTCTTGGTTACCGGTACGATGTTAGCCAACCAAGTGGGGTGTTGTATTGGCTTTATGAACTTGGCTTTGAGCAGCCGTTCTACTTCCCCCTTTATTGCGAGGGCGGTTGCTCTAGGAAACTCGCGACTTCTTTGCTTCACAGGTTTGAACTCAGGCGATACCCAAGATTATGCATCACGAGATTTCTATCTAAACCCAGAATTTCATCATAGTGGTAGGCGAAGACATCCTTGTATTCTTTGAGTAGCGTGATCAATGCTTCTCTCTCCTCTTGATCCAGACTTTTGCTTATCATGATGGGACGCTTATCTTCTTGTGTTCATATGTTAATTTCTTCCATCTCATCCACAGTGAGGTTCTTTGGTGTTCTCTCATAGTCAGTATTTATAGTGACGCTTGCTAACTGATCGCATAGTTCTTGGTCATCAATCGTGTTATAGGGAAGTTCGGCCAGGTTTTGGTTTGCATCTTCATCGGGAATCTCCGCTTCACTCATTAACTCGTCAGCATGGTTTTGCTCACTCGCGGGTATTCCCTTGGTTAATTGATATAACCGGTACACATGTCCTCCATCAGGCCTGGAGAAGCGTTGGAAACTAGGTTCTTCGCCCTGCTTTCTCTTCATTTCTGTTGGTCACACCATCCTTGACGGGCTGAACACAGATTTGGTTGGTTCCGCTTTCTCAACTTCTTCCCACTTTGGCAGTGGGGTGAGTTGGACCTCAGGAACTTCACCCTCCTTTCTCGGCTCATTATAGAAAACCGCATCCGCCATGTATGCTTCTTTCGGTTCGAAATGGTTGCTCGTGGAGGGGATTTGATACTGCTTGCCTCCTATGTTGGTTTTTACGCATTACTGGTATGTTGACGCAACCACCTTGTGATGGAGTATCCAGCCTCGCCCGATTAGTACGTGGAAGGTGGTATCATCTTCTAGAACATAAAAAGGCGTGGTCCCTCGGATAGGACCGACCTTCATTGCTAGGTTAACGATTCCAATAGTTGTTTGGGAATTTCCTCCAAATCCCTTCACTATGGTGACTCGCATTCTTATCGCGGACCGTGGTATGCCTAAAATATCGAGCATGTGCGTCGAAATTAAATTTAAGGACGCGCCCCCGTCAATAAAAGCCTTCTTTAACGGCTGTCTGTTGATGTAAACAGTGAGATATATTGGTCGGAGGTGCTCTCCCGGGTAGCAGATGTCTTCATTGGTGAAAACGATTTTTTCCTTAGGGAGGATACCGCAGGGCCTTCCTGCTGCTATGGCTTTAGACGCTTCCTTGATTTGATCCTCACTAAAACCGAGTGAGTCGAAAAATTGTTGGGCCAGCACCGTCTTAGAGAATTAGTGATCCACGCCATCTGTGTTAGCGAAAGTGGGGTTTTCCACATCCAACTCACATGCTTCCTCGTCATCCAGGGTCTCCAGACATCCCCGCTTGGGTCATGATACAGCATCATCACATTATGTTAGGTTGCTTTGTTGTCCTCCGCCTTGTTCATCACGATTTCCCCTATTTGCAGCTTCTTTTGAAACATCCTCCGCAGATTAAAGCAGTCAACTATAGGGTGTTGTATCCTTCGATGGAATTTAAAATAACGCGCATCACTTTTATCGAGGGTGCTAGGATCCACCTTTGTTGGAGGCAATTGCGTTTCCTTGTTTTCTATCCATTGTTCTAGCAGTCCAACAATTTGTTCCTTGCTGCAAGGCAGAGGTGGTGGAAGTTCTTGTGCTCCCCAGCCCTCGCGACTATTGTTTGAACGAGTGTTTCTTGGCGCGGTTGATACAATATTAATTGAATTCCGCCAAACATAGTCCGAGCTTGGTTCTTCAACGCAATCAGCGATCCTTGCCGCTGCCTCCTCTAAATCTACGAACGTGGGGAAGCGAAAGTTCACCAGATTCTTTTTGAAGGATGGGGTCATTCCTCGAACGCAAATTTGTACTAGGGCTTCCTATTTAACATCTTCATGGAAATCGAGAGTGAAAAGGTGGAACCGGGCGATGTATTTTCCTATCTCTTCACCTAGGCGCTGATTGCACTTGCTCAAGTCTATGGTTGTGACCTTCCTTTTTTGCTGAATAGAACTTCCTGAGGAAAAGTGTCGACATGGCGGACCATGAATATACACTTCCTGGACTGAGGTTGTCGTACCAGGTGAATACCGTATCAGTCAATGACTTCGGAAACTCTCTCAGACATAGCTTTCCATCTGCCGCGCGATCATTCATTGTAGACAGGAATCGACTTAGGTGTTCTCTCGCGTTACCTTGGGCATTGTAGACTTTGAATTTCAGTGAAGTATAATCCTCTGGGTACTGGTATTCTATGATTTCCGAGGAGTAAGGGCTCGCCATGAAGTTGTAATTGTCTTGGTTCATAATTCTGTAATTCGCTTCTAGGTATCTTGCAATCGCCTCTTGCGTCATAGCATTGGTTCGTCTTCTACTTCTTCTTCCGCGTTTTGTGTTGTTTCTTTGACGTTTTTTCCCGCGCTGGCCATCTTCATGAGTTTTTCAGCTCTCGCTCCTTTCTCACATGTTCTTCCAATTCTTTTTGCATCTCCCCGAGGGAGGGCTGAGTGGGTGATGCTTCCTCGCTCTCGTGTTGTTTATCTCCTTCGCGCGGAGCACTTGATTTCTTCGCTTGCGTAATCGGGTCTGTCACTATACCAACTCTCTCTCTTTCTGGGTTAAGCATGGGTGTCCTCGGGCTTTCGGTTGCGCCTGAGTTAGCGCCTTCTGTATGGGTCATTTTGAACCAGGCACGAGCCTCCGGGTGTGGTCGTCAAATGTTAATACCCAAATTTCGGTTTAGGTCCTACCCGTCCTAGCTATTGCACATGACCTCACAATACCAATAATAGTAAGAGAGGGAGTTTCATTTCCATTGTACCTTGTGCTTCCTTATATAGGCTTTCCTAAAAACCCCTCTTTTATGATATCATGTCACATGTCCCAAACCTCCTTAATTACTGCTAATGCCATTCCTTAACATAACCTCTTCCTTCTTTGTTAATTCGTCCTTTGTCCTTCCACCTTTATGGGTACCTTTTATGTGGGATTGGGTTTAGTCCCCAAGTCCTTACATCTTGACCCAAGTTTATCCCTACTCTTTTGGGGAATCCCCAACTTACTAGGGGTATTATTTTTCATGTATCAACAATCATCGGTGTGCAAAATCGACAGATAATGTGCTCTTTTATGAATGCCGAAACAGTGGCTCCTGAATAATCTCGAAGGGGTGGATTCCACCCATTTCAAAGAGTATTTTGTTGCGGTAATGATATATTTATGTCGCCCGGACGATTTCGGACTTATCTGTCCAATGATCCCAACTTTGTAATGGCCATGGAGTAACTACACTGTGTAATAATGTATGGGGTGCTTGGATTAACGGGCCATGGATTTGACATTGTTGACATCTCCGGACGTGCTCAGCAGTGTCAACTTCCATTGTGGGTCAGTAAAATCCTCCTTCATAGAGCTGCAAAAAGATTTTTCGCATGCCTTGGTGTTCTGCATTGCGGGTTATGTTCATCAATTCTTGTGCCTGTTCACGCGATAAATATCGTAAGATTGTGTCTCTGTAACTGCGCCTATATAACACTCCTTCTCTGAGGAAGAAACGGGTAGCCTTCCGCTGAATCTTGAGCGCCTCTTGTCTGTCTTGTGGAAAACGCTCATATTGGAGAAAATCTATATGCGGTTGTCTCAAATCGTATGTTTCGACGTAGCACACCTCCGCTTGTTGTGGGGGCGCTTGACAGTCCTGACACGTGTATTGTATTGATGCCGCTTGTGCTGCCATGCTTGGCCAGTATATCCCCATTCTTTGAAGGCGGCGGTATAGTGACACTCCCCCAGTTTGTCCACGGGACTCCTTATGAACTCGGTTCTTGATTTCATGTTCTTCTATCCTTCCTATAAAACGCGAGAGAGCTCCTCCAGACGTCGATAATATAAGGCTTCTCGTATCATAACAAAATGTTGTAATACCTTGGTGGGAATCGTCTGCTCATCCGCCTTTCTTGTTAAGTCTTCGATGTAAGCCGTTATCCAGTCATCCTTCTGTTCGAACGCTGCGTCTTCCTTCCAGGAACTCGGGAGCGTTCTCTTCTTAACCACAACAGTCCTTTCATCCGCTTCATTTAGTTGTAATTTTTCTTCAAGCGTGGCTAAAGCGTCTGCATGTTTGTTAGTTGATCACTCGGTATGTTCGATGACGGTACTCCCTCTTTTGGATATCAATTCCTGAACTTCCACTCGATAAGGAGCCAAGTGCGCTTCTTTAACTTGGACTTCTCCCGAAACTTGGTTAGTCACCAACTTTGAATCTCTTTTGATATCGATCGCTCCTAAGTTGAGTTCCCCAGCCATCCGTAATCCCAAAATGAGCGCTTCGTACTCTTTCGTTGTTACTGCACTCGAAATCTAGCTTGAAATCATATGACAGTAGTTCATGTTTAGGGGTTTCGAATAC
Source organism: Papaver somniferum (assembly GCF_003573695.1). Lineage (NCBI taxonomy): Eukaryota > Viridiplantae > Streptophyta > Magnoliopsida > Ranunculales > Papaveraceae > Papaver > Papaver somniferum. The sequence continues at coordinate 140,206,277 of NC_039362.1, forward strand.
CATGTCGGCGCCTCCATAGGATCCATATGACGATCCATCGAAAAACATCGTCCAACGTTCTTCCGTTTCAGCTTCCGCTATCTCTCCAGGCATGTCTTCATTTATTTTTTTCGCGTCTGTTCCTGGAAAAGCATCTAATAGATCCGAAAACGCCTGCCCTCGGACTCCTCTGGCCCGCTGATATTTTAGTTCGAACTCGGATAGTTGCAGTAACCACCGCGCTGTCCTTCCTAAAAAAAATGACTTTGATGCTAGGTAAGTGATTGGATTGGCGGCTGCTACTACTATGGTCTCATGTGCCAATAAATTCGAACGCAATTTTTGTGCGGCATAGATGAGTGTTAGGCATGCTTGTTCCACTTTTGAGTATCTAAACTCCGCATCCCTTAGGTTCCAGATGACATAATAAATTGTCCATAGTTGATCATTACCTAAATCTTGCGCCAGTAAACCTCCTATGGATAATCCGGTGAATGCCGTATACAGATAAAGGGGTTCTCCTTTAATGGGTGGTCGTAAGATCCGCGCACTAATCAAGCACCCTTTGAGCTTTTGGAATGCTTGCTCCTGATCGCTTCCCCATTCATATGGTTTATGCTTCTTTAATAGTGGCAGGAAGGCGGACATCAACTGAGCTAATACGGGAATGAATCTTCGGACATATGACACTCTCAGGTTGAAAGTTTGCACTCCCTTATATTTGAAGGCATCTTCATAGTAGTAATTGCTTCAACTTTACTTGGATCTATCTTGGATCTATCTGAATCCCTTCACTGGTGACCACAAACCCTAAGAATTTTCCGGAGATAACCCCGAAGGAACATTTTGCAGGATTCATTTTTAGTTGGTATTTCCTACACCTGTCAAAGACACTCTTCAAATGCTCCAAGTGATCTTCTCGTTCTCTGAACTTTACGACAATGTCATCGATGTAAACCTCTATTATATTATGCATCAAGTCATGGAAGATAGCTACCATTGCTCGTTGATATGTACCGCCCGCGTTCTTCAGTCCAAAAGGCATCATGCCATAGTAAAAGTTCCCATATGGTGTCTGAAAGGCCGTCTTGTACGCATCTTCTAACGCCATCCGGATTTGATTGTATCCACAGAAACCATCCATAAAAGAAAGCATCCCATATCCGCATGTATTATTTACCATAATGTTTATATTTGGCATTGGGAAGTCGTCCTTTGGACAAGACCTGTTCATATCTCGGTAATCAACGCAGCATCAGACTTTGCCATTACTTTTCTCGACAGGCACAACGTCTGCCAGCCACACAGGATGCTGGATCGGTTTGATGAACTTTGCTTTCAACAGCTTCTCTACCTCTTCCTTGATCGCCAGCTCTATCTTTTCCGGAAAATTGCGGCTTCGCTGCTTCACTGGTTTGTACTCTGGTGAGACGCCCAAATTATGTGATATTAGGTTAACATCTAGACCGGGCATCTCGTCATATGCAAACGCGAATACATTCGGATATTCTCTGAGTAATTCCATCATCCGTGCACGCTCTTCTCCTTTCAATTGTTTACTAATACGAACGTGTCGAGGACAATCTTCTGTCCCTAAATTTATTTCCTCCAATCCGTGGAGCGTTGGATCAGGTTTTTCTTCAAGAAAACTATTTTTATTATCAGTTGGCAGGTCCGCTTCTTCTTGTAATTTTATTGGGGACGCCTCTGTCATCTCCTCATCGGTGATGATACTAGATTGAGGTCGAGAGGCTTCCCCTGCTAATTGTTATAAGTGGTAGACATGCCCTCCTTCCGGCCGCGAAAAGCGCTTATACTGGTTCCATTTCACTTCTTCAACTCCCCTTTTGCTTCCCTCCTTTGGCCCCATTCGTGAAGGAATGAATACCGATTTTCCTTTGCCTTTTGACTGATCCGCTAGCTGCTTTGCAGTTTGTGAGGAGCTGGGAGATGACTTTCCTTTTCCTTTCGGATGATCCGCTGTTTGAAACTCTTCCCATTTTGTTAATGGCGTTAGGCGTTCGGGCTGTTCTTCCGACTCTGTGATGGGTTGTGTGTAAAATACTGCATCGGCCATGTAAGCTTCTTCCGGACCAAAGGGATTACTCGTCGCTGGAATCCGATATTGTCTTCTTCCTATGTTTGTTTTGACACATTGGTGATATGTGGAAGCCACTACTTTATGATTAAGAAGCCATCCTCGACCAAGTAGAATGTGGAACGTAGTGTCATCCTCGAGCACGTAGAATGGTGTAAGTGCTCGGATGGGTCCAATCTTCAACATCAAGTGCACTATTCCTATTGCAGTCTGAGTTTGTCCTCCAAAACCTCTCACAGTTGTTGCTCGTATCTTTATCGCCGTCCGTTGGACTCCTAACAAATCTTCCAGTGTATGTAGAGAAATCAAATTAAGAGAAGCTCCTCCGTATATGAAATCTCGCTTGAGAGGTTGCCTATTGACATGCGACGTGAGGTATAGCGGACGAAGGTGTTCCCCAGGGAAACATGTCTTCGTCTGTGAAAACTATTGCCTCCTTTGGTATCAGATCACAGGGTCTTTCGGAAGCGATCGCAGCAATAGCCTTAGACTCTTCTCGAATTTGATTTTCACTAAACCCTAGAGAATCGAAGAATTGTTGCGCCAGAACAGTCTACGCGAATTTACTAGCAACTCCATTGGTATCCAGAACCATCATTTTCCTCACACGCTTCTTCTTCTCCCACATCTTCCCAAGGTCTCCAGGCTTCGTCATCCATCGGGTCGTGTGAAATCATCATGACTTGGTGCTGTGGGAGTGGATTATTATTAACGATTTGGTCTCCTACCTCCAACTCTCCTCGGGATCGTTTCCTTTGAGCAATATAGCGGAGGTAAAAACATTTTATTTTTGGATGGTGTACTCTTCTGTGGTAATGGAAATAACGCTCATGCATCTTATCTGTTGCGGTCGGCTCCGTCAGGACTGGTGGCAAGATATTTTCCTTATTTGCGACCCACTGCTCCAAGAGTCCTATTATCTGCTCCTTGCTACATGGTAAGGGCGGCGGATCTGATCTTCCTCCCCTTCTCCCTAGTTATCCTCGATAAGAACCGAAGGTAGCATTATTCTTTCCTCTTTCACTTGGTACGGTTTGATCATTGAAGGCTGGTATGGATGATGTATTGACGGAATGTTGTTGCCAAGTGTGTCCCAATCATGTTGAATGTATTGCGTCTGCGCAATCTGATATGTGCGTTGCTGCCTCTTCTACCTCCATAAAGGTTTGGAATTTGAAATTTGTGAGGTTTATCCAGAAAACAACATCCATTCCTCTAATGCAGATCTCGACTAAAAGTTCCTCCGGGATATCCTCGTGACATTCTAACGTAAATTCCCTGAAACGTGTGATATACTTTCCGATCTCCTCTCCAATCCTTTGAGGTGCATCTTCCTAGATCGATTGTTGTGACCTTCCGCTGAGCGGAGTAAAACTTCTTCAAGAAAAGTTGCACCGTAGCAGGACAAGAACTAACACTTACGGGTTTAAGATTATCATACCAAGTGAATGCGTTATCCGTCAGCGACTTTGGGAACTCTCGCATGCATAGGCTGTCATCCTGAGCATAAGCATTCATTGCCAATATGAAACGACTTACATGCTCTCTCGCGTTTCCCTTTCCCCCATAGTCTTCAACTTTTGGCGATGTATAATCTTCAAGATATGAGTAATCCACCATTCCCGCAGACTATGGTGATCCTAGGGAGTCATAAGCATCATGTTTTGTCACTCGATAGTTAGTCTCTAAGAACTTGGATATCGCATCCTCGGTTATCCCCTGTGTAGTGCTCTTTTCATTTACCATCCTGGGGATTGCTACAGTTTGCTCCCTTGCTCTATTTAGAAGTCCTCGCAACTCTTGCTGCCTTTTAACGGACGCATCCAATTCTTTCTGCATGTTAATCATATCTTGTTCATTCGTCTACGCAACATCCTTCTCCTTTAGGGTGTCCATCGGCCTTTGCAATGCTCTTGCTCCCTGTAATGCGTCTGCCTTCATTGTTATTGGTCTGTACCCTTGCGCAATGGGCGTGGCAACTACTGATCTGATCCGCACTTGTTCATCACTATCCTCCTGCGCGTCTTCCATCGTTACTCCATCCAAATCTGGCAGTGTTCCGCCTACTGGAACTCCTTGATTCGTTGTCGCTCCCTGACTCATACTCGCACTTGGGGGTAGCATGCTGGAAAATAAGGTAAGAACCTCCCACTGTGGTCGCAATGTTGATGGATAGAAAGTGGGTAGGAGGAGCTAGCCCTAATCACATAAAGTACTCCCAAGGAGTGGAGAGATTATTGGTAGATAAGAGTTAATTGGGATACCTCTAAACATACTTTCCCTCTTCTTTTTATAATAATATTTCCTCTTCCCCTTAGAGATCAATGCCTCTAAAGTTAATTTATTACTAAAATGTCATTTTCCCCTTTCCTAAGTTATTTACTTGAAACCTTAAGTGGCCATTGCCTTCACTTGGGTTTGGGCTTGAGCCCAATTGGTTTACTTTCCTCTCTAATGGGTTAGGACTTCCCAAGCCTAGTCCCTTATATTCTAAACGGGAGGTTCAAGATAGACTAGGGGAAGTCCCCATTTAGGGCTAGTTATTTTCATGTATCAATAATTCCCCTCTTGCAAATTTGTTGCACCTCTTACTAGGATCGGTTCCCCAATGGCTAGATAAAAGTTGTTATTTATAAGGCATAGATCATACCATCTTGAGTGATTACTTAAGATCAGTTTCACTAATAAAAGTCATACCAATACATAAGTCAGGCCTTGTGAATAGTTTTACCAAGATACATAAACAAGTTTATGAGCGGTTATACTAAACACACATTTTGGTAATTCAAAATATATTTGCACTGAATAACAATACCAATAAGCCCGTTGATTTCCCTTTCGCTTCACAAAACAAGTTTATGAACTTACTTCCTTTAAATAGATGTAAAACATTGTTTCCTGGGATGAAATCTTCACTCATACCCATACATAATCACAATAGCATTCATACGATTATGTCGATGTCTTATTTACAAAGTTTAATGGTTAAGAAATAAACATCGTATTGTATTCCTTAATACTATGTCTAACTAGAGTATAACCATTCAAACATATTCGCAGTTATGTTTTCAATATGCACGACTTGAAAGATATGTTAGGGAATAAAACAGTTCAAATCAAATATTACTAACCTCAAGAGGAAGGATGATGTTGTTGTTGTAGCTCCTTAGTTCTTCACATTCTTAAAGTCTTCATGTAATACTTGTAAGTCTCATATCCTAACACTTTCAAGCTAACATATATGAAGTTGACTCTAGTATATAATCAAGCTACTCTTTAAATGAGTTTTGATTCACTAAAATATGACAACCAAACTTGACATACCAACGCTTGGTGGGTTGAACCGAGCTATGCTCTAACAATCTCCTCCTTTGTCAATTTTAGTGATAAAACTCATATATCATATAAATAAACAAATTATAAGAATTCATTACAAACATACGCTTGATTCCAAGTTCAACAGCACAAAACCTGCATTAAATTCAATCCTTAAATGTCGCTGCTGACATTATAATAACAAATCTAATACTCCCCTTAAAGGTGAGATAGGTATATTTTCAATCCACATGTCTTTGTTATTTTCATGTAGTTTCTCATAACTACGTATCATATGATATGTGACTCCCCCTTACTTTATGCTTTTACTCTTTTCGTTAGAATAAACATTTTAGCGCAAATGTCCCTTCCCTTGGTGATACCAACTCAAAACAAGTCAACATCACTTGTTTACTCCATATTTTCTCCCCCTTTTTTTCACAAAATGACAAAGAAACGAAAAAATAAAGGAAAAACCGAAAGGATCTTACAAATCTCACAAAGAGAATTTGGAAACCTATAAGAGTTGAGCACGAGGGTTTTGCATACCGTATTAGATAGAATAGAATATACTTCTGAGTGATTGATAAGTTTTAGTAACCCCATACCTTTTTTTGATGAAGTTCCTCCAAGCTCTTTAGTAGATATTCTTCTTCAATTGGTGAACGTCGTGAAGTCTAAAGCTCAACTACACACTTCTATTCTAATCCGAGATATAATTATAAGTAGACTGGAAATCAAGTATACAATTTTGATGAACTAAACTTGACAAACATGCTTGAGATAGCAACGCTTGTGAGTTCGACCGAGCAGTGCTCTAACAAATCACATGTAAGCTTTTCTGTGGGTGGAAAATTGGTCTGAAGTCTTCACTTAGGTTGAAGAAACTCTTACGCTGTAAAGGAACTCACCTAATTAAGATAATTGCACAGAGTCTTGCGAGATTCAAGATACGTAAGGAGCGCGAATGTAACTGAATTAATGTTACGGTGGATTCAGTCTCAACCACATTCCAATACGAAGTTTTGATAGTATGCTAGAGTCTGTAGCGGCGTAATACAGTTTAGTGTTCAAGTCTGGACTAGGTCCCGAGGTTTTTCTGCATTTGCCGTTTCCTCTTAAACAAAATTTTTGGTGTATATGTTATTTATTTTCCGCGTTATATTGTTTATTTATATAATTTAAATATCACAGGTTGTATGTAAAATCAATCAAAGTAAATACATCCATCTTAATTGTTGGATGCGACTTGATTGATCTTTGGAATCTTCCAACTACTCTCATGGTATAATCAGGTTCACGGTCTTGTCTTCGTTACATATTAGTTGTGATAGAAAGAGATATAAACTCTTAATATAATTCCTGATTGAGATTCATTAAGTTGTAAATCCCACAATTGCATTTGGTTTAGTCTATACAGGTTGCCTACGAAAAAGTTGGTGTTGTATTTTGATACCCCCGTATTTTCATCTTGTTCACCGCAACAAGAATCACTGAAATTGTCTTGGAAAATTCGGGGCTAGACATCGCTCCAAATGATACTTATTATGTCGTTGCACATTTCCATTATGTAATGTCTATGGGAGCCGTTTTTTCTTTATTTGTTGGATTCTACTATCGGGTTGGAAAAATCTCTGGGCGAACCTATCCCGAAACTTTAGGCCAAATCCATTTTCGGATAACTTATTTTGGGGTTAATTAGACCTTCTTTACAATGCATTTCTTAGGTCTTTCAGGTATGCCTTATTGTATTCCTGATTATCCAAATGCTTATGCTGGTTGGAATGTTATTAGTATTTTTATCTCTTATATATTTGTAGTTGGGATTTGTTGTTTCTTCGTGGTCGTCGCAACCACTTTAAGCAGTGACAAAAAATCTTCTCCAAGTGAACTAAATTGGACTGCTAAAGAGAATTCAACCACACTGGAATGAATGGTCCAAAGTCCTATAGCTTTTGATACTTTTGGAGAACTTCCTGCAATTAAGGAGACTGAAAAATAAATGAAGCAGAAAGGATACTAAAATGTAAATGAAGTTAAGAAGAAGGTAGCCCGAGAAAGAAGAGAAGTTGTTCAAAATCTAAATTAAGATCCTTGAAATCCAAGCTAAGACGGTCTTTTCCTTCTTTCAGAGAGGCTTTTCAGAGAATCGATTATGGAATTCTGTTTACTCACTTTAAATTGAGTATCCGTTTCCCTCCTTTTCCTGCTAGGATTGGAAATCCTGTATTTTACATATCCATACGATTGAGTCCTTGGGTTTCCGAAATAGTGTAAAAAGAAGTGCTTCGAATCAAGAGAAGCCATCGAGAAACTACTGAACATTGTAAATATTTTTGGCATTGGGATAGCGATTCCTCCCATTTCGTCGAGATAAACGAGACGTATTCTATCATAACTCCCACTGAGAAGCATGGGATGATGAGGTTGGATCAATTCATAAAGCATGAAAAGGTATTAGCAGGGAAAAGATCAAGTTACTTGCATTCCCTCATCGGGGTGATACCTGATTGTAATCTATTCTTGTTGTCGCGTTGATCATTCATCATCTTTGATCGTAGAATAAGAATCAGTCTTCTTTCAGCAAGTTGCATGAAACTCTCGACTTTGATCACTAACTAACTAAACTCATAAGATAAGACTTCTTCTTTTGTACGCCCGGTTCACCAGGTTCTACCAATAGTAGAATGGCAGCTTGAATGATTCGTTCATGTATCAAGTTCATTCTTCACTTCCTCTCTTTCGCAGTCGAGTTCCTAAAGGACCTTGGCTCGGTGAATCCAATAGTTACGATATCCCCGCACAGATGTTCTCGAATGCGCCGTTCTCTTTGTTAGAAAGCCCTCTTGCTGCTTGAAAAGGAACTCATGACATAAATTGACACTATTCAATGTCTCGAGTAGGCCAATTGCCTTTCTTACCTTTGCTGGGGCCCAAGTGATTCACCGAAGCGACGAGACATTGAATCAAGTATCAGTAGCGGGACGTTCTGTCAATCAGTGAAGGTTTTTGGTGACAAGACCTGGAGATATCAGAAGTGAGAATGCTGACATGAGTAACGAGAAATCCTGTGAAAAACGCTACTAAGAACCTAGCAGAACTTTTGGTTGATTTGTGGAATGTTCGCGATTTTCCTTTTATTCACAAGAATGCATGACCATGAATAAGGGATCTGAATAGTAGATCTTAACCGATATTGCTAAGTTATAAAAAGAGCTCAAAATATAAGAGTTTTATTCTCTTATCTGTTGTAGAGTAAACTCGATTCTTGATTCAATTTCAACTGCATGAAGTGGACCCGAAAAATAGTAAAAGGATATATCGAGCAGGGCATTTGTCCGCCTTGTTCACTAATTTTATATATAGGTATAGTTGTCACTCCATATCATGTGTTGTTACTTCATCTCAAGTTCTCATGCCAGAAGTTAAATTGAGTGTCGAAAAAAGGTGGTTTAATTGCTTACTTGCTAGATTAAGGTCCGGAGGATCTGTGTTTTATAAAAGAATGGGGATGAAAGCTACTTTCTTGTTCGGAAAGGAATAGACTCAACTGAATGGAAGAGGAGTGGAGAGAAATCAACTAGAAGTAAGTGATTTTTTTTGTACCTAATTTTTTTTATATATTATAGAATTTTAAGGGCACTGATCTCAAAAAATGTCTCTATGTATCATACACCCTATATATCTTGAGCGAGGTCTAGCTCTTGGTGTTTCCCAAATAAAAAATTTAGTAAGCACCCTTGCGCTTGATCTATTTGTTTATATATTTCCTTTGTTGGATGCTCCTCCTGAATTTAGGGACTATTGTTTATTATGTGCCTTCGAACTTATGTATTAGGTCCCTCATCGTTTATATCATCAGTTGGAGAAAGTGAAAAAAATTCGGGTAATCGTGAAATGGCAGAATGGACTTCCAGTACTAGTAGTTAAGATTCCTAGGAAGGAGCTGTCGGATTAGTTTCCGATTTGGATAAGGTGGAACCGGTTCCGCTTGGATAAGGATAACCTTTGCAGGAGCGTTTACGCCCATATCCTATATCACCCACTATTTTTAGTGTCAACACTCGCTGGTTCAGATGGCGGAGCCACAAAGTGCTTGCTTGTAGCGACAAGTTGGAGTGTATGTATGTCATATAATATGGATAGAAACAAAATCCACTAGAGTTTTGTTTCGATAAACGAGTTCATTGAATTTGTAATACAAAGAATGAGGACAACAAGTTCTTTCTTCGGCATAAGACAGAGCATGGATTTGAACCAAGCTTGTACTAAACTCTTCTAGATAACATAGAAAATCAAAGAAAGAGTCGATTACAAATAATATGGAATTTAAAGACCAGGAATCAAAGGAAATGACTATAAGAGCCATGGGTGCGACGAAAGGAAATAGGAAGTGCTCATAGGATAACAAGTCAGTTACTACTAAGATCGGGAAAGTTGTCGGAGCGAAGAAAGTTTTTGTTGCGACTACTCTTAAGAAATGATCTTCTATATTTTGAACAAATCGAGACCAAAATGGGAAAAAGAGATACGGAGAGAAAGGAATAACCAATCGACGAAGGAACGTGAAACCATTATGTTTCAATAGAGGTACGGGAAACGGTTAGGAGTGATAAAGTAGGTGAAGTCGTTGAGTTTTGTGATTTGTTCCAACCATTGCTAGATGTAATTCTAAGAGCCGAACGAGAATGAAAACCACCCAGAAGAGTCAAGACCGGGAACCCTAATAGAAGGTTTAGTCGATCCATTCCGGATCGACCGAATTGGTACATAAGTTGCAACATAGGAAAACCACATAAAACACGACTTATTTGAATAACCCGGCGATCTACCAATTGTAGAAGTAGGATTTTGGAAAACAATAAGCACTTAATTAATACAAGTCCAATCTACCAACTTCTTTCTCATTTCGGGGAAAAGGTTCGGTAGGAGAAGAAAATAACAGAGAGATCTGAATCGAACCTAAATGGGAATGAAATGAAAAATCTTTTTCAAAACTTATCATTAGGGGCATGACGACAATATACGAGAGGAATAGAAAAAACTCGTGATTTACGTAGAAGAAGGAAAGATCCGTTTATGAGTAGTTCAAGAAAGAATCGTCTCAATTCCTTACTTATTCCTTCTAAAGCATTCACTTCTCGACCGAATGTCGCGTAACCCGCGTAACTTCGACTCCTTTTTGTATTCTGTTGGCTTTGTCGGGAGGCTCAAAGTGAATATATAAGGAATCATACCCCTTAGATTATGAAATAATGGTAACATTACCAAGATGCGAGGAAAAACTTTTGTTTCACATTGCCAACAGACCTCCAATCGATTCGTTTACCAGATTCAGTACGAAGTCATAGATTTGCTTGATCAAGGATTTCCAGGAAATTGGCACTAAGTCACCTCCTACGTTTTTGGTTACAAAATAAACTAGACCGTATGACCAAATTGAGAGTAGCAACGTAGGCAAAAATAAATTCGGCTAACCACTGTTTTATCTTTGAGACAAATTCCTAAAATCTGATGTGCTTCGTTAAAAAAGAGGTTGAAGATCTTTGGTGTGTTGCAGAAATGATTATCGAAGTAAAACTAAGAATGCACCAAATTCCTCATCGTACTATTCAGCACCAACACAATTATAGAAAAGTGAATCAAGCAACAGATGGTCTCGCAAATTATTCAGCAGACGGAAGCCAAGCAGAAAATTTATCAACATCAGTATGGGACCCGGCAATCCCACATTTTATTAGAAAAATTCTATCTAATGCCGATACAAAACCCACGCGTAATATCTTTATAGGACGTTCTCATGCTTCCGAGAAAAATAATCCAGAGGGTTAGCATAAATGTGTGCCATTTACTTAGAATTTGAAGTCCGAGTAGAAGTTCTGCACCATGTTCCATCATGTTTTGGTCAATATGGTGTCGTGTGTTGTGTGTATCATCCCACGTATGGCTGCCAAAATATATAATATGTGTGTGAAAATAAAGAATAACCCCAATTACCTCCGGCAAAGCTCTCTTTTTTCTACGTTACTCCTTTCCATTGTTCCATCGTCACTGAACCCTAACTAACTGAGAAGTATTTCTATTATCTCTATACAAAGATTAAAAGGATTTGATCATTCATGGATTATTTCAAGCTTCTCCTGGTGGAGATCACAATAGAAATATTATCTCGTGTTCCAACCGAATTTGTTTTAGAGTGCAAATTAGTATGCACTACTTGGAGGAATATAGTTTCTCATCATCCACATTTCTCCCAAATCCATTTAAATCATCTCAATCATTATCCTTCTACTGATTCTGGTAAGTTGGTTTTTTTTGCTTCTACTTATGATTCATTTAATGGGACTAAATATTGGTATTTTGGATATAATCATGAGTCAATGCAATACCAATAAGCCTAGCGATTTCCTTTTCGATCCTCAAACTAGTTTTTGAACTTACTTCCTTTAAACGAATGTAAAAACATTGTTTCCTATGATGAAATCTTCACTCACACCCATACATAATCACAATAGCATTCAAACGATTATGTCGATGTCTTATATACAAAGTTTAATGGTTAAACAATAAACTTCATATTGTATTCCTTAATACTATGTCTATCTAGAGTTTCATACACAGCTTCGCAGTTTCGTTTTCAATATGCACGACTTAAAAGATATGTTAGGGAATGAAACAATTCAAGTCAAATATTACTAACCTCAAGAGGAATGATGATTGTTGTCGTTATAGCTCTATACTTCTTCACCATCTTCTAGTCTTCATGTAATACTTTTAAGTCTCAAATCCTAATACTTTCAAGCTAAACTATACAAAGTTGACTCTAGTAAATAATCAAACGACTCTTTAAACGAGTTTTGGATTCACTAAAATATGACAACCAAACTTGACATACCAACACTGGGTGGGTTCAACAGAGCAATGCTCTAACAATCTCTCCCTTTGTCAATTTTAGTGACAAAACTCTTAAATCATATGGATAAACAAATTACAAGAATTCATTACACACATACGCTTGATTCCAAGTTCAACAGCATATAACCTGCATTAAATTCAATCTTCAAATGTTGCTGCTGACACCATAATAACAAATATAATACTCCCCCTAAAGGTAAGCTAGGTAAATTTTCAATCCGCACATCTTTGTTATTTCAATACAGTACCTCATAACCACATATCACATGGTATGTGACTCCCCCTTAGTCTATGCTTTCACCTTATTCGTTAGAATAAACGTTTTAGCACAAATGTCCTTTCCCTTAGCGATACCAACTTATCCATCTCACAATAAGACAATATTACTTGTTTAATCCATATATTTATCCCCCCTTTTGTCACAAAAATGACAAAGAAACGAAAAAATAAAGGACAAACCGAAAGGATCTTACGAATCTCACAAAGAGAAGTTGTAAACCTATAAGAGTTGAGCACGAGGGTTTTACACACCATCTTTAGATAACCAATACTAAAACCGAAACTACAAGTAATTTTATTTTAATATGTCATCTAGGAAACAATTGCACTAAGCAATTTTGATATTTTAGCAAACCAAAAAATCGACTAGTTACTTAGTTCTTTGCTAAAAACCGTTTGTACAAATATAATCGCTTGTTCGATAAGACCAAAATAAAGATAAGAATTAACTTTATTTTCTCATCAGGCTCTAGCTTTTCACAAAGAAAACTTAGACCTTTAACTTTTAACAAGACAAATATTAGGTTAGTTAACTAGTAATTCTTGTTAAGGCATTCGGCTAGACTTGAATAACTGAATCCTTCCCATTTGATAAGTCTAACTAGGATCCGAAAATCTTAGTTTCTCTTATCCGGAAACCACTTGGACTAAACAAATGATCCCGAAAAAACTTTTGTTAAGCCTTAAACAATCCATACAAACCAAATAAATCAACTTGCATAATTATTTATCTTAACCGGAAGCAATTGAATCAACATAGACATTAAAGTACTGCAATTGCACCGAAATTTTGTAAGCCTAAACTGTTGATAACAAAAACATAACAATGGTTTTTCTTAACCGGAACACAATTGAAGCACATACACATCAATTTTACCGAAATTTTGTAAGCCTAAACAATTGATATCAAATGATAACAATGGTTTTTCTTAACCAAAACCAATTGAATCACACACACATCCATACACAAATAATGGAATAAACATCAATTGTACCAACAATTTTGTTAAGCAAAAGAAATAGAGATATGAAAAAATATCATGGTTTTTCTTAAACAAGAAAACAATTAACTAACAATATTGTTACCTCAAATTTCATATCTTCTTCTCCAAAAATATTTGCATCTTCACATCTTTCCATGGATAATTGATACCGAAATATCATTATGTTGTCATCCTTATGCAAGACATAAGAATAACAACAACCAACCTTTACCAGAGAAAGAATGAAAACCGGTTTGAACTTTTCGATGCAAAAGTTGGAACCACGAAACACATATGCTTTTATGCTAAACCGAAGATTCAACATATTGTGACTTTTTCACTTATTGTTTCTACAAACCCCTCATGATCCTTTGATAAAGCCTACCAACATGGGATAGAACTTAATCCCGCTAAATCAAAAAGTCACCCAAACCACAAGGGTTATCACACGATGCTAATGCACCTTGACAATGCCAATAGATTTTCTTAGATTTTCGAAAGTTTCCTTATCCAAGGGTTTTGTGAGAATATCAACAAGTTGTCTTCAGATGGCACGTATTCTAATTTGATAACTCCATTCTCATATAATTCTCTAATAAAGTGAGAATCACAGATTTCTGAAAAAGCTGTCCTTAACAACTCTACTGAAAGGACTTGTAAAAGTTGAAAAGGATAAACAGATTTCTGGAATTAAAGTCACTAAAACAACTCCTTCTGTCACCCACCTGTTTTTTGCTGACGATTGTTTTCTCTTCTCTAAAGATAGTCTGTATGAAGCAAAAAAATTTGGTTAATATTCTTAATCTTTTTGGAGAAATGATTGGGCAAGTCATTAACTTCCAAAAGTCTGGCATTTATTTTACACCAAAAATTCACAATAAACATTGTAAAATCATTTCCAAAATTCTTAAGGTTAGGAAAATCTCTAAGAATGATAAATATTTAGGGACACCCTTGTTTTTTGATAGGAAGAAAGTAAATATTTTTAAGACCGTACTAAACAAATATTATGCTTCTCTACAAGGCTGGATTGGAAATATGTTCAATCATGTTGGTCGTACTGTCTTAATTAAAAATATGATTAGTGCATATCCTAATCACCAAATGCAGTGTCTGGCATTTCCTAAAAAAAAACCCTTGATAACCTAGACAAAATCCAAAGGGACTTTTGGTGGCAGAAAAAGAATAAAAAGAAATGTTATTATCCTAAAGCTTGGCTTACTAAAGACATCCGTCAAGGTGGCCTAGGAATTAGAGTTCCTCATAAACATAATCTTGCCTTAATTACTAAGTTAGCATGGAGGTTAATTCATAACCAAGATCAATTGAGGGCAAAAATTTTAAAACATAAATAATTTAGAAATCATAATTCCTTAATAAAAACTAGAAAGTACAAAATATCTTGGATTTGGTTTAGTATTAGAAAAGGTTAAGGAATCATTAAGTCTAACAATGTTTGGCAGGTTAATAATGGAGTTGATACCAATATATGGACTGATCTTTGGCTTCCTAACCAAACTACTCTTCTTACTCCTATTTATATTGATAATACTAATCCCAAAACTGTCAATAATCTTGTTATTGAAAAAGGAACTTGGGACATGAATCTTATCCCCAAGTATATTCATTCAACTTTTAATAATGTTATAAATTATGTCACTATTAATCTTAATATGCAGGATAGAATCAGATGAAGTTCTACTAAAACTGGAGAACTAACTACTAAATCTGCTTATAATTTTCTTACAAATCTTAATATTGATAAGAATGAAGCAACCTTTGAAACAGACTTGGTTTTTAAATATTATGCATAAGGTTATAATATGTTATGTTGGAAAATTGTTTCTGGAGCGTTGTCTCTACGATGTAAAATGTCTTGATATGTCAAAGATACTAACCCTTTATGTTTACTTTGTGGGTTCTCGGACTGTTGAAAAAGAAATCCATTTTTTTGTCAACTGTCCATTTACTAAAAAAATCTGGAATGCTTTTGGTTTGAATGATATTTACAATTATAAAGGTCAAAATGATATCATCCTCTGGTTCAAATTCTGGATGAACAATAAAGTTTTTAAGGATAGTCATGATAAAATTTCTTTCATCACTTGGTCTACTTGGAAGTTTAGAAATAATGTGAAATTTGATAATATTATAAGAAGCTCATAAGTTAATTGATTCTATTAAAATATACTACCAAAAATGTGCTTTTTCCAGGGACAATTTTACTCGATTCCTGTCAGAAATTTGTGCAATAATACTTATTTGCATGATTGTGGCGCTTATGAGTAGTTTATTCATTTTGATGCTTCCTTTTTAGAAGCTGACTTTTCCATGGGTTATGCGATCTCTATCTTGGATAAAACAAGAAGTAAAAAGCATTGCAGAGCAGGCAGAAATAGGCCAAAACAAGAAGTAAAAAGCATTGCAGAGTAGACATAAGTAGGCCCCTTAGAAGGTGAAGCAGGATTTGAGGATTTAATTCTCAACAATTGTTGCATCATCAACGACTATCAAACACTAGTGAAGATTATGAATGGAGAGAACCAATCTAGAAGACCAACCTTGTAGAGCTCAAACAAGCATCAATAGATGTAAATTTTCTTTTAGTCTTGTAACTCGGTTTCCTTTTTGTTTAAAACTAGGGAGTCTGTGGACTTTGAAGATAGACTTGCTAAGGAAGTGAGATTTAGGAGAATTTCTTTGACTGTTAAAGATATATTTAAATTCCTAGAAATGGTTAATCTCATATTAGATCCCAAAACCAAAACCAAAAGCCTTTTACAATAGCAAGTATCAGGTAGGCTAGAGATAGGATCGCGTAACGATCGTATCCCCAAATATGCGACGAAGTTTTTACACCGGTTGTCTGCCTGCCGAGACGCAACCCACCTAAAAAGGTAAGGAAAGATCCTTCACACATGCCGTGTCATGTTATGATGGACAGGGAGTGAGCACACCGCTCTAGTTGGGTTTACGTATTCACGACCGTTAGAGTAGCATATTCACTTTATCCGTGCCAGAAGACAGAGCAGGTCTGCCAACTGGTGATTTGACAAGTTCACATACTGACAGCATAGCCGTTGGGAGAGTTGACCCTGATGAGTGACCCGTGCGCATGAACAAGTCCATGCAGACGCTACAAGACACCAGATGCTACATCAACGTCCTTAACGCTCAACATTTGTTGGGTAAATCTGGCTTATCGTTCACCGCTTAGTGCGGAGGGCCAACAAGCACTTGATTACCCCTGATACTACTCATACGCCAACAAGTATTATCTACCAGACAACAACAGCCTATAATAGAACTAGCAACTCGCGCCAATTAAGGGGAGAAGCAGGGACACTAGAGCGCTGACGTTCTAGGTGGACACGCTGAGCGTGCAACTCATATTAGATCCCATCATATGTAATATAAACTTCCTTTTATCAATAAATAAAAGTTTTCTTATCAAAAAATAAATAAATAAAAGTATAATTTATATGCTTTGACTATTTCATAAATAAACCCAAACTACCAAAATAAATCATACAGCTTCCTGAAGATACCCTACTACAAATAGGTTAACCATAAATTAGGCCCTATTTCTAGGATAATAATGATTTTTAGACAGTGGATTGAGTGCATGCACTCTGAGCAGTTTCCTCCCCTTCAGGTTCATCATAATCAAATTTGATTTTCTTTCCTGCATTTTAAGAATTGGTTTGGGTTTAGAATTTGAATATGGACACAACAAACCAAAGATTTTTACATACATGTTTATGAGAAAAAATTGGGAACAGCAAACTAACCTGAAGGATGATGATAGGGGCTTCCAATACTTCCTAAGCCAGCACCACCATAACCTCTATCAGATCGCAGTAAGAACGTATGAATATAAGTTGGGCTACCATAAGGACCAAAACGTCCTCCTGATACAGCTCTACCACCCGTTCCTGTAACATTAAGGTTTGATGGTGTCGCATCTTCAATTGTCAAGGGATAATCACCAAGTTTATGCCCATTCATCGCAAGTGCTTTTGGGAAAGCATTGAGGTGGTAAAATTCAATGAAAGCAATCCTGCAAATACAAAAGCATCAACGTTAGAATGGGTTTGTGGAACAAAAAAAAAAATTCAAAAAACAAAAAAACTTGTTGACATAAGTCATAACCATACCTCCACGAAGAAGATTTAACATTTTTATAAAATATAATCAAGATACGGCACTGATTGTAACTAAAAATACTTAGAAGGGATTGCAAAGCACAACGTCATAGACTACTAACGCGCGAGCAACACCAGTGTCATGAAATTTTGGAATGTGCATCCATAAGATCTCTCCGCAAGATAAGAAATGCTCTTTTAGGGAGCTCCGGATCTGTTTGTCGGGGAATTAAATCGAGTGTGGAACAAACCAATTGACAGAAAATAATAAGATCTGCAGGAACTTGCTATACCTCGTTGATTCCAGAAGAAGTATCGAAACCTCGAACAAAAATGGATTCACGAGAAAATCCAAGTTTTACCTTACTGCCCAATAAATATTTGTCATTCAGCTTCATTGCCTGCAATGGTAAATTAACCATGAGGTACTAGTACAAGTTAGAATACAGAATTTGCAATAATTCTGAAGCAATCCTGAAGCATAAGCTAGGAAGTCTACCTTCTTTGCAGCTTCTTCAGTTGCAAACTCAATATGGCATACACCCCTGAATTCTCCACTAGGATAATAAGAGAAACGCACATCAACAATATCCCCGGGCCATTTAAAGAACTCGATCCTACGACAAAAGAGTAATAAGACAGTGAACTGAAATGTGACAAAGGTCAGAAAGTGTAAGGTCAGAAAGTGTAAGGCATATATACTCACACATCAGACTTAGAAGTGGAAGATGATAGGTTCATGGCAACAAGTGTTTTTGATGCTCCGGTGCCTTTCACTCGAGTGGAATGGGTCATTCGCTGCAAAAAAAAAGGCATATAGATGAAGGTAAGGTAAGCTATAATCAGAAATGGAATTTACTTAAGTAAAATGAAAAATAAAAAACCTTAATGCTTTGGCAACAGCCTTGGCAGCAGATTTTGAAGTGAATTAGTGAAAATTGGCTTTAGGATTATGTTTTCTAGTTTTCAAGCTTGGTAAAATTTGCCGTGACCACATGGATACGTTAAAAGTTTTAGTATTAGCGAGTAACTGATATTAAGCCAAAATATTCAAGCTAGTGATCGTTGCTCAATTCAAGTTTCAGCCTTAGATCAAGGCATAAAGGCCTCTGTTTACGGATCATGAGGACATCTAACGTCACAAAGAGTGTTTTACTTACTTCCCTCAAACACAATGATTGGGTGCAGCTTGTGTTTTTATCTTATGGTGTGTAGACAATCCTAGCACCTAGGTGTGCACTCTTACACTACCATCCACGATAGCTAATCTATATATATAATATGTCAATGAACGAACAACACAACGTTACTGCCCTGATAGGGGAAGTCTATCTAATTCCATCAACTTTCAATTTCAAAACCTCTCTGCGAAGCAATCTCGAGCCATCTTTGGAGTGACGCGATATCAGGAACAAATCCTGACCCGCCAAACATTACTTCCTTGGCTTCTTGCTTTTGCATTAACAAATGTGAGGATATCATTTGGATGTTAAGCCATCCACATTCCCACCCTCGATCTTCTGATTCAACAGACTGAAAATGATCTATAAAGCCGAATTTTCTCTTTCCAATTCTAAACATCTCCTCAACAAAGCCATGATACCCCCTTCAACTTTATAGTAAAAGCTTCTAATTCGTAAACTAACTAAACAGGAAATTTTCTCTGGAATAGATAAATCTGCATCGTCAATCGTCCTACTATTACATCTTGAGGTACTCGGTTCTGAATCATCTCCATAATCAGATTGAAAACAACTGGTACCAAATATCGGATTATCCTGCAGATGGGTTTTTAAGGAGCAACTTCGAAAAACTCACCTAACGAAGATATTCGGAACGATTTGTTTTAGTTTTCAGATACTGCATTAGTAGCATGCGTTGATTTGACTCGAGAACCACATATAAACAAGATATTAAACACCAGGTAACCAGGGGTATCAATCTAAACTCTTTGATGTTTAGATTCCAATAAGACACAGTTTGTGTCTCTTTCTCCTCAGTCAGTTTTATGTACTAGCAATAAAGATGTAGATAGTGAATAACATACTCTATTAGGAGGTCTAGTTGGTCCAAGGGCAATTTTTTGAGCCAACTCCATGTCCTCCCTCGCAAGTTGTTGAGACAACTTCATGTCCTTTGCAAGTTTCTCTTCCTCCTCAAAATGATTGTTTGCATGCCTGTATTTGTTTGTCCAAAACATCAGAAAATGCAGCTTTTGAATTCAATACCAAAACTTATAAGAAAGCCAAAACTAACAAAAGCACATATGATAATACGTTTCAATCCCAGTTGAAGGCACTGTAACGTCACAAATAGGACAAGCCGAGAAAGTCAACACCACCGAGTCTATGTAAATTCCTCCTGAACAATGAAAGCTTAATTCCTTCAAATTGAAATCATATATTAGATAGAACCAAAATAGAACGGTAAATGCTTATCCTATGTGGGCTAGTGTCTTTCACACACTAGATTTACTGCTATCAAGCTTTTCAATTAAACCCTATTCCATCAATCAAAATTTTGAAAATTTGATAATTTCTCTCACAAGTTTTAGGACACTTGAGGAGAAACCATTGATCAAGTAAGTTATGGAAAGAAAATATATATATATATGAAGAACTTCATCACTGTTTCATGGATTCAATAATTGTCTTAAAAGATTGAATAATTAGGGTTTATGAAGCGTGAGATTTACCTGTAGAGCTGTACCGTACTTCTTTGTTGAATCTATGGTGGTGGAAGATAATCCGGCTTTGTACGGGCAACTGACTCAACACTGTTTTCTTACAATTTCTTCAATTTGGGGTTTCGGAGGGATTTTGTTGTTGACGAAGAAGAACTTCGGAATTTTTAGATTTCTAGGGTCTTGAAAAGGTCGAGACGTTTTTTTTCTTTTTTTCCCTTTTCGTTCCAGTTTCCCGCTATGCTATGGAACCTTACACGTGTGTATTGGATTAAGATTTATATGGATATTTAACAATCTAAACTCGTAGGTATTCGATTAGGATATGTAAGAATTTAAATATTCATGGTATTCAATAAGGATTGTTTTAGATTCCACAAATATCCTAGGTATTCAATTTAGTTAGGATTTCTTAGAATAGTTAAAAGACAAGATATATATGGATTCTTATGGATATTTGTAGGCAAAACATAAAACATGTATGTTATTATCTCATATAAATCTTAACCAAAACCACAAGAGTTTCATGGATTCTTGTGGACAATTTTTTTCTTATCACAAAATGTTATGTTTTTCCGCTGCCACCACCGCTGCCACCACTGCCACACACCAACCACCACCGCCCACGCTCACCAGCACCACCACTGACCACCGCCGCCGCCACCAACCATCCCTGCTACCACCACACCACACACACACCAACCACCATAGCCCACCACCACCTCCACCCACCATCTCAATTTTTGGATTTTTTTCAAGGGAATCATGATGACCTTAGTTTTTTCAAATATATTACTAATGGGAAACTTAGGGGGAGACCCAAAAAAAAATATTCTCATTGTCAGGCCCACAATTAATTTTGGATACCGTGACATTATCCGAAATTATTAAAACTTGTCTTCATGACGGTTTATGCATCTGCATGACGTGTTATGCATACTGTTTTTTCAGGGATAACTCGTTATGCATCCTAATTTTTCAGGGGTATAATTGGCAACGCAACTTGGATATAACGTATCTAAAAATCCGCGCCTTGAAATTTTACAAATTTTATATCATTGGAAATCTTTTAAAGAAAGCTACGCAATACGTACAAACAACAATATCAAATTTTTGTTTTTCACGAAAAAATCAGAGGTGATCATCGTTTTAGGGAAATTTTTTGAAAACTGACTGCATATTCATTATGCAGCCTCCAAAAAAAATGCATAACGAATTATGCAACCATTTTTTCGACTGGATAACAAGTTATGTATCTGCATAACAAAGTTATGCATCTATAACAAGTTATGTACCCATTGTTTTGGTTGATTTTAGTTCGTACAGAAAAAATTGGTGCATAATGCGTTCTGCAGCCATATTTAAATGATGCATATCAGGTTATGCATCCATTTTCTCGATGCATAAAAGATTATGCAACAATTTTCTCGATGCATAATGCATTATGCAGTCATATTTTTGGATGCATAACTTGTTATGTAGATATTATTGTAGGTGCATAACAAGTTATGCAACTTTGTTTTTTGTTGGTTTCAATACTAAGAAAAAAAATATCTGCATAACGTAGATATTATTTCCTTCATCAAACCACTCATCTCTACTCTTTTAATAGTTTGTAAGCATTCATCCTTAAAAGTGCATGACAGCCATAACGTAGATATTATATTGTGTCCGTCTCCAAACCCTGAATTCTCTTCTGAATCATAACTCCTATTCACAGCAGCACAACAACTAAAAAATAAGATAAGAAAACGAATTGATAAGCAATGGCATACGAGAACACTTTCTTCACATACGAGATTCAACTATCTTTTTCTACAGCCCTAATCGTCTATTTTTTTCGTGTGCAGCCTAATATTCTTTGATTGTTTAAACATCGATTATGTTTAGTTTGTTACCATGACTTAGAGAAACAATGGAACAATTAGTGGGTGTGATTTCAGATCTGAAATTGGGTGAAGATTGGTGCGAATTTGTGTGGGTTTGAGCATAATTGAAAAGGGAATTTTTGTGTCGCTACTCAACAGATGGGACTAAGGAATTGAAGTTAGGGTTTCGGTGTTCTTGAGAGATACAGATGACATTGTTGATAAGGCGTCGGTGGTTTGAATATGAAGATGATTATGGGTTTCATGTTGAACTCAAAAGGAGAAGATAGATCTGCTCTGAAGATCAAATGGTTGAATCTGTGAATAGGTGGAGGTTAACAAGATGAATGGGTTGTTGAGTGTTGAATCAAATTGATCCAAAATTAAAAGATGGATGATGGGTTGGTGGCGCTGTTGAAGAAAATGAATTGAAGATGAAGAAGAAGAAGAAGAAGAAGAAAAAAGAACGAAACAAAATTTTATAAAATATGAGTTTGAGAATATTTTTTTCCTAGAAAATGGGTGCGCGCCTTCAGATTTCTGGGCGTGGGTTTCACAATGGGAAAGATCCGAAGAATGGGTCTCCCAGTAGTTTTCACATTACTAATTGGTAATATACTTTAACTTTTAAAAATCTAATTACTCCTAAAGCAATCCATTATAATCCAGAATCATTTATCTATAAGAATCTTAAAGATTCTTTAAGAAACATTATAAATCCACTAGATTCAGGTAAAACTAGTATCTAATTTTATCTAGATAAATCCTGATCCAATACACCCCTGTAAGGACCTGTTTTGTTAAGGGCAATTCCTATGGGAATGAACAAACCCATGTTGTTGTTGAGCCAGGTGGATGGCCAAACTGGTTTTTCCACAATGGTAAAGCACTTGGCGTTAGACAACTAATCGCGCGAGCGAAAGACAAACCCTGGAGATTCTGGGTAAAGCACCGGCGAAAGAAGGACAAGCGCTGGCGTTCAAAACTTCAACGTGGTGCTTGAACTTAAGTCGCTGGCGTTTATAGCAAAAACGCCAACGGGTATTTTTTAAAAAATTCAAAATTCACTTTTTACCTCTATAAATTACCATCAATTTCAAACAATTCACTCACACCAAAATCCACTTCTCTTGAATTTTCTCTTCTCTTGAATTTTCTCTTCTAAAATCTATTTCTCAATGGCTGAAAAGGCGATCACACTTTCTTGCGATGCAAAACTTGAATCCGTTGTTTCTAAGATATGTGGAGGTTTTAAAAAGAGTGAAAATTGTAAGAGGGAAGTGCAAGTTTTTGAAGTTACTCCAAGAAAATGTTTCGCTAAAATGCAAAGAAGAGCTCCAGTTTTGAAAGTTAACAAAAAAAAATTCAAAAACAAAGGCGAAACTGTCAAAGAACGCGTTGAATGGAAGATACGTCAAATGAAGATAAACAGGAGTCCAAAACTTGTACTTGATTTTTATTGAAGTTGTTAGTGCGTTTTATTATTGCCTAAGTTTATATCTTGTAAAAGAATTGGCATCAATGAATAAAAATATTTAGATTTCAAAATAGAGATTTCCACTTCAGATTAAGCGAAATTTATTACAATTTGAACTTGCAAATAATATCAAATCCACAACAAAAACATCAAACTACATCAAATCCAGCGACATTCTCTCTGTAGAGTTCATAGCATTCAAAATGCTTAAACTCTCTTCCGCTTTTTTCAGTAAACTTGGTCTGAGCGACGGTTTTCTGTAAAACAGAGAAACAACAAGTTCAGATATTTATGATGCAGTTGATCAGTGAGGAAAAAGGTAAGATACTCACCAGTTCTTCGTTGAATAATCCAGAATAGCTACGATGAACCATCCACAAAACTTCCGTATAATGTTTGACTTCCTTAGTGATGAATGCAATTCTTAGTTCGAGGCTCTTACTGTTTCCTATGGCTTCGTTCCGCGATGCTACAAAATGTCCCAATACTCTTTCCCAAAAATTGTCATTGTTCATTGGTCTCACCATACGATGTAACCAACATCGAACAAGAGTAACATTTTCTTCTATTCTAAAGACCGGCAGCGGCACTCAAGTGTAGTAAACTTAAACTTAAGCATGATGTTGAAAGTGGAAATATTAAGCTCCTTTTAACAAAATGTAAAAAGCAATTGTACTCTATAGATTATGATCCACTAGTATTATCAACAAGATCATTATCTGAAGGGATTCTAGAGATTGATCATCCACTCACGGCAGGGACTCGATTTTTGGGTACTTGTCACTTCAGATGGTTATCTTGCTAGATACATTTGGAATCCAGCGACAAATGAGACTAAATTAATATCTACATATAGGAAACCAAGATATATGAAACCATATGTGCATCAAATGAAGTATATTGCTGAAATTGGTTATGGGTTTGGTTACGATTGCGGGATTGAGGATTACAAGGTTGTAGCAGTTATTAATTCTGAAGAATATTTGAATGTTTCCTACGTAGGGGTTTATACATTAGGTTCAGATTCATGGAAAACGATTTCATCCATTCCGTATAAACTTGCCAAAGGATATAATAATGTAAGATTTCCTGTGTTCCCTGGGGTGTTTCTAAATGGAGCTCTTCATTGGTTAGCCCAATCATTTTCAGGTAATGGATTACAAGTTTTACTTTCTTTTGATATGAAAGATGAGATTTTCGCAGAAATACACCAACCTGAAAATTTGGACAAATTTGATTATAAATTTGTGGGTTTGCTAGGAGGGTGTCTATGCATGCTTTGTAGTGTTGGTTTCGAGGTATGGGTGATGCAGCATTATGGAGTGAGGGAGTCATGGACCAAACTGTTGGAGATGGACCAACTAATGACAGTGGATATTCCATCTTTTCACTACTTAAGGAGGACTGTGTCTCTGAGAAACGGTGAGATCCTATTAGAGATTCAATTGGATGCAGGGGATAAGATGGATGGAGGGGAAGACACTGCGATTATAGTATATGACCCAAAGTGGGAGAGAACTAGGATTGTAAAGATCCTTCTGAAAAGAATTGAGAACTTCAGTCCGGGATATATACTGAGAAAGTTGTACGAGATAGACAGTTATGTGGAGAGCTTAGTCTCAGTAAACCCAGGTTCTTATACTGGGGCTATGCCTAATAAAAAGTAGAATTCGAAGATAAGTTACTAAATTCATCCGAAGATAAGTTTCTTTGATATATGGCCATCCATAATCTGTTTAATCAGGTAATTGTATTTTTCGTTGTATCTGTAGCTTAGATTTTGCCTCTGGTTCACTTGTTTTTCCCTCTGAGGCAGTGCATCCTCCAGGAACCTCCTTCAGGAATGCAGTCATTGGGACAAAGCGCCAGGGTCATTCATATATCATCTGTGATCCCCCATACTCTGCTGAAATGATCCCCAATACTCTGCTGAAACAAGGAGGTAGTTTAATGTTCTAGTTGCGTTCCTAATCAGATGTTATACTAGAGCTGAATCTTATGTTCTAGTCGGGTCGCTAATCAGATGTTGTTGTTGCTTCTACGAAAAATATGATAGTGGCATGGTAACACAATATCCTAGTGAAGTGCTTGTTTTAGTTGAATTTTAGTACGGTACTGTAATCACTCTTTTTTTAATATCATCTTCATTATCCAGAACTAGATTTTAGTAACAAGATTGAGGAAAGGCGAAACTGAGACTTTTTATTCTTTTAATCATTATACAGGTTCCAGTTATAGTTGAAACTTCTTTTTTTTTGGAGTAGAATACTGGACACACGGTTACACATTTGAGCAATTAAGAAGCTTCTGAGGACAATGCTTTAAAAATAGCCGCTGGAAGCAACCACAATTATCACAGTAATGGCGTCCAGTAGTTACCATCAAAAATTGGTTGTAAGGGTCAGGAAAACCGTTCTAACAATACTGTTTTTTTGACCTCGTTCCATTTCCATGATCAATCAAAAAATGCTCAAGAGTGTGTAAAGAGACAATCTAGACCTGGAGAAGCAAGTTTGATTGGCACAATAATTTTTTACCGGCACAACAAAACCATGTAAACACAGTACAAGAGTGTAAGCTTTGTGTAATAAAAGAAAGTAGGTACTGTATAAAATTCTAAGTAAATAAGTTGAAATGAAATAGTAGTTTCTCTCTCCTTAAACCCCTGAAATCCTCTTATCCAAAATTTCAATTTCTCTTTTACTCTCACTTCTTCTTCTCTACTGGTATGGAGAAGAGGTGTTAAAAACCTTAGAAATCATCAAAAATGGCGAAACTCTTCTTAACCTACACACCAACAACATTCTTCACTTCAAAGGAACAAACAAAATCATCTACTCTCTTCTTATCCACTTCATCTTCTTCTTCCCATAAGTTAAATAATGGTGTCAGTGTTTCAGCAATTTTAACCAAAAAGATAACAACCAGAAGAAAAAAACAACCTAAAAAAGATGATTCATCTTCTTCGAATTCATTATCAGCTGCTGAAAGAGGATTGAGATTTACATTCATGGAGGAATTAATGGACCGTGCAAGAAATCGTGATGTTTCTGGTGTTTCTAATGTTATGTATGATATGATTGCTGCTGGTTTGAAACCAGGTCCCAGATCTTTTCATGGATTGATTGTTTCTCATTCACTTAACGGTGACGATGAAGGCGCGGTAATTTTTACAAAATCCCCATTTCATTTGATTTTTCTGCTTTTTTTTTCTGAATTTAAATTTATGAGTAGAGTAATGAAAATTGTTGCCACAGGATGAGATAACTGAACACCAATTTGCATTCCATAGTGTAATGTTTATCTAGAGACACTAGTAAAGCTTTTGTACAATATCCAATTTAGTGATAGCTGTTGCTGCGAGTACAATGACAGACTAATCACATTGTGGGTAGTCCACCTATTTGAAGAATGGCTTCGTTTAGTGGTGTAGATGTGGTTTTAAGTACCCATGAATGCAGAAGGTGATAACGCATAATAACATTTTGGATAGTTACCAGTTGAATATTCAGCACACAATTTGGTAATGGATGCAGATGATTTTGGGTGGGGATTTGGATTAGTAATGAGACAATTAGGGTTTGATTTGTTGACCGTATTAGACTTGACTCTTCCTCTACATAAAGAGAAAGTGCTAGTATGGATGACTATTTTAAGGGTGGCAATGATGTGGGTCTAGGCTCTGACCAAAAGTGAGAGAATGCATTGCTATCCCTGAAAGAGAATTCAAACCAGTAGACTATCATGTGGGATCCCATACTGGTTAATGTGGAACATTTAGGATCCTGTCAAATCTTGTTTTTTGTTATTTACTTTTGTTTGTTTGTCAGTTCCTCCTTCGTTCCATCAAATCCAATTGGTTGAAATACAACGTTAAATCTTAGCTTTCCTTTTCCTTGCTAGTCAATGTGTTTTGTAGAGAAGTATGCAGATTACCTAAGAACAACATTTAAAGCACATAAAGGCTTTAGCAGTTATGTATTTTCTCACGATAACACGTCATGTCAGGGGGGGGGGGGGGGGAGTAGGTGCTTACATGCAGGGCTGCTGCGAATTTTAAAATTTCAGGCTTGCTACATCTAGGAAAACGACTATTATAATGTTCTTTCAGACTATCGTTACAACTCAGTTTGTGGTTTTAGGTGATGATCTAAATGTACTGATATTAGATTCATATAAACAATGTAGATGCTGTCACTAAGGAGGGAGTTGAGTGCAGGGCTTCGTCCTCTTCCTGAAACATTTTTGGCATTGATTCGTCTGTTTGGCGGCAAAGGTCAAGCCATCAAAGGCTTAGAAATTCTTGCAGCTATGGAAAAGTTAAACTATGACATTCGGCAATCTTGGCTAATTCTTGTTGGTAAGACCTAATATTGTTTACTTACAATTCTCACTAAAATTAGGTTTCAGAGCTGATACTAATTTAGTTGTGGACACCAGAGGAGCTCGTCAGAAACAAACATTTGGATGATGCCAACAATGTGTTCCTGAAGGGTGCAAAAGGTGGCTTAAGAGCCACTGATGAACTGTATGATCTTTTAATTTCCGAAGATTGTAAGGTCGGAGATCATTCTAATGCTTTAACGATAGCATACGAGATGGAAGCAGCTGGTCGAATGGCAAATACATCTCACTTTAATTGTCTTCTTAGCGTACAGGTAAGCATTCACATACTACTGTAATATGTCAGTTCTTCTCTTTGGCTAATCTCGAAATCATATCTGAACTTATTGTGATCGTTGTTCCTTTCAACAGAAGAAACTCTTTAAAAATAAAAAAAATTAACTGGTAGACAAATGATTTTTTTAATTATGTTTGGTGATTTTAAAACTTGTTTTAGTTGCATAGTTTTTGTCCTCTGACAGAGTGACAGTTCCCAAATATCAACTATATGAACACTACTAACAAAAAAACAGAATAGGATGGGCTTTTTTCTTGCTGTGCAACAGATCAGACAGACATTTGACACACTCAGATATTTTGTAGTTCTTCCATCCACTTTGCACCAGATTTCAGTTCTCAATTTTAAGTACAAGGCCTAAGGTCTCAATTTTAAAAATTTCAAAGGACCCCAAGCAGAACTCTCTCTAGTATTAGAAGTTTAACATAGAAAGTGCTATCCCTTTATGATCAAATTAAACAATATTATTAAGCTTGGTTGGATTGGAGGCTTCCTCTGGATAGAAGTTTGTAAACCATTGAGCTGTTTTTTTTGTTACAAAAAGTTTCCACTCAATTCTAAGAATGAGACTTGTTACTTAGAAATCTTGAGAGTATAGTTACCCCACATATATATTGAGAGCCTAGAAAAGCCAGTAGATCCTGGATGCTCACAAACTTATCATGGCGTCGAAGTTGCCCCATACGAGAATAGACCAAAGGCTACTCAGACTCCACTTCATTTTGATCGGTTAGGTGCCACGTGTTAGTCTGAAGATGTTGTTGCACATGAGCGGCAGTGTTGAGAATAGAATAAATAATCCCACATGGATATTGAGAGTAAACCAAGTATGTATTAGTATCTTACATAATGATACTCTTATTATTGTTAATTGGTTTTAAGTTGGATACTTTACATGGCCACTCTACTCCACTTGTCATGATACTTTATGTCCACTCTACACCATTGTCAATTGGTTTTACATGCATCAATACCAACAAAATGAATAAGAAGTTTTTTGAAACATTCCTGTGATATCTGGAACTTCTATTATTGTCTGGTTAAATTTTCCTGATTACTATTGTGCAATCATGTCTCTTAAACACCAATAAAATTTCTTTTGGAAGTTGGTAATTAGTTATCACATGCTTTGAACTGAACGTGATACTGTGACCATCTGTGCATAATGTATGTAGGCTACATGTGGAATACCAGAGATTGCTTTTTCAACATTTGAGAACATGGAATACGGAGAAGGTTTGTATTTTTCTTCTCAATTAAACCTCATTTTTATATCCAACTATACGATTCTTATATTTAGTTCTATGTTGTCAACCTGTATGCTGGTAGACGTTTAAGTTGAAGGAAAGTTAAAGATGGTTAACTTTTAACATGTGACAGAATGTATATGTGGAGTCAGATTTACAAGTATGGCATAAATGAATATGGTACCCTTTCGTATTTTGTTTATGCCAGTTACATCTCAGGTCCAGTAAGAAAGTGGAGTAAGAGTGTGCTTAACAATGTTTTGTGTGTCTAGCAGAGGATTAATAAACATCTACCAGTCAAGTGAAATTACTCAAATTATGCTAAATAACTTCTCATGGCCTTACTAGCTAATGTAGTTTTGGTCTGACTATGTAATTAGTGAAGTATTTTATGAAAGAAAGTTAAGCATGGATTCATGTGCATAAGTGATAAAAAAAAGTATTTGGTCATTTCGATACCATGTAGATGCAAAATACTCATGCAATGTTAATCGTTCTCTGGAAAGTAACGGCTGATCTAGGGGAAGAGGCGGTGTTTCCCGATAAAAAAAACGCATTCTAAAGCTTTTGTTACCATCAAAATTTGGCTGAATGGTTTAACAATTAATTTACTGTTGATTTTTGACCAATGCTTCATTCTATTAGAAGTGTTAGATTGAGCTCTTTGACGAAGATGACATGCTTAGGGAGTATCATTACTGAAAATTGGCCCCTGGATCATCTCCATGTACTATGTGGGTCCCTTGTATATGTGAACATAACACAATATACATAGGCTCTGCATGAGGATCCAACCTGACTATATAGTAGGTGACATGAACTAATAACCAGTAATGAGTAGGTGTTTTCGTATGTTTAATAAGATCTGGTTGCTTCCTTTGATTGGGATGAGTTTTTATTTTTATGCATTTCGTTGTACTCATAACCATGGTGCTGATTACTGCCTTATTTTTGTCAGAATCCATGAAACCTGATACCGAGTCATATAATTGGGTGATCCAAGCATATACTAGAGCCGAATCTTATGACAGGTAACATTCTTTTGGAACTTCCCGATTCACTGATCTTTGGTCACATTTTCAAGTAATTTGGTCTCGCTTTTTTGTTGCAGTGTGCTGGCATATTGTCTATATGGCATCTATAGTAATATCACAACTATTTCATTTCATTATTCTTTGGTGTGTATATATGGCATCTGGTTGTTAAATTCTCCACATCAGAATTTTTTTGGAGTCTCTTGTCATGGATCCTTTACCATGTTATGGTTTATGAAGAATGAGGACTAACAGATTCACATGGTACCCTAGTTGGTTTAAGGGTTTGCTTATCATTTGTTGTCATTTGACCTGTGTTGAAATGTAAGTGAACAAGGTAAATAATGGTTTCAGTTGGTATGCCGAGTTAAAATTTTTTGTACACACTTTAGGTTCATGGAGGAAACTAGATCCTGCTAGTTAAGTGAATCTTATGATGACCATCGTTGTTCTGAAGAACAAGCTAAGCTTTTTGAAGATCCTTGTAAAATATTCAGCCTTTTTGCGTTGGAGCAATCAACTGAGTTGATCCACTAATGTAACAGACTTACAGTAAAGTAGCTTTAGTCAAAAGGTAGCGAAGGATCAGACTTAAGACTTACGTGGGCTGTAGATTTAGAACTCGCTGAAATGATTCGGCCAGACTAGGTAGTACAATAGAGAGGAATCATATGAAACAAAAATAGTTGAATAAAAGATAAAGATGGTGTGAAATTGTAATCGGGTTGGGCACCTGTGGGATGGTCTCCCAAATGTGACTCCAACAATTCTGAGTTAACATGTTAGCTAAATGTAGACTGCTACAATATTGACGAAACTAAATCTCCATTCGTTTTTAAGATGCCGTTTAGTACAAGCACTATCTGTATATCAACCTGCTTCATTTTGCATTGCATCCCGACAATGCTTGGAATATTCATATCCGAACTTTCATTTGTGACTCTAAGAATTGATTATGAGGCCCTGTAACGTTTGTTATGTACTATTTTTACCCCTTAAGTGTTTCCTGTATTTCAAGTGCAGGGTACAGGATGTAGCTGAATTGCTTGGCATGATGGTCGAAAATCATAAACGTTTGCAACCAAATGTGAAAACATATGCGTGAGTATACAAGAACTAAAACTAGTTCTCTTATTTCCTTTATTTTTTTGTTCTTTTTGGTTACACATTTATCTGTATTTCGAACCTCATATCACTTGTTTAGTTATATTCTTACTCCAGGAGTTTCAATTGATATTATCTCTTTCTGATTATATAGGGAAAAATGCCTAACCGGTATCAACTTAAAATATTATGTTGCTAATGGGGTCTGATAAACTCATTAGCTATGTGATTGTCGCTACTTTCTCCTGGTTTTTTAAAAGAATCAAGATCATCTATAAGTTTTTCCTGGGTGAAAAATGCTCTAAGAGCCTATTAAGACTTGTACTCCTGACAGAGTATGTCAAACTGATAGTAGCCAAGTTTCTTTTTGCTAATAAAATCACCTATGTCCATCAGAGCTAGCTGGTTCAGTTCTTGGAGGTATATACATGTTAAATTAACAAAAGTACATTCTTCCCAGGTTGCTGGTGGAGTGCTTTACCAAGTATTGTGTCGTCCGGGAAGCAATCAGGCATTTTCGGGCCCTCAAGCACTTTGAAGGGGGAACCAAACTCTTACATAATGATGGGAATTACGGGGACCCACTTTCCTTGTATCTTCGGGCTTTATGTCGAGAAGGTATGTCTTGACACATTGTTTTCGTTGTTACCTTGCAGCACCAAATTGTTCCCATACTACTTTATATGGACCCCAAACATTTATGATTTCACATTTTGTCACCAAGAAGAGCAGTGCAGTCTGTTGATCTCAGTACGATTATATATCAAAGGCCTCTACTTATCAGTTCTATGGAGCACTTCCCCGTTACTGAGTTTTAATACGGGAATTAAACAGATTAAGTGTCAAAAAGCATGGAAACACTCTATGATTGATAACCTTTATGAGCAGTGGAATAATATAGAGAACAGATCTATGATAAATATTGTATGTATACTCTAACAGACATGTTTATTTCGCTAGATAACAATAACATGAACCTATCAATAACATTGTAATTGAACAAGTACCCGATTTAATAAACAACCCTATGTTCATGATTTGGATGTTGATCTACTAATGTACTCAGGTGTTTAGATTTACTGGAATGTCAGCGTCATCTTTGATTAGTGTCTGCATTGATGGACATCTTCACCAATTAGATAGTGGCTACCGTGTTTCCAGTTCAGCTTCGCCGTGACACGTATCTTCTATCCAGTGTATTAAAATACAAATTTATAATTTGATTTTTGTAGTTCAAGACCTATATGACATAGATATCGAAAATGTTCCACTAGTCTAACTCTTCCACTCTGATGGATTTCAAAGCACTGATGGTGTGTAGAAACGTAATTACCTAACTTGTATGAGTTCGTAATATAAGCAGATATTCCTTTACAATTACGGTTTGAGATCATCTCACTAATGCTCGACGATATTTGCTTTCTCATAAATTTTGTGTCCACCCTGGGGCGGAGCTTTCTTTTGTTGCTTTTATTTTAGTGCAAACTACACCTGAAGCAAAAATTTGGGCTTTAACTGCGAAGCTTCACACCTAGTGAGTGTAACCCTGTGTCTTTCGACGACTTCATTTGGCCCAAGAATAATAATCAAAATGACCACTGGTGGGTTACTAGGAAACCAGTAAAGAAAGCTGTCTTTTAATAATAGATGAAAACTGCTGAATACCTTTACTACTGTAAAACCAATAAGCAGCTAGTTGACTTTAGGATTTAGGAGATATGCAGCTGTGGCTGGCTTTGCATGCTAACTTCCATGGCAGATTGAAATTCTTGCATCAAATTTTTTGTTTTCTGGAATATTCTCGTGGGTGTCTTATTCTTTATTTACTTGTGCACTAAATGAAATTCAAATATTGCCCAGTGAGTCCACTATTAGATGGAATAAATGCAACTTTAGTTACATATATTAACAACATGGCTCTTTTTTTTGTTGTGCTTCCTGTGATTGTCATTTATCCAGCTGTGTCGTTTTAAGACTTTTAACAATCTATAATTTGAATTTGAGAACTTGAAGAGTAACTATTTTTACATCTTGACCCTCTAAATCCTTAAATAGGATTCTTAGCATATTCATGTGCTTTCACACCTGCTTTGATATTTTTCTGAGTTGTTTTTATGTGATTGGAATCAGGAAGAGTTGTAGAGTTACTTGAAGCGTTGGAAACAATGGCGAAAGATAATCAGGTCATTCCTCCAAGAGCAATGATCTTGAGTAGAAAATACCGAACGCTAGTTAGCTCTTGGATTGAACCCTTACAAGAAGAAGCTGAGCTTGGATATGAGATTGATTATATTGCCAGGTGTGCTTTTGCATTGTCATTCACCATTAAATACGTAATGTTATGGGGTGATGGTTTCTCTATTTATGTCCTTCTGTCCCTAAACTGGGATTACCTAATTGAGATTCATCTCCTCTTTTTCAAGTCGTCATTTCAGTTTCCTCGTTCTCCGCATTTGGTTAAGCATGTCTTCACTTGTCTCCATTGATGTACGATTTTCTCTATATCCACTATCATTTGGTCACTCTTTGCCCAGATACCAAGACTAGTTGAGATGAACTTCTAGCTCACGCGTATGGTAAAATTTCAGGACACCTTTGGCTAGCATTCCTGATAATTTTCTTTAAGTATTACCAAGTAATAAACTTCAAACCACTGGCCATCCATATAAATTACAAAATGGAACTCCACCAATCAAAAACCCGATTAAATTTGTGCATCTTCAAAAATAATCAACTTTGTGAAGCTGGTGTTGTAGGCTGTAGTTCAGACAAATATTTTTATGATGAATGTATGTAGGCTTATATTAGTTTCTTCTTGGGTGGTTCATCTTGCGTTCTGTGAATTAGCATTTATGATATATATAATTGGGTGTGAATATTTTTTTTGTGATTTATCCTCTTGTTAAGCTAAGACACTCTTCGTTGGTTGACCAGGTATGTAGCAGAAGGAGGGCTCACAGGTGAGCGAAAGAGGTGGGTCCCACGCAGAGGTAAAACTCCTCTAGACCCTGATGTGGATGGCTTTATTTACTCAAACCCAATTGAAACGTCTTTCAAGCAACGTTGTCTTGATGATTGGAAAGTTCACCATCGCAAGCTTTTAAGGAACCTTTGGAATGAAGGACCTTCAGTCTTAGGGAATGCATCAGAAGCTGATTACGTTAAAGTAGTGGAGCGGTTAAAGAAGATTATAAAAGGTCCCGACCAGAACGCCTTAAAGCCCAAGGCAGCTAGTAAAATGGTAGTGGCCGAGTTAAAGGAGGAGTTGGAAGCACAGGGTTTACCAACTGACGGAACTAGAAATGTGCTCTACCAGCGAGTCCAAAAAGCAAGGAGAATAAATCGTTCACGTGGTCGGCCTCTTTGGATTCCTCCTGTAGAGGAAGAAGAGGAAGAGGTCTAATCTTTTCACGAGCTTCTTGTGAAGAAATAATACGTGGTAATTATTCATGCACTGCGGTCTTACTAGTTTTTATCTGTTCTGTAGGTTGATGAACGGCTGGATGAATTAATCTCACGAATTAAGCTGGAGGATGGAAATACAGAGTTTTGGAAACGTCGCTTTCTTGGAGAAGGCTTAAACCATGAGAATGACAATGCTATTGACGTAGAAGTAGATTCAGAACTTCAAGATATCTTGGACGATGTAGATGCCGCGGAGGATGTTGCAAAAGAAGCTGAAGATGAGGCCGACGAAGAGGAGGAAGAAGTTGAACAGACAGAAGTTCAAGTAGGGGATAGAGCGAAGGTAAAGGAAGTAGAAACTGTTAAGCCTTTACAAATGATTGGAGTCCAGTTGTTGAAGGATTCTGAGCAAGCACCTACTACCTCAAAAAAATCAAGGAGGAGACGGTCTCGACTTTCAATGGAGGTCAGCAAATGAAATTTTGATCTTACAATTCTTTTGTTTAACTGAAAGTATCTGTTTCTTCGCACGCTAGTGTATGTTTTTGTTTTTGGTAATGGTTCACATCTAAGCTACCATCCTTTTCTTTTTATGGTTCTGCCATTAAATAGACGAATTGGTAATTCTCTCGATTATTTCTTAGTTTTTTGCATCTTAGAGGATATTATGGGCTTTAATTTGTCAGTCTCAAACATATAGGAAGCCTCATACTATACCAACTTGGTAAACTGTTTCTTGTGGGCGTGCAGGATTCAGATGATGACGACTGGTTTCCAGAGGATATAAATGAGGCATTCAAATTGATGAGAGAAAGAAGAATTTTTGACGAATCAGACATGTATACAATTGCTGATGTTTGGGGATGGACCTGGGAAAGAGAGATAAAGAAAAGAACTCCACAGAAGTGGTCGCAAGAATGGGAAGTTGATTTGGCACTTAAAGTGATGGTGAAGGTATGTTCTGTTACTTACTCTCTCTCCTGGTGTTTTTATTTAATAATAATGCCTTATGTACTCGGAATCTTCGAAAGAGTTGCTTGCTATTCTAAAATATATGTTTGTTTTCATACTATAATCTTGCTTTATGATTGTAATATTTTCAAGCCCAGTGGTACTTAGTTTTGTGATTGTCTATTGGAAGTCTGCGGAGTTCGTGGAATAGTCTTGCATACTTAATTAGGAAATTAGAGAATCACATCATTCTAACCTTTATATTTCTTGCGGAACTAATGTTAAGTTCAGCATGTGATATTCTGAGCTGAGATGTAATTTTGTATAATGTTTCAGGTGATTGAATTGGGTGGAACACCAACAATTGGGGATTGTGCAGTGATACTACGGGCAGCTATTAGAGCGCCACTCCCGTCAGCCTTTCTAAAGATTTTGCAGGCTACTCACAGCCTTGGCTACATCTTTGGGATGTAAGTTTTAAGTTTATTGCTTGATGAAGTACATGAAAGTAGAGTGGTAATTGGGAAACTGCATTCTAAGTTTCTGAAATAGATATAATCAGCAGTATTGGTACTGTATCAGTCTACAAGTAATATAAATGTCAACTGGTGACATAGTCCTAATGAGAATTTCACATGCAAAGTAGATATAGAAGACAAGTTCAATGAGGCATGCTTACTTTCCTTGAACTTTTGATGAATATGCTTTGTGCTTTAGACAAGCTTCAAGGAGCCTAAGCCCTAAGCATTGGGATGGTTTGGGAATATCCCCTCCTTGTGAGTTATTTGTTTTTGACAATCCACCAGATGATGCTAGATGTCTGCTAGGTCTTGCAAATTATCTTTAAAATCATAATCTTCAGATTTCCCTCTCATAATAGTAGATGAATTTGTTTATTCATTTTGGATTTCCAAATTTGTAGAACAACTTTCTTTCCACTGAGATCAAGCTAGTACTTACTAATGAATATCGTTTGACTAGGTCTTCCTCCTTAAATCCTAGATTCTAGTTCATATCACTAATGAAGAACAACACTGAATCCGTATTCCTATCTGAACAAAATTGTGATACTAATACCTTTATCTGTTTTTCTGTAGTCCACTGTATGATGAAATCATCTCTCTGTGTCTTGATCTTGGGGAACTCGATGCAGCCATAGCTATTGTAGCAGACATGGAAACAGCCGGTATTAAAGTCCCAGACCAAATCATAGACCGGGTAATTTCAGCTAGACCCGGTGGGAAGGATAGTAATAGTGAGGAGGAATCAACATGATGCCAATGATGACTATGAGCTATCCGAGACGGTTGCATTAGACTGACAGACCCTTGTCAGAAACCTGATGAATATCCATCAGGCATCAACTACCAGCTTAGTTATTGGTGATGCCAAAGCTGTGCCCGAGAAATATGTAACTAGCACCATAGGAAATAGGTAGCAATTTTGATGTTGTATTTGTAAGAATAGATATCTTTTGCTGAGAAAGGAATTGAAAGGCAGATTTTGTTGTTCTTATTACTGTATTCTCTTACTGTATTATATTACTATCACAACACGGTGAAGTGAACTGCATAGGGGAAATTTTCATAGCAAATTTACATCTAAGCTAGAAACTGATGAATGAACTGGACCTGCAGAAGTGGACCCACTTATGGGTTGAAACTTGACCCTGGGAATTAAGACCCTTGGCTGCTGAATTATGGCACAGAACGAGGGCTTTGTAGAAAGGAGCCAATATGCTGTCTCTGGCGTCTTCCCTTTAGAAGCTAATCTACACCACCAGCTCAGGCCAACCCACCAAGTTTTAGATCGATGGTCGTACAAAAAATTTCTTTTACAGATTATGGTGATCCTCTTGGTGGTATATTACTCATCAAGTGATCTTTTTCCTTGTGTTACATGTATTTAAGTAATCTTTTTTCTCATCATCATTCTAACAGTTGCTGAGCAGAAAACGAAAACAAGAAATGAAAAACTTACACTAAAACATCCAACAATATATTTCTTTTTTATAACTAACCAAAAGTTGGGAACTTTTTATTCCCAAGCAGATTAGTTCGATATTAATCAACTGTAAAATCACTATGACTACAGGGTTAATTACCCTAGATTGAGTTAATGTTAAATCTGCTACAAAATGATAAAAAAATTGGTGTACAACTCAAGAGAAGTGAACAACAAAAACCAAAATTTTGTTTATTTTTTGAATCAGAAATTCTGTATGAAGTTTTGGTTCAGACTTCAGATGCTAATTTTGTTTACTTCAATAGAAGCTACTGCAACAGTTTCTTCAGTCTCTGAGTTTGGTTTTACTTCAGTAGAAGCTACTGCAACAGTTTCTGACTTTTGTTTTACTTCAGTAGATGCTACTGCAACAGTTTCTTCAGTTTCTAACCTTGGGACACAAGGTCTCCATATCGTTTCATTGCCCACATCCATAAGAGCAATGCCCATAGCTTCAAAGTCGCGCCTGATTTTGTCACTTTTCGCAAAATCCTTGTCTCTCCTTGCCTGGGTTCTATCTTCTATTTGTTGCAACACATCTTCCTCAGTCAAATTTGCTCTCGTCAAAGCCTTGGCTTTCAATTGCTCCAGAACCTGTTTGGTAAACAACACCATTTAGGTAGTTTAGAAAAATGAAGGAAAATTATTTTAATTGTTTTAAACTTACTCTGAAATTTTCCTTGAAGGAGACAAACGGCTATCAGTGACTTAAGACGAAAGATGACATACCTCTGAATAGGATAAGGATGACATTAGTCCAAGAGTATCTAAAACCATCTTTGCTTCTTTCTCCATTTCAGCAAGGGACAGGAACAACGATTGCTGTTGTTGCTTTGCCTGGAAATGCACACTATAAGACTCGGGCAAAAAGTGGAGACTCCATGCATGGAACACCAATGCGAAACTAAGGTGGGCAACTATAGAACCCAAATGAAGTTTTACCATGCTGGTGTTTCTTACAATGTACAATCAACATAAGCACAATCAAGATCATTTTAGGCAGCAGGACTCGCACACGGATATGCGCAGGTAGCAGTGACAGTGTGGTTTTGAAATTGAGATATGATTTGGTTAACAGTTTCAGATTTGATATCAAAACATGATTTGCATACTGTAAAAAAAAAATGATTAAAACACAATTCAAACTCTCATTTTTGGGCAAGATCTCAGATTTGAAACACTCAGTAGTCAAACAATGACAAGCGAAAATGTCAACCCTGTTCTAAGCCGTCACTGACAGTTCTGAATCACTAATGACACAGGCAAGAGGACCACATGAAGATCCATCCATTTGCCCTCTCCTGTGTAATTTTGTAACCTGTGTAGACTTCAGATATTCATCAGAAAATCTTGAGGTGAAAATATCACTCCAGAAGTTTCAGAAAACGAAATCCTAGGGAAAATACAACAAAGAGGGAATGTATTTGAAGGACAGAAATTCTTAGACTGGACACATGGCATATCAGATCTGATGGTTTGCCTTTGGAGCAGGCAAGTGACCTCAAAGCACTAAAAAAGAACTCCTAAAATGTTTAGCTCCAGAGACACCTTTAACATGCAAGTGGGCTATATATTTGTGCATAGCCATTGATGACAAGTACTAGAAGGATGTATAGATCAGGGGAAGGAAATACCTTCTTGAGCTTCGTCAGTGAACTGTTCATAAGCTTCAAAATTTCCTGAAGAGCACCATTCAAGAAGTCTTGAGTGTGGAGATCATCTGACATTTTAGCGTAGAAATCGTTCTTTAATTTATTGATGCACTCCTGAGCCTCCGGAGTTATTCGAATATTTTTTCCCTTTGGTACTGATCCCTCAGGATTTTTCTCTCGAAATGGAATTAAGGCCTCTTCACAGTCCAGCAAAGTCTAAAAGACATGACCAACAGTTGAAGTTAAGAATATATTATTACACCTGTACTGATAGACAGCAAGAAGATTATGCACCCAAGAAGCACTAAATAAGCACCTAGCAGATCTAATCCATCAAATTATCATGAAAGTCATTAGTAAAAGTTTCTTTTGGTTAAAACTATCCAACTACTAGTAAAAATTGGTTATTTACCTGATACGAGTAGAAAACCCTATCAGACGCAATATCTAGCTGATCCAGTGAGTAATTGACGGGTGACCGATAATGCGTACTCATCATGAAGTACCTCAATGCTAATGGATGATACAATTTGGTGACCTAAAAGGAAAATGAAATGGTTAGAAGACAGAAGAATAAACAGTGTTAAACTGGAAAAATAATGAGTAATCGCTTGCCTCACGGATAGTAAAAAAGTTGCCAAGGGACTTGGACATTTTCTCGTTGTTCGTATTGACAAAACCATTATGCATCCAATATTTAATTTCACAAGTGTTGGGGCGGGCAGCGCAACTCTGAGCAAGTTCATTTTCGTGATGTGGGAATATCAGATCCATTCCTCCACCATGAATATCAAAGGAGGAAGTCAGATAACGGTCACTCATGGCACTGCACTCTATGTGCCACCCAGGTCTGCCAGGTCCCCAAGGACTTTCCCAGCTAATTTCTCCCGGCTTTGCAGCCTGCAGGCACAAAGACAATAAGCCACCCAAAAGTGAACAACCATAAGCACAATAAGTCACCAAGAAAACAACCATAAGCATGGTAAGGGCACGTTCTCTCACCTTCCATAGTGCAAAGTCATTTTGATTTCGTTTTCTTGAAGTTAAACTGTCTTGAGCTCGTCCACCTCCACCAGCTCGATTGTCTTCTAATTTTCGCCCAGATAGCCGGCCATAAGCTGGAAATTTGTCAACCGAAAAGTAGACATCTCCATCAGCAGCATAAGCACAATCATTTTTTATAATCTGCCGACAAGAACCAAATAGAATTTCAGGTACATGATAAGCAGATGACAAATAGTTTCCAAATGAGCAGCCAAAACCATAAAAAAAAAAGGAAGCAACTATAATGTTCACACGTTCTGGTGAGCCATTCTACAAGAAAGTGAGGCCACGACCCATAAGCTCTGATTATCTTGAAGTCATTAACCACCCAACAGATCTGAAAGATATAAAACGAAGCATAAGGGGGATTAGAGCACCTCGGCTATCATGTTTTTAATTTCGATCATGTTTTCAGAAACACGGGGTTGTTCTGTAGGAACAAGGACTTGTAGATCATTCATGTCCCTAAGATACTCATCACAGAAGCGTTTACTCAGATCCAATGGTTCCTCCCCTACTTCCTTAGCTCGATTAATTATCTGCAAAGACGCAGACATTAGTTGGACATTAGATTTATATTACAAAGTGTAAACACGTATATAACACACTGCATTCCAAAAGAAAAAGAAAAAAAACACACTGCAATCCAAACAAAGATATATTTTTTTTCTAATCATGTAAAAGTGAAGAAGAAAAAAATAGACACCTAATAAAACATGCTCACCTTGTCATCAACATCAGTGAAGTTGCGTATATACGTAACTTCATAGCCCAAATGTTTTAGGTATCTGCTCAAATGGCAGCAAACTTAAAAATAATCAGGCATGCACTAATCATCTTTTAATGTAAAATGACATGATTAATTGCATCGAATTAACTATGAAAAAAGAAAGAAAGAAAGACAGAAAGACTGTATTTAGTTTCAACCCCATAAGGCACCCTGGATGCTCTTCTAAGGGGAATTTAACTCAAGGATAAACAAAAATAAATGTTTTACTGCACTACGTATGATGTAGCAATTAATCACCTTACTAATGTTCACAGTATTAACTAAATCACTCATTTCATTTGTCAAGATCGAACAATATTATGTCAATACAAGGAAAGAATGTCAAAAGCATTTTAGATTTATTTTATAGTAATTAGTAAGTATAGCATGCTTTTGTAAACCAATAAAAACAACTAAGAAAACAATCAATTCTGAAGCATTTGTGTTCCCTCCTCTTGAAATTCTTTTTCATTTTCACTATGTGGTGCAAAAACCCTCTAAACAAAAATTGCACCATTTGTTCCCTTTATTATCATAATGAGGTATATCTACTAAACGTTCCCACACAACATTGCAACAAATTGATCGTTTAAGCTATTCAAGCCTTTTATAATATAGAGTTTAGCACTTTGCCGGACACAAAATCGAAACCCTAACCTAATTTATAAACTAAAGGGGAAAGGCGAAGAGAAAGAAGATGAGAATTATACCTATAAAGAACATCAAAGGCAATATAAGCCCTAGCATGACCGATATGACTGAGATCATAAGCTGTAACACCACAGACATACATCCCAACTTTCCCTGATTCTTTAGCTACGAAGATCTCCTTCTGCTTAGTCATGCTATTGTACAACTGAAACTCTCGTATCGCCATTGATAACAATCGCTTCAGGTTTCTACAAATTACAATTTATAATCCCAAATTAGCAAATCGAAGTTTCTTGAATGAATTCTCATGAAAACGAATTGAGAATTGAGAAAAAATACTTACGAAATCTTGGTATTAATTTTGACGATGAAACCTCCAAATTGTGATAATTTTCAGCTTCTTCCTCTTCAGTTTCAGTTTCTGAAACCCTAGAAGATAGGAGAGAGAGATTTTTATTACAATTGACGCAGATAGAACATTAATAGAGAATTTGACCTTTTTTTTCAAGATTTAATATCAGCCGTTATGTAACCATCTACGGCTGAGGATATATTTGATGGAAAACGGGTGTTTGATTGGTTGGATGATACACTAGATTGGACGGCCTTAAGCCTTAGTCCGGCGGACTTGTCTGCAAGGGACCGAGGGTAGTTCATATGCGATTCGCCAATTTTGATCCCATTATGGCCCAATAAACATGAAAAACGTATGCGCAAACCATGGACAAACTATTAGCCTATTGTAATAGAAGCAAAGACGCGAGTCTCTTTTAATGTTGTATCTCAAGTACAACCATAAGCGACGTAAGTAACGTCGCGGTTGAACTAGAGACGCGAGGGACGTAATATCTGTTATGCGGTTTTAACTAGGTTGTCCAACAACTATATTTTATTTGCTAATCCAATGGTTGTATTTCAACTCCATATAAATACTTCATATTTCATCCAATTCAAATCACGCCTTCTCCAGAGCTCCTCCATATTCTCCCCAAACTTATCTAAAATTTTGAGTTATAGGTAAATTAGCAAGCGGTTCGCACCAAAAAAAAAAATTAATAGAGTTTTTGGTGGGTGATTTACAATGGATGAAGATGAATCTATTTTTATAAATTATGTAAATTTTACAAAATATGTTATCAATGGTTGCCAGCAAGCGGGGGTTGGGGTAACATTTTATCAGTTGTTTTTGTTTGACAAATTTAAAGAAGAAAATGGTAACATCCGTTATCGTGATACTGACGGTTTGTCTTATCATTTTCATTCTATCAACAAAGAAGTTGGTGAATATGTAGCTTTGATCATGCAAATGCACCAGTGCAATATAAGCGATGATGATGAATTGGATATGGGAAAAACAAATTTGATTTCGAGGTGATTTTTTTTTAGTTTTATTATACTTGTAAGAACTAAGATATCGAGAAAAGTGACAAAGGACCCGCAAAAGTGGATTCCAATGCAAAAGTTGTTTCAACATTCTATGAGTGCTTAACAATTTTAACCCATACATGTTGGAACAAGTGACAACTAGATACCTATATGGTCCTAATTCCCAGGAATTTCGTAATGGTACACCAGTTTCCTCATCAAAAACAACTTCAACCCCGCCTAATAATTGTTCTTCGAGTAGTTAGGAACATCATAATTCTAATATCCATATTCTCATAACAGTACGAAAAGAAGAGGAAGAGGGTACAAAAAGATGTAAAAGCAGTAAAAGACGAATCCTGAAAAACAACATATGTTATAACAAATGCGTTTAATTATGAC
Source organism: Papaver somniferum (assembly GCF_003573695.1). Classification (NCBI taxonomy): domain Eukaryota; kingdom Viridiplantae; phylum Streptophyta; class Magnoliopsida; order Ranunculales; family Papaveraceae; genus Papaver; species Papaver somniferum. The sequence goes on from NC_039362.1 coordinate 140,250,328, forward strand.
AAGTACATGGGAGAACCACCTTCAGGAAGAACTATTTAGATCAACAAAACGGAACTTGGCGATAAGAAAACTTTGAAAAAGTCGTCTATTAGGAAAATAATTTTTCAGGAATTTTAATAAGAACAAAATGTTTGCCACGAACAATTCAATAACGAATCCGCAACAAGTATGTCATGGGAAAGAGAAAAAGAAGATGGAACAAAAATTGAATGAGCAACACACGACCTGCCCAATATGAGGTTGACGATGCCTCTAAAGAAGAAAAAGAGAAATACAGTCTTGATTAAATAGTTTTGCTTCGATATAGTAGTTCAGTTTTATTTAATTTTGAAAACCAAAATATTAGCTAGTTTTAATTAAATGTAGTAGTTAGTTTTAGTTTAAATGTACTCATGTAGTTTTGATTTAAACGTAATAGTTAGCTTTAATGTAATCCTTATGTAAATTTAAGTGTATTGGCTTTGAACTTATTGCTTAATTTAAATAATACTACTTAATTAAATCTTCTTCAAATTACATTTAACTCATTATTAAAATACTTAAAATATAGCGACATTTAAAATCTAACAAAAAGTCAGAGTGTTTTGGTTTTTAAGTATGGAGTAATAAAGTGTAAAGAAATTTTAATCTTTTTAGGTTATCTTATCAATTTCACCAGTTTTGATCTGGGATGTGTTTACAAAATATCTATCAAATAAAATCGTATTTTATGATTATTTTTTATTTTTTGATTTTTTTTCCCAATGATACTCAAGGTATTATTGCAGCAATATTAGATGAATCGATTTCTAGGTAAAACCTCTTTTTATTTTTAAAATTTTCAATTCTGAAATTTTATTAAAAAAAAAGGAAAAAGAAAAATGTGTAAGAATGACTTGTTTTAATGATTTGCATGTTCATTATTCATGCACCTGTTGTTGTTATTATTTATGGGGAGCGGATCCCCTAACTTAAGTTTAACTTAAAGATTTCGGTTAAAAATTTATTTTTTTGTTATAGCCGAAGTGTTCTTCGTGTTTTTGGTTTCAGAATTTTTTGTTAGCAAATTATATTTTTTTAAACTAAACCTAACCGAACAAGCTACTGTAATTTCCATTTAAACCTTATTTTCATGATTTCTACTCAATTTTTTCAATCAAAAAAGAAGTAAAAGTGATGGGTTTTTCAATCGAACGAGGAACGTCGCGGAAAGACGGAAGAAGAAGAGAATAATCTTTTTTAGAAACTAAAAATTTGTGTTGCCTCTCATCTCTCACAGGTTTTTGTTTTTGACTTTTGTTAATGATTTATCTAGATTAGATATATATGATTAGGTTAGGTATAATTCTAAACTTAACCTTTAAGCCAAAGTTCATCTTAGATTAACAAATAACTAAAGATGATTTCTCAAATTCAGCCCCATATAATGTTGTTTTAGTAATTCCTATCAGGTTACAAAGGTAAGGCGATAGATTGTAGTGGGCACTGTTGAAAAGCATACAATGTAGGCTTTTTTTTTTGGTAAACATGTGGAGAGCTTTGCTTTGGTAAGAGTAACGCGCATATGTGTTTTTTGGGGCTTTGGTGGATGCTTGATGCAATATACACAATACACACAAGGACACGCTAATTAATGTACATTGTGTGATACGAGTATTGACATGTCTCTTATGTTGTCAAAACATTTTTTTGGTGTTATTTTACTGTTTATGATTATGTAATGCTATTTTTCATGTGAAAGTGTGTTTCCATTTATTTAGGTATCATGGGTAAAGTTTCAGGGACCACTCTTGTTTCTGTAAAACAGCCAGATTTTGTTATTATGGGCTCGGATTGCAAAGCGACTTCTGGTGGAAAGGTGGTTTATTTGGATTATCGGAAGACAATTGATTTTAATGATTTTTCTGCAATGAAAACCGGAGATTCTAAAGGTTTCAAAAAAAATTATTGATCTCAAAGAGCTTTATACATGTTGACGACCCTTTAAGAGCCATATCTGCCTTTAAGGAATCTTGTTTAGCTGGAGATTGGGCTATGCTTATAGGAGGGTTTGAATCAAGGGAAGAGGTACGATCGCGATGGGAATTGGGCCATGGTTATCTTTTTTCTTCGGTTTTTTTTTCAAAGTTAAATATTTAACTAGCAATTTGTGTATTTCATATTTTAGCGCAATGGGATGAGATCTCCCTTCTTAAATTACGTGCTACCTAATCTGGTACCTATTAAATATCAGAACTTCTACACAGCAGGCAGTGGAGGAGAGTATGCATCACGTATACTAAATTTGATATCATCATATTTATATCTATCACTGGAAGAAGCGCGAGGCTGGGTAGAAAGAGCTCTTGTTTATGCCACTCTAGGTTCCGGCAGAACATATATCCATGAGTAGTTTTTTTTTTGTTTCGTTAAAGCTTTTTTTTTTAATTAGTAATAAAATAATATCTTTGTGATTTTTATATAGCAATAATGATGATTTAAAATAAAATAAGCTAGGTATTTTTACCCAAAAACATTCAATTAATAATAACATGTCTTGAACATACAAGTAAGTATTGGTTACAATTCGTGTTATTTACAAAACATTATACTGTTAGTATTCATAAAGATCATATAGTGAAAAGTTGACTATGTTTTGTTTGCACTTGAAGTAAAAATAATGGATTGGATTAGCGTTGCACAAGGTACGGGACGGTACGAATTTTTGCCTAGATTAGTACCTGTACCTCCCTATGGCCGGTACCTGTAATTTGTACCTGTACCTAGTACCTGTGTAGTACGGGACGGGACGGGACCTGCACCTGTTTAACTAGGTACGGGACGGGACCCGACCGGTTCTTTACTTGTAGCGTATCTGCATATGTAAAAAGAAAAAAAAACAAAGAAAAAAATCTTGAAAGTTCTAAGTTTAAAAACTTTAACTGTTAAGACTTAAGAGTCTTAAGACCTGAATAAATTCATGCTTACTTTAAGAGAAATCTTTAAACTTCTAAGTTCAACAACATCAACTGTTTAGGAGTTCAAGTGGAAAAAACAGAAAGCAAAGCAAAAAACAAAAAATTGACAGTTCGGCTTTGGTAAGTGACCACTTTCATAAGTTTGCTGCGACAAAAAATGAACTCCATCTCCGAGCATCAAGCATCCAAGACCTCTGACAGTTGAACCACACCCAAGATGTATGCAACAACAACTTCTATTTCAGTTTATGCATAAATTAGTGAATGAGATTGAAATGTATACACATTGCACACATTAAAATAGCAAGTACAAAAATGTCAGATGCACATAACAAATATGGATGCAAGAACAGAAAAATGTGCAATAACAAACCTGCATTTAGTCTCTGAATAAGCGAAAGGCTAAAAGCCAGCTGCAAAATGAACCACCACCAAGGATACAATTTCTTATTCCTCAACACCTGATCAAAACCAAAACAATGAAGAAGCTCAATTTACCCCCCTTTCAGTTCACCCCAACAATAACCAGCAAATACATTTAAATCAAAGATCAAATGGATTTACAATAGTAAACAAATTATGTATCAGAAAGACAACCAGAAGCAATCAAATTCAGGGAACAAAAATACAATGGATATTAAGCACCACAAACAATGGTCATAGCTCCTAATCTTCCATTAAAAAGGATACAAACCCTAACCCTATATTGAAGAACACTGAAAATCAAATCCAAGTTAAAACAAAACCTTAGCTAAATTCAGAATCTGAAAATGAAATCGAACACCTGATGTTTGTACTTTGTATCAACTGATGAACAAACTGATGATTAGTTCTTCCAAGTTCCAACCCTAAAATCGAAAAAAAGATCATATTCAAACAAGAACTCTTATAATCGATAAACAAATTGATATCCTAAAATCGATTTTGAAACCTTAAATTTGAAAAAAAAAAAAAAGAATCATATTAGAACAAAAAAAAATCTTATACACATGATGAACGAATCCTAAATCGATTTATAAAGTACGTACCAGTAAATCGATATTGAAGTCCTTATACAGATGATGATGATGGCTTACTGCTAAAGAAAATCAAACAGAAAGTCGACGGTGGCGTTGGCATCTTCTCTTCTCTGAGAGGAAACTGAAAATATGAGAGAGGGAAGAAGGAGAAGGAAACGAGGAGAATACGATTGAGAAACTAAGAAAAGGGTATAACCCCTACTATCAGCGACCAGGATTTAATCCTAAAATCATCAGTTACAGATCTTCGGTACTATGGGATGGGACAAGACGGGAATATCCCAGAACCGTTACTTGTACCTACTCTAGGCACGGTACCAGTTTTTGGTACTTCTACTTGTCCCGTCTGATCACGGTTCCGGTACGGTTCTTGCGGTTCCGGTACGGTTCCATGGGACGGGACGGTTCCTATGAAGCCCTAATTGGGATAAAAACTATGAAATCAAAAGAGAATTGATATTAGTAGAGCTCTGGGAGAAGCACCGCGATTACTTTGAGAAGCAACACGGTTGCAGGTTTGGCATCTTACCGGATGTACGTCTCCTTTCCTACTCTTTTATTGTTGGAATTAGAGTTTATTTATTAAGTATCCATTTCCAAATCAAACTTTAAATATATGAAAAAACACGTTTTTACTTACCATTATCATTAATGTTGAACTAGTTGAATTTTCCCAACTTGTACGTATAAGAATAAAAGTATATGGACACAAAACGTAGAGAAAACAAGAAACCCTGTCCATTTGAGAACCGATTATCACTTAGAAAACATGTGTGGTTTTACATCTCTTTTTTCAATGTATATTTTTTATCTTGTAATGCTTAAGTACTAATTAAACTTCATGTGTTGTTATACAAAATATAAAGAACAACTGGATTAGTGGTTGATTTTGAAGTCTGACCATATAAATTAGATCCCAAACATTCTAAAATTTCCAATATAGCTCGGCTCAACCCAAGCCGAGAATACTTTTTTTATCCCGAGATCTATCTCAAGATCTTTATCATTCACGTAAATATATGACAAAATATTCTGATACATGAATTTCTATCAAGTTTCCACTGTTAGTAAACATCGAAACATTAAACATAAATATTTCCAGTTCTTTTGTCTTCCTTGGATCCTTTTGAAATGCAGATTTCATGGATGATGACCATGATGTTCGATAAATAGGGATGCTAATCATCAACCTCAAGATGCTACAAAATTCGGTTAGTGGCTTGTTGTCCAAATTGCCGATGCATAAGTCACATAGATTAAGTGCCATATCGAAGAATTGGATCAACCCAGATTTTAAAGCCAATGATTTCAGAATGATAACAATTTGCTTTCTCAAATTGAAATCTTCTTATTTAAGTATTGTATCAGTTATTTTGGACAATGAAAACAAAATTTCTCGAAGATGATAGTTATTTTTTTTATGGTTCTATGACATGTATATATCACAAAGGTAGAAGTGATTTAGGTCATTAGGTATCATGCTGGTTCTGTTAGAAGAGATCAAGCAAAGTGAAAATGATCCTAGACCTCTTTACCCGTAAGGCTAATAATTCATAATATGTCGTGGATGCTTATTATCAACGCAACTTTTTTCTTTCATCAAAAAAACTATCAGGCTTCTTGAATTCTATTCTTAAAAATCTTAACTTTGTTTATCTCTTTGGATCGACCATGGATTTGTATTAAGATTTCATTTCATGATCCATAATTAACCTTAAAGTTAGATATGTACATATGGTAACCAATCATTTATCGGCTCGGCTTGAGCCGAATAGTTTCCAAAAATCTAATATATTTAGGGCTTATCATTGAACGGTTGGATATAATCAGATCAATGGCCACAAGATTAAATTAAAATTTAAGTCAAAAACTGAAGTTAAAGGATCCGCTCCCTTATTTATGATTGTGATGTGTTGCTAATATGTGTGTGATGTATTTTCAAATGATGTTTGTAGTTGTAGTGGTAAACAGGTTCTTTTCAGACTTGTGAAGGTAACAAAATTTCTAGATTTAAATAAAATTTAGGAAAAATAGCAAACTGAAGTAAAATTTTATGGAGAAATAGGGGTTAAGATTCCACCAATCAACAATACTTATGTGATCTAATATTTTTTTGCTATGCAATTTAAATAATTGGGTTGATTCTAAATATTGCCAAGAGCAGATTTTCCAAAATATCAAATGTTAATCACAAGTATAATGCATCAAGAGTCTAAAACTAAGCATGCATTATCAAGGGAAAACACAGTTGATTAATAAAAACCATTTTAATCATTTTTATCAATGCAATTAATCATATAAAAATATTGCATAAATTAATAAAATAGAGATTACCACATAATTATTGTGAGAATGGCTTCCTCTGTCACCCCTGGGATTGGGTTTAGCTCCTCATCTCAAAAACACACTCACAAGATGTATTCATGGCTAAATAAATGTTTTTATTGATGAAAATAATTGATAATTGAAGTTTGTAACGTTGTTATACTGTTGCAGCGTCACTGTTACAAAGGGGTAGTGCTGAAAATAATCGATACAACACAAGTGCTGTATAACAACGACACAGAGAGTTCGTTGTTTGCACTGTTGAAGAACGACACTTCGGTACTGCTGTAATGAAGAACACGGGATACTGCTGTTTAAGACTGTTAAAGAACGACTGACTCTGAGAGTCTGTTCTTCGTGTTCTTGAAGGTCTTCAATGGCTGGCAGCAGCAGCAACAAAATCTCTCTGTAACTCGATTCTCTCGTCTCTCCTGACCTCTAAACTCTCTCCAAAACTTTTCTAAAACTTTCCCATGACTTTAACCAACTCTTATATAGTCTTTTAATCCCCAAAAATCTCTACTGAATCCGACTTTTTCTTTTCTTTTTCTTCTCTGCGCTGTTGAGAGAATATCTCTCTCTGATCTCCCTGTACGCGTTTATGAGCTATTCTATTGCCCCAAAACTCTCCCAAGACTTGAACAGGACCAAGTAGAGTTTTCTTTAGCGTAAAACTCTCCCAGAATCTCCTCAAAAAATCTTTGAAACGTAAACAGAACCATACGTGTCCTATTTGGACTCTGATTTCTTCTCCCGGCTATTCCAGCCCAATGTGATCGATCAAAACACATGTACCAGCTCTGTTTAGTCCATTCACATCCAGCCCAACTGATTTTGGGGGTTGAATCTCTTTAGAAACCGTCCATTAATCGAATCCAACTCTGCCAGTAAACATGCATGAAGTTTCCCGCCAAAACATTAATTTGAAAACGTGAAGAAATGTGATCTCCCCCTATCCAGTTCTGGTGTCCCTTTAGCAGCTGCCTGGAAATGGGTCACCCCTTAGTAATTAGGTTACCCCTTATCCAAAATCGAGGGTCCGTATAGTGATTTCTCTGGGACATTTTCCGCACTTTTTTCGGGGTTCCTCTGGGGTATTCCTGGGGTACTTCCGGTACAATTCTGGGGCGCTTCCGGCACGTTATCAACGGAGGTCCAAATGCCGCATTTTTAGCCAATTTCGCCACAAAGCCTTATTCTTCCAAAAACACCTACAAATAAATAAAATAACCAAATAAGTACGATATCGAGCACTAACAATATATACAAATGAGCTATATTAGACACATAAATGCGTCTATCAGTGTGTTCGTCTTTAAAATATATATTGTAAGCTCAAATCTGGTAAAAGGGAAAATACATAAAATACAATACCATTTTTTAATCGGATACCTGCACAAAAGTATCAAGAACCACTATTCAGCAAACTCCACCGAGAAACAGTGTGCATGAAAGATACTTTTCTTTTGCCTCAAAGAAATTAAAAAGAAACTACAAATCAGTTTGATTATAGGCAAGAATTTAATACTCAGTAAAGCCAAGTAGAACAAATAAAAAATCACCATCGAATTTAGTCTCAAAATCAACCATTCGATTTCGAGACAAAATAAACTCAAAATTATCTCTACAAAAATACGAAAGAGAAGGAAATAAAAAATAAATTTTTTTTGAGTTTTGTCTCAAAATCATCAATTAGATTTGAGGCATAATACACTCACCAATGGATCTGAAAACCCAACATATACACTATAATCAAATACATGAAAAGAGAAGTTTTTGTTACTTATTTTTTTTGCGAGATTGAGAGATAAGTGTTTTGGTTTCCAGAGATCCTATATTTTTTTACCTCCTTCCATTGAAAGATTGTGGTGATGATTTAAGTGGAGAGATACTGAGAGAGAGGTAGATTGAGAGATTTAGAAAATGAACAATTTGGGAGGTTTTATAGATGAGAAAAATCTAGTTGTTAAGGGAAAATTTTTGGGAGGTTTTTCATTTGAGGTGGTTTTTGAAATCATTTGTGGAGGAACTATCCATTAAGTATAGATGTATGCATGTTGCATATGTGGATGTATGGGATATTTTCTCCATGAGTTAGTCTATTGATCCCCCGAGCTTATCTGTGAAGAAAATCTAGATCTTCCTTTTCTTAAGGGATAAGGTGACTTTGTATTAAAAGAAAATAAGCATACATATAATTTGTTTTGTTTGTTTTTTAATTGATGATGGCAACAAGCTGAAACAGAAAAAGTTGGGTCAAAACCTCAGAGGAATTCAGCTTAAGTTTATTAAATGGGAATTCATGGGAAAGCAAGCAATAACGAGAGATGGTACCCAAACAAAACCTACAGTTTAGATATGAAAATAGCTTCTAGTCCAGTAATGGTTTAAGTTTTCCAACCTAATTTGAGAGATGGTATACCCTGAATGAATAACAAGTATGAATACATGATTGATTCCCCATTGGAGCATATACTTCAACTTTTTTACTTCAAAGAAATGAAAAGAAGACCTCATTCAAGAATCTAGTAATTACATTGAAACACCAATTCTAAGGGTGTTTATTGTTAAAAAAACTTCCATATCAAAGGATGACAGGTCAAGGAAAACACATGATTCCCCATTAGAGCATATATTTAGACAGCCTCAACCTCAAAGATAAGTATGAGCACCAATATATGAGAGATAAAATTCACCCGTTGGATTCCAAGACTTTCGAAGAACCTTGTATAAAACATCAAAGGAGTACTTTCTGCCGTTGTGGATTCGAATGATAATACTATTAGGCCAGTGACTGTCAAGATCTGACGAGTTATTCTCTAACGTCACTTCTAGTTCAACATTTTCATCCATTAGAGTAGACATACGATTGAGAATTGTATTCAAATCAGGAGGATCCAATAAAGGGATTCTTGCCATGAGTAGCAGAAACCAAGAAAGCAACTAAGAATAGGAATGAAATTTAGGAATGAAAAACAACCAAACAAGATTACCAGTATGCTGTATAGAGTCTTGATGTAGAGAGCGTCACTATCAAAGTGAAAACAAAATCACCCACAATGGTGAAGGAAAAGGGGATCCATATGTTATCAAATTGTTAATTAGTTTACGCTCTGATTCCATTCATTTGATATGTGCTTAATCCTAATGCATTTGGAGGGTATTAATTTATTATATTCCCTCGATGTGTTATACGCTTGAGTCGTTGCCCACCTGATTAGAACGATACCATCTTTTTTAAGTGCAACTTCAGGGGATTGTTCCGGTCAAGATTTAGGCGTCGATCTCCGGTCGCCGGGATCCAATCAAGATTTAGGCAGAAAATTCCTGATTTGGAGTATCTCTTTTCTAAGAAGAATCAATATCAAATTATTACACTATGTCTAGAATACCTTTTCCGATTTAATCGGCTCTTTCGTACTTGTAATTTGTCGTTTTCTGGTATTTCTTATTTTTCTCTTGTAGGAATATTCGGCCATGTACATGTTAGGGTGTGCTTTTATTGTTCTACAATGGTTTTTTATGTATTTAATCACCTTATAATCATGATTTTCTATTAACGAAATGGAATCCTTTTATCAAAAGAATTGTTTTAAATCACAATACTTGTTTCGGTAAAAGAGGATCCAATTAATAATCGGTTTATCCTTGTGGTAGATTGGATTGATTAATTGAGTAGATCGGCTTCAACACGGTTCTTCGGATTAAAGGTGTTGTTGGCTTAATCTTAATCGATTAATTTTGGGTGATTGAACATAAGATAGATCTAGACCTGACGAAGGAGTTTATGTTGAGATAAACGGAAGAGCCTTTGTCCGACTCATATCACTTGGTTGAATAGAGTTGATACCAAACATATTTCTTGTTCCGTTACTGTTTGGAATACGAACCAAAGGGATTGATCCAAGTACGTGACTTATTTATAAGTTGGAGGCGTGGGAATACAGAAGGAACTAGGTGAACTATATGGTTAGTTACTTGGTCTCAACTGTACGAAGTTAGTGTAATTTTGTGTAGCGGCTTAATCCTGAGAGTATTCAATTATGGACTAGGTCCCGGGGTTTTTATGCATTTGAAGTTTTCATCGTCAACAAAATCTTGTTGTGTCATTTACTTTTATTTTCCGCATTATAATTGTTTTATTATAATTAAAGTAAATTACACAAACGTTAATTCCTATTTACTTGATAAGCAATCTTATTGTGTTTGGTTAAGTCCGAACCTTTGTATCAAGTAAACATACTTCGTTGTTGTATTGTCTTGATCTCGTATTCATAGACGATCACACGAAGTGTGAACCGATTAGTTGTATTGTCTCGAATATGTCCATAGACAATCACTTTCGAAGAAAGGACTTATAGGTAGGAAAAGTTTTAGCTTGAGGTATATTTGGGTACCCTTGCCTTTTCATATACGAACACAAAAAATATGAATGATAATAGGTAATATAAATATATCCGAATTAAGTTAGGGCTTATCATTGAACGGTTGGATATAATCAGATCAACGGCCACAAGATTAAGTTAAATTTTAAGTAAAAAAACTTAAGTTAGGAGATCCGTTCCCTTATTTATGATTGTGATGTGTTGCTAATATGTGTGTTCATCTTTAAAATCTATCTTGTAATCTAAAATCTGGTAAAAGAGAAAATACATAAAAGAGAATACCTTTTTTTTAATCGGATACCTGGATAAAAGTATCAAGAACCATTATTCAGCAAACCCCACCGAGAAACCAATTGTTATGAACCAAACATTGCACATGAATGATACTTTTCTTTTGTCTCAAAGAAATTGAAAAGAAACTACAAATCAATTTGATTATAGGCAACAAATTAATACTCAGTAAAGCCAAAGAGAACAAATAAAAAATCACCATGGAGTTTAGTCTCAAAATCAACCATTCGATTTCGAGACAAAATAAACTCAAAAATTATCTCTACAAAAATACGAAAGAGAAGAAAATAAAAAATCAAACTTTTTTTAATGAGTTTTGTCTTAAAAAAATAATTAGATTTGAGGCATAATACACTCACAAATGGATATGAAAACCCAATATATACTGTGATACCCTCCATTTTCATTTACCCATTTTGTATGTGTTTTGGGTCGGGTATCAACCGTATTCAATAATCTGCTTTTGATTGTTAAATTTTGACCAAAAGTTTGGTCTTGACGCATGTTTTAAAATGTTCTTTATTAAAATTTAGGCTAGCATCATAGTTTTTCTAGTTTTAGTTATTCTGTATACCACACTAGTCCAGACTAGCTTTCTGTATAGTCTAAATTAGAAATGTAAATAGTTGTTTCACCTCTCTAGAAGTAGTAGGATTGGGTGGGAATAGTCACTTGGCTAACAAGAGGTTTGGGAATAGGAAAGATGTTTACAAGGAATTTATGAACAGAAAATAAATGGGGGAGAATGGATTTTATTACTTATGGAAGATGAAAAGAGTGAAATTGAAATTGAAACGTAAGGATAATATGTGGGTGATTCTCCTAGAGGTTGAAGCTAGGGCGTGAGAAAACTTCTAAGGATAATTGCTAGGATTGAGCAAAACTTGAGGTAGGTTTACTACTCATTGTATTGGAGATTTTATTACTCATTTGGGTTAATTGCAATTTGGATATTAAAATTGTGAAGTGATTCGTCCTCTAAATCGAATTTGATTGATAACTTGAATGGATTTTCTTATCATGAACTACTGATTGAGAATGTTGTCTATTGTTGTTGGAAAGATTATGATTTCAAAGTTTTCCTTCTCACTGTTTGATTTGTGAACTCAAGATGTTTGTAAATATGCCTGTGTGACCTCTGACTCTTTTTCCCAAGTTTTTTTTTGAGACATAAAGCCACTACACAAATGGAAGCATAAATTTGAATTCATTGTTAATAAATCATTTACATACGCCGTTTTATACGATGTTTAACTTGTTAATTGTGTTCCACATGCTGATTTCAAGTATGAGCCTTTGCTGGATTTTTTAGTTGGCAGTAGACTTGCATAAGTGCTATTGGTAGTTTCTTTTGAGTAAGAACTCAGTTGTGTTCCTGGTGAATGAATGTCACTCTTTTAATTGTTAAACAAGTTTTATGAATAAAACTTATTGAGTTCATGTCTTCCGTTGGTTGGAACAAGTTGGTATCAGAGCATTAGATCTTACATGGGACCTTAGGTACATATATCTCTATCAAAATTCTTTGATTGATTGCTTGTTAAATTTGTTTGAATCGTTTGACTTGATTGATTGCTTAGTATGTTTGTTTGGAGTGCTTGATTGTTGCTTTTGTGATATTAACGAAACTCGTTTGAACTAGTAGTTGTAAACCTAGGTACCTTGTTGAGCTGTTGGTAGGTGCTATAGGTTATTTTTGTTCGTATAATTTAGTAGATTTGCATTCCGAACCATTAGAGAAAATATTCATTTGTTAACTCCAGTTGCAAGTGTTAGTTTACGTCTTGGTGACCAAAAACTATCTGGACATCTTATTATTATAAGAACAACGTTATTGTATGTTATTTTAGGCAAAAATTTGGTTTCCAAGTATCCAACAGTAGTGGATTGTTATAAGAAACGATTACGTTCCCTTTCTTCCCAAGGATGGTGTATCTTTTTCTTCTGATGTTGTAAGAAGTTCTTCTCATATCGCTAGTATTAGGTAGGGATTTTCCTTTTCCTTGAATTTATTGTTTTACTTGTATGAATCAAAACTGATTTGGTGGATTAATTGACCTCGTTCTTCCTTGTTTTCTATGATTCATGAATTTCATTAAATGGGTATTTGGTAATCATCTTGATCTCATGATTTATCATGTTGCATTATGGTAATTTCAATTATGTTGGTAACCTTACTTGAATTTGCCGAGGGAGCATAATTTGGTGATTTCTGTTTAATAATCCTTGCTACTGTAAAGTTGGTTTTATTTTGCCATCTTATTTTATGAAATTTGGAATTGGGACTGTGATTACTCTAAAATATTTTTATTTTTATTTTCCAAAAGATTTTGTAGGGTTTAAAAACACCAAGTTCTGATTTTTATCTTAAACAAGTGCTATAGCTTAGTTTGCAATATAGCATATTGCATATTCGTAAAAACGATTAGATGAGCTACGTTTTCGAAATATGCAATGCAACCTGAATTGACCTTGTTCTTCTTGTTTAATCCTAATGTGTTTTCATTAAATGGATATTCAAAATCTCTCTTGAACTGTGATATTTAGGATTGATTGTTGAGAATTTAAACAAGTCTTTCATACTGTTGATGTAACTCGACCGATAGTCAAAACTGAAAACCTGTCTTATTGAGACTTTTCGAGATAGCTGTGTACTTTATTCCTTTTTCCATCGATTTTATGTCAAAGATGGTTTTGTTAGATTTCCAACGAGACCGAGTTTGCTGAATTCCATTGAGTAATGAATTTTTTTTTACGATTTTCTTGATTGTAAGCTACCGAAACTGCTGTTTTTCTGAAAAACGTGACTTATGTTCTGTTTTATTGATATAGCTATGTACCTTAATGCATTCTATTAAAAATTTTATGTTAAAGAGGGTTTCCTTAGATTTCCAACGCCACCAAATTTTCGAAATTCTATTGCCTAATGATTTTTGGATGAATTCTTAATAATGGAGTATCGAAACTGTAATTTTCTGAAAAGCGTAATTTATGTTCTGTTTTAATGAGTCTTTTCGACATAGCTATCAAGCTTAGTGTATTTATTATGGTTTTTATGTTAAATAGGGTCTTCTTATATTTTCAATGAGACAAGATTTTCCGAATTTCATCTTCTAATGAATTCTTTACGAATTTTTGAATGAACACTACCGAAACTGCAATTTCCTGAAAACATCATCCCTGTCCTGTTTTATCGAGACTTTTCCACACAGATTCTTACCTGATTACCTTTTATTATCATTTTTATGTCAAAGAGAACCTTTTCATCTTTCTAACAAAACCGAATTTTCCTTGTTCCATCTCTTAATGAATTTTGTATGAATTTTAGATTATGGACTATCCAAACTGCAATTCCTGAAGTTGTGATTTTCTGGTCTGTTTGGTAGAGACTTTTCGGCATAGATATGAATCCCTCCACTTTTTTTCCTATCATTTTTATGTTAAAGCAGTGTATCTAAGGTTTACAACGAGACTAAATATGCTTCATTTCATCGTGTAATGAATATTCAATGAATTTTGGAAGATGGGTATGCAAACGGAAATATGGTGTTTTCAGATTCTATGTTGTACAATTGTTGTGATGCTCTTGTTGGATCAGCTCCTTTATTCTGATTTCATAGGATTTTCTTCGTCTTTGCCATTTGTGCATTAAAGAGAGTTTTACCAGCGCTTATATAGGATTTTCGGTTTAATGAATGAATGAGTTGTTTTGCTCCCTGATTTTGAACTGTTTTCGTTTTTGTTTCTTTCCACACTTATTGGCTAGGAATTTGTATTAATTTTCACTTGGCGACTCCCCTCGGCGGTCAAGGATAGGTTAGTTTCTGTTATGTTTTAATAATATGAGATATTTTTTTTATAATTGTGAACTTTATAATGAATTCTTTACTGAACTTACTCGTTGCTTTGCATATTGTTTGGTATCCTACTTCCTGGTAAGTGATCTTCGCTCTTGTGTTGAGTTATCGTGACTTAGTAAGAGCTTATTTGCAAACGCTGCCAATATTTGTATTTAATTTGGGTTTATGAGGTTCTTCAAGACTTGACTTGTGATGTTTCCTTTGCTACAACTATATTTGGGAACCCGAATCGGAGGTGAAAGATTGGTATCCAATTTTTTTTATTTTATTTTTCTATTTTCAAAATGTATGACCAATCTTAATTTCGTTATGAAATTCCTTTAAGGGTAGGAGGATGTGATACCCTCCATTTTCATTTACCTATTTTGAATGTGTTTTGGGTCGGGTATCAACCGTATTTAATAATCTGCTTTTGATTGTTAAATTTTGACCAAAAGTTTGGTCTTGCCGCATGTTTTAAAATGTTCTTTATTAAAATTTAGGCTAGCATAATAGTTATTCTAGATTTAGTTATTTTGTATGCCACACTAGCCCATAATAGCTTTCTGTATAGCCTAAATTAGAAATGTAAATAGTTGTTCCACCCCTCTAGAAGTAGTAGGATTAGGTGGGAATAGTCACTTGGTTAACAAGAGGTTTGGGAACAGGAAAGATGTTTACAAGGAATTTATGAACAGAAAATAAATAGGGGAGAATGGATTTTATTACTTATGGAAGATGAAAAAAGTGAAATTGAAATTGAAACTGAAACGTAAGGATAATATATGGGTGATTCTCCTAGAGGTTGAATCTAGGGCATGAGAAAAATTCTAAGGATAATTGCTAGGATTGATCAAAACTTGAGGTAGGTTTACTACTCATTGTCTTGGAGATTTTCTTACTCATTTGGGTTAATTGCAATTTGGATATTAAAATTGTGAAGTGATTCGTCCTCTTGTTCGAATCTGATCGATAACTTGAATGTGTTTTCTTATCATGAACTACTGATTGAGAATGTTGTCTATTGTTGTTGGAAAGGTTATGATTTCAAAGTTTTCCTTCTCACTGTTTGATTTGTGAACTCAAGATGTTTGTAAATATGCCTGTGTAAACTCTGACTCTTTTTCCCAAGTTTTTTTTGAGACATAAAGCCACTACACAACTGGAAGCATAAATTTGAATTCATTGTTAATAAATCATTTACATACGCCGTTTTATATGATGTTTAACTTGTTAATTGTGTTCGACATGCTGATTTCAAGTATGAGCCTTTGTTGGATTTTTTAGTTGGCAGTAGACTTCATATGCATAAGTGCTTTTGGTAGTTTCTTTTGAGTAAGAACTCAGTTGTGTTCCTGGTGAATGAGTGTCATTCTTTTAATTGTTAAACAAGTTTTATGAATAAAACTTATTGAGTTCATGTCTTCCGTTGGTTGGAACATAGTTCCATATTGCGTCGGTTAATGATCCCCGATATAGAGAAATGGGTAATGATCCCCATGGGAACGTAGCTTCCCGACCATTGATGGCGGCTGTCCGTGCCGAGAAACGATAGGTGGGTGTGTGAATCAAGGTTTTCGTGCCGTGGACTCAATGTATCGAAATCTAATGATTTGATTTGTCGGAAACTTCAGTGATATTGTGAAATTTATTTGTTTGAGTACACCGTTTACTATTCAAAGTTCTATCCTCGTTTCTTTCTATATAATTTCTTATGTTTTTATGAGATTTCTTCCGCATATATTTGAGGATGGGAACGTAAGCCTATTGAGCCGTCATCTCACCCCAATTGACGACTTTGCAGATTTTATCGAAGGGCGAAGCAAGTGAGAAGTCGTTAGTGTAAACGTGCATTATTTCCTATTTCATTTCCATGTATTTTGCTGTCTTCACTTGAGAGGCTTGAATGTTGGAGAGTTATGACATATTTTACTGTCTTGAAGGTTAAATTACTGATATTTGAAATGCTTTGTTGAATAACAATTGTATTCTGAAAGTTGGAGTCAGAATAGATGTTTAAATACTTGTTTTGTTTTATGACAGTTTACTGTACCTTTTCCCCTTGAGCACTGACACCAATTGGCAGGTATTTAGGTCTTAGTTTCTTATAGGAAATGTTAATTTATATCTTATCTAAAATGGGTTTAAAGGGTTTGGTATTTCAATTTTTCTTTTAGGAGATTTGGCCCTTGATGTATAACAGTGAAATTCTGAAATCTGTAGGTAGGCAGTTCTGTGACCTACTTTGCCTGCACTGTTGACCTACCATTTTAACTTGGAATCTGGATTTTCAAAATGGGTTTGAAAAGTAGATCTTTCCTATTTATAAATTGGTGTTAAACTCTAAATTACGACTTCGAACGAAGTCTGTGGAGTCTCGCCAAGACAGGCTGTGGCTGACGTTTTTCAGCAGCATTTCTGCCCAGATTTTGTTGTAAATTTTAATTTGTTTTCTTTTACTTTTTGATTTCGGAATATTAAGACCTGTCAGGTGAATGTAATAACTGTAGTGAGACTAATTAGGACCTGGTTATTAAGATGAGAGCTTAAAATGTAAGCTTAGGAAATGAATTAGAGTTCCGAGACCCGACCGTAACACTTAGAATTTCACTTAGAAATTTGGGTAAAATCCATGACCCGAATTTTGAGGTGTTACATATACACTATAATCAAATACATGAAAAAAGAAGTTTTTGTTACTTAGTCTTTTGCGAGATTGAGAGAGAAGTGTTTTGATTTCCAGATCCTACATTTTTTACCTCCAGTCATTAAAAGATTGTGGTGGTGATTTGAATGGAGAGAGAATGAGAGAGGTAGATTGAGAGATTTAGAAAATGAAAAAGTTGGGAGGTTTTAGTAGATGAGAAAAATCTAGCTATTAAGAGAAAACATTTGGGAGGTTTTTCATTTGAGGTGGTTTCTGAAATCATCTATGGAGGAACTAGTCGTTATAGATGTATGCATGTTGCATATGTGGATGTATGGGATATTTGCTCCATGAGTTAGTCTATTGATCCCCCGAGCTTATGTGCGAAGAAAATGTAGAACTTCCTTTTCTTAAGGGACAAGGTGAATTTGTATTAAAAGAAAATAAGCATACATATAATTTGTTTTGTTTATTTTTTTAATTGATGATGGCAACAAGCTGAAACAGAAAAATATATTGGGTCAAAACCTCAGAGGAATTCAAAATGGGAATTCATGGGAAAGGCAAGCAGTAACGAGAGATGGTACCCAAAAAAAACCTACAGTTTAGAAATGCAAATAACTTCTATTTCAGTAATGGTTTAAGTTTTCCAACCTAATTTGAGAGATGATATACCCTGAATGAATAAAAAGTATGAACACATGATTGATTCCCCATTGGAGCATATACTTCAACTTTTTTACTTCAAAGAAAAGAAAAGAAAACCTCATTCAAGAATCTAGTAATTACATTGAAACACCAATTCTAAGGGTGTTTATTGTTAAACAACTTCCATATCAAAGGATGACAGGTCAAGGAAAACACATGATTCCCCATTAGAGCATATATTTAAACAGCCTCAACTTCAAATTATCTTTCACGGTACTGTTAGAACATGCTCACATGTGTGCAGATCAAACAAATCTTTAATTAGCTAAGCCACAAAAGGATAAGGTGCATCCAACAAAAAAAAAGCAAGTAAATCACTTGTTTTTCACATATCGTCATAGGACACCATTGTGTTCAATACAATTTTTTCCTTGGTCAGGTCAGTCAATTCACATTCAATGAACACATTCTTAGTTCGTGGCATTATACCGGATATCGCAAATTAGTAATAGTTTGAGGCAAAGATAGAACTGGTTTTGCATAAAGAAACTTAAATTTTGATAAAATTTTAAAAAAGAAAACTAGAGTATCGTCGATTCTAACACCTTATGGTCTCTGTATACCTACTGAATCATATATCACGGGGTAAACCGGTGAATCCTCAATAGAGTACGTTGCAAGCCTATATTCTTTTGCAGGACGACCATGAAACAGTTCAAGAGTAGGGTTCAAATCTTCTTCTGGATAACTAGTCCAGGTGGGATCAGTTGCATAATTTTGTTCATTTCTTGAAGATCGGAAAAACGACATGGCCCACAAACGATGTTAAATCCCTTTTTAAAATTTCAAATGCGTGTTCAACATCCCTTCTCAGAGTCATTTGTCGCGTGTTAAAATAATTATTATCCTTTGAAGTCGGTCCCAAGCCGGTCTAACTGTAGGCTTGAACTAAAGTAGATCATTGTCAATAGATCCCGTCTGCTAGATAATACCCTTGGGTGTAGTTATGATTGTTTATGGTGAGGTTACATAGTGGGTGATCCCATCCTAAATATCTTCAAATAATATTGATTTATGCAACACATTGATGTCATTTTTGTAAACCCGAAAGTCCAAAAAAAAATGACAACTTCAATAACTATAAGCATCCGAAGCTTCCAATATAACAATTGGTTTTGAGTAATGACCCTTACATATATTGGACTATTCATTCAACAGGACATGCCTGCCACACCTAATGCATGGAATCAAGACTACCTAGCATTCTTGGAAATCCCTAGTTTTGTTTTGGTCAACTGTTCTACCAACATCCAGCTAAGTAGGTTTTCGTAGGAAAGTTGGACCAAAATGGTTGAATACCGTGTCACAACACATTTGAGATACCTAAATGCGGTTTTCTTCCCATACAGACGTACTTATCTGAAGAATCTTCTAGTACCTCATGACATAATATTTAGAAGGATGCAATGATCTTTTGTTCGAAAGCCTCGTACATGTCGTGGATCATACTGATAATCAAATAGAGATTGTACCTGACAAAGCTCAGCAATAATCCTTCGAAGCAAGTTGCGGCCTATGTAGAATTGATGCTGACTATCTTCATCATAATATACACATCCATCATCAAAATAATCATGCATCATCTTATCGTTGGAAAACGTCGCTCTCGTCACGTCCATAATTTAGTGAAAGCTTGTTTTGTCTCTAAAGACTTAGGAATCATCCCTGAATATAATTGCATCATAGCGTCTCGCTACCTTTTAATCTTATCTGAAACTTCATCCAATTGACGCAAAATCTTCAAGTACGTATATTTCTATTTTTCATACAAAGTTTCATCCATTTCCATATTATCTTCAAGAGAATCAAAATTGGGATTCATGGTTGAAAACAAATGAAATTATCTGAAATCAAGAGAAGATTGATATGCATAAAGAAAATTGTGATTTTGTGGGAGATGGGTAACTTATATGGAGAAAAATAAATATTCGTTGAAGGTAATCGTTGATAAACTAGCCCGTTATAGCTGATTTTGAGTTTTCCTATAATTGGGAAACACGTTTGCTCATCCGCGTGTCTGGGCCTGGGCGAGAAATAATATTTATAAATCTTCATTGGAATTGTCATAACCTCAAACCTCGACTCATCTAATTTTGGCTAACCATGTAGTTTCCTAATTTAAATAGATTCTTATTCGTACTCCGTAAGTTCCTCACTAAAGAAGGAAAAAGCTAACTAGTCTTAAGTGTTTTATAACTAAGAGTCTAATCAGAAATGTTTTCCTAATTGGAATTTGTTTGAATTTTCGTACTCTGTAAGTTCCTCGCTAAAAGAGGGAAAATCCGACTAGTTCTAAGTATTTCCTAATTATGAGTCTAATCAGAACTGCTTTCCTAATTGGAATTTGGTTGAACTTAGCAACCCTGGCATTAATCATTTTTCTATGAATGCCAATAATGAAATAATTATTAACTCAAAATGTTAACGTCTTGTGACATTAATCGACTCTGATCGACACTAGGTGGTTCATCAAACTATATTATATTACAAGTATTTCCTAATTATATTTGACAGTTCTTAATATGTTTATAGCATTAATTAAAACATCTTCATTTTCCCGAACAATAGTTGATGATGAACTATTGTGCTTGAGATCAGTCTCGTAACTGGTCATGTTTATGATTGAGCATAAATAAAATATAAGATAGTAAAAAACTAACGAAGAGATTGTAGTTGGTCAAACTTTTCAACCACACAAGCGTATTTCTTGTTTGTTAACATATTACATGTTTTTGATTACAATAAGTCTAGATTCAGCGTGATTTTTCACGATGATATTCCTGCAAGACACAAAAACCCATCCCCTTTTTCTCCTAACGGGTCGCCGGAACTGTGAGTGTCGGTGAATTCTCGGTGGAGAATTCACAGGTGTGTAGCATCATTGTTTTGATTAACATTCAAAGATAGGTGACCCTTACTTTTCAATTAAAATAAACTTTAGTAAGGAAAACGCCTTTTAGGAGTGTCCCCATACATGGTTGTGATACATGGATCCTCCAGGACCAGAAGTATTCCCATAACCCAGCTCCATGTTTTTATATAATGCCGCCATATTCACCTGCTCCAACTTGTCTTCCAACGCTCTGATATATCCATCGACGTCTTGAGTCAATTTGTAACCAGCATCAACTTTTTCATGTTCCCAACGTAAGAGTGCGTCTATTTTAATAATTCTGAAGCCAGCCGCGAAAATAAGCCTTCAAAATCCTCCAATCCTTCAACATCTTCCAAGCCTTTAGGATACTGCAGGCACTCTCTTGAATCAGCAGAAAACACAAAATCCTCAAACTCCTCTATTTTGCATCGGTGCCCAGCAGTGAATTCCTTGCGGTAACGCTCCATGTCCCTATAGTTTGGAACCTTTCGTACCAAGATCTTATAGATATTAATGGCCGCCTTGTTCCAATCAATGGTAACTTCCAAGGAAGCCTCGGCGCGCTTGAGCAGAGCAACTAAGAGCTTCTTCACTGAGATGGGGTCTTTCTCGAGATCCTCGAGGTCGAGGCTTTCTTTTGAGTATCTTAAATATGTTGCCGCATTGCATAAATCCTTAATTGTCCAGTATTTTGAATATTGTTTTAATAAAGCATGGATATCATCTGGGAATGGAGCGTCCTCCTTTCGAAACCTAGATGGATAGTTACCACGATCCATCCTCCTACTATACTACTATCTGGGAATGGAGTCTCCTTCTTTTGAACACTAAATTGATAGTAACCTCGATCCGTCTTTCTACCATCATGGATTTTTGGCAAGCATTTAACATAACCTATATTATAAGGGGAAACTAGGGGGAGACCCAAAAAAAATAATATTCTCATTGTCAGACCCACAATTAATTTTAGATACCGTGACACCCATAATTTTTTTTGTGACACCCATAATTATATGAAATTATTAAAAATGTCTGCATGACGGATTATGCATCCGCATGAAGGGTTATGCATCAGGGGTATAATTGGCAATGCAACTTGGACATAAATATCTAAAAATTTGCGCCTTGGAAATTTACAAATTTTATATCGTTGGAAATATTTTTAAGAGAGCTACGCAACGAGTACAAACAAGAATATCAAATTTTTGTTTTTCACGAAAAAATCGGAGGTGATCATCATTTTAGGCAAAATTTTCGAAAACTTGATACATAACCATTATGCAGCCACCAAAAAAGATGCATAACACATTCTGCAGACGCATAACGAATTATGCAACCATTTTCTCGACTGCATAACAAATTATGCATTTGGATAACAAAGTTATGCATCTATAAAAAAAGTTATGTAATTATTGTTTTGCTTGATTTTAGTGCGTACATAAAAAAATTGATGCATAATGCAGTATGCATCCATATTTACGGATGCATATCAGGTTATGCATCTATTTTCTCGATGCATAATGCATTATGTAGCCAAATTTTCAGACGCATAACAAGTTATGCATCCATTTTCATGACTGCATAACATGTTATGCAGATATTACTGTAGGTGCATGACAAGTTATGCAGTCTTTGTTTTTGTTGATTTCAATAGTAACAAAAAAGTTATTGCATAACGTGTTATGCAAACGTTTTCTGGACTGCATAACAAGTTATGCAACAAACTTTGTTGATGCATAACAGGTTATGCATCCATTTTCACGACTGCATAACATGTTATGCAGACATAACCACATCATCATCTTCTTTCATGTTTCAATAATTCCCACGCATACCATTATCCTCCATCCGTAACTCCCATCCACCACTACCAGCTTTCACCTACTTGAATGCAGCAACAAATACCAACAACAAACACAAATACAAACCATTCCTATTTCAGTTACACAAATGCAGTCATAACCACAATCGACTCTGTCCTCACTTCTAGATGGTGGAGTTCCTTCTCCACTCGGAAGAGAATTCCAACTCCCAGTTAAATCCATCTGCATCTCCTCCATGAGTTCAATACCACCACTACCTCAGTAACTCCATCTTCCACAGTTCAATCTCGAGTCATTCTTCCATGTCCAGAAAATTCAGTCAAGACCCATCTCGAATTGCAACTCTATCTTCACAACGACAACAACAATCACCCAATTCTTCTCGGAAGAAACTCAGTTCAATCGACATCAACATCAACTCCTAAATCCATCAATAACCCAGTATAGCTGCTCGATTCGTTTCTAATCCATCACCAAATCAACTCAGTTCAATCGACAACAACATCAACTCCTAAATCCATCAATAACCCAGTGTAGCTGCTCGATTCGTTTCTAATCCATCACCAAAGCAACTCAGTTTAATCGACAGTAACATCAACTCCTAAATCCGTCAATAACCCAGTGTAGCTGCTCAAAATAAAACCCTAGCTCCCAATTCTTCTTCTAATCCATCATCGAAGCAACGAACCTATTCTTCAATTCAGGAACCCTAGCTCCCAATTCCTCTTCTACAGCTTAAAATAAAACCCAAATCTCCATCTATTTTCCTGAGCTTCTCGAGACAGCTTCAATCACCAACTCTGCATGTTTCTTCATCTCAGATTCAATTTCACTAATTTCAAATCAAACTCGACCTTTATTCTCACGACTAAGTTGAAACTGCAATTTGACTTCATCGAGCATCACCATTTTAGTTCAGTGACATCCATTACTCTTCGATTTGCAAGACTGAAACCTAATTTTAGAAAATATGGGTTTGGGAGTAATTTTTTCCCCAAAAATGGGGGGGGGGGGGCGCCTGTGTTTTTCTGAGCGTGGGTTTCATAGTAGAAAAGTCTGGGAGAATGGGTCTCCCTGTAGTTTTCACATGTTATAAAGGAGGTTTAGCCTTGGCCACGGCCAATTTTGGGCCCCCATTGATAGCTTTGTGGGCTTTTTCTCTTTTCTTTTGTTAGGTTAATTAGGCTGGTCTCAATCCTCATTACACCTATGTTTACAAAATTTGTACATGGCAGCTGACAGGAATTCAGGTCTCTTTCTTCTATACTCCAGGCACTTACTTCCATATTAATACTCCACACTCTTAAATTCCAGAAACTTCTGTACTTAAGCTGATTTTTCCTAATCGTAATGGATTTCTTTATACTGGCAAACTTGGGAATCGTTTGCATATAAATATACAATCCAGCACACCAAAGTCTATACAACAAGCTAGATGGCAGGATCATCAGTTGAGAAAGTCCAGAATGGTTTGTCTGGTCTTTCTCTCGGTGACCAGATGAGCAGCAACAGTAGTACCAATGGTGGTAATGCTCGTGGTGATAAGAATACAGGCATTGTAGTAGTTGATAAGTCTAAGGATACACATCATACCTACAAAGTGTTCTATTACAAGGATACAATCTTTACCACCGTAACCCATACAGCATCTGTGGTCGATCAATGGCTTGCGGATCTCTACAAAGATTACGACGTCACTAAGTTGAATAATAGTATTGTTGTGGGTCTTGATATCGAATGGATACGATTAAGAAGTGACAACAGCGTTAGACGAAACAAAGTTGCTGTGTTGCAATTGTGTTTGGATAAACGTTGTCTTATATTTCAGTTCGCGTGCTGTGACCAAGTTCCCAAATCACTCAAGGATTTTCTTGGTAACAACAAGTTTATCTTTGTTGGATCTGGGGTCGATGCCGATGCCCACAAGCTTAAGGTCGATCATGGTTTGATGGTTGCTAGAACTGAAGAACTTGGCAGTTTGGCTGCTTATAAGCTCCCTGACAGTAACTGGCTTCACAGAGCTGGGTTGAAGAATTTGGTAAAAGAGGTTCTCCAACAAGAGTTGCCAAAGAGGGGATACGGATACCCCCTGTTAAGCAACTGGGAAAGTGATTTCTTAAGCGATGAACAGATTGAATATGCTTGTTTAGATGCTGTTGTTTCGTTTAAACTAGGTTTTTGTTTGATGAGTCGAGCCGAGCCGAGCCGAGCCGAGCCAAGCCATTACGTTCTTATCGGAACAACAAGAACAACAACCCCCAGCCAGAGATGAATCCGAAAGATTCAGACTTTCCAGATCTTAAAACGGCTGTGGACGAAAAAACTAAGAAGCGGGCTCCTTTGAAGTCTAACGGAGGCAAGACAGCCGGAGCAAACAGTAAACGTACTAATTGAGTACGTTTTTCAGGAATTAAGATTTTGATCTTTAGTGCCCCATGTTTTGTGATTTTTCAATGACTATTAATACGATTGATTTTTCTCTTGCTAAACATCTTATTATTTGGTTTGTAAACACAAATTGAAAACTTGACACATACCTTTTCTTTTACTACTACAAGTGATATTCAAAAAAAAAAAAACAAAAAAAAAAGGTTCGAGGATGTCGTCGAACCAGGCAACCAGCTAAACACAATCTGAGAACCGTGTCAATTTCTCTTTATGTGCAGGAATACACTTTGCCATGTTTATTTATTTATTTATACTGTGCTAACTTGGAATTCCCTCCACTTGCATTATAACTTGCATTAGTATTAGACCATGGGGAAATGGGGAAGTGACATATAACGTTAAGGACTAATTGGCCCAGACTTCAGGCACGTTGGCCGAAGAGGTTTAGCCCACAGCCCCCGTGAAACCCAGTAAGTTCAGAAAAAAAAAAAAAAAAGAAATTAAAAGACAATTTTTGGCCCTCTTTAATAGCTTTCTGGGCATTTTTTCTGTTCTTTTGTAAGGCTGGTCATGGATAGCTAAACTCATTTCAGGGATGAAGGAGTAACCTAACCTCATTACACCATTATTTACCAAATTTGTACATTGCAGCTGACAGGAATTCAGGTCTCTTTCTACACAGGCACGCAAAGAGTTGAACGAAGATGATGGCAATGGGAATGGTTGCAAATCATGTATCTCGAGGAACAGGAGGAGTTGGAAGAGCGGAACTTTTTCTGATCTGCAAGAAAAATAAATCTGTCAGATGACAGTAATTTTTGTAAAAGAAAAAGACAGATTAGCTTGTAGGAACAACCTAAAATAATTGAAGTGGCATACCAGAATGGTGTTTTCTACAATCATTTGCCTTTCCGACGCTTTTGCAAGCCAGCACAATCCGAGCAATACCACTTCCCTCTGGGGTGTTCTCTCAAGCCAACACAGCCGAAGTGAAACCATTCTATCTTGCACTAAGAATATTGAATGAAAAAGGATTAAAAATCAAGAGAAATTAAGATGAAGAAGGGGTTAGATTTTGTCAAACCACGTCTATGATGGGGTATAAACAACACCACCATGTAATTTTGGGGATGACCAGTCATTGTCACATCACATGATGGGTTCTTCTTAACCCACGTTAGACTTGTCAACAAATTTGAACCGTAAAACAAATATTCAAGGAAAATAGTACTACATACATCTGGGTTGTCACATGCAACCATCTCCCCGAAACTAACTTGGTTGCAAAAACAGTACGTGGGTTCATTTGGATCCACTGGCAAATCTAGATCCATGCTTGGTGTATCTGCTGGTACTACTACTTCTGCTGCTGCTGCCGCAGCGGCTGCTGAGCGAGTTCTGCATTAAGTAATGTCAGATGCAACTCAAGGAAACTAACTAAGATGTTTTGCAGCAAAAGAACAAAAGAGATAAAATAGGAGTAGGACCAAGGATATATAGATAAGAGGATAAAACTGTTTTCCACTGCCTATGAAATACGTACAAAAAGCTTGTTAATCAAACTCTTTCACGAGTTCGGCATTTCATACCTGTTATTATAAACTAGTATTCTTTGTTAGAGTGGTCAGCTCACAGACTCGGATTGCTTTTAAGAGAGACAGAAGCATGTAAGATTTTGTAATAGAATTACATCTTTCGAGGTTGATAACCATTAAATAGCATGATGATATTAGAAAAATGGAATATGCAAACCTACATCAACTACAAGCTTAGTGTATCTAAGCAGTACTACTCTACTGGCATATCGAACATTTAAAAGGATAAATGTCAAAGAAAGAAAGATACATACTTCTTACGTCTTCCTTTACCAGTACCTGCATCGCCAGAATTCACACTAGTATCAGGGTTCACGACAGCTGTTCGAGAAGCATCTGCAACATCTCTCTCGGTCAAAAGCCACATTTCCATGTAATTAAGGTCACACTTCTGTGACTCATAGCAGGGATGTTGGATGGTGACAGGCCAATCTACCCAGTGTTCAGAAAATTTGAAGAAAAAAAAAAGAAAGAAAAAAAGGATATGAGTACCTCGTCTTTGCCCTTCATCAAATTTTCTCAGATATTGATCAAGTTGTTGAATATGCTCATCCACCTGTGGCATGATAATCTACTTAATTAACAGAGAAGATAAATTGACACCTCTTGGGAACAAAATTCAATTTTTTTTTGGAAAATAGTCTGAAACAAGATAGATGAAAGAATGGCATATGCTGGATGATCGCTACTCATTGCAACTTAAAAACCTTGAGATTGTTCTGACTGCACTATTGCATTAAGGTCCCGTTCGAGCTAAAGTAGATACTACAAGGATTCCTAACCAGATAATGCATGTCTCAAACAAGAAAAGCCAAGTATATCAAATAACCAACTTTTACAACTGTGAAACAGGCATGATATAGCCTGGTCAAAATATTGATGCAATGAAAAATTTGGGCAGGTGAAAATTAAATTAGTTCACTAAATTCCCGATATTCCTGAATTATTCAATGCAGGAATAATTGTATATGGACGACCTTTCTTTTCAATATTGGAGATTAAAACAAAAAATTCAAGAAAAATGTCTAACATCCAAGAAAGCCCTAGTTATTAAATATATCGAACGTTAAACATAGAGGAAATATATGCTCACGGATAGAGACTGATATAAGATAAAAGTACATATTAAGGGACATTATTTAAAGGATTTTAAAGCTTGACCAAAATGATATTAGCAAGTGACATACAAATATTCCTGGTGACGGAATCACTGAGGCCATAAGAACTTGAAAGCTAACTTTGAAGGAGATAAAGTAACCCTAGATGGAGATAGTAGCCAACTCTAATGGCATATTCTTCTAGAGAAGTTATTGCTCAAGACTGATGAATATATTCCATGTCCTGGGCTCCAGTTTTTGGGATATAAGATGTGTCTACCGTCTAGAATAGTAAATTATGGTACTTAGGTTTCAGAACTCTATAAAAGACACTTCAATCAAACAGTTCAATAGATATATTCAAGACTACACCTAGAAAGTGAATAACAACATTTTGGACTCAGTTATAGTTGTTTAAAAAACATATATACTCTAGAACCAATGTATAAATGCAAAACACAATTGGCGTTTGTGTAGAAAAATTGAGTTCCTACCACATCATAAGCCTGAAGAGCCAGGGCAACCTTCTCATCAGCGATTCCAATGCAATGCTTTTGCTCTTCAAGGGCTTCATCTGAGAATTTGATGAGTGGAGTATCTGGCGTGATGTTACCAGACTTGACACGTCGCTCCATGTCCTCTATTTCTTGTTCACAGCGCTGCTCATTTTGGCGCTGACTTTCTGTTGATATTAACAAAAGAACATAATTTGCATAAAATGCTCCAAAAAACAAAGAGTCCACAAGCAAAAAGAAAGAAGCTATAAGCCATTTTGATCAGGCTCAGAATTTGAATGAACGATAACGAATTAGTGAAGAGTATGGTCTTTACTGTAGCTGAATATAAAATAATACTGGATTTCTATTTATCTAATATCTAGCCCTTTAACATGATCAATGACTCCACAAGAATGTACTTCGGAGAATTAAAGTTTTCTTTGAGTTATTTCAAATACCACATATAGGTTAGCTCTACTGTGAACAACATAGTTTCAAAACTAACCATGGAACAAATGTAAGGAAAATATCGTCGTAAGGGATGTTTTCGCGATTAAATATTCATTGTTTACTTGATGTAGTCCCCAAACCTACTTCTTCAAAAGCCTACTAATACAAAAACGTGTACTTGTGTAGACAACATCTAATTGAAAAATAGAGGAGCGGGGCTTCCTAGATTGCGGTTAGATTCTGGATTTAGACATGTTCTTGTTGGAGGGCCATGACTAACGAGCCTTGGGGCTAATGGGTTTGTGCCAATTATGCTAGTGTATTGGAAGTAGGAGAAATTCATGCAAAGCTAGAGTCAACTTAGCTCAATTCTTCACCAGATGGGACTAGACTCACTTGTATGGCTGTCTATCCACGGCTCGATTGGACTAACATCATATTTGTTGTGTTTTTAACAAAAGAAATGACATCCTAACCTAAGATCTTCATCATTTCCCAACTAATCAGTGACCAATAGAATAGACACCATATTATGAATTATACATAAAATCAAAAATATATATTACAGATTCTTAAAGATTACAATATCTAGAAATACAGCAGCAAATGATAAATAAATACCGTGTAAGCTTCTATCCAAGTCCCGCATCAATCCATATTTCTTCTGTAGCACAATTGGTAACGATTCTAAACCTGGAAAGAAAAGGAAAAAAACCCAAATTAACGTTATTAGCACACAATTGATTAAAATTGAGATTACAGTAAATAAATAAAACCCTAGAAGAAGAACTTACTATTTTGAAAATCTTCAATGAAAGACATTGCAATTTTCTTCTTCTCAGACCTAGAACAAACAAGGGGGAATTGGAATTTGAGAGAGACGGATTGTATGAGCACTTTTCCAGTAACAACTTGGGGCTCTCCCGGTACACCTTCCCTTATTTTATGAACGATTTTTCGGGACCATGGTTGTTTCTTTTTGGACCATGGTTTTATTTTGGGTAAAGACATTAGAAGTAAATCTAGGTCACCCCTTATCTATATATTTATATTAATACTTAAATTATCCTCCTGATTAATTTTGGGTAATGATTAGCTAGTGTTAATAATAGTTAGTGTAATGATTAGTGAGATGATTAAGTTAAAGATAATTAGTGAAATTAAAATATCAGATGGGATTTTTTTAAAAAGAAGTAGAATTATTGAGAGAGTAAAGTTAGAGAAGATGAAGAAGGAAAACATGAAAAACGATGGATTTTACCAACCACAACCGAAGGAAGGGTATTTGGGTACCCATGTATGCTTCAAACTTAGATAATGTTGGTTGAATTGCTCCAAATTTTCAAAAAACTGTAAATTTTTATAGTAGATTTGGGCTTGTTCGGTTACCTTATATGAAGAACAGGTTACTGAACTCATCTGAAAGTGTAATTCGGTTACTTCTTCCAAACACGCAGGTTACCTAACTCGCTCTTTAATAGAGGTTTTAGTCGTTCGGTAAATAGACATGTTACCGAACTTTGTTTATACGATTTACAGAGTAATGTTCGATTGGTTCGCAAACTTTAACCCAACAACATATCTAACCGAATTCCACATGTATGAAATTAATGAAGAGTTCGGTTGGTCAAGATTTTTTGCGAACAAACCGAACGGAGTAGGCAAAGTTCGGTTAAATCATAACTCAACATAGTGGGAAAAATAACACAGTTCGGTTACATTGTGTCTTTTTTTTTTTTTTTTTTTGTATTATGGGTAGAATTCGGTTATTAACTAGTTTCAGAATTTTTTGCGAACCAACCGAACACAATATATTGGTTTTAAATGAGGAGTTCAGGTAAAACTATTTTTTGCGAACCAACCGAACACAATATATTGGTTTTCAGTGAGGATTTCGGTTAAAACTATTTTTTGTGAACCAACCAAACTCGGAGTTAGGTTACGAAAAATAAATTCGTGATAACCGAAGTGTTCTTCGTGTTCCTGGTTTCAGAATGTTCGGTTAAAACTAGTTTTTTTTTTAAACTATTCCTAACCGAACATGCCACTTTAACTTCCATTTAAACCATATTTTAATGATTTCTACTCAATTTACCCAATCATTTGATGATTTCTACTCAATCTACCCTATAAAAAAAGAATTAAAAATGATTGATGGGTTTTTCAATCGAACGAGGAACATCAAGGAAAGAGAGAAGAAGAAGAGAATATTTTTTTTTTTCAAAACTAAAAAATTTCGATTCCCCTCCAATTTTTGTTTTTGATTTTGATTTTGGTTAATAAATTCATTTAGATTAGATGTATATGATTAGATTTATATAGTTATTAGGTTAGTTTAATTTAAATTAAAATAAAGGGTAGATATGTATTACCTAACTTTAGGACATCCCTTATAAATATAGGGAGGTTGGCTTAATAAGACCATGGTCCCCAAAAAATCGTTCTATTTTATAGCAGGGCTGAATTGGGAGCCATGACACATTTTATACCCACACCCAAAAATATATGGGGCTTCCAAAAATGAGGGTGAAATACCTATTTTATCCTTCTCTAATAACTAAACCTAAAATCCTAATACTAATCGAGTGAGGCCCCCATTCTCTTTTCAAAACAAAACTCTTCTTCTTCTCCTCCCCTTTCTCTGCACCTACATCTTCTCCATTAACGACTCGGAGGAATTTTTTTTTTCTCAACCAATTCTTCGCGTAATCGTCGATTAGTTTTAATCGACGATTAACGATTAACTTCTTCTACAAACATGGCTCGTACAAAGTAGACCGCTAGAAAGGAAAATCAAATACCTAATCTGGTAGATGCAGTTAATGCAGCGAAGGAGCATCAGAAACTGAGCAAAAAATCAAATCAGTCGGTGAAGGAAATGGCTCCGATCAGAAGGTATGTTCACTAAAACCCCCAACTGTAACTTGGGTTTGTGTTTAATTTGATGTTCTACTGAAAATTAGGGCTTGAATCGGGAAAATAGGATTCTCAGAAATTGAGTCGTTAATCACTAGGTTTTATTTCTTAACGATTTTGCGGATGCATGTAAATTTCATCAAAAATTGTTAATCATTAGGGTGGCGGAGAAAACGATCCTTGCTGTAATCTTTTTTATAGGTTAGAATCGTTAACAAATATTTTTTTTTCTTAACGATTTTTGATCTGCATGTTAAGTTAATAAAAAATCGTTAACCATTGGTAATATGTGAAAAAGACTCTAATTAGGTTGTGTGCTAGTTTCTATAGACGACCCTTTTTATTCATCAACGACTCTATGATATGCCTAAACACACCTGTCCCAAATAATGAAAGGGTCGTTTATTTTTAAAAAAAAATCTGACGACCCTATGGTATGCCTAAACACATCTTTGTCCCAAATAATGAAAGGGTCGTTTATTTTTTTAAAAAAATCTGACGACCCTTTGATATGCCTAAACAGATCTCTTTCCCAAATAATGAAAGCGTCGTTTATTTTAAAAAAAAAATTCTGACGACCCTTTGATATTTCTTGTTTTGTTGTCTTGACCTATAGTAGCAAGAATAAAAAAGATAAGCTTGCACTGGTAACTCCTCCATCCAGAGCTCCCCGCAACACAAAATACCTAAATGCCGGTCTATTACAAGGAAAAACACCGAGTGAGGTAGCCTTACTTATCCGCGAACCCAGAGACCCATGTGATGATTCATCTGAATTGTCCTCTTCATCCTCTCCTGTTATATCTGCAACTGGAAGCATAGAAGAAGAAGTCGCAGAACATGAAGAAATTGCTTTAGGAGGTGAATATGTTGCTTATGATGATGATGATGGTGATGATGGTGATGATGGTAATAGTGGTGATGGTGGGGATGGTGGTAATCATGGAAATGAGGTGGAGGAGATTCAGGAGGATGATGATGAAGGTAATGATGATGATGATGATGATGATGAGGATGAGGATGGAAATGGTGGTGCTAGCGGTGATGAAGAGGGGGATGAGGATGATGATAATGATGAAAATGGTAAGGAAAGAAATGATGGTAGTGGTGGTGATGATGATGATGATGAGGAGGAGGAGGAGGAGGAGATTCAGGAGGATGCGGCGCAAACACAGCCACAATCACAACCACAGCCGAAGAAGAAAGTTCCAAATGCACCGAGTGCGCGACACATTCCACCCACGCGTTTGCAGCTTACTCATCTACCCGGTGGGAAAGCCAGAGGTGAACCTAAAGATGGAGGCAAAGTTCTATTTGGATATGATAGCTCGTGGACCCGTACCATAAATGAGACAATTGTAACGATCTCAACTTTGCTTTTCATATCATTTGTTGATATTTTAATTTCTTATGTTTTAATTCTATTTGTTTGTCTTTCATAGGATCATAAGAATGCCACACGTCTTTTTAGACACCAATCTTCTTATGCAAAAATAAAAAAATGGCCCCTAGAAAGTGAATGTGCAAGAGTGCGAGACATTGTTGAAAACTTAGGTTTGTATGATGGCGTTCAAAACTCCGTGATTGCATATGACAAGGATGCAATATCATGTTTTACTGAGGGGTTTTACGGCGAAGTCGATGCTTTCCAATTCCCTTTTGGCGAGATGGCGTTGATACCCGAAGACGCAGAACAGATTATAGGATTGCAGGTTGAGGGGAAATCCAAGGGTGACAAGTTCAAGAAAAACCTAGATTGGAAAAAAAATATATGAATTGGCGGAGAAGTTGTTTGGATGGGATGAAAAGACGACGTATGACCTTTTTGTGAAGGGAAAGAAGTACCCAAAGAAAGAGTTTAAAATTAAGTAAATTAGGAAGATGTATGCGGGGTCACTTGAGAAAGACAGAGACAATGAACTACTCTATGAGAAGGAAGTTCGTGCGACGGCAGCGACATACTTCTTGTATGTCCTTGCTTCGGTTATATTTATCGATAGCAAAGGAAACAAAGTCAGCGTCAACCTTCTTCAACTTTTGGTTCCATTGGAAGAGGTGAGTAAGTATTCATGGGGGACTGCCATAGTAGCACATTTGAACGCTCAGCTGGCAAAGGCTTCCCGGGAACGAACTTCTCAAATGAACGGGAATTTGGCTTTACTTCAGGTAATTTGAGTTATCAAATTTGTTCGTTGTTTGTAATATTTGTTGTTTTATATTTTTATATTTAACTTTCTTTTATTGTTTTAATATTTCAGGTGTGGATTTACGAGCATTTCCGCTCATTGATCAAAGACGATGGATACATCCAATTGGAGCCAACATGGAACAACACTAAACCAAGAGGAACTCGATACAAGTACAGTGGAAGTCAAGATAAGGAGGAAACTCAAAATTTGAAGTTGTTAGCCATGCGCCAAAAATTGGACAACATGACAGGAAAAGAGGTAAACTTTGATCCCTATAAGGAAGATAGAGTAGGAGGACTCCTAGATCTTGCATATTACCATGACCCTTTGTTTTACCCTTATAGATACTCAATGAACAATCCGAATAGAGTAATGCATCAGCTTGGGTATATTCAAGATTCACCTGATGAAGATTATGTACCACCGTTCAAATATAAGTTAAAGAAATGCAAGGCGCACAAAAAGGCGTTGGTTGTTGTTTACGAACCTGAGCCTAAGACTGAGAATTAGAATAATAGGAATTTGGCTACTAGTAAGGTAGACATCTCTTGGTGGGAGCATGTTAATGAAGGTCACGAGGTAAGCGATGATTACATGCCATGGT
The DNA here is from genome assembly GCF_003573695.1 of Papaver somniferum. Lineage (NCBI taxonomy): Eukaryota > Viridiplantae > Streptophyta > Magnoliopsida > Ranunculales > Papaveraceae > Papaver > Papaver somniferum. Next base: position 140,284,912 of record NC_039362.1, read on the forward strand.
ATGAAGGCTTCTCCCGCGGTCGGGTGATAAGGATTGATCAGACTACGGGTAGGAGGAGAAACAAAGGCTTCTTCCTTTGCTTCTACGACCGACACTAGAGATGAATCTTCCATCCTTAAGCTTGTGGTAAGTACTTATTTTTCGAATTGTGTTAATCATTTACATACAATTTTAATTATGTTAATCTTAATCGGTATTTGAATGCAAACAGAGGGAACGGGTGAAGATTTTTATGAAGTCATTTTGTTGCAAAGCGGACAAAGGAAAAGTGATAGAACCTGAGCAAATTCGTATGTACGCTGAGTACTGCCAACACATTGAAAATCCACAAGAAAATAAAATGTTTGTTGATCTAGCAAAGCAATGTAAGAGGAAAAGGAGAACAGCTAGCCAACTAAGACAAGAACGTGCAGAAAAGGGTGAAGGAAAGGAAGATGGTGATGATCAAGCTAGTGGAGAAGAAGCTGGTTCTCCAAGGGGAAGTCCTGGAAAAGGTCCTTCAAAGAAAAGCTGCACATCATCAAGTCAGGGAAGCCAGAGAGGTCAAGGCGGAGGTAGAGGCCGAGGTCGAGGTGGTAGTCGTGGGTGAGGAGAAATTATGTCTAGAACTTTAAAGTGTATGATTTAACATCTAGAACTTATGTCTTTTAGTATTGTCGACTTTAACTTACGTCTTTCTTAGATACAATTATTTTCTGTAGTTTGTACTATCGGTATCTTATGTTAATTATATTTACAACTATGTTTAGAAGTTGTTGTGCTTATATGAATGTTAAAATGATGTGAAAATCCGAAAAATATGCCAACTTTTTATTTGAGTCAGCAGCAAATGTTTTGCAGATGAACGACTCTAAATTTGAGTGTTAGAGTCGTCACCAAAAGTTTTGCAGATCAACGACTCAAAACCTATGGTAATGAAGTGAATGTTAGAGTCGTCAAGACAATTTTTGAAGACCAACGACTCAGGGTAGGCCAAACCACCAACTCTGTTTGATTTTATTAAAGGGTCGTTGACATTTATATAAAAAGTGAACGACTCTGAATTGACGATCCATCTGTTAAATTTGACGACTCTTCGATGAATTTGAACCACAACGGAGGATTAGTATGGGTAATCTAGAATCTGACACATCAAGTGTTCATCGATAAACCTCCTTGCACGTCGGTACAACATCGTATATTCTTTGTGGTAAATGAACTTTGTTTCCCCATTACGAATCCTCCATATCCCATTGAAACGTTCCAGCTGAAATCATGTGAATTCTTAAATGTTAGTATGCGAAGTTTTAACGATGCCATAAGTATAAATATTATCGGATTACTCACTTTTTCTCTAAGAGGAGCTTTTGGATGATGTTGGTACACCATATTTCTAACTTTAACATACTCTCGCATTGCACTTTTTATGTAGTTGAATCGAAATGCTAAGTCTCGCCATTTGCGGCTATTCGGATTCCCGGTACGCCCGTAAAAGAACTCTTTAACTCTCTTCCAAAATATTGAGTAGATTTCATTCGGACGTTCACGGAACGTATTAGCAAACGATTTCACAAGACACAAATCTTCATAAGGTTCCCATTCCGCCATTGCTATTGAAAGTTTATGTACTTTGGTAGAAAATGGATGTTTTTTGGCAATTTTTTCATGAGAAGAGGGTGCTATTATATAGAAGAAAATTCCAACGGTCGGAGTTTTTGAAATCCTCACTCGGGGTTGTTAGGATATAAATAAAATAAATAACGACTTCATAGGAATAGTAGCATCGGAAAATCCGTACACTTGGGGTCGTTAGGATATAAATTAACAATGTTTGACTCGTCATTGTACTACCTATATAAAGGATAACGACACTTACTAGAAACTTGGAAATAATAGCATATGAATAAATTTTTATGTTGCATTACAGTTGATCTACATTACATGTTATTCTTTTTCTTTGTGCGAGAGGCAACTATCATTGCGGCTTCGATGTGATAAAACTGCTCTCCTCTCCATTTGGTATATGCAACTTGGGACGCATGTCTATCTCATTTGTACCTATTGAGAAACTCGTTGTACTTGGTGCACAATTTCATAACGTGAATTGTCCTATCACGAATGTAGGACGGTAGATAATCATAGCGTAGTTTCTTGTAGTAATTGACGAAAGGACTCCAACCAACTTGAGTCAAAAATATACTCTCATCTTGATGTTCTGCGGGAATATTTTTCACGATGTAATAGTTTTTAACCCATTCGGTCTCTTCCTCGACTTGCTTGAATACTTCCCGGAGATGTGCTTGTTCTTTTCCTCGTTTTTCAGCCTCGCGCATCTCCTCTTCTTCCTTCGTAGGATATGGCGTAAAATTGTATGGTTTTTTAGTAGGTCGCATGTTTCTTTTGCGTATCTCTTCTTCCATTGCCAATATTGATTTGGTTGGTCACTTGCATCTTCTAAGTATGATTTCAATTGAATTGGTAGTTGATGACGAACTTTCCATTGAGAAAATGATATACTTTGATTGTTTTAAGTTCTATTAAACAGTTAATGGTTGAATCTTTATATAGAAAATAGCCCAACGGCTATTTTTTTGGGAAATAGTATCTCCAGAAAGAGCCGTTGAAGGTATATTTATGGAATCGTTAGAGTTGAGTTTATGTAAACTAACGACCCTGTTTCAAATAAATCTCTGGCATACCAACATCCAGGAGTCGTTAGTTTATTGATAATCAGTTAACGACTTCGACAATCTATGATAAGAGTCGTTCATTTTTTAATGGGACCGATAATGACCCATAATTATCAAAACATCCAGGAGACCCTCGTTTATGGTCTGACAGAGTCGTTAGTTTATTGATAATCAGTTAACGACTTCGACAATCTATGATAAGAGTCGTTCATTTTTTAATGGGCCCGATAACGATCGTTAATTTCCAAAACATGCAGGAGACCATCACATTTGGACTATATGGGTCGTTTATGTATATGAATACTTACCTAACGACTCAAGTTTATAAGGCAAGAGTCGTTATCCTAAATTGCTTAAATGTAAACGACCATAGTATTAGTGATAATATAAACATCCAAAAAATATGCTTCACAATAGTAAGCTCCAAAAAAAAACAACTCCTTCCACATTTAGTCGCACATGTCAACGTGTTCAGGAATTGTACTTGGTGTTCCTTCCAAAGCATTCCACATGTTCATTCCATACTCGTACTGGTGTGTCCATTCCTTGGTGTAGTCTCCCCAATAACCATAGGCCACCCGTGGTAGAGGACATTCTTCGGAAATCTTCAAACCTATGTAATGGTTATCGTTGACATGTGCTATTACAATACTTCTTTTCTTTATCGCCGCCTCACACCTAGTTCTTGAGGGTACGTACATACAAGAGCCACCCGGAAAGCTTTTGCTGAATACAATCACAACACAAGTGAATGTGCCCGCTAAAAGTTGACCGCCAAAAGGCATTTTCATCCAAAACTTATAACCGGCCGTCTTCGACCCCTTCCGCCATTTCACGTTAGATACCAACTCTTTGAACTTCAATTCTTTCTCTTTTGAATCCCCTTGCATGATCATGGTTAAATAGAGTTGATTTTCCTCCACAAGTTTAGCCGCCATTCTTATTCTTGCATATTCGATTTGGGTGAGGTTGAGTTCGTCGGCTTGCTCGAAATTCCCTAATTGTTCGGTTTCCACATGGTAACCACAATCCCCATCCCCATCAACGTCGTTGGTGGATATAAGGTGATCTAAGATGACATAAGGAATTTGGCCGGTATACTCTTTGTACAAAGTGTAAGCAACACGATGTGGTCTTCCTTGCGAATCCCTAGGTGTCTTAGGATTACACTTTATTCCTCTTATCGTCACCATACCACTAGTTTGGCTTTGCTGGGTACCGACCGCATGCTCAATAATATCCATATCTTCATTTTCTTGCATTTTTGACCGACCTCGTTTCTTAGGAATTAAAGAATTTTCGTACTCCTCATATTCCGCCTGGACATGCTCATGACGTGATAGGTGTCTATCGAAACCATTGTCATTGTTAACAGTTTCTCTAAATGACATTTTAGTTGTTGGTCTTCCGGGTGGTTTTTGTTTGATTGGCTCTTCTTCAAACCCCAAGCTCTTACGGGCGGCCGACCACAAGTTAGCAACCAAAATGCGTCTTCCTGCACAATTCATTTTTCGGTGTTTTTCGTTAATGTACTTGCCAATCTCCAAGTCTCCAAATTCTTCATCGGCTAAACCCGTGGGCTTTGGGATGAATTAAAGTTGCTGCCCGAATGGATCGATATTTTCAAGAGGAATGGAACCTTTGTACCCATAGAGTTTATGTTTACAAGGGAGGCCGTGCCAAATATAGGTTGTACAATTACACTTCGTATTTATCACTTTTCCCCCTCCGCTTTAGATCTAAAATCTATAAGCGCATCCATCATATAGTTAATTGCCCACCATGATACTTGGTGTGCTACTAACCGTAACAAAGCTTTGTCCCTTACGTGTTGCATCAAAAAACAGTCTTTACTCAACTCCATCTAAGTGACTATTTTTCTTAGGTCATCCTCTGCGTGCTCGTGAATAGATTCTTGTACGGTAACTACCCCACCCCTATTTTGATCCAATTTTTTTTTTCAAACGCCCGTGAGACTGCTCTGCAAGACTTGTAGACTCATTTTTGAAGTGCTTGTATTTATTGGTCCATACATATACAAACTTCTCCTTCCAAGGATACAACCATGTATTCAGGCAATACTCAACAACCTTCTTATGATCCGTGCTCCAAACATCAATAAACTTCTGCAAGTTGGCATAATACTTAACCTCTGTCTTCGAATGAGCCAAATAGTCCCAATCTTGGCAAAAAACTTTCCATACATCCCCCTCTTCATCGAATTTTTCCTTTTCTTTCTTTTTCTCTTCCGCTCGCTCTTTTTTGGAAAGTTTACTTAAACGCTCATCTTCTTCCTTAGAACGTTGATTACCCTTCTTAGTATGGATCTTTTGGATTTGATTCTTGAAATGAGAAAAAAGATTGGTTTGGATGTGCCACGTACAAAGAAATTGTTGAGCAAGTGGAAAGACTTGACGAACGACACTCATAATTGCAAAATCTGTATCTGTAAATATAACCTGTGGTGTCTCTTCTCCACGGTAAATCAACCTCACTTGTTCCAACGCCCAAACATAGTCCTCTATTTCTTTTTTTTCCATAAAGCACCATGCAACGGTGAATGAATTTTTATCCGAAGTATGGCTTACCACGTTCAACATCGGCATGTTATACTTGTTTTTCTTGTAGGTGCAATCTATGAATAGAACCTGGTAAAAACACTGAGCCAAATCCATCATCCTTGGATGTGCAAGAAAAATATGAGTCACTTTCTCATCCGGACCCACCTTAGTTTGCATGGCGTAGTTAAGAGTTTATGCTAACCACTTTGATTGTTGCATAATGAACCTACCATCCCATTCATTTCTCTTAATCGTTGCTTTGGCGGCGTTGATTGTGGAAATAGTGGACAAGTTATCCTTATCTTCCGCCCTTATTGCATTTAGGATCTTAAGTGGTCTAAATCCCTTCATCTGCCTAACTTTATCCATCTGATGTGGTTTCAACCGGGCATATGCAGGGTGTCCATATAAACTTGTGGGTGGAGGATGGTTGTGACGATCATCCGGAATACTATAAAATCGGAATAGATCGGCTTCATGACGTCTTTTGAAAACAATCCTGAACGGGCATTCACACTTCTTCGAATTTGTTATATAAACCCTAGTCGTCTTCTTCTCATACTTGTAATTCTTGCCTTTGGGACTTTTTACCTTCTTACCCACTCTCTCGCATACCATTTCCATCTTGTTACCATCGACGTATCTACTTTGAACAACCACACAAATCTTCTCTTTTGCCTTAGGGATAAGCCATTCCTTGATGTCATCCTTGGTTTCCCATGTCTACATTGAGCAAACAATTAAATTAGACAACCATGAGATCACTAATAAAATTATTTGAATATATAAATATATCGACTCGGTTAAGGTAAACGTACCAAATCAGTCATATAGTGTTGGGAGGTATCCGGACCCAATGTAGATACGGGTTCTGGCTGGGAGCATTGTCGAACTACCAACTAAAAAACAAAACACAAAACCATTAAATTAGAGGTTCGTCAAGATATTATATGCAGATTAACGACACCACATAAAGTCATCAACAAATCTTTTGCAGATTAATGACTTTGATTCATCTTACATTAGAGTCGTCAATCTGCTAAAATGACAATTGCCAACACTTTAACAAAGGTTGACGACTCTCCGTGTACACTAAAGACTCCTGATAAATATATATACACCATTCTGCTCGATTTTCTTCTAGAGTCGTAAGGTTATATATGTCCAACCTGACGACGAAATATACTGAGTCTAAGAGTCGGTTAGTTGTAAACGAATTTTAGTAACGAATCATGATAATATTTGTATTTATTGGAGAATTTAATTCAACCAAATGTGGTTGAGGCAGTTGGGTCTCTCAATTTTATAAATAGAGACCCATATCTCACCTCTTCCTTATCAAAACCCTAATTATCAACCTTCTCTTCTCCTTCTCAAAACAAGAGCAAACACCATGACTACTCCCTACACTTCCGAAGAGAATTGCGCCATTGCGAGAGCTTGGTTGACAGTCACAAACCACTTTGAAAGTCTAGAAAAAGACATTGATGAAACATCGGATACTTGGTGGAACCGCATATTCATCGTTTTTGTGGCATTGGACGGAAATCGCAACTCAAGGTCTTTGAAACAAGTCAAGGAACGCTTCAAGGAGATAAAATTCGAGTGTGATGTTTTGAAAAGAGAATTTACGGCCGTAAGGGAAGACTTTCCGGATATGCTGAGTGCTATAAGAGTAAGTATTTAAACAAGAGGTAAAACTTATCCAAAGCTTTGATCTATACTAACTAAGTATGTTTGCGTTTGCGTTTTCAGATGAAGAAGGCGTATGCATACTAGGAGGTGCTTCATGGGAAAAAGTTTGAGTTACATGATTGCTACTTTATCTTCAATGGAACCATATATAATTACATGCTTTATGATTGAGTGTAGAAGTGCATTGTTATCATGTATTATATTTAACCCTATGAATGAAAGATGTATGACTTTTACAATTCAATGAAATGGTTCTATGAAATCAGAAATTATTTAAAAAAAAAACAGTTTGAGTCGTCAATATTAGAGATGTATAAAAAAACGACTCTCATTTAATATGAAAGGGTCGTCCGTATATAATAATGCTTAACTGACGACCCTTAGAGTGATAGCTACAGAGAGTAAAAGGTTTTTTAGTCGTTCGGTTCTAAATATATAGAGTTAACGACTCTATATGACCTAAAAGATGGAGTCCTCATCTTTTAGGAACCTCATTGACGATTTTTCATAACTGAACAATGGAGTCGTTTATTTTGGTGTCAATTCATTGACTACTCTACAGGGTCGTTAGTTAATTATACTCACGACCTAACGACCCTCACACTGAGCTGTTGCATAGTGACCATGAATCGACCACTTGGAGCACCATTCATGCGATTTGGAGAGTATAGGAAGTTTACCTGATTGTTTAGAGCTTTGGGTTCTTCATTTTGAGTATTGGTTCCTTCATTTTGAGCAAAAGGATCTTCATTTGCAACAATTATCAAAGCTTCCTCTATTAACATCTCTTCATCAAACATCCAATCAATAGGATTAGTTGAGACAATCTCACCATCAACACAATCATGTATGTTGTTTGAAGCTTCACCAACATCATTTCCTCCACTAGAATCACTCATTTCAAATAATCCTAAGTTTTCCCCCAAAACTCAACTTCTTCTTCTCCACAACACAAAAAACACAATTTTTCTTTTATCAAAATTTTATCCCTAAATCTGATTTTAATCTACCCAAATTAATTAACAACTAATCAACACTCAATTAACACTAATAATCCAGGGGTAGTTTAGCCATTTCTAAAAAAGTAGGATAAGGGATAACTCCCAATTACTATTTCATGACCTTTTTTGTCATGTAGCTAGGGGTCCCCAATTACTATTTCAGGGCCCCCAATTCAGTCCTGTTTTATAGGCTCATACATGAGGCCAAGGCACTACGGTCACGGAACGGTGGCATCTATTTCTTAGCGGCCCAAGGCACTATGGTGGCATCTATTTCTCAGTTTTAGTTATATAATAGCCAAGGCTAATGACTCATTTCTTAGTTATAATGTAGCCAAAAATATGAGAAACTTAAGAACCCGCAGCTAACATATCTTTGTAACCCGATTTCTAAGGTTAGTTTGGCCCGTAGACCATTATGCTCGTCTATATTATCCTCGTAGTTATATGATCGAACATTCAAAATCGGGTAGATTTAAAATGATAAATCAAGGTGGTGTGCAATGTAATAGATTATCATAATGGAGCTCCGTGTTTCTTTTTCTCTTTATTATGGTTTGGGAATCGAAGGTTATTTGTTACCAAATTTCAGTAGGATAGATTTGAATTTTAGTACGGTTTGGAATGATTTCTTTTTTGTTGCCAAGTTCCAGTAGATATATTTTAATTGCGCCCATGATTGAATTGATTTTCTGCCAAAGTAGAATGATAACATAGCCACAAGGGGAACCGCACCACATACGACGTCGTTTGCCTTAATAATAATAACAAAATAAATAAATAAATAAAAGTCAAATTCAGATCATCATTTTATAAATTGTGATTCCCGAAAGATATCCCATAAATTTTACAACAGATCATAAAACTAGTGAGATTAATAATAACAGACAATTCACGTTGCAACAGACGGTTTGCCTTGGAACACTTGGTCGTATCATATAGATTTAGTCTTTCAACACAGCTCATATAGTGAGGCAACTAGCGAACCCAAAGTGTGCCTCCAACATCAACCAAAACAATCCTCAAACTTTTCCGTCAGAATGAAAAAACTGTTCATATTCCAACAGAATCCCTGTTTTGGTTCGCTCTAATGTCTCAAAACCTCTTGTTAAGCATGTAAACCCGTTTTTAGTAAGCCTCAACATTGTAAGTAATTTCTTTTCTTTTCTATTTTATTTGCATTGGTTCTTTTCGAAAGAAAAAAAATGAAACCCATATACATGAAAATAGAAGCAGTGTTTCTTTTTTCCTGATCGGAAAAGTAGTGCTTTTATAATTCTACAAGTAACAACCCAAATGTAGATGAACATGAAAAAAAGCTTTCCATGTTAGCAATGCAAGAATGCTGAAAGGTGAAAATAAAAAATTGATGACCAACTAATTGTTCACCGTTGAAAGTTGAAAATTCAACTGAATTCCTTAGAAAAAACAGGAAAGGGGGAGTTAAAAGAAAGAGAGAAAGAGAAAGATTTCCTGTAACTGGGGGCACCTACCGGTTCAGCACTTCGAGTTTCGTGATCATTCAAACGTGAATGTCACTGGACAAGTCCTACACTGACATAAATGTACTTGTACACAAATTCAATTCAAACCATCCACAACATTGTTGGACATATTTAGCTAGGTAAAAATGATTCTCTATAAGTAATTACACAATGTAGGAAAGAATTTGCTGGCTTAACATACTGACGAAGAGTCAAAATTTCTTGCTTAACATTTACATGTAAGTTTTAGAGTTATCTGAAATTAGAAGTTATTTTGGACATCCATTTCCTTACGCGTGTAAAAAACTTTTTTAGGCGCCTCCAAAATGAAATCCAGGTTCCGCCACTGGTAGAAGCTGCAACAGTTTCTAAATTTCGGGCACAAGGTCTCCATATAGTTTCATTGCCCAAATCCAATAAGAGCAATGCCCTTAGCTTTCAAGTCTTCCCTAATTTGGTCACTTTCCGCAAATTCACTGTTTCTCCTTGCCTGGGTCCTAAGTTCTATTTGTTGCAACACATCTTCCTCGGTCAAATTTGCTCTCGTCAAAGCCTTAGCTTTCAATTGTTCCAGAACCTCTGTATACAACACCATATAGGTAGTATAAAGAAAAATGACATAATTTTATTTTGATTGTTTTAAACTTCCAGTGAAATGTTCCTTGAAAAGGAGATAAACGGACTATCAAATGCAAGATGTAAGACGACATACCTCTGAATAGGATAAAGATGACATTAGTCCAAGGGTATCTAGAACCATCTTCACTTCTTTCTCCATTCCAGCAAGGGACAGGAACAACGATTGCTGTTGTTGCTTTGCCTGGAAATGCACACAATATAGCACTCAGCCAAAAAGTAGGAATACATGGAACACCAATGCGAAACTAAGGTGGAAACTATAGAACCAGATGGAGTTTACCATGCTGGTGTTTCTTACTTAGAAACTACCCAACAAGCATCTTGTTACACAAGGCGAAGTGCAATGTTCAGTTAGCATAGGCACAATCTAAATCATTTTAGGCAGCAAGACTCACATATAGATAAGTGCAGGTTGCAGTGAATATGCGGTTTTGTGAACGAGATATGATACATTGTGTTTTAGAACAGGAATAATACGTACCCATAACATGCATTTAAGAAGTTTCAGGAAATACCTTCTTGAGCTTGTTCAATGAACTGTTCATGAGCTTCAAAATTTCCTGAAGAGCACCCTTCAGGAAATCTTGAGTGTGGAGATCATCTGACATTTTAGCGTAGAAATCATTCTTCAATTTATTGATGCACTCCTGGGCCTCGAGAGTTATTCAAATATTTTTTCCCTTCCGTACTGATCCCTCGGGATCTTTCTCTCGAAACGGAAATAAGGCCTCTTCACAGTCCACTAGTCCAGCAAAGTCTAAAACACATGACCAACAGTTCAGGAATATATTATTACACATGTATCCACTATAAACATCATATGCGATAAACAGCAAGAAGATGACGCATGCAAGAAGCACTTATGCAGCACCTAACTGATCTAATCCACTGAATTATCATGAAAGTAAAAAAAAGAATTAAGATTATATTAAAACTATCTAAATATATACAGCTGCATCTTGGGTTATCGTAAGGAATGACATAGCTTTTGTTGTACTAGTGAAACATTCAAGGAAGTTTCAATCATTCAAGGAAGTTTCAATAACTGATTCACTGGGAGCAGTCAAAGAAAGACAGTAGATCTACTAAATGCATCAGATCAGATTTCTCTCCATCAATTTATCTGAAAACTCAATGCTAAGCTTATCCATACAATGTAGACATAATGCCTTACAAAATTCGCTATATACCTGATACAAGTAGAAAACAGTATCAGACGCAATTTCTAGCTGATTTAGTGAGTAATTGACAGGCGACCGATAGTGCGTACTCATCATAAAATATCTCAATGCCAATGGATGATACGATGTGGTGACCTACAAGGGAAATGAAATGGTAAGATAACAAAAAAAATTAATAGGGTTAAAAATGGGAAAACAGTAAGTGGCTTGCCTCACGAATAGTAAAAAAGTTTCCAAGGGACTTGGACATTTTCTCCTTGTTCACATTGACAAAGCCATTATGCATCCAATATATAATCTCACAAGTGTTAGGTCGCGCAGCACAACTCTGAGCAAGTTCATTCTCGTGATGTGGGAATATCAGATCCAGTCCTCCACCATGAATATCAAAGGACGAAGTCAGATAACGGTCACTCATGGCACTGCACTCTATGTGCCACCCAGGTCTTCCAGGTCCCCAAGGACTTTCCCAGCTAATCTCTCCCGGCTTTGCAGCCTGCAAAGCACACAGTGACAATAAGACACCAAAAAGAGAACAACCATAAGCATGCTAAGCGCGTGTTCTCTCACCTTCCATAATGCAAAGTCATTTTCATTTTGTTTTCTTGAAGTTAAACTGTCTTGAGTTCTTCCACCTCCACCAGCTAGATTGTCTTCTAATTTTTGCCCTGATAGCCGACCATAAGCAGGAAATTTGTCAACTGAAAAGTAGACATCTCCATCAGCAGCATAGGCATAATCATTTTGTAAAATCTGCCAGAAAGAACCAGATCAAATTTCAGGTTACATGCCTAAAAACCCTGCATAAAAATAAGGGACGTGAACCAGAGGGTAAGGCTTCAATAAGATGCCCCCCCTTAATCTGTTATCCTCATAAAAAATTCAAAGACGAACAAGTAATGGTAGCATCAGCATACGAGATTTCATTGTTTCTCAAGGTAGTAACAAGATAAGCAGATGACAAATAGCTTTGATGAGCAAACAAAACCAAAAAAAAGAAGCAATGAAGCATATTTTTAATGTTCACACTTTCTGGCGAGCCATTCTACCAACAAATCTGAAAGATACAAAACGAAGCATAAGGGGGACTAGAGTACCTCAGCTATCATATTTTTAATTTCAACTATGTTTTCAGAAACACGGGGTTGTTCTGTAGGAACAAGGACGTTAAGATCGCTCATGTCCCTAAGATACTCATCGCAGAAGCGTTTAATCAGATCCAATGGTTCCTCCCCTACTTCCTTAGCTCGTTTAGTTATCTGCAAAGACACAGACATTAGTTGGATATTAGACTTAAATTTCAGAATGTAAACACCAATATAACACATTGCATCCCGAACAAAGATATTTTTTTGCTAATCATGTAAAAGTGAAGAAGAAGAAGAAAATAGATACTCTAAAAAACATGCTTACCTTGTCATCAACATCAGTGAAGTTGCGTACATATGTAACTTCATAGCCCAAATGTTTTAGGTATCTGCTCAAACCGCAGCAAAAGTAAACATGATCAGGCATGCACTAATCATCTATCAATGTAAAATGACATGAATAATTGCATTGCTTTTTCAGTGTGAAATCAACTAAGAAAATAGAAGTTTGTATTTAGTTTCAACCCCATAGGGCACCTGGATGCTCCTTTAATAAGGATATGACGCAAGGATAAACCTTACTGCACTATAAAGAGCTTATGGCACTGTACACAAAAACCCCGTTCTCCAAACAAAAATTCCACTATTTGTTCCCTTTACTATTGTAATGAGGTGTATCTACTAAACATACCCACACAACATTGATTATCACTTTTCCGCAGAACAAACAAAACAAAACCCTTTTCTACAAACCAAAGGGAAAGACAGAGGAAAAAAAGAAGTTGAGAATTAGACCTATAAAGGACATCAAAAGCAATATAAGCCCTAGCATGGCCGATATGACTGAGATCATAAGCTGTAACACCACAGACATACATCCCAACTTTCCCTGGTTCTTTAGGTATGAAGATCTCCTTTAGCTTAGTCATGCTATTGTACAACTGAAACTCACGTATCGCCATTGATAACAATCGTTTCAGATATCTTCAACACAGAACCGTAATTTGAAACTACACAGTGGTCAATTCCAGACCAATAGTGAAAAGAGTTATACAGCGTTTTTCTAGTATTCATATAGATTTTCTAAGTAATGGAAACTCCCTATGTTTGTAATCTTCTAAAAATAGAACTCTGATACGGGCATGCGTGTTATTACGGCCAGACACGGCATGGTTACCCAAAATAAATAAATTGATATTTTAAAAAATAAAAATTCCCAAAATATAGGAGTTTGACTTGAGTATTATCTGACAAGATATATCTATCAGTTTATATTAGTAAAGTTAACTATTTACTTCGTTGTGAGAAGATTTACTTGAAGATATTTTCGTAAGGGTGAGAACTGAGAAGCTTTACCTCTAGATTTTCTTGTTCTACAGTCTACAGCTACATCTAAAAGACCATGAAGGAGTAGTACTGCAGAATATAAGTACCTCGTCTTAGCTCTTCAGTGAATTTTCTCAGATATTGATCAAGTTGTTGAATAAGCTCATCCACCTGTGGCATGATAATCTACCGGGTTAATAGAGAAGATAAACAGATGCCTGTTGAGCTCAAAATTCCGATTTTTTGGATAATAAAATAAGGATAGATGTAAGAATGGCGGCATATACTGGATGGTCTCTAATCAATGTGACTAAAACAACCTTGAGATTGTTCTGACTGCACTACTCCTGTGCGAGCTAAAGTAGATATTGTAAGGATTCCTAGCCAGATAATGCATGTCTCGAACAAGAAAACCTCAGTAAAGTATATCAATTAACCAACTTTCTACAAGTGGAAATCATGAATTATTCAATACAAGAACAATTGTACATGGCTGACCTTTCTTTTCAATATTGGAGATTAATAAGTCTAACTTCCGAGAAAGCCATACTTATCAGATGTATGGAACGTTAGAGAGGAAATATTATACATCAGGGAATTCAGGGACAATATCTGAAGGATTATATTAAAAGCTTGGCCAAAATGATACTAGCAAAGTGACATATCAAATATGCACTAGATGGAGACAGTAGCTAAATCTAATGGCACATTGTCCTAGAGATGTTATCGCTCAAGACTGGTGAATATATTCCGTGTCCTAGTCCCCAATTTTGGGATATAAGACCATTGGTTTTTAAGGGTCTTCCACACAGAAAATAAATATTATGGTACTTAGATTGAACCAGGTTACAGAACTCTATAATAAAACCACTTCAATCAACAGTTCAACAGATCTATTCAAAACTACACCTAGAAAGTAAATAACAATATGTTGGGCTGAATTATTAAGTTTTACTGTAGTATATTCTAACACCACGCATAAATGCAGAGCACATGCGATGTTGGTTTAGAAAAACTGTGTTCTTACCAAATGATAAGCCTGGATAGCTGGGGAAACCTCTTCATCAGCGACCTGCCGCAATGCTTTTGCTCATCAAGGGCTTCATTTGGGAATTTGATGAGTGGAGTATCTGGAGTGATATTAACAGATTTGATAAGCCGCTCCATGACATCTATTTCTTGTTCACAGTGCTGTTCATTTTGACGCTGACTTTCTGTTCGTATAAACAAAAGTACATAGTTAGCCTAAAATGCTCCAAAACATAAGTGTCCACACTCCACAAAAAAAAAGAAAGAAGAAGCTATAAGCCATTCTGAATAAACAGGGACGAATTAGTTAAAGTGTATGGTCTTTACTGTGGCTGCATATATTGAATTTCAAAGCATGAGTTAAATATTCAATGAATCCAGTCACCAAAACCATGTACTGATGCAAAAACTCATGATTGGTTAACCAACATCTAATTAAAAAGAACAAGTGTGGCTACCTTGACTATGGTACCTGTTCCTGTTGCAAGGGCATGATTAACGAGCCTGGGTTAGTGCATTAGTGCAATGGAAGTTTATGGAACGCTTAAGAGCATCAGGGAAAATTCATGCGAAGCTAGAGCCAAATTAAAATCATTTCTTCACCAGATGGAACTAGACTCACTTGTATATAGCTGTTTATACTTTATTGATTGGAATAGCATCATGGTTTTTGTGTTTTTAACAATGGAAATGACATCCTAACCTAAACTCTTCATCATTTCCCAACTAAGTACTGAACAATACAATAGAACAGACACCATATATCTACAATTCCATCCAATTGAAAAGGAGTCAAATAATAAATACCGTTTAACCTTCTATCTAAGTCCCGCATCAATCCATTTTTCTTCTGCAGCATAGTTGGTAATGATTCTAAACCTGCAGAGAAGAAAAAGATGATTCGATGAACCCCAAGTTAACATTATTAGCATACAATTAATGAAATTGAGATTACAGTCAATAAATAAAACCCTAGAAGGAGAACTTACTAGTCTGAGAGTCTTCAAGGAAAGAAATTGCAATTTTCTTCTTGTTTTGATTTCCCTAGAACAACAAAGAAGTGGGAAATAGAGGAAGAGAGAGATTGATGATTTATTATATGAGCACTTTCTAGTAACTGGGAGCACCCTTCCTTATTTTTAGGCCCACTTTTCTTACCTGGGCCGTCTGTCTTTGCTTAACCACGGATTAAGATTCCCTTTAATTCGCAAAAATTTTCATTAAAAAAATAAATTGTTAAATTTGATTATTGTTTTTTAAAATCAGTGTAACAAAAGTATTAGATTGTTTTGTTTTATACGAGTTTGATAGTTATCGAAAATAAGGATTTGAAAATCCTTGGCTTCCTCGGTAGAAGGAGTACACATGCCTTTAACAATAATGGTGGGTTATAAAGTTCATTGAATATTAAATATAGTATTCGACTAGGCCGGTTTACATTTTATTTTTCTTGAACATCCAACCACACACACAGAGTTTCAACAACACTATTGCTTTCAAAAAATTCATGTATCTGAACTAATCCAAAAATGATTTTTTTTCTGGACGGCATTACAACTCACAAGTGGAAGAAGAAACACATAACATTACGTCAACTCTCCATAAAAACATTTTTCTAATATATTAACAAAGAAATCAAGAAACACACACAATATGATCCTCATCATTTATTTTTATCATCAAATTTTCCACTCAGAATACGAAAACTTTTGATGCCTTAACAGTTTCTTGTTTTTGGTTTTCTCTAATGTCTGACAAGCTATCGTCAAAGAAAAAACATGTAAATTCATATTCGAGGATTAACGTGGTAGGCCATTAATTCGTTTTATTTTCGTGCTTTGATTTTGTTCGAGTAAAAATGAAACCAATACGATAATAAGGCATGAAAATAAAAATAGTCTATTATAATTCTATATATCAAGTAACAACAAGTGTAGAGGAACATGAAAAAAGCTTTCCATGTTAGCAATGCATGAAAGCTAAAAGGTGAGTTAAAAATTGATGACCAACTAGTTGTTCACCGTTGAGAATTCAACCGAATTTGGTTTAGATAAAACAAGAAGGGAATTATTGCATGAGCACTTTTCTGGTAACGGGAAGCACCCACTCGTGCATAATCCCTAAAAGAAATTCCAACTAAGCAAAATGCCTATAAGTAAATGGATAATTTTATATTTGTAGAATATGATCCACTGCTGCTTGTGTTCACAATATAAATTCACCATTTGCAAGCATATATATTCAGTCCTCATGAGAAACACCTATCCGGTAATTGTCAACTGAGACTGAATCAGAAGATTAGCATATCCTCTTTTCCCTTCTATATATATATATATATATTATTTAGGAAAACAAAATGATAACATAGGGTCCAACGACAAGTAAAACCATAGAACACATATTTTGTTGCTTGCCTTGATAAGAAAAAGAGAAAAAAAAAAGAGAAAAAAACCCTCATCTTGTAAACCTATGCTTCAAAAAAAAAAGTCTAATAAACCTCCCCTGACATAAATAACATACCCTTAAACAACCGTAAAACGTCATAAAAAATACAATATCTATATTCGGTTCAAATTTTATCTTTCTTGAAAATCCAAACAAATAGGTAGTAGCATGAACTTCTTAATGCGTCAAAAGGAAAAAAGACAAATGAACTTATTAGAACTTCATAAATGTCTACAAAATTCGTGTGTCGTCTATGATACAGACAATCTAACACTTCTTATTTGGTTCTTCCTTACTTATATTATCATACGTGGATGAAGAGAACATGAAAAATTATTGTCGATTTTGTGCGGAAACATAGTATAGGCGAGGGATAAGTATCGGAAGGTGCAAGTTAGGTGTGGATATCAATTTTTCCATTGAGAATGTGAAAACCTTTTTATATTTTAACTCGATTTCAGTTCTCTCCAATGTCCTAAAAGGTGTCACCCACATAAAAGCATGTAAATCCTTTTCCAATTAGCCTACAAGGCCTATAATTATTTTTTTAGAAAAAAGATGAAACCAATATTGTAACATGGTATGAAAACAAAAGTATAGTAGAAACTCTATAAATTAATGTTGTTGGGACTATCAGAATATATTAATTAAGCGAGATATTAATTAACCGATAAATTAATAATTATTAATTTACATATTAATTAATATTTTATTAACTTATAAATAAATTTAACTTTGGTCCAACTGATAACATAAGTTTAAATAGTTCGGACGAACAGTTAGACGGTGACATCACTCAAGACTTGCAAAATTTGATCGAAAAGTTGGGTTGTCGCAATTCAGTGAATGTCAAGATGTCTTTAATATCTGAAAGAAAATGAAGCTACACATTGAGAGCGTCATGGGAACTGATAAAGATGGGAAAAAAAATGATGAAAGTTCTATAATAGACCCCCTTCATAAAACGAGGTTGTTAAAGCGACAATCATATTAAATAATTTTTTGCTGGCTATGGGAAACAACACTAGAAATTCTTACGGTGATAAGAAAAATTAGTTCAATGTGATATTGATTTTTACAAAAAACAAAAGACAATTGATTCATTTTTCAAGAAATCTTCTTAATTTAGTGGATTATTAATTTATATTTCATATGGGCTCCACATATATAATCAAAAATGTATTAGTTTACAATTTAACGAAATATTAATTTGGCACGTTGTCCTCAACTTGGACCGTCTCAAAATATTATTTAAAAGAATTTATTAAATAATCGAGTATTAGTTAATGAAATTATTACTGTAATCCTTCTATAATTCTGCCACCAGCTACAACCAAGTATATATTGGTTAACATGAATGAAGCGTTAATGATAGAGAGTGCGTGAATGCCCAAAGTTAAGGATTAGAAATGGATGACCAACTAATTTGTTCACCCCTTGAAAATGAACTGAATTAGGTTAAGAGATTAATGCACATGCACTATTATATGAGTACCGGTTCCTGTAACTGGAGGCAACCACTGGGTTCCGCCTTTCTGTTTTTCGAGTTTTATGAGCATCCAGACGTGGATACCCCTGGGCAAGTCGTGGACTCCTATAAATTAGACAAACACATTTTAAAACCTCTACTCTTGACATGGGAATGTACAGACTACTAAAAGTTACTCTTTTTTCCTCTTCATTTTCTTGTTTCTTTCATTTTTTTTGAACTTGTTCTTATGTTTAAGATTTCTAAGGCGTTCGGCCAAGCGTAAATGGTTGTATCAGTGCTTGCATCATTAGTATGAAGATCATAAAATATGAACGGTAAGATGGAAATAGAGAACACAGAAGATTAAAGTGGTTCGGTCCATTTGACCTACATTCACTGATAAACCCCGTAGGATGAAATATATTAGAGATCTCGATAACTCAGAGAGATAGATTTATAATTACATGAGTACTCCTATTTATCTATCTCTCCGAGTTATTGAGATCTCTAATATATTTCACCTTACGGGGTTTATCAGTGGATGTAGGTCAAATGGACTGAACCACTTTAATCTTCCGTGTTCTCTTTTTACCCTTACCATTCATATTTTATGAGAAGAATTAGTTTGAACCATTTAAAAGAAATGTTGAAATAAATTTAACTAGATAAAAAAATGATTCTCTACAAGTAACTGCCCGATGAAAAGGCATAATTTGTGTACTAATAGGACGCGTATTCACCTAAATTAGTTTTCGGAGGAAATGATCAGGTGATAAACTCAGTCCCGACTCAGTGAATAAAAGAATCTCATAATCAATTTTTTTCTTACCAAGCAAAGTAAAAAGTGATTATAATCTCCGCAAAATTTGATTCACTCCTACTTATTTCTCAATATGAATCCACCATTATTGATGGGTTTTTTGTGGATTCATTTCTTTTCTTTTTATTTATTTATATATTTTGAATTTTTTTCCAACTTTTTTTTTTGTGGCTATATCACCATAAATTAAATCGTACTAAACAACCTATAAGTTATAACCATAATTGCAAATTAAAACATGAATACTACAAGTTTAGTCAGAATACTTCAAAATGATAGTATATTAAGTTGAATACTTTTGATCATGTATCCCGTTATTGACAAACGAAATTTTCTGTTTCGACTCGAAACCTCGGCCAAAATAAGTTGTTACATTTTTATCTGGAGCAAATAAACCTTTTCAAATTTTAATCTAAACTTTCGTATTGGTTTTCTCCAATGTCTCAAAAGCTATCACCAACATAAAAGCATGTAAATCTATTTTATAAACCTTAATGAAGTAACCCAACAATTTTTTATTTTTTATTCTTTTGCTTTTGGTTCTCTTTGAAAAACAATAAAACCATTATGGTAACATATGACACGAAAGGAAAATAATCCTTTTATAATTCTACAAGTAAGAACCACGCGTAGATTGACGTAAAGAGAGTTTCCATGGCATGTAAAAAAAATAAAAGTAGTCCTTTCATAATTTTACAAGTAACAACCATGGTGTAGAAGAAGTGAAGAACATGAATAAAGCTTTCCATGTTTACAATGCATGAATGCTGAAAGGTGCGAGTTAAAAACTGATGACCAGCTAATTGTTGGGTTTGTTGTTGAGAATTTGGATTAGATGGAACAAGTAATGAACTATTACATGAGCGCTTTTCCTGTAGAGGCTCCGTGCGGTTCCAGCCTCCTTTTGTTTTAGTTTTCTAATCATTTACAGGGGATAGTTAAATGAGATTTTGAATAACTTCTGGAGAATTCACGAATCTATTGTTAATCCATAGAGACTTTTGGAGAGTCTCTTAATATCTCTTGTTATTGGTTAGAGACTTTTTTCAAGTCATTTAAATTTTCTGAAACTCCTTGTTATTGGGTTAAGTTTTCATAAGAGTCACTCCAACACTCATATTATTCAAAGAAAAATTGAAAGTCATTGATTTGTTGTTTCCTGAGATTTGGACAAACTTTTTATTGAAAATAGGCATGGTAGAAATCTCTCCTCAAGAGGTGATATTTCTTGAGGAGAGATTTCGGGAGACTTGGAAATTTGGAGATTTTTTGGTTTTGGGAGTGAACTATTTTTTTATTTCCTTGTGCAGTAATACACTTAAGGGTCACTTGGAAAGGGGTAATCAAGACAAAATGTGGAATAAAGTGATTTTTTAAATTGGAGAATATATATTTTAAAATCGGCTATGTGAGTCTTTGTGATATATATCAATTTTAAAATATATATTTTAGAAGTTATGATTTTTTTTTTCTTTCCGATTTTAAGTTGTTAGAAAACTCCACATAGAAAATCAATGGTGAGATAACATAGAAAATACAATGTGGGACGAGTGGAATAAAGTGAATGAAAATTTGGCATAGGACACCAATGAGATTTATTTTGACAATGAACACATATTTATTAGGTAGTCATGGTACCTTTATTATTATCGTAACGTGAATAATAAAAAAATCGGTAATGTTTGGAATTAATCAGAGGATATTATACAGTTTTGTCTCTACAAATCACATAAACTTTCTACAAATCTTATTTTTTTATCCTTACAAGTCTCATTTTTTATCTCTAGAAGTCACAAAGACTCTCTGAAATATTTTCAGAGAATTACTAGAAATCTCTAGATTTTTCAGAGAATCTCTGAGAGTCACTTAACAAATCTCATTTTTTTGTCCTTACAAATCTCATTTTTTATCTTTACAAGTCACAAAGACTCTCTGAAATATTCTCAGAGAATTACTAGAAGTCTCTAGATTTTCAGAGAATCTCCGAGAGTCACTCAAATTAAAAATCTACGAAAGTCCATAGAAATCTCATTAACTACTCCTGTTAAGCTAGTTAACATGTATACCATTGGGCAAATCCTGCACTCGCGTATAAATAGGACAAAAACATTTATATCCTTCACATTTTATTACGTGAAAGTAAAGGGTACAAGCCAGTTTATTTTTTTCTTTCATTTAACTAGATGAAAATGATTGTCTACAAGCAACTACACAATGGGAAGACATTAGCACATATACTCACCTGAAATAGTTTTGGGAGGCTATAAGGGTTGGCCGTTCGGTGTCAATTTTTTTCTTCTATGAAGTAATCCCAAGTTCCCAACTAAGCAAAACCGGTACCAAGTAAAAGTTTACATTAATATTTGCAGAATCTGATTCCCAACTTGTTTTTTCCATCTAAATCTTCCATTTCTTAATCGGTGTGTGAAAGTTTGTGCCGGCCTCATCGGTGATTTACTGATTTTCGAGCCAAATTAAAATGATAACATACACGCCAACAACAAACAAACCATACCATATATAAGGGGGAAAAAGAAAGCAACAAAAAAAAAAATCTAGTTAGGAGGCTAGCTATTTGATGTGGGACCTACCACTACGAGATAAAAAAAAGATAGTTAGAAGTAAAATATAAAACCGCTTATCCAACTATTTTAGTTAATGAATAATTAGTAAAAAATAAAAGTTAATGAATAATTTGTTCCTAATTAATTAGTGTTAGTTTGGGTAATTAATTGATGTCTAATCATGTTAACTTAGAAATCAACTAATATTGATTCATCATCAAAATATCAAAAAACAGATATTATTTTTTTTGTGAAAAAACTTAGCCTAAAATCGGTATACGTTCATGCATTTGTAAACAGATTGTAGAATCGGTTTATAAGACTTAGAACATAGATCGATTGTAGAATTCAATAGTTATTTTGTGATTTTTTTTCCGCTAGAACGGTTTACATAAATGCCCACGTAAACCGATTGTAAATTTGGGTATTTCTTCGACTGTTTTGCTCATAACTTCTTCGTCTGATGTCGGGACGACCTCATTCTTCTGGTTTTCAAATCATATTTTCATGCTCTATAATATAAAGATAAAAAAATTTCAGGGTTTATGCAAACATTCAAACATGGTTAATGAATCGGTTGATGTGTGCATAACATAGACGGATTGTGGTTGATGTTCATCACATCAACCCATAATCGGTTTATGTAGATGCACCATATTTATCGATTATGGGGAACAACAACAACAATCAGCTTATATTAATGCTTATATCAATCGATTCTGTTTTGGTTTCGGAAAAATTTGACGAGAAATTTCAATTGAATTGTTGTTTGTGATTAGGTTTTAGTTTTTGATGGATAGAGTTTTAGTTTTTTGATTAAGATTGTTAATAAAAATGATCTAGGTTTAGTATTTGTTTTAGATAAGTATAATTATTAAGTTTGTGTAATAGTAGTTTAGTATTTTAATACATTTCAGATACCTCTTATCCTTCTCTATTGGGTGGATGAAAAAATCCATAAGCCCCAAATAAATTTCCTAGGCCCCAAATTAGGAAGGAAAGAAAAAGTGTAATGAAAATCCTCGTCTACAAACGCATCATTCAAAAAAATTAAGGATTATTTGGTTTTCGGTACTTGCATTTTGTCCAATGTTAGTGTTTGGTCTAACATTTGTCCAGCTTAGGGTTTGGTACCTGGACTCCACATTGACCCGAATTGATTATGTTAAGTCAAATTTTCAGTTAATTAATTATGTAATTATTAAAATATTTTTTACTTTAGTAACAATGATTAACCAAGTCCTTAACCTTTTATACCGAGTCACGCCGGTTCAAACCAAGGTTCAAACCAATAAGCTTATGTATTGTTTTTCACGAACACTCTCTTTCTCTTTGAAGCTTTCTGTCTCTGCTCCTACCTCTCTATTCTCTTACTTCTCCACTGTTAATTTTTCTTTCTTTTTGTAAATATTTTCTTTTTCTTTCGATTTCCGAGTCACATAAACGTATCAAGCTTTGCTTTTATTGCATCAAATGATGAATAACACCCTCGTTGCAGAGATTTGGAATCTAGGGTTTGTTTTGGAGAATTTGATGAAAGAAGAGGCCAAACAATATTTATGTAATTGTTGTTGCAAAGATGATTAGGGTTTAGTTACGGTATAGTTTGGGTTCACAATTTGGGTTTTAATTTTCTTTGGGTTTTAATTTGGGTTCAAATTTGGAGAATTTGATGAAAGAAGAGGACAAACAAAAATTATGTAATCGTTGTTGCAGAGATGATTAAAGTTTAGTTACGGTATAATTTGGGTTCATAATATGGGTTTTGATTTTCCTTGGGTTTTAATTTGGGTTCATAATAGAAACGATTCAATTCAGTAGGGTTTCAATTGGGGGAGAATGTTTAATCTTGTTCACGTATTGAATCTTGACGATCAATTGTTGGTGATAATTTATTTGTTCATCTTTTTGTGCGATTTTATTAGATTTTACTTTTACTCAAGTTCCCCAAATTGGGATTTTACTGAATATTTTTCTGTTGAATCTTGCTGTCGTGGTTTGTGAATTGGGTAAGTTAAGGTTTACTCAGTTTCCCCAAATTATCTTGAATTTTCATTAATATTGGAATTCGAGATTTTGTCTGTGTTATGTGTTTCCTCAATTTTGATATTTTGAATGATGATGAACTGTATTGAAGTATTGTACAATTGGGTTGGAGTTTTTAATTTGGGGAAGAACATCAATTAGGGTTAACGATCATGTTAACGGTGTTAACTAAATAGATTTTATTTCATTTTATAAAATTATTATTAAACAGAAGTCAAGGCTTAATGGGTCAACTCAGGTCAAAGTTATTTCCAAATACCAAATCCTAAGTTGGATAAAAGTTAGGCCAAACACTAAAGTTGGACAAAATGTAAGTACCAAAAACCAAATATCCCAAAAATTAAACTATTAACAAATGTTAGATATCAAACACTAACTTGGGAAAATGTTAGACCAATCACTAAAACCGAACAAAAACTAGGTACCAAACATCAAATAAGCCTTATAAAATTTACACCCAGTTCACATCTTATCTTTCTTGTGAATCTAAACAGATACACGATAACATAAAATTCTAATCTTCAAAAATCTTTACAAATTTCGTGCATCTCCTATGATAGAAATTTTTTGAAATTCTTCTGGTTTAGTTCTTCCTCGATGATATCATACCGACTCATACAATTTGTCGAATCTCACCGAACATATCCTTAGTGGGTATATTTGTGAGATTATGAGACTACGACGGTGCTAACAATAGTGATACGACGACCATGGAAGAAACCGGGAAAAATCCCGTGGTACTAATAGAGGTGAGTCCCACCGGTGGTGATGGGCCCACCCCTATTAATGCTACAGGATTTCTCCCGATTTCTTCCACGGTCAACAAATCATTTTACGAATGGGAAACAGTTTCCATGTTATAATCCAGCGGCCCCAGCCTCTCATTTTGGTTTTCTCTAATGTCGCAGAAACTCTCACCGACATAAAAGCACATACCACAATCTTCAATAAGGTAGAGGTACATGAAAATGAAACCAATATGGTAATTAACATGACACAAAAATAGAAGTGGTCCTTTTATAATCCAATCAAGTAACAATAGGTGTAGAGCTACATGAAAAAAGCATTCCAAGTTAGCAATGCATGAATGCTAGATGGTGAGAGTCAAAAATGCTAGGTTTACCGATTCACAATTCCAAGAGAAAACCCCCCTATCCAGGCCTCACTTTTACCTATGATAATCCCGATGGTAGAGGGCGCTCATAAGAGCATTTCCAATAGAGGTTCAAGTTTTTGTTTTTAATGACACGTAGGATTATCAACCCCCAATTAGCATAAATCCATCTCCAATGATTGGATACTAGAAATTAGGAGGGATGGAAAAATAAATATGAAGGTGTTAAAGAAAGTCTTATTTACACCTTCACTTGCACCTCCACGTCATATTTTCAAATATTTTATTTTTTTACAAGTTAGTTAAAATAAAGATAAACGGTTAAGATTTTATCATATTAAATATTCGAAAAATTAAACCCTTCACTATTAGAGATAGTTTTTTAATCATGGGGTCCTATATTTACTAGATGTGTATAATCTTCTAAATAAAAGTCTTAATTAGATTTCCAGGTAGAATTTTTTACACGAGATGCTCTAAACCATCCGATACCCTCTCGGGATATTCGGCCGTGGATATAGCACTCCTCGAGTTAAAAATGGATGACCAAGCCAATTGTTCACATTGCTCAACGTTGAGAATTGAACTGTTCAAGGAACGGGGGAGTTGAAACAGAAAGAGAGATTGGTGGCCTATTATATGAGCACTTTTCCTATAACTGGGGGCACCCACTCGGTACCACCCTCCTGTTTTTTGAATTTTGGGAGCATCACCCCAACGTGTATACCACTTATGTATCTTGAAAGAGATACGTCTCCCCTGAATATTATCTCGCATGTTTCTGACGAAGGTTTCAATTTCAAAATTTTCTTCCGTTCCAAAGCTAGGAATTGACTTTTGTGGTATGGCTGATGAAGATGGCTGATACCGTCCGCTGCGTGGAGCGTGGAAAGGGTAATACACGAAGAAAGAAGAAGGCTGTACACTAAACTAACACTGCGTACGACTAAGGCTCCAGACTACCCCAATCATTGCTCTGTTCTGTTACTATTATTATAAAGCAATTGGGAGTAGGTGAAAACACGATCTCAGCTCATGATGAATTGACCAACTCAATCTTCAGCTTAGAAAAAATATTTTGACGAACCGGTGTTTATATACTACGTGCGTGGTGTCGTGCAACCATTATCTTTTGGGCGCTTGTTTCTTTTACTACAAGTGGGCTGTTTTCTTCATGTATAAATAGAGACGAGATATTTGCATTTTGTACTCACTCAGAAAACATCTTCAAATACAAATCCTAAAATGAAGAGTTTTGGAGTTGTTGTAGTTCTTCTGGTTTTGCTTAACTTGTCAAGCTGCCATGGTGCTTTGCAAGCAGGATTTTACAATCGCAAGTGCGGAACGAATAATGTAGAATCCATCATCAGAAATGTTGTGCGCCAAAGGTTTGCGAGGGACCCTACTATTGTTGCTGCTCTCCTCCGACTGCAGTTCCATGATTGTTTTGTTACGGTATGCATGTTCTAAAATTCCGGCAATATTTTGCCAATCAATTATTCTAGGACTATATTTGAAGTCCTGACTAGCATACTAATGGTAAGCTTTTTGTGGTTGAATGAAGGGATGTGATGCTTCCCTGCTCCTGGATGGCCCTTCAAGTGAAAAAACATCGCCTCCAAACTTTAGCGTCAGAGGATATGACCTTATCGATCAAATTAAGTCTGCACTTGAGAGAGCTTGCCCTAGACTCGTCTCCTGTGCTGATATCATTGCCGTTGCTACTAGAGATGCCGTCGCTTTGGTACTACAATATTGCAGGATCTTTTCTTAACTATGCATGTGTACAAATATTGAAAAACTCCACAAAGTAGCTATACGCACCGTGGGAGCTAGCCATGCAGAGAAAACATGATATATATAGTTGACCCTCATCTGATATTGTTTTTTATACCATGCAGGCTAGAGGGATGAATTACAGAGTACAAACAGGAAGAAGAGATGGTTTTTCTGGCCAAGCTAGAAATGTCAACCTCCCAGGCCCTTCAATTTCAGTCCCCTCATCCATAGCTTTCTTTGGCAGCAAAGGTTTCACTGTTAGAGATATGGTTCTTCTTATAGGTATGTACTATTTTCAGTGCCTCACATACCAATGTATTTCTTTTCGATTCGTTTAGCTTTACGTGTTGTCTAAAGTTATTCTGACTGCCATTTTCGTTTTATTAGGTGGAGGTCATACCGTAGGGATAACACATTGTTCATTTATCCAAGACAGACTCTTCAATTTCAGAAACACTGGTAGACCCGATCCATCCATGAATCCCACTCTACGGAATCAACTGAGAGGAAGGTGTCCCCAAGGATCACCGTTCGACAACTTGATCAATCTAGACCAAACACCTGGTAGTTCTTTAGTCGTTGATAATGGTTCTTACAGACAGGCAAGAGCAGGGAGAGCAATTTTTGAAATCGATCAATCCATGGCATCCCACCGTTCGACTAGTGGAATCGTTTTTTCCTTGGCAAACAATGGAGCAAGTTTCCAAACTCAATTTGGTGCAGCCATGATCAAAATGGGAGCTCTTCAAGTTCTCACAGGCAGGAGCGGAGAAATTCGAAGATCTTGTCGTCGCCGGAATTAGTGATTAACGTAATTTAATTGAAACGCAATTACGAGTGATTTGGTTAACACATGCGTGAGGATTTATTGTTTTAGGTGTTTTGTTTGTTTGTTTGAATGTTTTTTCCTTTTCTCCAACTGATTCCATATTGGAGGTTTTATTTCAAGTCTTGGTTTGAATAAACTGTAACTTTTGTGTTGATATTTTTAATCTTTTGTGGCAAAATCTATTCTGTCATCTTATCACATGGGCGAGGATTTATTGTTTTATGTATTTGGTTTGTTTGTTTGAATGTTTAAACTGTAATTTTGTGCTGATATTTTTTATCTTTTGTGGTAAATTTATTCGTCATGTTATCTTCTTTCTTGTTTGGTTTTTACTGGGTGCCGTAACAGCACGGCGTAATTTTTGGTTAGAATGATTTTTATAATTACCACACACTATGAGGCTTAATTGACCAATGAGAATTTGTAGACATTAAATCTTAATCCAAATAATTATAATTTCGGTTACATTTGAATAATAGCTTAATAATTTCACAGGATATTCTTTAGACTTAAGATAATAGTTTTTGATAAAAATTCCTCGTTGATCATTCTTTGAAGGAAGATATATGGATCTCTCCGTCCTAGTATTGAACTTAGAGAGTGAATAAAGTCCTCCCTAATGGAACAATGTTCCGAACTTCCAATATCAAATTCTTAGGGACGATGGCTTGCATGGTATATTTCTGTGTTGGACGTCAAGATTGATTAGAATGCATGACTAATATTTTTATTAAAAAAAACAACAACATTAGTTTGATTTGGACCGAAATAAAAATATACTCACGTTTTGATCGATCATTAGTAAATCCAAAGCAGTGACTTAGTTGGTCGCCATGAAATCGACATCTTCCCATTTTCTGGCAACACGAAACTTGAGTACTGCAGGTTTATTTTCAACGCAATTATGTAAAACATGATTAGAAGGCGTCACTAATATTTTATTCTTTTAAAAAGAATAGTTAAATTCGGATCGAAATAACAATATACTCAAGTTTTCATCGATCATTAGCAAATCCAAAATAGTGACTTCGTTGGTCGCCATGAAATCGATCTCTTCCCATTTTCTTGCAACACGAAACCTGAATACTGCAGGTTTGTTTTCATCGCAATCATGCATTCTCGAAAAAAAAGCAAACACGTTTTGAGCAACGGTTTTTGTGGAGTTGCGGCTAATCATGTTTGACATGTTGATACTCTTAAGCTAAAAATTTCACCAAAAAAGTAAGTTGGAATAAGTGAATGAGTTGGAAATGAGTGAATGTGTATAGTTGAAGAAATACACTCCTTTATTTATACACTGCTCATTGATAATTGT
Source organism: Papaver somniferum (assembly GCF_003573695.1). Lineage (NCBI taxonomy): Eukaryota > Viridiplantae > Streptophyta > Magnoliopsida > Ranunculales > Papaveraceae > Papaver > Papaver somniferum. Next base: position 140,313,968 of record NC_039362.1, read on the forward strand.
AATTAGGGAAACATTCAATTCTTAGACGTTTTTTCTTTTGGGTTACTTCGTGCTAGTCATAAAGGAGCAGCCGTTTCGTCGCATGCAAACCTTAGAGCATGCACGGTTTTAACTTATTTATGGGTAAGCAACTCTTTAATCGTGGGAGGATAATGATGGAGTAAATAGAGGATCCAAAACAATTGAAAAAATTGGAATTAAAAGAGGAGGAGATTTGTTTCTGGTCTTAATAAAAAACGTTTAATTTTGAGATTCTTTCATCTTTGTTTGTGTTGTGGATCACCAAAAAAGAAAAAGTTTATTGATTCCATCAGAAGACATTAAACATTTCCAGAAAAACATCTATCTTACAAAAACAAATGATTTTGTAACCATCTGACGGTTGTAAATGTGTCTTTTAGAGACATCGACGGCTCTTATTTTTGCCAGAATGAAAAAGACAAATAGTGAAACCCCTTTCTAAGCCCCAATCCGACGGGTGAGATCACTTCTTTCACTCATTCTTCTCTTCGGTTACGAAATTTAATGAACACCAAAAGCACTAAAATCCAATTAAGCCCTAAATTAGGGATTCTCTTCTACTAATTCTCCTCCCGTTGTTCGCCGGTTACAAAAGCCATTATTTGCAACATTCAATCCCTTAGATTAATACCTGATAATCAATCTCTGACGTTACAGGAATCCTTGAATGTTCAACTACATAAATCTCAAGATGGGTTGTCATCTTCCCATCATGCGCTCTCACGGATACTAGGTAACTATTGTCTTAGTCTGGATTTCATTTTAGATTTTTATTTGATTGGTATATTTGATTGGATAGGTAAACAACTCAGAGACCATCAAATCTGTATACCTACTAAACTAAGTATCATTTTTGTATTAATGAAGAAGAACACGAGCTGAGTATCAGTTTTTATTAATGTTTTAATAGCACAACATTCTCCAAATGAAGGGGAATCACGATGCCTCCATTTCTTTTTCTCAATCTTTGTTATCAGTTTATTCTCTCACCGGATACATTCTGCAGAGGAGAACAATAGAAGAAGAAGATTGGTGGTTAGTCATGCTAAAGGAGTAGTAAGTATTTTCGTTATGTAAAAATTAGTGGGTAACAATAATTCTGAAATTTTAGAATTCTATTGTTTTTGCTTCACGACGCTCTTTGTTTTCTGTTGGTAACTCAAAACCGAAGGGTTGGGGTTAAGAGTGTAGGACTAAGAAGATGGATCATGAGTGCATAAAGGAGTGTATCACCAATGCCAGGATTACTAAGAAGGAAAAAAAACAAATTAGTGGGGATAAATTTATTAATTATCCTGAATTATTGATTGCAAGGTCGAAAGTTTAAGACCAGTTGGTGTAACATTAACTTTAGTTGCAGGAAATCCCATAACTAACATCCCTTTAACAATTTCTAGATCTAAACTTATTTAACATGAAAATGAAGATAAAAATGATGGAAATGTAAAATAAGACACAAGATTTACGTAGTTCGATCAATGTGATCTACATCCACGGGGTTAGGGTTCACTATGATTGTTGAAATTACATTTGGATTACATTGAGACTCCATTAATGAGTATTTGGAGCTCTAAGTTGGTGAAGGAAGAAGAAGGAGATAATATTAATAATACAAATTCTGTTTTTTCTCTCTTTGACTTTCTTTTTATATAGGTGTTTACATAGTGGATGACAGCTAACATGTAGTGGGGTACAACTAATATTTCCCCTATTTTAAGATTTGATGTGCCATGTTCTCGCTCCCGTATAATATGATAACTTCGCATGATAACTAACGGTGTGATATTTTCCCCCTACATTAACACCATATATATAGAAGTACCTGAACTAGATGGTGATATTAGTGAAAATGATGATTCTAAAAGAGAAGGCTGGGGTCAGTGGATCAAAGCCAAACTATCTAGAGTTCGTTATGATTCTGCTGCTCGCGCAACGATGTTTCTCACTGTCTCTCTTCAGTAAAATCTTTTTATTTATTTTTTTCAAATTCTTTGATGCTTTTGGCCTTTGTTTGCCCAAGTCTAAACCCCAATTGTTATCTTTGCGATCTTGGGTTTATGGGGATTAGTCTTATAACCCCTTGAGGCCGAGCGAGTTTAGAGATTGATAGTACAGTACTATAATAGTCTTATAAAGCTGAGATTCATGGGTTTACATGACCAGAAATTGGTTCATAGGAATTACTAGGTAGTCCAGGAAACCCAGTACTGGTTACTCTCTAATCCACCCCTAGAATAAAATTATCTGCTGGTCCAAAAACATGTTTTTGGACCAGAATATTTATTCCCTAGTCCAAAACGTGCGGGTCACACAAGACAAGTTTTTCAAAAGTACCAAAAATACCCTTTCTGCAACTCCACGAACAAATCAAATTCAGTTTCTTTCTTCTTTTTTTTCATCTCAGATTGTTTTCTCTGCTCCTGCGTTTTGGTTCATCACAGTATTTTATCTCGTAAATCACAGCTATTATCTCGTAAATCATCTGTGTTTCGAAATCAGATTCGAACAAGGTATTTATCTCGTAAATCATCTTCCTCTGCTGTTGTTCTTGGAATGTTGATGAATAATTAGGTTTATTATGATCCGATTTCTATCAGAATAGTTGTCTATGATGTACATTGTTATCTTTCTTTTATGATTTCAGTTTTGTGATGATTTATATTGTTCAATTCAGTTTCCGTTCGATTTACATTGTGATTTTTGTGTGTTTCAATTAGGTATCTTAAAATCGAATTAGGTTAATCTCAGATTCGAACAATGTATGTTACTATAATCATCTGTTTCTCTTTGGTTTTCTCTGCTCCTGCGTTTTGGTTCATCACAATATTTTATCTCGTAAATCACAACTATTATCTCGTAAATCATCTGTGCTTCGAAATCAGATTCGAACAAGGTATTTATCTCGTAAATCATCTTCCTCTGCTGTTGTTCTTGGAATGTTGATGAATAATTAGGTTTATTCTGATCCGATTTCTATCAGAATAGTTGTCTATGATGTACATTGTTATCTTTCTTTTATGATTTCAGTTTTGTGATGATTTATATTGTTCAATTCAGTTTCCGTTCGATTTACATTGTGATTTTTGTGTTTTTCAATTAGGTATCTTAAAATCGAATTAGGTTAATCTCAGATTCGAACAATGTATGTTACTATAATCACCTTTTCTCTGCTGCTGTTCTGTTTTAGTTTCTTTGTAATCTGATATAGGTTTGTTTTACTGTATTTTTCGATATAGGTTTGTTTTGTTAGATAGATCGTGTAGTAATTTTGTATTCTCTTTTTGATATAGCTGCAGTTCTTCTATTTATAGAGATGAAACTCAAAACATATTGATATGTTGTAAAATATATTCTACATGTTACATACAAATACATATCAATATGTATAACGTATAGGAATTCAGAGACTTAGTTATTCTACATGTTACATACCAATACGTACTACATATAGCCTGCGCTCTTTAGTATGTATCGTGCAATACAGTAGATGCCAATACATATCAATATGTATAACTTATATCCATTCAGAGACTTAGTTAATTTTTGGATCATTTACAGGGTTAACATGTCTGACGTTGGTCCCAAACCAGACTTCTCCATCTATTCTCATGTATACCATAAGCAATATCATTTTGCATATGAGGTTACATCGTTTTCAACTTTAGAGGATTTGAAATTTTGCATCTGTAATATGTGGAGCTGGTTGACTCCATCGACTATTCTGGTTAACTATTTCCAGAATCAAGCGATAGTTCCTATTCTTGCCGATGTAACACTCCAGGGCATCTCTGCATTACATTCTTCAAAGCAATCAGCTTTCTTTGATTTGCATGTGGATGTAATTTCAAATGGCGCGTCTAGGCGTATGGAAGTTGACAGTAATGCAGACTTAGTTGTCAGTGCAAAGAATAGTTATTTGAAAGAAGGTAAAGAAGCCCCAAGAGTGTTTTTTTCAGATGGTTGGGATAAGATTTTTGATGATACAGATCAATTATTCTATGGTGGTGTTGATGCCGTACGTATAGCATGCCAAAAATACTGCATGAGAACTGGATATGAGGTAATTAAGAAGAAGAATGACCTTGAGAGATTCACCGCCGTATGTAGTGTGAAAGGTTGTTCATGGAAGCTTCACGCAACTGCCATTGGTAGTTCTATTGATGTTTTTAAGATAAAGGAATATGTGGGAAGGCACACCTGTGGCGGTGGTTATATGTTGAAGAATCCAAGAGTTACAAAAAAACTCATGAACAGTCTAATTCATGAGATGGTCAGGCACAACCCTCGCATAACACCAGCAGAGATCATAGATTATCTTAAAGTTAGTGGTGGCATTGAAATCCAGTATCACCACGCATATCATGCAATTGAGTTGTCGCATAAACAGATTTTTGGTAATGATGTTAAGTCGTACACTGATCTTGCTTGGTGGGTGAATGCTGTTAGGGAAACAAACCCTGGGTCATTTATTGATTTCGATTTCAATGATGCTACAAAAAGATTCAATAGACTTTTTTGTTTGCTTTGGAGCTTGTATAGAGGGATATAAACTATGTCGTCCCATGATTTTCTGTGACTGTACATTTCTCACTGGAACTTTTAAAGGAGGTCTCATGGCAGCAACATGTCTTAATGGTAATCAAGGTAACTGGTTCTTTTTTTTTTTGATATGTAGTGTCTGGTAGTTAGATCACTCATATTGATCTTACTTCACTATCTGACAATGAGTATTGACCATACTACATACTACATATTGACCTTACTGAGTATGAGATAAACCATACTGCATGTTAAAATGTAGTGTCAATCAGTTGCTTAACATGTTATTATGTAGTGTCAGGTTTTCACATATCAACAAAGAGGTAAACCAACTACATGTAAATATGTAGTGTCAATATTAGTTGCTTAACATAACTAGTAATTCCTTTTTGCAGGATTTTATCCGCTTGCGTTTGCTTTAGTACCTGGTGAAGACAATATCAGTTGGGAATGGTTTTTCAAGAAACTGAAGGAGGCTTTGAATGATGATCGCCCAATCACTTTTATGACTGACCGAGGTGAAGGGTTGGTTAAATATATTCCCAAAGAGTTCCCTGATTCTCATCAAAGATATTGTTACTTCCATTTGGACAAAAACTTACCTATCGCAGAGTCTGACTAAAAGTATAAGGAAGTGACTGATGCTTTCCGAAAGGCGACATATGCTCTTTCTACTGCAACATACGAGGAAGGTCTTCAAGAAATGGTTAATTTGGGAAGGCCTTGGGTTGCTGACTACTGCCGCAACATTCCAAAAGAAAAGTGGTCCAATGCTTTCTTCAAGGGTTGTAGTTATGGTTACACTTCATCTAGCGTTGCTGAATCGTTCAATAGATGGATTAACAAAGAGAAGAAATTACCTGCGTGTGCGTTCGTTGACTCGATCAGGTTTGTATCAGTTTCCTTAGTCACAGTACAAGCTTATATTAGTTTTCTTTTTGTAACAGTATTAGCATATATGTTCTGTTAATCTACGTATATTTTTAGTATAACAGACTTTGCTATCCCCTTGTCGTGTACGATACGTATGATGGAAATGATGTCAGAACGTCGTTAAGAGAGTCTCTTGATGGACCCAGAACTGCTAACCCCTACGTATCAAGCCTTGCTTGAACTACACATCCAAATTGGTCGTCCCTGGAAAGTTAGCCAGTCAGATGCTAATCGTTATAAAGTGCATTCTCCAAGGTTAGCGTTTACCCCTAATCTCTATCATCTGAATGTTATTTACTTTCTCTTTCTTTTTTTTTAAGTACCATGTTTCTGTGAGAACATATAAATATGTACTGTGTATATTAGGTGTACTGAAAAATAACACATGAATATGTACTGTGCAGATCTCATATGGTAGATCTAGAGAGAAAAACTTGTACTTGCCAACGATGGCGCGTTTATGGTTTTCCATGCTCGCACGCTACTGCAGCTATTACTAGATCTGGAGGAAGGATTCTTTATTACGTTGAAGATTATTTCAAAGTTACCACTTTTCGTAAGCTATATTCAATAGCTATTAGACCCGTTCCTAACCACGACAGGTATGTGTCTTTAATCAGTACATTTTGTCAGCTATTACTAGATCTGGAGGAAACTGTCAACATAAACCTACTTACATATGGATGTTACATACTGATATGTAATGTTAGATACCACTACATTTTTTTATATTTGTTTTTCAGGAACAATATACCGTGTACATATTCATATATAGTTGTGGTTCATTCCATTTATATGATACTGTTTTTTTCTCACAGGCCCGATGAGTATCATGTAGATGATATCGTTCTCCCAACAAAAGTAATTAGGTCTCCACCAGGCAGGAAAAAGGGGAAACGTTTTAAGTCTGCATTTGAGACTAGTAGAAAATTTTTCAAGTGTTCAAACTGTAATTTGAAGACTCATCACAACAAGGCAACATGCAATCTTATCCGACAGTATGAACGTTCTGAAGAATGATTTTGTGTCAGGTATGTATTTCAGTCAGATACATATTAATGTCTTAATTAAGTAAGTTTGATACAATACAATTTACTTTTAAGCAAGTAGTGTTCTGATTTCTCTTTTTCTTTTATCACAGGCTTGAACGTGCAGCAGAATGTTATATCGATGATGTTGCCAGATTCCTTTTCCACAATTCTTTCCTCTAGCCCTTGTTCTATTCTACCGTTTTTATTTTTGATTTTGTCAGTACCAACTGAATTTGGTTAATAAGTATTTCATTTACAGTACATACATTACAAGTGTACTGAAAATACTGTTTTTGTTGTTTCTTAGAACATCTTTTGGTTTTTGAAACATTATAAGTCTATCAAAATGTAGTTATTGTAGTTATTTTCGAATAATGAAATATGTTTTTAAGTCTATCAAAATCTCATTATCTATCAGCAGTAGTGAAGTATTTACATATTGAAATTACATGTCAGTATTGTAGTGTTAGTATCTACCACTACATACTGATATGTAGTGGTTGTAGTGTAACCATACTAGATGTTTGTAACAAGAAAACAATTAAATATGTACTGGTTTGTGGTTTAACCATCTTCCACTAAGATTATTTAGAACATCTTTTGGTTTTCCAGCTGATTCACCATCTTCACGGGGGTCGAGGGGGCAGCGCCCCCTCGTATCAACAACACAAAATCATGTTTAAGTAACACAATTGAAATATCACTACATTAAAGTTAAACCCAAATTCAAATTAAAAATCACTACATATTAGATATATGTTTTTGAACATTCTTGAACTCATGAAATGAAATGAAACCAAGAATAAAAAGAAAAGAAAATAGTTAAATAGTGATATGTACTGTCAGATTACTTTTAGCAAGTAAGACTATTTTTATGTCATCTGCCAACTGATTTCCGGTGGAGATGCTTTCAGCAATTTGCATGCTAACGGGACCCTTTTGTTACGAATCTTCGCTTGCACTTCTTCATCATCTCCCAAAGGCACTCCCACATATTTTCTTTTTGACATCATCTTCATAAAATGCATCACAAACAGTAGACAGTCTGGCGAACCCCCTTGTTGAGGTGCTTCACATTCATTCACTATTACATTCTTCATTGTTACTTTGTCCTTCTCCATCAAGTACACGTTGATAGGTACGTACATGTAATCTGCCATTTTGCAGGCGTGTGGATAACAAATACCTCCCCATTCAGCCTTAGAAGAATTGTAGTGGTTGAACACCATTTTTTCGCAGTCATACTCAAGTAGCGTCCAATGAAGATTGTGGTGGCACATTGGTACAAGAATCTTCTTGATACTTTCATCCATCGCCAATATTGGTTTGTAAACAGAATCATGTGCTGCTCCTTTGAGGTTATTCGGGAACTCGACATTGTACTGAAAACATGGATGTACTTGAAATAGTTTATATCTAATTTTGTTTTATGCAATATTGATATGTAGTATACCTACCCCTACATACTTTTTTAATTTTTGAATATGTGCTGTAGTAAATATGCAGTGTAAGATAACAACTTACCCAAGCGGATGGATCCAGATGCAACACATGCAAGTATTTCCTGTATACTTCGTGCATCGGTTGCTCATTCTGAAATTTGGTGTTAAGCTTGTATTGTGCGTAGTTGAGAAGATCTTGTTCTAATAAATCGTTCTGCACCAAGTCATCAACTGTAGTTCCACTTACACAAATACCACCTTCTCCCACTCTCCAAGCAATTGAGCTAGAAAATAAACGACGTAAAGGTTAGTATTCTTTGTGTAACAATACATACTGATATGTCTTTCTCAGTATTTTTTATACAAATATGTATGTATATCAAAAGTACATACACAAACTAATAGTACATATCAATATAAAAGTGTCAATTGAGAACTCACCTAAGATTTTTTGCATTATTGATGTATGTGGAAAGAGTACTCTTTTGTTCATCGTTCATGTCATTATAGAATGGTGATTTAGTCAGTTTCCGGAAATACTTGCGCAATTTAAGCTTTCTCTTTTTTTAGTGGTAGTGCTTCTGCAGCTGCAGCTTTCGGTCCTTTATATGATGGTGAGAACTTACTTCCACTCTCATATATATCATCTACCTTCTTTGCAGGATGGGAACGAGTAACAGGTCTGGTGGGTGTTGTTACCTGCTGCTTTTCGGCGCTTTGTAGCACGCTTTTTGTTCACTTTTACCATTTTTTGTTTCTGGCTTCTTGTGCTAAACTGTTCCTGCATTTTTAATCAACATAAAAAAATATGTAAATATCTATATTGCATAAAACATAGTTACATCACCTAATCATTTTTGAAAGCATGTAGTGGTATATGATTGTATGGTATAGTGATTTCTAGTGCTACCATACTGATATACATATCAGTATGTAGTGATTTGTAGTGTAATATTAACTACACAAAATGAGATTTTTAGTACATATCATTCACCTGTGATGGAACCTCCAAAACATCTTGCGAGGGGACATCCAGAACATCTTGTGATGAAACATCCAGAACATCTTGTGATGAAACATCCAAAGGATCTTGTGATGCAACCTCCAAATGACTTTTTGAACTGGTTGTAGGTATGTATTCTTGTTGCTTACCTGTAACTTCACCTGCATCTTTCGGTTCAATGGGTTCTTGTTGCTCAGTTGTTTCTTGTGGAATTTGTAAAGGCCGCAAATCTCTTCCAAACAGATTATCAAATTGTTCTCGTAAGTTAATACCAAAAAGACCTTCGTTGTTATCTGGAAGGAGGTCTGCAAACTCTTCGACATAAACACCAATGCCAGAGTTTGCCATTTCTATAAAGTCTGGCATAGACAGCTTTTCAATGTGTTCCAAACTCGACATCATAGTAAACAAAGGTACATCCAGCAAATGAAACTCTTAACTCCCTTCGCGCCATCCGGCGTTATACTCTGGAAATTTCTGCGAATTAACTACAATTGAAGACTTCGTTTCTAGCATTTGTAAGCAACTCCTTTGCTGCTTCCTGCCTAACTTCAAGTTGATCAACCTGCAAAAATCAATTGAAACTGTCAACAAAAACCTACTTAGCTTGAGTTTTTGCTATGTATACCACCACAAGAATGTACTGTTACATATAAATATGTTCCACTACAAGAATGTACTGTTACATATCAATATGTAATGGTAGATACCACTACATATTGATAAGTAACAGATAGATATTGATATGTAACAGATAGATAGTGGTATACAAGAATGTACTGTTACATATCAATATGTAATGGTAGATACCACTACATATTGATATATCACAGATAGATATTAATATGCTACTTACCTGTGTGTTTTCTTTTCCCTTTTTCTCTTGTATCTCTTTGACTTTTTCCTCCAAATTAGATTTAGCCCAATTTTTAACCTCATAACGCGGAACTTCAACATCATGGAACTTCAATACTGAAGTTGTTGACAATTCAACCTCAGAGGTGGCATTAACATGAGTTTGATCTTTCGGTGTTGACAAACCAACTTCAGGAATGTTGACATTAGCATCTGTTTGATCTCCCGGAGAACCTTGCATTTCGTTCTCAACTATTTGGTCCACATTCAACTCTTCATTGGAGTTTCTTGGAGTAGGTGTACATACCAAGCTAACATAATCTTCCTGGCTGGCTTCTCTCTGCAAAGGGAAAGCTTTCCGGTAAATATCATGCAACATGAACTCAAGCTTTGAAGCGTCAACCGGTTCGCCCTCTTGCTGCATTGTGTTGAATTCACTCCATTTGGAAGATATTGTATTCCTCAAATCATCGTATTTAATCTTCCAATCTTCTCCCCCCAATACTGAGTCCTCTTCTTCTTTCTCTTCTTCCTCCTCTTCTTCCTTCTCTTCTTTCTCTTCTTCCGATTCGGAATTCTCATCTAAACAAAAAGCATCATCATTTGCTTCCTGTTGAATCCTTCTTGAAATACGATTAAGGATTTGTCTTTCTTCGTGTGTTATCTCATCTTTGAAATCAACATGGAACTGGTACAAATCAAATAAATGTAAAGAAGCAACTACATATTAGATATTACCAAAAAAAAACATGTCGTAGTTCTTTCTCTATTAGATACACAGGGAGAACTACATATTGATATGCTAATAACTACATATCAATATGTATCACCACAAATTGATATGCTAATAACTAATAATCTATGTATCTCTCAGAGATTACATTCTTATCTGAGTAAAAAAAATCATGGGTTTTCTTATAAGCATGATTTAGGTAGAGCGAACTTGATGTAGTTTTGGTTTTCTTTTTTCTAGGAGCCATTTCTATGTAGTATGATGAAGATGAATAGTAAATGTAAAATGAAAACAGATAATATGATCAAAACAGAGCAAATTTAATTGTTTGTATTTAGAAGATTACCTGGATGGCTAGATTAAGATCAGTCGTATGAGGAAACACATATGGATAAGAGAAGAAAAGGAACTAGGGTTTGTGAGAAGAAAGTAGAAGCCCTAATTGATCATGATTCATGAAATTGAAGTTTCTACACTGTACCTAAGCAGCATTGATATGCTAATAACTACTACATATTGATATGCTAATTATTACATATCAATATGTCGAACTACGTGTACTTATCAATATATATTTTTATTATGACAAAATATGTAAGGCAAGTTTACCTGATACTCAGAAAGATCAATATCCTTTAGGAACTCAGCACATATCTTTGTATGATTCCACCTAGACACTCTTGGCACATACATTCCTGCAGGTTCTGTCACTATATCCTCGGGCGCCACCAAATGGGTATGCTCCGCAAACCATGGCTGCAAAATATTGATATGCAGTATTAGATATACTGTCAAAATGTAGAAAACACATAAAACAAAAACATTTTGAAGTAGAATAAACAAATAAATAGATTCTTACCAACAAATAAATAGCACAACCATTTGTGCGTTCTACGGATTCCACGTTTTCATTCAGCTCTTTCTCTAAATGAGAATGGATGAGGTCAGGCCATGAAATATTCTTAGCCTTCTCAAGATCAAGAACAAAACCAATATATTTTTCAGTTAAAGCGTTTGCATCACTTGTAGCGAAAAATAATGAAGTGCACATATACAAGCAGATAAGCCTAACAAGATCTTCGGCATCTTCCTCGTCTTCCTCGTCTTCTTCAGAATCTTCATTTGATTGATCACCCACGCTTTGCAGAGACTCTTCATCAGACTTCTTCTTTTTCAGATTAATTGGTGTTCGTTTAAGGATATTCAAGATTGCCTTCACAATCATTGGCCTAGTCACTTTATCACCAGCTTTCATATCAGTAGGAAAAGTCCTTTTGAAAAATTCTGTTTCACGCCATCCACTTTTTTTATTGACTTGTGTAAGCCTATAATCAAGATATTCCCTATTTGGAATTCTCGGCATCCCATAAATAAGTGCCATTTCTTCTGGTGTGGATACTAGCTCATTCGGTTGGCCATGCCTTTTAAAGACAAATCTAAGCTTGTTTGGATCTTGACCCCTAACGTAACAGCGTAACATTTTCGTCATTGCACCTTCAATCTTCAACCAATGTTCCAACTCAAATCTTGTGTACCAGAACATTAGGAACAAGTTACCGAATGATGCTTCAGAAATCATCTTCAGCTGCAACTCACTCAACTCAAGGTTTTCAGTGGACTTCGCAATAGTCTTCTTAGTGGTCCTAATAGTCTTCGCAAGCCCCCACAAGCCCCTGAAACCGCCACGGTATAAACTTCGTGGTTTTCCAGCTCCTTTCTTACGCTTATTAGCACCTACACAATAACAAGAACCAAAAACTAATACAGTACATATCAATATGGTATATCAAATATGTAGTTACATCATCAATATGTAGTTGTAATATCTACCAAGTCTTCAGAAAACACTTAATACCAAAAACAAGCACAACAATGCATCATTACATACTCATAAACATATGTTATTAAGAATTATCTTCAGTTTTAATATTACAAACCTTCTTTCGGGAGCGCTTTTGCTTTCCCCCTTTTTTCTTTTCCCTTTCCTTTTGGAGAAGGAGTAGCAGCTCTCAGGACAAGTGCTTTGTCCCCCTTTGCTGTTGGTGAAGGAGTAGCAACCGTTGTCGCTGTTTTTCCTTTTGCTTTAGTAGTTGCGGCTGCTGTTTTTCTTTTGCTTTTTGCTTCAGGAGCAGCAGCTGCTTTCTTTCCTTTGGTTTTTGCTGTTTTTGTAAACCAAAAGTTTTGTACACATTACATATTACAGGCAGATAATAATATGTAGCACACATATCAATTTGAGATGCTATCATTACATATCAATAACTACAAATTGAAGACAACATATTGATATGTAGTACAGATAAAAAACATATGAATCACACACTGCATGTCAATATGTTGTGTCAAATTACATACACAACAGATGAAAAACATGTAAAACATATGACTCACAGAGATGTTGTGTTTCTATTGAACAAAAAACATATGAATCACACATTGCATGTCAATATGTTGTCTCAAGTTACATATACAACATATGAAAACATATATACCAGACACTACATACAAAGATTTAGTGATTCCATTGAAAACATGTAAAACAAACACTACATACAGAGATGTATTCTATTGAGCATATGTAGTATATTGGTTGAACATTACTACATATCTACAGTTTTTCATCAGCATTAAATATTGATATGTATTGCATGTCAATATGAAATTCAACAACAGGTTTCTAAGTATTGCATGTCAATATGAAGTACAAAATTAGGCTTTACTTTCTTCTAATTTTTGCTTACCTTCTACCTGAGGAACATTTGTTCGTGACAGAGTACCAACTTTACTCATACTCCTTGTTGTCGGAGATTTAGCCGCAGGGGAGGATTGTGTTGGTGAATCATCAACATTTTTTCTTCTTCTTTTTACCTGGGTTTCTTCTACAATTTCTTCTGTAATTGTCCGCTTGATAGTTCTAACCATTTTTTCTCTTTAATTGGATGAATAAAAATTAGGTTAGGAACTGATGATTATGTAATTGATTAGGTCAGGAACTGATGATTTATGTAATTGATTAGGTCAGGAACTGATGAAAGAAAGAAGTTGAAAGAAAAGGGAAATTGTTCAGATTATTTAGTTAGGGTTTTGAATGAGGAGAAGAAAGAAGAAGATCTGACAGGCGTCTTTGCAAATTCTCGACAGCGGATACAGAGTGTCAAACTTAAAAATTATCAGAAATTAAATTCAAATAAATAAAGGAAAACAAAGAGCTTCTGAATTATGAGGAGTTGATGAAGGAGTTGGTAGCGGGATTCATCAAGGCAGAAGAAGAAGAAGTGGGAGGAGACAGTTTTAACCCACGCATGAATGTTGAGGGTAGGCTAGTAATTTTCTAGGATTTTAAATCTTTTTGGACTAGCGGATAATTGTTCTATCCCGCTGGACTGGACACTACTCCTGGGTCGGATCTTTGGACCAAACAGGAAATTTCTCAATTGGTTCTGCTATCTAATGGCTTACATGACTAGAAGATTGAAGAATATTGGTTTCTTGATTCACACATATCTATATTTTGTTTGCTTATGTTTTTCTCAAATCTGTAGGTTAAAAAATAAATATACTGTATCTTTAATATCTTGATTTATGGGTTGTGACCTCTTCCTGAGAAATCTTTGTATTTATCTAAAATACATGTATATAATTTACATGGATTGTTACTCACTCTTTTAGTGCTAATTCAGGTAAAGATCAGCAGTTTACCACGCCATCACAAGCCATCTCTTGCTTGAACTAATTAAGGTTCGTGTTTCAAAATGCTTTTTAAGAGTCCGATTAATTTTTATTTTACTTTGCATATTATTATTCTTCACTTTTTTACTTTCAAAGTGATCTGCAAGACTGTCCAAGTTTTAACCATGATGTTTTGAACGAGATTGTTTTGAGACGGAAAGGAACTTGCATGACCCGGGATGATTACAGAAAATCTCACCTTAGAAGGTCAAATGGTGAGTTCTATCTCTTATATTGTATGTCCAAACGCCCAAACTCAGTGGCTTGCGGTTCCTACTATTGACGTAATCACCGAAGGAGTTATTGAAATTCTCAGGAGTATACCATTCCTTCTCCGCGGGATTGGGGACGTAGCAAGTCATCGACGTCTCCCCCTTACTCCGCAGATAGCACTCCATCAGGGCGCGGAGATAATTCCCCGATAGTTGGGATACGGAACGGCTGTGAGTATTGGTGGAAGAGCCTTCACGACTAGCGAGCACGTCATAGTAGAAGGAATCACCTGATTTGTACAACGGCAGCATAAGACTAGCTTCGAACGCTCCAACCGTCTTTAACAAATGAAATTCATCGAACTCATACTTTGAGATAAGCTCATAAGTAATATCATCCTCAGGGGCATAGAAACGAACCCCGAAGGCTTGAAGCTCATGCTTTTCCTTGAATATTTCGAGATCAATATGCTTGAAGGTTACTTTTTTCTTACTAACCGAGACACTGCGTATCAAGGGGGCAGCCTCATCCTCCTCGGCGGGGTCGGATGAACTAATGAACGCTTCGGAAGCTTTTCTCTTCACAGGATTCTTTGAAGATTCAGCCCTCGGAACTACACCCTTCGTATTCTTCCCTTTAAAAGTTGGAGGGGACCGCAGATGATGCTCGGGCACTAACGAACGTAGAGGAGGAACATCAAAAGCAACAGCACGAGGCGGAGCCTGCGTACTCCTAATATCATCACGAGGACGAGACGCTGCGCGATCGAAGACTCTTCGGGAACCAGAAGGATTTGTCGGAGGAATCTCTTCCCTAGAAGACGAGGCCTTCGCTCCAGAAGAAACTCGACTCGACGAACATCATTGAGACTCTCTACGCGGAGGAGATCTCGATAGGCCAGAACCAGGAGTCTGATAAGTAAGCCGCGGACGGTCAGACATGGCTGCGAAAAGATTAAAATCAAGAACAAGTTACACACATTCAAAAACCTTACCAAAGATCAAAAAACCACATCATAGAAATACTCACGATAACGCAAGAAAAACCTTAAAATTAGTATACATGCTCAAAATTCCATAAAATTCATACCCTCAAAAACTCAAATACAAGCAAAACCAGTGACTTCCTTGATTTAAGAATAAGAACAGGGGCAAACTAGTATGCAAGCATCAAAGAAGTTCTTCATAACAAACAAGGAATAACAGTAGCAGAGAATTTACAAATCAACACAGCGTAAAACAGTGGAACAAAAGAAAAAAAAACTTACGGCAAAAATAGCACAAAGAAACAAACAGTGGAAGCGGCGTGATTAATGCTAAGGTGGAGAGAATTAAGATCACAGGTTCAATGAAGACTGACAGAGAATTTAAGATCACAGGTTCAATGAAGACTTACAGAGATTTAAGGTCACAGGTTCAATGAAGACAGACAGAGAATTTAAGGGCTGAAAACAAAGAAGAAAACTGAGAAATGGTTAGGAAAATGAAATTAATTTTCTTTCTCTCCTTAATATACCCGAAGAAAGAGAAGGAAATTAATGGAAATGGGAAATGTGCCCGTTACATAAGCAGTTAATGCACGAATAAAAGACGTGCCCAAGTATCTAGGAGAAGTATAGGAGTGAGAAGAATATGCGACGATAGTTTTCTTCAAGGCACCCATTAGACATTCAAGCCCGAAGAAAAGGGGCAAATTGTGTACACATATATCTCACTATCAGACACGTGTATATAAAAGATACGTGGAAAGCATGCAGGCCAAAACATCAAAACATGATGCGCTACGAAACACCAAATAAACCCCGAGAGTTACTTTATCTCATCCCCCAAAAGAGAAGCTAAGATCAACGGTGGAAGAGAAAGTTAGCTGACACGACGTGACAGGGGCAGAAGACACTTGTCTGACACGGCAGACCCCTCACTACCCACATTAAACACTCTGAGCGTGTACGTGTCGATGAACCTGTGGAACGAGCTGAGGATTGCCTCTGCGGGATCAAGGGACAAATGCAGACCTCTGCGTGATAGATGCAAGGACACAAGAAGATAAGGTTCCAACGGTCTTCATAGATGGGTCCCACATTCTAACCTTATAAAATACCCCGTCTCCACCAAGAGGAAGGGGATCGAAAATCAGGAAGGGAAGGAGAGAGAGAGAGAGATTGCAAGTGTAAGTTAATCATTTAGAAGAGAGAAACATGTAAACCCAAAGTCATTCGACTATTCGTGTAACCGTGAAGAATATAGTAAAACAACAAACCCCGTGGACGTAGGCCTTAGTGCTGAACCACGTAAAACCTTGGTCTTGTTTACATTTTCCAGCACTTTTATTATTTAGCCCATGGATCTTTACTTATACGTTTGCTTTCTTTGCTTGTACTTATATCCCGTGCGCAAACGCCTCGCATGGAGTTGTGAGATGAGGATATGATAAACCCGAAGGTTTTGAGCCAATGAATCAACACTAGGATATCATCATCACAAATCTCTTTAGATGATGATGATTGATTGTGAGCATTCGGATCCCTTCGTGGTTTGTGTGTTCACAGTTAGAATATTGAGAAATTCTTCTATCTAGACTGACTGGCCACTCTCATCTCATCGTGTAAGATTGTTTGCACAAAATGTATGTTTTTTAGGTCAAATTGAAAAAGCAAAAATACCTCATTTTAGGAACGATGATAGTATATTACCAGCTGAGTAGCTTCTAGGACAACAAAATCTCCCATTGTTGAAACTAAGGACCTGACCTCTGGAAGTTTCGCTTTCTTATTAGTCATGCTATACCTTGGAAAAAAGTATCCATCTGCACAAATGCAATTTCTCTCTTATGCATCTCTTTTAGGCCAAAAATGGTTTATGATTTCTTTACGTCCAACGAAATTTATATATTTCCTATCGTTTCATTGCCAGATTCCTTTTCCTTCACTGTTTTCATGGGGGACCAAACACCAACCATCCAAAAATTAACTTTGTGCATGTAACTTTTTTACTCTGAAGTGATAGAGCTTTGAAAATGGCAGGCCTAACAAACAACCCACCCCTCGAGTCCCTGTGCTTGCAACGGCTAAGGATCAACCTGACCCTGATATGGAAGATGAAACACCCACCAAAAAAGCCAGTTTAGCGTGTAATATGTCTTCCTCCACTGTTAAATTCAGTGATGAGGACTGAAGGCAGAGACTTCGGGAGACAATAGGCGCATCATGAAGCGTATGAAGCAAATAGATGTGTCGTTGCTCTCATTTTGTTATCTTCTACAAGTGTTTTTTCCGTTTATGCAGTTTATGTTTGTTGGTTTAGCAGATGTAGTTGGGTATATAAAGAACCAAAAAATTGCTTTTTCTCTAGATGTCTGTAATCTTACATCTACAGATGTCTCTTAGTTTCGCAGACTATAACTTTCAAATTCTATTAATTTCACTTTCTCATTGTGAACACACAAACCACGAAGGGATCCGAATGCTCACAATCAATCATCATCATCTAAAGAGATTTATGATGATGATATCCTAGTGTTGATTCATTGGCTCAAAACCTTCGGTTTTATCATAGCCTCATCTCACAACTCCATGCGAGGCGTTTGCGCACGGGATATAAGTACAAGCAAAGAAAGCAAAACGTATAAGTAAAGATCCATGGGGCTAAATAAATATAAAGTGCTGAAATGTAAACAAGACCAAGGTTTACGTGGTTCAGCACTAAGGCCTACGTCCACGGGGTTTGTTGTTTTACTATATTCTTCACGGTTACACGAATAGTCAAATGACTTTTGGGTTTACATGTTTCTCTCTTCTAAATGATTAACTTACACTTGCAATCTCTCTCTCTCTCTCCTTCCCTTCCTGATTTTTCCGCCCCCTTTTCCTCTTGGTGGAGACGGGGTATTTATAAGGTTAGAATGTGGGACCCATCTCTGAAGACCGTTGGAACCTTATCTTCTTGTGTCCTTGCGTCTATCACGCAGAGTCTGCGTTTGCCCCTTGATCCCGCAGAGGCATCCTCGCTCGTTCACAGGTTGATCGACACGTACACTGCTCAGAGTGTTTAATGTGGGTAGTTGAGGGGTCTGCTCGTGTCAGACAAGTGTCTTCTGCCCCTGTCACGTCCGTGTCAGCTAACTTTCTCTCCACCGTTGATCTTAGATTCTCTTTTGGGGATGAGATAAAGTAACTCCTCGGGGTTTATTTGGTGTTTCGTAGCGCATCATGTTTTGATGTTTTGGCCTGCATGCTTTCCACGTATCTTTTTATATACACGTGTCTGATAGTGAGATATATGTGTACACAATTTGCCCCTTTTCTTCGGGCTTGAATGTCTAATGGGTGCCTTGAAGAAAAACTATCGTCGCATATTCTTCTCACTCCTAATAACTTCTCCTAGATACTTGGGCACGTCTTTTATTCGTGCATTAACTGCTTATGTAACGGGCACGTTTCCCATTCCTCCATTAATTTCCTTCTCTTTCTTTCGGGTATATTAAGGAGAGAAAGAAAATTAATT
Source organism: Papaver somniferum (assembly GCF_003573695.1). Lineage (NCBI taxonomy): Eukaryota > Viridiplantae > Streptophyta > Magnoliopsida > Ranunculales > Papaveraceae > Papaver > Papaver somniferum. The sequence goes on from NC_039362.1 coordinate 140,332,969, forward strand.
TCATTCTTCCTAAACATTCTCTCAGTTTTCATTCTTTGTTTTTCAGCCCTTAAATTCTCTGTCTGTCTTCATTGAACCTGTGACCTTAAATTCTCTGTAAGTCTTCATTGAACCTGTGATCTTAAATTCTCTGTCAGTCTTCATTGAACCTGTGATCTTAAATTCTCTCCACCTTAGCATTAATCACGCCCGCTTCGATGAATTTCATTTGTTAACGACGGTTGGAGCGTTCGAAGCTGGTCTTATGCTGCCGTTGTACAAATCAGGTGATTCCTTCTACTATGACGTGCTCGCTAGTCGTGAAGGCTCTTCCACCAATACTCACAGTCGTTCCGTATCCCAACTATCGGGGAATTATCTCCGCGCCCTGAAGGAGTGCTATCTGCGGAGTAAGGGGGAGACGTCGATGACTTGCTACGTCCCCAATCCCGCGGAGAAGGAATGGTATACTCCTGAGAATTTCAATAACTCCTTCGGTGATTACGTCAATAGTAGGAACCGCAAGCCGTGGAGTGTCAGCCTTCGGAATCTCGCTGCTCCTCGGGGCGAGATTCGTCTGTTAAATGAGGTCAGCGATGCCAAGCTGAAGTATGTTCCTGGCACGGAGGGTCTAGTCATCGGAAACTCTTCCCCGCGCGAGAGGATCAAGCGCGATCATGACTACGAGTGGCACGCCACCGTTATCGAATAGTTGGTCCGTGGGCTTACGGTTGGATTCCTGGTCCCCGCGGTTGGCGGCCTACCGAGAGTAGTAAGCCACGCGAGTCTCCTCCTGCTCGTTATGGAGATTTCTGTCCCTGGCGTTTGAACTTTGCGGGTATGAATTTTCCTTATGCCCTTGGTCGTAGAGGGAGACGAGGAGGAAGGTTCTGGTGCTATACTTCCACCGAAGAATACCTCAACTGCTCAGGTACGCGGATTCTAGCTGCGCTTCTCTTTTTAGAAATTCATCTGACGGGAAAAATAATTCTTTTTGTGGTGTTGGTTTTCAGGTGTTGAAGAAGAAAAAGATTAAGCCGAAGCAGTCTTCTACTATTGTGATGGGCGAGGCTGAGGCCCAAAAGAAGTTACTAGTCCAGTGAACGAAGAGTTTGCTGAGGATGAGAGATTACAGATGGGGAGGAACGTACTGGTACTTCCCCTATCAATGTCGAAGAAGAGGTCTTCGTGGTCATGTGGTGATGAAGGAAGGAACAAAGCCGTGGTGGCTGATGACGTTGTTATTGGGGATTTCTGTCCCTGCTGGTGATGTCGCGGATACCCTTCCCGCTCTCAAGAATTTTCTTTTGATCGGATGTACTCCACGGGGGAGTTCTTTGACGATGCCCTCGATTTTCCCGAGGACTTCTCTTTACTTTCCCCCAATGATATTGGGATGTTCTTGGTGGTGATGGTAATGGAGACGCTACTGTTGAAGATGGTGGCGCGGAGGAGCATGCTGTGCATGTAGGCGCGGAGGAGCATGCCGAATTTGTGCTGAGGGGGCGTGTCAGAGAAGGGGAAATCGGTCATTGATGCGCCTGCTGATAATCTTCCAGTCGCCGACGTCTGAGGGTGAGGACGCCATCATGGATTGGTTCAAGGAAAAGAATCTTCTATTTGTCTCTCATCCCGCCCCTGTTGTTGCTGGGGAAAAGGAATCACTGCGTATACCCGTCGCATGATGGAGATGTCTTCAAGGCGCGGTGTCTGAAGCCTGGGGAAAAATTTGAGTGTTCCCGAAGCTACCCTTGTGCCGGAGCCTCCTACTTCCGTTGCAGATATGATGGCCATCGCCGACGGGTATCAATATGGCTTTCCGCAGCAGCGTGTCTTGGAGGTAAATTTTCGTACATACTTTTCGTGACGATCGAATGCTTCGGTGAAATAATGTTTGTCATCTTGATGTGTAGATGATGAGGAGTGAGCATTGTAACCACGTGCTGTATCAGTTCTTCAAAGCGAAATCTCTGAAGCTCGAGGCTAAGCTTCGTCACAGAGAAAAGGAATTATCTGCGGCTGAGGTGGAAATAGAAGAGCTGAAGAAAAGCCTAAGGAGAAAGAAAGCTGGGTGAAGCAGAGGCCGGTCTTCGTTCAGAGCTTGTTGCTGTTCGCGCTGAGTTAGAGCAAACTCGCAGCCAAGTTTCACTTTCACAGGTTTGGTTCTTTTCCCTCGCAGTATGTCGTCATTCTCTATTTCTTAGTTGTTCTGTCTGAGTCTCCCCACCCTATCTCCAGTGGGTGGCGTCCCCGAGATGATATGGCTTCGAAACGAAAGAGCTCGGCAAAAATCTCGTATTAGAGATCTGGTTGAGAAAATTAAGAATGAAGCCAAGAAATGGGATGCTCGGGCTGAGGTATGGCGCGCGGGCATGTTCAGATGGTCGACATGCAAAATCTGTACAACCATGATCGTGCTTTATTTAATGGCACACTGCTGTGGACACGTGATAGTCTGCGGGAAGCCCGTGAGCGTACTTCCTTGTGGAGTCTAGGATTCAGCTGCTGGAAGAAGAATTACAGAAGGCTCGATCCATTCCTCTTTCAGGGGTTAGGATAATATGCTCTGTCTTGTCAGAGAAAGAGATGATGCCGTGCCGAAGTCTGCGCTCTCAGCAATGCTCTTGCCGCGTCCCGTGCCGACGTAGCTCGTCAGGCTGAGTCTGAGAGGAATCTTGAAGTGTGTGTACAGACTTAGCAAAGGGGTCTCAGAGATAAATAAAGAGGTCGACCACCTTCGTCACATGGACTCGATGAAGCAGGTAGAATTAGATGCCTGTCAATTTACTCTCACCAACCTTCAACTAGACTATAAGAAATTATCCGCGGAATATGACATCTTGATGAAGCGCGAGATGCGGTTGTTAATGAGTATGAAGAGGCTTCGGCTTGTGTCGAAGGTATAATCCCTTTCATCGAGTGTGACCGTGTTTTTTTTCTGCGCTAACTCCGTGGTGTTGTCTTTTTCAGAGCTCGAGGGACACCTTCGCGTCACAAATGAAAAACTTGAAAAGGCTCAATCTTCCTTAGCGCAGCAGGAAGAACAGACCAATCATTTCAAGAATTTAGCGCAACCCGCGAGGAGGCCGTTGGTGCTGCTTCTAGAGAAGTGAATCGGCTATCTTCGTTATTATCCCAAGCCCAACAGCGGACAACAGTTATTAAGCACAAGGCTCGTTGTCAATTGGCTGAGGAGACGAACAAGATGCTGGAGAGGATAGAACTTGGCCTAAAGAACGAGCATGGTCTCGTGAAGAACTATCCTCGTCGTCCCGTTCCTTCTGCCTTGCCTGCTCCTCGGGCCCTCTTCTGGTGGGAGCGTCCCTTCAAGTCTTCGGAATAATCCTGCCGATGGGGCAGCAATCTAGGTAGAGACCGCAGCATTTTGTAGGACCGCGGCATCATTATCCTTCCCTTTTTGTAATCATGTAACAAGATATTTTTTGCTGATATCCTGTAAAAGGAATATTTTTTGATGTGTATCCTTGAATTGGCCTTTCACTTTTGTAATCATCCTTTATGAAATGGATCCTTTTTGATATACCTGCAATGTTGGTTTGTTTTTATTTTAAGCATTTGTGAAAAAACAAAACAAAAGTTTTTAAGTGTTTGGTGCGATACTGAAGGAAGGTACCTTCGTGATCGTCTTGAGACCTGTCACCCCGCTGGCGAATCCTGGGCCAGAGGATTCCCAGACGGTGGGGGCCGGGGCAACGTTCTAGGATATGGGATTAAAATATTTACACACCCATTCCGTCGACCCGTTGCCTTAAGATTGGTTGGGTATCTCTTTCTGCTGGGTGCCTTCCCCCTGGTCTTACACTTATGGACACTGATGGGGGAGCCCTGAGAGATTGTAGATTAACTACTTTCCCCAATATTGTCGATAGATTCCGCTGACTTGATAATTTGAAAGCTTGTTTGATTGATAAGTTGAGGCCTGCAATTCCTCTTCCAGAGATAGAAACATGTGGAGCGGTCAGGCTCCCTTCTTCTTCTGGTACACTCCAAGCAGATTCAAGTCTGCGTTGCTCCTATGGGAAGTATGGTTTGAGCCACTTAGCATTCCAAGGATGCCGGAGGACCTCGCCTTTTAGATTACGAAGGTAGTAGGAACCGTTACCCGCAATCGTGTATTAAAAGGTCCTCCCCACGTAGGTGCTAATTTCCCCATTTCTTTTCTTGCTGATACCGTGGGATTGTTCTCAACACATACTGCCCCTCTACAAAATTCCGAGCTTTACCTTTTTGTTGTACTCCCTTGCTAGTCTTCGTTGATAATTTTCCATCTTTTGTAATGCTACTTCCCTTCTTCCTTCCAAGTCGTCCAACCTTTCTAACATCATATCTGTTGTGAGGTTTTTCTCCCAAGCTTCGGTCTTCGTGGTTGGCATGAGGATTTCCGTAGGTATGACTGCTTCAGCTCCATAAGTTAGAAGAAACGGGGATTCCCCGGTGGGGATCTTCGTGTTGTCCTGTATGCCCATAACACATTGTGCAGTTGTTCGCACCATCTTCCCTTATGCTCGTCTAATTGTTTTTTGAGTATAAGGGCGAGGGTCTTGTTGGTAGCTTCCGCTTGTCCGTTGCTTTGAGGGTATATGGGGGTGGACTTGTTCTTTCTTATTTTGAAAGTATCGAAGAGCATGTCTATATTTTTCCCTGTAATTGCTTGCCGTTATCAGATACAATTTCAGCGGGTATACCAAATCTGCAAATGATGTTCTGGAATATGAAAGTAACACATCCGCGTCTCTGATCCTGGCCAAGGCCTTAGCCTCCACCCATTTACTGAAGTAGTCCGTGGCTACTATCAAAAATCGTCTTTTCCCTGATCCTTCGATGAAAGGCCCGACGATGTCTACGCCCCATTTTGCAAATGGCCACGGGCTATCGACGGAGTTTAACATTGTTGCCGGCGCGTGGATCTTTTTTGCGAAGCGCTGACATTCTTCACATCGTCGGGACATCCTCGCGGCATCCTGTATCATTGTCGGCCAGTAATATCCTTGCGTTTTTGCTTTGTCAGCTAGTGATCTCATGCCGCTATGATTCCCCGCGTCACCATAATGGATATCATTTAGAATTCGATGCCCCTCTTTCCGGGACAAGCAACGTAGTAATGGTCCAAGGAAGGATTTCTTATACAGGACCCCATCCCGAAGATCATATCTTCCCACTTTGGAGAGTATCTTCCTAGCTTGTTTCTGATCCGCAGGTAAGCTTCCTTTTTCGAGAAAGGCATGGATTGTCACTCTCCAGTCATCTTCGTTGCTGAAGTCTTCGTCTTGATTTGCTCTTGACAGGATATCCTCTTCGTCAAAGTCATTATGGATGTCTTCTCCTACCTGGTCTTCGATATTTTCTTCCACTGTATCTTGATTGGTAGCGAAGGAGAATTGAGATGCAATCGAAGGCTCGTATACCCTTGCTATTTTAATAGCTTCGACATTTTTATCCCTCAGCATGGATGATATATATGCTAGGGCATCCGCGTGCCTGAGGTCCCTTCTGCATAAGTGCCGGAACTTAATGTTCGGGATTTGTGATGCCAATGTTTGGACCAAGGCCATGTAAGCTGAGAGGGTGTCATCGTACACATTATACTCGAGCCCTATTTGCCGTATGACAAGCTGCGAATCACTTGTCAGCCTTACATCGGTTACCCCCATCTCTATTATTATACGGAGGGCATGTACGACAGCTTCGTATTCAACAATGTTGTTGGTATGCTCTTTGAATTCCAATCTAAGTGCCTGTATAATCCTTTCTCCAGTTGGGGTGATAATGACAATGCCTATTCCTGCTCCTTCCTTATTTTTAGATCCGTCGACGAAGACTTCCCATTGTCTTTGACTCGCAGGTTCGAGGATATCCATTGGATCCTTGTTTTCTTCCTCGGCTTCTGGTATTCCCTTAATCTCTTCGTCGTTGTCAAGGGGGGGTCTGCTAAGAAATCCGCCAGAACTTGGGACTGAGAATGTTGAATTTCATGAATGATGTTGAATTGGTCCAGATGGGTGTTCCATTTGGCTATTCGGCCCACTTTTCCCGTGCTTTTGAGGACTGCTTCCAATGGTGCTTTGCATGGGACCCTGACGAGGTGAGTTAGGAAGTAGGTTCTCAGTTTTTGGGTAGCCCATACCAGTGCGAGGATGAGTTGTTCAATCTTAGTATAATTTCTTTCCGCAGAATTGAGGGTCTTGCTGACGTAATAGATAGGTTGTTCTATCTTTGTATTGGTTTTGACTAATACCGCGCTGACTGCGTCCTCTGTTGCTGCTATGTACAGTGCCAAAACCTCGTCAGGGTCTGGCTTCTGCAGGATCGGGATTGAGGCTAGGTGTTCTTTGATTTTTTGGAATGCTTCCTCGCATTCAGCGGTCCATTCGAACCTGCTCCCTTTTTTGAGAATATTGAAGAAATGTTTGCATTTGTCCGAAGACCGTGCAATAAATCTGCCCAACGCTGCTATAGACCATTGAGCTTCTGCACTTCCTTTAAATTCTTTGGGGACGGCATCTCTACTATGGCTTGAATCTTTGCTGGGTCTACCTCGATGCCCCTTTTTTACCAGATACCCGAGGAACTTCCCCGAGGTGACACCGAAAGTACATTTCTCCGGATTCACTTTCATGTGATGCTGTCTCATTGCTTCGAAGATATTCCTCAGGTCCTGGTGGTGATCTTTACGCAGCTTGCTTTTGACGAGCATGTCGTCAACGTAGACTTCTAGGGTTCCTCCAATCCATGGCTTGAAGATAGCATCGACCATCCTTTGGTATGTTGCCCCTGCGTTTCGAAGTCCGAAAGGCATTCTGTATAGCAATAAAGGCCATGTGGGGTGTAGAACGCTGTGTGTGGCTGATCTTCTTCTGCCAGGGCTACTTGGTTGTAGCCAGAATGTCCATCCATGAATGACAGTTTCTTCATATCCTTCTACTGCTTCTACCAGCTGATCTATGCTCGGCAGGGGATAGCTGTCCTTTGGACATGCCTTGTTGAGATTAGTAAAGTCGATGCATATTCTAACCCCTCCATTTTTCTTAGGAACAATGACCATGTTGGAGATCCAGGTAGGATACTTGACTTCCTTGATAAATCCTGCGTCTAGTAGTTTCCGAAGTTCTGTTTCTACTGCCTCATGATACCTGGAGCCACTTTTCGTATTTTCTGCCTGAACGGGGGCGTGCCCGGTTTGATGCGTAGTTCATGTTGGATTACTTTTGGGTCAATCCCCGGCATATCTCCTAGCTTCCAGGCGAACACATCCGCATATTCCTTAAGTAATTTGGTTAAGGAATGTTCCCTTCCTTCGTCCATTATGGTCCCGATTTTGATCATCTTCGGGTTTTCTTCCGTTCCTATGTTGATTTCCTTTACGGGCTCTACTGGTGTGAACACAGGCTTCGGGTTTCCGAGGACTGGGACGTTCTTTAATTGCTATTTAGCGTGTTTCTGTTCTTCGCTGGTTGTTGGAAGTACTTGTTTCTGTGCTTAGGACATTATCATCTTTCGTCAAGCCCTTCCTGTAGTTTCCTTAGGAACAGGTCTATGGCCTTCTCTTTCGCGGTTTCTTGATTTTTTACTCTTCGGATTTTTCGCTGCTCTTCTTGCTCGTTGTTGATATGATCCTGAGTGGCCTGGCACTCTCGCGTAGTGATCCGATCTCCCTTGATTTCCATTACTCCCTCAGGTGTTGGAAATCTGAGATATTGGTGGTATGTTGCCGCAACTCCTTTGAGCTTATGTATCCATTTTCGTCCAATAATAGCGTTGTAGGGGGAAGGGGTGTCCACCACACTGAATCGGGTTTCCAGTTTCATGGGCCCTGCGTTAACCTGCAACACGATGTCTCCCAAGGGCTTCGTGGCTGCTCCATTGAATCCGTAGATGGTGTGATAAGAGGTCATTAACTGTTCATCATGGAGCTTCATCCGTTTGAATGCATCGTAAATAGGACGTTTACGAGCTTCCCCCGTCTATGAGGATCTTTTTGAGGTTACATCCAGCTACTGGTAGTGTTAGGACCAAGGGATCGTTATGGTCTTCCATATCTTCTTCGATATCCTCGGCATCGAAGATGATAGGAGATTCCATCCATTCTTCGTGTTCGTCCACCACTATCCCATCGACCTTATATTCGCAGCGGTCTTCGAATTGCTTCCGTAACCTCTTTCCATCTGCGCTGTAAGTGAGGGTCCTGTGGCTTCGAACACGAGATGGTGTTGATTGTTCGGTTTCCTTCCGGAAGTTGGACTGGTTTGGTTCGCTTGGATCTGTCCTCGGTAACATCCTTTCGTACGTAATGTTTGAGCTCTCCCGCATCAATTAATTTTTGGATCATTATTTTAAGGTTCTTGCACTTTTCGGTCTGGTGTCCGTTGAAACAGTGATATTCACAGTAATCTTTAGACTTCTCATCTCGGGGGGCTGCTTTCCCTTAGACCATGGCCACTCCAAGTTTTCCCTCCCTTTGATCTCTCGTAGGATACGAGCATAGCTAGCGTTGAGTTTCGTGTAAACTTGATCTTCGAATTTTCGGTCACCTGTCTTCGTTCATCCCTTCGTTCCTTCCTATCTTCGTGAGGTCTCTCCCTGAGCAACTCCTTTTGGCCCCATTGGTTTGTTCCGCTGAATTGGTGCGGTGAGACCTCTGCGGATATGCCCTCGGGTTTTCCCGTTGAATTTCTTCAAGTCGAGCGTGCTTTTCGATAATTATTCGAAGATCTCCTCTGTCTTAGGCACGCTCCCATGAATTTCAACAAATAGGGGACTCATTCGGTCTAAGCCCCATTTGTAGCAATTGATGCTTACCACTGGGTCCATCCCTATGGCTTGGCAGATCTTGTGCCATCTGTTAGTGTACTCCCTCGTGGTTTCCTTGTAGCCAATCGCTAGTGAAAAGAGCTTATCCATTCCGGTGTTTACAGTCTTGTTGTACATGTATGTTCTTAAGAATTTCTCTGCGAGTTGGTCGTATGAGTGGATGGAGTTTGGTGGCAGATTATCGAACCATGATAACGCCGATCCCTTCAGGCTTGACGGGAAGTATCTGCAGAGTACGGCGTCGTTCTGACCCCATCTAGCTAAGACACGGTTGTAGTACCGAATATGTGCAGCAGGGTCGCTGGATCCATCATAGCATTCGAACGTTGGGACAGGGCATTTCAGTGGAATAGGGGTGTTGGCCAAGCGATGAGTTAAGGGCGTGGAGTTAGCTTCTCTCATGACCTCTTCTAACCTCCCCCCGCCTTGTTTATTTTTTAATTGCCTGATCTCGGCCATCATCTCATCTCGTAGTTCTTCCATTGCGCGTGGTGCCCTAAATTCTTCTGCTCGTTACCGTCTGACTCTCCATCGTCATAATCCGGGTCGGATACGCTACTTCCTTGTCGCGTCTTCATTAGCCGCTATGACGACTCTACAGTCTCGGTTTGGCTCTGGTGCTTTGGAGTTTGCTTCATCAAGTTGTTGGCTGGTCTTCGTGCTTAGAGCAATCCGCTCCTTTAAATCTTGATTTTCTCTGGCCAACAGGCTACAACATCTGCGTAAACCTGCTGGCTCTTCTTCAGTTCCTCAAGCTCAGCCATCAGTCGGTGTGATTGGTTGGACCCCTGATTGGGAGTCCCAGCGCGTGCTACTACAGCCATGGTGCCGCCCTCCTCCATGGTCTGCACTAAAGGTGGCAGGGGTTCAGCTTCGGTTGCTGGCATTTCCAAATTGGGGTGAGTGCCCCTCTGCGGTGCTAGAGCCGCCGGTATGGTTTGATTTTGATCATTTGTTGGTGGCATTCCAAAAGTTAGAAGGTGCACGGGTTGGAATGTTCTGGATTCATCCACCCTTTCTCTTGGTTGATTAAGTTGATTCATGGCGCAAGTATTGCTAGCCTCTGCAGCCTTCGGGACTACCGCAGCCGCACCGTACTTTGTCGCTGCTGCTCTGAGAGCCGCCGCTGCAACTGAATTAGCGTTCATAGGTGAAGTGATTTCCGCAGTATCTTGCCTTTGACTGGTCATTTTAGCTTTATCTCCTTTCTGCTTGCTTCGGGTGATGACCGGGGTTGTCCTGGGTGTTTCTTTTGACAAAGCTTTGGATTTTCCTGCTTCCTGCGTCTTTTCCATCACGTGCCTTTTGTTGACAATGAAATCTCGCCGAAACTCGCCTTCTTTACTCACAATACGTTCTTTCTGCATAAGGCATTTCAAACAAAAAACGGGAATATCCGCGTGAAGCGGGTTAGTTGGCGAAATACATTCTTCCAGGAGAGGATTAATACACAAGTTACAATACACGGGTTAAGTTTTATTAAAGGAGATCCTTCGTATAAAAAACTACGAAAAACCCCCCAGAGAGACGGGTTCGCACGAGATCTAAAGAAAATCATAAATCCGCGGATTAGAACAATAAATCTTATCGAAGATAAAAGGTGGGTTTTTGAATACAATACAGTTAACAAATGATCTATACGGTCCGAGCTGATAAATCAGAGCAATCATATGCCAATTTAAAATGAAATCACAGGACAAGATAAATCTTTTACCGGGACGAAGTCCCTGTTTCTAGCGCCAAATTGTGAACACACAAACCACGAAGGGATCCGAATGCTCACAATCAATCATCATCATCTAAAGAGATTTGTGATGATGATATCCTAGTGTTGATTCATTGGCTCAAAACCTTCGGGTTTATCATAGCCTCATCTCACAACTCCATGCGAGGCGTTTGCGCACGGGATATAAGTACAAGCAAAGAAAGCAAAACGTATAAGTAAAGATCCATGGGGCTAAATAAATATAAAGTGCTGAAATGTAAACAAGACCAAGGTTTACGTGGTTCAGCACTAAGGCCTACGTCCACGGGGTTTGTTGTTTTACTATATTCTTCACGGTTACACGAATAGTCGAATGACTTTTGGGTTTACATGTTTCTCTCTTCTAAATGATTAACTTACACTTGCAATCTCTCTCTCTCTCTCCTTCCCTTCCTGATTTTTCCGCCCCCCTTTCCTCTTGGTGGAGACGGGGTATTTATAAGGTTAGAATGTGGGACCCATCTCTGAAGACCGTTGGAACCTTATCTTCTTGTGTCCTTGCGTCTATCACGCAGAGGTCTGCGTTTGCCCCTTGATCCCGCAGAGGCATCCTCGCTCGTTCCACAGGTTGATCGACACGTACACTGCTCAGAGTGTTTAATGTGGGTAGTTGAGGGGTCTGCTCGTGTCAGACAAGTGTCTTCTGCCCCTGTCACGTCCGTGTCAGCTAACTTTCTCTCCACCGTTGATCTTAGCTTCTCTTTTGGGGATGAGATAAAGTAACTCCTCGGGGTTTATTTGGTGTTTCGTAACGCATCATGTTTTGATGTTTTGGCCTGCATGCTTTCCACGTATCTTTTTATATACACGTGTCTGATAGTGAGATATATGTGTACACACTCATTTTAAATTAAACGGTGCAAATGGGATAAAAAATGAATTATATGAGACTCCGTGAGATTTTTTTTTCTTTATTTTTTTAACCGTGGGTTTCGAAGAAGTTGTTTGGAAGCTACCAATAACCAATATGAACCTCAAAGAGATGAAACTGACTATGATGACGAGCTGAGGAGCCTGCACACAAGCATGCAAAAGCAAACTCTACAAACAGAAAAGAAAAAAAACGCCAATGTGAAACACAAACACAAGGAGGCCGACAGAGTCATTACCAAACAGCCAAGAACATACAACGAGGCTACCGAGCCAACTTCAAACGGCTATAAAGATAAAGAAAAAAACAAATCAAGCTTTACTCCCAAAACAAGAAAACTCACGCTAAGAAGATCTCTTCTTGACTTGAGACATTGGCCCTCTTCCAAGAATTTCTTGACTTGAGCCAACTCCAAATAGAGAACCCATTATCAAATATAAATATGTCTGCAAAAGTATGGCAACTGCGCGTGTAGATACTTGAGAAGATGAAAAAGACGATCCTGATCCTAGAGTTCATTATGTTGGATGGCCATGTATAAGGTATAATGTTACATATCCCATTCATATTATAATATTACATTGCTCGACTCATGGGTGATACAGGATCCCAACCATAGTAACAACTGAAAACCAATATTACCAACGGTCGTTTACAGAAATCCAAATCCCGGGCCGTTACGGCACGGGTCATATACTAGTTTCAAGAAAAAAATTGATTCCAGAAAAACGCATGGGCCATAAAAATTTACATTTATGAGTTTGGAGATTCGTTCATCTGTAAGTTTTACTCTAATAAGTGTGTAAATGGCATGGAAGCTCATAAGTTTCATTTTTATTTTTCTTGGAATCAATTGATATGGTGACAGTTCATTTCAACATTTAGTTTCTATAGTGTTATCTCTATTTTTCAATTGCTTGGAAGAGGAAAATCATGATTAATTGATTTTGTTTTTTGTTTCTTTTTTTTGGTTTTGTTTTTCTGGAATTTAGCTTCTTTTTGTTTGTGCGGTTCTATTTTGCAATTGCTTGATCAAGATTTTTTTCTTTTTTGAGTTTAGCTTCTTTTTGTTTGTGCTCCAGATTTTAATCAAATTATTCATGGCATTAAAATATGATGCAAAGATAGCCGTGATCATGATCAAGAATATATGGTTCATCCGTCTATTGGTTAAATGTTTCATTTGAAAATAAATTTAGTACAAATGCTAGAAAATGATTCCAAAGTTCTTTGTGCTTTGGGTTTTACACAAGGTTTGAAAAACGGCCGTTTTTTCCGAAAAACGTCCGTTATAACGCTCACGCCCATATACCGTGCCCGTGAGGCTCACCAACACGCTTACCTAAATAACACCGATAAATAGGAAAAAATGGCGTTATTTAGACCCGTTATAACCGTTTTCACACCTGTGATTACCGTTTTTCTAAAATTAATATTTCAGTTTTTTTCTTCTAAATAACATTTTAACACACGTTTTTTACACCGTATTTTCCGTTTTCATACCGGTTAAACCCGTTTTTAAGGAAAAAAAATTTGAGTTGGAGAAATTCTTATACAATTTTTAATTTCAAACTTACAACTAAAATTTCATAAACAATCATTAAACACTTCAAATTTTATAAACTTACAATAAGTAACCTAGTGACAGTAGTGCATGAAATTTTAAACTTAGACAAACCAACTTGTACCGGCATTTTTTTTCGACTTATTCAAGTATTTTCTGTTTTCTCGACGATTCTCAGTTGATTTCTCCTCCTCTTCCTCCGCCTCATATTGGTTCGCGTAACGCATTTGGCTGTCGTAGTTAACAGTATCGTCATCTTCATAACCATAGTCTTCTTCCTCATTATCATTACGATTATCTACTTCATTATTGATATTAATATTGGAATTATACTCTTCATTAATTCCTCGGGTATCTTCTTCTGGACGATCTTCAGTGTAATGAAAATTGTATATGGGATTTTCATTTTCATGACCTTGTGTATTGTCTCCAAATGTTAGGTTACCAAAGTCATAAACAAAGTTACTCACTGGAAACCTTTGATATGAGATTTCAACTTCTGGATCATGCCATTCGTATGGTGGAGGGAGAGGCTCTGGATTATTAGCTGCTTCCTCTTCCAATTCATTTAACCAATGTTCTTCCTGAGGTAAAACTGGTGTTTCATCATCCCCTGCTATCCAATCAAGCATATTTTCATCTGTCAGAAGGCTATGAACATCGTGGACATCGATATTATGTCGCTTTGCTTTACCTTGAACTCTTTGCTGCTCCAATCTTAAATTGTACTGAACATATACCAAATCGTTTATTCTTGACGAAACTAAACGGTTGCGTAGTTTGGTGTGAATTATTTCAAACACACTCCAATTCCTCTCGGATCCAGACGATGTGTTTGTCTGGCTTAGTATCTTTACTGCGATCCTCTGGAGTGATGGAAACTGAGCACCGTATGACAACCACCAGCTTACAGGATCACCTTGCAGAGCATCCAATCTTGCTGATGGTGATGCAAATTGGCCTTGCATCATTTGCATTCTTCCCGCCTAAAAATATCAAAAACTGTGAATAGAAATTCATATAATTACGAAATTAATTGTTGATAAAAATTCACACCTCTAGCATGCATGTCGCTTGTTCTTGAGGGTTACTAATCATTTTTGATATAACTTCACTGAGACAAATTTGGGGCTGAGAAATTTCATTGTTGATGAGATTGGCTGCTGGGTTGTAGATATAATATGGATTCATAAAATGCGCTGCAGCATGAAGAGGAGAACTCAACTGATCATTCCATCGTCGGTTAATTACACCTACAATAGAATTATTTCGAGTTTTACCCAAACCCCTTTTTATAGTTTCCACACATGTAGCAAGTGCATGAAACAAATAACCCATGGTAGGTTTATCTGAATCCAAGAAACGGATCATTTTCAATAAAGGACCAACCATCATGCATGCATTTTGGCATGTGTGCCAAAACATCTCATTCAAAATAATGTTTTTCACATCTTTAGCCTTACGAGTTTTTCCTTCTGGCGAGTTCACAAATTCTTGGTCTACAAAAAGACTCTCGATTGCATTACGTTGATCAATGATACTTTTGATTGCGATAAAATTTGTCGCAAACCTTGTTAAGCCAGGGCGCAATAGATTGCGTCCCCCAGAATGTTGTCTGAATCTAGCAATAACCCAACCATGATTATAAATAAATTTACTGATTTTTCACACCTTTAACAAAGGGGAACTTTTCAGTATCTTCCAACATTAAATCCAACACATGAGCTGCACAAGGTACCCAAAAAAATGTACCATACTCTATGGCCAATCTCATACCTATTAAAACAAAATGAGAAATGAATTAATAATATATAAAAATAAACAACTGTAATTAAATTAAGTTGTAATAGTTACCTGCGGCTTTGAATTGGGAACCTTGATCAGTTACTATTTTAACAATATTTGTCGGACCAATATCTTCTATAACCGGTCTGAACAAACTCATCAAATACTCATCAAATATTTGTCAGTTACTATTTGAACAATATTTGTCCAACAGAAGAATCAACTTTTTCCCAGCATGTTTTACTTCTCCCAAAATTCGCCATGCTAGGTTGAGAATCCCTATTAGTATTATATTGTCCTCCCATATCTACAGACATCCTAGGTGCTTGGTGTGGTGTACGCATTGAAGAACTAGGTATGTCCATAGAGGCCTGTGGACGCTGTGATGTACCTTCTCCGGCATTAGTATCCATAAATTTGTATGTTAAAAACCCATAAACAAATAAATAAAAAATAAAATAAATAAATTAAACCAAAAAAAATGAAAAAAACGTAGTAACAACGTTATTTAGACCCGTTGTAACCGTTTTCACAGCTGTAATTACCGTTACATAGGAAAATCAGATCACAAATTATTTATTTTTCTTATTTAACCGTTATCACACCCGTTATTTAAAAAAAAAACGTCAAAAAAACGTGTTTTATTCCTATATAACGCGTTTTTGACCCAAAACGTGCTCACACCCGTCAAAACACGTTATAACGGTCACGCCTAGTACCTGTGACTTGGGTCGTGACCCGTTTTTCGAACCTTGGTTTTACATCGTAAATCTTTTTTTTCCTTGCAAAATGATGAAGATAAGCTTATTCGATTGTTAGAATTAAAATTAGGCTCACGACGTAAGGTTAAATCTTTTGTGAGTCATTTTTTACTCATTGTTCCATTTGTACAATGAGTATAATAAAAATCAATAGTTGTATTTTTTGATTCTCCCATTTACACTATGAGTACAATGAAAATTATTTTTATTATTTTTAAAAATAATAATTGTTTGTATTTTGAAGGTTGCTAGAAGATGACTAATTGGTTTTTTTAAAGATATGTGTCAAAGATTATTTTATTTTTTTTAATTACAATGGTTGAAACATTATTGTAACATTTATTTTTCTGGTTTATTTTCTTAATGACACATTTATTTTTTCAGTTTATTAAGAGGGTTATTAATATCTCCATAATTGAAGAAGGTTACAAATACCACAGCCGCTAGATGTCTTTGGATGAGATGAGATTGAGATGGTTGAATCACTTGTTTGTCTCTCAAAATATTATCCGTCCTTCCAAAGCTCAAAAACCTATGCTGTTTTGTATTATAGACTAGATATGACCCGTGCCGTGACGTCTCGGGATTGGATTGGTGTTACTGCAAAATGGCATATCTTTAACTCTTGCGATATATTTATTGATTTAAGCATTTTTAAGTGTATATGAAATTGGGATGTCATGTTTTTTCTTTTCATTTTTTTCTTTTCTTTATTGGATCTTTAAAGACCTAGATTCGAAGTCCAATAAAAGAGTCGTGCTAACACGATTTTGTTAGCTGCATTTTAAGAGCTTAAAAATTGGAATCTCTTTCCAGAGTTTCCCTTGGTATTGTGGATAAATTTAATGTGTCGTTATAAATGGGATACGGATAGTTATAGCTTTTAAATGTATTCTTGTCAAACACACTATTCCAGAATAGGAACATAAAAGGTCGACTGCACATTTGCCTTGTGTTTCGAAAGCACGGCCGCTGGTTCCAAATTTCTCTTTGCTTTTGATGTAAAATATACAGTATGTGGTATGAGTTAATTGTACGCTACAATTTCACGAAATTACCATCATGTTGGAGATGGAGTTTGCGCAGATTTGCTAATGGTATATTTCCAAATTTCTCTTTGCTTTTGATGTAAAATATATATATATATATATGGTATGAGTTACCTGTATGCTACAATTTCATGAAACTACCATCGTGCCAGAGAGTTGGGCATATCTCTTAATGGTTCTTATATACATATACTGTAAAATCCTTCGGCGTCGTGCCTTCCTCATATTTCCTGCTCGGGTCCTATTCATGAAGTTTATAAATTAGTTAAAATTCATAAGAAGAAAAAAATTAATTGCCCAATGTGGTTTTTATGGCTTCCCATTTTCGATTTAATACCCATAAGCAGCAGACTTAGTAGTTCTTTGTCTGTCATACATAGGGATGGCAATTTGCCCCGCCAAACTCATCCCCGTGGGTATCCGTCCTTATTGGGTAGGGTTTTTCCCGTACAAACGGGGATGTGATCGGGCATGGGTAATCCGTGAAATTCGTTATGCGGGGATGAGATTTAAGATCCCCACCCCATAGCCGCCCCGTACCTGTCATATATAGAGTTTTGAATTTTATTAAAAAGTATCATCATAAATTTTATTTATTATTTCGTTTCATGTTTATAGAAATTTATGAGTATTATTATAGATTTTATTTATTATTTTGTTCCATGTTTATAGAAATTTATGAACGATGTAATGCACATAAAGTATGTATGTGACTCACTCGTACAAATATACTATAGATGATCGATCTTAAAATGTTAACTATATTTTCTTTTAGTCCACCGATATAATCAATCCTATTGGATTATAACCAAGATTGAGAAGGAAAAAAAACTTTGTACTTGATAGCTTTATTGTCGATATGATTTCTTTCTGCACTTTTGGCTTTACTGTAGATATGCTCGATAATACTTGTTGGATTGTGACGGGATTATAAATATTTTTCGTAAACTATGGGTAACCCATGGAAAACGTGTCCCATATAGATATTTCCCATACCCGTCCCCGCCCCAGTTCTTATGGTAACGGGTAGGAAATGAGTTTTGTTTTTGGAACGGGATAGGAGATGGAATTCAAGGTTCCCGCCCCATACCCGTCCTATTGCCATCCCTAGTCATACATCAACTTTGGATTCGAATGGTAGATCAATGTTGATTACTGAAACATCCACTTCGGATTCAAAGGGTAGACAACAGACTACCTCATATTGAGGTCTAAAGAAACCGGCACTCATTATAACTTATAAGAAGATGCAAAATATAATTTGGTTACCGATAACACCCATGAGGCTGAGGTTTAGTGCGAGTTCTTATAGAAAAAGAACCTCATTTTGTGGTCAGAGCCAAAAGCAACATCATTTTATAAATAGGTGAAACATAATCTTACTGTCAACACATAATTGTTGGCGAAACAAATATAGATGGATAGCATAATTTTAAAAATTTATTACATGTAGTATAACATGTGTGATGGAGACTAATACCTGCACTAAGGTGTTCTTAAAATGCTGAGACAACGCTGGTCCCTTTAAACTACTCCAGTTAGACATCGAGATATACTGACTCTGATTCTGCGCCCTGTTCATTTTCAAAGAATAACATTTTCGTAAGTATCATTGATAACCTTACGAAAGGATGAGCATACCGTGCTTGAATGTGAAGACATTGACAAAATGCAGCTACATGCCCTTTGTATGTATAAATTAGAGAAGCAATATGTTTGCAGCATCTCTTCAAGCTCTATAATTATCAAACAAAATCGCTCAGGAGGTATAGGCTTCCTCAAGAATATTTCTAGGATGAACCCTTGGAGAAGTCCCAATGTAGATTTTTCAATTACCAAGGTTGTCGAAATATTTCAACGCGAAGTTCACTTCGAAAGCTTTTTCAGAATAGTAATGCCTATGCACTTGAAACATAAGGTGTTCGAGTGCCATACACATAAATTTATGAATCCACCAAAACAGGGTGTTAACCTGACATAGAACTTTGTTCACATATCTAAAAAATTTCAGGGTCATTGTACTCCTTGTTATCGTGGATTGCCATGAGCTTATCAAGTAAAAGGACCAATATATAGAGATTATAGTACGGTAGCTAAGATTTCTACTTATATTAGAGTCAGAAAAGTATGATTTTTACAGAGTATACTCCATGGAACAACTTAATTCACCTTTGCAAATAGCTACAAAGCATATAGCTAGAAACATACCTTTAGCTACAATTAAAACCTACCCAATCTTAATTTTCCATTAAGTGACTATCATTTTCTGTTTTTACCAATCAAAAAAGAAAAAAATAAATTTGAAGGCACAAATAATGATCACTATCAATAGCATGTACGCTGCACACATAAATAATTTGCTCAACTAAGAACCGCCCTTTACAGGAAAACAACTATTACATAAGTCTAACTATTGATAGCAATAGTCTAATTAACTTTGAACATAGGAAAGCGTCTATCGACCGTTGTGTTAGAAGGATCATTATCGTACTGGAACCTTGAGAACGATGAACCATTTGAGAGGATAATAATCTATATCGAAACCAAGCAAGCTCAATTAACAAAACGGCAGATGGTTTTAAGATGACAACCCAAATGCTAATTACAAAACAACTAATCTGTGTAATTTCCTAGTTGGTCAACAACAGTGTAATCAACATGAAAATGGAAAGCCATATTTTTCTATGTACATTGATCAATAAGGAAAAACGTTGAACTATAAATACATATATAATGCTAACAATGATCCGGAAAAGCATGCTAATGTAAGGGACCACTGAAGAATATCAAGTAACATCAGCAATGTGAGACTGTTGGCATAGCCTACAACAAACCATTCCCCATAAATTTTCTTTATTTAGCACTTATTAAACCTTGCCTCTTCGAAACCCCCTTTACTATTAATAAATGTCATATTACATGGATGGAACAATCAAAATGAAATCCAAAATGAAATCCAAAATGAGCGTATTACATGTTATATCAACAAGGATTTCTTAGCAAATGCAGGTGTTTTTACATCGACGCACTACAAATAATATATATTAATGTCCAAATAACCTTACCATTGCATCAAAGAAGCTGGATGGAAAAAATCAACACTATGCCGCTTCTTCTCTCCAAGAATCACCCCAACGCATCCAGTTCTGTAATATGATCCATA
This sequence comes from Papaver somniferum, assembly GCF_003573695.1. Taxonomy (NCBI): domain Eukaryota; kingdom Viridiplantae; phylum Streptophyta; class Magnoliopsida; order Ranunculales; family Papaveraceae; genus Papaver; species Papaver somniferum. The sequence goes on from NC_039362.1 coordinate 140,352,735, forward strand.
CTTTTACTTACTAAAAGACCGGCAGAAACCATTTTCAATAATAGATTTTATGGAATAAGCCCAATGATAAAAGAAAAGGATTCTAGCTAGAAAGAAAGCTGGATGATGATGTTCTCTCATTTGAAACTAAATATATTTATATATCGCTCTCCAACTTCATATTTTTCCTTCCTAGATGTTTGAACCTGGCACCGACGAAAGGAATACAACAAAAAGACAGATAGCGTTACTGTGCGAAAAGTGGCGTGCAAATTATGGTGGATAATTTTTCCATATAATATCATAGTTTTGCTCATTTTACTAAACTTAATTAGTGTGAAAATTATAGAACAATGAGCATAATAGATCTAAAATATGGACATGATAAAGAAAATGATTGAATAGCTTCTACCAAAACATTGAAACTTTCTAACTAGTCTATGCCCCGTAAGATCTGTATAGCTTATTTTGTTTTTATCAAGAAATACAAAATAAGCTCCAATATGGATGCACTTAAGTTAAAATTCTATATTCTACTCCCTCATGGCACCAAATCCATACCAAGATAAGCCAATTTTTGTGTACGATAAGTCAGTCATACCAAGAATCCATCACGACACCAAAAAAAATTAGGATGTGATGTGTCAGATTATGTGAAAGAGATTATGTACAAATCAAAACATGTGATCTATAAGATTCAAAAACAGAATGTTGATCAATGAATCCCAAATTATAATGTACGATCCATCACACCATAGGACATACTGATCATTTCGCAAGGTAGTAGACAGTTTAAAGTCCACAACATCAATGGATAAATTTTTTTTGTCTCCCATGGCACTTTAGTACTCAAGAGAGAATAATATTGATAAATTCAAATGCTAAGTAAACAAAGTATTTTCAGTTTCATCCACATCATTAGATACTAACCTTGGTTGTTCACATTAAATTTTCCATCTTTAGCCTTGTATGGGTAATCTTCATCGATTCCATCCTTCTTAAAAATAAACTGGAACCCGTAATACATAATACCTCCATTACATCTTTGGTTATAAGATGTATCATAGTCCACAAAATCTTGTTTAGAGAGTAAAGTCAGAGCTCTAGCAACGATCTTATTTATACCTTCTACTGTAGCAAAAGTCATAATCCACGTTCAACTCAACAAATAAAAAAACAATCTGAACCCCACTATTAGATACTAACCTTGGTTGTTCACATTACATTTGCCATCTTTAGCCTTGTATGGGTAATCTTCATCGATTCCATCCTTCTTAAAAAAAACTGGAACCCATAATACATAAAAGTATATAGTACGGTAGCTAAGATTTCTACTTATATTAGAGTCAGAAAAGTATGATTTTTACAGAGTATACTCCATGGAACAACTTAATTCACCTTTTCAAATAGATACAAAGCATATAGCTAGAAACATACCTTTAGCTACAATCAAAACCTACCCAATCTTAATTTCCCATTAAGTGACTATCATTTTATGTTTTTACCAATCAAAAAAGAAAAAAATAAATTTGAAGGCACAAATAATGATCACTATCAATAGCATGTACGCTGCACACATAAATAATTTGCTCAACTAAGAACCGCCCTTTACAGGAAAACAACTATTACATAAGTCTAATTATCGATAGCAATAGTCTAATTAACTTTGAACATAGGAAAGCGTCTATCGACCGTTGTGTTAGAAGGATCATTATCGTACTGGAACCTTGAGAACGATGAACCATTTGAGAGGATAATAATCTATATCGAAACCAAGCAAGCTCAATTAACAAAACGGCAGATGGTTTTAAGATGACAACCCAAATGCTAATTACAAAACAACTAATCAGTGTAATTTCCTAGTTGGTCAACAACAGTGTAATCAACATGAAAATGGAAAGCCATATTTTTCTATATACATTTATCAATAAGGAAAAACGTTGAACTATAAATACATATATAATGCTAACAATGATCCGGAAAAGCATGCTAATGTAAGGGACCACTGAAGAATATCAAGTAACATCAGCAATGTGAGACTGTTGGCATAGCCTACAACAAACCATTCCCCATAAAGTTTCTTTATCTAGCACTTATTAAACCTTGCTTCTTCGAAACCCCCTTTAATATTAATAAATGTCATATTACATGGATGGAACAATCAAAATGAAATACAAAATGAACGTATTACATGTTATATCAGCAAGGATTTCTTAGCAAATGCAGGTGTTTTTACATCGACGCACCACAAATAATATATATTAATGTCCAAATAACCTTACCATTGCATCAAAGAAGCTGGATGGAACAAATCAACACTATGCCGCTTCTTCTCTCCAAGAATCACCCTAACGCATCCAGTTCTGTAATATGATCCATACTTTTACTTACTAAAAGACCGGCAGAAACCATTTTCAATAATAGATTTTATGGAATAAGCCCAATGATAAAAGAAAAGGATTCTAGCTAGAAAGCAAGCTGGATGATGATGTTCTCTCATTTGAAACTAAATATATTTATATATCGCTCTCTCCAGCTTCATATTTTCCCTTCCTAGATGTTTGAACCTGGCACCGACGAAATGAATACAACAAAAAGACAGATAGCGTTACTGTGCGAAAAGTGGCGTGCAAATTATGGTGGATAATTTTTCCATATAATATCATAGTTTTGCTCATTTTACTAAACTTAATTGGTGTGAAAATTATAGAACAATGAGCATAATAGATCTAAAATATGGACATGATAAAGAAAATGATTGAATAGCTTCTACCAAAACATTGAAACTTTCTAACTAGTCTATGCCCCGTAAGATCTGTATAGCTTATTTTGTTTTTATCAAGAAATACAAAATAAGCTCCAATATGGATGCACTTAAGTTAAAATTCTATATTCTACTCCCTCATGGCACCAAATCCATACCAAGATAAGCCAATTTTTGTGTACGATAAGTCAGTCATACCAAGAATCCATCATGACACCAAAAAAAATTAGGATGTGATGTGTCAGATTTTGTCAAAGAGATTATGTACAAATCAAAACATGTGATCTATAAGATTCAAAAACAGAATGTTGATCAATGAAGCCCAAATTATAATGTACGATCCATCACACCATAGGACATGCTGATCATTTCGCAAGGTAGTAGACAGTTTAAAGTCCACAACATCAATGGATAAATTTTTTTTGTCTCCCATGGCACTTCAGTACTCAAGAGAGAATAATATTGATAAATTCAAATTCTAAGTAAACAAAGTATTTTCAGTTTCATCCACATCATTAGATACTAACCTTGGTTGTTCACATTACATTTGCCATCTTTAGCCTTGTATGGGTAATCTTCATCGATTTCATCCTTCTTAAAAAAACTGGAACCCATAATACATAAAAGTATATAGTACGGTAGCTAAGATTTCTACTTATATTAGAGTCAGAAAAGTATGATTTTTACAGAGTATACTCCATGGAACAACTTAATTCACCTTTGTAAATAGCTACAAAGCATATAGCTAGAAACATACCTTTAGCTACAATCAAAACCTACCCAATCTTAATTTCCAATTAAGTGACTATCATTTTATGTTTTTACCAATCAAAAAAGAAAAAAATAAATATGAAGGCACAAATAATGATCACTATCAATAGCATGTACGCTGCACACATAAATAATTTAATCAACTAAGAACCGCCCTTTACAGGAAAACAACTATTAAATAAGTCTAATTATCGATAGCAATAGTCTAATTAACTTTGAATGTAAGAAAGCGTCTATCGACGTTGTCTTAGAAGGATCATTATCGTACTGGAACCTTGAGAACGATGAACCATTTGAGAGGATAATAATCTATATCGAAACCAAGCAAGCTCAATTAACAAAACGGCAGATGGCTTTAAGATGATAACCCAAATGCTAATTACAAAACAACTAACCAGTGTAATTTCCTAGTTGGTCAATAACAGTGTAATCAACATGAAAATGGAAAGCCATATTTTTCTATGTACATTGATCAATAAGGAAAAACGTTGAACTGTAAATACATATATAATGCTACCAATGACCCGAAAAAGCATGCTAAAGTAAGGGACTACTGAAGAATATCTAGTAACATCAGCAATTTGAGACTGTTGGCATAGCCTATAACAAACCATTCCCCATAAATTTTCTTTATATGACACTTATTAAACCTTGCCTCTTCGAAACCCCCTTTACTATTAATAAATGTCATATTACATGGATGGAACAATCAAAATGAAATCCAAAATGAGCGTATTACATGTTATATCAACAAGGATTTCTTAGCAAATGCAAGTGTTTATACATCGACGCACCACAAATAATATATATTAATGTCCAGATAACCTTACCATCGCATCAAAAAAGCTGGATGGAACAAATCAACACTATGCCGCTTCTTCTCTCCAAGAATCACCCCAAAGCATCCAGTTCTATAATATGATCCATACTTTTACTTACTAAAAGACCGGCAGAAACCATTTTCAATAATAGATTTTATGGAATAAGCCCAATGATAAAAGAAAAGGATTATAGCTAGAAAGCAAGCTGGATGATGATGTTCTCTCATTTGAAACTAAATGTATTTATATATCGCTCTCCAACTTCACATTTTTCCTTCCTAAATGTTTGAACCTGGCACCGATGAAAGGAATACAACAAAAAGACAGATAGCATTACTGTGCGAAAAGTGGCGTGCAAATTATGGTGGATTATTTTTCCATATAATATCATAGTTTTGCTCATTTTACTAAACTTAACTGGTGTGAAAATTATAGAACAATGAGCATAATAGATCTAAAATATGGACATGATAAAGAAAATGATTGAATAACTTCTACCAAAACATTGAAACTTCCTAACTGGTCTACGCCCCGTAAGATCTGTATAGCTTATTTTATTTTTATCAAGAAATACAAAATAAGCTCCAATATGGATGCATTTAAGTTAAAATTCTATATTCTACTCCCTCATGGAACCAAATCCATACCAAGATAAGCCAATTTTTGTGTACGATAAGTCAGTCATACCAAGAATCCATCACGATACCAAAAAAAAATTAGGATGTGATGTGTTAGATTACGTGAAAGAGATTATGTACAAATCAAAAAATGTGATCTATAAGATTCAAAAACAGAATGTTGATCAATGAAGCCCAAATTATAATGTACGAACCATCACACCATAGGACATGCTGATCATTTCGCAAGGTAGTAGACAGTTTAAAGTCCACAACATCAATGGATAAATTTTTTTTGTCTCCCATGGCACTTCAGTACTCAAGAGAGAATAATATTGATAAATTCAAATGCTAAGTAAACAAAGTATTTTCAGTTTCATCCACATCATTAGATACTAACCTTGGTTGTTCACATTACATTTGCCATCTTTAGCCTTGTATGGGTAATCTTCATCGATTCCATCCTTCTTAAAAATAAACTGGAACCCGTAATACATAATACCTCCATTACATCTTTGGTTATAAGATGTATCATAGTCCACAAAATCTTGTTTAGAGAGTAAAGTCAGAGCTCTAGCAACGATCTTATTTATACCTTCTATTGTAGCAAAAGTCATAATCCACGTTCAACTCAACAAATCAAAAAACAATCTGAACCCCACTATTAGATACTAACTTTGGTTGTTCACATTAAATTTTCCATCTTTAGCCTTGTATAAGTAATCTTCATCGATTCCATCCTTCTTAAAAAAAACTGGAACCCATAATACATAAAAGTATATAGTACGGTAGCTAAGATTTCTACTTATGTTAGAGTCAGAAAAGTATGATTTTTACAGATTATACTCCATGGAACAACTTAATTCACCTTTGCAAATAGCTACAAAGCATATAGCTAGAAACATACCTTTAGCTACAATCAAAACCTACCCAATCTTAATTTCCCATTAAGTGACTATCATTTTATGTTTTTACCAATCAAAAAAGAAAAAAATAAATTTGAAGGCACAAATAATGATCACTATCAATAGCATGTACGCTGCACACATAAATAATTTTCTCAACTAAGAACCTCCCTTTACAGGAAAACAACTATTACATAAGTATAATTATCGATAGCAATAGTCTAATTAAATTTGAACATAGGAAAGCGTCTATCGAACGTTGTGTTAGAAGGATCATTATGGTACTGGAACCTTGAGAACGATGAACCATTTGAGAGGATAATAATCTATATCGAAACCAAGCAAGCTCAATTAACAAAACGGCAGATAGCTTTAAGATGACAATCCAAATGCTAATTACAAAACAACTAATCAGTGTAATTTCCTAGTTGGTCAACAAAAATGTAATCAATATGAAAATGGAAAGCCATATTTTTCTATGTACATTGATCAATAAGGAAAAACGTTGAACTGTAAATACATATATAATGCTAACAATGACCCGGAAAAACATGCTAAAGTAAGGGACCACTGAAGAATATCAAGTAACATCACCAATGTGAGACTGTTGGCATAGCCTATAACAAACCATTCCCCATAAATTTTCTTTATCTAGCACTTATTAAACCTTGCCTCTTCGAAACCCCCTTTACTATTAATAAATGTCATATTACATGGATGAAACAATCAAAATGAAATCCAAAATGAGCGTATTACATGTTATATCAGCAAGGATTTCTTAGCAAATGCAAGTGTTATTTTACATCGACGCACCACAAATAATATATATTAATGTCCAAATAACCTTACCATCGCATCAAAGAAGCTGGATGGAACAAATCAACACTATGCCGCTTCTTCTCTCCAAGAATCACCCCAACGCATCCAGTTCTGTAATATGATCCATACTTTTACTTACTAAAAGACCGGCAGAAACCATTTTCAATAATAGATTTTATGCAATAAGCCCAATGATAAAAGAAAAGGATTCTAGATAGAAAGCAAGCTGGATGATGATGTTCTCTCATTTGAAAACTAAATATATTTATATATCGCTCTCCAACTTCATATTTTTTCTTCCTAGATGTTTGAACCTGGCACCGACGAAAGGAATACAACAAAAAGACAGATATCGTTACTGCATGAAAAGTGGCGTGCAGATTATGGTGGATAATTTTTCCATATAATATCATAGTTTTGCTCATTTTACTAAACTTAATTGGTGTGAAAATTATAGAACAATGAGCATAATAGATCTAAAATATGGACATGATAAAGAAAATGATTGAATAGCTTCTACCAAAACATTGAAACTTCCTAACTAGTCTACGCCCCGTAAGATCCGTATAGCTTATTTTCTTTCTATCAAGAAATACAAAATAAGCTCCAATATGGATGACTTAAGTTAAAATTCTATATTCTACTCCCTCACGGCACCAAGTCCATACCAAGAATCCATCACGACACCAAAAAAAATTAGGATGTGATGTGTCAGATTATGTGAAAGAGATTATGTACAAATTAAAACATGTGATCTATAAGATTCAAAAACAGAATGTTGATTAATGAAGCCCCAATTATAGTGTACGAACCATCACACCATAGGACTTGCTGATCATTTCGCAAGGTAGTAGAAAGTTTAAAGTCCACAACATCAATGGATAAATGTTTTTTGTCTCCCATGGCACTCAGTACTCAAGAGAGAATAATATTGATAAATTCAAATGCTAAGTAAACAAAGTATTTTCAGTTTCATCCACATCATTAGATACTAACCTTGGTTGTTCACATTATATTTGCCATCTTTAGCCTTGTATGGGTAATCTTCATCGATTCCATGCTTCTTAAAAATAAACTGGAACCCGTAATACATAATACCTCCATTACATCTTTGGTTGTATTATGTATCATAGTCCACAAAATCTTGTTTAGAGAGTAAAGTCAGAGCTCTAGCAATGATCTTATTTATACCTTCTACTGTAGCAAAAGTCATAATCCACGTTCAACTCACAAATAAAAAAACAATTTGAACCCCACTATTAGAAACTAACCTTGGTTGTTCACATTACATTTTCCATCTTTAGCCTTGTATGGGTAATATTCATCGATTCCATCCTTCTTAAAAAAACTGGAACTCATAATACATAAAAGTATATAGTACGGTAGCTAAGATTTCTACTTATATTAGAGTCAGAAAAGTATGATTTTTACAGAGTATACTCCATGGAACAACTTAATTCACCTTTGCAAATAGCTACAAAGCATATACCTAGAAACATACCTTTAGCTACAATCAAAACCTACCCAATCTTAATTTCCCATTAAGTGACTATCATTTTATGTTTTTACCAATCAAAAAAGAAAAAAATAAATTTGAAGGCACAAATAATGATCACTATCAATAGCATGTACGCTGCACACATAAATAATTTTCTCAACTAAGAACCGCCCTTTACAGGAAAACAACTATTACATAAGTCTAATTATCGATATAAATAGTCTAATTAACTTTGAACATAGGAAAGCGTCTATCGACCGTTGTGTTAGAAGGATAATTATCGTACTGGAACCTTGATAACGATGAACCATTTGAGGGGATAATAATCTATATCGAAACCAAGCAAGCTCAATTAACAAAACGGCAGGTGGCTTTAATATGACAACCCAAATGCTAATTACAAAACAACTAATCAGTGTAATTTCCTAGTTGGTCAACAACAGTGTAATCAACATGAAAATGGAAAGCCATATTTTTCTATGTACATTGATCAATAAGGAAAAACGTTGAACTGTAAATACATATATAATGCTAACAATGACCCGGAAAAGCATGCTAAAGTAAGGGACCACTGAAGAATATCAAGTAACATCACCAATGTGAGACTGTTGGCATAGCCTATAACAAACCATTCCCCATAAATTTTCTTTATCTAGCACTTATTAAACCTTTACTCTTCGAAACTCCCATTACTATTAATAAATGTCATATTACATGGATGGAACAATCAAAATGAAATCCAAAATGAGCGTATTACATGTTATATCAGCAAGGATTTCTTAGCAAATGCAAGTGTTTTTACATCGACGCACCACAAATAATATATATTAATGTCCAGATAACCTTACCATCGCATCAAAGAAGCTGGATGGAACAAATCAACACTATGCCGCTTCTTCTCTCCAAGAATCACCCCAACGCATCCAGTTCTATAATATGATCCATACTTTTACTTACTAAAAGACCGGCAGAAACCATTTTCAATAATAGATTTTATGGAATAAGTCCAATGATAAAAGAAAAGGATTCTAGATATAAAGCAAGCTGGATGATGATGTTCTCTCATTTGAAACTAAATATATTTATATATCACTCTCCAACTTCATATTTTTCCTTCCTAGATGTTTGAACCTGGCACCGACGAAAGGAATACAACAAAAAGTCAGATAGCGTCACTGTGCGAAAAGTGGCGTGCAAATTATGGTGGATTATTTTTCCATATAATATCATAGTTTTGCTCATTTTTACTAAACTTAATTGGTGTGAAAATTATATAACAATGAGCATAATAGATCTAAAATATGGACATGATAAAGAAAATGATTGAATAGCTTCTACCAAAACATTGAAACTTCCTAACTGGTCTACGCCCCGTAAGATCTGTATATCTTATTTTCTTTTTATCAAGAAATACAAAATAAGTTCCAATATGGATGCACTTATGTTAAAATTCTATATTCTACTCCCTCATGGCACCAAATCCATACCAAGATAAGCCAATTTTTGTGTACGAAAAGTCAGTCATACCAAGAATCCATCACGACACCAAAAAAAAAAAAATAGGATTTGATGTGTTAGATTAGGTGAAAGAGATTATGTACAAATCAAAACATGTGATCTGTAAGATTCAAAAATAGAATGTTGATCAATGAAGCCCAAATTATAATGTACGAACCATCACACCATAGAACATGCTGATCATTTCGCAAGTTAGTAGACAGTTTAAAGTCCACAACATCAATGGATAATTTTTTTTTGTCTCCCATGGCACTTCAGTACTCAAGAGAGAATAATATTGATAAATTCAAATGCTAAGTAAACAAAGTATTTTCAGTTTCATCCACATCATTAGATACTAACCTTGGTTGTTCACATTATATTTGCCATCTTTAGCCTTGTATGGGTAATCTTCATCGATTCCATCCTTCTTAAAAATAAACTGGAACCCGTAATACATAATACCTCCATTACATCTTTGGTTATAAGATGTATCATAGTCCACAAAATCTTGTTTAGAGAGTAAAGTCAGCGCTCTAGCAACGATCTTATTTATACCTTCTACTGTAGCAAAAGTCATAATCCACGTTCAACTCAACAAATCAAAAAACAATCTGAACCCCACTATTAGATACTAACCTTGGTTGTTCACATTACATTTTCCATCTTTAGCCTTGTATGGGTAATCTTCATCGATTCCATCCTTCTTAAAAAAAACTGGAACTCATAATACATAAAAGTATATAGTACGGTAGCTAAGATTTCTACTTATATTAGAGTCAGAAAAGTATGATTTTTACAGAGTATACTCCATGGAACAACTTAATTCACCTTTGCAAATATCTACAAAGCATATAGCTAGAAACATACCTTTAGCTACAATCAAAACCTACCCAATCTTAATTTCCCATTAAGTGACTATCATTTTATGTTTTTACCAATCAAAAAAGAAAAAAATAAATTTGAAGGCACAAATAATGATCACTATCAATAGCATGTACGCTGCACACATAAATAATTTTCTCAACTAAGAACCGCCCTTTACAGGAAAACAACTATTACATAAGTCTAATTATCGATATAAATAGTCTAATTAACTTTGAACATAGGAAAGCGTCTATCGACCGTTGTGTTAGAAGGATAATTATCGTACTGGAACCTTTATAACGATGAACCATTTGAGGGGATAATAATCTATATCGAAACCAAGCAAGCTCAATTAACAAAACGGCAGATGGATTTAGGATGACAACCCAAATGCTAATTACAAAACAACTAATCAGTGTAATTTCCTAGTTGGTCAACAACAGTGTAATCAATATGAAAATGGAAAGCCATATTTTTCTGTGTACATTGATCAATTAGGAAAAACGTTGAACTGTAAATACATATATAATGCTAACAATGACCCGGAAAAGCATGCTAAAGTAAGGGACCGCTGAAAAATATCAAGTAACATAAAAAATGTGAGACTGTTGGCATAGCCTATAACAAACCATTCCCCATAAATTTTCTTTATCTGGCACTTATTAAACCTTGCCTCTTCGAAACCCCCTTTACTATTAATAAATGTCATATTAAATGGATGGAACAATCAAAATGAAATCCAAAATGAGCGTATTACATGTTATATCAGCAAGGATTTCTTAGCAAATGCAAGTGTTTTTACATCGACGCACCACAAATAATATATATTAATGTCCAGATAACCTTACCACCGCATCAAAGAAGCTGGATGGAACAAATCAACACTATGCCGCTTCTTCTCTCCAAGAATCACCCAAACGCATCCAGTTCTGTAATATGATCCATAATTTTACTTACTAAAAGACCGGCAGAAATCATTTTCAATAATAGATTTTATGGAATAAGCCCAATGATAAAAGAAAAGGATTCTAGCCATAAAGCAAGATGGATGATGATGTTCTCTCATTTGAAACTAAATATATTTATATATCGCTCTCCAACTTCATATTTTTCTTTCCTAGATGTTTGAACCTGGCACCGACGAAAGGAATACAACAAAAAGACAGATAGCGTTACTGTGCGAAAAGTGGTGTGCAAATTATGGTGGATTATTTTTCCATATAATATCATAGTTTTGCTCATTTTACTAAACTTAATTGGTGTGAAAATTATAGAATAATGAGCATAATAGATCTAAAATATGGACATAATAAAGAAAATGATTGAATAGTTTCTACCAAAACATTGAAACTTTCTAACTAGTCTACGCCCCGTAAGATCTGTATAACTTATTTTCTTTTTATCAAGAAATACAAAATAAGCTCCAATATGGATGCATTTAAGTTAAAATTCTATATTCTAGTCCCTCATGGCAACAAATCCATACCAAGATAAGCCAATTTTTGTGTACGATAAGTCAGTCATACCAAGAATCCATCACGACACCAAAAAAAATTTAGGATGTGATGTGTCAGATTATGTGAAAGAGAATATGTACAAATCAAAACATGTGATCTATAAGATTCAAAAACAGAATGTTGATCAATGAAGCCCAAATTATAATGTACGAACCATCACACCATAGGACATGCTGATCATTTCGGAAGGTAGTAGACAGTTTAAAGTCCACAACATCAATGGATAAATTTTTTTTGTCTTCCATGGCACTTCAGTAATCAAGAGAGAATAATATTGATAAATTCAAATGCTAAGTAAACAAAGTATTTTAAGTTTGATCCACATTATTGATACTAACCTTGGTTGTACACATTACATTTGCCATCTTTAGCCTTGTATGGGTAATCTTCATCGATTCCATCCTTCTGAAAAATAAACTGGAACCCGTAATACATAAGACCTCCATTACATCTTTGGTTGTAAGATGTATCATAGTCCACAAAATCTTGTTTAGAGAGCAAAGTCAGAGCTCTAGTAACGATCTTATTTATACCTTCTACTGTAGCAAAAGTCATAATCCACGTTCAACTCAACAAATCAAAAGACGATCTGAACCCCACTAACAATCAAGATTCAAATATCAAAACGTCCCAATACCAATTGAAAACACCTACCATTTGGGATTTAGTGGCTTCAAATTGGGGAAAAGAAAATTTGAGTAATTCCAGTTCTGGAGAACAAAATGTACAATCGAGCTTGGTCACCTACAAAAATTTATAAGAAGTCGGAAATTTAAATAGAAAAAGAAAAGAAACGTAGATTAGCAAAAGAGATTGACAACCTTCTGCGCTTCAAACTGGATTTCTCGACGATGACGGAAATACCTTTTGCAGTTTTGATCCAACCTGGTTTATGTAGTCGATAATGGGTATCTTTTAATTTGGTAACGTATGAGCACTTGATTTAATTATTCAGGAATGAATCCAGGTAATAATGGTGATGTAATTGATTTCTACCGTTACGTTAGATGTGGAAAAAACCATTTGTTTTTGGAAATTAAAGGAGCAGAAATTGAATCTGGGACGTTGATGATGGCGTAGGAGAAGGGTGCATTCCGAGCCACGATTTATATCCTTCACTCTTCTACGTTTTCATAGTAATAGAAGCCGTTGATCACCTAACAAAAATAAATTATAGCCGTTAAATGTGGCAAAAACCATTTGTTTTTGTAAGAAATTGTTTTTGGAAATTAAATGAGCGGAACTTGAATCTGGGACGTTGATGATGGCGTAGGAGAAGGGTGCATTCTGAGCCACGATTTATATCCTTCACTCTTCTACGTTTTCATAGTAATAGAAGCCGTTGATCACCTAACAAAAATAAATTACAGCCGTTAGATGTGGCAAAAACCATTTGTTTTTGTAAGAATGATTATTTGGATGAAAGGCACTTTAAAGAACTTTTAGAAAACACCAACACCAATGTCAAAAATTATTGCCATATATACGTTTTGAAAGTACTTTTTGAAAAAAGAAAAAAAGCAGCATCCAACCCATCTTTATTCATTTGACAAGGTTATTAGAGATAGTCCTTTGTTACCTATATAACCCTGTGAGGATTGATATAACCGATTTTCGAGAATAATTAAGCTCATGCACTTCTAAGATGGTATCAAGGCGAGGTTTGTGTGGTGTGTGGATTTATAAGATGCTACTGCAATCCGCATGTCGCATCCGGGAGTCACATTCATTGTTAATCCCATGGCGAATATGCATAATAATATCGAAATTTCACTAATTTATGCCTATGATTTTTATAATTTTACTTGTAGGGGAGAATATGCATATATAATAATATCGAAATTTTATTTTTAATGATATAGAAAAAGAAAAAATTGTCAAAGAATAGATTTCTCAAGATATAACCAGATATCCCATGCAGTTTTACAACCAACACAACTATGAAAAACATGATATGAAAGAGTTACATTGAGACAAAACATAACAAATCATTGCATTTGTGCCAAGTATATTACTTTGGATTTAAAGATTTTTCACCATTAATAATTTTTATAAATGGAACAGGTTCCTGAATAGATCCATCAACACCATCAAAGAAATCAGAGGTGACCGTTACAACAGAATGTAATGGTTAACTAATAATAACATAAATATAAATGGTTAACTAATGTAATGGAAAACTGACACCTCAATTATACTTAATGTATTTACAATAATATTGGCACACAATATATTTAAATTTATTTTCGGGAACAAAGAGATTGACACCCAAATATTGAACCCGCGATTGGGGATATTGAAACTAATCGGGGATATAGAAAAATGACAAGAACATGATCCAAATATCCAATCAGGGTCACCCCTTATCTAAGCATTTTAAGTAATTCCTAATATACCCCTCACTAATCCTGATTAGTGATTAATAATAATTAGTAAAATCATAAGATTTTTGATAAATGATTAGTGTGTATTATTATTTGTGCTTGGGTGAGTGAGGTGAGAGTACAAGGAGGGAAAGAAAATTTGAGAGGGAAATTACTTTGGTGAAAATGGAGGATGATTGTGAAGAGAGAATTGTTGCTGCTGAATCTTTAGCTCAACTACAACAAGGAGCATATCTTGAATCTTCAGTCAATGACAACAACTCACAATTGCAAGTTTTTGTGGAACCATCACCTTTGGATCATGATTTCTATGAGCATGAAGTGTTTCGTGAAGAACCAACCCAAGAGAGTAAACTAGTTCAACATACTAGCACTCCAAATACTCAGGTAAAGGTTCCAAGAGGTTGAATTTTTTTTTTCTTTGAAACCACCATTTTTTGCTGCTGAAAAAGCTCGGTACCTGCATAGTCGCGGTATGAATACAATGCCGGAAACCCTCATACCGGCATAGAATTCATACTACGTCCCTGCCAGAAGCTCGATATCCCCCATTTTGAAACTAAAACCGACATAGTACGCAACCAAAAATCTATGCCGGTACAAAAGTTACTTTTTACCTACCAAGGAATATTCTATGGAATATGCTACCGGCATGGTTAAATTATAAGGTTACCATGCCGATACTGCATGAAAAACATACAAGAAGCATTGTCTTTCAAAGCTAAATACCGACATAGTGATTTAATTAACTACTAGGCCGGTACTGCGTACCGATGTAGAACCATAGATAACGAGCATGCTGGCAGTGTCGCCGGCATTGTTAAATTTTAACGCTACCATGCCGGTACCTACAAAAAAACATACAGTAAGGAGTGTTTTCCAAAGCTAAAAACCGGCATGGTATATTATATATTGGTTACGCCCGAACCATATACCGGCGTGGTCACTTAGATTACGAGCATGCCGGCACTTGTGTTTCCGGCGTTGATTTCAAATAAAATGTTTATGCCGGAAGCGTATCAAAATTGTCTTCAGTTTCGGTGCAGTTCGACTATGCCGGGACTGTGATCGAGGATGCCGGAAGTGCTTACCGGCATAATATTTGATTTTCTTTTTTTGGACCTAATTTATTTTCTTTTCGTTCGATCCTTAGGTTGTGACATATATTGATCCAACAAATGCAATACCGCTCGGTCGGGATACGTCGGAATACTATAAAATTCCTCCGGTATGTTACCAAAGAATTCTTTTTCACCTAGTATCTTGAATGTTGCTTGTAATGAACCTTATAATCTCCAGTTGTTGTCCTTATGTAGGGAATAAAAGATCCAAAGGAAACAATTGCTTGGGATAAAGAGACGGCTCTTAAGAACATGTGTATGTTGGTGAGGGATACCCAAGGTTTAAAACACCGTTTTGAGATAGTTTGTGAGAGAAGTGGGCAATGCAAGGCGAAGAATAGCCACAAGAGAAAGGATTATGTATATCCAAAGAAGACTAATAGGGTATACAAGACTCATACGAGGAAGGAAAATTTCCCCTTTAAGCTTGTATTCCAATTAAATGACAATACCAAAGAATGTGATTGTGCGGTTTGGTTCGGCCGTCATAACCATCGGGATCCGAAAGATTTTGTTGGTCACTCCCTAGTTGCGAAGCTAAAACCTCATGAAATGGAGAATGTAAAGAGATTGACCAAAGCATTTATAAACCGAGACAAATTCTCAGAGGCTTCAAGGAAAAGGATGAGACGAACATGTCTTCTCCAAATTGTTCAAGACGTAACAACCACCATCAAAATGAAGAAACACAACTAAAGATTTAATCACTTGGTCTTTTGCTTCTTTTGGGCCGACACCTTCCTCGTTTCCTCGAACAAAGCTCTTGCACTTGGGTCTTCAATTTTATCAAGCTTTTCCGCGACTTTCTTCATTTCTTCAAGGGATAACACCTCTCCTTCCTCGTACTTGCAACCAAACATCTTCTTCAACTTGCCAACCGACGTCGCTAGTTTCATACGTCCAACACATAATTATTATATATATGCTAATATAAGATTATGTGTACATTAAACGACTAAGCAATTAACAATATTTACTAGCAATCCAACAGTCTTATTAAGTTGGGCCATCATAGGTGGTGCCTCTGTGGAAGTTGGAACGGGAAGGTTTTTCCGGGATGGAACTTGGACGTCATCTGGGTGCACGACAAAAGGATGTGACCATTCCAGGTAATCATCAATATACACTACACTAAATCCAGGATTTTGCAACATGTAGTTTTTAGGGTCTGCAACGATATACGCGTTGCAGACCTTGATCCGTTGGACATCATTTTTTTACGTTGCACTAAACGCTAATTACCGAAAAGACAAAAAGAAAAAAAGACACGCTTGTAATTTATTTAAATGGTTAAGGACTTTAAAGTCTATAAAATCTTATTATTCTCCTTTTTCTGCTTTCTTATTTTCCTATTTCTCTTCCTAAACTTTATCGATTTCTCCTCCTCTTTTTTTTTTCCTTCTTCTCTTCTAACCCAAAATTGAGATCTGCGAAATCAAATCCAAAATTTCGAAACCAAAACCCGTTTCTCCCAAATCCTAATCTGATGAATCAAAACCCATCTTTCATAAATCAAACCAAATCATTGATAACTCCAGTTTCGTTTCAAACCCTAGATACATATGTGATTTCTCCATCAGAAACCCTAACAAACTATTTTCTCAATTCTTATGAATTTGAGTCTTGAGTTCCGCTATTGTATTGTATTAATTCTATAGGGTTTATTTTTGTTCAGTTTTCATTCAGGAATTTATAAGTAGACAGAGTCATTTAGGTTTAAGATTTATAGGTTTCTTAATTTTTCGTTTGGGTGCTGTTTTGGTTTCTCTTCGTATCCCTACCAGTGCTTTCTTCGTATTCATGTAATTTCTTCTTCTTCTTCTTTTTTTCGTCGTATATATTTAATTATTTTCGTTGAATTTCAGTGATGGTTTTGAATCAAACGTTTTACTCATAAATTCTGAATTTTATTTATCTGATTTCAGGACACAAATTAGGGAAAAGCATCCTAACAACAAATCTGCCTCAGTTGTAAGATCCGCTTTCTCTTCAGAAGATTTTGTAATTTTATTCACCGAGAATTGAATTGTAATTGACTATTCTTTTGGTTTAAATTTTGCAATGGGTTGGTAAAGCTGGTGGAGATAAGTTGAAATCCTTGCCCGATGTTGTAAGTAAATTAGCCAGAATTAAATTTCTTACCTATAACTGTTGTGTATTTGTGATTTGATGCAGTTTTGTTTTTAAGTTTTTTTTAGGAAAAAGCTCCTTATGTAGCCTAGGCAGAGAAAGGTAAGGTTGAATACACAAAACTATGGACGCATACAACAAGAAATTGGTCAGTTTACTTTATAGAAATCTCACATTCCCTGTTATTTCAGTGCTTCTAAGGAAATAAACTTGAACGAACTATCATTAAAAATTGTAACACTATTTCAGGATGGAGGGTTAAATGCTGATGATGATGAAGAAGAAGAATCTGACAAATCAAAGTCTGAAGTTAATGATGAAGATGAGGAGGAAGAAGGAAGTGATGAGATTTGTTCATACTTGAATTAAATCCCTATTGTTCATCAATTTAAGCTTGGATATGAATTGTTGTGTTAATTTTTGTTCTCTTGAATTCTGTTTGTAGGAGGAAGATGATGACTAGATAGGAAGTACATTAGAGAAGGAAGAAGAACTCGGAGATGTGCGTTTCTAACTGTTTTTATTATCTCTTTCAGTTTTTTCTGTGGTGTTGAAATTTTATGGTTTGAATCACATCTGCATGATAGATATTCAGTGTTTGTACGCTTAAAAACCTTTAGGTCCAAAGAACAAATCAGTCTAATAGAACCTTTGTATGGAAGGACTTGGTATGATAATGTGCCACATCCTAAACTTGTGGAATATAAGAAAGATCAGAATTGGGTGCGGAAATGGCAGTTTCTGGCGGTTATGTTGGTGATTGTTTCTTGAGGAATCTGAGATGGAGATGAAACTGCTAGTGTTGATGAGATGGTTTGTTTTTGAAGCTGTATGTGGATAAAATGCAGAGAAACAGTGGGTTATATTTTTGCTGATGCTTAGAGCTTGTGCTGATGCAGTGGATGTATGAGATGGAGATGGTTGAGCAACAGAGAGGCCTTGAAATGTGCTGTGCTTGAATCTTGTTGTTATCAACAGAATGGAATGTCTTGGTGATGTGTAAACAAGGAAGAAGGTGTTGCAGTCGAATGAATGGGTTGAGCTGATGTTGAGGAATGAGCTGAATTGATGGTTGGTGTTTTGGTATTGCGGGAATGGAGTTGTGAGGTTCAATGGCCTTGTACTTCACAGAATAAATTTCAGGAGCTGGATGCTAGGGTCAGGAAGCTACAGCAAGTGTAGATGATGTTGCAGAACAAGAAATTGTGATGGACTCCATAGCTAGTTCACAAATATTTACAATATCTTTTGGTGAGAAAAAAAACATTTCTGGTTGTAATCCTAATAATTTTTTTGCTCTTTGAGATGATTTTTAAAATGTGATATCAAATTTTATGATTCAATGGTTTTCTTAGTCTAAACCACTAAGTTTCTGTGGATGTTTTGTAGATGGAAAAAGGTAGCTCTATGACATAGTGCTACGTCATTGAGCATGCTTGATTATAAATGATAATCTGGTTTAACCCAGTATGACATATATGAAGCTGATGGGCTAAGCTGGAAGCATCCACCTGTACGTGGATGGAAATGGACATTACATTCTCTGGTTTGTTTCATGAAACATCCTTTTTAGTTTTATTCTACCAAGTAGTAAATTTTTCTACATTTCTGTGACGCAGAACAACTTTGTATGTTCATCCTCCCAACTTTGTTTGGATGCAGACTAGATAAGTCGAGTATGAGTACAACAAATATGTTCTTAATCTAATTTATGTTAGTAACCATCTCAAGTTTTTCAAAGGTCATGTGATTCAGTTTCTCTAGCTTGATTTTTTTAGTGTATGCTCCTCTTTATACTGCATGTTCTTATTTTTAATAGATATTACCTCTGTCTCTTTATGTGTGTACTAATGCTTCTCATCCTTCTTTCTCTCTTTTGCAGTTCGGTTCTTCTTATCACAAATATATTCTTATGTTTCATCAATAATTCTGATTTTGAATAGATAGTTAACCATGGTACTTACGGCCTTTTTTTTCTTTTTCTTTTTCAGTAGTGCCCTCCGCTGAAGGTCAATCACTTGCGGACGAATATTGCAGAAGTGCTCAATACCTTGCGTATTTTGGTGGAAAAGTTGGGTTACGCTATGCCGAGAGTTGTGCTCGTGGTGGGATCTGCTACTTAAACAGGTGATATTTTTATTACTTGAACACTTATGGGTTTGTCAGTTCTTTACTACTTTTACTCACTGGTTCCGTCCACAATCTATATGTATGAACTACTCTCTAAAATTTGAATAAAATGCTCCTGTAAAACATATAAGCATGGTACTATGCCAACAACATATATACTTCCATGTTCTCTTTGAGTTTCATCTTTTGGTAATCAGTTAGATTACTCTTGATGAATATGATATGAGTTATATTTTGTGAATTAGATCTTCAAGTTAATATGTTGTCTCTTGATGTTGCAGCAGCATGGTAAGTTGGTTGACAAAGAAAATCGGCTAACGGAGGGTCCCGTCACTATAGGTGTAACTTCAGGTGCTTCTATCCAAGATAAGGTAATTTTCCTCACAGCAAACTTGGTTCTATTTTCCAGAGTACCTTGCGCCATAAATCTGCACCTGAAGTGGCATCACTCTATGGCAATACGGTGATATTTTGTGTGATATGATATATGTGCTTGTATGGTTTGATTTGATGGCCCTGTGACCGTACTGCTAAGTGTTTGTTGGTGGAATGAACATTATCGATTTTATACTCATTTTCTTGTAATAGGTTCATATTTGTTTTCTTATGATTTGTAATTAATATTTTGATTGTTCATTCTGCAGAAAAGATGCTATGAAGCTGGTAATTTATGGATGGATTGGTCGATTACATCATGTCATTGTGCCCAGCTGCAGCAAAAGAATCGAGGTACCTTGTAGAGGCCAGTTGAAACTTGGGAAAGTCCTGTAGTGTGCCAACATTCACACTCCCACCATTTTCTTGTTTCTCTAATCCTTAAAGCTAGGATTAAGCTAGTACTGTGAGCATATTTGGAGTAACAACCGGAAACAATAGCTTCATAGCAATATTTCTTATGTTCCGGAATGGAATTTCATTGTATTTTTTTCAAACTTAGTTTATATTGTTGTAAGGATTAGTTAGTATCTGATCAAATTGGGTCTTTTAGTTGATCTACAATGGTATATGAAGGTGCAGAAATCTGCTGGAATTTTCGTCGGAATTTATTTATATTTTATTTGGAATTATCATCGAATTTTATTTTTTTCACCTGTAAATGGGTTTGCAACGTATATACGTGTTGCTCAAATCAGAGTAATATGTTGCCTAAATTATTGTAAACGTTGCACAAGTTAAAGAATCTGTTGCTCAAAAAACGTTGGTAAACTTGTTGACCAATTATACGTTGCACAAATTAATTTGCCCAACGGATTTTCGTGTTGCACACAAATTCGCTATGCCATATTTCCAACGGATATACGCGTTGGTGAACATCATTGCAAAGCTTATATCCGTCCGAAATAGGACGTTTTGGTGTAGTGATAGGTGGGATCGGCTTCATAACCGTTGTTCACAAGCTCCCAATCACTAATATCTACCAAACGACTTGGTTCCCTATCCCTCCAATGTGTTGGTTCTGGAACTGCATCATACACTACCTTCAACTTTGTAGAACTTGTCATGCACTCATCCAATTAAAGAACGTACCTTAAAGTAGAGGATGTCACGAAACTAGGTAATTGCTTATATCCAAGTTGCCGCATCACCCGTTGAGGACCAACCATAACGTATCCCTTTGGGTGGAACAACGGCCAATTGTAAAATGCAACGTTATTAAACCTCAAAAGTTGGCGGTTTTCTCTAGCCTCCCTGTAAGGGTCGAACACAACATCTTTGGTAGTCATCACGTCCAGAGCCAATCTCATATCTGTCAGTCGACGATGTTACCGGGCTTCGGAATATTGTTGAACTCGTATCTCTTGTCTCTAGGCTCCTCGGGGTCGTCAATGTGTTTGATCTTCAAGAAGGGCCAGTCCTTGAACAATGTTGGGAAGTGCTCATAAGCCCACACCTATACCAATATGGAATGATACATATAAGAATCAGTAAATTTTGTTTGTAAGTTCATGATAAGGGTACATTTGAACAATATACATAAGAACATAAGTTTAAAGACAAAATTACCTGGAGTAGAGTGAAATTCCCGACAAAGTGGTTTGTAACAGCCTTAGAGGCCCTTTTCATCTCCGTCATCAAATGTGCCATTACCACGGTGCCCCAAGGATAGCTAGAGACCTCTTCCAACGGATCCAAGAATTAAAGATGGTTTGCACTAACCCTGTTGCCACTAGTTTCAGGGAATACCTTAGTGCCCAAGATGAATAACAGGTACGCAGCGGCTGTATACCGAATTTGTGCCAGGTCCCATCCATCCTTCAAACTTCCTTCCTTTCTTTTTTCAAAGGTCTTCTTAAGCAACGTCAGCTTGATGGTCTTTGTCATACTATTCTTAGATACATAGAAGCTTTCCACAGAAGTTTTGTAGTCCCAACCCAATAGCTTGTTAGTCAGAGCGTGCAACTTCGACCATTCTAGGTCCGGGAAGTTATCTCTTTCTGCAGCTGATTTGCCTGTAACACTCAAGCCTAGAATGTTCTGAGCATCATCAGGGATCAAGGTCATCTCCCCAAACGGGAACTGCATGGTATCAGTTTCACCATGATACCATTCAACGAAGCAATTGACTGTCACAGAATCAGGCTTCACATAATTTTCAACCAAAGCATATAGACCAGAATCCCTTACTATTGTTTGGACCTCTTCACATTCCTAAGAAAAATCCCAATTAGCCGAGGCTTGTTTTCGGCAAACACACACAACCTTCTTATGATCCTACGATTAGGAGATAATACAATTAAGAGATTTTACATAAATACACAACAATACATATGCAGAAGATAAGTAATTCTTACGTAGGTTTGATAGATAGTACGATCCCACGCGTCCTTGTAGCCAAATAGTATTTTCGTATCGGGAGCTTCACCCCAAATTCTACCACGAGGAAGATCAGGTATCATGTCATTAGTATGAGGAAACCTTTAACTTTAACTTTGTCTTTGCCCTTGCCTTGAGTCGGTCGTTGACTTGTCCCACCATCTTCCTATAAAACTTGGCTTTGGGTTGCTAATTGACTTGCATGAACCTCATTATCTTCCTCCCCACTTTCCTCTTCATCTTTCTCATCTTGCACAACTTCTCCAGTAGGTTCACGGATTACGAGTTTTCTACGGTCGTGAGCACTATCCCAAACTTCACCTCTTGTATCCGCCCCCAAAACACTTGTTGCGACCTTGATCTTTCCCTCGAGGAGGCAGAGAGTGAGGAGTACTAAGACCATCCTTCCTTCTTTTCTTAATGCCAGCATCTTTAGTTTTTCCTTTGTTAGCTTCCTTGGCTTTAGCCCTATAACAAAAGACACACGAAATGAATATAAGACAACTCACTTTCATTCCTAAGACCAGCATAGATTCAAGAAAAATAAACCATGTCGGGACCAAACACGACATAGTAATGTAGCAAATACGTCATGCCAGTACATCAATTCGGCAGTAACATTAACTATCGACAATACCGGTAATTCCTAGAATGTTCCTGGATACCAAAAGAGCACTACCGACACACATTTAAAAATTCAACTCCATGCCGTAACCAGGTACCGGCACAGAATGCAACCTAAAATCAATGCCGGTATAGGTAAAAAATTCCTAGGTTGTTCCTGTATATTTAAAGTGCACTACCGACATACTCGAATAAATGTAAACCAATGTCGTAACGCACCAGCATAATATTCAACCTAATTTCAGTGCCGGTACAGGAAATTCAGTTTGAGGTGATTTTAGCATCAGTACCGGCATTGGTCTCATACCAAATTCAACACCGTAACAGTCTACCAGCATTGACTTCATTCTAGATTGAATGCTGTAATTCAATACCGGCATTGTATTTATACTAAATTCAATGCCGGTACTCACTGAAACTCGACTGTTTGAGTTAGGGTTCGCGATTCTAACCTAAAGCCATTGCCTTAAATCGACTAAAACACTTATAAACTAGTTCAGAAGCACTTACCTTCTCACAGATTCCATGTTTACGAGAGGTTGATTTTTCGAGTTCTCTTGTTCTTCTTCCTCTTTCTCTTGAGCAATCAAAGCAAGCCTTTGTTCTAATTTTTGTTGAGCAATCGATTTAGACTTCGATTGTGAATTTTGTTTGTTTAGTGGAGGCATGGTTATGATTCGTGTAGGTTAATCGACGAAGAATTTTTTGAAGAACGATGAAGAAGAAGATGGAAGAATTTTTTTTCTTTCAAAACCTAACCCTAGTGTATGCCGGAACTGATTTGAGAATGGGGATAAATAATTTGCTTTTTGATTTTAAGTTTTAGTAGAAAGAGTATTATAGTCTTTTCATAATGTTTTTTAATTAACCAAAGGGTATTTTAATATTTTCATACCCAAAAATCACCCCTTAGCAGACACTATGGGTTGGGAAAAGTAATTTATATCTCCCAATTAGTTTCAATATCCCCAAATCGCGCGTTCCAAATATTTCCAGAAGAGCGACACATGATTCACGTTCATGTTTATCATCTTCACTCAAATTAGACGGAGTGTAAGTGAATGCGGATTGGTATTGACAAGTTTCTCAGACACATAGCAAAGTTGCATGAAAAGATCCAAAAGATTAGTAAATGAAGAACCCGATGCACGTGTAAAAGTGTAAATAAACGGCGATCATCCGCAAAAATTAATGAGGTACTTGACCGGCAGGCACAACTAGTTTAACATGGACAACAAGATTAGAAGCAGCTGCATGAGAAAGAATGCGACTGAAACTCTCCCTACATAACATGAACAAGAAATGTGAAACTTGTTTTGAGGCATACCAATTTTTTTTAAGGCATACTCAATGCTTACCCTAACTAGTATAGGTTGATAAGGGGTGTGTAAAGTTAGTTAAATTACTTACATAACCTTGATTGATACTTATTTTTTTATTTAATTTTTTAATCTTTTTTACAGATTAGGAGTTGCTACTCAAAAAGGTATTGGTGCTCAGCTTGTTGTTAGGATACCAACCAAAATTTTGTACGAACCTCTAATGGATCAATAAAATAATATTTCTTTTTATTACTTTTTAATTTTAAATTTTTTTCTTAATTTTTCTTCTTCTTTTCTTCTCTCTTTTTAACTCAAATCGACGCTAACCCGACTATGATTTTCATCGTCATCGACTAAATATATAGACTCTAATCGGTTTTCTAATTTGCAAATTAGTGAGAAAGAAGAAGAAAAAGTTGAAATCGAATTGAGTGAAGTTGGAGCAAGAATCAGATCCTCCCTGCAAGGAAATGTACAATAAAAAGTACGCACAAACCGATCTCTTTTGTTTGATTGATATATTAGGTTTAAACCGAAAAAAAGGTTTTATCACAGTTACAGAATGAAGTTTGGCTTACAATTGAAATGAATTATCAGCCGAACTACTCATTGTTCTTCACTCTGAAAGTGCTGATGAACAATTCGGCTGATAATTAAACACGAAAATGATAGCCGAACTTCACTTTATTAAGTTTGGTTGTCCTATTTTTTGCTCGAGTCAGCCGAACATAGGTTCGGCGGTTAAAGAGTGAAGTTCGGCAGTTAACGTATCAGCCGAACCTAAATATGTTTTATAAATTTTTAGGTTCGGCTGATAACTTGTCAGCCG
This sequence comes from Papaver somniferum, assembly GCF_003573695.1. Lineage (NCBI taxonomy): Eukaryota > Viridiplantae > Streptophyta > Magnoliopsida > Ranunculales > Papaveraceae > Papaver > Papaver somniferum. Next base: position 140,378,144 of record NC_039362.1, read on the forward strand.
AATCTAGGTCTAGGTTTTGTAATTACAGAAAAAGCTTATAAAAAAATTTAAAACTAAAAAAAATGTTAAAAAATATTAACATTTAAAACTAAAAAATATTAAAAAATTAAAACTAAAAAAGAGGTTATTGATCTTACTGCCTGGTGACTCTATTTTGTCCTTATTAAATACCTTCAAAACACGTTTCCTATTAAGCATCAAGGAGACGAAGGGGATTGTAGAAGTGCTAATATACTGCCTAAATCAGCTATATCCAATTTTTGGAACCCAAAAGTTCAAGCCTCAATGGCTGCGAACACACGGGTTGTTAGTGGATTCCCTCAAACACTTTTGTTGTTGTTGGTGGTGGATATTTAGCTCAACAAATATCTGTCTCATGTTTTGAGTATCAAACTAAGTCATATTCATTCAGCTTCAATTCTCACTACTAAATTTGAACATTTCTCTGTGAATTTTTTACTTCTGAACACGGAGCCGGCAATTGAGGGAATGGCATCTTAAATACGTGTTGATTCAGCATGGTGGTCCGGGTTGTTAGTGGATTCCCTCGAACACTTTTGTTGTTGTTGGTGGTGGATATTTAGCTCAACAAATATCTGTCTCAGTAATGCTCGATATTTGTTGAGATAATCTTAGTCCATTACCAATCCCAAAGATAAAATAATCATTATATTTTCTCCTGGAATTTTTTGCGGAATATATCTCGGCTAGTCTTTTAACTTTTGGTAAACTGAAAAAAAACTTCACAAAATTGGTTAAAAAGACCAAAATCAACAATTTCTGGGTGAAAAAGAGAATAATGCTCGGTTAACCGTGAGCTTTTCGGGATAAATATTTTGCGTCAAAGCATTTTTTTTTGTTACTTTTTTTCTTTTAGCGTTAGAGCTTATTGTTGAGATAAATTTAGTCCATCACCAATCCCAAAGATAAGATAATCATTATATTTTCTCCTGAAATTTCTTATACTCCCCTAGTCTAAACTTAACCTTTGGTAGAAAAAAAAAAAACTTAGTCATATAGATGAATGGGTTAGATTTTTTCTACAAGAGAAAACTGTGAAGAAGAATCTACAAGAATCTGACTGAAAAATCCAACTGGTAAGTAACCAACTCGTGATTAATTGACTTTGACCAACTCAATCTGTAATGGGGATTAAAAATTACACTGATGCTGCACACCGAGAATTCACGCACACTCACCATTCTGGGGACCCGCCAGAAAAAATAGGAATGGGTTTTTGTTTTTTAGTGGGCCCCACCATTTTTTGTGGTTGATCGAAGGGATGTGATGCTTCCCTGCTCCTGGATGGCCCTTCAAGTGAAAAAACATCGCCTCCAAACTTTAGCGTCAGAGGATATGACCTAATCGACCAAATTAAGTCTGCACTTGAGAGAGCTTGCCCTAGACTCGTGTCCTGTGCTGATATCATTGCCGTTGCCACTAGAGATGCCGTTGCTTTGGTACTTACAATACTGCAAGTTCTTTTCTTAACCATGTGTACAAATATTGAAGTAGCTATACGCACACCATGGGAGCCATGCAGAGAAAACATAGTTGACGCTTATCTGACATTGTTTTTTGTACCATGCAGGCTAGAGGGATGAATTACAGAGTACAAACAGGAAGGAGAGATGGTTTTTCTTCCCAAGCTAGAAATGTCAACCTCCCAGGCCCTTCAATTTCAGTCCCTTCATCCATAGCTTTCTTTGGCAGCAAAGGTTTCACTGCTAGAGATATGGTTCTTCTTATAGGTACTTTTTCAGTGCCTTACATACTTCTTTACGATTTGTTTAGCTTTACGTGTTGTTTAAAGTTATTCTGACTGCCATTTTCGTTTTATTAGGTGGAGGTCATACCGTAGGGATAACACATTGTTCGTTTATCCAAGACAGACTCTTCAATTTCAGAAACACTGGTAGACCCGATCCATCCATGAATCCCACTCTACGGAATCAACTGAGAGGAAGGTGTCCTCAAGGATCACCGTTCGACAACTTGATCAATCTAGATCAAACTCCTGGTAGTTCTTTAGTCATTGATAACGGTTCTTACAGGCAGGCAAGAGCCGGAAGAGCAATTTTTGAAATCGACCAATCCATGGCATCCCACCCTTCGACTAGTGGAATCGTTTTCTCCTTAGCAAACAATGGAGCAAGTTTCCAAACTCAATTTGGTGCAGCCATGATTAAAATGGGAGCTCTTCAAGTTCTTACTGGCAGGAGTGGAGAAATTCGAAGAACTTGTCGTCGCCGGAATTAGTGATCATCTTAATTTGATTGAAACCCAATTACGAGTGATTTGGTTAACACATGCGCGAGGATTTATTGTTTTATGTATTTTGTTTGGTTGTTTGAATGTTTAAATGTTTTGTCCTCTTCTCCAATTCATTTCGTATTGGAGGTTTTATTTCAAGTCTTGGTATGAATAAACTTATGGACCACATAAGTGCAAAAACAAAGTAGATGTTAATTCCCTGTGATCATCACGCCAAAGAAATGCCTTTCTTGACGAAAGTGCTACGGAGTCCCCATTTTACGATGAGTCATCTGAAATGTAAGATTCAGAATTATCCAATGGAAAAACGAAGCCGTTCCAATACAAAAGAGTAGGATTATCCAATGGAAAAACTGGAATTTTCCTAAACCTTCGTCAGTGATAACTGCGTTTGTTTACTCGGTTGCCATTTTCACAAAACAATGCCTTGTGAAAACTTGAATTTCCCTAAATCTCCACAGGTGATAATTGGTTTTGTTTGTCTCGTTTCACTAAAAATATTTAGGCAACCAAACGTCAAAAGAATTAATTAGAGAGCTTTTTTAGGGATTAATTTGTTACCAAACGTCATGGGAGATATTTTAGGAGTGAATCTTGGAAGTCAAAAGAATTAATTATGGAGGTTTTTCAGGAATTAATTTGTTACACACGTATTATCTTTTTTCAATTGGAACGTAACCAAATTAATTTCTTTGGTAAAAGGTTATTTATGTAATCAACTCCTATTTATAAATAAATATGAGTTCTATATATATATATATAGAAATTTAATGGTGGGTTTCGTATATAAATAAAAAGAGAAATAGGCTAGAGAAAAAATTTCCCTTTTCCTATTCCGTTGGGTTTTTGTTCTTTTGACCAGGTTATTAGAGATAGTCTTATGTTATCTAGATAAGCCTTTGAGGAATAATATTGTTAAAGGGTGTTCCTTTATATACTCCTAAAAACACTAACGATACCGTTTTATCTGCATACTCTCTAAGCTAATATTCCTACCCCATCAATAACATATTCTTTTGCATACCCCATATAAACCATCAATGTCTATTAGTTCTGAAAGATATAGACTTTGTATATTCTTACATACTTAAATTTTTCTTTTCGATATGTTTAGCTTTACATGTCGCCTAAAATTTTCCGGATCACGATTTTCCTCTGTATTTTATCAGGTGGAGGTCATACCGTAGGGATAGCACATTGTTTGTTTATCCAAGATAGACTTTTCAATTTCAGAAATACTGGTAGACCCGATCCATCTATGAATCCCACTTTACGTAATCATCTGAGAGGAAGGTCTCCCCAAGGATCACCGATCGACAACTTGATCAATCTAGATCAAACGCCTTGTAGTTCTTTAGTCGTTGATAATGGTTCTTATAGTCAGGCAAGAGCCGGGAGAGCAATTTTTTAAATCGACCAATCCATGGCATCTCATCCTTTGACTAGTGGAGTTGATTTTTTCCTTAGCGGAGCAAGTTTCCAAGCTCAATTTGGTGCAGCCATGATTAAAATGGGAGCTCTTCAAGGGAGCGGAGGAATTCGAAGAACTTGTGGTCGCCGGAATTAGTCATTGTAATTTGTAATGCACGAGGATTTGTTTATGTATTTCGATTGTTTATTTCTTGGCTTGTTTGTCTGTTTGCGTGTTCTCCTCTTCTTTAATTGATTTTGCATCGAGGGATTTATCTCGAGTGTGCTTATGAATAAACTGTGATTTTGTGTTGAAGTTATGTTCACCTTTGGTAGTAAATCTATTGTGATAATTTATTTCTTTTTGGCCTTAATTTGTGACTGAGTAACCCCTGTAGCCTAGAAATGTAAGGTCGTCCATGGAGAATTTGTCTACTTTGGTTATGGGTATCATGTGATCATGCACTTTTTAAGCAATTGTTAGTGCCTTATAACTTCATAAGACTGAAATTTCAAATGTTTAATGATCTCAACAATTTTTTTGGTTGCTTCCTTTCTTAGTCAGACTCATTAGTAAAATAGAACCCATTGGTAAAATAGAAGAGATACATATAGTCTTGTGATTTTTCATGTCTGAACTTATTTGTGAGAATAAAAGACTGTTGATATATTTCTAGTGGTTGAGGAGGAACCATACTCATTAATAGAATCCATAAACATGGTATTCTCAATTTCCGGTGATATGTCAATAGAGATAAAATAGTTGTTCATTTAGTCAGATCGCTACAAACATAGACTCTTAGATCTTAACGATCTTTTCTAGATGTGCACGATAAGAACGTCACAGAATTTAAGGCAAGACACGATCCTAAGACGAAGCTCCGGCTTAAGTTCGAGAAAAAGTTCCATCTTAAGCAATGACAAAGCTCAGCCTCATCCAAAGACATAGCTTAGCCTTATCTCAAGGCAAACTGCAAACCTAACAAGAATCGTACCTAAAGAAATTTGGTGGGAATCCACATAAAAAACATGCTTCCTGTCTACAAAGAGAAACTAGAGAGTTCTCATCTGATGCCTCAACACCCGCTGTGTTGGGGAGAAAATGAAGAATAAAGGAAGACTTTGCGAGAAAAGAAGGGATATTGCATGGTTAACTATATATATATTCTCACATATATATATATATGTCATGACCAAGAAATTCTAGTGTAGAAACAACTTGTTTTCACAAGGAACCGGGCCTAGTAGTTTCTCGGTTAATCCCGAAACGAAGCTTCTCCCTGGTAGGAAAAGCATGGCTCGTGGTTTTATTACCACCCGGGGAATGAGACTCATCTTACACGATGATGATAAGAGACATTCGTCTATGAACCCAGAGATTAATGCCTTGCCTCTCTTCAATCTCTTCAAGTCTGTCACCGTTAACGTCTTCTCGGTGACCGCAACCATATCGTAGTCTGGGTTACAACTATAAGAGATCAAAAATACTTATGCAAAAGTAAAAATATAAAGATTCAAAGTCATATTGAGTTTCGTCGTAACAAGAGAAGGACTCGCCCATCACGTGACTACAGTAGTGTTGAAAATATGAGGGTACCAAATATACCGCCAACTTTTTCGTTCGGCAACACCTAATAAAATTGAAAGTAGACCAACTTAATGATCCTTGACAATATGTATATAGAGATTATATCTCTACCTCTTCTCAATCAATATATGTATGAGACAATGAGTCCGTGAACCTGATTATTAAGAAGAGTACTTGGACGATCGCAAAGATCAATATACAAGATCAATCTAGTTGTATCAAAATAATTCATTTAGAATTCTTCCAAGTAATTAAACTTGTTATCTATCTTTAAAGATACGAATTATACAAGAACGAGTCTCGTAATCAATCACAATTAGATGGACGTATCTACTTAGACTGAATATTTACAACTTGCGTAAATCCAATTATAAAGATAAAAAAATATAATGCAGAAAAGTAAAAACACAAGACACCAGAAATTTTGTTAACGAGGAAACCGCAACTGCAGGAAAATACCGGAAACTCATCCAGATTTGAACATCGATCTGTATTAACCTACTACAGGAACTAGCCTACTATCAGACTTCTGATTGGAATGTAGATGAGACCGAACCAAACCCTTCAAGCGATTCAGTTACAACTGCGCTCCTTACGTATATTGAACCTCGCAAGGTTCTACACACTTGATTCCCTTAGCTGATGTCCTTTACATCCTAAGAGTTGCTTCAGCTGCAGTGAATACTTTTGATACCAACCTTCCTCTAACAGATAAGCCTATTTTATTTCTGTTTAGTTCGAAATATCAAGGTGTGGAAATTTGTTTGCAATAGACAAGCTAGAAAACCTCACAAATCCGGAACTTACAACTCCCGGAGAAAAACCTATATTTTTAACCACCTCTCTGGAACAATCTTCAAAAGATCAATTATCAAATATATATCTTGAGGAATCCGATTTCTATGTATTTTGCCTGAAGCAGATTACAAAAACCTGTATAACAGAAAATCAAGATACACGAACTATCAAGGTAAAAAATAGTCGTACCCGGCTTCCCGAATCCCTGAAGTGAAGTCTTTTAGTCGTAAACCTAATATGTGTCTCATAGAAAACTTAGGTTCATAGAGGAAGACTATAGATCCACTAGGACACAAAATGTCAGGGATTAAATTTCGGATTGAAAGAGCATCTCTATTTATAGATTTTCAAAACTGAGGGTTTCTTAGAATTCAAACTAAGATAACTTGGGAACCAAGCAAACACTTTAGGTCTTGAATATACAATAGAACAATACACACAGTGGTCCGGTTCTGGTACCGTGTATAATGACTGTTTGGTTTGGAAAATATGCCATATGAACAATAAGTAATATGATGTTTATTAAAAGACTTAAAAGTTTAACCTCAGTGCACGCACATAAGTGTTTGAGTGATAAATGGAGTCTTAGAAGTGTTTGAGATATCCATAGCAATGGTAAACATATTTAAGAAAAAAAAGTCTTTGAGCATATGCTTAGTTTACTGGGACAATTGCTGAGATGGTTTTCCAACCATAAAACTAGTTTTACGAGTCAGGGAGTTACGGCTGTAATCGGGGTTTTCCAATCCTACTCGGCTTGGAACTCGGATGGGCACAATATGCGAACTGGGTTAACCAAACGTTCTGTGGTTTATGAACTAAGATGGACACGGTTTTCCAACCGGGTTCGCCAATATCTGAAATCAAATATTTATAGTTTCCCAATGAGTTTTCCAACCTACCCTGAGCAGAAATTCAAAAGTTCATAAAACTCTCTCTTATGATGTTTGAAACATTTTCGAACGATTTAAACCAATTGTATGGGCTATTTTCAATTGATCCACAAATTAATTCACAAAAAATAAATTGTTTCGAACTAATATTGTTAAGGACCTTTGAACATCTATGCTAGGATTATATTTCGATATTTTTAGAAAGAGATGCGACTCGAAATTTCTTCTTTTTAAGTTAAATATACAAGAAGTCATACGACATAGTCTCAATACTATTTGAATTCTAGAAGTCATACAACATAGTCTCAATAGATAAAATAGCAAGACAGTGAGTAAAATAGATTGGTTCAGTCTTCACATACCTGATGCAAAAGTTCTTCAAATGTCTTCGTCGATCTTCATTCTTTGAGGGCGATGTATGATACTCAACTACCAAACTATAACCTAGTTTGAGACTAGGCTTAGTATACTAGAAATCGAGAAATATTTTTGATCATGTAACATTGACAACGACCTTGAGATAGCAAAACTTGTGGGTTCAACCGAGTATTTCTATAACAAGGGTATACAAACCCATACGATGGTTTTCTGCTAAGCTCAGACAAGACTCCTGTCAAGCCATACCAGGAAAAGGCTGAATAAGACAAGAAGGAAGCCTCAAATTAAAAACTTTGTCAATTTTTTATAATTGTGGATGGCTTTACAACTAGCCTCATAAACAATCCATAAAAGACTCTACAACGTCACCCCGAGTCTTTGGCACATACAAGGTTAAAACGTATAAGTGCAAGACATGTCTGAGGCTTCAGGGTTCAGCCTCAGACAAGCGCAAGACATGTCTGAGGCTTCCCACTACTCCACACGTATGGTGAGGCAGGATAAAGTTTGCATTGGATCAAAAGTAGTTTGGAGCCTCTTTTCTACTTAGACGTGTCTCACACTTTAGACTACTAATTAAATTGACAAACTAGAACTAGTACATAGATAGATAATTAGACGATGCACCCTTGACAAAGAAAATCATTTTTCTATCACATGTTGAAATGACTTGGTGTTCCGGTACACAGTGTAACAGATATAGTCGAAACGCTAGAATATAACACATCGGAAAAATCTGGGGATTTGCATAGTAAGCTAGGATCTGCATCAAGTACAAACTCATTCTAGTGTTCTTCCTCTACTAGGTATATACGAGCAAGGTCTGACACATACCCGAATCACCCTAGGGTTTCCCATATGTACAAGGACGTTTACCGGGTCACTACCGAACTAAAGTTTTCTCAACCTTAATTTTTTCTAGTGCGACATAACTCTCGCGTGAATCTAATGAAGACTAACCACAAGTCTCAACCATAGCTGGAATGTTCAAAAACTCGGTGTTCCGGTATACAGTCTAAGAGATATAATCGACACGCTAGAATACAACACGTCGAAAAAATCTCGGGATTTTTAATTGAAAAAGCGGGGGTCTAACAACCATACCCAATATTTCGTTTAGCAATCTATATGGAAAAACTCCAATTTACTTTCAAGAGAATCAACTAGACAGCCAGACTCAATCTTTAGAAAAATATATCAAAGAGTTATATCTCAATTTCTCAATTCAATCCGCAATCAAACAAATAGGAATTTGCGAGCCCGATTGAATAAGAGAAATAACTTCGACGGTATCACAAACCGATATCCAAGTGTCAATCAATTCAATCAACAACCCAAAGTACGAATTCAAGAACTGATTGAACTATACGCACAACTTGTGATATTTCAATTAGATAAACAAATATAACGCAGAAAAGAAATACCATAGACACCAGAAATTTTGTTAACGAGGAAACCGTAAATGCAGAAAAACCCCGGGACCTAGTCCATCTTTGAACACCACGCTGTATTAAGCCGTTACAGACACTATCCTACTACCAATGAACTTCGGAATGGAATGTAGTTGATCTCTAACCAATCTCACACTGATCAAGGTACAGTTGCGTTCCTTACGTCTCTGAACCCCAGCCGGACTCTACGCACTTGATTCCATTAGTTGATCTTACCCACAACTTTCTACGACCCAAAATCAAAGACTTAATAAACAAATCTGTCTCACACAAAAAATTCTATTGATACAGATAAATCTGTCACCCACAGAAATAACTATGAGTTTTGTTCCGTCTTATGATAAATCAAGGTGCACAAGAACCAATTGATAAACCAGACTTATATTCCCGAAGAGCAACCAAGTATTATCAATCACCTCACAATAATCTTAATCGTATGGAAGCGAAACAAGATATTGTGGAATCACAAACGATGAGACGAAGATGTTTGTGACTTCTTTTAATATTACCTATCGGAGATAAATATCAAGCAAATCTTAGAAAAGATAATACTCAATCACGATAGTATAACGTAAGATCAGAATGCGCAACTACAGTGAAAATAGTTGGGTCTGGCTTCACAATCCCAATGAAGTATTTAAGTCGTTAACCTACAGGGTTTTGGAATAAACCTAAGGTTAAAAGAGAATCGACTCTAGTCGCAACTAGTATCACACAGGAGGTGTGGGGATTAGGTTTCCCAGTTGCTAGAGTTCTCTATTATATAGTCTTCAAATCAGGGTTTGATAGCTTTGGAATAAAGAAATCAATATTCACCGTTAGATGAAAAACTGATTAGATTCAAGCTAATATCTTTCAACTGTTAGATCGAACTTATCTTGTTACACACAAATGAAATGTACCTTCATTTAGATATGGGTAACCGTAACTAAACGTTTACACTAGTGTTTGTGGGTGAAAACTGTTTCTGCTGATTTTGGTAATTTTGGGTGTGTGGATGAGAAACGAATCTAAACTCTAAAAAATGCACTCCACGGGAGTACTTTTGATTCGAGAGATCAATCTGTACAATCCTGGCCTAAACCAAGAAATGGCCGTTCCAGGCTTGCTTCGGTCACAAAGTGAAGGAGAAGGGTTGGTCTTAGGGAGGGAAGCGAAGAGAGTGTTGAGACCAGAATAGTTGATTCTGAAGGTATGGTTGTCTATGACTTGTATCGGAAAGTAGATACTGTGTTGTAAAGCTACCAGGTGATTTCCAGATACTGTGTTGTTGCCGACCCAAACTTGTTGTTTGGTGAAGATAAGTGAAGCCTATTTATACAAGTCATATTGAAACATATCCTGGTCTCGTAGGAAGTGGAAATGATTGAGCAGTGGAAGAAAATAGTAACGTGTAACTGTCAGACGTTATGCTTCCATGATGAAGAAAGTGAATTCGTTTACACCATTACTTTTCACCACCACTAATTATCCCGCTTCATGAAACTTTCTTATAACGGGCGCATTGCACGTTGCACGCTGTAAACCGCCTAACAATTACCCTGATGAGCATCCCCCATTTTGTGACATGTTTAATGTCTCGAGTGTTTTCGTGGAAAACATGTAGCACTTCGCTACGTGTGGAAATTCAAAGTCAAGGGACTTACCGTAGGAAAATAACATGTACTGCTATTAGGATCGTTTTGGATGGTCGCCTAAAACTTGCTACAGGTTTGTCAGTTCGGTGGAGAACTTCGATGGCTGAGATCGCATCTCATTAAGGAGGGTAGCCGTTGATTATGGCTACCTTGTGTTGGCGCCTGATAATGGCGCGGTGGTGTTTTGGTATACGTCAGTGGCAATGTGCATGGCTCGTGCATGCTAGTGTCACCTTGATGCAAGTGGCGCCTGGCGTAGCCATGGCCACTAGATTTAGGCAGTTGGTCGCCTGAAACTCACCACAGGTCTGTCAGTTTGGTGGCGAGCTTGGATGGAAGAGATTGCATCTCCTAAGGAAGGATGGCCATTGATTATGGCCGCATCTTGTTGTATAGCGGAATGGCGCCATTGGCATAGAAGCATGCTAGTGGTATGCCAATGGCGTAGCCGTGGCATGGCGGTGTGCTAGTAGCCATGGCATAGCAGTGCGTCACTAGCCGTGGCATAACTGTGTGCCAGTAGTCGTGGCATAACAGTGTTCTAGTAGACGTGGCATAGCGGTGTTCCAGTAGCCGTGGCATAACAGCATGCCAGTGGCGTTGTGGCATGGCCACGCTTGTGGTGTTGTAGCACGACCAAAGCTAAGATTTGGATTTGTGGCCAAAGTTAGCGCTTGGTGGCATGGCCAATACTAGGGTTTGGCGCCATGGCCAATTCTAGGTTTTGGCGCCGTGGTGTTGGACCCACATGTGGCGTGGAAACATTGGCCATGTTGCCACATCAATCCCATTGCTCTGGGAAACTTTATTTGGATTTGGTAGCAACTTACCCAAATTAAGGTTTGGCATGTTGAAACCCTAATTAGTACGTGTGGCATGCGGCCGTGGCATGACGATACTTTTGTGAGAATGGCGTCATGGCTATGCTAAAGGAACTATGGAAAGACCGTAGTGTGGAAACGGCCACAAGAGTAGGGATTGCCGTGTGGTGGCTATTTATGGAAGGTTGCCACGAAGTGGCATGTTACCGCGGCAGAGTGGCGTGTTGGCATGTTACCGTGGTAGAGTGGCATGTTGGCATGTTAATGCGGTAGAGTGGCATGTTGGCATGTAGATCAATATATTGTCGTGGCAGGGCGCGTTTGGATTTCCAGTTAGTATGGTGGCGCGGCATGGTGCGTTTGTCCTTTAATGTATGGTGGAAAGTTTAGAGCAACTTGATTGGCCACGAAAAGGGGGCCAGCCAAACATAAGGCGTGGATATACTTCTGGAGAGAGAGTGGCGGCTCTAGAGCGACCCGATTGGTCGATGGGAAGTGGGGACGGCAAGCATGGGACCAGCCACAACTTATGTGCGCGTGGAGAGTTTAAAGCGACCTGATTGATCGAGGGAAATATGGTCGGATTAGGATGGGGTGTGGCCAATGGAAAGTGGCGCCAGCTGGCCTAAAGCATGGCCACGCCTCCCTTTGCTGATGCGACTCCCTGTTTTTCTGATTCTGGGCGAGGTTTTGCACCTGCTAATCTATGGCGGATTAATTACCTAGTTTTCCTAGGCTTAATTTTGACAAGCAAGGTCTGGTATACTGTGCGAGGCGCGAAACCCTAACTTATGCAAGTTAGTCAGGACAATTGATTGAATTCTATGTGTTGACACAATGTTCTTTTAAGTTCATTGTCAGAGAGCAGCATGCTTTTCTGATTTAATACCTTATGCAAAGATCTTATCCTTGATATTTGGAGATTCGTGCTACTCTGCTGCGAGTGAACACAAATCGTCATGCCATATCAACATTAAGGATTCAGCTGGAGAACATAGCATAAAAGGCATTCAAAGGAACTTAACTATAGGCAAGGCGCCGAAATTTACAGGACATCTGGGACGGTTTCTACATTCGTCAGTCTGGGTAAATCTTATGTAGATATATTGAACGACTCAATAAATATGTCAGTGGAGAGGTTAGCACTCACAACACTGTTTCCTTGCAGAGCGACGTCACATCAGATGCAAGTTTTTACGATTTTAACCCTAAGCTAAAAACCACTATCAACAACTAGGTTGGATCAACAATAGTTAATCGAAGTTATCCATATGAACACCTTCATATCAAACTTATTAATCTTAACCACAACTAGTTCAAACGAATCAAATGAAACTAGTTATAGAGTTGTTCAATTGCTATATTCTCAGAGAAGTATACAAGAACACAATTGAAACAAAATCGATTTGATTCACTCGAATCAATTTATGAACATTATAGCCACGGTTTACAAAAGATTGCATTCCTTATTATATAAATGTATTATTTCATGACACAACTGATTCTTGAACACAACCCACTCAAATATGCAAACGGGTATGCATACTTAAGTAGCCGGACTTGGACTGTGTCCGACAGTGTGCGAATGGGTACGCATACTATTACACATCCAAAACATCAGTTGAAATCAGTACGCGTACGGGTATGCATACAATAGTTCCCGGACTTCAACTGAGTTCGCCAGTACGGGTACGCATACTCTAGCTCCCGGAATTCACCTGACCTCGCCAGTACGCGTACTATACCGTTCTTGGATCAACATATATGCAAGTACACATACTATGTCTATAATTCAAATATGTTTAAGTGTTCTAAACTCTATTTCAATCATTGAAACATTCTTAGAGGGGGACAATAGTTGTTACAGACAAACTATTAGCATCAAAGCAATTTTTTCAAGTTATTGAAATAATCAATACGAAACGTTCCAAGTCAACATCAAATGACTGTCTCATACAAATCATATAAGATGTTACCAGACGATTTTCACATGATCATCTTTTGACTTTCGTCAATAATATAAGATGAACTTGGTTGAAGCGAAAACTTACCAACACATATTTCGAGAAATATGTAAGCGAGTTAAACTCAGCTCGAAATATCAAATGTGTTATAATCGAATACTATATAGCTATATGACTTTTGTCTCGATATATGAGATAGAGTAGAAATAGACTTTCCGAGTGATAGATGATTTTCAGTCTCCACATACCTTTTGTTGATGAAGTTCCACAAGCTCTCCTTAGTAGTTCTTCGTCTTCAATTGATGAACTCCGTGAAGTCTAAAGCTCAACTACACAATCTATCCCAGTCCGAGACATAGCTATAAGTAAATTAGAAATCAATACTTATAGTTTTGATCACTAAACTTGACAAACAAGCTTGAGATAGTAACGCTTGCGAGTTTGACCGAGCAGTGCTCTAACGATCTCCTCATTTGTCAATTTTAGTGATAAAACTATAAATACATATGGATTACAAAATAAATAAACTTTGTAGATTCTCATCCAAATGCTTGATCTCCTTGGTTCTTCAACATTACTCGAAATCTTCGTCACTTCCAAGTACTACAGTGATTCTGAACGTGTTCAACTCAGTATCATAGTTGTTGAATATCCGTAGCCATAACAATGAGAAAATAGTTGCTCTCAATCATTGTTATACAGTGTCATAGTATTATTACACAACATCAAAATTCAATTGTATCAAAACTTTGACAACAATATTATGGTGATATGTATCACTCCCCCTTAGTCAATACTTCATCTCACAGTGAAAACTACTCCTCCTTACATAATGATCCATAAACCATATGTATTTTTACTGTGAACTATACATTAATTTTCCCCATTTTTGTCAATATAAATTGGTAAAGGTACGAAAACCATGCCAACCACATTAAGGCATGCCAACCATGCCAGCCGCACCACTGTGCCAATGGAAAACCATGTCAGCCACATCTCCGCGCCAAGGCATGCCAACCATTCCAGCCGCACCACTGTGACAATGGCAAACCATGCCAGCCACATCTCCTGCCAAGGCATTCCAACCATGCCAGCCGCACCACTGTGCCAATGGCAAACCATGCCAGCCTCATCTCCGCGCCAAGGCATGCCAACCATTCCAGCCGCACCACTATGCCAATGGCAAACCATGCTATCCGCACCATGCGCCAATGCCATGCCAAACCCTTGGACCCACCATGCCAATCCAACCGCACCTTACCTTGGCCCCAACCATGCTAGCCGCACCATGCGCCAAACCCTTGGCCCTACCATGCCAAGCCAACCGCACCTTGCCTTGGCCCCACCATGCCAAGCCGTCCGTCCCAAACCCTTGGACCCACTATTCCAAGCCATCCGTGCCATTTTCCTTGGCCCCACCATGCTGGCCTTCCCAATGCGGCTATCAAAACGAAGGCGTGCGACGATCAACGACCACACTTCCATCCTAGATGCAAATCCTAGCCGTCCAAGGTCTCCAAACAACGAATGGTAAACTTTGGCCCAAAACCCTAGTTTTGGCCACGCCAAACCGCGCCAAGGCATGCCATGCCACATGTTCCAATGGCATGCCAACCACCTTGCCACGCCATACCATGTCGGCATTCACTTTGCGGCTACCAAAACAAAGGTGTGCGACGATCAACGACCACCCTTCCATCCTAGATGCAAATCCTAGCCGTCCAAGGTCGCCAAACAACGCATGGTAACCTTTGGGTTTTGGCCACGCCAAACCGCGCCAAGGCATGCCATGCCACATGTGCCAATGACATGCTAACCACATTGTCGCGCCATACCATGCCGGCCTTCCCTACGCGGCTACCAAATCAAAGGCGTGCGACGATCAACGGCCACCCTTCCATCCTAGATGCAAATCTTAGCCGTCCAAGGTCGCCAAACCACGCATGGTAACCTTTGGCCCAAAACTCTACTTTTGGCCACGCCAAACCGCGCCAAAGCATGCCATGCCACCACATGTGCCAATTGCATGCCAACCACCTTGCCGCGCCATACCATTCCGGCCTTCCCTATGCGGCTACCAAAACGAAGGTGTGTGACGATCAACGACCATTTTAGATGCGAATCCTAGCCATCCAAGGTTGCCAAACAACGCATGGTAACCTTTGGCCCAAAACCCTAGTTTTGTCCATGCCATACCGGCCTTCCCTATGCGTCTACCAAAACGAAGGCCTGCAAAAATCAACGGCCACTTTTTCATCTAAGGTGCGGATCTTAGCCGTCCAAGGTTACCAGCTAGGTTGGTCGCGCCTAAACAAAGCCAAAACCCTAACTTTTGGCCGCGCCTAAACTAGGACATATTATAGCCATACTGATCATGTTGTCATGCCACTGGTTACCAAACGAAGGGTTGCAATAATCAACGATCCGGCAAGTTTCCGAAGCTCAACTTGCCAGAAAACAACAATGTGATACATGTTTTCCACGAAAACACTCGAGACATCAACGCATGTCACAAACTGGGGGTGCTCGTTGGGTATTGGGTTGGCAGTTTACAATCTGCGGCGTACACTACGCCCGTTATAAGAAAGTGTCATAAGGATGAGGCGGTTAGTAAATACAGGAAGTAATGGTGAAACGCTTTCTTTTATGGAACATTAATTCCAAGTGTTACCGGTTACCCATTTTCCATTTCTTAATGAGACCAGAGTACGTTTCAGTTCGACTTGTATAAATAGGCATTACCTATTTCCACTGAAAACAAGTTTTTTGTCAGGAGGATACAACACTCAGAAATCACCTGTTAGCTTTCCCATCTGTTAGCTTACGATTTCTGATACAAGTCAAAATAACTACTCTTCCAGAATCAAATATTCTGGTCTCAACACTCTCTTCGCTTCCCTCTCCAAACCAACCCTTCTCCTCCACTTTGTGACCGAAGTAAGTCTCGAACGGCCATTTCTTGGTTTAGGACGGACTTGTACAGATTGATCTCTCGAACCTAAAGTACTCCCTTGCAGTACATTGTTTAGGGTTTAGACTTGTTTCTCACCCACATCACACGAAATTACCAAAACCAGCAAAAACCATTTTCACCCTCAAACAATTGGCGACCACAGTGGGAGATCAATCTCTTGATTGCAATATCGATTTCTAAATTTCCGATATCACCTTTCACTTCTAACTCCAACATGGTGGAACTCAGATCCGGATCAGCTGTCGAGAACACCAACGCAGAATCTGTCCCTGGTGTTAACGCTACTTCCAACAGCATCACTACGACACCTACTGACCCCAGTAACACCGAAAGCACTCCTTCAGGTGTAACACCGCCGATCACTAGGGCCATATCCGCTGCCGCCTCTAATGTCCCTGCGCAACTTGCTAATCCTAGCAGTACTGGAAGCGCTCCTTTAGGCATTACGCCACCAGTCACCAGGGCCAGAGCTGCCGCTGCCGCTACAGCTCCTAACGCTTCATCAAACATGGCACCTCCAACCGCCATTAAGACTCCAACTACCCCACCAACAGAATGAGAAACCGGAGGAACTAGAGGAAGCCGACCATATATCACCATCGCTGATTTGATGTAACGGCAGGAGGTTCTCGCTAGAGCCCAGACGGATATGGTTTCGACACAGAAAGAAGTACTCGTCTTTCTCAAAGCCCTGATAAAACGGCTGCCGCGTGAGTCACGCCCTCTAGAGCCGATTAGAAACGCCTCCAACACCCTCGACGCTAGCACCTTGGCGGAACGCGTCTCCGCGGATGAGGAGATTCGTGCCAGAACCCCATTTGAAAGAACTGAGACATCCAATTTTGTCACACGAGAGGATCTGGAATAACTTCTCCGGAATTGAATCAAGAATGATGAAATAAACATGCATCAGCATCAACCTCCTTACCCACCTGAAATACAAAGAATTCCTCTTCCAAGAGGATACTCCTCTCCTCAATTCACCCTGTAGGATGGCGCCGAAAATGCACGTGAGCATGTCTCTCGCTTCTTGGAGTCCCTAGGAGATCATGAATACAATCAGATTCTTCATCTGAGGAAGTTTTTGAAATCGCTTACCGGAAGAGCGTACACATGGTACAACAACATCGTTCCAAACAGCATCCCCAACTGGGGTGGCATGGTTACCGCATTTTACAAGAAGTACTTCTTTGTGTCTGAACAATTTACCTTCTCGGACCTAGGAAGGATGTACCAACGGGACAACGAACATCCAAATGATTTTGTTAAGAGATTCATGGTTTAAGCACTAGACTGTCATGACCCAAACGTGACCGAGGAAAAATTGTTGAATACATGCCTCAATGGTATGGATCCCATTTACCGCGCCTTGCTAGAGAACCTGCGTTTCCATACACTCTCTGAGTTCCATGAGGCTGCCAGGCGATCAGCAACGACAGCACCAGAATTATTAGAAAGATCTAGGCCAACCAGAGTCGAAGACGTACGTGAAACTCGCGGGAATAGACGTCTCATCAACAAACAGTACAATGCTGGTCCCTCCTCGGTGAGCGTAGTAAACGAAGGAGGAAAAAGGAAGTCCCCATCTGCATACCAGCGGCCTAAACGCGAAGCACCAACACGATGAGCAACTCCGCCTCGGAAGGCCGCCGCCAAATCTCTCATGCGTCATCACGAAGCTGAAGGAAATACCCTGGATTTCCCGTTTCCCATTGAGGAGGTGATCTATCTCTTAGAACCATGGATTCAAGATGATGTTATCAGACTACCATCTCCCAGACGCCCACCGACTATGGCCAAGATGGAAAACCCCAAATACTGCCACTACCACAGATTTGTTCACCACCCAACCAGTGATTGCAACAGATTGAATCATATCTTCAAAGAAAAGATAGAAGCAGGGGAACTTCAACTAGGAAACGAGGGAGTACATCGAGACCCACTTCCGGTGAGTAATTGTGGAGTCTCTGGGGAATCCGTGCACAAGACTGTGCGATCCATGATGTAGCACGTATGCGAAATTCTATACCTTTCCAAGGTGCAGCACCAAGATATGTTCACGTCTCTCAATCGTGTCGTGTCGGGCAAACGGCTTTTTCCCTCCACGGAAGCCACGCCAAGAGCCCAAGCTCTCTTAGCGAGCGAAATCGAAAAGGACAACTGGGGACTGCTGACCACGTCCTATTTAAGAGGTATTGAATTCGAAAACACGCTAATCGACACGGCCTCTGACTTCAACATTGTTACTTTCAAGACTCTGAAAGCTTCGGGATTGATGAAACAAGAGGCTACCCATTCCCCATCCGTGATTAAGAACCCGGGAGGGGAATCCTTGAACGCGCACGACTACATTAACCTCGAGATCAAGATGAGAGACGCTATAACGCATAGAAAATTCCACATTGTCAAAGAACTGGGTTACGACATGATATTTGGGTACTTGTGGGTACTCGACAACAAGGAGAAATTGAGAATCCCCTCTACCGATGTCAACGCCCGAAAGAATCTCCAACAAACTGTCCCACTTGCATTCGCATCAGCGAGTTACCTATAGAACTCGGACACCTGGAGATGACCTGTTGGCGCTAACTCATAGATTCCAAACGCAAGTAAGTTTGGTCGAACGATCTTCTCTACAACCAATCATTTCTTCCCCTACTCCGTCATCGGGACTGAGCGCGATTACTGGCGCGGACGTTGTCAAGAGATGTGAGTGGGGCGCTGGGCCATTCAAATGCTTTGCAGAGAATTTGGAAGCTGCCATCGAAACTGACGACACTGAGATTAAAACGGTTACACAACACCCGAAATCGTTTCAAATCGGAGATATGGTGGTCAAAGTGAACTCGTTTCAAGTTGGGAAGATGACGTTAAAGATAGCTGTTCGGACCGATTCATCCAAGGAAAAAGAATACGAGCCATATCTGGTGGCAGACGTACTTTTGGGAGGTTACTGCAAGCTCATGAACACAGACAAGCTGGGATGTGTGGTAGTTCACTCGCGATGGCTCAAGCTTTTCAATCCCTAAAACCATGTACTACCCTCTTCCAGCACTCTCCCTTTAGTATTTCTTCAGCATTTTCTCCTCCCGCTTGATATCTGTATTTCCCCAAGATGAATACACCGTTTGTATTCTTCTTTAGGGTTTTGTTTTTATTCAAAAGGCATACATTTCTTTCCGAATGATTTTTCCAAATCTCAGAAAAATATACCAAACAAATCCCAAATCATTGAGAAGCCATTAATCATCGAATCACAACCAGAAACACCAACCCATTCTAAGGGAAGGCTTCGGTCTTTCAAAAAAAAAAAGAATCATGAGAAGTTTTATTCGAAGACAGAAACCGCAAGCGGGATGCTAATTATAGAAACCGTAACTTCACCGCGAATACAAGGAAGGTAAAAAAAAACAAGTCTGCAAAATATCAGGACAACTAAGCGACAAATAGAAACAATGAAGAAAAGGAAGCTAGTCATAGAAAGCTAATGTGTGAATTTCCAATGCCTCTGTCAGATCTTTTTTTTTTCTTTTCTTTCAAACACTTTCCCTAACAATCTTTCGGGCAGCAAAGGTTCCATCCGGAAGCCACATCAGCAATAGCAGCCTCAACATCCCACCCGGAAGTCGTCTCAGCAGCAACATCATCCGTCTTTTTACCGACATCCGCCTCGGCAACCAACCCAGCATATGCCATCACGACTTCTCCAATGCCACCGACAACAGTTTCGCCGTCTTCTCCGAAAGTTGTTTCAGTTTCATCAACCGCAACATCATCATCTTCCTCGGAAGTCTTCTCAGTGACCTTTCGAGGATAATTTCCTGATTCACCAGAATCAAGGGTTATGACACCGTCCTTGACAGGGGAGCTACGTTGATTTTCCTCTAAAAGTTTCACAAGCTCGGTCTTCCTCCGTTTCAACTGAGAAGCAAATTGTCCCTCCCTAACAGTGGGCCGTGAAGAGGTTTTGTTGCACCAAATCCTCCGAACGCACTGGGATGCTTCGCCTCCTTCCCGTTCTTTCTCCAAAGGTATGTCCCGAATGATTTCGCCAGCTTCACGAAACAGAGATTCAATTCTATTCAACGCCTCCCCATGAGAAGAAGACTTGTTTTCGTCGATTCCAAAGTTTCTCCCTGAAAAATTGGAGACATATCTGTCATTGGAAGATCCCATTATGCGCTACAAAACCAGAATAGAGGATAGACACGATTTCAGCATGACCTCTGCAAATGAAGGATTCAAGATCATCTCTTATAACCAGCAGAGATGAAGCCCCAAAAAGGAAAGCCTCCTACCATCCGCGAATTGAGGCGTGATATCAGATTCTAATGAAACCGTTTTCTACTAGCGAACATAAGGGAATGCCTGTCCACGTGAGGTAAATTAGGGTTTGGTGAGAAACGTGGAAGTACATGTTTAAGACACGCTTTCCCGCATTGTTACTTCTCTGACGCTAGCACCGAGACTTGAAAAAAAAAACCCGACAAGGTGACATGAAGAGAAGGAATAACGCCCCCTTTCTACGGGCATAACACTTGCGTGTTTTGAATAAGGAAAGAACTTCCTATGTGAGTCACATAAAGAAAAGAGACAACCATGCCCGCAAAGACAAGCCACTACTGGGCCAAGCCGTCCGCGCATGCTTTGCCTCACCAAACCGTGTCATTCCTTACACCACCGTCCACGCCATGCTTGCCTCTCCAAACCGCGTCATTCCTTCACCATCGTGCCGCGCCATGACTTGCCGCGCCAAAACCAACAAACTCGCCAAGCCAGCGCCACGATGTTCCCTAACCCAACCAAGGTGATGCATGGCCAGACTAAGCCGACGATTTTCATCTCACCGCTCCACGGTCTGTACCACCAGTACAATTTATGCAAGGCCGCCAACACGGGAAGCACAAGCTCTCTTTACCTCTCGAAAAAGGTTAGTCGGACCCTCCTGACCATCTTTTCACGACTTGTTGTTTCGATTTTTGTCCTAGTCTGTCACCATCTTATGCTTACCTCGCAAAGATGCTCCCGTGCTGATTTAAGCAGGAGACTTAATGTTGATGGTGGTTTTTAGCTTAGGGTTAAAATCATAAAACCGCACATCTGACATGACGTTACTATGACCATTAGCACATTTATTGAACCGATCAGCATGCCAACGTAAGAATTACCAGGGTACCTTTTTTTATGTGTCATGTTCCACAACAGAACCCTTAACATTGACCGACATCATCTATGCCAAACCCTAATTCTCATGCTATTGTGCCAAGGCATGCCAGCCGCACCACTTTGCCAATGACAAACCATGCCAGCCACATCTCCGCGCCAAGGCATGCCAGCCGCACCGCTGTGCCAATGGAAAACCATGCCAGCCACATCTTCGCGCCAAGGCATGCCAACCATGCCAGCCGCACCGCTGTGCCAATCGAAAACCATGCCAGCCACATCTCGGCGCTAAGGCATGCCAACCATGCCAGCCGCACCGCTGTGCCAATGGAAAACCATGCCAGCCACATCTCCGCGCCAAGGCATGCCAACCATTCCAGCCGCACCACTGTGACAATGGCAAACCATGCCAGCCACATCTCCGCGCCAAGGCATGCCAACCATGCCAGCCGCACCACTTTGTCAATGGAAAATCATGCCATCCATATCTCCGCTCCAAGGAATGCCAACCATGCCAGCCGCACCACTATGCCAATGGCAAACCATGCCAGACACATCTCCGCGCCAAGGCATGCCAACCATGCCAGCCACACCACTGTGCCAATGGAAAACCATGCTAGTCGCACCATGCACCAATGGCATGACAAACCCTTGGACCCACCATGCCAAGCCAACCGCAGCTTACCTTGGCCCCAACCATGCTAGCAGCACCATGCGCCAGTGGCATGCCAAACCCTTGGCCCCACCATGACAAGCCGTCCGTGCCAAACCCTTGGCCCCACTATGCCAAGCCATCCACACCATTTGCCTTGGCCCCACCATGCTGGCCTTCCCTATGAGGCTACCAAAACGAAGTCGTCCGACGATCAACGACCACCCTTCCATCCTAGATGCAAATCCTAGCCGTCCAAGGTCGCCAAACAACGCATGGTAACCTTTGGCCTAAAACCCTAATTTTGGCCACGCCAAACCGCGCCAAGGCATGCCATGCCACATGTGCCAATGGCATGCCAACCACCTTGCCGCGCCATACCATGCAGGCCTTCCCTATGCGGCTACCAAAACAAAGGCGTGCGACGATCAACGGCCACTCTTCCATCCTAGATGCAAATCCTATACGTCCAAGGTCGCCAAACAATGCATGGTAACCTTTGTCCCAAAACCCTAGTTTTGGCACGCCAAACCGCTCCAAGGCATGCAATGCCACATGTGCCAATGGCATGCTAACTACCTTGTCGCGCCATACCATGTAAGCCTCCCCTATGCGCGCTACCAAAACGAAGGCGTGCGACGATCAACGGCCACCCTTCCATCCTAGATGCAAATCCTAGCCGTCCAAGGTCGCCAAACCATGCATGGTAACCTTTGGCCCAAAACTCTAGTTTTGGCCACGCCAAACCGCGCCAAGGCATGCCATGCCACATGTGCCAATGGCATACCAACCACCTTACCGCGTCATACCATTCCGTCCTTCCCTATGCGGCTACCAAAAAAAAGACGTGCGACAATCAACGACCACACTTCCATCCTAGATGCGAATCCTAGCCGTCCAAGGTTGCCAAACAACGCATGGTAACCTTTGTCCCAAAACCCTAGTTTTGGCCATGCCATACCGGACTTCTCTATGCGGCTACCAAAACGAAGGTCTGCAACAATCAACAACCACTTTTTCGTCTAAGGTGCAGATCTTAGCCGTCCAAGGTTACCAGCTAACGCATGGCAACCTTTGGCGCTAGTTTGGTCGCGCCTAAACAAACCTATAACCCTAACTTTTGGCCGCGCCTAAACTAGGCCATATTAAAGCCATACTGATCATGCTTTCGTGCCACTGGCTACCTAACGAAGGGTTGCAATAATCGACGGCTACCTTTCCTCTTAAGATACAAAATCTCGACCGTCGAAGGTCACCACCGAGCCGGCAAGTCTCCCAAGCTCAACTTGCTAGACAACAACAACGTGCTACATGTTTTCCACGAAAACACTCGAGACATCAAACGCATGTCACAAACTGGGGGATGCTCATTGGGTATTGGTTTAGCGGTTTACAGCGTGCGACGTACACTACACCTGTTATAAGAAAGTGTCATAAGGATGAGGCGGTTAGTAAATACAGGGAGTAATGATGAAATGGTTTCTTTTATGGAACATCAATTCCAGGCGTTACCGGTTATCACCTCCTCTCATTTACTCACCCGTTTTCCATTTCTTAATGAGTCCAGAGTACGTTTCACTTCGACTTGTATAAATAGGCATTACCTATTTCCACCGAAAACAAGTTTTTGGTCAGGAGGATACAACACTCAGAAATCACCTGTTAACTTTCCCATCTGTTAGCTTACGCTTTCTGATACAAGTCAAAATAACTACTCTTCCAGAATCAACTATTCTGGTCTCAACACTCTCTTCGCTTCCCTCCCCAAAACCAACCCTTTTCCTCCACTTTATGACCGAAACAAGTCTGGAACGACCATTTCTTGGTTTAGGCCGGACTTGTACAGATTGATCTCTCGAACCTAAAGTACTCCCTTGCAGTACATTGTTTAGGGTTTAGAATTTTTTTCTCACCCACATCACACGAAATTACCGAAACCAGCAGAAACTGTTTTCACCCTCAAACACCCCCATAAAATGTCATTCTTGAAAGAACAACAAGAGCGACCTTACTTTTACAAGAAAAGATGGATTTTCTAGGACACAAAGGTACGTAACAAAAATTGAACTACTAGAAACAAATGCATAATTGAAGCAACACTAACCTGGAATTCCAAACTCAATTCCCCAAAAGATCGAGATAAGTGCAGGGGAAAGAATTTTGGAAAACTAATGAACCAGAACAACACCAATATACTGCCGTAAGTGTTGAAATATAGCAGTGTCTAATGGTTTGGTGAAGATATCAGCCAATTGTTGTACGGAAGGCACAAATTCCATATTGATGATACCATTTTCATAGAGATCTTGAATAAAATACGTTGTATATTTTCCACCCCTTGGAGATAGTATATATTATACACCCCTGCAGAATTATATAATTGTAATTCTGCAAAAACAACTGAGAAGAAAACTCATATCCCTTGAAAATTGGTTCAGATCGTCAACTAAATCACACTCAAACTAGGAAGCTCAATGTTGTTAAATTTTTCTATATCAAAAGAGATGGGAATCCAATTGCCTTAACAAACCACTCTAACATGTGGTAGTTTTCTTCCCACCCCCTTCTTGTATCTGGTCTTGATTGCAAGACGATAAGTATGTTGCTTAGTTTTTTTCTCTCTTTTCGTGTAGCAAACATATATATTACATGTGCAATTTATGACCACTTGAGCTCAAAATAGTCCCCAGGTGAAGGAAGCTTACAAGTTATGGCTTTGCCAAATGGACCATGGAGACTGTGACATATGCTATTCTTCCATTAATATCATTGTTAGTGACTTGTTGATGGAACTCGGACCAATGAGAGGGATTATTGAGTGAGTTTTCTTCTGGGTGGTTGATAATTTGCCGGTCAGAATGGCTAGTGATTAGTTCGTGTAGTTCATCGTGTATGAGAGTATAAAACCCGGTCCAAATTTCGAGGGTATTTTCGTATATTTATAAAAGGATAATTTTATAATTTAATATGCCTAGATTATCTCAGCAAACTAGTGGTTGTTAGAAGTCGTCATTAATATTCTTTTAACTAATCGATTAGATTGGATTGACTTTAGCAAGAATATAATTTATTGATGGAGTTTGACATGTAGCATGTTGACATTTGTGAAGCTTGATATTTATTTATATTAACAAAAATACAAAAGAACGCGTGATTGGGGGATATCAAAACTAATTGGGGGATATAGCTACATGACAAAATAGGGATCCAAATATGAAATCCGGGTCATCCCTTATGTAATTATTTTTTTAATTCCTAATCTATCCCTCAGTAATCAGGTTTAGTGGTTAATAATAATTAGTAAAATCTTAAGTATTTGGTGGATAGATTAGTGTGTATTTTTATTTGAATTTGTGTGAGGGAGGTGAGAGTAGAAGGAGGGAAAAATATTTTTGGGTGGAAATTTTTTTGTGAAAATGGAAGATGATTGTGAGGAGAGACTTGCAGCTGCTGAATCTTTAGCTCAACTACAACAACAATCATATATTTAATCTTCGGTTAATGATAACAACTCACAATTGGAATTATATGATGAACCAACACCCTTGGATCATGATTTTCGTGAGCATCAAGTGTTTTTTGAAGAACCAACCCAAGAAAGTAAACATGTTCAACATACAAGCAACCCCAACACACAGGTAATGTTGCTAAGGGTCGATTTTATTTTTTTTTTTGAAACCGCCATTTTTCTCTGAAAAAGCTTGGTGCCGGGCATCCCCGTAGTATGAATACCACGCTGGCACCATCAGAACCGACACAATTTTCATACTATTTCCATGACGGCAATAGATTTCCCCAATTCTGAAACAATTTCTGGCGTGGTCTTCAACCAAAAAAACCATGCCGGCACGAAGTTAACTTTTTACCTACCAATGAATATTCCATGGAATATCCAAACCGGCATGGTTCCCTCCTAACTTTCCATGCCGGTACCACCAATAAAACATCCAGGAGTTAGAGAGTTTTGAACTTAAATACCGGCGTCTTATACAAATTATCGAGCACGTCAGAACCTATTACCGGCGTGGTAAAAAAATTACGGACCAAGCCGGCACGAGATACCGGCTTGGAATCTTTCATATCTAGAATGCCGGTACCACTAGAAAAACATCCAAAAGTTAGTCACTTTGGTACCGGCGTTATTTTAGAAGTATCTGGAATGCCGGCTCCGGTTTCCGGCGTCGGACCTTGTGTAAAGAGAATGCCCGTATTACCAATTTCGGCATCGATGTTCAAGAAAATACAATGCCGGTATTGTTTAAAATTAGGTGCTCATTTTCAAGTGCATTTTCGGAAAGCCGGAACATTTTTCGAGATTGCCGGCATTAATTTCCGGCTTAGGTCGTTTTTGTCGAACTGCCGTCGAGCATGCCAGAAATAGTACCCGGCATAGTACTTTAATTTTTTTTTTGAACTAATTCAATTTTCTTTTCATTCATTCCTTAGATTTGACATACATTGATCCAACAAATTCCAAACCGCTTGGTCCGAATACATCCGAATACTATAAAATGCTTCCAGTATGTTACCAAACAATACTTTTCACCTAGTTTTTAGAACTTTATGTGGGGATTGCTTGTAATGAACCTTATAATATTCCATTGTTGTCCTTATGTAGGGAATAAAATCTCCACAGGAAGCGACTGCTTGGGCAAAAGAGACGGCTCTTAAGAACATGTGTGTGTTGGTGAGGAATACCCAACATTCAGATAATCGTTTTGATATGGTTTGCGAGAGAAGTGGGAAATACAAGGAGAAGAATAGCCATAATAGAAAGGGTTATGTATATCCAAAGAAGACCAATAGGGTATACAAGACTCATACGAGGAAGGATAATTTCCCCTTCAAGCTTGTATTCTATTTAAGAGACAAAGAAAAGGATTGGGATTGTCCGGTGTGGTTTGGCCGTCATAACCACCGGGATCCGAAAGATTTTGTTGGTCACTCCCTACTTGTGAAGCTAAAACCTTATGAATTCGAGGATGTAAAGATAATGACCAAACCATGTATCAAACCAAAAGTGATTCTCAGAGGCTTCAAGGAAAAGGATGATCAGAACGTTTCTTCTCTAAGTACAATCTATAGCGCACAAGCAACCATTAAAAGGGTGGAATGGGAAGGGAGAACCGTTATGCAAGAATTTGAGAAGATAGTTTGGGATCACAACTACACGTGTATCATTAAAAGAGGACCAGACAACAAACCCCTTCAAATATTCATTGCGCATCCTTTGCTTTCACAATTGGCTCATCCATGTGGTGGTGTTCTTATGATGGATTGCACCTACAAGACAAACAAATAAAACATGCCGTTGTTCAACATCGTGGGGCAAACATCGGACAAGGTGTCATTTACATTGGCTTGGTGTTTAATGGAAAACGAGAGGGACTAAAATTATCATTGGGCATTACGAAAATTGAAATTATTGTTCCCGAAAAATAAATTTCCGAGGGTCATCATGACCGATCAAGATGACACAGTAATGAGTGTTGTATCCGATGTTTCGGATGCATAAAATTTCCTATGTACGTATCATATACGTCAAAATGTGACAAAACATTGTCATGCTTTGTTTGAACCCTCTAAGGCGGATATTAAGAAGAGAATGGTTGCTCAACTAGAGGAAGATGTTCGCAAGAAGAAACTATCACCCGAAGAAGAAGACGACGAAAGAGGAAAGATTAAAGAGCGAGTGGACAAAGAATACGATGAAAATCATAAAAAGTGGTTGGAATTTCTAAAGGATTGGGAGAAAGTTTATTGGTCTCTTACCGAGGATATATATGAAAATAGATTGAACATGTTTATTGCAAAATATAACGAAGTGTATCCAAGTGCCATCCCATATTGTCGGGATAAATTGTTGGATAAGTTCAAGGAAAAATTTGTGCGTGCATGGAAAAATCGGTATAGACACCACGGGAATGAAGAAACTAGTATAGCGGAGTCAGCTCATGGGATATTTATAGATCTCATCCAGTCCGGCCAAGGAAATGTGGTTACGGTCACCGAGGCATTTGAACAATACTTTAAGGCTGATATAGATAGGATCAAGAAGGCTTTTGAGAAAAGCTCAATGGGAAGGATGACATCACATTTTCGATATGGTAAATTGCTCCAAGGAATAGAATTCAACGTCTCGCAATGGAAAATAAAACATATGATTAAACAAATGGAAAAAGAGATAAACTACGGCAAACCGGGTGATGTGTGTATTTGTCCCGACATGTCTTCGTTGGGGCTTCCGTGTCGTCATATGCTTGTGAAGTATGAAGAAGTGATACCTATTGAGGTTATAGATCCGTTTTGGAAGAAACTATCTTTCGACCCTCCCCCTACAGAAGCTTCCGGACAATCACCATGGGATACAAATGAAGCAAAGGAATTCTGTGAAGCTTACTCACGTGGCAACTCGGCTAGCCGACAAGTATTGTTGAGCCAACTAAGGCTAGTTACACGCCCATGGATAACACAAAGTGAAGAGCCAACAAAGGGAGATCCGCCCGGTAGATCACAAACTAAAATTACATGGAGAAAACAAAGGAGAGAATTGACAGCAATGAGTCAACGCGAATGTGAAGACGAGGAGAGTAAGAAACGAGACCCAACCGGATGTGAGATTTCGGAAGCAAGGCTCGCGGAAGTGCCAGTTCCAAAGAAAAGGGGTAGGCCGAGGAAGAAACCGCCATCAAGTCGACAACAAACTGGGAATTTCGTATCCACACCACAAGTCGATGAAGTGACGGTTCCAAAGAAAAGGGTAGGCCGAAGATGTTACCACTATCAAATCAAGAACAAATGACGGATTCCATATCAACCCCACAAGCCGATGAAGTGCCGGTTCCAAAGAAAAGGAGTAGGCCGACCAAGGTACCCAAATCGATGGAACAAGAACAACAAGCCGAGGAAGCAGATGCCACGCCTAGAGTCGATGTAGCGGAGGTTACAAAGAAAAGGGGTAGGCCTAGAAAGGTACCAACAATGGTTGAACAAGGAGAGTACTCCGAAGTCACACTCATAGTTGAAGGGGCGACTTTGCATATCAAAAATGAAAGACCGAATAAGGAACCTATATCAAGTCAAGTACATCAAGGTGAAAATTCCGAAGTCACGCCAAAGATAGGTGATAGCAAAGGTAAGCGACCAATGCCTAGTCATCAACAACACGATGGTGAAGTAGTCTCTTTTAAAAAGCGAAGGGGTGGGCCAAGGAAGTACGGTCTCCCAACACATACCGAAGACATTGGAAGTGTAGAGATTGCAGAGGATGGATATAATTAAGCTGAAAATTGGTAATATGAAGATGTATAAGGATTCCAAAACATGTAAGACTTATAGACATTACCATACCAAAATAGAGGATTATGTAGACCAACTTCCCGAGTTTATTCGCGAGTATATTGTATATACGGATGATGTCGATGGAGTTGGAAATTGTGGCTATCATGCTGTGACCGAACAATTAGGAATATTTGAGACGGCGGTTAGTAAAGGGATGACACCATGCCGATACGCTAGAAAGAGAATGGCCGAACAACTTATGAAAAAGAATAGCTGCTATGAACAATTGGTAGATGATGACGAAGGGTTTGATAGTTTGCATGCTCGGGTCTTAGGGCCAGAGCACGATATGAAGCTCCTTCCTACTGAATATTGGATGAGAATGCCGGTTTATGGGCATATTGTGGAGGATAAATTTAACTGTGTTGTTCATTATTTTTCACCCACCGAACAAACAACTTATACGCCAAAGTGGCAAAAGTGTGAAGGATCTCTTAAGAAGAGAAGAGTTGTCTTGGCGTTCGTGAACGGGAATCATTTCATTATTCTGAAGCTCAAGGAAAATTTTCCATTGCCACCGGTTTGTCCGTTGACTAAAAACAAGGATATAGTCCCCAATCACTCGGATGAATGGATGAAATTGTATGAGGAGAACCACCAATTGTGGGATGCGTTGAAGCTATCAATTAACCCGGAGAAGGGAGAAATTCCTATTCATAAATTAGAAAGTGATGAAGAGTAATTTGGAAATGTGTGGTTCACTGCTATGCAACCTTTTTTTTTGTTTTGGAAGTTTGAATTGTAATCATTAAACCATATGCTATGTACATGCCGACATAATTTAGTTCAAACTTTGCAATGTCGGGAGCTTATCCCGGTTAAGAAAGTTTTTTTTATTTTATGCCGGAGAAGCACCATAAGTACACAGAGATATCAGGCTTGGTGCCGGCGTGGAAATTAACTTCCTAATAATTCCGGAATTATACACATATCTTTTTTTTGTGAGGAAAATAAAGAGTAGCGGCATTTTCGAGAAACTCGTATTCATGACGGAACCCTAAATTCCTTTTGGCCGAGAAAAAAATAAGTATGCCGGCATTGTCGAGAAAATCGTATCCATGCTGGAATTCTAAATTCCTTTGGTCCGGAAAATAAATCAGTATACCGGCATTGTTAGTACCATTTCGATTATGCCGGTTTTGGAAAGAAAAAAAACATAAAAGTTGCCATAGATGTTCCAATATAATATGTTTTAAGGAAAAAACAAATGAAATCAACATCTCCAAAGTTTATCAAGACACACATAATAACATAAGCAAAGACTAGATTGTTTACAAACCATACGTAAAGTTAAGATGTTCCAAACCGAAAACAAATGAAACAAAGATGTTCAAAGTTTAGCAAAACACACAAACAAACATAAACCGACAGTAGATTGTTCTAAGAAATAACTTATACTATAAAAGAAACATTAACAAACATCTTAGATCACTCGGTCCTTGGCTTCTTGTGAACCCTCTTCTTCTTTTCCTTCCACAAGTCCTTTGCATTTGGATCTTCAATTTTGTTTATCTTTTCCTCAACTGTCTTCATTTATGCCGGGGTTAGCACCTCTCCTTTCTTGTTCTTGCATTTAAACCAGTTTCCCAATTTTCCTAGCCGCGAACGCTGTTGTCATATTATTCCATTAGTATGTTAACTTTTATAAGTTTATAGATATACATTCTAATAACAGGGAGTGAACCAGAATTACGTACCACCAACGTGCGGGTCTTTTGAAGTACGAGTACAGTAAGTTTTTCATCACTTGTGGAGGGAGGTTCTGCTTGTGGAGGCACTGTTTCGGTGGCCGGGCGTACAATATAAGGATGGGAATACCTTATATGACCTCTGAGGAAGCTTGGTTCCGACTCGTAACCATTTTCCGCCAATTCCCAACCAACCCTTTCCCACACTAGTTATTGTTCTTCCCTTTCATTCCAATGTACAAGTAGAGGAGCTGGTTTGTAAACTACCAGCGTATGTTGTTCATCTGATAGACATTGAGGAAAGTCATAAGAGAATTTGGCATCATATTTACCCGTAAGTTTTTTCTGTTTGTATCCAAGTTGGTGCATCATACGGAGAGGGTTATGCATAACAAATCCTTTTGGATGAAACAATGGTCCGTTGTAAAATGCTACCTTGTCATGCCTTGCAAAGTGAACTCCTCTTTCGTTCTTATATGGGTCAAACATTACTTCTTCGACAGCGATAGAGTCTAAAGCTTCTCTCATGTAGAGTAACCGAGTTCTGTTATTGGGCTTCGGTCTATTGCCGAAAAAGTATTTCTTAGCTACAGGAATGTGTGGTGCCAAACCATACGTTGAAGAGTCCAAATATTTGTAGTCCTTGAACAATATTGGGAAGTGTTCATAAGCCCACACCTACGAAAATGAAAGATCGTTCCAATGAAATGTATAAGAAAAGAACTAATTGGAAAACAAAATAACTAGTTCACGGTACCTGTAATACAGTGAAATTCCCATTAAATTGATAGGAAGTCGCCGTAGAAGATCTACGCATCTCCGCCAATAAATGTGCCAAGAAAGCAGTGCCCCATGAATACTCATGAACCTCCTCTAAGGGATCCAAGTATTGTAAGTTGTTCACATGCACCCAGTTACCATTAGAGTCAGGGAATGTTGTGATGCCCAAGAGGAACAACAGATAAGTAACGATAGTTTGCTGAATTTGTTCGTCATTCAATTCCTTGCCCATCGTATTCCCAAACAGCTCTCTAAGCTTGACGACTTTAATAGTCTTTGTCATGGTTTTCTTTAACACGTACATATTTGCTTTTTTCGTTGCCTCGTCCCAACCAAACAACTTTTTAGTCAGCTCATAGATCTTGGACCATTCTAGGGTCATACAGTGATCTTCTTTATTAACGGCTTTTGCAACGATCTCTAGACCTAATATTCTTTGGAAAATCTTCAGGGATAATGGTCATCTCGCCAAAAGGGAAATGCATGGTATCAGTTGAAGCAAAAAACCTCTCCAAGAAGAAATTTTCCGTCACTTGATCAGTGGCCACATAATTTTCTACTGCGAGATACAACCCAGATGCTCTTGCTGCCGCTTGGACATCCCCACACTCCCCTTCCAAATCCCATGTATCCATTTTTTGATGGCGGCAAACACGGAAGGCTTTCTTGTGGTCCTATAAAAACACACCAAACAAACATCAATTCACCTGATGTCATATATAAACAATATAATAACAAGATCCAAACGTCTTACATAAGTTGAATAGATCCAACGAGCCCAAGAGTCCTTGTAGTCAAATAAGAGTTTCGGATCTCTCGGATGACCCCAGTGTTTTCCATCATTGCGTTCTGGAATCATGTCATATGTTTTTGGGAGGTGCTTTGGTGGGTGCTTTTACTTTTTCTCACCGGCTTCAACTTCAGGTTGTCCTAACCCATGTTAGAACAAGCCACCTGCTGGATCAGGAGGTACAAGTTTCTCCCACTCAGCATCATCATCGCTGCTTATGTCTCCCTCCGGGGGAATCTCCCGAATCATGACCTTACCACGTTCCGAATCATCTCGACTATGTAGAGGCCGAGAAGACTTAGGTTTTCCTTCATCAACAACTTTTCCCTTTCCTTTATTCTTTTTTGAAGCTATGGACCTACGTACAAAAAGAGATTTAACAAAATAAGGTGATCAAAACCGGCATGGTCGAGGAACATAACGATACTGCCGGCATATTGTAGTCAAAAAAGATGATATGCCGGGTTTCTGCCACTGGCATTGGAAGCAAATATAATCCATGCCGGTAATATGGGAATTGTTTACAGAGATTTAAAAAAATAAGGTGATCAAAACCGGCATGGATAGTGAACATTACGATACTGCCGGCATAGGTTCCGGCATTCAAATTTATAGGGTTTATATGCCGGTATTATAATAACTTACATGCAACAAAAGGGGGATGCAGGACATATAAACCGGCATTGTATTCAAATTTAATGGTATGCCGAAACTAAATTGGAATTTCAATTCACTAAATTCAGTTTCAAGTTCACTAATTCAAATTTCGTTTTACCTAGTAGAAACAATACAACATGCAATTTTCAATTTGTGTTTTTTATATTATTGAATAAACCCTAAAAATGCTTCAATAAACATAGACATCACTTACCTCATCATCTCTGTTATTTCCTCCCCATCATCTTGTTCAATAGATGCTTCTGATTTCGATTTACCACCAGGATTAGGTATGGGTTTTTCAGGAGGTTTGCGAGGACCCATTCTTCTTTGGGTTTGAAGGATTGAATGAATTTGGTTCAGAGGATGAAACCAAATAATGGAGTTTAGTGGTTTTGGAAGTTATTTTGGAATTATCGAAGTGAAAACAAAGAAATAGAGTTTGTAACCCTCAATGGTTTGACAAAGCTGTTGAACTAGAAGAATCAAGAGAAAACCACAAGGGCCAATGCAATCCTATTGATGGGTGTGATGGGCGTTATATGAAGGGAAAGGAATATGTTGAAAGGGAAGATGAACCAATGAAGATTGTCCTTGACACCCCCATTCCAGACGATGTCTTCGAAGATATTTGCGAAAGGCTCAAAGGATCCACAATTGTTGAAAAAGGATGGAAATAGATTATGAGATCATTTTTAACCAAAGTTACTTCATTACCATGTTTTAGTATGTTTTAATTTAAAGTTTGAAATCTAATGAAATAAATTATCTAGGAATGAAATAAATAAAGAATTCGTAACCTATTTATAACAAATACCGATACTATATTTATCAAAATCCAATGCTGGAATTATGCAAAACTATGCAAGAGTAAGAAAATCAGGTTTTCGGCGTAGATCCAATACTTTTTCTGATGTCGGAACTACCTGTAATCTACACAGAAACTTGTTCATTTTTATCCATTGTTCCCGAAATGGTTTTGGAGTAAACAGTTCCATGCCGGCATTGAAATTAAATTGCTTTGAATGTCGGAACCAAACAACTTACAGAGATCTAAACATGTTTAACATAAACTAAACAACTGAATCGTGCTTAAATTTTCTTCATCAAAGTATCATAAACCAAAAGTAAACCAAACAAATAAAGAGTTCAACTATAGATTTCAACAAAGTTAGAAATTGTTCAAAACATAACAACAACCATCTAAATAACGAAACACAACTATAGAGTCATCACTTGGTATTTTGCTTCTTGGAAACGGGCACCTTCCTTGTTTCCCCAAACAAAGTTCTTTCACTTGAGTCTTCAAGGGATAGCACCTCTCCTTTCTCGTACTTGCAACCTAACATCTTCTTCAACTTGCCAAGCCGACGCTGCTAGTTTTATACATACAACACATAATTAGTATATATATGCTAATATAAAATTATGTGTACATTAAACGAGTAAGCAATTAATAATACTTACTAGCAATCCGACGGTCTTATTAAGTTGGGTCATCGTAGGTGGTGCCTCTATAGGAGTTGGAACGGGAGGGTTTTTCTGGGGTGGAACTTCGACGTCTTCCAGGCGCACGAAAAAAGGATGTGAACATTCCAAGTAATTAGCAATGTAGGTTGGGTCTGCTTCATCACCGTTGTTCACAATCTCCCAATTAGTAGAATCTACCAAACGACGTGGTTCCCTATCCCTCCAATGTGTTGGTTCTGGAGTTGGATCATACTCTACCCTCAACCTTGTGGAACTTGCCATGGACACAGAAAGGTCAAGATGATACCTTTCAGTAAAGGATGTCATGTAGCAGGGTAATCGCTTGTATCCAAGTTGCCGCATCACACGTCGAGGATCAGCCATAACGTATCCCTTTGAGTGGAACAAAGGCCCGTTTTAAAATGCAACGTTATGAGACCTCAAATATTGGCGGTTTTCTATAGCCTCCTTGTAAGGGTCGAACACGATATCTTTGGTAGTCATCTCATCCAGAGCCAATTTCATTTCTGTCAGTTGATGATTGTTATCGGGCTTCGGATGGCTGTTGAATTGGTATCTCTTGGCTCTAGGCTCCTCAGGGTCATCAACGGGAATAATCTTCAAGAAGGGGTTGTCGTTGAACAATGTTGGTAAATGTTCATAATCCCACACCTATACCAATGTGAAATGATACATATAAAAATCAGTAAATTTTGTGAAAAGGGTACATGTGAACAATATAAATAAGAACATAAGTTTAAAAACAAAATTACCTGGAGTAGAGTGAAATTCCCGAAAAATTGGTTTGTAACCGCCAAAGAGGCCCTTCTCATCTCCGTCATCAAATGTGCCATTACCACGGTGCCCCAAGAATAGCTAAAGACATCTTCCAACGGATCCAAGTATTGAAGGTAGTTTGCACTAACCCTGTAGCCAGTAGTGTCAGGGAATACCCTAGTGCCCAAGATGAATAACAGACACGCAACAGCTGTATAAAGAATCTGTGCGGGATCCCATCCATCCTTCAAACTTCTTTCCTTTGAGTTTTGAAACTTCTCCTTAATCAGGGTCAGCTTGATAGTCTTTGTCCTAATAATCTTAGATACATAGAAGCTTTCCACAGAAGTTTTGTAGTCCCAACCAAGCAACTTTGTAGTAAGCTCGTGCAGCTTCGTCCATTCTAGCTCAAAAGAATGATTATCTTCTTTTGCAATTGATTTGCCGGTAACACTCAATCCTAGGATGTTCTGAGCATCATCAGTGATCAAGGTCATCTCGCCAAACGGGAAGTGCATGGTATCTGATTCACCATGATACCTTTCAACGAAGCAATTGACTGTCATAATATCTGGTTTCACATAATTTTCAACCAAAAGATATAGACCAGAATCCTTAACTATTGCTTGAACATCTTCATGCTCCTTAGACAAATCCTAATGAGTCGCGGCTTGGTTTCGTCAAACACGCACAACCTTTGTATGATTCTACAATTAAAAGATAATATGATTAAGATATTACGCATAAATACAAAACAATACATATGCACGAGATATAAATTCTTGCATAGGTTTGATATATAGTACGAGCCCACAAGTGCTTGTAACCAAATAGATATCCCGGATCATAGGAAGTTGCGCCCCAAATTCTGCCACGATCAAGGTCGGGCATCATGTCATCAACATGAGGAAGGTGCGAACCTTTAACTTTTACTTTTCCTTTGCATTTGGCTTTCCCCTTGTCTTGTGTGGGTTGTTGACTTGGACCACCTTGTTCCACTACTCCTTGGCTTTGGATTGCTAATTGAGTTGGTTCAATCTCATTATCTTCCTCCTCACTTTCCTCTTGCTCATCTTTCTCATCTTCCTCATCAACAACTCCGGTTTTACTACGTTCACGACCACTCCCAAATTTCCCCTCTTGTATTAGCACCCAAACGCTTTTTTTTCCCTCGAGGAGGCAGAGATTGAGGAGTATCAAGACCATCCTTCCTTCTTTTCTTAGTAACAACATCTTTAGATTTTCCTTTGTTACCCTCCTTTGCTTTAGATCTATTTCAAAAGAAACACGAAATAAATATAGGAAAACTAACTTTAATTTCTAATACCAGCATAGATAAACCACATTACGACATAAAATCATAAATACCGGCATACTGAAAAAAGTATCGAACATCCCGGGATACAATACCGGCATAGTATATCAAAACGATTACATGCCGGGAGCATCTGCCGGCATTGATAAATAAGTTTCTAGGATGCCGATTTACTATAGGAAATTCCTGGATAAGAAAACTCAAGTACCGACAGCTACGTAAAATAAAAATAAATGCCGGAACAGAGTACCGGCATTGAAATAAAATTGTCCAGGATGCCGGTAGTAGTTCTAAAGTTTCTGGATACAAAAACTCTACTACCGGCATGGAATCTAACATACAATGTACACCGGAACAACTAACAAAATCATAGGGTTTTCTGTTGATTAGAAGCTTGCTACCGGCGTACTCGTAAAAGTTCAAGTAAATGCTGGTACTAGGTTCAGAAATGGTGTTCATCCTAAATTCAATGCTGAAACTAAGTTTCGGTGCGGTCTTCAACCTAAATTGAACGCCAACGGGATAACGGTGTGGTCTTCATCCTAGATTGACTGCCGGTACTAGTTTCTGGTGTGTTCTTCATACTAAAATGAGTGCCGGAATTTCCGAAACTCAACTGTTTCACTTAGGGTTTCGCGATTTCGACCTAATCCCATTGCTACAAATCGATTGAAGCACTAATTAAACCGTTTTAAATGACTTACCTTCTCACAGAAGACATATTTCTGAGTAGTTGATCGTCCGATAACTCTTGTTCTTCGTTTTCTTGCTCTTGAGCAATCAAAGCAAGCCTTTTCTTTAATTTCTGTTGATCAATCGATTTTGATTTCGATTGTGCATCTGATGTTTCGTGGAGGCATTCTTATGACTTGGTTTTAATCGACGAAGAAATTTTTGGTTCAATGATTAATCGTAGAGTATATGAAGAACGATGAAGAAGAGGAGAGGAAGATGGAAGAAAAAAAATTCAAAACCTAACCCTAAGTATCGAGTATGCCGGCACAAATCAAATGGGGGATAACTGATTTTGGTTTTTTGATTTTGATTTTAAGTTTTTAATTTAGTGGGGAGGGTATAATAGTCTTTTCATAATGTTTTTTAATTAATCTAAGGGTGTTTTAGTATTTTCGCCCCAAAAAACACCCCTTAGCAGACACCTTTGGTTGCGGGAAGTAATTCATATCCCCCAATTAGTTTCCATATCCCCAATTGCGCGTTCATACAAAACTTGTTTTGCATGAGCTTATGAATATCTTTAGAATTTATTTTTGGAAAGCGTGTACATATTATTAGGTATCACTTTATAAATATAAATAATATAATTAAGTATAGATTATATTTTTGGTAATGTTTTAAATTCGTTAATTTAATTATAAGAATTATTATTGCTAGTTGTCACTTGAGGTGGAAATGAATATAAATAGTTTTGCATGTCTCTATATTATTGGTTATTGATTAATTGGTAAATGTAAATAAAGAAAATTCGCTTTCCTTAGTTGTCACGGTTAGTGATTCATGGAATTTTTGCATGGGTTTTAAATAGAAAATTTGAACTATTTTGGTAACTTAATAATTTGTGCTCTAGCTAATTCATTTATTTACTTGAAATGATTAAATATTGAGAATACATGTAGAATTTATTTTAGATTTGAGAAAGAAGGAAATATATAATTTTGAAATTATGCTTAGGTGTATGAATGGTAGATTTGGATGAATATGGAAATAACATTAATTAAGAAATTTACTTAGTACTAGGATGGAAAGAATATCTTTGTTATTAAGCAAGGTGCTTTATATTATTTATAAGAAAACAAAAACAAAAACAAAAGATTATTATTAGAGATACCGTAACTTGATATATTTTGGGAGAACCCATGGAAGACAATTATGTTGTTTAGAAAACAGAAAAGTATTGTCACTAGATAAAGTAGGGAATAGTATTGGAGATGATTATTTTGGTATTGAAGACGATGAATCGTAGTGTTTATAAAGTTAATAGCTTGTATTTTCATACCTTCTGGATCTTTCGATTTGAGATAGGCGCAACA
Organism: Papaver somniferum; assembly: GCF_003573695.1. NCBI lineage: Eukaryota > Viridiplantae > Streptophyta > Magnoliopsida > Ranunculales > Papaveraceae > Papaver > Papaver somniferum. The sequence continues at coordinate 140,417,013 of NC_039362.1, forward strand.
CAAATCAAAACCTTATTTATTTATTTTATTCCTTTCATATGGGTGTTCTTTAATTGAATTTTTGTTTACATTACTTTAACCATTTGGTTGATATATGGTGGTTTTGATTGAAGTTTATGGTTAATAATGATTTTGATATTTTTGTATGAGCATGACTATGATTTGGGCTACGGTCCATGGGCAGTGACCCCTAAAAACATTTTGGCTCCCTTGGCGCGATCATATTTGGGATACGGTCCATGTAAAGCGACCCCTAAAAATATTTTGGCTCCCTTGGCGCGAGCAGATTTGGGCTACGGTCCATGGACAGCGACCCCTAAAAACTTTTTGACGGATACGAGTTATCCTTGGGGCTCCCTTGGCGCGAGAAGATTGATTGACTTGATTGTTATTGTGGATATTGGTGTTTCCATGTGCATAAAATGTTGTTAAACATGCTTGGGGTGATATTACCGTGCTTGTTGTTTTTAAAGAATTGAAAAATATTTATGTTAAATGTTTTGTTGCTTCTTTGCCTACAGAGTATCAAAACTCACGTCGTATTATAACAAAAATTCCAAATTTAATGCATGACAAGGAGTTGATCACCGTGGAGCCTAGAGAATGATTTTAGATGCCTAAAATTCTATTTTAAGATGTAATTAATCTTAGTTTTGAAGCTGTAAAATCTTGTACGATATTGAGTTGACTGTTTATCGTTTTTTAATCTTTAATACTTTTTGGTATGATCTTTGTTTTAATCAACATAGAACATCTTAAGGGACAATGGGTAAAATTTTAGAATTTTTTGATTATATTAAAAATGATTCTTTTTACCAGTGTTAAATCCAAAAAATATTTGACATTACATGTTTCGTGAATATCATATTTTAAAACTATAATCCACTGATTTATAGACCTTAGTTCCTTTTGAGAAAGTCAACATTTATCTTTTATCTTTCTAAAATGATAAGCCTCATATAATTTTGAGTGGTGTGTGATTTTAAAATTTCGTGTTGAAATATTCATTTATTAATTAAAACGTAAGTCTTGAATGGTGGTAATATTCTAAATTGGAAATCAAAATATGTTTTGTTTCCGGTGACTTTAAAATCATGTGAAATGGACAGTTAGATTTTCTTAAATAATTTTCTAAGTATTCTGATGTGATAGAAATGTTTATGTTCAATTAGCCCAAATAAATTGTTTAATGATCTTGAGATTAGTAGCCGGGCTTCGGCTATGATATCGAAGTAGCACTTTGGGTTTTCGGGCATGGGATCCGGGAAGGATCCGGTCCCAAAAATCGGGGTGTTACAGAGAGGCTGCAAACTTTAGACATAGGTTTTTGAACACCTCGCTATAGTTGAGAGTCTTGATCATTCTTGGATAGATTCACGTGAGAGTTACGCTGCACTAGCAAAAACTAAGGTCTTAGGATGTATCTGCGAAGCGTTAAGTTCGGTGGTGACTCCGTAAACGTCCATGTACAGAGGGAAAACCCTAGGTTGATTTGGGTATGTGTCAGACCTTTCTCGTATGTACCTAGTAGAGGAGGAACACTATAATGAGTTTGTACTTGATGCAGGTCCTATCTTACTATGTAGCATAGGTGAATATGTGGAAACTCTTGGTTGAATTTGTATGTTTTACACGAACTTCTCTCCAGATATGGTAAAGACTTCATCCGACGTCCGATTTCAGCGTTTGGCCCCGAATCTCGAAGCTAATAGACAAACCTTTCATAGGGCTTGTTTGGTCGGATAGAATCATGTGCAAATTAGAACTTTTAAAAATCCAGAGATTTTCCAGAGGTGTTATATTCTAACACATCGACTATATCTCTTAGACTGTGTACCGGGACACCGAGTCATTTCTACACATGGTGGCATAAACATAGATGATTTCTTTTTTCTCAAGGGTGAATCGTCGAATTCTCTATCTATGTAATGGTTCCAGTTCGTCAATTTAATTAGTAGGCTAAAGTGAGAGACACGTCTAAGTAGAAAAGAAGCGACAAACTACTTTTGACCTAATGCATACTTTAGCCTGTCTCACCATACTTCTGGATGAGTGAGAAGCCTCAAACATGTCTTGCGCTTGTAAGTTTTAACCTTGTATCTTTCAAAGGCCCGAAATGACGTTGTAGAGTCATTTATGGCTTGATTATGAGGCCAGTTGTAAAGCTATCCACAATTGTTAATTTGAAGCTTCCAGCTTGTCTTGTTCAGCTTTGTGATGGTAAGGCTTGACTGAAGTCTTGTCTGAGCTTGGTAGAAAACCATCGAATGGGTTTGTATATCCTTGTTAAAGCAATGCTCGATTGATGATAAAAAATATTTCTTGATTTCTAGTTTACTAAGTCAAGTAAAAATTAGGTTAAAATTTGGTAGTTGAGTATCAGACATCACCCTCAAACACTAAAGATCGAGGAAGACATTTGAAGAACTTCTGCATCAGGTATGTAAAAATTGAACCAATATATTTTACTCACTATCTTACCATTCAGGAATGTATCAAACATCATAAGAGAGAGTTTCATGAACTTATGATACTTCTATTCAGGATAGGTTGGTAAGCCCGTTTGCAAACCATAGATATCTGATTTCAGATATACAGAAAGGTTAGCGAACCCGGTTGGAAAACTGTGTCCATCTGAGTTCATAAACCACAAAACGGTTGGCGAACCCAGTTCGCAAACTTTGTCCATCTGAATTCTCGAGCCGAGCAGGGTTGGCGAACCCGTTTCACAAACTGTAACTCCCTGACTCGTGAACTAGTCTTACGGTTGGCAAACCGTCTCACCAAAATGTCCTAGTAAACGAAGAAGATGCTCAAAGACTTATCTTTTAAAATATATTTAGCATTTCTATGACTCATTTAAACACTTCTAAGACTCCACTGATCACTCAAAATCTTATGTGTGTGCATCGTGGTTAAACTCTTAAGTGTTTTAATGAACCTTCATACTTCTTACTGTTCACATGGAATATTTTTCAAATCGAACAGTCATTATACATGGTTCCAGAACCGGACCATTGTGTATACACGGTTCAAGACCTAAAGTGTCTGCTTGATTCTTAAGTTATCTTAGCTTGAAGTATAAGCAACCCCCAGTCTTGAAAATAAATAAATAGAGATGCTCTTTCAACTGGGAAATTCAATTCCTGACATTTTGTGTCCCAGTTGATTTAGAGTCGTCCTCTATGAACCTAGGTTTCCTATGAGAAAAATAATTAGGTTTACAACTAAAATACTTCATTTTGGGGATTCGTGAAGCCAGGTCCGACTATCTTTTACCTTGATAGTTCGTGTATTATGATCTTGCTTTTCTGTTATCGAGGTTTTTATAATCTCTTTCAGGCAAGATAGATAGATAGAAATCATAAAGTTCCCTTTGTCTCAGACTTTGTGATTCCTCAAGATATCTATAAACTGATATTAATTGATCTTTTGAAGATTTATCTTGAGAGGTGGTTAAGAATCTAGGATGCTCTCCGGCAGTCGTAAGCTCCAGATTTGTGAGGTTTGCTACCTATTAAAAGATATTTCCACACCTTGATCTTTCGATCTAAATGAAAATCAAATGGGTGTACCTGTTAGAGGAAGATTGGTATCAAAAGTTTTCACTGCGGCTGAAGCAACTCAAAGGCTGTAAAGGATGTCAGCTAAAGGAATCAACCTTGCGAGATTCAAGAGACGTAAGGAGGGAAGTTGTAACTGAATCACTTGGAGGGTTTGATTCGGTCTCATCTATATTCCAGTCCGGAGTATGATAGTAAGCTAGTGTCCGTAATTGGTTAATACATATTGGTGTTCAAATCTGGACCAGGTCCCGGGGTTTTTCTGCAATTTCGGGTGTATTTGTGCACGTCTTTTCGACAGATAAGGATTCACCCAATCTCAACGAGTTCCTAGGCTTTTAGGAAGAATGGGGATTGCTATTCTTTATTTAAAAAACCTCGGCGTCTCGAGGTATCACAGGTCAGTCAACGTCGAATTGTTTTTCCTTTTCCGCATTATAATGTTTATCTTTATAATTGGATTTATACAAGTTGTATGTATTCAATCTAAGTACATATGTCCTTCAAATTGTGATCGATTGACTCATTCTTGTAGAATTCGTATCTTGAAAGATAAATAACAAGTTTAATTACTAGGTAGAATTCCGATTGGATTATTTGGATACAGCTAGATTGATCTTGGATATTGATCTTTGGGATCGTCCAAGTACTCTTCTTGACAATCAGGTTCACAGAATCATTGTCTCATACATACTGATTGATAAGAGGTAGAGATCTAAACTATATATACATATTGTCAATGATCATTAAGTTGATCTACTTACAATTGTATTAGGTTTTGTCCATACAGGTTGCAGGACGAAAATTTGGTGGTATATTTGGTACCCCGCGTTTTAACCCTACTGTAGTCACGTGATGGGTGAGTCATTCTCTTGTTATGCGAAACCCAAACTGACTTTGAATCTTTATGTTTTTACTTTTGTAGGAGTATTCTGGACCTCTTATTGTTGTAACCCCGATTACGATGTAGTTGCAGTCACCGGGAAGACGTTGATGGCGAAATATTTGACGAGATTGAAGAGAGGCAATGCATTAATCTCTGGAGTTGTAGGCGATTATCTCTTTCCATCATCGTGGAGGATGAGTCTCATTCCCCGGGTGGTAATGAACTGCGAGTCATACTTTTCTTACTAGGGCGAAGCTTCGTCTTGGGACTCACCGAGAAGCTGCTAGGGCCGGTTCCTTGTGAAGAAAAGTTTGTTTCTACTAGAATTAAACTAACGAGGGGTTGTATTTAACCATGCAATATCCCTTCTTTTCTCGTAAAGTCTTCCCTTATTCTTCATTTTCTTTCCAACATAGTGGGTTTTGTGGCATCAGATCGTTTAACAGCTTCGCAATTTTTTTGAAATGTTTGAAGATGAGAACTTTCTAGTATGTCTCTGTAAACAGGACGCATGTTTTTTATGCGAATCCCCATCAGGTGTCTTTAGGTTTGATTCTCGTTAGATTTGAATTTCGCCTTGAGATAAGGCTGAGCTTTGTCGTTGCTTAAGATGGAACTTTTCTCAAACTTAATACGCAGCTTCGCCTTAGGATCAAGTCTCGCCTTAAAATCTGTCACGTTCTGATCATGCACATCTAAAAAACACAGTTAAGATCTAAGAGTCTGTATTTGTAGAGATCTGACCTGATGGATAATGGTTCCATCTGTATTAACTTATCACCGAAAATTTAGAAGACCATGTTTATGGATTCTATTAATGAGTATGGTTCTCCCTCAACCACCAAAATAGATGAAAGTCTTTTATTCCCATAAACAAGTTCAAACATGAAAAATCACAAGACCATATATATCCATTCTATTTTACTAGGGGATTTTTATAAAGTGCCACACTTCCAATTTGTAGTTTAAGAAAATGCCACCGTTTTTTTCAGAGTTTATTAAATGCCACACATTTGACCTTTTTCATCCCGTTTTTTTCAAAAGAACAGTTAACGTCCATCAGTGCATAGGTGGCAGTTATCCAGCTTAGTAAATGACATTTGTGCCCTCGAAACAAAAGCCGAGAACTCAAAAACCATCACCACTGGTGGCTACATTCCGTTGAGATCATAAAACCATCACTGTCATCTACAACCACAGCAGCAAATCCAGTGGGTAATTCGTTCTCCCAATTCCTTGAGAACAGATTCTACAAATTAAATAAAAACGTAGACCCAATTAATGCAAAATTTCATTGAAGTTTCAAAATTTCTATCAAACCACACAAAAACAATGAGTCGTAAGATGATTAAAGTAGTAACGAAGACGAGCTAACCTTGATTAAAATTATTAAGAGTCTTTGATGGATTAGGGTCGAATACTTGGTTGAAAACCTGGTTAGCCCACGTCAGGACTTGGTGCAGCGGCGGAGAAACTTGGTTGAAAACTAGGTTCACTGAGGCCTTTCTTCAAACATGTTATGTGCGAAACTTGTAATTGGAAGCTAGCACATTTACCTGTAGTATGATTTCTCTTTGGACCTGCAACTTCGAATTCCATACACACCCATACTAGTAAACCTTCTCAGACACACAATAATAGCTTAGTCTTGCATTATTCATCATCAAAAACAATGGAAGCAGTAGCACCATTCCATGTTCTCTTGGTGATTAATTTATCCAAACTTTCAATTTAGCACAAATCCATCGACCCTAATCCATCAAAGACTCTTAATATTTGTTCATATCCTCCATTGATCAATGAGTCGTAAGATGATTAAAATTATATCTGAGACTCTCTAGGATTGAAGAACAGGGAGAAGTGGAGAAGAAAGAGTACGAAGAAGGTATACAATCTTCGGCCGGGTTTGGCTAAAACCAAAGTGAAACGAGAAGGTTAGTTAGGTAATCATGCTCCTTTTTTTTTGACTTTTTCAATAGCAATTGACTCACTGAGTGGGCCTTAACAGAATACTTAACGAGTGTGGCATTTAATAAACTCTGAAAAAAACGGTGGCATTTTCTTGAATCGGAATTTGTAAGTGTGGCAGTTCATTAAAAATTCCATTTTACTAATAGGATGTATTTTACTAATGAATTCGACTAAGAAGGAAAGCAACCAAATAAATTGTTGAGATCATCAAACATTTGAAATATCAGTATTCTAAAGTTATAACGCACTAACAACTGCTTAAAAAGTGACAGATGCATGATTACATGATACCCATAACCAAAGTAGCCAAAATTTCCATGGTCCACCTTATATATCTAGGCCATATAAAGGGGTCACTCGGTCAAAAAATAAGAGTCAAAAAGATGATAACTTATCACAATATATTTACTACCAAAGGTGAACATAACTTTAACACAAAATTACAATTTACTCATAAATAAGAACATTTGAGATAAATCAATATCCCTCGATGCAAAATCAATAAGAGAAGAGGACAAGACCCACAAGCAAACAAACAAACAAACCAAGAAATAAACAATCAAAATATATAAACAAATCCTCGTGCATTACAATGACTAGTTCCGTCGACCACAGGTTCTTCGGATTTCTCCACTCCTGCCAGTAAGAACTTGAAGAGCTCCCATTTTAATCATGGCTGCACCAAATTGAGTTTGGAAACTTGCTCCATTGTTTGCCAAGGAAAAAACGATTCCACTAGTCGAACGGTGGGATGCCATGGATTGATCGATTTCAAAAATTGCTCTTCCGGCTCTTGCCTGCCTGTAAGAACCGTTATCAACGACCAAAGAACTACCAGGAGTTTGATCTAGATTGATCAAGTTGTCGATCGGTGATCCTTGAGGACACCTTCCTCTCAGTTGATTACGTAGAGTAGGATTCATGGATGGATCGGGTCTACCAGTGTTTCTGAAATTGAAGAGTCTGTCTTGGATAAATGAGCAGTGTGTTATCCCTACGGTATGACCTCCACCTAATAATATACATAAAAAACGAAAATGGCAGTCAGGATAATTTTAGACAACACGTAAAGCTAAACAAATCGTAAAGAAGTATGTAAGGCACTGAAAAAGTACCTATAAGAAGAACCATATCTCTAGCAGTGAAACCTTTGCTGCCAAAGAAAGCTATGGATGAAGGGACTGAAATTGAAGGGCCTGGGAGGTTGACATTTCTAGCTTGGGAAGAAAAACCATCTCTCCTTCCTGTTTGTACTCTGTAATTCATCCCTCTAGCCTGCACAGTATAAAAATAATGTTAAAATAAAATCAATGTCCATGTAATACATTGGTAAAGTCTTTTGGATCGTGATACCAATAACCCAGAATCGATACTAGTCAACACCCAAAAATTCATGGTGGAGATAGAAATTGGGAGTCCCCTCCACAAACTGGGAGATACTTTTCATTACAGTTGGCATTATTTTTCAATACCAACTGTAACAATAAACAATGCCCACTCCAACAAAAAAATATCCCTAATCTATGGAGGTATACCTACATTTTGGGTTTTTTTTTATCTTTAAAAAAAGCGTCGACCATATGTATTTTATAATTTGTGGTACGTGATACATGCAAATGGACGATATAAACGGTTGCTTTGTCCTTGCCGGCATTCATCTCTTCTGTCCGTGGCTCTCGCGGTGCATATAAGTAGTTTGTGGAACTATTCTATATTTAGACACATGGTTAACAACTTAACATAAGACTTGACACATGGTTAACATTAAACTTGAAAACTACGTACCAAAGCGACGGCATCTCTAGTTGCAACGGCAATGATATCAGCACAGGAGACGAGTCTGGGGCAAGCTCTCTCAACTGCAGATTTTGCTTGATCAATAAGGTCATAGCCTCTGACGCTAAAGTTCGGAGGCGATGTTTTTTCACTTGAAGGGCCGTTCAGGAGTAGGGACGCATCACATCCCTTCATTCAAACCACAAAAAGTTTTACCATTAGTATGCAAATATGGTCCTAAAATTGCATAGAGAAATGCTGCAGGAACTTTAAAATATGTACCGTAACGAAACAATCGTGGAATTGCAATCGGAGGAGTGCAGCAACAATAGTAGGGTCCCTCGAAAACCTTTGGCGGACAACATTTCTGATGATGGATTCTACATTATTCGTTCCGCACTTGCCATTGTAAAATCCTGTTTGCAAAGCACCATGGCAGCTTGTCAAGTTAAGCAAAACCAGAAGAGCTACAACAACTCCAAAACTCTTCATTTTTAGTATTCGAGTATGAGTTTGATGAAGATGATGTTTGCTGAGTGAGTGTAAAATGCAGTGTTTCGTCTCTATTTATTTATACATGAAACAAGCACCCCACTTGTAGTAAAACAAAAGACGGTGAAAGATAATGGTTGCACGACACCACGTAGTGTATGAGCACCGGTTCATTACATAATTTTTAATCCCCACTACAGATTGAGTTGGTCAGTTATCATGAGTTGGTAAACTTACCAGAGAGAACTGAGTTAGACTTTTGTGTCAGACTCTTGTAGATTCTTCTTCTTCACTTTTTTCGCTTCTTATAAAAAAAAATCGAGCCCATTCATCCATATGACACTGTTTTTTTTTTCATAGCTTGATTGGGGTAATGTCCAGATTAATTGGGGTATATTTATTTTGCTCCCAACCATAATAAAGGATTAAGGAGTGTCTTATATGTGTAAAGTTACCTAATTAGCCTTCTCCTAATAATAACCAAAATCACTCTTTTTGGGTTTTAGATCAAAACCTTATTAATTTATTTCCTTCTCCTTCATCATCAATCTAATGATCAATTCCTTTCTCCTACTCTATATTTCATCATTTTCAAATAAAAAAATATCGTCGATTATGATTTTTTTTTATTGTCGATTAATCCTTTTAAACTCATTCTAATACTTTGTTTTGTTATTTGAATGACAAATTAGATCGGAAAATTTGAAATTGTTGATTTCTAATTACACAGTCGGCATAGTATTTGTTTGTCGAGCATGCCGACTTTTCATATTTATTTTTAGTCGGCAAGCTTATAGGATGAACAACATGCCGACTTTTCATATATTACTTTTAGTCGGCAAGGTTATAAGATGAATAGCATGCCGACTTTTCAAAGAGTTTTGTTTCTGAAAGTAATATTTACAGGGTCGGCACGGTATTCATCCTTATACCTTGTCGACTATGGTTTAGTCGGCAAGGTTATGAAATTAAAACCTTGCTGACTAATTATGCATTTGTAACACCTTTCTCTGTATGTCAAACAATCCTATAGTTGGCATGATATTTTTTATCGACCTTGCCTACTATAAGGTAGCCGGCAAGGTAAAAAATCAATAAGATGCCGACTAATGAAGCATTTACAACAGTCTCCTGTGTGTCAAAAATAATAAAGTCGGCATCTTCTTCATTCACTGACCTTGCCGGGCGGATAAAGTTGGCATGTTATTCATCCGTAGACCTTGCCGGCCAGATATAGTCGGTATGTTCTTCATTCGTCGACCCTGCCGACTTTTCATAATTTCATAATTGAAAGTGTAGATTTTTTCTTAATTTTGAGTATGGTTTCATACGTTAGCTTTGCAATCCCCTTTTTAGAAATGTTTGGGTAGTATGCTTTCATTTTCGTTGCAAAAAAAATTCCCAAAACAAATTTTTTTCGTCAAGAATCTTCCCACAGGAGTTCAATCAAAAACAAAATTTGATAACTTAAATTCATAAGTTTTAATCTATTTAATTAATTCATCTAAACTCAATTAATTAACCTAATCATAATTTTTAGTGTTAATTAAATAAGGGTATATTAGCCATTTAGAAAATGCAAGGTTAAGGGGTAGCCTTTTTTACTTTAAAATGACCTGATTTTTGTCTTATTAGGTGTACCACAATTAATTTGGGTATACCCCAATCTCATCAGGTTTTTTTTACCAACACTTAAATTTACACTGATATCCTGTAAGAAATCCGAGGAGATGATTTTATCATTGGAATGGGTCATCCAGAATATTTATCACGGTTAATCGAGCAATACTCTCTTCTTATATGATTCCGTTTGCAAGATATTTTTTAGAAAAGATGCCAAACTGCCATGCCATCACGGGAACAAAAGAGTTGGTAGGATAAATTAAAACGGTAGTATTCACCTGTACTGCTTCGGAAATTCGAATGCCTGGACCACCGTGCTGAATCAACACGTATTCAAGATGCCATTCGCTCAATTGCCGACTCCGCGTTCAGAAGTAAAACATTCACCGAGAAGTGTTCAAATTTAGTAGTGAGAAGCTGAATCAATATGACTTAGTTTGATACTCAAAACATCAGAGATATTTAAAATATCCACCACCAACCACAACAATGTTCGAGGGAATCCACTGCCATTGAGGCTTGAACTTTTGGGTTCAAAAATTGGATATAACCGAGTTAAGCATTGTATTAGCACCTCTATTAAACTGCTTAACTCAGTCAGATTTTGACTTTTTCTTTGCCCAAAACATGATATGTCAGTCAGATCTCAATGGTGAACAATTTAGTTGGTTATCAAAAAATTTCTCTCAGCATTCATTTATTGCAAACACAGAAGCTTTATTCATGTTAACCACACTTTGATTCTCGTGTCATGTGTTCTCGTATTGGTTTCATCTTTTCTCCAAAAGAAAGAAAACTCCATCAAATGTATTTACATGCTTATCCGTTAGGAAGAGCGCTTTTGAAACATCAGAGAGAACCAAAACAAGAGAGTGTGTCAAATCATGATAAGGTTTTTTCATTCTCAATGCAAAAATTGGTGGTAATTTTAGCCGACACGAGAGGCACATTGTTGCGCTTGCTAACCATTCTTGTAACTAATTAAGCAGCACTTACAACACCAAGACACAAGAAAAAATCTAATAAGGTGCACAAATCAGCAACAACGAATTAAAAACCCAGCCCTTTAAGTTCCCGTTTTTTACTACTATCAAGCATCAGTGGAAAAATATAGACCTCCACACATTAGAATGAATGCCAACAACTCATGCTTGCATATCAATAAAATAAGATTATGACCGCAAGACCACACCAAGTACTTTATAACTCCAGAGAGAGAGACTCATACGATTATTTCCCTACGCTTAAACGGTTTTTTCCCTCCCCTTTTCGAATTACTGAAGCTTGAAGGACCTTGATCGCCATCCTCCTTCAAAAGTAATAAACTTCTAACATCATTGTAGAAATCTTCCGCCAACCCAACCAATCCGTTTCTCGACTTCTTCAAATGCTTTCCTTGTTTTTTCTCCGTCTTTGTAAGTTGCACACGAGTGAAAATTGGGTCATCTTCACGTCTTGGACGTTTCATCATCTTTTCTCTATACTGAATAGCTTCTCTACTCTCATCTCCAACAACTTCTCGTACATCTTCAGGTTTCCCTTCCATATCATTCAATGTTAAAGCTTGCACTTTGCTCCTCACTAAATCCAATCCTTCTTTCGTTTCTTTCAATAATGCACATAACTGAGGAGCTTCTTTGCTTGTTCTTTTATTCTCATCAGAAGAGTTAACGATGAGAGTCATGATTTTGGGTCTGTTCTTCAGTTTCTTCTGAAAATCAAAATATCCACTATTCTCTTCTGTGCAACTGAACGTCTCTTCTACGAAGCAGCCGACGTAACCTTAGTAGGGTTTTGGATTGAAAACAACAATAACGGTTAGTAATTATTTGGGACGATTTTGGTGCTGGGCTTGGGCCTGAATGAAAGTAAGTTACTGTACTACTTGGTGAAAATTACAGGGAGACCCATTCTTTGGATCTTTTCCACTGTGAAACCCACACTCAAAAAAGATAAGGTGTTCGTCGTTTCTCGAATAGAAAAGAAGTATCTTTTTTCTGGGAACATGGTCAACATAGTTCTTTCATCCATCCATCGGGCCGAAAAGCATATAGGAAAGGAAATCACCTTTGGTTTGATAAGATGCTAGAGTGCTTATTTAAGGTGGTTCACCTTTCACGACATCGGGTTTTGGAGGCTGCATAATGAATATGCAGTCAGTTTTCGAAAATTTTCCCTTAAACGATGATCACCTCCGATTTTTTCGTGAAAAACAAAAATTTGATATTGTTGGTTGTACTCGTTGCGTAGCTCTCTTTAAAAGATTTCCAACGATATAAAATTTGTAAAATTCTAAGGCGCGGATTTTTAGATATGTTATATCCAAGTTGTGTTGCCAATTATACTCCTGAAAAATTAGGATGCATAACGAGTTAACCCTGAAAAAACATTATGCATAACACGAAATGCGGATGCATAAATCGTCATGCAGACAAGTTTTAATAATTTCGGATAATTATGGGTGTCACAGAAATATTTTTAGGTGTCAAGGTATCCAAAATTAATTGTGGGCCTGATAATGAGAATATTTTATTTTCCTGGTCTCCCCCTTATTTTCCCACTTTTTATACTAGTTATCCTAAAGCCTACTGATGATAGGGGCTACAAATTTGCTTGGGGCAGTACGGATTGGTACACCCCAAGGAACATGGTTCCCCAATTAGCACTTTTGGTTGTTTTTCCGGTGACAATGTCGGTGTGCTTTCTCTAAATGTAATCAGTGATTATGACTGATGATTTTGATGTTTCAAATTGATTCCCAGTGCGCGGTCTTTGAACTATCATTATCTTTAGACGTCTTCAACATAGTTGATATAATCCAAGGTTCAACACTATTCAACAAACGGTCCCAATTCCAAATGTTGTGCCACTAAAGACCAACATAATCTAGCTGTTTGTTCAAGAGTGTTGTTCTCATTGTACAACTAGTTACCTATCCTACAAATTTTGTTATCTTTTGAGGATGAGTAGTTTTCACCCTAAAATGTTACAGCAATCTTGAATTTTACTGGCACATCGCCTAGCCAGAAGAGAATGACATACATAGTGGGATGGCAACATTGGCAAGAAAGGCCTTTTCCCATAGAAAATTACATTCAGCTGGGTCTGAGAGAACTCTCAGCCAAAGGTGAGAAAAAAGGCGAAATGCACGAAACAGATTAAACTCCTACAGCTAGTTAGCACTTGCATAAGTACCCCCCCCCTTCCGGACTTTAAACTTCATATCAACTTTTCTTCAATGCCGCAACCAATCTGTAAGCTGATATGCGGAAGTCCAGAAACCAGTGAGTTAACGGGTGAGATTAGAAACTCATATTAGGACTTTGTAAGTGCTGCTTCTATCTTCATTTTCAGTTCATCAACATATTAGAAACTCATATAAGATTGTGTACCTCAACATAGACCGTCTTCCATAGTCTCCCGGACACGGCAAAAATGTTGGCAGTGACAGTTTTAAGCTTCAAAGACTCAAAAACTTGACAAAGTCTCACCATTGTATCTGATTTCTTATCACGTGTTAAGGTTACAGCCATTGTCTTCTCACTCGCATTAGAAATCCTAACCTGCAACATCAAAAATACAATAGTAATCACATGAATCATACTTAACTCTAATTCTGTTGAAGATCAAAATTTGTTCAAGAACTTACTTCGAGAGAGTCAATAGATGGTGTTTGTGATCCGCTAGAATCTTCTTGGGCATGATCGATCTTTTTCTTCTTTGTTTCGGATAAATTCATATGTTTTGATCTCTTCAATTTTCTGAATTCAAGTTCGGTTATTTCGGATTGCAAAGCTCGTTCTTGTTCGTGTAATTCTTGAATGTACTCGATTGCATCCTTAATTATCGAGGCCTTATCCATCTGATAATTTAGTTTACGCCATTTCATGGCCTGATTGCTTTTTATGCAGAAACTGAGTAATTTGTGCAGCCGTTGTGAAACTAGTCAGTTTTACCTTGCTAATATTAGGAACTACAGTTCTTAGTGCATGTAATCTTTCATTGAGTTTCTTCCTTCGATTTCTCTCCGAAACTATGTGTTTTGTTGTCATCGGAGGAGACGACGACGCTGCTCTGTCAAACGAACTGGAATCGCAGTAGCTGGAAATGGGTACTTCATCAAATCCCCAACTGCAACATATAGCTTAATTAGTACGGGATACTAACTGAGTTGAGTACTAGTGTACGTTGATGAAAGTTGATTACCTATCAAGTTCGAGTTCTTCATTTTCCAAGAACATGGTTTCCCAGTAGAGCTTATAATCTTCTTCATCATTGAGCTCCATTTCTTTTGTTGACTGAACCTTCTCCTCCTCCCCTTGCTTCAATGATATGAGCAGATTATGTGAGCTAGAAATAGCTAGAGATTTTTTTCTTTTGCAAGTGACCCAAAATCAGTGGGCAAGAACTTCTTGAGTCAGAGGAGGACCACGTGAAACTAAAGAAGAAACCAGAATATATGCAACTTAGTGCAAGTATCAGCTTTAACAAGCCTTTTTGTCAACTAAAGTCATTTTTATGTAAGGGGACATTTATTATGTGTGGTCATGCGCCATAAGACTGTCCCAATCTCACCAAGCAGAGCAAGAAGATCGGCATGATTGATGATCATTCATGGCCCACTAGTTATGGGGGATAAGTATCTTCTGTTGCATGCTTACAATCAAGGACGAGGGACCACCATTAAAAAAAAAATAGAAAACGATCGTCATGGACCCATGAGTCATGACTAGCTGTACTGTGTTCAAGGATTTCATGCCATATATTTCTTGGGTAATTGAGAGTCGGACTAACTAAAAATAGAAGGGAAAAAAGAAGAAAAAGGAAAAGGGGGTCCGAGTATGGATGATTCTACACACCGTGTGGAATATAGATGTGACCGAATATAGATGTGACCGAATCAAGCCCTCCAAGTGATTCGGTTATAATTTCCCTCCTTACGTTTCTTGAACCTTGCAAGGTTGATTTCGTTGGCCGACATCTTTTACTGCCTAACAGTTGCTTCATCGTAGTGAAGATTTTTGATACCAATCTTCCTCTAACAGGTAAACCCATTTGATTTTCATTTAGATCGAAAGATCAAGGTGTGGAAATATCTTTGTAATAGGTAGCAAACCTCACAAATCTGGAACTTACGACTACCGGAGAGCATCCTAGATTCTTAACCACCTCTCAAGATAAATCTTCAAAAGATCAATTAATATCAGTTTATAGATATCTTGAGGAATCACAAAGTCTGAGACAAAGGGAACTTTATGATTTCTATCTATCTATCTTGCCTGAAAGAGATTATAAAAACCTCGATAACAGAAAAGCAAGATCAGAATACACGAACTATCAAGGTAAAAGATAGTCGGACCTGGCTTCACGAATCCCCAAAATGAAGTATTTTAGTTGTAAACATAATTATGTTTCTCATAGGAAACCTAGGTTCATAGAGGACGACTCTAGATCAACTGGGACAAAAAATGTCAGGAATTGAATTTCCCAGTTGAAAGAGTATCTCTATTTATTGATTTTCAAGACTGAGAGTTGCTTAGACTTCAAGCTAAGATAACATAGGAATCAAGCAAACATTTTAGGTCTTGAACCGTGTATACACAATGGTCCGGTTCTTGAACCATGTATAATGACTGTTCGATTTGGAAAATATGCCATGTGAACAATAAGAAGTATGAATGTTCATTAAAACACTTAAGAGTTTAACCATGATGCACACACATACGTTTTTGAGTGATCAATGGAGTCTTAGAAGTGTATGAATGAGTCATAGAAATGCTAAACATATTTTAAAAGATAAGTCTTTGAGCATCTGCTTCGTTTACTATGACAGTTTGGTGAGACGGTTTGCCAGCCGTAAGACTAGTTCACGAGTCAGGGAGTTACAGTTTGTGAACCGGGTTTTCCAACCCTGCTCGGCTCGAGAATTCAGATGGACATAGTTTACGAACTGGTTCGCCAACCGTTCTGTGATATATGAACTCAGATGGACACAGTTTTCCAACCAGGTTCGCCAACCTTCCCGTATATCTGACGGGCTTGCCAACCTATCCTGAATAGAAGTATCAGAAGTTCATGAAACTCTCTCTTATGATGTTTGAAACATTCCTGAATGATTAAATCAGTTGTATGGGCTATTTTCAATTGATCCATAAATAAATTGTTTCGAACTAATATTGTTAAGGACCTTCGAACATCTATGCTAGATCATATTTCGATATTTTTAACAAGACAAGCTTGACTCAAAATTTATTTTTTGTAAATACACTTGAAGTTATATGACCTAGTCTCAATGCTATTATAAGTTATACGACATAGTCTCCACAGATAGAATGACAAGATACTGAGTAATATATATTGGTTCAATCTTCACATACCTGATGCCGAAGTTCTTCAAATGTCTTCCTCGATATTTAGTCTTTGAGGATGATGTCTAATACTCAACTACCAAATTTTAACCTAGTTCGATACTTGACTTAGTAAAATAGAAATCAAAAAATATTTTTTATCATCAACCGAGCATTTCTCTAACAAGTATATACAACCATTCGATGGTTTTCTGCTAAGCTCAGACAAGACTTCGGTCAAGCCATACCAGGACAAAGCTGAACAAGACAAGCTGGAAGCTTCAAATTAACAGATGTGTCAATTTTTTACAGTTGTAGATGTCTTTACAACTGGCCTCATAATCAAGCCATAAAAGACTCTATAACGTCATTCCGGGCCTTTGAAAGATACAATGTTAAAACTTACTAGCGCAAGACATGTTTGAGGCTTCTCACTCCTCAATAAGTATGGTGAGATAGGCTAGAGTATGCATTGGGTCAAAAGTAGTTTGTAGCTGCTTTTCTACTTAGACGAGTCTCGCACTTTAGCCTACTAATTAAATTGACGAACTGGAACCATTACATAGATAGAGAATTCGACGATGCACCCTTGACAAAAAAGAAATCATCTATGTTTCTGCCACCATGTGCAGAAATGACTCGGTATCCCGGTACACGGTCTAAGAGATATAGTCGATATGCTATAATATAACACATCTGAAAAATCTCTGGATTTTTAAAAGTTCTACTTTGCACATGATTCTAACCGACTAAATGTAACACCCTGTGTTTTTAGCATGACACATACTAAAAGAAGCACCATGGCCTGAGATGAATATTCGTCTAAAGCTTTTGTTACGTGGTACGCAGTAGATTGGCTTAAGGCCAATACCACCCCAAAATGGCGCATTATGTTTGGCATTTGGCCAAAGACCAATGTTGCATCATCATGATGCATTAGGCCAGATGGGTAGGTGGCCTTGAGATTGTAGTATAATCATTGCGCATTATGAAGACTATTGGATTAGAACCAATATCGCACAATCATTGTGCATCAGGCTAGAGCGGGCTGTCCTAGATAATATGCAATACGGCAGAACGAGTGGTGCGTAATCATTGTGCATCAGGCTAGAGCGGGCTGGCCTAGATAATATGCAATACGGCATAACGAGTGGTGCGTAATCATTGTGCATCAGACCAGAGAGGGTTGGCCGAACAAAGATTATGCAATCATTGTACGCAATCATTGCAAATGCACAGTGAAGCAAGCATGTCATTTTGATCCCTAAAACATACTTGTAGAAATTCCATTAAGACATATATAGGGAGGGGTAGTCGGTTGAAGGTGCATATGCATACTATGTGCCAAGTAAGCTTCATAGCTTAGCCGGAAGAGTATAAATGATGCCTAAGATTTATTTATAGTTGTGTAGCCTTCGAATAGGGCATTTGATGCTTAAGCATCATTGTACCATGCTGCGGACCCAATGATGCATAATCATTGTGCATCTTGACGGAACGGCCTATACGTACCAGACCATTACCATTATTGCTTGGAAACAACCTTGCAAACGAGTTGGAATAAGTTGCTTGTCCCTTAAAGGATAAACTACGGTATGTGCTTGATCCCTTTAGAGTAGGAAAGGGTACTTAGGCAGCCGCAATGAGTTGCAGCATTGCCGGTCCAGCACGTTGTTGCTCATATCATCTAATTGGGGGATGATTGCGACATTCTGGCCTATCATATCATCTGTATCGGTATGGAGGTGCAAGAGATGATTGTGGCCAAACTTGATGAGGATAGTTTCATTCCATTTCATGGATGTTCATACTTCCTATCAAGCCATTCAATTTAGGTACGTACCAATGGAGTATTGGGAATGGCCTCGAAAATTAGATACGTTTGCATGCAAGTTAGCGGAGCTTGCATAAGCCGAAGGAAATGCGGTAGTTGCTCAGCTAGATAGGAAATTCATTGATGAATTCCCTACGTTGAGGAAATGCATGTAAGGTGCATTTGCCACAACCTTCAAGGCTTTATACCCTTGTTTTATGGTAAGTTGGAACAGTGTGGAAGCTAAGTTAGATGTATCATTCTCCACAAGCATGCTTGTAAGAAAAATGGACGTGCATTTGCCTATAATTAAGGCCTGGATCGTAGCTTCATCATGGCGCTTCGGGTAAGTTACGGCCTGCGGGCAACGCGCCAAAGGTGTAATTTTCCGGTCCATCATAGTTGGTACCAGAGCAAGTTCCGATAAAACTCTGGGGACTATGCGTAATGGACTTGTCCACAAGTATTTTTCCTAAATGGAAACTTAAATTTGGAGAGTAGGAAAACTTTTGCGCGGAAAGGAGTTTGTAACTGCTATGCCAGTTACTTTGCGAATCGAGTTGAGATTTTTAAGTATTGATTGTTTGCCTGGCCTAAGTGGAAGCCTACTTACGAGTGGATATCCGAAATACCATCTGGGACGGTGGGTAAACAATGGGACTGATCATCCACACACGTTGGCACTGGCCAAGGGTGTGCATTATCAGGCCCGGCTAGCATCTCACTTACGAATGGCAACCTAGATGACCGTCAGGGACGGAGGGAAACTGGAAACTGTTCCACACAGTACTGTGCTAACATCTTGTCATTTCAATGACTCCTTTCAACTTGTGAACCTTAGGGATTCCTAGGTGGTAGTATGGGCTGCCATCTAGGATACCTGGTCGAGATATCCTCTTGGCACTGGACAATTGCGATTCTTGGTATTGTGGTGGGAACTTTTGGATTCATGGGAAGGAGGTATGGGACGGTTTCTAAAAAGGTCTAAATTGTTGTTCATGGTAACTTGAAGAAACCCGTGATTTCTGAGCATCTGGGATGAGAGTTTTGCTCAAGAATCCAAACCGAAGAGATTGTCCACAATAGTTTTTGTTTTGAATTTCGGGGACGAAATTCTTTAAAGGGGTGAATAGTGTAATACCCTGTGTTTTTAGCATGGCGCATGCTAAAAGATGCACCATGGACTGAGATGAAGCTTCATCTAAAGTTTCTGTTGCGTGGTACGCGGTAGATTGGCTTAAGGCCAATACCGTGCCAAAATGGCGCATTATGTTTGACACTTGCCCAAGGGCCAATGTTACATCATCATCATGCATTATTCCAGTTGGGTAGGTGTCCTTGAGCTTGTAGTGTAATCATTGCGCATTATGAAGACTATTGGCTTAGAACCAATATCGCACAATCATTGTGCATCAGGATAGAGCGGGTTATCCTAGATAATATGCAATACGGCAGAACGAGTGGTGTGTAACCATTGTGCATCAGGCCAGAGAGGGCTTTCCGAACGAATGTTGGGCAATCATTGTACACAATCATCGCGAATGAACAGTGAAGCAAGCATGTCATTTTGGTTCTTAAAACATACTCGTAGAAATTCCATTAAGACATATATAGGGAGGGGTAGTCGGTTGAAGGTGCATATGCAGACTATGTGCCAAGTAAGCTTCTTAGCTTAGCCGGAATAGTATAAGTGATTCCTAAGGTTCATTTATAGTTGCGCAGTGATCGCTGTCATATGCGTTGATATATTTTTAAATGTTGTTGTAGATAGTGGTGAAAACTGGGTTCTTTTCGAACTTGTGAAGGTAACTTTTTTCTAGATTTAAATAAATAAAATTATATGCACAATATTAACAAAATATGGGAGAGAATTTTTACTGGGGGTCAGGATTCCACCATCCACCAAAATTTATGTGATTCAGTAACAATTCTTATCATGCAATTCTAGACAATATAATTCCAATCAAAGGGAATTGTGATTCTAATCATTGCCTAAATTAGATTTTGATAATATCCATTGTTAATCGCGAGCATGAAGTATCAAAAGCAATTTACTAAGTATTCTCCATCAAGAGAAAACACAATTGATTAATAAAAATCATTTACTCCATATTTATTCGGTGCAATTAATCATAAAAGAGTTGCATAAATAAATTTAAATAAATTTTACCACATAACTTTTGGAAGAACGGCTTCCTCCGTCACCCCTGGGATTGGATTTATCTACTCATGATGAAAAACCTCTCAAAATGATTCATTGATACTCAAAAGTTGTTTACAACCAAGAAAAAATGGAGAAAAAATGGTTTACAACACTGTTTGCAACGCATAAAAACGTTACAAACAGCTGTTAGAACAGCGACAAAAGGGAAGTGCCGTTTCCTGGTTGAATACGTCCCTCACTTGAGCGTCGCAGACGCTTGGGTAAAACGACTGCTTCTACGCGTCTGTTCTTCGCGTTCTTCAGTTTACACCAGCAGAAAACTCTTCACTGCGTGTTCTTCTTTTTGATTTTTTTCGACTCCTAAACTATCCCCCAGACTCTCCAACCCTTCTCAACTCTTTATCCTTGTATTTATAGTGTTTTAGAACAAAAATATCCGACCATAACACCGTATAATCTCCCATTAATCCCGTCATTGTTCGCTGCCCATATTTAACAATAATTTCCATTTTTGGCTTCTACACACGTAAACTTTGATCCTGCACGCTCTAGTTAACCTTCCCCACGCCTCCAAAGTCATCGAACTCCCCTTATCCAAAAGCGAGAGTCCGAATAACACGTGTCCTCCGGGTGCCAAAATCAACTTTTCGAGCCGAATTTTCCAAAAATACTTATTTCCAAAAAATACCTACAATTACATAAAATAACAAAATTAGTACAAAATCGAGTGCCAACAATATATAGTATTGAGATCAAATTAGACACAAAAATGTGTCTATCATGCGTCAAAAATAATTTCACTTTCTCACTCAACTAAAATAAATGAAGTATGTGGTAAGAAAGAGTTCGTTCCCACAGAGAGGCTTTTGTTGTTATAAAATTTCAGTTTCTTAGTAACCAAAGGGGGGATTTTTGTTTTAGCAAAGCAATAAAATAAAGGAAAGCAAATAGAATAAATGGAATAATCAATAAGAGGAAGATATTGGTCATGGGATAATATCATTCACAAACATGTATTTTCATTAATGACTAGAATTGGTATTTTAATCTCGGAATTATCAAAAGTCCTAGGATATCTTGATCGCAAGAGTATCCCGTTTATTTCCTGATTTTATCATCAACAACATTAAAAGATGTTAATATGAAATCTACTAGAAAGCAACCTAAAGTGTAAAAGCACAATTAAGTTTAACTCCCTAAGAGCAATAAGTTCGATGAAATAAGACTAATCAATGAAAACAAACATGTAAAAGCACTCATTCGTTTTAACAAAGGTAATGATTCATATGCGATTAGTAAGATGTATCACTACAAGAACTAACCACAAGACGCTACTAGAAGTCAGAGATTAACAACTTTTACGTATTGAAAACTCTAATATAGATATAGAGATGAAAACAAATCCAATTGATTCCGGACTCAACCAAACTAGCATTCAAATCATATGATAATAAAAATGATGAATCATAAACGATAGAATTGAGACAAAACTAATACATTGAATCAAATAGCATGTTTGATGAAATCAACTTTATCCCATAACCAATAATTGTATTTAATTACTCATATTAATGGAGTTCATCATCATAATATTAAAGTAAAGAAGATGAAAAATAACGAAAGCAAACCCTAGTCGCCGCTATCTCCAAAGCTCCAAGTAGAATACGTGATACCTCCTCTCAAGTTGTAGAACTTTTCTTTTTGTACCTCTTTTGTTTCCACCCCTTCTCTGTTTAGGTCACAACCATATGCCAAAAACCAGCTCTGAAACAACCCAGGAATCAAGCCCAGTCTATACAGGTCCAGGTCCATCTGAGTCAGCTACATAAATCGGTGGGTCAAACTCGCCATACTCTGACTGATCCAGGCTAATTGCAGGCCTTTTACACTTCTGCTCTTTCCCTGCACAAATATACACATTCCATACAACCCATTTCATTCACTGCAACATAACCAGCTAGTGCTCCTGTGCTCGCAAACGCAGTCCATACACCACCATCTCCTAAATCTGGCCAGTTAACCCAAACCTCTCGAGCATTCTACTTCATTGCAGCTTCATCTTTTTGACTCTCACCTGTAACAACATCATTGCGCAGCTGAAACTCAAAACTACCCATGGCAGGGGCACCACCGAATCATTCTGATGCATCAGAGACATTCTTAGATTTCATCTCAGTCTTATCCACCATGTACCTGCAATACTTCTTAGCTTCAGCTGCTCAAGAGACATACCATTCTATCTGCATTGGCCATTACAACCCACTGCTCAATAATTTTCTCAATATCAACAGCCAACCTGCAATGCACAGACTTCCTTCTTGCAAATTCAATTCCATAACCTGTAACACCACAGCTCCCATTGCAGACTACCAGTTCCACAGATACGACATTACTATCACAATCACCAACTCAACTGAATCTTTGCATCTCCTGCGTTACTGTCACCAGCATCACCGCCTGTAATTATTCACTCACAGCAGCATACATCATTGCAGACTCAAATATCACCCTCTTCTCAGCCATACTACCATTTTCCTGCAACTTCACATCATTCATAACTCAAAATGCCATTTTGTAGCTTCAAAGTGCTTCAAACTCATCCCAGCACCTACTTCTCAGACCATCAATCATTCCAACAGTACCCTTCTCTATCTCAGAATAACACAAACCTCCAGTTCTTCATCTTCCTTGTCTGAATCATCTTAGTCATCAAACACCACAACAGATGTTCAACTCAATCACTGCAATTTCTTGTTCAATCCTGCTACTGAAACCACTACCACTAACAACTCCATTCCTTGCCAATCACTCTACAGCTTCACTGCATTCCCTGACCATCTCATACATTCATTCATAACTGCAACTGCAACTACAACCTTGTGTCTTCACCCTTCAAGTATCAGTTAACTCAGCTGAATCTTGAGTCATTTCTCTGTTATACTTCATGTGCATATGTACCACCATCTCAGCTTCATCACAGTCTCTGGCAGCAACTCATATATACAACATTAACTACCGGACCATCATCTTAGCAGTAGCATCTCCATAATCACCTGCAAAATACCCATCACAGTTACATAGCTTCAGTTAACTCCACCAGGTCATCTCAGATCTTCAATTCACTGGATACCCCCACTAACAGTTTCACAAACCCATCAATCCATAGATTTAACTCCATCATTCAATCTGTGAACCAAATTTCATCGATCTATTCCATCAAACCAACACAACAATAACTTGAATTTAGCAAAACCCCCTTCTCATGAGTACCTCGAAACCCTAATTTCTCCTCAGATTCAATTTACAGCAGCAATCATCTTTTATCTCTGTTCAAAATCAAATCCAAACAAACCCAGTCCTGCTGATACTTAATTCAAACAGAACCCATCTCTCTAAACCCGTGAAAGTCATCGTATCACCTTGAATCAACTCTGAATTCCTTCACCTACATCACAAACCCATTCTCTCGATCAGTAGCATCATCTTCTTGGTTGTCACCATCCAACGGCAGCAGCAACTTCAAATTCTACCATGATTCTTCGCCTGAGATCTCTAAATCATCATCTCCTTGAATTCCTCTCTCAATTTCACAGTAACAGCGCCTCCAACTCAGAGAAGATGTTTTAATGAGGGATGAGAAACAACTCGACCTTAATTTAGGTATGTCCATGCAGATTGAGATATTTGCAACCCATCAAATGGCAGCCCATTAGCTTTCCTTTGAAAAACAGAACAACGATCCTTTCTCCTTCGATGTGCTCCCGATAGCGCTCTCCTGTGCAGCAACGATTTTGTATTCTTTGCTCCCAATGAACACTTTATTCTTTCTCGAATTCTTCCACCAACATCATCCGTCTCTTATTTCCCAGGTTCACTTCTTCTCTTCAATGTCTTTTCATCACTAAAGCTGTCATGCTTTTCAGACAGAATTTGCATCACTAAAGCCGACATGCTTTTCAGACAGATATGAAGAAATAAAAGCAAATAATGAGAAATAATCCGCCTCCAACAACAACTGCACCTTTTTGCCTTTTAAGCGACGTTTCTTCTTCTTTTGTTCCAAATGACTCCAAAGTACCTAAAACTCAAAACTAAACATAAAATACATGATTTACAAGAAAACTTATCAAAGAAAGCATAAACAATAGATAAATATTAAGGTGTTTTAGACACCTATCACGTAGCCTTGCGAAGAGGGAAATTGATGCTTAGGTATCACTATGCCATGTTGCGGACCCGATGATGCATAATCATTGTGCATCTTAACGGAACGGCCTATACGGATCAGACCATTACCATTACTGCTTGGAAACAACCTTGTAAAAAAGTTGGAATAAGTTGCTTGTCCCGTCGATGATGAACTACGGTATATGCTTGATCCCTTTAGAGTAGGGAAGGGTACGTAGGCAGCCGTAATGAGTTGGTATTGCCGGTCCAGCACATTATCGAGCATATCATCTAATTGGGGGATGATTGCAACATTCTGTCCTCTCATATCATCTGTCTCGGTATGGAGGTGCAAGAGATGATTGTGACCAAACTTGATGAGGCTAGTTTCATTCCATTTCATGGATGCTCATACTTCCTATCAAGCCATTCGATTTAGGTACGTACCAATGACGCATTGGGAATGACCTCGAAAGTAAGCTATGTTGGCATGCAAGTTAGCGGAGCTCGCATAAGCCGAAGGAAATGCGGCAGTTGCTCAACGAGATAGGAAATTCATTGATGAATTCCCTACGTTGAGGCAATGCATGTAAGGTGCATTGGCCACATCCTTCAAAGCTTTATACCCTTGTTCTGTGGTAAGTTGGAACGGTGTGGAAGCTTAGTTAGATGCATCATGCTTCACGAGCATGCTTGCAAGGGAAAATGGACGTGTATTTGTCTTTATTTAAGGCCCGTATCGTAGCTTCATCATGGCGCTTTGGGAAAGTTACGGTCTGCGGGACAACGTGCCAAAAGTTTAATTCTCCGGTCCGTCATAGTTGGTATCAAAGCAAGTTCCGAGAAAACTCTAGGGACTGTGCGGAGTGGACTTTTCCAAGAGTATTTTTCCTTAATGGAAACTTAAAGTTGGATAGTAGGTCAACTTTTGCACGGAAAGGAGTTTGTAACTGTTATGCCAGTTACTTTGCGAATCGAGTTGAGCTTGTTTAAGTACGGTGAGTTTGCCTGACCTAAGTGGCACCCCACTTACAAGTGGATATCCGGAAGACCGTATAGGACGGTGGGTAGACAATGGGACTGATCATCCCTACACGTTGGCACTGGCCAAGGGTTTGCGCTGTCAGGCCCGGCTAGCATCCCACTTACGAGTGGCAACCTGGAGGACCGTCAGGGACGGTGGGAAACTGGAAACTGTTCCACACAGTACTGTGCTAACATCTTGTCATTTCTATGACACCTTTCAACTTGTGAACCTTAGGGATTCCTAGGTGGTAGATAGTGTGGGCTGCCATCTTGGATACATAGCCGATATATCCTCTTGGCACTGGCCAATTGCAAATCTTGGTATTTTGGTGGGCACTTTTGGATTCCTGGGAAAGCGGTATGGGACGGTTGCTCAGAAGGTCTAAATTATTGTTCATGACAACGTGAAGAAACCCGTGATTTATGAACATCTGGTATGGGATTTTTGCTCAAGAATCCAAACCGAAGAGATTGTCCACAATAGTTTTTGTTTTGAATTTCAGGGACGAAATTCTTTAAAGGGGTGAATAGTGTAACACCCTGTGTTTTTAGCATGGCGCGTGCTAAAAGATGCGCCATGGCCTGAGATGAAGCTTCATCTAAAGTTTCTGTTACGTGGTACGCGATAGATTGGCTTAAGGCCAATACCGCGCCAAAATGGAGCATTATGTTTGGCATTTTTCCAAGGGACAATGTTGCATCATCATGATGCATTAGGCCAGTTGGGTAGGTGTCCTTTAGATTGTAGCGTAATCATTTCCCATTATGAAGACTATTGGCTTAGAACCAATATCGCACAATCATTGCGCGTCAGGATAGAGCGGACTGACCTAGAGAATATTGCATAATCATTGTGCAATATGGCAGAACGAGTGGTGCGTAATCATTGTGCATCAGTCCAGAGAGGGATGGACGAATGAATGTTGCGCAATCATTATACGCAATCGTTGCCGAACAGTGAAGCAAGCATGTCATTTTGGTCCCTAAAACATACTTGTAGAAATTCCATTAAGACATATATAGGGAGGGGTAGTTGGTTGAAGGTGCATATGCAAAATATGTGCCAAGTAAGCTTCATAGCTTAGCTGGAAGAGTATAAATGATGTCTAAGGTTCATTTATAGTTGTGCAGCCTTGCGAAGAGGGCATTTGATGCTTAGGCATCACTATACCATGCTGCGTACTCGATGATGCATAATCATTGTGCATCTTGACCGAACGTCCTATGCGGACCAGGCCATTACTATTATTGCTTGGAAACAGCCTTGTAAACGAGTTGGAATGAGTTGCTTGTCCCTTAAAGGATGAACTACGGTATGTGCTTAATCCCTTTAGAGTAGGGAAGGGTACGTAGGCAGCCGCAATGAGTTGCAGCATTGCCGGTCCAGCACGTTGTCGCTCATATCATATAATTGGGGGATGATTGCGATATTCTGGCCTCTCATATCATTTTTTTCGGTATGGAGGTGCAAGAGATGATTGTGGCCAAACTTGGTGAGGCTAGTTGCATTCCATTTCATGGATGCTCATACTTCCTATCAAGTCATTTGATTTAGGTATGTACCAATGGCGCGTTGGGAATGGCCTCGAAAGTGAGCTACGTTGGCATGCAAGTTAGCGGAGCTTGCATAAGCCGAAGAAAATGCGACAGTTGCTCAGCTAGATAGGAAATTCAGTGATGAATTTCATACGTTGAGGCAATGCATGTAGGGTGCATTGGCCACAGCCTTCAAGTATTTATACCCTTGTTATGTGGTAAGTTGGAACAATGTGGAAGCTAAGTTAGCTGCATCATGCTCCACGGGCATTCTTGCAAGGGAAAATGGACGTGCATTTTTATAGATTTAAGGTCCGGATCGTAGCTTCATCATGGCGCTTCGGGAAAGTTACGGCCTGCGGGGAAACGCGCCAAAGGCGTAATTTTCCATCCCGTCACACCAAACAAGCCCTAGATACCAATTTTGCTGACTAATGTGAAAGTTTTGTCTCTTAGCTTCGAGAGTCAGGGCCAAACGCTGAAATCGGACGCCGGATGACGTCTCTGCCGTATCTTGAGCGAAGGTCGTGTAAAACTTACAAATTCAACCAAGAGTTTCCACCTATTCACCTATGCTACATAGTAAGCTAGGATCTACATCAAGTACAAACTCATTTTAGTGTTCCTCCTCTATTATGTATATACATGAAAGGTCTGACACATACCCGAATCACCCTAGGGTTTTCCCTCTGTACATGAACGTTTATGGAGTCACCACCGAACTTAAGGCTTCGAAGATACATCCTGGGACCTTATTTTTTCTAGTGCGGCGTAACTCTCACGTGAATCTATCCAAGAATAATCACGACTCTCAACTATAGCTAGGATGTTCAAAAACCTAGGTCTAAAGTTTGCAGCCTCTCGTACACGATGAACTACACGAACTAATCACTAGACATTCCGACCAAAAAATTATCAACCACCCTGAAGAAAACTCACTCAATAAACATCCCTCTCATTGGCCAGAGTGCCATCAACAAGTCACCAACAATGATATTAATGTAAGAATAGCATATGTCACAGTCTCCATGGTCCATTGGGCAAAGCCCTGACGTGTAGGCTTCCTTCACATGTGGACTGTTTTGAGGTAAAGTGATCATCAGTTGGACATGTAATACATATATATATTTGCTACACGAAAAGAGAAAAAAAACTAAGCAACAGACTTATCGTCTTGCAAGCAAGACCAGATACAAGAAGGGGGGTGGGAAGAAAACCACCATATGTTAGAGTGGTTTGTTAAGGAAACTGAATTCCCATCACTTTTGATATAGACAAATTTAACAACATTGGGCTTCCTAGTCTGAGTGTGATTTAGTTGACGATCTGAACCAATCTCCAAGGGCTATGAGTTTTCTTCTCAGTTGTTTTTGCAGAATTTACAATTATATAATTCTGCAGGGGTGTATAAGATATACTATCTCCAAGGGTGGAAAATATACAACTTATTTTTGCAGAACTAAAGAAAAACACTCTTGTATATTTGTATACGCATTATTAAATTTCGGATCTTGTTAACTTGTATACCCGTATACATGTTAAGATTCATTAAAACAACAATTTCTTGCACTGTAAACAAAATTTGTTTGTTTTATTACATTGAAAACAATAATTCTTTGCATTGGGAACAAAAAATGTTGTTTTTAGTGCAAGAAAAACCAATTTCTAGTAGAATAAGACAAAGAAACACAAAAAAATAAAATAATTCTTTATTAAACCTTAACATGTATACGGGTATACAAGTTAACAAAAACCTTAAATTTCATATTTCAATGATCATCTAGAAAAAGAAAATTAATTAATAAAAATAATTGATAACATTATTTATGCTTATCCGATCTTAAATATCATTGCAATTATAAAAATATAATAATAATTATTATTAAAAGACAATTAAAGATGACTTTTATAAAAGCAATAAACTACGTATACTTAAACCGGAAATGCTATTCCCCACTCTAAACACCACACTACTCTCCACACTAGCTGACATGTTAGCATGCGTGGAAGTCCACGTGATACCTAGCTTAAATTTTCACGTGTATCCTTTCTCGCTCTTCGTTCCCCACAACAGCTAAAATTCACCTCTCCACCTTTGTGTTCATCTTTGATCTCCATTGAGAATCTCACAAAATGAATTTTTTAAATGTAATTAATCTCACAAGTTAATGTCTTGCAAATCGAATCACTTACCACTAGTGGTTGATCTGATCATCTTCAATACAAAAGCCGAGACAAACACTGATTTACATTACCTGTGAAAGTTCATAAACAAGTGATTAAGGTTTTATTAAGAAACCTTGAATGATAGAGCCTCAATTGGTCATTTTTTAAAACTCAAAAATTCGATTAAAAAAAAAGATTACAAGTGAAATAAAATGGACGCAGATTAACTCGCATATTTTTATTTTTTTTGTGGGATGAATTTATGATTTAGATATGGAAAAGGGATAGAATAAGGGAGGATCCAAGGATGGTGTGCCAAAATTAATTGGTTTTAGATAATGAGGCAAGTAATAACCATCTAATTTCACTGTATGGAGTAATCAATTGTTGATGTGAAAAATTGAATTTAGGGATCTCTTTAAGGATTATCCACCTTGTTTTGGGGTAAATCTCTAATAGCCAAAACAAAAAAGGAAAAAAGAATTCACATCTGAATCTTCAATTTGTTTCCGTGACGATGTTAACACGATTTCGGTATGATTTTTGGTTAGCATGAATGTGAAATTTTAGTTATTAGGGAGAGAGAAGAATCGAGTAAATAAAACATAGAAGGATGAAGAACTTTGGAAATTGCAAGAGATAGAGAAAAAAACAGAGCAAAAGGAAATAAAGTAATATTACACGTAGTTTTGTTCTTGTGCAGAGATCAGCTGGCTACGTCAGCCTGAGTGGTGAGTAGAGTGATGTTGAGAGTGCGGAATAGCATTTCCGATCAAAAACACTGATGTTCTTTATAAATATCCACAAATTTTAACCTTCCTCTTTCATTCCAGTTCTTAGAGTGGGAAACACAATTGGGTCTTTTTCTATCTTTCCTAGTCCCAGTGAAGTCTGTAGTTCCCGATATTCTTTTTTAATTCTTCCACTCAGCGTGCCACTGCCTACCATATCCACCAATGAATCCAATTCCACCACCCTCTATCACCAATCTACAGCTTTCTCCCATTGCAGAGGAAAACTGTCAGGCGGTTTTACACATCATCAGATCTGAAAAGCTTCATCAAAAACATGGCTTCACGCGTAATGCTTTCATCAAATTATAAAAAAGATGAAAGCAACATACCATTTAACCCAGAACCCTCACAATCTTTCTACTCAGTAAGATCATCTTCGAGCTCTGATATGCACCTTTTATAAAAAGCTCGTTACCACCTCAACAACCTTTCCAAAACAAACAAACTAATCAACACCCTGATAAAGATATAAATCATTCAGTCACTTCTAGACCATTATCACTTGGAAAACAACCATCGGTTCTTACCTCAAATCAGAAGATACTAAAACCTCAGTTTTCCAGCTCACAGAAAGGATGCAGAACCTTTTTTATGCACACAATCAGAAAGTCTTAGGAGGAAACGCAGATTTCTACAATCTCAAGCAGGCCTTTTAAGAAAAAAAATGGTATCCCATGATCATCCATCACATGGAAACTAGCTCATACCACCAAGTTTTTCAAGTCTACATGAAACACAAAGAAGACAAAATAAGAATCTTAGAAAATCATCCATGGAATGCAGGACATCAAGTGGTGCAAGTTGAAGACTGGATTTTGTTCCAAAAACACCCAGAGAAGTGTTTCTTATTTTCCCCCTTTTGGTTCCAGTTATTAAACCTTCATGTTTTTCTTGATGATGAAACAACAATCCATGAACTTGTAGAAAAATATGACATGGGGACTGTACTGCAGATAGATTTCTCAAGATTTCCTCGAAGAGTCTATGTTATGCTAGATCTTACAAAACTTTTTCGACCTGGAGTCATGCTAAAAAAAACAAAGGAGTCTGGGTTCGGTTTGCTTACGAAATATCCCGATACTGTGTTTTTTATATGGTTTCGTAGGGCATATATCAAGGACTGCACAAACTTCCTAAACTTGGAGAAAGCCATGAAGAACACCAAGTTTCCAAACTTCCCCTACGCCAGATTGAACTCAGGAATGAAGGTTCCTTTCTCAAAAACTCAAAAAATATTGGCAACTGCAAGATGAAACTTAGCTTATATAAAGACAACTCTCTTTATTGATGTTTAGAAAATCTCTCAAAACTAAACACAAGCTCTAATATTGCTCATATGATCAACCACAACTTTGGTGATCATATATATATAGAACTATGAATTCCTTTTCCTAGTCCTATTACCTTATTACATGTATTTCCTTTTCTTAGAACTAGATGACTTCTAATTCCCTTAGGATTACATCAATTTCCTAATCTTGTCCTAACCAGCTTGTTAGTGACTTCTATGTTGAAGTTTAACCAACATTCTCCCCGTTAAGCTTCAACCTAGCCCGTGACATATCTTGTACTCCAATCAGTTGTCTCATTTCTTCAAACTTGATCCGAGCTAATGCATTTGTCAATATGTCTGCTTTCTGCTCAGTTCCTGGTATGTGTTCAACGTTAATGACCTCCTTTTCGATGCAATCTCGTATGAAATGATACCTTTTGTGAATGTGTTTCGTCTTCCCATGAAACACTGGATTTTTAGTGAGTGCAATTTCAGACTTATTATCAATCTTGATGAGAACTTTTTCAGGTTCTCTTCCTTTGATTTCACCCAATAATTATTGAAGCCATATTGATTGTTTAGTTGCTTCTGTTGCATCCATAAACTCAGCTTCACAGGATGAGAGGGCTACAGTGTCTTGCTTCTGTGAACACCATGTAATAGGTGCTTCTCCTAGATAAAATATATGACCAGTTGTACTTTTTCCATCATCTTGGTCAATATTATGACTGCTGTCACTATACCCAACAATTCCTTTTGATCCTCCTCGACCATACTTCAATCCATAGATGATTGTTCCTCTTAGATATCTCAATATCTGCTTTATTACATCACCATGAGACTTTCGTGGACTCTGCATATAACGGCTTGCTACTCCCACAGAGAAATCCAAGTCTGGTCTTGTGTGTAACAAGTATCTAAGGCATCCAACATTTCTTCTATAACTCGTTGGATCGATCTCAGCTTCTTCTTGTGCCTTTGAAACTTTAAGTCCAAACTCCATTGGTATCTTAGTTGGATTACAAGTTTCAAGTCCTGCTTCTTTCAGAATTCTCCTTGCATAAGCTTCTTGTTTAATCTGAATCCCATCTACTCCTTGATGGACTTCTATGCCAAGGTAATAAGTGAGTTTTCCGAGGTCTGACATATCAAACTTTGATGACATTTCTCTCTTGAACTCATTGATCACCTTAAGGGAGTTTCCAGTCAAAAATAGACCATCTACATAGACTGTAATCACAAGAAGCGTTCCCTTTTCTTCTCTTCTGTATACTGATGTTTCTTTAGAGCACTTTATGAATCTCATTCCTTTTAAGATTTGATCTAACTTTGTATTTCAGGCTCGAGGAGCTTGTCTTAGACCATATAGAGCTTTTGATAACTTATAAACCTTATGCTCTTGTCCTTTTACTTCAAAACCTTCTGGTTGTTCAACATTCATCTTCTCGCAATTCACCATGTAAGAATGCTGTCTTAACGTCTAAGTGGTGAATTTCCCATGAGTTGGATGCTGCTTCTGCTATTAAGAGACGAATTGTCTCTAGTCTAGAAACTGGTGCGAAAACTTCATCAAAGTCTATGCCTGATTCTTGAACGTATCCCTTAGCTACAAGTCTTGCCTTATATTTGTTGACAGTACCATCAGCATTCCGTTTTACTTTGAAAATCCACTTAAGATCAATCACTTTTACCCCACCTGGCTTATCAACTAGAAACCAAGTCTTGTTTCTGTTGATTGAAATAATTTCTTCTCTACATGCTTGTGTCCATTTATTCGAGACCTTTGCTTCCTGAAAATTCCTTGGTTCATCATTAACAGAAAGTAGCATAATCTCACATTCTTCTGCAGCTTGAAGAACATAATCCTCCAGGTACTGTGGCTTTCGTATCTGTCTTGTTGATTTTCGCAGTGGAATGGGTTGAGTTATTTCATCGATCTCTTCTTCTTCTTCTTCTTCTTCTTCTTATACTTCTTCGTTATTCTCAGTGGTTTCATTATTCTCTTCTTCTTCTTGATTAACATCATTGTTTTCATTGGTATTGATGATTATGGGTCCTTCGCCTTCATCAATTACCTGACCCCATCTCATGTGAAACATTCCTGGATCCCTACTTGGTCCATCATTAGTTTCTTTCCAGTTCTAGTTTGCTTTTTCATCGAATACCACATCTCGACTCACTATTACTCTTTTCGTTGTTGGATTGAATAATCCGTAAGCTTTGGATCCAGGCTCAATTCCTAGATGCACAAGAGTCTGAGATCGATCATCCAGTTTCTTAAGAGTTGCATAATCAACTTTTGTGTATGCTTTGCAACCAAACACTCTTAAATGATCTATATTTGGTTTTCTCTTTCGCAAACTTTCATATGGAGTCATGTCTTTCAGAGCTTTCGTAGGTATCCTGTTTATTAGGTATGTGGAGTGTCGTACAGCTTCTCCCCATAGATAATTAGGTACCTGCATAGCCTTTAATGAACTTCTTGTCATCTCCATTAGAGTCTTGTTTCTCCTCTCCACCACTCCGTTTTTTTGTGGTGTATATGGTGTAATAGGACCACATAAATCAGCATGAAGAAGCTCTAATGGATTTGAAGCTCTGAATGTTGTTGCTTTTGGAAAACCTTGACGCATTTGTTTCCCAACTAAACATGATTCAAAGATCCTTGATTCATAGTTTATTTGTGGTAGCCCTCGAACCATCTTGTTTTGAGACATAGTTTTTAAGGTTCTGAAACTTATGTGTCCTAACCTTGCGTGCCACTTCCATGTATGATCTTCCAGTCTCATATTCAGACACAATGGCCTTCCAATCATGAGACTTATCTTGTAAAGTCTATTCTGTGAGCGTGAGACTCTAACTAAAGGTCTTCCACTTGGGTCATGAACTGTTAGATAATCTTGTCGCATTCTAACATCACATCCAACTTTTGTAGCTTGTCCTAAACTTAGAATGTTGCTTTGTAAGTTTGGGATGAAGTAGATGTTTGTGACAAGCTTCTGTTCACCGGTCTTGCTCTGAAAAAGAATTGATCCTTTCCTTTCAATTTCTACATAAGATACATCCCCAAACTTTACTTGTCCTTTGATTTTCTCATTGATTCAAAAAAATAGTGTCTCTTACCAGTCATGTGATTGCTGGATCCATTATCTAAATACCAGATTCCTTCTTCACCATTCTTTGATTCGTAGTTCTTTGGTATTAGTTTCCCTTCGTTTAAGAATACAACTTCGTGTATGAAAAGAGCTGTATTTGCTTCCCTTGTTTCATTCTTGTTTGTTTCTTCCATCTTTTGTATTCTTTGAGGGCATACAGAGGAGAAATGTCCTGGTTTATCACATCTGTAACAAATAATGTTTGATCTATCCTTATCTTCTTTCCCTTGGTTTTGATCATTATGACTTGTTGTTCTATCTTGTGAGTTAAACCTTCCTCCCCTTCCTCGGCCTCTGTTTCCTCTACCACCTCTTCCACGACCTCTTCCTCTTGTCGCACAGTTTTGTTGGTAAGAGTTTGTGTACAAGAGTTTTGCTTGATTTTCTCCATTGTTTTCTTCATCAAGGATTCTCTCTTCATATGCTTTCAATCTTCCAATTATATCTTCATAGCTAGTCTTCTTTAAATCTAAGACTTGTTCGAGAGAAGCTATGACATGAATATACTTGGATCTTGGTAAATTATTGAGAAACTTCTTTACCAGTTTATCTTCATCAATGGATTGTCCAAGTGACGCAGCTTTTGAGGCTATCTCTGATAGCTTTCCTGCAAAGCTATCAATAGTATCAGTGTCTTTCATCTTCACTCTTTCAAATTCAGACATTAAGGTTTGCAGACGGGCTTCTTTAACTCGATCAGCTCCGAGATTACGTGCCTTTATTGCATCCCAAATTTTCTTTGAAGTTTCCTGTTCACCAACTTGTAAAACAAGACATTCTGGTATTTCTTGAAAGAGTAATCCAATGGCAACATTGTTTTTGTCTGGGTCCAATGTACCAGGATCAATTGTTTCCCAAACTTTGTAGATTTTCATCAGTACCTTCATTCTCATGGCCCATACTGTGTAGTTTGTGGCGTTGAGGATTGGAACTTGTATTGATGGTGGCGTGAACTGTTTTGCACCCACAATGGTGGTTTCGTTTTCCATGGCTCAGAAACAAGCTCTGATACCAATTATTGGAAACTGCAAGATGAAACTTAGCTTATATAAAGACAACTCTCTTTATTGATGTTTAGAAAATCTCTCAAAACTAAACACAAGCTCTAATCTTGCTCATATGATCAACCACAACTTTGGTAATCATATATATATAGAACTATGAATTCCTTTTCCTAGTCCTATTACCTTATTACATGTCTTTCCTTTTCTTAGAACTAGATGACTTCTAATTCCCTTAGGATTACATCAATTTCCTAATCTTGTCCTAACCAGCTTGTTAGTGACTTCTATGTTGAAGTTTAACCAACAAAAAATTCATCAACTTCAAATACTTGGAGCCGTTAACTTCTACTCTGGTGAATCCTCAACAAAAATTAAGGATCAAGGTGAGAATCAAACGTAGCATCAAAACGAGGAAAATAATGGAACTCAAGAACAGTACTAACATCTTCAACAACTGGTTCGCAACGACCTCCATCAACAGGTACCAATGACCAACAAGTAGGTTCACAAACCAGATGCGGTTAGGGTTACTGATTTGAAACTAGGAAAAGAGGTACCAACTCAGCTATCTGAGAAAATGACTCGTCGCGGGTTGATATGGAACTCGGTGAAGAACCAACAACATCCCGAAATAAATACTGCTACAAACATACCTGCGTATCCCCCTCAGTTGTCCATGCTAGAACAATAAAGAACGATCCCATGCAACATCTGCAAATCCTGCCAATTCATAAAATACCAGTGTCAGAAATGTCGGGATAGAAATATCATCAGAGGACTCACATGCCACCACATCATATCCGCCACGTAAAAATCCAGTCAGCTTTGTAACCCATGTGGCAGAACACATCGGCAAAAACAAAGAAAAAGATCCAAATCAGCAACAACAGGCCCACAAGGGAAAGGAAAAGGTAAATATAGTGGAGGCCCATAGCCAACAGAACTCGGGTCAAAGTAACTCATGTAACACCCAAGTACCTACACTACCGATAAATCCAAATCCGAGTCCTAAAGCTAAACCTGGGATGGCTAGAATGCTAGCTTTCTTCACAGCGGACTACACAAAAGTACTAACATCTCTACAAAGACGAGATGCAAAGGTAAATATATTGGTTCACAATGTGAATGGCAAGTCGGAGGTCATTGTAACACACAATGCCAAAACAGAATAGAGACACTATCCACTTCGACCAGTGCAAAGGTATAAACGAAGGACGTTCAAGCCACCAACAAGGGTACAGGAGCACCTAATGATACCTAACACACCTGATTTTGCAGCTAGACCACCACCACCAAAAGCAAGGAAATATATGTCGATTGCAGACTTGGAGCAATACACGTATAAAATGAATGAACCAGCTGTTGAGGTACCTACTCGAAGGACCATGAAACAATGAAGCATCAGATACCACGGAAAAGAACAGTAACAGAATCCAACAACAACAGCACGATTAATGCTGGCCGGTGGATTCATTTGCTCCATCATCATGCAACACAAGACCCTTTGGCAACCGATCCAGAGAGACCAAGCCTGCTTGGCAGCTTCTCTTACTGACGAGATTACTGCAGCAGGTAAAAACATGGAACAGCAAAACCGCAAGAAGAATAAACTGCCTTGCCTGGAACTGTCAACGGGTACACAACCCTTTGACAGTCTCAAAACTGCACGAGTACACATGCAAGTTTAAAATTGACCAACTTTTTTTGTCTGAAACCTTAGCATTTGTTTTTCATGTGGCTTTTTTGCAAAGTAGTCTAGGATTTCAAAGTTGTTTTACTCTTCCTTGTAATGGACATAGAATTGTCCTCTGCTTGACGTGGACATCCCATCTCAATGTTTTTGTTTTAATTTCTAATCGAAATATAATACATGCTTATATCTGTGAAAAAGCGGGGTACAACAACCACACCCAATATTTCACTTAGAAATCTGAATGGACTAATTCCAATATACTCCATCCGTTTCTAAAAAATATGCAAGTTTCCCTTTTTGGGTATGCCAAAAAAATAGGCTTGTTTCCATATGTGGAAAGTCGAATGTCATGATTTTAATGCTACACCCATAGAGGGACCACTTCTCTCTCTCCATTTTCTCTCCTAATACAAAAAGGGGACCTCTTCTCTCTCCCCTTTCTCTAATAACAAATGAATGGGGACCAAAAGATAGATTAGGAAAAAACATGGAAAAGTGGCTCCAATGATTAGTTTTCTTATTTTTTGTGAAAACCAAACAAGCCTATTTTTTAGAAACGGAGGGAGTACTTTCAATAGAATCAACTAGACTCAATCTTAATAAAGTATATCAAAGAGTTATATTATCTCGATCTCTCGATTTAATTCTTACTCAAGTAAATAGAAATATGCGAGTCTAATTAAATACTAGAGAGATAACTTGGATGGTACCAAAGACCAATATCCAAGTGTCAATCAATGTAAATAAACAACCAAAGGTCGGATATTCTAATTGATTGAACTAACGCACAACATGTGATATTTCAATTATATAACAAAATATAATGCGGAATAGAAATAACACAAACACCAGAATTTTGTTAACGAGGAAACCGCAAATGCAGAAAAACCCCGTGACCTAGTACAGATTGAACAAACATTGTATTAAGCCGCTACAGACTCTAGCCTACTACAAATTAACTTCGGTCTGGACTGCAGTTGAATCCCAATCAATCTCACACTGACCCAAGGTACAGTTATGCTCCTTACGTCTCAGATCCCAGCAGGATACTACGTACTTGATTCCCTTAGCTGATCCCATCCACAACTAAGAGTTGCTATGACCCAAAGTCGAAGACTTTAATAAACATATCTATATCACACAGAAAATTCTACGGTAATAGATAAATCTCAGGACTGAATTGGGGGCCATGGAAACTAATTGGGGTCCATGACACATTTTATACCCACACCCAAAAATATATGGGGCTTCCAAAAATGAGGGTGAAATACCTATTTTATCCTTCTCTAATAACTAAACCTAAAATCCTAATACTAATCGAGTGAGGTCCTCATTCTCTTTTCAAAACAAAACTCTTCTTCTTCTCCTCCCCTCCCCTCTCTCTGCACCTCCATCTTCTCCATTAACGACTCAGAGGAGAATTTTTTTTTCTCAACCGATTCTTCGCGTAATCGTCGATTAATTTTAATCGACGATTAACGATTAACTTCTTCTACAAACATGGCTCGTACAAAGCAGACCGCTAGAAAGGGAAATCAAATACCTAATCTGGTAGATGCAGTTAATGCAGCGAAGGAGCAACGGAGACTGACAAAAAAATCAAATCAGCCGGTGAAGGAAATGGCTCCGATCAGAAGGTATGTTCACTAAAACCCCCAACTGTAACTTGGGTTTGTGTTTAATTTGATGTTCTACTGAAAAATTAGGGTGTGAATCGGGAAAATAGGATTCTCAGAAATTGAGTCGTTAATCACTAGGTTTTATTTCTTAATGATTTTGCTGATGCATGTAAATTTCATCAAAAATCGTTAATCATTAGGGTGGCGGAGAAAACGATCCTTGCTGTAATTTTTTTTAGAGGTTAAAATCGTTAACAAATATTTTTTTTCTTAACGATTTTTTATCTGCATGTTAATAAAAAATCATTAACCATTAGTAATATGTGAAAACGACTCTAGTTAAGTTGTGTGCTAGTTTCTATATACGACCCTTTTTATTCATCAACGACTCTATGATATGCCTAAACACATCTCTGTCCCAAATAATGAAAGGGTCGTTTATTTTTTAAAAAAATTCTGACGACCCTATGGTTTGCCTAAACACATCTCTGTCCCAAATAATGGAAGGGTCATTTATTTTTAAAAAAAAAATCTGACGACCCTTTGATATGTCTAAAAAGATCTCTGTCCCAAATAATGAAAGGGTCGTTTATTTTAAAAAAAAATTCTGACGACCCTTTGATATTTCTTGTTTTGTTGTCTTTGACCTATAGTATCAAGAATAAAAAAGATAAGCTTGCACTGGTAACTCCTCCATCCAGACCTCCCCACAACAAAAAATACCTAAATGACGGTCTATTACGAGGAAAAACACCGAGTGAGGTAGCCTTAATTATCCGCGAACCCAGAGACCCATGTGATGATTCGTCTGAATTGTCCTCTTCATCCTCTCCTGTTATATCTGCAACTGGAAGCATAGAAGAAGAAGTCGCAGAACATGACGAAATTGCTTTAGGAGGTGAATATGTTGCTTATGATGATGATGGTAATGATGGTAATGGTGGTGATGGTGGGGATGGTGGAAATGAGGAGGAGGAGATTCAGGAGGAGGAGGAGAAGGAGGAGGAGGATGAAGGTAATGATGATAATGAGGATGAGGATGAGGATGGAAATGGTGGTGCTAGCGGTGATGAAGAGGGGGATGAGGATGATGGTAATGATGAAAATGGTAAGGAAATAAATGATGGTAGTAGTGGTGGTGATGATGATGATGAGGAGGAGGAGGCGGAAGAGGAGATTCAGGAGGATGCGGCGCAAACACAGCCATAGCCGAAGAAGAAAGTTCCAAATGCACCGAGTCCGCGACATATTCCACCCACACGTTTGCAGCTTATTCGTCTACCCGGTGGGAAAGCCAGAGGTGAACCTAAAGATGTCGACAAAGTTCTATTTGGATATGATAGCTCGTGGACCCGTACCATCAATGAGACAATTGTAACGATCTCAACTTTGCTTTTCATACGATTTGTTGATATTTAATTTCTTATGTTTTAATTCTATTTGTTTGTCTTTCGTAGGATCATAAGAATGCCACGCGTCTTTTTAGACACCAATCTTCTTATGCAAAAATGAAAAAATGGCCGCTAAAAGGTGAATGTGCAAGAGTGCGAGACATTGTTGAAAACTCAGGTTTGTATGCTGCCATTCAAAACTCCGTGATTACATATGACAAGGCCGCAGTATCATGTTTTACTGAGAGGTTTTACGGTGAAGTGGTCTTCCTTGCAAATCCCTAGGTGTCTTAGGATTAACCTTTATTCCTCTTATCGTCACCATACTACTAGTTTGGCTTTGCTGGGTACCGACCGCATGCTCAATAATATCCATATCTTCATTTTCTTGCATTTTTGACCGACCTCGTTCTTAGGAATTAAAGAATTTTCGTACTCCTCATATTCCGCCTGGACATGCTCATGACGTGATAGGTATTTATCGCAACCCTTGTCATTGTTAACAGTTTCTCTAAATGACATTTTAGTTGTTGGTCTTCCGGGTGGTTTTTGTTTGATTTGCTCTTCTTCAAACCCCAAGCTCTTACGGCCGGCCGGCCACAAGTTAGAAACCAAAAGGTGTCTTCCTGCACAATTCATTTTTCGGTATTTTTCGTTAATGTACTTGCCAATATCCAAGTCTCCAAATTCTTCATCGGCTAAACTCGTGGGCTTTGGGATGAATGAAAGTTGCTGCCAAAATGGATCGATATCTTCAAGAGAAATGGAACCGTTGTACCCATAGAGTTTATGTTTACAAGGGAGGCCGAGCCAAATATCGGTTGTACAATTACACTTCATATTCATCACCTTTCCCGCCTCCGCTTTAGCTCTAAAATCTATAAGCGCATCTATCATATAGTTAATTTCCCACCATGATACTTGGTGTGCTACCAACCGTAACAAAGCTTTGTCCCTTACGTGTTGCATCAAAAAACGGTCTTTACTCAACTCCATATGAGTGACTATTTTTCTTAGGTCATCCTCTGCGTGCTCGTGAATAACTTCTTGTACGATAACTAACCCACCCCTATTTTGATCCAATTTTTTTTTCAAACGCACGTAAGACTGCTCTGCAAGACTTGTAGACTCATTTTTGAAGTGCTTGTATCTATTGGTCCATGCATAAACAAACTTCTCTTTCCAAAGATTCAACCATGTATTCAGGAAATACTCAACAACCTTCTTATTATCCGTGCTCCAAACATCAATAAACTTCTGCAAGTTGGCATAATACTTAACCTCTGTTTCGAATGAGCCAAATAGTCCCAATCTTGGAAAAAAACTTTCCATACATCCCATATTCATCGTATTTTTGTTTTTCTTTATTTTTCTCTTCCGCACGCTCTTTTTTGGAAAGTTTACTTAAACGCTCATCTTCTTCCTTAGAACGTTGATTACCCTTCTTAGTATGGATCTTTTGGATTTGATTCTTGCAATTAGAAAAAAGATTGGTTTGGATGTTCCACGTACAAAGAAATTGTTGAGCAAGTGGAAAGACTTGACAAACGGCACTCATAATTGCAAAATCTCTATCCGTAAATATAACATGTGGCGTCTCTTCTCCATGTTAAATCAACCTCACTTGTTCCAACGCCCAAACATAGTCCTCTATTTCTTCTTTTTCCATAAAGCACCATGCAACGGTGAATGAATTTTTATCCGAAGTATGGCTTACCACGTTCAACATCGGTATGTTATATTTGTTTGTCTTGTAGGTGCAATCTATGAATAGAACCTGGTAAAAACACTGATCCAAATCCATCATCCTCGGATGTGCAAGAAAAATATGAGTCACTTTCTCATCCGGACCCACCTTAGTTTGCATGGCGTAGTTAAGATTTTCTGCTAACCACTCTGATTGTTGCATAATGAACCTACCATCCCATTCAGTTCTCTTAATCGTTGCTTTGGCGGCGTTGATTGTGGAAATGGTGGACAAGTTATCCTTATCTTCGGCCCTTATTGCATTTAGGATCTTAAGTGGTCTAAATCCCTTCATCTGCCTAAATTTATCCATCTGATATGGTTTCAACCGGGCATATGCAGGGTGTACATATAAACTTGTGGGTGGATGATGGTTGTGACGACCGTCGAGAATACTATACAATCAGAATAGATCGGCTTTATGGCGTCTTTTGAAAACAATCCTGAACGGGAATTCACACTTCTTCGAATTTGTTCTATAGACCCTAGTCGTCTTCTTCTCATACTTGTAATTCTTGACTTTGTGACTTTCTTCCTTCTTACCCGCTCTCTCGCATACCATTTCCATCTTGTTACCATCGACGTGTCTACTTTGAACAACCACACACATCTTCTCTTTTTCCTTAGGGATAAGCCATTCCTTGATGCCATCCTTGGTTTCCCATGTCTACATTGAACAAATAATTAAATTAGACAACCATGAGATCACTAATAAAATTATTTGAAGATATAAATATATCGACTAGGTTAAGGTACACGTACCAAATCAGTCATATAGTGTTGGGAGGTATCCGGACCCAATGTAGATACGGGTTATGGATGGGAGCATTGTCGAACTACCAACTAAAAAACAAAACACAAAACCATTAAATTAGAGAGTCGTCAAGATATTATATGCAGATCAAC
The DNA here is from genome assembly GCF_003573695.1 of Papaver somniferum. Taxonomy (NCBI): domain Eukaryota; kingdom Viridiplantae; phylum Streptophyta; class Magnoliopsida; order Ranunculales; family Papaveraceae; genus Papaver; species Papaver somniferum. The sequence continues at coordinate 140,460,124 of NC_039362.1, forward strand.
GACACCACATAAAGTCGTCAACAAATCTTTGCAGATTAACGACTTTGATTCATCTTACATTAGAGTCGTCAATCTGCTAAAATGACAATTGCCGATACTTTAACAAAGGTTGACGACTCTCCGTGTACACTAACGACTCCTAATAAATATATATACACCATTATGCTCGGTTTTCTTCTAGAGTCATACGGTTATATATGTCCAACCTGACGACGAAATATAGTGAGTCTAAGAGTCGTTTAGTTGTAAACGAATTTTAGTAACGACTCATGATAGTACTTGCATTTATTGGATAATTTAACTCAACCAAATGTGGTTGAGGCAGTTGGGTTGCTCAATTTTATAAATAGAGACCCATATCTCACATCTTCCTTATCAAAACCCTAATTATCAACCTTCTCTTCTCCTTCTCAAAACAAGAGCAAACACCATGACTAATCCCTACAATTTCAAAGAGAATTGCGCCATCGCGAGAGCTTGATTGACAGTCACAAACCACTTTGAAAGTTTAGACAAAGACATTGATGAAATATGGGATGCATGGTGGAACCGCGTATTCATCGTTTTTGTGGCATTTGATGGAAATCGCAACTCAAGGTCTTTGAAACAGGTCAAGGAACGCTTCAAGGAGATAAAATTCGAGTGTGATGTTTTGAAAAAAGAATTTACGACCGTAAGGGAAGCCTTTCCGGATATGCTGAGTGTTATAAGAGTAAGTATTTAAACTAGAGGTAAAACTTATCCAAAGATTTGATCGATAATAACTAAGTATGTTTGTGTTTGCGTTTGCGTTTTCAGATGAAGAAGGCGTATGGATACTACGAAGTGCTTCGTGGGAAAAAGTTTGAGTTACATGATTGCTACTTTATCTTCAATGGGACCATGTATAATTACATGCTTTATGATTGAGTGTAGAAGTGCATCGTTATCATGTATTGTATTTAATCCTATGAAAGATGTATGACTTTTACAATTCAATGAAATGGTTCTATGAAATCAGAAATTATTAAAAAAAAAAAACAGTTTGAGTCGTCAATATTTGAGATGTATAAAAAAACGACTCTCATTTAATATGAAAGGGTCGTCCGTATATAGTAATGCTTAACTGACGACCCTTAGAGTGCTAGCTACAGAGAGTAAAATGTTTTTTAGTCGTTTGGTTCTAAATATATAAAGTTAACGACTCTATATGACCTAAAAGATGGAGTCGTCATCTTTAAGGAACCTCATTGACGATTTTTCATAACTGAACAATGGAGTCGTTTATTTTGGTGCCAATTTATTGACGACTCTACAGGGTCGTTAGTTAATTATACTCACGACCTAACGACCCTCACACTGAGATGTTGCATAGTGACCATGAATCGACCACTTAGAGCACCATTCATGCGACTTGAAGAGTATAGGAAGTTTACCTGATTGTTTAGAGCTTTGGGTTCTTCATTTTGAGTATTGGTTCCTTCATTTTGAGAAAAAGGATCTTCATTTGCAACAATTATCAAAGCTTCCTCTATTAACATCTCTTCATCAAACATCCAATCTATAGGATTAGTTGAGACAATCTCACCATCAACACAATCATGTATGTTGTTTGAAGCTTCACCAACATCATTTCCTCCACTAGAATCACTGATTTGAAATAACCCTATGTTTTTCCCCAAAACTCAACTTCTTCTTCTCCACAACACAAAAACACAATTTTTCTTTTATCAAATTTTTATCCTTAAATCTGATTTTAATCTACCCAAATTAATTAACAACTAATCAACACTCAATTAACACTAATAATCCAGGGGTAGTTTAGCCATTTCTAAAAAAGTGGGATAAGGGATAACTCTCAATTACTATTTCATGACCCTTTTTGTCATGTATCTAGGGGTCCCCAATTACTATTTCAGGGCCCCCAATTCATCCCTGATAAATCTGTCTCCCACAGAAAAAAACTACGAGTTTTGTTCCGTCTGTTGATAGATCAAGGTGAACAGGAACCAATTGATAAACCAGACTTATATTCCCGAAGAACAACTTAGTATTATCAATCACCTCACAATAATCTTAATCTCCACGGCGAAAGAAGATATTGTGGAATCACAAACGATGAGACGAAGATGTTTGTGATTACTTTTATATCTTGCCTATCGGAGATATCAATCTCAAGCCAAATTTTGCGATTGTACTCGTACGATAGAAATAGCAAGATCAGATCATACAACTACAAGAAAGTAGTATCGGTCTAGCTTCACAATCCCAATGAAGTCTTTAAGTCGTTAACCTGGTTTTCAAGAAGAAACCTAAGGTTAAAGGAGAATCGACTCTATCTAATACAACTAGTATCACACAGGAGGTGTGGGGATTAGGTTTCCCAGTTTCTAGAGTTATCCCTTATATAGTCCTTCAAATCAGGGTTTGCAATCAATGTTAGCTTGGTAACAAAACATTCAATATTCACCGTTAGATAAAAACCTGATTAGATTCAATCTAATATCTTTCAACCGTTGGATCGAAAACTTAGCTGGTTACACACACATGAAATGCACGATTTTAGGTTTGTGTAACCGTACCCAAACATGGACATTTGTTGGTTCAACAATAGTTAACCAAATGGTTAGCCATATAAGCACTTTCATATCAACCATATTCTTCTTCACCATAACTAGTTCAAATGACTCAAATAAACTAGTTAGAGAGTTGTTCAATTGCTTAGATCTTATAGAAGTATACAAGACACAATCGAAGAAAAAACGATTGGATTCACTCAAATCGATTCATGAACTTTATATCCACGGTTTGCAAACTTTCATTCCTTGGTTTATATAAGTATAAGTTCACAAATAATCGTCTTTAGAAATAACCAACTCAAGTACGCGGACTAAGTTCGCGGACTTAAGTTCCGGAAGAAGTTTACAAAGTCCAGCAGATTTTCTCGGGTCGAGAACCTCCGACAGTTCGTGGACTGAGTTCGCAGATTAGGTTTCCGGTTTTCCTGATCAACAAAGTACGCATACTTTGGTTCAAGGAATAAGGACTTATACATATATGTGTTTCCACAGAATGCTTATATCCAACATTGGTTATATGTTCTCAACTCTCATTTCAATCATTAAAACATTCTTAGAGGACATTACATAGTTGTTATTCACAAACCATTTTCGTCAAAGCCATTTTCAAAGTGATTGAAACATAACATAACTTTCGTCACTAGGTAAAGATGAACTTGGACAAAGCGAAAGCTTACCAACACATATTTCGAGAAATAGATAAGGGAGATAAACTCGGCTCGAAATAGCAAATGTGTATAATCAAAGTCTATATAGTAAAACTACTTTTGTCTCAAGATAGAAGATAGAGTAGATATACTTTTGAGTGATAGATAAGTTCAAGTCTCCATATACCTTTTAGTCGATGAACTTGTATGATGATCTCCATGGAGTTCTTGAGCTCAACCAAACTTTCTATCCTAGTCCGAGACTTATCTATAGTAGACTATAAATCAAGACTTATAGTTTTGATCACTAACATTGACAAACATGCTTGAGATAGCAACGCATGCGAGTTCGACGGAGCAGTGCTCTAACAATCTCCTCCTTTGTCAATTTTAGTGACAAAACTATTAATATATATGGAATACAAAAATGAATAAATAAACTTTTGTAGCTCCTTTTGCACATGCCTAATATTCAACATTACTCGAAATCTTCGTCACTTCCAAGTACTCCAATGATTCCAAATGTTGTAAGTTTAGCATCATCGTTGTTGAAAATCCGTAGCTATAACAATGAGAAAACATAATTCTCAATCATTGTTATGCAGTGTCATAGTATCATTATGCAGCATCAAAGTTCAATCGTATCACAACTTCGACAACAATACTATGGTGATATGTATCACTCCCCCTTAGTCAATACTCCATCTCACATGGAAACCACTCCCCTTTACATAATGATCCGAAAACCATATGTATTTGTAGTGTGAACTACATATTAATTCTCCCCCTTTTTGTCAATAAAATTGGTAAAGGTACAAGAACGGGATCCTAATGAAAATTTCCATAGAGACATTTCATGACCAAAAGTAAGCACATATCAACTTATTTAGATGCAATCATATAGACGAAGCTAAATGCTTTCATCAAGGAGTTATAAAGATACAAGATAACTCCTATAATATTCCAAGCCGCACTCCCCACAAATATTTGGCAATTAAGCACAAGTTCAATTAAGAACTCTTCCCCATAATATGTCATTCCCGAAAGAACAACAAAAGCGACCTTAATTTCAAGAGAAAAGAAGGATTTCTTTGAACATAACAAATCACATACGAATATGAATTTGAATCCAAATAATACTCAATTCAATTAACCACAAGAAATCTCATGATTAATCAAATCGGAAATGCTTAACCAAATTAATCACGAAAAATGATCAATTTAATCGGTCATGCTCGACATAAACGAATTTATGGAGCAACAACTAAGTTAATCATAAGAAAATAATCAACTCAGTCGATTGTGCTCAACATAAGAAACCTTATGGAACATCAAAGTATATGCACAAAGATTGTGGATCGGAGATCAACCAAATACTGCGGAATATACAAGGATTTATTCTATTTTCCATCACCATTTTCACAATGACATACAATAGACATAGTCCTCGCAAACAAAATTTCATCCTATCTTCCATCAATAATGACATAATAGGTTTCAAACTTTTGTGATGTCAAAAGTCCATTCATTCTTTTATCAATACATGCATATCGACTTACGAAAGACTTAACTTTTGACAAGGTATGGGACAATCATAGTTCACGAACGCAAACACATATATCCCATAACATATTGCAATATATAAAACCATAAAGATTAATACTGCAAAAATTAACCTTTGTCCTTAGAAGGTATAACCAATCTTTTTCGGACGGATTTACACCAAGAATATCTACCAAAGGCGTATGAAAAGATTTTCTTAACAAGGAAGAACATACAAAGTCACTAACGACCATACACCATAGTTCACATAAGATGGTTGTGAACATTCAAGAATCCCATAACAATGCGTGCTACTTCCCATTCTTGAACTTCCTTCTTTGTGATTCACCAACAACATTCTTGTAAAGCTACAAAAGATCTTAGAATAGAGGTACTCCAATAATCCAAGTGCCCTAGTCTAAGAGAAATAGAACAAGTGCAACGAAACGGAGCAAAACACTCAAAAACAAGAGAAAGGAAAAATACCATTATTAACTCATCCAAATTCAGGAATTCTCATCTTTATTTTAACGAGAATTCAAAGAGGAAGATAATGCAAAAAGAATGAGGTCATTCCGAGTTCGGACGAAGAAGTTACGGCCATAACAAATTTACCGAATATCGACTTCAAGTATGCATACAGGTTTGCAAACAAATTTCCGTATCCTGGAGAAGTATGCAAAGTGTATTGATGAGTGCTAAAAAGTGCATATTTCTATATATTTTTCTTGGCATTTAACTCATCTTTTGTGCATTAATTCTACATTTTATCCCATATTCTGTATTTTCTTTGTTTTCAAGAATAAATATTTTTATTAATTAATTTTGCATTTTTAGGTAATAAATAAAGTTTGGATGAATAGCGGAGCGGAAAAGAGCAGAAAAGCGGTGAAAAGCCGGGAGGAATTACACAAGGAAGCCGCGAAGAATGTTGTGCACAAGACCAAAAGGCTAGAAGTGGGCTTGAAGAGGAAGAATTGTTCTTAAAGAAGATATGGGCTTGGCATACCCAAGGCCCAAAACCCTCACCCAAATCCATTTCATATATCCATACCCGTTTCCCTTTCTAGCCGTCAGATTGGATCATCTCAGCATCCTACGGTCGTGCATCGAAGTCTGAAGCTCCTGTCAAACACTACAGCACCTAACTACATCTTGAGCCGTCAGTTTCGTTGTATCAGGCATCCAACGGTCGCTCAAGACCTGCTTCCATCTTGCCGTTAGATCCATTTCAGAAGTGACAATCCAATGCTCATCTTCATTGTTCATCAAAATTTTCTACACCCGCCTAACACTACAACACCAAACCCACCTTCACCTAATCGAACCAAACACACCCTTCTCCCAAAACCATCGAATCCATCTTCTTCCCCTCTCCGTCTGCAGAACCCATACGCCATCACCACCACCTTCTCCCCTGCCATCTCCACCAAACGCCACCAAAAACTCTCTCCACCAAATCAAACAAAACCCATCATCACCCTACCTTTCCCTAGCCTTCTATTTCATTAATTTACCCTCTTTTCTCTCTGAAACCCTAGATGAGAAAATGATGAAATAGGTGAAGCTAGAGGATCAATTGAGGCATGGGAATGGAGCAGGATAGTCAGAGGAAGAATGGGTCGACGCATGGGGGAGAGATTGTGCCATCAAATTAGGTAAATTCGAACCCTAATTTCAACTGCCAATTTGGGGGAAAATTGTAAACCCTAAAATTTGGGTATAAATAGGATGTATGTTGTGTTGTAGAAGGTATGCCTGGATTAGCCAGAGCACCACCTCAGAGGCCTGGACTAGCCAGTGCCCTCAATTATCCATGTTTTGTGAATTTCAATTATAGTCTTAATTCAGTTAATTTCAATTTCAAATGTTAATTATGTTTATCATGTTCTAATTTCATGTGCTAGGGTTTAGATGAAACTCTTGATTGTATGTTAAGATAGTTAGTAATCATGTCATTGTTCTTGTAGTGCTAAAAATGAGTTAGGACTGCTAGTAGCCATTTGAACAAGCAAGCCTGTGATCAGCTGTGTTGTAGAAAGACAGCTGATGCTAGGGGTAAGTGAGTGATAATGGTTAAAAATTCAGTACATTAGAAGGATTGTGCCCAAATGCCTTAGAGTTGATAGATTAATTGGTTGTGCAAGTAAACTTGTGATCAGCTGTGCTGTAGAAAGACTGCTGATGCTAGGCGTATGCTAGTAAAATTAGTTGATAAATCACCCATTATAGTATTTCCTGAGATGAAACAAGACATGATTCGATTAGATGCTGCCTTAGCTTAGGATCAAGAAGTAGATTCAAAGACCCTAGTACCTTCATTCTATACTTCACTGCCTTTGGCTCATTGCCATTGTAACTGTCACTGCCACTGTCACTTACTGTCACTGCTTAGCTTAGGAAACTTCAACTACACACACAAGTCCCTGTGGATTCGACCCGTTCTTGCACAAACTACAACCGACACCGTGCACTTGCGGTTTAACAAGTAGGCTTTCTTTTACTCTTATTTTCTACATCTTTAAGAGCCTACCATGTATGCGTACTTAAACCCCTAGATTTTGATTTTAAATGATGTTATGTGTACCATGTAGTCCAAACATCCCGAACTACTATTTTCAAACCTAAACCTTTAAGAACCTTAAGCACATATCAAGTTAAGTAGAAATGAACAATAAGCAAGGTACATGGATCATTATAAGTAATCTAAGAAAATAAAAGCATAAATCTTTCTCAGGTTTATAGACATACCTTTTTATAAGAATCCAGTCGAATTCTACAGCCTTACCGAACATAATATGTGTGCCCCAATTCTCGTGCTTCCCCTCACCATATACATAGCAGGGAATTCCTTGGTGAGGATGCACTTACAACACAATCAAGTTGCGTTGGGGTGAACAATGTCTTGCTCACCACAAGTGACCTTTGGATTATCATTAAAGAGATCGTTTTTAGAAACTTTCATATCCAATTCCATTTTTCCAAAAAACTTGTTAAGTTCCAACATCATGGATACTGCCTTCTCCATAGTCATGGAATTTTCTGGAAGATCATTCATTTTCACACTCAAAGCATCATTGGCTTTCTTTTGTACCCACTTCTGAGTGCGTTTAAGAACAACTAGAACTTTGTTCCCATTAATCTCTTCAAGATTTATCGGAAGATAATTGGATTGACTATACTTTTGCAAGTTAGTCTTTCTCCAATTGGGAGCATCAGATCTTGTCTTAGTCTTTACGAAGTTATACTTTTGATAAACATTACAATTGTGAAAAGGACTCGTATGACGTTTATAGGCAAATCTAGATTTATCACAACACTGATTCCTTTACCTAAAGGTTGGACTTTTATAACATGTAGCGTTAAGGGGATTAGTCTTAACATATGATCTTGGTTTCACAACTTCTTGTGATGCCCAAACAAGAACATGATCAAGTTTCTCATCCAACTGTTCTTCTAGGCGTGTTTCCCATACTTCGACAGGTTTTACATTAATACAATGTTTAGATACTGACTTAGATGTGACAGTCCTCTCCGGTGAATCCAAGCTCTGAAAATCATCTGGTAATTTATGAACAAGTACGTTATTAGAGATAGATTCGTCCATAATCATATCGCTACAAACACAGACTTATGAGGTCTTAAACGTGTTTGCCTGCTCTGATACCAATTGAAAAAGCGAGGGTACAACAACCACACCCAATATTTAGCTTAGCAATCTGTATGGACTAACTCCAATATACTTTCAAGAGAATCAACTAGACTCAATCTTAATAAAGTATATCAAAGAGTTATATTATCTCGATCTCTCGATTTAATTCTTACTCAAGTAAATAGAAATCTGCGAGTCTAATTAAATACTAGAGAGTTAACTTGGATGGTACCAAAAACCAATATCCAAGTGTCAATCAATGTAAATCAACAACCAAAGGTCGGATATTCTAATTGATTGAACTAACGCACAAACTGTGATATTTCAATTATATAACAAAATATAATGCGGAATAAAAATAACACATACACTAGAATTTTGTTAACGAGGAAACCGCAAATGCAGAAAAACCCCGGGACCTAGTCAAGATTGAACACACACTGTATTAAGCCGCTACAGACTCTAGCCTACTACAAACTAACTTCGGTCTAGACTGTAGTTGAATCCCAATCAATGTCACACTGATCCAAGGTACAGTTATGCTCCTACGTCTCTGATCCCAACAAGATACTACTCGATTCCCTTAACTGATCTCACCCACAACTAAGAGTTTCTACGACCCAAAGTCGAAGACTTTAATAAACAAATCTGTAACACACAGAAAAGTCTATGGTAATTGATAAATCTGTCTCCCACAGAAAAACCTACGAGTTTTTTTCCGTCTTTTGATAAATCAAGGTGAACAGGAACCAATTGGTAACCAGACTTATATTTCCGAAGAACAGCTTAGTATTATCAATCACCTCACAATAATCTTAATCTCCGCAGCGAAAGAAGATATTGTGGAATCACAAACGATGAGACAAAGATGTTTGTAATTACTTTTATATCTTGCCTATCGAAAATATCAATCTCAAGCCAATTTTTGCGATTGTACTCGTACGATAGAAATAGCAAGATCATATCACACAACTATAAGAAAGTAGTATCGGTCTGGCTTCACAATCCCAATGAAGTATTTAAGTCGTTAACCTGGTTTTCAAGAAGAAATCTAATGTTAACGGAGAATCGACTCTAGCTAATACAACTAGTATCACACAGGAGGTGTGGGGATTAGGTTTCCCAGTTGCTAGAGTTCTCCCTTATACAGTAGAAACTCTTTTAATTAATGCTCGATTATTTAATAAACTCTCTTAAATAATGGTTTTTGCTGGTCCCAAGTCGGGGACAACGTGCCAAATTAATAATTCGCTAAAATTATAAGATAATACATTTTTGATTACCTATGTAGACCGCGTATGAAATATAAATTAATAATGCATTACATATATATTCAATACATTAAAGATTTACGAAGAATGTTTGAAAAATGATTAAATTGTCTTCTGTTTTTTGTTAAAATCAATATTGCATTGAATTTCATCTCTAATTTTTCTCATCATTGTAAGAATTTTTGGCTTTGTTTTCTCATAGCCAGCAAGAAATTAGTCAATGTGATTGCCACTTTAATAGCCTCGTTTCGTGAAGGGGGCTCTATTGCAGAACTTTCATCATCTTCTTCCACATATTTATCAGTTCTCATAGCGCTCTCGATTATTTCTTCATCGGTAAACAACTATGTAATTTCATTTCCTTCCGAATAATTTAGGATATCTTCGGAATTCATTGAATTGTGATAGCTCAACTTTTCGATCAAATTTTGCAAGTCTTGAGTGATTTCACTGTCTATATGTTCATACAAATTGTCTAAACTTGTGTTATCGGTTGATCGAAGTTTACAATGACGAAAGCAGTTTGCAAGTGTACTTGTACGAACATCGATAGTCCATGCTGAAATTTCAAGATTCATCGCATCTAACACATTTATTTTTTCTGGATTTGACGCCCCTAATTCATACCCTTCCAAAAGACCTCTATAAAACCGACAACGATAATGCATTTTATAAGCTCGTATAATCCTGCGTCACAAGGTTGAATTTTTGAAGTTGTGTTTGGTGGTAAAAAATAAAAAATAAAAAAATCAACATGTTTGAAGTTGTGTTCGGTTAATTAATATCTCGCTTAATTAATAAATTTTGATGGTCCCGACAATATTAATTTATAGAGTTTCTATTGTATAGTCTTTCAAATCAGGATTTGCAATCAATGTTAGCTTGGTAACAAAGCATTCAATATTCACCGTTAGATGAAAACCTGATTAGATTGACGCTAATATCTTTCAACCGTTGGATCAAAAACTTATCTTGTTACACACACATGAAATGGACGATTTTAGGTTTGTGTAACCGTACCCAAACATGTACATTTGTTGGTTCAACAATAGTTAACCAAATGGTTAGCCATATGAGCACTTTCATGTCAACAATAGTTCGCAGACTGGGTTTCCGGTTTTCCTGATCAACAAAGTACGCATACTTTGGTTCAAGGAATAAGGACTTATACATATATGTGTTGACACACAATGCTTATATCCAACATTGGTTATATATTCTAAACTCTCATTTCAATCATTGAAACATTCTTAGAGGACGTTATATAGTTTTTATTCACAAACAATTTTTCGTCAAAGCCTTTTTCAAAGTGATTGAAACATAACATGACTTTCGTCACTAGGTAAAGATGAACTTGGCCAAAGCGAAAGCTTACCAACACATATTTCGAGAAATAGATAAGCGAGATAAACTCTGCTCGAAATAGCAAATGTATATAATCAAAGTCTATATAGTAAAACGACTTTTGTCTCAAAATAGGAGATAGAGTAGATAGACTTTTGAGTGATAGATAAGTTCAAGTCTCCGCATACCTTTTAGTCGATGAAGTTCCACCAGTTCCTTGAGTAGTTCTTCATCTTGTATGATGATCGCATGTGAGCTCAACTACACTTTCTATCCTAGTACGAGACTTATCTATAGTAGACTAGAAATCAAGACTTATAGTTTTGATCACTAACATTGACAAACATGCTTGAGATAGCAACGCATGCGAGTTCGACCGAGTATTGCTCTAACAATCTGTGCAAACCAACAACAATAACATCAACAAAATCGACAAAACTGGTACTTCACGGGAATATATGGACCACCGCAGCCGGTAACACGTTGGGACTTATGGCAAAACTTCAACAATATCATCCCAACCCGTAAACTTCCCTGGTTGTTGATGGGGGATTACAATGAAGTAATAAATAAGGATGAGAAGAAAAGGAGGAAAACCAGTGACTCTCAGCCTGGTTAAAAATTTCAACAACTTCCTCAATAGAAATGTCCTAATTGACCTAGGGTTTCAGGGAGACTCGTATACTTGGTCCAACAGACAAACAGACTTAATATTCATAATGGAATGTCTAGACATAGGATTAATATCGCAACAATGGGTATATATTCACCCTCGATCTCTCGTTCGGCATTTTCCTAAACTCGGATTAGATCATGCACCACTTCTGCTACAACAAAAATCCATACATAGAAACTCGACAAAGTTGTTTTGTATTGAAAATTGTGGTTCCTCCATCCGCAAATGAAATATACCGTAATAAATGTCGGTCAAAAATCAAATGCAACGAAATTGTCCCACACCCTCAAGAAGAATATGGATAACACTGCACAAGAACTCTAGACATGGCATATGCAGACGTTCGGTCATCTACCAACTCTTATCAATGAGGAAGAGTTCCAGATACAACTGGCACAATCAAAATGTGCAAATACTACAGGGGGGAACTTCTTTTTTGGCTGCAACATGAGAAAGAGACGAGGAACTCCCTTCTAATGCTTCAACACTGCCATGACACATATTGGAAGCAAAGGTCATGAATTGATTGGCTAAACAATGAAGATCACAAAATTTTTTCACAAAAATGCAACTATAAATAGAAGGATAAATCACATACTCCAAATTTTGGATGAAAATGACAATTGGTGGTCAACCAAAGGAAAATTGCAAGTCAACTGGTATAACACTTCCAAAGGCAATATGTTGCGGCACCAACAACTATCGACATGGAACTCTTTATAGACATGGAACCTCGGCTGTCATACAGTCAATGTAGAGATTTTATTGAGATACCTACACCAGAGGAAATACACAAAGCTCTCATCGATATTGGATCTGACAAAGCACCAGGACCGGATGGATATACAAGTAAGTTCTTTAAAGTTTATTGGGATACGACAAGCTCGCAAATTATAGAATTGGTTCAAAATTTGTTTGAGAATGTATTGCTGGATGCACATTACAACCGTACCAATATAACCTTAATACCAAAATCTAAACACCCATCTAAACCAGGTGACTTTTGACCAATTGGGCTATGTAACGTTGTCGACAGGATCATTTGAAAGTTACTAGTTGATAGACTGAGACCAATCTTACAATTCATAATCATTCCATACCAGAGTGCATTTTTCCCGAATCGAGCCATTCATGACAACATAGCGGTGGCAACAGAAATATTCCATCATATCAGATCATCACGGCCTACCCAAAGACCAAAAATTGCACTCAAACTAGACGTCCAAAAAGCTTATGACAGTGTTGATTGGGGATTTATTAGACAGACCTTGTGCACCCTCGGTTTCCCTACAAAATTCATACAATATATTATGCTCTGTCACTTACTCGATCAATGTCAATGGCTCACCTCAGGGATGCATACATCCAAGAAGGGGTCTCCGCCAGGGAGACCCCTTATCACCATTTGTTCATAATGTGTGCAGAAATTTTGTCTACCAATCTTGCAAAGATGGAGATTCAAGGAAAACTCGAAGGACTGAACATATCAACGAATGCAACATTGATTCTTCATTTTATGTCTGCTGGTGACCTATTGATCACATGCTCGGCAACCAAGGAAACATGTGAAAATCTACAAAGCATTATACAAACCTACTCAACTTCAGCTGGACAAGAGATAAATAAACAAAAATCTACCATAATCCACCATCCAAACCTCCTGCAAACCACCTGTACCTGGCTGGCTAACTTTTTCCAAATCCAAACCACACACAACCCTCCCACATCCTTAGGAGTTCAATTTATAAGGGAAGAAACTCTTCACCAAATTTTTCCCAACTGTTACAAAGATTGGAATGGATAGCCAAGAGTATTAACCAGGTTGGTAAATGGATATTGATTAACACGTCCTTGTTGCCGACGACAAATCACATCATAATGAAACAACTGCTACCTGTACATGTACACGTTAAAATTGATAAGATCGCAAGAAACTTCTTCTGGGATCACGAAAAAGATACAAGGAAGATGCATACCACTGGACGAAATAAACTGAACCTTCCAGTAAAATAGGGATGACTTGGAATTCGTGACAGCAAGAGACACAACTAGGGCTGCAAAACGGGTAGGGTGGGTAGGATATGGCCTATACCCGTCACCCTACCCGTTTACCGGCGGTTAAGAAAATCTTTACCCGCCACCCTACCCGCCAAATAATGGATATAGGGTAGGATACGGTTAAAAAACTGGCGGGTAGGGTAGGGTTGGCGGGTAGGAGTAGGGTATGTGCACTTCTAGGTAGGGTGGGTAGGATATGGCCTATACCCGCCACCCTACCCGTTTACTGGCGGTTAAGAAAATCTTTACCCGCCACCCTACCCGCCAAATAGTGGATAGGATAGGATACGGTTAAAAAACTGGCGGGTAGGGTAGGGTTGGCGGGTATGTGCACCCCTAGACACAACTACGCTCTATTAGGGAAAAGAGTTTGGAAAATAAATGCACAACCAAATACCATTTGCAACAACATGTATAACTCCAAATATCTCCAATAAAGGTCTATCTTTCATGAAGAGGACAAACCGCCAGACTCTGCCAATGCATCTTGAAAGATATTACATAAGGTAGCTAAGCAGCTGAAACAACATGGATAAATAAAAGATAAATGGATCCCAACTTTTGGTACCGTAACAACACTAGGAAACGGGGAAAAACCAGGTGAGTATGCTCATCGAACCATTTTCTTGTTCTTGTAAAATAGACTGTTTGAACCAGATATTCTCAGCAGAGATTCCAACTCCATTAGAAGCATTCACATACCAAACCCACAAATACCTGATTGTACGGTTTGGCCGCATTCAAAGACTGGACAATATACGGTCAAAAGTGAACATGAAATGCTAACCAAATATACACAAAGTGATCATCCAAGTGTGCCAGGAAACTCTACTTCAGGTTCATACACTGCAACAAATCAACAAGATATCCTTTATGTACAAAAGGATTTGGCAGGAAAACTGCCCCCAAAAAATCATATTTTTCTTGTGGAAAGTCACAAACGAAGGTTTACCAACTTCCGAGGCACTTCTGGTCAGACACGTCATCAACAATAGCATGTGCCCAAACCGTGGTTTACAACCAGAGATAGTTCAACAATTTTTGTTCGAATGCAAACAAGCACATGAGACATGGCAGGCCATGGTGGATCATTTAGATTCAAGTGGAACCAATGACAGATACAACCCGTACAACTACGTAACAATGCCACCACATCCTGTACCAAATGTTCCTGCCCAAACTTTACCAACGCACCACACAATTCCATCAACACAACCTCAACAACGTCTAGGAAACTCGGCATATGCATTGATTCCAACGCAGGAATACAAGTGGGCCGGAAAACACATTATTCACAACAAATCTTTGCCTCAATCCAACCAGGATAGCATCCCGTGGCAACAAAACCATACTGGAAAGGTACCGACAACGACAAAAATAATCTGGGTTAAGTGGCTCCCACCACCAAACGAATGGTTGAAAATAAATACAGATGGAACAAAAAGTCATAAAAAGAAAAATCATAAAATGATTAAATTAATGCAAAAAAGTCATAAAAAAAATTAAATATAATTACCACACTATGAAATATGGCTTCATCCGTCATCCCAGTGTTGGGGTTTATCTCCTCATATTAATCACGATCTCAAAATATGTGTTTGTTGCTCAAAAGATGATTAAAAGAGTGAAAAGTAATAACACAGACTGTTTACAACAATGTATTGGTGTTGCAAAACAGCTGTTACAATGGAACTGTTACAGAAAAATTGTTGCTTTGTCGCTGATTTTAAAACCCTAGAATAAGACTGCCATGAACAGCTTAATGTTCTTCAGCTGTTAAACATCAACACTTTTCTGCGACTCTCTACCGAGGGTCAATGTTCTTCAGCTGTTCTTCTTCTTCAACAACAGCAGCAACAGAAACAGAGTTTGGTAAAGCTCTGATTTCTTCTTCTCTGGCTCTCCTTAGGTTCCCAAATTCTCGACACCTCTTCTATATGACCCAAGACATCTATTTATATCAAAAATATCGATTAAATCTCTCCCAAATCTTCCAAAATCTCTTTCCTTCTCTTCACGGCCAAGTTGCGACAATTTTTTGTTTTAGGATTTCTACGCGTTTCTGAGCTTTCCTTTTTATTCTAAACTCTTCCTTAGATAGATACAAATCTTTGGGAAGGTTTACAACGTTTTAATCACTCTAAAATTCCCTAAAACAGGTCACACACGTGACTTTCCATATTTTCTTGTTGTGAGAAAAATCCGTCGTTTGAGCCCAATCTAATCGATTTAAACACCCATATCAGATTCCTAGACCCATAAGGAGTCTATCCTATGAAAATCAGAGGTTTAATCGACCTCAAATTCCTCCAAATCACGATTGCCAAAACTGCTCTTTAACTACACTTTTTTCCCGCCAAAACCTGATTTTTGAATGTTGAAGATGGTTGCTCCTTATCCAGAGTAGGGGTGCGATTAGCAGATGCCTGGAAATGGGATGCCCCTTAGTAATTAGGTTACCCCTTATCCAAAGTGAGGGTCCGAATAGCAAATGTCCTCCCATGAACACAAAAAACACTTTTCGAGCCAATTTCGCCGCAAAATCTTATTTTTCCAAAAACACTTACAAAGACATAAAAAGCTAAAATAAATACAAAATCGAGCACTAACAATACATACAATTGAGATTATATCAGAGACAAAAATGTGTCTATCAAGTACCCTCAAACCTATTATTTGCTAGTCCTTGAGCAAAAATAAAATAGAAATAAAATCCTAACTCACTGTCGCAGGCATCGTCGATTGCATTTAGCGTATGCAATAAGCCTTTAAACCCCTAGGTGTCCCTAGTGGCGGAGTGTTGTCTCCGGAGGGCTTACCAGAGGTATACCCACAAAACCTCTTTACTCCAGACCCTAGCTATCTACACAGAACCTTGGAAGACACTAAAGAATCTCCTTGGTTGGCATACTTATTGACTACAAGAGGAAGTACCCTGATGTGAAATTTCAATTTTTGTACACGAATTTGCACTCAAGCATACTTTCATATGAAGTGACAGAGCTCTACTCAGATAGTCGCACTATGGACATCAATATCTGGAGTCAAAACTAATCACATGGATAGATCAAGAAGATGGATATAGAAAAACATAGATGGTTTTGATGTTTACTAGGTGAACGGTGTTTCTCATATCTGTCTGAAGGCCTCCGCCAAAATGAACCTATCCTAATGGACTGAGATACTAGCCTGACTAATATCAACACACTGGCATATACAAGGGAACCAGTGATTGATAATCCTAACTCTAGGTCAACACAACTGGCATATACAAGGGTTCTAGTGGTCGACTTTATTGAATTTATTCCAGTTGGTCTGATGGTCTGGTCTTTTTTTTTTTGTATCTCAATCACTCTAATTCACCCTAGCATTGGTAACAACTTGAATCGTGAGCCCCACCTAATCACTTAGAGAAACATAGTTTAAAAACAAAACAAAATAAATACAAAAGTGAAAAGGACTCAACGAGATATGGTGAAACTATCATGTTATTTCTAACACCTGAGCTTTGTGCTTTTATGAATAGACTCTTTAGATGTTGCCATCTAGTTAGATTGGTTCCTCAACTCCTACAACCAAAATGCTTCCATCCACTTAGATTGGTTAGTGCCATCCTTAATAAGCATAAATTTTTAGGCTCTTGAGTTTAATTGTGCAACTAAAAAGTTTCTCCTACACCCCCAAACTTAAATCTAACATTGTCCTCAATGTTCTAAAGATCAAATTAAAATCATGAACAAGGAGAAACTGTTACCATTTGAAGCAAAAGAGATAAGGAAAGATATTACCGTGTTGCATGAGAATGGGTTACCTCCCAAGAAGTGCTAAGTTTAATGTCTTCATCCAGACTAAGAAAACATTAGTCACCTTATAAAATCATAAAGTAATAGACGAAATATTTGTGGGTCATCAAAACCAAATAGAGCTATCACAAGTAAAAGGAATCTGCAACATGCCAAGAAAATGAACAAATAAAGCACACCCTTGTCTAGTTTCCTGTTTAAGACAACTACATCTAGTTGTGGTTCAGGTTCAGGATCTATAACTGGGTCCAAATAAAATATTTTCATGGGTTGCGTTTCCTCATAGGTTAGATCCAAATGTTCAGGTTCTAGAGTCTGGAAAAACTCAAATAAAAACTTAGAAGCACATAATAATAACCTGAATAATTTAGGATCCTCTAAGTCAATCAGATTTGACTTACACAGCTGACCACAATGAGAGTGGTGATCTTCCTTAAACAAGTATGTCGAACCTAATCTCCTAAAGTAATTAGCTTTAGTCTCAAAACTTAATATTCGACACATTTGAAAATCAAACATTCCCACATTTGGAAGAAAACAAAGTCAATTTGGGTAACATAGCCTGGGTAAACCACATCAACCATAGGATGGGTTTCTAATAACTGAAATTTCTTGTGGACATCACTAGGTTCAGGAAAACGTTTATGAAGATAATCTTATAAAATGGTTGAGGCACATATGTCAAGTCCCAATTGAGGGATATCTGTAAGAGCTAAAGGTAAGGCACAATGAGAATGATAATCACCCCCAAACTTAGAGTTTTGTGTGTCTCTAGAAAGACTAGTCACAACTTCCCTAATTTCAAGGTCATCTAATTCAGGAAAATGGTCAATTGATTCTTCTAAGTCAGGTACATCCTCACTCATCTCGACGAGTTCATTTTCTTTTTCTAAGTCTACTTTCTAAATCGATATACTCAAAATATACTCGTTCCTCTAAACCATTATTAGATTTCTAATCAAAAAGAAATACTACATCGAATAATTATTAAAATTATTTGGATTTGAACTAGAAATAATATTATTATTAAGCTCAGTTGGAGTAGCAAATTCCAGATCACTATGCCTATTTATTTCAAATTCTTCATCAACACTATCCTCATCATAATCATTATAATAACATGAAAATGGTTGAACCTCATCTAAACAACAAGTAGTGTAACCAATTTTATCCTCATCATCCTGTGTATGCAAATAACTATCCTCATTTTCAAGGATATTATTGGAGACACTGTATTGAAAATTAAGATTATTTCGAGCAATTTTTTCGTTCGTCTCAGCTATCAGCTTGAGGGATTCGTCTAAAGAAAGTTTTCTTTCGTCATAAACTAAGTTATTCATCTCAGCTATCATACGTGTCGACTCTTCTAACTTCCTGAAAGACTCTTCTAAAGAAGAAATATAAGAATTTTGCTCATATGATCGGTACTTATGTGGATAGTAATTGCGCTCACCATGGTATGGACCATAATCTTCAAAAGGTTGATGTTCCCAACCACTATTCACACTATGGTCAAAGTAGTAACGTCAATTTTGAAACTCAGTCGGATATTCGTTGTATTGGCTATTGTAATACCAGTTCGACATTCTACTGCAGGGGTGTGAGTTGTCACACAAAATAAAACCCACTGACAGGGGATTCGTGGGTGGATAGAGTCTTACCTCCCGTACCAGACGGGCGATGAACCGTTGAAGTCCACTCAGGACACCGACTCCTATGTCAGTGTACGAACCCGAGGGGCCGAGACAGTATCGTAACTGTCGTCCTCCCCTGCAAACAATTTATATTCACTTCTAATTGATGGCTAATGTTAACAAGTAATTTCAATATGGTGCGAGTCTGGTTCCATTAAAACCGAGTAACAGTACCTGATACTAACCTGTTCCTACGCTCTCCCTGTACCTCCTAATCGGTTCCAGTCCAGAGTTCCAATTCTGGTCCGGTTTCTGCTCTATCAGAGGAACACACATCATTATTTACGCTTTAAAAAATCATTATTGATTTGGTCCAAGTGTACACACAAGCGTTGACTTTTTTGACACCATATTGTAAAGAAACTCCATGAAGTTTCTTCCATCCGGGTGGAAAAGCAAAACCAAACTTCTTAAAAATTCCAACAAGGATCAGTTAAATATTTACACAAACACCAAAAGTCATTCTTCTCTTTCTCTCGAAGTTCCTTTCTTCTCCTTCTCTACTTTGTTGCTATAAAAAACCCTCTAGATACCATTCCATTTGGATTTCTAGGCATTTCTACTCACTCAAAGAAAAAGACACACCTTATTACTCAAGACAAAAAAACAAAAACAACTAAAGACTATGATTATGCGCTTAGAATCAGAGTTTTTATAGTCGCGGAGATTCTTTACTGCCTTCCAAGGTTCTGCATAGATAGCTAGGGTCTGGAGTAAAGGTTTTGTGGGTACACCTCTGGTAAACCCTCCGGAGACAACACTCCGCCGCTAGGACCACCTAGCGGTTTAACGGATTGATGCACGTGCTAAGTGTAGTCATTTTTATTTTTCTAGATTAGATTTGCTCGAGGAGTAGCAAATAATAAGTTTGGGGGTATTTGATAGACACATTTTTGTGACCAAATTGTCCTCAATTTTCAGTATTGTTGGTACTCGATTTTCTACTTATTATGGTGTTTTATGTGTTTGTAGGTATTTTTGGAAAATAAACATTTTTGGAAAAATCGGCTCGAAAAGTTGGTATAGGCACCCGGAGGACACATGTTATTCGGACTCTCAGTTTTGTATAAGGGGCACCTAACTGATAAGGGGCACCCCAGGGAACCAACTACTAATCGCACCCGATTACTGGTTAAGGAGGATCCATCTTCTTCCTTGATTTGAAAAGAAAAAATTGGCGGGAAATTTTTTCAACGGTAAAGGATTTATTATCTTTAAGATAAAAATATCTTCTTGCCTTACAAACATGAAGTTTTGAAGAAAAAGGAAGTTATCTTGTATTAAACAAGAAAGATATCCTTAGAAGATTTTATCTTGGATTTTATTCTGCGAATTAAAGAAGATATGGTTTTAGTAAAGAAATATATAGAATAAAGAGAAGAAAAAATTCTGAAGATATTTTTAATTAAAAAAGAAGAAGATTTTGGAGTTATGGAAGAATATATTTGAGTGATGTGTATTTGTGTGTATAAATAAAGAGCTAGAGAGCACATTTACAGAGAGTTTTTGGGAGAGAAAATAAAATCATTGTTTTATCATTGTTTCTCCCATTTCATCTTTGTAAACACCCTTTGAGCAATAAAAATGAATTTTGAGCGTGTTTCCATGATGATGAGATAATTCTCGCGCAACCAAGGCAATGGATGAAGCTACCTATGCATGAATGATTGGTAACAATTTTATTTTCTCTAATTTACAATTTATAATTCATTCAATCATCGCTTTTGCGGAGTTATAAATGTTCACATAATTTTCTTAATTACTTGTGATTCAATTTGATAGATTATACTTTGTTTAATTGATTGATAGTCTATTCTTAGGGAATACAATTAATATTTGGAAATATGTTTGATTATGCGTGATTAAGAAATAAAGGACTTAAAGGATAGTTAGAGTTTTGAAACATATTTGGTATCGTTCATTCATGTGTAATTGTGGAATCTAGTGACTTGGTTACTTTTAATATCTTGAAATCAATTTTGCAATAAGTTTCTATTTTTAAGTTTTTTAAGTCTAAAATCTTTTGCTTTCACAAGTCTCAACGAACTTATTACTACAACATCATTGAAAAATATCATCATGGAGCTTCCACCATGCTGAATCTGGTGCTTACCTTCATGGGTCCTTATTTGACTTCTAAGACGATGTCTCCTAATGGATTTGTTGGGGCATCGTTAAATCCATATATGGTATAGTACGAAGACATCAGTTGCTCGTCGTTCAGCGTCATTCGTTTGAACGTATCATAAAACAGAATGTTGACTGAGCTTCCTACATCGATCAGAACTTTCCTTATGTTACGTCCCGAAACCGGCAACGTGAGTACTAGTGGATCGTTATGATCTTCCATGTCTTCCTCGACGTCATCAATGTCAAACGTCATGGGAGCATTTATCCATTGATTGTGTTCGTCAACCTCGTCCCCATCGATCTTGTATAGCTCGCAATAGTCTTCAAATTGTTTCCTCAATCTTTTTCCTATCTGGTCAGTTAGTGACGGGCCGCTGGGTTCTAAACATGAGATGGTGTTGAACATGAGGTTCTCCTCAGGTAATTGGACCTGCTTGTTCCGCTGAGTCCTGTCATTGCCAAGTTCTGCCTTTTGGATGTACTGATTTAGATCCCCAACATCGATCAGCTTTTGGATCATGATCTTTAGGTTCTTGCATTTTTCCGTTTGATGTCCACTGAAGCAGTAATACTCGCAATAGTCTCTTGACTTCTCAAACCTTGGTGGTTGCTTCCCTTTGGACCATGGCCATTCGAGATTGGTCCGATATTTGATCTCTCGTAGGATGTGAACATAGATGGTGTTGAGTTTTGTGTAGACTTGATCTTCAAATTTCGTCTCATCACACTGACGATCATCTCTTCGGCATCTCTTATCTTCGTTGGACTGATCTGTCGAATTGTTTCTTTTCGACCTGCTGGTTTGTTCCACAGAATTGGTACGATGAGCTTTCTGCATCTGTGCCCTTGGGTTGTCGCGTTGTATTTCTACCAGCCTGGCGTACTTCTCAATGATGACCCGAAGGTCTCCTTTGGTCGTCGGAATGCTTTCATGAATCTCAACGAACAATAGGCTCATCCGGTCCAACCCCCATTTGTAGAAGTTTATACTAACCACTGGGTCCACATTTCCAATTTCTTGGTAGATCTTATGCCATCTGTCGGTGTATTCCTTGATCGTCTCCTTGTGAGAGATATCTAGCGAAAAGAGCTAGTCCATTCCGGCGTTGACGGTCTTGTTGTACATGTACGTCCCCATGAATTTTTCCGTGAGCTGGTCATAAGAATCAATGGAGTTAGGTGGTAAATTATCAAACCAGGACAGGGACGATCCCTTGAGGCTCGAAGGGAAATATCTGCAAACCACGTCATTTTGATCCCATTGGGGAAGGAATCGGTTGTAGTACCGATGGTGGGCCTCTGGGTCACTGGATCCGTCGTAACATTCAAACGTTGTTAGAGGACATTTTTTGGGGATAGGTGCTTTGGATAAGTGGGAATCCAGCGGTGTCGTAGCGGCTTCTCTCATCACTTCTTCTAATCTTCCCCCTTCCTGTCTTGCTTTAAGTTGTTTGATTTCAGCCATCATTTCGGCACGAAGGTCCTCCATTGCACGCTGGTGATCATCTTTGATTGAGGATCGTCTTGAACTTCGATTCTCACTATCGAAATAGTCCGAGTCTTCAGGGACATAGTCTGGATCAGATGATCTGTTTCCTCTGGATTCTCTTCGGTTTAATGGCTCGGGATTGTTGGAATTTGTCACGACGATCCTTCGGTCATGATTCGGCTCTGGTGCTTTAGAATTTGCTTCATCATGCTGGTGGGCCGCTCTTGTACTTGGAAGATCTTGTCTTTGAGTTCTTGATTTTCCCGAGCCAATAACGCCACTGCATCTGCGTATACCTTCTGGTCGTTTTTCAATTTCCCGAGCTCTGCTATTAGTTGGAGGTAATGATTTGATCCTTGGTTCGGGGTCCCGACCTGCCTTTTCCCTCCAATTGGCACAGTATGATCTTCATCAACTCTTTAGATTAAGGGCATAGGCGGATCGGGAGTTACCACTGGCGGATCAACATGAGGGGTCGCTGGTTGGTTTATTGTCAGCAAGGACTGGACAGTCGGTAAGGTTTGGTTTTGGTCATTTGTTGGCAGCATTCCGAAGGTTGGTTGTTGCATCGTTGAATATGCAAATCCTTCACGTTGTTCGTGAACACGGGAAGTCAGTGCTTTCTTCGCTGCCTCAGCGTTGGCCATCATAGCTTTGACTGTTGCCGCTGCTATAGCGCTGGCATCTAGTGGTGAGGTGATTTCCGTTGTTTCCGGCTTCTGGCTTGGTGCCTTCGTCTTTTCACCTTTTTGCTTACTTCGTGTCATAACTGGTGTCGTCGTTGGTGTTTCTTTTGACGACGCTTTGGTTTTCCCACATCCTTCATTTTCTCCATCTTTGGTTGTCTGCAAAAACGAAACGTCGTCGAAAAAACAGAATCCACGTCGATTTTGTTAGCAAAATTAATTTAAAGAGAAAGGGCATAAATCTCAACGTACACTTAAAAAATTTCAAGGAAAACAAGGTTTGGGGAAAAAATTTTCAATAGAGTGTAGATCCCATCATTGCAAACATAGATCGACTCATGGATTTTAAAGTAAGACACAAATACATGCAGATCTTACTTAAATAAACCCGGATCTGCTCTAAGAGTGATAAAAACTTAAATAAAATGATTTCAAAGGTATTCATCCGGAGATCCGTTTTAAAAGAAGGTGCTAAATGGATTTAGAAGGCTTACATTTGTGAGAAAACAAAGGTCTAAGAAATTCTTTCAAAGTGAACATTTGATCCAAAGCGTTTTTGCAATAGAAAACGTAGATAAACAAGGGGTCTTTGAAAGGACGAACAACGGTGAGTTTCCCAAAACACTATTACATGGGGAATAGCGCTGAGAGCCCAAAATAAAGGGTAAAATCACAGGGAAAGAAAAATCTTTTACCGGGACATAGTCCCTGTTTCTAGCGCCAGATTGTGAACATGGAAATAACGATGGTATGAACATGTCCACAAACAACACTCGCATTACACACAAGATTACTGAGAAGAGTGAAATACCTGTAAAACTGTACAAGTCCGATGATTATTAGACTCATAGCCTTTAGGCTCGTCCTAGTCTAGCCATATGGGAGTAACTAAAACGATCTATCGATGCACGATACATAACATAACAAAGCATAATAAGCAAAATAGAAGATAGAAAGTGCGGAATATAAATGAGACGACGATTTATGTGGTTCAACATTAAGGCCTACGTCCTCGGGGTTGGTGTTTCACTATGTATTCCAAGGTTACAAAGATAGTCAAATGACTTTGAATGGGGAACAAAGCTAGGAAAGGAATAGAACTCATACTTACCCTTACAATCTCTCTCCTGAGCTATCTCTCACACTTCCTAAAATTGGTCGACCCTCTCTCTCTCTCAGTGGAGAGGGGTATTTATAGGGATTCTGTGTGGGGTTTTCCGAGTAACAGCTGTATCCTTATCGTCTTGGTCTTTGTGCTGATACCGCTGATGTCTTCGTTTCGTACCGATGGTCTTAACGGTAGCATATTGTAACTATGGGCCACCGCCTATTCCACCACAGGATACTTGACACTATCCTTTGCATGCAGCATTTAAGGAGGGTAGTTAGTCAGTCCGCACGTGTCGGACAACTTTATGAATCCTCTGTCATGTCCTTGTAGGTTAAATTAATATCTACCCTTGATTTTGGATGAATCTCAGAGAAAAGTGGGTCTTTGGGTCTTCTTCGGTGCTTCGCAGTAGCCCGCTCCTTCGATAGCCCTCCTTCAGTCATCGTTGGATCTAGCTGATGGTGGATAGGTGGTAGGAGATGATGATCCTATTATTCTAGTGTATCAACGTGGCATCACTGTCTTGATACTTCTCTTATCTATTAAACGCATATATACCTTGACACGTGGTGGGTCACAGAACATGTGTATACCGTTAGAGGTACAGTTTATTTGATCAGCAGCCTTTATATTCTCTCTAATCCTATTGACTATTGGATTACTTGACTTGCATTGATAATGGTATGTTATTGATGTTTGTACCCTAGACTTATTCCTAGATGTTGAAGGCTAAGTGCTGATTAGTTACAAGCACGAATTAGCAAATGTGCCTCCACCGTCAGACCAAATTTAGTACCATCTTTTTCACTGAGAACGGAAAAATCTTATAGTGATTCAGCATACTCTTTTAAGGATAAAATACATTAGCATCTAAATACATTATTAACAAGCCTTAAACTAACCTAATAAGCCAACAATTTAAGGATAATATGACATGATGACATGAAATGAAAAGCAGTAGTCCTTTTAATAATGTTACCAAGTAGCAACCAAATGTAGTTGACATGAAGCGCCTATGTTAGCAAAAAATGAATGTTGAAAGCTGAGAGCAAAAATTGATGACCAATTAAATTGTTAACCATTGAGATATGACTGACACCATATCATGTTTCGGGGCAAAAGAATCAAAATCCATAGTATCAAAAATTATGGGTTAATTCATTTCTCTTGGAACTGAAATCTAATGATTTTCTATCTTTGCTTTATATATCCAATTGGCACTCATTCCAAAGTTTGAAGAAAGTAAGAAGGCTTTGATTTATGAAGCCCAACTTTCTGATTTTTGAGTAAGCTGAAATAATCTTTGAGGCTTTTCACAAGGACTTCAACATGGAATTCATTTAATCCTTTCTTCATGAATGCTAAAAGGGGAGAGTTAAAAATCGGTGACCACCGTTGAGAAATGAACGGCATTTCGGTTAATGGAAAAGAGAAAGAAGAACATTTTATCATTCGACATTTCCGTTTGAATTGTGATCATTCAAACGTGCGTATCACTGGGCAAGAAAATTTTAAAGCCTCAAACATTTTATCATGTGAAATAAATAAATGAGTAAAAATCGACCACTAATAGTAACTTATTCTTTTCCTTCATTTTTTTTTACTTGTTCTTCTGCTTGAGATTTCCCTAAGATCTTCATTCGCCAAGCATAAATGGTTGTATCGCAGCTTGCACCGTCATTGAATTGTTGAACAAATTTAGCTAGGTAAATATGATTATATACAAGTAACGCCAAATAAAAATGCATAACTTTGTGTACAGTATAGCACATGTATGTATTCACGTGAAGGCCCGAAGGGCTCAAGTTACCGTCCTTGAACATTTACTTCTAATCAAAAGAAAAAACAGCAAGTAACCAGCTTACACAAACCTGACCCAGAAAAGTTAGTACCGGAAAATGAAGCCAATATTACGACCAAGAGCGTGAGCCGCAGTAAATTTCAATAGTAAAATTACCTATGTGTCTCCTAATATCATCCTTGAGGTTCCGGATTTCCCGGGGAATATTTTTGGCAGCACCACTCAATAGTGGTATTTTATTGATGTCTGCTCCGTAAACTTCTTCCTAGATGTTGAAGGCGTAAGGGATGATGAGTTACAAGAATGAACTAGCAAACGTTGCCTCCACTCTCAACCAAATTAAGTACAACTTTTTCGCAAAGATTGGGAAAACCTTATCATGATATAGCAAACTCTTTTGTTTGGTTCTCTCCATTGTTGACAAGCCTCGAACTAAACTAATAATCGAATAACGAAACGACAATATGACATGACACGAAATGAAAAAACAGTAGTCCTTTTTATAATGCTATCAAGTAACAACCAAGTATAATTAGCATGAATTAAGCTTCCGTGTTAGCAAATGCATGAATGCTGAAAGCTTAAAGCAAAAAATTGATGACCAGCCAAATTGTTCATCGTTGAGAATTATTAGAATACGGGCATCCAACTCAAAACCAATTGGCAATGAGTGGAGAGGCCCAAAGAATTATAAATCACAGGATCTTAGATTGCCCAGACAATGTGGGACTAATATTCTCAACACGCCCCCTCACGTGTAGTCTCGTTGGGTCTAACACGTGGATAATAAATCGGGTGACGTTCGGAGTAAAGGCGCGGTCAAATACACTCGCAAATAGCCTGCTCTGATACCATATTAGAATACGGGCATCCAACTCAAAACCAATTGGCAATGAGTGGAGAGGACCAAAAGATTATAAATCGCAGGATCTTCGATTGCCCAGACAATGTGGAACTAATATTCGCAACAAGAATTGACTGACAACATATCATGTTTATCAAGCCCAACATTCTGATTTTGAGTTAACAAAAATGAATCTTAATCCTCGAGTCTTTTTTACAAGGAATTCAACATGGAATTTAATCACTTCCTCTTATGTAAGAGAAGTGAATTGGTACGAGAGATGTGCATTGGTGGTTTCCAATTTAATGTGTCGCAGCCTATACTTGGTGGGCAGTGGAATATCTGACTATAAGATATCCTTAGTTTTGCTGGAGGATAATATCTGAAATGACATATACTGGCATGGCCTTTTTTCCTATAAATTTGACAATCAACCTGAGATAGATCAAATTGAAACTTTCTTGAATCACCAGTTGATGGAGAACCATTATTATAAGACCCATAGTGACCACCATTATTTTTATTTTCATTACCTCTACCAGTAGCATAATCTGACCTATTCTTTTTCTTATTACCATTATTGTTATTTGCATAACCAGTTCCAGATCCAGAAGAAACATTTTTTGCATAGAAGTTAGATGTATGTTGGCTATTGAAGGTATCAGTACTATCCTGTTCTTGGTCAATTAGTCATTGTTCATGTGTAAGTAACCTAGTCTTCAACTCACCAAAATTAAATGGAGTTTCTCTATTTTGAGTAGAAATGACAAAATTATCATACATCCTTACCAAACCATTCAGATTCACTGGCCTTTTCACCGATACTTTCAATAGAGTCTGCAATTATTTTGATCTTATGTAAATCCACCAAGACATTCAAATTTCCTTTTCTTACACCATATAATTGTGCTCTTAACATATTCTTGTGAACCATATACCGAGTCTTGTAATTAGATTACATATATTTCCAAATCTCACTAGTTGTAGTTAAACCAAGAACATCACCAGACACAATTGATGTAAATGTAGCTTCAAGACAACTTAACACGAACCCATCCATCTTTCTCCAATAAACCTACTGATTCAAACTAAGTACACAATTAGTTGAAATTCTTTCCTCTGGTTCAGGAGTTTCACCATTAACATGACCATAAAGATTTGTTGTGATCAAAATCGACTCAAATTGATCGCGCCATAAGAGAAAATTTGCATTATCTAACTTCAGAGTTACAAAATTAGCGATGTTGGTGAAAGGTAGAGAAAAATTTGATAAATTACCATTATCTGGAGTCTCAGCAGCGGAAGACACTGTTGAATTGTTGTTGTTCTTATTTCTTCGAACCTAATATTGCATGACCAAATCGAAAAATCCAGTCTAAGAAATCAAGAAATTTTGTGTTCTTGATATGATATGAAGATGATTAGAAATTTGTAATTGATGATGAAAAAGCTTTATTTGATTCGTATGTAAAAAATTCTAGGGTTTGGATGGGAAACTGTCTGATACCATGTGAAATATCAGATTTCAAAGAAGAAGAATGTATTACAAAATGCGACAGCATTCAATACTGTTCCGATAGTATTAACACAAATCAATTGGCTTAGTCATACTGACCTTGACTTGACAATTTGACTTTTAAATTTGATATATATCTTAACATCTGTATCATAATGTAACACTCTTTTGTTTTGGTTTTCTCCGATGTCTCAAAAGTTCTCATCAATGGATAACATGTAAATAAATTTTTGTACATTTTTTTTTCTGTCTTTTTTCTTTTCGAGAAAAAAATGATTAACAATTTAAGATGACATGACACGAAAAGAAAAGCAGTCCTTTTGTAATTCTAACAACCAAGTGTTATAATTATACATTAACATGAATAAAGCATCCATGTTAGCATTTCATGAATCCTGAGAGGAAAAAATTGATGACCAACTGAATTGATAATTGAAAATTGACTGAAAACGTATCATGTTTATCAAGCCCAACATTTTGATTTTTATTAAACTGAAAGCATCTTAATCCTTGAGGCTTTTCAGAAGAATTTCAACATGAAACTGATTTAATCCTTTTCTTTTATGCATCAGAAGAAAATTAGTTGGAGAGTTGTGCATTGGGTATTTTCCGATTTTATGCACCGCAGCCAATACTTTGTTGTTTGATACTTGGTGGGCAGTGGATATGCTATTATAGGAAGTTCTTTTTTCCAGTAATGAAAAGTGCCCGTTGTTTGCTAGAAATCTTTAGGTTTGCTGTGGTAAATTCGAGTCAGCCTGCTGTGTGATTGCTAGAACCTTCCTGTTAGGATTTTTTTTTATTTCTTTTTGAATTCTTTTTAGTGTATGCCCGATTTTGTTAATAGGGCTTGGAAAAGAGATACTCTAGGTCGATTGATTAGCGAAAAACCTAGTAGTTCTTCTGATTTAAGCAGGGAGCTCGAAGACTCTTCTTTGGAGAGCCCTGTTTTTGGAAACTTCAGTTTTGAGAATTTATCTCTGAGTGACAAAAGTACCCCTAGTACTCCAGTTGTGCCAACGATGGCAACTTTGAAAGATTACATGTTCCCAACTAGGACCAACCGAGCTTCATGCATTAAATTGCCAGCCACTACGGCTAATTTTGAGATAAAACCTAGTATTCTTCAGATGATCCCTATATTCTTAGGAAAGATGATGAGAACCCTTATTTCCATATTAGGGACTTTGAGGAAATCTGTGGGACAATTAGAATAAAAGACCTTACTGATGAAGTCTTGAAACTTAAAATGTTTCCCTTTTCCTTGAGAGATAAAGCCAAGACCTGGCTTAACAACCTACCGTCTGAATCCATAGAAACATGGCAGGAACTTATCGCTGCCTTCTATATGAAATTCTACCCTAAGCATAAAACTGCAGCTGTTAGGCAGAAAATTAGTGCTAGTGTGCAACAAGAGGGAGAGTCTCTTTATAGGTTTTTAGAGCGATTCAATGATCTCCTATCTCAGTGTCCTCACCATGGATTTGATAATATGAAACTTGTACAGATTATTTATGATGGTTTAGACTATTCGACCAAAGCCATGGTTGAATCTATGTGCGCTGGTGAGTTCACTAGTAAAAATGCTGATGATGCTTTTACCTTCTTAGGAGCTATCGCTGAAAAATCCCAACAGTGGGAATCTTGTGTTGAACCCCCTAAAAGACTCTTGGTCAATAGAAGTAGCACCAATATGGTAGATACGAGTTTTGGTTCAGATGCTAAGTTTGCTGCTTTATCTAGAAGGTTAGAAGCTTTGGAAATGGGTCAGTCTAAAAATAGGTCCCTTGTTGAACCTAATAGAGCCTCTCAAGTCTCTAGTTGGTAATAGAGCCCGATAATTCATTTTGGGAAGGTCAGGTTAGTGAAGAGCAAGCCCATGCTGTCTATAACAATGCTAGGTTTGAGAACCGTCAGAAGTTTGACCCATACTCAGAAACCTACAACCCTGGTTGGAGAAACCATCCTAATTTCTCTTGGTCTAAGGGCCAGAGTCAAGGCCAGTCTAGCAATTCTCAGCCTCCCCCAGGTTTTGGTTTTAAGAACTCTTCAGGTCAAACCCAGTTTCAAAACACTTCCGAGAAAAAGATCTCTACCTTAGAGGATACTCTCACTATGTTAGCAAATAACCATGAAATGCTAACAAAGAACCACATGAGCTTTCAACAAGAAACTAGGCAAGAATTGAAGAATAATTCCCAGAGTCTTGCCAAATTAGAACTTCAAGTAGGACAAATAGCTAAGTTCATAAGTGAGAGAGAAGATGGAAGGTTCCCTAGTCGTACTGATCCCAACCCAAAAGGAGAGAAATCGTACAATCATGTGAATGCTGTCACAACCCTTAGGAGTGGAAAGAAAGTTGACAACAAGGTTGCCATGCCTGATAGTGAACATGCTGTAGTTCACCCTGCTGAGCCAGAAAATGAGGAGACTGATAGAGTCTCCAAGGAGACCAATGAGGGTCCTGTTGAGCCCGGCTTTGTTCCCAGAGCCCCATTCCCACAGCTGCTAGTTCCGACTAAGAGGGAGTCCAACTTTAATGTATATTGGAGGTTTTTAAGCAGGTTAATATCAACCTTCCATTATTAGATGCAATTAGGCAGATTCCCTCTTATGCCAAGTTCCTTAAGGACTTGTGTACGCGA
This sequence comes from Papaver somniferum, assembly GCF_003573695.1. Classification (NCBI taxonomy): domain Eukaryota; kingdom Viridiplantae; phylum Streptophyta; class Magnoliopsida; order Ranunculales; family Papaveraceae; genus Papaver; species Papaver somniferum. The sequence continues at coordinate 140,491,591 of NC_039362.1, forward strand.
AAGCGTAAGCTCAGTGTCCAGAAGAAAGCCTTCATAGCTAGTCATGTGAGTTCTATTATTCAGAATACCACTACTCCAAGTATAAAGACCCAGGGTCCCCTACCATTTCTTGTACAATAGGTAAGTACCGTGTTGAGAAAGCGTTGCTTGACTTAGGAGCCAGTGTGAACTTACTGCCATACCATGTGTACCTTAAGCTAGGACTTGGAGAGATGAAACCTACCCAGATAACACTCCAGTTAGCTGATAGGTCCGTTAAAATCCCTCGTGGTGTGATCGAGGATGTTCTTATTGAGGTCGACAAGTTTATTTATCCAGTGGATTTCGTGGTCCTAGATACCCAACCTGTCCCCGACCCAGAGAACCAAATACCTGTGATTTTAGGTCGCCCATTCTTAGCTACGTCTAATGCGATCATAAACTGTCGAAATGGTATTATGAATCTATCTTTTGGTAATATGACTATTGAGATGAATATTTTTAATGTAAACAAGCTACATTCTGAGCTAGATAGCACATGTATTGAAGAGGTGAACATGATAGGAACCTTAGTTCAGGAGTCATTACCAAACATCGTACCGGAAAATACATTGGAGAGTTTTTATCCCATTTTAGCCTGGATTTCGACGATGATAGTAACATTGAACAAGTAAATGCTCTGTTGGATTCTGTTCCTATGTTAGATATTGATATATGGAAAGATAGGTTCGAACCATTACTAGCTTCTGAGTCTATCTTAATACCTTATTTAAAAGAGCCTCCTGAGTTGGAGTCTAACTATACATTTTTAGGCCCACCCGAGTCTTTCCCTGTGATTATAGCCTCCGATTTGGATAGTGATCAGGAAAGTAGTCCAGAGACCGTGCTTCAAGAAAATAAGGAAGCCTTAGAGTGGACCATAGAAGTATGAAGCAAGCTGAGGATGAACCACTGATTATGACTTAGAGAAAGCAATTGACCTTTTTCAAGAACCCGATGGTCTAGAAATTAGGAACATTGTGACTAGTCATTGTAGAGGCACCCAAAATTCTAAGTTTGGGGGTAGAGATTGTCAATTATCCCCAATAGAAGTCCCTAACTTGGGACTCAAGCCTAGTGCATCTGAGGTATCGCTTGAGTGTATTCAGACTCCACAACCTGATCCGCCTGATAATGTCCAGGAGAAAATCCATATGTTAGAGACCCGTTTTTCGGATGAATCTGTTTGCCGAGACACTCATATGAAGCCCAAGTGGGCACCTCAGATAAATCCAGTTGTCTTGCGAGAAACTTTAGATCAGGTTGTGCTCTATCTGCTCATTTTCTGATCTTGAGCATTTGTCTCCTATTTGTGGCAGTTCTATTTGGTCTTATGGACCCACAATTATTTCGACTATTGGTATACGACTTTGGAAGGTGAAAATTATTTTTGAGGTATTTGATGTCTAGCTAATGACTATAAATTTAGCATTTACTGGGAGGCTCCCGCGTTCATGTGATACGGTATATCCTTCCTTATTTCTTTTCCCTCCAATGGTAATAGTTTCTCCTTGTTCATGCTTTTATTTTCATCCTTAGAACATTGAGGACAATGTAATATTTAAGTTTGGGGGTGGGGAAGAAACACTTTTTGTTAGCTTTTAGTTGCAATAAATAAACTCCAGAGCCTAGAAATTTATGCCTATTGAGGATTGCACTAACTAATCTAAGTGGATGGAAGCATTTTGATTGTAGGAGTTTGAGGAACCAATCTGATTAGATGGAAACATCTAAAGAGTATATTAAAAGCACAGAGCTCAGATGTTAGAAATAACATGATAGTTTCACCATATCTCGTTGAGTCCTTTTCACTTCTATTTTTATTTTATTTTGTTTTTAAACTATGTTTCTCTAAGTGATAGGTGGGGCCCACGATTCAAGTTGTTACCAATGCTAGGGTGAATTAGAGTGATTGAGATACCATGAAAAAAATGAAAAAAAAAAAAAGTTGAAAAGAAAAAGAGATGAAAAAAAAAAGATGAAAAAAAAAGATGAAAAAAAAAGAGATGAAAAAAAAAAAAAGAAAGAAAGAAATTTAGACCAGACCATTTGACCAAAAGGAATAAATTCAATAAAGTCGACCACTGGTACCCTTGTATATGCCAGTTCTGTTGACCTAGAGTTAGGTTATCGACCACTGGTACCCTTGTATATGCCAGTGTGTTGATATTAGTCAGACTAGTATCTCAATCCATTAGGATAGGTTCATTTTGGCGGAGGCCTTCAGACAGATATGGGAAACGTCGTTCACTTAGTAAACATCAAAACCATACATGTTTTTCTATATCCATCTTCTTGATCTATCCATGTGATTAGTTTTGACTCCGAATATGATGTCCATAGTGCAACTATCTGAGTAGAGCTCTGTCACTTTATATGAATTTTAGTATGCTTGAGTGCAAACTCGTGTACAACAATTGGAATTTCGCATCAGGGTACTTCTTCCTGTAGTCAATAAGTATGCCAACCAAGGAGATTCTTTAGTGCCTTCCAAGGTTCTGCGTAGATAGCTAAGGTCTGGAGTACAGGTTTTGTGGGTATATCTCTGGTAAGCCCTCCCGAGACTATAACTCGGCCACTAGGGCCACCTAGGGGTTTAAAGGCTTATTGCATACGCTAAATGCAATCGACGATGCCTGCGACAGTGAGTTAGGATTTTATTTTGTAGTTTTGATTTGCTCGGGACTAGCAAATAATAAGTTTGGGGGTATTTGATAGACGCATTTATGTGTCTAATATAGCTCATTTGTATATATTGTTAGTACTCGATATTGTACTTATTCGGTTATTTTATGTATTTGTAGGTGTTTTTGGAAGAATAAAGCTTTTGCGGCGAAATTGGCTAAAAAATGGTTTTTGCGCCCGTGGGAGAAAATTACTATACGGACTCTCATTTTGGATAAGGGGTAACCTAATTACTAAGGGGTGACCCATTTCCAGGCATCTGCTAAAGGGAGACCGGAACTGGATAGGGGGAGGTCATTTTCAAAGTTTCAAAACTGGATTTTGGCGGGAAAAAAGGCAGCAGCTTCAACAGTTTTGGATCAAGGATTTGAGCGACCTAGCAGGCGATTCAATGGGCAAATTTGGTACCCACGGACTCTAAAAGACATAAGGGATCTGTTAGAAGCGATTAGACCCATCTAATTGGGCTGGATAAGTCAGAAAATCCACACAAAGTCAAGACAGTGCACACGGTCCCTGTTTAGGGTTTTGAATTGGTTTGAAAGATTTGGGAGAGATTCTTGCGTGGGATATACTTCAAAACAGTTGAGTTCAAGTCAGAGAAGATTTTGGGAGCAATAGAATAGCTAACAGACGCATACAAAGATCGACAAATGGAATTATTGTTAAAACTGCACGTGAAGAATAAGAGATTTATTCTCGAATTTGATCGAGTTTCTAGGGAATCTGAAGGCTATATATAGTTGGGTTTTTGTCATAGAAGGGTTAGAAACCCTGAGGAGAGAATTAGGAGAGATTTCAGAGCCGAAACGAAGAACAGAAATCATACCTGTTGCTGCTGCTGCTGCTCGAGGAGGAAGACGAAGAAGGAAGAACGGACTCGCAGAGTCAGTCGTTTTTCCACAATGCTTACAGCGAAATCAAACTTTCGTTTATCTACAGCATATCATTATTATCGTATATAAACAGCATCATCTGTTTTGTAACAGCGACGCTGTAACACTTCTACAGCGTTGCGAATTTCTGTTTCATCTTATTTCTTCAATAAAAACACCTATTCAGCCATGAGTGATTATTTTGTGTGTGTTTTTACCATGAAGAGCTAAACCCATTAGCCAAGGTGACGGAGGAAGCCATTGTTCCACATTAATTGGTATAATTCTAATTTTATTATTTATTTGCAATATTATTATTTGATTATTTGCATGGGATTGAATTGAAATATTAGTTCTTATTGAATAGTTGTGAATTAATTTGATGAAGCATGCTGGTTTTTAAATACTTTTGATGTTTTATACTCTTTGATTACAACTATTACTTCAAGAATATACTTGAGGCAAATATTAGAATTATTTTTAAAGATAAAATTGCATGAATATTATTTAGAGTTTACTATTTATTTGGTCAATGGTGGAATCCTAGTCTTGGTATTTTTCTCCAAAACTTTGAATTATTTTATTTAGTTGCCTGTTTAATTTAAATCTATAAAAATTGTTTTCTTCACAAGTCTGAAAAGACCCAGTTTTTACCACTACTACAATCACTATTTGAAAAACCATCAATTTTGGTTAGAGATTTTAAGTTGGTTAATAGGCCTAGCTAGAAGTGTTTGAAGTGGTGTACTGGAGACATAGAACCGACACTTGTAATGCCAATGAAGTCTGGTCGGGAGTTTTCCTATCTATTGCAAACCTCTTGCACTAATAGCCAATGCAAAAAGAGCAGAGACACCATAACAAATAAGATGTTTAGTAGTAAAAGTAGAGTGGTGGTGGGAGCAGTAAACAGAATATGTAACTTCTCTCTGACTTAATTATCCTAGCGTTTTTAGGGGCCACACCAAAGGATTTAGGGGCCATCAATTTATACCCAGCCAAAGACTCTAGTTAAGGGGTACCCTATATGATATTGAAGTTACATAAATGCCCTTATGGTAAAACTGTATGAAAACCAAATCAAAAACAATTCTACTCATTTCAACTCTTCTTCTTCCAGTTTCCTATTATCTTTCGATTGTGGAAGAAAAAAAAAATTCCGCTCCAAAGTCAAATGGCCCCAATTAGGTAAGAATCTATCATTTTTGGGGTTTATTTCGCTTTAATTCGGCGAATCGAGAAAAAATAATTCTAGGGTTTTCGGTTATTTATCCAGATTCGGGCGATATTCATGCTCCTTTACTTCCGAATGTAGTCGTGTTCTTCATTCCTCAAGAACATCGACAGTATTCGGGAGAAATATTTGATGGTTATCGGCCGAATATTGTTGGTCATATCTTCCTGGATACAAACTGGTAATAATCGGTAGTTTAATGAATTTTTTGTCTCCCGAATATATTTAAGTAGACACACAGTATTCGGAAGTACACTCACTACCGAATATATATATATATATATTGAAAAATCTCAAAATTTCTGATATAGGAAAAATCCCATTTTGGGGCCAGTATTTATTCGGAAGACAATATAATGTTATATACTTCCGATTATTTCAATTTCAAAATTTGAAAAGTATAAGTTTTTCCCAAATTCTGATTTTTGGGCCATCGTACATTCGGGACTTTACAAAACAATTATCCTCCGAATATAGCAAGTTCAAAACAAACCACGCCTTGGCTCTAGGTGGTTCCAAGGGCCAATATAGAATGTTAGACAACCCATATTCGGAAGTTTGGGTAACTAATTATACTTCCGATTATTTCAATTTCAAAATTTGAAAAGTATAAGTTTTTCCCAAATTCTGATTTTTGGGCCATCGTACATTCGGGACTTTACAAAACAATTATCCTCCGAATATAGCAAGTTCAAAACAATGGCTCTATTCCGAATATAGAATTACCCCATATCAAGTTTGGGTAACTAATTATACTTCCGATTATTTCAATTTCAAAATTTGAAAAGTATAAGTTTTTCCCAAATTCTGATTTTTGGGCCATCGTACATTCGGGACTTTACAAAACAATTATCCTCCGAATATAGCAAGTTCAAAACAAACCACGCCTTGGCTCTAGGTGGTTCCAAGGGCCAATATAGAATGTTAGACACCCATATTCGGAAGTTTGGGTAACTAATTATACTTCCGATTATTTTTTCAAAATTTGAAAAGTATAAGTTTTTCCCAAATTCTGATTTTTGGGCCATCGTACATTCGGACTTTACAAAACAATTATCCTCCGAATATAGCAAGTTCAAAACAAACCACGCCTTGGCTCTAGGTGGTTCCAAGGGCCAATATAGAATGTTAGACAGCCCATATTCGGAAGTTTGGGTAACTAATTATACTTCCGATTATTTCAATTTCAAAATTTGAAAAGTATAAGTTTTTCCCAAATTCTGATTTTTGGGCCATCGTACATTCGGAACTTTACAAAACAATTATCCTCCGAATAATATAGTCGTGTTTAGAAATACCAACTTAATCGGTAGATAAGAATTTAAGTTTCCACCGAATGTCTTATTCGGAGGTAATACGTGTATCGTTAACAACCGATTGTAGTGCACCAATGATACGAAACCTCAACGGCCATATTTTCAGAAACCTCAACGGCCATATTTTCAAAAATTAGATCCGTTGGAACTCTAATCTATATAAGGAGGGTAACCCCTCTCAGTTATTATTGAGTAACAAATCTGAATGAAAAACCTTTTCAATGGCAAGTCCATCATCAATCGACAACATACTTCGAAGATGCAAGCGAACAACTACATCAATTGCAGCAAGGGAAGAAGAAATACAAAAAAGGAACAAACAACCCAAAAAAATTAAACCATCGTTAGTGGCAACGGAGGAGGAGGAAGAGGAAATCAAGGCTAAGAAGCGAGGTCAAGAACAATTCCATCATAGAGAAAGATTAAAACAAGTTGAGGAAGAGACCGAATGGATAAAAAATTATTACATTGTGAAAGATCTACCCAAAGAACAGCAGGACGATCGTATATTTTGGATTAACGTTTCATTGGGTCCTTTTGTTGGTAAGTACAAGAAGCCACGCCACAATTATGAACCATCCCATGTTTCTTCAAGGGTGCACCATGTTATAAAATTGTGCACCGAGTACAACCGTATTCTTGCTAGGCACAGAGACGACAGGTTTGCGGCACAAGATGCTTATTCCAAGTGGAGAGGAGAGTCGTTTCTACATTTCGAAGCCGCGTTGATTGTTGCATCTCGGACTGGGAAAAAAGAATAACATGTGATGTTTGAGTGCTGTAAATTCAAATTTTTAATATTAATCGGCGGTTTGATAAAATATGGAATTCCCGAATATGATTAATCGTATTGAAGTGTTATAATACTGTTGTTCCGATTACATAGTTTCAAAAAAAATTATAATCGTGCCTCGAAAAAAAACGATCAAACATCGTCATCATCCGAGGGGATCAATTCGAGTAACTCAGCGGGAAAGTTGTTGTCCATAACACGATCCCAATCAACCATGTTGGACTCATATTGTTTCACCCAATCCTTGCAATGGTTCATCGGGAAGTAATCGTGCCACTTACTCAACGGAGGTAACGGACAATCTTTCTTTACTCTTAAACCGATAAAATGCATTTCATTCACAAATGCCATTACGATTCTTCTATCTTTAACCGACTCGTCGCAAGCCGTTCTTGTGGGTGCAAACGTCATGCTAAGTCCATACATAGGAGGAACGAAGAAATGTACCACGCAATTCAAAACGTCCGCTAGGAGATATCCAAATTTAGGCATTGTCATCCAATACTTGGATCCGATTGTCTTCAATCCCTTTCGACACTTCACACGCGCAACTAAGTCTTTGAACTCTTGTTCTTTGTCGTATCTATCTCCTCGCCTCATCATCTCCATATAAAAACCTTGTCCTTCACTAGTTGTACCGCCATCTTATTTCTTAAATATTGGCATTGGGTGACATCTTCGATATCCGCCTCTCTAAAGTAACCCATTTGTTCCGTAGCAACGTGAAACCCACAATTTCCATCCCCATCAACCTCGTCGGTCGACAAAACAAATGGAATGATAAGTGGAGGGAGTTGTTCCAAATACTCTTTGTATATTGTATATGTGGATCGATTTGGTCTTCCATTAAGATCTCTAGGGCAACGAAGAGTACCTTTGTCCTCTTTTATAGTAAGAATTTCCATTGGTTGGGTTTGTTGCGAGGCGTTCATTTGCTCAACAACTTCTTCGACAACATTGGGTTGACTTACTTGAGAAGGCTCTGTAGAGATCTTTGGCCTTACTTGTCGGGTGGTTGGTCCACTTTGATCATTTCTTGGACGACCTCTTTTCTTAGGTTCCGGCTCATCTTCAAATTCGGCTTCCGAACACTCGTGCCTAGACAATATTCTTTTATTAGACAAATACTCCTTCAACTCTTTTCTTTGGATGGTCCTCGACACTTCGGTGTTCGGCCTACCGGTGTTCTTTTGCTTAATAGGTTCATCAACCTCCCTTAAACAAGGGTGAAGGGCTTCCTCCAAATTATGCATCAATATTTGCTTTTTGGTGTCGTTTGATGTAGCGTAACGCTCGGCTATTCGTGCATACAATTCCGACTCGAAGAAAGACGGGCCATCAACTACCGGGGTGTTCGGAGTGAAATTTAATTGCTTCCAAAATGGGTGAATATCATCGATGTCAATCACTTCAACATACCTACCCAACTTATGACGACATGGGAGTCCAATACCTATCATATCCTTGCAAACACAAAACGTATTCTCTTCATCATAAGTTTTATATAACTTCAATTGTTTCATCATGCGATTTATTGCCCATCTTGATACTTTATGAACAACTCCCCTTAGAAGCAATTTTTCCTTAATATGTTCCATCGGGAATTGGTGTACACTTACGAGATCACGATTGGTGAATTCATGGATTGCTTCTTGGATCGACACAACTCCATTTTGACTACCAATTAGTATTTTCTTTAGTCGACCATGAGACCCCTCCGCAATGCTTGTCGCCTCGTTCTTGAAGTTACGATATTCATATGTCCATGCAAACACAAACCTCTCCTTAATTGTTAACCATTGTGTTTTACAATACTCAACCGGTTTTGGGTAGTCCGTGCTGTATTCATCCTCAAATTTCTTCAAGTTACATTCGTAAATTTCCTCGGTCATCGACCAAACGATTTTGTCCCATGCTTTCATGAACATTTTCCAAATTATTCCATCCTCCTTCCACTTTTCTTCAAATAGCCTATCCTCTTCCTTACGTTCTTCCAAGGTTAATTTACTAATGCGCTCATCCTCTTCCTTTGACCTCTTGGTACCCTTCCTTGGTCTTTTAGCTTGGAAATGATGATGGCAATTGGTTTTGAGATTGCATTGAATGTGCCACGTACATTGCAAGTTTTGGGCTTCCGGAAACACTACCGCTATTGCATGCATTAAGGCTTGATCGTTATCCGTTACAATAACCCTTGGAAAATTATCACCGTTATAAATGGACCTCAACGTCTCCAACATCCAAATGAAACTCACATTGTTCTCATGATACATTAAACCCCATGCAATCGTAAACGTGTTTTTGTCCGAAGTATGGCAAGCAATGTTCAACAACGGCATGTTATACTTGTTTGTCTTATAAGTAGCATCTATCAACAAAATTTGATGAAAGCATTGAGCCAATTGGATCATTTCGGGATGTGCCAAGAAAATACGAACCACTATACCATCCTTTTCTTCCCTTCTCAAGGTGTAGCCGTGTAACTCCGCTAACCACTCCGATTGTTGCATGACCGTTCTAGCATCCCAATCAGTCCTTTTGATCGTAGCTAGGGCCGAATTAATTGTAGACAAAGAAGACAAGTTTTCGAGATCGTCCGCCTTTATTTTACTTAAGATCGCACTCGCTTTTTGGATCCGCATAGACCTCACCGTCTGCATTTGATGTGGTTTTAACTTGGCAACCATTACATGTCCAATTAAATCCAACAAATCATCATGGTTGTGACAACCGTTATCAACTTTATACATTTTATACTCTTTACCTTTAATACCATCGGGCTTATAGAAGACAATCTTAAATGGGCATCCTATCTTCTTGGTATTGCTTCGGTATTTCCTATTCGTCTTCCGTATGTACTTACTATTCTTTCCCTCGTGACTCTTTCGCGTCCCACCTCGCTCACAAATCATTTCAAATCGAGTTTCACTAACATGATTATTTTGAACTACCACGCACATGTTATCTTTTGCCTTGTTCATAAGCCATTCCTTTGCCTCCTTCTTACTTCCAAATGTCTAAACGTGCATAAAACAAAACAAACCTAATAAGCATAACCATTTAACATATAAATTTTGAAAAAAAGAAAAAAGTAGTAATGAGTATACCGAATCGTTTGCATAGTATAGGGAAGTGTCGGGCCTCAAATAGAAGTCATCAACAAACTCTTCAACGGCCTGCATATGAAAGCAACAAATTATTATACAATAATCGGAGGTTATTCAATAAGTCAAACTTCCGAATATTTTATATTCGGAATCCTATCGGTTACCGAAAACACCCGATCTATGCAAATGAATGTACACAATTTACTGAGTGAAAAAAATGATATATTCGGAGGTAATTAAATAAGTCAAACTTCCGAATACTTTATATTCGGAATCTTATCGGTTACCCAAAACACCCGATTTATGCAAATGAATGTACACAGTTTACTGAGTGCAAAAAATGATATAATCGGAAGCTAAAATATATAGTAAAACAGCCGAATATAAATAACCGGGAGATAACTTTAATCGATAAACATCCGATTTTCAAGTTTTCGGAAATTTTATTTTGAGGCCACTGTTATATTCGGCAGTCAAATAATGTTAAACTATTACCGATTGTAAAGGATAAGAATGCTGAGTTTTGAAATTTTCTGAGGAATTCGTTTTTGGGGCCATTCGGAGGTAAATAACTCTACATAACTACCGAATGTAGATATTTTTGGAAAACCAGTTTGGGGTTTTTCTCATATTCGGCAGTAAACTAGTATCTTGTAACTACCGAATATACATATTTGGTACTCAGTGTGTTATATTCGTAAGTTTAATCTAGAAATTATCTACCGAATCTGGGTAGTTCATGGCATTCAATGCATGCAATAATCGGTTTTTCTTGTTTACAAAAGCACACAAACGCATGCAAATCGAGTATTTGAGTTTCTTAACACAATACCTGTGTTTTACATGCATCGTTAGCTTCAATATCATGCGATTCTCCATTTTCTTCCATGAAAGGGTCGTCTATGTTTTCCTCTCCACAAAAGTTTGGATCATTCAACATATACCCCAAATCGTCTTCTCTAAACGGTCGTGAACCCTCAACATTTTATTCTTCGTCATGATTCTCACCTTCTTCTTCATATCCATCCATTTTTGCAGTGAAAAAATGGTTTTTCCCTTTTTTTCCTTCAACCTCTTCTCTGTAACTCTAATAACTCACAAATGCAAAAGAATGAAAAAATTAAACAAAAATCATTCTAATACTGCACCGACCACAATCGGAAGTCTGGGAACGATTTTGGCTTCCGATTTCATTCGGAGGGTAACAATATTATCATATCCTCCAAATATATAAGGGTAATTTCGCCATTACGAATTACGCGAGATAAGGGCTGGCTACATTTTCCCTTTGGGTGACCTTTTTTGTTTTATTGTTGGCCCCTAAATCCTTTTGAGTGGCCCCTAAAAACGCCAGGTTAATTATAATCCTACATCCCAGATTTTATTAACTAGTAAATTACATGGTGTGTGTGTTGGGATAATAATGTTATTATATTAGTAAGTCGTCATAAAGTTGTTAGCATCATTTTAATGTTGGAAAGTCTCTGGTTTCCGAGTGATGCTTCATAGTCTATAGCCGGTAACTTAAAGAGCTAGTTTTTTACTTTATTATCTTATTTATGAACCTGACTAGACTTTTCCCCGAATCTTGATGGTGTAAGTGCTGCTCAATTAGTCACAGGGATGAATTATCTAGCACAACAATGTGCCTCCAGCGTCAACTAAAATCAACACAAACTTTTCCATCGAGAATGGAAAAACCTTATCATAATTTAACGTACTCTTTTGTTTTGGTTTTCTCCCATATCTCAACAGCTCTCATCAACAGATAAATACATAAATACATTTTTATATGTTTTTTCTTTCTTTTTCTGCTTTGTTTCTTTTCGTATTGGTTTTATAATCCAATCAAGTGACAACCAAGTGTAGTTAACATGAATAAAACTTCCATGTTAGCAACAATGCATGAACGTTGAGAGCAAAAAACTGATGACGAACTAAATTGTTCATTGAGATGTGACCAACAACATATCATGTTTTGGGGCAAAGAATCAAAATCCATAGTGTCAAAAATTATGGGTTAATTCATTTCTCTTGGAACTGAAACCTAGTGATTTTTTTTATTTCTTTGTTTTATACATTAAGTTAGCACTCATTCTAAAGTTTGAAGGCTTTGGTTTATGAAGCCTAACATTATGATTTTTGAGTAAACTGAAATAATCCTTTAGGCTTTTCACAAGGACTTCAACATGGAATTGATTTAATCCTTTCTTCATGAATGCTAAAAGGTGAGAGTCGTGAGAGTTAAAAATTGGTGACGAAGTCCACGGTTGAGAATTGAACGGAATTCGGCACTTTTCCGGTAACAGGTAATTGGTTCATCCCTCCCGTTTTTCTGAATTTTTTGATCATTCAGACGTGCATACCGCTTGGGCAAGTCCTGCACTCGCACAAATTGGACAAGAACATTTTAAAGCCTCGGAATGACATTTTATCATGTGAAACAAAGAGTAAAGATCGACCACTAAAAGTAACTTATATTTTCCCTTCATTGTTTTAATTGTTCTTCCGCTTAAGATTTCCTTCAGATATTCAGCCAAGCATAAATGGTTTTATCGCAGCTTGCACCGTCACTTTTATAGAAATTATAAATGAAAGCTTTCATAAGGATTGTTGATCAAATCTAGCTAGGTAAAAATGATTCTATACAAGTAATGGGCACAATGAAAATGCATAATTTTGTGCACCAGTATAGCACATGTAACTAATGAAAATGATTTTAGGACGCTCCAATTCTAATGATTAACTCGGTCCCAACTCACTCAAGAAAATCCTTGCTTTTTAAGTGTAACTAAGTGTGTAAAAATCCTTTGTCGTCTGACCTATTCATACAAAAGAATTTGAAGTTTCTTGTTCGGAGAAGACAATTAATATTTATCCATCATTAAATTTGTGCAATCAATATTTGACTTACAAGAACTCATTTTGAGTCCCTCAAGTCTTGCAGTCTTGCACAGTCAATATTTATCCTCAAGTCCCAGATGGTAAACAGCCTGACAGGTTCAAGTTACGGTCCTTCAACAGTTACTTCTAATCAAAACAATAAATAGCAAGTAACCCGCTTACACAAACCTGACCCCGAAAAGAGGGTATTAGTATTGGAAAATGAAGCATATATTATGGCCAGTACTTAAATACGAAGACCTTGCATTCAGTTGCAAAGAATAATTAGAGTTACAATTTATTGATCAACAACCACAACATTCTCTTTGATCCAACCAACTGTAGCAGATTACTTTGCTTGGCCTAATAATGTTTTTTATTTTTACTTTTTTTTTTTTGGTATACAAAAGGGAGAAAAAAACTACATTCCAGAGAGCAGTTTGCCGGGGGGGGGGAAGCCATTATGAGAGAGTGCATACGTAGCATGAGCCGCAGTGTTGGTCATCTTTGGACCACAAATACACTGTTAGTAAAGTTTTTTTTGTGTCTCCTAATATCATCCTTGAGTTCCCATATTCTTGGCAATATTCTTGGCAATATCATTCTTGGCAATATCATTCAAAAATGGTATTTTATTGATGTCTTCCCGATAAACTTCTTCCTAGATGTTGAAGGTGTAAGGGCTGATTAGTTACAAGAATGAACTAGCAAACATGTCTCAGCTTTCAATCAAATTAAGTACCAATTATTTCGCAAAGAATGGAAAATTCTTATCATGATTTAGCATACTCTTTTGTTTTGGTTCTCTCCAATGTATCAACAGCTCTCATAAACATATTAGCATGTAAATACATTATTGATAAACCTCGAAAGCCAATAATGAAACGACAATATGACATGACATGAAATGAAGAGCAAATGCAAAAAATTGAAGAGCCTATAGTCCTTTCTATAATGCTATCAAGTAACAATCAAGTGTAATTAACATGAATAAAGCTTCCATGTTAGCAAATGCATGAATGCTAAAAGCTGAGAGCAAAAAATTGATGACCAGCCAAAATGCTCACCATTGAGAATTGGCTGACAACATATCATGTTTATCAAGTCCAGCATTCTGATTTTGAGTTAATGAAAGTGAATCTTAATCCTCGGGGCCTTTTACAAGGAATTCAACATGGAATTTAATCACTTCCTCTTATGCAAGAGAAGTGAATTAGTATGAGAGTTTTGCATTGGTGGTTTCCATTTTTTAATGCGCCGCAGCCTATACTTCGTTATCTGTTACTTGGTGGGCAGTGGAATATCTGACTATAGGAAGTCTTTTTTGTAATGCAAAGTACCAGTTGAGTTTGCAAAAGGTGGAAGCTCAACAATTGGTTTGAGATTTTAAGTTTGTTAATAGGCCAAGATGTGTTTGAAGTGATGTTCTGGAGACATATAGAACCAGCACTTATAGCGAGAAATCTGGTCGGGACGTTTCCCTTTCTGTTTCAAACCTCTTGCACCAGCGAAATTTTACTGTAATCCGACAATAAGTGTAATGCATTTAACAAGCAGTGAGACATAAAGAAACAATATGATTGAGGAATTAACAGATATTTACTATATTGAATTAACATTACACAACCAGAGTCATACAAAAGATCGATACATTTTATGCCTTTTTATTGCGTCGGCTCACTTGATGAAACCATCCAATTCCTTTCATAGCCTTGGAAAATTTAACAAGATTTGTTTTCCTCATTCCCAAATTCATCTTTCTTGTTGAGAACTTCAAAGCTTGTAAACAACATATCAGCCCTCTATCCATTTCTTCATCTTCATCATCCTCATCTTCAACCTGGTAGTCATCTTTTTGGTGTTCAATCTCAGTTTTCTTCACGGTTGCAGTTTTCTCTTTCTTTTTTGTCTTCATTTTGCCAGGTGTAGTTAACATGAATAAAGGCTTCCATGTTAGCAAATGCATGAATGCTGAGAGCACAAAATTGATGACCATTAAGATATGACTGACAACATATCGTGTTTTGTGGAAAGAAATCATAATCCGTAGTGTCAAAAAATACGGGTTAATTCATTTCTCTTGGAACTAAAACCTAATGACTTGCTATCTTTATTTGATACATATATTCAGTTAGCACTCAATCTAACGTTTGAAGAAAGTACGAAGGCTTTGGTTTATGAAGCCCAATATCCTGATTTTTGAGTAAACTGAAATAATCCTTTAGGCTTTTCACAAGGACTTCAATATGCAATTGATTTAATCCTTTCTTCATGAATGCTAAAAAGTGAGAGTTAAAAAATGGTGACCAGGTCCACTGTGAATTGAACGGAATTCGGCAAAAGAGAGTGAGAGAAAGACCGATGAGTTATCATATGAACACTTTTGCCGTAACTGGTACTTGGTTCGTGTGTGGTTCAGGTTCAACTAGTTCCCAAGTACTATTATCTTGTAAAGCTTTGTGTTCTTCTTTAATTGAGACTTGCCACTGAGGATTTTTCATTGTACTCTTAAAAGTTTTTTTTAAATGAATTCTTATATGTTTTTTTTTTGTTTCGTCTCTTTTCAAAAAAAAAAAAAATGAAATCAATACCATTAAGAATTTAAGATGACATGACACGAAAGAAAAGTAGACTTTTTAAATTATAGCAACCAAGCGTTATAGTTACACATTAACGTGAATATAACATCCATGCATGTTAGCAATACATGAATATTGAGAGGAAATTGATGACCAACTAAATTGTTAATCGAAAATTGACTAAAAACATATCATGTTTATAGAGCCCAACATTCTGATTTTGATTGAACTTAAATACATCTTATATGTATTTCACAAGGTGTTCAACATAGAACTGATTTAATCCTTTCCTCTTATGCAGGAGAAGAAAATTAGTTGTGCATTAGGTAGTTTCCTATTTTATGCATTGTAGCCAATGTTTTGTTGTTTGTTACTTGGTGGTCAGTGTATATGCTGCTATAGGAAATTCTTTTTGTCAGTAAAGCAAAGTGCCAGTTGATTTTGGTTAGAGATTTTAAGTTGGTTAATAGGCCTAAAAGTGTTTGAAGTGATGTACTGGAGATATAAAACCAGCATTTGTAGTGTCATTGAAGTCTGGTCGGGAGTTTCCCTCTCTATTGCGAATCTCTTGCACTGGTAGTCAATGTACAAAGAGCAGAGACTCGCTAACTTCTCTATAACATTATTCATGTAACTTCTGTATAATCTTAAATTCAGACCCTATTGATTAGTAAATTACATGTTGTTTGTCTTGGGATAATATTGTTATTTTATTGGTAAGTCATCATAAAGTTGTTGTCATCATTATAATGTTTGAAGGTCTTTGATTTTTCTTTGATGCTTCATAGTCTATAGCCTATAACTGAAAAAGCTTGTTCTTTACTTTGTCGTCTTATTTATGCATCTTATTAGACTCTCCTCGGATCTTGATATTGTAAGTGTTGCTTAATTAGTCAAAGTATGAATTCGCAAGCGCAACAATGTGCCCCCAACGTCAGTACATACTTTTCCCTTGAGAATGAAAAAACCTTATCATAATTTAACATACTCGTTTTTTTTTCCAATATCTCAAAAGCTCTCATCAGGTGACAAACATGTAAATACATTATTGATTCAATTAAAAAATGTAAATACATTTTTATATATTTTTTTCTTTTCTTCTTTCATTTCTTTTCGTACTAGTTTTATAATGCAATCAAGTGACGACCTAGTGTAGTTAACATGAATAAAACTTCCATGTAAGCAACAATGCATGAATGCTGAGAGCAAAAATTGGATGACAAAATAAATTGTTCACCATTGAGATATGACCGACAACATATCATGTTATGCGGCAAATAATCAAAACACAAAATTGGTTAAAAATACCAAAATTAATAATTCCTAGATGAAAATACATCTAGATTTTGATACTGTTTAAATGGACAAAAATGTAAAAATTGTCAGGATGCAAACAGTTTCATCCTACCCATTTTCAAATACTTTTTCTTATTTATAATTTACGCAGGATGCATCCAATTTCATCCTCGCTATTTTCCGGTACTTGGTTCAGCCTCCTGTTTTTTTGAGTGTTGTGAACATTCAAACGTGCATGCCATTGGGCAAGTCCTGCACTCGCATAAATTGGACATGAACATTTTAAAGCCTCAGACATTTTATCAAGTGAAATAAAGAGTAAAGAAAGATCGACCACTAAAAGTAACTTATTTTTTTCCCTTCATTTTTTTTATTGTTCTTCTGCTTGAGATTTCCTTCAGCTCTTCAGCCAAGCATAAATGGTTGTATCGCAGCTTGCAGCATCATTTATGGTAATTATAAATGAAAGCATTCATAAGAATTGTTTAACAAATTTAGCTAAGTAAAAATGATTTTATACAAGTAACAACAATGAAAATGCATAATTTTGTGTACCAGGATAGCACACGTATGTATTCACATGAAATAATTTTAAGAAGCTCCAATTCTAATGATTAACTCGGTCCCAACTCGCTAAAAAAAATCATTGTTTCTATAGTGTTGACCAAGGAATCTGAAGTTTCTTGTTTAGAGAAGACAATTAATATTTTTATCCATCATTAAATTTGTGATGTCAATATTTGATTTACAAGAACTCACTTCGAGTCTCAAGCTTACGCGACAATTCCCAGATATTAAATAGCCCAAGGCCTGAAGGGTTTAAGATACGATCCTTGAACAATTACTTGTAATCAAAATAACAAACAGCAAGTAACCAGCTTACACAAACCTGACCCAAAATAATGGGTACCTGGAAATGAAGCTGGCCAATAAGCGAATATGAAGACCTTGTATTCAGTTGCAAAGAAGAGTTAAAGTTACAATTTACTTGATCAACTACCACAACATTCTCTTTGATCCGACCGACTCTAGTGGATTAATGCCCTAATAAGGGTATTTTATCGATGATGTCTTCCCAGTAGATTTCTTTTTAGATGTTGAAGGTGTAAGGGATGATTAAACGTACCTCCACGATCAACCAAACTAAGTACCAACGTTTTGGCAAAGATTGGAAAAACCTTATCATGATTAGCATACTCTTTTGTTTTAGTTCACTCCAATGTCACAACAACTCTCGTCAACATATTAGCATGTAAATGCATTATTGACAAGCCAACGTAATAAGCCGATAACATGACATGAGATGGAATGAAGAGCAATAGTCCTTCTTATAATGCTATCAAGTAACAACCAAGTGTAATTAACATGAACAAAGCTTCCATGTTAGCAAATGCATGAACGCAGAAAGCTGAGAGCAAAAAATTGATGACCAGCCAAAATGTTCACCATCGAGAATTAACAGGCAACATATCATGTTTATCAAGCGCAACATTCTGATTTTCAGTTAACGGAAATGAATCTTAATCCTTGGGGCTTTTCATGGAATTGGTTTAATCATTTCATGTTATGCAGGAGAAGTGAAATAGAGTCGTGCATTTGTGGTTTCCAATTTAATGCGCCACAGCCTATGCTTTGTTCTCTGTTACTTGGTGGGCAGTGGAATATCCGACTATAGGAATTTTTTTTTGTCAGTAATGCAAGTGCCAGTTGATTTTTCAAATGGTGGAAGCTCAACAATTGGTTATAGATTTTAAGTTTGTTAATAGGCCTAGCAGTGTTTGAATTGATGTTCTGGAGACATAGAACCAGCACTTGTAGTGCCACTGAAGTCTGGTCGGGACGTTTCCCTCTCTGTTACGAACCTCTTGCACCGGCGAAATTTTACTGTAATCCGACTATAAGTTTAATGCATTTAACAAGCAGTGAGACAATAAAGAAACAATATGATTAAGGAATTAACAGATATATATAGAATTAACATTACACAACTAGAGTCATCCAAAAGATCGATATATTACGTCTTTTTATTGCGTCGACTCACTTGATGAAACCATCCAATCCCTTTCAAAGCCTTGGAAAATTTAACAAGATTTGGTTTCCTCATTCCCAAATTCATCTTTCCTGTCGAGAACTTCAAAGCTTGTAAACAACATATTGGCCCTCCACCCATTTCTTCGTCTTCTTCATCATCCTCATCTTCAACCGGGTAGTCATTTTTTTGGTGTTCAACCTCAACTTTCTTCACGGTTGCCGTCTTCTCCTTCTTTTTTGTCTTCATTTTTCCAGTGTCAGTATCATAAGACTCCCACAGCGAATCCATCCCTTCTTCACTCCCATCAACAGTTTGTCTCTCTTCGTAAAGCTTACATGCCGGTGTCCTTTTCCATTCTTTTTCTTTCCTCATTGATCCACAAACTCCAAAGCTCGAACCAGATTTCGCATTCCACTGCTTCATTTCTTCCCGGTCATTATCGGAGAAAAAATCAGTTGGAACTAAACACTCCTTTCGAATTGACCCATTAGCTTTGTCCAATTTCTTGACAATTGGTGATAAAAATATCTGTGTATTGATTTATTTGAAATCAGCAAAAAAAAAGGTTATTAATTCATAAAATTTGTGTGTAAAAATTTCTAGAGTTTGGATCAGAAACTTTCTGATATAATGTGAAATATCAGAGTTCAGAGAAGAAGAAGAATGTATTACAAAATATTAAAAACATCAGAGTTAAGAGAAGAAGAAGAATGTACTATAAAATATTAAAAACGTTACAGCATTCAATATTGTTCCGACAGTATTAACAAAAATCATTATATTGACTTAGTCTTACTGACCTTGACTTGACCTGCCTTGACAATTCGACTTTTAAATTTGATTTAATATATGTTAATATCCGTATCATAATTTAACACTCTTTTGTTTTGGATTTCTCCAATGTCTCGTAAGCTCTCATCAATAGATAACATGTAAATAAATTTTTATATGTTTTTTTTTGTTTTGTTTCTTTTCGAGAAAAAAATGATTAAGAATATAAGATTACATGACACGAAAAGAAAAGCAGTCCTTTTATAATCCTAACAACCAAGTGTTATAATTTTACATTAACATGAATAAAGCATCCATGTTAGTAATGCATGAATCCTGAGAGGAAAACATTGATAACCAACTGCATTGCTAATTGAAAATTGACTGAAAATACATCTTGTTTATCAAGCCCAACATTTTGATTTTGATTAAACTGAAATACATATTAATCCTTGAGGCTTTTCACAAGGATTTCACATGAAGAAGATTTAATCCTTTCCTCTTATGCAAGAGAAGAGAATTATTCGGAGAGTTGTGCATCGAGTACGCAGTTTCCAACTTTATGCACCGTGGCCAATGCTTTGTTGTCTATTACTTAGTGGGCCGTGGATATGCTATTGTAGGAAGTTCTTTTTGTCAGTAATGCAAAGTGCCAGTTGATTTTGGTTAGAGATTTTAAGTTGGTTAATAGGCATATAAGTGTTTGAAGTGATGTACTGGAGACATAGAACCAGCACTTGTAGTGCCATTGAAGTCTGATCGTGAGTTTCCCTCTCTATTGTGAACCTATTGCATTAGTAGTCAATGCAAAAGGAGCACAGACGCGTAACAAGTAAGGTATTTAGTAGTGCAAGTAGTGTGGTGGTGAGAGTAGTAAATAGAATCTGTAACTTCTCTATAATGTTATTCCCGTAACTTCTCACGAACTTTTCTATAATCTTAGATCTCAGATCCCATTGAGAAGTAAATTACATGTTATATGTGTTGGGCTAATGATGTTATTTTATTAGTAAGTCATCATAAATTTTTTGGCATCATGCCAATGTTCGATGATCTCTGGTTTCCCGTTGATGCTTCATAGTCTATAGCCGATAACTTAAAAAGCTTGTTCTTGACTTTGTTGTCTTATGTATACATCTTACTAGACTCTTCCCTGGATATTGGTGTTGTAAGTGATGCTTAATTATTCATAAGAATGTATTAGTAAGCGCAACAATGTGCCTCCAGTATCATAATATAACATACTCTTTTGTTTTGGTTTTCTTCAATATCTCAAATATAAGTATGTAATACGTTTTTGCTTCAAATAAAAATGCAGGTACATTTTTATATATATATATATTTTTTGTTTTTGTGCTTTGTTTCTTTTCGTATTGGTTTTATAATCCAATCAAGTGACAACCAAGTGTAGTTAACATGAATAAAACTTCCATATTAGCAACAATGCATGAACGCTGAGAGCAAAAAATTAATGACCAACTAAATTGTTCACCATTGAGATGTGACTAACAACATATCATGTTTTGGGGCAAAGAATCAAAATCCATAGCATCAAAAATTATGGGTCAATTCATTTCTCTTGGAACTGAAACCTAATGATTTTCTTTCTTTTTCTGTTTTATATATTCAGTTAGCACTGATTCTATAGTTTGAAGGCTTTGCTTTATGAAGCCTTTTTTTTAATAGGAAAGAAATATCTATTGATAAGCAAAGAATTACAAATTGTTTTTATCACGTTGGATTAAAAGATTGATCCAATCAGGCATATTATTTAACCATGAAAAACAAACTGATTGAGTTCTTGCATGCTTAGCTAAAGAGTCAGCAATGTGATTTGCCTCTCTATAGGCATAAGTGCAAACCCAGAAATCAAAAAAACTTAATATAACTAGAGTATCATGGACTAAATTATAAGTTGTCCATTTTATTGATGTAGGCTTTCCATTAACTGCATCTATCACAATCTGACAATCTCCCTCCAAGTGAATCCTTCTCCATCCATTCCTTCATGCCCATTGTACTTCTTCTAGAAGGGATTGTACCTCATCTTGCTCCGGATCAGTAATTAGAGATGCACCTCCTCGCAATCCATAGTTGTTCCCTGCAAAATCTCTGCATATTAAACCCCATCCTGAAAGAACTCTTTTATCAATATGTAAAGCATCAAAATTTATTTTAAGAGTTCCATTAGCTGGAGCCTTCCAGAACTTGTCAAATATTCTCATAGAACTATTGCTAGTTATTTGTGAGCTTTTAACTCTGCTCCAATCTCCCATCTTCATGATAATGTTATTAGCAACAATACTACTATGTAAATCCTTATTTTCAAAGATTTTATCACATCTGGCTTTCCAGACTAGCCATAAGATAAAACTCGCTACTTCATACAAACTAAAATCCTTAGGCACGGAAATGTTTGCTTTCAAAAAGAAACTGAAAACAATTATGTAAATATGTGCTCTGTAGAATTCTAGATAAACTATGACTAACAGTATCCTATATGTGTCTGACATTTGGGTATTCAAAAAACAGATGTTGTATGGTTTCAGGGTTACCATTACAGAGAGCACATCTGCTATCTTGGTGTCTAGTTTACCTGGAAAGTCTAGATTTAGTAGAAATACAACCATGGAGGAATTTCCACATGAAGTGCTGGATTCTTGGAGGTAGTTTATGTGTCCAAAAATATTTCCAGCAAATGTCTAGATTGTTCTTAGTGGGTTTATCAACTAGATTAGCATTCAAAATAGAGTTGTAAGAAGACTTGATAGTAAAAATTCCATTATTAAATGGGTCCCACCTTAGCTTATCCTTTCCTGCAATAGGGATTCTAATATTAGTAATCTCTTAAACAGTATCTTCATCAAACAAGACATACAAGATATCAGTTTTCCAAACCTTAGAATCATGATCAATAAGTTGGCTCACAGTTGACATATTAGAAGAGTAAAATTGACTAGATGGAGGCTTATGCATATTTGGAATCCAAGTATCTTTCCATATGCTTGCTGAGGTACATCACCTATTTCCCAAATGTATTTTTTTCTAATAATGTTCAAACCTGTATAGATGCCTTGCCATATACAAAACCCTTGTTTGTTCACTACATTAGTTAAAGGATTAGCGTCATGAAAATATTTTTCTTTCATAATAATGGCCCAAGGCTCATCAGGACAAGTAATCATCCTCCAAGCTAACTTAGTAAGAAGAGACAAATTTAGCAAATCTGTTCTTCTAAGTAAACCTTTAGGTCGTGTTTGGTATCTGGACATCCCATCCTAGGTTGGGTTATCCAGTAAAAAACGGTTAAAATGTGTTTGTCTCACTGCAATTCCAATCCTGGATAAGGATTACTAAACCTTCCTTGATTTTAGGAAGCTAAAAAAGTGAGGTTAAGGTATTCTTCCAAATACCTGGGATACATGTATCCTCACCTGGGTTAGACAATTATTTTCCTTTAAAATAAGCATTTGACTAAGAAATAATTATTTATATTAACCTATTTCTGTAGTCAAACAAACACAAGTTAACCTAGCCCAAGATATGATAGAATTTTAGACAAACACTATTAAAACTAACCATTAACAAGGTTATCATAAATTAAATTAAGATAAACTTTTACAGGATATGTTATTCCGTTTCCAAGCTCCCAAACAGACCCTTAGGCTTTTCAGTGTTTTTACAAGGACTTCAACATGGAATTGATTTAATCCTTTCTTCATGGACGCTAAAAGGTGTGAGAGTTAAAAATTGGTGACCAAGTCCATCGTAGAGGACTGAACGGAATTCGGCATTTCGGCTAATGGCAAAGAGAAAGAGAGAGACTGGTGAATTATTATATGAGCACTTTTCTGGTAACATGGAGCACCCACTTGGTTCAGCCCTCCATCTGAATTGTGATCATTCAAAAGTGCATACCTCTAGGCAAGTCCAGCACTCTGCATAAATTGGACAAGAACATCTTAAAGCCTCGACGTTTTTATCGGAAACATAGAAGAAAAAGATCGATCATACCTCGAAAGATTCTAGCGGATCACAAACATCATCTATCGACTCTCTCGAAGTAAGTTCAAGAACACCATTTTTCTCCTGAACACAATTAAAGTTAAGCATGATTAATATTATTATTGTATTTTTTATTTTGCAGCTTAGGATTTCTAATGTGAGTGAGAAGACAATGGATTTAACCTTAACATGTGATAAGAAATCAGATACAATTGTGAGACTTTGTCAAGTTTTTGAGCCTTTGAAGCTTAAGATTGTCATTGCCAACATTTTTGTCGTGTCCGGGTGTTACGAACACACTAATTGATATGGTAATGGAGATGGATAATGGTGTGAAGATATGATAGATAACGAAGAAAAAAGAGATGTAAGGGTTTACTGACGAACCCTGGCGTCCAAGGCCTATTGAGGAGCCTTAACCTCCAAGAATACAGGCTTGCAGCCTAAATCCCTAAAACAACACAGAGTGCCTAAAACATAATTTCATTCAATAGTTTTTCCATTCATTGTTTCTTTACTTATACACGACTTGCGAACCTTAACTAGCTAAGGATAAGGACAACATAAACCCACGATCCCACTAACATGCATAATGGAAATCAGTTTCCTAAACTAACTCAACTGGACTCTCGTACACATGCATATATTTAATCCTAAAGACTAGGGATTGCTAACAAATACTTACTGACACATTTTAAGTAATACTAACTTGAAAGAAATGTGAACGTAGACTAAACAGATAACTAAACTAATTAACTTGACCGTAACACCGGGAGACCATGGAAGACACTCACTCTATGTTGAGGTACACAATCTTTTTCGTTTAATATTCCATTTCTAATGTTTGAAATAACAATTTTTGAAGTAACCATAAGTCTATACTTATGATTCTTATTTTTTCGTGTATAGGTTGAGGAAGAAGAGAAAGATGAACTGAAAATGAAGATAGAAGCAGCACTTACAAAGTCCTAATATGAGTTTCTAATCTCCCCCATTAACTCACTGGTTTCTACACTTCTAGATTTTTTTTTTCTTCTTCCGCTTATCAACTTATAGATTGGTTGTGCTTCTTTCGCATTGGAGAAATTTGATATGTAATTTAAAGTCCAGAAGGGGTACTTTAACTAGCTATAGGAGGTTAAATTTCGGTGTCTATTTAACCATTTTTCTCTCAGACAAAGCTGAATGTAATTTTTTTTTATTGCACTTTTCTCTGTACTTCTAATAGACAATGTTTTCTTAGCGTACAAGAAAAGATTGCACTCAAAAGCATCAAAGAAACATTAGTTAACATGATGGACTTTGCCCTTCTTGATAATATTGACATCCCAAGATGTATATCAAGCTCTCCTGGCTAGCTAGGCGCAATGCAAATAAGAATTCAGAATTGCTACAACATTTCAGGGGTGAAAACTTCTGATCCTCGAAATGAAATAAATTGTGGGATACCTGGATGACAGTTGTACAATGAGAACAACATTCTTGAACAAAAAGCAAATAAATAGTTGAATTATGCTGGTTTTTAGTGGCACAATCTGGAATTGGGACCTTTCCTTTAATAATTTTGAACCTTTTTAAGGTTACATCAACAATGTCGAAGACGTCTGAAGATCGTACAATTACAATCAAGAAAAGAAACATTACTAATAGAGGGTACTAGTATATGCGGGGGTGTCAGAATCCAACGGTTAGAGATGTCTTGTCCTATATGATTTTTGGTACAACCACCAACCAAAATGCCACTCCTATTAGAAGGGCTGGGGGCGAGAGTTTGAGCCTAAGAAGGTGTTTGTAAGCCCGAATTTGAATTGCTGATGAAAGGCATTAGAACTGAAGTGAAAGACATGTTGAAGGCATTTTTAAGAGCCGGAACTGGTTGCCTCTCTTTTGTTGAGTCTTCACTACTAGACAACACAAATGAGCATAGACATCGTAAGTCGTCACAAACTATGGAACCTTACTTGGATTTTCTGTAGAAAACCCAAACTTGAAAAGCATTAGACTTGATATTCCATGGTTTTTCCACACTTGGAATAGGTTGGATTCCACCATAAGACTTGCTCTAAGTGTCTCTCAATTAGCCATAAGAATGAATTAGCAAGCACAACAGTGTGCCTCTAGCGTCAACTAAAATCAGCACAGACTTTTCCATCGAGAATGAAAAAACCTTATCATAATCGAACATACTCTTTTGCTTTGATTTTCTCCATTATCTCAAAAGCTCTCGTCCACAGATAAGCATGTAAATATATATTTACTTCAAGTAAAAATTACAGATGCATTTTTATATATTTTTTCTTTTTCTTCTTTGTTTCTTTTCGTATTGGTTTTGTAATCCAACCAAGTGACAATAAAGTGTAGTTAACATGAATAAAACTTCCATGTGAGCAACGATCCATGAACGTCGAGAGTCAAAAATTGATGTCCAGCTAAATTATTCTCCATTGGGATATGAGTGACAATATATCATGTTTTGGGGCAAAGAATAAAAATCCATAATATCAAAAATTACGGGTTAATTCAATTCTCTTGGAATTGAAACCTAATGATTTTCTTTCTTTCTTTGCTTCATATGTTGTACTATCTCTGTTCCTACAACAACAAAAAACACTGTATTCTCACTTTTTTACTTTAGCCCGGAAGTAAGCCAAATTGAAAGGAAAATAAACATAGTAACTATTTTCCAGAAACGGGCGGAGTATTTGATTAACACTCATTCTAAAGTTTGAAGGAAATACAAAGGCTTTGGTCTATGAAGCCCAACATTCTGATTTTGAGTAAACTGAAATAATCTTTGAGAGTCAAAAATTGGTGACCAAATCCACCCGTGAGAATTGAACGGAATTTGATATTTCGTTTAATGGAAGAGAGTGAGAGAGAGACAGATGAATTATTATATGAGCACTTTTCCGGTAACAGGTACTTGGTTCAACCCTCCCATTTTTCTGAGTTTTGTGATCATTCAAACGTACATACCACTGGGCAAGTCCTGCACTCGCATGAATTCGACACGAACATTTTATAGCCTCAACGTTTTATCATGTGAAATAACGAGTAAAGATCGGCCACTAGAAATTAATGAATTCCTTAAGATCTTCGGCTGAGGATATATAAATGGTTGTATCGCAGCTTCCACCATCATTTATAGAAATTACAAATGAAAGCATCCTTAAGAATAGTTGAATAGATTTGTCTAAGTAAAAATGATTTTATACAAGTAACCGCACAATGAAAATGCACAATTTTGTGTTACAGAACACGTATGTATTATCATGAAAAAATTTTAGGACTCTCTAACTCTAATGATTAACTCGGTCCCAACTCACTCAAAAAAATCTTTGTTTCTTTAATGTAACTAAGTGTGTAAAAATCCTTTGTCGTCTGACCAACTCATGCAAAGGAATTTGAAGTTTCTTGTTTGGAGAAGACAATTAATATTCATCCATCATCAAATTTGCGCAATCAAAATTTGATTTGCAAGAACTCACTTTCAGTCTTTCAAGTCTTACGGGACACTTCCCAGATGTTAAATAGCCCAAGGCAAGAAGGTTTCAAGTTACGGTCCTTGAACAGTTATTTCTAGAACCCTCATTCGGGGCATACATGAAAATTTTGGGGCATCCAGACTTATTAAGCCATCCAATGCAAGATGATAAGGGTGTTCTAGTGATGCTTAAGTTGCTATAATACCCTTATATAGTTTAAATTACATTATTACCCTTCCACTAAATTAATTTCTAATCATAAAATCCTCCCACTAATTAACCCACTAATATTAACCGTTACTTAATAAATAGAAAAAGTTAAACTTTTAAAAAGTAAAACCCTTTCTCTCTCCCTCTTCTTCTCATCTTCTTCTCCAAAAACAACTACCAAATTCTCAAAATTTGATTTTTCGATTAAGCTCTCAATTAAACCCATATATGGCACCTCGTTATAAGCGATGTGCTAGAGGTAAGACGCCGAATCATGGTGTTGCTTCTGTAACATCTCAATCTGGGTTTTTGGAAATGATGGAGATGACGAGGATAGTGGATTAATTGGTGTTGGAGAGCGATAAATAGACCCTGATTCCATAAAATTGCACATAGAAAGGTATTTCCCACAAACCCATTGCTTGTTTTTTTTCCGTATTTCATTGATTTCATGACATGTAATTGATGATTCCATGCGATTTTGGTAGTTACAGAGTAGTGTTCGGCTGACATTCATCAGCCTAACTTTTTTTTTTCTACAGACGAAGAACAGTTCGACTGAAAAACATGTTGTGTTTTGAACATCGAATCAGCCGAACCTACATGTTCGGCTTATAAATATTTTTTATGATGATCAGTCGAACTTGAATAATCCATCTTACACTGTTCGGGACATTTTCAGCTCATTTTGATAAATATCGAATGTGCCGAACTTTACTCTGTGTATGGCTAATAGCTTCCTATAAACTTGTCCATTTATAGGTGACTTATCACATTTTTTAGTAGAGTCATATTTATTTATTTTGGAAAATTGATTAAGGTGTATCATTTTTTTTAGCACCCATCCGTGAAAATTCAAAGAGAAGCTTAAAAGAAGAACAATGGAAGTGACTCCTTCTAATTCAAAAACTCCCAAACCTCGAGGTGGTGGCACCAAAAACTTGCATGCAGGGAAAAGGCGAAATGACACGGGTGGATGTTTGCATGTAGAACAAGAGGATGATAATGATGAAAATAAGGGTGTAGTATGAGTTGTTGATCAAGATGGTGGTGGAGAGGGAGGAGGGGATGATGAATATGGTGGTGATCGCGAACTTCTAACTTGATTTTTCTTCTCAAAATTGATGCATGTCGTTTTAGACCTTTGGATGTATTTTTTATGATGTGGAATATAGTATGTGTTAGAGCATTGCTCGGTCGAACTCGCATGCGTTGCTATCTCAAGCATGTTTGTCAATGTTAGTGATCAAAACTATAAGTCTTGATTTCTAGTCTACTATAGCTAAGTATCGGACTAGGATAGAAAGTGTAGTTGAGCTCAAGGACTTCATGGAGATTCATCATACAAGAAGAATAACTAATCAAGAAACCGGTGGAACTTCTTGACAAAAAGGTATGCGAAGACTTGAACTTATCTGTCACTCAAAAGTCTATCTACTCTATCTCCTAATTCTTGAGACAAAAAGTCGTATGCTATATATAAACTTAGATTATACACATTTGGTATTTGAGCCGAGTATACCTCGCCTATCTATATCTCGAAATATGTGTTGGTAAGCGTTTCTCTTCGACCATGTTTATCTTTACCTAGTGACGAAAGTCATGATATGTTTCAATAACTTTGAAAATTTTTTTGACGAAAAATGGTGTAACAATTATATAACGTCCTCTAAGAATGTTGCAATGGTTGGAATGAGAGTTTAGATTATATAACCAATGATGGACATAAGTATTGTTGTGGAAACACATATGTGCATAAGTCCTATTCCTTGAATCAAAGTTTGCGAACTTTGTTGATCAAGAGAAACTGGAAGAATGGCTTGTTGCCAAGTCCGCGAACTACCGAACTTCTCATCCCGAGAAATTCTGCTGGAGTTGACAAACTTGTTGCGTGAGTACCAGTCCGTGAAGCGGCGGAAAGTCTTTGCCGGGATTTTCTGCTGGAGTTTATAAACTCTGACCGGTTGCTTAATTCCGCGAACCTAGTGTGCGAACTTAAGAAGGTTATATATCTGAAGAAGATTTCTGAACTTAAACTTATAAAGACTAAGGAATGCAATTTGCAAACCGTGGATATAAAGTTCATGAACCGATTCGAGTGAATCAAATCATCTTTTCTTCAATTGTGTCTTGTGTAGTACATAAGATTTCCTTGCAATTGAACAACTCTCTAACTAGTTTATTTGAGTCATTTGAACTAGTTATGGTGAAGAAGAATATGGTTGGTATGAAATGCTCATATGGCTAACCTTTTGGTTAACCATTATTGAACCAACAATGTACACGTTTGGGTACGGTTAACAAACCTAGAAGAATGCATTTCATTTGTGTATAACAAGCTAAGTTTTCGATCTAACGGTTGATAAACATTAGCTTGAATCTAAATCAGGTTTTCATCTAACGGTGGATATTATTTGCTTTGTGACCAAGGCGAAACCCTGATTTGAAAGGCTATATAAGGGGACATCTAGCAACTGTACAAAATTAATCCCCACACCTCACGTGTGATACTAGTTTGCGTGCTAGAGTCGTTTCTCCTTTAACCTTTGGTTTTCTTCTTCTAAAACCAGGTTAACGACTTAAAGACTTCATTGGGATTGTGAAGCCAGACCAATACTACTTTTATCATAGTTGTGTGATCTGATGTTGCATCTTCTATCGTACGAGTACAATCAGATTGATTGGCTTGAGATTAATATCTCTGATAGGCAAGATATATAAAGTAGTCACAAACATCTTCGTCTCATTGTTTGTTATTTCCCAACATCTTGTTTCACTACCATACAATTAAGATTTTTGTGAGGTGATTGATTTATCTAGGTTGTTCTTCGGGAATATAAGACCGGCTTATCAATTGGTTCCTGTTCACCTTGATTATTATCAAAAGACGGAACAAAAACTTTAGGGTTTTTCTGTGGGAGACAGATTGATCATTTGATAGACTTGTCTGTGTGAGACAGATTTGTTTATTGTTAAAGCATGCGATTTTGGGTCGTAGCAACTCTTAGTTGTGGGTGAGATCATCTCAGGGAATCAAGTACGCAGTATCCTGCTGGGATCATAGGAGTAGGGAGTACAACTGTATCTTGGATCAGTGGGAGACCGATTGGGGTTCAACTACAGTCCAGGCCGAAGTTAGCTTGGATTAGGCTAGTGTCTGTAGCGGCTTAATACAGTGTGTGTGTTCAATCTGGACTAGGTCCCGGGGTTTTTCTGCATTTGCGATTTCCTCGTTAACAAAATTTCTGGTGTCTGTGTTATTTCAGTTTCCGCATTATATGGTTTTATCTTTATAATTGAAATAATACAGGTTGTGCGTTAGATCATCAATTAGAGTAATCCAACCTTTGGTTGTTGATTTTCATAGATTGATCCTTGGATATTGGTCTTTGGTACCATCAAAGTTATTCCTTGTATTTGATTAGTACTCGCAGTTTCTGTTTGAGGAAATCAAATCAAGAGAGAGATGTAAACTCGTTGATGTACTTTTAATTGATTGAGTCTTATTGATTCTCTTAAAAGTATATTTGAGTTAGTCCATACAGATTGCAAAGCGAAATATTGGGTGGTGTTGTTAGACCCCTGCTTTTTTAATTGGTATTAGAGCAGGAAAACTCGTTCAAGACCTTACAAGTATGTGTTTGTAGCGATCTGACTCTATGGACAGTTGTGCTATCTCAGTAAACGTACCACCAGTCTTCGATGGCTCAAACTACCTATGGTGGAAAATTGCTATGCGTACTTTTCTTCAATCGCGTGATTTCCAATCATGGGTTTATGTTGTTAATGGCTATGAGGTTCCCGTCATTATAGTTGAAAATGCAACCATGCCAAAAAACATCGGTACATATATTGCTGCTGAGTCACTTGCTGCAAAGAAAAAATCCGGCCGTTCTAATGCCATCATGCATGCCATCACCCCAGATCTTCAACACCATGTGTGGTAGGCCTCAAAGACGGGTATAGAAATGAAGCGCAATGAAAACGCGGGCCTACAGTAATACCGCAAGTGCACGGTCGTCGGTTGTATCTCGTGCAAGTACGGGTCGATCCACAGAGATTGGGAGTGTTTTGTAGTGTTCTAGCTATTTGGGCTCTAAATTGCTATTGGGCTATGAAGCCTTTTGGGCTTTGGACTTAGGGTACCTTTGGATTATAGGCTTGTTTGATAGTAAAATGAGCTTGGGCTTAGTTGGTCTTGAAGTGCATTAGGCTTTGGCCTTAAACTTAGGCTTGGGCTCAGTGAACTGAAATTAGCCTTGAAGGCACTGGGCTTTCACAGTGAATTGGGCCTTAGCTTTTTGGAGTGAGCTGAGCTTTGGGCTCAGTTGGATGGGCCTTGGGATTAAACCTGGGCTTTTAGCCTTTGGTTTCACTGAATTGAACTTGGGCTCAATTGCAGCAGCAGCAGCAGTGGAAGGAAAAGGCAGCAGCAGCAACAGCAGGGGAAACAACAGCAGGGGAAGCAACAGCAGCAGTAGCAATACTGCACAGTAGCTGCACAAGCAGTGCAAGTAAAGAGGAAGGAAAGCAGCAGTACTGCAGCAGCAACTGCACAAGGCACAGAGGGCAGGCAACAACAGGGCAAAAGCAACAGCACAAGGGCTTCTGGCTTAGCAGCAAAAGAGGAGTGTAAACAGTGGCTCTAGGCCAAATTGGAAGCAAACCAGAGAACAAAAGAATGGCAAAAACAGCAAAGATTAAACAGACTAAAAACTAAACCGCAACAAAACAGTGAACAAAAACAAAACAAAATGGAACAAAGTGAAAGTGACACAAAGGCAATTAGCCTAAGGCAGGGAAGATGGTGAAACTAACATGGTGACAATGCAAGGCCAAGGGAAGAATACAGGCATACAAATAGAATGGGAAGAGAATTAGCTTGCTATGAGCACTAATTTCTCCCAATGCTCAATCAACACAATGCATCCTAAGCATACAAAAATGGAATGGCAAGATAATCAGCTTGCTATGAGCACCGATTTCTTCCATTACTCAATCAATTCAGTGCTTCAAAGGCTTCTAGCCTAGCATTAACAGGAACATAACAGGAACATTATCAAAGGAACTTATCAACACAATGCATCAAAACAAGCACATTAACAGGATCATCAACAGGATATGAAAACAAGCACATTAACAGGAACATAAACATGAAATTAAAACAAGCACATTAACAGGAGCATAACAAACATTTAAACTACTAAACAGGGAATGTAAAACAGGGAAAGAAACTAAAATTGAACAGAAATGAACATGAACAGAAATGAACAGAAATGAAATTGAAATTGAAATAAAATTGAACTAAAATTAACAGAACTAAGTTCTGGACACTGGCTAGTCCAGCATAAAGTTTTACAACAACACCCACAAGGCTATTTATATCCACAGACACAATTAGGGTTCTACCAAAAAAAAATTCCCAAATTAACAGTAGACTAGGGTTTGATTTTTTTACCTAATTTGATGTAGCAACATCAAATTAAACTCGACCCATTCTTCCTCTGACTCTCCTGGTGCCTTTCCCATACCTTGATTTCTTCTCTAGGTCACCTATTTCATCAACCTCTCACGCCTAGGGTTTCATGGATGAAACGTGAGAGATGGAGGGAATAGGGGTCTAGATAGGTAGGGAGTGATGATATGGTGTTTGGTAGTGATTTGGTGGAGGTTAGGTGGTAGAGATGGTGGTGACAGAGGTGGAGAAGGTGGTGGTGTACGGTGGCGGACATGGGTTTTCTGCAGAGGAATGGGGAGATGGGGGAGAAGGAGAGCTCGACTGTTTTGGGAAGAAGGGGGGTGTTTGGTTAGGTCATAGGGTTCGGGTGCTTGGGTGTTGGGCGGTTGTAGCAAATTGGATGAACAGCGAGGATGAGCCGTGGGATGTGGAGCTGGTAGTAGATCGGACGGTGATGCGGAGGCAATCGAGGAGCGACCGTCGGATGAAGGGATACATCGAAACGAACTGTGCTAGATTAGGTTAGGTGCTGTAGTGTAAGGCGGAGATATCAAACTTTGATGAACAGCAAGGGAGCAACCGTTGGATTCAACTACCATCTAATCTGAAGGCTTGGAATTTCAGCGCTGTGGTGCTTGGCAGAGACTTCAGATTTTGATGCTCTATGAAGGAGCGACCGTCGGATGCTTCTGAGAACTGATCTGATGGCTGAGAACGGAGGCGTTTTTGTGTGTAGAAAATGAGGTTGTGCGCACCATTCTTCGCGGCTTCCTTGCGTGATTTCTTCCGGCTTTTCACTACTTTTCTGCTCTTTTTGCTCCGCAAGTCATCCAGACTTTATTTATTACCTAAAAATGCAAAATTAATTAATAAAAATATTTATTCTTGAAAACAATGAAAATACAGAATATGGGATAAAATGTAGAATTAATGCATAAAAGATGAGTTAAATGCCAACAAAAAGGGATAAATATATACAATATTTGGCACTCATCAAATACCCCCAAACCTGAATTTTACTTGTCCTCAAGTAAAACAAAACTAAGGAAATCCTAACTATACCACTGTCGCTGGTCTCTCGAATGCATTTAGCGTATGCACTAAGCCTTTTAAACCACTAAGTGTCCCTAGTGGACGAGTTGAAGTCTCGTGAAGGTTTACCAGAGGTGTGCCTACAAAACCTAAGGACAAAATATGAGCTCAGATTCCATCAAATGTGACATGTGCAAAACAGTTTAAGCTCACAGCAAAATGGAGATGTCAATCTAGCTATAAAAGGCACAATCCTAGCACTGATAACAAAAAAAGACATGTGATAAGAGTGTAAAGTGTATCTACACATGTGTAAAGAAAGATCTGAAGTTATGACTACTAATCACCAAGAGATAGTTTCTCAGGCTAAGAACTGAGGTCGAAATCTAGCTAGCTGTCCGGACTTTACGAGAATTGTGAATGAGTTGGAGGTATTTCACAATTACTCGCGTTGTACATCAATGGCATACACCCTCCTTGCTTACAACACAAAAACACAAAGATGACTATTTACATGACTCTTATTTACATTGACTACTCTCTTTTTTATTTTTGGAACAAGAGATGATGGAATTGATAAATACTTGATTTTTTTTTTTTTCTGATATTTTTTTCTCTTTTTTTTTTTTTTTTTTTCTGAATATATACATCGTTTTTTGTTTTTTTTTTTTTTTTTTTGTTTTTTTTTTTTTTAGAACAAGGAAACACTTTTGATACATATACAAAAGGAAACAAAAATTACATGACACTTTGCAAGAGGTAGCCCTTTTGATGCACCCAGTTAAATTCGATGGTTGTCTTTCTTAATGTAACCTCCACCTTCTATCCCAACCAACCAAAGAACAAGCTAGTCAAGTTTCGTTCAGTATTCTAAAGTGATTGGCAATCGTAACTTCCTATCAAACACCTTGAAGATCGAGGCCATACATGTATTGGTAGATCGTGCGCGTGCAAATTTCTTATCACTATGTGAATTGTGCTAGAATCAGGGTGCCTAAATATCTAGACTAAGACTCCTAATAAAAATACATATTTGCACAAGAGTCAACATTTCAAGGTAAATGAGCTCC
This sequence comes from Papaver somniferum, assembly GCF_003573695.1. Taxonomy (NCBI): domain Eukaryota; kingdom Viridiplantae; phylum Streptophyta; class Magnoliopsida; order Ranunculales; family Papaveraceae; genus Papaver; species Papaver somniferum. The sequence continues at coordinate 140,526,440 of NC_039362.1, forward strand.
ATTTTTTATGATTTTTTTTTCAATTTTTTTAATTTTTTTTTGAATTTTGAATTTTGATTTTTTAATTTTTTTGGAATTTTTCAATTTTTTTCAAAAAGAAGAAGGAGTTCGTTTTCAATTATGGCAAATTATCATGGTATCTACTCTATACCCCCAAACCTAAACTAAACATTGTCCTCAATGTTTCAAAATATGGAAAGAATTAAAATGCAACATATGGAAAGGGACATGCTGAGTAGAGTAAAAGGAGAGAGAATACCCGATTTCGGCGAAAGCAGAATTAAAACTCCGTTATTCAAGGCAAAAATCCAACATATTTCAGCCGAGATCATATTGGATTAGCAAAATATATACAAAAGGAACAAAAGGGTTTTTAAGAAATTTTATCTACTGGATTATATACAAAAATTCACCATACACCAACAATCTAAAGAGTTGAGGATCAACCCAAAAGACAAAGTGTAGACATTTCAACAGCTTCACACAATAATAATATGATAGAAACGCAAGTGAAACTGTGAAACAAAATGAGCTACCCCCAAACCTGGATTTTACAGAAGGTATAATTTTGAAAACAAAATCGCGCAGTGTCGGGGGTTCATCATGCAAAAGGTCTAGCTCGAAATGAACTTTGCTAGGGACGGGCAAACATGCTAATTCCAACTGTGGTTCCTCAAATGTATTATATTTGGATGAAAAATAGTCCAAGAGGACTTGGGAAGCACACAATTCCAAACCTAGGTTGGGAATTTTCAGAAAAATCGGTTTGACAATATGGGTACAAACCAAATCTAGGTTGGGTGGAAGGCCATCAGATTGTGACTTAGGTAGAAGAATAGGCATATCATTATCAATCAAATCAAAATCTCCTAACTCATCTACACATGTCACATCATGCTCACAATCATCAATCAAATTGGCAAGATCACAATCAGAATCCTCAACATCATCAACAGATTGATTCTCGTGTATCGGCACATCAGGGGAAACTTCACATGGAATACTAGAAGAAATATCATGCATTAAGGTCGGGGCAGAGAAGCCTAATGTATTTGAACCCAAAGGTTCCATAACATTTTCAGTATAGACATGTTCTTCTAACATAACATCATAATCATCATCATCATCATGATAGGGATTTTGCAATCTAGGATAATTTTCAATCCTAAGGTCGGAGCTATTACAAGAATAAAACTCTAATTCATGGGGGTGATTCATATCATGTGGTGTTGTTCCTGTTTCCCTAACGGATTCCCATTGATGGGTTTTCTCTGCAATCTCGGCTAAAAAATTCCATGCATCATCCACAGATTTATCAATAAACTCACCATTACACATAGACTCAACCATGGTTCGAGATTTAAAGTTTAGTCCCTCATAGAGGATGACGACAAGTCTCCACTTCTCAAATCCATGGTGCGGACATTCACTCAACAAATCATTAAAACGTTCAAAATAGTGAAAAACAGTTTCCTCATCCAATTGGACAAAACAATTGATACTTTGACGAATAGCGATGGTCCTATGATGTGGAAAGAATTTTTTGAAAAATAGATCTGTGAGTTGGTCCCAAGTGTTGATTGATTGTGGTCTCAAACCGTAAAACCATGTTTTGGCCCTTTCCTTTAAAGAAAATGTAAACAAACGCAATTTCAGAGAGTCTTCGGACATATGATCAGGTTGCATAGTCCGACAAATTTGTTCAAACTCTCTTACATGAGTATAGGGGTTCTCAGAATCGAACCCTCGAAATATAGAAAGTATTTGTATCATGCTTGCATTTATTTTAAAAGGGTTATTGGTTTGAGGTAATACAATACAGGATAATGGAATTTTTATTGACGGATACATGTATTCATGGAGAGCACGAGGTTGGCCCATTTTGAAAAGACACAAAGCCCACTATTTTGGTTTAATGGGTTTTCAAAAATTTGGTTTTTTATGGGAAAATTTTGGTTTTGATGGGATATATTTGAAAAAGAAAATTTGGTTTAAAAATGGGAGCAAAGTAGAAATTTGGTTTTAAAATTGGGAGCAAAAGAAAATTTTGTTTTGTTTTTTTTTTTTTTTTTTTTTAAGAACAATAAAATGAAGAAAATAAAATTTGGTTTTTGAAATGGGAGCACGCCCACTGTTGGTTTTGTGTTTGCTGTGGCTCAGCTGGTTTGAAAACGTTTGGTGAAACTGAGTCCAAAATTTCGGCCTAGAATTTGGGTACTCGGCCCACTAACGAGTTAACCTAGCGTGATCGGTCACAAGCTCAGCTGGGTTTAAACCCAGAATACAAGATACAAGTCCAATTTAAACAAGCTCACAAAAATTAAATACAAGCCCACAAATTAAACAAACAAGCCCACAAAAATTATTACAAACCCAACAGAAAATAAGAGAAGCCCAAAAATTGGCTTTAATATTACAAGCCCACAATTAAAAAATTGGAAGCCCACAATTCGGGTTCTCTTAAATGGGTTACCTTTTAAGCACAGCCCAGCTGCTCTGATATTGTTGCAAAAACCCAGTTGGGCTTTGGTTCTTTTCCTTGGTGGCGTCCCAGCAGAGGAAAAACAGGTTCAGAACAGCAGGTCCAACAGCAAATGAAGTGAAGCAGATGCAGATGCAAATGCTATGCAGTGAAATGCAAAAATAGCTAATAAAACTACAAGAAAAACACAGCACCAATCCCCGGAAGCGGCGCCAAAAACTTGGTAGGCCTCAAAGACGGGTATAGAAATGAAGCGCAATGAAAACGCGGGCCTACAGTAATACCGCAAGTGCACGGTCGTCGGTTGTAGCTCGTGCAAGTACGGGTCGATCCACAGAGATTGGGAGTGTTTTGTAGTGTTCTAGCTATTTGGGCTCTAAATTGCTATTGGGCTATGAAGCCTTTTGGGCTTTGGACTTAGGGTACCTTTGGATTATAGGCTTGTTTGATAGTAAAATGAGCTTGGGCTTAGTTGGTCTTGAAGTGCATTAGGCTTTGGCCTTAAACTTAGGCTTGGGCTCAGTGAACTGAAATTAGCCTTGAAGGCACTGGGATTTCACAGTGAATTGGGCCTTAGCTTTTTGGAGTGAGCTGAGCTTTGGGCTCAGTTGGATGGGCCTTGGGATTAAACCTGGGCTTTTAGCCTTTGGTTTCACTGAATTGAACTTGGGCTCAGTTGCAGCAGCAGCAGCAGTGGAAGGAAAAGGCAGCAGCAGCAACAGCAGGGGAAACAACAGCAGGGGAAGCAATACTGCACAGTAGCTGCACAAGCAGTGCAAGTAAAGAGGAAGGAAAGCAGCAGTACTGCAGCAGCAACTGCACAAGGCACAGAGGGCAGGCAACAACAGGGCAAAAGCAACAGCACAAGGGCTTCTGGCTTAGCAGCAAAAGAGGAGTGTAAACAGTGGCTCTAGGCCAAATTGGAAGCAAACCAGAGAACAAAAGAATGGCAAAAACAGCAAAGATTAAACAGACTAAAAACTAAACCGCAACAAAACAGTGAACAAAAACAAAACAAAATGGAACAAAGTGAAAGTGACACAAAGGAAATTAGCCTAAGGCAGGGAAGATGGTGAAACTAACATGGTGACAATGCAAGGCCAAGGGAAGAATACAGGCATACAAATAGAATGGGAAGAGAATTAGCTTGCTATGAGCACTAATTTCTCCCAATGCTCAATCAACACAATGCATCCTAAGCATACAAAAATGGAATGGCAAGATAATCAGCTTGCCTGAGCACTGATTTCTTCCATTACTCAATCAATTCAGTGCTTCAAAGGCTTCTAGCCTAGCATTAACAGGAACATAACAGGAACATTATCAAAGGAACTTATCAACACAATGCATCAAAACAAGCACATTAACAGGATCATCAACAGGATATGAAAACAAGCACATTAACAGGAACATAAACATGAAATTAAAACAAGCACATTAACAGGAGCATAACAAACATTTAAACTACTAAACAGGGAATGTAAAACAGGGAAAGAAACTAAAATTGAACAGAAATGAACATGAACAGAAATGAACAGAAATGAAATTGAAATTGAAATAAAATTGAACTAAAATTAACAGAACTAAGTTCTGGACACTGGCTAGTCCAGCATAAAGTTTTACAACAACACCCACAAGGCTATTTATACCCACAGACACAATTAGGGTTCTACCAAAAAAAAATCCCAAATTAACAGTAGACTAGGGTTTGATTTTTTTACCTAATTTGATGTAGCAACATCAAATTAAACTCGACCCATTCTTCCTCTGACTCTCCTGGTGCCATTCCCATACCTTGATTTCTTCTCTAGGTCACCTATTTCATCAACCTCTCACGCCTAGGGTTTCATGGATGAAACGTGAGAGATGGAGGGAATAGGGGTCTAGATAGGTAGGGAGTGATGATATGGTGTTTGGTAGTGATTTGGTGGAGGTTAGGTGGTAGAGATGGTGGTGACAGAGGTGGAGAAGGTGGTGGTGTACGGTGGCGGACATGGGTTTTCTGCAGAGGAATGGGGAGATGGGGGAGAAGGAGAGCTCGACTGTTTTGGGAAGAAGGGGGGTGTTTGGTTAGGTCATAGGGTTCGGGTGCTTGGGTGTTGGGCGGTTGTAGCAAATTGGATGAACAGCGAGGATGAGCCGTGGGATGTGGAGCTGGTAGTAGATCGGACGGTGATGCGGAGGCAAGCGAGGAGCGACCGTCGGATGAAGGGATACATCGAAACGAACGGTGCTAGATTAGGTTAGGTGCTGAAGTGTAAGGCGGAGATATCAAACTTTGATGAACAGCAAGGGAGCAACCGTTGGATTCAACTACCATCTAATCTGAAGGTTTGGAATTTCAGCGCTGTGGTGCTTGGCAGAGACTTCAGATTTTGATGCTCTATGAAGGAGCGACCGTCGGATGCTTCTGAGAACTGATCTGATGGCTGAGAACGGAGGCGTTTTTGTGTGTAGAAAATGAGGTTGTGCGCACCATTCTTCGCGGCTTCCTTGCGTGATTTCTTCCGGCTTTTCACTACTTTTCTGCTCTTTTTGCTCCGCAAGTCATCCAGACTTTATTTATTACCTAAAAATGCAAAATTAATTAATAAAAATATTTATTCTTGAAAACAATGAAAATACAGAATATGGGATAAAATGTAGAATTAATGCATAAAAGATGAGTTAAATGCCAACAAAAAGGGATAAATATATACAATATTTGGCACTCATCAATGTGTCTTCATGCTCTACGTCTAAAGATGCTTGGGATACTTTAGAAACTGTATTTGAAGGTAACACCAGCAAAAAAGAAGCTAGGCTTCAAAAACTTAACTCCTAATGGGAAAACCTTCATATGGAAGAAGAAGAATCATTTGATGAATTTTATCATAAAATGTCTGAAATTGTTAATGCATCCTGTGCATCGGGTAGGACTATTCCTGAAAGGGAAATTGTGATGAAGATTCACATATCGCTGCCATCTAAATACGAATCTAAAAAACATGTCATCATTGAGGGAAATAACCTTGATACTCTTTCGCGAAATACGCTTGTTGATGGTTTTTCAAATAGTGATTGTAGTTGTAGTGGTAACAGGTTCTTTTCAGACTTGTGAAGGTAACAAAATTTCTAGATTTAAATAAAATTTAGGAAAATAGCAAACTGACGTAAAATTTTATGGAGAAATAGGGGTTAAGATTCCACCAATCAACAATACTTATGTGATCTAATATTTTTTTACTATGCAATTTAAATAATTGGGTTGATTCTAAATATTTCCAAAAGCAGATTTTCCAAAATATCAAATGTTAATCACAAGTATAATGCATCAAGAGTCTAAAACTAAGCATGCATTATCAAGGGAAAACACAATTGATTAATAAAAACCATTTAAATCATTTTTATCAATGCAATTAGTCATATAAAAATATTGCATAAATTAATAAAATAGAGATTACCACATAATTATTGTGAGAGTGGCTTCCTCTGTCACCCCTGGGATTGGGTTTAGCTCCTCATCTCAAAAACACACTCACAAGATGTATTCATGGCTAAATAAGTGTTTTTATTGATGAAAATAATTGATAATTGAAGTTTGTAACGCTGTTATACTGTTGCAGCGTCACTGTTACAAAGGGGTAGTGCTGAAAATAATCGATACAACACGAGTGCTGTATAACAACGACACAGAGAGTTCGCTGTTTGCACTGTTGAAGAACGACACTTCGGTACTGCTGTAATGAAGAACACGGATACTGCTGTTTAAGACTGTTAAAGAACGACAGACTCTGAGAGTCTGTTCTTCGTGTTCTTCAGGCGTGTTAATGGCAGCAGCAGCAGCAGGTAACTTCTCTGCAACTCCTCCTGCGCCTCTCTGCTCGCCTCCAAACCTCCCCTAACTCTCTCCTAAAACTTTCTAACCCTTCTATGACAAAAACCCAACTATATATAGCCTTCAGATTGCCTAGAAACTCGATCAAATTCGAGAATAAATCTCTTATTCTTCACGTGCAGTTTGAACAATAATTTCATCTGTCGATCTTTGTATGCGTCTGTTAGCTATTCTATTGCTCCCAAAATCTTCTCTGACTTGAACTCGACTAAATACATGGTTGTCCAGCGTAGAAAATCCCCCACAAATCTCTCACCAATCTTTGAAAGTGAACAGCAACACACGTATCCTGTTTGAACTTTGATTACTTCTCCCGGCCTTTCCAGCCCAATTGGTTGGGTCCAATTGATTGTATCAGGCCTGTTTAGTCATGCAGAGTCCATACGTACCAAATACAGCAATTGAATCTCCTAAAATCACGTCCAAAATTCGATCTTCAAATCTGCCAGACGCTGCATAGTCTTTTCCCGCCAAAATCTTGAGTTTGAAAATTGAGAAGGGATGCCCCCTATCCTCTGATGGGGTGAGAATAGCAAGTGGGGCTGAAATAAAATTGTTGGGTGGAAATAACCAAAACTTGGGTGCCTTTAGTGATTTTTCTGGGATGTTTTCCGCACTTTTTCGGGGTTCCTCCGGGATATTCCTGGGGTACTTCCGGTACAATTCTGGGCGCTTCCGGTACGTTATCAACGGAGGTCCAAATGCCGCATTTTTAGCCAATTTCGCCACAAAGCCTTATTTTTCCAAACACACCTAAAATAAATAAAATAACCAAATAAGTACGATATCGAGCACTAACAATATATACAAATGAGCTATATTAGACACATAAATGCGTCTATCAAATACCCCCAAACTTATTATTTGCTAGTCCTCGAGCAAATCTAATCTAAAATAAAATGACTACACTTAGCACGTGCAGTAAGCCGTTAAACCACTAGGTGGCCCTAGTGGCGGAGTGTTGTCTCGGGGGGTTTACCAGAGGTGTACCCACAAAACCTTAATACTCCAGCTTAGCTATCTACGCAGAACCTTGGAAGGCACTAAAGAATCTCCTTGGTTGGCATACTTATTGACTACAGGAAGAAGTACCCTGATGCGAAATTCCAATTGTTGTACACGAGTTTGCACTCAAGCATACTAAAATTCATATAAAGTGACAGAGCTCTACTCAGATAGTTGCACTATGGACATCATATTCGGAGTCAAAACTAATCACATGGATAGATCAAGAAGATGGATATAGAAAAACATAGATGGTTTTGATGTTTACTAAGTGAACGCGTTTCCCATATCTGTCTGAAGGCCTCCGCCAAAATGAACCTATCCTAATGGATTGAGATACTAGTCTGACTAATATCAACACACTGGCATATACAAGGGTACCAGTGGTCGATAACCTAACTCTAGGTCAACACAACTGGCATATACAAGGGTACCAGTGGTCGACTTTATTGAATTTATTCCTTTTGGTCAAATGGTCTGGTCTCAATTTCTTTTCTTTTTTTTTTTTTTTTTTTTTCACTTTTTGGTAACTACCATTTTTTTCTATCTTTTTTTTTCATTTCTTTTCAACTTTTTTTTTTTTTTTTTTTTTTCATGGTATCTCAATCACTCTAATTCACCCTAGCATTGGTAACAACTTGAATCGTGGGCCCCACCTATCACTTAGAGAAACATAGTTTAAAAACAAAATAAAATAAAAATAGAAGTGAAAAGGACTCAACGAGATATGGTGAAACTATCATGTTATTTCTAACACCTGAGCTCTGTGCTTTTATGAATAGACTCTTTAGATGTTTCCATCTAATCAGATTGGTTCCTCAAACTCCTACAATCAAAATGCTTCCATCCACTTAGATTAGTTAGTGCAATCCTCAATAGGCATAAATTTCTAGGCTCTGGAGTTTATTTATTGCAACTAAAAGTAACAAAAAGTGTTTCTTCCCCACCCCCAAACTTAAATCTTACATTGTCCTCAATGTTCTAAGATGAAAAAAAGCATGAACAAGGAGAAACTATTACCACTGGAGGGAAAAGAAATAAGGAAGGATATTACCGTATCACATGAACGCGGGAGCCTCCCAGTAAATGCTAAATTTATAGTCATTAGCTAGACATCAAATACCTCAAAAAGAATTTTCACCTTCCAAAGTCGTATACCAATAGTCGAAATAATTGTGGGTCCATAAGACCAAATAGAACTGCCACAAATAGGAGACAAATGCTCAAGATCAGAAAAATGAGCAGATAGAGCACAACCTGATCTAAAGTTTCTCGCAAGACAACTGGATTTATCTGAGGTGCCCACTTGGGCTTCATATGAGTGTCTCGGCAAACAGATTCATCCGAAAAACGGGTCTCTAACATAGGATTTTCTCCTGGACATTATCAGGCGGATCAGGTTGTGGAGTCTGAATACACTCAAGCGATACCTCAGATGCACTAGGCTTGAGTCCCAAGTTAGGGACTTCTATTGGGGATAATTGACAATCTCTACCCCCAAACTTAGAATTTTGGGTGCCTCTACAATGACTAGTCACAATGTTCCTAATTTCTAGACCATCGGGTTCTTGAAAAAGGTCAATTGCTTTCTCTAAGTCATAATCAGGTGGTTCATCCTCAGCTTGCTTCATATCTTCTATGGTCCACTCTAAGGCTTCCTTATTTTCTTGAAGCACGGTCTCTGGACTACTTTCCTGATCACTATCCAAATCGGAGGCTATAATCACAGGGAAAGACTCGGGTGGGCCTAAAAATGTATATTAGACTCCAACTCAGGAGGCTCTTTTAAATAAGGTATTAAGATAGACTCAGAAGCTAGTAATGGTTCGAACCTATCTTTCCATATATCAATATCTAACATAGGAACAGAATCCAACAGAGCATTTACTTGTTCAATGTTACTATCATCGTCGAAATCCAGGCTAAAATGGGATACAACTCTAATGATCTTCCGATTCGGTGTTTGGTAATGACTCTGAACTAAGGTTCCTATCATGTTCACCTCTTCAATACGTGCTATCTAGCTCAGAATGTAGCTTTTACATTAAAAATATTCACTCAATAGTCATATTACCAAAAGATAGATTCATAATACCATTTCGACAGTTTATGATCGCATTAGACGTAGCTAAGAATGGGCGACCTAAAATCACAGTATTTGGTTCTGGGTCGGGGACAGGTTGGGTATCTAGGACCACGAAATCCACTGGATAAATAAACTTGTCGACCTCAATAAGAACATCCTCGATCACACCACGAGGGATTTTAACGGACCTATCAGCTAACTGGAGTGTTATCTGGGTAGGTTTCATCTCACCAAGTCCTAGCTTAGGTACACATGGTATGGAAGTAAGTTCACACTGGCTCCTAAGTCAAGCAACGCTTTCTCAACACGGTACTTACCTATTGTACAAGCAATGGTAGGGGACCCTGGGTCTTTATACTTAGGAGTAGTGGTATTCTGAATAATAGAACTCACATGACTAGCTATGAAGGCTTTCTTCTGGACACTGAGCTTACGCTTTCGCGTACACAAGTCCTTAAGGAACTTGGCATAAGAGGGAATCTGCCTAATTGCATCTAATAATGGAAGGTTGATATTAACCTGCTTAAAAACCTCCAATATATCATTAAAGTTGGACTCCCTCTTAGTCGGAACTAGCAGCTGGGGAACGGGGCTCTGGGAACAAAGCCGGGCTCAACAGGACCCTCATTGGTCTCTTGGAGACTCTATCAGTCTCCTCATTTTCTGGCTCAGCAGGGTGAACTACAGCATGTTCACTATCAGGCATGGCGACCTTGTTGTCAACTTTCTTTCCACTCCTAAGGGTTGTGACAGCATTCACATGATTGTACGATTTCTCTCCTTTTGGGTTGGGATCAGTACGACTAGGGAACCTTCCATCTTCTCTCTCACTTATGAACTTAGCTATTTGTCCTACTTGAAGTTCTAATTTGGCAAGACTCTGGGAATTATTCTTCAATTCTTGCCTAGTTTCTTGTTGAAAGCTCATGTGGTTCTTTGTTAGCATTTCATGGTTATTTGCTAACATAGTGAGAGTATCCTCTAAGGTAGAGATCTTTTTCTCGGAAGTTTCTGAAACTGGGTTTGACCTGAAGAGTTCTTAAAACCAAAACCTGGGGGAGGCTGAGAATTGCTAGACTGGCCTTGACTCTGGCCCTTAGACCAAGAGAAATTAGGATGGTTTCTCCAACCAGGGTTGTAGGTTTCTGAGTATGGGTCAAACTTCTGACGGTTCTCAAACCTAGCATTGTTATAGACAGCATGGGCTTGCTCTTCACTAACCTGACCTTCCCAAAATGAATTATCGGGCTCTATTCCACAACTAGAGACTTGAGAGGCTCTATTAGGTTCAACAAGGGACCTATTTTTAGACTGACCCATTTCCAAAGCTTCTAACCTTCTAGATAAAGCAGCAAACTTAGCATCTGAACCAAAACTCGTATCTACCATATTGGTGCTACTTCTATTGACCAAGAGTCTTTTAGGGGGTTCAACACAAGATTCCCACTGTTGGGATTTTTCAGCGATAGCTCCTAAGAAGGTAAAAGCATCATCAGCATTTTTACTAGTGAACTCACCAGCGCACATAGACTCAACCATGGCTTTGGTCGAATAGTCTAAACCATCATAAATAATCTGTACAAGTTTCATATTATCAAATCCATGGTGAGGACACTGAGATAGGAGATCATTGAATCGCTCTAAAAACCTATAAAGAGACTCTCCCTCTTGTTGCACACTAGCACTAATTTTCTGCCTAACAGCTGCAGTTTTATGCTTAGGGTAGAATTTCATATAGAAGGCAGCGATAAGTTCCTGCCATGTTTCTATGGATTCAGACGGTAGGTTGTTAAGCCAGGTCTTGGCTTTATCTCTCAAGGAAAAGGGAAACATTTTAAGTTTCAAGACTTCATCAGTAAGGTCTTTATCTAATTGTCCCACAATTTCCTCAAAGTCCCTAATATGAAAATAAGGGTTCTCATCATCTTTTCCTAAGAATATAGGGATCATCTGAAGAATACTAGGTTTTATCTCGAAATTAGCCGTAGTGGCTGGCAATTTAATGCATGAAGCTCGGTTGGTCCTAGTTGGGAACATGTAATCTTTCAAAGTTGCCATCGTGGCACAACTGGAGTACTAGGGGTACTTTTGTCACTCAGAGATAAATTCTCAAAACTGAAGTTTCCAAAAACAGGGCTCTCCAAAGAAGAGTCTTCGAGCTCCCTGCTTAAATCAGAAGAACTACTAGGTTTTTCGCTAATCAATCGACCTAGAGTATCTCTTTTCCAAGCCCTATTAACAAAATCGGGCATACACTAAAAAGAATTCAAAAAGAAATAAAAAAATCCTAACAGGAAGGTTCTAGCAATCACACAGCAGGCTGACTCGACTTTACCACAGCAAACCTAAAGATTTCTAGCAAACAACAAGCATGATGGCTCCACTTAGATTGTTTCTAGACCAGCTTCTAATCCTTCGAAAGGGAATTCGTTACAATTTGAGCAAACCCCTCTGGAATCAATCCGAGTTAAAGCAAGTTGAATCGAGGCGAGGGAAGCTCAGTGGAGCTTTGATACCCAAAACCTCACCGATCCAATGCGGCGCAGTCACGCATTCAACTCGCAGAAACCGTCAAGAACTTCGAGGTGTGCTTAAAAGAGTAACCAATATTTTTCGAATGATTGTCCTGTTAAGCTCGATACCCTATAGGTCTCTTTCTAGTCCAAATTTTAGGCTTAGGTTCGCTTTAGGTTTCGTTTTCCTAAGGCGGGCAAGAAGGGAGCGGTGATGAAATCCGAACCCTTATCTTATATGGTCCAGTCCTTGCCCTTTACTAGGAATTTAAAAACAGTCCATATTCAAGTCTCAGCATATATTCACCTTAAGGAGTCCAGTAACCCGCTTGCAGGAGATTCGCGGGTGTTTAGAATTTTACCTCCCGTACCAGACGGGCGAAGAACCGCTGAAGTCGACTCGGGCCACGACTCCTATGTCGTGTGCGAACCCGAGGGGCCGAGACGATATTGTAATCGTCCTTCCCTGCAAACAGTTTTATTTAAGGGTACCCTTCCGTAGGGTTTAAAAATAAAAATAAAAATGTCCCAAAATTAATGTCCAAAGTCCATAAAAAAAAATACAAAAGAAAAGAAAGTCTAAAAAAAAAATTACAAAAAAAAATGTCTCTTTTTTTTTCTCTCTTTTACAAAATAAAAAAAATCTTCTTCTTTCGCTCCTTTAGCTTTGCTTTTCGCTCCCAAACTTTAAGTAAATCACCACAAGCTTTGGCAAAATTGTCTTTCGCTCCAATCTTCAAAAATCTGCAAGGAAACAAAAAAAACCAAAAAACGTAAAGAAGAACAAAAATAATAAAAAAATCTAAAAAAAAATGCTAACTAAACACAGGTCCGCGTCGGCGGCGCCAAAAATTTGATGGTTTTCAAAAGTGTAGTTGTAGTGGTAACAGGTTCTTTTCAGACTTGTGAAGGTAACAAAATTTCTAGATTTAAATAAAATTTAGGAAAATAGCAAACTGACGTAAAATTTTATGGAGAAATAGGGGTTAAGATTCCACCAATCAACAATACTTATGTGATCTAATATTTTTTTACTATGCAATTTAAATAATTGGGTTGATTCTAAATATTGCCAAAAGCAGATTTTCCAAAATATCAAATGTTAATCACAAGTATAATGCATCAAGAGTCTAAAACTAAGCATGCATTATCAAGGGAAAACACAGTTGATTAATAAAAACCATTTAAATCATTTTTATCAATGCAATTAATCATATAAAAATATTGCATAAATTAATAAAATAGAGATTACCACATAATTATTGTGAGAGTGGCTTCCTCTGTCACCCCTGGGATTGGGTTTAGCTCCTCATCTCAAAAACACACTCACAAGATGTATTCATGGCTAAATAAGTGTTTTTATTGATGAAAATAATTGATAATTGAAGTTTGTAACGCTGTTATACTGTTGCAGCGTCACTGTTACAAAGGGGTAGTGCTGAAAATAATCGATACAACACGAGTGCTGTATAACAACGACACAGAGAGTTCGCTGTTTGCACTGTTGAAGAACGACACTTCGGTACTGCTGTAATGAAGAACACGGATACTGCTGTTTAAGACTGTTAAAGAACGACAGACTCTGAGAGTCTGTTCTTCGTGTTCTTCAGGCGTGTTAATGGCAGCAGCAGCAGCAGGTAACTTCTCTGCAACTCCTCCTGCGCCTCTCTGCTCGCCTCCAAACCTCCCCTAACTCTCTCCTAAAACTTTCTAACCCTTCTATGACAAAAACCCAACTATATATAGCCTTCAGATTGCCTAGAAACTCGATCAAATTCGAGAATAAATCTCTTATTCTTCACGTGCAGTTTGAACAATAATTCCATCTGTCGATCTTTGTATGTGTCTGTTAGCTATTCTATTGCTCCCAAAATCTTCTCTGACTTGAACTCGACTAAATACATGGTTGTCCAGCGTAGAAAATCCCCCACAAATCTCTCACCAATCTTTGAAAGTGAACAGCAACACACGTATCCTGTTTGAACTTTGATTACTTCTCCCGGCCTTTCCAGCCCAATTGGCTGGGTCCAATTGATTGTATCAGGCCTGTTTAGTCATGCAGAGTCCATACGTACCAAATACAGCAATTGAATCTCCTAAAATCACGTCCAAAATTCGATCTTCAAATCTGCCAGACGCTGCATAGTCTTTTCCCGCCAAAATCTTGAGTTTGAAAATTGAGAAGGGATGCCCCCTATCCTCTGATGGGGTGAGAATAACAAGTGGGGCTGAAATAAAATTGTTGGGTGGAAATAACCAAAACTTGGGTGCCTTTAGTTATTTTTCTGGGATGTTTTCCGCACTTTTTCGGGGTTCCTCCGGGATATTCCTGGGGTACTTCCGGTACAATTCTGGGGCGCTTCCGGTACGTTATCAACGGAGGTCCAAATGCCGCATTTTTAGCCAATTTCGCCACAAAGCCTTATTTTTCCAAACACACCTAAAAATAAATAAAATAACCAAATAAGTACGATATCGAGCACTAACAATATATACAAATGAGCTATATTAGACACATAAATGCGTCTATCACTTGTTGGGAATCTTAAAATTTTCGACCGCGAACTTAAATCAAGAGATAAACATAACGTGTCTAGCAATCATGTTACTACTTCTGATGGAAAATCTCACCGTCCTAAATTGATTGATAAGAAAAATGAGAATTGCTTTATTTCTACGTTATCTCGGTTTATACAACAACTTAAGAAAATTCTTAGACAAAGTAAAAGAAAGTCTCAAAAAGAGGTTCAATCAATCAAAAATGGGGATAATATAGTTCACAAAAACTCTACTAGCGAAATTGGTTTCGTGTGCTGTAAAAATGTGCGTACTTCCAATGGTCCAGATACTAAGGTGAATAAGATAACTAAAGCATGGATGAATACTCTTGATTATTGTCCTGAGGATGAAATCTGTGATTGTTCTCTTAATCTATTTGTTGAAAATCACAATCGTGATTCTTATACGACTTGTCGAATAACTCCGACTATGTCTCGTAAGTCGTGTCAGCAAATGTCACCCGATTATGTATCACTCTCGAGTCATCTTGACAACAAGGGTGATACAGAAAAACACAAGATACTACCAAAACTCTCGGTTTCCTTGTGTAAAAATCAGGATCATCTTAGCACGAATGATCAAAAGCAATCCTGCTCTGCTAAACGTTGTGTGAAGAAGAAGAAGAAGAAGAAGAAGAATAAATCTCCTGTGAAATCCTTTTTCCCTCAAAAAGTGATTTCTAGAACGGTGCAGGATTTGCGCAAATCAACAATCAAGTTCTTCAAAACTGTGATTAAAAGGAAAAGAATGATGTGCATAACTCTTCTTTTCTAAGGAATAAGCAAAAACTTAGATTAACAAATAATTCCTCCCCTCACGAGACATATCCCATTCCTACATTGGATTGGATTGATTATGATTTGTAATCTTGTTATTCATGATTCTTTCATCTATCCCTCTTAGGCAAGAATCATGATTTTTCGAGAGGGTTGTGTTGGAATGTGTCTGTTAATTTTCTATTTTTGGCTTTTGTTGTACCGTTATTGTTCATGTACGGTTTCTGACTCTTTAAAAGACTTTTTCTGGTGATAACCTAATTCTGTTAGGGTTTGGTAAAAGGTCGTTTTAGGAAATTCTTCATCTTCATTCTTTTAAAATAAAGTTTCTCCTCTTCTAGATGATCATTTCATTTATCTTATCTATCATGTCCTCCTCTAGTCTTTCAAGTAAAGAAAGTGATGTATGGACTGTTCTGTTTCCCTCTAAGAAGATTCGTTTTGATTCTTCCGATAACGAGATGTGTTATGAAAAGTGTATCTCATCGTCTGATGAGAATCCTTCAATCTCACAATTTGATAAGCTATCTTTAACCATGAATCTTGTCTTGGATCAAGTATGTTCCCTAAAAGTGAAATCGAAGCTTCCTCCAAGAGACTTGAAGAAAAGGTGGATAATCTTGAATCTAGGATTGATCTAATCGAAGGTGAGCTTGATGAATATAGGGAATATGAGAAGAATTTTGAAAGTAAGTGAAATGCATCATAGAAGTTTGTTTGTTGCCTAGTAAGTCTTCTTTTTGGTTTAGTTGGAAGAATAACTAGTGCTCTAATATCAATGATTGTGACTACACATAGCTATTATTTTCATCTTCTTGTTCTTTTTTAGGTTTATTGGTTTAAATTCTAAAAATATTTGGAGGATGATGGTTTGCAGTATTTAATCTTTATGATTTGTTATATTGCAATTTGTTATGGGATATTGGTGTTTACGTCCGTGAACTATGTTGTCCCATATTTTTTCAAAAGTAAAGTCGTTCATGATCAGTATTCATGTATTGATTTAAGGATGAATAGACTTTTGACATATACAAAAGTTAAGCCTATATTGTCAATTCTTTGATGGAAGATAGTTTAAAATCTTTTGTGTTCAAGGATTATGTCTATTAAATATCGTTATGAAAATAGTGATGGAAGATAGAATGAATCCTTGTGTATTCCACAATATTGATCTTCACTGGTCCATATTTTATGTAATGCTGTGAGGCTCCGTAATGTGTCTTATGTTGAGCACGATACAACCAAGTTGATTAATTTTTGATTAGCTTTGTTGGTTGTTCCGTAAGGTACTTTATGTTGAGCATTCTTGAACTAAATTAATCATCTTGCTTGGTTATTTAATTATTGATCCATAAGTCTTTTTATGTCGAGCAAAACAAATGACAATTAAATGGATTACTTTTGTAATTAGTTTAGTTGTGTATTCCAATTAGATTAATTATGGTTTCTCTTGTAATTAATCTAGTTGAGTATTTTCATACTCCATAAAATTCCTCTTATGTTGAGTATATGAACGACTATCCTATTCATTTTCTAATGGTTATGTTAGTCCTATGCTCCGTAAGTTCTCTTATGTCGAGCATAATCAATTAAGTTGATGACTTTTGTGTTTAATTTTATTGCGTATTCCGATTAAATTAATCATGGGTTTACTTGTGACTAATTTGATTGAGTATTTGGATATAGAAAATCATTCTCATGGTTTTTGGTGTCCAATCAAAATCCTTCTTTTCTTTTGAAATTAAGGTCGCTCTTGTTGTTCCCTTATGAATGACATCAAATGGGGGAGAGTTCTTTTGAACTTGTGCTTAATGGTCATATCTTGAGGGATGTGCGGCTGTGGAATTTTAAAGGAGTTATCTTGTATCTTTAAACTCCTTGATGAATGCTATTAGCTTCGGCTATATGATTGCATCTAAATTAGATGGTATGTATTTTCTATTAGTCATGAAATGTCTCTTACGTAAATTTCATTATGATCCCTTTCTTGTACCTTTGCCAATTTTATTGACAAAAAGGGGGAGAATTAATATGTAGTTCACACTACAAATACATATGGTTTTCGGATCATTGCGTAAGGAGGAGTGGTTTTCATGTGAGATGGAGTATTGACTAAGGGGGAGTGATACATATCACCATAGTATTATTGTTGAAGTTGTGATACAATTGGACTTTGACACTGTGTAATAATACTATGACACTGTATAACAATGATCGAGACCGATGCTTTCTCATTGTTATAGCTACGGATCTCCAAGAACGGTGATGCTAAACTTACAACCTTTGGGATCATTGGAGTACTTGGAAGTGACGAAGATTTCGAGGAATGTTAAAGATTAGAAATGTGGAATAGGAGCTACTAAAGTTTCTTTATATTTTTTGTATTCCATATGTATCGATAATTTTGTCACTAAATTTGAAAAAGGGGAGATTGTTAGAGCATTACTCGGTCGAACTCGCATGCGTTGCTATCTCAAGCATGTTTGTCAATGTTAGTGATCAAAACTATAAGTCTTGATTTCTAGTCTACTATAGCTAAGTATCGGACTAAGATAGAAAGTGTAGTTGAGATCAAGGACTTCATGGAGATTCATCATACAAGAAGAAGAACTACTCAAGAAACCGGTGGAACTTCTCGACAAAAAGGTATGCGAAGACTTGAACTTATTTGTCACTCAAAAGTCTATCTACTCTATCTCCTACTTCTTGAGACAAAAAGTCGTATGCTATATATAGACTTAGATTATACACATTTGGTATTTCGAGATGAGTATACCTCGCCTATCTATATCTCGAAATATGTGTTGGTAAGCGTTTCTCTTCGACCATGTTTATCTTTACCTAGTGACGAAAATCATGATATGTTTCAATAACTTTGAAAATTTGATGAGTGCCAAATATTGTATATATTTATCCCTTTCTGTTGGCATTTTAACTCATCTTTTGTGCATTAATTCTACATTTTATCCCATATTCTGTATTTTCATTGTTTTCAAGAATAAATATTTTTATTAATTAATTTTGCATTTTTAGGTAGTAAATAAAGTTCGGATGAGTCGCGGAGCGAAAAGAGCAGAAAAGTAGTGAAAAGCCGGGAGAAATTACGCAAGGAAGCCGCGAAGAATGGTGCGCACAACCTCATTTTCGACACACAAAAGCGCCTCCGTTCTCAGCCATCAGATCATTTCTCAGAAGCATCCGACGGTCGCTCCTTCATAGAGCATCAAAATCTGAAGTCTATGCCGAGCACCACAGCGCTGGAATTCCAAGCCTTCAGATTAGATGGTAGTTGAATCCAACGGTCGCTCCATTTCTGTTCATCAAAGTTTGATATCTCCGCCTAACACTACAACACCTAACTCCATCTGGCATCGTTGATTTTGTTGTATCATATAATCCAACGGTCTCTCATCGCTTGCCTCCGCATCACCGTCCGATCTACCAACCATCTTCGCATCTCGCAGCTCAGAGTCACAGAACATCAAAACTAGATACACCCGCCTCACACCCTAGTGACCGAGCACCATCCACCTAACCAAACAACCCCTTCTCCCAACCAGTCGACCTTCTCCTCCACCCACCCCTCTGCAGAACCATCTCCCTGCAACCATGTCCTGCCACCACCTTCTCCACCTCTGTCACCACCTGCTCCGCCACCCACCTCTGTCACCACGTCAAACAATGATAACCCATCATTGTTCCCATCCCCCTAGTCCATCTAATTCACTTATTTCACACATTTTCAACCGAAACCCTAAAGTGTGAAATAGGTAAATTGGGTTGAGCTAGAGTGAAATTGAAGGCATGGAGAGGTAGAGAAGGACAAGTAGAGTAATGGGTTGCGTTCAATTTGATGTTGCTACATCAAATTAGGTAAGAATTCACCAACCCTAGCTCTGTCAGTTTGGGAATTTTTTTTGTAGAACCCTAATGTGTTGTGGGTATATATAAGACTGTGGGTATGTTGTAATAGTTATGCTTGGAGTAGCCAACATCCAGGACTTTCATGTCCTGTTAAATGTTAATGTGTTCTGTTAATATTTTCACTTTCATTTATGTTCATGTTCATGTTCTGTTAATGCTATTTTCTCCTGTTATTTATAGTTAATGCTCTGTTAATGCTCCTGTTATTTATGTTAATGTGATCATGTTCTGTTAATGCTATTTTATGTTAATGTTCATGTGCTGTTAATGCCTGTTACTTGTGTCCTGTTAATGCTATTTTCTCCTGTTGATGTTTGTTAATGTTCCTGTCATGTTTAATTTGCTGTCACATTTGATGGAATGCTAGGCTAGATACATTTGAAGCTTTGATGTGATTGTGCAATGGAAGAAATCAGTGCTCATAGCAAGCTGATTTTCTTGCCATTCTTGTTGTATGCTTAGGTTGCACTGTGATTGAGCATTGGGAGAAACTAGTGCTCATAGCAAGCTAGTTTTCTTCCCATTCTATTTGTTTGCCTGTATTCTTGCCTTAGCCTTGCTCATTTCAGTTTTTCCACATCCCTGCCCTTGGCCTCAGGCCTTGGTTCATCTTGTTTTGTTTTGTTTTTGTTCACTGCTTTATTGCTGTTTAGTTTTTGCCTCACTGCCTTGTCTGTTGCTTCTCTGTTTCCTTCTTCTTTGCCACTGTGTTGCTTTCCTTTCCATTGCTGCAACTCTGTTGCTTCTCTTATTCCACTGCCTTGTGCTGTTGTGCACTGCTTGTGCAGCTGCTACATTGCCTTGCAGCTGCCCTGCTACTGCTACCTGGTGCTGCCATATTTTCTTCCCTTGCAGCTGCTGCTGCTGCCTTTCTGCAGTTCCTGCTGCCAAGGCTGCTGCCAAGCTGCTGCTGCTGTTGTTGCTGCCAAGGCTGCTGCCAAGCTGCTGCTGCTGTTGTTGCTGCCAAGGCTGCTGCCAAGCTGCTGCTGCTGTTGTTGCTGCCAAGCCTGCTGCCAGGCTGCTGCTGCCCTGCCACTTCTTCTCCTGCTGCCTTCCAAAGCCAAGTGAGCCCAAAGCTCACTTCAAAAGCTGAGCCCAATTCACTTCAGTGAAACCCAAGGCCCAGTGCAATTCCAAAGATACAAAAGCCCAAGGTTTAGTTCACTGAGGCCCATTTCATTAAGGCTCAAAGCCCAGTTTAGGTTAAGGTTAAAAGCCCAATCCAATCAACTATGGGCTTAATCAAAAGCTTAAGTTTAAGGCCAAAGCCCATTTACATTTCAAAGACCAACTGAGCCCAAGCTCAGTTCCTTTTATTGTGAACAAACCCATTAGTACTCAAAGCCCAATTTAAGCCAAAAGGCTTCATAGACCAATAGCAATTTAGGAACCCAATTAGCTAGAAAACATTACAAACACACCCGATCTCTGTGGATCGACCCGTACTTGCACGAGCTACAACCGACGACCGTGCACTTGCGGTATTACTGTAGGCCCCCGTTTTCATTGCGCTTAATTTATACACCCTTTCAAGGCCTATCAAGTTTTTGGCGCCGTTGCCGGGGATTGGTGCTGTGTTTTATCTGTGTTTTTATTAGCTATTTTTGCATTTCATTTCATAGCATTTGCATCTGCATCTGCTTCACTTCATTTGCTGTTGGACCTGCTGTTCTGAACCTGTTTTTCTTCTGCTGGGACGCCACCAAGGAAAAGAACCAAAGCCCAACTGGGTTTTTGCAACAATATCAGAGCAGCTGGGCTGTGCTAAAAAGGTAAGCCTAAACCCATTCAATTGAGAGAACCCAACCTGTGGGCTTCCAAATTTCTTTAATTGTGGGCTTGTAATAATTAACCCAATTTTTTGGGCTTTTTATTTTTCTATTTTGGGTTTGTAATAATTTATTTTTGGGCTTGTTTGTTTAATTTGTGGGCTTGTATTTATTTTGTGTGGGCTTGTTTAAATTCTTCCATTGGACTTGTATTTTGGACTCTGGGTTTAAACCCAGCTGAGCTTGTAACCGATTGTGGGCTTGCTTCCACTCAAGAGTGGACCTCGAAACCAAAGTTTTAAAACAAACGTCGGACCTTAACCAACTGGGCCAAATTAAACTTTCAAAATTAAAACTTAGTGTTTCTTGAGCCGCAGCCTTCCATTCCATTAGAAAACAAACAGTGGGCTTGCTCCCATTCAAAAACCAAATTTCATTTTCTTTTTCAAAAAAAAAAAAAAAAAAAAAAAAAAAAAAAATTCTTTTGCTCCCAATTTTTAAAAAAAATTTCTTGTAGATAATGTGTTAGTTAAATTTCCTTTTATTTTGTGCTCATCCATTGTGACTCCGAATATGTTGGAGTTTTGCCTTGGATAACGGAGTTTTAATTCTGCCTTCGCCGAAATCGGGTATTCTCTCTCCTTTTACTCTACTCAGCATGTCCCTTTCCATATGTTGTATTTTAATTCTTTCCATATTTTGAAACATTGAGGACAATGTTTAGTTTAGGTTTGGGGGTATAGAGTAGATGCCACGATAATTTGCTATAATTGAAAACAAAACTCCATCTTTTTGAAAAAATTGAAAAATTCCAAAAAAATTGAAAAATCAAAATTCAAAAAAATTAAAAAATGAAAAAAATCATAAAAATGGAGCTCATTTACCTTGAAATGTTGACTCTTGTGCAAATATGTATTTTTATTAGGAGTCTTAGTCTAGATATTTAGGCACCCTGATTCTAGCACAATTCACATAGTGATAAGAAATTTGCACGCGCACGATCTACCAATACATGTATGGCCTCGATCTTCAAGGTGTTTGATAGGAAGTTACGATTGCCAATCACTTTAGAATACTGAACGAAACTTGACTAGCTTGTTCTTTGGTTGGTTGGGATAGAAGGTGGAGGTTACATTAAGAAAGACAACCATTGAATTTAACTGGGTGCATCAAAAAGGGCTACCTCTTGCAAAGTGTCATGTAATTTTTGTTTCCTTTTGTATATGTATCAAAAGTGTTCCTTGTAAAAGTGCTTATCAAAAAAAAAAAAAAAAAAAAAAAAAAAAAAAAACGATGTATATATTCAGAAAAAAATATCAGAAAAATCAAAAAAATCAAGTATTTATCAATTCCATCATCTCTTGTTCCAAAAATAAAAAGAGAATTGTCAATGTACATATGAGTCATGTAAATAGTCATCTTTTGTTGTTTTATTGTAATAAGCAAGGAAGGGTGTATGCCATTGATGTACAACGCGAGTAATTGTGAAATACCTCCAACTCATTCACAATTCTCGTAAAGTCCGGACAGCTAGCTAGATTTCGACCTCAGTTCTTAGCCTGAGAAACTATCTCTTGGTGATTAGTAGTCATGACTTCAGATCTTTCTTTACACATGTGTAGATACACTTTACACTCTTATCACATGTCCTTATTTGTTATCAGTGCTAGGATTGTGCCTTCGATAGCTAGATTGACATCTCCATTTTGCTGTGAGCTTAACTGTTTTGCACATGTCACGTTTGATGGAATCTGAGCTCATATTTTGTCCTTAGGTTTTGTAGGCACACCTCTGGTAAACCTTCACGAGACTTCAACTCGTCCACTAGGGACACTTAGTGGTTTAAAAGGCTTAGTACATACGCTAAATGCATTCGAGAGACCAGCGACAGTGGTATAGTTAGGATTTCCTTAGTTTTGTTTTACTTGAGGACAAGTAAAATTCAGGTTTGGGGGTATTTGATGAGTGCCAAATATTGTATATATTTATCCCTTTCTGTTGGCATTTTAACTCATCTTTTGTGCATTAATTCTACATTTTATCCCATATTCTGTATTTTCATTGTTTTCAAGAATAAATATTTTTATTAATTAATTTTGCATTTTTAGGTAGTAAATAAAGTTCGGATGAGTCGCGGAGCGAAAAGAGCAGAAAAGTAGTGAAAAGCCGGGAGAAATTACGCAAGGAAGCCGCGAAGAATGGTGCGCACAACCTCATTTTCGACACACAAAAGCGCCTCCGTTCTCAGCCATCAGATCATTTCTCAGAAGCATCCGACGGTCGCTCCTTCATAGAGCATCAAAATCTGAAGTCTATGCCGAGCACCACAGCGCTGGAATTCCAAGCCTTCAGATTAGATGGTGGTTGAATCCAACGGTCGCTCCATTGCTGTTCATCAAAGTTTGATATCTCCGCCTAACACTACAACACCTAACTCCATCTGGCATCGTTGATTTTGTTGTATCATATAATCCAACGGTCGCTCATCGCTTGCCTCCGCATCACCGTCCGATCTACCAACCATCTTCGCATCTCGCAGCTCAGAGTCACAGAACATCAAAACTAGATACACCCGCCTCACACCCTAGTGACCGAGCACCATCCACCTAACCAAACAACCCCTTCTCCCAACCAGTCGACCTTCTCCTCCACCCACCCCTCTGCAGAACCATCTCCCTGCAACCATGTCCTGCCACCACCTTCTCCACCTCTGTCACCACCTGCTCCGCCACCCACCTCTGTCACCACGTCAAACAATGATAACCCATCATTGTTCCCATCCCCCTAGTCCATCTAATTCACTTATTTCACACATTTTCAACCGAAACCCTAAAGTGTGAAATAGGTAAATTGGGTTGAGCTAGAGTGAAATTGAAGGCATGGAGAGGTAGAGAAGGACAAGTAGAGTAATGGGTTGCGTTCAATTTGATGTTGCTACATCAAATTAGGTAAGAATTCACCAACCCTAGCTCTGTCAGTTTGGGAATTTTTTTTGTAGAACCCTAATGTGTTGTGGGTATATATAAGACTGTGGGTATGTTGTAATAGTTATGCTTGGAGTAGCCAACATCCAGGACTTTCATGTCCTGTTAAATGTTAATGTGTTCTGTTAATATTTTCACTTTCATTTATGTTCATGTTCATGTTCTGTTAATGCTATTTTCTCCTGTTATTTATAGTTAATGCTCTGTTAATGCTCCTGTTATTTATGTTAATGTGATCATGTTCTGTTAATGCTATTTTATGTTAATGTTCATGTGCTGTTAATGCCTGTTACTTGTGTCCTGTTAATGCTATTTTCTCCTGTTGATGTTTGTTAATGTTCCTGTCATGTTTAATTTGCTGTCACATTTGATGGAATGCTAGGCTAGATACATTTGAAGCTTTGATGTGATTGTGCAATGGAAGAAATCAGTGCTCATAGCAAGCTGATTTTCTTGCCATTCTTGTTGTATGCTTAGGTTGCACTGTGATTGAGCATTGGGAGAAACTAGTGCTCATAGCAAGCTAGTTTTCTTCCCATTCTATTTGTTTGCCTGTATTCTTGCCTTAGCCTTGCTCATTTCAGTTTTTCCACATCCCTGCCCTTGGCCTCAGGCCTTGGTTCATCTTGTTTTGTTTTGTTTTTGTTCACTGCTTTATTGCTGTTTAGTTTTTGCCTCACTGCCTTGTCTGTTGCTTCTCTGTTTCCTTCTTCTTTGCCAATGTGTTGCTTTCCTTTCCATTGCTGCAACTCTGTTGCTTCTCTTATTCCACTGCCTTGTGCTGTTGTGCACTGCTTGTGCAGCTGCTACATTGCCTTGCAGCTGCCCTGCTACTGCTACCTGGTGCTGCCATATTTTCTTCCCTTGCAGCTGCTGCTGCTGCCTTTCTGCAGTTCCTGCTGCCAAGGCTGCTGCCAAGCTGCTGCTGCTGTTGTTGCTGCCAAGGCTGCTGCCAAGCTGCTGCTGCTGTTGTTGCTGCCAAGGCTGCTGCCAAGCTGCTGCTGCTGTTGTTGCTGCCAAGGCTGCTGCCAAGCTGCTGCTGCTGTTGTTGCTGCCAAGCCTGCTGCCAGGCTGCTGCTGCCCTGCCACTTCTTCTCCTGCTGCCTTCCAAAGCCAAGTGAGCCCAAAGCTCACTTCAAAAGCTGAGCCCAATTCACTTCAGTGAAACCCAAGGCCCAGTGCAATTCCAAAGATACAAAAGCCCAAGGTTTAGTTCACTGAGGCCCATTTCATTAAGGCTCAAAGCCCAGTTTAGGTTAAGGTTAAAAGCCCAATCCAATCAACTGTGGGCTTAATCAAAAGCTTAAGTTTAAGGCCAAAGCCCATTTACATTTCAAAGACCAACTGAGCCCAAGCTCAGTTCCTTTTATTGTGAACAAACCCATTAGTACTCAAAGCCCAATTTAAGCCAAAAGGCTTCATAGCCCAATAGCAATTTAGGAACCCAATTAGCTAGAAAACATTACAAACACACCCGATCTCTGTGGATCGACCCGTACTTGCACGAGCTACAACCGACGACCGTGCACTTGCGGTATTACTGTAGGCCCCCGTTTTCATTGCGCTTAATTTATACACCCTTTCAAGGCCTATCAAAATTGTTTTGACGAAAAATGGTGTAACAATTATATAACGTCCTCTAAGAATGTTGCAATGGTTGGAATGAGAGTTTAGATTATATAACCAATGATGGACATAAGTATTGTTGTGGAAACACATATGTGCATAAGTCCTATCCCTTGAACCAAAGTTTGCGAACTTTGTTGATCAAGAGAAACTGGAAGAATGGCTTGTTGCCAAGTCCGCGAACTACCGAACTTCTCATCACGAGAAATTCTGCTGGAGTTGACAAACTTGTTGCGTGTGTACCAGTCCGTGAAGCGGCGGAAAGTCTTTGCAGGGATTTTCTGCTGGAGCTTGTAAACTCTTTCCGGTTGCTTAATTCCGCGAACCTAGTGTGCGAACTTAAGAAGGTTATATATCTGAAGACGATTTCTGAACTTAAACTTATAAAGACTAAGGAATGCAATTTGCAAACCGTGGATATAAAGTTCATGAACCGATTCGAGTGAATCAAATCATCTTTGCTTCAATTATGTCTTGTGTAGTACATAAGATTTCCTTGCAATTGAACAACTCTCTAACTAGTTCATTTGAGTTATTTGAACTAGTTATGGTGAAGAAGAATATGGTTGGTATGAAATGCTCATATGTATAACCTTTTGGTTAACTATTATTGAACCAACAATGTACATGTTTGGGTACGGTTAACAAACCTAGAAGCATGCATTTGATTTGTGTATAACAAGCTAAGTTTTCGATCTAACGGTTGAAAAATATTAGGTTGAATCTAAATCAGGTTTTCATCTAACGGTGAATATTGTTTGCTTTATGACCAAGGCGAAACCCTGATTTGAAAGACTATGTAAGGGGGCATCTAGCAACTCTGCAAAACTAATCCCCACACCTCACGTGTGATACTAGTTTGCGTGCTAGAGTCGTTTATCCTTTAACCTTTGGTTTTCTTCTTTTAAAACCAGGTTAATGACTTAAAAACTTCATTGCGATTGTGAATCCAGACCGATACTACTTTTATCGTAGTTGTGTGATCTGATCTTGGATCTTCTATCGTACGAGTACAATCATATTGATTCGCTTGAGATTAATATCTCCGATAGGCAAGATATAAAAAGTAGACACAAACATCTTCGTCTCATTGTTTGTGGTTCCGCAACATCTTGTTTCGCTACCTTACGATTAAGATTGTTGTGAGGTGATTAATTTATATAGGCTGTTCTTCGGGAATATAAGACCGGATTATCAATTGGTTCCTGTTCACCTTGATTTTTATCAAAAGACGGAACAAAAACTTTAGGTTTTTTTTGTGGGAGACAGATTGATCCTTTGATAGAATTGTCTGTGTGAGACCGATTTGTTTATTGTCAAAGCCTGCGATTTTGGGTCGTAGCAACTCTTAGTTGTGGGTGAGATCAGCTAAGGGAATCAAGTGCGCAGTATCCTGGTGGGATCAGAGGCGTAGGGAGTACAACTGTACCTTGGATCAGTGGGAGATCGATTGTGGTTCAACTACAGTCCAGTCCGAAGTTAGCTTGGAGTAGGCTAGTGTTCTTAGCGGCTTAATACAGTGTGTGTTCAATTTGGACTATGTCCCGGGGTTTTCTGCATTTGTGTTTTCCTCGTTAACAAAATTTCTGGTGTATGTGTTATTTCAGTTTCTGCATTATATTGTTTTATCTTTATAATTGAAATAATACAGGTTGTGCGTTAGATCATCAATTAGAGTAATCCAAGCTTTGGTTGTTGATTTTCATAGATTGATCCTTGGATATTGGTCTTTGGTACCATCCAAGTTATTCCTTGTATTTGATTAGTACTCGCAGTTTCTGTTTGAGGAAATCAAACGAAGAGAGAGAGATGTAAACTCGTTGATGTACTTTTAATTGACTGAGTCTTGTTGATTCTCTTAAAAGTATATTTGAGTTAGTCCATACAGATTGCTAAGCGAAATATTGGGTGGTGTTGTTAGACCCCTGCTTTTTTAGTATGAATGATAAAATGTGGTGTAAAGAGATGATAAAGATTTAAAGATCTCTTCTTAAGGATTTTCTTATATAGAGCTCTCAAAGTTAAGCTTTAGAATCCTTCTGAAACCGTTTCTCTTTGAGATAAAAGTCAAATTTTCCCCATAACAGTGTCAGGTTCGGCTAATACCTTGCCAACCTTTCCCGGCCGAACCTGACAAATGAAATTTACCCCAGGTGGTTGTCAGGTTCGGCTGACTCGATTAGATTACTTTTAAGCCGAACTTATCTCTGTAAACACTTAGAAAATCTTGATTTGTAGGCTCCAGGTTCGTCTAACTCGTGATGATGAGTTATCAGCCGAACTTATCTCTGTACTCTCAAGTTTTTATATTTTATTTTTGCCATAACTTCTTCTTCCAATGTCGGAATGGCCTCATTCTTTTTCATTTTTTTCATATTTTCATTATAATGAAGATGACGATAATATCTCATTGATTTGAATGAGTTTAATTTGGTCTCCACTAGTAGACTTCACTATCGTTTGGGGTTAGGTTTGGCTCATTCGCAATACAATTTGAAAGGCGGTCTTTGAAATTCGGCTCATTAGCACATCCTCTTTAATCCGAACCATGGAATTTATTTGGTGCGAAAATAATTCTATGACAGTTCTTCTTATAAAGAAGTCAATCGTACAAACCGAAATGTTTTTATTTATCAAGGTTCGGCATACAAATTATCTGTCGAACCTAACTCTGTTGCGCCGAATTTCATACAAAAATAAAAACATTTGGAGAATTCAAGCTACAAAACAGACATTAAACAACGTCTACAACCATACTTATGTATTATTAGCATTGGGTTCCTCATCCATGTATTCATCTTCGGGATTTGGCTCCAAAAAGTCATCATCTTGAGCTTGAGAAAAAAGTTGAGTTTGATATTGAGTTTGGGTAAAATCATTTTCATAATCCAACAAATAAGCCATCTCTGGATCTCCATCGTAATTGATATATATTTTCTTAGGTTGACGTAACGAAGATTCACCTTCCTCACTCTAATTTGGATCATACATCTATAAACAATCACAAAAATCTCAACGAAAAAAAAAGGTTTTTTTTCTACTTCCTCCTCCTCTTCTTCTTCTTCTTTTTTCTACTCACTCAATCTATTTAAAAAGAAAATTATTATCCTAAATTAAACTCTAATCCTAACTACAATCATTAACAACTAATCAATTAAATTAACACTAATTAAACATTAATCATTCAGGGGTATTTTAGCATTTATGAAAATAGGTTGGATAAGGGATACCCTAGAAAAACTATTTCCAACCATGTTTTTGTCTTATTTTAGCATTCGATAATGGTATTTTATTGAAATATGCCCCGTAAACTTTTTCCTATATGTTAAAGGTGTAAGGGATGATTAGTTACAAGAATGAACTAGCAAACGCTCCTCAACTGTCAATCTTATTAAGTACCAAATATTTCGCAAAGAGTGGAAAAATCTTATCATGATTTAACGTACTCTTTTGTTTTGGTTCTCTCTGATGTCTCAACAGCTCTCATCAACATATAAATACACTATTGACAAGCCTCGAACTAACCTAATAAGCCAATAATGAAGCAGTAATATAACATGACATGAAATGAAGAGAAGTAGTCCTTTTTATAACGCTATCAAGTAACAACCAAGTGTAATTAACATGAGTAAAGCTTCCATGTTAGCAAATGCATGAATGCTGAAAGCTGAGAGAAAAAAAATGATGGCCAAACAAAATGTTTACTATTGAGAAATTACTGACCACATATCATATTTATCAAGCCCAACATTCTGATTTTGAGTAAACGAAAATGAATCTTAATCCTCGAGGCTTTTTACAAGGAATTCAACATGGAATTTAATCACTTCCTCTTATGCAAGCGAAGTGAATTAGTATGAGAGTTGTGCATGGTGGTTTCCATTTTAATGCACCGCAGCCTATGCTTTGCTATCTGTTAGAGCACTGCTCGGTCAAACTCGCAAGCGTTGTTATCTCAAGCTTATTTTCAAGTTTAGTTGCCAAAACTATAAGTCTTGATTTCTAGTCTACTTATAGCAAAGTCTCGGACTAGGATAAAAAGTGTAGTTGAGCTCTAGACTCCATGGCGGTCATCATATAAATACGAAGAACTACTCAAGGAACTGGTAGAACTTCATCGACTAAAAGGTATGTGGAGACTTGAACTTATCTATCACTCAAAAGTCTATCTACTCTATTTCTTATCTTGAAACAAGAGTCGTATTGCCACATAGACTTTGATTATACGCATTTGCTATTTCGAGTCGAGTTTATCTTGCTTATCTATTTCTCTAAATATGTGTTGGTAAGCTTTCGCTTTGGCCAAGTTCATCTTTACTAGTGACGAAAGTCATATTAGTTTCAATTACTTGAAAATCGCTTTGGCGGAAAATATCTTATGAACGACAATTATATAACGTCCTCTAAGAATGTTTCAATGATTGGAATGAGAGTTTAGAATATATAACCTTGAAGGGATATAAACATTGTGTGATAACGCATAAGTCAGTATAATCGGTGATTTCAGTACCTATGTGAAAGACTCTAATCACATACCTGACCAATAAAACTAAAGCAAGCATGTGTAAGTCCTTATTTCTTGAACCAAAGTATGCGTAGTTTCCTGCTCGGGAAAACTGGAACTGATGTCCGCGTACCAGTACGCGCACTGTCGGAAGTTCACGTCCCGTGAATTTTTGCTGGAGTTTGTGAACTGAAAAAAAACTTATTCCGGTCCGGATACTTAAAATCGCTTACCTGTATGCGTACTTAAGTGGGTTATTTTCTAAATAAAACGATTATTCATGAACTTAAACTTATATAAACTAAGGAATGCATATTTGCAAACCTTGGATATAAAGTTCATGAATTGATTCGAGTGAATCAAATCGTTTTTGCTTCAATTGTGTCTTATACACTTCTATGAGATCTAAGCAATTCAACAACTCTCTAACTAGTTCTCTTGAGTCATTTGAACTAGTTATGGTGAAGATGAATATGGTTGATATGAAAGTGCTCATATGGCTAACCATTTGGTTAACTACCTTTGAACCAACTAAGTGTACATGTTTAGGTATGATTACACAAACCTAAATAAACGTGCATTTCATTTGTGTGTAAAAAGCTAAGTTCGACCTAACGGTTGAAAGATATTAGCTTGAATCTAATCAGGTTTTCATCTAACGGTGAATATTGAATGTTTTGTTACCAAGGTAACTTAGATTGCAAACCCTGATTTGAAAGACTATATAAAGGAGAACTCTAGCAACTGGGAAACCTAATCCACACACCTTATGTGTGATACTAGTTGTATTAGCTAGAGGCGATTCTCCTTTACCTTAGGTTTCTATCAAGACCCTATAGGTTAAGGACTTAAAGACTTCATTCGGATTGTGAATCCAGACCCAACTATATTCTATGTAGTTGCGTAATATGATCTTGTTGTTTCTATCGTATTAAGTACAATGGTAAGGCTGGCTTGAGATTGATGTCTCCAATAGGCAAGATATAAAAGAAGTCACAAACATCTTCGTCTCATCGTTTGTGATTACGCAATATCTTCTTTCGCTAGTCGATTAAGATTATTGTGAGGTGATTGATAATTCTAGGATGTTCTTCGGGAATATAAGTCCGGGTTATCAATTGGTTCCTGTTCACCTTGATTTATCAAAATTCGAAACAAAACTTGTAGGTATTTTTGTGGGGGACATATTTATCTATTACTGTAGACTTTTCCTTGTGATATAGATTTGTTTATTAAAGTCTTCGACTTCGGGTCGTAAAAACTCTTAGTTGTGGTGAGATCAGCTAAGAGAATCAAGTGTGTAGTATCCTTCTGGGATCAGAGACGTAAGGAGCGCAACTATACCTTAGATCAGTGTAAGATTCATTGGGGTTCAACTACGGTTTAGAGTGAAGTTAGTTTGTAGTAGGCTAGTGTTTGTAGCGGATTAATACAATGTGTGTTCAATCTAGACTAGCTCCCGGGGTTTTTCTGCTTTTGCGGTTTCCTCGTTAACAAAACTTCTGTTGTCTGTGTTATTTCTTTTCCGCATTATATTTTGTTATATAATTGAAATATCACAGGTTGTGCGTTGAATCGATCAATTGGGAAATCCAATCTTTGGTTTTTGATTGAAATTGATTGATCCTTGAACATTGATCTTTGGTACCGTTCAAGTGATTTCTCTTGTATTCAAATAGACTCGCAGATTTTTATTTTTTTAAGTAAGTATTGAATCGAGAAAGTGAGATATAACTCTTTGATATACGTTTAGTAAGATTGAGTCTGACTGTCTAGTTGATTCTCTTAAAAGTATATTTGAGTTTTTCACTACAGATTGCTAAGCGAAATATTGGGTGTGGTTGTTAGACCCCCGCTTTTTCAATTTGTATCAGAGCAGGAAAACACATTTAAAGACCTTATCAGTATGTGTTTGTAGCGATCAGACTATATGGACAATAAAGTCTCTAGAAATTCTCTACCAGGATTAAAAACCAATCATAGAGAAAGTTCTGAAAAACAGATTATTCTCTTGAAAAAGTTGGATGAAAAAATCCGGATCAACCCTAATCTTGTTACAGAAAGTGCAATGCTTAAGGATTTGAAATCTGTCAAAATTTCTTTGGAGGACTTGAATAACTCAAGTTGTTCTCTATGAAGAGAAGTCGTAAGTCATATGATAAACAATGTCCAGAATTTGTGAAACCTGATATGACTTAGAACCATTCAGACAAGCTTAAAGATGTTGGCCCATGTATGTTCTGTGATTCCTTCAATCACTTTCAACATACATGTATGTCCTTCCGGAAAATTTTAAAAGTTTCAAATAATCTTCATAAGAAAGCTGAACAACTGTCTACTTCTCTAAAAGGATGTAAAAAACTAACAATAAATCCTAAACAGGAAAGTAGTGTTAGCATAGGAGCTTTTTCTTTAAAATCAACATCACCCTTTCAATGGTTTCTTGACAGCGGATGTATCCAACATATGACTGGTGATCTCTCATGGTTTGTTACTACAAGCGATTATGAAGGAGGTCCTGTAACATTTGGAGATGAGAGTTGTTGTTACATAATCAATAAGGGGACCATCAAACTACCCGGTGTACCTGAAATTCATGACGCAGTATACGTAAAAGGTATAACTGCAAATCTTCTTTATATTAGTCAAATCTGTGACAAAGGCCATAGAGTTGTCTTCAATGCAAAAGGATGTGACATTTGGACAAAACTGGGAAAGTATTTTTTCAGGGAAGTCATGGTAAAAATAACTGTTATCTTCTGGATTCTTAGTTTAGTAATTGTTACAACCTGACTAAGGTGGAATACACACAACTTTGGTATGAGCGTTTTGGTCACATCAATTATCGTCTTCTAACTAAGATCATTAATAAAGAACGTGTTAGAAGTATTCCAAAAATCAATGCAAAGATTGATGGTGTATGTGGTTCCTGTCAAAAGGGTAAACGAATGAAAGTTCACCATAAATCATCTCGAGATATTCTCACTAAATCTCCACTTGATTTATTTCATATGGATC
Source organism: Papaver somniferum (assembly GCF_003573695.1). NCBI lineage: Eukaryota > Viridiplantae > Streptophyta > Magnoliopsida > Ranunculales > Papaveraceae > Papaver > Papaver somniferum. The sequence continues at coordinate 140,559,563 of NC_039362.1, forward strand.
TCTTCGAACCCATTAAACAACCCACTGTTGCGGGAAAGAAGTACGCTTTAGTTATGGTAGATGATTAAACCATATTCACTTGGGTAGCTTTTCTTTCTCATAAGAATGAAACCCTTGATGAATTCAAGATTATGTCAATATGATCCAGAACGAACAAGGTCGCAAACTCAAGGAAATTAGAAGCGGCCGTGGAATTGAATTCAAGGAAACCAAAGTGTTTGAATTTTGTGACAAACTGGGGATTATTCAACAATACTCACCACCTATTATTCCTCAAGCTAATGGGGTTGCTAAAAGAAAGAATAAGAATATTCAGGAAATGTCCAGGGTAATGCTCCATAATAAAAATTTACCTTTAAGGTTTTGGGGAGAAGTTGTCTTCACATCATGTTATTTGATCACCCGTGTCTATCTGCAGTCGAAAACCCTCAATACTCCTTACGAGTTGTGGTGCGGTAGAAAACCCAACTTACACTATCTCAGAGTGTTTGGAAGTAAGTGATACATTCTAAAAGATCGAGAACAGAGAGGGAAATTTGATACTAAAAGTGATGAAGGTATCTTTCTTGGTTATGCCTCTGATAGTCGTGGGTTCCGAGTATTTAATCTCAGAACCCATGTTATGATGGAGTCTGCTAATGTTATCATTGATGATATTAGTAATTTTCATCATGATAATCCTCCTGCTGAATTGCCTCCAACTGAGACAATTGATAAAGTCAAAGAAATTCCAGAATCAATTGAAGTTATCCCAATTGTTACTGATCCTGATATTTCTAGTGACGAGGAGAAGAGCATTGACCAAGCTGCTCATTTTGAACAAGAACGTGTCATTCCTCGACACCTCTGGGTTCAAAGGAATCATGATCCCTACAGTATTATTGGAGGAAAAGATTCTACTGCTAAGACAAGAGGACAACTTCAAAATATTTGAAATTTTGGTTGTTATCTTTCACAAGTAGAACTAAGGAATATTGATGAAGCTCTTAGCGATCCCTTTTGGGTGAATGCAATGCATGAAGAGTTAAATCAATTTCAAAGACAAGACGTATGGCAACTTGTACCTTTTCCCTCCAATATCAATGTTGTTGGTACCAAATGGATATTTAAGAAATAAGTATGATGAATTTGCTCATGTAGAACGCCTTGAGTCTATTCGGTTGCTATTAGCTCATGCTTGTTTTCTTAAGGTTAAGCTGTTTCAAATGGACATAAAATCCGCGTTCCTAAACGGAAATTTAAAGAAAGAGGTCTATGTCGCTCAACCTAAGGGTTTTGAAAACCCTGATTTCCCAGACCATGTCCTCAAGCTTAATAAGGCTTTATATGGGTTAAAACAAGCGCCTCGTGCTTGGTTCGAAAAATTAACCACATCTCTTCTTAGGAAAGGGTTTTCGAGAGGCGAAGCTGATCTTGTTTACCAAATGGAGTGGGAAAGATGTTGTTATTGCTCAAGTCTATGTTGATGATATCATCTGTGGCTCAACTTCTGAAAAACTTGCAAAAGATTTTCAAGTCTCTCTTTGCAAGGAATTTGAAATGAGCAATGTTGGTGAATTAAAGTTCTTTTTAGGATTACAAATTCAGCAACATAAGGATGGAATTTACTTATCTCAAGAAAAATATGCTAAGGATCTTGTTTCAGGGTTCGGCTTGGATAAGTCAACTCCAAAACTGACACTTATGCCCACCACTGGTAAACTACACAGAGATGAGAAAAGAGTAAGCATGGATCAAAAAAAAGTATCGATCTATTATTGGTAGCCTTTTATATCTTACAGCTACGAGACCTGATATTTCTTTTAGTGTTGGTTGTTGTGCTAGATTTCAGGATAATCCAAAGGAATCTCATCTTGCAGCTGCAAAAAGGATCATACGATATATGAATCACACGGTTGGGTATGGTCTATCTTATACTTTTGATACCAACACTGACCTTTCTGCGTATTCAGATGCTGATTGGGCAGGATGTGTAGAAGATATAAAAAGTACATCAGGGGGTTTCTACTACGTAGGACTAAATCTTGTGGCTTGGCATAACAAGAAATAAAATTCACAATCCATGTTCACATGTGAAGCAGAATATATTGTTGCTGTCTCATGTTGTACTCAACTTTTATGGATGAAACAAATGTTGGTTGATTATGGAATTGATATTGGAGTAATGAAGATATTCTGTGATAACTCTAGCGCGATTCGAATCACTGAGAATCCCGTTGAGCACTCAAGAAAAAAGCACATTGATATAAGGTACCATTTTATTCGATATCTCTATGAAAAATGTATCATAAATATGGAATTTGTGCCTTCCGAACAACAGTTGGCTGATATTCTCACCAAACCACTAGACGCTGCTACATTTCAACACTTACGACAGTCTATTAGTTCATTAGTTTCCTAAAACTCTTGCCCCTGTGCTTATCTCGATCTCTTGGGCAATTGAGTTTGGAACTCCAGTAAGTGTTTACTTCAATTCTGCATTTGTTTCAATAAGTTGATTCTTTTTGTTAGTTTTTTTTTTGTGTTTTATCCAAAGAAATCCTTCTTTTCTTGTGAAAGTAAGGACGCTCTTGTTGTTCTTTCGGGAATGACATTTTATGGGGGAGAGTTCTTAATTTAACTTGTGTTTGATTGCCAAATCTTTGTGGGGAGTGCGGTTGTGAAATATTATAGGGGTTATCTTGTATCTTTATAAACTCCTTTATGAATGTATTTAGCTTCGGTTATATGATGGCATCTAAAAAGTTGATATGTGCTTACTTTTGGTCATGAAATGTCTCTATGGAAATTTCGTACTTTTGCCAATTTTATTGACAAAAAGGGGGAGAATTAATGTGTAGTTCACACTACAAATACCTATGGTTTTCGGGTCATTATGTGAGGGGGAGTGGTTTCCATGTGAGATGGAGTATTGACTAAGGTGGAGCGATACATATCACCATAGTATTGTTGTCGAAGTTGTGATACAATTGACTTTGATGCTGTGTAATAATAATATGACACTGTGTAACAACGATTGAGAACTCTTGTTTTCTCATTGTTATAGCTACGGATTTTCAACAACGATGATGCTAAACTTACAACCTTTGAAATCATTAGAGTACTTGGAAATGACTAAGATTTCGAGTAATGTTGAAGAACCAAGGATATCATGCATGTGGAAGAGAAGCTATAAAAGTTTATTTATTTATTTTGTATTCCATATGAAATGATAGTTTTGTCACTAAAATTGACAAAGGGGGAGATTTTTAGAGCACTACTTGGTCGAACTCGCTAGCGTTGCTATCTCAAGCTTGTTGTCAAGTTTAGTTGCCAAAACTATAAGTCTTGATTTCTAGTCTACTTATATCTAAGTCTCGGACTAGGAAAGAAAGTGTAGTTGATCTCTAGACTACATGGTGATCATCATGTAAAGACGAAGAACTACTCAAGGAACTGGTGGAACTTCATCGACTAAAAGATATGTGGAGACTTGAACTTATCTATCACTCAAAAGTCTATCTACTCTATCTCTTATCTTGAGACAAAATTCGCATTGCTATATAGACTTTGATTACACACATTTGTTATTTCGAGTCGAGTTTATCTCGCTTATCTATTTCTCGAAATATGTGTTGGTAAGCTTTCGCTTTGGCCAAGTTCATCTTTACTAGTGACGAAATTCATATTAGTTTCAATTACTTGAAAATCGCTTTGATGAAAAATAGCTTGTGAACAACAACTATATAACGTCTTCTAAGAATGTTTCAATGATTGAAATGAGAGTTTAAAATATATAACCTTGAACGGATATAAACATTGTGTGATAACTCATACGTGTGTAAGTCCTTATTTCTTGAACCAAAGTATTCATACTTTGCTGCTTAGGAAAACCGGAACTGAAGTTCGCGTACCAGTGCGCGCATTGTCGAAAGTTCACGTCCGTGAATTTCTGCTGGAGTGTGTGAACTGAAAACAAACTTATTCCGGGTACTTAAGTCCGCTTACCAGTATGCGTATTTAAGTGGGTTATTTTCTAAAATACGATTATTCATGAACTTAAACTTATATAAACTAAGGAATGCATATTTGCAAATCGTGGCTATAAAGTTAATGAATTGATTCGATTGAATCAAATCATTTTTGCTTCATTTGTGTCTTATATACTTCTATGAGATCTAAGCAATTGAACAACTCTCTAACTAGTTCTCTTGAGTTATTTGAACTAGTTATGGTGAAGATGAATATGGTTGATATGAAAGTGCTCATGTGGCTAACCAGTTGGTTAACTACTGTTGAACCAACTAAGTGTACATTTTTAGGTATGGTTACACAAACCTAAATAAATGTGCATTTCATTTGTGTGTAACAAGATAAGTTTGCTCTAACGATTGAAAGATATTATCTTGAATCTAATTAGGTTTTCATCTAACGGTGAATATTGAATGCTTTTTTACCAAGGTGACTTAAATTGCAAACCCTGATTTGAAAGACTATATAAAGGAGAACTCTGGAAAATGGGAAACCTAATACCCACACCTTCTGTGCATGTGATACTAGTTATATTAGCTAGAGTCGATTCTCCTTTAACCTTAGGTTTCTATCGAGACCCTGTAGGTTAACGACTTGAAGACTTCATTCAGATTGTGAAGCCAGACCCAAATATTTTCTCTGTAGTTGCGTGATCTGATCTTGTTGTTTCCATCATCTTCAGTACAATGGTAAGGTTGGATTGAGATTGATTTTTCCAAGGCAAGATATAAAAGAAGTCACAAACATCTTCGTCTCATCGTTTGTAATTCCGCAATATATTCTTTCGCTAGTCGATTAAGATTATTGTGAGGTGATTGATAATTCTAGGATGTTCTTCGGGAATATAAGTCCGGGTTATCAATTGGTTCCCGTTCACCTTGATTTATCAAAAGACGGAAAAAAACTTGTAGGTATTTCTGTGGCAGACAGATTTATCTATTACTGTAGACTTTTCTATGTGATACAGATTTGTTTATTAAAGTCTTCGACTTGGGGTCGTAGCAACTCTTAGTTGTGGGTGAGATCAGCTAAGGGAATCAAGTGCATACTATCCTGCTGGATCAGAGACGTATTGAGTGCAACTGTACCTTGGATCAGTGTGAGATTCATGGGGTTCAACTAAAGTCCAGAAGGAAGTTAGTTTGTAGTAGGCTAGTGTCTCTAGCGGCTTAATATAGTGTGTGTTCAATATGTACTAGGTCCCGTGGTTTTTCTGCATTTGCGGTTTCCCCGTTAACAAAACTTCTAGTGCATGTGTTATTTATTTTCCACATTATATTTTTTTATATAACTGAAATATCACAGGTTGTGCGTTGAATCAATCAATTGGGAAATCCAACATTTGGTTGTTGATTGAAATTGGTTGATCCTTCAACATTGGTCTTTGGTACCGTTCAAGTCATTTCTCTTGTATTCAATTAGACTCGCAGATTTCGATTTGCTTGAGTAAGTATTGAATCGAGAAAGTGAAATATAACTCTTTGATATACTTTTATTAAGGTTGAGTCTGACTGTCTAGTTGATTCTCTTAAAAGTATATTGGAGTTTGTCCATACAGATTGCTAAGCGAAATATTGGGTGTGGTTGTTAGACCCCCGCTTTTTCACTATCTGTTACTTGTTGGGCAGTGGAATATCTGATTATAGGAAGTCCTTTTTGTAATGGAAAGTGCCATTTGAGTTTGCAAAAGGTGGAAGCTCAACAATTGGTTGGAGATTTTAAGTTTGTTAATAGTCCTAGATGTGTTTGAAGTGATGTTCTGGATACTTATAGAACCAGCACTTGTATCCATTGAATTCTGGTCGGGACGTTTCCCTTTCTGTTTCAAACCTCTCGCACCAACAAAATTTTATTGTAATCCGACAATAAGTTTAATGCATTTAACAAGCAGTGAGACAATAAAGAAACAATATGATTGAGGAATTAACAAATATTTACTATATGGAATTAACATTACACAACCTGAGTCATACAAAATATCGATACATTTTACGCCTTTTTATTGCGTCGACTCACTTGATGAAACCATCCAATTCCTTTCAAAGCCTTGGAAAATTTAACAAGATTTGGTTTCCTCATTCCCAAATTTATCTTTCCTGTTGAGAACTTCAAAGCTTGTAAATAGCATATCGGCCCTCCATCCATTTCTTCATATTAATCATCCTCATCTTCAACCTAGTAGTAATCTTTTTGGTGTTGAATCTCAATTTTCTTCATGGTTGCAGTTTTCTCCTTTTTTTTTGTCTTCATTTTTCTAGGTGTAGTTAACATGAATAAAGGCTTCCATGTTAGCAAATGCATGAATGCTGAGAGCACAAAATTGATGACCACTGAGATATGACTGACAACATATCGTGTTTTGTGGAAAGAAAACATAAACCCTCGTGTCAAAAAATACGGGTTAATTCATTTCTCTTGGAACTAAAACCTAATGACTCTCTATCTTTATTCACGAGTATATATATTCAGTTAGCACTCAATCTAACATTTCAAGAAAGTATGAAGGTTTTGGTTTATGAAGCCCAACATTCTAATTTTTGAGTAAACTGAAATAATCGTTTAGGATTTTCACAAGGACTTCAACATGCAATTGATTTGATTCTTTCTTCATGAATGCTAGAAGGTGAGAGTTAAAAATGGTGACCAGGTGCGCTGTTGAGAATTAAACGGAATTTGGCAAAAGAGAGTGAGAGAAAGACTAATGAGTTATTATATGAGCACTTTTCTGGTATCATGTGCTTGGTTCGTGCGTGGTTCAGGTTCAACTAATTCCCAAGTATTATTATCTTGTAAAGCTTTATGTTCTTCTTTCATTGAGACTTGCCACTGAGGATCTTTTCGTTGTAATCTTAAAAGTTTTTGGCTCGGGTGGAATAGATAATAAAGATAAAGAAAAGGAAACATGTATCGATGCTTATCAGAATAATGCATAACATGATCTTGATAAAATCTTGGCTTTGAAATGCCTCTCACGGATATGGTTACAATTGAACGTGAAGGAATATAAGAAGTGGAATCAAGAGGTAGAGTAGTAAGGAGAGATGGGGGAAGCATGATCAAGATTAGATATTAAGGATTCATTTGAATAACAAAAATTTTGTTCAGAAAAGATAATATTTTTACATATATGAAGTTTTCTTAGCATAGGATCATAACATTTGTATCCTTTGTGCAAAGAGTTGTATCCTATAAAAACACATCTGACAGACTTCGGAGAAAGTTTATCTGTCCTAAAATGATTCAAAAAAGGATAACAAACAATACCAAAAACCTTTAGAAACCGTAGTCTGGAAAAATTCATAAAAAACTTCAAATGAACATTTATTTTGAAGAACTGGAGTTGGAGTTCTATTGATAAGATATGATCCAGTTAAGAAGGCATTAAACCAAAAATATTTTGGACAATATGCATGCATTAAAATTTAAGTGTTTCCCATTTAAGTAATGTGTCTATGCTTTCTTTCAGCTAGACCATTCTATTCAGGAGTTTTAGGACAAGAATTCATAATAGCAATACCATTGCTTGTAAGATAATTCCCTAACGGACCTTTAACAAACTCACTTGCACCATCAGTTTGAAAAGACTGTATTTTTGTTGAAAACAAGTTTTCAGTCAAATGCTTAAAATGAATGAAACATTTTAATACATCTGACTTTAGTATTTAACACTCTTTTGTTTTGGTTTTCTCCAATGTCTCAAAAGGTCTCATCAATGTAAATAAATTTTTATATGTGTTTTTTTGTTTTCTTTTTTATTTCCTCTCTTTTCGAAAAAAAAATGAAATCAATACCATTAAGAATTTAAGATGACATGACACGAAAGAAAAGCAGATTTTTTAAATTATAGAAACCAAGCGTTATAGTTACATATTAACGTGAATATAACATCCATGCATGTTAGCAATACATGAATGTTGAGAGGAAATTGATGGCCAACTAAATTGTTAATCGAAAATTGACTGAAAACATATCATGTTTATCGAGCCCAACATTTTGATTTTGATTGAACTGAAATACATCTTAATCTTTTAGGTTTTTTCACAAGGTGTTCAACATGGAACTGATTTAATCCCTTCCTCTTATGCAGGAGAAGAGAATTAGTTGTGCATTGGGTAATTTCCTATTTTATGCACTGTAGCCAATGTTTTGTTGTTTGTTACTTGGTGGGCAGTGGATATGGTGCTATAGGAAATTCTTTTTGTCAGTAAAGCAAAGTGCTAGTTCATTTTGGTTAGAGATTTTAGGTTAGTTAATAGGCCTAAAAGTGTTTGAAGTGATGTACTAGAGATATAAAACCAGCACTTGTAGTGTGACTGAAGTCTGGTCGGGAGTTTCCCTCTCTATTGCGAATCTCTTGCACTGGTAGTCAATGTAAAAAGAGCAGAGACTCGTTAACTTCTCTATAATATTATTCATGTAACTTCTCGCTAACTTCTGTATAATCTTACTTTCACATCCCATTGACTAGTAAATTACATGTTGTTTGTCTGGGATAATATTATTATTTTATTGGTAAGTCATCATAAAGTTGTTGTCATCAATCTAATGTTTGAAGGTCTTTGGTTTCCCGTTGATGCTTCATAGTCTATAGCCGATAACTGAAAAAGCTTATTATTTACTTTGTCGTCTTATTTATGCATCTTACTAGACTCTCCTCATATCTTGATGTTGTATGTGTTGCTTAATTAGTCAAAGTATGAATTCGCAAGCGCAACAATGTGCCCCCAGTGTCAACGCATAATTTTCCATTGAGAGTGAAAAACCTTATCATAATTTAACACTCTTTTGTTTTGTTTTTTCAAATATCTCAAAAGCTTTCATCAAGTGAGAAGCATGTAAATACATTTTTTCTTCAATTAAAAAAATGTAAATACATTTTTATATGTTTTTTTATTTTCTTCTTTGTTTCTTTTCGTATTAGTTTTATAATGCAATCAAGTGACGACCTAGTGTAGTTAACATGAAGAAAACTTCCATGTAAGCAACAATGCAAAAATTGGATGACTAACTAAATTGTTCACCATTGAGATATGACCGACAACATACCATGTTATGCGGCAAATAATCAAAATTCATAGTATCAAAAATCATGTGTCTACTCTTGCTTTTGTAATTTTTTTCGTTTTGTCAGGTGATCGACTCCCATATCGGTTACCATTTTTTGTTTAGGTTGTATTTATTGGGTTAAGGTACCCCTTTAAGTACCTTATTTTTAATGAATTCTCCTTTTGACCGATCAAAAAAAATAAGTCGATTCATTTTACACTTGGTGATTTTCTTTCTCTTTGCTTTATATATTCATTTAACACTTGGTGATTTTCTTTCTCTCTTTGCTTTATATATTCAGTTAGCACTGATTCTAAAGTTTGAAAAAAGTATAAAGGCTTTGGTTTATGAAACCCAACATTCTGATTTTTGAGTAAACTGAAATAATCCTCGAGGCTTTTTACAGGAACTTCAACATGAAATTGATTTAATCCTTTCTTCGTGAATGCTAAAATGTGAGAGTTAAATATTGGTGATCAAGTCCATCGTTGAGAATTGAACGGAATTCGGCATTTTGGTCAATGGAAGAGAGTGATGGAGAGACTGATGAATCATTATATGAGCACTTTTAAGGTAACAGGTACTTCGTTCAGCCCTCCCGTTTTTTTTTTAGTTTTGTGATCATTTAAACGTGCATGCCACTGGGCAAGTCCTGCACTCGCATAAATTGGACAAGAACATTTTAAAGCCTCAGACATTTTATCAAGTGAAATAAAGAGTAAAGATCGACCACTAAAAGTAACTTATTTTTTTCCCTTCATTTTTTAATTGTTCTTCTGCTTGAGATTTCCTTCAGCTCTTCAGCCAAGCATAAATGGTCATATCGCAGCTTGCAGCATCATTTATATAAACAAGTAGAGTGCACATGCGTTGCACGTCGAACGCTAAGTTTCAAATACGCATTTGTCCCGGTAAGGCGATGTGCTTAGCATGATATCAACACAATTGCAATAGATTACATGGCAAGTACAAATTAAATTTTACAATTTAGATTAGCAGAATTCTAATCAAGAATTGGTAGAGACATCATATTACAACCCACCAACAAAAACAATAAACATCTTAACTTGGGTACTAAACAAATAAGAAACAGGACATGATTTGCTAAGGTTCGAAAAAAAAAAGGCTAAAACTTTTTGGTTGTTTTCTAGAAATATTTTTCTCTTATAAACAATCTGGCACCGAAAAAGCAATAAGGAAACACTTACTGAAGATCTACTACCTGCACAAAATGGTGCTCTTTGGTCTGGAAAGTACGGAGGCACATGCCTGCAATAGAAGTATTACCAGATGGATGGTAATCAGTAACACCACCTATGACATGGAAAAATAAGACAAATAATAAGCATTTCCAATCTGTTATTCTAATGAAAAAGAGACTATGTAAATCAACATAAAAATGGAGAAATATGTATACCAAGATCATTCATAAGGTCTGCAACTAAGAGCTTCTTCTTCTTGTTGTTGTTGCCGCTACTATAAAACCTGGTCACCTTTCCAAGCGCCACAAACATGGCGGAACTGCATAGCCAGGTAACAAACATGCAAAGAGTTCAAATGGCTTATACAGCGTTGCACTTCCATGATATGCTCGCAATCTTTCATCCCTGTCACAAATTGAGCGAGTAAATTGAGTTAGAGACATGGATCCACCCTCTAAACAAAGTCATACACAACATGTTATTCCAAACAATAACGGCTACTGAAAAAAGACACCATAAACATATTAAATGAAACAAAATTGAGAATACAGTAAGCTCTTCGCAAATTTTCCTTCCGGCTCAATAACAAATACATCCTAATCTACCATGCAACTTCTACCCTTTACAACAATAAAAGATTAACGTTTGCTTATTCAGAAATCCATACACCAATACTAACAAAAATTAACTCAACCTAAACCGAATTCCACAATTTCCGTAGCAAAATTTACACAAACGACTTTGGTAATTAATATGTATATATCCACCTCTATTGGTTTGAATTCACCCTGTAAGACAGAACCAAACCAAATCAATCAAAATGACTTTGAACTCAACATGTACAACAAAAGCAAACCAAATCACCATATATCCTGTTCACTACTAAATGGTACAGTAAGAAGTTGGATGAAGCTTTCATGTACCTTTGGAGTATGCTAAATATTGGCAACAAATGACCCAAAAACCTAGATTTGGTTTAGGATTAACAGTTCTCCAGTTGTGTTGAATTATTGAAATTCGAAAAAGAAAGGGTTACACTTAGTAGGCATGCCATCCATAAGAGAAGTAATGAAATCTGAAACTGCAGCATCATCAGGATGTCTTCTATCTGTAAGTAGAAATTGGGGATTTGGGGTTCGCAACTCCTCACCTCTTTCTCTCCATTTCAATTCCTTCTTGTTTCTACTTTACTGTAATCTTCAATTGTTGGATTTTTGGTCGAATAAATTCCCAAACCCAACCCTAGATTTCAGTTCATTCGATCTTGGAGAGAAGAAAGAAGAATTCTGAGTTTGGATTTTCAGTCGACTAAATTCCCAAATCGAACCCTAGGTTTCAGTTCGTTTGATGTTGCATAGAAGAAGAATTTCGAGAGAGAGAGTAAATTCGGTGGTTAAAGAATTTTGAGAGATGTTATGCTGTGTTATAATGGGAGATCTGACGGCTGAATTTCAGCTACTATTTAACGGCTCAGATTGAATGTGCGGACGTTGATTAGCTGTGGTGAACGAAAATTGGTTAATGATTTTCAGTTTCCTTCTTGGCATTAAAAGGGGGGAGATTAAAAATGTCTCGCGTTTTTAGGGGCCACTCAAAAGGATTTAGGGGCCAACAATAAAACAAAAAAGGTCACCCAAAGGGAAAATATAGCCAGTCCTTATCTCGCGTAATTCATAATAGCGAAATTATCCTTATATATTCGGAATATATAAGAACATTATTACCCTCCGAATACAATCGGAAGCCAAAATCGTTCCCATACTTCCGATTGTAGTCGGTGCAGTATTAGAATGATTTGTGTTTCATTTTTTCCATTTCTTTTTAATTTTTGAGTTGTTAGAGTTATGGAGAAGAAGGTGAAGGAAAAAAAGAGAAAACCCATTTTATCACTACAAAAATGGATGGATACGAAGAAGAAGGTGAGAATCATGACGAAGAAAAAAATGTTGAGGGTTCACGACCGTTTAGAGAAGACGATTTGGGGTATATGTTGAATGATCCAAACTTTTGTGGAGAGGAAAACATAGACGACCCTTTCATGGAAGAAAATGGAGAATCGCATGATATTGAAGCTAACGATGCATGTAAAACACAGGTATTGTGTTAAGAAACTCAAATACTCGATTTGCATGCGTTTGTGTGCTTTTGTAAACAAGAAAAACCGATTATTGCATGCATTGAATGCCATGAACTACCCAGATTCGGTAGATAATTTCTAGATTAAACTTACGAATATAACACACTGAGTACCAAATATGTATATTCGGTAGTTACAAGATACTAGTTTACTGCCGAATATGAAAAAAACCCCAAACTGGTTTTCCAAAAATATCTACATTCGGTAGTTATGTAGAGTTATTTACCTCCGAATGGCCCCAAAAACGAATTCCTCAGAAAATTTCAAAACTCAGTATTCTTATCCTTTACAATCGGTAATAGTTTAACATTATTTGACTGCCAAATATAACAGTGGTCTCAAAATAAAATTTCCGAAAACTTGAAAATCGGATGTTTATCGATTAAAGTTATCTCCCGGTTATTTATATTCGGCTGTTTTACTATATATTTTAGCTTCCGATTATATCATTTTTTGCACTCATTAAACTGTGTACATTCATTTGCATAAATCGGGTGTTTTGGGTAACCGATAGGATTCCGAATATAAAGTATTCGGAAGTTTGACTTATTTAATTACCTCTGAATATATCATTTTTTTCGCTCAGTAAACTGTGTACATTCATTTGCATAGATCGGGTGTTTTGGGTAACCGATAGGATTCCGAATATAGAATATTCGGAAGTTTGACTTATTTAATAACCTCCGATTATTGTATAATAATTTGTTGCTTTCATATGCAGGCCGTTGAAGAGTTTGTTGATGACTTCTATTTGAGGCCCGACACTTCCCTATACTATGCAAACGATTTGGTATACTCATTACTACTTTTTTCTTTTTTTCAAAATTTATATGTTAAATGGTTATGCTTATTAGGTTTGTTTTGTTTTATGCACGTTTAGACATTTGGAAGTAAGAAGGAGGCAAAGGAATGGCTTATGAACAAGGCAAAAGATAACATGTGCGTGGTAGTTCAAAATAATCATGTTAGTGACACTCGATTTGAAATGATTTGTGAGCGAGGTGGGACGCGAAAGAGTCACGAGGGAAAGAATAGTAAGTACATACGGAAGACGAATAGGAAATACCGAAGCAATACCAAGAAGATAGGATGCCCATTTAAGATTGTCTTCTATAAGCCCGATGGTATTAAAGGTAAAGAGTATAAAATGTATAAAGTTGATAACGGTTGTCACAACCATGATGATCCGTTGGATTTAATTGGACATGTAATGGTTGCCAAGTTAAAACCACATCAAATGCAGACGGTGAGGTCTATGCGGATCCAAAAAGCGAGTGCGATCTTAAGTAAAATAAAGGCGGACGATCCCGACAACTTGTCTTCTTTGTCTACAATTAAGTCGGCCCTAGCTACGATCAAAAGGACTGATTGGGATGGTAGAACGGTCATGCAACAATCGGAGTGGTTAGCGGAGTTACACGGCTACACCTTGAGAAGGGAAGAAAAGGATGGTATAGTGGTTCGTATTTTCTTGGCACATCCCGAAATGATCCAATTGGCTCAATGCTTTCATCAAATTTTGTTGATAGATGCTACTTATAAGACAAACAAGTATAACATGCCGTTGTTGAACATTGCTTGCCATACTTCGGACAAAAACACGTTTACGATTGCATGGGGTTTAATGGATCATGAGAACAATGTGAGTTTCATTTGGATGTTGGAGACGTTGAGGTCCATTTATAACGGTGATAATTTTCCAAGGGTTATTGTAACGGATAACGATCAAGCCTTAATGCATGCAATAGCGGTAGTGTTTCCGGAAGCCCAAAACTTGCAATGTACGTGGCACATTCAATGCAATCTCAAAACCAATTGCCATCATCATTTCCAAGCTAAAAGACCAAGGAAGGGTACCAAGAGGTCAAAGGAAGAGGATGAGCGCATTAGTAAATTAACCTTGGAAGAACGTAAGGAAGAGGATAGGCTATTTGAAGAAAAGTGGAAGGAGGATGGAATAATTTGGAAAATGTTCATGAAAGCATGGGACAAAATCGTTTGGTCGATGACCGAGGAAATTTACGAATAACTTGAAGAAATTTGAGGATGAATACAGCACGGACTACCCAAAACCGGTTGAGTATTGTAAAACACAATGGTTAACGATTAAGGAGAGGTTTGTGTTTGCATGGACATATGAATATCGTAACTTCAAGAACGAGGCGACAAGCATTGCGGAGGGGTCTCATGGTCGACTAAAGAAAATACTAATTGGTAGTCAAAATGGAGTTGTGTCGATCCAAGAAGCAATCCATGAATTCACCAATCGTGATCTCGTAAAGATTAGGAAATGTATGCAATTTAGTGTACACCAATTCCCGATGGAACATATTAAGGAAAAATTGCTTCTAAGGGGAGTTGTTCATAAAGTTTCAAGATGGGCAATAAATCGCATGATGAAACAATTGAAGTTATATAAAACTTATGATGACGAGAATACGGTTTGTGTTTGCAAGGATATGATAGGTATTGGACTCCCATGTCGTCATAAGTTGGGTAGGTATGTTGAAGTGATTGACATCGATGATATTCACCCATTTTGGAAGCAATTAAATTTCACTCCGAACACCCCGGTAGTTGATGGTCCGTCTTTCTTCGAGTCGGAATTGTATGCACGAATAGCCGAGCGTTACGCTACATCAAACGGCACCAAAAAAAATATTGATGCATAATTTGGAGGAAGCCCTTCACCCTTGTTTAAGGGAGGTTGATGAACCTATTAAGCAAAAGAACACCGGTAGGCCGAACACCGAAGTGTCGAGGACCATCCAAAGAAAAGAGTTGAAGGAGTATTTGTCTAATAAAAGAATATTGTCTAGGCACGAGTGTTCGGAAGCCGAATTTGAAGATGAGCCGGAACCTAAGAAAAGAGGTCGTCCAAGAAATGATCAAAGTGGACCAACCACCCGACAAGTAAGGCCAAAGATCTCTACAGAGCCTTCTCAAGTAAGTCAACCCAATGTTGTCGAAGAAGTTGTTGAGCAAATGAACGCCTCGCAACAAACCCAACCAATGGAAATTCTTACTATAAAAGAGGACAAAGGTACTCTTCGTTGCCCTAGAGATCTTAATGGAAGACCAAATCGATCCACATATACAATATACAAAGAGTATTTGGAACAACTCCCTCCACTTATCATTCCATTTGTTTTGTCGACCGACGAGGTTGATGGGGATGGAAATTGTGGGTTTCACGTTGCTACGGAACAAATGGGTTACTTTAGAGAGGCGGATATCGAAGATGTCACCCAATGCCAATATTTAAGAAATAAGATGGCGGTACAACTAGTGAAGGACAAGGGTTTTTATATGGAGATGATGAGGCGAGGAGATAGATACGACAAAGAACAAGAGTTCAAAGACTTAGTTGCGCGTGTGAAGTGTCGAAAGGGATTGAAGACAATCGGATCCAAGTATTGGATGACAATGCCTAAATTTGGATATCTCCTAGCGGACGTTTTGAATTGCGTGGTACATTTCTTCGTTCCTCCTATGTATGGACTTAGCATGACGTTTGCACCCACAAGAACGGCTTGCGACGAGTCGGTTAAAGATAGAAGAATCGTAATGGCATTTGTGAATGAAATGCATTTTATCGGTTTAAGAGTAAAGAAAGATTGTCCGTTACCTCCGTTGAGTAAGTGGCACGATTACTTCCCGATGAACCATTGCAAGGATTGGGTGAAACAATATGAGTCCAACATGGTTGATTGGGATCGTGTTATGGACAACAACTTTCCCGCTGAGTTACTCGAATTGATCCCCTCGGATGATGACGATGTTTGATCGTTTTTTTTCGAGGCACTATAATTTTTTTTGAAACTATGTAATCGGAACAACAGTATTATAACACTTCAATACGATTAATCATATTCGGGAATTCCATATTTTATCAAACCGCCGATTAATATTAAAAATTTGAATTTACAGCACTCAAACATCACATGTTATTCTTTTTTCCCAGTCCGAGATGCAACAATCAACGCGGCTTCGAAATGTAGAAACGACTCTCCTCTCCACTTGGAATAAGCATCTTGTGCCGCAAACCTGTCGTCTCTGTGCCTAGCAAGAATACGGTTGTACTCGGTGCACAATTTTATAACATGGTGCACCCTTGAAGAAACATGGGATGGTTCATAATTGTGGCGTGGCTTCTTGTACTTACCAACAAAAGGACCCAATGAAACGTTAATCCAAAATATACGATCGTCCTGCTGTTCTTTGGGTAGATCTTTCACAATGTAATAATTTTTTATCCATTCGGTCTCTTCCTCAACTTGTTTTAATCTTTCTCTATGATGGAATTGTTCTTGACCTCGCTTCTTAGCCTTGATTTCCTCTTCCTCCTCCTCCGTTGCCACTAACGATGGTTTAATTTTTTTGGGTTGTTTGTTCCTTTTTTGTATTTCTTCTTCCCTTGCTGCAATTGATGTAGTTGTTCGCTTGCATCTTCGAAGTATGTTGTCGATTGATGATGGACTTGCCATTGAAAAGGTTTTTCATTCAGATTTGTTACTCAATAATAACTGAGAGGGGTTACCCTCCTTATATAGATTAGAGTTCCAACGGATCTAATTTTTGAAAATATGGCCGTTGAGGTTTCTGAAAATATGGCCGTTGAGGTTTCGTATCATTGGTGCACTACAATCGGTTGTTAACGATACACGTATTACCTCCGAATAAGACATTCGGTGGAAACTTAAATTCTTATCTACCGATTAAGTTGGTATTTCTAAACACGACGATATTATTCGGAGGATAATTGTTTTGTAAAGTTCCGAATGTACGATGGCCCAAAAATCAGAATTTGGGAAAAACTTATACTTTTCAAATTTTGAAATTGAAATAATCGGAAGTATAATTAGTTACCCAAACTTCCGAATATGGGCTGTCTAACATTCTATATTGGCCCTTGGAACCACCTAGAGCCAAGGCGTGGTTTGTTTTGAACTTGCTATATTCGGAGGATAATTTTTTGTAAAGTCCGAATGTGATGCCCAAAAATCAGAATTTGGGAAAAACTTATACTTTTCAAATTTTGAAATTGAAATAATCGGAAGTATAATTAGTTACCCAAACTTCCGAATATGGGCTGTCTAACATTCTATATTGGCCCTTGGAACCACCTAGAGCCAAGGCGTGGTTTGTTTTGAACTTGCTATATTCGGAGGATAATTGTTTTGTAAAGTCCCGAATGTACGATGGCCCAAAAATCAGAATTTGGGAAAAACTTATACTTTTCAAATTTTGAAATTGAAATAATCAGAAGTATAATTAGTTACCCAAACTTCCGAATATGGGCTGTCTAACATTCTATATTGGCCCTTGGAACCACCTAGAGCCAAAGCGTGGTTTGTTTTGAACTTGCTATATTCGGAGGATAATTGTTTTGTAAAGTTCTGAATGTACGATGGCCCAAAAATCAGAATTTGGGAAAAACTTATACTTTTCAAATTTTGAAATTGAAATAATCGGAAGTATAATTAGTTACCCAAACTTCCGAATATGGGTTGTCTAACATTTTATATTGGCCCTTGGAACCACCTAGAGCCAAGGCGTGGTTTGTTTTGAACTTGCTATATTCGGAGGATAATTGTTTTGTAAAGTCCCGAATGTACGATGGCCCAAAAATCAGAATTTGGGAAAAACTTATACTTTTCAAATTTTGAAATTGAAATAATCGGAAGTATATATTATATTGTCTTCCGAATAAATACTGGCCCCAAAATGGGATTTTTCCTATATCAGAAATTTTGAGATTTTTCAATATATATATATATATATATATATATATATATATATATTCGGTAGTGAGTGTACTTCCGAATACTGTGTGTCTACTTAAATATATTCGGGAGACAAAAAATTCATTAAACTACCGATTATTACCAGTTTGTATCCAGGAAGATATGGCCAACAATATTCGGCCGATAAACATCAAATATTTCTCCCGAATACTGTCGATGTTCTTGAGAAATAAAGAACACGACTACATTCAGAAGTAAATGAGCATGAATATCGCCCGAATCTGGATAAATAACCGAAAACCTTAGATTATTTTTTCTCGATTCGCCGAATTAAAGCGAAATAAACCCCAAAAATGATAGATTCTTACCTAATTGGGGCCATTTGACTTTGGAGCGGATTTTTTTTTTCTTCCACAATCGAAAGATAATAGGAAACTGGAAGAAGAAGAGTTGAAATGAGTAGAATTGTTTTTGATTTGGTTTTCATACAGTTTTACCATAAGGGAATTTATGTAACTTCAATATCATATAGGGTACCCCTTAACTAGAGTCTTTGGCTGGGTATAAATTGATGGCCCCTAAATCCTTTGGGGTGGCCCCTAAAAACGCTAGGTAAAAATGAAAGCATTCATAAGAATTGTTTAACAAATTTAGCTAAGTAAAAATGATTTTATACAAGTAACGACACAATGAAAATGCATAATTTTGTGTACCAGGATAGCACATGGAATGACTATATGACCTGGGTTATACCATGCAAACATTCTAGAAAGATCAGGTCTATATAACCTGGATTATACAGGTAATAATTATACTTGGGATAATCATAGAGAAGGAAACCAAAATATTAAAGAAAGCTAGATTAGGCAGAGATCAATGCTGAATGGTGTAACCAGTTTCCTAATGCTTCCCTTACTCATTTAGCAGCAGTAAGTTCAGATCATAGCCCTATCCTTCTTACTTTGGACTCTAATTTCTCAAAAGCTGAATGGGTTTTTAAATTTTATGATACTTGGTTAAAAGACTTATCTTGTCTCCATGTAATTCAAGGTTTTTGGAGTGAACATCCTGATTTAGAGGCTTAAACTAGTCTTATTCATAATCTAAACAACTAGGAATAAATCTCACTGACTAGAAAAAAAAAACATTTTTGGCCTACCTTTTAAAAAAAATAAATAAACTCCTCAAAGACATCAAAAGACTTCAATCCCAGATAGTCACTCTTCATCAACAAAAGAAAATTAGAGATAAGTTAAAAGAACTAGAAATCATGTATGACACTCAAGAGGCCATAGCTAAACATCTATCAAGGGATAACATAATCAATTTAGGGGAAAGAAATACAAAATACTTCCACACAATTACCTTGAGAAGGAGGAAATGGAATACCATACAAATTATCATTAATGATCAAAATCAAAATTTTAAGGATAGAAAGGAAATTCATAATACTTTAACGGCTCATTTTCAATCTATCTTTTGTGAACCTTCAACTGAAGTTGATCTTTCAGATCCTATTTTCTCTGATATTAATGTTGTTGTCTCCATCTCTGACAATGATAGAATTCTAGCAATTCCCTCTAATGAGGAGATCTTATTGGTCCTTAGAAACATGAAACCTAATAAATCACGAGGTCATGATGGTTTTCCAGTTAGCTTCTTCATCCATAACTGGCATCTAGTAGGTACCCAAGTTACTGAAACCATTCAAAACTTCTTTAGAGAAAAATCTATGAACCCTGACTTAAATATAACCCATCTCTTTTTGATCCCCAAAATTAAAAATTCCAAAATACCTAGTCAATTCAGACCTATAGGACTATGTAACACTATTTACAAAGTCATAACCAAATTATTGGCAAATAAAATCAAACCCACTCTAGAAAAAATCATATCACCCTTTCAATCTAACTTTCTTTCCTCTAGGAAAATCTCAGACAATATTATTGTTTCTCATGAGATTATTCACTCTTTTAAAAAGAAAAAAGTTAAAACAGGAGGCCTAGGTATCAAAATCGATATGTCTAAAGCCTTTGATAGGGTTAATTGAAATTTCCTTTTAAAAGCTTTAAAAAAAAATTGGTTTCAATGAAGAGGTGTGTAAATTAATAGAACAGTGCATCTAACTTCTTCTATTGTTATTCTCTTAAATGGCAGCCCTGAAGAATTTTTGGATTAAGACAAGGTGACCCATTATCCCCTTATCTTTTTATTATTTGCATGTAAATGTTTTCTAGAATTCTGCTTAAGCAGGAACAAAATAAAGTTCTGCATGGAGTTAAAATAACTCCTAAAAGTGAGCCTATATATCATCTATTTTTCGCAGATGATTGTCTTCTCTTTATCAAAGCTGATCTGGTGGAATGTAGAAATCTTTTTGACACAATAACAACATTTAGTAAAGTCTCAGGTCAAGTTATTAACTTCGAAAAATCAGGAGTCTTCTTTAGTAGAAAAGTTGAACCAAAACATCAAAGGATGATATCCAAGCTCTTAAAAATTAAACATATCAATCTTAAAGACCCATACTTAGAAGCTCTTCTGTTTATGGAGAAATCTAAAATAAAAACCTTCACACCTATTCTAGAAAGAATGGAATCTAAATCCATAGGATGGAAAAATATTGTTCTTGGGCAACCTAGTAGATCTTTCCTTAACAGAGCAGCGCTTTCTAGTATTCCAACTTACTTAATGGGATGCTTTGTTCTACCAAAAAAGATAACTAATAAAATAAATGCCTTACAAAGAGACTTTTGGTGGGGAAAAGAGGCTGGAGGAAAAGGTTTCTATCCCAAAGCTTGGCCAAATCTATGCAAGTCTATCCTTAAAGGTGGGCTTGGCTTTAGAGATGCAAGAAAATTTAATCTGGCAATGATAGCAAAAGTAGCGTGGAGGTTACTAAAAGAACCTAATGCTTTGTGGATCAAAACTCTAGGACCAAAATACTTTAGGAATAAATCTCCCTTTAGGAATAAAGTGAACTCTAGAAGTTCTTGGACTCGAAAATGCACTAAATAAGGTCTAGAATTAGTTTATAAGTACAGTATTTGGTAAGTGGGTAATGGCCAAGATATCAATATTTGGGAAGATAATTGGATCCCTGGTTTAAAACATACTTTATCATATCTTAAAAATGCTAGTAATAGTCATCTTGTCAAAGTTTCTGACCTGATTTCCTCTGATAATGCCTCTTGGAATGCTACTCTTATCTGTTCAGTTTTCCCTAGTAACATCGCTAAAGAAATTATGCAGCTACATCTCTTTAGAAACTCTTATCATATCCTTAGTAAAGACCAATTAAGATGGAATTTAACTAAATCAGGGGACTTCACTGCTAAGTCAATGTACTAAAAATTAAATGAAAATGGTATAGATATGATACTAGTCTATCTCTTCCTTAACCTTTTTTGGAAATCTCTCTGGAGCCTTAATGTCTCTGAGAGAATCAAACTCTTTCTTTGGAAATGCCTTCAGGATGCCTTGCCTACTAATTCTAAATTATATGGTAAAGTTAAAGATATTTCTCCTATGTGTACTATGTGTAATAATGATATTGAAACCAAAAAACATCTTCTCTTTCGTTGTCCTTATGCATCTTCTATCTGGAATTCTGCTCCTAATACTGTTTCTTTGAATATAAATCCATCTGCTTCAATTTTAGATCTTTGTAAAATCTGATTGACAAATCCTAGGACAGATATTCCCTTGGAAACTTTACTCACAAAAATGTGGTTCATCTGGAAGGAGAGATGTGATAGAATATTTGAACCTAAAAGTAAAGACAGTTCTACCTTAAACTTAGAAATACTTAAATATGTTGAGTTCTGGTCCACCAAAAAAAGAAAGCCCTTAAAACACATACAGAAAAAGAAAACCAGCTTTAAATGGAAAACACCTAGTACAGGAAGCCTGAAATTTAATGTTGATGCTACTTGGAATTCTGAATCTTTAATTTCTACTTATGCTTTTATTCTGAGAAATGAAACAGGAGACAGTGAAGGAGGGAAAGCAGGACTTGCAGCAGGTCTCAACCCACAAGAAGCAGAAGCTATAGAAGTATGGAAAACCGCAGTTTGGGATAACTAGAAGCAGATACAGAACTTCAGTATTGAGGGAGATTGTGAAAGCCTTTTTAACTATATTAATGGTCAGAATGCAGACGTTTCTTGGAGAGCCAAAACGTATATGATATAAGCTCATAGATTAGCTAATCTTTGTAATAACTTTTTGGGTTTTGTCTTTGTGCCTAGATCAGGAAATCAAGTGGCTGACAGTATAGCCAAATTTGCTAGAAATTTAACAAACTGTTTAGAATGGGAACAGATCCCACCAATTTGCAGTAAAAACAAACTCTTAGTTGATAAATCTAATATTGGGAGCTTCATAAACCCCATATTAGATGGCTCTACTTCTTTTGTAACCTTGACTCTCTCAGAGTCCTAGTTTTTCAATGCAATGTCTTATTTACAAAAAAAAAAAAAAAAAAGATAGCACATGTATGTATTCACATGAAATAATTTTAAGAAGCTCCAATTCTAATGATTAACTCGGTCCCAACTCACTAAAAAAAAAATCCTTGTTTCTATAGTGTGAACTAAGGAATCTGAAGTTTCTATAGTGTGAACTAAGGAGTAAAATAGGTAGTTTGGTATTTATTTTGATAAGGGGTGGTGTGAAGTGATTTCTAGTGACCTTTTTTTGTCATCTAGTTATAGACCCTAATTTAACCAGGTTAATATTTATCCATCATTAAGTTTGTGCTATCAATATTTGATTTACAATAACTCACTTTGAGTCTCAAGCTTTACGCGACAATTCCCGGATATTAAATAGTCCAAGGCCTGAAGGGTTCAAGATACGGTCCTTGAACAATTACTTGTAATCAAAATAACAAACAGCAAGTAACCAGCTTACACAAACCTGACCCAAAATAATAGGTACCTGGAAATGAAGCTGGCCAGTACGCGAATATGAAGACCTTGTATTCAGTTGCAAAGAAGAGTTAAAGTTACAATTTATTGATCAACAACCACGACATTCTCTTTGATCCGACCAATTTTAGTGGATTACTTTCCTTGCCATTTTAGATGTTGAAGATGTAAGGGCTGATTAAACATACCTCCACGATCAACCAAATTAAGTACCAACTTTTTGGAAAAGAATGGAAAAACCTTATCATGATTTAGCATACTCTTTTGTTTTGGTTCCCTCCTATGTCACAATAGCTCTCATCAACATATTAGCATGTAAATACATTATTGACAAGCCTCAAACTAACGTAGCAAGCCGATAAAATGACATGAGATGGAATGAAGAGCAGTAGTCCTTTTTATAATGCTATCAAGTAACAACCAAGTGTAATTAACATGAATAAAATGCTTCCATATTAGCAAATGCATGAATGCTGAGAGCAAAAAGTTGAAGACCAGCCAAATTGTTCACCACTGAGAATTGACTGACAACATATCATGTTTATCAATCTGGATCCTTGATGTTTCTCATGGAATTGATTTAATTATTTCCTCATATGCAGGAGAAGTGAATTAGTATGAGAGTTGTCTTTCCAATTGAATGCGCCTCAGCCTATGCTTTGTTATCTGTTACTTGGTGGGGAGTGGACGAAGAGTGGAATATCTGACTCTAGGAAGTTCTTTTTGTCAGTAATGACAAGTGGCAGTTGATTTTGCAAATGGTGGAAGCTCAACAATTGGTTGGAGATTTTGGCCGCATAGAACCCGCACTTGTAGTGCCACTGAATTCTGGTCAGGACTTTTCCCTCTCTGTTACGAACCTCTTGCACCAGCGAAATTTTACTATAATCTGACTATAAGTTTAATATATTTAACAAGCAGTGAGATAATAAAGAAACAATATGATTGAGGAATTAACAGATATTTACTATATGGAATTAGCATTACACAACCAGAGTCATACAAAAGATCGATACATTTTTTTTACGCCTTTTTATTGCGTCGACTAACGTGATGAATCCATCCAATTCCTTTCAAAGCCTTTGAAAATTTAACAAGATTTGGTTTCCTCATTCCCAAATTCATCTTTCCCGTTGAGAACTTCAAAGCTTGTAAACAACATATTGACCCCCCATCCATCCCTTCATCTTCATCATCCTCATCTTCAACCTGGTAATCATTTTTCTGGTGTTCAATCTCAGTTTTCTTCACAGTTGCTGTCTTCTCCTTCTTTTTTGTCTTCATTTTTCCAGTGTCAGTATCATAAGACTCCCACAGCAAATCCATCCCTTCTTCACTCCCATCAACAGTTTGTCTCTCTTCATAAAGCTTACATGCGAGTGTCCTTTTCCATTCTTTTTCTTTCCTCATTGATCCACAAACTCCAAAGCTCGAACCAGATTTCGCATTCCCCTGCTTCATGTCTTCCCAGTCATTATCGGAGAAAAAATCAGTTGGAACTAAACACTCCTTTCGAATTGACCCGTTAGTTTTGTCTAATTTCTTGACAATTTCAGTCACATCTGATGTATCATTTCTGCCACTATCAACAAGTATTGGTACCACAGCTAAATCATTGTCATCCTCGTTTTGCAATTCATAGACTCCGCCGGAAACATCAGCCGTTGCATCGGACCGATCATCGTCTATTAGTAACAAATTATCTTGGGTTTCTCCAATATCCTTAAATGTTACATCTTGAGATAATTCTTCATACACGGTGATAATATCTTTGTCATTTTTCTCTGCTTCTACATTGCAAGGACTAGATTGATCTTCGCATACACCGACTAAATCCCGAAGACTGGAATACATGAGTACTAGATTGTCTGCAACTTTGAATTGATCATCAGTTTCTGAAGATGCTTCAATAATGTAATGATCTATGGGTAAAATGGAAGCTTCAAGCTGTTGAAAGATGTATAATTCAGAGCTTTGAACGTCAATTTTAGATCGCAGAGTATTTATGACTGAATTATATGTATTTAACAGAAACCCGGAGTTCGATTCGGCGAAATCATCGATAAGAGAGGGAGAAACTGTGAGGAGAGCAAGGAGGAGGAGTGAAGTGGTGACGAAGAGTGGAGAAAGAAATGATAAGAGCTTAACAAGGTAAGGTGAGAAGAAAACGAAGTAAGAAAAGTACAGAGGGTTTGAAGAAATGATTGAAGAAACAAAGAGAAAATCAGAGAGAATTAATGTTGAGAAATTGGTTATTTTGGTGGTGGAGGTGGTAGTAGTAGTTGTAGTGGTAGTGGTGGTGGTGGTGATTGTGGTTTTGGATGTAGCTGCTGCTGTTGTGGTGGTGGTAGTGATTTTTGAGTAGCAGAATTTTGATGACAACTCTGTCTCCATGACTGTGAGAGTGATGGAGAAATGTGCAAGTGACAATGAGAATGGTGTGTTGTGGTTTTGTTGGCGTTTTTCGGTAAAAAGTAAAAACTGAAAAAGGGAGTGAGGAGGAGACAGTAAAGTGTGAAAGGGTTACAGTGAAAAGTGGCGTGAATGAAGGACACATAAAAGAGAAGTAAAGAAAAGAGCCAAAGACAAGACAACCACTGGTTGGTAGAAGAAAAACCTTTACAAGGAGGAAGGTAGTCAGTCAATGACAATCCTTTCCAAAAATCATCTCTTAATGCATTTCAAATTAACTTAAGTGAATTTTGATAAAGTCATCCAGTTTTGAATTAGAGTAAAAAAAGTGCCCCGCTTTTTTGCACTTTTCTAAACTGCCCCGTTTTTTTCAAATAACGCTTTCCATCCTGTTAAATGAAAGGTGGCAGTTATCTCACCTGTTAAAAAGTCATATTTACTCCTGAACTATGTCGTGAACTATGAACCCTAACCATGAACCATGAACCCTAAACCCCTAACCCTGAACCATGAACAACGAAGCCTGAACTATGAACCCTAAACCCTGAACTACATCGTGAACCATGAACCCAGAACCATGAACTTTGAACCCTGAACCTTAAACCCTGAACCCTAAATCCATGAATCGAGCTCGACGAACCTGAAAAATGAAGTAGAAGATAAACGTGACAAGTAAAGGGTAAATAAGTAAAAAATTGGATGGAAAACTAAATTAGATGGAAAAGTTAACAGTGGGGGCAGTTTTGAAAAGTTGAAAAAAACGGGGACAATTTGTTAAACCGAAATTGAGAATGGGGCAGTTTATCAATATTCTCTTAACTTAACTAACCCAGCTTTAATTCAACAACGTCTTAACGAGGATAGCTTAAAATAAATAAAGTAACCCGTTATAGGGGAGGCATTCTAATAGGACAAAAAGGGTCATTACATGATCATTCAAGGTGTCCTTTATAAAAAAAATGGAAATGATAAATTAACCATCATAATTGATAACCTAGTTTAGTGATGATAATCAAGTTTAATGTTAATGATTAATTTCACTTATACTAACTCAAAATCAAAACAAAATCAGATTTTAGAGTTTAAAAAAAATGGAGATGGTAGAGAAGTTTTAACCCAAAGTGAAGGTCAATCTCAATCAATTGAAGACATTAACCAACAAAGCGAAAACCCAATACTTGAAAATGACCAGGTATACTTCTAGATTAGCCCCAACTAGCTTTTTGTTGCTCAAATACGTAAAAAAATTCAATTTCTTACATTTTCAGAGCTAATTACGGTTGGCATTTTTCTCGTAACCAACCGTAATTCATAGTTACGGTTCGTAACTATGAACTACTAACCGTAACTGATTAAATTTGGGAAAAACCCAATTGTAAAACCAGTTACGGTTGGTAACTAAATGCTCGATACCAACCGTAACTGAGTTACGGTTGGTAAATAAAAATGGTTACCAACCGTAACTGAAGAAAATTCTCAGATGTAAGAACATACGGTTGGTAATTGAACTATTACCAACCGTAACAACATCAAATTCTCCAGTTACGGTTCATAATAGAGTTAAAATCAACCGTAACTCACATAAACCCAGAAATTTGAATTTCAATTTTCACCTAAAATCTTAATTTCTGATAGAAATTAAACTTAAATCAAACAAAATAAACTAAACCCTAACTGAGTTTTTCATAACATACCTCGTATAAGTCATTGTACTTGATTAATTTTCGAAAAACTTATTAATCGAAGACGATGAAATTTTGAGTTTTAATGGAGGTTACGGTTGACGGAAGGAGAAGAGAAGAAGAAAGAAAACAGATTTTCAATTTAGCTTTGATTTAGGTTAAAATATGGGGAGGGTAATCTAGACAATTTACAAAACTATTTGGATACCTCTAACCAACTAGAGGGACACTATTATCACACTGCCGCCCCTCTAATAAACCATGTCGCCCCCATAACAAGATACTAAATAAAAAACCGAAAATGATTCATCACCGAGGTTCATCAATCTGGAACCTAAAATTCACTGATTCATGACATTCACGTGTTAGATTGGGACTCGCTCTAGAAGGATTTTACGGGGGGATCGGATTTTTCCAGGGTGTGTAAGACTACTCGGAGAATGACTACATAGCGAGCAAAGATTGTGAGAGCTAAAAGACTTGCACACAAAACGCTATGAATTGGGGTATCTAGTAGGTAAACACCACCCATAAGTTAAAGCTACATGTAATAATGAAGAGCATGTGAAAAAAGCATAGTAGATGGACTAAGTTAATAATGCTTATGGAAAGCATAGTAGATGGACTAAGTTAATAATGCTTATGGTTTCCCGTAGTAGTACCTGCATTAATTGTAATTACTTTCACTACTATCTTCTTTGAAATGACCGGTCCATCCGAGTAACAACCATATATGATTAGCTTAAAAAGTTTGTACATTATTAAACTTACTTTCATCAATGATCAATAGAAATAAATATCTCTCTATTTCCGTCGGCAGAAATGACATTTGCACTTACCTCAAAGGATGACAGTCAGGAGTTCCCGTTGGTTTAAATGACATTTCCTCACCATTTTACATGATTTTCTTCTACATAAAACGATTAATCAAAAAATCAAAACTTTTAATCCCAAGATAACTTATTAAAAGTCTGGACAAATTGGGGTATACGTAATGAGATAAAACCCAAGACATTTAGAAGTAAAATAAACCACCCCTTAACTATATATTTTTAAAATGGTTAATATACCCTTATTTAGTTAATACTAAAAAAATCTGATTAAGTTAATTAATTGAGTTTAGATTAATTAATTGAGTAGATTAAAACTTTTGAAATTATGAATCGAGTAAATTAAAACTTTTGTCACATGAATTCGATCAAAACCAGTTTTGAATTTTGTGAATAGTCAGCAAGGTCTACGGATGACGAACATGCCGACTACCTATGTCCGGCAAGGTATACGAACGAAGAACATGCCGACTACCTACGACCAGCAGGGTATACAGATGAAGAATATGCCGACTTTGTGCATCACTAGTCAGCATTTTATTGTTTTCTTACCCTGTCGGCTATGTTATAGTCGGCATATAAATATTTCTTACCTTGCCGGCTATCCAAAAGTCGGCAGACAATAAATTTTCTAACATTTCCGGCGATCTAATAGTCGGCATTGTAACCTTGCCGACCTTTAGTTATACCCAACAGAAAACAGAATATGGGAAGATGTAATTCACTTTATTCATGCAATTTTTGTTACTACATTGATTGAAACATAAAATCTAACTCCTTATCGACGGAACAACGAATGCACTTAGCATGTGCATCAAGCCTTTGAAACCCTAGGCGACCCTAGTGGACGAGTTATGGTCTCATGAGGGTTTACATAGAGATCTACCACAAAACCTACACAAAAACTTCTAAAGCCATCAATCTTCGTCCAGGAATCCGACGACGATACACCCTCCATCATCTCCGGGGCATACTCCGGGATTTTGGATACCATGAATTGATAGCTTGCATCGAATGCGAATGCTTCCCCCTTTTCCTCCAAGTAGCGCACTTTGACAACTTCTGCTACAAAAACACAAACACAAACTTACTTTGTTAGTGGTGTTTAGTAGGAAGATCAAACAACATGGATCACGTAAAATAAACCACAAAAATACTTACAAATTGTTCAATGGAGTAGCTAAAGTGGGTAGCATTGAAAATCGGTTTTTGGATAGCTAAAAAAGAAAGTATCGCATTTTCGATGATTAGGTTCCTATCGTGCACTTGTTGAACACTTCTTACATTATGATTCCCAAACTCTTGCCTATATTTGTTGTATACCTTAGACCAAAAGGTTACGACATCCACCCTTACGGAGGACTGCCTTCTAACTCGAGTTTCCGCGTACCAAGCTTTGATGATTGCCAAATCTTCATTTGAATCAAATGATGCCATTGTTGTATGTAGAGGTATTGGGAGAGTTGGATGGAGTGTATGATGATATGAGATTTGGAGAGTATATGCAAATAGGTGTGCGTTATTTTGTAGAGAGAACTAGTGTATTTATTGGATGATGCCCAAATTTGGCCGTTATGGTAGTCAATCAATGCAATTGTACTTGCAAAAATTTGAATTTTGAACTCGTCGGTTGGGTTTTTGTTTCACCAATATGCCGAGTAAGTTTAGCCGGCTGGATCGTGATTTTCTTACTCTGCCGACCTTATGATTTTAGGCATCAGGGGTTCATTTTTTTCTGTATAATAGTCGGCACGGTATTTGGTCATTAGCGTGACGGTTTTTATATAGTCGACAAGGACGTAAAATTAATACCCTGCCGACCTTATGATTTTAGAGCATCAGGAGAAGGTATTTTCTGAAACACATAGTCGGCAGGGTCGTAAAACAGCCGTCTATGTATTAATCTTCTTACCTTGCCGACCCTGGTAACTGCACCATTGAAGCTGTCAGGGCCGACAATCTGGAAGTTCACAACCTTACCGGCCCTTGTTTAGTCGGCAATGTAACTTAACAAAAGCATGTCGGCGGAATGATTGAAACTTTACGTAGCTAAACAAACCATTCATTCAACAACTAGAAATCCAACATTTTTTGTCCAAAATACGAAAACATGTTCCATAAACCTTAAAAAAACATTTGTCCAACCATTAACCTTAATATTTGTCTACCACAACATAAATAAATAAACTAGGAATGCATTCATTCACCACCACGACCACGACCACGGACTCGTTTAGCATTTTCACGACGACCACCACCACCACTACGGGAACGAGCCCTCTTTTTGTCAGCATTCATCTTGGCTTGTGCTTCCCTCCTGGCTTGTTCTTCCCTCTTTACTTCAGCATTAGCTTGCTGGAACAATTCGGTGGCATCCTCATTTTCAACATTGCTAGCATAGTCAATTTTCTTGTTTTGCTCTTCAATCGACAAAATCTCTCCTTTGTCTCTCGAGCAACGCATCATCTTCACAAGAGTCTTCAAATGCTCCTTCTATTTTCAATTAAACAAAAAACAATTAATATAATGATTCGATAATGTAATCTTAAAACAGTAAGAGCAACTCTAAAGTACTTACAAAGAACTTAAGACTCGTTGCTGGGTCTTTCGCTGCCATCTTCCTCTTACGAGCCACTTGTTCAGCAGTTGGTTCCCTAACCATAGTAGGACGATCCCAACCCAAGTACCATGACATGTAATTTTCATGCTCTTCATGACCTCTGGTCATCTCGTCCAAAAGACTCGTATCGATTTTACGCTTTTGTCTTTCACTCCTATGAGATGTACCTGGTGCTGGAGCGTAATGGACGCCAATAATTTTTTGGGACGTGGTGCACGATCCGCTTACCACTTTAAAGAACGGTTTATCACCGGGATGAGGTTCTTCTTAAACGTAACCCACTTGTCGCATTACCCGATTTGGATCGTACATTGAAAATCCATGGGGGTACAACAAGGGATCGTAGTAGAATGCAACACCATCTCTCATTTGTATTAAACCTTCATTTCTAGCAACTAAATACGGATCAAATATTACTTCATCCGCAGTCAATTTGTCCAAGGCGATTCGCATTTTGATAAGCTGCTGCGGCGTATCCTTATCTTGAGCACCTTTAAAACTGTATTTATGTCATCTTGGCTTATCAATCGCAAGCTTGTCATTCACTTTGACGTAGGGGTTGGATTTCACTAAAGTATGAAAGTGCTCATATATCCAAACCAATGCAAACATAAAGTTTAGTAAGAATGAATCTTACATTACGAGAATTTTGTAAATATAAATGATTTAGACAATAAAATTACCTGAAAGAGACACAGATTTCCGTTGACTTGCGCAGTGAGTGCCTTTGAAGCCTTTGTAAACTCATTGTTCAAGAAGGCGACCACCACAGTACCCCAAGAATACTGATGCATCTGATCTAAGGGATGCAATAGTTGAATATACTTACAGTCGACCAAGCTTCCGGAACTGTAGGGGAAGATACATTTTCCCAGGACATATAGCAAATAAGCTGACGCGGTAGCATTGATTCGCACCAAGTCCACCCTTCCTTTCTTATCATAGATTTCCTTGGTTCTAGAGAATGTGTCCCTCAACTTCTTAAGATTAAACTTCTTGCTTAGATAACCATCCTTCATCACAAGCATAGACTCCGTCTCAACCTGATTCCAACCGAACAAATCTTTGGTCAATTCGAAGATCTTGTCCCAAGAAATGCCATCATCATAGCCATCACTGCATTCTTTTCCCTCAATCTCGAGGCCTATAATTTGATGAGCATCATCGGGAGTTACCTCCATATCATCGAAGGAGAATAACATTGTATCAGTCTCTCTGTAGAACCTCTCACAGAATGCATACACGGTGACTCTATTATACTCAACAATCGAACTCTCCACCGCATGCCACAACCTGGAGTTCTTAACAATCGCTTGCACGTCGTCACATTCCTCGTCAAGTGGCCATTTCTTAATCATTGAACATGAAGCTTGGCGCCTCAAGAGAAGGATGGCATGCTTATGATCCTAAACGCCAAAAACACAAAATGAAAAGAAATACAAACACTTGAAGCAAATTTAAGATAGATACACTTAAATAAAAAATAAAGACGCATTGAGATTACTTACGACAGTATTTTGGTTTTCACATGCCGACTTGACAGTATTTTGGATTTCACATGCCGACTTGTCTTTGTATCCAAAAAGAACATCTCCACCATCTTCTGGGGTCCCCTTTAGAGGCTCACCTGGTTTCAGTTTAACTTTCAAGTGAGAGGGAGGCATGTGGGAATCAGTTGGTTTAGTGATAACCCTCTTCTTCTTTCCGGTTTCAGTTGTAGTTGCAGCTTGGGTTTTTTGATCATTAGCTTGAGCTTGTTCTCCATCTTCTTATTCTTCCTCTTCCTCTTCAACAATTTCATCTTCTATATCCCTATCTTTATCTCCATTACCATAATCATTATCATCATTACCTCCTCCAACAGGTGGCATGTCTTGATCACCATCATCAAAGCCTCCTACAGCATCCGGAGTTCTTTCAACATCATCATCATCATTTCTTCTACCAGATGGACTCCTTTGGTCTTCATCTGGATTTCATCTGAATCATTTGGTTCCGGTGGTGGTTGAGAATCATTCAGTTCACGGATCTTTAGTGTTCTTAGGTCAACTAATGCCTCTCGATGTGTTGCAGTCAAGAGTTTTTCACCAACACGAGGAGGTCTTGAAGGAGGAGTAACAGTTTTCTTCTTTCCCTTTGCCAACCTGAACAAAAAAATTAAGAAAAAAAATCAATAGTCGGCAGGGTCGACAAATATAATCAAGCCGGCGGAACAATGGTCGGAAGGGTCTGTATCTAAAATACATGCCGGCGAAACTATAGTCGGCAGAGTCTTACTCAAATAACCTGCCGGCTCATAACAACTCAAATAACTTTAAGGCATCAAGAGACACAAAAATTTGAAATACAGCCGGCAGGGTAAAAAAATTTAACCCACCGATGAAAAAAACTATTGCCGGCAAGCTCCTAGGTTGAATAACTTGCCGACCCTGTAAAAGCAGTTACAGATACTAAACAACCGGCAAGATCTTCAACCTAAGATTTTGCCGACTAACCCTAAATATGAAAAATTGGAATGGTCGTGGAACAAACACCTTGTCGGCTGAATAACTGAAAATACATAAATTCGACTTTTCTGACCTAATTTGACATGCAAACATGAAATTGAAGTACTAGAGTGAGTTTAAGTAGGCCCTTAATTTCTCAATCGCGCCATTTCTTCGGTTTGAGCGGCTTCGATTTATTCTTCTTCAACCGTTTTTTTCTTCTCTTTTTGTTGAAGTAATTTGGCAATTCTAGGGTTGTATTCATTGGGTTTTCTATTTGTGTTTTTCATACAACTAGCCCTAGGCCGCGGCGGATCCATGTTTGAAGATTAATCAGAATTTTCGAATCGACGATTACGACGAATTAATCGACAAGTTTTCAATGGTGGGGGAGGGGGAGGAAGAGCCGGTAAGGTAGAGGTGGAGGAGAAGAAGAAAAGAAGAAGATGAAATGGAAAAAATGAAAACTGATATAGGATAATAAAAATTATAAAGGGTAAAGATAGTTTTGTAACTCCACCCATTAAGACTCCCCCTAAATTCTTCAAAAGAATCCACTTAAAATGGATATTACCCGATCAAGCGGGGATTAATGCTGTACCGATCGTTATAGAAAGCCATCATAAAAAGTGAATTTGTTTTTGATTATTTTGTCTTCATTCTCTAAAAATGTTGCCAACTTTATAAAGGTTACTGCAATTGGTTTGGGCATAATAAGCTTTCTTTCTCTCTTTTTCCCATTTACTGTTACCTGCTCTGAATCCACTGTCCAAGACATACACGGGGGGATGAATAGAAACAGCAAAAGCTGAAAATGCAAGCTTTACAATAATTTAACAGGATATATATAGGTATGAGCAATGCTATCCCGCGCCATTTTGCGGGTAGCTATCCCGCTCAAGCGGTTTCTTTACTGTTAGATCACGTTAAAACTCAGATCTAACAATCTTGAACCCTTTAGAAGAAAATGGTGGGTCCTTTCCTGAATTCGAATCTAGCCATTAATTTGATCATCTAACGATAAAAAAGTCCGCTTGAACGGAATAGCTACCCGCAAAACGGTGCGGGATAGCATTTGTGTGTAGGTGTCAAATGACAGTATGCACACATCTTTTGATGCTGCAATCCAGAGAAATAGATCCAGCCAAAGTGACTTGAATATGGATGCCATTCCTAGTTCTCCATCCACATTGTTGCCTTCCAGTACCAGATCTTTTTCCTTAGTGAGAGGAGTGGGGACCGTACTTGCTCTGACCCTCAACATCATAGTTGTTGTATTTACACATTACAGTGGCAAAAAGCACACAAGATAAAAGGGTGAAATGAACCGTTACCAGACACAAAAAGTTGCTCTATATATTCATGGGTCCAAAGTAGGGGTAATTTTCTATCTACCTATGCAATAATAATAATTATTAAATTTAGGGATGGATGTAGATAGCATGACAAGAAACAGCAATAAAGTGGTTGGACAAAATAGCTAAAGAAGGGCCTTCACATGGGAAGACCACTCAAATATACAAGGCCACTCAGTGTAACCCCATTTCCCCTCCCATGCAAATAATGGGTCACTTTTCTCTTGATTTTGCACCTAAATCGTATCGCAGGAATCAATTCCTGCAATATATATGCAATCTTCATAGCCAAAAGCTTTTCGGAGTAGCAAACGGTGAAAAGAAAATCACACTCCAGGAATGCAATTCCGTTCCCATCGACTGTTCCCATCGACTAAGCATGACCTGAAAGATGGATCCATTCTGCCCAAACAAATATCCCTAACCTAAGAAACGATCAAAACCGTGTGAGCATAAGACAGATAAATGAAATTTCTTGATGCCAACAAAGAGAAGATGTTGGTGATCCTCTCTAAAGTTTAATGGTCATCATGTTGTGCCCCTTAATTATAAGAGGTCCCACTGTGCACTGACCTAGTCTTCGTTGCACAGTTAGTAGTTAAAACCACCATAGAATCCTATCCATATTGGGCTAGCAGAAACCATGAACATTTCCGGACTAAGCAACAAGGAGAATTTATATATTCCGTAAGTAACAATTTACAGGCAACTAAAAGTAGTCAAAATAAATGTATCACGACAAATGGAAGAAACTGGCATATGACTATCCACCGCTCATGTTCTTCTTCATTTTTATGCTTTTTCTTGCTAGATATTTTTAAGCCAAAACTTTGCACACGCGAGTCGGAAGAATCATCGGAATCAACATCGGAACTAGTACTATCATATTCATGTCCAGTCACAAATCGATGTACGGTAGTATTATCCTCGTCCTCGTCATTGCTACAAGGATCTGACTCAGGAAGGTAGCCGCTAGTGTTACCCAAATAAGCGTTGTGATCGGATGTTGTTGTCATCACGGAGTTTGAAACAGCAGAATACGGGTCAACCATGATCCTACGAGTGAGCAGCGAATGGTGGTGGTGGTGGTGGTGAGCAAGAGGTAAGGGATGAAGGAAAGAGTTGTTCCAGCAAGATTGGTGGTGGCTGGTGGGTGCGTCTCCTGGAGAAAGATATATATAATGGCCGGAAGGATGTAGCATATGAAGGGTAATTTCCTTTTTTTTCACTGGCACAGGTGGCAGGGAAGCGAAATTTCGGCTATTTTCTACCGTTAGATATAGGTTCGTGGAGAAATCTTTCTTCTACTGTTACGTTTTATCCACGAGACTCTATTGGTTAAAGTTGTGCGGTAATTTCTTCTTAAACGCAAGCTCCTCACCGACCTACGGTATAAATACCTTTATACATTACATACCGTAAATAACAATAACAACTGCAGCCCATATTACGCGCGCTCAGAAGAAGAGACCCCTTCTTGTTTCCGGTAATCTTGAATTGAAAATCAGGGTTTTCTATAGGCTCTTTCATTCTTTAAGATTCAATAGGAAATATGATTATGAGAGGGCTAAGGCTGAGGCTGAAGCTTTTCGGGAGTGTTGGCCCAAAACATAAGAAAGGAAATTGTTATGCAAACAGAGATGAGCCATAGTGGACATGCATAGTATAAGCTATCTATCCAGTATATATGCCAAACATAGACTGTCAACTTGAAAATCACCCAATACAGCTTTACTTTAGATTCTTCTTAAGTTACAGAGAATTTACTTTTTTGTGTCAGTTAAGGAAACCAGTGACCTAAGAACGCCCTGACCAATCTTGTCAGAAAGAGCCCCTTTATCTGATATTATAAGCGCCTGCTCCTTCACATAGCTCTGAAGTTTCTTAGAATCAATATCAAGTTGTGTTTGATCATTCTCCAAGATTGTGTGACATGCGTGGAAAGGAACGCAAGCAAAGAGGTCTGCCCCAGGGAACATCATCCACGTCTTCTCCTTTGAATCATGATTCCCACAGGTTTGGCATACTTCTTTGACCAATGGCCTTGATTCAGGTCCTTCAATTTCCTTCATGATTAAGTCAAAAGGAGTTGGAACACTTGTTTTCGTCGTTCGTGTTCTCTTCCTTAATGCTGTTAGAGCTTCTCTATTACCATTTCTCAATCTATCATTCTCGACAATTTGGTGTCGAGCAAGAAGAAGTTTCTCGGCTTCGATTTCGACCTCAATCATCTTTTGCTGAATTTCCTTCATGGTGCCATCCATGACTACTCGTTCTTAAATTGTTTGAACCAGTATGGAAAGCACCTGCTTTTCTATTGCTTGGTGTGCACTGTAAACAACAACGACAATATATCATCTTCACTGATTGAAATAGAAATGAATTCTTTAATAAGCAAACTTCAAAAATTATAATCCACCGTAAAAGGACTGAACTTTCATTTCTGCCTTAAGTCTTAGCAGTAACCGCTAATCTCTAAATAAATCTATCACTACTGTGGTAGGGAATCGAAAAATTGAATCTAAATCTGCGAAAAACTGAGTTTTAGAGATTATTGTAAATCTGCAGACATCATACTTCATCATCACTGAGCCACAATAATAATTGGTCTTCAATTGTTTCTGGGAAAAACAATGTCTCCTAATAATTAATGAGTTTCAACACCAGATAAACTTTTGGTTTAACTTTTTATCAAACTGGTTAGGTGCATTTTCATCCATGTTCAAAAACAACATAAGAATTCATCAAAATTTAAGAATTATTCGAGTCCCGTTTTCCCCTGAGCTTGATGGTTGACATAGAAGCAACTAAACACAAAAGCAGCAGATATTTTAACTTAGCAAACAAACCTGGTCTAGACTAAAGTAACGGACTTGAGTTCCAAAAATATTCCTACGTAAAACCAGATGAATTGAAAATAGAGGAACAGCAAACTCTCTTCTAAGAAAGACAACACTCGTAAGAACAAACTATTAGCCAATTTAGTTCATCGTATTAAAGTTAGGGTTCTCGAATCAGTAAATGCAAAAAAAGGGCTTATTGCTTTTTGCTTGCCATTACAGACCACGTCATAAAAAGAAGCAAAGTTGACGACACGTGTGAAGTCATGAATGAAAAAACCTAACTAAAACTAAGCATTGGAACAACTGCGCAAACAATATTTCACAAAAATAATGAATGGGATGAAAATATATCTGTAAATTCCCTTCCACAACCTTTCCCTCCACAACATTAGTTCACAGAACAGACCTAATCACCTTAGTTCACAGAACGGACCTAATCACCTTAACTGGTGAGATATAAAGCCATTCAGACAATACCAGTTCAATTTCCAGAATCATAATTAGAAGGAGGCAAAAGAGGTCAGAGCACAACAAAACTCATGAAAGAAGATACTTCTGCTGAATTCACTTGAAACAATAAGATATAGAATTAAAGTTTTCAGAAAGGACAGTAGTCGAAAAAAAGGAGAATAAAACAGCAGTTCAGCACTTGGAACAGAACCAACTGCAACCAATATAATGAACAAGGTGTCACATTGATGATTTCAGAACTGTGTTCACCACATGAACAACCTATCAGTCTATTCGGGGAATAAACAACCCTTTGTTAAGCACTCAAGCCTTATCTGCCTTGTTTGAGATTAATGCTAAAACTCGACGTTGTCTAAGTCTCTAAGAGAGGTTGAGTTTAACTAAGGATATCTAGTTAAGTCGTACAATATTCTTTTACTAGGTCTAACTGTAGCGATCAATTGTTCGCAGGGTTCTGATTTCAACAGAACTAAGTGAAAAAAATCTCAAACCCTTCGCCCATTATTTCCTTCTATCTAAGCATACACATAATTTTATACCACTACTACTTTATTTTCTCTATGATTCTCTGTTTCTAGGGTTTTGCTGGTTTCGAAATTCTGATTCAAACAACTTCAGCAACAGTATCAAGTTGGATGTCTGGCTGGGGAATGAAACTATTATTCATTCAAGCATTTTATCGAACATCTCCAAATAACTACTTCTTCAATACAAAATCCACAACAACATCTATAGAGTACAAAAAAATCATCACTTCAACAATTATTATCAAAAAATTCTTAATTTCTTGATAACTAATTCCTAAATTTCTTATTCATCGAGAACAAAACTGGGAGCCTAACGACATTGTGGGTTGTCCACCATTTGAAAAATGACTTCATATACTGCCGTAGACATGGTTTATCTAACCATAAACGCAGAAGGTAATGACTGCCTGATGAATGTATATGGCTTTGGGCGGGATCTGGATAAATAATTTGACGAAGAGTGTTTGATCAGCTGACCATATTAGACTTGACTCTTCCTTCACTTTTAAAATTCTAACTTCTGTGTTCTAAGGAAGCCCGTGTTACCTTTGGAATTAACACTACCACTCTACCAGAATATCTGGGTCTATCAAAACAATCCTTTAAATCCATTTTTTTTCCTTCAGAATAATACCCTATAAGCTTAAAACAATATCACAGACCTACTGAGAAGTCTCGTAAGTATTAACACAAACAATTGACTGACAGGCTTTATACGAACATAAGAGACCAGATGACCGTGCGCAGTGTGGGGGGCGACCGAAGAGGGGAAAAAAAAAAAGACAACTAAAAACCAACAAGTGATGCCTAGATGTCAATGGGAAAACAACAGAAACTGAACTAACTGAATAGACGAATCCTGACTTCTCTTAGTCCATGCACAAAACTGGTAATGTCAAAGCCAAAATGAAGCTAGCTTCCAAAGTACCACAGTTTATTTGAATTAACATGATTCAAGTTCTAGTACTTGGCTGCAAAATTCTGTGCGGTATGGAACAAGTTTTATGTGTAACAAATGTGTAATGCAGATGCTAAACCAACCCCAATTTCCCAATTTCAAATAAGCAAAATTCACCATATCCAAGTAAACTCATAGATAACAGATGATCAAGTAAAGACAAAATAGTGTATTTGAAACAGACCCACTCATTTCTAGTACACAAAGGTGTTTCAACAATAACATTAACAATCTAGGTTCTTACCCTATTCAAATACAATAATTAAATCCTCTCTTCTGATTCCCAAACTTCTACCACAGCATATTCATGCTCTCCTCATGACTTACTAAGCAAATACTGTTTTTTTAAAAGTCAAGCCTAACTCTTTTGTTTTGCTCTCAGAAACATTCTAACAGACATTGCACTATCAACTTGGTCAATAACATCAAGTGGTACACCAGTGGTGGAGCACCCTTCTAAAAATTAGCAACACAATGACAAAGAAATAATTATTTTGTCGTGCCAATAAACGTCCTTATCAAGAAAACAGAACACTTTCCATCGGTTAATCACGGAATTTTAATACCATTCACAATGTGAACAACCTGCATTATTTGATTGATTCCAAATAAAATACGAATAGGAACTTACTGGTGCTAGTCTAATATTTGAATGGGAAAACATAACCAAATATTAATGATAAGGAATTTGCTAAACAAGTTATCATAATTGGGTTATGGCTACAATAGCACACACTAACTGAGCAGTGTGACTACAATTCTTTCTTCAGATCCCTTCATTGTGGTGCAATTCACACAATAGCATTCGTAAAAAGTGTGCAAAAGTAATATAATTCAGGTTTTAGAAGAGCAAATGAAATTTATGCATAACGACGCGTACCTGAAGGTCCTGAACTACAAAATCAAATCTACTTAGAAGTCGAATACATACCCAAATGGGGAACCAAACAACAAGCGCTCCAGCTGCACCAACTCAGACAGACAAAAGTAATAAAAGCAACAGAGCTAAGATGCATCACCAATACTACCAACTGCATAAGCACCCAAAGCAGAAGCCCCTCCCAACATCGAAATAGTCACAAGTAGATAACTCAAAGGCAGTGGCACCTGAATATACTTTCCAAACAAATGGAATACAACTCTAGTTTCCAAGCAAATAACAACAACTAAGGCAACAGCACAATTAACAACTCTAATACTTTGCGAACTATTCGAATTCATCGTAATCCACCATAACCTTCCCCTAGTTGACGCAATAAGTTGAAACAAAAAGAGCACAAAAAACAGCAAAAGCAAATCACTGATACACGCAAACATAATTCCATGATGAGATGCAACATGATACAGAAGTGGCATATGGACCTAATATCATAATCACGTTGGGCACTTCACCACCATGGTAACCAATATTATTCTCTTGTTTCGATGTAAACGATGATACTCTTGTTGGAATGGTAAACAACCAACAGAATCCACAGCTAAAAATCAGAAAATAATAAGTTGAAATTCATCATACCAACAGCAGAAACAGTAGCCTAAGTAAACAAAAGGGATCTTTGTTTTTGTATCCTTCAATTTCAGCATTCATAGGTCAAATAATAGGGATCTACTCCCGTTTGGTAAATGCTAATTAACAATGCTTCAGTGTTAATTAACTGAATAGTTGTTTACAAAAGCATCCTATCCTCTAGCTTTGCAGAATAAAGAGGAACAGAAATAGGAAAAGGACAGTAAAGCAAAATAAAAGAAAATGTACCTGATGTTTGTTTAGGTATCTCCTGATAGCACGAACCTTCTTGTTCTTGTTTGATTCTTCTAAGTGCAGACTTCTTCTTCTGATAAATCACAGTAAGCAACTGTGCAGTTGATAGCCTCACCACCTTGCTGCATCCAAACACACAATAGCAAAGTTATTTCACCAACCATCCACTCTGTAAAATAAAGCAATTATTATGAGAACCCATTACTATTAAACCGCACATAAACAAAACCCACCAATCAAAATATCTTTAGAATCCTTAAAACGACAATCAATGTCAAGGCACTTCTTTAAGGCCTTTTATCAAACAGTGGCTGAGCATTGTACATACATATAAGTGTTTGAAAATAGGCCAGATAAACTATAACCTAGAATGAATATTAATAAACATTAGTTCATGAATCATGATTGTTATACTGATAACTTCTGCAAACAACTATACATGATCATCTCTATAGTTACAGAAAGTTTTCGTTAAGATACCAAAGAGGAAGTATACACACAAAGGGAACCGGAGCTTTGATACACGAAATACTTTTAAAGATGAAGCAACCATACCACGAAACGTTTGTATTTTTTGTTTTGATCAGAACCACGAAACGTTTGTAGCCTGCTTGTATCACTGAAATTTGGAAGGAGGAAGAAGTTTTGAAACAAAATTAAGCGGACACAATTGTTTATATCCGTCTGTTGCTGCTGATAACCGGGTCGGGTGTCTGTATCCAATGGACCAATACCCGTATAGTTTTGCTCTATTATTGCGGCTGGGGTAAAGTACCCCGATCCCAGTATGCCCTGTAGAGTCAAAATGGCTCTTTAATCGGAAGAAGAAGAGATCTTGTGGCGGCTTGTTGGCAACGATGGCTAGCATCCATCGTTCT
Organism: Papaver somniferum; assembly: GCF_003573695.1. Taxonomy (NCBI): domain Eukaryota; kingdom Viridiplantae; phylum Streptophyta; class Magnoliopsida; order Ranunculales; family Papaveraceae; genus Papaver; species Papaver somniferum. Next base: position 140,601,461 of record NC_039362.1, read on the forward strand.
AAAGATTGGTTCTGACATTTCATCGAAGGTGGACGGTGACGGTATTGGCATTGAAGAAGAATGAAAATAGAGTAATCCTGTATTAAGAATATTTTTCTAAACATTGTCAAGATTATCTTTATCAGGTTCGTAAAATGGACCCAATTGAAGAAATAAAGAACTAAATCCAGTATTAATGACCCCAAAAGTGACATCATAGAAAATCGAAAATATCATTTTTTTTGAAACAGATATGGTAACAAACCAATCCAATCCTCCCAAACGAGGATCTCTCCCATGAGCTCTCTTAAAACACTAGCTAAACCTTAAATGAACTAACTGAATGCAGTGGACCAAGTCATGCAAAATCCCATCAAAAACTCCAAATTTGATAATTCTGTTTTGACTTGGAACCTATGGATCATTTTTTGAACAGCCACTTTTTAGTGGTGTTGCTGCCGCCCTAAACAAGGGCACCAAATAAAAATCCTTGCTAAAGTCATAGCCAACCAAATATGGAGAATAGTATAATCTGACAGCCACCTTTGAAGTTTCAATGGTATTTCTTCACATACAGTCCTCCAACAACGTATGAGGCTGAAATGAATTATACAAAAAGAATTACCAAATGATGGGATTTCCAGATTTTAATACAAATACAAACAAAAATCAATTATTAGGTCTGGTCTGGTATAAACATGTACTCTCGTCCGGGGTATTTTAGGGGGTATACCTGGAATTATCGTCCAATAATCTTTTCATTTATAAATGTATAAAAAACCATACGTCTCACATTCACCACCCTCTCAAATCCCTTTCCAAGATACAACCAAATTTATAAGAAGAAAGAAAAGAAAGGTGGTAGCTTAATAATATTCAACCACCTTCTTCTTCTTCTTCTTCTTCTTCCTCCTCCTCACAAGTACCCCTTTCATCACCTTTTCAACATCTCAAACTCTTCAAAAGCTCTAGTTTGTTATCCCCTTTAATAGACCTGCATACATATATCTCTTCTCCTCCTGCTGCTGCTGCTGCTGCTGCTGCTGCTGCCGGTGGTGGTGGTTCATCTCAGGTATGAAATCAGTATGCCCCTCTTCTTCAATTATCAATGGGTTGTGCTTCTTTTCTTGATCAGTCAAATGGGTTTATTTTTTCTTATTCTGGGGTTTTCTTATCTGTTTTTTAATACTTAGTTGTTGTTGTTGTTGTGTACTACTTGCTTAGTTGCTTTCATAGGTTGACAAGTACATAATCTACAGAATTACAAAAAATAAAATTCCTATCTGGTGTGCATTTTGTTATAAAAATTTTCTTCATTTGAGATTATTTGTTAGTGGATGTTGGTTCTGACATACATTCTGAAATCTACAGAAGAAAAAGATTGGATTTTTATGTTTTTCTTGTATATGGGCTGGTTGCAGTTTTGGACTTTCAAGTTTTGAGTTTTATTAGTTATCAGTGGTTTATGATCTTATAGTACTGTATTGCATTTTCATTAGCAATTCAATTTTGGGTAGCTGATTCTATTCATGATGGATTCAGTGAAAATTGAATGGGTTGAAGTATCGAATTGTGTTCATTATTATTAAACATTGCCTAGCTGAAGATCAGAAAGTCTTTTTAAGGTAACCCATAGGTTGGGGTGGGAGTAATCGAAATGCTAACAATCGTACTGAATTCGGGTTACTTCGAATTGTTTTCATGAAGTGCTAGTGTTTATAAGGTGCTAAACTACCGGTATGAAACCATTATGTTGAAAATCTAGAATATGTAATGCTCTTTTTACATCCTCGATAATTAGGCCAATGTAGTTTAAAACTTTAAGTTTATGTATGTGCATATATGTTCTAAATTTTGCTGAATCTTCTCTGTTATTTTGATCGACTGGGACAGTGCTATAAGAGTTTTTCTTAGTAATTCAGCTGTTGAATAAGTCCTGATGTTTGATTTGACTTTACATGTCAATTTACCCTTTTCTTCTTGTGGTGATGGTGAGTTTGGTAATACATCACTGCGGCTTTAGCATCTTTCACACATATCTTAGTTATAGACTGCAAGAAATTTCCCTTATTCAGTGTGCATAAAGAATCATCAACTGAAGCGTGTGTGCTGTTATTATTAGGGAGGTTGTCTCAACCATGGTTAGCATTCGGAGGCGAAAAAACTTGCGGATTTCTTCTGGTATATTAAACTCAGCATTACTAAATATGTATGTTTATGGAAAATCCCTTATGAGTTCTTACACCTAGTAGGAGGTTCATAATAAGGAATCCTCCTACATTAAATTCTGTTTAACTCCAGCCATTTCAACTTCTTCATTGTAATTCTTATCAATACAATTAGTATCTTTCCTAGTTACGAGTAAGTGAATTGTTTGTGGCTACCGCGTAAGTAGGACAGTATTCACAAATTTTATTGGGTCTTGCAGGTGTAGAGTATTCTTCTATTCAATTTCCTAAGTGTAATGAGAATGGAAATGTTTCCAGACCTTCTATTAAGAGAACCATTTCAGTCACTTCACTTGACGATATCCCATCAAAGAAGGTACAATTCTTGTTTTTGTAATCATTCAATTTCCTAAGTGTAATGAGAATGGAAATGTTTCCAGACCTTCTATTAAGAGAACCATTTCAGTCACTTCACTTGACGATATCCCATCAAAGAAGGTACAATTCTTGTTTTTGTAATCATGAGATACATCTAATGTTAGTTTATGCGAGGCATAAGCATTTTCTTGACTTCATGATCTGTGCAAAAGATTGATTGATTGCTCATCTAACACTTATATTGGTAAGGATGTATCTTCTTCCAGAATAACCTGGAGCTAAGTCTTGGATCTGCAAATGTATTTGGTTCTAGCTCATCAAAGGATGAGCCTGATCAACAACTTCCAGGTGAGCCTCTCATTGTGCAATTTATCGAACTTGTGACTCGTATATGATTAGCTATATTGATACTAAAGCTGTTAGATTCAGTTTCAATTAGTACCTCTTTCGGAGTTCTATGTTATTTGTGTTCCTGTAGCCTTTACTTTTTATATTGAGCAACTTAGTTCTTGCACAATTTTCTGATCAACAAATTTTCATGAATGAAATGATATAGGGTAGTTATATGCTCCAGAGGGAGTTTAGAATTCTGTTGTATCATACATTTCCTAGGTTCGCATGGAAGAGCCTTTAGAATTATACTTCAGGATGGTTGATGTGGGAGCCTGGGAGGGAAAATATCATGGGTACATTTGATGACCATTTAGTCATTTGCTGAGCGAATGTAGTGGTTTGTTGCATAGAGAAGCTTAGCAATCTTATCCATGACTCATGTGTATAAGATGTTTGTTGTTGATGTTCAATGTAATTGCTTTCGTGTGTCATTTCAACTGACCCTAGGTTGTTCATGTTATGGTTTTCAGCGTTGTACCATTTATGACTCTCCTACATGTTTTTAGCATAACCAAAAAGAAGTTTTGCAGACACCATTGTATAATCCTACGACTATTTCAATATTCTATAATCTTTCCACTAACAAAACATTACTAAATTCTAGTTCAAGGTATCAAACGTAGAAAGCTGCACCGGCGGAAAAACTTCTCAGAACATGGGACATACTTACTGAGAGGCGTGTATTACAAGAATATGAAATGGCAAGCAGCAATCAAGGTGGACAAGAAACAAATCCACTTGGGCACTCTTGCTAGGCAGGAGGATGCGGCCCATTTGTATGACAGGTATTTAATTCTTGTTCCCCATTGATTCAAACTAGTAGTAATCTTGTGGTACCGCCATCACATCATGTATAATATGGTTCATTTGATTTTCATCAATTCATTCTAAGATTCTTTGTAATTTGATTTTTTTTTTTTTTGTTCATTATAATATGGCCTACATTCTTAACGGCCAGCATTTCTGAATTATTAACCTGTGATCCAAGAATGCAAAATGTTAGCTTAGTGTGCTTCTGGTTTCCTGCTTGGTAGGCTCTTCAATGTAGTGTTAATTACTGTTTGCTGAAAGAGTAATTTGGATTCTTGCTATTGAAAATGCAGGAGAGAAATGCATATTTAGTTCAAATTCGAAACTTTTCGATTGTTAACCTTGTAACGAGATTGTAATCTCACTGAATCCTACGAGTCAAAATATAAGTTCTGAAAAGATTCTAGAACAGTTCATGTTTTGGGCCGTTACTGCAGCTGTTTTGTACTTGAACACCACTAGAACTCTAGGAGAAATGTTTTAGTGGCTTGATAAAATTTTAAGAATTGTGCAATTGGCTAAAATCCTAATTTAATTATATTCATGTTTGACCTGTGAAGGGCGGCCTTTATGTGTGGTAGAGCACCTAACTTTGATCTGCCAGAAGAGGAGAAACAAGAACTCAGGCGTTACACTTGGACTGAGTTTTTGACCATGACTCGCAGTACAATCGCATGCAAAAGTAGTTTTCTAACTCTCTTTTACTAGATTTTTGTTTTGCATCAACAACTGAAGGGTGTGAATTAAAGGAATTAATAAGCTTTTTGTACATGGCAAGCTTGGTTTCCTTGATTTATTAATCCAACAGTTTCGCTTTGTTGCCACAAAATTAGACTCAATCAGTTCTATCTCGAAGTTTGGTTTCCTTTGAGCTATATTAGTTAGTTTAAATTGATAGGACTAAGTGAATTTATTATGGATTTTCAGAAGTCAAGAGGGAGTTAAATGCGGAAGAGTTGCAAAAGAAACCTTGGTTAGCTTTTTTACCGAGTAGCAATGGTGAAAATTGAGTTGATGGTCTCTCAGCTCTGGAAGACGCAAATGTACAGACGCAAGTTTCATAGTTGTTATTTTATTGAACAAGGCAGCACAACCCGACTTTATAATCGGGTATTTGTTTTATTTAAACCTTATTCTTATGCCTTTTTTCTCATTATTTGCACTAATTCACGTTGGTCTTGAATTTGGTTATGAGCTCCATGTTCCTGAAAAATGCCTCATGACCAATTATAAGTCCATAACAAAATAAGTTAGAAAATTATGAGAAAGTAGGTCTTATTTTTTATCTACACAAGGGCCCCTATTAAGGCAAAGTTGTGGAATAATTTTATTATGTCATTAAGCGGTTCTTGAGTCAGTTTATCAGAGCAAAGGTTTTTTTTCGCTTCAGTGCTTACAATACTTAAAGATCATAAGTTTCAAAGACTATTTTTGCCATTTTTTTCTTGTTGCCCATTTTGTTGCTTCTAGAATAGCTAAAATCTAAACTTTATTCATATGTTATGAACAACCCCAATTTTGGGGTTTTCAGTTCCCGAAGTCAGATGACTTTTTTACATTGAAAAGTTATTCTGAAGTTGTATTGTAGAACTAACATCTCACATCTTGATTTAATTAAATCAAAAGACCACTTCATACGCGATGTGACAAAAGTCAACTCAAACAAGTCTTTTACTACTCTCCGTCCTGAAAAATCTCACCCGTCATAAAATAATGTATCACTTTCACTAATGTGTGGAATCAACTGTCGTTCTTCTACGACACGATCAGAATTCCACTTCCATATTTATCAGTTAATAGTAAAAATGCTGCAACAGGTACAATTATCCAAATTGGTTCTGGGATCATCCATATCTTCAGCTCTGAAGAGGCAGAAGCACTGACGCTACTTGAAGCAACAAGGTGGGGGAAAGCATGGACTGCCAGAACTTTTGGATTGAAGGAGATTGCTAAGGCGTAATTGATTTTGCACAGGGTCAGACAAACACAATTCAGCGGAGAAACCAGGCAATAATCTCTGAAGCTATAAGGGTTTTGAAGTCGTGTGAGCTTTTTTTGGGTTTTATCTTTAATCATAGAAGTAGTAATAAGGTAGCAGATGCTTTAGCAAAGCAGGCAAGGAGTCAAGATTCTCAAAAATAACAATGGAGACAAATGTCAACTTTTATTATATCTACTTTAGATTATGATGCTAGGTTTTACTTTCAAGTGATATGTATTTACAATCTGAGGATAACACCTTGTTGTAAGATTCTTATATCTCAGCTTGTACTACTGAGAAAGGGCAACCAACATAGTAAATAGCATTTTATAATCTTTTGGTGTGTGCTTCAATATATTAACTTTTAAAACAAAACAAAAAATGGACAGAAGAAGAAGTATAAACCCTCATTGGCAAACATGCAGTTTAATTTTTTACCTTCTATACATTATATACTTACAGGAAATCAAAGTTAACTAGACCCATTAAATCCTAAAGATCTAAACACCACAACTTTGTATAACAGATAATTATATTTCAAACCATTAATTATTTTCCTGATCTTGCATGGCGCATCAGTATTAATTTTTGTAGTGTTTGCAATAGGTTGTCTCCAACCAAATATTCTGTCATTATGTTTTTTCCAAAGACACTCCCACCCGCTTCCAAAAAACTTGGATCCGGAATCTCTCCGAATAATATTAAGAAGTCCAAATTAAGTTATGGGAATCTCTTCAAGAATTGATGTAACAAAATCAATTGAAACAAGAAAATCTCAACCGTGAAAAAGTAATGCATCACTTTTTTCCGTGTGTAAAATCAACTAACACCATCATCATTTTTTATTCTTTGACAGAATCAAAATTCCATTTCCATACTTATCATTTGATAGTAAAAATAATTCCTCCAACTCCAAGAAGAAAGAAATGGACAAAAAAAGTTAAACGAAACCCTAATTGACAAATACGGTGAGATGTTACACAATGGAAATCTCTCCAAAACAAAAGCACGAGAGAAAAAAATTCATGTATACATTATCGGTCTCCTCATTTGACATAATTTTTTCTAATCCCTAATCTTCTTGTTAAATAAGTTTTTATAATTGAGCATTTGCCATAAGTACACCGTGGTAGCTATAGGTAGATAGCTCAATTCGGATGACCTTTGATATATCTTAAATATAAAAATCTAAACTCACATAAATAACAGATATGTTAGAGCTTTCCTCGGTCTAACTCGCATGTGTTGCTATCTCAAGCATGTTTGTAAATATTAGTGATCAAAACTATATGTCTTGATTTCTAGTTTACTTATGACTAAGTCTCGGTCTAGGATAGTCAAGTGTAGTTGAAGCTCCAGACTCCATGGCGATCATCTTACGAAGACGAAGAACTACTCGAGGAACTTCATCCGGCTAAAAGGTATGTGAATACTTGAACTTATCTATCACTCAAAAGTCTATTATATCTCCTACTCTTGAAACAAAGTCGTATAAGTATGATAGTTTTCATACATACACATTTGCTATTTCGAGCCGAGTTTACTCGCCTATCTTTTTCTCGAAATATGTGTTGGTAAGCTTTCGATTTAACCATTTTCATCTTTACCCGTGACGAAGGTCATGATGACGTTTCAATCTTGAAAATAGCTTTGATGACGATAGTCATGAATAACGATTGTTATAATATTATAGAAGAATGTTTCAATGATTGAAATGTAAAGTTGAGATTACCATCTATGGATATAAGCATATATAGTGTGTTCGCACATTAGTGTATAAATCCATATGACGGAAACCAAGTGCGTGCATATGTGTGCATGCGGTATTTGTGAAGGAGACAGGTGAGTACGCGTACCCACGAAAGTTTTCATGCCGGAAATTTCTGCTGGAGTTTGTAAGTTTGCAAACTAGTAAACCAGCCACCTTCGGGTACGCGTACTCACGGAAGTTTTCGAACCGAAATTTCTGCTGAGTTTGTAAACTCAAGTCCGGTAGATAAGGTACGTATACCCGTACGCGTACTCAAGCTGGTGATATCTCAAATCGGTAGTTCATGAACTTAAAACAATAAATTATAAGGAATGCAATTTTTGCAAACCGTGGATATATTGTTCATGAATTGATTAAAGTGAATCAAACCGATTTTGTTTCAATTGTGTCTATAAATAAAGACCTAAGCAATTGAACAACTCTTCAACTAGTTCTTATGAGTCATTTGAACTAGTTATGAGAAAGATGAATACGGTTAATATGAAAGTGCTCATATGGCTAACCATTGGTTAACTATTTGTGAACCAACTACGTGTACACGTTTAGGTACGGTTACTCAAACTTAAATGAATATATTTCATTTGTATGTGTGACAAGCTAAGTTTCGATCTAACGGTTGAAAGATATTATCTTGGTTGAAACAGGTTTTTTATCTAACGGTGAATATTGAATGCTTTGTTACCAAGGTAACTTAGATTGAAAACCCTGATTTGAAAACTATATAAAGGAGACATCTAGCATCTGGAAGAACTAATCCCCACACCTCATGTGTGATACTAGTTGGTTTGCTAGAGTCGATTCTCCTTTAACCTTAGGTTTCTTCTCGAGACCCTGTAGGTTAACGACTGAAAGACTTCATTGGGATTGTGAAGCCAGACGATACTACTTTTCTAGTAGTTGAGCGATCTGATCTTGCTATTTTCTATCGTACGATTACAATTGAATGATTGTCTTGAGATTATATCTCCGATAGAGCAAGATAAAAACAAATCATAAACATCTTCGTCTCATCGTTTGTGATTCCACAATATCTAGTTTCGCTACCATACGATTTATATTATTGTGAGGTGATTGATAATACTAGGATGTTCTTCGGGAATATAAGTCCGGTTTATCAATTAGTTCCAGTTCACCTTGATTTATGAAAAGATGGAATAAAAACTCTTGGTTATTTCTGTGGGAGACAGATTTATTCAATTTTATAGACTTTTCTGTATGAGATGATTTATTTATCAAGTGTTCGACTTTGGGTCGTAGAAACTCTTAGTTGTGGGTGAGATCAGCTAAGGGAATCAAGTGCGTAGTATCCTGCTGGGATCAGAGATGTAAGGAGCGCAATTGTACCTTGAATCAGTGTGAGATTGATTAAGGTTCAACGACAGTCCATACCGAAGTGAGTTTGTAGTAGGATAGTGTATGTAGCGTCTTAATACAGTGTGGTGTTCAATCTGGACTAGGTCCCGGGGTTTTTATGCATTTGTGGTTTCCTCGTTAACAAAATTGTGGTGTTTGTGTTATTCTATTATGTATTATATTTTTTTATATCATTGAATACCACAGGTTGTGCGTTAAGATCAATCATTTAGAATATCCAACATTTGGTTGTTGATTTATGGTCTTTGGTACCATCCAAGTTATTATCCTTGTATTTGATAAAGACTCGCAGATTTCTATTTGCTTGAGTAAAGATCAAATCAAGTGAGAGAGATATTAACTACTCGATATACTTTTCTCTAGATTGAGTCTGACTGTCTAGTTGATTCTCTAGAAAGTATATTGGAGTTAGTCCATACAGATTGCTAATCGAAATATTGGGTGTGGTTGTTAGACCCCCGTATTTTCAATTGGTATTAGAGAAGGCAAACACGTTAAAGACCTTATAAGTATGTGTTTGTAGCGATCTGATTATGGACGAGTCTATCTCTAATAACGTACCAGTTCAGAAATTACCAGATGATTCTAAAAGCTTGGATTCACCTGAGAGAACTGTCACATCTAAGTCAATATATAAATATTCTCTGTATGTAGTAATTGTTGATTGGGAAACTCTCCTAGAAGAACAGTTGGATGAACTTTCTGATGAAGGTGATTCAGATATTGATAGAGATGTTGATGAGGAATTTTCAGATTAAGTTAAGTTTTTGGATTCGTGGAATATGAAGAAGATTACAACTTCTCATGTCTCACCTCTTCTGACTCCTCTCTGTCGAGAAAACAAGAAATTGAGAAGATGTTACGCATGTGTTTATTTTTCGAATCGTTCTAACGAATCGATCCTCAAGGATTCTGAGGAAAACATACCTATAAATTCACTTGAATGTGATAATCTTTATCAAAAGTACTTTTTGTTGGAAGAGAAACTTGTAGAATCTGAAGCAAGGTTTAACTCTCAACAAATTAGTTTTGATGACAGAGAAAGTGTTTGTCTCGCTCGAGAAAAACGCCTTGAGGCTGATTTAGATGATGCTCTTGATAAAATAAAGATGTTGGAAGATGACTTGAAAAAATTCACCACTAGTTCAAGCAAATTAACCACTATGCTAGGAGCAAGTAAAAATCATCGTAATACACGAGGATTGGGCTATAAGGGAATAGATGCTCCAAGTATTAGCAAAGAGGTAAAATTTGTCAAGGCTAGTGATTCTTCTCAACAAAAGGTTTCCGCTGATGGAAAAAGTGAAATACCTTCACCGGCAATTAATGTTCGAAAGAACAAAGTATATCAACCTCCAAAGTCAGCACATACGGATCGAGGTAAAAAAATTCCTTATGTTTGCCACTATTGCGGAAATAAATGTCATCTAGAAAGGAGATGTCATTTCCGTATAAGGAATGAGAAACTTCATGATGTTCTTGTTTGGGCATCACAAGAAGTTGTGAAGCCCAGATCATATGTTAAGGCTAATACCCTTAATGCCACAGGTTGTAACTTTCCAAACTTTAGGCAAAGGAATCAGTGTTGTGATAAACCTATTTTTGCCTATAAACGTCATACAAATCCTTTTCACAATCGTAATGGTTATCAAAAGGATAACTTCGTAAAGACGAAGACATGATGTTCCCAGTTGGAGAAAGACTAACTTGCAAAAGAATAGTAAATCCAATCCTCTTTTGAGAAATCTTGAAGAGAGTAACGGGAAGAAGGTTTCGGTTGTTTCTAAACGCACTCATAAGTGGGTTCCAAAGAAAGTCAATGACACTTTGAGTGTGAAAAGGAATGATCTCCCAGAAAATTCCATGACTATGAAGAAGGCAATATCCATGATGTTGGAACTTAAAGAGTTATTTGGAAAGATGGATTTGGATGTGAAAGGTTCTAAAAGTGATATCTTTCATGATAATCCAAAAGTTACTTGTGGTGAGAAAGACATTGTTCACCTCAACACAACTTGAGTGTGTTTTTAAGTGCATCCTAGATATGCATAACATCATTTAAAATCAAAATCCAGGGGTTTAGGTACGCATACCCGTTTTCATACTGCTCCAGGATACAAAAATTCGTTTGCAAACCTGTATGCATACTTGACATCGATATTCGATAAATTTGCTTTGGCCTCTTCGTCCGAACTCGGATTGACCTCATTATTTTTGCATACTCTTACTCTTTGAATTATCTTCAAAATGGTGATGAGAAATCCTAAATGTGAATGAGTTGATGTTTGTCCTTGTCCCGTATCTTGTTTTTGAGTGTTTTGCTCCGTTTCGTCGCACTTGTTCTACTTGACTTTGACACTTGGATTCTTGGAGTAGTTCTCTTCTAAGATCATTTTTAGCTTTTACAAGAATGATGTTGGTGAATCACAAAGAAGGAAATTCAAGAATGGGCAGTAGTACGCATTGCTATGGGATTCTTGAATGTTCACAATCATCTTATGTGAACTATGATGCATGGTCTTTAATGACTTTGTATGTTCTTCTTTGTTAAGAAAATATTTTTATACGCTTTTGTTAACCACTCATGGTGTAAATCCGTGCGAAAAATATTGATTCTACCTTCTAAGGACAAAGATTGATTTTTGCAGTATTAATCTTTATGGTTTTATATATTGCAATTTGTTATGAGATATGTGTGTTTGCGTCCGTGAACTGTTATTGTCCCATACGATGTCAAAAGTTAACTCTTTCATCTGTCGATATGAAAATGTTGATACAAGATCGATGAACTCTTGACATAACAAAAGTTAAGCCTATATTGTCAATTCTTTGATGGAAGATAGGTTAAAATCTTGTGTTTACAAAGATTATGTCTGTTATAAGTTGTTATGCAAATAGTGATGAAGATAGAATGAATCTTTGTATATTCCGCAGTATTGATCTTTCCCTGATACATATTTTATGTGAATACTGTGCGGCTCCATAAGTCTTCTTGTGTGAGCATTTCCAGCTAAACTAATCATAGATTCGTTTGTGATTTATTTGGTTGTGTATTCCGATTAGATTAATCATGGGTTCTTTTGTGGTTAATTTGATTGAGAATTTTTAGATAACAAAATCATTTTTTGGTTGTTGGTGTCCAAAGAAATCCTTCTTTTCTTGTAAAAGTAAGGTCGCTCTTGTTGTTCTTTCGAGAATTGACATCAAATGGGGGAGAGTTCTTTTGAACTTGCGCTTAGTTTCCATATCTTTGTGGGGAGTGTGGCTGTGGAATATTTGAGGAGTTATCTTGTATCTTTATAAAATCCGTGATGAATGCATTTAGCTTCGGCTTTATGATTGCATCAAAACAAAGTTTATATGTACTTTTCTTTGGTCTTGAAGTGTCTCCATGAGAATTTCATTAGGATCCCGTTTTCGAACCTTTGCCAATTTTATTGACAAAAAGGTGGAGAATTAATATATAGTTCACACTACAAATACATATGGTTTTCGGATCATTATGTAAGGGGGGGTGGTTTTCGTGTTGAGACGAAGTATTGACTAAGGGGGAGAAATACATATCACCACAGTGTTGTTGTCGAAGTTGTGATCGAGAGCTTTTGTTTTCTCGTTGTTATGGCTACATAACTTCAACAACGATGATGCTAAACTTACAACCTTTGGAATCATTGGAGTACTTGGAAGTGACGAAGATTTTGAGTAATGTTGAAGCACCAAGGAGATCAAGCATGTGGACGAGAAGCTACAAAGTTTTATCTTTTTTTTTGTAATCCATATGTATTGATGGTTTTGCCACTAAAATTGACAAAAGGGGAGATTGTTAGAGCATTTCTCGGTCGAACTCGCATGTGTTGCTATCTCAAGCATGTTTGTCAATATTAGTGATCAAAACTATATGTATTGATTTCTAGTTTACTTATGACTAAGTCTTGGTCTAGGATAGTCAAGTGTAGTTGAATCTCCAGACTCCATGGAGATCATCTTACGAAGACGAAGAACTACTCGAGGAACCGGTGGAACTTCATCCGACTAAAAGGTATGTGGGGACTTGAACTTATCTATCACTCAAAATTCTATTATATCTCCTACTCTTGAGACAAAGTCGTATAAGTATGATAGTTTTCATACATACACATTTGCTATTTCGATCCAAGTTTACTCGCCTATCTTTTTCTCGAAATATGTGTTGGTAAGCTTTCGCTTTAACCATTTTCATCTTTACACGTGATGAAAGTCATGATGACGTTTCAATCTTGAAAATAGCTTTGATGATGATAGTCGTGAATAACGATTGTTATAACATTATACAAGAATGTTTCAATGATTGAAATGTAGAGTTAAGATTACCATCTATGGATATAAGCATATATAGTGTGTTCGCACATTAGTGTATAAATTCATGTGTCGTAAGCCAAGTGCGTGCATATGTGTGCATGCGGTATTGGTGAAGGAGACAGGTTGAGTACGCGTACCCGTCCGCGTACGCACGGAGATTTTCATACCGGAAATTTCTGCTGGAGTTTGTAAGTTTGCAAACTAGTAAACCAGTCACCTTAGGGTACGCGTACTCATGGAAGTTTTCGAACAGAAAATTTTTGCTGATTTTGTAAACTCAAATCCGGTAGCTAAGGTACGCATACCCGTACACGTACTCAAGCTGGTGATATCTCAAATCGGTAGTTCACGAACTTAAAACAATAAATTATAAGGAATGCAATCTTTGCAAACCGTGGCTATATTGTTCATGAATTGATTCAAGTGAATCAAACCGATTTTGTTTCAATTGTGTCTATGAATAAAGACCTAAGCAATTGAAAAACTCTTCAACTAGTTCTTATGAGTCATTTGAACTAGTTATGAGAAAGATGAATACGGTTAATATGAAAGTGCTCATATGGCTAACCATTGGTTAACTATTTGTGAACCAACTAAGTGTAAACGTTTAGGTACGGTTACTCAAACCCAAATGAATACGTTTCATTTATGTGTGTGACAAGCTAAGTTTCTATCTAACGGTTGAAAGATATTAGCTTGGTTGAATCAGATTTTTCATCTAACGGTGAATATTGAATGCTTTGTAACCAAGGTAACTTAGACTGCAAACCCTGATTTGAAAACTATATAAAGGAGACATCTAGCATCTGGAAAAACTAATCCCCACACCTCATGTGTGATACTAGTTGTTTTGCTAGAGTCGATTCTCCTTTAACCTTAGGTTTCTTCTCGATACCCTGTAAGTTAACGACTGAAAGACTTCATTGGGATTGTGAAGCCAGACAAAACTACTTTTCTTGTAGTTGAGCGATATGATCTTGCCATTTTCTATCGTACGAGTTCAATTGAATAATTGTCTTGAGATTATATCTCCAATAAGGGCAGATAAAAAGAAATCACAAACATCTTCGTCTCATCGTTTGTGATTCCACAATATCTATTTTCGCTACCATATGATTTAGATTATTGTGAGGTGATTGATAATACTAGGATGTTCTTGGGGAATATAAGTCCGGTTTATCAATTAGTTCATGTTCACCTTGATTTATCAAAAGACGAAACAAAAACTCTTGGGTATTTCTGTGGGAGACAAATTTATTCAATTCTATAGACTTTTCTGTGTGAGACAGATTTGTTTATCAAGTCTTCGACTTTGGGTCGTAGAAACTCTTAGTTGTGGGTGAGATCAGCTAAGGGAATCAAGTGCGTAGTATCCTGCTGGGATCAGAGACGTAAGGAGCGCAATTGTACCTTGAATCAGTGTGAGATTGATTAAGGTTCAACTACAGTCCATACCGAATTTAGTTTGTAGTAGGATAGTGTCTGTAGCGGCTTAATACACTGTGGTGTTCAATCTGTACTAGGTCCCGGGGTTTTTATGCATTTGCGGTTTCCTCGTTAACAAAATTATGGTGTTTGTGTTATTCTATTATGTATTATATTTTGTTATATAATTGAAATATCACAGGTTGTGCGTTAAGATCAATCATTTAGAATATCCAACATTTGGTTATTGATTTAATGATTGACACTTGGATATTGGTCTTTGGTACCATCCAAGTTATTATCCTTGTATTTGATAAAGACTCGCAGATTTCTATTTGCTTGAGTGAAGATCAAATCAAGTGAGAGAGATATTAACTACTCGATATACTTTTCTCTAGATTGAGTCTGACTGTCTAGTTGATTCTCTAGAAAGTATATTGGAGTTAGTCCATACAGATTGCTAATCGAAATATTGGGTGTGGTTGTTAGACCCCTGCATTTTTTAGATAACTCGTGGAGAAACACATATGGTTGACTTTTTCTTTTTTATACAATACTTACTTATAGATAATCAAGTTAACATAGATCCATTAAACCCCAAGGATTTAAACAGAACAACTCCGTATAAAATAAGTGTATTTGAAACCTTCAGTTATATGATCTTGCATGTACCATCAATGTTAGTTTTTGTAGTATTTGCAATAGGTTGTCTCCAATAAAATCTTTTGTCGTTGTTGTTTTTTCCAAGAACACGCCGTTATGTTATGTTCAAAAAACTGGATTAAAAAATATTTGTGAATAATATTGGGGTCTCAAAATTGAGTTTTGTGGTTTTTCTGCTGCAAATATACATGGTGGTTGTATCCTTTTAAATGGACCTCCTTCGCCACAATTAATAGGGGGACTCTTAGTAAACTTACTTTGAAAAAGATGGATAGTTTTACACGAAACATACTATACATAGATACTGAAATTTAGAGAGTTTGAAGATCAAGATAAGGTATATTTTGTTGGGAATGATCCTCTTACTTAATTTTTTGACTTGGTATTTAACTTAACTTTCTAACTACTGGTTAATAACATCTCGGGTTCAATATCTTAGTTCCCAAATAATAAATTTGTTGATATGTCTCAGCGATCTGATAATTGAATCTTATCATGTACAATATCATCCAAAATCCATTTTACTTTAAGTAAAATAAGATACTGTGAACTTCAGTTTCTATTGGCAGGTTATACATTAGAAGTTAAAACATATGTTTATCTAATGAATAACATAAAAAAAAAAACCCTCGTATATTTATGAATCACGGATTTCATGGATGATATGGTGTATATAAAAACGAACAAACAATGATGATCATGGTATTCCGAAAATTTGGGTAGTTAATCAATCCGAAGATGATAAACATGAACAAATGTATTTATTTCGTGAAAATATATATTTATATTTTAAGTTTGTTAATTCAACCGATCAAACTTTTATTCCTGAAAACATTCAAGAACAGTTCATGTTTTGGGCTGTTACTACAGTTGTTTTGTAGTTGAAAGGTACTAGAAGTCTAGAACTTTAGGATAAATGTGTTAGTGGCTTGATAAAATTTCAAGAATTATGCAGTTGGCTAAATTCCTAATTAAATTATATTCATGTTTGACCTATGAAGGGCGAACTTTATGTGTGGTAGAGCACCTAAATTTGATCTTCCAGAGGAGGAGAAACAACAACAAGGCGCCACACTTGGACCGATTTCTTGACCATGACTCGCAGTACAATCGCATGAAAAAGTAGTTTGTCAACTCTAATTTACTAAATTTTCGATTTACATCAACAACTGAAGGGTGAGAATTGAAGGAATCAATCATCTTTTTGTAAATGACAAGTTTAATGTCTTTGAAACTCATCTCAGGTTAACTGCAGTGTGTCCAGTCATACTGGCGCTCTACAGAGAAACTCTATAGAGTTTCAATCCTTTAATATGTTGCATGGAAAAAGCTTGTTGATTTCTTGGTCCAATAGCTTCTCTTTCTTTCCCCAAAATTGGACCCCATCAGTGCTACCTTAGAAGTTTGATCTCCTTGAGCGACTAAGTTTAGTTCTGGATTTTCAGAAGTCAAGAGGGAATTGAATGCGGAAGAGTTACAAAAGAGGCCTTAGTTAGATTTTTTACTGAGTAGCAATGGTGAAAATTGAGTTGATGATTTCTCAGCTCTGGAAGACGTAAATGTACAGATACCAGTTTCATAGTTATTGTCCTTTTACTAAACAATGGCACAACCCGACTTTCTAATTGGGTATTCGTTATATTTAAACCTTATTATTATGCCTTCTTTCTCATTATTTGCATTAATTCATGCTGGTCTTGAATTTGGTTATGAGGTCCTTGTTCCTGAAAAATGCCTCATGACCAATTATAAGTCCATAACAAAATTCGTTAGAAAATTTTGAGAAAGTGTTTCTCATATTTTTATGTACACAAGGGCCTCTATTAGAGAAAAATTGTGGAATACTTTTCATTATGTCATTAAGAAGTTGAAAAGACGAGGTTACCCAAATATACCTCAAACCAAAAGTTTTCCACCTATAAGTTCTTTCTCCGAAAGTGATTGTCTTTGGACTGAGTCGAGACAATACAACAAATAGGTTCACACTTCGAGTGATCGTCTATGGATACGAGATCGAGATAATACGACAACAAGATAACTTGTGTGATTGACTATGGATACAAGATCGAGAAAATGCAACAATGAAGTATGTTTACTTGATAAAAGGTTTGGACTTAACCAAACACAATAGGATTACTTATCAAGTAAATATGAATTAACGTTTGTGTAATTTACTTTAAATTATAATAACAACAATTATAATTGCTGAAAATAAAAGTAAATGACACGGCAAGATTTTGTTAACGAGGAAACCGCAAATGCAAAAAAATCTCGGGACCTTGTTCGTAATTGAATACTCTCAGGATTAAGCCACTATACAAAATCAAACCAACTTCGTATAGTTGAGACCAAGCAACTAAACCTATAGTTCACCTAGTTCCGTCTGTATTCCCACGCCTCCGACCTGTAATAAGTCACGTACTTGGAACAATTCCTTTGGTTCGTATTCCAAACAGTAAAGGAACAACAATTCTGTTTGGTATCAACTCTTTTCAACCAAGTGATGTGAGTTCGATAAAAGGCTCTTCTATTTATCTCATTAAACTCCTTTGTCAGGTTCTTAGATCTATCTTATTATAAACTACCAAAGTAATTGTTAAGATTTTGCAATTAATAATTTTAATCACAAAGAATTGTATTGATGCCGATCTACACAACTAATCAATCTAATCTACCACAAGGATAAACCGATTATAGTTGGATCCTCTTTTACCGAAACGAGTATTGTGCACACCAAAGATTATGAACACAAATCAGAAATATTCAAAGTCTTCTTTGTATTCAAATCTTCTTAGATCTTCAATAAACACCTGCACACAATCAACTTGAATCTCTTATGATCAATCACGCACAGAACGGAGTCTGTTAACAATGGATTATCACAAGACGTCTTTAGATCTACAAACAGTCTAAAGATCCCCGTCGAAACTTCGATCTAGTTTGAGTGAATCTTATATCATAAGAGAAGATTCTCAAGCATAAACAAACTGGGTACAATCAAAGTTCAACCACCATTAGTCAATCAAATCAATTGAAAACAAAAGATAAACCATAATTATCTAGTTTCCCACCAACGGTACTAATACAGCTTCTCAATCCCAAAAAGTCTTTAAACTGAGCGGCCGTAAGAGATTTTGCCTAATTAGGTTACTCTCCTCTCCGAATAGGAGGCTTCACCAGTAGCAGCACAACTAAGATAGTTTTGCTGTCTCTGAGGATTAGTTTGCTCGAAATGCAAACTTTGATATTTATAGACCAAGGAAGTTTGGACACCAAGGAATTTCCAAAACCGAAAATATTCTCAAGATATGCAATATATTCCAGATTTGGTTTCCATAATTCCTGGAAATGCTTTGTCCAAATAATGACCAAAAATCCCTTAGAAAATCTCCAACTAGCAAATGCACATTACTAATTTTCATTTTCCAAAAGTAAAATTAAAAACCTTAAATAAAAGATTCTCAATTTATATTATTCGATCCGGGATTTTCTTCCTTTAGCTATTAAGGAATAACTTTGAACAATTAAAGATAAGCGTTACTGCACATGTTCAAAGTATGTCAACATCTTTACTTTGTAAGTCCTCTTTCATACTTACAATCTTGAAACCGATTTGCCACACTTCCAAACAAGTTTAGAATTGGTTCATCTGACTTTCAAGAACTACGTGATTGATCAAGAATACTCCATGTGAGTACTTTGCATAGTCACGCTAGTTACCAAAATTCGGTTGACTAGGTATTAGGATCGGTTCCCCACATATATATGGTATCTAACTTGTACTTGTCGCACATGTCTAAAGGATCGGTTCCCCTTTGCCTAAAAATGTGTTGCACATGTCCATAGGATCGGTTCCCATTTCTACTAAAAACTTGTTGCACCTCATAAATGGATCGATTCCCCTTTGTGATAGGTTGCACCTCTTACTAGGATCGGTTCCTTATGAAGTAGAAGAACATGCCTTGGTCTATTTTGATACCCGAAATCCAACTTGGATTAAGTTAACCAAGCAGAGAGTTTTACGCTAGAGAATATATTTGTTTCACGTTTTAAGGCTTATGTTTCCTTAGGATTTAGGTAAGTATTATCTTTTCCTGTTTAGGTTTATATTTTCTTTTCTTAGGCTACAAGTTTAGGAATCTATTTAAGGTCTTGTTTTAGGTTTTAGTCTTTAGTTTTTGATGAATGAAGAAAAAAGAATGAAACTCAGAGAGTTTTCGTGTTCAGTTTATGTATAATCCTATACCCCTACCCCTGCATCAGTTTTGGCGCTAGAAATTAATAACGTTCATGGCTCGAGGAAGAGAAGAATGTAGAGTTGTTGGTCGTGCTGCTCCTCATCTAGAGGGGATGATGAAGTTTGAGAGGATTACCAAACTTGAACGACAGGTTGAAGTGCTCATGCGTCAGATGGTTGTTATGCAGAAACAGCAAGAGCACCATCATTATCCAAATCGAGGAGAAGTGGAGGAGGATGCTGATGAGGAAGACATGTTCGATGTCTTTGCTGGTAGCGTATTGGGTAGTCAACTCGCTGCATATCAATCACATGATTCCATGTGGGAATATGGATTGACAGTTGACATCCCTAACCTTAATGGTATCTCGCAACCAGATGATTCAATTAATTTTCTTTGT
Organism: Papaver somniferum; assembly: GCF_003573695.1. Taxonomy (NCBI): domain Eukaryota; kingdom Viridiplantae; phylum Streptophyta; class Magnoliopsida; order Ranunculales; family Papaveraceae; genus Papaver; species Papaver somniferum. The sequence continues at coordinate 140,621,379 of NC_039362.1, forward strand.
GGTGTAGAGGAAGTTCTCGAGTTTAAAGGTGTTTCACGAGAACCAACTGTGGATAGTGAATCACTGTTTCACGGAAGTAAGCAAAAGGAAGACAGAGCTATTATGGACCGGGAAACTGAGATATTCTCGGTCAATAAGAACGACGAACAAGTCTTGGTGGATTGGAGTTCAGCACCCAACCTTCCTGGTAGCCCGCAACCAGATGGTTCCATTGATTATTTTGAACCGCTGTTCTCAGTGTGTGAGAAATGGAAGGATGGAGTTGTTGTGGATTGGGATTAACCACCAATCTACGATATACATCCAGATGATGAAGTTTTCTTCAATCTGATCGTATTGATAATGTTACGGAGGAAGATACACACACTGTAAGTATTCCTTGGATCTCTGTCATTCGGCTACTGAGACTCAAGTTTTACCTATGGTAGAAACTAATTCATCGAGATCATATTTTTATAAGATAATATTTTGGCATAACAAACATCTTGGAGAAAATTATAAAAGTAAAATTCGAGGGCGAATTTTCTCGAACACCGGCAGAGAAGCTATAGCTGAAAAGTTATCAGGAAATTCGGGAAGCGTCGTGTGTTATGCTAGAAAAAAATGTTCCAATAGTAACATTCAGGTCGAAGAAGTTCTCGTGCAGTGGCCTGCAACAATAGGTATAAGATGGATAACCGCACATCTAACATTTGTTATTGCAGAAGATAGCTTACTACCTATGACGGTACTGGAGTTATTTTTACCAAATGAGGGAGAAGGCTCATAGCTTGGAGATCGATTAGCAATAGCAAATTTGGCCCGTAAAAAGTTTTTGTCTCCTGGTTGTTTTTCTAAAGTTGTTCCTGCTGCTGTGATGACATCAACTAATGAGGTTCAAAGAATTAAACTTGACATTGTCTTTGATGCCATGATGCTACTTATTATTATTGGGTTGGTTATATTTTCCCAAAACACTTTGATTATTGCATCCTATGTCCACAAGGAGAGCTGTAAACGGATTTTTGCACCTGTTTTCCAGCCTATGGGAAGGCTAAGAAGTTTTACACATAAAATCAACACCATGAGTATGAAGAGTTATGCCTCTCTATATTTGGGCGCAGAATCTTATCTCTGGTTTGGTATATGTGTCTCATCAAAGAAGTATCTTCATACTAGCAGCCAAGAACCATTGAACAGCAAAGTCCACTTTCGTGAGAAGGGTCGGAGAGAACAAACATCAAAGGGCATCAATTATTCTGAGAATAGTGATCCTAAATCATTATTTGATAGTGTTCTTGAGAAACTGTTCACTTGGGCAATGTCATATTATTGGTACATTTGTCATTATGCAATTATAGTTGTTGAGGAGCTTGTTTTGGCTGTATCTACAAATGACTGCATATCTGCAATTGCTACACATATTTCGTTTGTCAGGGAATTTTATTCTAACGAGAAAGTGCAAGGTTTCCACAAGGTGGTGAAGAAATGGACGTTCTAAAAGGTTTCTACAAGGTGGTGTTCAAGTGTTTTCCACTACTGCGACCATTATTTCATTCGGAGATCGCTTCCAGCAGGCAATGAAGTTAGATCCTTTTACTTCCATGAGTTCAATAGGGGAATCAATGATGCAACCAAGTGTGTCGGAATTTTGCCAGTTGCTGAACAACGAGAAGAAATTGATGTTTCTTGTCCTCTGGAAGTTTCCAACTTTAATCTTGAAGATGCATGTTCCGTTTACATTTACAAGTTGAAGTTTGAGAAAGGCTTAAGAAGGGAGAATTCTACAGTTTCTTATCACTGGCAAAGAAGCAGTGAGGAGTTAATACAATATCACGACATCATAAACTGTGCTACACACGGTGAATGGAATTTCATGGCTACGGTTTTTGTCCTTGATCCGTTGCGTTTGTTACAAACAATGAAGGTTTACAACATTGTGCAGCAGCGAAGGAAAGCTGCAAAATCGGATGTTCCATTCAACAAAATCTGTTGTATGACGTGTTGTAGGATCTCGGAAGCTTTTAGTTTTATTTTTGACCGAGGGAATAAAGAAGAAAGGAAAATGGGTTTTGTTTTTGACCGTGGGAAGAAAGTAAAGAGAAAAATTCAGAGACGAATTTTATTTGAGCCGGGGAGAATGATGAAGTAGAAGAACATACCTTGGTCTATTTTGATACCCGAGATCCAACTTGGATTAAGTTAACCAAGCAGAGAGTTTTACGCCAGAGAATATATTTGTTTCGCGTTTTAAGGCTTACGTTTCCTTAGGATTTAGGTAAGTATTATCTTTTCCTGTTTAGGTTTATCTTTTCTTTTCTTAGGCTACAAGTTTAAGAATCTATAAAGGTCTTGTTTTAGGTTTTAGTCGATAGTTTTTGATAAATGAAGAAAAAAGAATGAAACTCAGAGAGTTTCCGTGTTCAGTTTATGTTTAATCCTATAACCCTGCATCAGTTCCCCTTTACCCAGAGTCGGTCATACCAATAACACTAAATCGATCATACCATCTCAGATGATTACTTGTCATACCAATACAAAAGTCAGGCCTTTGTGAATAGTTTTACCAAGAACATAAACAAGTCATGAGCGGTGATACTAATCACACATATTGGTAGTTCAAAAGATATGCAATGAATAACAATACCAATAATGCCTGGCGATTTCTCTTTCGATTCACAAAACAAGTTCATGAATTTACTTCCTTAAAACAAATGTAAAACATTATTCCCTAGGATGAAATCTTCACCTTATACCTATACATAATCACAATAGCATTCAATCGATTATGTCGATGTCTTATCTACAAAGTTTAATGGTTAAGCAATAAACCTCGTATTGTATTTCTTAATATTATGTCTAACTAGAGTATAATCATTCGTGCTTCGCAATTTTGTTTTCAATATGCACGACTTGAAAGATACGTTAGGGAATGAAACAGTTCAAGCCAAATATCACTAACCTCAAGTGGAAGGATGATGTTGTCGTTCTAGCTCCTTAATTCTTCAAGTCTTCGCAATCTCCCCCTCTTTAATAGCAGCAAGGAGTTTCCCAAAAACCTCAACAAATTTTCGCCTCCCGCACGTTTTTTTCGCCTCCTGCACGTATTTTTTGTCCCCTGCACGTATCTTTCGTCTCCACACGTATTATTGACAGGCGTCGTTGGACTTTCTTCATCTCCACACTAAAGCCGTTCGATTCAACCACTCTGCCAAATTATAGAAAAACAGGAACCCATTACATTTCTGTTCTTCTTCTTCTATAGTTCTCCTCCTCACTCTATCTCACAGCAGGAAATCATCAACTCCTTCGTTAAAAAGTTTATTCAAAAACAATAGGATATCATCAATTTCTTTTTCTCCATCAGCTCTATACACGAAAATTCTCTTCTTCTTCTCCCTCACATCCTCCATTAACTTATGTTTGAAAAAGCCTAAAACTCAAATTAGAGCTTGGTTTCAAAGATAAATCAGATGTTTTCTCGATCGATTTCCAGATGTTGATAATGGTTCCGCAATAATATAATTGATGGAAATTTAGTTGGTAATGTGATTCTCACTTTCTTCTTCTCCCTCGCAATAAGATTCTAACTAATTTACTCAAATATTAATAAATTTGTATTGACACATTGAGTTTGATTTAGATTTAAAATTTCATACTAATTCAATTTAATTCGAGAAATTGTTTTCATTGTTTGGGGGAGTTTTTTAGGTCATTGATACATTCAGTAGTAGGTTTTATTAAATCGATAAGTTGAGATTGACAAAAGGGGTTTCTGAAATTTGTGGTAATGATTTTGATTTGGGAATTGTTTATGAGATGCTTAAGAAGTAAAACTTACAGCGATAGAAGGCGAATGAAATGCTAGATTTTAGTTCTTCTAATTTATAAATATATATCATCTATGATGCTTCTTTTAAGTTAGTGATGCTTCAACTGGCTTCGTATTGGTATTTGTGAGGTATTGGTAATGTGGATGTCAATTTAATAGCTGATGCACATGCCATGTTAACAATTTATGTCAATCCAAATTTTTCTTCATATGACAGAAGTAAACATTGAGGAAGAGGAGGAGAAAATTTGTTGAACTATTTGATCCGTGTAAGAAGGACTTCCACGGGGCTAAGAATTTTCTGCAGAAGGTTACGCATTTGGTTAGTAAGTTGGTCTGTCTTCCTTGCTCATCCGCTCATCCATAAATTTGATTCATTGTTCACATTCTAATTACTTTGTGGCTTAGTCAACTTACTGAATTCAATTTCAGTTAACATTTAATTAGAATATATGTGCAGTCCATGGCATCTCTCTACGAATGGGATACTCAATTTCAAGTTAATCTTCACTTGATGCTCGACAAGGTTAAGGCTGTCAAGGAAGCCTCTATATCGGTATTCTCGGTTCCCTTCTGTTCATTTCATTTTACATTTACCTATTGTTGATGGTGGTTTTTAGTTTACGGTTAACATCGTAAAACGTTAGTCAAGAAGCGACGTCACACTTGAGTAATAATGTCGCCACTAGCACATTTATTAAACCATTCAACATGTCTGCGTAAAGTTATCGGGGTACCTTTTTTATGTAAATGCCATGATCCACGGCAGAGCCCTCGGTACTGAATGGCATCATCTCTGCACATGCCAGCCACGTATGCTAGCCAAACGTACCAATCACGCATGCCACATATTTTAAACTAGGGTTTCGACACGCTAAACACTAATATCCATATCTTCGCGCCAAAGGCATGCCAACCATGCCAGCCGCACCACCATGCCATCCACATCTCCGCGCCAAAGGCATGCCAACCATGCCAGCCGCACCACCCTGCCAATGGCATGCCATGCCAGCCACATCCCCGTGCCAAAGGAATGCCAACCATGCCAGCCGCACCATCGTGCCAATGATATGCCATGCCAGCCGCACCGCCCTGCCAATGGCATGCCATGCCAGTCGCACCGCCATGCCATACGCACCGCCCTGCCAATGGCATGCCATGCCAGTTGCATCGCTGTGCTAATGGCATGCCATGCCAGCCACATCTCCGCGCCAAAGGCATGCCAACCATGCCAGCCGCACCACCGTGCCAATGGCATGCCATGCCAGCCACATCCCCGCGCCAAAGGCATGCCAACCATGCCAGCCGCACCACCGTGCCAATGGCATGCCATGCCAGCCACATCTCCGAGCCAAAGGCATGCCAACCATGCCAGCCGCACCGCCGTGCCAATGCCATGCCAGCCATATCTCCGCGCCAAAGGAATGCCAACCATGCCAGACGCACCACCGTGCCAATGGCATGCCATGCAAGCCACATCTCTGCGCCAAAGGCATACCAACCATGCCAACCGCACCATAGTGCCAATGGCATGCCATGCCAGCCACACCTCTACACCAAAGCTACGGCCATGCCTCCATGCCGCTGGCTGCCAAACGAAGGGTCGCAACAATCAACGACCACCCTTCCTTCTTTGATGCAAATCTCATCCGTCCAAGTTCACCACCAAATGCCTGGCAACTTTTAGCCCAATGCCAAGCCCTAATTTTTTCCGCTCCTAAACTATGCCAAAACCTTAATTTTGGCCGCGCCTAAAACTATACCAAAATCCTAGCTTGGCCGTGCCTAAACCATGCCAAATCCATGCCGGCAATGCCTCCATGCCGCTGGCTGGCAAACGAAGGGTTGCAATAATCAACGGTTATCCTTCCTCCTGAGATGCAGATCCCAGCCTACAAACTTTCCACTAAACGACTTGTGGCAATCTCTTGTCTACGGTGCCAACTCTTGGCCACGGTGCCAAAACCCTAATTTGTCCACGGTGCCAAAGCCCTAATTTGGCCACGCTGGCTGCCAAACGGAAGGTTTCAACAATCAACGGCTATCCTTCCTCCTGAGATGCATATCTCAGTCGTACAAACTTGCCACCAAACGACTTGTGGCAATCTCTTGGATACGGTGCCAAAGCTCTAATTTGGCCACGCCAAAGCCATGCCGGCCATGCCTCTATGTCGCTGGCTGCCAAACGGAAGATTTCAACAATCAACGGCTATGCTTCCTCCTGAGATGCAGATCTCAACCGTAAAAACTTTCCACCAAACGACTTGTGGAAACCTTGGCTACGCTGCCAACTCTTTGGCCACGATACATGCTCATCTATGCCAATTCTTTGGTCACGGCACCAAACCCTAATTAGACACGCCAAGAGCATGCGCAAGCCATGCCAGCACCGTGGCCACGCCACTGGCTACCAATGGAAGGTAACCACAATCAATGGCTAACCTTCCTCTCAAGATGAGAAATCTCGGCCGTCGAAAGTCACCACCGAACCAGCAAGCCTCTCAATATTAACTTGCCAAACAATAGAAACATGCTACACCTTTTCCACGAAAACACCCGATACATCAAAACATGTCACAAACTTGGGGATGCTCATCAGGGTATTGGTCTGGCGGTTTACAGCGTGCGGCGTACACTATGCCGGTTACAAGAAAGTGTCATAAGAGTGAAGAGGTTAGTAAATACAAGGAGTAATGGTGAAACGTTCCCTTCATTATGGAAACATCATTCCAGGCGTTACCCGTTACCGCTTTCTTCTATTTACTCAACCGTTTCCACTTCTTATGAGACCAGGGTACGTTTCGTTGCGACATGTATAAATAGGTCTCACCTATTTCCACCAAAGACAAGTTTTGATCAGGAGAATACAACACTCGGAAATCACTTGTTAGCTTTCCCATTTGTTAGCTTTCCACTTTCTGATACAAGTTGTCAAACAGCTACTCTTCCCGAATCAACTATTCTGGTCTCAACACTCTCTTCACTTCCCTCCCTAGACCAACCCTTCTCCTTCACTTTGTGACCGAAGCAAGTATGGAACGACCATTTCTTGGTTTAGGCCGGATTTGTACAGATTGATCTCTCGAATCAAAGTACTCCCTTGCAATACATTGTTTAGGGTTTATACTCGTTTCTCACCCACACACTCGAAATTACCAAAATCAGCAGAAATTTTTTTCAGCCTCAAACAATTGGCGACCACGGTGGGAGATTAATCTCTCGGGTCCAATAGCAATTTCAGATTACGCTTTTTAACTCCAACTCAGGACGATGGTCGGTTTTAGGGCTGAATCCGTGCCCTCAAGTTTCACTCAGGCGGATGGCAATGTTTCCTCTCCCAGCGCAACATCCAACAACGCAATCGACGGAGAAGTTCCAAGGCTAGCTGATTTGGCACGGGTTCAGGAGATCCACACCAGGAATATGGATCTGAGAAAGAGGCGATTAACAGCATACTCGACTTCCTTATCAGCTTAACATCGGAGTTGAGTGACCCACCTGTCCCAGAAACTCCAGGATTGGCGTCCCAGACGATCATTCCCAAGTCAACAGCTTCACTACCAATCGGAAACCAGTAGGCCAGGAAGCGGCCTCATTGGAGGAAAGTTTATGTGAACTCCTACATATTTCAAAGGATCAACGGATGGAGACGTTCATTGCCATCAACCGAATAGCGTTAAACGCATCCCTGGTTCCTTCGCGTTTGGAAACGTCAAGAATGTCGGAGATGTCCATCAACAATGTTACGTTTACCGACGACGACATGATGGCAGAAGAATGACATAACCGGGCCCTACATGTCATGACCCGTATCAAAGATGTGGAATTCAAAAGGGCCTTCATCGACACAGGAGCGTCTTCCAATGTCGTTACCCTAAGGACGCTCAAAACAGCCAGGGTGAAGCCAAGCGAAGTCGTGCAACATCCCACCACGATGACCGATTTCGAAGGCAACCAAACCAACACGTATGGATACATTAACCTGAATTCGTCAGTAGGGCCGATCCAGTCAAAGGTGAGGTTCGAAGTAATCGAAAAGAAGCCTGATTACCACATGATACTGGGAAGGACATGGCTCAACGACAACATAATAATTCCTTCGACATATCACCAGTGCCTGAAAACCATGCTAAACGGAAAAGTCATCCGCATCTCTGCATCGTTATCTCCTTATGCGCCGATCTGTGGCATGGAGATGTTTGAGCCAAGGAAGAGCCCGCGGGGCGCAGCCAACAAAACTCACCACACTCCACTGCCAAAGTGGGCGTCAATTAAAGAAATCAATGGGCTTGCATCGTTTCACATAGAAATCCGGTCTCACACCACCTCTTCGGAGGAGAGGCGCGCCAGTCTCCACCCGCCAAACCAGAGTTTGGCTTGCTCCCGTACCAAGCGAGAACGGGCTTTCATCATGAGTCATGATGAAAAAGGAAAAATCGTATATCGGCGTCGTTGTTAGCAATTAACAGGGGAGACTACCACACAGTCTCTCCGCCCAGCAGAACGCAAATAGAGTAACAAGCCGCAAGAGGAAGTACCGGATGCGCCACGACAGCTACAGGACGGAACCAACTCTACGATGGACGAACTTTAGGTTGTCAATGTCGGGAGTGAGGAATCTCCGCGACCCGTCTCAATCAGCTCGATTTTTTGCGCAGACGAACGCGCAAAGCTGGTAGACCTTCTCAAAGAATATCAAGACGTGTTCGCATGGACATACGAGTAAATGCCTGGCTTGGACGAGAATATGGTCACTCACCATCTACACATAATACCCGGATCCAAACCGGTCAAACAAACCCCGAGACAGTTCAGGCACGATGTGGAAGAACATATTAAGATGGAGATTCAAAATCTACTGGCTGCTGGTTTCATCGAACCCATTCACCATCCTACTTGGTTGGCCAACGTAGTTCCGGTAAAGAAGAAGAACGGCCAAATCAGGTGTTGTGTCGATTTTAGAGATCTGAACAAATGTTGCCTTAAAGATGATTTTCCACTTCCTAACATTGACATGCTGGTAGACACCACCAGTGGACACGGTATGTTCTCTTTCGTGGACGGGTACAAAGGCTACAATCAAATAAAGATGTACGAACACGACGCAAGTAAGACGGCCTTTCGAACTCCTCTCGGAAACTTTTACTATATTGTGATGCCCTTCGGTTTGAAAAATGCTGGCGCCACCTACCAACGCGCCATGGCTACCATTTTTCACGACATGATGCACAAGCAAGTCGAAAATTATGTAGATGACATAGTGGTTAAATAAAAAACTCGGGCGGACCATGCGAGATTCTGTGGTAGGTGTTTGAAAGGTGTCGTGTGTACAAGCTAAAGATGAATCCATTGAAGTGTGCTTTTGGTGTCATTTAGGGAAAGTTTCTAGGTTTCCAGGTAACCGCCGAGGGAATTAAAGTCGACCCGATCAAAACCCAAGCCATCCTCACAATGCCAACACCGTGAACTGTGAAAGAACTCCAAAGTTTCATGGGTAAAATAAGCTACATTCTCCGCTTTATACCGGGACTGGCTCAACTTGTTGCTTCGTTTACCCCCTTGATGAAGAAAGGAGCGAGCTTTGTCTGGACCGCGCTACAACAGGAGGCATTTCGAAAGATTCATCAAATATTGTCTTCCCCAGCCATCATGAAGTCTCCCATACAAGGAAGACCGTTGTACCTCTACACTGCTTTTAGTGACACTGTCGTCAGAGCTCTCCTCGCCCAAGAAGATGACGAAGGGATGGAACATCCCATATACTACTTTAGTCGAACTTTAAGAGATGCCGAACTCAGATATCCCAAAGAAGAAAAGGCGTGCTTGGACCTGATTCACTCCATCCAGAAATTCAGACATTACCTGCTTTCCATCAAAGTGGTGTTGATATCTAAGTCTGATCCTGTGAAGTTCCTCCTCTCGAAACCAGCCCTGATAGAAAGTCCAGCCAAATGGCTCCTCCAAATGTCAGAATTTGACATAACATGCGCTTCCCTAAGATCTAACAAAGGGCAAGCAGTTGCGGATTTGCTAGCAGCGCTCCCGGAAGAGAATATCACAAGACTACACGAGGACCTCCCTAGAGATTTTCCGGAAATCTCTTTCATCAAAGAAGAAACGTGGATACTATTTTTCGACGGCTCCGCCACTCCTAATAACGGTACCGAAGGAGCAGGTATGGTTCTAGTAGCCTCGCACTCCTTCAATCTAGACTCCCCTTGCACCAAAAATTCAGCAGAATATGAAGCTTTTCTTATCGGACTGTCATTGTCTAAACAAGCTGGAGCCACGCGTCTGGAAATAAGAGGGGATTCTAAATTACTCGTCAACCAGGTGAATGGAGTATACGCACTGAAGGAAGTAACGTTGACCCCGTATAGAGCCGAGGCACAAAACCTACTAAATTACTTCGCCGCCACGACCATAACACATGTTGGACGCAGCGGCAACAAACATGCTGATTGTCTAGCCACACTAGCATCAAAACTTCAATTCGAAGGTTTTGAGGAAACCCTGACAGTGAAGAGATGAACCGTCGCTTTAACATGGCTTTCGCAACCCGAGGAGGCTGAAGTCGGCGACTGGAGAACACCGATTATCCAAGAGCTTAACAGCTCGCTTTCCCAGGGAAAGGTCAGTCTCAAAACTTTACAAAATTTCTTCATGCTCCGAGGAGAGCTGTACCATCGGAACCCAGACGGTTCCTTGTCAAGATGCCTCGAGAGGAAGAGGCGCAACAACAACTCAACCGCGTCCATGGTGAAGTTTGTGGACTAACACTAGTGTAACACTCTATCGCCGTTTGCAACGCCTTGGCTACTACTGTCCAGAAATGGAGTCAATCTCGGTTGCTTCAAAGAACCTGTTCCAATTGTCAAGCGTCGCCGCATCAATTGGAAGTCTTAAATATTGGCCACGTCGGGGACTTGCAGGAGCCATACATCAGTTACCTTCGCGACGGCGTACTCCCCACCAACAAGAATGACGCATCCAACATAAAACAAAGGTCCAAGAGATTCATATTCCACGAAGGAATCTTATATCGTAAAAGCTTTGGAGGAAGTTTGCTACGGTGTTTGAACGAAGCATAAATCCCAATTATGCTGAAACAAATGCACGAAGGCGAACACCAAGGAAAATGGAAGCTATTTCTTCAGACACACGAGAAATACTACTGGGCAACCATGGAGGATGATGCAGCTGTTTTTGTTCAGAGATGCCAAAAATGTCAAATCCACGGAAACATTATCCATGTACCGTCGACTCCTCTGCACTCAATAAGCAGTCTATGTCCCTTTTATAGCTGGGGACTCGACATCATTGGAAAGATCAACCCGCAGTCTTCAAAACAGCACACGAGCACATAATAAAGGCAACCGAGTATTTCACCAAATGGGTCGAATCCATACCTTTACGAGGAACTACTGGAGACAGAATCGCGACGCTCATTAAGGAGTACATCATCTTCCGATTTGGCGTTCCTAAACATGTCATCACCGACAACGACACTCCTTTCGCCAACAAGCAAGTACGGGAATTACTTGAAGAATATGGAATTAAGCAAGTCTTCTCCACCGTATACTATCCCCAAGGAAACGGACAAGATGAAAACACTAACAAAACTTGATCTGAATCCTCAGTTGGACAGTGCACGATAATCCTCGGACATGGCACGAACAATTGCCAATGGCACTTTGGGCGTATCGGACATCACCAAGAAGTTCCACTGGCGCCTCTCCCTGCTCCCTCGTATACGGCGCAGACGCCATCCTCCCTGCAGAAGTTAAAATCCCATCAGCTAGGATTGCCGAAGCAAGCAGAGTTCGATGGAATGAAGCTGAAGTATTAGGCGCCAGGGTAGCAGAGTTGGACACTGTGGATTCCAGAAGATCCAGGGCGGAAGAACACGAGCAAGCGTACAAAAATAGGGTTTCCAGAGCATACAAAAAATCCGTGAAGCCTCGGGTTTTTCAACTGGGAGATTTGGTACTGAAGGCTGCCAAACACATCCACCAAGACGCGTCCGCACCAAAATTCTCCCCAAAATGGGAAGGGCCTTATATAGTCCCGAAATAGTACAACAGCGGGTACTACAAGGTCATTAAAAAAGACGGAAAAAAACTGGAAGCGGTCATCAACGGAAAGTGGATCAAGGCATACTACGCCTGACCTTCGTCTCACACCTCGCCATATCATAACACGGCTAGCCAGGCATCTTTCCGCTTCCTTTCAAATCTCAGTTATCAATTTTCTTTTTTTTTGTTTAAATGAAGCAAATCAATAAAGTTCTCTCGTTTTTTCAAAAAAACGATGCAAAAAAAAAAAAATACACGTTGGAGACCCAGAAAGAAACCAAACATCTCACAATTATATAACTCAGAAAAGCCCATCCAACAATTGTAGTTCCTCAAAAGCATCATCTTCAACCGGTTTTGATACCTCTCAGTCATGCTCTTCAAATTCTGAATTGACTCTTCCACCTTCTGTGACTCCATGGCCAGAGCCTTCTCCTCTTCCAAAATAGCCTTTGCAGCAGGAACGACATCAGCGAGAGTACCGACTCTATCGACCTTCACGATGTCAAGACGATGCCGCAACCAACTCACGTTGAACTTCAGGGATTCACAGGTAGACACCATGTTCTCCCACTTTTGAATAATTGGTTCCACGAAGGCACAGATGGATACACTTTCCATTTCAGCGACCATAGGCAAGAGACAATTCACCGTGGAAACCAAGGCAGACGAGCAATGTTGCACCACACTCCTGTTAGCGATGTGGCCGTATATTTTCCATATCTTCGTGTAAAGAGTCACAAATTCCTTCCGCACCAGAAACCCACCAACGTTCTGGTAGTTAGAATATAAACACTTCATGCGGATTTCGAACAACAAACCTGCATTGGGATACTCATGACAAGAAATGCCTAAATCGGCGTCTTTCAGATCTACAGCGGTTGGCAGGATCGGACTCGAAGGAACTGGGTCAATCAAGTCATCCTCATCAACGGTAGTCACGCATGATCCAACATGATATCTCTGCACAGAAGAAAATCTTTTGTCACTCGTCAGCAAACAATGAAACATCTATTGATCAATGAAAGCATACCGGTATAATCTTCTTGACTCGGATTAATCGGGTAGGAGAATTGTTACGAGAGTCAGACCTCACGCGCTTTACCGAAGAATATAGCCGGCTCGAGGATGAACCACTTCTGATTGACATAATAAAAAAATATGGACTCGACAAGAAGAAACCTTTACACTGAAAATAGGGGGATGATACAATTTCACCGACATATATATTGCGGAAACCCTAAAGAGAAAGAGAAACGGATACTGAGCAGACAAGAGGGGCCTACATTACAACCGAAAACCTAGCCTCAATGAAATCTCCCATCAAAACACTAATCAGGAGTAAAAAAAAATGGAGATACGTACTGGAACACGCTTGCCAGCGTTATTGCTATACCACTCCACCACCAGCACCAAGATCCGGAAGCAAAACCGGCGATATGACATGAGCAGGAAGAATCACGTCCCCTTTTGTAGACGCAACACTTTTGGAATTTAAATAAGGAAGGGATTTCCTATTTGAAGTCACGCATGAAAAAAAGGCAACCAGGCTCGCAATAGAAGGTTGCACGATGCCAACAGTCCGCGCCACACCATGCCAAGCCAATAGTCTGCGCCACGCCAAGCCAGCACCGTGCCAAGCCAGCGCCCATCCCAAGCCGATCCAATTCTAACGCCTCCATCCCAAGCCACATAATACCTGCGGTTCCCATTCCAAGATGACCAACGCCAACCACTTCACGGCCTAGCTAGCAGCACCACGAGCAAAATCTACGAAAAGCCACCAACACATGAATCACGAATTTTCCCTGCCTCTCGAAAAGGTTAGACGGATCTTCCTGACCATCTTTTCATGACTTGACATTTCGTTTTGTCATTGTCTGTCACCATCTTATGCTTACCTCGCAACAATGCCCCTATTCCGAGCTAAGTAGGGGACTTAATGTTGATGGTGGCCACTAGCACATTTATTAAATGACGTCACACTTGAGTAATAATGTCGCCACTAGCACATTTATTAAACCATTCAACATGTCTGCGTAAAATTACTAGGGTACCTTTTTTTTATGTAAATGCCATGCTCCACGGCAGAGCCCTCGGTACTGACTGGCATCATCTCTGCACATGCCATCCGCGCATGCTAACCAAACGTGCCAATCACGCCTTCCACATATTTAAACTAGGATTTCGACACGCTAAACCCTAATAGCCATATCTCCACGCCAAATGCATGCCAACCATGCCAGCTACACCACCGTGCCAATGGCATGCCATGCCAGACACATCTCCGCGCCAAAGGCATCCCAACCGCACCACCGTGACAATGGCATGCCATGCCAGCCACATCTCCGCGCCAAAGGCATGCCAACCATGCTAGCCGCACCACCGTGCCAATGACATGCCATGCCAGCCACATCTCTACGCCAAAGGCATGCCAACCATGCCAGACGCACCACCGTGCCAATGGCATGCCATGTCAGCCACATCCCCGCGCCAAAGGCATGCCAACCATGCCAGACGCACCACCGTGCCAATGGCATGCCATGCCAGCAACATCTCCGCGCCAAAGGAATGCCAACCATGCCAGCCACACCGCCGTGCCAACGGCATGCCATGCCAGCCACACCTCCGCACCAAAGCTACGCAGGCCATGCCTCCATGCCGCTGGCTTCCAAACGAAGGGTCGCAACAATCAGCGACCACCCTTACTTCTGAGATGCAAATATCATCCGTTCAAGTTCGCCACCAAACACGTGGCAACTTTTATCCCAATGCGAAGCCCTAATTTTGGTCGCGCCTAAACTATGCCAAAACCCTAATTTTGGCCGCGCCTAAAACTATACCAAAATCCTAGCTTGGCCGCGCCTAAACCATGCCAAAGCCATGCCGGCCATGCCTCCAGGTCGTTGGCTGCCAAACGAAGGGTTGCAACAATCAACGACTATCCTTCCTCCTGAGATGCAGATCTCAGCCGTACAAACTTGCCACCAACGACTTGTGGGAATCTCTTGGCTAAGGTGCAAACTCTTGGCCACAGTGCCAAAACCCTAATTTGGCCACGTCAAAGCCATGCCAGCCATGCCTCCATGCTGTTGGCTACCAAACGGAAGGTTGCAACAATCGACGGCTATCCTTCCTCCTGAGATGCAGATCTAAGCCGTACAAACTTGCCATCAAATGACTTGTGGCAATCTCTTGGCCACGGTTCCAAAGCCCTAATTTGGCCACACCAAAGCCATGTCGTCCATGCCTCTATGCCGCTGGCTGCCAAACGGAAGGTTGCAATAATCAACGGATATCCTTCCTCCTGAGATGCAGATCTCAACCGTACAAACTTTCCACCAAACGACTTGTGGCAACCTTGGCTACTCCGCCAAATCTTTGGCCACGAAACATGCTTAGTTATTCCAATTCTTTGGTCATGGCACCAAACCATAATTAGCCACACCAAGAGCATGCGCAAGCCACGCCAGCACTTTGTCCACGCCACTGGCTACCAGCGGAAGGTAACGACAATCAACGGCTAACCTTCCTCTCAAGATGTGAAATCTCGGCTGTCGAAAGTCACCACCGAACCGTCAAGCCTCTTAATCTTAACTTTCCAAACAATAGCAACATGCTACACGTTTTCCACAAAAACACTCGAGACATCAAAACATGTCACAAACTGGGGGATGCTCATCAGAGTATTGGTATGACGGTTTACAGCGTGCGGTGTACACTACGCCCGTTACAAGAAAGTTTCATAAGAGTGAAGCGGTTAGTAAATACAAGGAGTAATGGTGAAACGTTTACTTCATTATGGAATCATCAATTCCAGGCGTTACCCGTTACCGCTTTCTTCCATTTACTCAACCGTTTCCACTTCTTACAAGACCAGGGTACGTTTCGTTGCGACATGTATAAATAGGTCTCACCTGTTTCCACCAAAGACAAGTTTTGGCCAGGAGAATACAACACTCAGAAATCACTTGTTAGCTTTCCTATCTGTTAGATTTCCACTTTCTGATACAAGTCGTCAAACAACTACTTTTCCCGAATCAACCATTCTGGTCTCAACAATCTCTTCGCTTCCCTCCCTAGATAAACCCTTTCCCTTCACTTTGTGACCGAAGCAAGTCTGGAACGCTCATTTCTTGGTTTAGGCCGGATTTGTACATATTGATCTCTCGAATCAAAGTACTCCCTTGCAGTATATTTTTTAGGGTTTAGACTCGTTTCTCACCCACACACTCCAAATTACCAAAATAAGCAGAAACTGTTTTCACCCTCAAACACCTATTTATATCGACCATTCATTGTAGTCCTCAATTATTTTTGTTGGAGTCAGGAATAGGAGTGGGACATGATGACTTCTTTGAGAACAACATTTCTTGCTGTGGCTTCCTAAAATAATCATGCTCTGAAATAATCTTTGGTTTTGATCGGGAATGAATTTGTGATGTCCATTGCTTTTCTTTCCTTGAGACCATATAACGCTGGAATAAGGTAATATGTCTCTCACTTACACTCACTTATTCGCTTTGAAATGAATTTTTATATCAGTTGACTGATTATTTCAACGTATCTATTATTTTTCCTTCAATTAGCGTTGTTTATACTTCCCAAGATTTAGTAAGAAAAAGTGTGATGTCCCATTCTAGACTACCCTGCAAGTATATGTTTGCAGTGGAAATGAAAGATGTAATGCATATTATATCCATACAATACATGTAATCTTCTTAGGTTTGTTCTTGAAAATGCCTGCGAAGTTGGAAACAATATAATAATATATTTACCACACAAACTCGGTACTCATATCTCACTAAATCCCATCCAGTTGAACGGTATATTTCATGGCATATAAGAGTTTTTCCTTACATGCTCATGGTTGATTTTCATAATGTTTACCCGATGATGTGCTACTGATAGAAAGAATGGCGGACATTGTTAGGATACACGAAGTTAAGTCTTTTGGTGTGGCCGATCCCCGGAGAGTTGGCATGTATAGGTAGGAAACTTGCTGATTGGATTTATTTCTTCTTTTTTTTACTCATTTCTTTTTTCTGTCTTCTTATACTGAGATTATGTTTTAATTAATTGGCACTCCATTTCGGTTGGGTTTTTCTATACGATTGATTCAGTTTCTATAAAAGGCTTTCCGAGGATCCAAAGAGATGCCCCAAATATGGTGACAGAAAAACTTTTCAATTTGGCAACTGGGTGTTCCTTATCTTGCTGAACAGTTTGCTTTTGTATTTTAATTCACTACTATTTTTATGTAAGAGAAACAATATTTTCTAACAAGGGTAACAAAGTGTCGTTGTTATGCAAACAAAAAAGATAAATGTGAAAAATTGATGGTTTGCCGACATGCAATACACGTGCACTCTACTTGTACTTGTAATGTCTCATATCCTAATACTTCCAAGCTAACCTATATGAAGTTGACTCTAGTACATAATCAAGCGACTCTTAAAATGAGTTTTGGCTCACTAAAATATAACAACCAAACTTGACATACCAACGCTTGGTGGGTTCAACTGAGGTATGCTCTAACAGCAGTTCTTGAGCTCATTTTATCACATTGTTTCAGAAATCAGAAGCAAAAGTTTTTTTTCGCTTCAGCGGTTACAATACTTAAATATCACCGTTTCAAAGACTAATTTGCCATTCTTGCCTTGTTTCCCATTCTAACGCTTCTATAATAACTTAAAACTCAGCTTGATTCATATGTTACCAACAACCCCAACTTTGGTGTTTGGATAGTAGAAGCATACTTTAATCCTAGAAGTTTTTGCTTCACAAAAAGTTAATTTTTTTTACTTTGAAAAGTCATTTTGAAGTTGTGTGGCAACACTAACATCTCAAACTTTGACTTAAATAATCAAAAGACCAATTCTCCTTAAAGACAAAGATGTGTCAAAAGTCAACTAAAACAAGTCTTCCACTTTTCTAAGTCCGGGGAAATCTCAAACGTCAAAAAATTATGCATCACTTTCGGCCGTGTGTAAAATCAACTAATATTCTTCTCCGGCACGATCAGAATCCCACTTCCATATTTATCAGGAGATGGTAAAAATGATTTCTTTAACTCCAAGAATGAATGAACCCTCATTGACAAATACGTGAGATTCTACACGATAGAACTCTCTCCAAAATGAAAACCAGAGAGGAAAAATTCATACCATATTGAAATTTTAGTTTGAGGGAAATATTTTTGATAATATCGTATATACATGTTGAATCATCAGTTTCCTCTTTTTCGTAAATTTTTGTAATCTGTAATCTTCTTGTTGAATAAGTTTTTAGAATAAAGCATTTAACAGAAGTACAACATGGTAGTTGTCGGTAGATAACTCAATCTGGCTGAATTTTGACATATATATATCCTGATCACAGAAATCCATAGTCCAAACCCACAGTAATAACAGATAACTCGTGGACAAGCACAAATGGTTGATTTTTTTTTTCTTCCTTTTATACTGTACGTATTATAGATAATCAAAGTTAACATATATCCATCAAACTCCAAGGATGTAAACACTACCACTTTGTCCATCAAATAATTATATTTAAAACCTTCAATTATATTCATGAACTTGCGTGAAACGTCATTATAAATTTTAGTAATGTTTTCAATAGGTTGTTTCCGATCAAATCTTTTGTTAATGTGGCTTTTCCCAAGAACACTTCTATCTGCCATGTTCCAAAAACTTGGATCCAAAATCCCTCCGAATATTATTGGAGACTCAAAATTAGTTTTTGGGGTTTTTTTTAGGACTCGATGTAACAAAAGTCAATTGAAACAACTCTCATACTACTCCAAGTCCCAAAAAGAAAATCTCAATAGTCAAAAAGTAATGCACCACTTTCACTTGTGTGTAAATCAACTGACATCATCATCTTTTTTTCTTCTTCGCTGCAGTCAAAAGTCAACTTCCATATTTATCAGTAGATAGTAAAAATAATTCCTATAACTCCAAGAAGAAAGAGATGGACCCAAAAAATAGAACGAACCCTAATTGACAAAATACAACGAGATGTTACACAATAGAACTCTCTCCAAAATGAAAACACAAGAAAAATTTTAGACCATATTGAGATTTTAGTTTGAGGAAAATCTTTTTGTCAATATCGTGTATACATGTTGGACCATCAGTTTCTTCTTTTTTCATAAATTTCTCTTATCCCTGATCTTCTTGTTGATTAAGTTTATCAAATTTAGCATTTACCAGTAGTACACCAATAACTCAGTTTGATATATCTTGAATGCAGAAATCCAAACCCACGCAAATATCACATATCTCATGGAGAAGCATAAGTTGATTTTTTCCTTTTATACATTGTGTACTTATGGATAATCAAAGTCAACATATTTTCATTAAACCCCAAGAATCTAGACACAAAAGCTTCGTATATCAATTAATTATATTTAAAACCTTCAAATATTTCCCCGATATTTCATGAAGCACCATTATGAATTTTTGTAGTGTTTGCAGGTTTTTCTCCAATCAAATCTTCTATCATTGTGGTTTTTCCCAAAAACACTCTCGTCTGCTATGTTCGAAAAAATTGGACCCAAAAATCCCTACGAATAATATTGGGAACTCAGAATTAAGTTTGGGATCTTCTTAAGACTCGATATAACAAAAGTCAATTGAAACAAGTCTTGTACTACTCTTCTTAGATATCAACCGTCAAAAAATAATGTATCACTTTCACCCTTCGAACACAATTAGATATACTCTTTCATATATTTATCACTACATGGTAAGAATGATTCCTCCAACTCTATCATAAAAGAAACGGACATAAGAAGTAGAAAGAACCCTAATTGAAAATTACATTGAGATGGTACAAAATGAAACTCTCTCCAAAATGAATGTAGAGATTTTAGTTTGAGGGCAATCTTTTTAACAATATTATGTATACATGTTGGATTATCAATTTTTTTTCCATAAAGTTCTCTAATCTCGATCTTGTCGTTGAATAAGGTGTTAGAGCATTGCTCAGTCGAACTCGCATGCATTGCTATCTCAAGCATGTTTGTCAATGTTAGCGATCAAAACTATAAGTCTTGATTTCTAGTCTATTATAGCTAAGTCTCGGACTAGGATAGAAAGTGGAGTTGAGCTCAAGGACTTCATGGCGATTCATCATACAAGAAGAAGAACTACTCAAGGAACCGGTGGAACTTCTAGACAAAAACGTATGTGAAGACTTGAACTTATCTGTCACTCAAAAGTCTATCTACTATATCTCCTACTCTTTGAGACAAGAAGTCGTATGCTATTGTTGATGGTAGTTTTTAGCTTAGGGTTAAAATCGTAAAACCTTACATATGACATGACGTCACTACGACCACTAGCGCATTTATTGAATCAATCAACATGCCTACGTAAGAATTACCAGGGTACCCTTTTTTTATACATGTGACATGTTCCACGGCAGAACCCTTAGTATTGACCGACATCATTTTCGTACATACCAAACCCTAATTCTCATGCCACCGTGCCAATGGAAAACCATGCCAGCCACATCTCCGCACCAAGGCAGGCCCATCATGCCAGCCGCACCACCGTGCCAATGGCAAACCATGCCAGCCATGTCTCCGTGCCAAGCATGCCAACCATGCCAGCCGCACCACCATGCCAATGGCGAACCATGACGGCTACGTCTCCGTGCCAAGGCATGCCAACCATGCCATCCGCCCCACATGTGCCAATGGCATGCTGTGTCATCCACCTCTACGCGCCAAGGCACACCAACCATGCCAGCCGCACCACATGTGCCAATGACATGCGTGCTACATTTCCGCGCCAAGGCATGCCAACCACGCCACATGTTCCAATGGCATGTCGTGCCAACTGCATCTCCTCGCCGAGGCATGCCAGCCGTCCCAACATGCCATGCACGACGCTGGCTGCCAAAACAAAGGGTTGTAATAATCAACGGCTGCCCTTCCTTCTGAGATGCAAATCTCAGCCACACAAGTTCGTCACCTAATGCATGGAAACTTGCGACCCAAAGCCAAACATCACGGTTCATGGAAACCCTAATTTTGGCCGCGCCTAACACATGCCAAAGCCATGCACGACGCTGACTGCCAAAACGAAGGGTTGTAATAATCAACGGCTGCCCTTTCCTTCACGTCGTTGGCTACCAAAGCGAAGGGTTTCAACAATCAACGACCACCTTTCCATCTAAGATGCAGATATTAGCCGTCCAAGGTCACCAGCTAACGCGTGGCAACCTTTGGCCCAACGCCAAGCCCTAATTTTGGCCGCGCCCAAACTATGCCAAAACCCTAGTTCTTGGTCGCGCCTAAACTGCCAAAATCCTAGCTTGGCCACGCCTAACCATGTCAAAGCCATGCCGGCCATGCTTTCATACCGCTGGATACCAAACGAAGGGTTGCAATAATCAACGGCTACCCTTCCTCTCAAGATGCAAAATCTCGACCATCGAGTGTCACCACCGAGCCGGCAAGCCTCCCAACCTCCACTTGACAAACAGCAGCAACATGATACATGTTTTCCATGAAAACACTCGAGACATCAACACATGTCACAAATTGGGGGATGCTCATTAGGTTATTGGTTTGGCGTATATTACGCCTGTTACAAGAAAGTGTCATAAGAATGAGGCGATTAGTAAAATACAAGGAGTAATGGTAAAACATTTCCTTCATTATGGAAACATCAATTCCAGGCGTACCCATTACTGTTTTATTCCATTTACTCAAACTGTTTCCAATTCTTACGAGACCAAGTACGTTTCGTTGCAACTTGTATAAATAGGTCTCACCTATTTCCACCAAACAACAAGTTTTGGGTCAGGAGGATACAACACTCAGAAATCACTTGTTAGCTTCCCAATCCGCTAGCATTTCACTTTCTAATACAAGTCGTCGAACGACCACTCTTCCAAAATCAACTATTCTGGTCTCAACACTCTCTTCGCTTCCCTCCCTAAGACCAACCCTTCTCCTTCACTTTGTGACCGAAGCATGTCCGGAACGACCATTTCTTGGTTTAGGCCGGATTTGTACAGATTGATCTCTCGAATCAAAGTAATCCCTTGCAGTACATTGTTTAGGGTTTAAACTCGTTTCTCACCCACACACACGAAATTACCGACATCAGCAGAAACCGTTTTCACCCTCAAACAATTGGAGACCACAGTGGGAGATTAATCTCTCGGTTACAATATCGATTTCCAACTTCCAATCTCATACTTCAACCCATACATCATGGTGGTAGAAGCAAACGATCCTCTCAGGGATCAGCGACTCAGTTACCAGGCGACTCAGTTACCGGTCATAATATGACAAGAGGTGACTGGGGACTTCCAAGATGGTATAAGCAAACAATCCGCCCAGGGATCGACGACTCAGTTACCAGTCATAACACGACAAGAGGTGACTGGGGACTTCCAAGATGGTAGGAGCAAATGATGCGCCCAGGGATCGACGACTCGGTTATCAGGTGGCTCATGGACGATTGGGGACTTTCCATAATCGCGGCGGTCTTTCCCACGAAACTCGGACTTACACCCGGAAGATTCATTTTTCGTCAAGAGATCCGAAAAACCGAGTAAGTCTTGCCTAGACAAAATACATGGTTTACTACTTCAAGCTTTCACGGGAATGATAAAACCGATAGCCATGTTACGTTTCATCCCATGCTCTCTACCGACACGCAACACTCACGGTTCCATGGTTTTCCAGGGATGTTTCCGTCACTTGTAATCGTAATCAAGACAATATTATTCTAAAACAATCCATTCCAAAATAATAATCCAAAACCCTCGTAGATAACAGTTATCTACCAATTCAAATAAAACCATAAACCATGCGCTTTGTTTTCCTTTCAAAAAACAAGAGGATAGCCAACCCCTTTTATAGGCATAACACTTTTGGAATTTGAATAAGGAAAGGATTTCCTGTTTGAGATACGTATGGAAAAAGACAACTGGGCCCGCAAGAACAAGCCTCACGGTGCCCAACAGTCCGCGCCACGCCAAGCCAGCGTCGTGCCAAGCCAACAATCCGCGCCACGCCAAGCCAGCGACGTGCCAAGCCAACAGTCCGCACCATGCCCAGCCAACAGTCCGCGCCATACCAAATCCAAGCCAGCGCCCACGCCAAGCCAATGCTCATTCCAAGCCGATCCAGCGCTAACAACTTGCATTCTTCTAGCGCCAGCAACTTGCATCCTACCAGCGCTAACAGCTTGCAACCTTCCAGCACTAACAACTTGCATCTTTCCAGCGCCAGCAACTTGCATCCTTCCAGTGCCAGTAGCTTGAATCCTTTCCAGCGCTAACAACTTGCACCCTTCTAACGCCATCTTCTC
This sequence comes from Papaver somniferum, assembly GCF_003573695.1. Classification (NCBI taxonomy): domain Eukaryota; kingdom Viridiplantae; phylum Streptophyta; class Magnoliopsida; order Ranunculales; family Papaveraceae; genus Papaver; species Papaver somniferum. The sequence continues at coordinate 140,644,604 of NC_039362.1, forward strand.
TGCTCCACTACCAGCCAAAGCAGCGCCATCCTCACCCTTCGAAACAGCGTCATGGCTCCAACACTCCATGATCAAAACCTCGCCATATCTGCACGATACACCTACGATCACCAGAACCAGAGCCGCTCCTGCCACCCCAACATTTCTTCAAGTATGACAGCTCCAACCGTTACCAGAGACGCTACTACTCCACCATCAGAGAAAGATACTGAAAGAGCCGGAATAAGCCGACCTCCTTTTACCACTATTAATTTGATGGAAAGACAAAAGGTTCTCATAAGGCTCAGACAGACGTGTTTATAACTCGGAAAGAGATACCTATTTCCTCAAGACAATGACGGAGCGGCCACCATAAGAGTCACGTCAACCCAAGAGAGAGCTGACAAGGAATACTTTTAACATCCGGCGCAGACACATCAGTAGGACGTGCGTTTATAGATGAAGTGGCTCGCGCTGCTATTGAACGCCCAGTAGAAGGGAATCAGCAATCCAATTTCATCACACGTAAAGATCAGGAACGACTTCTCCAAAATCGAGGCAAAGGAAATCATCAACCCTCCTGATTTCACAGAGACCCTCTTCCTGCCAGGAGATGCATGATTTCTTGGGACCTCACCCACAAAATCGTGCAGTCTATGATGAAACAGTTATGTGAGATTCTATATTTCTCCAAGGCGTAGTGTCAAGACAAATTTGCATCCCTCAACCGCACTGCATCAGGAAAGCAGCTATTTCCAGCCAGGGAAGTCGTTCCCAAACCCCAACCTCTCCTGGAAAGCACGATCGATAAATGGAACTGGGGACTCCTGACCACTGTTCACTTGAGGGATGTTTAGTTTGACAGAACGCTGAGTGACGCAGTCTCCGGCTTCAACATTGTAACCGTCAAGGCTATGAGAGTTTCAAGGCGCCGTTTCGACGTTCTCTCCAGAAGTGGCTCCGGTTCAACATTCTCCAGCAGCGGCTCCGCTTCAACTTTCTCTTCAGCAGCCGCTCCGCTTCAACGTTCGCTCCAGCAGCCGCTCCGCTTCAACGATATCTCCATAAGCTTCTCCAGGATCCGAAACATCATTTGTCTACTTAAGTTTCAACGTCCTGTCCAAGAGCCGAAGCCGCTTCAACACCACTCCTTCTTGCAAAGGGCCGTGTCACCACACTCCTCATGTCAAGGATCATGATCGCAGCCAGCCAATCTTCGTTGCCATGGCCACCTTTTGATCCATCTCGCCAGAACTCGTGACCATGGACAATTTGCTTGCTTACGCATCCATCCAATCCTTTTACTTCCATGGATGCCCATACAAATCTGGCCAACCTACTTTGTTCCCACGAAAATGTAGTCTCTTCTGATTACATATGCTACCAAGAACTGTTGCCGCTCATTTTTTAATACCAGCCAGAGCTTCACCACAGCAACAATCACTACAAAGGTAACCCTTACTCCTCCATATTTTAGTTTCACGTGGAAGAAGTAACAAAATCACCAGTACAAACGCATGATGGTGATTTCTTTATCATGGTCAACCCACTTACCATACAAGATGGAAACATGTAAACCATACTTGGGGACCGAGGATCTACACGGAATCCTTTCACTTTCAAATCTCAGAACACACAGTCAACCAAAAGGCCATAACCACAACAAGGTCATCTAATCTTCAAGGTTGTAGCGCAATAATATCATCACCTCTCTGTCTAGAAGACGCTTTCAACACTTTACGAGGCCGCGGCGGATCCCAAGCCTGATCAGAGGACCCAAGCCGAACACTTTACGAGGCGTCCGACTTCTTAAGTTTCAACATCTTTTCCAAGAGCCGAAGCTGCTTCAACGACTCTTCTTCCTGCAAAGGGTCGTACCACCACGTTCCCCATGTCAAGGATCATGATCACAGCCAACCAATCTTCATAGTCATGGACAGTTTGCTCGCTTACGCATCCATGCCAATCCTTTTACTTTCACGGATGCCAGTAAAACTCCAGCCAATCCTTTTACTTCCATGGATGCCCATACAATTCCAGCCAACCTACTTTGTTACCATGACAATGTAGTCTATTCTGATTACATCTGCTACCAAGAATTGTTGCCGCTTATTTGTTGATACCAACCAGAGCTTCACCACAACAACAATCACTACAAATATGGAAACATGTAAACCATACTTGAGGACTGAGGATATACATGGAATCCCTTCACTTTCAAAGCTCAGAAGACACGGTCAACCAAAAGGCCATAGACACAACAAGGTCATCTACTCTTCAAGGGTGCAGTGCAAGAATATCATCACCTCTCTATCTAGAAGACGCCTTCAACACTTTACGAGGCCGCGGGGGATCCCAAGCCTGCTCAGAGGAAAACAACTTCAAAAACTGAAGAAACATACGACTGGGGACTTCTCTTCGCAGTCCATCGACGACCATCAAAGATTCATGAGATAACTCCAGAGACGCGGCTGAAACATTTTCTTGAAGAAACAGAGGGAGCCATGATAAACAAAATAACTCTATCATTCCTACATCTTCGTTATCCAAAATATTTCGTCCATGCGATATACTGAGCATCCCAGCGTCACATCCAAAAGAGTACGATAAGCTTGTATCAAATCACGTGGACATGGATTTAAGGTGATCCAATGAAATTAGGATACACATGGGGACTACCAGCATGAGACACTTTCACTCCCCTCAACCAGGTTATTTCTGATTTCAACATCATCATTGTCGAAGTTTCACGAGTCGCAGGAATTTCTCAACACGAAGCCGTACATGTACACCGAAGACTTCAAGAGCACGCCACAAAGATACATTCACATATTCATCCGTGCCATTGGATCAAACTGAAGTATAACTGGGGACTTCTTACCACATCTCATTTCATACGATAGTCCAAGATTCAGAAGATGGTTCGAAGAATATCGCTTGGAACAGAGTCCTGGAAGACTTGATAGAAGCACATCGGAAACGGAACGTCTCCTATTTCATCCGGGGGCGCCAGAATTTTTCGACCATACAAGCATTCACAACACATCATCATCACGATCAGAAGGTCCAGGCACTGAAGAACCTAAAGCCGAAGATGGACCGACACCGCAACCACAATCTCCAAGATTAACCCTGACATGATTTTTTCCGAGCATATGTTCCATCCATCCGTCCCAAGAATGCATTGGAGTTTGGTAAATCTTGGAATCCACTGGAGAGACACTGCAGACGAAAGCGCGGATACAAACGAGCAACAGAAAACAGAAGAAGGTCAATACCTCTTTTCATACGGACGGAGTTTTTAGAGTTTTGCACAGAATAAAGTTCTCTTCTTGCTCCATGAACGGGAACAGATGACTCGGCGCGACTATGCTACCCCGGGCCCGCAACATCCCTCCTGAATTCTTCCTGAGTTTGACTGTCGGGCCGTTTTCACCTCCTAAACGACCTCAAAACCTAAATATTCCCAAGTAAGGAGATAGGAAATTATTTTCCGGTCAGATAAAGGGGCGGACCGTCAAAATCCGAGTTCGTTCGAGAATTCTACAACGATTTTAGTAAGGAGCGCTAATTAGGGTTTCGGCATCCCAAACCCTGATTTCGACAAAGTTGCCAGGCGCCATCACTACCATTTGATAACCGAAGTTCCAGCGTCATCACCATCGTTTGGTAGCCGAAGTTCTGAAACCAGTTTACACCATTCTGCGGACTGAAGACAGTTTCCACCATTCCGCTGACCGAAGACAGTTTCTTCCATTCCAAGCCGACCAACGCCTGCGGCTCCCATTCCAAGCCAACAATCTACATCTCACCACTTCACGATATAGCCAGTAACACCACAAGTAGAATCTATGCAAGTCCTCTAACACGAGAATCACGAACTCTCCTTACCTCTCGAAAAAGGTTAGTCGGGTCTTCTTGACCATCTTTTCACGAATTGTCATTTCGATTTTGTCCTCGCCTGTCACCATCTCATGCTTACCTCGCAACAATGCTCATATTCCGAGCTAAGCAGGGGTCTTAATGTTGATGGTGGTTTTTAGCTTAGGGTCAAAATCGTAAAACTGTACATCTGACATGACGTCACTATGACCATTAGCACATTTATTTAAGCAATCAGCATGCCTACGTAAGAATTACCGGCGTACCCTTTTTTTACATGAGTCATGTTCCACGGCAGAACCCTTAACACTGACTGACATCATCTATGCCAAACCATAATTCTCATGCTACCGCGCCAAGGCATGCCAACCATGCCAGCCGCACCACTGTGCCAATGGAAGACCATGCCAGCCACGTCACCGCGCCAAGGCATGCCAACCATGCCAGCCACACCATTGTGCCAATGGCATACCGTTTCAGCCACATCTCCGCGCCAAGGAATGCCAACCATGCCAGCCGCACCACTGCGCCAATGGCATGCCATGCCATCTGCACCTCCGCACCACTACGCCAATGGAATGTCATTCCAGCCGCACCTCCGCGCCAAGGCATGCCAACCATGCCAGCCGCATCACATGTGCCAATGGCATGCCAACCACCTTGCTGCGCCATACCATTCTAGCCTTCCTTATGCGGCTACCAAAATGAAGATGTGCGATGATCAATGGCTACCCTTCCATCTTAGATGCAAATATTAGCCGTCGAATGTCGCCAAACAACGCATGGTAACCTTTGGCCCAAACCCTAGTTTTGGCCACGCCAAACCGCGCCAAGGCATGCCATGCCACATGTGCATATGGCATGCCAACCACCTTGCCGCGCCATACCATGCCGGCCTTCCCTATGCGGCTACCAAAACGAAGGCGTGCGATGATCAACGACCACCCTTCCATCTTAGATGCAAATCTTAGCCGTCCAAGGTCGCCAAACAACGTATGGTAACCTTTGGCCCAAACCCTAGTTTTGACCACACCAAACCGCGCCAAGGCATGCCATGCCACATGTGCCAATGGCATGCCAACCACCTTGCGGCGCCATACCATGCCGGCCTTCCCTATGCGGCTACCAAAACGAAAGCGTGCGATGATCAACGACCACCCTTCCATCTTAGATGCAAATCTTAGCCGTCCAAGGTCGCCAAACAATGTATGGTAACCTTTGGCCCAATGCCAAAACCCTAGTTTGGTCGCGCCTAAACCACGCCAAGGCATGCCGACCATGCCACATATGCCAATGGCATGCCGCGCCATCCATCTTGCCGCGCCTAAGCCATGCCATGTCGGTCTTACCTTCACGGCCGCCAAAACGAAGGCGTGCAACAATCAACGGCCACCCTTCCATCTTAGATGCAAATCTCAGCCGTCCAAGGTCACCAACCAACGCATGGTAACCTTTGCCCCAACGCCAAAACCCTAGTTTGGCCGCGCCTAAACCATGTCTCATGTGCCAATGGCATGTCGCGCCATCCACCTTGCTGCGCCCAAGCCATGCCATGCCGGCCTTCCCTTCACAGCTGCCAAACGAAGGCGTGCGAAAATCAACGGCCACCGTTCCATCTTAGATGCAAATCTCAGCCATCCAAGGTCACCAACCAACACATGGTAACCTTTGGCCCAACGCCAAAACCCTAGTTTTGGTCACGCCCAAACCGCGCCAAGGCATACCGGCCATGCCACATGTGCCAATGGCATGCCAGCCATCTTTCCGCGCTATACCATGCCGGACCTCCCTATGCGGTTACCAAAACAAAGGCGTGCGACAATCAACAACCACCCTTCCATCTTAGATGCAAATCTCAGCCGTCCAAGGTCACCGACCAACACATGTAACCTTTGGCCCAACGCCAAAACCTTAGTTTTGGTCATGCCCAAACCGCGCCAAGGCATGCCGGCCATGCCACATGTGCCAATGGCATGCCAGCCACCTTGCCGCGCCATACCATGCCGGCCTTCCCTATGCAGTTACCAAAACAAAGGCTGTCGACGATCAACGGCCATCCTTCCATCTAAGATGCAAATCTTAGCCGTCCAAGGTCGCTAACCAACGCATGGTAACCTTTGGCCCAACGCCAAAACCTTTGTTTTGGCCACGCCCAAACCGCGCCAAGGCATGCCAGCCATGCCACATGTGCCAATGGCATGCCAACCACCTTGCCGCGCCATACCATGCCGGCCTTCCCTATGTGTCTACCAAAACAAAGGCTTGTGAAGATCAACGGTCACTTTTCCATCTAAGATGCAGATCTTATCCGTCCAAGGTTACCAGCTAACGCATGGAAACCTTTGGCCCGACGCCAAACCCTAGTTTGGTCGCGCCCAAACAAAGCCAAAACCCTAACTTTTGTCCGCGCCTAAACTAGGCCATATTAAAGCCGTACGGGCCATGCTTTCGTGCCAATGGCTACCAAACGAAGGATGGCAATAATCAACGGCTACCCTTCCTCTCAAGATGCAAAATCTCGACCGTCGAAGGTCACCACCGAGCCGGCAAGTCTCCCAAGATCAACTTACCGAACAACAACATGCTACATGTTTTCCACGAAAACACTTGAGACATCAACACATGTCACAAACTGGGGGATGCTCATTGGATATTGGATTGGCGGTTTACAGCGTGCGGCGTACACTACGCCCGTTATAAGACAGTGCCACAAGGATAAGGCAGTAAGTAAATACAGGGAGTAATGGTGAAACGTTTTCTTTTATGGAACATCAATTCCAGGTGTTACCGGTTACCACTCCTCTCATTTACTCATCCGTTTTCCATTCTTACGAGACCAGAGTACGTTTCACTTCGACTTGTATAAATAGGTCTTACCTATTTCCACCAAATAACAAGTTCAGGTCAAGAGGATACAACACTCAGAAAATATTTGCTAGCTTTCCATCTGTTAGCTTCCCACTTTCTGATACAAGTCGTGAAACAACTACTCTTCCAGAATCAAATATTCTGGTCTCAACACTCTCTTCGATTCCATCCCCAAAACCAGCCCTTCTCCTTCACTTTGTGACTGAAACAAGTCTGGAACGACCATTTCTTGGTTTAGTCCGGATTTGTACAGATTGATCTCTCGAATCTAAAGTACTCCCTTGCAGTACATTGTTTAGGGTTTAAACTCGTTTCTCACCCATACACCGGAAATTACCAAAATTCAGTAGAAATCGTTTTCACCCTCAAACAACTGTATAACAATGATCAAGACCGATGCCTTCTCATTGTTATAGCTACGGATCTTAAACAACGGTGATACTAAACTTACAACCTTTAGGATCATTGGAGTACTTGGAAGTGACGAAGATTTCGAGGAATGTTGAAGATTAGACATGTGGAATAGGAGCTACTAAAGTTTCTTTATCTCTTTTTTGTATTCCATAAGTATTGATAGTTTTGTCACTAAAATTGAAAAGGGGGGAGATTGTTAGAGCATTGCTCGGTCGAACTCGCATGCATTTCTATCTCAAGCATGTTTGTCAATGTTAGTGATCAAAACTATAAGTCTTGATTTCTAGTCTGTTATAGATAAGTCTCGGACTATGATACAAAGTGTAGTTGAGCTCAAGGACTTCATGGATATTCATCATACAAGAAGAAGAAATACTCAAGGAACCGGTGAAACTTCTCGACAAAAAGGTATGTGAAGACTTGAACTTATCAAAAGTCTATCTACTCTATCTCCTACTCTTTGAGACAAGAAGTCGTATGTTATATATAGACTTGGATTATACACATTTGGTATTTCGAGCCGAGTATACCTCGCCTATCTATATATAGAAATATGTGTTGGTAAGCTTTTCGCTTCGATCAAGTTTATCTTTACCATGTGACGAAAGTCATGATATGTTTCAATCATCTTGAAAATTGCTTTGACGAGAAATGGTGTAACAACTACATAACATCCTCTAAGAATGTTTCAATGATTGGAATAAGAGTTTAGATTACATAACCAATGGTGGACATAAGCATTATTGTGTAAACAGATTTATGTATAAAACCTATTCCTTGAACCAAAGTTTGCGAACTTTGTTGATCAAGAGAACCGGAAGAATGGCGTGAGCCAAGTCCGCGAACTCAATCCGCGAACTCAATCCGCGAATTTATGATGGAGTTGACAAACTACTTGCGTGAAGCTAAGTCTGCGAACTCAGTCCGCGAACCGGCGAAGTTCTGATACCCGAGAATTTTTGCTGGAGTTTGTAAACTCTGCCCGGTAACTTAAGTCTGCGAACCTAGTCTGCGAACTTGAGAAGGTTATATATCTGAAGATGAATTCTGAACTGAAACTTAAAAAGACTAAGGAATGCAGTTTGTGAACCGCGGCTATAAAAGTTCATGAACCGATTCAAGTGAATCAAATCATCTTCGCTTCAATTGTGTCATGTGTAGTACATGAGATTTCCTTGCAATTGAACAACTATCTAACTAGTTCATTTGAAGTCATTTGAACTAGTTATGGTGAAGAAGAACATGGTTGATATGAAATGCTCATATGGCTAACCATTTGGTTAACTGTTGTTGAACCAACAAGTGCATACGTTTGGGTACGTCTAACAAACCTAGAAGCGTGCATTGTCAAGTGTGTATAACAAGCTAAGTTTTCGATCTAACGGTTGAGAAATATTAGCTTGAATCTAAATCAAGTTTTCATCTAACGGTGAATATTGAATGCTTTGTTACTAAGCTAACATTGATTGCAAATCCTGATTTGAAAGACTATATAAAGGAGACATCTAGTATTGTGCAAAACTAATCCCCACACCTCACATGTGATACTAGTTTGCATACTAGAATCGGTTCTCCTTTAACCTTTTGTTTTTTTTCTTCTAAAACCAGGTTAACGACTTAAAGACTTTATTGGGATTGTGAAGCCAGACCGATACTACTTTTATCGTAGTTGTGTGATTTGATTTTGTATCTTCTATCGTACAAGTACAATCAGATTGATTGGATTGAGATTGATATCTATGATAGGAAAGAATAAAAAGTAATCACAAACATCTTCGTCTCATTGTTTGTGATTCCGCAACATCTTGTTTCGCTACCATACGATTAAGATTGTTGTGAGGTTATTGATAACTCTAGGTTGTTCTTCGGGAATATAAGACCGGATTATAAATTGGTTTCTGTTCACCTTGGTTATTATCAAAAGACGGAACAAAACCTTTAGGGTTTATCTGTGGGAGACAGATTGATCCTTTGATAGACTTGTCTATGGGAGACAGATTTGTTTATTGTCAAAGCCTGCGATTTTGGGTCGTAGCAACTCTTAGTTGTGGGTGAGATCATCTAAGGCAATCAAGTGCGCAGTATCCTGCTGGGATCAGAGGCGTAGGGAGTACAACTGTACCTTCGATCAGTGGGAGACTGATTGGGGTTCAACTACATTCCAGTCCGAAGTTAGCTTGGATTAGGCTAGTGTCTGTAGCGGCTTAATACAGTGTATGTTTAATCTGGACTAGGTCCCGAGGTTTTTCTGCTTTTGAGGTTTCCTTGTTAAAAATATTTCTGGTGTCTGTGTTATTTCTATTTCCGCATTATATTGTTTTATCTTTATAATTGAAATAATACAGGTTGTGCGTTAGATCATCAATTAGAGTAATCCAACCTTTGGTTGTTGATTTTCATTGATTGATCCTTGGATATTGGTCTTTGGTACCATCAAAGTTATTCCTTGTGTTTAATTAAAGACTCGTTGATTTCTATTAGCTCGAGTAAATCAAAACAAGAGAGAGATATTAACTCCTTGAGATACTTTTACCTAGATTGAGTCTGACTATCTAGTTGATTCTCTGAAAAGTATTTCGGAGTTCGTCCATACAGATTGCTAAGAGAAATATTGGGTGGTGTTGTTAGACCCCCGATTTTTCAGAAGGTTTTAAAATTGAGCATTTACTAGAAGAACACCATGGTAGCTATCGATAAATAGCTCAATGTGGCTGAACTTTAATATATCTTGAATGTAGTTTAAACCCAAAGAAACAACAGATAACTCGTGGAAAAACACAAATGGTTGATTTTTTTCCTTTTATACAATACATATTTATGGATAATATTTTCCTGATCTTGCATGAAACTTCATTATTATTTTTTGTAGTGTTTGCAATAGATTGTCGCCAATCAAATCTTCTATGATCGTTCTTTTTTCCAAGAACACTCCCATCTTCAATGTTCCAAAAACTTGGATCTAAAATTCCAGATAAATAATATTGGAGACTCAAAAATAAGTTTTGGGGTTCTTTTTAAAATCCAATGTAAGAAAAGTCAATCGACACAAGTCTTTTACTGCTCCAATTCCAGAAAAATCTCAATCGTCAAAAAAATAATAAATCACTTTCACTCGTGTGTAAAATCAATTGACATCGTAATCATCAGTATGTTTTATAACATGTCGTATATAAATCATCAATATATTTTTTTGCTACTGTTTGAGGGTGAAAACGGTTTCTGCTGGTTTTGGTAAATTCGTGTGTGTGGATGAGAAACGAGTCTAAACCCTAAACGATGTACTGCACGGGAGTACTTTTGATTCGAGAGATCAATCTGTACAATCCTGGCCTAAACCAAGAAATGGTCATTCCAGGCTTGCTTCGGTCACAAAGTGAAGGAGAAAGGTTGGTCTTAGGGAGGGAAGCGAAGAAAGTGTTAAGACCAGAATCATTGATCCTGAAGGTGTGGTTGCTTATGACTTGTGTCAGAAAGTAGAACTGGCTAGCAGAATGGAAAGCTACCAGGTGATTTCTAGATACTATGTTGTTCTCCGACCTAAACTTGTTGTCTGGTGGAAATAGGTGAAACCTATTTATATAAGTCGTAATTACGTACCCTGGCCTCGTAGAAAGTGGAAAACGATTGAGTGGTGGAAGAGTGGAGTAACGTGTAACGTCAGGAATTATGCTTCCATAATGAAGGATCCGTTTACACCATTACTTCTTGCCATTACTAACCGCCCCACTTTATGACACTTTCTTGTAACGGGTGTATTGCACGCCGCACGCTGTAAACTGTCAGACCAATACCCTGATGAGTATCCCCCAGTTTGTGACATGTTTGATGCCTCGAGTGTTTTCGTGGAAAACATGTAGCACTTTGCTACGTGTGGCAAGTTAAAATCAGGAGGCTTGCCGTAGGAAAATAGCATGTGATGCTATTAGGTTCGTCTTGGCTGGTCGCCTAAAACTTGCCATAAATTTGTCAGTTAGGTGGCAAACTTCGATAGCTGAGATCACATCTCATGAGGAAGGGTAGCCGTTGATTATGGCTACCTTGTGTTGGCGCCTGAAAATGGCACAGTGCCGTTTTGGTGTATGCCAGTGGCAGTACGGCATGGCCGGCATGACTCGTGCATGCCAGTGGCACGGTGGTGCAAGTGGCGCCTGACGTATCCATGGACACTAGATTTAGACGGCTGGTCGCCCAAAAATCACCACAAGCCTGCCAGCTTGGTGGAGAACTTGGATGGATGAGATTGCATCTCATGAGGAAGGGTAGCCGTTGATTATGGATACCTTCTGTTGGCACCTGATAGTGGCACAATGGCGCCTTTAGTGCATGCCAGCGGTATTGCGTCATGGATGGCATAGTTCGTGCATGCCAGTGGCACGGTGGAATGACTGGCATAATTTGTGAATGCTAGCGGCACGATGGTGCAAGTGCCGCCTGGTGTAGCCATGGCCACTGAAATTTTGGCACGTTGGTGTTAGACTCAAACGTGGTGTGGCAACATCATTTTCAATGGCTACATTGATCCCCATGTTCTGTGGAACATTGTTTGGCTCGGTTGGCGCAGCAAATTGGCCTAAATTAGGGTTTGGCATGTCGAAACCCTAATTAGCATATGTGGCATGTTGCGGGCCCGAGGTGGCATAGTTTTGTGCCAGATTAGAAATTAGGGTTTCTTCCACCGCCACTAGAGCATGGCCGCGCCTAGGGTTTAGGCTATCCAAATTGAAGTCCGTTATGAGGCTGGTCACGCACAGAGAATGGGTTGGAAAGTTTTGGCATGCTGTCGCGGTAAGTGGCGCGTTTGGAATCTGCGCCTAGCATGCTTGTTTTGGCATGTTTGGCATGCCGTTAGCATGTTGGCACGGTTTTGGAAAGCCAACTTAGTATGGCGACCTCTTGACACAATTTCCACCTCTTTTAAGGCTGTGGAAGGTTTAGAGCAACCTGATTGGTCAATAAAAGTAGGGGGCGGCCAAGCACGGGCGCGGCTACCCTTTTGGTGCGCGTGGCAGGTTTAATGCGACATGATTGGTCGATAAAGGAATAAGGGCCGGTTGAGTAGCATGGGGAGTGGCCAAGCGGCGCTGGCTAGCCTATGGCGTGGCCACGCTCCCTTTTATTGCTGCTCCTACCCCGCGGCTCCGTTATTCTTTGTATTCCGATTTTGGGTAGGACCCTGCTCCTACTAATCTACAACGGATTAATTGCTTAGTTGTTTAAGCATAGTCTCGATCGACAGGGTCTGATATACTGTGCAAGGCGCAAAAACCCTAACTTTGTTAATTAGTCAGGTTCATGAATTTTGTGAGTTATCACAAAATTGATTGAATTCTATGTGCTAGCACGAAATTATTTATTTACAGAGTGCAGTGCGCTTTCTAACTGAGTATTTTGTGCAAGGGCCTTAACTTTGGTACTTGGAGATCCGTGTTACTCTGCTGCGAGTGAACACAAATACGTCATGACATACCGATATTAAGGGTTCTGCCGGGGAACATAGCACAGGAAAGGTACTCAGTGAGTCTTATATGAATAAGTAATATAGGCAAGGCGCCGAAATTTATAGAGCATCCGGGATTGTTGCTACATACGCCAGTCTGGATAAATTTCATGTAAATATATTGAACGGCTCAATAAATATGCCAGTGAAGAGGTTGAAATTCATGGCTCCGCTTCCTTACAGAGTGCCGTCACATCAGATGCAAGGTTTTACGATTTTAACCCTAAGCTAAAAACCACCATCAACATTAAGTCCCCTGCTTAGCCCGTGATAGTGGCATTGTTGCGGGGTAAGCATGAGATGGTGACATGCAAGGATAAAATCGAAACGGCAAGTCATGAAGAGATTGTCAGGAAGATTTGGCTAATCTTTATCAGGAGGCATGAAGAATCTGTGATCCTTGCATTGGCGGCTCTGCATGAATTCGGCTTGGCCATAGGGGTTGGCGTCAGCGCTGCAACTTTGGATACTGATCAGCAGAGGTGGCACTGCAACTTGGTCCCCGGAACGGGCGTTGGCTGGCTAGGTCACGAAACGTACAAAGATGGCGCTTGGCTTCAGTCGGTGGAATGGTGGAAACTGGCTTCAGTCCGTGTGATAGACACATTTTTGTGTCCAATTTGTCTCGATTCTATATATTGTTAGGGCTCATTTTTGTACTTATTATGGTGTTTTATTTATTTGTAGGTATTTTTGGCCAATAAACATTTTTGGAAAAAATTGGCTCGAAAAATTATCGGGAAGCACCCGGAGGACACTTGCTATTCGGACCCCCGGTTTGGATAAGGGGCACCCCTAGACACCCCCAAGGCAGTTGTTATTCGCACCCCCTTTCTTCACAAATTCGAATTTCAAATTGGCGGGAATCTGGTGTACAAGCTGCGTATTTTCTTGGGAAGAGCTGGATTAAATTCTGTTGAGTTTTTCTTGGTGTTTGACGCTGGAATGGATTGGTACCACCCTGTTACGACTAAACAGGGTTGGTAGGTCTTCCAGATTCGAAAAAATAGGCATCAATCTTCGGTTTGGATAAAACAGGTCACTGGTTATTCGTGGAAGTTTCATTGGTTATATTTGTGGAAGTTTGGTGTTGTGAAGGAAGGATTTACTCTCTGGGATTCGTATCTTTCAGTTTTAGGAAGTTTTATAACTCACAAACCGCGTAAAGAAGATTTGGAAGAGAAGAAAATTCCGAGTATTACTGTCGAAGAAAAGAGTTATTTTTGGGACTTCACTTGCCTTATAACGGACCTTTCATGTATATATATGAGGCTAGGGAGTCGCAGAAGGGAGTACGTACACTTTGGGGAAGTTTAGAACATAATAGAGCATAAAAACACCAAGTTGCAGAGATACAGGCGAGAGGAAGAAGAAGAATACAGAACAGCAGTAAAAGACAGTCGCAGAATCCGTGGCCTTTTCTTTCAAAATTCAATCACTTTGTCACAATTTCTGTAACAATTATTCAGAGTTCGCAACAGTTCTGTGTTAGGGTACTTTGTAACAGTGGTTCGTAACAATTATATCCGTTACAAACACGCTGTTTTATACCTTCTCTTCTTTTTAATCAACTTTTGAGCAACAAACATGTATTTTGAGCAAGTGGTTAATATGAGGAGCTAAACCCCATTGCTGAGGCGATAGAGGAAGCTATTTTTCCAACAAAAAGTGGTATATTCTAATTTATTTATTTATCGCAATTATTTTTATGATTGTTTTGCCTTGAGTGAAAATTGTTTGAATGATTCTTGTTAAGAAATTGTTATTTCTTTTGATAAAGCATGCTTGGACCTAGGTTTTTGATGTTCTATGCTTCGGATTTACACTTGTTATTTTGAGAATCTACTTGTTGCAATAGTTTAGAATCAAATTGAACGAAAAAATTGCATGAATATAAATATTGGATTAAATCACTTTGAATTTGGAAAATAATGGAATCTTAGCCTCAGTGTTCTTTTTAATATTGATATCAACTTTGATTGAGTTTGCTATAATTTTTAGTGAGTTTTCTATTTTAATATTAGAATTTAATTCTAATTAATATCCTTCACAAGTCTGAGAATCGAACCACTTTTACCACTATCTACAAATCACATCACCGCGGAATGGTGGAAACTGGCTTCAGTCCGCAGAATGGTGGAAACTGGCTTCAGTCCGTGGAAAGGTGGAAACTGGCTTCATTCCGCGGAATGGTGGAAACAACACTTGGAACTTTGGCTACCAAACAGTGAATATGGAGCCGTCTAGGTCGCAGAATGGGCAGAGATATCACGGCTTTGATCACGGAGTGCTGGTGACATGTAGTGTTGGTGCAGCGAGCCTTGAATACAAAGATAAGTATTGAGGTGGTGGAGCCGTCAGCAATATAATGTATTGAGGCAGTATGCATGACAACACAGTAGTGAGTGTTAAGGAATTTGCATGTCTCAACATCAAGAGGAAAAATGTGTTGAGGCAGTTTTCCTGGAAAAACAACAGTGAGTGTTGAGGAATTTTCACGTCTCAACATCAAGAGGAAAATGTGTTGAGGCAGTTTGCCTGGCAACACAGTAGTGAGTGTTCAGTAATTTACACGTCTCAACACTAAGAGAAAGGATGTATTGAGGCAGCATGCCTGGAAATATAGTGGTGGTGTTGAGGAATTTGCACGTCTCAACACTAAGAGGAAGGATGTGTTGAGGCAGCATGCCTGGCAACACAATAGTGGTGTTGAGGAATTTGCACGTCTCAACACCCATAGGAGGGTGTGTTGAGGCAGTACGCCTGACAACACAGTATTGACTGTTGAGGAATTTGCACGTCTCAACACTAAGAGAAAGGATGTGTTGAGTCAGCATGCCTGGCAACACAATAGTGGTGTTGAGGAATTTGCACGTCTCGATACTAAGAGGAGGGTGTGTTGAGACAGCATGCCTGGCAACACAGTAGTGAGTGTTGAGAAATTTGCACGTCTCAACACTAAGATAAAGTATGTGTTGAGGCAGCATGCCTGGCAACATAGTAGTGAGTGTTGAGGAATTTGCACGTCTCAACACTAAGAGGAGGGTGTGTTTAGGCAGCATGCCTGGAAACACAGTAGTGAGTGTTGAGGAATTTGCACGTCTCAACACTAAGAGAAAGGATGTGTTGAGGCAGCATGTCTGCAACACAGTAGTGAGTGTTGAGGAATTTGCACGTCTCAACACTAAGAGCAAGGATGTGTTGAGGCAGCATGCCTGGCAACACAGTGGTGAGTGTTGAGAAATTTGCACGTCTCAACACTAATCGAAAGGATATGTTGAGGCAGAATGCCTGGTAACACAATAGTGGTGTTGAGGAATTTGCACGTCTCAACACCAAGAGGAGGGTGTGTTGATGCAGCATCCCTGACAACACAGTAGTGAGTGTTGAGGAATTTGCACGTCTCAACAGTAAGAGAAAGGATATGTTGAGGCAGCATGCCTGGCAACACAATAGTGGTGTTGAGGAATTTGCACGTCTCAACACCAAGAGGAGGGTGTGCTGAGGCAGCATGCCCAGCAACACAGTAGTGAGCGTTGAGGAATTTGCACGTCTCAACACTAAGAGAAATGATATGTTGAGGCGGCATGCCTGGAAACACAATAGTGGTGTTGAGGAATTTGCACGTCTCAACACCAAGAGGAGGGTGTGTTGAGGAAGCATGCCTGGCAACACAGTAGTGAGTGTTTAGGAATTTGCACGTTTCAACACTAAGATAAAGGATATGTTTAGGCAGCATATTTGGCAACACAATAGTGGTGTTGAGGAATTTGCACGTCTCAACACCAAGAGGAGAGTGTGTTGAGGCAGCATGCCTGACAAAACAGTAGTGAGTTGTCATGTACCAAAGTACAGTGACAAGGGTTGATAGATAATTTGAGGATAAACCTCTCTTAATCCCAAAGGATCAAGCCTTATGGTTCACAAATAACACAGCCTAATCGATACTTTGATTATAATTTTCTTGAGGTTTTCATTACATACTCACACTCTTTATAACTAGGTTTTCCTAGTTAGATCTAACGATCACTAAGCCCCACAGATGGTTACATCTCAACCATCTATTATAATTAATCATTAACTATTGATTAACTCTAACTAAACTAATAATCAACAATTAATATTAAATACTAACTACCACCAGGATTATGATAAGGGGCACCCTCTTCTCTTATGCAGGTACATGACAATCCCCACTCCTTGGAAACATCCTTGTCCTCAAGGATGTGAACTGATTTTCCAGGGCACCCTCTTCTTTTATGCAGGTACAAGTTGAGAAAACTAGCCGCGAGGACAGGTCCATTTTCTGCAAAAGAAATGGAAAAGGAAAATGGCCACATGGAAGTAGTTATCTTCTGTAAAGTCCACCCTTGACCTGAACCTGGTTGTGCTGTGTTGTCCATGGTAATTGCAGTTGTATAATCATCAACACCTCCAGCTGGATAAGTACTCATACCAATATCCCCATTTATATCGGCGTTTAACTTAGGTGAGATTGACTGGTGTAGCTTTTCCACTCCACTTATAGCCACCCGAAACTGACATGGAGTAAAACTTGTGGCCGGAAATGACGAGCGTGTAAGATGCATCTGTGGTAGAAACTGTAAGAGCAGCAATAAAATAGTGTAGATGGCAGTATGAAAACCACTGAAGAAGTTGTGCGGTTGTGCTTATAAAGTATCATCAGGTGAGCAAGATTATTAACCCTTAGAAGCAACTGACCAAACAGCTCTGGTTTACTGCTAACCTCCTTGTTCCTTGTCATTTGAAGTATCAAAATAAACCAAAGAATATAATTTTACTGCGGCATTTCAGTAACCAGATGACTAGCATCACACCTTTCTCCATTTATAACAAACTCAAACACATGTGACATTTCAAACCACAAAACAAAATGGTACTCAAATTCCAAAATCAGTTCATGAGCAGATTTGCCATCATAATCATTCATGAAAATCAACCTATTATTAGTAATAAAACAAGATGTAACATAGAATTTGGAGATATTTCTAGCATAAGAGGACCACCACTCCACATGTGCAATTCCTTTACCACGGTCAAATAAGAGGCGAATATATACAACAATAGGTAAACTAGTACATATAGAAGTAACCAAAATCATGTATATGAAGAAGTATACCTTGGTGAAGTCGATTGTGTAGGAAGGAAACTCTCTACTCTGATATCTTGTGTTGCAATGCTTCTCCAAATAATATGCAACGCCTTCACTAATCGAAAATCTCTCACAGGCCTCAGATGTAAGTAAATTTAGCTGGAGATGAGCATTAGTACAAACAAACAGGTTAACTTTTATAGGTTTTGGCAACCACTGCTTGTGCTATTTTTCCCTTGCACGCAACTCCCATAATATAGAAAGTATGAGTGTTGTAGAGTCACCACTGTGCAATCTCCACACGAAACTCTCCGCCAATTGACTCAAATTTCCAATTCTTGCAGCCATTCTAACAGTCAGTATCCTCTCACTAACAAATTCAGTACCAATAACACAGAAAAGCATAATGAATGGTGTAGCTGAAAAATCTGAGTGGTATCCAAAACGAAGAAACAATAGAAAAATCCAATGCACATAAGAACGATCACTAGCTGAACTGACAACATGAATCATTTGCAAAGATAACTGTATAGCAATTGCATAAGTTCTAGCAATCTGGTCAGACCAATAATAATGATCTGTATGAAATATTAGCAAAAGAGGAGAGTGAATACCAAGTTGCAAATACAAGAATCTCTTGTGAAGTATGAACATAATGAACTCAGGGGAACATTCCAAACACTCTATATGAGTCCTAAGAACAACCAATGATTCAAGAAATTGAACTGAAATCTCATGAAGCGAATCAAACTTCAGCTGCAAAAGAAAAAATACTTTTCTCCACATCCTAACCATTTGAAGACACCGCGGAAAAACATCACCAATACCACCAGTTGTGAACACGAATAAGATATACTTCATATAAATGTATGTAATCGAAACATATGTCTAAAAAATATCTTATAAATGAAATTCCCATTGTTTGCATTCCTTAAAATTGAACAAATATGTAGGAAAAACAAACAAGAATCAGTTAAACCCAGACTGAACTCATAATCACCTGTAAAATAATAGTATACATTAATGGATCCAATTTTGTTTCCAGGATCAAATAGTCTTCCATCAAATAAGGATTTCTCACTAGGAATTTGGTGATTAAAAACGCTTTTGTTCTTGAGATACACAATATCTATTTGAAACATTTTACCAAGCAGCTTCCAAGCAGTACTAGAAACACCATTATACCCTAAATCTGAACAGTACCCATGTTTATGAATCAATTCTTGAATAAGTTCCCTATAGTACCCGTGTAACAATTTCAAGCACAGATCAAATTTACACCCAAATTCAGAATAACATTTAACAAAAGCAGAATCCCCTAAACTGACATCAATCTTCTTTCCTCGATCGAATAATGAACGAGTAAAATCAAAAAGAAGAGTAAAGAAATCCTTACAATTCAACTCGATGTGGATCACGAGTAACACCCTTAAGCTTTCAAGGTTCTCATAAATAACTTCCTTCATTTGTACATGGTTCTCGCTGTCGACATCATTCACTTCATCTTTGGCGATTT
This sequence comes from Papaver somniferum, assembly GCF_003573695.1. NCBI lineage: Eukaryota > Viridiplantae > Streptophyta > Magnoliopsida > Ranunculales > Papaveraceae > Papaver > Papaver somniferum. The sequence continues at coordinate 140,663,873 of NC_039362.1, forward strand.
CGGTAATCTGAGAATCATCCTTGTCTTCAGCGATTAAAAATGAAGAAACAAATAATTCATCGACAAATTCATCTGATGTTGCTTCAGATGTAATTGAAGAGTCTCGGCTGAATGAATCAATTTCTACTTCTTCAATCAGAAGTTCTTCCTCAATCTCCTTAGATTCTATAACACCAAGGACTGACTCCAACTTCTTCTCTGATTTGTGAACAAATTCACCACCAATAGCGTTAGATTCCTGATCTGATGATGCTTCAGGAATAGGAATTGAATTTTTTGGAATACCAAATCGTTGACATAGCAATGCGATAGTGGATATGGATTCCTTAGCAGGAATCATCTCAGCAGAGAGAGAACAGAATTCAGAAGTGAGGTTCTCAACCGATTCTTCCAAGTCTGTAATCTATCTGAATGAGCCTGCAACTGAGTTGCAGCTTCATCTATTGTAGTAATCGTATCTCCTCCCCCGCTCATTACTTCGGTAATCAGAAACGTAACTGGCTGATACCAATTTTGATGTACCAAAGTATAATATCAAGGGTTGATAGATAATTTGAGGATAAACCTCTCTTAATCCCAAAGGATCAAGCCTTCTGGTTCACAAAGAACACAGCCTATTCGATAAATCGATACTTTTATTATAATTTGCTTGAGGTTTTCATTATAGACTCTCACTCTTTATAACTAGGTTTCCCTAATTAGATCTAACGATCACTAAGTCCCACAGATGGTTACATCTCAACTGTCTATTACAATTAATCATTAACTATTGATTAACTTTAATTAAACTAATAATCAACAATTAATATTAAATACTAACTACCACCAGGATTATGATAAGGGACACCCTCTTCTCTTATGCAGGTACATGACATGAGTGTTGAGGAATTTGCACGTCTCAACACTAAGAGAAAGGATATGTTGAGGCAGCATGCCTGGCAACACAATAGTGATGTTTAGGAATTTACACGTCTCAACACCAAGAGGAGGGTGTGTTGAGGCAGCATGCCTGGCAACACAGTAGTGAGCGCTGAGGAATTTGCACCTCTCAATACTAAGAGAAAGGATATGTTGAGGCAGCATGTCTGGCAACGCAATAGTGGTGTTGAGGAATTCGCACGTCTCAACACCAAGAGGAGGGTGTGTTGAAGAAGTATGCCTGGAAACATAATCGTGACGTTGAGGAATTTGCACGTCTCAACACTAAGAGAAAGGATATATTTAGGCAGCAGCCTGGCAACACAATAGTGGTGTTGAGGAATTTACACGTCTCAACACCAAGAGGAGGGTATGTTGAGGAAGCATGCCTGGCAACACAGTAGTGAGTGTTGAGGAATTTTCACGTCTCAACACTAAGAGAAAGGATATGTTGAGGCAGCATGCCTGGCAACAAAATAGTGGTGTTGAGGAATTTGCACGTCTCAACACCAAGAGGAGGGTGTGTTGAGGCAGTATGTCTAGCAACACAGTAGTGAGCGTTGAGGAATTTGCACGTCTCAACACTAAGAGAATGGATATGTTGAGGCAGCATGCCTGGCAACACAATAGTGGTGTTGAGTAATTTGCACGTCTCAACACCAAGAGGAGGGTGTGTTGAGGCAGCATTTCTGGGAACACAGTAGTGAGTGTTGAGGAATTTTCACGTCTCAACAGTAAGTGAAAGGATATGTTGAGGCAGCATGCCTCGCAACACAATAGTGGTGTTGAGGAATTTTCACTTCTCAACACTAAGATATTTAAAATTTATTGAATATGCCTAATAGATATAAAACATTTATTTTTAAGGATAGTTACTTAGTTCTATCTCCGCTAGGCATGTCCTTCTCCCATGATTGTGCTTTGGGTATTTTAGGCTCCCCCATGAGTGAGCAGCATTAGGCGTTAGTGATGACATCAGGATGCTGACGGGTTGATAGACGGAAAAAAGTCCCCAGGTCTTTGATGGGATGAAACAAAAGGTGGTCGTAACTATGAACCTTGGCTGGCTGCGATCACGATCCTTGACAGGGAGGAGTGTGGTGACTACGGGCATGAACCTTGGAAGGAAGGAGTGTGGCGGCTACGACACGATCTTTGGCAGGAAGAAGTGGCGGCTACGACATGATCCTTGGATGGAAGGAGGCGTTGAAGCGGGTTCGGCTCTTGGAAAGGACGTTGAAGCTTATGGATCAGAACGCTGAAGCGGAGCGACTGCTGGAGAACGTTGAAACGGAGCGACTTCTGGAATGAGGGCGTTATTAACCCTTGACTTCGAAAAATGACTTGATACGATATGGCATATGGGAAGACGGCACAAATAGTTCTGGTCGGCAAGTCGTGTTTTTCTCCTCATGGGAAAGAATACACTTCTTCTGTTTGATTTTCCCTTGCAACTCTCAGAGTCTTGACGGTTAAAATGTTGAAGTTGGAGGCCGCGTCAATCAGCATGATGTCAAACTCAATATCCTTCAAGTGAACAGTGGTTAGGAGTCCCCAGTTCCATCTATCAATCGTGATTTCCAGGAGAGATTGGGGTTTGGGAACGGCTTCCCTGGCTGGAAACAGTTGTTTTCCTGATGCAGTGCGGTTGAGGGCTGCAAATATGTCTTGACGCTGCACCTTGGAGAAATACAGAATCTCACATAAATGTTTCATCATAGACTGCACGATTTTGTGGGCGGAGTCCCCAGAAATCAGGAAGGTCCTGACGGAAAGAGGGTCTCTGTGAACTCAGGAGGGTTGCTGATTTTCTTTGCCTCGATTTTGGAGAAGTCGTTCCTGATCTTCACGTGTGATGAAATTGGATCTTTGATTCCTTTCTACTGGGCGTTCAAGAGAAACGCGAGCCTCTTCATCTATAAACGCGCATCCTGCTGAAGTGCCTGTGCCAGATGTTATTAGTATTCCTTGTCAGCTCCATATGGGGTTAACGTGACTTTTGTGGAAGCCGCTCCATTAGTGTTTTGAGGAAAATAGATATCTATTTCTGAGTCGAAGCCATGTCCGTCTGAGCTCTAGCAAGAACTTCCTGTCTTTCCATCAAATCATCAATGGTAATATGGGATCGGCTTCCTCTGGCTCCCCCAGTCTCTCATCCTGATGCAACGGCTCTGGTGACGGTTGGAGGTGTCACACTTGAAGAAACGTTATGGGTGGCGGCAGCGGCTCTGGATCTGGTGATCTGAGGTGTAACGCTTGAAGAAACATTTTCCACGCCACTGGTGTTGACAAGTGGCGTATTAATGCCACTGGAAGGAACGTTAATACCGAGTATGATTTCAGCGCTAGTGTTTTCAGGGTTTGTTGCTGATCCGGACCCGAGTTCTACCATCTTGAGATCGGGATTGAAAAATGGACTTGGAAATTGGAAATTGATATTGCAACCGAGAGACTAATCTCCCACTGTGGTCGCCAATTGTTTGAGGGTGAAAACTATTTCTGCTGGTTTTGGTAAATTCGTGTGTGTTGATGAGAAACGAGTCTAAACCCTAAACAATGTACTGCACGGGAGTACTTTTGATTCGAGAGATCAATCTGTACAATCCTGGCCTAAACCAAGAAATGGTCGTTCCAGGCTTGCTTCGGACACAAAGTGAAGGAGAAAGGTTGGTCTTAGGGAGGGAAGCGAAGAAAGTGTTGAGACCAGAATCATTGATCCTGAAGGTGTGGTTGCTTATGACTTGTATCAGAAAGTAGAACTGGCTAGCAGAATGGAAATCTATCAGGTGATTTACGGATACTATGTTGTTCTCCAACCAAAACTTGTTGTCTGGTGGAAATAAGTGAAACCTATTTACACAAGTCGTAATAAAACGTACCCTGGCCTCGTAGGAAGTGGAAAACGATTTAGTGGTGGAAGAGTGGAGTAACGTGTAACATCAGGAATTATGCTTCCATAATGAAGGATCCGTTTACACCATTACTTCTTGTCATTACTAACCTCCCCACTTTATGACACTTTCTTGTAACGGGCGTATTGCACGTCGCACGCTGTAAATCGCCATACCAATACCCTAATGAGTATCCCCCAGTTTTTGACATGTTTGATGTCTCGAGTGTTTTCGTGGAAAACATGTAGCACTTTGCTACTTGTGGCAAGTTAAAATCAGGAGGCTTGCCGTAGGAAAATAGCATGTGATGCTATTAGGCTCGTCTTGGTTGGTCGCCTAAAACTTGCCACAAGTTTGTCAGTTCGGTGGCAAACTTCGATGGCTGAGATCACATCTCATGAGTAAGGGTAGTCGTTGATTATGGCTACCTTGTGTTGGAGCCTGATAATGGCAAAGTGGCGCTTTGGTGTATGCTAGTGGAAGTGTTGCATGGCTGGCATGTCTCGTGCATGCCAGTGGCACGGTGGTGCAAGTGGCGCCTGGCATAGCCATGGCCACTAGATTTAGGAGGCTGGTCGCCCAAAACTCCTCAAGCCTGCCATCTTGGTGGCGAACTTGGATGGTTGAGATTGCATCTCATGAGGAAGGCTAGCCGTTGATTATGGATACCTTCTATTGGCTCTTTTAGTGCACGCCAGCGGCATTGCGGCATGGCTGGCATAGTTCGTGCATGCCAGTGGCACGGTGGAATGGATGGCATAGTTTGTGCATTCCAGTGGCACGGTGGTGCAAGTGGCGCCCGGTGTAGCCATGGCCACTGAAATTTTGGAACGTTGATGTTATAATCAAACGTGGTGTGGCAACATCAGTTTCAATGGCCACATTGATCCCCTTGTTCTGTGGAACATTGTTTGGCTCGGTTGGCGCATCAACTTGGCCTAAATTAGGGTTTGGCATTTCGAAACTCTAATTAGCATATATGGCATGTTGCGGGCCCAAAGTGGCATAGTTTTGTGCCATGATTAGAAATTAGGGTTTCTTCCACCGCCACCAGAGCATGGCCACGCCTACGGTTTAGGCTAGCCAAATTGAAGTCCATTGTGAGGCTGGTCACGCACAGAGAGTGGGTTGGCAAGTTTTGGCATGCTGTCGCGGTAAGTGGCGCGTTTGGCATGTCGTTTGGCATGTGCGCCTGACATGCTTGTTTTGGCATGTTTGGCATGCCGTTAGCATGTTGGCACGGTTTTGGAAAGCCAACTTAGTATGGCGACCTTTTGACACAATTTCCACCTCTTTTAAGGCTGTGGCAGGTTTAGAGCAACCTGATTGGTCAATGAAAGTAGACGTCCGGCCAAGCACGGGCGCGGCTACCCTTTTGGTGCGCCTGGCAGGTTTAATGTGACTTGATTGGTCGATAAAGGAATAAGGGCCGGTTGAGTAGCATGGGGCGTGGCCAAGCGGCGCTGGCTAGCATATGGCGTCGCCAAGCTCCCTTTTATTGATGCTCCTACCCCGCGGCTCCGTTATTCTTTGTATTCCGATTTTGGGTAGGACCCTTCTCCTACTAATCCACATCGGATTAATTGCTTAGTTTTTTAAGCATAGTCTCGACCGACGGGGTCTGATATATTGCGCAGGGTGAAAAAACTCTAACTTTGTAACTTAGTCAGGTTCATGAGTTTTGTGAGTTATCAAAAAATTGATTGAATTCTATTTGCTAGCACAAAATTCTTTATTTACAGAGTGCAGTGCGCTTTCTGACTGAGTATTTTTTGCAAGGGCCTTAACTTGGTACTTGGAGATCCGTGTTACTCTGCTGCGAGTGAACACAAATCCGTCATGCCATAACGATATTAAGGGTTCTGCCGGGGAACATAGCACATGAAAGGTACTTAGTGAGTCTTATATGAATAAGTAATATAGGCAAGGCGCCGAAATTTACAGAGCATCTGGGATTGTTGCTACATGCGCCAGTCTGGAATAAATTTCATGTAAATATATTGAACGGCTTAATAAATATGCCAGTGAAGAGGTTGACAATCATGGCTCCGCTTCCTTACAGAGTGACGTCACATCAGATACAAGGTTTTACGATTTTAACCCTAAGTTAAAAACCACCATTAACAGCTACAAACTGTTAGATCATTGCTCGGTCGAACTCGCATGCGTTGCTATCGCAAGCATGTTTTTCAATGTTAGTGATCAAAACTATAAGTCTTGATTTCCAGTCTATTATAGCTAAGTCTCGGACTAGGATAGAAAGTGTAGTTGAGCTCAAGGACTTCATGGAGATTCATCATACAATAAGAAGAACTACTCAAGGAACCGGTGGAACTTCTCGACAAAAAGATATGTGAAGACTTGAACTTATCTTTCATTCAAAATTTTATCTACTCTATCTCCTACTGTTTGAGATAAGAAGTCGTATGATATATATATAGACTTGGATTATACACATTTGGTATTTCGAGCCGAGTATACATCTCCCATCTATATCTCGAAATATGTGTTGGTAAGCTTTTCGCTTCGATCAAGTTTATCTTTACCATGTGATGAAAGTCATGATATGTTTCAGTCATCTTGAAAATTGCTTTGACGAGAAATGGTGTAACAACTATATAACGTCCTCTAAGAATGTTTCAATGATTGAAATGAGAGTTTAGATTACTTAACCAATGGTGGACATAAGTATTATTGTGGAAACACATTTATGTATAAGTCATATTCCTTAAACCAAAGTTTGCGAACTTTGTTGACCAAGAGAACCGGAAGAATGGCGTGATCCAAGTTCGCGAACCGGCGAAGTTCTCAAAACCGAGAATTTCTGCTGGAGTTTGTAAACTCTACCCGGTAACTTAAGTCCGCGAACCTAGTCTGCGAACTTGAGAAGGTTATATATCTGAAGATGATTTCTGAACTTAAACTTAAAAAGACTAAGGAATGCAGTTTGCAAACTGTGGATATAGAAGTTCATGAACCGATTCAAGTGAATTAAATCATCTTTGCTTCAATGTGTCTTGTGTAGTACATGAGATTTCCTTGCAATTGAACAACTCTCTAACTAGTCCAATTTGAAGTCATTTAAACTAGTTATGGTGAAGAAGAACGTGGTTGATATGAAATTCTCATATGGCTAACCATTTGATTAACTGTTTTTGAACCAACAAGTGCATACGTTTGGGTACGGTTAACAAACCTAGAAGCGTGCATTTTCAAGTGTGTATAACAAGCTAAGTTTTCGATCTAACGGTTGAGAAATATTAGCTTGAATCTAAATCAGGTTTTCATCTAACGATGAATATTGAATGCTTTGTTACTAAGATAACATTGATTGCAAACCCTGATTTGAAAAACTATATAAAGGAGATATCTAGTATTGTGCAAAACTAATCCCCACACCTCATGCGTGATACTAGTTTGCATACTAGAGTCGATTCTCCTTTAACCTTTGGTTTTCTTCTTCTAAAACAAGGTTAACGACTTAAAGACTTCATTGGGATTGTGAAGCCAGACCGATTCTACTTTTATCGTAGTTGTGTGATCTGACCTTGCATCTTCTATCGTACGAGTACAATCAGATTGATTGGCTTGAGATTGATATCTCTGATAGCCAAGATATAAAAAGTAATCACAAACATCTTCGTCTCATTGTTTATGATTCCGCAACATCTTGTTTCGCTACCATACGATTAAGATTGTTGTGAGGTGATTGATAAATCTAGGTTGTTCTTCGGGAATATAAGACCGAATTATCAATTGGTTCCTGTTCACCTTGATTATTATCAAAAGACGGAACAAAACCTTTAGGGTTTATCTGTGGGAGACAGATTGATCCTTTGATAGACTTGGGTCTCTCTAACCACTGGGTTAAACTCATAAACCGGTGTGTTTGTACTGTCTCGTACTCTGTCCTTCTCAATGGTAACCCTACTGGGTTTTTCCAACCTAAAAGAGGGCTTAGACAGGGAGATCTTCTTTCTCCTTACCTTTACATCATTTTATCTGAAGCTTTATCTTCTTACATTGATAGTCTTCAGAAGAAAGGAATTTTAGAGGGTATCAAAGTTTGTAAAGATGCTCCTGAAATGACACATGTTTTGTTTGTTGATGATTCTCTCATTTTTTCAAAAGCTACTTCTCAAAATTTTCAAGTTATAAAAAACTATCTTCAAAAGTACTGCTTGGCCTCTGGGCAAGAAATAAATTTTGAAAAATCTGGTATTTTATTTAGTAGGAAGATTCATGAGCATAGAAAAGCTCTCTTGGCCAATATTTTAGAAATCCAGAGCAGGGATTTAGGAGAAAAATACCTTGGCACTCCTACTGTGTTCCAAGCTTCTAATATCCAGACACATATGGGTATTCTCCAAGCTATTGATGCCAGAATCTCTGTCTGTCTTCATAAGCTCTTGTCCCAAGATGTTAAAACCATTCTAATTAAACATATTGGCCAAGTTATTCCTCTATTTCAAATGGGTGCTTTCCTTATTCCTAAGCGTCTTTGTAAACAAATAGACTCTCACCTATGCAACTTCTGGTGGGGTGAAACTTTAGACCCAAAAGATAGGAAGCTGCACCTGCTTGGTTGGGACATTTTATGCTCCCCCAAAGTTGAAGGCGGTTTGGGCTTTAGAAAGTCTGAATTAAATAATCTAGCTATGATAGCTAGGAATGCCTGGAGAATTCTGAAAAATCCTAATTGCTTACTGGCCACTATTCTTAAGGTTAGATACTTTCCTAGAACTGATTTCTTGAATGCCAAGTTCACTGGTAAGTGTTCTTGGACTTGGAAGTGTCTACACGCCATAAAAGAACTAATCAAGCCTTTCATTTCTTGGATAGTTGGGGATGGTCAATTGATTGACCCATGGTGTGACAAATGGATACCCTCCTTGGGTTCTGCCACACCCAACCCTCTATTCCCCCTGATCCTAGTATCAAAGTTTCTTATTTTATTGATTCTCAAACCAGAAGTTGGGATGAGTCTAGACTTAACACCCACTTTGATAATACTTCTGTTCAGAAGACTATCACCATTCCCTTAAGCCAGCTTTGCACTCCTGATAGGAGGGCTTGTGATCTTTCAAAGAATGGCAAATTTTCTTCTAAATTTGTCTACATGAGGCTCAGAGGTCTTAGGCCCTCCCCTTGTAAAAATCTTTGGATGCGTATCTGGAAAATCAGAGTTCCTTACAGAATTCAAGTTTTTATTTGGAGAGCAGATAGAAATGCTTTGCCCTCCAGAACTATCCTTCACACTAGAATGACCATGCATAGTGTGGATTGTCCTAGGTGTACTGATCCTCATGAAACTATTATGCTTGCTTTAGTCCTATGTCCCTTTGCTAGTAGAGTCTGGTTTATCTCTGATTTCAACACTACCACCTATTTTTTTTCAAAACAAGTCTTTCATTGATTGTCTTCTTTTTTGGCTAACTGATCCTCAGTCTAAACTCTCTGATGAAGCTCAAAGTCTTTTTGTTGCTATCTTATGGTCTCTTTGGACTAGCAAAAACAATTTCATGTTCCAAAATATTTCTGAAAATCATACTACTGTCCTAGCTAGAGCCAGAGCTATGCTTCTCACTAGGAAAACTTACTTGACTGTTTCTACTTCTACTTCTGTCAGTATTTGTGATAAATGGATGCCCCCTATTTTGGTTGGATTAAATGTAATACAGATGGTGCCTTTTATGATACTTCTGGAGCAAATGGTGCAGTGTATGTGATGCGAGATTTTTCAAGAAAAGCAACCTTTTGTGCATCCTTAGTTTTTGAAGTACACTCTGCTGAATAAGCCGAAGCAAGAGCCATCTGGGAAATACTTAAGAAAGCCTTGGAGCAACAATTAACTCACATAATCATTGAAAGTGATGCGAAATCACTCATCGACCAATTCTCAGTTGGGAATTTTGAAGGGAATCCGTGTACGGATGCAATTTTTAAGGATATTCAGCTTTTCTCTTCGAAGTTAGTTGCATGCATATTTAGTTTCCAACCTCGTTATTGTAACTCTGTAGCTCATGAACTAGCAATGTGGGCTAGGAAAAACAATTATACTATGTACTGGTATGTCCCTCCTGTTTGGCTCCTACCAACAGTTGAAGAGGATCATTAGCCTTTTTGAAGGCCTTTGCTTATAAAAAATAAAATAAAATAATAATAATGTTTGTGGAAAAAATAATCTTGGAATTGGTACTCCGCATATCTAATGGGACTACTAAATTTCTAAACTCCTCCTTTATAATAGGGACGGAGGGAGTATGTATTAACATGTGATAGGGGTTTTTTTTTTAATAAAGTGATTCTTGAATTAATATTTTCCAATACAAATAATCTCAGTCGACTTAAAACTCATGCATCACTTTTAAAGATAACTCATGCATACAATAAACTAATATCATCAATTTATCTAGTTAAATTAGAACTCCGCTTCCATAATTATCAATGGATAGTACACATGATTCTTCCAACTCCAAGAAAAAAGAAATGGACAAAAGAAGAAGAACAAAATCTATTTGAAAAATACGGTGAGATGTTACACAATGGATCTATCTCTAAAATGAAAGCACGAGAGAAAAATTCAATCCATGTTGAGATTTAGTTTGAGGGCAATCTCTATAGAAATATTATGTATACACGTCTTGTCATCGTTTTCCTTTTTTATTTTTTATTGTTGAATAAGTTTCTGAAATTGAGTTTTTAGTAGAAGTATACATTGACCGAACTTCGATATATCTTTAATCCAGAAATATAAACCCATAGAAATAACAGATAACTCGTTGAGGAGAACAATAATTGATTTTTTTCTGTTATATTGCGTACTTATGGAGAACCAAAGTTAACATAGATCTCTAAACACAACTACTTATATCAAATATTTGTATTTCAAATCTTCAATTATGCTCTTGATCTTGCATGAACCATCGATATTAATTTCTAAAATAGGTTATCTCCAGTCAAATCTTCTGCCTTTGTAGTTTATTCTTTGAACCCTTTCATATGTAGTGTCCCATAAACTTGGATCTAATTAAGAATATTTCAGAATAATAATTGAGAACTAAAGTTAAGTTCTAGGGTTCCTGATCCAAAAATACGTGGTGGTTGTAGCCTTTTAACTGGACCTCCTCAACCAAGATAAATATGGGGACTCTTTAGTAGGCATGCTCTGAAAAAACTAGATAACTTTAGACGAAACATACTAAGTGTAGATATTGAACTGTAGGGAATATATAAAGATAGAGGTAAGGTATTTTATGTTAAGAATGGACTCCCTTACTTATTTTTTGACTTAATTTTTAATTTAAATTTCTAACCAGTGATGTAAATAACATTTCACCATGCACTATCTTAGCCCATCAATACTAAATTTATTAATATGACTCAGGCGAGCCTATAATCAAATATTATTGTCAGAGCACTGCTCGGTTGACCTACAACTTTTTCTATCTCAAGCTTGTTATCAATGTTAGATGAACAAAACTATATCTTGATTTCTAGTCTACTATGTCACGTCTCGGGCTAGGTATAGAATTTGGTAGTCGAGTATCAGATATCATTCACATCACCCTCGAAAATGGAAGATCAATGAAGACATTTGGAGAACTTCATCAACAAGGTATGTGAAGACGAAACCATTCTATTTTACTCAATATCTTACCATTATTTATTTAAGAGACTATGTCGTACGACGATAGATGTATTAAAAAGGATAAATTTTGAGTTAAAATTGTCTTGTTAAACATCTCAAAAGTTGATTCAAGCATTGGATGTTCAAAGGTCCTTAACAATAATTTTACTACTTTGAAATAATTTATTGTTCAAGAATTAATCTTGTGGATCATTTGAAAATTTCCCAAGCAATGATTTTATCATTTGTGAATGTTTCAAACATCAAACAGATAAATCAAGAACTTCTGTAATTTTGACTAAGGGTGGGTTGGTGAAACAGTCCGCAAACCATGGATATATGATTTTCTAGATTACGGGGAAGGTTGGCGAACCAGTTCGCAAATCTTAAGTTCCAAAAAGGACAATTCACGAGCCTTGGTGATCTGAATGTTTATATTGGTGAAAATGGCTAACGGTTGGCGATCCCAGATCACAAACTGTTATCATCTGAGTTCACGAGTCGCATAATGGTTGGCGAACCAGTTCACGAACCATAGCAGCCTAACTAGTGAACTGTCTTATGGTTCACAAACCTTTCACCGACGGCCCCATTAAAACTTTAGCAGATGCTTAAAGACTTATTTCTCTAAATATGTTTAACATTGATATGACTCTCATAAACACCTCTAAGACATCATTGATCACTAAAACACTTGTATATGTGAATCATGATTAAATTCTTAAGTGTTTAAATGAACATCAAATTTTTTACTAGTTCCTAAGGCATATTTTCCAAGAACTATCATTATACACGGTTCACGTACTCGGACCACCGTGTATATTCTTCTTTGTGATTTCAAGAAAAAATTCTCACATGCTTACTTGAAAGCCTAATCGGAGTTTCATTTAAACAGATAAAGTCTTTGCTTGAATCTCAAGTTATCTTAGCTTGAATCCGAAGAAACCCCTTAGTCTTGAACATCTATAAATAGATATGCTCTTTCAACTTGGAAATTCAATCACTGACACTTTATGTCCTAATTGATTGATAGAGTAGTCCTTTATTGACCTAGGTTTCCTTTAAGAAACATAATTAGGTTTACGACTAAAAGACTTCACTTGGGGATTCATGAAGCCACGTCCGACTATCTTTTACATTGGTAGTTCGTGTATCCTGATCTTTCTTTTCTGTTATCTAGGTTTCCATAATCTTTTTCAGGCAAGATAGATAGAAATCATAAAGTTCTTTTCGCCTCAGACTATTCTTAATTGTAAGTTGAAAATTATTCTTGATAAGTGGTTAATTAAGAAACCAGGTTTCTCAGCTAACTTAATATAAGTGTTCCGGCTTTTTGAGGTTTGCTAGCTTCGTCTATAGCAAACAGATCTTTCTGCCTTGATCTTTGATCTAAAGGGAAATCAAATAGGCTTATTTGTTAGAGGTAGATTGGTATGAAAAGCCTTCACTTAATTTGAAGCAACTCTTAGGCTGTAAAGGATATCAGCTAAGGGAATCCATTGTGTAGAGCCTCGCAGGGTTCAGGAGATGTAAGGAGCGTCATTGTAACTGAATCGTTTGGAGGGTGGATGCGATCTCAACTACATTCCAGTCATAAGCCTTATAACCTTATAGTAGGCTAGTGTCTGTAGAAGCTCAATACAGTTTGATATTCAAATTTGGTTGAGGTCCCTGGTTTTTCTGCTATTGTGGTTTCCATCAAATTCCACAATCAAAATCCTGATGATACTAGATATTACGACACAAACACTTGAATTATATGCATATAACCCCTACTGACTGAAATCATTCGCTCAAGGTTTTAAGAAGCAAAAACGTGGAGCGAAGCGCTCACACACCAAATTATAAAGCGCCACGAACGCGTATAACGAAAGTGAGCATTTAAAGATATATAATAATATATGTAATAAGAAGTTGTATAACAAACTTTTTGTATATTGTTTCTGTTACTGTGTTGTTGAAGTTTTTATGTATTACAAATTTTAACAACAAAATGTTTATGAGTTGTTAAACTTTATTTATGTATTAGAAATCTTAAAAACAAACTGTTTATGAAAAGACGAGGGTACCCAAATATACCTCGATCTAAAACTTTTCCACCTATAAGTCCTTTCTCCGAAAGTGATTGTCTATGGACTGAGTCGAGACTATACAACGAATCAGTTCACACTTCGTGTGATCGTCTATGGATACGAGATCGAGACAATACGACAACAAGATAACTTGCGTGATTGACTATGGATACAAGATCAAGACAAGACAATACAACAACGAAGTATGATTACTTGATAATAGGTTCAGACTTAACCAAAAACTATAGGATTGCTATCAAGTAATTAGGAATTAACGTTTGTGTATTTTACTTCTAATTATAATAATCAATTATAATTGCGGAAATAGAAAAGTAAAAGACACATCAAAATTTTATTAACGAGGAAACCGCAAATGCAGAAAAACCCCGGGACCTTGTCCAGAATTGAATACTCTCAAAATTCAGCCGCTATACAAAATCTAAACCAACTTCGTATAGTTGATACCGAACAACCACTACACCATTTTTCCGGAATCGCAACTAAAATTCGTAACGGCCCAGCAGACGTTACAAATTTTCCTGTTACAAATAACCGTTACAACCTAGACGTAACAGGCTGAAGCTGTTACGAGATTTTTTCCAGATTCGTAACAGGGTGTCGCTGTTACGAATCGTAACATGCTAATTTTTAACGTGTGCTAATCACACGCTTGGTCACACTAGAGCCGGTAACATGGGTTTATTGTGTGCGTGTCATTCAGTTGTGTGCCGTTTTTTCCCACCCAACTTTGCTTTTGCTAGAGGATAATTCCTCCCCTGAAGAGATAAGGGATATTTCATCCAATACCCTCGACTAAGCTCACCATTTCTCTTTTTCCTTTCTCTCTATATTTTCTCTTCTTATCGCCTCCCTTGCAGAGATTGGGGTTTAACCAGTTTCGATCTGTTAATTCAATCATATGATAAATCGATCAAAGAGACTAGAGATTAGAGTCTTACAACAGTTTCGATCTGTTATTTCAATTATATTTTTTTTTTCCATTTGGGGTTTTCATTAATCGTGTTAATTCAATCGTTTGTTTTCTTTTCATTAGGGTTTTTCATTTTAGGGGTTTTTTTATTTGATAAAGCTTATATGATTTCTTTTTCTGAAATCATTTTTAGAGTTTTATCTGTTGAAGAACTTGAGAGGTATTTACTTCATCATTTGTCAAATCAAATTTTAGGGTTTGAAAGATATATGGTTTGAAGGATATATACTAATCTGATTTTCTGATTTCATTTTAGGGTTTGAAAGATTGAATTTTAAGAACTAAAGTTGAAGGTATATGAATTGATTTGTTTAATTTCTATTTTAGGGTTTCAGTTAGTATGAATTGCATTGTTTAATTTTAGAGAGATGAAGTTAGGGTTTGGAAATTGATTGAAGGTTCAATTTTGTAATAGATGAGAAGAAATCAAAGACTGGGTTTGGTGGTTTGAGAGGTGAATCGATGTTTTGAACTTTGATTAGAGACAAGGAATTGTAAATTATTTTCTGGTTCTGAGTATAGATGATGGTGATTAAGATGAAATTGATGATTAGTGGTTGAAGTGATGGTTCAGAAGTTCAATTGAGGCATAACAAGGAATCATGATCAACTACTTCAATCTATCTAGGAATTTGATTTAAGGTAAACTGTCTTTACCTCATAGAAGCATGTTATGTTAGGTGACTAGTATCTGCAAGGCAGTAACTAGAAAATTAGAAAATGTGGACAAGCGGACACAATACACTTTATAAATGTGAAATATATTTATTATGAAGTAGCTGCTTTTCTCCAGATGGATACATGCTTCCATGTCTTATGAATACTTAGATGCCGACCACTCCGCATTTGAAGACTCGTCTTCCTATTAAAGTTGCTGCTAGCTTTGCAGCAGCACTGGTAGTGATTCTGCTCACCTTGTTCGGGCTAAATTTAAAAATTATGGTAAGGATTGTGGTCACCGGTTTAACCCAAAAAATTCTCATAAAATCTGTTATGGCTTGTTTCTGCTGGATATGAATTGTTTACGTACTTTGATAATCAATACGAATGCTAAATTTTATGTAGTAATGAAGCAGCAGTAGATTCATATCCTGCTACGAAATGCTACATTTAAACTTTACACTCTAGTGTTTGAGTAAGTAACGGATCAGCTAAGTTGATATATATTTGTATCTTAAAAAAATCAGTTAACAATATGTTACCCTGTGACGGTACTAATTTTTACTTTTTTAATAGAGACATATATCGCCATTATTCCCAGGGTGTACTATGCTAGGTTGTTGTTTGAGTCCAGTGATGCCGCACTTTAGTGCTTGAGTTTTTCTAATTCTTTTGCTTAAGTTCTTTTGAAGTTTTCATGTTTCAAAGTTTTTTGGTTTTGTTTTCCATTCCTTTTGATGTAGTTTGGGTGCCTCCTTTTTTTGAAGGGCTTGTAGAATAAAGGAGATGTTCCTTCTTTTCAGACAAGTTTGTGAAACCGTATGAGCAAGAAGCTCCTGCATTAATGAAGGTATTCCAAGGTAAGTTGAGTTGTCAGGTGCTATTTCTGAAATGAGGATTCGTTGAGATGAATACAGGGTATGTGTATTATCTGAACTTGGCGTTCTTGTGTGTGTTTTCTTTCTGCCATTTGTTTGATTGCTGGCTTTTCTTTATGAATTTTTAGGTGATAATAATTTTACGGAAACTTGCTACTTTTCTCGTTTGGCCTAAATGTTTATAATGTGCACGACCATTTTAAAAAATTTGTATGGATTAAGCTGTCTGAGTTCATAAGTTTCTAATATTTTAATTGCTGGAACAAAAATTCATTCTAGAAAAATACAACTACATAAAAGCGATCGCACAAGAATTCTGTTAAGCTAGGATTTTTTTTCTTTCTTTTTTTGCATCTTTAAAAGCGATACAATCATATTTAAAAGGACATGAACCAGAATAAGTAGGTCGACCTATGCAAATTGAGCTGAAATTGTTACTCAAGCAATTCCTAATTACATATGGTACTCATGATTCTGGTAGCATTGCCAGATCTTGTGATCTCCTTTTGGTGTTCAATTCAGGTTTGTAGAATGAAGGAAATAAATGTTACTTCGTCGTTGATGAGTCCTATTTGCAGGGTTTAATGCTTCATATATCTGGCAAGTTTAGCTCCATTGGTTCTCTTTCTAACTGCATTACACATTAAATTTTTGGTGCAGGATTGGATCACTTATTCTTGGAGATGAATTCTATTTTTACATGGTCTAAGTAAGTGGTCGGGCTTCTGGAATCTCAACAGAATTTTCCATTTGCACATTAACAGATGGCAAAGTTCGGACCAGTCAATTGAGGCAACATTAGGAGAAGGATTTTCTTGTAACTTGTAAGCATTTCAGTTGTATTCACTACGTTATCGTTGTACACCCACAATTTTCTTTTATCTTATTTTCACTTGGATTTCAGGGTAGGTGGTAACCGTTCGGTGAAGATTGTTCAGAGACACCACTTTACGTCTCACTTTAAATGTATGGCAGTTGTGTCTCGTATTCAAGATAATCTTTTTTTTCTTTTGTGAAGGTGGTAGTTCTTCCTTTCATCTGTTTTTCTTATTTTATCTATGGACTCCTTTTTCTGTGTATTGTAATGCTTGCTATCAATTTCGATCATGAGCTTGAACTTGGTGGGGGTAAGCTTGTAGTTGAGTTTAAGGAGAAGTAACAATTTTGGTGCATACTTTGCAGGGCCAACATGATGAGCTTGAAGCGAAGCTTTTTGAGGAGAGGGCTACTCTTGAAGCTAAATACCAGAAGCTTTATGAAACACTTTTCCCCAAGGTATTTTTTGTGTTCTTTTATTTAGCAAGTTTGAATTCATATATAAATTTATGTCTCCCTTATTAGTTTCCTATAGAGTTTATGGTCGTGAACACTGCACCATAGGCCTAAATTCCAAGATATGGATCTTGTCTGTTACTGCTTAGGTGGACTTAAAACCTTGGTAAGCTTTAGGCCCCTAAACCATATAGGAAACTGTCCGTCGCCCAGAAGCCTGTAATTATCTTGGTAATGTTTAGTAGCAATAAAGTAATTAAGAACCATCTTTTTTCCTTTATATGTTTTATTAGTTCAGTTTGAAATTATATCTTACTTTCTTCTCTGCAGAGAAAGGAGTACCACAATAATAGCATAAATCATGGGCTTGTTCTTTATTACAAAACCACAGTAAGTATTTCTCATTGTTCTTCTCCCCAATTTATATTTTTTTGAAGTTTTGTCTGCTTTTA
The DNA here is from genome assembly GCF_003573695.1 of Papaver somniferum. NCBI lineage: Eukaryota > Viridiplantae > Streptophyta > Magnoliopsida > Ranunculales > Papaveraceae > Papaver > Papaver somniferum. Next base: position 140,681,637 of record NC_039362.1, read on the forward strand.
ACATAGGTTGGTATATATGCTTATGAAGTTTAAACTTAGCAGATACTTTTCATCTATAACTTTATGCATGGATTTCTGACTTGATGTCTTAAAATTTGCATCTTCAAGTTGGTCTAATTGTTGTTATGCTTGAAGGCTTACTCCAGATTTTCTTATTTAAGTCCTTAGCTGGCGTAACAGCCTCGGTATGTATAATAATTCTGAAAAACCATAGATGAGATAACTATCATAGCTTATCGGTTCAATTGATTGAAGCTGCAAGTTTTGAGTAACTTTCTGCAGTATCTACTTATAGTGATTTTCAAGTGAGAATGAAATGAACTTAGGAACTGAAGTAGGTTTCCATGTATTCCCTAATGTAGTAGTTTCTACGAAGTGGAATGAACTTAGGAACTTAAGTAGGTTTCTACGATATGAACAAGAACTTAATGTGGTATGATCCTCCACTTCTCTTACTTGCAGCAGTAACCTCATAACTTAAGGATGATTTTTCTGCGCATACTTCCATCTAAGTATATGTTTTTTGTGTTTGCAGTTTCATTCGATGATGCTCTGCTGCGACAAGTTTGGAGCAAAAAGGTTGGAGAACAAGGCAGACATTAGGTTGCCGTAAGTTTCTATGTACATTCTAAGTTAGATAAATTTTTGAACATAGGAATTTCTATGAACTGATACTTAGAAGAATTTGTATACATCCCCTAGTATTTGATACTTAGAAGAATTTAAGTTCTTTTTTGTATGAATCCTTTGTATGAATCCATTTGAATGTGATAAGAATTGATTGAATGGAGATGAATTTGATTGAAGAAAATATTGTTGATTGTGAAGGATAAATGGAAGGTGTATGCAGGTGGTTATTTGGAATTCCGGCGTATTCCAGCCGAGAATGAGCTGCCGGTCAACCTTGACCTGGTCAAAATTAGTCATTGCCGACTCATTCTGACCAGATCAAGGTTGACCGGCAGTAATTTTTTTACAGTTACAAAAAAATCATAACGGCTTCAGCTTGTTACAACGTCCTGTTACTAAATAAATTCGTAACGGCTGGCGCATGTTACGACAGTGCCACGTAGTAACGGCTTTAAGCTGTTACAAGGGCCGTTATAAAAAAAAATCGTAACGGCTAGTGGGCCGTTACGAAAAAATTGTAGCACCCCTTTTCGTAACGGTCTGGCTCTGTTACAACCCCGTTTTGTAACGCTCAAAAACCGTTACGATTCGGAAAAAATGGTGTAGTGAACTAAACCTATAGTTCACCTAGTTCCCTCAGTATCCCTGCGCCTCCAACTTGCAATAAGTCACGCACTTGAAACAATTCCTTTGGTTCGTATGCCAAACAGTAAAGGAACAACAAATATGTTCGGTAAAAGCTCTTTTTAAACAACGTGATATGAGTTTGACAAAAGGCTCTTCCGTTTAACCAATAAACTCCTTTGTCGGGTTCTAGATCAATCTATTCAACAACAACTACCAAAGTAATTGTTTAGACTATGCAATCAATACTATGAATCACAAAGAAATGTATTGATGCCGATCTACGCAACTAATCAATCCAATCCATCAAAAGATAAACCAATTATAGTTGGATCCCCAGCCGATCAAGTTTTGTGCACACCAAAGATTATGAACTCAAATAAGAAATCTTCTTTGTCTTCAAATCTTCTTAGATCTTCAATAAACACCTGCACACAAACAACTTGAATCTCTTGTGATTAATCACACACGGAATGGAGTCTGTTAACGATGGATTATCGCAAGACGTCTTTAGATCTACAAACAGTCTAAAGATCCCCGTCGATACTTCGATCTAGTTTGAGTGAATCTTATATCAGAAGAGAAGATTCTCAAGCATAAAAAAACTAGGTAAAATCAAAGTTCAACAACCGTTAGTCAATCAAATCAATCGAAAACTAATAATAAACTGCAATTATTTAGTTTCCCACCAACGATACTCGTAGAGCTTCTCAATCCCCAAGAAGTCTTTAAAACGAGCGGTCGTAAGAGATTTTTCCTAATTAGGGTATTTTCCTCTCCGAATAGAAGGATCCACCAGTAAAAACATAACTAGGTATTTTTGCTGGCTCTGAGGATTAGTTTGCTCGAAATGCAAACTCCAATATTTTTAGACCAAGGAAGTTTGGACACCAAGGAATTCCCAAAACCGAATATTCTCAAAGATATGCAATAAAGCCAAAATCATTTTTCATAATTCCTGGAAATGCTCTGTCCAAATATTGACCTAAATCTCAGTGGAAATGCTCTGTGCAAATATTGACCGAAAATCCAGATGATACAAGATATAGCGACACAAAGACTTCAATGATATGCATATAACTCCTAATAATTAAAATCATTCGCTCGAGGTTTTAAAAAGTGAAAACGTGGAGAGAAGCGCTCTCATACCACAGTGTAAAGAGCTGCGAACGTGTATAGCGAAAGCGAGCTTTTTAAGATATATAATAATATATAATAAGAAGTTGTCAATATGATAACAAACTTTTTGTATATTGTTTCAGTTAATGTGTTGCTGAAGTTTTTATGTATTACAAATTTTAATAAAAAAATGTTTATGAGTTGTTAAACTTTTTTTATGTATTAGAAATCTTTAAAAAAAAAACTGTTTAGGACAGATTCAGGTTCACGGTAGTTTATTTTTAAAAACTCAACTATAAAATATGCAAAATTGACAAAAATAAGTAATATGTTTAATACTTGTCGGTTTCGTACCAAATCGAATTGGCCAATGGTAATGTTTGGTTTTGATATCATGAAAACCAAGATCTTCGGTTTCGATTATGTTGGCTCAATAATCGAGCCGAACCATACCACTGCTAAGTCGGACCGATAACTCCAACTTTGGAGCTTGGAGTTAAGACTTCAATCTAACAAATGTCAACTGACTCATTTCTACTTAAATGTCATGGGAGTATTTTTCCACATCTTCTACTCCTCAAGTCCAGAAAAATCTTAACCATCTAAAAATCATGCATTACTTTCACTTGTGTGTAAAATTAGCTGACATCATAATCATCAGTAAGGTTATCTTTCTTTCTTCTTATTCGGTATGATCAGAAGAATTCCAGTTCCACTACGCATGTGATCGGAAGATTCCACTTCCACGGTTAGTTTAGGACATATTAATGTTCAATATTATTTATTTTTGAAAATCTAACTATGGGTTATGCAAAACCAACTGGAAAATAAGTAATATGTTTAATATTGTCGATTTATCAAGCCTTCCTATCTTTATACACCGAATTGGCTAATGATAATGCTTGGTTTTGAAATCGCGAAAACCGAAATTTTCGGTTCCGATTCTGATTGGCTCAATAACCGAGCCGAACCATATCATTGTGCAGTCGTATCAATAACTTCAACTTTTGGAGCTTGGAGTTAAGACTTTAAATCCTCGATCTAACAAAAGTCAACTGATTGATTTGAGACACTACGGTTATTTCTTGGTTTCTGTTACTACTAGTTGGGTCGCTGTTACCTTGATTGCATTAGAAAATCTAAAATTTAAAAAACTCATGTTCATGTTATTTATATGTTATGATGAACATCGGGTTGGATTCTACACAGTCAATACCGTGTGCATTGACACATATTGATTTTGTTTATAAAATCAATTTGGCCCAAGATATTTGGTCACCTCTTTTACGAGAGAGAAGGTCTTCTGAATTTGTTTTTAGATATATAAAGATATATTTGATAGGCAAAATTTGGTGGAGATATTACAAATTGTGACTGTTTTAAAATTTTGAAAAAATTATGTAAGGTATCCGATTTCATAAATCGGTTCTCTCATTCATATGCACTAAAGTTAGCCTCTTTCCTGGTTTTCTAAATCGATTAAGACTTTGGAGCGTGGAGTCCAGACTTCAATCTAACAAATGTCAACCGACTCATTTCTCCTTAAATGTTGGGTCATGGGAGTATTTGTCAATTACCTTCTACTCCCGTGTCCAGAAAAATCTCAACCGTCTAAAAATCATGCATCCCTTTCACTCGTGTGTAAAATCAGCTGACATCAAAATCATCAGTGAGTTTTATCTTTTTTTCTTCCTTCTTCTTCGATGTGATCAGAATTCCACTTCCAACTTCTCGCAGATAGTAAAAAGTTCCAAAATGATTCCACCAACTCCAAGAAGGAAGAAATGGACAGAAGAAGAAGAACGAACCCTAATTAACAAATACGGTGAGATGCTGCACAATGGAACTCTCTCAAAGATGAAAACTAGAGAGAAAAAATTCAGACCAATTGCAGCTCAGGTAAATTCTCTACACCATTGTCTAGATCCTATTACTTTCCCATGGCAATGGTCATGGAAAGATACATCTACTAAAGTTCAGAACATGAGACATCAATATCTTCTTGTTAAACAGAAAATCAAAAAACCCAGAGAAGAGATTATTGATACTGCTAATAATCATAATCATAATGAAGAAGTAGATGATGAGATTTTGGATATTGAGGAGTTTGATTGGGGTGAGGGTTTAACTCACTGGCCTAATTTTCTTAGGTATAAAAATGTATTTGGTGATGTTGCCTTAGGAGGATTTAGTGGTCATCAGAATAATAATAATAATATTGTTGGAAATGAATTGATGATTCGAGTAGAAAATGGAAGGAATTATAGTAGATCTATTGTTGATGTATCAAGATTTGGGAATTTGGGGGAAGATGGATTTGGGGTTGGGATTGATGATGTTGGGGAAAATGGGGTTTTAGGATTAGGGTTAGGAGGATTCGATTACGATGGAGAGGAAGGGGACGGGCGTAATGATATGAATGGTAATGTGAAGGAGAATGGTGGTGGTGATAGATATGAGTATGAAGAATTTGGTTACATGAGTAGAAAAAAGAGGAAGAAATTGAAAGGAACTGATAAAAAGATTTGGGGTTTTCTGAATAGTCAATTTGTGAAATTGAGAGAAAGAGAAGCACCGTATGAAGACCGTGAAGCTGAGAGAGAGCGGGAGAGACAGAGGAGGGAACAAATTAGGTTAGAGCATGAGCAGGAGCGAGATAGGAGGTTGATGGAGAGGGAGAGGGAGAAGGAGAGGGAAGACAGAGAGAGGAGTAGAGAGAAGATGAGAAGGGAGAGGATTCGTGAATGGGAAGCGATGGAAAATGAGAGTATTGAAAGAGAAAGGAGAAGGAGAGAGGAAGAATTGGTAATGGAGAGAGAATGGGAGGAGAGGATGCAAAGAAGGAGATTGGATTGGAAAAAGAGAATGGATGGCATGTTAACTCAGCACAGAATTGCGATGGATCAAATGCAAACAAGAATTCTTCATGATCAACAGACGGTTACCAATCAATTGCTTGGAATACTATCGCACTGGACTGGTCATTCTCATGGACTTCCTGATCATACAGGATCCGGAAACGCTTATCTATCACAAATGATACAGAATTTGCACCCTGTTAATGGAATTGTTCATGGTGAAAATAGGGTTGAGGTTGATAATCAAGATGACCAATATATAGTTGATGGGTGACCTGGGTTCTATAATGGATTACGTAGATTGGACATATGAAGCTCATGGAGTTGTGAGGGGCAGCGACTTTGTGTATGACTGCATGCATCTGTTGGAGCTGTATTAACTTCGGTTATGTATGCTAATCTGGTTAGTCTGAAATTTCTTTTACATGGGTTTCTTCATCTTATTAGTGTTTAGATTTTGGCTGTAAATGTATTTATATGATGAATGCTACATCAGATTGATGATGACAGACCAATCACTTTAACTATCTGTTCTTTCATCGATTTTTCCATTACAACGCATTTAGCTTTATATGAAATATAGAGCCATGTAATTAAAGTAATGTAAACATGTTAAGTTCCGCAAATTTGAATATCGATTGTCGAGTAAACTTGTTTAGTTACTTCATTCTATTATTCATAAATATCGGCCATCAAAATGTTTCTATTTGCATGCTACAAACATTCAAGTCAAGATATTGTCCACGAGTCAAAAGTTTTGAAAGACAGAGGAATCACTTCATTAGAAGAAAAAAGAGAAGATGAATACACAAAGTACAGCTAAGCACTTCTGTAGTTCATAGTTTATTAATATCTCTGGAGTAACATAATTTCCTATGCCAATGGAGATTGTCGATACTTGATAGGTATGTTTGTTGAATAACTCCCAAGGGTCGTTGATATTTAGTGATGAGCAATATAACCTGATGTCTCTTGGAAGAGTTTTGGTGCAATGTTTTGTTAAAAATGCGAGTACTCATGTTATGTAGTTTATGGAGAACCAAACCAACTTAACTGATTTACTTTTATACCTCTTGACACTTTAAAACTAGTTAGATTGAAATCAATTACGTTAATTTCAGTCACTGGTGTTTGAAAACCCCTACACCACTGAGATTTACTAGGGAGAGACTATACTGACACATGTTAACCTCAAGTGACTCATTTCGGGTGATATCACCTCTCTGAGAAAAAGACTGTAGTGGATGTAAACACGTAATTAGCGAAATAGATGGAAGGTATGCTATGGCATTCTCTGGGAAGAGAAACTGCAGAGTATAAAGAGTTATCTCAGAGTTTACATCTGTAATTCTTAACACAGACTATGTATTTTGTTGTAAATGAGGTGGAAGAATTCTATCTCCTGCACTGTTTACTTTGCTTACAAGATGGACATGGAGTTTCATAAATTCCGATTGACATTGAAGAACGATGAAAATAATTGGTGCACATCAGGACATGGTAAACAAATCTATATTTCCCTTTCATCCTTCTCTAAGTCACTTTTAAAGATGAACGGTTCTTATGTTTGTTGTTTATACTCACAATTAAGTTGGTGCTGTGCTATATCTTTTGCTTTTTTACATGACTAAATGTTCGTTCACTTCTGTCCTTTAGTTATTCACTTGGTCCTTACCAGGAACGTAATCAGAACATAGGATAACTTTCAAAATTTCCTTGTTTCCTAGAGTGATAGAAACACACTTGGTTGCAGACTAGTAGCATAAAATTTACTCTGGTGGTCCTTTATACATGTGGATCCTACATTGGTATGCTAATAGTTGTATATTCTGCAAGCATGTCTCTTCCTCATGGCTTTTAATATAGATCCAGAGTTCAATTTTGACGATCTACCCACCCAGTAATATTAGTTGCTATTGAATCCTGGAAATGTTGATTATCGTGCTAAGTTATTCCAAAATCCAATGAATGTTTTGTAGGTACAAAGCACTTGTCACCTTGGATATGCAGTTTCCCATGTCCACCACCTTGTGGAGTTACAAATATTTTGAATATGAGAACCGTGGAGAATTTGAAGAGTCTGTTTCATATCATCAAAGGAAGGCAAAAAGGTAACTATCTCTGGGCTGAAACCTTTTCTAATATCAGTGTGATAGCAAACCTTGCAGCTAGGCATATAAAATAGAACGAAGTTGGTTCCTACCTCAGTTTTTATGCAAAATCGTGTTACTTGCCAAACTGCCAATCTGTTCAGACCAAACAGTTCCTCTGAGACTCAAGTGAACCACGGACTGCGCATTCATTTGCGGTCTGGCACAATGAGTTGGCTTATGGCCTACTTCAGTTTCTACTAATGTCATTAGTACTCCAAATGTCATGCACTGCCACCTCTTTCCAACTATCTAGTTTCAACCTTGGGCTCTTCAGAATCTAACTAGCTAAAGAGATCATTATCATGCATAAATGTCTGTAGCTCATACTATTCATGTTACTAAGTACTAGTACGATTGTGTAAAGCCTTCAGTCAAGCCACCTATTAAGCAACTCTATCCATAGCTTGGCTCTTTCAGATTAATTGATTAGGGCGGTATCCATATGTATGGTCTACATATTGATCATATGCAAAGTTAAGCGATTAAAAGTATCCTCTACAACTACAAAGTGTTAAACTGAATGATAACAATGCTATCTACCCCATACTGTATATCTTCGTTTCATTCCCCACACTGTTACTGAAACTATTTATTCTTTTGTGTTCTTTATTTTTCCAAATCCCTTAAATAGTAAATACATATCACAACTTGACTTGGCTTTGGATCACAGAACAGGTAACTTTGAATTTAGTGAACCTCTCTAGTATATTGCGTATTTGCGGAATCTATGTCTGATCTTATAACTTTCATGGTTAGAATCTATTCTCAGATTTCTGCCTGCCTTTAGTCAACCTTTTTTTACCATAAAGATACAGATACTAAGTAAAATATCTGGTAAATTAATGCCTAAGAGCATCCACGATGCTAAAACCTGAATTAGCTAAATGGCAAGCTAAATCTGGGTTTGAGTTTTGTCAGACAGGCTTAAAAAGTGTGCCCGGTATCATTGTCATTTTGAAACCGTGCTCGACTCCAGGGTTCACTTTGATAATAAGCCTGGTGGTAGGTTCAGTTTTAAGCCTGGGCCATTATTTAGTAAAACTGTAAAAGTAAAATCCTTCATAAAAACTTTGAAGGATAAACAAGCTAGCTCATCCTCAAGAAATGACAGTACATTTCCTTGGAAAAACCTCTAGAAGATAAAGAACCTTGCTCCAAAACTCCACATCTATATACGGAGGGTCCTACATGAAGGTCTGGCCATTTTCAAGAACTTGCGCAAGTATGCGCGAGAGATTAGTCAAGACTGCAAAATGTGTAATGGAGCTGCTGAAGACCTGGAGCATTTATTCCTCAACTGTTCTATGGCAGTGGCTGCATTTTTTGGATCTCAGTCTGGATGTAGAACTGAAGTGTACAGAGGTCTTTCTGGATGTAGAACTGAAGTGTACAGGGGTCTTTCTTTTGCGCAGGCGATTGCAGAACGGCTGGAGAAGAAAGGAGATTATGAAGTCTTCAGAATGGGCAGTTGCGTGTTGTGGGCTATATGGAAAGTCAGAAATGAGAAGATATTCAATAGTAAAAATCAAATCATTACTGGTATCACCAAGGAAGCTAATTACTGGTACGACTACTTTATTCCTCTGTTGCCTGAAGAGGAAACTGAAACCCTCCCAATCCAACAAAAAACAGCTGCTAAATGGCAACCACGCGAGGTGAATTGGATCAAACTCAAAATTGATGCTGCCATGGTTAATTATGATGCGGGGTTCGGCTGTGGTTGCAAGATACTCTCATGCAAAACTCCAACATGGTGGGACTAATAGTCATTATGTTCTATGCCCTCTGGAAGCTGAACCTAGAACAGTTGTGTTGGCAACTGAATTTGGTCGATTACTTAAGCTAAAAAGAGAAATTATAGAGAATGATGCTGAAAGGCTCACCAAGATGCTGAAGGATGAGACTGGAGCAGTCCCTTGGAGCATCAAGCAAAACCAATGTGAAGAGTCTGGATGAAGTCAAGTTCGAGTTTAACAAAAGAGATGGGAATGCTGTATACCATGCTCTGGCAACATATGCCTTATCAAACCACTCTATGATCTGGTGGTTATCTTTCTAATCCCACCTCTTGTACCTCGAGTTGTGCGTAGCTGAGAGTAGGTGTTCTTCCCCCTTTCTGAGAACTAACTTAGTTCTGTGTTCTGTTTTGTCTAGGGAAAAAATTAAAAAAAAAAATAGGTTGGGAAGGTTAAGTTTGTCTTTTCCGTGTTTCAAATAAATCTTTCACTAGACTATCTAAACCGGAAGTGAGTTGGACTGGTGAGTCCAAAGTGGTCTCCCACCAAACCGTGTTTTTTTCCCTATATATCTTTCCAGTATGGTTGTAGTTCATTTTCAACAATTCATTTAAGTCATTATCGTCAACATAAAACTAAATGTAAAAGATGAAATTCTAGTCTTCTTTCGTAGAAGAAGAAGAAGACTAAAGCTCTTTATCATGCAATAGCCACTAAAAATATCCCCTTTCTCCTGTTCTGACTCATTCTCTTATTCATTTGTTGTTCATTTCTTCATTAAGGAACTCAAGGGAGGTGGAGGATGACTAATACAATATATTTCACAAGCCTTCGGTATGACGATCAGGTCGAACAAGGAACGGAAGTTTTTGCTGATCGTGATAGTGAAAACAGTGGGGAGGAACAATCTGGAGCTGATTTGGCAGTGTGTACTGGAAATATTTATAATGGATTGTTGGAAAAGGTGTCTATCCGACCTGCTATCAAAATTAACTGTTTTTGTTCTCACTCTGACGATGAAAAAGAGGATCTTCAGAAGAGGGATACATTACATGTTCCTTCTACGATTACTGTTGTTAGTGAAAACTCACCTGCTTCCGAACCCGGATGGCCAGTTTGGCTCTCATCTGTTGCTTGTGATGTGACTGAAGGTTGGGATCCACTACAAGCAGATAATTTCGAGAAGCTCGACAAGGTTCCCTCTCTCTCTCTCTCTGACACACACACAAGATATATGTGTTTGTGTCTTCCACATTTTTTTTTTTTTGTGATATTTCACGCTTAGGGTTTGGTTTTCTACTTATCTAGATTGGGGATGGACTTCGAAGCACTGTATACAAAGCTAAAGACCTGTTGACGGGAAATTTTGTCGCAATAAAGAAGGTTCGATGTGATTTTATGGATCCTGCCAGTGTGATGTGTATGGCCAAGGAGATTCTTGTCTTGCGCAAATTGGATCATCCTAATGTTATGAAATTGGAAGGTTTGATTACTTCGAAGATGTCTCCGTCTTTGTACCTTGTGTTTGAATACATGGAACATGATTTGGCTAGTCTATCTGCAATTGGAATCTGCTTTTCCGAGGATCAAGTAACATTCTCTTAGTTTCATCTTTTTTAATTTTGTCTTTTAACTTTTAAGTAAATGGATTGATTGGCTGAAGTTTGTTCTTGCATGGGTAGGTAAAGTCTCACATGTATCAACTGTTGTCAGGGCTTGACTACTGCCACCACCATGGTGTGGTTCACTGTAACATTAATGGGTCGCACCTCCTCATCAACAATAATAGTTCCATGCTTAAGATTGCTGGTTTCGGATCAGCCTCAACCTTGTTATTTGATCAGAAATCCATGACTATTCCGCCTGGCAGATTAGTGTATAAAGCGCCAGAGATTTTTTATGGGGGAAATTATGGTATAGGTGTAGACTTATGGAGTGCAGGTTGCCTATTATCTGCATTTATGTGCGATAAGCCTGTTATGGCTGCACAAACAGAGGTAAACCTCCTTCTCTGTCTTTATGTTTTAGAAATCTTGGAATTGTTCTTCTTGTTTTGCTTGTAATTTTTTTTTTCCCAGAATAGGATGTTATAATAGCTGAGTACAACAATGATCTTATTAAAGCATGTATACGTAAACTGAATACTTTTATATCCGCTAGCGGCAGGAAAATAGCTAATGTATTTTTACATTTCATACACTTGAAGTTTGGACACCACCTAAAAGTGCATAGCTAATATGGCAATTTACATATGATCCATTTAGATGGAGCAACGGCTTATGATTTTCAAGATATGTGGAATCACTTCTGAAGAAGACTGGAGAAGGAAACTTGTAAGATACAAAAACAGCATGAAAGAGACATTCAAAGAATTCCCACGAATCACACCATCATTACTAGCGCTACTTGAAACTCTGCTTGCTACTGACCCAGCTGAACGTGAAACTGCCAATGCTGCCTTGATGAGCGAAGTAATTTTCATATCCTTCTTTCTCTTTTTCTTTCTTACACGTGTGTATGTGGCAAACAGTCCCCGTGACTAAGTCATCGTATTATGCAGTTCTTCACCACAGGACCATATCTTTGCCATGGTTCAAGCTTTCCTAAGTACCCTCCTAAAGAAGAGTTGGTTGATCTGAAAAAGAAGAAAGTCAGGTCTGTGGATAATAACTTTTTATCCGAGTGTAGCTAACTTTAGATCTCAAATCTGTTGCTTGCATACCATATAATTTCTTCACTTGATTTTCTTATGTATAGGAGGCTTCAGCATTCTGTTCGAAGTTCCAGCTGTGATAGTGTGAGAAAAACACGTGCGTATGATCGATCTATAAGGTCAGACCGTCGCAAGGTATGCCATCTAAAATGCATTTTTAACCATCACTATATTCTTTTGGTGCAGTGCATATTCAGGTTTGTATGTCATACTTACATGTGAACTACCTCTTAATGCAGTTTACATCTTCATCTGAGTTCCTTCCTCCAAATCCACTGACTCCAACTGCGGGTGTACCAGTTAAATGTGCCAGGTATCTAGATCCTGAATGACTGATTGCATGTTGTTGTTCTCTAAGACAGTTAATCTTTACTCCATGATGAAAATCATCCTCACTGATTACTATGCCTAGTACAGAGCCTCTTGTATTGCATCACAGTCATAGGCAAATTATTTAGTTCAGCATTCAAGATAGCAAGCTACTTCTTTCTGATTTTTTAAACTGTTTCTATTTTGTTTATCTACTCCTATCCATGCTTTTGTAGGAGGGGTGTGAATTACATTGATGGTTCCTAAAAAGTATATCATGTCTTCCAAGTAAGTCCACGGAACGCAAAAAAAAACGTCACATTTCTTTTCAACGTCTCTGTTTATGGTTGTGTGTGCCCGCGCAAGCATGCACACACGTGACTAGATGAAATAAAAAGATAAAACTTCCATTGTAAATAACAAGCAGACACTTGAGTAGAATTTTCAAAGTTTCCATTATAGATATTTACTCGGTTCTTTTGAATTCAGCAATACTTGTTTGTGTATCCGATTACTATCACAAGATACTGATATACTTCCATGGTTGGCAAACGCCTCTCTGATGTCCAACTTTTGATGCAGTCTGCTGTGCACGGCATAGGACTCGAGCAGTCTGCTGTCTGCATATGTTACACTTTTTCCCTCTTTCCAAGCGCTACCAACTTTTGCACCCAAATGCCGAAAATAATGTGAAAGCAATACAAGATCAAAGTTGTCAGGAAACTTTGAACCTCCCCACATTTCATCTTGCAATAACTTCATAAAAGGAAAAAAAAAATGATGGGTCCTCATGTTGTGAGATAGCTTTTGCTAGTGTGACTTTTGAGTTGCTTTATGGCTCATTGCCTTCCACATACTGGAAATGTGGCCCGAAATCAGGCTTGACTTCCCATGTCTCTTAAACGTGACAGTGTGCACAGCGAAATAAAAAATAACAATTGTCTCTCTTTTAAGTCAATGTGATGATAGGTGGTGCAAATTCTGCAAGGATATATCAATCGACAGAGTTATGAAGACCTTCCCGACTTTTCACCTCTTTGCCATTCCAAATTCATCTGGCAGTGAGTATAAACCTATACCTCATGGCTCTTAGAAACTGACCAATTGCCATCCGACCCAGGTGTTGAAGCTATCGAGTGAAGTAAATAGTTGAATACTTTTGTAAGGGTTGCATAACAACCGCGCATGGTACAGACCCGGGTTTGATTCCCGGCTGGTGCATTTTCCTTTTTTTTTCGCTGTTTCTTTTCTTTCGTTCCCACTCTTTCTCAACTCCATATAGTCTTGCACACTTTCTCTCTCTGTCACTCTAGTTTCGAAATTCAGAAAGAAGAAGAAAGAACATTAAAAATGGATTCAGAGGAAAAGATCACCGAGACTTCATCATCTCCGACGAAACGGATTGTAATCCCCACACTTGTTTTAGGTTTATTCCGATGATCTCTTTGTTTTCAGTTCATTTTACATTTTTGGGATCTTTATTTTAAAAACCCTAGATTTCATTTTTTATTTGTAGGAGCAATTGGGGGAGCATTTGGATTGGTAAGTAAACACAGAAGAGTTCTTGGTGTTGGTAGAAGTGGTGCAACATATGCTACTAATGCTGCTATTGTTACCGGATCTTATTGTGGTAAGCAACACTAAACTTTCTTTCTCTTCTTATTCTCAATTTCTTACATTTCATATAATTTTTATTTATTTTTTAATTTATCGTGTGCATATTGAGATTACAGAGATTTCGTGTTTTATTTCTGTGATAATACCTAATATTGATGTTACTGATAATCTAATAAGACTAGGGTTTACCTTTAAGAGGACAAATAGTGGAATTTTAAGGGATTGAGTTGGAATTTCTTCTTCTTTGGGAAATGAAATCTATGATGTTGTTGAGAGTATGTTGTAATACTATAAGTAGGGCCTTTGAGAAAAGACTGTTTATCTTTTTTTCGGTGAGCAGAAATGAGCTTACTGAAGAACATTTTAGCTAAGCTCTTTACTTAATTTAGTTTTCTAAATATTTGACTGACACCTGATCATTTTGTTCGGGATGCATATGACCTCCATTTTTTTCACTGAGGTGTCAAGAGGAACATTGGTGGTTTTTGCAGAGAAACTTACAGAAAATTTCAAGAGACACTAACACTTTTTTAATTTACATAGCTGCGCTCTATAGATTTGTATTAAAATTCTTTTCCTGGCAAGTCTGAAAGGAAGAGCATATGCTCCCACATAACCAAATGGATAAGTTAAGTGTTGTCTGTAAGACGTGTTTCACCCTGTCAGGACAACTACTGATGGATTACTCCTCCAAATTAGTTCGCAATTTCGTGTCCAACTCTGGAAGTTATGCATAGTCATTAAATAACACATGTGAATAATAGACTCATCTTGTGACTATCACTTCTTAATCGACCTTAGACATTATAAAAAAAGGAACAATTTGTAAGCCTGTCTTTTAATATGTCGCTTCAGCTTTCTAGTATTATAGGACACAAGCCTGCAGGTCACGGAAGGAAGCCCTAATTTGAAATCCTCATATGAGTATGTCATGCAATCCAACCTTGATCTGTGAGGTAATCCAAACTCTTAAAATTGGTGCAAGAAGGAGAGGGCACTTTTAGTACTGGGAAACATACTAAAGGACCTACTTTGGCGTATCTTTGATTTGTTAGTTAGAGTCCGTAACCCTTCAGTGCAAATAATTTAATATGCAGTTAGCGTTGGATGGTTCTGGTGTTCCAAAAATTTCATCCCGTGTTTTTTATTTTTCGTACTATGACTACCGAAACTGTTCACTATGTATATATACACAATTCACAGTGCATGTATTGTTGCGTTGAGCATCTTAAAGATGTTGCTTCAGAGTGCAACCACTTGTCCTTTACATCGTTATGTAGGCTGAAAACCAACTACAGGAATTTTAATGTCATATTTGTTGAAACGAATTAAGCCCCTGCATTCAAGTATTGTGCTTTATAAGCTAAACCATGTTTCAGTAAATCGAATTGAGTTCTACTTATCGACATTTTTTGTCCTCATTTCCATTATTCTCGTTGACTTAACAGGAGCACGTGAATTTGTAACGGCGGCTCGAAATTCAGAATCTGGTGATCTGATAAATTCTGCACTTGGAGGGTTTGGTGCTGGTGCTATTCTTGGTAGACTTCAAGGTTGATTTTCCCGATTCTCTGTTTCATGTGCAAGTATTTATATTACCATAAAATAGTAGTTGCCGTTAAATTTAAGCAGCTGTCTAACATGGTCCTCTCGCAGTCTCATTTAAATCGTCTCTATCTTCAATAGAGAAAACTAAGGATATAAAAAGCAGTAACATTGGAATACTGACATCTCTCTTATTTTAGGTGGTCCACTCGGTGCAATCAAATACTCGATGATGTTTGCTGTGGTAGGTACTACAGCAGATTATGCCATTCCTCGATTGAGGCATCTCTTGGAGACAAAGAAAGAGTCTCTATTGGGGGACAGTCAGAATCCTGATAAGAATTGGTTGAAATTGCCAGAGTGGTCGCCCATTCAAATACTAGATGAGGAAGCTCTTGCTGCAAAACAGGCTCGTGAGCAACAGCTTTATGGCCAAACTGCCCCAGTTAGTATACATGAGAAAGAAAATTGACTATTCTTAGCTTAGCATATACATAGAACAATTTTGAGCTACATTTTGTATATCCAGGCTCTGGATCCCAACCAAGATCATGTAATCTTTCTTTTTGGCATGTTTTTCTTGTTCAACCTCTAACAAAAATGCAAACCAGTTGGATTGTATATTATTCGCTGAAATAATTCGATTTTGTTGCTCTTTATGATACTGAATGCAAAAAACCTCGAAATCTGTCAAATAAAGAGATAAAGATCAGTGTTTCAGGGAATCATGTTCAAAATGGGCAGTTGAATCTCTACTGTAATAATTTGATGTTTTTGAGTTTCGTAATATCATAGTCCAATAACATTTTACTGAACTTCTCAATTAAAACCCGAACTAGAATGAAACCCATTTTATTATATATTGCAAACAAGTCTTACATGTTACTACATCCAGATTGCAGACACTAAAGCATACTATAAAAAAGATGTAGAGATGGGGGTTTCGAATCATGCGCCCTTCACGATAGGCACCGCAGATGGCAGTGATGGTGAACGTACAACATCATTACCATTAGCAGAGGCATCACAGTATCCATGTAGTATATCCCCTTCCTCTTGAGTGAACCCTAGTGAGCCAAGCATAGCAGGCCAACAGCTGTTTTGGATTACAAGAATTGCTCGACAGCAACTGTTACCTAAATGCGTCTCACCATTAAGAAAGAATAGCATAACCTCTCCGGTACATGCTTGAAGCTCCACTAACGAGTCCCAACATTCTGAGTATGATCCAGTAGATTGAAGTCTAGCAGGCAAGGATATTGGTGATCCTGCAGGAACATGCACCAAAGGTCTTGCTAGTGCAGTAGTGCTAATATTATCCATTGCGCTCAATGCTACTGCAATCAACATTGTCAGCCCAAACAAAAACTTAGAAGAAGTGAAATAAGCTGAAGCCATTGTATGCGCAGGTGTAGAGAAGTGGAGAGATAGATGAAGGTATGAGTATGGGAATTGGGTGAATTCTATTTATATAGGCTGAAGAGGTGAAGTTAAAAGAGATTGATGCATGCAAGTAGTGGAGTGCGTTACAGGGGTAGAATTGAATTGGGAATGAGTTTATCATCAACTCTGGATCATGGATTTCATTCAAGGCAAATGAATAACAGATCAAGTAGAGTTATGGAAGTTGAAAAGTTAATGGAAGTTGAAAAGGTTATCAACTTTTGAGATTCAGTATTTCATTAAGCGTCTACAGAAAAAGAAACAACACTATTACACCTCACATATATCTCTCTTACACTCTCGTTACACCTCACAAATCTATACCCATACAATGGTTTCTCTGCGACCCTCTTTGGTTGCAGTTCCACTATCTTGTAGCTATACCACCTAGCTCATACCAAGAAATAACCAAAATTCACTACATTCATCACAGCAATCATGTAATGGAAGTAGTCTAATCTCCATTTGTTTAGATTTTCTGGCAGCCAATTCCCTGTTATGTTTCCTTCAGTTGTTCGATGAACTACTGAATCCTTGTTCGAGCAAAAAGTTTGAACAGACAAAGAAAACAAACGATAACCTTTTTCTTATTCAGACACCAGTCCTTCCAGAATCGTGTTGAACTGCCATCATTAACCTTCACATCCACTAGAAGCTGAATCGTATTGAACTGCCATCATTAGCCTTTACATCCACTAGAAGCTGCAGTGAAGATCTAGTCTTCACTTCAATTGCCACACACCCCTTCCTTTAGCCATGTTAACCTCAGCTGGACCAATACATGAAGGGCTAGCGTTTGTTCAAACAGCTGCCTGATGACTGTTTTTCTGATTCATGCCTACAGCTGAAAATTTTCTACAGAAGATGCACTTCTTACAAAAACAAGAAAAACATTCCAACACATCTAACATGGACAACGTAACATGACCAATCAAACCATGCATTAAAGGAGAAACAGCGAACGAAGTGAAAAACTATTTCTCCATAACAATCTAAAAAAGCAGTTAGCAAAGTCAGAGACTTGAACATTCTTAATTGTTCGAAAACGATTTCCTAACTAGTTTTCTCTTGCTGGACTCCTAACCAAAATAACTTCTGCAATTTGAGGACCCACAGAAGCATCTTTTCTTTAGTCCGCAGTTCTCGTAATTATACGTCAACTCTGTCATTGGAGGTATATGTTTAAGTGCGTAGAACATGATATGCGGGAAAGAATCCTTACTTTTGCCATGCATGACGAGCTGCCAAAGTACATTTGGAGAGCAGCTATGGTTCATGAACCGAGAGACATTTCCCATCTTCTTGGCACTGATCATTATGGGAGATGAAGGCTTGAATTTCTCATTCGAATCCATGTGCCTCTCTTCCTCTATTAGCTCTGGAACATAGTTCCATTCATTTGAGTAGTAGTTTTCTGTATTGGTAGCGTTAAAGGTATATTCATCATCCACATTTGCTCCGCCTCCTCTATCATCTTTACCAATGACTTCCCCTGCATATTCACAAATGAATGTACCAGCACGTATAGGATCCCAAGACCGAAGTCCCCAACCTTTATCCTTGGTCTTAAAAACCTCCAGACGAAGTTTCAGACCATTTTGCGACACTTGGTTACTGCAATCAGGGTAACATGAACAAGAAGGACCACACTCATGTACCACAGATTTTTGAATCACAAGAACCCCATTGGCATATGGGGTATCCCCTCCATTGGCCCGAATACAAGAGCAATCGGAATTTGGAACACATGTACCTTGACAGCTGCAGCCAATAGAGGATTCCGTAGTTCTTGAATGCTTGAGACCAGTAACATAAACAAATTGAGGAGGTTTTGTAAGACCATCAACCTCATTTACAAGAGACACCGGTATCTTCTCCGCTCCTGAGGTTATGTCTTGTAATATAAGCCCAGGCCGAGAGCTAATGTTATTCCTCCATGTTTGAATTGATTTCCAAATAGTGAATGCTTCACGTTGCCCAGGTATTCTCACCAACTTATATTTGAAAACAGCCGCACCCATTTTGCTCTTATCCGTCCACGACTCTTGAATTTTATACAGACCATCATACATATACACTTTACAATTTGGATTCTCAATATCCTTGACACCCCGAATAACCCTAACTTCATTTCCCCGGTGCAAACTTTTCTCCAATGCGAGATTTCCCCTCTCAAGCTTCTGATCAGTAGAGACATTCCCACCTTGGCCAGTATAAATCAGCACTTTCCCATCCCCAACATCATCTTCATACCCTCCAGACGAAACAATGCTCACCGCGAGAGGTTCCTCAGCATTTTTCGAGACCAAATAATCAATTCCAGCCATAATCGGAGTATGCAATCCAACCAAGCAAGTCTCAATTCTGAAATAGAATATATCTCCAACACCAATCCCCGGAACACCCCCAATCCTCTTCCTCGTATTCGTTCTGAACCCATTACTCATCATAATCGTTCCAGCTTTCAAATCCGGTCTCTGATTGGGTTCATCATTTCCAATCTGGAGAAGCCTTCTTCTAAGTGCATCAAATTTCATCAAAACACCTGATACAGATGCACTATCCCCTTCTAGTGATGACAACCTAACTTCTTCACTAATCTTGATTTTCTTGTTTGATTTTGCACTACTAGTAGTCTTTGATGAAGGGGTTTTTGAGTTTTTTCTCTTTGACACACTAACTTTACCTTTAACTGGGGTGGGGTTTGATGTAGGAGGAGGAAAAGGGGTTATACCTGGAGGTAGAGAACGCAGAGGTGTTGCATCTACAACTTCAAGCTTGTCAAAATCCATAGTGCAATTCCAGGGGAAATACAAAATGAATCACACAGTGTCTGTGAGTGTGTGAGGTGGGTTAAGCTAGGGTTACTACTTGTCTACAATCAATATCCACAAAAACATGTAAAATCTAACAGAGACGAAATGAAATACCTCAAACGAAGGAGAAATGAAAATCCATGGAGTTGAAATGGAAAGACTTGGATAGATCGGAACCAAAAAAAGAAAGAAAGATTGTAGAAAGAAAATGTATTCTTTTGCGGGACCCACGTGAATACTGGATGGCCAACACCTTGCCCTTGAGGCCTTGGCGTGTTGTACATCTAGGCATCCAAGGACCTGACAAATGTGAACCAGAAGAGCGTCTTTGATAACAGCAGTAAACATGGGAATCTGCATTTCCCATGTCTCCTTTTTATTTTTTATTTTTTTTAAACCAAATCCCATGTCTCCTTGCCTGTAAGTGTGAAGATTCCAAAACAAGAGTAAATTTGAGAAAATTTGGGAAAAATAATTAACCACTCGTCTATTTTGGAACACAAAATGAATCCTAAAATATAAGTAAAATGGAACGGAGGGAATATTATGAAGTTAAATGTGACGAATGATGTTTCTCAATTGCAGATTTTTTTCCATTGGGTGTGAAAAAGATAATAACGAGATTAAAATGACGAGGGAGTATAACCTTTGAATGGATTTCCGGGAACTAGTATTTGTATCGTCAATTTTTCTTTTTTTTTAGCGTATCTATCTATCTGTCTATCTAGCATTGTCCTCTCTGTGATATCGCTTGGCAAAGAATATTGAAAGGAACAACATCCAGATTATACTGATATCTCTCCATTTTAGGTGGTTCAGTCGATGGATGTTTGGCATGGTGGGCAGAATATGCCATTCTCGAATGTAGCATCTCCTAGAGACAAAAAAAAAAAAAAAAGTTCTAGTTGGGGACAGTCAGAAATTCAGAATCAATCCTATTGCCGGATTGGTCGCCAGTCGCCCATACAAATATTGGATGGGGATGCTTTTGCTGTAAAAAGGGCTCGACAGCTTTATCAGTACTGAGCTTTATGGTCAAACTGTCCGAGCTAATTAAGAAAAATTGACTGCTCTTAGATTTGTGGCATTTGCATATATGTAGAACAGGTTTGAGCTACATTTTGTATATCCAGGTTCATCCAACCAAGCCGATGTGGATTTTTTTTCTTTTAGGCAATTCAGTTCTATTAAAATGCAACAAAGGTCTTGCTTGTACGGTAGTGCCGATATTGTCCATTGTCTATCCTATTAGCAACTTTGAAGAAGTGAAATAAGCTGCAGCCATGGTTGTATACCCAAATGTAGAGAGATGAATGAAGGTACAGTTGATTTTATTTGTATAGACTGAAGAGGTAAAGTAAGTAGTGGAGTTATTCGTTAATCAAATTGCATTAATACGAGATCATGGATTTCATTTTAAGGCAAATGAATTAGATCAGGATTACGGAAGTTCAAGTTTATTATTTAAACATCTACCAGTATTTGTGTGAAGCTACAAATTTCGCTAATCCAATGGTTTACTGGTATCTGGCGACCCCTTTTACAAATCATGTTGTTGCCTCTGTTAGCTAGATAAAGTCATAAAACTGCTTAAAAACTCACTTGTGTATGTTCAGCAAGTCAAGCTCGGCGTCTGCAAGGACAGCTTCGCTTTTCTTTCTCGTATTAATAACGGCATTACTGACCCATTGACCACTAGCAAAAGCACAAAAGCGTATAAAAAATGCAAATTAAAGTAACGTCTCAACTCTCAGTCAAACTTGCAAGTTCCAATTTTCTTGCATTTTTTTTCTAGAAAAAACTTCTGTACGTATTGTGTGATACGTGGTATGATGGACTCCCAATAGTTTGATCCATGATTTAACGTATCGGGTATTCAACGTGCAATGCGGGGGAAGATGGGAGACTTCAAAGCTTTCATACCAGGAAGCTGCATTTTTAAGGGCCAAAAATGATCTAATTTACAATAACAACCAACCTGTGGACCTGTGGTCTCGAAGACGATGAATGCCTGCCATTATTGGTTCCCATTGACGTAGAAAGCAACACTGAAGTGCAGATTCATTGTGCCGGGAAAAAATATAAAAGATTAAGAGGGAAGATGTCTTGAGATAAGAAAAATTAGGACAGATATGGAAGAAACTTCAAAACCCACAAAGATAATGGATGCTCATATAGACATGCCTCCACAAGAGTTAGAGATGCATGTACAGATATTTGCAATCCCAAGTTATGTAAAAGAGAGAAACCCAGATGTGTATCAGCCAAAAATGGTGTCCATTGGTCCATACCATTACGGTAAACCTGAACTCCAGCCCATGCAGTCGCACAAGAACAGAGCCGTAAATCAGTTCCTTAAGAGATCAGCAACTGGGGCAACCGTAGAAAAGTACGTGGATGAGCTGAAGCTAGTTTATGATCAATTGTGGGGAAATTATGAGCAGGTCCCTCAGTTGGGCAACTGGACGCCAGATGACTTCATCAAGCTGATGATGGTCGATGGAATTTTCCTTTTGGAATTCTTGAATGTCTTGCATGGTAATCGAAAAGGTAATGATTATGCTGATACCGATCCTATATTTGGCAAACGGGGGCATATCTTGAACTATAACTATGTGATGGAGGACTTGTTGTTGTTGGAGAACCAAGTTCCTTGTCTAGTGATTTCCATATTGCTTACGGCTTCCGAAGGTTGGACTGTAGAGGTAAAAACACTCTCAGCTCCTTGTATAGTTTGTTTCTAGCCGGTACAATTTCTAGTCCATGCCAGTGAACTAACCCCGAATCTTGTTATAATGAAAGAAATCTTTTTAACCTTCTCCCGTTTCTCATTCATCAATCCCGTTTTCTTATAATTTTGTTTATTTGAATAGAAATAATTTATGTATTTTTGATCAGCAGTAATATGCAACCTAGCCATCCAATAATTTTTGTATGTTTATGGTATGCATCAATGCCCAGGAAACGGAGAGAACAACCTAGCCAGACTGATGCTTGCTCCACCTGCAATCAAAGGCCATCACTTGTTAGACATGTACATAAAAGGAATACTAGGAGGGAGAGAGTGTCAGGAACCGTTTACTGGAGAAGGTGCCATAAAAAATTCTGCAGCCGAGCTTACCACCAAACATTGGATGAAATTCAAGCCTGTTGCGACTTACAAAGATATAAAATTTAGGAAAAAAGCAAAATTGCTGAGTCTACCTGCCATCTTCGTCGACCAAGGCACAGTACCTCGATTTCACAATTTGAAAGCTTATCAACTTGTAGGAGATACCAATAATGAATTAGTCTCTTACATACACCTCCTGAATTTTTTTATTCGTTCGGCTGATGATGTTAGTTCCCTACGTTCCCAAGGGATCATCGTTAGTTCTATGGATAGTGACGAGGCTATTCTTACGGTAATGAATGAACTCACAAGGGACACAATGGCAGAAAATATAGATGATAAGTCTGCTGGTATAATAAAACAGGTAAGAAAATATTATGAGAAGAAAACTACGGTTCACAATTGGTTTGGATGGGTTACTAGGCGTTGGCGTTGGGTATTCGCGATTTTAGGAACTATTCTCTATGTAATCCATTTCCTTGATAGCCTTTACGCAATTAGGTATTACAGGGACTATTTGAGGAACAATTCCTATTAGAAACTTTATTTTATCTTATATATGTGTGTTTCTATTTTTAATTATTTTTTTGGTGCAAAGTATTAATTAAGCACTGTCGTGTTGAATGAAATTTACCAAGAATAAAAGAGGATTTCTGAACTAAGTACCAAAGAAACCTTCCTTACGAGTATATTTAGCTAACTTGTCTGCACGCTTATTAGCTAGTCTATTTATGTGCATACACGACCAGCTCTCAAAAGAAATTAAAAGAATCATAATATCTTCAACTATTCCTCTTAAATGCTTAAAAAAATAAACTATTCCTCTTAACTTCCAGGGGACCTCAATTTTTTCACCCTGGATTGCTTTAGCAAGTGCTTTGGTAATCTGCTTCTACGACAATCTTCTTATAATCCAACCGCGTTGCGAGCTTTAATGATTCCAAGACAGCTAAACTCTCCACATATCCCGGCCTTGATGGACCCTTGAAGTCTGTGCAAGTTGAAGCTAAATTAGTACCTGCAAAATCAAGAAATATTAGACCATAACCTCTACTCTTAAATCTGTAACAAAAGAAAGCATCAGTATTTAGGTCTTCACACTAAATCAGAGCCTTTAAAAAAGATTTTAATGTTGTGCATAAGTTGTAGAGGGGATGAGTATTTGCGGTTAAAGACAACACATCATCTGTCTTTCCATAAATGCCAGCTGATAACTGCCATCTTAACCACCATCTGTACTAATAGATATCCAATCTATTCTAGAGGCCCACTGCTGATCAATAACCACATATCGTGCAACTATCGCAAAATGGGCACTGCAAGATAATATGCGTAGATGTTTCCACTGCGCATCTGCTATATTTGTATCCTTTTGTGGCATTCTTCTATTAATTTTTTCCTTTGATGAGAGGATATCATTAACACATTTCTACATGAATAACTGAATTCTAGGAATCATTTATAAACCCCAAATATGATTTCAAGCTTCAGAAGTATTGTTTGTAATCTGATCCTGCACATTGTGATACTTTATGTTGTATAAGAATTGAAACACAAACTTCACAGTAAAACGTCCACTTTTGATTTTTGTATAAAGACATCTTTGAAATCTGATTTTCTCATTATTGGATAAATCCATCAAAACTTGCTGAAATTATCTATGATATTACAGTAGTAAATAAACCCACAATGCACTACACCATTTTCCATGTTAGCAACAAAATTTTGCAACAACTCTTATGTAGGTGCGATTCACAACTGATCTTGCAACGTCTTTCAAATTCACAACTGTTTACTGCAGTTGCAAATTACAACTGTAAGCTTTTGCACTGGGGGGACAGTCAAAATTGATCCTGATTAGAATTAGTTGAAATTGCCAGAGTGGTCGCCACTCGCCCATACAAATACTAGATGAGGATGCTTTTGCTGCAAAACGGGCCCGACAGCTTTATGGTCAAACTATCCCGGCTGATTAAAGTGAGAAGGAAAATTGATTATTCTTAAATCATAAAATTGGTCAAAAAGACCAAAAGCAATAATTCCTGGATGAAATAGATTTCTAGGCTTAGATACTGTTCTTATAGCCAAAAATCAGAAATATACTATTTAAATAACCAATTTGGTTATTTCACCCAGAATATTTTTTATGAATTAATTGGAACAGACCAATATGTCCCTATCTTCTTCAAATATTTATTGGGTTGGAGAAGAACAAAGTAATCAAATAAAAACAGAGTACGTAGTTCATTGCAGATCAAATAAAAACAGAGTACAAAAAAAAAACAGAATTAATTGCTCTGTTTTACGAATTAAAACAGAGCAAAAAACAGAATGCGTGAAACAGAGCAAAACAGAGTGCGTGAAACAGAGCAAAAAACAGAGTACGTGAAACAGAGTAAAAAACAGAGTATGTAATCCATTGCAGATCCTTCATCTCTGCCTCATGCCAACCACAACTGCCATCACCTGCACATCTGTAATGTCATCTCTTGCATCATTCCATTGCAATACCAACCAGTCCACCTGACACTTCACTAGAACCAGTTTCTCAATCATCAAAACAACACCACCAGTACCCATTAGCTCCATTACTGCCACCAGATCCAACAACTGCAGCTGCAACCAAACTCCAGTACAAGCACCTCCAAGCCATTACATTTAACTGCAACAACATCAGTTTCATATCCTCGACATCACAACAATCTCATTTCAGCATCACCCCTGCAACTACTTCATAACCAGCTGCAGCTCATCCTTTAGAGACAACTCGACACCCAAGCAATCCTTTTCCAACTGGAAGGACCTAGAGGAAATTAAAAGGAAATACAATCACCATTTAAGGAAGAAAAGAACATGTACAGAGGGGGTGCCCTCATTTCAGTTGCCCTCAATTGTAAAACATAAAATTGAAATATTGAAAGGACATAGGGCCATTTACTGAAACGGTGTTGACATTTCCTGTGTAATATGGCATGTGGGTAACGCATTAAGTAATCTAGTAATGAAAATCCAGGTATACCACGCTTCAAAACGAGATGAAACTGATTTCATCCAGCATATTCTGATGAAAATACAATTATATCATAGTCTATAACTATATGAAACTAGTTTTCATCCTGCATATTTTAACGAAAATAAAATTATATTACAGTTTACAACTAGATGAAATTGGTTTCATCCTTCGTATTCTTACGAAATTAAGGTATATCAATATGTAAGTTATCTGAAACTGGGTTTCATCCTGCATATTTTGACAAAAAAAAATATATTACAGTCCACAACTAGATGAAACTGGTTTCACCAAGAGTATTCTGACGAAAATGGTATATCAATGAATAAACTATATGAAACTAGTTTTCATCCTGCATATTTTAACGAAAATAAAATTATATTACAGTTTACAACTAGATGAAATTGGTTTCATCCTGAGTGTTCTTACGAAATTAAGGTATATCAATATGTAAGTTATATGAAACTGGGTTTCATCCTGCATATTTTGACAAAAAAACAAATATATTACAGTCCACAACTAGATGAAATTGGTTTCACCAAGGGCATTCTGATGAAAATTGAGGTATATCAATGTGTAAACAAATTTCATCCAAACCAAATTCAATCAATTTCAGACTAGATTTTACATAAGCTTAACCTAGATGAAACTAGTTACATACAAACAAAATTCAATGAATTTTAAATTGTATTTTACAAAACTTAAACCAAGATGAAACCAGTTTAATCCAAACCATTTTCAATCATGTTTTAAGCTAGATTTACACAAGAAGAAGAAAAAAAGAATGAAATTTCACTCATAAAAATGATTCATTTCGGAAAATTAAGGTAGTTAACATCAGTTCGCGTGAAATTGATGAGTTCTGATAATAAAATCATGAAAAAGAATTAGGATCGAGAAACTTACCAGTAAAATTGATGGAAGAGAAAACCCTAATTTTGGTTTGAATGAATTTGAGAACTCTCCATTTAATTAGGGTTTGTCGGTGTTTGACGATGATGTTGATGTGTGCGGTGGTGGAGGAATGTGATGGTGTTGGTTGTAGTTGCTGTAGATGTTGATGTTGGTGGTTGTAGTATTGTTGATGGTTGCGGTGGTGGAGGAAGGTGGTGGTGTTGGTTGTAGTTTGATGTAGATGCTGATGGTGGTGGTTGTAGTATTGTCGATGGTGTGGTGGTGGTAGATGTGGTTATAGTTGATGATGGTGGTGGTGGAGAAAGAGAATATCGATAGCAGAAGAATAACTCAATGGATTCGGTGGAGAGCAGTTGAAGATGGGTTTTGGAGATAATTGGTGGTGGTGATGAAATTTTTTTGAAGAGAGAGTTTGATTTTCCACGGTGGTGATGGCGGAGATGGAGAAGAGCTTGTTTTACACTTTTTTCAGATCTGATTTGTGTTCGAGTGAAGAAGACGAGAAGAAATGATTCTTTTGGTCATTTGAAGAAGATGAAGAAGGGCAGTAACGTCTTTTCCCATTAAAAGATTCTTTTGGTCATTTGACCCATACGGAAAGCTTACCCGTCCATTTGACCCAGGAAACATACATTTTTGGCTATATAGCCCATTTTCTGTTTAAAAAACCAGCCGTAATCATGGCACTTCAAATTTTTGTCCAACTGATTTTACAGATAGTTCGAGTTTATGAAGCCCAACATTACTTTCTTACGGTCCTAAAATTCAACAGTAAATGAGTACGGTTAGAAATTCCTAACCATAAATTTGTCTTACCGTTGGAAACGTTAGCAAAAAACCAACCGTAGACACGTCTGAAAATCTTAAAAGTTCAATCATCCCTGGATCTCCACCGTGAAATATGTAAAATTCGGTTTCTCTATCATATAATAATTTACTTACCTCAAATTTCTTACTGGATTCACTTATTTTGGTTAGGTGAACCAAATTCTAAGGTTTTAAAAAATGTCCCTTTTTTCTTCTCTTTTTTCCTTCTACTTCTTTCTCTTCCCCAAAAACCCAAATACTTAATCTGTTTTTATATCTCTCGCAGATAAATCAAGATCATTTATCTAATCTAATACTAGATTTCTAATTTAATCAAACTATTAACACTAACTAAATAAGGGTTATTAAATTCTTTTAGTAAAAGGGGTTTCTAAAATTACTAACCGGTGACCCATTTTTCCCCATTAGTGAAGCCCCTCTATTGGCATACTATATATTCTCTTACTATTTGATTTTCTATCCTATTACTTTCTAATCTAGTTTTTCTTCTATACCAGTTCTTTTTTTTTTTTTGTTCTTGAGATTTTGTAGGTTTGTTCTCCGGATCAATGGATGTTCATGCATGTACGTTTTATGATCTGTTCTTGAGAAGAAATCATAGCATATGTTCGTCCGTACCCCTGATTTCTGAAGATCTTGAACCAACAACATATTCTCCACCGATTCAAATCAGATATGCATCCACTGATGTTGGTGCTGATATGATTTCAAGTTTTTATGTTTTAGATTTAAGTGAATTTCATATATTTTAGGGTGTTTCACTGATGTTGATTCTTGGATTTATATATCTTTCAACTAATTTTTCTAGTTTTAGGTTTTCAACAACATATTTTCAAAATATTCCAGTCGCAACATATTCTAAGACACCGATAACTACACCAGACACACAAAAGACACCAGCAAAGAACATCTTTCTAGACCGGTTCTGTTGAAGATCCAGACCGATTTCGTTTGATGATGACTGATTTTGGTTATCCCTATTACTGTCACTTTGGAAAATGGGTGAATCTTTGGAATTGAAATTGTTTATACCCAGGTCATTTGTTTTACTTTGTTTTTAGAAAAAACCTTGTGGAATGGTTGGATCCTTGGGTCCTAACATCTCTATTGATTGTAGGGGTGTTATATGATTTGGATGAGTCACTTAGTATCCATACTTGTTTTGCTACTTAGAAATCTAACATCTCTATTGATTGTAGGGGTGTTATATGATTTTGATGAGTCACTCAGTATCCAAACTAGGCCATTTAAATTTGTTCTGTTACTGAAAAATTTGTTTAGAATGGTTAAGATTCTGATTTGGAATATGATTTGTAGATGTGTTGCTGAGTATTGTGATTGTATTAGTGTTTGTTTCATGTTTTTAACACATGTAATTGATGGAAATTTCTGGATCGGTCTATTTAATCAATCCCGATTTTTTAATACCTGTAATTGCTGGAAATTTCTGGGTCAGTCCCGTTAATCAATCCTGATTTTGAATCGTGGGTCCGTCCAATAATCAATCCCGATTTTGAACCAGTGCATCTTATCAATATAGACTAGCTTTGCCACTTTTTCAACAAAAAAATAATAATCATAAAAAGTAAAATAAAATGAAGACGGGATTTAACAACCGAGTCTTACATTTTGGAGTTGTATTCACACTGAGTTCTTCGGAACTGTAACTCTAAGATACCACCATGTTAATTGTTAATACAATTACTCAGAATCTCAGCCAAACTTAGACCTTGTTTGTTTTCTACTAACTCACCTATCTCGTCCGGATCTGACTGAAGCTACCTGATTCATTTGGATCTGACTCAATATGTTCATTTTTGAGTCAAATCTGGCTCATCTGATTCAAAAATAGGAATCAGTGGTTTGTTCCCGTGAATCAGGAGTATTTTATTACCTAACTCAAACGGGTCTGAGTCAGGGGTTAGGTCTGACTCAGATCGCGAGTCAAATCTGACTCGGCACATCTGACTCGGGCCGAGTCAGATCCAGACACCGACTCAGCACAAAAACAAGCATACTCTTAGGGTGCGTTTGGAACGGAGGTAGTTTAGGGTGGAGTTCAGTCAACGGGAGGAGTCAAGGATGGAATTCAAATCCTAGCGTGTTTGGCATGGATGGAATTAGAGTTCAAGGTAGTTGGAACTTGGAACTACTTCATTCAATGGAAATTTAAATCACACCTCCACCAATGGAAGTTTGAACTCCATCCTTCCAACTCCACCCATTGACCATTTTGACATTTCAACGTATTTTACTTTCTTTTTTTCTTTAAAGAATAAGTAATTTCCTATACTTATAAATTTACTTTGGTAATTAAAATATAATTATATTTTATTTTATTTTAGAATTTATATATTTTTTAATTAGTAATTTTTGATACTTTAATAATATTTTGTTTTTTCTCATATTCAAAAATGGAAAAAAAATAATATTTTTTCTTATTATTTAAATATATTAGTATTGTTTATAAATTACTAAATTCAAAATTTAAATGAATAGTTTTATTTAAAATAACAAAACTCTATTATTTAATATTATATTTATTTAAATTAATAATTTAAATAATTTTTCGACTCAAATATAAAATTAGTTCCACTATAATTATATTTACATAAAAATTAATTATTATTGTTGATAAATTATTTCTTTCGTTAAAAAATAGTAGTTTTATTTAAAGAATTCTAAGAATGATTATTATTAATATTATATTTACTTAAAATAATAATTTAAATAATTTTTCACTTCAAAAATCACATTTATATTATATATATAATAATATTATATTTAAAATTAATATTATATTATATTTAATTGATTAATATTATATTATATTTAATTGATTAATATTATATTATATTATATTTAATTGATATTATATTATATTATAATAATATTACATTTAATATATTATATTATATTATATTAATATTCTGATATATTTAATTAATATTAAGGAGAATTTATAAAGTACCCCCGTTTTATTGACCTCGTTTTATTGTTACCCATGTTTTTTAGAAATTTTCTAAAGTGCCCCAACTGTTTAGTTTTCCATCCTAGTTAGTCAACACTAGTTTACTTTCTTTAAAGTTTACTTCTTTACCATTTACTTGTTAGTACGTTTACCTTCTACATCATGTTTTCAATTTGTCGAGCTCGGTTCAGGATCGTGTCATCATTTTCAGGTTCGTTTCAGCATTACCTGTAAGGGTTCATCATTCCCAAGTGTCTTGGGGTTTTTGGTTGGTGGAGAATCAATCTTCTACAATATTTTCCCGGTTAGTCGAGCCCGGTTCAGGGTCATTACACCACTTTCAGGTTCGTCGAGCCTAGTTCAGGATTGTTACACCCTCTTTCAGGATCGCCGAATCATTATCCTCTCTACCAAGGAGTTGTAGTTCAGGGGTAAATAGGACTTTTAATAGGAAAGATAACTGCCATCTAGCACTTAACTGGATGGAATTTGCCTTTTGAATAAAACGGGGTACTTTAGAAAATTTGTAAAACACGGGGTACTTTTGAAGTGTACATTTCAAAACAGGGGTACTTTATAAACTATCCCTTAATATTATAACATATTTATGCTATATTTAATTAATATTATATTATATTTATGTTATATTTAATTAATATTATATTTAAAATTAATTTACATACTTTATATATTATTTCCGTTTTAATAAAATCTATATTAATTTACATACAATTAAATTAAAAATTAATTAAAAATAATTTTTTAAAGAAATTTTGTGATTCACAAATAAATTTATTAGCAAATAATGTATTAATAAATAAATATTTTGAGAAAATAACCATTTGAAAAAGAAGAATGACGGAATTATCAATTTCATAAATAATCATGCCCACACATAAATTTTAAAAGATGGAATTCAATCTCTAGGTAGTCTGAATTCTAGGTAATTCAAACTTCATCCATGCCAAAGGCAGCCTTAGTGTTTACCAAGGTAAGGCAATACCCTTATGAGCGCCTCCCTATGTAACAGTTTGCAACTTCCCCTGAACATGATTAGATTTTCTCTTGTTTAAGGCCTGTAAAAATTACTCCTGTACTATGTAACGCTAATCATACTCATCATTTTACTATTAAACACGGATATAAGTTTCTGAATTAGCACTATTTATCGAATCATACTCCGGTGATTAATCAGTAATCACAATTATACTTTACTGTTTTCCCTTTAAGTTGCACTCTCCAACAACTTGATATAAACTTAAAATTAGAGGTTTTGAAGTAAAAATCAACTCAATTTGAAAATCAGTTAAGCACTCTCAAATTAAACTCATAGAGAAATTACTTACTTGTTTACATAAACTAATTAATCTAATCACATTTACAAGACTGAAGAACACAAAAAATAAAAAAACAAGCAAAAAAAACTAAGGATCAACAAAATTAAGATCAAACACGCGCAGTTGGAAACGGAAGTAATGGGAGATTTGATGATGAAGTAGAAGAGTAAGGTAAACGTCTGAGAATAAGAAATCTAACACGCCTTGGAAATGGAGCATCACGAAACACTGGTACCAAAACTCGCGTGAGTATTTGTGTGTACTCCTCTAGCATCTCTGCCACAATCGCCACCAATATCATCTTGCTATGAGTACGAGACACCTTCTTCTTCTCAAGATTGAATCTTTCTTTCTTTCTCCCTCGCAAAACCAGAGTCTGTTTGTTTTCTTCGATTTGTTTTTGAGTTGTGTTTGTTAGGAGAAGACACGTGGTTTTTATAAGCCATTGTTAATTTGTCACGTACCCATTTCTTTATGGTTTTTTGTTTTCTTTTACGTTCTTATCCAAATCACAACAACTTACATTAAATAAATAAATTGAATCTTCAATGTTTTTAGTACAGCAATACAGCTCCAGCCTCCAATAGTATCTATCAATCAATGTTTTAAGTGGAAGTGTGGAACCACAGAATTGGGAAAGTTTTTTATTATTCATTTTATGTTATCTTTTCTTTCTTTTAGCATTTTAATAATCGATGGATAATGAAGGATTTGATGTGGATGTACTAGATGATTATCCAATGGTTAAGAGTCTGACAACGTATTTATTGGTTTTCTAGGCTGGACCATAGATTTGGTCATACGGTTTTTTATGAGTCAATGAATAAAAAAACCAGGGATGATTTTGGTTGTCTCACTCACAGTTTCGGACCTTTCCAGAAATGCCGAAAGAAGTATCACGTGTAAAATCAGATGGTTTGTCGAAGCGGAAGTCGTGTGCTGACTGGTGAGGGTTAGTGCAAAAATGCCAACTGCAAAGAAAAACGAAGCTGCTGGACATATAAACCGGATTTATAGCGTGCCGATCAATTGTCCAAATATTTTTAAAACATGGTTTTAATGAATGAGTAAATATTAAAATGCGTGAAGTAAATCCCAAAAAAATAGTAAGGATGAATATGGATCCATCCTGTCTTAAACTTAAAAAAATAGCGAGGATGATATTGGATGCATCCTAATATAAATTAAAAATAAGAGAAAATATTTGATAATGGGTAGGATAAAACTGTTTACATCGTGGCTATTTTTACATTCTCGTCCATTTAAAAAATATCAAATTTTACATGTCTTTTTCACCCAGAAATTGTCCTTATTGAGTTAATTGACCAATTTTGTGTTTTAAATTTTCATGTAACATCTGTCTAAACATAAATCAAGGATTCAAAAAAATATCTGAACGACCTGTGAATCTTACCAGAACAGCCGTGACTGCTTCAAAAAAAGGAAAAAGAACGGCCATGAATCAATACCTTGAGACAATCGAGCGGGGTATTTTTTGGTACCAAACTTTTTCGTACAAATAATAGATTTTTTTGGTTTCGTACAAACAATAGGTTCAAAAGAAAAATCATATTTCCACAGT
Organism: Papaver somniferum; assembly: GCF_003573695.1. Classification (NCBI taxonomy): domain Eukaryota; kingdom Viridiplantae; phylum Streptophyta; class Magnoliopsida; order Ranunculales; family Papaveraceae; genus Papaver; species Papaver somniferum. The sequence continues at coordinate 140,714,955 of NC_039362.1, forward strand.
CCAAGTTATATAGACGGAGAAATCAAATCTCTTAGATTAAGAAAACTACATATGGATTTTATAAATATTCATTTTCTTTCCTGTTTACCCCTTATTAAATTAACTTTAGTGTAATACAACTATCATAATAGGGGCTTATTTGGGAAAAGTCTTCGAAGACTAAAACTATGTCTATATAGATAGACAATCAAGAACTAGTTCTCCGCCTATATAACTTGGTCGTATGGAGTACAAATCGTTTTAAGAGACCATCAAGTATCCATTGACCAATTAAGTCATTACGAGCTCCAGATCCTCTGTACCTTTTTTTTTAAATAAACATAATTGGGTTAAAGCCTGAAGGTCATATTAAAGTTTTAACCTCAAGAGAATTACTGTCTACAAGCCCAGGTAGCTAGGAAAAAAAAAGGAGAATCCACCACCTCAATGCTGACGAGTTTTGAACTCAGGTCACTGGTAACATTACCTAAACACTTTATCATTATACCACAATGACTCGGCACTTGAGTTTCGAACTCTGGATCCTTTGTACCTTTATTACATGTCTCTTTCTGTCTCGGCCGGTAAAGATGCTTCACTGCTTCGTGTTTTCTCTAACCTTGTATTTCTAATATTTAACGTTCTTAAGCGAGAGGGAGGATCCCCCTATGCTCCGCTTTTTATATTATCTCACATTTTCGACACTAATTGTTTTCTGAAAACTGAATGGTAGCGTATTTGAAGCTAATATTTTGGGGATATGTTTGTCTTACAAAGATTTATATACTCGAAGAAAGCATTCCGGAACGTATAACTCCACCATCTACTACTTTGAAAATCAACCGTCGAAAATCGATGATTTTTCAACCGTTAAAATTAAGATTGGTAGATGGTGAGGTTTGATGGGATGTGTTCATTTTTGTGAGTATGTAGATGTTTGCAAGATGAGCGTATTCCCAAAATATTAGCTTTAACTATGCAACCGCTCAAGTTTTAGTAAAGAAAACGACCCCTCCAAATGTGAGATAATATGAATTTAATAGTGTAAGGGGATCCTCCCTTCTTTAAGCAATATAGATTATTTATTTTTGTTGAGGGAGGATCCCCTCACACTCTTATAATCAGGCTATTTTACACTTTAAGTGATATTTTTTTAATAAAGTTTTAACTGTGATGAATTAGAAACTGATATTTGGGAGACATGTTTCTCTTACAAAGATCTATGTGTTTGGTCAAGAATAAATCTTACCCAAACACGATCAGATTATGATGTTAGACATGAACCAAAATCGAATGAAAGAAATATAAAGATAAGAGATTTAACGTGGTTCGGAAAGTGATGCCTACATCCACGGATGAATCCCCTTGGGGAGTGATGTTTTATTGATTTACAATGGATTTTTTCTGTATTAGCTAGCCTCCCCCTCTTTTTTCCCCCATCAGAATTACATTTCCTTCTTCTTGTATAATTGCGAATCAGGGTCTCCCCCTAATTGTCATGTAGGAATAAATTGTATTAAGTTTCCCTACATGCCTCCTGGCCATAAACTCCCCTGCATTAATTCTGCATGAAACTGCATGAAACTCTCCTCCTGTATTAACTCTGCATGAAACTGCCCTGCATGCCTATTGACTTGCCATGCATGCCTCCTGGTATTAATCTGCCCTGGATGCCTCCTTGTATTGATTTGCGGGCCTCCCGTGTATTTTATACACGATACAAACACTATGTTTATACTCAAAATGAGCATATTTCGAGATGTATTTTCAACCGTCTACTACGTTGAAAATTAGCCGTTGGAAAATAACGGATTGTCAACCGTTGATATTTCGGAACGTGCTCATTTTTGGTAGGTATGTAAAAGTTTACAAGAAAAAGGTATCCAAAAAATATTAACTTCAAATTGCGCTTGTACGTTAATTTATACACCTGGGTTGATCTCTTTAGTCAGGTTCGGTTCCGGACTTACTACATACCAAGTGCATACCTTGTTTTTGTCATCTTCTTGACAGTCTCTATCTATATTAGATCACACAAGCTATCAGACTTATAGGTCGATATCGAAAGAATTATACTTTAATTGGTACCCTCGACATTTCAACTATTCTTCTGTAAAAGATTATTTGATCTTCCAAATTGTAGAGGCGATGGTCCAACATCAAGGTTTGATAAAATTTTAAACCACCATAAAAACCTAAGATGAATAAGTATCAATTAAATCAATCCGGAGAAGTAACAAAAAAAAGGGTTAAAAATACTAATATAAATTAGTTTTTGATTAAAATATAGTCGTATTCCTGATTTCAAAACTCTAAACTGCAGTTAAAACGGTTTCAATGGTAAATTCTCAAAATCATATCCAGGAAAAAAACAATTCTTACACACACTAAAAATCCAATGGAAAAAATCTTAGTGAGATCCTATGGTCCGCTGGTTAATGATCATATCACTAGGATATGAAAATATAAAGTGGGTCCCATTTTTACACTCACACGGGAATCCCTTCGAGATTTCTCACAGTCAACCAATTGTTTCTCCTAAATTTTACTTAGGAAGTAAATGTTTGCATGCAGCATATCCATACCTCCTAGTACAAGTTTTAAAAAGAAAAATACTATAAAAAAAATAATGTCTCGAACTCTAGATGGCCTGATAATGCCTCGTGGGCATGGAAATATCTTCATAACACAACGGAACAAATAAAACCATTTATCTCATGGGTAGCGGAGGAAGGAAACTTCGACTCCTAGTATGATAATTAGATACCATGCAAAGGAGTTGTTACACCAAGAGTAAATTCAACCCCTGACAAGAATTTAAAATTCGATGATTTAATTAACCATGAAACCAGAACATGGGATGTGACAAAGAGACGGTACCAAGTATATCACCAACTTTTTCGTTCGGAAACCTGTATGGACAAAACCTAATACAATTGCAATTAGACCAACTTAATGATCCTTGAAAAATATGTATATAGAATTTATATCCCTATCTCTTCTCAATTATAAAGTTTGGACTCAAGAGTGCGTGAACCTGATTGTTAATTAGAAGAGTACTTGGACGATTTCAGAATCAATATCCAAGATCAAACTAGTCATATTCGAATAATCAAATCGGAATTCTGTCGAGTATGAAACTTGTTATCTATCTTTTAAGATATGAATTCTACAAGAACTAGTCTCGTAATTGATCACAATTAACATGGCTGTATCTACTAGAATTGAATAGAATATAAATATAAACAATATAATGTGAAAAGAGAAAAACAAAAGACATCAGAAATTTGGTTAACGAGGAAACCGCAACTGCAAAAAAAAAACCAGGACCTCGTCCACATTTAAACATGGATGTATTAAGCTACTACAAACACTATCATGCTATCATACTTCACACCGGAATGTAGTTGAGACCGGATTCACCCTCCAAGAAATTCATCTGCAGTAGTGCTCCTTACATATCTTGAACCTCGTAACGCTCTACGCAATTGATTCCCTTAGCTTACATCATTTATAGTTGCTTCAGCCTAAGTGAAGAATTTTGATACCAATCTTCCTGATGGTATTTTCAATGATGTTGTAGTAATAAGTTCGTTGAGACTTGTGAAAGCAGATTTTTTAGACTTAATTTTTATAAATAAAAATAACAAACTCAATTAAAAAGTGTTGTACAAAAAACATGGAGAGGCCGGGGCTAGGATTCCACCAATTTCCACACTCATATGGTTCATATATCAATTCTAAACAATAAAAGCTCAAATGATAAAGTTTTATTGACTCTAATTCGTTGCCTAAGGTAGATTTTGAAAGTAATGGGTGTAAAACTAAAGCATAGGAAATCAAAACATCTAAGCTAAGCATGACCCATCAATTGTAATCACAACCATTCAATGAAACTCGTAAATCAATTGAATAATAGTGCAAATAGTCGTAACAAGAATTGATAGAGTTACCACATTTGTGAAACTTGGATTCCTCTGTCTCCCCAGAGGATGGGTTTAGCTCATCATCATGGAAACACACTCAAAAGTTAATTTCATTGCTCAATAGGTGCTTACAAAGATGAGTAGAGTGAAAACAACGATTTGTAACGCTTATAATTGTTGCAATTGTCACTGTTACAGAGAACGATACAAATTATGTGTCATTGACACTGAAGCTGAACGAATGTTTTGGTGCGTCTTATGTTCTTCGTGTTCTTTAGTGCAGCAACAGAAAACAGTTCTCCTGCAACTTGATTTCCAGCTCTGTTGAAGCTCTAAACTATCCCCAAACTCTCCATCGTCCCTCACTGATATCCCAGCACCTATTTATAACCCACAACATCAGAATCTCACGTAATAACTTCATATAATTCTCCATTACTCGGCATTATTCTTCACGGCCAGTTTAGGAAATAATTCAGATTTTTGATCTCTACACGCGTTCTGAAGCTGACAAATTGCCATATTTAACTCCTTCGTACTCCAAATAGTTGTTAGGGCCTTCCAAACACGTGTGAACTCCTCTGCTTCTCGCGAAATCTTGTGAATATCTCCTCCGGTGCACATGCTCCTATGTTTGCTTCACCAAGAATCTATCCAAATTTATCCGACGAAATCAACCATACCAAGCATGTTAAGACTAGTCACGTCATCCCAGCAAATATCATCCATTGAATCTCTTCATAAGATGTCCAAAAATCGAACCCTAAATCTGGTCGTGCGCTGCAATATTTTCCCGCCAAAAACAAAATTTGAATGATGAACTTACACCAATACGCGTACGGGTATGCATACTAAGTTCCCAGACTTTCATTGACCAACCAGTATGCATACGGGTATGCATACTATGGTTCTCGGACTTGGAATAACATGCAATAGTTTAGCATACAAATACGCATATTGTGCTATATCCAATCATGGTTAATTGTTCTAAACTCTCATTTCAATCATTGAAACATTCTTAGAAGATGGCAATAGCTGTGTCACACAAACTATTAGCTTCAAAGCAATTTTCAAGTGATCGAATGATCAATACAAGACATTCTGAGCCTACATCAAATGACTGTCTCACACAAATCATGTAATATGTTACCAGGCGATTTTCACATGATCATCTTTTGACTTTCGTCAAAAATATAAGATGAACTTGGTTAAAGCGAAAGCTTACCAACACATATTTCGAGAAATATGTAAGCGAGTTAAACTCGGCTCGAAATATCAAATGTGTATAATCGAAGTCTATATAGCTATACGACTTTTGTCTCAAATAGGAGATAGAGTAGATAGACTTTTGAGTGATAGATGAGTTCAAGTCTTCACATACCTTTTGTTGATGAAGTTCTACAAGCTCCTCTTAGTAGTTCTTTGTCTTCAATCGATGAACGACGTGAAGTCTAATGCTCAACTACACTTACTATCCTAATCCAAGACTTAGCTATAAGTATACTAGAAATCAAGACTTATAGTTTTGGCAACTAAAGTTGACAAACAAGCTTGAGATAGCAACGCTTGCGAGTTCAACTGAGCAATGCTCTAACACGTGCTTCATGAATTGTTCTTCCATTTTCGAACACATATATCTATGGTTCGTGAACTGTTGGCTATTTCACAAATTTAGATCACCACAATTCGTGAACTAGGTTCGTGAATTGTCTCATTCTGAACTTTACAGTTTGCTAATTAGCTCGCCAACCTTCCTATATTTCAAACATCACATATCCATCGTTTACGAAGTGGTTTGCCAACCTACCTCGAGTCCAAATTATAGTAGTTCTGAAACACTCTTTTTTGATATTGAAACATTCCAAATTGCTATAGATAAATATCATTGCTTGGAGATTTTCAAATGATCCATATGACACAAAAATAGTTCTTGAACAATAAATTATTTCGAAATAAGATTTTTAAGGACCAATGAACATCATCTGCTTAAATCATATTTCTAGATATTTAACAAGACAAGCTTGATTCGAAATTTCTTCTTTGCAATATTAAATCTACTAGAAATCATACGACATAGTCTCATAAAGATAGAAAGGTGATGCAAGTGAGTAAATAGAATGGTTCAGTCTTCACATACCTCTTGTGTTAATGAAGTTCTCCAAATGTCTTCGTCGATCTTCAGTCTTCGAGGGTTATTCACTGATGTCTAATACTCAATTACCAATTTTTATACCTAGTCCGAGACTTGAATTTAGTAAACTAAAAATCAAGATATAGTTTTGTTCGACTAGCACTAACAACAAGCTTGAGATAGTAAAACTTCTGAGTTCGACCGAGCGGTACTCTAACAAGATGCATCAAAATTAAGTGTTATTTTTAATCAATCTTTAAAAGAAATGATTGAAAAAGTCCCACTTAGCCTTGAACATTCTAGTGATAGAAGAATTTGGAATTCAACTAAAGATGAAGTTTTTTCTACAAAGTTTGTTTATTCTACTCTTAATATGAAGGGTGACAATTCTAACTATGAACTATAGCGTGCAATTTGGAAATTAAAGTACTTGCAAGGATTCAACTATTTGGATGAAAGGTTATAAAATGTGCTCTACTAGTGAAAGAATTGTTATATAATAGAATTCACATTTCTGAGTATATTTGCCCCAAAGGCAAAGTAAAGTCTGAATAAATTATGCAAGCTTTAGTTACTTTTTAAAAACTTAGAATGGTGTGATAACTTAAAAACATTCAAAGTGCTCAATTTCAAGACTTTACCTTTATGAAGTGGACCAAATTTTGGTCGCACTTGAACCCTTATCAAGATCAATCCTCAAGAACGGAGTAACTTCCTTTGATTGCTTATGTGTTATGGTCCAATTGGATTAACCGAAATGGTATTGTACATGGTGACAAGGAGGTTGAGACGAAGACTGGTGTTGAACGCTCCCAAACCCCCTATCATCAGCAGGATCTCATCAATTACACAAGATCAATCAATATCCACTCCTTGGACGAGTCCACCTAGAAATTAGTTAAAAATTAACATGGATGATGCTTGGAGCCCTAAATTTTAAATTGTAGGAATGGGTTTCTTAGTTAGAAATATTCTTCTCACCGATTTATCTATGCAGAATCAAAACACTTAATTTGCCTCTCACCGAAAGAAGTAGAAATATGTGGAATCAGAGACACACTAAAAAGTAGTGAAAGGAATGAAGATGGAGCAAATCATCATTGAAACTGATGTTGCAGAAATCATTGAGAAAATAAATAGGAAAAATTTCTCTAGGGATAAAAAAAAACTCATTGCATGTTAGAAGATATTACATCCTTAATCCCAAATTCTCTTAATTTTTGTAAATTGGACTTATAATAAGGTTGTCCATAATTACTCCAAACGGGTAAGAAAAATGCAAGTCAGAATTGTCAATTGGCTTGGTCTATCCCACCAGAAAAAAGAAAAAGAAACAGTCTTAAATCGGAAATGCTAGTTGACTCCCTATTCTCCACCTCCCTAGAATCTAAGCCCCACATCTATATCGAGATTCGTATTCAGGTTCAGGTGGGATTCACCATTTTTTCCTAATGTGGGGTTTTGATTGTAGGGAGGAGAACAGGGAGATGGAGATTAGGGAGCCAAATAATTGGAGCCTTTTTGAGCTAGTAGATTCATGGTCTGATACAGGAATACGACACGTGGTGACTCTGCTTTTAGACTATTTTACACGTGCACACTGCAATTTTCTGTTTTCAGGGGGACAATAAAATTGTGTGAAGATTGAAGGTGAATCCATAAAACTTGATTCAACTCATCATCATCATAGAAAAAGAAAAGAAAAAAAAACAGTTTTGTTTTTCTGATATATAGAGATGAGTACTGCAATTGAAGATCAGACTAAGAACCCCATCTCAAGAGAGACTGTTGATTTTGAAAAAGAGAAGAAGAAAGGGGAAAAAACTAGTGTCGAAATGGAGGAGGAAGCACGCATAACAACAGAAGATGTAATCAGAGCAGGTGGGTTTGGTGCAAGAGATGATATTGGTAGTTTTCTACCTGTTGCTATGGATTCTACTGATTTTGAAGCTTCTATTCGCGATGCTCGCAATTATGAAGACGAAGAAGAAGAGAATGTCATCAATCGAGATCCAGAAACAACAGCAAGTAAAATACAAGAGCAAGGGCAGTCTAAAAGGCCAGGTCTTGGGTGGACTTTTACTGCTACTACAAATTAATAAGTAGTAGAAGAAGATGATTTTCTAAGCTTTTATGTGTGTATTAGTCGAATTAAATTAGATTTACTTTGTTTACTGTACTTGGACGACATTACAAAATTAGAACGCATCAAGTAGAAATTGCAGGTGATTTCAGAAAATTGAAGGCATATTTTTCTTGCTGATTTACCAATCTTCACCCTTGACAAATATACGAAATCCACCGGTGTTCACCCTTGACAATGCCTCTTATCTAACGGGTTCTTCTTCTTCAAGTACTCCCCCAATTCTCTAGCTTGAATGACTTCCCTCTTTTTGGCTTCGCGTTTTTGGTTCTCTACCAGTGGCGCTTCTTTAGCTATCAAATCCTTTTGGTTTTTATCAACTCGTTCTCCCCATTGGCGTTTCCTTTCAGCATTCGTTGTCTTCAGATACTCCTGAATTTGGTCCGGAGCTGAAGATGAAAGCAAAAGTTAAGGTAATCAAAAACAGAACTGAGAGACTTGAAAAAGGTATTTGTCGAGTGGTGGTTCTTCACGCACCATGGAGATAGATCCCACTATCGTCTCGCGAAACCATTCTAAACCTAGACGTCAATAGAGAAAGATTTCAAGAAAACCTAATAAAAAATCTTACTGATTTCAGAAATCAAAAGAAATATCAGAGTCCTCTTACGTTTCGCTCGTGTCTCCTTGTCCATCGGTGCCACAGATAGTACTCTCAAGTTCGTCGTCTGAAGTCGCGATCTTGTCTATCGGTTGCACAAAGACGATTTCCTTGAGAATGACATGAGATACTTGAAAATTTTCCCAAGTTTAAGGGCAGTCAAGGTCTTCGGTGGACTTCCAGTACTACTACTTGACCAGCTTGAGCGATACTGGGTTTTTTCACAAGTTTAATTGGACAATGATCACTTAGTCTAGTAGTCTACAGTCACCTGAAGAAACATAGGTAAAACGGCTTTTGAAGCAGCTAAATGGGTTCACCTGTTGGAACGGTTTATAAGAAGGATGTTTAAACACAAAATTTTGCTAAGAGGCTAATCAACCACATCAACACAAAATTTTGGTAGTTACATAGGAGTGTCAAAGCTTACATGGAGGATGTTTTACTTCTTATGGAAACTGTGGTCATGCAAGACTTCAATCTGTTTGATAAAAGATCAGCAAACAGGTTGGCAATGCCTGATAAAGCATACACAACCATGATTTTGCTTACTGGCCTTCAATTATCAATTTTATCTGGTTTTTGCTGGCTTGCATTACTCTGATACAAGAAGAAATAAGAAAGATGCTCAAGTACATTGTGCTACTGTTTAGGCCCTCCGTGGTTAATATACAATGTGGTTCGAGGTTAAACAAAAAGTTTTCCCATACAACAAACACGAAAAAAAATCACATTTAAATTAGAGCAGGGGAATGTAAAGTTGCTGTGAATGCACTATTATGAAATCAAGGAGACCAATGAGACGAACTCTGCCACATTTCGGCCCCCCTTTGACTTTATGTTGATGACAAAGTGTTCCGGGTATTTCCTAAGCAATGCAAGTAAGCCAACCCATGGTTTTCCCTTGGGCCATTCTTCGGAAGTCAGGTATCTCCTTACCCTACCATGATGCCAAACATTCCCATACCTCTCCAGCAACTGCATGTCAAGAAACGGAAAAACAAAATCAAATGCCATTTTGGAGATAATTAAAACAAATAAACTACTAACAGAAAGTAGAGACACAACTGCATGTCAAGAAACAGAAAAACAAAATTAAATGTCATTTTGGAGATAATTAGAACAAATAAACTACTAAGAGAAAGTAGAGACACAAATTTGCGATTGCTAACAGAACTCTACAGCTTCAATAAGCACAAAACTTCTTTCCTTCGATAAGCATCATAAGAATCATAACTTCAGGCGAAGTAAGTTCTTATGAAATTGGACAGGGCCCTAAAGAGAATAAATATAATAGAGATGAGGACAAAAGCACCTAGTAAACACACTAATCAAAAAGGAAACGAATCCAGGAAACTGAAAGTTTCTGGATGAAAAGTCACAAGCATAAAACCTGAGAAACATAATGAGCAGTCCAAATTTTGCAGTCTCGTAATTTTAACATTATATCAAGATCAAAAGATAATTTAGGATGTTACGTAAATGCAAGTCACTGGAGGCATAGCTTTTCTTAAATGACTGAAAGCACACCCAGGTATGGAAAGCATAGTTTACAAACGCATGGCAAGACCACGAAACATGTTTCTGAAGAATTAAGAGGTGAGTTAAGTCATGAGACAGGCCTCAAAAGCGGGCATCTATATGACAGATCTTGATGATACAAAAAAGCAAAACAGATATGCAAAGACAGGGGTCTCACATTGTTGGCAGACAGAAGAACACTGACAGTATTTTATAAGACAATTCAGTAAGAGTAGTAACTAAATCCTAAAGTTTCATAAAACAAAGAAACTCAATAACGAGGGCCTTGGCAGTGCGCAACAGTTACACACACATAAATTTCCACTGTAGCAACGGAATATTAGTAAAATGCTTAGGAATCCATTCATATGCTAATGCCACATATATGATAAACATCTGAATAGCATGGTTACACAACCTATGCACCTATTAGTACCCGAGATGGACATTGCAGCAAATTTTTTAAACATTTTAACCAATGTGAATATTTATCAACAGAGAACACATTATTTTACTCTATAGTTACTAATATATATACTGCATCAGATTTGAAATTGCCTTACTTGCATGCTTCTGAACTAAAATACTTGACTAATTTCACCTTTGTGCTTCATACTTTTCACAAAGGTTTTCAGGTTACAATTAGACTAACCTCGGTATGAAGTTTGGCCATGGCCATCCATTCTCCTGGATCGCAGAGATCAGAAAGCACGTTAGCCACACAAGAAACTACCTCTTTTTCTTCCAACTTCAACAGTTCATTATTGTCAGCATCCCTGCTGCCCCTTGATCTTGAGTCTGGCCTTTTTTCTGCATAAGTACAATATAGTAGGTAAGTATTGCCCGCAACTTGGATCAGCTTAACAATATTTTGCAATTTTCGATCTTTCAAAATGGGCTGAATATTAACATAACAACTGAAAAAACTGTGCAATGATGAGTTTCTAAGAGGCCCGGAAATGAATATTGAAATTCATCCTCACAACAGAGAGGGAAATGCTTTAAAAAGTAAAAGGGGTTGAATTAATTTAATAATACCAACTAACAGTAATGGATTGAGTTATCTGCTAAAAAACGGTTAACCCTGATCCCCTCATCTAAATTTTGATCAGTATCACATAACAATTGAAGGATATCTTCCTCCGTCAAGTAATCTACACAGGGTTATAAGGCTTTTACTTCGAAGTTCGTCGCAAAGTTCTCTCTTTTCCAGGTTCTGCATCCATTTTAAACAAAGCTTGACCGCTGAGTATGGACAAGTACGGTCATAGACTTTCAGAAACAACACCGACCTAACTCAAACAAGAAGAAACCAAAAACACCTTTGAGAAAAGAGACTAAGAGATCTTAGCAATCTTGTAAAACACACCAACACCCTAGCTTCTGCAAATTCATTTACATCTCCTGTCCCTTGATCCTGCAGAAGAGATGCCCGTTGATTGAAACCGGAGGTGGTGGGGACAGATACTCTAAAACTAGATGTGCACTAGTATCTAACTGCTCTGATCCAGTAGCTAAAGTCATAACGGGATTCCAGTAGACACTAAAATTAGAATCCGTAAGATCATTTCGTACAGGAAGGCTGCTGATTTGAAAATAAGACCTACACTTCTATTGACGCCTCCAGTAAGACAGAATAAGTGGTATTCTCTACATAAAAGCTACTAAGCACTTAGGGATGCTACGCATTGTGTTGTGTTGCTTCTATAATTTCTTCAGAACCTAACCTCATGATACTGAAATCTAATCTCCTGAATCAGCTGAAGGTTTGGTAAATTCTGTTTCTTATAATTTTGTGTGTGAGTTATTCGTTTATCGGACTAGAATGTGGAATATCCAGTTGGCTAATTTCTTACTCAGTCCTGATTCTGCTGCTAAAATACTTGCTATGAATGTTACTGCTATTGGTTCTGGCAAACTAATGTGAACTCCTGATAGGAAAGGAAAATTTTCAGTGAAAAGTGTTGACAAAGTCTTAAGTGATACCATGAACTCTTCTGCTAGTAATAATGGTACTTCTCCTTATGTGTGGAAAGTTGTGTGGAAACTCAAACTTCCTCACAGAACAGAACTTCTCATATGGAAATGTATAAGAGGGATTGTTCCAACAAGACATAAAATATGTAGCAAAAATGATATTGATGTACACTGCAGTCTGTCTAATGCTCCTACGGAAACAGTTGACCATCTATTTGTTGAATGCCCTTATGCTAGATCTATTTGGTTAAGTGTTAACATAAATGTTAGTAATGTTATAGATGATTTTGGGTGCTTCAATAGATGTGTCATACTCCCTCCGTTTCTGAAAAAGAGTTACTATCACTTTTTCAATTTGGCCTATTTTTAGGCTAAAATGAAAAAGTGATAGTACCACTTCTCCAGAAACAGAGGTAGTATCTTGGTTTTCTGCAGGTACTCAGCAGAATGGAATTTCAGGTAGTATGGATCAACACACTAAATGTTTACTCATATTTACAGTCTGGACCATCTGGAAGGATAGATGCTCGTTGATCTTTCAAAACATCAAGCCTAACAGAACTATTACTATTGCTAGAATTAACTCTCTTATTAATCAAAGCATTGCAGGTGATGGTTGTGTGTCTTTAAGACATGGAACCATTACGTAGGTGCAAAAATGGAACCACCAGAGCCAAACTACTGGAAAATCAATTTAGATGCTTCTTCAAAGAGACTAAACAGGGTGGAATTGGACTAATCATTAGGAATCATGCAGGTAACTGCTTTGGAGTCAAAAGGAGATACTTTAATGGAGGACTGATAGAGGACAATGAAGTCGAAGAGTTGGAATGTCCGACTTTAAAGGAAGCAGGTACGCGGGGCATTGCTAAGAACCTGGATAAAGTTGAGTTAGAGTCTGAAAGTGAAGCTTTAATAAAGTCTGTTAATGGACAAATTTCTTATGTTCACTGGAGAAACCAAGGTTCAATTCTGGTTCTGGATATTAAATTTCTTTTAAGTAGGTTAAGTTCTTGGGTTTGTAAGTCAGTCAATAGGATAAACAATGAAGTGGCTGATCTGTTAGCCAAGAAAGCTAGAAGTTTAAGATTAAATTTTGAATGTCTTGATGATTTCAGTCATGATATTCAGATTCTAGTTGCGCAAGAATCACCTATTGTAACTGAACTTCCATGATCAATATATTCCTTTTAGTATCAAAAGAAAAATTCTAGAAAATAAATAAAAAATAAAATCTCCTGAATCATGAACTCTTCCTAACAAGCAAAACTAGAATCTCATAATTCCCCTACAGATCTCCAAAACAATGCTATCATGAAAAACTAGGAGACAAAAACACTAACCCAATTGCCCAGAAGATCCAGCTTTTCCAGCTCCATAACCAAACTCCTGCATTTCCCCTGCCCTCCTCATTCTCTTACTAGCACTACCACCAGCATCATCATACTCATCATAACCTTCTTCATCTTCTCCTTCCACATCTTCATCCTCCTCTTCTTCCTCTTCCTCATCATCATCATAATCATTCGCTGCCCTAATTTGTCCCCGACCATACAACGGCGGCGTCACAGCCCCAATTCTCCCCCCAACAGCAGACGTATTTGGCCTAGGCGGTATAATCGAAGTACCCAAAATACTCCTAACAGGCAACAAAAAATAAAACTTCTTATCCCCAATTTGTAACAAATCTTGTGAATCTAATTTGATTGGAGGATCTCCTGGCAGATGAAGAACATTTTCAACGGAACAACCATTTTTGCCAATAACTTCAAGAGCGAAACGACGACGCCGAAAATCATAGAAGATTCTGGCGTGGTGGCGTGATATGTTCATACCACCACCAAGACTTGATAGATCAACATCTACTGTTGATTTCTTGCTGTTTCGACCTAATATGATCGAGTATGTTTGCATATAGTATTCGAAATCTTCACCTTGGAGTTTTGCGAAACCTGCTTCAACATCACTTCCTGCTGCTGTTGCTGCCATCATTGCTAGGGTTAGGGTTTTGAAAAGATTGAGAACTCTAAGTTGGTTTTGTGAGTGGAAATGGCTTTAAAGGGGATTTATATTATTAATGGAACCAGAAATTTTGTTCAGGGGAAATTTTCATTGAAGCAGAATTTGGGAAGGAGATGGAATAATTTTTGCAGGAGGAGAGAATTGGGGTTGGTTAAGTGTGCGATAACTCATACACCGGCCCTTTTTCTTATTAGGGGCCGACCCAAAAAAGATGTTTGTTTTTTTGTCAAACTATCCGTTAGCCGCGTCACGATTCACAATCACGGGCAAAATCTAAGCCTATGAAGATTAAGGCGGCACAAAAACCGGTCAGAAGTCCATGTATCGGACTAGAATCGAAAAAATCGGACCAAAACCGTACAGGAACCGGGAATGAAATAGGAGAACCGGTGTATACCGGTACAGGGACCGGGAATGGGTGAGTACCGGCTTGTACCGGACCAAATAACCCGGTTAACAATAGCCTTCGATCTTTATATCAGAATTAATCACGACCATTGATTCTAGGTATTTGTAGTAATCTTATCTTTCGAGAATTGCTATTCACGACTGATTCTTATTCCTTTTTTCTCAGAGCTGAAGAACAGAAGCACCACCGCTCACTTCTTTTTATTCTTCTTCACTCTGACTCGAGTTTCTGTATCAGATTCACCACCACCACCACCTTCTTCTTCTTCATCACCACCACCACCACCATCATCTGATTTTGGGTAATTTCGGATATGTTTGTTTAACTTAGGATTCTTAATAATTAGTTACATGTTTAATTAATATAGTTCATTGCATGTCTGAATATGATGTAAGGTTTTATTTGAGATCGATTTGTTTGATGTCTAGAAACAAAGAATTAATGGATTATGTGATGGTGGTGGCTGTTGTTAGTTCCGGAAAATTGAATCTGAGAAATTACAGCCGTGAACAGATTGAGGAGAAGATGGTGGTGCTACTCTAGAAATTCAACATTTCTGACGGGTTAGAAGATTGGGTTGAATTCAAGTGTTAATGGCAACATTATTGGGTTTTTGATTTTTCTTGTGAATGTGGGTATGAAGTTAGAAATCAGATTGAAGAATTGTTGCAGTGAATTTTCTGTGAGTATTGGTTGATTTCAGTTGGGTTTATGCTGAATTGAATTTTCCGTGAGTCATTGATTCATTGTATTTGTATGGGTTTGTTGATGGTGGTTTTTAGTTCAGGTCTAAATTTGTAAAACCCTGCGTTTAATAGGCCGTCACTCTGCAAAGAGACATAACCATGTGAAAGTGATGAGTGTTCAACCTCTTCACTGGCGCATTTATTGAGCAACTCAATATATATATATATATATATATATATATATATATGTGTGAAATTTATCCAGAATGGTGCATGTAGCAACAATCCCAGATACTCTGTAAATTTTGGAACCTTGCCTGTATTATTCAATTAATATAAGTTCCTTTGAATGCCTTGTTCCCGGCTGAACCCTTAATGTTGATATGGCATGACAATTTGTGTTCACTCGCAGCAGAGTAGCACGAATTTCCAAGTATCAAGGATAAGGTCTTTGCATAAAGTATTGAATCTGAAAGTATACTGCTCTCTGGCAATGAACTTAAAGAGCTCTGTGTCAACACATAGAATTCAATCAATTTTGTGATAATTCACAAGATTCAGATATTACCCTTATTAGTTTGCAAAAATTAGGGTGTGCAAAAAATCAGTGGAGAGTCGGAGACATAGGAAAAAAAAGAAGAAGGTAAATCCACCATCACTAGTAGTACTTAGATTTTGTTCAAAGGTAATTAATTCCCTGTTACCGTGTCACGTCTCAAAGGTGTAATTCACAATTTTATTCTTATTGCTGCAGGTACTAATTGAATATATTAATTGAATCCAAGTCCGATTTACACCTCTCTTGTCGATGTGTATAATTCTAATGCAAATGAGGACAAAAGAAGAAAAAAATTTCATTCCTTTTCCTTTTCTTTTCTTGAAAAACAAAAAACAAAATCAAATCGAATCTCCAAAGTATAGTATGTTCGCAACAATGCTACCAGTGTGAACTCACACCAAAAATTTCAAACACAGGAGAAATCTGGTGGGCGACGAGGGATGTAAAATCTTGCTTGAGTTTGGTTGTTTCTACATGTTTTATCTAGTTGTTGTTCATCCTTGACTGGTGTCCATTTTCATTGCATCGAATAATCACCAATGTGGGTCATACTTACATCATCTCCTCAATTTCACCACTACTTCACAACCTCCACTTCCTACGAGATCAGGATGTGCAGTTATGACTCTATAAATAATAGGCTCTTCAATCTATCCAAGGAGAGTCATCATCACAAGTATCCAGAAATACAGAGAGAACATATCGCTTACTATCTACAAGCAAGTTTTATCTTTTGATATACAGTCATAATCAAACACACGTCACAGAGTCTATCAATCTTATCTCAACACTTCCTTTGCTTCCTTCCCTAAGACCAACCCTTCTCTTTCCTTTGTGACTAAAGCAAGACTGAAACAATCATTTCTTGGTTTACGCCAGAATTGTATAGATTGATCTCCCAAATCTAAAATACTCATGTGTAGTACATTTTTTTAGGATTTAAACTTGATTCTCATCAACCTACCCTATTTTTACCATTTTCACAAGAATCAGTTTTTACCCTCAAACACCCTATATATCTGCAAAGAGCATATACAAGGTGAGATCCCGTGGTATATTCTCTTTGCAGATGACGCGATGCTAATTGGCGAGTCCAAGTCTGAAGTCAAAGAAAAACTAGAGTGGTGGAAACGAACTCTATAATCGAAGGGCCTTTAGGCTCGACAGAATCAAAACTAAGTACCCAAAGTGTGATTCCAAGGATACCAGAACCAATGACGGAAATATTTTGCTAGTCGGACATCTAGTATCGAGGAAGGACTCCTTCAGATATTTTGGATCGATGATCCAAGATGATGACGGAATCGGCGAAGATATCAGACACATGACCCAAGCAGGTTGGGAGAAAATAGAGACCAATATGCATCCTTTGCGATAGAATATGCGCAACAAAATTGAAAGAAAAGTTCTACAAGAAGGCGATATGACCGGCGATGTTATATTGAACGGATTGCTGGGAACTAAAACCAGCACCTTAGAGAGTTGCATGCAACAAAGGTGCGTGACTTGCAGACAAACGAGGTATGACCAAATCAGGAACGAATTTATACGCACGAAACTTGGGTAGCACCAAGTCGGGAGATGCTCATCCAGCATCGACTCCGCTGTTCCAACGAAAACCTCCAGATACGCCGGTACGCACACTGCTCATCAAACGTGCAGAAGGAAGGGTGAAACGCAGAGGTGGACCAAAGTTGATGTGGGATGAAATTATGAAATCAGGTATAGCTCGGAGGAACTTATCGAAAGGATTGGTGTTAGACAGACGTACATGGAAAGGAGCGATCCACGTTAAAGAGGTATGATGTTTGAACTTAGCTTGGTCTTCGGCTTCCGGGATAGAGCATTGCGGCAGGGATTTGTGAGTAAGTTGTGCCGCCCTTTTCATCTTACAACTAACAAACATGTCAAACCATCCTACCAGGATTGTGAAGGGGGACTTTTCTCCTGTAGCCCTACAACTCGGGCAGGGATAAAGTGGAATTGTCCACTGTGGTGGTCGTGAATACGTAAGCCCATCATAGCGGGGATTACACCCCCGAATTGAAGCGATCCCGACATGGAAAGCGCTAAGGGTCTTCCCTCTGTCTGTGTATCATCTACACAACATGTACCTTAACCAGGATAAAAGGAATGGGTCGTGTCGAGACGGGCATCCCGACATAAAATCTGTCATATATTCATGAGATGAACCGATAAAAAGACCGAGTCGTTGGCCTGTATTAACGTTCATCTCTAGCCTACCCCAACTTGGTTGGGACGAAAGGCTCTGTTTTCGGTTTCGGTTTTGGATAATTGCTCAAATTTACCAAATTTACCAATAAGATAGGAAAATAGATAAATTTGAGCACTTGACACTAAAGCCTAGTTTGGTATTGCTGGGAGTTTTACAAAAGTGCTTTTCTGTTGTGCTGTGCTATGCATTGTTGTGTTGTGCTTTAAAAATAAATAGTCAGGCGTTTGGTAAACTATAATATGCAAAGTGTTGTGGAACCAACAAACTGTAAATTTTGTTTGGTAGATTATCATGTTAAAGTACTTATGATGTGGCTAATGACGAAAATAGACATGGTTTAATTCTTTTTTTAAATTACATCTATTAGTAATAAAATATTTTTTTTATTTTGAATATTATTTAAATAAAGATAAAAATAATTCGTATTCATATTTTAATCATTTAATATTTTAATTTTAAATTTTTACCTTTAAATACTGTTATTATTATTGTTGTTGTAATTATTATTTTATAACAAAAATTAATAAAATTTGATTAGTGAAATAATTGTACATAAATAAATATTTAAGGGTAGATTTTGTCTTTTTAATATAGTAACAAGGTTAAAATAGAGAATTATTAATTAAAATTTAGTGAGTCCACAACTCCTAAAAGCTACTCCTGAGTAGATTTTAAAAGTAGTTGGCGAAAACAGAAGTGTTTTTTGGACTAAAACGCTTTGAATTTTTTTTACCAAACGTTATTTTCTTAAAAAGTTTGTTATAAGTTGGCTACAAAGTTCTTTTATAGGAAAAAAAACAATCCCAAACGGGATTTATATCTATCAATAGGTGGGTTTTTGGGCTTCGGAGTTCCTTATGATACGTAGGGTTTAACATAAGATCTCTTCCCTTTGGCTGCGAAACAAAAACTAGGGGTGCACATACCCTACCCATACCCGCCAATCCTACCCTATCCGCCAGTTTTTTAACCGTATCCTACCCTATCCACTATTTGGCGGGTAGGGTGGCGGGTGAAGATTTTCTTAACCGCCAATAAACGGGTAGGGTGGCGGGTAAAGCTCAAAATTATCCTACCCTACTGGTCTTCGAGCAATTCCTACTAGGGGTGCACATACCCTACTGGTCTTTGAGCAATTCCTACTAGGGGTGCACATACCCTACCTATACCCGCCAACCCTACCCTACCCGCCAGTTTTTTAACCGTATCCTACCCTATCCACTATTTGGCGGGTAGGGTGACGGGTAAAGATTTTCTTAACCGCCAATAAACGGGTAGGGTGGCGGGTATAGGCCATATTCCTACCCACCCTAACCGTTGTGCAGCCCTAACAAAAACCATCGATTCCAAAATACTACCCAAATCAAATTTCCTCTTTTATCTACTGAAAATTCAAAGCCTCGGGAAAACCAGTTTATGCATTCAACTAATCTCCACTTCTCAAACCACTCCACCACTAAAACAGATTCCTGTCCAGCATAACCAGCTGAAGTTCCACATTCGTATTCCAATCGGGGGCACATCTAATTGCAACGGAATTTGGTGGATCCATCCAAGCTCAAATTTTAAACTTGGGTTTTATTAGGAAATAATATATGAGAGTCTATATTTAGGAGATATGCATTTAGGTTGTGAGAGTTATATTAGGAATTATCTTGAGAGCCAAGTCTTGTGCCTTGAGAGCCAAGTCTTGTGATTGTATAAATATCTTAAGAATTAATGAGAAAGATACACCGAATTATTCTCAATGTAGTCTATTGCTTCCGCGCGTTTATGCTCTCCTCTCTCTTGCTCGATCCTTAACATGGTATCAGAGCCAGGTGAGAGGTAGAGAGAGGAGAGAAAGTTAGAGAGTTTTCGTTTTAGGGTTAAAAAAAAAATTGCTGGGAAGAAGACATTAGGGTTTGAAAAAAAAAAAAAAAGGATTATTGCTATCTTGCTGCTCCGTGACTTGTTGCATGTGAAGTCATGTTCGTGTGGTTTTGTTCATGTGCTTGTTGACGAAAAGAAGGACTAGGAGCAAGATGGAGAATTATATAAAGAACGGAAAGATGTTACTTCCCTAGATTTGATTTCCAGTGCGATGATGTTTGGCTGTTGTTAGTTCGATGGAGAATATGGAAACTGTTTTCTGTTGATGCTGTTAAGATGGAGTCATAGAAAGAATGAAAACTGGAGATTGGCAAGCAAACATGGTTGGCTGGTAATTGATCATCGGTGATGGAATAATTGTTACCGATGATATTGAAGATGAATGATGAAAGCTGAGTAGTTGGTTAAGCAGATGAGAAGGATTTTGTCTGGATTAGAAAACAAGCACGAGGAAGAAAGCTAGGTGGCTGAGTAGGTTAACGCCTGACATGAACCAGATGATGCTGATGTTGTTGTTCTCGATTTCGTGGGTTTAAGGTGATGGTGGTTTGATTCTGGCAAGCGTACGAAAAAGGAGAAGAGCCCAAGCAAGGTGTTGTTTCCATTAATAAGGAGGAATTTCGAAGTAAAGTTAGATTGCTGCCATTAACGATGGATGGATGATGAGTATTTGGTTGATCGGTTCTGCTAGTAATGGCAGTGACGATGGTTATGTCTGGTGGTTGCTGCTGTGATGATGAGTAGGTGTTGATGGCTCATGACGGAGGTTGCTGCCATTAACATGTGAAGCTGGAGATGGGTTGATGGATAGTTGAAGGCAAGAATGGTTTTCCAGGGAAGCGGTGATATTGTACCTCGATGATTTCCAGTAATCACACGGTGATGATGATGACGCTGAGAAGAACAAGGGTTGTTGATGGAAGAAAAGAGTGCTGCTGGTATTACTGGAAGTTCGGTGATGGATGTTGTGAAGTGCAGGACAGATGAAGTTGTTGCCGGAGATAGAAAGACGATCGGGATCGAATCTGTTTTTTTGTGAGAAGAACGTGCATGAGTTATGGGTGCGATGTTTGCTTTGATTTCACAACCCTAAGATCAGGTGAGCGTAAAAAAAAAAAAAAAAAAAAAAAAAAAAAAAAAAAAAAAAAGAAGTGTTATTAGAGGATTGTTACAGAGGTTAACAGTTACAGGTGAACAAAAGTGTGACAAAAGAATGTCACAGTTAAGTGTTACTGATGAATTGCTACAGAAGCGTAACAGAAGAAAATTGTGATAGTTTCTGTTAGAGGTGTTGCAGAAAGCTGTTCAACATGTTGGAAGAAGTGAAGTGTCGTTGAAGAGTTTGTGGCAGAAACTTAGAGATCCTACAAAGTGTGGCAGACTTTGTAAAGACGACAAGATTGTGAGAGAATCTTGAAGAACAAAGAAGTGTGAAGGTTTCGCAAAAATAGCGTGACTGGAATAAGAGAAGAAGAAACAACATTCATGTTGTGAAGAAAAAAAGAAGAAAACTGAAGTCACCAAGAGGTGATGAGAAAAGAACAACAATAGTAGGTTGAAATCCTATGAGTTGTCGAGAGAGTACAAAAAGTATTATATCGAAGAAACCAAGAAAACAAGAGTACAAGAAGTATTCTTCCGAAGATGGGACCGCAATGTCCTTAAACTACAAAGATGGGACCGGAATGGCCTTAAACTTCCAAATGGGACCGAAACGTCCTTAAACTACGAAGATGGGACCGTAATGTCTTTAAACTTCCAAAGAGGACCGAAATGTCTCTAAACTACGAAGAGGACCGTAATGTCCCTAAACTTCCGAAGGGGACCGAGATGTCCTAAAACTATGAAGATGGGACCGTAATGTCCTTAAACTACGAAGGGGACCGAAATGTCCTTAAACTACGAAGAGGACCGTAATGTCCCTAAACTTCCGAAGAGGACCGAAAGATGTCCTTAAACTACGAAGAGGACCGAAATGTCCTTAAACTACGAAGAAGATGGGACCGTAATGTCCTTAAACTACGAAGAGGACCGAAATGTCCCTAAACTACAACAATGGAACCTGTATGTTCTAAAACTACTATTGGGACCAAAATGTCCTTAAACTACGAAGGGGACCGAAACGTCCTTAAACTACGATCTGAAGATTTTTTTTCACAAAAATGTTGAAAAAAAAAAGAAGAAAACTGAAGTTAAATTTCTTTTGTCCAAAATGGGCATTCGTGATCTACATGCTCCATCTTGAGGGAGGGTATTAGGAAATAATATATGAGAGTCTATATTTAGGAGATATGCATTTAGGTTGTGAGAATTATATTAGGAATTATCTTGAGAGCCAAGTCTTGTGCCTTGAGAGCCAAGTCTTGTGATTGTACAAATATCTTAAGAATTAATGAGAAAGATACACCGAATTATTCTCAATGTAGTCTATTGCTTCCGCGCGTTTATGCTCTCCTCTCTCTTGCTCGATCCTTAACAGGTTTGCATTTTTCAGGGTTTCTTTGGTTCGTAATCGTATGGATGCGAAACTCGGGTTTCTAAGTAGTGCTTTACAAGTATTTGATGAAACTCCTGAAAGAAACAAATTTTCCAGTATGCGTTTTTGGAATGGTTTGATTATCAGGAACTGTGGAGACGGTAATTTAAACAAGGCAAGTGAGATCTTTGGGGTAATGTCTATTAGGAATTCTAACTCTTGGAGCAGTTTAATGAATGGGTATTTGAGAATAAGAGAGAAAGAGAGGGCGAGATTGGTTTTGGGAATGTCACAGAGGAATGTGGCTTCTGGAATTTCACAGGATGGTGACCGTCAGCAATCTACGGACAGGTTTTCTAAAATATTGGATGCTGGTTCAAATACTGATGACCCAGTTAAAATATTGTAACAAAGATGAAACAGAAGGAGTTCCTAAAATACGTTTAGAGGAAATTCAAGAGTATTTGGAGGTCCCATGTTTCATCATGAAGAAGAGAACTTTTTTTTTCAAGTGGCAAAGCTTACTGGGCGACATTACTTTAAGTTGATAGGGAAAATGATGTTTTGAGGAAGCTCTTGCAGTTGTTTCATTTTAGGGTGAGAGATCAGTATATCCACGGAATAACAATAATCTTCAGATCACCGCTACAGGAGTTGCTTGAACAAGCGAAAACCTTCAGATCACCACTACAAGAGTTACTGTTCGACTGTACTCAATGAGTCCCAGGTTAAGTTTGTTTCTCCTTTTTTTTATTTTTATGAATCAATTATTACTCGCAATAAATATCAACCCTCCTTCGTGAGTACTCGCCAATCTGAGTATACAGTAACCATATGTATAGGTGTACATGCATGCAACTAGGTATCTTGAGTTATCTTCACTGTACTCTTACTCTCCGTTGCAAACTTGATAGCAAGCTACTACTATAGACACACTTGCTAAGAAAGGTGCTACACTAGCTGGAGGATGCTGTACATAGTAATACTACAAGGCCTTTTTTCTTGTCAGACTTAGAATGGCCTGACAGCCAGTACTTTCGTTTTGTATAGGCCGTAGTTTTTGTTATTTTGTTAGCTTTTCTGGTAACAGTTTCTTTGTCGAACTGTCTTTTGCAAGGATTTTGTTCTTTTGAGGAATAAAATCTTGATTTATTAAAAAATACTACAGGGATGACCCATTGTGTATTGAGATGACAATAGGTAACTGCAACCGTGAATATTGTATATGGCCTAGAATGCTTGCTTCCTGTAGCTCATTGATTAGCAGAGTCCAAACCAAACAGAAGACTTGCTACAGGACCATTAGGGTTTTCAATTTTCAAAATACAAGAGCGAGCGTAAGGATAGTGATTAACTAGTAATGGTTTGGAGACTTGATAGGTGCATCTGGATAGAAAAAGATGTTACAACGAGTTCGCCTCAATGCTAGCCCTAGCATGGACTCGTTCCATCTGAGAGCACAAATGTTCATCTGCTCTGTAACTCGATTCTGATAGTGCGTCGTAACAAAACTCATTTGCTTTCTCATTAAGATTTTTGTCATTAAGATTTTCTCATTAAGATTTTTGTAGGAGTATTCTAACTCATCAGAACTGCGTTCTCAGATTTGTGATACAGGTATTGTAGAAGTTGAACAAAGAAGAGAGGTCGAAGGAGAACAAGATACTCAATCCCAAACTCGCAAGTCCCTGACTCCTAATGACAACATTGGCATTGAGCTCCATCCTTCCCCAGGTGATAAAAACTTGCAAATTAGTATTCCAGCAGTTTAGAGAGTATAACCTGAAGTACCTGTTGAATACCCTAACGCTGGCGCTCTTTCGAGCAACGTCTAAAGGAAGTGATCTTTGGATACCAGACTGTTTGAGAAGTTTAGTGTGCCACTTTGGTTGGTTTCGCTGTATGCTAAAATATGGAAGAAGTATGGACATATTGCTGCTACGAAGGTGATCAGTGTCCTCAACTTGCCAAGGGTGATTGGGTGTTGTTTTTCTATTTTGCTTGTTTAGAGAAGCATACTTCTACTTTGTAACAAAGACTGATGCGATCTTCCTTCTTGGTGCTTGTGCTTGTTTTTGTTCCTAAATCATTTGCCGCCTTCTGGAAAATTTACAATGGAACATTTCAGGTGTCATGTCAAGCGTCAGCTATCTTGACCGTCAAATATTGACTACTTGGAGTGCACACAAAGCATAATGACCTTTTATGTCACTCCCATAATCTTTCTTGACTGTCAAATGTTGACTACTTTTCTACTTGGAGTTCAAGCAGCTCCAACTGCTTGTGCCTCTTATTTAGGATAAAATTGCATGCATTCTCCAATTGCTTCATCTTCTCGTTAATATCGTCTATCTCACCTATTTATTGTAGTAAGACTAGTTAGATCTTGTCACAAGAAAAGAGACTTTAGTCAGATTTTTGAAGAGGAAATGGAGGTAAATTATGGAAACCATGTTCTGGTTGTTCCTTATCCAAGTCAAGGACACATCAATCCAATGCTCCAATTCTCAAAGAGATTAATCTCAAAATATCTCAAAATCACCTTAGCCATAACAGTTCATGTTGCCAACAAGATGGAAACTCAAATCAACTGTCCGGTTAAAGTCGAAATGATTTCAGATGGTCAAGACGAAGGTGGTGTTACGCAAGCAAGTAGTCCACAGGCATATCTCGAAAGATTCGCAATCGGGGGTTCACAAACCTTGACTGAAATCATCCAGAGACAAGGCGATTTAGGTGATCCAGTCAGTTGTGTTGTTTATGATCCGTTTTTGCCATGGGCATTAGATGTAACCAAGCAATTCAATCTTATGGGAGCTGCCTTCTACACTCAATCTTGTGCTGTTAGTAGTATTTACTATTACGTGCAAAAGGGTATGATGAAATCCCCTGCCACGCTGGGGGAAGTAATCTCACTTCCAGGGCTGCCACCGTTGGAGTTTTCGGATCTACCATCTTTTGTTGCCGGTGTTGGGCCTTTCCCGGCATTGTTGTCCACTCTTTTGGAGCAGTTCCATAACTTTGATAAAGCAGATTGGGTTCTATTTAGTTCATTTGAAAAGTTGGAGGCTGAGGTAAATTAATAAGAGTAGAATTTTTTTTTTTTTATGTCACATTATCTTTTTGGCTTAAAATAACAAATTTTAGTTTGTTTGCTTTTTCACAGGTACTAGATTGTTTCCATCAAAGTACTTGGACAAAAGGATTGAAGATGATGAAGATTATGGATTCAACCTATTTGAGCCGAAAACAGCTTCATGCATGATCTGGCTTAACTCAAAAAAGAACAACTCCGTTGTTTATGTGTCTTTTGGAAGCCATTCAGGAGCAAAACAAGAACAAATGGAAGAAATTGCGTGGACATTATGGGAGTGCGACTACAATTTTTTGTGGGTAGTGAAAGAATCTGAAGAAAACAAAATCCCGTTAGAATTCCTCGAGAAAGTTTCAACATCTGACGAAGGATTGATGATAAGATGGTGTCCACAATTGGAAGTTTTATCCCACCCGGCTGTGGGATGTTTTGCGACGCATTGTGGGTTCAACTCTACATTGGAGGCATTGAGTATTGGAGTGCCGTTGATTGGGTTTCCGCAATGGACTGATCAGCCAACAAATGCAAAATGTATCGAGGCCATGTGGGAAGTAGGAATGAGACCGAAAGTTGATGAAGAGGGAATTGCTAGGAAAATGGAGATTGATTTATGTGTAAGAGAAATTATGGGTGGAGGAGAGAAAGGGAAAGAGATGGGAAGAAATGCAGTTAAATGGAAGGAATTGGCAAAAGAGGCGGTGGATGAAGGTGGAAGTTCTGATAAGACTATTGAGGAATTTGTAGCTCAAGTTAAATACTATTGTAACTAAATAATTTAAGTATAATCCTAAAAAATAATAATAGTATTGGATCGATAAAATTGAATATAGCTCAAGTTAAATGTATTTTGCTTAAAAAAAATGTATTAACTAAATATATTTATCTGTGTGACAACTTACTTAGAGGCGATTGTAAATGCGATTAGTCAGGCGACGCTGAAAAAATTTCATCGTTCTAGATTGATCTGCTTCTGTTTTTTTTCTTCAATTTTTTACTTATAATCGATGTTTATCTGATTTCTGTGTTATTATAAATCTTTTGATTGTTTTATTTCTGATGTTTCAGATTGATTAATTGATCTCTCTTAGTCGTTTCATGTTTTAACCTAATTTTGATTTTTTTTGCCCTAATCTATTTTCATACTGATGATTCTCCTTGATTGATTTTTCTTCTCTTGCTTGTAGTTCTTACCCATCTTTTCTTCTATTATGTCTGTTGTAATTCATTGATTTGATTAAAGCTCGGTTAGAAAACTTTTTCAATTAACTTTCTAATTTTTCAGTTTGTTTTACATGTTTTTCAGATTTGATCATGGGCTGATGGAAGTGGCGGACGTAGGGATATAGAATCATCATCATGAGATTTCAGTGAAAAAAGGCAGTGCTTAAGGAGTTTATAATTCTTCTCTTATGGGTATGGTTCATGTATTCTTCAAAATCCTTCTTTTATCTGATTTTGGGTCAGTGTTATATGAGAAGATTAGCATTTAGATATGCTTTTGGCATTATGAGATCCTACTTTGAGTAGGGATTTGTTTCAGCATCTTTCGCTGTATTGAAGGTAATAGGTCCTTCTGTTATTGATATAAGTGAAGCTAAGGTTTTCTGGTGGTTGTTTGAAGTTTGTTTCCTCTGTAGTTTTTCTTCAAAAGAAGTAATTTGAGTTTAATTATTTTAGAAGTTTTCCTTTAGTATTCTAAATATGGGGATTATTGATATTGTTTATTTGGGTATCTCTGATTCTATTGAATACTTCCTAAGCACTTTTACCCTTCCTTATAATGTTTCTTTTAGTCAAGGAAGTGGTGGTCTGATCTTCTCTGGATATGTTGATAAAAATGTAGCATGGTCTGCTTCTTGTGATCTGTCTCACAAACTATATTCACTGCATCTGGTGTTATTTTTAACTATTCTACTGGGATGAGCTAATCTTTCAGACATGTATGTTATTCAAAGCGCTGATTATGTTTTTTTGAGCAATCCAGTCAGGGCTAGTTGTTTTGAAGATGTTGTTATCCTTGAACCTACTCCTCTTGCTACTCTCCTGCCAGAGTCTGTGGTTTCTGAAGAAGAATGTGAAAAAGAAGTAAATATCATGATGATGGACTTTGTGGTTCCTATGGATGCTGAAACTTCCTCAGCCCATGTTCTTGTAAGTCATCTATTATCTCTACTTTTTAACTTTCTTTGAAAGTTTTTTAAAATCTTTTGCCGATTTTGTTTTGCTTTGAGTCTTTGATCTTTCCCTGTTAATCATGAATTTTATATGTTGGAACATGAATGTGTGTTGTTCGGATAAAAAATGGTTACATCTTTCGAACCTGTTTAGAAAATACAACCCACATGTGATATATCTTATGGAAACCATGGTTGATTCTGACTCTGTGCAAAAATATAATCACCATCTACCTTATGATTCTTGGTTTATTTTGCCTGCATTAGGTAAATCGGGGGGACTAGCTTTAGGTTATTTTGCTAAGTCTAATATAGAGGTGATTAGTAACTCTTTCAATATGATTCATATTCTGTGTGATATAACACCTAGTATTAAAAATTGCATAGTATCCTTCATTTATGAAGCCCTTAATGTCAGTGGTATGAAAAATCAATGGAACTTGCTGCGACATATGAATGAGGATGATAATTGTCCCTGGCTATTATTAGGAGATTTCAATTTTATTTTGCATTCCTCTGAAAAGCAAGGAGGGAATCCAGATTCTTCTTTCACGCCAGATTTCATTAAAACCAATTTATTTGAAATGCATATGAATGAAGTTTTTGCTTTTGGTAATCCTTATACTTGGTGTAATAGAAGATTCAAGAATCCTGCAGAATTGATCTTTGAGAAACTGGATAGGGGTTTTATGAATGATGAATGGTTGTTTGTTCTTCCTCATACTCGTGTTACAAATTTGGGTAGAGTTTATTCTGATCATTGTCCGATATTGCTTAAATGTTTTCACCAAGAACATAGGCTTAATATTCCTTATAAGTATTTTAGATATTGGCAGTTAAATCCAGAGTTTTAGAATGTTCTGTGTAAATCCTGGGAAACTAGAGTTAATGGTTCACCAAGTTTTATTGCACTAGGTAAACTGAAAAATATTAAAAAGGATCTTAGCAAGTGGAACATTGAGTCTTTTGGTCATATTAAAAATACAATCAATAAATTGAATTCTGAAATTGAAAAGTTGCAAGGCATGCCGTATACTCTTCTATTGGTGGTTACATCTTGAATTATTCTAAGCATCTTCATTACTGGTACGAATTAGAAAATGACTTTTATAAACAAAAATCTAGGATAAACTATTTCACTCATTATGATAAAAATAAGCAATTCTTCCATAATTCTGTTAAGCTTAGAAACATGTATAATACTATACATACTGTTAAGGATAGTCAAGGTAACTGGTTAGAATGTCGAGAACAAGTTGTTTCTCTATTCACAAATCATTTCAAGAATATTTATACTTCGTCTAACCCAAGCAATGATGTCCTTAATGTAATGTTGAAAGATAAGCAACTCATTATTACAGAAGATATGAATTCTACTTTAGTGGCTATTCCAACTGAGCTAGATATTCATAATACAGTGAAAGAAATGGCACCTTGGAATTCTCCGCTACCGGATGGATTTCCAACTGGTTTCCTTCGTGATAATTGGGAAGAAACTTCGAAAGAGGTAATTTCTTATGTTCAAAATTTCTTTCGTACCAATTTCTTGCTAAAGCAAATGAATCATTCTTCCATTGCTTTGATTCCTAAAGTTGGTAGTCCTTCTACTCCGAATGATTTTAGACCTATCAGTTTAGCTAATGTTGTTTATAAAATTGCTTCTAAAATTCTCACCAGTAGGCTTAAACCTTTATTAGATTCTCTTCTATCTCCTTTTCAGTCAGCTTTTATATCAAATAGAAAAATTCATGACAACATCGTTATTAGCCACGAAATCTTGCATTCTTTTAAAAAGAAAAGGAAAAAAGCTAAAACAGGTTTTATGGCAATAAAGCTTGATCATTCCAAAGCTTTTGATAGGTTAGAATGGTCTTTCATTATATCAGTTTTTAGAAAACTAGGTTTCTCTAAGGATTGGTGTCAATTAATTTTTCAATATATCAACACGGTTTCTTATTATGTTTTAGTGAATGGATCACCTGGTGAGATGTTTCTTCCTTCTAGGGGTATAAGACTGGGAGATTGTCTGTCTCCATACATATTATAAATATGTATGGAAGTTTTATCCCAACTACTTCTAAAAGGTGAATCAGATAAATTGATACAGGGTTTTAAAATTAGAAAAGATAGTCCATCCATTTCACATCTGTTTTTCGCCGATGATTGTATGTTTTTTTTGCAAAAGCTTCTCTTTTGTATGCTAGGAATATTATGAAAATTATAAATGATTTCGCAAAAGCTTCCGGTCAAGCGATTAATTTTGAGAAATCAGGTTTTTTACTAGTGCTAAGATGCATCATAAACATAAAAAGCTTTTATCTAAAACTCTTGGGATTAAATATATGAGTAGTTCTGAGAAGTACTTGGGTACTCTTATTTTTATCAACAGAGATAAAACAAAATCTTTTCAATTTTTAATTGATAAGTTTTATTCTAGATTGAGTAATTGTAAAAGATCAAATCTTAATTGAGCTGGTAGAACAGTGGTTACTAAATATGTTCTTTCTAGTCTAGCTATCTATCATATTTCGTGTTTTCCGTTTCCTAAGAAAATTACTTCTAAAATTGATTATATTCAAAGAACTTTTTGGTGGTCTAAGAATGATCCGAGACATGCGGCTTATTTTCGTTCTTGGATGGACATTGGTAAATCTAAATGCAGTGGTGGTCTGGGTATTAGAAACTCTTATGCTGTTAATAGGGTCTTCATAGCTAAACTTAGTTGGAGGATTTTTCAGAATCTGGAGCATTTGATCTCCAGATTTCTAAAGGATAAGTATTTTCCTAACCAAAATTTACTGGATTTCGAAAAAGCTGCTGATTCGTCTTCTTGGATTTGGAAGGGTATTGTCAATAGTTTAATCTTTCTCAATTCTAATATAGTCAGGAAAATAAATGATGGTAATTCTACTAGAATTTGGTCTTCAATCTGGTTACCTGGTACTTCGTCTCCGCCTGTGTCTATTAACCCTGATTTTAATGACTATACTTTTGTTAGTGAGCTTATTGATGTGCAAAATCATTGCTAGAATATCAACCTTTTAGATTCTTTATTTTCCCCAAATGATGTTATCAAGATTAGAATAGTTAGGTTTAATCTACAGCTTAAAGATAACGTTATGTGGGCTCATACTAGTAATGGTAAGTTTACTATTAAATCGGCTTATAAGGTGTATATGAATGCCATTTTTTCGGTTAAAGATGCTTCTTTTCAGAAGAAAGTTTGGTCTTTAGATTGTCTTCCTAAAATTAAGTTCTTCATGTGGAAGATTTTTTCGCAAATGCTTCCTGTCAATAATATGCTTAAAATTTATAATCCTTCTATTGATGATACTTGTCCTTTGTGCAACAATGATATGGAGTCTCTGATTCATTTATTCTTTCATTGTCCTATTGCTTCTCATGTGCGGTTTGGTCTGTCTTTTCAACTTCTAGTTCATTCTGATTTTTCTTGGATTGAAGATTTTTTTCTCAGCTGGTTTGATAGTCACTTGGGGCAGTTTCCTTTTGCTGTGAATTGGCCAAGTATTGGGGATATTATTATGTGGTTTATATGGAAGACAAGGTGTGATGTGGTTTTCAAAAAAGTATCTATTAATATGGATAAAATTATTCTAGATGCTAAAAGAATGATCAATACTTACGTTGCCCCTTCTTTGGCTGTTAAGGCAGTTAATAGAGAGGTTAAAACTTCAGTAAATGTTGTGGAGTATATCATGTTTTTATATGGATCCTTTAAGAGTCTTAACATGAAGTTGGGTCTGATTCTTTGTGATAATGCAGGTAGAATAGTTCGCTCTCGCTCGTATTTTGGCCTGATTTCAGAAGCAGTTGGCGCTGAGGCGACTACGCTTTTTTTGGCTATCTCCTGGGCAAAGGAGATGAATCTGTATAAAGTCTTGTTTGTGATTGTCTCCAATAATGGATTTTGTTAATGGAGGCAATGTAAATATTGAATGGGGATGTAGTGATTTGTTGGAAGATTGCAGGGTTTCGCTTTTGAATAGTTGTAATTTTAATTTTGTTTTTTTACGCGTTCAAAAATAAATTAGCTGACCGGCTTGCACGTCGGGCTAGGATGTATTGTATTAAGGATAATTGAGTCTCTTTTCCTCCTTTTTATGGATAGTTTTGTAAGGAAGGAACCCATATCGGATGTTTGTACTTCCCTTGATGGTTAATTTAAGGTGTGTTTCTTAGCAAAAAAAATTAAAATAATATATATATATATATATTTAAATATAATCCATATAAAATAACAGTATTAAATTTTTAGCCTCTTTCTTTCTCTCTCTTTTTTCTCATTCCCTTCTCAAAAACCTAGAGAAAACTCATCATCTTCTTCCTCATTTGCTCAGATCTGATCTTTTGGGGCTAAATTTGAGGAAAGCTTGTTTGTTTTAGGAGCTATTTAGTTATTTTTAATAAAAAAAATTCGCTATTAGAGCGATTTTTTTCTTCGGTATTAGGGCGATTATTCTCTTCGCTATTAGGGCGATTTTATTTGCACTTTGATAGTGTTTCTTTCTATAGATTTTTTCGTGATTTGGTTTGTTGGATACAAGTACATCAGCGATTTGACGGAGGCAAGATCAAGTTCTTCTTCAACAGAATAATAAATCTAGTTCCGGGCTTCTCACCACGCATGATTTTTTGGGCAAATCACTCCTCTCTCATAGGAGTATCTCTTTTCAAGAAGAAAATCAATCAAAATGGTCGAATTATGATTTGGAATACAATTCCTTCTCCAATCTCTATATAAAAAATTTGGGTGCTACCATTGTGGATCCTCTTTCTCTTCATGATTTATTTGCGTTTAACATCTTGCATTGTATTTGTTTCATGCTTATGTTGTACTTGTTTTTTCTTAAAAACCATGTATAAACGTTTCTTAAATGTAATGAAACAACTAATGATTTGATTATCAAAAAAAAAGTATTAAATTTGTAGCTGAAGTTAAATGTTACCTGGAAATGTTATTGTAATTAAAGATATTATATCTAATGAGTCTAAATTTGTGCACCCCTAAGGTTCACGTTCCGGCTGCTTCGATTGGTTGAAATGTATTCAACTGGTTTACGCTTTTCTTAATTTATCCTTGATGTTTATTTTAAAAGTGGATCTAAAATAGAAAAACTAAAATCTACTCCCTGTAAACATAAAAGTACCAAGGACCAAATGATAACATGGTCTGTTCTACGTTCGTGGATAAGCTGTGCAGACATCAGTTGAGCTTCAAAAGAGGCCCATACAATAGACAATATTGATTACATAGATCAGCCATCCACAGTCCTGTATGGTAAAAGCTATGTGAATTTCTTTAAAGTTAGTTTTAGGATTTTAGCAGATGAGTGCTCGTTGAAAAGGAAAGGGTAACTAGTAGAATACCAATTTTTTCGTTGGGAGCCTGTATGGATAATCCTTGTATACAACGTTCAGTTATGAAATTATATATAAGATTGTTTAAATAAGATAAAGCTAGTATATATCCGAAGAAAATTTGATATTCGCACCTTCGAACCATCAAGAAATCACCAAAGAAAACAAATACTTTTAGTATCTTATTCTAGGTTTGGCTCTTTTGATTTTTTATTATTATTGTCTGATATATGATATTAGCTTTAAGATGAAAAATTATTCGCTGTCTGGTCAAGGTGAATTCTTGACTCCGGCGGCTATTCAGTTTTCTGCGAGTGCTATTTACGCGTTTCCATCCGTAATTAGCAAAGAGCCATAGTAATAACTATTTTTTCCACTCTTGGTTTCTGTTCCGCCAGCAGTTAGTTAATAGTGATAGTAATAATCATTTTTTCCCTTCTTGGCTTAACTTATCTCACTGTTCCATCCTTGCAGTAATGCAACATAATGACTGCTCTAAATTTGTAATGGATCCTAAAAGCCTATACAATCATCAGACCAAACTAAAAACTAAAAAACTAAAAAAAAATACTCAAAATTTTTGGGTATGGGGTGTTCAAATATGATGGCAGTGGAGAAAATTATGATCAAGCGCAGGTTAAATCTATGCATGAAATTGAGCGAGCATATAATCTTGGTCCCACTCACAAGCGAACATATTGTATTCGCTTGAATGAGGCTTAGATAATACTCACGTCTGGTACCGTAGATAATACGTACGCCAACCGAATGATAATCATCCGTCTTACAAGCGTTGTTTTAAAGTTCGCCTGATGGGGCGAACACAATACACTCTCCCAATACATGCGTAGATAATACATTCGCCCAACACAGGCGTAGATAATACTTACGCCTCACTTCAATTCTGCATATGAATGGTTCATGCGTGTGACATGCATAAATTCACCTTCATATGAACATAACCATGTGTATTTTTTTTCCTCTTTTCCAAACTCTTCTCAACAATAGCATCAAAACCTAGACAAAAAAATTACTCGTCCATAGTCTTCCAATTTCTCTTCCAACTTTATAGAAAGCTAAAATTCATGAATATTAAGTTTATTTAAAGAAGGTATGTAACTCAACCCGGTTTTAGTGTTACAACTAATTTTTTAA
Source organism: Papaver somniferum (assembly GCF_003573695.1). Classification (NCBI taxonomy): domain Eukaryota; kingdom Viridiplantae; phylum Streptophyta; class Magnoliopsida; order Ranunculales; family Papaveraceae; genus Papaver; species Papaver somniferum. Next base: position 140,749,295 of record NC_039362.1, read on the forward strand.
GAGTATTTTATGATTCTTTTTTGTTATAGTATTTTGCTATTTGGGTTTGTAGGAATGTAATTAAAGATTAAAGGTATGATCGTGGTACTTTTTAATTAGGTTTTGTGAATTTTAATTCTTAAATTATGTTTAATTCTTAGCTAGGTTTTTCAAGTTGTAAATTAGGTTTTAAATGATTGATTTGAATTGTAATTCATTAATTTGAGTTGGGCTTGTTAACTTTATGTGTCTATAGATGGATATGTTTGTTGTACATATAGAAGATATAATTTGTGTTTATTGAATTATAATTTGGAATTATAGATGTTAATGGAATTATGATGAATGTTTGTTGAGTTCAATATATGTGTATGGTCTGAGGGTTACTCTTTTAATTATGAATATTGCATTTATCGTGTGTACAAATGTCGAATAGATCAACGTCGAGATACGTTGGTCACATAAAGACGAACAAGAAACATAAGTCTATATATGGTGAGGATCCTGAAATAATCCCTGTTGTTGAAATTAAGGAAGTCTCCTTTTCCGGGTTAGGGAGCTACCATGTACTGGAAGATGATAAGAGACATGCTTCTACAGATATTATGTTTGCAAGCGATCCAACATTGAAGTATCAACATCGTGGTTCCCTTATCTCGGTCATTAACTACTATAAGGATATTAAAAAACTCATCCTTAGGGTTAAATACATAATTGAAAGGGCAGGATGGGGAAGTTTATTCACTATGGAATTAGGATAAACCTCACATTCCTTGGTTGATTATCATGTTGAGCGGTTTTGGGACACAACAAACACTTTTCACTTCCTCTTTGGTGAAATGGGGTTCACACCCCTTGATTGGGTCATGTTGACATGATTGAGTAGGTGTTGGGGATGAGATTCTGTATGATCCAGATAAGTACCGATTTGAATATGTTCGTGACGTATTTTCCCGGATATACAAGACACCTGGCTTTGTCCAAAAGGCTCGTCGTGGATTTCTGATGCAATTACAGTTACATTTTTAAGCACACGGTCCAAAAAAGAGACATTGGTTGTGACTGAAGATGATAACATACTTGTTGAAAGAGTTGCAATTTCCTTTTTTATGTATATTTTGGGACAATTTTTCTTTTCTAATGCAAAGAACTATATTGATGTCGGATGATTTGTTTCTTTTGACGATCTTCATGAAGTTGACACTTAGGACCGGGTGGTGTCGCTTTTTCGAAATTATATTCGACACTCGGGTTATCTGGTAGGGGACATAAGGCACTAAGCAGACCATTACAAATGTTGGAGGTAAATTCTTTTCATATTTATTCTTCCTTTCAATGTTTATTTATTGACAATTAATTTATTTGGTTGGTCATTATTATGGAATATTACGAATATCTGGGCATATATCGACCATATGTTGCAGCGAGTGATAATGAATATTTAGTACAAATATTTAAGGGTACGAATATTTAAGGATACGAATATCTGGGCATATATCGACCAGATGTTGCAGCGAGTGATAATGAACAAAATAGCCTAGAAGTTCTGGGTGGAAGTTAAAGAAGAAGACTATTGATATTATTCGTTATAGGAATTCACTTAATCAGCTGACTGTAAACCAAGTGATAGGCAACCCTGGGAATCTTTCAGGCATGTCCTTAGATCTGTTATTGGATGCACGACTATGGAGCTCTCATACTCAAGGGTTAGATTTTCTTGGAATGACGTTATAAGTTAATAATTCCTTTTTATGTGACCATTATTACTAAATGTCAATAATATCGTTCCTTATTTTCTGATACTTATTTAAATGATATCATACTTACTACATGCATATTCCATACTAATTGTACATCATAACATGTACCTGGGAGAATGGTATTGGAGGCAAAACCATCCAACATTTGTTGTTCCCAAAAACCCACCTTCATGTAATAGGAAGATCAACAATAAACAAGCAAATATCCTGAATGAATGTGGTTTGGTTGATGCAATGAAGATAGTGCAAGTTGTTATATATGATTTGTATATTTAGTATCGGTGACATGTAACTAACTTCCAGAAATATGTGACCTACACTGATTGGGAGGTCGAAGCATATGGGTATGTCGGTGACCTTCATAAACACATGATTGAAGAACCTGCTGAACATGTACCTATTCCGCCTCAATAACAATTATCATACGTATGTTTACGTTCAACTTTATTTTGTAAATTTCACAATAGTATGTGCTAATGTAATTTATTTTTTGCATGAAAGGACGAAGCTGGCACATATTTTCAAGAACATGTCGATTTTATTCAATAATTTTGTAAATTTACATTAAATCAAACGAAGGAGAGGATGGACGCTCTTTCGGGGAAAGATGGAAAAATATAAGGACTAACTAAAAAGAACTACATGTTGGAGGTACAACTGTCCCACTTTCGTATGCAACGACCACCCCAACCTCCCCTTGGATTTGGTACTTTTTCTCAAACTATGTCGCAACAAATTTGGGATAATATGAGTCAAGCATCAACATCAATAATGTCATCAGTTAATCCCCCTTTTGGGAATGCATATGCCTTTTATCCTATTGCAATCTCCATCGTATCCAGATACATATAATATGAACGGCTAATTTGTTATGACTATTTAGATGCCTTATCTTTCGTGTTATGTCTTATCTTTGTTGTGTATAGTCATTCCAGCCATGCTGATAGTTAATGGCTTGTATTATCTTTTAGGAAGTAGTAATTTCAAACATGAGTGTGTAGCCATATACATAGTGGGTCTACTCTTTTCATTGTCCCTTATACAAATGATTTTTAATTAACAGTACAAGGAAAAAAAAACATGTTTTGTGAGAAATTATTATGTTACGGAAGTTTTTTTTTTCTATAAAAACTTTTTGTGACGGAAATTTTTTCGTCCCCTTGTGATCGGTATATCCCCGTCAGCAGAAACATTCCCAGACTAAAAAGTCAGTCCATCACAAAAAGCAATTTCAACGATAAATATTTTTTTGTCTCTGAATAGACTAGAATGAGTAAATTAAATTCTCGTAAAAAAATTAGTTTACCGACAAACTAATCCATCATAAAAACACGTGTTTAACGAGTATAAAAGCTATCGCAGAATATCGTTTCATCGACAAATATACTTATCTGGAAAAGAAATTTACAGTGACCAAGAAAAATATCACAGAATCTACTTTTAATAAGGAAAATATTTTCTTACCTAAACTATCTTTAATGAGAAAATATTTTATTTCCTAAAACAAATTTAGTGACGGATACCTTGTTTCTATAAATAATATTTAGTGGTGAAATTTCTCTCCAAAGATAATTAAAGAACCATAATAATTATTTTTAAAAAACTCCGTTATCGGCAATAATTCATAAAATAAATATTGTACAACATATCTATGAACATGTGATAATACATGCTTCGAAAAATAAATAAAAACAATAAGACAAATGAATAATAAAAACTTGATACTTATATTATAAATTAAAAGTTACAGTAGACCAACAAATTTAACACGATAGACATACATAGACAACTTGATCATAAGACAAACTTACATAAAATAGACTTGCAAACCTAAAATAACTTAACAAAATACGAACAAACCCTAAAACAAACTTCCTTACTTAAAAAAACTACCTTACATGTGATAAACTTCCAACCCAAAACAAACTTCATTTGGACTTTACATTAAATGTGCTCTTATGATGGAATGGGAAGGTTATTAAACATAACGGGAGAAAAACCCAGTTGACTAAGCATATCTTCCTTAAAAGCAGCATTGTCGTCCTTCATTTTCTGATTTTCATCTTTCATTTCCTTGATTTCATCTTGATATTTTCAAAATCTGGTCCTCTTGGCTTTTAATCTTTTCATTCAATGTCTCAATCAAATCACGAAACTCATTAACCACTCTATCAGAAGATGAAGCCGAAGAAACACACTGTCTTTTGTATCTCTTAGTACCTGTCACTTCATTAAAAATAGCCAACTCCTCACGTGGTTGAGATCCCTCTACAATTCTTTGTTGATACAGCTGAAGCATCTATTCATATATGCGTACACATATTAATCAAAGCCAACATAAAAAAATAAGAAAATTAAAATCAATTTTATGTAACATACATGTCTTATTTGGGCTTCCTTACTTATCCACTGCAACTTATTTTCATCATCAATTTTTTTTTACTGTATGAATATGGGTGTCATAAAGAGTTTGTATTTAGACAAGTTGCACTTCTTGGTCCTTTTTATGCTTGATCAAAATAAAAAACATAAATAACCAGAGTATTAATGCTTAGCATCACTGTAAATCAACAAACAAAGAAAAACAATTAAGCATGTTTGATTTGTATAATTAAAGGAAAAATAGATACCAATTCTCGTTGGACTACGAATGGAAGAGACCCTCCGCGGTGATTATAGGGAACTTTTTCCCTATCATTAGATCCAGCCCGTGATCGCTTCCACAATTAAAAAATTAACTAACCAATATATAATACATAATTATAAACTAAAAGCAAGTATAATCTCCAAGTATACCCGAAATGTTGCTGAAGAAAACCACTCACACAAATAATTCCAGCTATCTTGGGATACATTCCTATGTGGATTCAAGCGCGCCCCTTCAATTGTTCCGAAACTCTTAAAATGCTTAACCAACTTATTCCGAATATTTATAAACTTTTTTGACATATTTTCGTTCAAATATTTTCTTGTAAAAGGCAGGGAAGTATTAACAACGAACTTGTCCCACAACAATTTTGAAAACATAACTTGTTTAATTGAAAACTTTATAGTATGTAACTCTGAAATTATCCTTTCAAATTTATTCAACATGTTAACAAACCTTAATTCGTTCGATTAAAGCATCTCGATAATGCTCAGGAATCTTCGTCCATGATTCGTGCTGAAGAGGAGCTAAACCACGTACAATAATTCCACATTCAGACGACAACTTGGAGGCATTTGAACAAATAGGTGCCTTTTCAATTTCAGAAAAGGCCACGGGAATCTTATTTCCGTTATTCATAGCCATAGTTCTTGATACTTCAATCCTCCGGGTTAACCCGCGCACATTTCTTCTTCGCACTGCTGAATCTATGATACAATAACAAGAAAACATGTCATAAATTTTCCAACAAAGTTGAAAGAAAATAAAAGATAAAGAAACAGTGAGAAATTACTCATACCAGCAGGAGGTGACTGTCCAGGAACAACATGACGAGCAATGCCAGTAGCCATAGCGAGTCCAGCAGAAATTCAAATAACAAATAATATCAAAAATTATCCAATGCAAATAATATCTGCGGGATGGAGAAACAAGAGTGAAAAATGAAAAGAAAAAAGAACCGATGGAGAAATCTAAAAACCAAACCACTGATTTGATATGAAAAAGAATCAAGGAAGATAACTTACCGTAAGAAAGGAAATATATGTATGCAAAGCGGACGACTCTTTTTGAATCTGAAACTTTATGACAAAGACTAGCAGTTTCAGATCTATAAATAAGTACCTTAGGCTTAAATAACTGCAACAACATGCGGAAAACATCCCGCGCCAGATTTTTTATATTTTTCATTTGAACTGAAAGCTTAGTGGGAGCGATTTTTCCTTTCATGATAAATAATTATAATTGACTTTGAAAAATTATGAAGAGCATTAAGATTCCTGATTTATCACTTATGCTTACATATTTATATTTTTTAGGTGTTAGTTGTGTATGATTTCGTGCTAAATGTTTCTTTCTATCGATCAGGAGGTTGGATTGCTGCTAGTTTAAAGGGAGTATTCATACAGGTGCAGAAGGATGGCGAATTCGAACTGACTGATTTATCCAAGGACAAAGAAAGATGGCAAGGACCCATTTTTATAGATATTTCGTAATTTATTTACCAATATCCGAGTGATATTTTAAAATTTATCTACATTTTTTAATCGTCAACGAAAATTGACTTCGTAACTCAAAATTAAATATGCGAGAAATAAGTGATATCACTAAAAGGCTATTTAGCGATAAATGACTTAGTTTCTCACATCAACAGTTTTTTATGACAGATTTTTGTTGTCATCACTAGTTGATTTTTTTTGTGGGAAACATAATCACTAAAAAATGTTATTGATGACAGAAAATATTTTATTCCTAGAATGTGCTTCCAGTGATAACTTATTTTGTGTAGCAAGGAAAGACCAACGGAAAAACTTGACTTCGTCACTCAAAATTAAATTTTCCAGAGATAACTGATTCATTAAAAGAATATCTAAAGAAAAACAATATAGTTTGTCATAAAAATAAGGTTCTACGAGGAATATTTATGGTCAGTGCTAATTGTATTTTTCGTGGCGAACACAAATATTCACTAAAAAGCATTATCAGTGAGGAAAAATTATTTAGTCCCAGATTTTTCTTTCGGTGACAAGCTTAGCGATAATTATAAGAGTTCAAACTTTTATTCCCAGATTTATAGTGTCAAACTTTTTTTTTTGTCGCAAACAACAACCTTTGGTGGAAAATTTAAATTGTCCTCGAAAATACTGTCACTAAATCCTTCGTTTCTTATAGTAAGTGTGGAGTCATATCACTTGTTCTTTTTATATGTAATAATGGTCTTGGATTTTCATTATAAATTGAAGACCTGATCTCTCAATTTGTACAAACCAATACAGTTCTTATTCCTCTGATAATAATAATTTCTTCTTCTACTAATAATGGCATACTATGAGAATATCGCTTACTATTCTTCTTTTGTTCGTCTTCTTCTTATTGTTATTATTATCATTAGATAAGAGTAATATCACAAGAAACTAGTTGTAAGCCTAATAAGCTAAGATCCAACAACCTACCAGCGAGCCTCATGAGGAACCTATCCAAGGGAGCTGAAGCGAATAAGGGGGCTGAGATTATGTCACAAGGGGGGCAAGCTAACTATACCTTCCATGTCAAATTATGTAATATTGCGCCATTGGGGACTCGAACCTGGGACCTCCTGGAGCGCATTAACTTTTGAGGAACATGGATGACCAGCTGAGCTAGCTACCCATTTTAGTATTATTATTATTATTATTCTAATAATAATAATTTATACTCATCAGATGAAGATTAAGTAGCAATTATCCAAAATAACCTAGCTGTCAATTTGGGAGACCTTGGTACAACTGTAAACTGGATTCAAACTCGTGTTAAAATACCAAAAAATTGTGAGAAGTGAGATGAACTTTTCTAGAGAGATTACTTTTCCACGAACCCACGCTTTCCACCTAATGTATTTCATAGAAGATTCATAATGCGGCGAGAATTGTTTAACCGAATAGTGGCAGGTGATGTGTGTGTAAATCCTTATTTTATTCAAAATCCCGGTGCTTTTAGGATTTTTGGATTAAACCCTCATTAGAAAGTAATAACAACAGTCTGAATGATAGCTTATGGATGTGCAGAAGACGCAATATATGAGTACTTACGTATTGGAGAAACCACTGTTTTGGAAGCCACTCGTATGTTCTGTGAGACGATTGCCCAATTGTATGGGGACGAATATTTGCATGAACCGAATGCGGGTGATGTTGAACTGTTTCTTAAGAAAAACAGAAACATGGGATCTCCAGAGATACCGGGTAGTCTAGATTGCAATGCATTGGAAATGGGATAAATGTCTGTCGGCTGAATCATGGGCTTACACCGCGTATAAAGAGAGCGAAAGTATTGTGTTGGAAGTATTAGTGTGTTATATGTTAGATCATTTCTCGATCGAACTCGCATGCGTTGCTATCTCAAGCATGTTTGTCAATGTTAGTGATCAAAACTATAAGTCTTGATTTCTAGTCTATTATAGCTAAGTCTCGGACTAGGATAGAAAGTGTAGTTGAGCTCAAGGACTTCATGGAGATTCATCATACAAGTAGAATAACTACTCAAGGAACCGGTGGAACTTCTCGATAAAAAGTTATGTGAAGACTTGAACTTATCTATCACTCAAAAGTCTATCTACTCTATCTCTTACTCTTTGAGACAAGAAGTCGTATGCTATATATATAGACTTGGATTATACACATTTGGTATTTCGAGCCGAGAATACCTCGCCTATCTATATCTCGAAATATGTGTTGGTAAGCTTTTCGCTTCGATCAAGTTTATCTTTACCATGTGACGAAAGTCATGATATGTTTCAATCATCCTGAAAATTGCTTTGACGAGAAATGGTGTAACAACTATATAACGCCCTCTAAGAATGTTTTGATAGACACATTTTTGTGTCCGATTTGTCTCGATTCTATATATTGTTAGGGCTCATTTTTGTACTTATTATGGTGTTTTATTTATTTGTAGGTATTTTTCGCCAATAAACATTTTTGGAAAAAATTGGCTCAAAAAGTTGTCGGAAAGCACCCGGAGGACATTTGCTATTCAGACTCTCACTTTGGACAAGGGGTAACCTAATTACTAAGGGGCATCCCATTTCCAGGCAGCTGCTAATCGCACCCCTACCCTGGATAAGGGGCAACCATCTTCAACATATGAAATTCAAAAGGCGGGAAAGTAGATACAGTTCTGGCAGATTTAGGGTTCTTGATTTGAAGGAGTTTGAGGTCGATTAAACCTCTGATTTTCATAGGATAGACTCTTTATGGGTCTAGGAATCTGATATGGGTGTTGAAATCGATTAGATTGGGCTCAATTGACGGATTTTTATCACAACAGAAAATATGGAAAGTCACGTGTATGACCTTTTTTAGGGAATTTTAGAGAGATCAAAGTGTTGTAAACCTTCCCAAAGATTTGTATCTATCTAAGGAAGAGTTTAGAATAAAAAGGAAAGCTCAGAAACGCGTAGAAATTCTAAAACAAGAAATTGCCACAACTTTGCCGTGAAGAGAAAGAAAGAGATTTTGGAAGATTTGGGAGAGATTTAATCAGTATTTTTGATATAAATAGATTGTTTGGGTCATATAGAAGGGGTGTCTAGAGTTTGGAGACCTAAGGAGAGCCAGAGAAGAAGAAACCAGAGCTTTACCAAACTCTGTTTCTGCTGCTGCTACTGCTGAAGAGGAAGAACGCGAAGAACATTGACGCACGGGAAACAGTCGCAGAACAGTGTCGTTGTTTAACAGCTGAAGAACATTAAGCTGTGCAGGACAGTCGTATTCTAGGGTCTTAAATTTCTGATCCTGTAACAGTTGATTAGTAACGTATATCTTCAGTATTGCAACACCAACTGTAACGGTGACTTCTATAACATCTATACACCGTTGCAGATCTGTGTTTTATATATTCTCTTCAATAAAACCACCTTTTGAGCCATGATTATTATTTGAACCTGTTTTTGATATGAGGAGCTAAACCCCATTGCTGAGGCGATAGAGGAAGCTATTTTTCCAACAAAAAGTGGTACAATCTATTTAATTTAATTTATTGCAATTATTATTATGATTATTTGCCTTGGACTATTATTGAATATGATTTTTATTTGAGTGATTGTGATCTATTTTGATGGAGTATGCTTAGTTTATAGACTCTTGATGCTTCATGCTTGGTATTTACAATTATTGCTTTTGAAAATCTACTTGTTGCATATAGAATCAAATTGAACAAGAAAATTGCATAAATATATATTGGATTAAATCACTTTGAACTTGGAAAATAGTGGAATCTTAGCCTCAGTGTTTCTTTATAGTAGATCATCTTTGATTGAGTTTGCTATAATTTAGTGAGTTTTCTATTTTAATATTAGAATTTAAGTCTAATTAATATCCTTCACAAGTCTGAGAATCGAACCACTTTTACCACTATCTACAAATCACATCAATTTTTGGCGCCGCCGACGCGGACTTGTTTTTAGGGTTTTAGATTTATTTATTTTATTTATTATTTTTGTCCTTTTTTATGTTTTTGGGTATTTATCTTGTGTCTACAGGTTCTGGATCATAAAGAAAATTGAGCCAAGGAGTTTGGTGATTTCATAAAGACTTGGAGCTAAAGATTAAAGCAAAAAGAACAGAAAAGAAGACAATTTTATTTTAGACAATTTTAGTTTAGGGTTTGTTTATTTTATTTAAAAAAAAAACTGTATTAGGGTTTATTATTTTTGTAATTTTTCTTTATTTTTTTGGACTTTTGGACTTTGGGACATTATTTTTTATTACCCTACGGAAGGGTACTTTAAATATAAACTGTTTGCAGAGAAGGAGGACAATTACGATATTGTCTCTGCACCTTGGGTTCGTACACTAGACATCGGAGTCAGTGGCCCGAGTCGACTACAACCGATTCATCCCCCGTCTGGAACGGGAGGTAAGATTCTAAACACTCGCGAATCCCCTGTCAGCGAGTTACTGGACTCCTTCGTATGCATATATGTTGAGGACTGAATACGGACATTTATTTTTCTAGTAAAGGCAAGGCCCATACAAGATAAGGGTTCGGATTTCATCACCGTTCTCTTCTTGCCCGCTTTAGGAACACGTAACCTACGCGAACCTAAGCCTAAAATTTTGACTAGAACGAGACCGATAGGGTAACGAGCTTAACAGGAAAGTCATTCGAAAAATATTGGTTACTCTTTTAAGCATACTTCGAAGTTCTTGACGGTTTCTGTAAGTTGAATGCGTGACTGCGCCGCCTTGTAATACCGGTGAGGCCTTGGGTATCAAAGCTCCACCGAGCTTCCCTCGCCTCTATTCAACTTACGTTAACTCGGATTGATTCCAGAGGGGTTTGCTTAAATTGTAACGAATTCCCGTTCGAAGGATTAGAAGCTGGTCTAGAAACAATCTAAGTGGAGCCATCATGCTTTTTGTTTGCTAGAAATCAATAGGTTTGATTTGGTTGAGTCGGCCTTGATCTGTGTTTGCTTACCCTTCCAATTTAGAAAATTCTATTGTATGCCTGAACGTAAAAGAGACGCACTAGGTAGATTTGTTAAAGAGAAACCTAGTAGTTCGAAGCGTCTCGATTACCTTAATCTAGAAAGTCCGCTTTTGAAGAGTCTGTTTTTGAACGTCCTTTGACTGAGGAGAGAATCCTGTTGCTCCGATAGCGCCAGAAATGGCAACTTTGAAAGCTTTGTTGAATCCAACTAGGACTACCGTCCTTCGTGTATTAAGTTAGCTGAAACGGAGGCACCCTATGAACTGAAACCTGGGACCTTACAGATGCTCCCAATCTTTTTAGGGAAAGAAAATGAAAACCCTTATTACCATGTTAGGGATTTTGAGGAAATTTGTAGTACTCTAAGAATTAGAGGCTTAGATGATGATGCTTTGAAACTTAGGTTATTCCCATTTTCCCTGAAAGATAAGGCCAAGTCGTGGCTGTATAGTTTGGACTCCGAGTCAATTGAGACATATGAACAACTTACATCTGCCTTTTTCAATAAGTTTTTCCCTAGGCACAAAACATCGTCTATTAGGACGCAAATATGCACATTTTCACAACAAGAGGGAGAATCTTTATATAGGTATTTGGAAAGGTTCAATGATTTATTATCCCAGTGTCCTCATCATGGTTTAGAAAAGGTTAGGCTAGTTCAGATCCTTTATGAGGGTTTAGATTATTCCACAACGACCATGGTTGAGTCTCTATGCACTGGTGGATTTGAAAACCAAACTGTTGATGCGGCGATGGAATTTTTTAATGAAATCGCCGAAAAAACCCAGCAATGGGAAAATAGTAGGGCACCCCAGAAAACAATTCTTTTAAGTAGAGGAAACGTTAATAGGGTAGAAGGAGGCTATGAATCAGATGCCAAAATTGCTGCTATAGCAAAAAGGTTAGAAGCCTTAGAAGTGGGCCAGACTAGTGGTAGAGTGGAGCCTTTTTGGGAAGGCCAGAATATTGAAGAGCAGGCCAATGCTCTTTATAATAACACTAGATTTGATAACCGTCAAAAGATTGACCCATATTCAGAAACCTATAATCCTGGTTGGAGAAACCATCCGAACCTTTCGTGGTCTAAGGGCCAAAGTCAAGGTCAGTTTAGTAATTCTAATGCTCCCCCAGGTTTTGGCTATACTAAGAATCCTTCAGGACTAGCTCAGTTTCAGAATCAGTCAGATAAGAAAATCCTAAGTTTAGAGGAATCTCTCGCCTTGTTAACTCAGCAAACTGCAAAATTCAGTTATCCGTAGAACAGAGTCTACAAGCTAGTAACAGGATAGGACAAGAAAATAGTCAGGCTATTTCCGAGTTAAAAACCCAGGTTGGTCTGATAAGTGATTCTTTGAGAGAAAAAGGTAAGTTTCCTAGTCAAACACAACCCAACCCTAGAGGAGTTCATGAATTAGGTGCAAAACCATCGAATCAATTGAATGCTGTTAGAACCCTTAGAAGTGGTAGAGTTGTAGACAATAAGGTAACCATGCCCGATAGTGAACATACTGTAGTTCACCCCTCAGGATCTCACCTCTCAGGACCAGTAGCTGAAGAGACTGATAAAGTTTCTGATGATGTGAATTCGGTTCCTGAAAGGTCTGATTTTATAGAGCCCCATTTTCAGCTATTAGTACCAACAAAGAAGGAATCGAACTTTAATGACATAGTGGAGGTTTTTAAGCAAGTTACCATAAACCTTCCCTTATTAGATGCAATTAGGCAAATTCCTGCTTATGCCAAGTTCCTTAAGGATATGTGTACGCGAAAGCGAAAACTTAGCGTCCATAAGAAAGCCTTTTTAGCTAGTCACGTAAGTTCAATCATTCAGAACACCACAACTCCAAAGTACAAAGACCCAGGTTCTCCTACCATTGCTTGCACAATAGGTAACTTCCGGGTAGAAAAAGCTTTACTTGACTTAGGAGCCAGTGTGAACTTACTGCCATTCCATGTATACTTACAGCTAGGACTTGGTGAAATGAAACCTACTCAGATGACACTGCAGTTAGCTGATAGGTCTGTTAAAATCGATGATGTTCTTATTGAGGTCGACAAGTTTATTTATCCAGTGGATTTCGTGGTCCTAGATACCCAACCTGTCCCTGACCCAGAGAACCAGATACCTGTGATTTTAGGTCGCCCATTTTTAGCTACGTCTAATGCGATCATTAACTGTCGAAATGGTGTGATGAGTTTATCTTTTGGTAATATGACTATGGAGATGAACATTTTTAATGTCAGTAAGCAACCTCATGAGCTAGATGACACATGTGTTGAGGAGGTGAACATGATAGAAGCCTTAGTTCAGGAGTCATTACCAAACATCTTGTCTGAAGACCCATTAGAAAGTTGTCTATCCCATTTTGGTTTAGATTTTGACGACGATAGCACTATTGAACAGGTGAATGCTCTATTAGATTCTACCCCTGTGTTAGACACTGATAGATGGAAAGCTAGGTTCGAACCGTTACCAGTTTCTGAGACTACCCTAATTCCTTCTTTAGAAGAGCCCCCAAAGTTGGACCTTAAACCACTACCCGATACTCTAAAGTATGTGTTTTTAGGCCCATCTGAGACTTTACCTGTGATTGTAGCTTCCAATTTGGATAGTGATCAGGAAAGTAGGCTAGTAAATGTACTTCAAGACAATAAGGAAGCTTTAGGGTGGACTATAGACATTAAGGGTATAAGTCCTACTGTGTGTATGCATCAGATTCATTTAGAGGAAGACTCCAAACCTTCTAGGGAGATGCAACGTCGACTGAACCCTAACATGAAAGAGGTAGTTCGAAAAGAGGTGCTTAAGTTGTTAGATGCGGGTATTATTTACCCAATTTCAGACAGTAAGTGGGTCAGCCCTGTTCAGGTTGTCCCCAAGAAATCAGGTATCACTGTAGTCCAGAATGATAATAATGAATTAATCCCAACCCGAGTGACCACGGGATGGCTGTGTGTGTATTGACTATAGGAAATTGAACAAGGTCACAAGGAAGGATCACTTTCCCCTTCCTTTTATCGACCAAATGCTAGAGCGATTAGCTGGACATAGTCACTATTGCTTCTTAGATGGCTACTCCGGTTATAATCAGATCGTTATTGCCCCAGAAGACCAAGAGAAAACCACTTTTACCTGTCCCTTTGGTACCTTTGCGTATAGACGCATGCCTTTCGGGCTATGTAATGCCCCTGCAACTTTTCAGCGTTGTATGATGAGCATATTTTCTGATATGGTAGAACGGTTCTTAGAGGTCTTTATGGATGATTTTTCAGTGTTTGGTTCATCTTTCGATGAGTGCTTGCATCATTTGACATTAGTGTTGACTAGGTGTAAGGAAAAAAATTTAGTGCTTAATTGGGAAAAATGCCATTTCATGGTTAAATCAGGAATTGTTTAGGGCACATCGTCTCTTCAAAGGGTATAGAGGTAGACAAAGCCAAAGTTGACCTTATTAAGACTTTACAGGTCCCAAAAACCGTAAAAGATATTAGGTCATTCCTAGGGCATGCAGGTTTTTACCGTCGATTCATTAAGGATTTTAGCTTGATTTCTAGACCTCTTTGCAATTTGCTTGCAAAAGATGTTAAGAGTTTGTCTTTGATGATGCTTGTTTAGAGGCTTTTGAGAAGCTTAAAACTTTACTCACTACTCCGATAGTCCAGGCACCTAACTGGAACCTACCCTTTGAGTGTGTGATTCTTCAGATTATGCTATAGGCGTCGTTTTAGGACAACGAGAAAACAAATTACTTCATGTGATTTATTATGCTAGCAAAACTCTGAATGATGCCCAAATGAACTACACAACTACCGAGAAGGAACTTTTAGCCATCGTGTTTGCCTTGGATAAGTTTAGGTCCTACCTATTAGGTTCTAAGATCATAATCTATACAGATCATGCTGCTTTGAAATACCTTTTATCTAAGAAGGATACCAAACCTAGATTGATTAGATGGATCCTATTGTTACAGGAATTTTCCCCAGACATTAGAGACAAAAAGGGTGCAGAAAATGTAGTAGCAGACCACTTGTCTAGGCTAGTTGTTAGTTCCCCTAGTGATTCCCTTCCTATAAGGGATAGCTTTCCTGATGAACAATTGTTCTCTGTTTCCCAATCACCTTGGTATGCAAATATAGTGAATTATCTTGTTACTGGTCGAACCCCTCAACATTGGGGTAAGCAAGATCGTTCTAGGTTTTTAGCCGAGGTTAAGCATTTCTTTTGGGACGATCCTTATCTGTTTAAGTATTGTCCGGACCAGATTATTAGGAGATGTGTATCTGAGAGTGACCAGTCTAGTTATCTCCTTTTGTCATGAACATGCATGTGGGGGTCATTTTAGTGCTAAGAAGACTGCTGCTAAGATTTTGCAGTGTGGATTTTACTGGCCTTCGTTGTTTAAAGATTCCCATAGTCGTTTTCTTGTGAGCGTTGCCAGAAGTTAGGAACCATTTCCCGTAGAAATATGATGCCTTTGAACCCTATTTTAGTGATTGAGGTCTTTGATGTGTGGGGCATTGATTTTATGGGTCCATTTCCTATTTCGTTTGGTTATCTTTACATACTTGTCGCTGTAGACTATGTGTCTAAGTGGGTTGAGGCGGTTCCGTGTAAAACGAATGACCACAGGGTCGTAGTCCAGTTTTTGAAAGAGAATATACTTACACGTTTTGGTACGCCGCGAGCTATAATTAGTGATGGAGGTTCACACTTTTGTAATAGACCGTTTGCTCTTTTAATGAAACAATACGGTATTACCCATAAAGTAGCAACCCCATATCACCCTCAGACTAGTGGTCAGGTAGAGGTTTCCAATAGGGAAATTAAACGTATTCTAGAGAAAACAGTTAATCCAAATAGGAAAGACTGGTCGTCGAGGCTTACTGATGCCTTATGGCTTACCGTACTGCGTTTAAGACACCCATTGGAATGTCACCTTATCGTTTAGTGTTTGGCAAGGCATGTCACCTGCCTGTTGAGTTAGAGCATCGAGCCTATTGGGCTATTAAGAACTTAAACTTTTCACTTGACAAGGCAGGAGCTCAAAGAAAGCTCCAGCTCAATGAGTTGGACGAGATTCGTAGAGATGCATACGATAGTGCTAAGGAGTATAAGAACAAAATGAAACTTGTGCATGATAGGAATATTTTACGAAAGTCATTTTCTCCAGGTCAAAAAGTTCTTCTGTATGACACTCGTTTGCATCTATTCCCCGGGAAGTTGCGCTCTCGGTGGACCGGTCCTTTTGTGGTCCGTACTGTTTTTCCTCATGGCGCTGTTGAGATTGAGACACCAGATGGTAGTAGTTCTTCGAAGGTTAACGGTCAGCGATTGAAGCCCTTTTTAGAGCCTTTTCCTACAGGTGATGTTGAGGAGGTCCCTCTGGAGGACCCTGTTTACCTTGATTGACCATCGAGGCGATTTTGTATGTTGTATAATATTTTTGTAGGTTTTTGGTTACACTTCACCCAGGTACTATCTTTCCGACTTCTCTCTTTACTATTTCCTCATGTTACTTATTTTTTGGTTGTTCTTTGATTAGAAACATTGAGGACAATGTTAGATTTAAGTTTGGGGGTGGGGTAGAACTTTTTGTTACCTTTTCGTTGCAATAAATAAACTCCAGAGCCTAGAAATTTATCCCTATTAAGGATGGCACTAACCAATCTAAGTGGATGGAAGCATTTTGGTTGTAGGAGTTGAGGAACCAATCTGACTAGATGGCAACATCTAAAGAGTCTATTCATAAAAGCACAGAGCTCAGGTGTTAGAAATAACATGATAGTTTCACCATATCTCGTTCCTTTTCACTTCTGTTTTTATTTTGTTTTGTTTTTAAACTATGTTTCTCTAAGTGATTAGGTGGGGCTCACGATTCAAGTTGTTACCAATGCTAGGGTGAATTAGAGTGATTGAGATAAAAAAAAAAAAAAAAAAAAAAAAAAAAAAAAGACCAGACCATCAGACCAACTGGAATAAATTCAATAAAGTCGACCACTGGAACCCTTGTATATGCCAGTTGTGTTGACCTAGAGTTAGGATTATCGACCACTGGTACCCTTGTATATGCCAGTGTGTTGATATTAGTCAGACCGGTATCTCAGTCCATTAGGATAGGTTCATTTTGGCGGAGGCCTTCAGACAGATATGAGAAACACCGTTCACCTAGTAAACATCAAAACCATCTATGTTTTTCTATATCCATCTTCTTGATCTATCCATGTGATTAGTTTGACTCCGGATATTGATGTCCATAGTGCGACTATCTGAGTAGAGCTCTGTCACTTCATATGAATTTTAGTATGCTTGAGTGCAAACTCGTGTACAACAATTGGAATTTCGCATCAGGGTACTTCCTCCTGTAGTCAATAAGTATGCCAACCAAGGAGATTCTTTAGTGCCTTCCAAGGTTCTGTGTAGATAGCTAGGGTCTGGAGTATAAAGGTTTTGTGGGTATACCTCTGGTAAGCCCTCCGGAGACAACACTCCGCCACTAGGGACACCTAGGGGTTTAAAGGCTTATTGCATACGCTAAATGCAATCGACGATGCCTGCGACAGTGAGTTAGGATTTTATTTCTATTTTATTTTTGCTCGAGGACTAGCAAATAATAGGTTTGGGGGTATTTGATAGACACATTTTTGTGTCCGATTTGTCTCGATTCTATTATAGGCTCATTTTTGTACTTATTATGGTGTTTTATTTATTTGTAGGTATTTTTGGCCAATAAACATTTTTGGAAAAAATTGGCTCGAAAAGCACCCGGAGGACATTTGCTATTCGGACTCTCACTTTGGATAAGGGGTAACCTAATTACTAAGGGGCATCCCATTTCCAGGCAGTGCTAATCGCACCCCTACCTGGATAAGGGGCAACCATCTTCAACATTTCAAAAGCGGGGGGAAAGTGAACAGTTTTGGCTGATTTGGAGGAGTTTGAGGTCGATTAAACCTCTGATTTTCATAGGATAGACTCCTTATGGGTCTAGGAATCTGATATGGGTGTTGAAATCGATTAGATTGGGCTCAATTGACGGATTTTTATCACAAAAGAAAATATGAAAAATCACGTGTGTGACCTGTTTTAGGGAATTTTAGAGAGATTAAAGTGTTGTAAACCTTCCCAAATATTTGTATCTATCTAAGGAAGAGTTTAGAATAAAAAGGAAAGCTCAAAAACGCGTAGAAATTCTAAAACAAGAAATTTCCGCAACTTTGCCGTGAAGAGAAGGAAAGAGATTTTGGAAGATTTGGGAGAGATTTAATCGGTATTTTTGATTTAAATAGATTGTTTGGGTCATATATAAGGGGTGTCGAGAGTTTGGGGACCTAAAGAGAGCCAGAGAATAAGAAATCAGAGCTTTACCAAACTCTGATTGCTGCTGCTGAAGAGGAAGAACGCGAAGAACATTGACGCACGAGAAACAGTCGCAGAACAGTGTCGTTGTTTAACAGCTGAAGAACATTAAGCTGTGCAGGACAGTCGTATTCTAGGGTCTTAAATTTCTGATCCTGTAACAGTTGATTAGTAACGTATATCTTCAGTATTGCAACACCAACTGTAACAGTGACTTCTGTAACATCTATACACTGTTGCAGATCTGCTGTTTTATATATTCTCTTCAATAAAACCACCTTTTGATCCATGATTTATTATTTTGAACTTGTTTTTGATATGAGGAGCTAAACCCCATTGCTGAGGCGATAGAGGAAGCTATTTTTTCAACAAAAAGCGGTACAATCTATTTAATTTAATTTATTGCAATTATTATTACGATTATTTGCCTTGGACTATTATTGAGTATGATTTTTATTTGAGTGATTGTGATCTATTTTGATGGAGTATGCTTAGTTTATAGACTCTTGATGCTTCACGCTTGGTATTTACAATTATTTATTTAGAAAATCTACTTGTTGCAATAGTAAGAATCAAATTGAACAAGAAAATTGCATGAATATAAATATTGGATTAAATCACTTTGAATTTGGAAAATAATGGAATCTTAGCCTCAGTGTTCTTTTAATATTGATATCAACTTTGATTGAGTTTGCTATAATTTTTAGTGAGTTTTCTATTTTAATATTAGAATTTAAGTCTAATTAATATCCTTCACAAGTTTGAGAATCGAACCACTTTTATCACTATTTACAAATCACATCATGTTTCAATGATTGAAATGAGAGTTTAGATTACATAACCAATGGTGGACATGAACATTGTTGTGGAAACATATTTATGTATAAGTCCTATTCCTTAAACCAAAGTTTGCGAACTTTGTTAATCAAGAGAACCGGAAGAATGGAGTGAGTCAAGTCTGCGAACTCAGTCCGCGAACTGTCGAAGTTCTCAAACCCGATAATTTCTACTGGAGTTGACAAACTACTTGCATGAAGCTAAGTCCGCGAACCCAGTTCGCGAACCGGCGAAGTTCTCACATCCGAGAATTTCTGCTAGAGTTTGTAAACTCTGCCCGGTAACTTAAGTCCGCGAACCTAGTCTGCGAACTTGAGAAGGTTATATATCTGAAGATTATTTCTGAACTTCAACTTAAAAAGACTAAGGAATGCAGTTTGTAAACCGTGTCTATAAAAGTTCATGAACCGATTCAAGTGAATCAAATCATCTTTGCTTCAATTGTGTCTTGTGTAGTACATAAGATTTCCTTGCAACTGAACAACTCTCTAAGTAGTTCATTTGAAGTCATTTGAACTAGTTATGGTGAAGAAGAACATGGTTGATACGAAATGTTCATATGGCTAACCTTTTGGTTAACTATTGTTGAACCAACAAGTGCATACGTTTGGGTACGCTTAACAAACCTAGAAGCGTGCATTGTCAAGTGTGTGTAACAAGCTAAGTTTTCGATCTAACGGTCGAGAAATATTAGCTTGAATCTAAATCAAGTTTTCATCTAACGGTGAATATTGAATGCTTTGTTACTAAGCTAACATTGATTGCAAACCCTGATTTGAAAGACTATATAAAGAAGACATCTAGTATTGTGCAAAACTAATCCCCGCACCTTACGTGTGATACTAGTTTGCGTACTAGAGTCGATTCTCTTTTAACCTTTGGTTTTCTTCCTCTAAAACCAGGTTAACGACTTAAAGACTTCATTGGGATTGTGAAGCCAGACCGATACTACTTTTATCGTAGTTGTATGATATGATCTTGCATCTTCTATCGTACGACTACAATCATATTGATTGGCTTGAGATTGATATCTCCGATAGGAAAGATATAAAAAGTAATCACAAACATCTTCGTCTCATTGTTTGTGATTCCGCAACATCTTGTTTCGATACCATACGATTAAGATTGTTGTTAGGTGATTCATAACTCTAGGATGTTCTTCGGGAATATAAGACCGGATTATCAATTGGTTCCTGTTCACCTTGATTATTATCAAAATACGGAACAAAACCTTTAGGGACTATCTGTGGGAGACAGATTGATCCTTTGATAGACTTGTCTGTGTGAGACAGATTTGTTTATTGTCAAAGCCTGCGATTTTGGATCGTAGCAACTCTTAGTTGTGAGTGAGATCAGCTAAGGGAATCAAGTGCGCAGTATCCTGCTGGGATCAGAGGCGTAGGAGCATAACTGTACCTTGGATCAGTGGGAGATTGATTGGGGTTCAACTACAGTCCAGTCCGAAGTTAGCTTGGAGTAGGCTAGTGTCTGTAGCGGCTTAATACAGTGTGTGTTCAATCTGTACTAGGTCCCGGGGGGTTTCTACATTTGCGGTTTCCTCGTTAACAAAATTTCTGATGTCTGTGTTATTTCAATTTCCGCATTATATTGTTTTATCTTTATATTTGAAATAATACATGTTGTGTGTTAGATCATCAATTAGAGCAATCCAAACTTTGGTTGTTGATTTTCATTGATTGATCCTTGGATATTGGTCTTTGGTACCATCCAAGTTATTCCTTGTGTTTGATTAAAGACTCGCTGATTTCTATTAGGTCAAGTAAATCAAAACAAGAGAGAGATATTAACTCCTTGAGATACTTTTACCTAGATTGAGTCTGACTGTCTAGTTGATTCTCTAGAAAGTATATCGAAGTTAGTCCATACAGATTGCTAAGCGAAATATTAGGTGGCGTTGTTAGACCCCCGCTTTTTCAATTGGTATCAGAGCAGGCAAACACATTCAAGACATTACAAGTCTGTGTTTGTAGCGATCTGACTCTATGGACAGTAGTGCAATCTCAATAAATGCACCACCAGATCCAGGGATTTCAGAATTCTCTTCCATGACTAATTTAATAAAATCTGTAGAAGAAATTCTATCTAAACCTCCACCAGGTTTGAAATTCCTTGAAGTGTTTTCAGGGCTTGAAAAGAAGCTTGAGAGCTTATCTCTTGATGTTGATTTATACCTCCAGAAAGAGCAAGAATCTCTTGACAGGCTAAATCAAGTTATGATGAATAAGTTTCATGTTGAGGTTGATATTGATTTACTAATCAGTGAGAGCAATGCTCCTCCTCTGCGTAATCCAATTAGTTGTGATAAACTAAAAGAATTACAAGAGAAGTTTAAATCTCATTCATTTGAGTGTATCACCTCAAAGCATGAATTCATTCGTTGCTCAATTCCTGATACTTCCTATCAAGATAGTAGTATTGCCTTCTTTTATGAAGAATCTAGGACGTCTCTCTTTATCAAAAGAGTTTCCCTTCACAATACTAAAAACTATCTGCAGAAACTGTTTTTTATAAGTTAGAAAACAAGAAATCAGAAACACAAATCCTTTTGGGTTCTCTTGAAGTTCTTTGATAGACTTATAAAAACGGTTCCCTGGGTGTTTCTCAACACTACAAGATTTAAGAGTTGTTGGAAAGAAACTCTTTCTTGGTGCCATGGTGAGCAAAACATTGTTCACCTCAACACAACTTGTTTGAGTTGAAAGTGCATCCTCACCAATAAATGCCCTGCTATGTATACGGTGAGGGAAGCACAACAACTGGGGCGCACATATTATATTCGGTAAGGCTGTAGAATTCAATTGGACTTTTCTAAAAAGGTATGTCTATAAACTTGAGCAAGTTTTATGTTTTTATTACTTGTTTGGGTACTTATAATAATCCATGTACCTTGATTATCGTTCATTTCTACCTAACTTGATATGTGTTTAAGGTTCTTAAATGTTTAGGTTTGAAAACATTTGTTCGGGATGTTTGGACTTCATGGTACACATACCAAGTATGTATAACATAATTTAAAACCAAATTACAGGGGTTTAAGTTCGCAAACCCCGTCTACATACTGCTCCATGATACGAAAATTCGTTTGCAAACCCGTATGCATACTTGACGTCGCTATTCGGTAAACTTGTTTTGGACGTAACTTCTTCGTACGAACTCGGATTGACCTCATTATTTTTGCACTCTCTTCCTATTTGGATTATCTTCAAAATGAAGATGAGAAACCTTGAATTTGGATGAGTTAAGATTGGTATTTGTCCTGTCTCTTGTTTTTGAGTATTTTGCTCCGTTTCGTTGCACTTGTTCCACTTCTCTTGAACTTGGGCACTTGGATTCTTGGAGTAATACTCTTCTAAGATAATTTGAAGCTTTTACAAGAATGTTGTTAGTGAATCACAAAGAAGGAAGTTCAAGAATGGATAGTAGCTCGCTTTACTATGGGATTCTTGAATGTTCACAATCATTTTTTTTGTGAACTATGGTGCATGGTTGTAATGACTTTGTATGTTCTTCTTTGTTAAGAAAATATTTTTATACGCCCTTGGTAGCTATTCTTGGTGTAAATCCGGGCGAAAAAGATTGATTCTACTCTTTAGGGACAAATCATCTTATATGTGCATTACGAGTTTGTCTTGATTCCTAGGAAACTTCTTATGAGAATTTATTCTTGTTTTTTTTATGAGAAGGATTACTAGAGTTTGGAATAGCAATTATTGTGATTACACATAGCTATTGCCAAACGTTTTCATCTTGCAATGTTTTAGATTTATTGGTATTAAATTCTAAAAATATTTGGAGGATGATGTTTTTGCAGTATTAATCTTTATGATTTTATATATTGTAATTTGTTATGGGATATGTATGTTTGCATCCGTGAACTTGAAGGTCCCATATTTTTTCAAAAGTAAAGTCATTCGTTTTCGGTATTCACGTACTGGTAAAACAATGAATGGACTTTTGAAAAATACAAAATTTAAGCTTATATTGTCAAATATTTGATGGAAGATAGGTTAAAATCTTTTATTTTCAAGGATTATGTCTATTAATTGTCGTTATGCAAATAGTGATTGAAGATAGAATGAATCCTTGTGTATTCCGCAGTATTGATCATCCCTGATCCACATTTTTATGTATTACTGTGAGGCTCCGTAATGCATCTTATGTTGAGCACTATACAACCAAGTTGATTTATTAGCTTAGTTGGTGTTCCGTGAGATATATTATGTCGAGCATATTGAACTAAATTAATCATCTATTTTGGTTATTTAGTTATTGCTCCGTAAGTTTTCTTATGTCGAGCAAAACAAATGACAATTAAATTGATTACTTTTGTGATTAGTTTGGTTGTGTATTCCAATTAGATTAATTATGGGTTCTCTTGTAATTAATCTAGTTGAGTATTTTCGTGTCTCCATATGTTCTCTTATGTTGAGCATAATCAATTGAATTGATCACCTCTTTGTTTAATTTGATTGCGTATTCCGATTAAATTACTCATGGGTTTACTTGTGATTAATTTGATTGAGTTTTTGGATATAGAAAATCATTCTTATGGTTTTTGGTGTCCAATAAAATCCTTCTTTTCTTTGGAAATTAAGGTCGCTCTTGTTGTTCTTTTGGGAATGACATCAAATGGGGGAGAGTTATTTTTAACTTGTGCTTAATGGTCATATCTTGAGGGGTGTGCGGCTGTGGAATACTAGAGGGGTCATTTTGTATCTTTAAACTCCTTGATGAATGCATTTAACTTCGGCTTTATGATTGTATCTAAATTAGTTGGTATGTATTTTTTCCTTTTGTCATGAAATGTCTCTTTCGGAAATTTCATTATGATCCCATTCTTGTACCTTTGCCAATTTTATTGACAAAAAGGGGGAGAATTAATACGTAGTTCACACTAAAAATACATATGGTTTTTGGATCATTATGTAAGGGGGAGTGGTTTCCATGTGAGATGGAGTATTGACTAAGGGGGAGTGATACATATCACCATAGTATTATTGTTGAAGTTGTGATACAATTGAACTTTGACACTGTGTAATAATACTATGACATTGTATAACAATGATCGAGAACTATGTTTTCTCATTGTTATAGCTACGGATCTTCAACAACAATGAAGTTAAATTACAACATTTGGGATCATTGGAGTACTTGGAAGTGACGAAGATTTCGAGGAATGTTGAAGATTAGACATGTGGAATAGGAGCTACTAAAGTTTCTTTATCTTTTTTGTATTCCATATGCATTGATAGTTTTGTCACTAAAATTGACAAAAGGGGAGATTGTTAGAGCATTTCTCGGTCGAACTCGCATGCGTTGCTATCTCAAGCATGTTTGTCAATGTTAGTGATCAAAACTATAAGTCTTGATTTCTAGTCTATTATAGATAAGTCTCGGACTAGGATAGAAAGTGTAGTTGAGCTCAAGGACTTCATGGAGATTCATCATACAAGTAGAAGAACTACTCAAGGAACATGTGGAACTTCTCGACAAAAAGGTATGTGAAGACTTGAACTTATCTATCACTCAAAAGTCTATCTACTCTATCTCATACTCTTTGAGACAAGAAGTCGTATGCTATATATATAGACTTGGATTATACACATTTGGTATTTCGAGTCGAGTATACCTCGCCTATCTATATCTCAAAATATGTGTTGGTAAGCTTTTCTCTTCGATCAAGTATATCTTTCCCATGTGACGAAAGTCATGATATGTTTCAATCATCCTGAAAATTTCTTTGACGAGAAATGGTGTAACAACTGTAGAACGTCCTCTAAGAATGTTTCAATGATTGAAATGAGAGTTTAGATTACATAACCAATGGTGGACATAAGCATTGTTGTGGAAACACATTTATGTATAAGTCTTATTCCTTGAACAAAAGTTTGGGAACTTTGTTGATCAAGAGAACCGGAAGAATGGCGTGAGCCAAGTCCGCGAACTGTCGAAGTTCTCAAACCTGAGAATTTCTGCTGGAGTTAACAAACTACTTGCGTGAAGCTAAGTCCGCAAACCGGGAAGTTCTCATACCCGAGAATTTCTGTTGGAGTTTGTAAACTCTGCCTGGTAACTTAAGTCCGCGAACCTAGTCTGCGAACTTGAGAAGGTTATATATCTGAACATGATTTCTGAACTTAAACTTAAAAAGACTAAGGAATTCAGTTTGCAAACCGTGGCTATAAAAGTTCATGAACCAATTCAAGTGAATCAAATCATCTTTGCTTAAATTGTGTCTTGTGTAGTACATAAGATTTCCTTGCAATTGAATAACTCTCTAACTAGTTCATTTGAACTCGTTATGGAAAAGAAGAACATGGTTGATACGAAATGCTCATATGGATAACCTTTTGGTTAACTATTGTTGAACCAACAAGTGCATACGTTTGGGTACGGTTAACAAACCTAGAAGCGTGCATTGTCAAGTGTGTGTAACAAGCTAAGTTTTCGATCTAACGGTTGAGAAATATTAGCTTGAATCTAAATCAGGTTTTCATCTAACCTTGAATATTGAATGCTTTGTTACTAAGCTAACATTGATTGCAAACCCTGATTTGAAAGACTATATAAAGGAGACATCTAGTATTGTGCAAAACTAATCCCCACACCTTACGTGTGATACTAGTTTGCGTACTAGAGTCGATTCTCTTTTAACCTTTGGTTTTCTTCTTCTAAAAACAGGTTAACGACTTAAAGACTTTATTGGGATTGTGAAGCCAGACCGATACTACTTTTATCGTAGTTGTATGATCTGATCTTGCATCTTCTATCGTACGATTACAATCATATTGATTGGCTTGAGATTGATATCTCCGATATGAAAGATATAAAAAGTAATCACAAACATCTTCGTCTCATTGTTTGTGATTCTGCAACATCTTGTTTCGATACCATACGATTAAGATTGTTGTGAGGTGATTGATAACTCTAGGCTGTTCTTCGGGAATATAAGACCGGATTATCAATTGGTTCCTGTTCACCTTGATTATTATCAAAATACGGAACAAAACCTTTAGGTTTTATCTGTGGGAGACAGATTGATCCTTTGATAGACTTGTCTGTGTGAGACAGATTTGTTTATTGTCAAAGCCTGCGATTTTGGATCGTAGCAACTCTTAGTTGTGGGTGAGATCAACTAAGGGAATCAAGTGCGCATTATCCTGCTGGGATCAGAGGCGTAGGAGCATAATTGTACCTTGGATCAGTGGGAGATTGATTGGGGTTCAACTACAGTCCAGTCCGAAGTTAGCTTGTATTAGGCTAGTGTCCGTAGCGGCTTAATACAGTGTATGTTACTAGGTCCCGGGGGTTTTCTGCATTTGCTGTTTCCTCGTTAACAAAATTTCTGGTGTCTGTGTTATTTCAATTTCCGCATTATATTGTTTTATCATTATAATTGAAATAATACAGGTTGTGCGTTAGATCATCAATTAGAGTAATCCAACCTTTGGTTGTTGATCGTCATTGATTGATCCTTGGATATTGGTCTTTGGTACCATCCAAGTTATTCTTTGTGTTTGATTAAGACTCGCTGATTTCTATTAGGTCGAGTAAATCAAAACAAGAGAGAGATATTAACTCCTTGAGATACTTTTACCTAGATTGAATCTGACTGTCTAGTTGATTCTCTAGAAAGTATTTCGGAGTTAGTCCATACACATTGCTAAGCGAAATATTGGGTGGTGTTGTTAGACCCCCGCTTTTTCAGTATAATCTTTGGTTTCGACATGAGCTTTTTGGTATTTCTCGGCTCAAACAATGATATTATGTGATGAATCGTTCATATTTTTTTTGAAGTCTTATCAACAAGAAAAACCACAAGTTAACTTTGTGGTAAACGAACATTCATATGATATGGGATATTATCTCGGTGATGGCATATACCCAGAGATTGCTACTATTGTGATGACCATAAAATACCCAGATCCAAAAAAAAAGGAAAAAAATTCAGGGATGCTATAGGGTACGCTAAAAGATGTAGAATGAGGATTTGGTGTACTGCAACGACAATTTGCAATCATCAAGCAACCTGTAAGAATGTGGAATTTAGATGTGTTTGCATATATCTTGAAACTTGTATTATTTTACATAATATGATAGTAAAGGATGAGCGTCTACCCAATGATTGGCCATATGCATATGAACAACGCAACAACCTAACACCGGTTAATATATCGAGAGACCATAGTGAGGAACTTTCCCAAATGAGAGTCGAGCAACGCGGTCGTGCAATACGCAACAAACAGATGCATTTTCGCTTGCGTGATAACTTGGTTAAACATATATGGTCTGAATATGGGAAAATTAAGAAGTTGGACAAGAGACTTATAGATTTTGTTGGTATACCACTTGTAAACTCTCCTGAGACATCACTCGGCCGTTAGGGCCACCTATCAGTTTAAAGGCTTGCTGCACATGTTAAGTGCAACCACGACGCCTGCCAAAGTGTGTTAGGGTTAATTTAATATATTTTTATGCTCATACAGTTTAATTATATGAACTAATGCACGTTATTAGTTTTAAAATTAAGACTTTGAATGTATTGTAACATATTTATTGAAACTTGTCCTTGTCCTTTTCTTCTTGTCCTAAAACTGATAAATACTTTCCTGTCGTTTTTCTCTTGTCCTACAATGGATAATATATTCTCATCCCAGCGGATTATAATCTATTCTTGTCGTTTCATTTTTTCTCTTCTTATCCTATAAAGCTATATAAACCTTCTAATTTTTTTTCTAACCACAACAAACCCAGAGCACTGATTCACCAAAGAAATATGAAGCGATCCACTAAAGAAGAAGACATTAGTCTTGTCCAAGCATGGATCCATGTTACAACAGGTCAACTTTATTCAGGGAAACCCTACAACCGGTTTTGGTCCAATGTTTTGAAATTTTTAACACTATAACCGGTAATGAAAATGCTAGAACTAAAAAAAAAAATGTTCGAAATATCCCAATTAGATCAAGAGGGAGGTGCAAACTTTTATCACGTTTAAGGCTGATGTTAACATACACAATCCTGGTATGGCGTATGAAGAACGGGTGAGTATTTGCTTAAATCGGATGTTTAGAGCTATAAAACGGCGATCCGACCTGCGATGTTGTATGGAGCAGAATGTTGGGAGACCAGAAACCCAGACATCAGAGAAATTCATGCAACAGATATGTGGATGCTAAGGTGGGCCTGTGGTCACACAAGGCATGACAAAAATCAGAAATGAATTTGTTCGCAACAAACTCGGGGTAGCACCAATCAAGGATATGATCATCCAACATCGGCTGCGTTGGTTTGGGCATCTCCAGCGAAGACCACTAGACGCTCTGGTTCGCTTAGGACGCATCCAACGTGCATAAGGAAGGATTAAGCGCAGAGGCTGCCTGAAACTGACCTGGGATGAAACCATTACACAGGATCTGAAACAGAGGGTCTTGGAGAAAGAGTTAGCGCTTGACAGAAATTCGTGGAGAGAGGCAATCCACGTGACCGAGGTATGTACACGAGGTACGTGAACTGACACTTTTTATCTTTTGACTGTCCATTTAACAGGATGACGAAGAACCACGAAGCTGGCTCCTTACGTTACCAACAGACGAAACCTAAAGAAAGAGCTGACAACCGACAGAACTGCTTGAGGTATGTACATGAGGTACGTGAACTGACGATGTTACTATCGATTACCTCCCTAGTGCGAATATGTAAACCGAGAACATGTAAACCACCGTAGCAAAATTGTGAAGGGGGACTCCTCCCGTAGCTCTGCAGCTCGCAAGTTGTGAAGGGGGAACTACCCTCGTAGCCCTGCAAGCCGGGACATGGAGTAAGTAGATACATTTCTTTAATGGTCACGAATTTGTAATCCCATTAAATTGATGACCACTGCACCCTTTGTACCGAAAAATAACGAGACATGGCATGTGTCAAGGATTTTTCTTGTCTTTGGACAAGTTGTGCCTAGGCCGCAATCCGACGTAAAACTTTTTGCAACACTTTTATGAGACAATTCTTTATGAGATAGTCTCTAGCCAATCCTGGACTTGTTTCATAAAAATGGCTTTGGTTGTGGTTATGGTTATGGATTAGAGCTATATTTAAGCTAAACATATATAACTTATTTTTCTTTAAATTTTCAGAAAATCACAGGTCAGTTAGATTATTACCAAGAGACTGCTGGGAATTTTATCATGAGGAATGATATGAACTCTTCAAATCAAATCTTGGGAACTATAATCCCGACGAATGATTACGTTTAAATGTAATATCTTTTGTTTAAGAACTCTTCGTACGATGTTAATCGGGTGTTGGGTACCACAATTTTGACGAATGATTTTATTTAAATGTATTATCTCCTTTTCATGTACTCCTCACCAGATTTACATTAAGAAATGGTAAGTTGTTTCAAAATGTGTTAAAGTTAATTCAATTTAGTGAAAATAAAATTAAAATCCAAAAATTACAAAATAAAACTGATAATAATAAATATTAAAACATAATTTAACTACTAAAACTATTAATCATAATAATTAAGGTTTCAACTAATCCTCCTAGGCTTTGATCTTGGTTTCTTTTATTCCGCACTATGTCCGCCTTTCAGAATTCGATGTACTCTTTTTATACAGCATCCAATCCAGAGTCTTCCATCATCATGATACGAAATTCTTCGTCTGCTACTTGCTTTTCATCGAGTCTATCTTTCCTTGCTTGATTTGCGCAGACTCAACTTGTTTAGATGCAAACTCGGATTCTCTTTGTGCCATCTTGAGTTTTGATTGTTCTTGGTTATGAAAATTGAAATTTGTTGTCGTTTAATAATTATTCCCATCATTTTCTTTTGGGAAATGGATTTTTCTCCTCTGTTTTCTTGAGTGTTTTCGTTGCTTGTTTTCCCATCTTACGAAGTATGTGTTCTCTATTCTCATATATCAGCATCGTTACCGGAATCGCCTTGTGTTTTTCGTTAATGCCCTTCCCTGTCGTACCCATCATTCATAGAATCTTCCATAACGTGCGTCGTATCGAACACAAATGTCGATCGCCGTGAATATTTTATATTTTCTAACATAACTTTGTAACACTTTTCATGCTTAAATTTTTTTCCATCATTACATTCCTTGAACATATTCCTTACTTCTTGAAACTGTTATTATTTTTAAATATTGTTTACTGCATGTACATATAAATAAGGGTCTATAATTGTTAACAAGAGGAACTCCAATGGGCATAGCGAACCAACCAATTTGTCATTATACACTTATAGTGGGACTGGAAAACCACTAAAATGGATGGACAAACCCCCAAATATACGAGGTTGTCCATCGGCGTCTCAGGTTGAGTCGAATAAATCAACCTAAGACGACCTATTATTATAAAATAAAATAAAAAAAAAACAACAGGAAAGTTAATTAAATTAGCTTTATATATACTTTTATAAGATTTTTTAATAGCCGGGTCCCATTAATTATAAAAATATAGGTCCCACTTTCAAAAAGACTGTCTTATATTTAATTTTCATCTGTTTCAAAATTATGTCCAATTTTTGTTTACAGTCATATTTTTTCAATGAACTCTCTAGTGTATCCTTATACTTTTTATTTTCATAAATTTATTTTTAATGGGACCGATCTAAAATATTTAAAAATAATTACATGTAATTAAGCAAATAAATGTATCCTTCATTCCTTTTAAGAATATATATATATATTTGACTCCAAAAATTAAACTCCTTACAAAGTTTTTTTTTTTAGATAACTAGAATTTTATTAAAACTAAGATTGTAAGGAAAGATTATCCTTGACAAACAATGTTAATATCCAATCAGAAATAATAGATGTTTCCTCAAAACTAAATTTCTTCCTTCAAGCTTTGGAAATTGCGTCTGCAACACCATTACAATCTCGCCTTATTTATTTATTTTTTGCTAATAAATTAATGTCTCGCACATGTTTTTTGTTTTCCCAGCGAACAAGTGAATGATCAACTACAATGAATTTAATCACCATCTCTGCATCTGCTTCAATACGAATATTACGTAGCTTTTGTGATATGTCCAAGACAGTGCTTCCTTTACAACTAGGCATTCACCCTCCTCTGAATCTACTCCATGAAGTCCATAGCTTCCCTTTGCTCCTTCACAATCACCTGCACAGTTGCGCATAATTAGACCAAGACCCGGTTCTTTACTTTCATAATCTAAAGAAGCATATACACTTATTTTTCTAAATCCGGACTTATGAGCTTTCTAGTTATTTGAGCTGAGAGTGCTAACAGTTGAGAACTCTGCATTAGAGTTAGTCAAACTATTACTCAAGTGAAATTTGATTATGTTACCAGTGTTGATAGGATTTGAGAGGTTTGTTTTGAAAAACAAACTCACACCCCTCTTTCCAAATTACCCAGCAGCCTATCATAAGAGTATTTCTCAATTGTTCATGTTTTTCTTTATTCCTTATACCCAATTCAGTGAACCAGGCAGTACACTAGATTTCTACTGAGTTGTATTGTTTCATGACAACATCAATATTAATACTGATCATTCTCCATGAAGCTATAGCATGATCACACTCTAGCAGCAAATGAACAAGGTTTCTTCTTTC
This sequence comes from Papaver somniferum, assembly GCF_003573695.1. Classification (NCBI taxonomy): domain Eukaryota; kingdom Viridiplantae; phylum Streptophyta; class Magnoliopsida; order Ranunculales; family Papaveraceae; genus Papaver; species Papaver somniferum. Next base: position 140,780,957 of record NC_039362.1, read on the forward strand.
TTGTTGCATATGCCACAAGTAACATCAATATCAGTTCGATAGGTGGCCAACTTCATTTTGGCAGGAACAATATCTTGAAGGCATTTCCAGATGAATAATATGACTCTATGTGGAACTATACATCTCTAAAAATATTTCCAGATAGAAGAATTTCCTTCGAAGTAATCAGTTGCTTTGTTGTGCGTTATGATCTTCTTGTAAGCGCTTTTGACAGAAAATTTTCCACCTCTTGCATGCTTCCAGATACTAGTGTCTTTTTCATCATGAATTATGGGTATTTTCACAATGAGATTTATAGTTTATGTATCAAACATGCTACGTAGAGTATTCATATCCCAACTAGTGGAATTTGGTACCATGAGCTGAGAAACATAAACCATAGACTTGTGTTGTTCAAAATGTGGAATGAGGAGAGTATCAATCCCATCTATCCATTTGTCTTTCCAGATTTTCGTCTTAATTTCATTATTAACCATCATGAGGTAGTTATGTTAAAGTATTGCAAGACCATCCTCAGCTCATTTTCAAAACCATGATGAGTTGTACTTTCTTGGTTTTGAATGTATAAAATCTTTAGATTTAAAGTACTTATCCTTCAGCAGTATGTTAAATAGGGTTTCTGGCTGGTCACTGATGATTCTCCAAGCGACCTTTGTAAGTAAAACATGGTTGAGGTCTTCAATATTCCGAAAAGCCAACCCACCATCACATTTACTCTAGTATAGTCTCTTCCAAGAAATGGGACAATATCCTCTATTGCTCTTATAACCCCACCGGAATTTTCTTTCCAGAGATTCTAGTTATTGTATTAACTTTATAAGAGTCTTGAACGTTCCCATTTGATACACGGTACTAAGTTTAGAATAACTTTCACCATGATGAACCTAGTTGCTTGATTGAGGGTGGAAGATTGCCAGCCCGCTAGTCATTTTAATCTCCTCGAAAGCTTCAACCTTGGATCTTTCTATCAGCCAAGGGGAGCCAAGGTATTTTTCACTTTTATCCATGTACTTTAATCCGAGAATTTGTCTCAAAGTATCACAAACTTTTGGCTTCATGTTACCACTGAAGTATATAACAGACTTTTCGAAATTAATTACCTATCCAGACTTTTCACTGAAAACCTGCATAGTTTGCATAAAATTATTCACACTAGAGAGATTAGCATGTGTAAAAACTATGCAATCATTTGTGAAGAGTAGATGATTGATAGCTGGGGCACCTCTAGCAACAGAGATCCCTTTAATAGTTTTACTATGATAAGCAGCAACAAGAGCTCTTGATAAAAATTTCATTGCTAAAGATATAGGGAGATAAGGGATATCCCTGTCTAATCCCTCTTGTAGGATGAAAGTAATCACATGGACTTCTATTTAGAAGAATAGCCAGAGAAGTGGAACTGATACTGAAAAGGAGGGGGTCTAACAACCTCACCCAATATTTCGCTTAGCAATCTGTATGGACTAACTCCAATATACTTTCAAGAGAATCAACTTGTCAGTTAGACTCAATCTTAAGAAAAGTATATCAAAGAGTTATATCTCAATCTCTCAATTCAATCCGTAATCAAGCAAATAAGAATTTGTGAGCTTGATTGAATATAAGAGAAATAACCTGAACGGTACCAAAAACCAATATTCAAGGATCAATCAATTTCAATCAACAACCAAAGGTTTGATTTACCAATTGATCGATTCAACACACAACCTGTGATATTTCAATTATATAACAAAATATAATGCGGAAAAGAAATAATACAGACACCAGAAGTTTTGTTAACGAGAAAACCGCAATTGCAGAAAAACCCCGGGACCTAGTACATATTTGAACACCACATTGTATTAAGACGCTATAGACACTAGCCTACTATAAAGCTAACTTCGGTCTGGAATGTAGTGAACCCTAATCAATATCATACTGATTCAAGGTACAATAGCGTTCCTTACGTCTCTGGTCCCAATAGGATACTACGCACTTGATTCCCTTAGCTGATCTCACCCACAACTAAGAGGTGCTACGACCCAAAGTCGGAGACTTGATAAACAAATCTGTCTCACACATAATAGTCTATTGGATAGATAAATATGTCTCTCACAGATATATCTACAAGTTTTGTTCCGTCTTTTGATAAATCAAGGTGAACATGAACCAATTGATAATCCGGACTTATATTCCCGAAGAACAACCTAGTATTATCAATCACCTCACAATAATCTTAATCGATTAACGAAACAAGATATTGTGGAATCACAAACGATAAGACGAAGGTGTTTGTGACTACTTTTATATCTTGCCTATCGGAGATATAAATCTCAAGTCAATCTTAAGATTGTACTCAAACACGATAGAAAACAACAAGATCAGATCAAGCAACTACAGAGAAAAAAATTGGGTCTAGATTCACAATCCCAATGAAGTCTTCAAGTCATTAACCTAAGGTTAAATGAGAATCGACTCTAGCTTATACAACTAGTATCACACAAGAGGTGTGGGGATTAGGTTTCCCAGTTGCTAGAGTTCTCCTTTATATAGATTTCAAATCAGGGTTTGCAATCTAAGTTACCTTGGTAAGAAAGCATTCAGTATTCACCGTTAGATGAAAACCTGATTAGATTTAAGCTCATATCTTTCAACCGTTAGATCGAACTTAGCTAGTTATACACAAATGAAATGCACTTTCATTTAGGTTTGAATAACCGTACCTAAACGCGTACACTTAGTCGGTTCAACAATAGTTAAGCAATGGTTATCCATATGATCACTTTCATATTAACCTTATTTATCTTCACCACAACTAGTTCAAATGACTCAAATGAACTAGTTAGAGAGTTGTTCAATTGCTTAGATCTCATTGAAGTATACAAAAAACAATCGAAGCAAAATCGATTTTGACTCACTCGAATCAATTCATGAATATTATAGCCATGGTTTGGAAAGATTGCATTCCTTATTATATAAATGTTTTAGTTCATGAACAAACCTATTTTACAGAGTAACCTACTTAAGTATGCAAACGGGTACGCATACCTAAGTAGCCGGACCGAGTTTGGTTACGCCAGTACGCGTACGGGTGCGCATACCAATTCACACTTCCAAACTCCAGCAGAAATTCACGGGCGTGAAACTTCCTGCCCGGATTTCCAACAACCGCCGGTGCGCATACGGGTACGCATACTTTAGGTTCCCGGTTTTGGACTTTTACACAAATGTGAGAACACACTATGTTTATATCCAAACATGGTTACTTGTTCTAAACTCACATTTCAATCATTGAAACTTTCTTAGAGGATGTTAAAATAGTTGTTATCCACAAACTATTATCATCAAAGCGATTTTCAAGTTATTGAAATAATCAACATGACTTTCATCACGAGTAAAGATGAACTTGGCAAAAGTGAAAGCTTACCAACACATATTTCGAGAAATTGATAAGCGAGATAAACTCGACTCTAAATAGCAAATGTGTACAATTGAAGTCTATATGGCAATACGAATTTTGTCTCAAATAGGAGATATAGTAGATAGACTTTTGAGTGATAGATAAGTTCAAGTCTCCACATACCTTTTCTCGATGAAGTTCCACAAGTTCCCTTGAGTAGTTCTTCGTCTTAATTTGATGAACACCGTGGAGTCTAAAGCTCAACTACACTTATTATCCTAATCCGAGACTTAGCTATAAGTAGACTAGAAATCAATACTTATAGTTTTGGCAACTAAACTTGACAAACAAGCTTGAGATAGCAACGCTTGCGAGTTCGACCGAGCAATGCTCTAACAATCTCCCCCTTTGTCAATTTTAGTGACAAAACTATCAATACATACGGAATACAAAATAAATAAACTTTGTAGCTTCTCATCCAAATGTTTGATCTCCTTGGTTCTTCAACATTACTCGAAATCTCCGTAACTTCCAAGTACTCCAATGATTCTAAATGTGTTCAACTCAGCATCATCGTTGAATATTCGTAGCTATAACAATAGCTCTCAATCATTGTTATACAATATCATAGTATTATTATACAGCATCAAAGTTCAATTGTATCACAACTTCGACAACAATACTATGGTGATATGTATCACTCCCTCTTAGTCAATACTTCATCTCACATGAAAACCACTCCCCCTTACATAATGATCCGAAAACCATATGTATTTGGTGTGAACTACACATTAATTCTCCCCCTTTTTATCAATAAAATTGGCAAAGGTACGAAAATTAGTGGGATCCTAATGAAATTTCCATAGAGATACTTCACGACCACAAGAAAAGCGCATATCAACTTTTTTTTTAAAGCAATCATATAGTCAAAACTAAATGCATTCATCAAGGAGTTTATAAAAATACAAGATAACCCCTATAATATTCCTCAGCCGCACTCCCCACAAAGATTTGGCAATTAAGCACAAGTTCAATTAAGAACTCTCCCCTATAAAATGTCATTCCTGAAAGAAAAACAAGAGCGGCCTTACTTTCACAAGAAAAGAAGGCTTTCTTTGGACATTGACAAATCACATGAAACATGATTTTGTATCCAAAAATATCAATTAAATTAACCACAAGAGAACCCATGATTAATTTAATCGAAAATTCTCACATAAGAGAACTTACGGATCTGCACAATATTTTCATAAAGATATGGATCAGGGAAGATCAATACTGCGGAATAAACAAAGATTCATTCTATTTTTCATCACTATTTGCACAATGACATATAATAGACTTAATCTTTGTAAACAAAAGTTCATCCTATCTTCCATCAATATTTGCATAATGACATAATAGGCTTAACTTTTGTTTGTCAAAAGTTCATTCAATCTTTTATCAATACTTGCATAATGACATATAAAAGACTTAACTTTTGACCACATATGGGACAATCATAGTTCACGGACGCAAACACACATATCCCATAACAAGTTGCAATATATAAAACCACAAAAAAATAATACTGCAAAATCATATTCCAAATAAACTTCATAATTTAAATAAATAAATCTAAAAATATTGCAAGATAAAAATCGTTGGACATAGCTATGTGTACTGACAATAATTGCTATTCCAAACCCTAGTTTTCCTTCTTAAAACATAAGAATAAATTCTCATAAGAAGTTTCCTAGACAAAATAAGAATCAATTTTCTTTGATAACATCATACCTTTGAAAGGGTCCATCATAAAAAGTATCATTGATATCCTTGATTCTTTTGACCGCAGAGACCCCATTTTCATAAGTGAGAACATTAACTTTCTAATCAACAGCGCAGGCAAGATGCCTAGCTTTGACACAGTCCTCGATGATCTTCTTATGATTCTTGATCAAGGTGTTTTGATTTTTAAGGATTTTGGCCTGACCATCAATAAGCTGATTTATTTGTAGTTGAAGATTGCAAACTCGACCCTAGAATCATTCTGAAAAAGAATTAAATCCTTGACAGATTCTCCAATTCAGGAGTTGTACTATTTCCTTTCAATCATCTTTTTCAAGACAATTTCTTGAACAAAATTACATCCTTTAGAGTTTTCTTCCATCTCAAGATTCACCACTTCTTGAGGTCTTGCGGAGTTTTCCATATCCTCCACCCCTTTTTGTTTTATTATTATTAGGGAAGGAAAAACAATATATATATATATATGTTTTCAAACAAGAGAAGGACACCCTTGTTATGGAAACCCTAAAACTCCCAAGAGAGACACACAGACGTTCGTGGACTAGTTGAAGATAACAGATCAGAAGAGATCCAAGAAGAATAGAATACACTTTGTTTTCATATATCCCTTATCATCATGACTCAATAATTAAAAGATTTAATCAGATCATAAGAAAGAGATACAGAGCAACAAGGAGTCAAGAAGTGACTCAACTTTCACAGCAAAACGAAAACAGCATAGTCAAACATATTACAAATGGAAAACAACAGTAGATTTGAGTATCTCTCAAATGTCATTCTTGCATCTCTCAAGTTAGATACAAGAATGAAATTGCATACTATTAGGTAGTCAAGTGAGATGTAATCCCACTATGAGTATTGAGAGATGAGTTGTAGATTCCATCTGAACGTTTGAACCTGGTATTCCTTACCTTCTTTCGGTTATTTCTTATTCCTGAAGAATTTAACATAACCTTGTTAGGTGATCCCTCAGAGAAATTTTTCTGAGGATTAAGTCTAGGACCTCTAGAAATTGGTTCCATAAGATTAGAAGATACATGTCTCCACCATCTAGACTTAGATTTTCCAGACTTATTCTCATAAATATTGGGAATGTGTAATTTTGTGGTTTAAAAATTTGCACCATGCGGAGGGACACGATCCCTATGGGGATTTCGAGATGAGTAACCATTGAAATCCATTTTATGAGAGTCCTGTTTTTCAGTAGGAATGAAATCCATTGTAGTGGTCATTAGAGAGTTTACTCTGTCGACAGCGAAAAGAAGTAGATTTTGAAGATCAGAAATATGTTTCTTTCTAGCAAAACAATGTAAAACATGATGATTCTTTTTCCCACAGAAAGAACAAGTTCGTGGAAGAGATACATTGGTAGGAACTTGTTTTAAATTCATAGCCCTATTAGAAGACTGCAAGTTATGTAAACACTTCTTAGCAGGAACTTTCATTGGAGAACTTTTCTTCATGTACTTTAATCCTGTCTAAGAATTAGTGATCGGTACAGAAGAATTTCTCACTAAAACAGAGTTTTCCTTTTTTAAGGATTTGCATTGTTTCTGGGCTAGAATAAGGGATGCACCCAATTTCTTTTTTTCAACACGAAGTCTATTTAGATCAGATGAATGCATCTCGATCAAACGTTTTTCTCTAATTGAGTCTTCTTTAACAATATTCTCAAGAACACTAATCTTTTCACGTTATAGGGTAGTTTCTTGAATTAGTTTTTCTATATTGTTGGAGAAGGATTCAATGATACTATAGAGTTCCCGTTCTCGACCAAGAGACTTTTCAAATTCATCAATGAGCTGAGCATCATTTTGAAAATAAATAGACTCGGTAGATTTTTTTGAGATTCTTGTGAGTTCCATTTCAGCTTCTGACAAAATGTCAAATGTCTCATTTGAGGGAATGTTATCAGAATCTGATAAAACAACCTTTCAACCTCGGGATTCGGAAGAATCAACTAAGGAGTTATCCTTTGAGGAAATCCCAAGACATTTGGCATAAATAAAAGATTTGGAAGACATTTTGGTATTTGTAAATGCAAGAGATGAAATTTTGTCCACAGAATCATATTGCTACAAACACAGACTTATGAGGTCTTAAACGTGTTTGCCTGCTCTGATACCAATTGAAAAAGCAGGGGTCTAACAACCTCACCCAATATTTCGCTTAGCAATCAGGATGGACTAATTCCAATATACTTTCAAGAGAATCAACTAGTTAGTTAGACTCAATCTTAAGAAAAGTCTATCAAAAAGTTATATCTCAATCACTCAATTCAATTTGCAATCAAGCAAATAAGAATTTGTGAGCCTGATTGAATATAAGAGAAATAACTTGAACGATACTAAAGACCAATGTTCAAGGATCAATCAATTTCAATCAACAACCAAAGGTTCGATTTACCAGTTGATCGATTCAACGCACAACCTGTGATATTTCAATTATATAACAAAATATAATACGGAAAATAAATAACACAGACACCAGAAGTTTTGTTAACGAGGAAACCACAGATGCAGAAAAACCCCGGGACCTAGTCCTAATTTGAACACCACATTGTATTAAGCCGCTACAGACACTAGCCTATGATCGTTGTCGTATGCGTGAATTACACTTTCTTACTACTCAAAATATAAATATAGCAAGGGCAAGAAAGGATCGTTCCCACAGAGAGGACTAAGGTTTTCAAATTTTTTCGGTTTCCTATAAATACCAATGAGGGGGTTTTATTATTTTTATATAAACAAAACAAAGAAATAAACAAGCAAATCAAATAGAGCAAATATTGGTTAAGGATTCATCTTCAATCACAAACATGCTTTTTAACAATAAATAGAATTGATATTTAATATCTCTTTTATCAAAAGCCCTATGATACCTTGATCGCAAGTATATCCCGCAAATCTCCTGTTTTCATCAACGAACACATTAAAAGATGTGAGTATGAATTCTACCTTATAGAACAACCTAACGTGTAAAAGCACTAATCAAGTTTAATTCCCTAGATGCATTAAGTTCTATAAAATCAGGTCAATCAAAGCAATCGAACGTGTAAAAGCACTAATCCGTTTTAACAAAGGTTATGACTCACTTGTGACTACTAGGATGTATCACTACAAGCAATAATCACAATTATGCTACTTGTAATCAGGAATCTATCACTTTTGCGTATAATAAATCTTAATCTAGCAATAGAGATGAAAACAAACTCAATTGATTCTAGACTCAACCAAACAAACATTCAAATCATGTAAAAATATCATCAATGAATCATAAACGATAATATGGAGACAAAACTAATTTATTGAACAAAAATCCATGTTTGGAAATCCAACTAATCCATAACCAATGATAAAATTAGGTACTCATAGCATAGGAGTTCATAACAAGAAAGAAGAGAAAACCTATCATGTTTCTAAACCCTAAAATAGAAGTAGAAGAAGAGATGATATATTCCAAAGAGGACGGATCCGTTGACAGGCTCCAATATTACAAGATCTCACAGTGCATCCCAGCCTTTAGATATGCCAAAATTAATGGTCAAGATCTAATTGACGGAATTAAAATTTTCCGGGTCAATCGATAACCCATCATGTGTAACTTTCAGTTCTCTTTCTTCCTCCTCCATTTTCGATCTTCGTCAGTTCGCTTTATCAGTTCATAACTCCATGAACTCTTGATAAATCAAAAAGATCACAGATTAAAATACTCAAAGTAGCGTGGAAGTAGAGGAATAATTCTTCAAGGTCCATATGATGTATGTGGTTCATAGAAAAACATGGATTTTAGGGAAAATTCTTCGTAAGTTAGGGTTCTAAAAGTTTAATCATTTTTTTTTTCTTTTAATGTACTACCAATTCCACTATGAGGTATAGATTGTGTTCGTAGATGAGGTGAAGTCATTTGGATTACGTTTATCAAACTTGATAACCAGATCTTATGGAACTCTTGATGATTCAAATCTCTGTTAAACCAACCATTCTACTTTACATGACGAAATTCTACATGAACCTATTTTTTTCTTAAAGTAAATTAATCATATAATTTTGGCAAAAACTAGGAAAATTACTAATTGAAGATTGAAACCCTCGTGTTTTCCAGTATTCTTTTAAATACAATAAATCTGACTCTGTACATTTTATTTTTTGCATTTGAAGAACTTTTCTTCTTCGATGTTGTTAATTTTGTTTGTAGTTCGTAGGATTCATGACAAATCGAAGATTGAACAGGAAAGAAGAAAACGGAGGAGGGAAGAAGAAAATTGACCTGAAAGTAAAGAAAAAATAAAAGGTTTCACCTATTTCCCATCCCCATTTTCCCTAAATCCCATCCCAACTACACAAAGTAGATTTTGTATAACCCTTTTTAAAGTAGGTAAAGAAAACTCACCATATTATCTTTGATGCATGACTTTCATCACCGTCTTCCTTCCTCCCCTCTCTGGAATCTAATCCTAAATCAATCACCACTACTAACTAAAGTTTGTTTTAAATCCAACTACCCTGCTGACCTCTCATTTTTTCATCGGTCTACTCCTAATCTATGTAGCTTATGATACTGCTACTGCTCCATCTGTATTTTTGTAGTGATGTGATGGTTTTATATCAAAATTAAAAAGAACTATGACTATAATCAACCATTGAATCAGCGATTAAGTTTTCCTTTCTTTATTGGACATTCCTGTTGATGCCAATGGAAACAGTGTATATATATTGATATGCTAAGGAACATATATTTGGGTTTTCAGTATTCAATTATGTTTTCAGTATAATCAATTTATATTGATGGATTATCTTTCTTTCCTCACGTTATGATATTATTTACAGAAATAGAAATAAGTTTTGCAACTTAATCTTAAGCCTTGGTAAAAATGGTGATTTGAAGATTATGTTCTTTAAAAATGGAGAATAAAAGGGTGAGTTTTGTTCACCCAATTTTAAAAAAGTTATACAAAATATAGCTTGTGTTTTTGGGATGGGAATTAGGAAAAATAGGGATGGGAAATAGGTAAAATCAAATAAAAATGGATCACGGGTTTCCGAAAATTTTAAGATATACTTGTTTAATCACCACCGTCAGTTTTAGTAAATCTAACGGGTCCTAAGGCACTGTTAAACCTTGTATGTTTTGAGCCTGTCAACGGATCCGTGCTCTATTCCAAAAGAACCATAATATTGGGCATACCAAAAACTTTATAAGCATACAAAGTCATTTTCCTAATCAGGGTGTATTGATAAGGGGTGTCTAATGGGTATGCAATGACCTATACACCCTTAAATATTTCGAAAATATTGATTTATAGGCTTTAGGTTCGGCTGTCTCGTGTTGATGAGTTATCAGCCGAACTTCCCGACGTAGACTGAATTCTTTCGATCTTGTTTTGATCATAACTTCTTCGTCCAATGTCGGAATGACCTCATTCTTTTTGCGTTATCTTCGTATTTTCATTCTCTTGAAGATGAAGATAAAATCTACTTGATTTTAGTGGGTTAAAATCTACGATTTTCATTATTTAAGCTGAACCATTAACATTTTTTATTCCTGAACTCTCAGGAAAAGGTTCGGCTTACATCTATGAGCCGAACCAACCCATTGATGAACAGTTCGGCTTACATCTATGAGCCGAACCTCACATAATTTTTCTTCCAGATCACACAGGACTAGGTTCGGCTCATTATGATATTTTTAAACAAGCCGAACTAGTTGGTTCGGCTCATAACAATAACACTTTCAGCTTGCCGAACTGTTCATTAGTTGTCAATATCCAGGTTTCAGATCAAGGTTCGGCGCATAATTTAGGTGAGTTGTGAGCCGAACCTAGGTGAGTTGTGAGCCGAACCTAGGTTCGGCGCATAATATAGTTGCGTTGTGAGCCGAACCTAAGTTCGGCGCATAATGTTGTTGTTTTTTAAGCCGAACGGTTCTTCAAATTTTCAGCCTGAAAGTGTATATGAACAGTTCGGCTGATACGATTTTCATTATATAAGCCGAACCATTAACATTTTTTATTCCAGAACTCTCAGGAATAGGTTCGGCTTTCTAGGAAAATTTTATACAAGCCGAACTAGTGTCTAGCAAATGTTCGGCGCATACCTAAACAGTTTCAGCTAGCCGAACTGTTCATAAAGAGATCGGTTCGGCTCATAAATGTAAGTCGAACCTTTTCATCCTCCAATGGTTTGGGAATCATTGGTGTAGTTGATGTGCATTTTCCTAGATAATCATATTATGTCCTGAATCTTGAACATAAGAGGTTTCGGCTGATACGATATTCTCCATATGTGTCGAACCAGTAACAATATTTCAACCCAGAAATTAAAAAATTATGTTCGGCACATACGATTTTGGATATGTAAGCCAAATTAGTAATGATTCTATTCCGGGCTATTCAGGATGTTGTTCGGCTTACTATGAAACTTTCATATAAGCCGAACTAGTTTCTAGCAAAAGGGTTGGAATTGGAAATTATAGGTTCGGCGCATGCAGTAAACAGATTCAGTAAGCCAAACCGTTCATCAATTGGTAGATTCGGCTCATAGATGTGAGCCGAACCTCAACCTGTTTCGCCGAACCATGATTCAAAAAACCTAACTTTTGATAATTGAGAGCTATAGAAGTGAGATTAAGTATAGGATATAAGTGTACCTGTGTATTAGAAGCATTGGGTTCCTCATCAATGTCTTCATCATCAGGATTTGGCTCATAAAAATCATCATCTTGAGTTTGTGTTTGAGTTTGAGCTTGAGTTTGAGTGGGTGTAAAATCATTCTCATAATCTAAGAAATCAGCCATTTCTGGATCATTGTTGTAGTTGATATGTATTTTCCTAGGTTTTTTAGATGAATGATGACCTCCTCATCCTCCATTGAATCAAGAATTAGAATTTTCTCACTTTCTCCTTCTCTTTCTCTCCTTCTTAACCAAACCAAAACTTTGATTTTTTTTTCCTCAAATTTTTCATCTAAACAACTCTTATAATTCTGAAAATTATTTTAATCAATAAACAAAATATTTAATCACTAATCAAGATTATTAACACTAATACGTAAAGGGCAGATTTGCCATTAAAAAAATTTGGGTTAAGGGGTTATCTGATTTTGCTATTTCACAACCTTTTTTGTCTTCATTCAGTATGATTTTGGTATGCCCAATATTATGGTTCTTCCAAAGGGGAAATTAGACTCAGGCCCAACCCATGGATAACCCATAATATGAGGCCCTTAATTAAAAAAAGTTTAAATATAGGCCCCGAGTTTTTAAAAGACCTTGATACCCTTATGCATATTGTCAAGCCCATAATTAAATAAAATTTAAATCTAAGCCCAAAATTATTAAATCTAGGCCCGAAATTATTAAAATACAGTGCGAAGGTGTAAACAGAAGTTACACATGCATATGGCATGTGTAACCAGAAGTTACACATCCTTATGATATGTGTAATGCAAAGTTACACTTGTATATATATGCAAATAAATAGACATAAAAAAAAACACAAAAAAAAGTTATTACTTTAATATTCATTTACAATAATTTCTTAGCATGTGTAACTAGAAGTTACACACGCATCTGTTTAGTGTAATTGAGAGTTACATATGTGTCTATCTAGTGTAACTGAGAGTTACACATGCATCTGACTTGTGTATTCAGCGTCAACTCCAGTTCCAGCGAGACCATTACCACGTTTAAGCAATTAGCTTTTATGAAGTTATCTAAAACCTGAAATATAACAACAAGCAATCAGTATTTATACGATTAAAATGAACCGTACATAAAACAATGTATATTTCAGTTTCACAAGCATCTGACTAGTGTAGCTAGCAGTTACACATGCATCTAAATTGTGTAACTGAGAGTTACACATGCATATAACATGTGTAACTAGGAGATACACATTCATCTGGCTAGTGTAGCTAGCAGTTACACATGCATATGACTAGTGTAACTAGGAGTTACACATACATATTGATATGTGTACCCAAAATCAGTATGTGTAAGTAAAAGTTACACATCTAATTAACATGTGTAACTTGCAGATACACATGCATCTGAATTATGTAACTAGGAGTTACACATGCATCTGACTTAGATATGTCAACATAAAATCAGCAAATCCATCTCTAAATGAATAACACTAGCAAAAACGAGAGGTGACTATCAAGCAATTACCAGTCATAAAATAATACAGTTAACCTTGCAAGTGAATGAGAAGCTCTTAATTAAGATATCACTGCTTCAGCAGAAAGACGTTGTTAGCACTGTATTAACAGAAAGACGTTTTACAGCGCTAGTCTAGATGTACCTAAGCCATTTTCATATTATCGATGACGAAGGACATTTTAAGCAACAGAAAGTAAAGCTTCAGACAGTAATTATACTGGCAGAATAATACAAACACCTGGGAACCTTGTGCTAGCACATTAATATCGCAAAAAATGATCACACAACTGATTCAGCAGGGTATAGATATGAACCCAGGAAAACAAAATGCATGTGTAATCAGTAGTTACACATGTAAACAATAGTTACACATGCATATTAGCATAAGTTACACATACAATCATCATGTGTAACTAGAAATTACACATCTAATTATTATGTGTAACTATAAGTATAACCTGCATCTAATTAGTCTAATCTGCATCCACTACTACTCCCTACTACTAGGACTTGATGTTCTTTTCTCAATTTCATAAATATAACCACTATAACATATCCCATCAAATTAGCATGTGTAACTATAAGTTACATATGCATATCCCATCAAATTAGCATGTGTAACTATAAGTTACACATCTAATTTGCATGTGTAACTAGTAGATACACATTTATTTGGCTTGTGTACCTAGAAGTTACATATTTAATTAGCATGTGTAACTACTAGTTACACATCCATAGTCTGCCAATGCTAGTTAAACGTGCAAATTGTCATGCATATGGCTTGTGTGATGTGCAGTTAAACATGCATCCTAATTGTGTAATTAGGAGTTACACAAGCATATAACATGTGTAACCAGAAGTTACACATATAAATAACATGAGTTACATATAAATAACTTGTGTATATCACAAGGTCTACTAGGAAACATCTAAATCGAATACGAGCTATAAATGTTTCCTAATTACTAAGGAAAGCATACGAGCTAAATACAATGGACTTCATTTAAGACAGGATACAGAAAGCAAAGTAGAAAGGACGCAGGTCACGAGATTTACCGGAGAGACAACATCACCGACAAAACGTGTCACCTGAAATCCACGAACATAGCTCTTATTAACAAAACTAGAATGACTAACAATTTACCATTTCCATTACTTGCATATAGGCAGACACAGGGTCATTTGGATTTGGCTCAAGGACTGCATTATAGTAAGACCAAAGTAACAAATCCATCATTAGGCTGCTATTACATCTACCAATCTAAAATGAAATTCACTAACTAAACACTCTTAAAACAAGCATGTATAATCAGCTGGTACACATAAAATGCATGTGTAATTTGGAGTTACACATGATATGAAATGTGTAACTGGGAGTTACATATGCAATATTAAGAAATGAACAAAAATGAAAAGAAAATCACACAATCAACAAATCCAAAATCCAGAGTAGTTTAGGAAGATGATTTAAATACTTACAACTATTTTCTCGGCTGCTTCACAGATTTTATCGACTTTGGCTTTTAATAATCCTTTAAAGACCATTTAAACTCTACAAAAAAAGAGAAAATCATTTAAAATTTTGACAAAACCATGACATTCTCAAGAACTTAAGATTCAAAATCAAAAAGTGAGTTTTATCTTTTTGGTATGCATCGTCAATCTATTGCAGGTGTAAACTCCTGCTTCTTGAAGCTTCTTAATGTCTATCAGTTAGCATGTGTAACTAGTAGCTACACATCCATTTAGTTAGTGTACCTAAAAGTTACACATCTAATTAGCATGTGTAACTAGTAGCTACACATA
Source organism: Papaver somniferum (assembly GCF_003573695.1). Taxonomy (NCBI): domain Eukaryota; kingdom Viridiplantae; phylum Streptophyta; class Magnoliopsida; order Ranunculales; family Papaveraceae; genus Papaver; species Papaver somniferum. The sequence continues at coordinate 140,796,090 of NC_039362.1, forward strand.
CTTTTAACTTCCAAGTTAACACACTCAGCAATTGATATGTAAAAAACAGATCAATCTTAGCTTGCCAAGTTAGAATCACGCATACGTCCATTATAAACTCCAGCATTAATCTCATCAAGCGCACACCATGGTATCTGCAGTGGATTTAAAAGTTACAACAGCATACCGCCACTAACTGATCATACACTAGTAAAACAGATGAAAGATGCTAACATTGTTCCTAAACAACATGAACTATGAAATGTACCAACCAATCAATGAAATTTTTTTATTGAAAACTGACAAAAGGACATACCAGCAGTATTGCTCTAAGACCCTTATACATACAAAAATTCATATGTAATCAGCAGTTACACATGCATATGGCATGTGTAATTGTTAGTTACATATGTAAGTCATTCGAATCTGCACAAGCCACGTCTGGATCCAATCCAATAACTACATGCCTAGCTTAAAACAAATCCAAAGGAAAGTATGTAACTACAAGGTGGAAGATTCATTCCATTCGGGAGCTACAAAATGGAATAACTTAACAAGATTAAACCATATCTGTATTTATACTTTTAAGATCAGAAATAAAATTGACGACACATTGCTACCTGGTCACAATCTACTGGCGTAAGTGGTTGCTTCCCAAAATTTTCCTTTCACATAAAAAATGCCAATATCAATACAGTTAGACCATGAATAGCTGATAATACCACAAAATAACTAAGTGAAGGAAACATAATCAATCAAAAATATAACCATACCTTATGTAATCTGACCCGAGCAAGTGATTCCTTGATAGAATTTTCCATTATTGTTAGATCCTCTATATTGTTTATCTTATTTGGATCCTTCCAACAGCCGAAACAGTGCAGCCGACCGCAAACTTAATCATATAATTATCCAAATTTTGAATTTGTATAGCAAGCTGCAACAAGTAAGCAGTGTTGGCTGACACAAATGGATAATTTTATAGTTCAAGAAGGCAGAGGGCCCTACATTCATTTAAACATCAGTTTGGGGGCTAGTGCAATGAGGTAAGTGAAATTCAAATAATTAAGTACATGACCGCTAATACAAACAACAACCAAATAATTGAGATGAGAAATATTTATGGAGTGGCACCTCAGTCTATTACGCATTTCCGATAGTTGAGCTTGCAAGAGTCTCGACTGATTTGTCAGCACCTGTCAGTATTACATTTACTTATGACAACATGGAGTACATATTGAATTCCATAAAATAAAATAAAAATGAATGATATAGTTACTGTCATTCGTGAGGCATACCTCAACAGCTTGAGTACTGCAAAAATGGACCCTTCTCTCTTGTTTTCCTATTAAAAGGGTGATATCTGGTTTTTGGTCTGGTAAAAAAAATGGTGAATGGTGTTAAAAAAGACACTTGATGGTAAGTCTACAGAGTGTCTCTCGACAATGCTTAAAGTCATACATACCTTGTGCCAAAAAACTCTTGTATATTTACGTCATGGTCCAATTTCTTAAATGTGTTCTTTAGTGCCTGTCAAGGATGATGCTTAGAGTGTCAATCACCGAAACACGTACGGCAAGTCAAAGTTATAAGAATCATAAAATCAGGAGGAAATATTAATACATCATGAGGAATTAGTTTACCTCAAGGCTCTCAAGCTTCTTGTTCCAACAAAATGTAAATGATTGAAGCTGTTATTGTCGCTTGAGTTCATTTTATTAATTTAAGATTAAACAAATCCAATCCAATAACTCATGGCAAAACAATTGCAGGAATAACACTTGCATAGAGACTCAACAAGAATCAGATGAGCTTGAAATAGTGAAGAAGAGCTCATTCATGCCTTTTCTCAAACATACGATGTGTACTGTCTTTGTTAATGGATAAACAACTTTTCCAGTAATTTTTGAGCCTCTCTGTATCACCTTCCCTGCAACAATTCCACATCCAACACAAAACACAATCATAAAATCATTCAAACACAACAAAACACGGTATAAAGTTCTAGTTTAAGCAACACCTGTATTAGTTTAAACCTACTAAGAATCATTTCAAAGATTCGTAACACCAAAAAATTGAAATCAAGCCTAAAATTAGATCGGAATTAAGAGAAAACTTAATATTACACATGTAGTCAATCAATTGAACCACAAATCCTTTACGAATATCGCCATTGAACACTTTCTCATTCAACTGAGTTGCTAAAACAGCATATTGAGACGAAACTGAGTCAGAAACAAGTAATTGAAGCCGATCTTGTGATTTACCAGTAGATTTTCTATCTAAATACTCGAACTAGAGGTTTTAAGTTTGAATCGCCTCTAAGAATAGCAGAAATCGCATTATGAGTTAATTTCACAGACATTTCACTGAATTTTTATAGGTTTTGGATTACGAAATGGATGAATCTAAGCTTAAAATGATGATAAATCGATGAATAATTTCGAAATATGAGATTACGGAGATGAAATCGATGAAAAAAATGAAGATCGGTGAAATTTGGAGACGACGAAGAAGTTTTCTAGGGTTTTTCCGCCGGAGCTGAAAGAGAAAATGAAAGGAGAAGAGAGAGAGAAAAAGAACAGATAAATGAAAATATCTACTGAGATTCCTCTTGTATATATAGTAAAGGGTAGTGTTGTCATTATTAAAATTCATAATAATTAATTATGGGCCAGATCTGAAAAAAATTTGATTTTTTGGGCCTAACAGTATCATTTTCCTAAAGTATGGAGTTGATAGTGAAGGATCCATTTTATGGGGCTTCTATATATTGAACCCATATAGTAGGGGGTTCTAGTATTTTTCACTCTTCCAAAAGGGAGAAGTCTCGGCTCTTTTATCCTCCCTTCCTAACGACTTCTGAACTTAACCCAAATCCACACATAGGCTAACTGTTAAACAGCCCAAAAGATCAAGCCCACAATTCAGAGCCCATCAGGTCCATGACTTTGATATGCCTGTCAGTTTTGTGTAACTGACAAGCTAACTGAATCCATTCCAGCATAACCAGGACAACGACTAGCTGAATCACTCTCGGCTGTGAACTACTCATTCATACATTTAGGCAGGCATCATTGCTCATTGCTCCATTCACTGCACTGCTTGCTTCCTTGCCAAAATCTCACTATTTTGTAATCTCTTGTCAGTTCAACTCGAACCATCTGCATCATATTATCACTAACCTGCAACCTCAGTACCACCATCTCATAAATGCAAGTGCGCAACTGCCATTCTCCAACTCCATTGCAGCAGTACCCATGGACAACCACACAAACTTAGTGCACCTGTAGACGCCATCTTAATCGCAATACCCATTGGAACCAGTATTTCCATTTGATCACCAGCACAGCACATTACCAAAGTCGCTCCCTCTTAACCTGCACTTCCAGCTCAACTGCAACTCTTCCATAGCCTAACATACATCTATTTCAATTCATACCCTCTCTGTATTCGACCAATGGGTCACAACCCCAGCTTAATGGCGGCACCACCTGCAATTGTTTTCATCAAATCCTGTCGGCTTCAGTTACTCATCACCAATGCCTTCGCTGCCATTTTCATTACCTGGAAGATACAATTTCCATGAACTCAAACACAAATTCATTCATTCACTCAGCATCACTGCCATCTTCTGCAATCTGATCCAGCAATACCAGCCAACACACCACTATGCCATCCCTTCTCAGCTTCCATTTCCTTGTCAGCAGCATCTCAATCTTGTAGCTCTTTCATATCTCAATCTTCTCATCTCCACTGAGTCTTCTCTGCCCACACAAAACACAGCACCAGAACCTCAGTCACAGCCGTGATGGTTGTTCACAGCCTCAATTCTTCTAGCATCAACAACACAACCAATTACCCTTCTTTCTGCAATCTCCGTGCCACCAACCACTACCAAAGTCCTGCGCCGTAGTTCAGCTTGACCAAAACCAATGCACCTGCAATTTCCTGTCTTGATCAGCCAAATTCAGTCGCCATGACCGCCTTCAACTGCAACTCAGTTTGTAGTTCAGCTCATCATAGACCCGTTGTCTTGCAGCTGCAACATGCTCAATTCAGAAGCGAACCACATTCCACCAACTGCAACTGCAAAACCCAACTTCTGTAGCTTCTTTTGCTCCTAAAGGCAACTGCTCTTGACTGAAATAGCTTCCATCTCAGGCACCACAAGCCATTGTCACTGTACTTCATACAACCCATTACAGCTTCCTGACTCTACCCATCAAGCAACTCAACTCCATTTCCTGCACACCACCACCTTCAGATCCTTCTCGCAGCATAAGACCTATATAACTTTCCCTGTAATACACAGATCAACAGCATCAATACCCTGTTCTGCTTCAACAGCAACACCAGAATCTGCTTCAAACAATCCTTCTCAGCTTCTCAAACCCATAACATCAGTACATCCTTCAATTCCATCACCATTACAGCACCAACTAGGTTCATCTCTGTCTCCCATTTAAGCTCTCAAATACTAGCAGAAAAACCCCATTCTAAACTTCTCTCTATCCAGTCCATCTATCTCCCAATCGAAGGCAGCAACTCATCTGTCTTGATCATTTCCAACGAACCCATAACTCCTCTTTCATAATCTCAGCATACCGATCTCAGATTTCTACCATCTTCTCCCAAATCTCTCTTCAATTTCTGCTCTATTTCAAAACCAACAAAAACCCTAAATCAACCACCAGATGTATTTCCTTCTTTGATTCTTTCTAAATCCTTCTCATACTCTGAATCGTCTTCCGTTCTTCACTGAGTTTAGTCTGAATTCGAAATCTCCTCTGGACCCTTGGTACTCAGCCATCAAACCTGCCGGCATGAACCTCTTGTTTCCTTGGTCTTGGCTGGTGTTGTAAGAGAGAAACTGAAATGTGTTGTTCTGAATATGATCAACCTAGATGAGGTCTAATACCATAGAACGGATATCTGCACCCACTTCTTTAAATAAGGGCCACCTGATTTCTTGTTTTCGACACACTAAAGACCCGTGCCAGCTTTGAGTCCATGAACATCCGTTGTTGCTATATGATGTCACGAGCTTCCATTTCTTCTCTTTTTACTTAAAATGACTCCAAAACACCTAAAAGCTCAAAACAAACGTAAAACACATAATTCACAAGAAAAATAACAAAGAAAGCATAAATACTAGATATAAAATTAGGTGTTTTAGACACCTATCAAATTCCCCCACACTTAGACTTTGCTAGTCCTCGAGCAAATAAAACAAAACAATTCTAAAAAACATACATACAACTCCGTGTCGCTGAGGATACGGCTACTCTTAGCATGAATAACAAGTCTTTAAACCCCTAAGTGTCCCTAGTGGACGAGTTTTAGTCCCGTGAAGGTTTACAAGAGGTGTGCCTACAAAACCTATACTTCCAAACTCCAGCCACCTGTGAAAATTTAAGAATGGCACTAAATATTTTTATTAATTGGCATACTATCAATGATTACAAGAGGAAGTACTAAATCCAATTCATAAATTAGTAATAAAGCTTCATTCGGAAAGTTGAACACAACCACAATACTCGGAATCTAATCAACCACAATCACATGAAAATATTAAGAAGATGGATATAGAAAGTAGATGGTGGAGGACTGTTGACTAAGGTGAACGGTGTTTCCTAAATCTGTCTGAAGGTCACTGCCAAAACAAACCTAAAAATCCTATTGGATTGCGCTACTGGTCTGAATACTAATATCAACACGACTGGCATATACAAAGGAACCAGCGGTCGACAAACTTAATTCTAGATCAATTCAATGACATATACAAAGGAACCAGTGATCGATTTTATTCAACACAATAATAAAAAAAAAAAATCTTTTTCAAATCGACAACATGATTGGATCTTTTGGGTCCAAGCGCATGATTCTTGTCAGCAGATTACATGGTAATTCTCATGGATCCTGCATTCCATGCTTGCTTAGGCGACAGAGACAGGGAGAACCCACACATATTGTTATCCAAGTGTCAATCTTTTCTTCTTCTTCTTCTTTTTTTTTTGTACACCGTTTGGTCAAATTGGTCTAGTCTTTTTTTTTTTTAGTAACTCAATCACTCTATTTCATCCTAGCAGTGATAACAATTCGATGCTGGTGCCCCACCAAATCACTTAGAGAAACAATAGATAAATATGGAAAAATAAAAATAGAACGTGATATGGTGAAGACTCCGAGATATGGTGACAACTAACATGTTATTTATTTTTATATTTTGTTCGTTTTCATATGAATAGATTCTACTAATGGGTTCCTCAACTCCTACAACCACAATGTTTTCATTAGTATAAGGCACAAATTTCTAGACTTAGTAGTTTATCATCTTCTTTTTTTTTTCTTTTTTTTTTTAGTTTTTCTACTTTTTTTTCGTATTATATATATAAGGAAAACTAAGAATGCTAAAAATAAAGTTCTATACAAACACTCCCCCGCACTTAAACCTTACATTGTCCTCAATGTAAAATTTATTCATTCAAAGTAAAGTTCAAGATGGGAAATTTATAACATGATATATGTACACAATAAGAAAATAAAATGCATGATAAAAAACTGATATTCCAACTCATAGCTATTTCTGAAAAATAGAGGATAAACACTAAACAAGTTATTTAGTTGGCATATAATCCCAACTCCGCCAATATATATACCTCATCGTCAAGAAAAAATTCCATCTACTTAGAAAGGCTAATGTTTATTCTAAATTGTTCAAAAAATTATAAAAGTTGAAGTTTTGATATGCAAATATCCAAAATAAGAAAATAAAGATAAAAGACTTGAGAAATAAAAAGATAGAGATAGTTACACAAAACCAGTGGGTTGCCTCCAATTTAGCGCTTGGTTTAAATTCAGCCCGACTTGCAAGACCGATTCCCCATACACCAATAACTTGAAAAGATGAGGATCCTTCCATAGAACCTGTTTTGCAAACACTAGCTTCACACACACATTAGTAATATAAAACAGAAACGAAGCTTTTAAACGATAAAAGTTTCCCCCACACTTATTCTTGTCCACACTTGGAAGTGGATATAAAATATAGAATTCGGGAAATTTCATGGTTTTTTGTTCACAAACGTGCATAGCATGAGAATCAAATGTTTCCAATTTCGGATATCGAGAAACAAAGTCATTCAACAATGTTTTCGAATCATATACATTCAAACAAATAAGAGATAAAGGAGAAAAAACAATATGCAAAGGGTTAGACAAATCTTGCACAATCTCTTGTATTACGGAATCCTCTTCATCCTTGAAAAACTCAAGTGAGTTATTCACCTCTTTTATATCATGGTCCTCTATCAAACCTTGCAACCATTCTTCGTCCGTTTCTGCCTTAACCAAAGTCTCGACATAAACATCATCATTACAATCCTTTGCAAGCTCAATTGGGTCTTCCACAATATTGGTCATATCGGTTTCATTCTCAACACACTCTTCTTTGTTGTAAGGCAAATATGCTACTGCAGATTCAAGTCTCTCCATAAGGAACTTTTTAAGAACACACATTGCATCATCCTCAAGCTCTACCTTTTGAATAGGTTCTTGATCATTATTAAGATCAATGCTTGAGTAAGCTGCACTAGTGTCATCATATTCATTTTCATCTTCACCTTGATCACCAAAAGACTCCATTCTACACTCCTCGGGGATGTCACCATAAATTGGTTCAAGCGTTGTAATTTCATAGTCATCGTCACTATTATAGTTGACATAAGATTGGTCTTTCGCAGAATTTTGCATGTCCTCTTTGTATTCTTCAATGCCTTGTCTTAAAATGGAAACACCTTTTTGAAGCTCTTGGAGTGATCTATCCAAATTTTGAAAATAGTGTTCCATTTGTTGGTAAAGCTCGTTCGATAAGGAAAAAGTAGAATCACTTACTTCAGTATTGCTAGGCCAATTATCTTCCCTTTGAATGGGTGAATGATCATAACTACGATCAGAAATTGGGCCAAACATATTATTAGCATATTCGGTTGACGAAATTGGTTCCACGCTTGGTTGTCTACAAACTGACTCCATGCCCACCATAAATTGTTGCATCTCATATACCAAACTCGAAGAAATATGAATAGGAGTACAACTAGTCTCCCCTCCTTGTGGTTGCTCACTTACATAGCTACCGTAAGAAGGTTGGTATGTATGAGAATAACTCAAAGGATACGTGGAATATTGACCATAACCAAATGATTGGTTTTGATTGTATTCCCCATAAGGGTGATAGTTGTCATAATGTTGTTGAGGTTGATAACTGTACGCATTGTTCCAATATGCTCCGTCCATAGAAATCGGTACCTGAAACAAGAGTTCTCAAAACCATGTCAAAATCAGAAAATAAGAAAACAAAAAGAAGAAACAAAACTAAAAACAAAAATAAGAAACCAAAAACAAGTGACAACCGCTGCCTCCCCAGCAACGGCGCCAAAATTTGATCGCTGTCGTATGCGTCAAAAATAAATTTGATCGCTGTCGTATGCGTCAAAAATAAATTACACTTTTTTACTACTCAAAATATAAATATAGAAAGGGCAAGAAAGGATCGTTCCCACAGAGAGGACTAAGATTGTCAAATTGTTTCGGTTTCCTATAAATACCAATGGGAGGGTTTTCTGATTTTTATATACTAAAATAAAATAAAAACAAAACAAAGAAATAAACAAGCAAATCAAATAGAGCAGATGTTGGTTAAGGATTCATCTTCATTCACAAACATGTTTTTTTAACAATAACTAAAATTGATATTTAATCTCTCTTTTATCAAAAGCCCTAGGATACCTTGATCGCAAGTATATCCCGCAAATCTCCTATTTTCATCAACAAACACATTAAAAGATGCGAGTATGAATTCTACCTTAGAGAACAACCTAACGTGTAAAAGCACTAATCAAGTCTAATTCCCTAGATGCATTAAGTTCTATGAAATCAGGCCAATCAAAGCAATTGAACGTGTAAAAGCACTAATCCGATTTAACAAAGGTTATGACTGACTTGTGACTGCTACGATGTATCACTACAAGCAATAATCACAATTATGCTACTTGTAATCAGGAATATATCACTTTCGCGTATAATAAATCCTATCTAGCAATAGAGATGAAAACAAACTCAATTGATTCTAGACTCAACCAAACAAACATTCAAATCATGTAAAAATATCATCAATGAATCATAAACGATAATATGGAGACAAAACTAATTTATTGAACAAAAACCCATGTTTGGAAATCCAACTAATCCATAACCAATAATAAAATTAGGTACTCATAGTATAGGAGTTCATTACAAGAAGGCTGAGAAAACCTATCATGTTTCTAAACCCTAGAATAGAAGTAGAAGAAGAGATGATATATTCCAAAAGGAAGAAGTCTCGGCTCTTTTATCCTCCCTTCCTAACGACTTCTGAACTTCACCCAAATCCACACATAGGCTAACTGTTAAACAGCCCAAAAGATCAAGCCCACAATTCAGAGCCCATCAGGTCCATGACTTTGATATGCCTGTCAGTTTTGTGTAACTGACAAGCTAACTGAATCCATTCCAGCATAACCAGGACAACGACTAGCTGAATCACTCTCGGCTGTGAACTACTCATTCATACATTTAGGCAGGCATCATTGCTCATTGCTCCATTCACTGCACTGCTTGCTTCCTTGCCAAAATCTCACTATTTTGTAATCTCTTGTCAGTTCAACTCGAACCATCTGCATCATATTATCACTAACCTGCAACCTCAGTACCACCATCTCATAAATGCAAGTGCGCAACTGCCATTCTCCAACTCCATTGCAGCAGTACCCATGGACAACCACACAAACTTAGTGCACCTGTAGACGCCATCTTAATCGCAATACCCATTGGAACCAGTATTTCCATTTGATCACCAGCACAGCACATTACCAAAGTCGCTCCCTCTTAACCTGCACTTCCAGCTCAACTGCAACTCTTCCATAGCCTAACATACATCTATTTCAATTCATACCCTCTCTGTATTCGACCAATGGGTCACAACCCCAGCTTAATGGCGGCACCACCTGCAATTGTTTTCATCAAATCCTGTCGGCTTCAGTTACTCATCACCAATGCCTTCGCTGCCATTTTCATTACCTGGAAGATACAATTTCCATGAACTCAAACACAAATTCATTCATTCACTCAGCATCACTGCCATCTTCTGCAATCTGATCCAGCAATACCAGCCAACACACCACTATGCCATCCCTTCTCAGCTTCCATTTCCTTGTCAGCAGCATCTCAATCTTGTAGCTCTTTCATATCTCAATCTTCTCATCTCCACTGAGTCTTCTCTGCCACACAAAACACAGCACCAGAACCTCAGTCACAGCCGTGATGGTTGTTCACAGCCTCAATTCTTCTTAGCATCAACAACACAACCAATTTACCCTTCTGCAATCTCCGTGCCACCAACCACTACCAAAGTCCTGCGCCGTAGTTCAGCTTGACCAAAACCAATGCACCTGCAATTTCCTGTCTTGATCAGCCAAATTCAGTCGCCATGACCGCCTTCAACTGCAACTCAGTTTGTAGTTCAGCTCATCATAGACCCGTTGTCTTGCAGCTGCAACATGCTCAATTCAGAAGCGAACCACATTCCACCAACTGCAACTGCAAAACCCAACTTCTGTAGCTTCTTTTGCTCCTAAAGGCAACTGCTCTTGACTGAAATAGCTTCCATCTCAGGCACCACAAGCCATTGTCACTGTACTTCATACAACCCATTACAGCTTCCTGACTCTACCCATCAAGCAACTCAACTCCATTTCCTGCACACCACCACCTTCAGATCCTTCTCGCAGCATAAGACCTATATAACTTTCCCTGTAATACACAGATCAACAGCATCAATACCCTGTTCTGCTTCAACAACACCAGAATCTGCTTCAAACAATCCTTCTCAGCTTCTCAAACCCATAACATCAGTACATCCTTCAATTCCATCACCATTACAGCACCAACTAGGTTCATCTCTGTCTCCCATTTAAGCTCTCAAATACTAGCAGAAAAACCCCATTCTAAACTTCTCTCTATCCAGTCCATCTATCTCCCAATCGAAGGCAGCAACTCATCTGTCTTGATCATTTCCAACGAACCCATAACTCCTCTTTCATAATCTCAGCATACCGATCTCAGATTTCTACATCTTCTCTCCCAAATCTCTCTTCAATTTCTGCTCTATTTCAAAACCAACAAAAACCCTAAATCAACCACCAGATGTATTTCCTTCTTTGATTCTTTCTAAATCCTTCTCATACTCTGAATCGTCTTCCGTTCTTCACTGAGTTTAGTCTGAATTCGAAATCTCCTCTGGACCCTTGGTACTCAGCCATCAAACCTGCCGGCATGAACCTCTTGTTTCCTTGGTCTTGGCTGGTGTTGTAAGAGAGAAACTGAAATGTGTTGTTCTGAATATGATCAACCTAGATGAGGTCTAATACCATAGAACGGATATCTGCACCCACTTCTTTAAATAAGGGCCACCTGATTTCTTGTTTTCGACACACTAAAGACCCGTGCCAGCTTTGAGTCCATGAACATCCGTTGTTGCTATATGATGTCACGAGCTTCCATTTCTTCTCTTTTTACTTAAAATGACTCCAAAACACCTAAAAGCTCAAAACAAACGTAAAACACATAATTCACAAGAAAAATAACAAAGAAAGCATAAATACTAGATATAAAATTAGGTGTTTTAGACACCTATCAAATTCCCCCACACTTAGACTTTGCTAGTCTTCGAGCAAATAAAACAAAACAATTCTAAAAAACATACATACAACTCCGTGTCGCTGAGGATACGGTTACTCTTAGCATGAATAACAAGTCTTTAAACCCCTAAGTGTCCCTAGTGGACGAGTTTTAGTCCCGTGAAGGTTTACAAGAGGTGTGCCTACAAAACCTATACTTCCAAACTCCAGCCACCTGTGAAAATTTAAGAATGGCACTAAATATTTTTATTAATTGGCATACTATCAATGATTACAAGAGGAAGTACTAAATCCAATTCATAAATTAGTAATAAAGCTTCATTCGGAAAGTTGAACACAACCACAATACTCGGAATCTAATCAACCACAATCACATGAAAATATTAAGAAGATGGATATAGAAAGTAGATGGTGGAGGACTGTTGACTAAGGTGAACGGTGTTTCCTAAATCTGTCTGAAGGTCACTGCCAAAACAAACCTAAAAATCCTATTGGATTGCGCTACTGGTCTGAATACTAATATCAACACGACTGGCATATACAAAGGAACCAGCGGTCGACAAACTTAATTCTAGATCAATTCAATGACATATACAAAGGAACCAGTGATCGATTTTATTCAACACAATAATAAAAAAAAAAAATCTTTTTCAAATCGACAACATGATTGGATCTTTTGGGTCCAAGCGCATGATTCTTGTCAGCAGATTACATGGTAATTCTCATGGATCCTGCATTCCATGCTTGCTTAGGCGACAGAGACAGGGAGAACCCACACATATTGTTATCCAAGTGTCAATCTTTTCTTCTTCTTCTTCTTTTTTTTTTGTACACCGTTTGGTCAAATTGGTCTAGTCTTTTTTTTTTTTAGTAACTCAATCACTCTATTTCATCCTAGCAGTGATAACAATTCGATGCTGGTGCCCCACCAAATCACTTAGAGAAACAATAGATAAATATGGAAAAAAAAAATAGAACGTGATATGGTGAAGACTCCGAGATATGGTGACAACTAACATGTTATTTATTTTTATTTTTGTTCGTTTTCATATGAATAGATTCTACTAATGGGTTCCTCAACTCCTACAACCACAATGTTTTCATTAGTATAAGGCACAATTTCTAGACTTAGTAGTTTATCATCTTCTTTTTTTTTCTTTTTTTTTTAGTTTTTCTACTTTTTTTTCGTATTTAATATAAGGAAAACTAAGAATGCTAAAAATAAAGTTCTATACAAACACTCCCCCGCACTTAAACCTTACATTGTCCTCAATGTAAAATTTATTCATTCAAAGTAAAGTTCAAGATGGGAAATTTATAACATGATATATGTACACAATAAGAAAATAAAATGCATGATAAAAAACTGATATTCCAACTCATAGCTATTTCTGAAAAATAGAGGATAAACACTAAACAAGTTATTTAGTTGGCATATAATCCCAACTCGCCAATATATATACCTCATCGTCAAGAAAAAATTCCATCTACTTAGAAAGGCTATGTTTATTCTAAATTGTTCAAAAATTCTAAAAGTTGAGTTTTGATATGCAAATATCCAAAATAAGAAAATAAAGATAAAAGACTTGAGAAATAAAAAGATAGAGATAGTTACACAAAACCAGTGGGTTGCCTCCATTTAGCGCTTGGTTTAAATTCAGCCCGACTTGCAAGACCGATTCCCCATACACCAATAACTTGAAAAGTTGAGGATCCTTCCATAGAACCTGTTTTGCAAACACTAGCTTCACACACATATTAGTAATATAAAACAGAAACGAAGCTTTAAACGATAAAAGTTTCCCCCACACTTATTCTTGTCCACACTTGGAAGTGGATATAAAATATAGAATTCGGGAATTTCATGGTTTTTGTTCACAAACCTGCATAGCATGAGAATCAAATGTTTCCAATCGGATATCGAGAAACAAAGTCATTCAACAATGTTTTCGAATCATATACATTCAAACAATAAGAGATAAAGGAAAAAACAATATGCAAAGGGTTAGACAAACCTTGCACAATCTCTTGTATTACGGAATCCTCTTCATCCTTGAAAAACTCAAGTGAGTTATTCACCTCTTTTATATCATGGTCCTCTATCAAACCTTGCAACCATTCTTCGTCCGTTTCTGCCTTAACCAAAGTCTCGACATAAACATCATCATTACAATCCTTTGCAAGCTCAATTGGGTCTTCCACAATATTGGTCATATCGGTTTCATTCTCAACACACTCTTCTTTGTTGTAAGGCAAATATGCTACTGCGGATTCAAGTCTCTCCATAAGGAACTTTTTAAGAACACACATTGCATCATCCTCAAGCTCTACCTTTTGAATAGGTTCTTGATCATTATTAAGATCAATGCTTGAGTAAGCTGCACTAGTGTCATCATATTCCTTTTCATCTTCACCTTGATCACCAAAAGACTCCATTGTACACTCCTCGGGGATGTCACCATAAATTGGTTCAAGCGTTGTCATTTCATAGTCATCGTCACTATTATAGTTGACATAAGATTGGTCTTTCACAGAATTTTGCATGTCCTCTTTGTATTCTTCAATGCCTTGTCTTAAAATGGAAACACCTTTTTGAAGCTCTTGGAGTGATCTATCCAAATTTTGAAAATAGTGTTCCATTTGTTGGTAAAGCTCGTTCGATAAGGAAAAAGTAGAATCACTTACTTCAGTATTGCTAGGCCAATTATCTTCCCTTTGAATGGGTGAATGATCATAACTACGATCAGAAATTGGGCCAAACATATTATTAGCATATTCGGTCGACGAAATTGGTTCCACGCTTGGTTATCTACAAACTGACTCCATGCCCACCATAAATTGTTGCATCTCATATACCAAACTCGAAGAAATATAAATAGGAGTACAACTAGTCTCCCCTCCTTGTGGTTGCTCACTTACATAGCTACCGTAAGAAGGTTGGTATGTATGAGAATAACTCAAAGGATACGTGGAATATTGACCATAACCAAATGATTGGTTTTGATTGTATTCCCCATAAGGGTGATAGTTGTCATAATGTTGTTGAGGTTGATAACTGTACGCATTGTTCCAATATGCTCCGTCCATAGAAATCGGTACCTGAAACAAGAGTTCTCAAAACCATGTCAAAATCAGAAAATAAGAAAACAAAAAGAAGAAACAAAACTAAAAACAAAAATAAGAAACCAAAAACAAGTGACAACCGCTGCCTCCCCGGCAACGGCGCCAAAATTTGATCGCTGTCGTATGCGTCAAAAATAAATTACACTTTTTTACTACTCAAAATATAAATATAGAAAGGGCAAGAAAGGATCGTTCCCACAGAGAGGACTAAGATTGTCAAATTGTTTCGGTTTCCTATAAATACCAATGGGAGGGTTTTCTGATTTTTATATACTAAAATAAAATAAAAACAAAACAAAGAAATAAACAAGCAAATCAAATAGAGCAGATGTTGGTTAAGGATTCATCTTCATTCACAAACATGTTTTTTTAACAATAACTAAAATTGATATTTAATCTCTCTTTTATCAAAAGCCCTAGGATACCTTGATCGCAAGTATATCCCGCAAATCTCCTATTTTCATCAACAAACACATTAAAAGATGCGAGTATGAATTCTACCTTAGAGAACAACCTAACGTGTAAAAGCACTAATCAAGTCTAATTCCCTAGATGCATTAAGTTCTATGAAATCAGGCCAATCAAAGCAATTGAACGTGTAAAAGCACTAATCCGATTTAACAAAGGTTATGACTGACTTGTGACTGCTACGATGTATCACTACAAGCAATAATCACAATTATGCTACTTGTAATCAGGAATATATCACTTTCGCGTATAATAAATCCTATCTAGCAATAGAGATGAAAACAAACTCAATTGATTCTAGACTCAACCAAACAAACATTCAAATCATGTAAAAATATCATCAATGAATCATAAACGATAATATGGAGACAAAACTAATTTATTGAACAAAAACCCATGTTTGGAAATCCAACTAATCCATAACCAATAATAAAATTAGGTATTCATAGCATAGGAGTTCATAACAAGAAGGCTGAGAAAACCTATCATGTTTCTAAACCCTAGAATAGAAGTAGAAGAAGAGATGATATATTCCAAAAGGAAGAAGTCTCGGCTCTTTTATCCTCCCTTCCTAACGACTTCTGAACTTCACCCAAATCCACACATAGGCTAACTGTTAAACAGCCCAAAAGATCAAGCCCACAATTCAGAGCCCATCAGGTCCATGACTTTGATATGCCTGTCAGTTTTGTGTAACTGACAAGCTAACTGAATCCATTCCAGCATAACCAGGACAACGACTAGCTGAATCACTCTCGGCTATGAACAACTACTCACTGATACATTTAGGCAGGCATCATTGCTCATTGCTCCATTCACTGCATTGCTTGCTTCCTTGCCAAAATCTCACCATTTTGTAATCTCTTGTCAGTTCAACTCCAACCATCTGCATCATATTATCACTAACCTGCAACCTCAGTACCACCATCTCATAAATGCAAGTATGCAACTGCAATTCTCCAACTCCATTGCACCAGAACCCATGGACAACCACACACACTTAGTGCACCTGCAGACGCCATCTTCATCACAATACCCATTGGAACCAGTATTTCCATTTGATCACCAGCACAGCACATTACTAAAGTCACTCCCACTTAACCTGCACTTCCAGCTCAACTGCAACTTTTCCATAGCCTAACATACATCTATTTCAATTCATACCCTCTCTGTATTCGACCAATGGGGCACAGCACCAGCTTAATGACACCACCACCTGCAATTTTTTTCATCAAATCCTGTCGGCTTCAGTTACTCATCACCAATGCCTTCGCTGCCATTTTCATTACCTGGAGGCAACAATTGCCATGAGCTCAAACACCAATTCATTCATTCACTCAGGATCACTGCCATCTTCTGCAATCTGATCCAGCAATACCAGCCAACACACCACTCTGCCATCCCTTCTCAGATTCCATTTCCTTGTCAGCAGCATCTCAATCTTGTAGCTCTTTCATATCTCAATCTTCTCATCTCCACTGAGTCTTCCCTGCCACACTAGACACAGCACCAGAACCTCAGTCACAGCCGTGATGGTTGCATCAACAACACAACCAATTTACCCTTATGCAATCTCCGTTCCACCAACCACTACCGAAGTCTTGCACCGTAGTTCAGCTTGACCACAACCAATGCACCTGCAATTCCCTGTCTTGATCAGCCAAATTCAGTCGCCATGACCGCCTTCAATTGCAATTCAGTTTGTAGTTTAGCTCTTCATAGACCCGTTATCTTGCAGCTTCAACATGCTCAATTCAGAAGCGAACCACATTCCATCAACTGCAACTGCAAAACCCAACTTCTGTAGCTTCTTTTGCTCCTAAAGGCAACTGCTCTTGACTGAAATAACTTCTATCTCAGGCACCACAAGCCATTGTCACTGCACTTCATACAACCCATTACAGCTTCCTGACTCTACCCATCAAGCAACTCAACTCCATTTACTGCACACCACCACCTTCCGATCCTTCTCGCAACATAAGACCTATCTAACTTTCCCTGTAATACACAGATCAACAACATCAATACCCTGTTGTCTACAGAGTGCAATGATTAATTTTTGAAGGTGTGAATACTGGATGTAATTGTATGTATACAGAGTGCAATCGCCAAAATTATTTCAACACACAAGAGACAGTTTGTTTTAATATTAGGCAACAAGATGCAACAAGACAGTTCAGTGAAGGTTTTATGTTTCTGTGGAGCTCATCACCAACGTTAGTGAGATGAAGCGAGAACATTGAACTTGAAGAGATTTGATTTGGGTCTGTTCCAATGTATCCTTAAGAAGAATCCGCAATGCTTTCAGGAGAGACTAGAGAATTTCTATTTATTTCTTTTGCATTTTCATAAGAATTCAACAAGTATTATTCAGTTTTCAAATAAATGTTTGCATTTTCATGAATCTGTAAAGGTTTACATTTTTATTTTTTTGTATGTCAATCCCAGTAACAATAAGCTGCAGATGTTTTACTAGCGAGCATTATTATGACCATCGAAGGATAGACACTCCATCATATATGCCTATATGTTATTTTTGACATATGGACATAAGTTTGATAGTTTGGCATACCCATAATGGGTGCATATGTGCCAAATATCAGAATCTGCTTCAAACAATCCTTCTCAGCTTCTCAAACCCATAACATCATTACATCCTTCAATTCCATCAATATTACAGAACCAACTAGGTTCATCTCTGTCTCCCATTTAATCTCTCAAATACTAGCAGAACAACCCCATTCTAAACTGCTCTCTATCCAGTCCATCTATCTCCCAATCGAAGGCACCAACTCATCAGTCTTGATCATTTCCAACGAACCCATAACTCCTCTTTCATAATCTCAGCATACCCATCTCAGATTTCTTCCATCTTCTCCCAAATCTCTCTTCAATTTCTGCTCTATTTCAAAACCAACAAAAACCCTAAATCAACCACCAGATGTATTTCCTTCTTTGATTCTTTCTAAATCCTTCTCATACTCTGAATCGTCTTCCGTTCTTCACTGAGTTTGGTCTGAATTCGAAATCTCCTCTGGACCCTTGGTACTCAGCCATCAAACCTGCCGGCATGAATTCGAAATCTCCTCTGGCCTGTGTTGTAAGAGAGAAACTGAAATGTATTGTTCTGAATATGATCAACCTAGATGAGGTCTAATACCATAGAACGGATATCTGCACCCACTTCTTTAAATAAGGGCCAGCTGATTTCTTGTTTTCGACACACTAAAGACCCGTGCCAGCTTTGAGTCCACGAACATCGGTTGTTTCTATATGATGTCACGAGCTTCCATTTCTTCTCCTTTTACTCAAATTGACTCCAAAACATCTAAAATCTCAAAACAAATCGTAAAACACATAATTCACAAGAAAAATAACAAAGAAAGCATAAATACTAGATATAAAATTAGGTGTTTTAGACATCTATCAGCCTACTACAAAGCTAACTTCGATCTGGAATATAGTTGAACCCTAATCAATCTCACATTGATTCAAAGTACAGTCGCGTTCCTTAAGTCTCTGATCCCACCAGGATACTACGCACTTTATTCCCTTAGCTGATCTCACCGACAACCAAGAGTTACTACGACCCAAAGTCGAAGACTTGATACACAAATTTGTCTCACACAGAAAGGTCTATTGAATAGATAAATCTGTCTCCTACAGATATACCTACGAGTTTTATTCTGTCTTTTGATAAATCAAGGTGAACAGGAACCAATTGATAACTCGGACTTATATTCCCGAAGAACATCATAGTATTATCAATCGCCTGACAATAATCTCAATCGATTAAAGAAACAAGATATTATGGAATCACAAACGATGAGACGAAGGTGTTTGTGACTACTTTTCTATCTTGCATATCGGAGATATAAATCTCAAGCCAATCTTATGATTGTACTCAAACACGATAGAGAACAGCAAGATCAGATCACGCAACTACAAAGAAAATAGTTGGGTCTGGCTTTACAATCCCAATGAAGTCTTCAAGTCGTTAACCTACAAGGTTTTGTGAAAAACTTAAGGTTAAAGGAGAATCGACCCTAGCTTATACAACTAGTATCACACATGAGGTTTGGGGATTAGGTTTCCCAGTTGCTAGATTTCTCTTTTATATAGATTTCAAATCAGGGTTTGCAATCTAAGTTACATTGGTAACAAAGCATTCAATATTCACCATTAGATGAAAACTTGATTATATTCTAGCTAATATCTTTCAACCGTTAGATCGAACTTAGCTTGTTATACACAAATGAAATGCACCTTCATTTAGGTTTGAGTAACCGTACCTAAACGCGTACACTTAGTCGGTTCAACAATAGTTAACCAATGGTTAGCCATATGAGCACTTTCATATTAAACTTATTTATCTTCACCACAAATAGTTCAAATTACTTAAATGAACTAGTTAGAGAGTTGTTCAATTGTTTAGACTCATTGAAGTATACAAGAAACAATCGAAGCAAAATCGATTTTGATTCACTCGAATCAATTCATGAATATTATATCCACGGTTTGCAAAGATTGCATTCCTTATTATATAAATGTTTTAGTTCATGAACAAACCGATTTTACAGAGTAACCTACTTAAGTATGCAAACGGGTACGCATACCTAAGTAGCCGGACCGAGTTTGGTTACGCCAGTACGCGTACGGGTGCACATACCAATTCACACTTCCAAACTCCAACAGAAATTCACGGACGTGAAACTTACGCCAGTATGCGTACGGTTACGCATACTTTAGGTTCCCGGTTTTGGACTTTTACACAAATGTGAGAACACACTATGTTTATATCCAAACATGGTTACTTGTTCTAAACTCACATTTCAATCATTGAAACTTTCTTAGAGGATGTTAACATAGTTGTTATCCACAAACTATTTTCATCAAAGCGATTTTCAATTTATTGAAATAATCAACATGACTTTCGTCACGAGTAAAGATGAACTTGGAAAAAGCGAAAGCTTACCAACACATATTTCGAGAAATAGATAAGCAAGATAAACTCGGCTTTAAATAGCAAATGTGTACAATTGAAGTCTATGTAGCAATACGACTTTTGTCTCAAATAGGAGATATAGTAAATAGACTTTTGAGTGATAGATAAGTTCAAGTCTCCACATACCTTTTCTCGATGAAGTTCCACAATTTCCCTTGAGTAGTTCTTCGTCTTCATTTGATGCGCCGTGGAGTCTAAATCTCAACTACACTTACTATCCTAATCCAAGACTTAGCTATAAGTAGACTAGAAATCAAGACTTATAGTTTTGGCAACTAAACTTGACAAACAAGCTTGAGATAGCAACGCTTGCGAGTTCGACCGAGCAGTGCTCTAACAATCTCCCCCTTTGTCAATTTTAGTGACAAAACTATCAATACATACGGAATACAAAATAAATAAACTTTGTAGCTTCTCATACAAATGCTTGATCTCATTGGTTCTTCAACATTATTTGAAATCTTCGTCACTTCCAAGTACTCCAATGATTCTAAATGTGTTCAACTTAGCATCATCGTTATTGAATATACGTAGCTATAACAATAATTCTCAATCATTGTTATACAGTGACATAGTATTATTATACAGCATCAAAGTTCAATTGTGTCACAACTTCGACAACAATACTATGGTGATATGTATCACTCCCTCTTAGTCAATACTTCATATCATATGAAAACCACTCCCCCTTACATAATGATCCGAAAACCATATGTATTTGGTGTGAACTACACATTAATTCTCCCCCTTTTTGTCAATAAAATTGGCAAAGGTACGAAAATTAGTGGGATCCTAATGAAATATCCATAGAGATACTTCATGACCAAAAGAAAAGCGCATATCAACTTTTTTTTAGATGCAATCATATAGCCGAAACTAAATTCATTCATCAAGGAGTTTATAAAGATACAAGATAACCCCTATAATATTCCTCAGCCGCACTCCCCACAAAGATTTGACAATTAAGTACAAGTTCAATTAAGAACTCTCCCCCATGAAATGTCATTCCCTAAAGAACAACAAGAGCGACCTTACTTTCACAAGAAAATAAGGATTTCTTTGGACATTAACAAATCACATGAAACATGATTTGTATCCAAAAATCTCAATTAAATTAACCGCAAGAGAACCCATGGTTAATTTAATAGGAAATTCTCACATAAGAGAACTTACGGAGCCACACAATATTTTCATAAAGATATGGATCAGGGAAGATCAATACTGCGTAATAACCTTAATCTTTGCACAATGACATATAATAGACTTAATCTTTGTAAACAAAAGTTCATCCTATCTTCCATCAATATTTGCATAATCACATAATAGGCTTAACTTTTGTTTGTCAAAAGTTCATTCAATCTTTTATCAATACTTGCATAATGACATATGAAAGACTTAACTTTTGACCACATATGGGATAATCATAGTTCACGGACGCAAATACACATATCCCATAACAAGTTTCAATATATAAAACCATAAAAATTAATAGCAAAATCATATTCCAAATAAACTTCAGAATTCAAATAAATAAATCTAAAAATATTGCAAGATGAAAATCGTTGGACATAGCTATGTGTACTCACAATAATTGCTATTCCAAACCCTATTTATCCTTCTTAAAACATAAGAATAAATTCTCATAAGAAGTTTCCTAGACAAAATAAGAATCAAGTTTCTTTGATAACATCATACCTTTGAAAGGGCCCATCATAAAAGGTATCACTGATATCCTTGATTCTTTTGACCGCAGAGACCCCATGTTCATAAGTGAGAACATTAACTTTCTGATCAACAATACGGGAAAGATGCCTAGCTTTGACACAGTCCTTGATGAGCTTCTTATGATTCCTGATCAAGGTGTTTTGATTTTTAAGGATTTTGGCCTGACCATCAATAAGTTGATTTGTTTGTAGTTGAAGATTTGCAAACTCGACCCTAGAGTCATTCTGAAAAAGAATTAAATCCTTGACAGATTCTCCAATCCAGGATTTGTACGCTTTCCTTTCAATCATCTTTTTCAAGACAAGTTCTTGAACAGAATCACATCCTTTAGAGTCTTCTTCCATCTCAAGATTCACTACTTCTTGAGGTCTTGCGGAGTTTTCCATATCCTCCCCGCCCTTTTTGTTTTATTATTATTAGGGAAGGCAAAACAATATATATATGTTTTCAAACAAGAGATGGACACCCTTGTTATGGAAACCCTAAAACTCCCAAGAGAGACACGGACTTTCGTGGACTAGTTGAAGATAACAGATCAGAAAAGATCCAAGAAGAATAGAATACACTCTGTTTTCATATATCCCTTATCATCATGACTCAATAATTAAAAGATTTAATCAGAGCATAAGAAAGAGATATAGAGCAACAAGGAGTCAAGAAGTGACTCAACTTTCACAGCAAAACGAAAACAGCATAGTCAAACATATTACAAATGAAAAACAACAGTAGATTTGAGTATCTCTCAAATGGTCATTATTGCATCTCTCAAGTTAGATACAAGAATGAAATTTCCTACGATTAGGTAGTCAAGTGATATGTAATCCCACTATGAGTATTGAGAGATGAGTTGTAGATTCCATATGAACGTTTGAACCTGGTATTCCTTACCTTCTTTCGGTTACTTCTTATTCCTGAAGAATTCAACATAACCTTGTTAGGTGATCCCTCAGAGAAATTTTTCTGAGGATTAAGTCTAGGACCTCTAGAAATTGGTTCCATAGGATTATAAGAGACATGTCTCCACCATCTATACTTATATTTTCCAGACTTATTCTCATAAATACTGGGAATATGTAATTTTGTGGTCTAAAAATTTGCACGCTGCGGAGGGACACGATTCCTGTGGGGATTTTGAGATAAGTGACCATTGAAATCCATTTTATGAGAGCCCTGTTTTTCTGTAGGAATGAAACCCATTGTAGTGGTCATTAAAGAGTTTACTCTGTCGACAGCGAAAAGAAGTAGATTTTGAAGATCAGAAATCTGTTTCTTTCTAGGAAAACAATGTAAAACATGATGATTCTTTTTCCCACAGAAAGAACAAGTTCGTGGAAGAGAGACATTGGTAGGCACTTGTTTTAAATTCAGAGTCCTATTAGAAGACTGCAAGTTATGTAAACACTTCTTAGCAGGAACTTCCATTGGAGAACTTTTCTTCATGTACTGTAATTTTGTCTAAGAATTAGTGATCGGTACAGAAGAATTTCTCATTAAAACCGAGTTTTCCTTTTTCAAGGATTTGGATTGTTTCTAGGATAGAATAAGGGATGCACCAGTTTCTCTTTTTCAACACGAAGTTTGTTTAGATCATATGAATGCATCTCGATCAAACGTTTTTCTCTAATTGAGTCTTCTTTAACAATATTCTCAAGAACACTAATCTTTTCACGTTGTAGGGTAGTTTCTTGAATTAAATTTTTGATATTGTTGGAGAAGGACTCAATGATACTATAGAGTTCCCGTTCTCGACCAAGAGACTTTTCAAATTCATCAATGAGCTGAGCATGATTTTGAAAATAAATAGACTCAGTAGATTCTTTTGAGATTCTTGTGAGTTCCATTTCAGCTTCTGACAAAATGTCAAATGTCTCATTTGAGGGAATGTTATCAGAATCTGATAAAACAACCTTTCAACCTCGGGATTCGGAAGAATCAACTAAGGAGTTATCCTTTGAGGCAATCCCAAGACATTTGGCATAAATAAAAGCTTTGGAAGACATTTTGGTATTCGTAAATATAATATATGAAATTTTGTCCACAAAATCATATTGCTACAAACACAGACTTGTGAGGTCTTAAACGTGTTTGCCTGCTCTGATACCAATTGAAAAAGCGGGGGTCTAACAAACTCACCCAATATTTCTCTTAGCAATCAGTATGGACTAACTCCAATATACTTTCAAGAGAATCAACTATTTAGTTAGACTCAATCTTAAGAAAATTATATCAAAAAGTTATATCTCAATCTCTCAATTCAATTTGCAATCAAGCAAATAAGAATTTGCGATCCTAATTGAATATAAGAGAAATAACTTGAATGGTACCAAAGACCAATGTTCAAGGATCAATCAATTTCAATCAACAACCAAAGGTTCGAATTACCAGTTGATCGATTCAACGCACAACCTGTGATATTTCAATTATATAACAAAATATAATGCGGAAAAGAAGAAACATAGACACCAAAAGTTTTGTTAACGAGGAAACTGCAAAAGCAGAAAAACCCCGGGACCTAGTACAAATTTGAACACTATGTTGTATTAAGCCGCTACAGACACTAGCCTACTACAAAGCTAACTTCGGTCTGGAATATAGTTGAGCCCTAATCAATATCACACTGATTCAAAGTACAGTCGTGTTCCTTAAGTTTTATTCCAGCAGGATACTACGCACTTGATTTCCTTAGCTGATCTCACCGACAACCAAGAGTTGCTACGACCCAATGTCGAAGACTTGATACACAAATCTGTCTCACACAGAAAATTCTATTAAATAGATAAATCTGTCTCCTACAGATATACATACGAGTTTTATTTCGTCTTTTGATAAATCAAGGTGAACAAGAACCAATTGATAACCCTGACTTATATTCCCGAAGAACAACATAGTATTATCAATCACCTGACAATAATCTCAATCGATTAACGAAACAAGATATTATGGAATTACAAACGATGAGACGAAGGTGTTTGTGACTACTTTTCTATATGTCCTATCGGAGATATAAATATCAAGGCAATCTTACGATTGTACTCAAACACGATAGAAAACAGCAAGATCAGATCACGCAACTACAGAGAAAATAGTTGGGTCTGGATTTACAATCCCAATGAAGTCTTCAAGTCGTTAACCTACAGGATTTTGTAAAAAAACTAAGGTTAAAGGAGAATCGACTCTAGCTTATACAACTAGTATCACACATGAGGTGTGGGGATTAGGTTTCCCAGTTGCTAGAGTTCTCCTTTATATAGATTTCAAATCATAGTTTGCAATCTAAGTTACCTTAGTAACAAAGCATTCAATATTGACCGTTAGATGAAAACCTGATTAGATTCAAGCTAATATCTTTCAACCGTTAGATCGAACTTAGCTTGTTATACACAAATGAAATGCACCTTCATTTAGGTTTGAGTAACCGTACCTAAACGCGTACACTTAGTCGGTTCAACAATAGTTAACCAATGGTTATACATATGAGCAATTTCATATTAACCTTATTTATATTCACCACAACTAGTTCAAATGACTCAAATGAACTAGTTAGAGAGTTGTTCAATTGTTTAGATCTCATTGAAGTATAC
Source organism: Papaver somniferum (assembly GCF_003573695.1). Classification (NCBI taxonomy): domain Eukaryota; kingdom Viridiplantae; phylum Streptophyta; class Magnoliopsida; order Ranunculales; family Papaveraceae; genus Papaver; species Papaver somniferum. The sequence goes on from NC_039362.1 coordinate 140,821,709, forward strand.
AAGAAACAATCGAAGCAAAATCGATTTTGATTCACTCGAATCAATTCATGAATATTATAGCCACGGTTTGCAAAGATTGCATTCCTTATTATATAAGTGTTTTAGTTCATGTACGAACCGATTTTATAGAGTAACCTACTTAAGTATGCAAAACGGGTACGCATACCTAAGTAGCCGGACCGGGTTTGGTTACGCTAGTACGCGTACGGGTGCGCATACCAATTCACACTTACAAACTCCAGCAGAAATTCACGGACGTGAAACTTCCTGCCCGAATTTCTAACAACCGCCGGTGCGCGTACGAGTACGCATACTTTAGGTTTCCGGTTGGACTTTTACACAAATGTGAGAACACACTATGTTTATACCCAAACATGGTTACTTGATCTAAACTTACATTTCAAACATTGAAACTTTCTTAGAGGATGTTAACATAGTTGTTATCCACAAACTATTTTCATCAAAGCGATTTTCAAGTTATTGAAATAATCAACATGACTTTCGACACGAGTAAAAATGAACTTGGAAAAAGCGAAAGCTTACTAACACATATTTCGAGAAATAGATAAGCGAGATAAACTCGGCTCGAAATAGCAAATGTGTACAATCGAAGTCTATATAGCAATACGACTTTTGTCTCAAATAGGAGATAAAGTAGTTAGACTTTTGAGTGATAGATAAGTTCAAGTCTCCACATACCTTTTCTCGATGAAGTTCCACAAGTTCCCTTGAGTAGTTCTTCGTCTTCATTCGATGAACGCCGTGGAGTCTAAAGCTCAACTACACTTACTATCCTAATCCGAGACATAGCTATAAGTAGACTAGAAATCAAGACTTATAGTTTTGACAACTAAACTTGACAAACAAGCTTGAGATAGCAACGCTTGTGAATTCGACCGAGCAATGCTCTAACAGACACACTGATTAATAAGTTGACACTAATATTCATAGAAACCAATACTGCTAACCTTGAGAAGAAAGGATATTCTAAACGATCGAAAGCTTTGGACATATCGATTTCGAGAGCTAGCAAATCTCCTTCTCCTTCTTTCTTTTTCATGGAATGAATTCATTCTTGAGCAATGATAGTGTTATCACTATTGAGTCTTCCCGAGACATAAGCCGATTGATATGGAGATATTAACCTTTCCATTATAGGCTTCATGCAATTAACAAGAATTTTGGAAAAAAAATCCTATAAGAGATATTGCATAATCCTATGGGTCTGAAATCAACCGGATCACAGGGTTTTATTCTTTTGGGAATGAAGGAAATGTACGTCTTGTTTAGATTTTTATGAAGAAACTTAGTTGTAAAAAATTGCTTGACCATGCTACAAACCTCTTGACTCATTATACTCCATTGTGACTTATAAAAACCTGTCATAAAACCTTCTGGTCCTGGGGCAGACAAGTTCTCCATACTCTTTACCGTTGCATATATCTCCTTATCTGAAGGAATATCAATAAGCAACCTGTTTTCTTCTTCAGTAACTATGGAAGGAATGACATTGTAATGATGTTCTTCAATATTAGGATTAGTGGAAGTATTGATATTCTTGAAATGAGAGGTAAAAAGAGCTGACATATCTTCTTTTTTATTGATCCAAACACCATCTTACTCTTAACGTTTATACTCCATAAATTCGATATCTTTTAATTTTCCTTTTATATTTCGTATTTATAATCCTCCTAATAATTTTAGGTAGTTTTTATTGCTAGCATATTTATTAAAATAAAATAGGTAACTAGCTAAGGGTAGTCAAGTAAAATACCGTGGTATCCTTAATATTTTGACAAAGTCAAAGCAGACAGTATTTTTTAAACGAATGGAGTATTTGTTTATGTAATAAAGTGGGTCTCCTAGTTAAATTTATGTATTGACCATTGTGAGAGATTAAGTTTGCCCGTCCACGTGGACAAGAGAACAATCAAATCAGATATGGACCATTGGTGTTGCTCTAAGGGTTCAAAAAATAAAAATTGCTTACCTTTTTTACAAGACCTCATCCAGTATGATTTTCACATTCCACTCCCCCTCCTTTGCAGAAAAAGCACCACATTTTTAATTATTCCATAAAATCGTTTTTGAATGGAGGTTCAAGGGCACTTCGGTTTTGTAGGTAGGGCTTCTTCCATATCAGGTTTGATACGACTCCACAATACCTATTCTGATTGATGAACGTTACACATCGTTATGTCTTCACTTGTTCAAAAATTTGGACATCGTGGTACTGATGTGATAACTCTAAACGATTTGAAAATACAAACGATATGAATATAATGGTGCGGATGGAATGAATTAGTAGTTGTGAAGAAATGCTCAATAAATTCATATATATATATATATGAATGCTCAATGCTTAATGAATTCATATATATATATATATATATATGAAAGATTATCGTATTAAAATTGTCAAAGTTTCGATCAACGATCGGAAAATACTGAAGTTACTGTTGGTACATCAGACTGACTTATAACGTCCTCCCCGTATATGCGAAGATTTAAACCACGCCTGATATTAGGCGGATGAAAAATGATCTTCTGATGGGGCGGACATTATCATGGGGAGCTCATTTAAATTGCGCCTGATAGTACGTGAAAATTATACGTTCGCCTGGTGGGACAGGTACATACCCTTTCCTTTTGTGGGTGGAGTTTAATTGTTCGCTTCACCATCAAACGACTATTATACATGCGTGTCCACTCCAGACGGTTATTAAACCGACAACTAATATCAGACGCATATTTAATCTCTACTCGACCAAATTTAGTTTAGCTCTTAATTTCAAACCAATTATGCTCCCAAACCATAAAAACCCTACCAAATTTGGTTATGGTCTTGTACATTGCGATTGATATTTTGATCATAATTAGTTTTGCCCCATTTTTTCCTCGTCCATAGTAAAAATGCTCTAAAAGATCTAGTATTAGAGTTAGGGGTGTGCAACGTACGGACGGATACGGATTAGGGGTCACCCGCACCCAATCCGTTAAAGTCGCGGATCTGGAAAATCCAACCGTGTCAGGCCCAATCACCCGCGGATTGAACATCCGCGGATCGGCGAACGATACAGACCGGATACGGATTAGCCGCGAATTTAGCTACAGAAAAACATGTAAAGAAACAAAAATACGAAGTTTAAACTATAAGCTAAAGAAAAAAATGTAAAGAAACAAAAATATGTTATAGGGCCCATGGCCCATGGATGTGCGGTCCATTAGTATACTAGGGTTTAATCCTTTACTCTTGTATAAATAGAATACTTACCTATGTAATGGTGTTCCTTCCCTTCTTTGATTAATGAAAAGTTCTTCTATCTTTTCTCTCTCTATTATTCTTACTCCAAAACGTTATCTCGCACGAGCTCTACCCTGCTAAAAGAATTTTATTCTACTTTCCGTCGGTACATCCGTCCCTTTTTGGTTCTCTCCAATCAAACGTCAAAAGAAGGCTCCGTTAGATTTTGGTACTACTGTTTTATCCTTTTCTGCTTTTAATCAATTGGAAAGGTAAATCTAAACCTACTTATTTATTTCATTTATTTTGACGAGATCTGCAAAAAAAAAAAAAAAAAAAAAAAAAAAAAAAATTCTATAGAGGTATATTGTCTGCTAGAGATTTGGTGTTTAATTATTATATAATAATCTACTATCTTGTTTTGTCATTATATGGGTCTAATACTACTGACAGCTCTTTGATGTCTATGCTTCTGTGTGTGTTCTCAATGTTTTGTTTGTCTTTGCATTTTTAAATCTATCTTGTCCACATGACTATCTTCAGTGGGTGTTATGCTGATTTGAAATCAATTTTTTTTTGTTTGCTAGTAACATGTGATTTGAAATCTGTTGTATGCTATGCTGTTAGATGTTAAATTCTTCATCTTCATATACATGTCCTCAAGTTTTCATTTTTGTTTGTTTAATGATTGGGTATGTCTTGTTCTGCTTCATGTGATCTGCCATGTAACTTTGTCTACTAGAATACAATATATATAATTATTATAATATTTCATTATTGTGTGAAACTACACCAATTTTAATATGATTGATTGAATGATAAGTATATATATGAAGAAATAATATAATATTATAATATTTTGTCTGTTTCTGAATCTGTGCTTTAAATAATAAGATGTCATAGATTTGGTAATAAGATCTATTCTCTGTTTGTTTTCTGCATCTATTCATGTGAAATATAATATAATATTATAAAAAAATTAGTGTTTTGTTTTATTATACTGTATATGTATAGAAATGGTCAAACGTAGTCATTTTCTGTTTTCTTGTTCTCATCCTTTTATGTCTGCTTCTGCATGTTATAATGACTGTAAAATGATTGCCTTGTTATAGGACCTATGGCCCATGGATGTGCGGTCCATTAGATGAATAGGTATTCCCTTTCATGTATATAAGACAACATTATATCATTCTTACAATTCTTACAAAAACAAATGGGTTTTTGCTGATCCGACGGTTCTGGATCAGTGTTTTATTGTGATCGACGGCCGTCATTTGCTCTTATTTTCTCTCAGAGTGAATAGACAAATCGTGGTTCAAAATCAACCCATGTTTAGCTCCCACATCCAACCGCTCAGATCAGCCCATCCATTATTATCCTCTTCGTTTGTTACAAAATCATTATAATTCCAATATATAATATCAGCGCTAAATTAGGGCATTAATCTCCTCACACTCTTTACAGTCTTCCATTTCAAAACCCTCCCCTAACCTTCTCTGCTTACCTCGCTCCTCTAATTTAAGGAAACAAAAACGATTTTTTTTAAAGATCCACTAATAATTTCCTCATACGTTACATGCAGCAGCATCCCTATATAAACCCTAGACAAGGTCATCATCTCACCATGTTTCAGTCGCATCGATTTGGTAGGTCATCAGAGGAATTACACGGTTAGTTTTTTTTAGTGAATTATTTCAATGATAGTTTGATTTTTAATTTAAGTTCCTAATAATTTTATTTGTTGTGTTCAGAAAATCATCAGGGTACTAAACATCTTAGGTGAGTCAATTTTGTTTATGACTGCTTTCGGTTTATTTGTTTTTTGGGTTTCTGGACTTTGATAATTCAATTGTGTTTATGATTGAATTCGATTGACTTTTTTAGGGTTTCTAATTTTGTTGATTCCTGTCTAGAATTCTAAATCTGTGAATGAGTGATTGTCAACAGCCGATTATAGTGTGGTTCATTGTGTTTGATATTTCTTTGGTTTAGTTATGCTCTGCTAATTTTGTGATTGGTGGTTCCTAAATCGTTATCTTTAGATGTGCATCCTATTGTATCTGTTGTGCGCATAGATATGGTTATAACGGTTGTTTTGATTGGCTTTTTTTTTGAGACATTGAAAGCTGATTTATATTAACCTACTCTTTTGGAAAGAAGGGATAGATGTAATGGATAGTAACTTATCATTTTATCCTCCTGCAATTCAGTTATGAGTTCATTATATACCAGAGAAATACCTAGGATAATTGGAGATTTAGGATACAGTTGAAGCTGCTCTCACCAAAGTATTGAATGAGTTTGGTAGGCCATGAAAGGTGAGATTGCAGAAATACCTTGGGTACATAAATAAAGGCCATGATTCAACTACAAAATACTTAAAAATGCGCGTGTAGACATCTCAATTCTCTTTTTAGGGGCTCCAAATTCAGTTCCTTTCAGAATTATCCACGCATTTTGTTCTTCGCGTTCAACATAGAATCCGTTTCTATTTCCTCCATCAGTGTGAAAATAATTTCCTTCTACGTCAGGGCCGTTATTTGTCTGAAATCAATGTGAAAAGAGATCGGTAGAGAAGTCTCACAGGTGTGGACAATTCAGGTTAGGGTGAGTGATGGGACAGAATGTTATTTCTTAGGTTTCTTCTTTTTGTGTGATTCCGATTTTTAATTTCATACAGAATGTTGACAATGATGGGATTTTCATAAGATAGATGTATGAATTGATATTTGCAGTATGATTAGTTAAACTGTTGGATTATTATTTCATTGAATTGATTTGTTACTTATACCGTGTAAGTTCCTCAACCTATTATTGAATAACCACTGAATGACATTGTTGTAGGCAACTCACCCCCTTCTCTACAAATTCCACCAGAGTCTACACCAATATCGAACCCAGCGTCATCATAATGTGATGACAAAGGTTAGTATTTTGGTTGTATTTAATTTGTATGCGATGGTTTGTAAGAAATCATGAATAGATAGGTGAATATGTATATAAGTCATTTGAGAGGAATGAGAGGAATTATGTTGTCTATGTGAGACGATATAATGCTCGAAGCAAATCTTACGTTTGTGTTTTATCTTTGAAACCATTAGTTTAAATTATTGGTTCTGAGTGGTCTTCCAATTGAAGGATTTGATACGGAAATGATATTTTGAAGCATGAAACCAGTTACATGCTGCTATTATGTTTCACATACAACCTCTCTTTCTTTTTTACAGATTTTTTTTATTGTTTCTGTGATAGCGGACAAGTGTTGGTATATATTTAATTTGTGAAATGTGCAAGGAATGTTTTGTTTTTTTCTAGATGACCACAATTCTGATGCTTATATTATTGGCAGGTGTTCGGATGATAGACCATCCCGTGATATTACACTGCCCATGAGGAGAAGGAAAGCACCTATTGACATTTCGAATTTTGATATATAGAAAAACTTTCGCAGATTTCTAGCTCTCTGCAAACTGGAACCCCACTAACCTGGTGAGTTTTGCAGCCCATTTGGTAGCTAAAGGGTAATTTACTCACTGTTCAGAACAAAAAACAACAACAGTGAAACTGGTGTTATCTCACTCTTACTTCAAAGAGGAGCATGAACCTGCATTTCCCAGATTTTGAGTGTATCATTTGTTATCTATGAAAGTGTGAAATGATTGATTAATTTAACACTACCTTATTTTCCAGGATAATGCAGAAGACGTGGTGCTATATGGGTTTTCACGAATCTTACATTCAGCTGTGGATTGACAGTCACCAGACTCCCTGCTTCAAAATTATACCCTCATTTCTTTCGAAGGCTATTCACAGAAGTGGGACAACAAATCGATGCGTGTTATATTATTCAGATTGCTATTTATGACTCATGAGTACACCTATAGCAAAGCTGTGAATTCGATCAGTAAACATTAACGGTTCCTATCTCGATTCTAAGGCCTAATGTTGGTGGCAAGAATATTTGTTTCAAGGTCATGGTACCATTATTTCTGTGCCGCAGTACTGGGGGTAAAATTATAGTCTAATCTGATCATCTGAAATTTTCATCTTTGTAAAGGATGTGCAAACACAAAATATTTAATGCCAGTAATTTCAGTAATTCTAAAACAGTGATTCACAGCTTAGACCGGTGTTTTGATGGTCGGGGAAACCCAATGTAAAATTTTACTCATCACATATGTTAGATGATGAAAATAACGGCTCTTCTTACTTCTGAAACTATGGCTACTAAATTTTGGGTGTTACAATTTTTTTTTGCTATATAGGGATAGGGATAACAAAAAAGACAAAAAGAACGAGATGAACCATCAATCATCCATTATGTTTATCTTAACTCATGAAAAAAAAATGTTGGATGCCGTGAAATTTAAGAAATTCAAATAGTAGTGAGATGAAGATGAACTACTAAAAAGGAGTCTAAATAATGTTCCAAAGTAACATGTAAAAGACAACTAGGAGGGTCAAACCGTGAAAGATTAGAATGAACATTTTATTATACATATGTTTGGCTTCATTGCATTTTTCTTATTAGCCGCAGCAGAGCAGGATCATGAGTTGGGAAAGAACGATTTTTTGGGCACTAGCCCATTTTAGTGGGGGACTTCTTTGTGATTCAATTGTCCATCCTACATTTTAAGGGGTGTCCTAAATGATTTGTGAAGACTAATCTGTCCTTATCCTAATTAAGGTTATAACTAATCCTAATAATCCACTAATCTAACCCACTAAATTAAAACCTAAAAACAAAACTGATTAAAATCAGTTTCTCTTCCCTTTTCTTCTTCATCTTCTTCTTCTTTTCTTCTCCTTTTCTTCGTAGACATCGACGTTAATCGTCGATTCGAAAAAAATTCATCGTCGATTAATCCATCTTTATAAGCAATGCGTACCAAGAAAACACCCAGATTTCCAGGATTGATTCCGGGACTCGTAAATATAGCGAATCTCCCAAAAGAATTGCAAATTGATAAAGAACTTGAAGAAAAGTTGAGTGGTCAAATCAATCATCCAACAGCAAAAAAGAAGTCTGATTCGAGTAAAATGCAAATCCGCGGGTCATATCCTTCATACCCATTCATTTTAATTCGTTTTTTGTTGAAGAAATTGATTAGAAATCATCAAAACCAATTGAAAATGGTAGTTACAGTAAACATTTCGGCTTGGAGAATTTTTAAAACCCTATTTTTTTTGTAACCTAACTTTCAATATGAAGAACAATTCGGCAATGTCGCAATTCTTATGAATTTTTAGGTAACCGAACTGTGTAGTTCGGTAAGCTCGCAAGAAAATTTTGCGTAACCAAACTCCTTCTTTACATGGGAAATTAGAGTTCGGTGTAGTCGATAAATTTATATAGGTGACCGAACTTTGGTATTATATAGTTCGGTTACTTCGCAATTTCTAAGGGGGAACCGAACTTCGGTCTGTCAACACCAAATATGTAGTTCGGTTACTTCGCAACTTACACCAGTTAACCAATCTCCTAGTGTATGTAATTGATTGATGCTTCTTTATCAATATCAAGTTCTTCTCCTTCTCTATATCTTACTTTTCCCTATTATTTCCACTGCAAAACGTTATTATGCACGAGCTCGACCACTAAATTTTTTTTCTTATTCTTTTTGCGCTATTATCAAATCATTGAAGGAAGCGCTACTTTTAGTTGGATCCGTATTTCTGATTTTTTTTCTCAATCAAGCAATACGTTGAGTATACCAAAACTTTTTTTCAATTTTCTTATCAATTAACATGTGATCTTGTCTTCCATGTTCTCATGTTATATGTATGCAAAAAAAAAAAAAAATTCTTCACATGTGTATTGTATCACATGCGTCGATCATGTTCTGGTTGATTGAATGAATTTTTTAATTTATGATTGTGTATATTGTTATACATATATATATATATATTATTCTAATGATCCCTCCATGTACTAATCTATGATCTACCCATATATATATATTATTCTAATGTTTGTTGTGAGATGTTTGTTTGTTGTACATAATCGGTTTATTCATATTCGTTTCTCGAGATTATTATGATTATTATAATATAATATTGTATTGTTTGTTGTTCAATCAACTGTATAACATGTTTAAATCTGTTTGTGTATCTAATAGATATGAGTGATACATGTTTGATGTCATTTTATTTATTCATACTAAAATCATGTTAATGATCTCTATGTGATAAAGTTTGATTTTAATATGCTTGATGTTGTATAAATTTAATATTTTCATATATTGTTATGTCATCAAATGTTATTAAATGTTTTCATATGCCATCATCAAATAGAAAATTTTGGACTGTTTCATTTTTTTGTTTATTCTTTTTGCTTGGTCATCTTCACATGTTTTATTTTATAAGATTTTTTTATTATTATTTATGTCGAAGAGTTGTATGGCATTTTTCAACCAATAATTTATTTTAATTTTTGAAAAGTTTCTGATCATGATTGTTTGTAATACATGCATATTGTGTGTGTGATTGTCGTGATTGATTTGAAAAGTAATAATAAAATAATTAATATTTTTCTAAGTGCTTTGTGAATGTAACGTCTGTTTTAATTATTTGTTTAATTAGTTGTAACGTCTGCTTTTATTATTTGTTTAATTAGTCGCAACGTTTTTAATTAGTTGTAACGTATGCTTTTATTATTTGTTTAATTAGTTGCAACGTCTGTTTTTATTATTTGTTTAATTAGTTGTAACGTTTGCTTTTATTATTTGTTTCATTAATTATAACGTTTGTTTTTATTATTTGTTCATTCATTTTGTTTATATTAAATCAATAAATAAATTGTAACTTATGCACCATTCCATGTTCCGTGTTATTTTTCACATTGTTTTTTATAATGTCTGCATTATTATAATGTTATGACGTTATTGTTGGTAATTGACTAAGTATTGTCAATCATTAACGGGGTTATTATCATTGGTTGGTTATTGACTATCAACTTTGACTATTAACTGAATTATGATTATTGACTGGATTTCTGACTTAACCGATTGACCTTTAGAACCGTCAAGAAATTTAGTCTCTAAAAATCCATTTTGACCATAAAGAAATTTGGTTTGGGGATTATTATACTGGAATTATTTATTTTATTGTCCTTTATTATAGTACTTTACGGTTGGTCCCAACTCGACTCAGAAATAATATTTTGGATCCAAAAGTACTTAAGAACCATTATTATGTTTTTTGATGTGGAAACCATTTCTTTGTGAGAAATGAATATATTCATTCATAAAAGCTTCTGCCAATGACAAAGCACCGTCTAAAAGGTGGAGCTAAATTTACCTTATGTTTCTAAGCACATGCATTCCAATTTTAGTGGAAGCACTTACAAAGAGCGATATGAGTCGGAAATTATTTTTTTCCATTTTTCTACTTCATTCATGGTACTAACAAAATAGTCTATCTTGAAGTATGCCAACAAGAGATTGATAGGCACATTTATGTGTCTTATATAATCTCAATTGTATATATTATTAGTGCTCGAATTTATATTTATTATGGATTTTTATGTCCCTGTAGGTGTTTTTAGAAGAATAAGGATTTGCAGCGAAATTGGCTGAAAATGCGGCGTTTGGACCTCCGTTGATAGAGTGCCGGAAGCGCCCCAGAAGTGTACCGGAAGTACCCCATAATTGCCCCGGAGGAACCCCGAAAAAAGTGCAGAAAATGCCCCAGAGGACACTTGCTATACGGACCCTTGATTTTGGATAAGGGGTAACCTAATTACTAAGGGGTGACCCATTTCCAGGCAGCTGCTAAAGGGACACCAGGACTGGTTAGGGGGTAACCCATCTTCAACATTTGAAACGTAAAATTTGGCGGGAAACTAGTTCTCACGCCTGGAAGATTTTCGATATAATTGTTTGGGTAGTTTTAAGAGATTAAAGGGCTGGAAATGTTTGGGCTTATTCTATGGACTTATAGGAAGCTAACATGGGTGAGTTGAAGGGCCAGAAGTGGCTGGAAAATCCGGGAGAGCTAAACAGGGTATACGTGAATATTCTGGGAGATATTCTCGAGAATTTGTTCACAACAGGGACCGGGAATATCTCTGGTGATTGGTTCGGATATATGGAAGTTATTTGAGAATATATTCACTGCGACGTTGGATTCTATGTTTAGAATATATACAAGGAAATCTCGGTGATTCCTGTGAGAGTAAAGAGAAAATATTCTTGCATTCAACCGAGAGGATTCAGAGTTATGACGGGATATTTTCATCCCTTGTTGGCTATATAAAGAGGTTACGAGACTCATAGAAGGGTTGGAGTTTTGGGGAGAGTTTGGAGTCGAGAGAATCAAAGAACAAAAACATACAGAGAGAAAGTTTCTGCTGGTGCGAGAGAGGAAGAACGGGAAGAACAGACTAGTAGCAGTCGTTATTCAAGCGTCTGCGACACTCATCTGTGGGTCGATTCAACCAGGGAACAGCTTTTCATTTCTGTCGCTCTTGTAACAGCAGTGTGTAACGTTTATATGCGTTGCAAACCCGATTATATTTACATTTTCTCTTGATTGTAAACAACTTTTGAGCATCAATGAATCATTTTGAGAGGTTTTTCATCATGAGTAGCTAAATCCAATCCCAGGGGTGACGGAGGAAGCCGTTCTTTCAAAAGTTATGTGGTAAATTTATTTAAATTTATTTATGCAACTCTTTTATGATTAATTGCACCGAATAAATATGGAGTAAATGATTTTTATTAATCAATTGTGTTTTCTCTTGATGGAGTATGCTTAGTAAATTGCTTTTGATACTTCATGCTCGCGATTAACAATGGATGTTTTCAAAATCTAATTTAGGCAATGATTAGAATCACAATTTCCTTTGATTGGAGTTATATTGTCTAGAATTGCATGATAAGAATTGTTATTGAATCACATAAATTTTGGTGGATGGTGGAATCCTGATCCCCAGTAAAAATTCTCTCCCATATTTTGTTAATATTGTGCATATAATTTTATTTATTTAAATCTAAAAAAAAGTTACCTTCACAAGTTCGAGTTTGAACGATACCCCTTACCACTATTACTACAACCACATGAAAAATATTTAATCATTTTGGCGCCGCCGACGCGGACCTGTGCTTAGGTAGAATTTTTTTTAGGTTTATTATCTTTTTTTTTTTTCCTTTTTACGTTTCTTTTTGTCTTTGATTTGCAGGTTCGAAGTGGAGTACTAAGGACCTTGGAAGGAAAAGCTTAAAGCGAAAGGAGCGAAAGAGAAATTTTTTTTTGTTTTATATATAGAAAAGAGAGAGAAAAAAAAGAGAGATTTTTTATATTTTTTTTAGGTTATTTTTCTTTTTCTTTTGCACTTTACTTTATTTGGACTTTGGACTGGACTCTTGGACTTTATTATTATTTTTTTTAACCCTACGGAAGTGTATTATAATAAAAAAAAATAAAAAATTATTATATAAACTGTGTGCAGGGAAGGACGGTGATTACAATATCACCTCGGCCCCTCGGGTTCGCACACGGCATAGGAGTCGTGGCCCGAGTCGACGACAACGGTTCATCGCCCGTCTGGTACGGGAGGTAAGTCCAATCGAAACACCCTGCAAGCGGGTTACTGTCTGCCTTAAGGTGATAATTGTTTGAGGACGAACCGGACTGTCTTTATTTTCCTAGTAAAGGGCAAGGCCTGGCCTAAACAAGATAAGGGTTCGGATTTCATCACCGCTCCCTTCTTGCCCGCCTTAGGAAACAAAACCTAACGCGAACCCAAGCTTAAAATTGGATAGAACGAGACCGATAGGGTAACGAGCTTGTAGGAAACTCGTTCGAAATATTGGTTGCTCTTTAAGCACACTCCAAGTTCATGATGGTTTCTGTGAGTTGAATGCGTGACTGCGCCGCCTTGTGATGCGGTGAGGCCTTGGGTATCAAAGCTCCACAGCTTCCCTCGCCTCAATTCAACTTACTTTGACTCGGATTGATTCCAGAGGGGTTTGCTCAAATTGCAACGAATTCCCTTTCGAAAGATAGAAGCTGGTCTAGAAACAATCTAAGTGGAGCCATCATGCTTTTTGTTTGCTAGAAATCTTTAGGTTTGCTTTGGTGGAGTCGAGTCGGCCTTGTTTGTGATTGTATAGAATCCCTCTGTAGTTTATATTTCTTCGGTGATGAATCCTTTTGAGGAGACGCCACCTGCGATGACGTTGCGAGAATATATGTCTAGAAATTCTCGTTATCAAGAGACGTCTTCGGAAATGACTCTTGGTGAATATATGTGTGGGCAGCGATATATGGATACTCCAACTTTTATTGAGGAATCACCTCTAACGATCTATGAGAAATATTATAAACATAGACCATGTAGTTTGGAACAAAGATTGAGAATTCTTGAATTTCAAAAATTGTATCATGATGATGAGGATAGTGATGATGAAGAATCTGAAATATGTGGGAATAGTGATCAGGAATTTGTTACCCCAGTTGAGCCTTATAATGATTATATTATTTCTGGTTCAGATCCTAATAATTTTAAAAATTATTCACCTATTCAAAAGGACGAGGATTTGACTAGAGATACCCCCGTTTCAGACGATGTAGTATGTCCTGTTTACGAAACCGATGATGGTTTAGAGGAACCAGTTTATCTTGAGATCGAGTCAAACGATTTAGAAACAATAGTCTTAGATGAACTCGTAGAGATTAGCGAGGATGAACCTGACTTAGAAAAATCAATTGCCGACCTAGAAATTAGGGAGGTTATGACCAGTCTATCTAGAGACGCCGAAAACTCTAAGTTTGGGGGTGAGTATCATTCTCCATGTGCTTTAACTCTTAGTAAGGTCCCTCACTTGGGACTTGACATCAATGCCGCAACCATCTTACAAGATTATCTTCATAATCGTTTTCCAGAACCTAATGATATCCAACAAGAGTCTCAAATGTTAGAAACCCATCCTCTGGTTGATGTGGTTAACCCAGGCAATAATACCAAGATTGATTTTGTTTTCCCACCAAATAGTTTTCTTCCAAATGTGGGAACGTTTATATTCCAAATGTGTCGAATATTAAGTTGTGAGACTAAACCTAAATGCCTTAGGAAATTAGAATCGACACATTTGCTTAAGAATGACCACTACTCTCACTGTGGTCAATTATGTAAGTCAAACCTGATTGACTTAGAGGATCCTCAGTTATTTAGGTTATTATTATTTTGTGATTCTAAGTTCTTATTTGAGTTTTTCCAAACTCTAGGACCTAATAATTTGGATCCAACCTATGAGGAAATGCATCCGAGGAAAATATTTTATTTAGACCCTTTCATAGAACCTGAACCTGAACCACAATTAGATATAAATATCTTAATCAAGAAACTAGATAAGGGCATGTTATTCTTGTTCACTTTCTTGGGTTATTGTAGTTTCCTTTGGTCAGCTCTATTTAGTTTTGAAGACCCACAGTTATTTCGACTGTTACTTTATGGTTCGAGTTGACTAATCCTTTCCTAAGTCTGGCTGAAGACTTTAAACTTAGCACTTCTTGGGAGGTAACCCAATCTCATGCAACCCGGTAATATCCTTCCTTCACTCTTTTGCTTCAAATAGTAACTGTCTCTCCTTGTTCATGCTTTTAATTTCATCTTTAGAACATTGAGGACAATGTTATATTTAAGTTTGGGGGTATGGGAGAAACTTTTTAGTTACAATAAATAAACTCCAGAGCCTAGAAATTTACGCCTATTAAGGATAGCACTAACCAATCTAAGTGGATGGAAACATTTTTGTTTTAGGAGATGAGGAACCAATCTGACTAGATGGAAACATTTATAGAGTCTATTCATAAAAGCACTGAGCTCAGGTGTTAGAAATAACATGATAGTTTCGCCATATCTCGTCGAGTCCTTTTCACTTTCTATTTTTAGTTTTCTTTTGTTTCAAGTGATTTGGTGGGGCACACGATTCAAGTTGTTACAATTTCTAGGGTGAAATAGAGTGACTGAGTTACCCAAAAAAAAAAAGAACTCGGACCAGTTAGACCAATCGGAATAAGTATTAACACTTGGATAGAAATATGCGTGTGTTCTCCCTGTTTCCGTCGCCTAAGCAAGCGTGGAATGCAGGACCCGTGGGAACTATCGTGTAATCTGCTGACAAGAAGCATGCGCTTGGATCCAAAAGATCTATTCATGCCGTTAAGTTAAAAAAAAAAATGGTTATTGTTATGTGTAGTCAACTGCTGGTTCCCTTGTATTTGCCAGTTTGTTGATCTAGATTTAAGTTATTGACCATTGGTTCCCTTGTATATGCCAGTGCGTTAATATTAGTCAGACCGGTATCTCAGTCATTTAGGTTAGGTTCACCTTGGCAGAGGCCTTCAGACAGATATGGGAAACACCGTTCGCTTTTCAACCATCTACATTTTTCTTTCCATCTTCTTAATCTTTTCATGTGATTAGTCTGACTCCGAGTATGATGTCCATCGTGAAACTATCTTAGTAGAGCTCTGTCACTTATATGAATTTTAGTATGCTTGAGTGCAAACTCGTGTACAACAATTGGAATTTCGCATCAGGGTTCTTCCTCTTAGAGTCAATAATTGTATGCCAACAAAGGAGATTCTTTAGTTCCTTCCAAGGTTCTGCGTAGATAGCTAAGGTCTGGAGTATTAAGGTTTTGTGGGTATATCTCTGGTAAGCCCTCCCGAGACTATAACTCGGCCACTAGGGCCATCTAGGGGTTTAAAGGCTTATTGCATACGCTAAATGCAATCGACGATGCCTGCGACAGTGAGTTAGGATTTTATTTTCTATTTGATTTGCTCGAGGACTAGCAAATAATAAGTTTGGGGGTATTTGATAGGCACATTTATGTGTCTTATATAATCTCAATTGTATATATTATTAGTGCTCGAATTTATATTTATTATGGATTTTTATGTCCCTGTAGGTGTTTTTAGAAGAATAAGGATTTGCAGCGAAATTGGCTGAAAATGCGGCGTTTGGACCTCCGTTGATAGAGTGCCGGAAGCGCCCCAGAAGTGTACCGGAAGTACCCCATAATTGCCCCGGAGGAACCCCGAAAAAAGTGCAGAAAATGCCCCAGAGGACACTTGCTATACGGACGCTTGATTTTGGATAAGGGGTAACCTAATTACTAAGGGGTGACCCATTTCCAGGCAGCTGCTAAAGGGACACCAGGACTGGTTAGGGGGTAACCCATCTTCAACATTTGAAACGTAAAATTTGGCGGGAAACTAGTTCTCACGCCTGGAAGATTTTCGATATAATTGTTTGGGTAGTTTTAAAGAGATTAAAGGGCTGGAAATGTTTGGGCTTATTCTATGGACTTATAGGAAGCTAACAGGGGTGAGTTGAAGGGCCAGAAGTGGCTGGAAAATCCGGGAGAGCTAAACAGGGTATACGTGAATATTCTGGGAGATATTCTCGAGAATTTGTTCACAACAGGGACCGGGAATATCTCTGGTGATTGGTTCGGATATATGGAAGTTATTTGAGAATATATTCACTGCGACGTTGGATTCTATGTTTAGAATATATACAAGGAAATCTCGGTGATTCCTGTGAGAGTAAAGAGAAAATATTCTTGCATTCAACCGAGAGGATTCAGAGTTATGACGGGATATTTTCATCCCTTGTTGGCTATATAAAGAGGTTACGAGACTCATAGAAGGGTTGGACAGTTTTGGGGGAGAGTTTGGAGTCGAGAGAATCAAAGAACAAAAACATACAGAGAGAAAGTTTCTGCTGGTGCGAGAGAGGAAGAACGGGAAGAACAGACTTGCAGTAGCAGTCGTTATTCGCAAGCGTCTGCGACACTCATCTGTGGGTCGCATTCAACCAGGGAACAGCTTTTCATTTCTGTCGCTCTTGTAACAGCAGTGTGTAACGTTTATATGCGTTGCAAACCCGATTATATTTACATTTTCTCTTGATTGTAAACAACTTTTGAGCATCAATGAATCATTTTGAGAGGTTTTTCATCATGAGTAGCTAAATCCAATCCCAGGGGTGACGGAGGAAGCCGTTCTTTCAAAAGTTATGTGGTAAATTTTATTTAAATTTATTTATGCAACTCTTTTATGATTAATTGCACCGAATAAATATGGAGTAAATGATTTTTATTAATCAATTGTGTTTTCTCTTGATGGAGTATGCTTAGTAAATTGCTTTTGATACTTCATGCTCGCGATTAACAATGGATGTTTTCAAAATCTAATTTAGGCAATGATTAGAATCACAATTTCCTTTGATTGGAGTTATATTGTCTAGAATTGCATGATAAGAATTGTTATTGAATCACATAAATTTTGGTGGATGGTGGAATCCTGATCCCCAGTAAAAATTCTCTCCCATATTTTGTTAATATTGTGCATATAATTTTATTTATTTAAATCTAAAAAAAAGTTACCTTCACAAGTTCGAGTTTGAACGATACCCCTTACCACTATTACTACAACCACATGAAAAATATTTAATCAGAGATTCACTATCTTCAGTAATATATTCAACCTAAGTAAGTGGTTGACATGCAAAGTGAGATTCTTTTGTCCTGTTGAGATAAAGAAATTTCTCAAAGTAAGCTAATCGTAGCAACATTGAAAATGAAAAACTCAAAAGTAATGAGGGTTAGGCATACCGACTCATGTGAAGCATGTGAAAATAAACATATACATATACGAGAGAAATATGTATTATTGTCCCAGGTAGTAATAACATCAAAGTACAGGTATCAACCGGATATGGGATCAAGATAAGATGTCATTCCAGCTCACATCAAAAGGAAAGAGTTGGGAATTAATATTTCTACTGGTATTGGTACAAGCAATGCAATGCGGGTACCATAATAACAACCGATTTCCAGAGGGAGGTCATACTTTAAACATCAAATTTATTGGCAAGAAGAACTATGCTTAGCCAATTGACTATCTTATTCAGTTGAACTTTATACATTGTCTGCACTTATGCAATTAAAAGTACATCATTTCCAAGAGACATAAATTTTCTAATGAACTTGAGATATATTTGGATGAAAAATATATCATCCCCTCTGAAACGTAACATATATTCACTCTAAAGTACTTGAGTTAAATCCCACTTTTGTTACGAATAAGGCCCCACCACTTATTAAATCTCTCAAGATTCAACGTCTAACTGATAGTGGTTTTCTCCCACTAATTTAAGGAATATACACTAGTTTTTTTGACCTAATTCTTTGTAATGTGACTACGATATTGGATCATCGAGCGAAGCAATGCTCAAAATTTTTTTCCAAGATGGAACAAAGATTAAAAGTCACAAAAGATCTATATGTACCGAGAGCCAATCACCTTGTTAAATTCCAAAGATAACCATGCAAGTGGATATCATATGGAAACTCACAATGATGAGAATGTAATTGATTGCATCTTTTATAGTCTCTAATATATTTGGAAGGAAATATATCTTAGAGAACCTAATGAGTCAATCTAGTGAAATGTAAATCACTATAGTATTTGGATTATTGAATCCATATTGACTCCGACGATGAAGTGTTGGGAATTGATTCATACAGGCTTTGGCATAACCATAAAGGCACTTTGGTTGTGACAATGATGTTTCACTTTGAAAAAAATCATACGTACATCATTGTGTTTGAGTGGATGAGACAATGGGAAAAAGATTGACAAAATGCAAAGTGACGCCATATCTCTCAATAAGTGTTTTCTAAAGTACTAGATGTACCACCCCCTTCCCATTATGTTTTTAGGTAAGAAAGCATATCACTCATTTTTACAAAGTCTTCAGTAAAACAGGATCGAGACCATCCTAAGATGCAAATGATAAAATTTACATATTACAAAGAAAATAAGGTGAAATTCAGAAAAATATTCATGCAGAATGCGGACCATTAAAGTGACTTATGGCTCTGGTGAATGTTTTGACATTTTGGACTAATTATAGTTCCCAAGAAATTTGCGTTCGGAAAACTACTAGCACATATTTTACATGTAAGGACTCACCACCCCTTGTAAATGCTAGTGAGTGTACATCGAAAGGACTTGATGGTTATTGCATGTTTAATAGGATCAATGCAGAGTATCCTATACCCCAAGGTCTCGTAAAGGCTATCTTCAAAGGTTACAGATGGTGTCTAAGGCATGGTTATGCGTACAAAGCTATCTTTAACTGCTTGGGGAATATGCAATATAGACGCATCTTTGCTTAATTCATTTTAGAACCCAATATTAGTCAACCTTTTATGTGTACCAGTTGGTAATTAGATTAAGCCTGACATTCTTGTTCTTGCACATTTTTAGTTGCACTATATATGTGCCATTACGACTCCACATCGTACTACGATGGGTCTTCAAAACTGTTAAATAGTTATGTTGGAAATGAGTTCCCAACAATTATCCGCATTTTAAAACCTTTGGCAGGAGATCTCTTACCGCTAGATTTGCGGGTTGTCATTTTAATGAGACAGTCTTCCCGTCGTTAGGGGGAGATAAGAAAAAGTATTTTCTAAGGGAACGACGGGAATTTTCGTGGTGTGCTCCCATTGTGTCTCATGTTGATTCTTGTACTCCACAAATGTAAATGTGAAGTGACAAAGAATAATCGATTTTCAGAATGTACATTGATATTGCTAAAGTGATGAGATCACACATACCAGCTGTAAACCTACATGCAAGGTTACAAATACTCAATAAGAGATATACACCATAGACTAAGGTGTTGCAACTACACTCAGTGGAAGTGCGGTTGAGGCCGTGACTCCATAAAGGAAGTTGGAGAGACCACTTGGTTCGATCAATCCTCACCTAGAAAGAACTTAGGTGAGTAAGGCACAACTTGTTTATATCATCAGAACTCATAAGATTGTCTCTGAATATGTCCATGAATCAAACTGGATGACGCTCCGAAGTTTAATGATTCCAGAAAACAATGACATCCCTAGTGGAATATGAGAATGCGCATGAGTTAAAGGAAAGATCATGCGAGCATTTAGATGATTAATTTCATATACACTTGCTTGAGGAAATAGAGCAAGATGAGATCGAACCAATCTCCTTGTTACTTAATATCAATGAAGAGCATATTTGGCCTATACAATCCAGGTAGAACTTGGTTCTTTGACAAATATACAGGTATTTGGTGTGGTAGTGCTAACCAACCAAGTGTAAATCCTATTGGATATACATGATTTATTTGTCACAAAGCATAATGAGAAGAAAGAAGTATCAAAGTATAAATACTGGTCTTGTGGCGAGAGGTTTCTCACAAAGCCCTGGAATTGTTCTCTTGTAATGAACTTTATAGTGTTACGCTACTTAGTTAGCTTGGTAATTTCAAAAGGACTTGAAATGCAGCATATGTATGTGGTTGTTACGTATCTCTGAAAGAATCAAGAGATAGAATATATTTACAAAAGTACTTGATAGCCTTTTGTTACCCAAATTAAGTGACTCTAAACCACAGAGTGTGTTTACAGTTAGATATAACGCTCACTTATAGATTGAAGCAATCAGGCGGATGTGGTATACCCGTTTAAGTGACTATTTGATTTGGTGGGGATAGACAAGTAAGTTATTTTCCCTTGCGTATTCACAAGAAAGTTCCTGATTTGGAATTGTAGCTATCTATGGCGATGGTACAGACATAATGGGTACTCTTGATGTAATAAGAGGCCTTAAAAGCTATTTGACATCCGAATTTGAGATGAAAAATCTAGGGAAAGCTCGATCAAATACTGAGCTTGTGGTATATTATTCCACCAGTTTGCATATGTCTAAATTTGTCATGCAATTTAACAAAGACATGCATTCTGATAGCACTCCCATGGTTACTCGAGGTTCAAATGTGAGTAAGTGACCATTTCGTCTAAAGAAAGATGACGAAGATATGTGGGAGATGAAATTCCCATATCTAAGTACAATAGACGCATTTTTGTACTTAGTATAATAATTTACTCGATTAAATCTTACATCCCCAGTGAACTTATAAGCTAGATATAGCTTAGCGCCAACGCAACGTCATTGGAATGGTACAGTGAATGTAACCATTTACTTAAAAGTAACCATTGACATGAGTTTGTTTTATCCCTGCAAAGACATAAAGGGAATGCTAAAGGAACTGCAATCCAAAGGTTGTTGATTATGAAGGAACAATAATATCTCTTCTCCAACGAAAGTAATCAGGGGGGGATATGGTAGACTATTTTCTAAGTCATTACCGATATTCAGTTTCGAAAAATACATGACTAAACAAACTGTTTGGAACAACTCTGAAAGTAATCAGGAGGAGATGTCGACATCAGGGGGGAGGATCCAAGGATATGATGTCGACATATTTTACTTCGAAATTGAATATGTGTTGTACTCTTTTTCCCTTCGATCGAGAATAGTTTTTCCCAAATGGTTTTGTCACTCGACAGGTTTTTAGCGAGATAACACTAAAAACATCAAGTATGTTGAACGTTGAAGACATAAAGATCGTGTTGATATTACTGATAATATCTGAATCAAAGAAATGAAAGGTGATAGATGTTAAGCAACGTAACTTCCAGAATCAACAACAGGGTCTTATAAACATTCAAGTCACCAAAGTAAAGTGTGATAAACTCCTGTTGACTGCATTAGACTAATGAAAATTGTCTGACATCAGGGGGAGCATCTAATGGTGTGTTGAACTATTTTCCTTCACCGAGGTTGCTTTTTTCCACAGGGTTTTAATACTTGGCAAGGTTTTTAATGATACAACAACGAACACCGGGAAGTAATTTGCTAACTAAGGTTATTTTCTTTTCCACAAGGATTTTCTGCCTTATGAGTTGTGAAGCAACTAATCAACTTCAACGGAGTAAAGTGATCATCTGTAACGGATCACCTTCACTTACATCTGTCACATTGTACTCTTTTCCCCTCATCAAGGTTTTGTCCCACTGAGTTTTCCCTTTTCAAGGTTTTAATGAGGCAACGTATACGCATCCAACTATGTTCTAAGTTTTCTTAATATTGTACTCTTTATTTAGTTCAGTTTTTGTCCCTCTGAATTCTCCTAAAGAAGTTTTAGCGAGGAAATTAACTTAGACATGTCGGTCTTTGAAGATCGTATTGCATGTGATGAACTACATGTAAAGTACGAGACAACATGTGAAGTACTACATGTGAATAGTTGTAACAAGGTTTTGTCCCATTGGATTTTTCCTTTGTCAAGGTTTTAATGAGGCAAATGATTTCGGCACAAGTCATCAAGGAGAGAACAACATTTGAAAGAACTACATTTAAAGCATTATATGTGAAGCACTATGTATAAAGCTTTGTTATTGAACCGCACAAGGGGGAGTGTTATAGGGCCTATGGCCCATGGATGTGCGGTCCATTAGATGAATAGTTCTTCCCTTTCATGTACATAAGAGAACATTATATGTATGTAATTGATTGATGCCTCTTTATCAATATCAAGTTTTTCTCCTTCTCTATATCTTACTTTTCCCTATTATTTCCACTGCAAAATTGCCTAGTTTTATAATATCTATTTTTTTTAACATGAATGAGTATACAGTGAATGTATGTGACGATGGTTGTCTTTGACGGATTTTGAAAAATAATATTAAAATAATAGATTTTGGTGCTATATATGTATATAAAATTATAAATTGGATATAAAATTATAAATTGGTGCTTGTCTTTACTGTGATTCAATTAATGTAGCTGTATCATGCAACCGTTACTATTTTTTGTCTGCAACTTTTTGTATTTAATAATATAATTAATGTCCTTTAATTTTAGAAAGTAGTCATAAAATAATAAATTTGTCTTTAAAGCTATGTGTAACGTATGCATATGTTATTTGTATCATTATTTAATTTGTCTTTATTAGTCACGAATGGATTTGGTGTATGAATATATTACTATCGTTTATTTATTTATTTTTTATTTTTGTGTGTGTGCTATGTGTATAAATGATGTAATTATTATCCCTTTATAATTTCTTTGTGAAATTTGATAACTCTGTTGACATCATAATGGGTAACGTTGACGATAGTCAGTCGTTTTTTGACTGGATCAATAATAAAAACCATAAAGAGACTTGGTTTTCCCGATCCATAAAGAAACTTGGCTTTTGGGAATATAGTATCGGAATCAGTCATACTAATGTCCTTTAACCTTGCCTTACGTAGATGAGCAAGACGGAATATATCCGACAAGAATTCGCACAGTTGGGCATAGATGGACTTGAATATCACCGTTGGATGGCCGATGTGAAGATCGCATTTGTGGCAAAAGAATGCACCCACACCATCATACCCTCTACTGACAAAGATGTTGTCCCAGCAACTGAAAAAAAAGGCTGAAGCCCTCAGATATTTGAAGGCACACATTGACCCTAACCTCCTTTGGGGATACCAACACATATGTGTCCTAAAGATCTGTGGGATGCACTAGCAAGCCATTTTGGGAGCATTGAGGATTGTCTTCTCACACAGTTGAATGAACAGTGGAATGACATCCGGTTTCTTGATTATGTGAAGGTAGATGATTTCCAAATATATATGCTTAAGATACAAGCACAACTCAATTTCTATGGGATAAATCTCACAGATAAAGATTTGATTCAAAAGACATTGTCTACTTTCCCTTTGTCATCTGTTATTTTGGCTAACCAATACCGCATAGAGGTTGATAATAAAAGAATAACAACTTTTAGCAAGTTGATCAACTTATTGCGGGTGGCCGAAAAGCACAATGAAGTTCTAGGAAACAACAATGCTAGAGCCCCCGGGAAGAAGAAAATTCCCGAGGCTAACTATGGCAAGGATAACAAAGGAAAACACCCCAAAGAAAAGAGGGTTAAAAATGTTGATTCATACTCTCATGCTCCATACTCACGTGGGAATAACAACCCACGTGGAAGAGGACAAAAGGGTCATCGTGAAAAGGGTCATTGGAGTGGAGGCCATTCAAATACCTGGTCTAGAGATTTTACTTCTGGACCTAGTGGTAGGGGCAACACTGTTGAAAAAACACATAAGAACCTCACACCTAAGAAGGTAGAAAATGGCAGTGCACCTTGTTACAGGTGTGGAATCTCCGGACATTGGTACCAGCAATGAAAGGCTAGTGCCAAGGTAGCAACCAACTACAAAAAGTATCGGGAATCTATAGATCAAGAAGCTCACTGTGTGGAAGAACATGATCATGCCCCATATGTCAACTTAACTATTTCAGACTTCCAGGGAAAAAAGAACCATGCCCTTATGGAAACACCTGACTTTGATTGGTTGTTATTTTTAATTATCCTTTGATCCTAAAAACTTGTTTATTTTCTTGCTTTGTGGTTTAGCAGATTTTGGTTTAAATATTTGTTTTGATGACTTAAACTATGTTAGGTAGTCTTAAAAGTATCGTTTTTTTTTGTTGGATCAGTGGTTTTTAATTTTCATGGGTACTTAATTATTATTCTTTGGATTTAATTTTTACTGTGATAATCTATTGCTTGATTGAGTTATGTGACCGAATTCTCTGAAGTACCATTTACTTGTAGGAATGTCATCCTCAGAAGAGATTGAGTGCCTAGCTGATAGTGGCACCATACACACTATTTTAAGAAATAGGCAATTATTTGTTGACTTAATTCCTTATAAATCCTCTGTGACTACGATGATTGGATCATCACAAGTGATCATTGGGCGAGGTAATGCTCAATTTTTGTTGCCAAATGGCACGATGATTAAAGTCACAGAAGCTCTATATGCACCAAGAGCTAACCGTACCTTGTTGAGCTTCAAAGATATCCGTGCAAATGGTTATCACTTGGAAACTCACTGTGAAAATGGAATTGAATATATACATATTATCTCTAATACATGTGGAAGAAAACGCATTTTAGAGAAATTAATGAGTCACTCTGTGGTTTGTACACTACTACTATTCGGATTATCGAATCACATGTTGTTACCAATGATGAACTGTTGAACAATGACTTATACAAGCTTTGGCACTACCTCTTGGGGCATCCAGGTCGTGATATGATGATCCGTGTTTTAAAGAACTCACACAAACATCTTTTCTTTCGAGTGAAATGTAAAATGAGACAAAATACAGTTACAATGCAAAGTAACAACGTCTGCCAGCCACTGTCATCTAAAGAAAGTGATGTGCAACCTCTCTCTCATTCTACTTCTTGGACTTTGTCAAAAGCGCACCACTCATTTTGCAAAGCTTTTTCATTAGCAAAGACAGGATCGAGACCATCCTATGCTAAAGATACGAAACAATACATTCCATTTTTACAAAGAATACAAGGTGATATTTGTGGACCTATACATCCAGAGTGCGGAACATTCATGTATTTTATGGTTTTGGTAGATGCTTCGACACGTTGGTCACATGTTGCATTACTGTCCACAAAAAATGCTGCCTTTGCAAAGCTCCTAGCACAAATTATCCGTTTGAGGGCTCACCACCCCGATTATCCAATTAAGTCTATTAGACTTGATAATGCTGGAGAATTTACATCTAAAGGATTTGATGATTTATGTATGTCTATCGGAATTGACATAGAGCATCATGTACCCCACGTACACACGCAAAATGGTCTCGCAGAAGCTACCATCAAAAGGTTACAGATGATAGCTAGGGAATTAGTTATGCGCTCCAACCTTCCTATTACTGCCTGGGGGTACGCCATATTGCATGCATCATTACTTATTCACTTTAGACCCACTATTAGCCAACCATTTTCTGCGTACCAGTTGGTAACTGGATATGAGCCTGATATTTCACATTTACGCATTTTTGGTTGTGCTGTATACGTGCCTATTACGCCCCCACAACGTACTAAGATGGGTCCCCAAAGACGATTAAGTATTTATGTTGGATATGAATCCCCAACAATTATCCGCTATTTGGAACCTTTGACAGGCGATCTCTTTACCCCTAGGTTTGTGGATTGTCACTTTGATGAGACAACCTTCCCGTCGTTAGAGGGAGTTATGGAAAAGAATTTCCTAAGGGAATGACAGGAATTGTCGTGGTGTGTCCCCACTCTATCTCATCTTGATCCCCGCACCTCACAATGTGAAAGTGAAGTGAAAAGAATTATTAATCTTCAGAATGTGGCAAACTCAATGCCTGATGCATTCACTGATATTGCTAAAGTGACGAGATCATACATACCGGCTGCAAACGTGCCTGCAAGGTTAGAAATCTCTAATACGGGAAAAGACGCCCTATATAGAGGTGTCAAACCTACACTTGGTGGAAGTGTAGCTGAGGTCGTGTCCCCCCAAAGGAAAAGGGGAAGACCACCTGGTTCGATGGATACTCACCCAAGGAAGAAAAGAGTGAGTAAGGCACAACCTGATCCATTTATCATCAATACAGATAATCCATCTCATGAAATTGTCTCTGATTATAGTTATGTCCATGAATCAATACTCGAGGACGCTCCAATGTTTGAAATGATTCCAGAGAACAAAGAAATATCTATGGATTATGAGAGCGCATACGTGTTGATGGAAAGATCCTCCACACAGATTGATGATGCATTTGCATACATTGTTGCTCAAGAGATCATTGAGCACGATGGCATCGAACCACGCTCTACTGCAAAATGTCAAAAAATAACAGATTGGCCTAAATGGGAAGTTGCAATCCAGGAAGAATTAAATTCACTGGCAAAGAGACAAGTATTTGGTGCGGTAATGCTAACCCCACTAGGTGTAAAGCCCGTAGGACATAAATGGGTATTTGTCAGAAAGCGTAATGAGAAGAATGAAGTCTTGAGGTATAAGGCTCGCCTTGTGGCGCAAGGTTTCTCACAACGCCATAGAATTGATTACGATGAAACATACTCTCCCGTAATGGACGTCATAACATTCCGCTACTTAGTTAGCTTGGTAGTTTCAGAAGGACTTGAAATGCAGCTTATGGATGTGGTTACGACATATCTCTATGGGGATCTAGATTCAGAGATATACATGAAAGTGCCTGATGGCCTTCCATTTCCCGAATCAAGTAACTTTAAACCACGGAGTGCGTTTTCGATTAAGTTGAAACGCTCACTTTACGGATTAAAGCAATCCGGGCGGATGTGGTATACCCGTCTAAGTGATTATTTTATTGGGAAGGGATATACAAATAATGAGTTATGCCCTTGCATATTTATAAAGAAAACGAGTTCCGGATTTGCAATTGTAGCTGTTTATGTTGATGATATGAACATAATAGGTACTCTTGATGAAATAAGAGAAACCGCAAGATACTTGAAATATGAATTTGAGATGAAATATCTTGGAAAAACTCGGTTTTGTCTAGGACTTGAGATGGAACACCGAGCATGTGGAATACTAATTCACCAGTCTGCATATGTCCATAAGATACTCAGGCAATTCAATATGGACAAGGTGCATCCTTCTAGCACTCCCATGATTGGTCGAAGTTTAGATGTACAAAAGGATCCATTTCGTCCAAAGGAAGATGGCGAAGAGGTATTGGGAGCTGAACTTCCTTACCTAAGTGCAATAGGCGCATTATTGTACTTAGCGCAATGTACTGGACCTGATATATCATTCTCAGTGAACTTGTTATCTAGATATAGCTCAACGCCGATGCAGCGTCATTGGAATGGTATAAAGAATGTATTCAGATACCTTAAAGGAACCATTGACATGGGTCTATTTTATCCCTATGAGGACGAAAGGAGGATGGCTAAGGAAACCCCCTACACTGAAACCCCAAATAAAGTTTTGGTTGGTTTTGCTGATGCTGGGTACCTTTCTGACCCACATAAAGCTCGATCCCAAACTGGTTATTTATTCAGCATAGGGAACACAGCGATATCCTGGAGATCGACCAAGCAAACTCTTGTAGCTACCTCCACGAACCACTCAGAGATCATTGCCCTACATGAAGCGGTTCGTCAGTGTATATGGTTAAGGTCTACCATTACACATATTCGAGGGACTAGTGGTTTTAATTCTACCACTGAAGAGCCAACATGCATTTATGAAGATAATGCAGCTTGTATCGAACAGATGAAGCAAGGATATATCAAGGGTGATAATACGAAACATATTTCACCAAAGTTTTTTTATAATCAGCAACAACAATGTCTCTTAAATATTCAAGTCAACAAAGTACCGTCTGATGAGAATATGGCAGACTTAGTTACTAAGTCACTTCCTAAGTCCTTATTTGAAAAGCACGTAAAGAGTATCGGACTAAGGAAATTGTCTGAACTCCCTTGATTGCAATCAGGGGGAGATGGCGACATCAGAGGAGGGTACTTAATGATATGATGTCGACATCAGGGGGAGTGTTTGTTGAACTCTTTTTTCCTTTACCGAGTTTATTTTGTCCCAATGGGTTTTGTTACTCGGTAAGGTTTTTAATGAGACAACTACAACACCATGGTTATGACTCCCCGATTGAGATTATCTTTTTCCCACGGGTTTTTTTTATATTTTAGGTTTTTCTGAAGAGAGGTGGCCAGCTTTATCAACACGTTGTACTATTTTCCCTTCGTCAAAGTTTTGTCACACTGGGTTTTCTTTGTCAAGGTTTTAATGAGGCAACACATCTGAAGTTCCGCTTTTAAACCGCACAAGGGGGAGTGTTATAGGGCCCATGGATGTGCGGTCTATTAATATATTAGGGTTTAATCCTTTATTCTTGTATAAATAGAATACTTATCTATGTAACGGGATTCCTTCCCTTCTCTGATTAATGAAAAGTTCTTCTATCTTTTCTCTCTCTATTATTCTTATTCCAGAAAAATACGAAATTTAAACTATAATTTAGCTAAGTTATCGACGAAATCAGAACTAAGTTAGAACAATCGTGCCGTCAAATCGATTTCTTATGCTGATATTGTTGCACTTGCTGTTAGAGGCTCAATAAAGTGAAACATGTATAGAATTTGAACCATCACCAATTTATACAAGCAAGTTAATTATGTATCTTTCTATTAGATTTAATTAATTAGCAATATTATGTGATATTGTGGATGCAACAAAGTGGTGGACCTAACTGGGAGGTTCCATTAGGAAGGAGAGATACAAGAACTGCAGGCCTTAGTGCCTCAAACAACAACACCCCCCACAAACTCAGCACTTCGAAACCTTACTGTACTCTTCAATCGCCAAGGTCTCGGTGAAGTAGACCTTGTTGCACTATTGGTAAATAAAAATATTATTCCTCCATTTTTAAAAGATAAGCTTGTTTAGCTTTTACAAAAATTAAAAAAACTAATCATTGGAACCATTTTTTCATGTTTTTTCCTAGTCTTGGTCCCCATTCATTTGTTATTAGAGAAAGAGGAGAGAGAAGTGGTCCTCTTTTTGTATTAAGAGAGAAAATGGAGAGAGAGAGAAGTGGTCCCTCAATGGATATAGTAGTAAAATCATAACATTTGACTTTCCACATATGGAAACAAGGCTATTTTTTTGACATACCCAAAAAAGGAAACCTGCCTATTTTTTAGAAACAGAGGGAGTAATCGACAACAGAGAGAACTCCGAGAACAAAGTTGAGAAGAGAAAGATAAGAAGTTTATACGGACAACTGCTATTTCCAAATATTGTTATTAATATTCCTTATTGTCCTACGGTGCGGGTGAATCCGCGAATTTCAACGTCCAACCGCACCAAACCACTAAAAGTGTGAATTTGAAAATTACACTCGTATCCGGCCCATAGATCTTGCAGATTGGGTTTTATCCGCATTTTTATGGACAGATACGCGTGAAATCCGCGGTTCCGAACTTTTTGCTCCCATGTAACCAAAGTTATCATCAACCAGTTCCGGTTTGGTTCCGGGTATCACTTTACACCCCGAAATGTAGGTGTCCCATAGCAGCCATCCCATTAACACGCACACTTTCAAGAAGCCGGATTTTACTGTCCCACGACTCCCACGTCACTCCTTTCCTTAAAAACCTAATTTAAGTTTATTTCCAAAACCGAGTTGTTCAAATAAAGGAGAACCCAAATTGGAAATGGAAATGGAAATGGAAATGGAAGTGGAAGAGACTCGGCTCGGTCAAAACGAAGATGCAGAACAAAACGAAGATGCTCTGAAGAAAAATGATGGTAATGAAAACACCTCACCGGAGATTATGTTGGAAAAGGGTAACAATTTTGTTGAAGAAATTTCACCGAATGAGAAGAACAAGGAAGAAATTCCATTGATTACTCAAATGGAAATGGAAATTGAAGTGAAAGAGACTCAGCTCGGTAATGAAGATGCAGAACAAGTTGCTGCTACTTCAAAGACAAATGATGGGAATGAAAACACCCCAATGGAGATTATGTTGGAAAAGAGTAACAATTTTGTCGAAGAAATCTCACTGAATGAGAAGAACAAGGAAGAAGAAATGGAAATTGAAGTGAAAGAGACTCAGCTCGGTCAAAATGAAGATGCAGCTCCGAAGAAAAGTGATGGTAATGAGAACACCCAACTGGAAATTATGCTGGAAAAGGGTTACAATTTTGTTGAAGAAATTTCACTGAATGAGAAGAATAAGGAAGAAATTCCATTGATTACTCAAGTCAGCGATACAAAAGAAGAGATTTCTGGAGATACTAATGATAGTCAAATTTCAACTGAATCTAGTAATAAGAAGAAGATCAAGAGAAGATGGACTTGCGAGGAGAAAAGGGATCGGAAAAACTACTTTTCTAATCAAGGCAAAGTAGTTTCTGAAACTTCGAAGTTCATAAGTGAGTATAATAAGCACATAACTTAGACCTAATTACTGAATTCATTATTTTGTATTGATGATTCTGTTGTTTATTTTGTTTAGGGGAGGAAAAGAAGGTTAAAATAAATGGAACAAGTAAAAAATGTTCATCAAATGGTGGTGCTGTTGTTAGAGTGAGAGAAGTGATTACTCGTACTGATAAGAAGCTTCTTGTTCTTGATCTTAATGGATTGCTTGCTGACCTTTCTAACGACCTTGGGAGAAAAGCACGTAAGAATTCTGCCACCATTGTTAACTTTAGATGTTTTTTTTCATTGATTAGAGTTAAAGGGTTAATTTGGGTTAATTTCATTTTTGTTTTGTTATTGGTGTAGGTACTAAGAGACCTTATTGTGATGAATTTCTTAAATTCTGCTTTGAAAGATTTCATGTGGGTGTTTGGTCTTCTAGAAAAATGTACTATATCCAACCAATCTATGTTACTTATATGTCTGAGTACTTTGATCTATTAGCTCTCTTTGATTGAGTTGTGGATGTAGCTTTGTGCAAACGCTGAGACGTTTGATAACCTTATTGATTCAGATGTTGTTGTTGCAACTTGCAGGAGTAATGTGATTAATGTAGTTAACTTTCTCATGGGAGATATGAAAGAAAACCTTCTGTTTTGCTGGGTAAGTAAGTAGTTCTCAATTTATAAGTTTCTTAGTTGATTCGTTTAATGCAGTCCGCGTTCAGGTTTTCTTTTCGGTCGTTGGTACTCTTGCTTCAATTATATTGGTTCTTTACTAAAACCAATTTACGCAATGTAGTTGAGATAGTGATATGCTGTTTGCATTACATAAAAACTAAAATTGGATTCCCATATAGAATATCATTTTGATTGAATCTATATGCACTTTGTTATAATCCTGATACCTTGTCATATCTGACTAACTTTTCTTCCTTGGCAGGATGTATCTCACTGTACAGAAACAGGTTTCAGAGTTCTAGGGGACTGGTATAAGCCTTTAGTTCTAAAAGAGCTGAAGAAACTATGGAATAAGCATGAACCAAATCTTCCATGGCAAAAGGGGGTTTTCAATGAATCAAACACATTATTGTTGGATGATTCCCCCTACAAAGCCCTATGCAATCCTGTAAGTTATCCGCGTTCTACACAAAACCATATTCTGATATCGGGTTGTTACATGTTTTTTGTTTTGAATAGTTGATACTGTTTGTAACTTTATTTTCTTTGGATGTGTAGCTGTACACTGCAATCTTTCCATCCTCATATACTCGAGAGGCTCCAAATGACAACTCATTAGGTTAGACTTCTCTGATTCAAGACAATGTGTTACTTTGAACTGCACTAATTTGAGACAATGTGCTGCATAGTCTGCATATGTTTGTAGAAATTACATGAGTTCAATGAAGAAGGATTTTGCACATCCAGTTGTAGGAAGTGGGTAATGTCACCACAACACCCTAGCTATTGTGGGGGTTAATGAGTGGTGGTCCTTGACCATATGAGCAAACGATAATCTAGTGATTTTGCCCATGTTTACATCTAGGTAAACCATTTGCCACTTGGAAATTGGACCACATTAGCTGACCATATGACATGGCCATATAATCTCTCTTGTTTTCTCCATGGTTGGTCCATATGGCCTTAAATTGTCTCAAAGCTGAAGGCCATTCTGAATTTCTCAGTCTTTCTAACAAGGCTAACTGCTTAACAAGTTTCCAGATTTTCATACTGTCAGAATAATTCTCACATTTGTAATTTGTAAGCCAGGTCCAGGAGGAGATCTGTGGGTCTATCTAGAAGGTTTGGTTTTGGCTGGAAATGTCCAGCAATATGTGGAGCAACACCCTTTTGGCCAGCCTGCTATTACAAGCCGAAATCCCAAATGGGGTTTCTACCTAGAAGTTTTTAATGCTGTTGTAAGAAAGATGAGTCAGATGGAGTTTTTAGAGTATCTTTAGAGCAGATTTGGGAGCATTTTTGAAGGTCCTTTTATAATTTTATATAGGTCAACGTTACATTAGGTTGAAAGGAAAATGGTGCTTTGAGGAAGCTCTTGTGTTAGTTAATGAGTCCCTACTACAGTTAAGTGGGCTTTGAAAATATTGTATTAGACTTAGTAGTGGTATTCCTCTCAAAAGCTACCAAATATAGTGTAGTGCCATATATCCCTGTTGATGGATACACTTCTTTTCCACACATGATGCTTAACCACCACTCCATAGATAGATCGATTTCGACAGCCAGGTATACACATGCAACTCAATTGTCCTACTTCTCCCTTCCCTTCATAATATGTATTTGTTCCGGAAGTGAAGTTGTTCATGCTTTGGATTCTTTGTTTTTTAACCTTGGTTTGGTATCTTGTGACATGTGGGCCTTCTTCTGCATGATTTTCTTGCATTACTTACCCTAATAGGGGTGTGCAACGGACGGACGGTTGCGGATTATGGGTCACCCGCAACCAAACCGTCAAAGTTGTGGATTTGAGAAATTCAACCGTGACCGGCCCGATCATCCGCGGATCAACGGGTGATGCGGGCCGGTTGCGGATTAACCATGGATTTAGTCAAAATAGTCCCTTGCCTTCTTTCTTCCTGCTTTTGTTTTAGAATTTTTCAGCTTTATTCTGACCCTTACTTTGGCTCTGCATAAGCACAGTTCGTGCTTCAACGTCGTTATACATTTATCATAATTCAAGTTGTGAAACCCATTTACCAAGATGCTATGTGGGTTCAGCTAATAATCTCAAGGTCCTTTAGAATGACGATGACACATCCATTTACTAAATGTCTTGGTTTCCAGGAACTGCAAGTACCGAAGTACATCATAACGTGCTAACTTGTTAATGATAGTAATGGTGTGGAAGGTGGGAGAGACATGATTGAGTTCTTAGTGGTGAACCTTAGTAATTGGGTGTGTGCTGTCATTAAGTCCCCTCACACCCCAAGGAGTGAAGACCCTAACAAAGAAAAGCATAAGCTCAGGTACTTTTTTTAAGTCTTTCATTATCTGTTAGTCATCAGGCTCTCGTTAAAAATACATCAGTGCTCGAGCTTAGACTAGCTATTACTATTTTTTATTAATTTCTTTTATTACCCTGCGGTGCGGATAAATCCACGGATTTACAAAACCAACCGCAACCAAACCGCTAAACCTTACGGATTTGAGAATTCATCCGTGACTGCCCATAGACTCTTGCGAATTGGTTTTCACCCGCAATTTTGCAGACGGTTGCGGATGAAATCCGCGGTTCCGGATTGTACGCACACCCCTACTTACCCATTTATGCCAATAACTGTATGCTCGTCTTTCTTTCTTGGTAATGATCTACATGATTTTTTAATTTTTTTTCCCTTCCAACCAATATCTCTGTTATTGTGACCATGAACTATTATGCTTTGAACCTCTTGGAAGATTTGTTCACTTGGAAAGTTTTACTTCTTTGTTCTAGAGTCTAGACAACCGTATTTCACATTAGTTACTGACTTACTATTCCCACTGGTAAAGAAATATGTGCTAGTTGGTGTAACATAGAGTTGCTGTAGAACAATATCCTAGTAGTTACCATCCGGTTATGGTTCCTTACTGGCTCACATTCTCAGAAGGAAAAATATCGTTTGGTCTTTTTTTATGTGGTCCCATGTCTGTTTAGTCCTTTGGGAAAACACCTTTAATGTTTGGTCCATAATAGTTTAAAAATATAAAACAAATAAAATTACCCTTCCGTGTTAATTTTTACTTGTTTTCTTGTACAGTTCATTCGTCGTAATGAACTCCTGTTAATTTCTACTTATTTTTTCAAAAAACATATAAACCAGAGTTCATTCCAGAAATGAATTCCAGATAAAAACCTAAAAAAACAAAGTTCATTCCAGAAATGAATTCCATATAAAAACCAACTCCATATAAAAACCTAAAGAAACAGAGTTCATTCCATAAATGAACTCCATATAAAAACCTAAAAAAGCAGAGTTTATTCCAGAAATGAACTCCAAAAATCAGATCGAAGAACAAAAAAAAATGATGAAAACAAACATAGATCTACAAGAAATCATCATCTTATCGTCTTCATCGAATCATCTTCATTGTGTTCATCGTCTCCATAATCTTCATCTTCATCGTCTCCATCATCGTCTTCTTCTTCATCTTCATCTTCATCGTGTTCATCGTCTCCATCATCGTCGTCTCAATCATCTTCATCGTCTCAATCATCTTCAACAGCAGCAGAGAAGAAAAATACACAAATCTTCATCATTTTCATCATCTTTAAAAACAGCAAAATCAATCTCGTAATCGTGAAAATCAAGCTTTATAGATCTGTAAATAAATCTTCATCAACGTCATCGTCATCGTCGTTCTTCATCATAAAGATCTTCATCAAAACAAAAGAAGAAGAAAAACAGAGAGAAAAAGTAGATCTAGAAACAGGAGAGAGAAAATAAAAAAAGAAATGATTCCCTTTCTCTTATTAATTGAGTATATATATGGTCCACCAAAAAGGTTATTTCTGCCACTTTAAAAAGAAAATTACATCATTCATGACGTTATCCCGTGTGGGTATTGTCCACCCTAGGACCAAACCATAATTTTTAGGACTAAACTATAATACATTTTTTCAAAAAGGACCAAACAGACAGTTGACTGAGTCAAATGGACTAGACTCTCTCTAATATATTATTACTAGGACTAAATGGTATTTCATACTTCTCTCAGAAACCATGTAACTTAATAGGAAATCAGAATTGTCAGTTAATGGTGATTTTCATATGGTGCAGAAAAAGCATTGTGCAAACTCTGCATTTATTTGTAGATCAAAAGAAACTTAAGCCTGCAGAACCTGAAAATTTTGATACAAGTACTTGATTTGCTGCATGGTTATAGCTATTGCTGTCTGCAGAAAGTAATAAAGATTACAGTACTCGTGTTGCTGAGGTGTTTTCTCATGTGCCTAAATCTAGTACATCTATCCCTTGTTTCTGCAGCTCATGCGCCTAGTTTCTTGTTTGAATTCCTAGCATAAGATGCTGAAGACCATCATACATGAGCCCAGAGTGAATTTCAAGTTTTATGAATGCTAGTTATTGAATGGGATGATTGATTCTGGTTAGGTCGTGCAAAACCAAAAAAAAACTTAAAAACTGTCACCCTGATCTCACTTGTAAAGAAGTTATGTGAGAAGGCTGTTTATTAAGAATTTTTGAGCTTTGAAACTGTCCTGTGCAAAAGGTTGCAGAAAACCTCGTCCTGCAAGGTGGTTCCTAAAATTTCATAGCTAATACAACCTTGAATTAAGATAGAAAAATTACAAAGTCCTCCGATGAGCTACAATACTTCAATCTCCATATAACTAAACTATAATTTTTTTTGACCATTAGGTCCTTTAGCTGGGCGCCAATCTGATTAGCGTTTTTGTGAAAAAACATACAGAATCTCACTAGGGTTTCTATACTTCATTTGTTCATCCTCTCGCACAAAAGTCTAAACACTCTTCTTCTTCTCTCCTCAGAATAAGAGAAAACAACCTAAAGTTTCCCCTTTCGATTTATAACCTCCATAGATCAGATCGCTTCGAGTGCTTTGATGAGTTTGTTCTTGGATTGATAAGGATTCTCTACATACTACTATTGCTTATTTTCATTCCAAGGTTACAAAAGTGAGGTAATTTGCATCTCTCCTTTCATTTTGAAAATTTTCATGATTTCACCAAAATAGTTGATAGTTTGATGTAAATAGCATGTTTTAGAGAGTCGGATATGATTGTTGGACATGCATATGACGAATTTTACATGAAATTTTAGAGTTACAAAATCGGATGTAATTGCTTATTTATATTCTCTTTTTTTCATAAAACCTTGTTGGAGGTAGAAAATAATAATAATAAAAATCTCATGAAAGTACTGCTCCTGGGAAGGTGATAGTATCTTTTTTTCATAAACGGAGGGAATATGTTTTAGTCTAGATAGTGTGATCAAATTAAAGCATGAACATGTGTGATTTTTCGGACATTTAATCAGATGGAACATCAAGATAACAAAGACGAGGTTGGCAATGATGTGCCACCAGCACCGCAAATTCCTACAATCGATTGGAATGTGCAAGTCTCGGACAAGCATGGCAACCCTGTCAATGTGCTTTTAGAACCACCCAACCCT
The DNA here is from genome assembly GCF_003573695.1 of Papaver somniferum. Classification (NCBI taxonomy): domain Eukaryota; kingdom Viridiplantae; phylum Streptophyta; class Magnoliopsida; order Ranunculales; family Papaveraceae; genus Papaver; species Papaver somniferum. Next base: position 140,858,794 of record NC_039362.1, read on the forward strand.
CCTCCCTTTCACTTTGATGCTAGTTGGGGAACAAGGGTTAGTAATTTTTGCTTTAACTCCTTGACTGCCATATGTTTTAAGTTTTTGTTTAATAATTATTGTTTCTTGCAGGAGCAATGGAAAGAACTTGCTGAAGAGTGGTGTGCTTATCACATTGTTTATAACAAGTTTCATTTTGAACGAGACCGTCAGCGTCAACTTGCACTTGGCCAACACAGAGAGGACGGATCAACATCAAACCAGCCACATGAACCATCTTATTATAATCCTGGAGAAGATTCACCATCACAGGTTGCCTGTAAAAGGCAAGCCACAAGTCAAGATGGTGCAGATGCCCCAACTACTAATCCATGAAATGTTAACTAGTACTGGTTTCAGTTTGGAGGATGTTTATTTAGCTGAAAAGTCGATGTTGTGAACTAAGAATGCACAGTTCTATATTTTGGTTAATGCAGTACTCTATTTGCTTAAATGAATGCATGCTTATTTTCTTTCAGTTTAAATGGTTTTACATGGTTAAAATGATAAAGGTTACACTGGCCATGAGCATTTGCAGTGTTCCAACATTTTTAAAATTCGTCAATTATGTGAGTTTTTTCCTCTCCATTTCTGGCTTTTTGTTTGTTGTCATCATTGAATGATTTCTTTTCTTTTGTTTAGTAAAGATGAGTTGTTTGGAGTTTGGAGGACGAAAGATCCATTCATGTTTTTATCAATAAGGTTTATAATAACAGTTCACATGCACATGTGGGTCTAACAATGTCACATGTTTCGATCATATCATCACCATCACAGGGCTCACTTTCAGATTCTATATATATTCCAAGTATCGTTTCTAAGATTTTTGTTTAGGATGTTTTAAGCCTTACAGAACTTGAAAACTTCCAACAGGTCAACGACATAACAGTTGTATGTGTCTTCCACATACAAACAAGAAGCATATTTGTCTCATAACTCTACAGGTCAGTGAAACTTGGTACGTCTTTATTAGGAGAGTTATCATTGAACAATCTGCCCACATCAACCCGCGTTAGCTATGGACCTATGGCATACCAAATGCAAAATATGGCTGCCAGAATTTCAGCCCCTTTCTAGAAGAGGACTTTCGTGATATATTAGCTGATCATATGGAGCATCACTGTAATCTTACGATCATTGTTTGCATCCGGTTTCTAAATTCAAACCAAAAAAATATATTTAAACCTTGAAAAATGATATAGTATTAAACTAATTAAAGAACACCATCAGCCTGTGAGGGATGATATAGTTTGACGTAGCCGGTTTGATAACATCTCCATTGTAGTCCAGCCCGGTTAGGATACCTGGGTTTCACCCAGGCGACCCGGTTCAAATCCCGGCAATGGAACTCTTTTTTTTGCGTAATTTATACTATGTGAATTTATATCATTTGGTCGTATTTTTTTTTTTTAAACTTTGTACGCCATTATTATGCTCATCACTCCACATTAATTTCTCCCTCTAAAGAGTCTAAACATAGTAGAGGAAAATTAATTGAACATTATGCCAATTCCAACTCCTGTTGGCTACGGACCTCAAGTACGGTCCTAGTTTCAACATTAAGGTCTCCCGACATAGCTTTTCGCAACCGGAAAAGATCCCCCATAGATTCAGCCTAACATACTTCAATGTTTCCCACAAAAGTTTAAAGTGGTGAAAATTTGGGAATACACCATCAGGGATCAGGGTTTTTCACGAAGCCAGAACATATCTGTACGGTTATGCTTGCCTGCAGCTATTCGTCACTAAAACTGTAAAACCTGTGATGCCATTTGAGAAGAGAATGTTATTGTTCTCCAATCAATAATATAGGTAGGTAGATAGCATTTGGGATCCTGTCCCACATCACATGAGGCTCTTCAAACTGTATCTTAGATCAAAAAATCTTAACCAACCCGGCATTTAGACATTTTAAAAACCGCTTAGACATAGGTAGGTCCCACAAAGTAGGGCCCTCCGCAAATCCCAGAAAGGCGGGGTCCAATCGATGTGTCTGCCCGGTTTTTAATCTATTCAGTCGCTCGGTACGTTTAGAATGATTGATCTCAGATATAGTAGTCGTATTTAATTTGAAAGTCTTTTTTAGCCGCATATTCTTCACTAAAATCGGTACCATTTTAGACTTGCATGTTTTTGGCTATTATTTGTATTTTTTTTTCTTTCTGGAGGAGGTGTTTAGTATAAACTGATTAGATTGGGGTATACCCAGATTAATTGGGGTATACCTAATAAAACAAAACTCGGAACATTATGAAGTAAACACACAACACCTTTTAACCAGATGCACTCTTGCTCAATTAACAATAATAATGTGTTTAGTTTAATTAATTTAGTTAGTTAATTAGTTGAATTAAAATTCTCAAATTAGGTATTATTCAGATTGAACTCATGGATTATGTGCTATGATTTTTGAGAAAAAAATTTTAAAGATTTTTTTTGTAACAAAAATGAAACCACACTAGTCAAACACTTCTGCAAAGGGGATTGTAAAGCTGCTGAGTGATTTCATACTCAAAGTTACAGAAGGAATCAACACTTTCAATTCTGAAAGTGAAAAGTCGACAAGGTCGACAAATTTGGAAGATAACAACCATTGATAGCCGGCATGCTGATAATAAATCATAATTACGACTATAGGATTTTTGACATACAAAGAAAGGTGTTACAAACGCATGATTAGTCGGCAAGGTATTAATTTCATAAACCAGCCGACTAAACTATAGTCTTCAAGGTCGAGAATTCCAAACACCAACGACTAAAAATCTTATAAACAGGGTCGTCACGGTTACAGATAAACAACCATGCCGACTAATAGGAAAAATGTGAAAAAGTGGGGGTCTAATAACCACACCCAATATTTCGCTTACTAAGGACCAACTCCAATATACTTTCAAGAGAATCAACTAGACAGTCAGACTCAATCTAAAGAAAAGTATATCAAAGAGTAATATCTCAATTTCTCAATTCAATCTGCAATCAAACAAATAGGAATTTGCGAGCCGGATTGAATATAAGAAATTACTTGGACGGTATCGAAAACCAATATCCAAGTGTCAATCAATTTAATCAACAACCAAAGGTTGGATTCACAATTGATTGAACTTACGCACAACCAGTGATATTTCAATTATATAAAAAAATATAATGAGGAAAAAAAAATAACACAGACACCAAAAATTTTGTTAACGAGGAAACCGCAAATACAGAAAAACCCCGGGACCTAGTCCAGATTTGAACACCACTTTGTATTAAGACGCTACATACGCTAGCCTACTCCAAGTTAACTTCTGACTGCAATGTAGTTGAGCCCTAACCAATTTCACACTGATCAAGGAACAATTGCGCTTCTTATGTCTCTGAAACCCAACAGGATTCTACGCACTTGATTCCGTTAGCTGATCTCACCCACAACTAAGAGTTCCTACGACCCAAAGTCGAAGACTTGATAAACAAATTTGTTTCACATAGAAAAGTCTTTAGAATAGATAAATCTGTCTCCCACAGATAAACCTATGAGTTTTGTTCCGTCTTTTGAAATATCAAGGTGAACATGAACCAATTGATATACCAGACTTATATTCCCGAAGAACAACCTAGAAATATCAATCACCTCACAATAATTAATTTAATCGTATGGTAACAAAAAAAGATATTGTGGAATCACAAACGATGAGACGAAGATGTTTATGATTACTTTTTATCTTGCCTATCGGAGATTAAATCTCGAGCAAATCTTAGAGAAGATAGTACTCAATCACGATAGAAAGCAGCAAGATCAGAACACACAACTACAGAGAAAATAGTTGGGTCTGGCTTCACAATCCCAATGAAGTCTTCAAGTCGTTAACCTACAGGGTTTTGGAAAAAGCTAGGTTAAAGGATAAACGACTCTAGTCGCAACTAATATCACACAGGAGGTGTGAGGATGAGGTTTCCCAGTTGCTAGAGTTCTCATTTATATAGTCTTCAAATCAGGGTTTGCAATCAATGTTACCTTGGTAACAAAGCGTTCAATATTCACCGTTAGATGAAAACATGATTAGACTCAAGTTAATATCTTTCAACCGTTAGATCGAACTTAGCTTGTTACACACAAATGAAAAGTGACTTCATTTAGATATGGGTAATCGTACCTAAACGTGTATACCTTTGTTGGCTCAACAACAGTTAACCGAAGTTAGCCATATGAACACTTTCATATCAACCATGTTCATCTTAACCATAACTAGTTCAAATGACTCAAATGAAACTAGTTCTAGAGTTGTTCAATTGTTTAATTATCATACAAGTGTACAAGATACAATTGAAGCAAAATTAATTTTGATTCACTCGAATCAAGTCATGAACATTATAGCCACGGTTTGCAAAAGATTGCACTCCTTATCATATAAATGTATTAGTTCATGAACAAGTCGATTTCAGAACATTATCCACTCAAAAACGGGTACACATACGTTAGTGGTCGGACTAAGTTTGGGTTCGCCCGTATGCGAACGGGTACGCATACCTCCAATCTCAGCAGAAATTCCTGGACCTGAACCTCACACCAGTACGCATACCGGTATGCGTACAAGGTTCTTGGACTTTCTCAAAACCAACCAGTACGCATACAAGTATGCATACTATGGTTCCGGGACTTGGATTACATATATGCAAGTACGCATACTATGCTTAAATCCATTTGTTCTATACTCTCATTTTCACGTACCATTGAAACATTCTTGGAAGACGACGATAGATGTCTCACACAAACTATTAGCTTCAAAGCAATTTTCAAGTGATCGAATGATCAATATGAAACTTTCTGAGTCTACATCAAATGATTGTCTCACACAAATCAAGGAAGATGTTACAATGCGATTTTCACATGATCATCTTTTGACTTTCGACAAGAATATAAGATGAACTTGGTTAAAGTGAAAGCTTACCAACACATATTTCGAGAAATATGTAAGTGAGTTAAACTCAGCTCGAAATATCAAATGTGCATAATTGAAGTCTATATAGCTATACAACTTTTGTCTCAAATAAGAGATATAGTAGATAGACTTTTGAGTGATAGATAAATTCAAGTCTCCACATAACTTTTCTCGATGAAGTTCCACAAGTTCCCTTGAGTAGTTCTTCGTCTTCATTTGATGAACGCCGTGGAGTCTAAAGCTCAACTACACTTACTACTAATCCGAAACTTAGCTATAAGTAGACTAGAAAACAAGACTTATAGTTTTGGCAACTAAACTTGACAAACAAGCTTGAGATAGCAACGCTTGCGAGTTCGACCGAGCAGTGCTCTAATAATCTCCCCCTTTGTCAATTTTACTGAGAAAACTATCAATACATATGGATTAAAAAATAAATAAACTTGTAGCTTCTCATCCAAATACTTGATCTCCTTGGTTCTTCAACATTACTCAAAATCTTCGTCACTTCCAAGTATTGTAGTGATTCTGAACGTGTTTAACTCAGCATCTATGTTGTTGAAGATCCGTAGCTATGATAATGAGAAAAAAGTTGCTCTCAATCATTGTTATACAGTGTTTTCATAGTATTATTACACAACATCAAAGTCCAATTTTATCACAACTTTGACAACAATACTATGGTGATATGTATCACTCCCCCTTAGTCAATACTTCATCTCACATGAAAAACACTCCGCCTTACATAATGATCCGTAAACCATATGTATTTGTAGTGTGAACCACACATTAATTCTCCCCCTTTTGTCAATATAAATTGGCTAAGGTACGAAAACTATTGGGATCCTAATGAAATTTCCATAAAGATACTTCATGACCAAAAGAGAACATATCAACTTTGTTTCGATGATTTCACATAGCCGAAACTAGTGTATTCATCAAACAGTTTATAAAGATACAAGAAAACTCCTACAATATTCCAAAACCGCACTCCCCACAAAGATTTGGCAATTAAACATAAGTTCAGTTAAGAACTCTCCCCCATAAAATGTCATTCTCGAAAGAACAACAAGAGCGACCTTAATTTCACAAGAAAAGAAGGATTTCTTTGGACATTAACAAATCACATGAAACATTAATTTGTATCCAAAATACTCAATTAAATTAACCACAAGAGAACCCATGATTAATTTAATTGGAAATGCTCACATAAGAGAACTTACGTAGCCGCACAGCATTTACACAAAGATGTGGATCAGGGAAAGCCCAATACTACGGAATATTCGAAGACTCAATCTATTTTTCATCAATGTTTGCATAGAGACATATAATAGACTTAATATTTGTAGAAAAAAGTTCATCCTATCTTCATCAATATTTGCATAATGACATAATAGGCTTGACCTTTGTTAACAAAAGTTCATTCAATCTCTTACCAATATTTGCATAATGACATATGAAAGACTTAACTTTTGACAATATTTAGCTGAACTTCTTATGGATTTAACACATTTAGCAGTTTAATTGAAAGATAAAATCATTCAAGGCTAAAATACCATCAAATTCATTACAACCATTAAGAATAATAGCTTAATAGATTCAACAAAAGAAGTTCATTAAAAGACAATTAATACAAAATGAAGAAACTTAACCATGCATGATTGCGATTGTATTTCTCAGCAATCTTAAAGACAGGTTCAGTCAGTTCAGGATGAACTCCCAAAACACAGTTCAGTTGTTCCTGCAAGCACTCAATTCTTTCATGAAGGGTAGTTTCAGGGTTGGAAGGTTTCTTCATTTTGTTGAAGTCTGTCTGAGACAGAGGAGTAGCACGACCAATGCAGGTACTAACAGGAGGAACTCCAAAGTGACTGCAGATTCTGCTAATGAGATATGGAAACCCAAGATTTTTCTTCTGTAAAACCATATGAATCATTTGACGGAAATCAGGCCACAAAAATCAATCTCTTCACTAGAGACAAGATAGCGAATCATCTCGGCAAGGGTCCTGCTCCACAGATTCTTATCAAGCGTGCTTGGAATCAAATTTGCAACAGCCAATTTGCTAAAAACTTTCAAATGAAAGCTTATGCTATCGACAGACAACTTGCTTCCAGTCCAAGAACCACTCCTGTTTAGCAATATTTCAGATAGTTGTCTCTGAGATGGTCTGAGATGATCAGGTTGAGGAATGATAAAAGAGCGATCAAGCGATAGATTTAGAAAATATGCAATCACGCTACGATTTACCTTAAACGATGTCCCACCAACAATTGTTTTAAAACAATAATTGTTCTTGTCGGATGCACGCATGTTAGCATAAAATTGACAGGTCATCTCAGGATGAGACGAGCCAAGGACAACATGAATATAAGCCCATTGATATTGACTCATGAACTGGTGAGTCTCTAGTTCTTGAAAAGTTCGATCATAAACTCCTTCTGTAATGAAGTTACCTTTAAGAAACTTGACATACTTGTTCCTAGAAACAGACTAGTAAAGCTAATTTGAAGGGATGGATCATAATAGGGTTGGAGAGCATTTATACCAACATCATCATCATCATCAAATTCATCATCACTATCCGCAGTTCTTCTACTTGATCTAGCACCACTGTTATACTTCCTTCTAGACATGCTGATATAGAAAAGAGAAAATAAATAACTCTAGCTATTTGAGACTTACTTGGATAACTGAACTGTTGCAAATGCTGAAGTTCCGAAACGATGACCAACACAAAATTCGTTCTTAACCCATAGCATAAAAGCTTCTCCTGATTTAAATGGAACAAACTAAACACACAATGGTTAAGAAACGAGAGAAAAGGGTAGATGATGGTATCCGAACCTTGGGTTTTTCTTTTTCGTTCTCGAACTGTTGAGATGGAAGAGGTGAAAATAACGAATAGAGTTATTCCTCTTTTTACGTTTCAAATGGTGGTACATGAACCGACTAAGAAAGTTCTGGAACGCGGTTCAAACAAATAACGGTTATGAGTTCAGAGAATGTGAACCAAACGTGTGCAGACTAGGACTCGTTTATTTTGCACTACATCGTATTTTGATTTAACCAAAATACGAAAAAGAGATTTGAGGCAAAACACAACAAGTATCTCATGAGAAACTCTTTGAGATCTCATAAGACGAAATAGTCTTGTACACCATGACACCAATAGAGAGCTTCTTTCCAACTTCTCTTACATCTTACAGTATTGAGGCACACCCAAGGAAAATTTGTTACAAGTTTTTCAAAGAACTTTAAGAAGACACAAGAAAATTTGTATTCCTGACTTCTTCGTGTACAACTCGTAAGAGACAGTCTCTGCAGATAATGTTCAGTACTGTACGGGGAAAATTTTTTGATAAAAAGAGACATCCTGACTTTCTCATAAGAGAAGTCGGCATCATTATCTTGAGAAGGTGCATCAGGGTTTGACTGATGAACACAGTTAAGTTCAGAGATGGATCTAACTGATAGATGAGGTTTATATACTTCTTGAATTATATCCAAATTGTCAAAGACATAGGCGACAGAGGGAATACCCTTACTGATAAGAAGATCAACATCAACCTCAACATGAACATTATTCATCATAACTTGATTAAGCTTATTAAGAGATTATTTCTCTTTCTGGAGATATAACTCAACATCAAGAGATAAGCTTTCAAGTTTCTTTTCAAGCCCTGAAACCACTTTTAGGGATTTTAAACCCGGAGGAGGTTAGAAAGAATTTCTTCTACAGATTTTATCAAATCAGTCATGGAAGATAATTCTAAAATCCCTGGATCTGGTGGTGCATTTATTGAGATAACAATATTGTCCATATAGTCAGATCGCTACAAACACAAACTTATAAGGTCTTAAACGTGTTTTCCTGCTCTGATACCAATTGAAAAAGCGGTGGTCTAACAACCACACCCAATATTTCGCTTAGCAATCTGTATGGACCAATTCCAATACACTTTCAAGATAATCAACTAGACAGTCTGACTCAATCTTAAGAAAAGTATATCAAAGAGTTCTATCTCAATTTCTCAATTTAATATGCAATCAAGCAAATAGGAATTTGCGAGCCAGATTGAATATAAGAAATAACTTAGACGGTATGAAAAACCAATATCCAAGTGTCAATCAATTTAATCAACAACAAGAGTTTGGATTCACAATTGATTGAACTTACGCACAACCTGTGATATTTCAATTATATAAACAAATATAATGCAAAAAAGAAATAACACAAACACCAGAAATTTTGTTAACGAGGAAACCGCAAATGCAAAAAAAAACACGGGACTTAGTCCAGATTTGAACATCACACTGTATTAAGCCACTACATACACTAGCCTACTCCAAGTTAACTTCGGACTGGAATGTAGTTGAGCCCTAACCAAACTCACACTGATCAAGGTAGAATTGCGCTCCTTAGTCTCTGAACCCCAACAATATTATACACACTTGATTCCCTTAGCCGATCTCACCCACAACTAAGAGTTGATACGACCGAAAGTCGAAGACTTGATAAACAAATCTGTCTCACACAGAAAAGTCAATAGAATAGATAAATCTGTCTCCCATAGATAAACCTATGAGTTTTGTTCCGTCTTTTGATAAATCAAGGTGAATATGAACCAATTGGTATACTGAAATTATAATCCCGAAGAAAATCCTAGAAATATCAATCAACTCACAATAATCTTAATCGTATGGTACCAAAACAAGATATTGTGGAATCACAAACGATGAGATGAAGATGTTTGTGATTAATCTCGAGCAAATCTTAGATAAGATAGTACTCAATCACGATAGAAAGAAGCAAGATCAAAACACGCAAATACATAGAAAATAATTGGATCTGGCTTCACAATCCCAATGAAGTCTTCAAGTCTTTAACCTACGGGGTTTTGGAAAAACCTAAGGTTAAAGGAGAATCGACTCTAGTCGCAACTAGTATCATACAGGAGGTGTGGGGAGTAGGTTTCCAGGTTGCTAGAGTTCTCCTTTATATAGTCTTCAAATCAGGATTTACAATCAATGTTACCTTGGTAACAAAGCATTCAATATTCACCGTTAGATGAAAACCTGATTAGACTCAAGCTAATATTTCAATCGTTAGATCGAACTTAGCTTGTTACACACAAATGAAAAGTGACTTCCTTTAGATACAGGTAACCGTACCTAAACGTGTACACCTTTATTGTCTCAACAATAGTTAACCGAAGTTATCCATATGAACACTTTCATATCAACCATATTCATCTTAACCATAACTAGTTCAAATAAAAAAAATGAAACTAGTTATAAAGTTGTTCAATTGTTTATATTATCATAGAAGTATACAAGATACAATTGAAGCCAAATCAATTTTGATTCACTCGAATCAAGTCATGAACATTATAGACACGGTTTGCAAAAGATTTCATTCCTTATTATATAAATGTATTCGTTCATGAACAAATCGATTTTAGAACATTATCCACTCAGGTATGCAAACGGGTACGCGTACCTTAGTGGCCGGACTAAGTTTGGGTTCGCCAGTATGCAAACGGGTACACACACCTCCAAACTCAGCAGAAATTCGAGGACCTGAACCTCACGCCAGTACGCATACCGGTATGCGTACAAGGTTCCCGGACTTTCTAAAAACTAACCAGTACGCATACTATCTGTTAGAGCATTCCTCGGTGGAACTCGCATGCCTTGCTATCTCAAGCATGTTTGTCAATGTTAGTGATCAAAATTATAAGTCTTGATTTCTAGCCTATTTATAGTTGTCTCGGACTAGGACATAGATAGTGTAGTTGAGCTTAGATCTCTCGGCATTCATCATTTGAAGACGAAGAACTACTAAGGGGAGCTTGTGGAACTTCATCAACAAAAGGTATGTGGATACTTAAACTCATCTATCACTTGGAAAGTCTATTTCTTCTCTATCTCCTATATTGAGACATAAGTCGTGTTACGATATAGTTTTCTATTATACACATTCGAGATCTCGAGCTGAGTTTATCTCGCTTATATATTTCTCGAAATATGTGTTGGCAAGCTTTCGTTTTAGCCATGTTCATCTTACATTCGTGATGAAAGTACGAATAAGATCATATGAAAATCGCCGAGTTACATCTAACATGGTTTGTGTGATACAATCATTTGATTTTTCCTTGGAATGTTTCATTCTGATAATTTCAATAACTTGAAAATCTCTTTGACGAAAGTAGTTTATGAACAACAAATATATAACGTCCTCTAAGAAAGTTTCAATGATTGAAATTAAGAGTTAATGAGATAACCATCCTTGGATATAAGCATATATAGCGTGCTCGCACATTAGTGTATAAATCCATAAACCGGGAACCGAATGTATGCATATGTGTGCATACAAAATTGGTGAAGGGGACAAGACCATTATGCATACCCGTACGCACACTGGTAGAAGTTTTCGAACTGAAAATAATTGTTGTGTTTAGGAATTACGAACTCCTAAACTAGTCACCTTAAGTATGCATACCGGTACGCATACTAGAGGGAGTTTTCGAACTGAAAATATCTGCTGAGTTTGGGAACTACAAACTCCTAAACTGGCCACCTTAAGTGTGCGTACCCGTACGCATTCTGGCGTAAGTTTTCCAACCGAAAATTTCTGCTGAGTTTGGAAACTTGACAAACTCAAATCCGGTTGCTTAAGTACGCATACCTATACACATACTTAAGCTGGTTATTTTCTTAAATCGGTCAGTTCATGAACTTGAACATTTAAATCTTAAGGAATGCAATCTTTGCAAATCGTGCCTATAATGTTCATGATTAATTCAAGTTAATCAAATAGATTTGATTTCGATTGTGTCTTATATGCAATTGAACAACTCATTAACTAGGTTCATTTGAATCATTTGAACTAGTTATGGATAAGATGAATAAGGTTAATATGAGAGTAACCATGTGGCTAACCTCGGTTAACTATTTGATGAGCCAAGATGAGTGTACACGTTTAGGTATGGTTCATAAACCTAAATGAGGGTACATTTCATTTGTGTGTAACAAGCTAAGTTCGATCTAACGGTTGAAAGATATTAGCTTGGTTGAATCAGGTTTTTCATCTAACGGTGATTATTGAATGCTTTCTTACCAAGGTAACTTGGATTGCAAACTATATAAAAGATAACTCTAACAACTGGGAAACCTAATCCCCACACCTCATGTGTGATACTAGTTGTATAGCTACATTCTGTTCTCCTTTAACCTTAGGTTTCTTGTCGAGACCCCGTAGGTTAACGACTTGAAGACTTCATTGGGATTGTGAAGCCATACCGAAACTACTTCTCTTGTAGTTGTGTGATCTGATCTTGGTTTTTCTATCATATGAGTACAATTGTACAATTGGCTTGAGATTTATTTCTCCGATAGGCAAGATAAAAAAGTAGTCACAAACAAACTTCATCTCATCGTTTGTGATTCCACAATATCTAGTTTCGCCATCATACGATTTAGAATATTATGAGGTGATTGATAACACTAGGATGTTCTTAGGAATATAAGTCCGGTTTATCAATTGGTTCATGTTCACCTTGATTTATCAAAAGACGAAACAAAAACTCTTGGGTATTTCTGTGGAAGACAGATTTATTCATTCCTATAGACTTTTATGTGTGAGACATATTTGTTTATCAAGTCTTCGAATTTGGGTCGTAGCAACTCTTGGTTGTGGGTGAGATCAACTAAGGGAATCAAGTGCGTAGTATCCTGCTGGGATCAGAGATATAAGGAGGGCAACTGTACCTTGAATTAGTGTGAGATTGATTAGGGTTCAACTATAGTCCAGTCCGAAGTTAATTGGTAGTAGGCTAGTGTCTTTAGCGGCTTAATACAGTGTGGTGTTTAAACTGGACTAGGTCCCGGGGTTTTTCTGCATTTGCGGTTTCCTCGTTAACAAAATTCCGGTGTCTGTGTTATTTCATTTCCGCATTATATTTTATTATATAATTGAAATATCACAGGTTGTGCGTTAGATCAATCAATTAGAATATCCAACCTTTGGTTGTTTATTTACATTGATTGACACTTGGATATTGGTCTTTGGTACCATCCAAGTTATCTCTCTAGGATTTAATCAAGACTCGCAGATTTCCATTTGCTTGAATGTAATTGAGAGATAGAGATATTATACTCTTTGATATACTTTACTCTAGATTGAGTCTGACTGTTTTGTTGATTCTATAGAAAGTGTATTGGAGTAATTCCTCTCAGATTGCCAAACGAATTGTTGGGTGTGGTTGTTAAACCCCCGCATTTTCAATTGGTATCAGAGCAGGCAAACACGTTAAAGACCTTATGAGTATGTGTTTGTAGCAATCTTTGTTCGGAGGACCTAAAAAGTATCTCTTAAGTTAACGCATATTGATATGTCTTCCAAAGTTTCTGATTTCACCAAAATCTTGTTTTTGCCTTAAAGGATAACTCCTTAAAATATTCTTCCAAATCCCGAGGGAAAAACAAGATTTGTGAGATCATGTCAGAATCAGAAATGGAACTCACCAGAACGTTAAAAAAATCTGCTGAAGTCATTGATGTTCAAACTTCTAAAATCAAGAATCTTGAAGAAACGAATGATCATCTTATTGATGAATTTGAGAAAACTCTTGAAAGGGAACGTGAACTCTACTGCTTCATTGAATCTCTCTCTAACAGTATCGATAAACTGGCTCAAGAAACTACTCTACAGCGTGAAAAGATTAGTATGCTTGAAAATACTGTTAAAGAAGACTCGACTAGAGAAGAACGTCTAATCAAGGATCATTCATCATAAATAAACAGTTATCGTGTTGAAAAAGAGAAACTTGTTGCATGTCTTCGTCATACCCAAGATCAGTGTAACACATTGAAAAAGGAAAACTCTGTTTTGATGAGTAAGTCATCTTCTACACCTTCTTCTGATATTCACAAAGATTTACCTAGTGAGAAGAAAAGTTCTTCCAAAGAATTTTCCTCTGTGAATCACTTGCAAAATTTGCATGTGACAGAAGAAGTTAAGGGTCAAGACATGCTGATCTCTAATCCACAATGTTGTTCCTTCTGTGGGAAAAGGAATCACTATCTCTTCATTGCTTTGCTAGAAAGAAACAAATCTCACATATTCGAAAGTTGTTTCTCTATACTGTCAATGGATTAAGTCGTCCGATATTCTCGTCAGTGATTTTCTTTCCTACAGAAAACCAGAATTATTATAAGGATGATCGCCCTTCTAGAAATCATCACAGGATGCATGTTCCTCTGTTTGGTATAAACTCCCATGCCACTAACGAACATAGCTCCTGCACTTATAAGAATGTGTCTGGTAAGTCTAAGTCAAGAAGACGGAAACCTTTTTTCTATTCTCTTTTGGAACCTGTTTCTAGAGGACCTAGACTTGGCCCTCAGAAAAATCCTTCTGATGGATATCTAAAAAAGTTTATGACAAATTCTTCTGGAATAAGTTATAATATACGGAAAGAAAGGAATACACAATTTAAACGCTCTAAAGAAATGTACAACTCTTCTCTCATGATTCATAGTGGGATTACGTCTCACTCCTTTACCTGAATCGAGGTAATCTCATCCTTGAATCTATCTTGAGAGATGCAAGGATGATAATTGTGGGAATCTCAAGATTAGTTGTATGTACTTTATGTATTTTCATTAACTTTCCGAGTTTTTGATTTTGATATCAATCTCAGGCTCTAATTTGAAGTTTTTCTCTTTAAATTATTTAGACATCTTTTTGTTTTCCCCTTATTGGATTTCCCTTAATCCGTCTCACCTTGCAACCGGTCCACGAACGTCCGTGTCCCTCCATTTGTTTAAACGAGTTCATAGAGTTTCCTTATCAAGAAGTCTCTCCTTGTTACATATATATGTTCATATACATTGTTTTGTTCCATCCCTTCAAAAATTATATGGAGAAATCAACAAAATATCAAGAGGTTGTGTGTATTGACATGGAGGAGGACACTCGTGGACGTGATTCTGTTTAAGACCTGGTTCTGAAGAAGATGTTTGTAAGGAAAGAACACAACTCCTGGATTGATGAATCTGTCAAGGACTTAACTCGTTTTAATGATGACTCAAAGGTCGAGTTTGCAAATCTTCAACTGCAAATAAACCAACTCTTAGATGGTCAGGACAAAATCCTTGCTAATCAGAACATTCTGATGCGGAATCAGAAGAAGTTCATCATGGACTGTGTCAAGGCTAGACAACTTGCTCGGGTTGTTGATAAGTTTGTGTCCTAACACACCAACATGAAGTTTCCACAGTCAATAGAATTAAGGAAATTAGTGATACCTTCTATGATGGATTCATTGAAAGGTATGAGGTTCTCAAAGAGCTGTGATTATGTATAGTAAATCTTCTTATAAGAATTTTTATTCTTGTTTTTGTTTAGAAGAATAACTAGGGTTTGAAATAGCCATTATTGTGATTATACATAGCTAGTTCCAAACGTTTTCATCTTCAATGTTTTTAGATTTATTAATTTAAATTCTAAGTTAGTTGGAAGATGATGTTTGCAATTTTAATCTTTATGGTTTTATATAATGCAAATTGTTATGGGATATGTGTGTTTGCATCCGTGAACTATGATTGTCCCGTACCCGTTCAAAAGTTATCTATATTATGTTGATATGAATTTATTGATAAAAAATAGAATGAACTTTTGACTTACAAAAGTTAAAATCCTTTTTGTCATTGTTTTGATAAAAGAAAGGATAAAACTTTTGTTTCACAAAGATTAAAGTCTGATATATGTCATCATGCAAACAGTGATGAAAGATAAAATGAATCCTTGTATTTTACGCAGTATTGGTCGATCTCCGAACCATATCTATGTGTATGTACTGTGTTGCTCCATAAGTTTGCTTATGATTGAGCATAATCAATTGAACTGATCATTTCCATGATTTGTTTAGTTGTGTTTTCTTATGTTGAGCATGACCGATTGAATTGATCACTTTCTTGTGGTTAATTTAGTGGGTTATTTGGTTTTTGGTACTCAAGTTTTGACCTAAACTGATTTTGGTCTGACATTTATCCAGCCTTTGCGTTTGGTCTAAATACCAACGTTGACCGTAATTGACTGGGTTTGACGTTTAATTAATTTTATACAATAAATAAATAAAATTGAGTTTATAATCCAACGGCTGTACTGAAACTAATAATCCTATGGTCATGATTAAATATCCCACCGGCATAACTCTACTCTTCTTCTTCTGCCTCCGGCTGCGTATGAGAAACCCCATTCATGAACGCTAAAACAAAACTCGTCTTTCTCAGTTCCCCTTCTCTTCTGAAAATAAATGAATCAAATTTCAATACTTTCTCTTTTTAAGAACCCCATTTTCCAAACAATCAAAACCCATCTCATTACTCTCAGATTCGAACATTGATAACCCAAATTCATCCCCGATTTCAGAATTCCACACTTATATACCTCGATTCAGTTCAATTCCTAAAACCCATTTCATGAACCAAGTTCCGATTAGAATAGAGAGATTGATAAGATAAATCTGAAAGTTTCGGATGTTAGAGAAGATATAGAATTAGATTTAGAATCAAAAGAGACTGTTTATTTCAATGATGAAGCTGAAGCTGCTCGTGAATCGTGATGCTGTATAAGTTATGTTGGATAAATTTGATAGGTTAATGGCGAAATCGGATGAGAAGGAAAGGGGGCTTTGCAGAGATCAATGGGATTAAAGATTGAGCAATTGAAAGCTGAACTTGCTCAGTTTAATGAATGATCATGAAGTTTTTATGTAAAATTTATTATTTTATTATATGAATATTTTTGAGTTGAATTAATATAAACAAGAAACGATTCATCAATCACCAGCCTTCACCATCAATATCAATGGCAGAGAACCCTTTTTTCCCTAATTTGATTCAGATCCAGAAATTCAATTGATGTTTGTTTCAGATTCAACTAATACGATACTGAATCCACCAGCGCGATTATGGTTTTCACTTCGATGGATTGTTTCTTCAATGGGTTTGAAGAGATTGGATGGGGGGAAGAACAAGATTTGGGCTTCGAGATTTTTATGATGTACAGAAAGAAGAATATAGTCGCCGGTTTTTGGTGGGGAAGAAATACAGTGAAAGAGAAAGAAGAATCTCGGTCGTCCACATTTACTTGAATCAATGGTATAGATAAAAACAAAATTAGTTATTGGTTTTATTAAATTAAAATCTTAAAATTATAATTTAGTGGGAAAGTTATGAGAGTTTTACCTAGTTTTACGGTTTAATGAAAATAATAAGGACAATTTGATCTTTTAGCATCTTTTAGACATCCCTTAGCACATTACCTTGAATGGGTTTAAATTTTGTATATCCCGATTAATCTGGCTATATCCCAATCCATCCAGGTACTATAAATGTTAGGCCCTCCATGTCTCTTGCATAGTTTTGATAATATTTTCTCTTTGTAATGTGAGGATCATTGTTGTTTTACATCTAAGGTACTTTTATTTTTTCTTGAGGTCGGCCGGAGCTACCCATTTCGATCGATTAGACAAGACATTATGATATACAAAACGACCGGCTAAAATTTACTTATATGTAATCTAATATTTTTGAACTTATCCTTTTTGTGAGGAAGGATCGATTGACAAGCTTAAATTTTATAATTCTAACAGTGTAATATAGTTGTTGCATCTGTCAAATTTGATGGTGGTGATCTGATCAATGCACTTTAAAAAATTTGGATCACCCGTGACCCATATAAAGTTTGACCAAAGTATTTATCTCTCCAGAGTCCGGTCAATTCTTTTGGTCCTCGATACCCCATCTCTCATGTTTCCTTTTTTCCTTTCTTTGTCTCCCTGTTTCAGACCTTCAATTCATGAGCAAAGCTCAAATGATGTTTCGATATTTCCAAAAGATTTAGTTAAGACTACCTGCATCCAGGAAAATGGTAAAATTGAAAAATAAAAGTATCACTTTTCCTGAGACGGAGATTGTATCCACTAAGCTACCATGCACATTGATAGATGTGCTTATTACGTAATTTCACTGAGGGTTACCAAACTCTGTATAAATGAAGGATGGTTGGGATTTGGAAATAAAGGCTAATAACCCCGTGTAATTTGATAACTTCTATAAGGGTTATTCCTATGCACATGTCAAACTCTATAGTTTGCCACTTTAGCACCCACTATGGGTATAGCAAAGTGGCCAACGCATGTGCCAAGTGTCAAATACACCATGTAAGCATACATGACAGAGTATCTAGCGAGTGATAAAATGTCCATTGCTCGAGGGTCAGAATAACGCCAATACTCGTCTTGCTAGCGCTCATCAGTTTCATTATAGTTCGACAGCTCAGCATCTAACTGCTAGAAATTCCCCCACTATAAATACCAAACTTCAAAATCATTTCAAATCACACCAGAATTTCTAAATCTCTCAATAATCTTCTAATCTAAAACAAGATAAACTAACCACACCTTCTCTACACTTCTTAATTTCTTGTAATATGGATTTTCAATCTCAATCTCAAGGCAAAGGTAAAGAAAAAAAACCGGGGTGAAAAATTCAATATCAATGAGATGAATATGTATTTATTGTAATTATGTTTATTTTACCCAAGATTGTATCGATGGTGCACAACGACATGGTAACACCATGTGGGCCGGAAAACATATTTTTGAGATATCAAGAGAAAATTATGAATATTAATGACCGTGATGCTAGGTTGACACTATGCTTCATGACGATCAATAAGGAAGTCGCATCTTATATTGTTGCAATAATGCAAGCCAAGAGAGGCCAGCAGAGTGGTCTTGTGGATGTTGATATGGAAAAACAGTGTCATACAAATTGGCAACGCAAGCATGTAAACAAATTTGAATTTGAAAGTTGTTATCATATTTTGAAAGTGTTGAACAAATATAATCCAGACATTTTAGCAGCTAATTAAAAAGTACCTGAAAGGTCATCATACAATTCTTCTCCCTTAACACCAAATTCTTCATTATATTCACCAGATCCATCAAATTCTTCAGCAGATACCCCAAGAAACCCAAATGTCAACTTATTTCTCAATAGTGATGATGTTAAGAAAAAACATTAGAAAGAAACATAACAAGACTGGCTAGAAAATTAGCTTAAGAATGGGGAAGCTCCGATAGTTTTAACATGGTGGAGTTTATGGAACATCAGAAGACCGTCAAGAAGCAAAGAGAGATTGATAGAAAATTTCAAAACAGAGAGACGAAAAAAAGTCGACTTTCTCAAGAAAAATTTATCAATGACTATGACAAGCATAACATTTTTCAAGCGGGCACTTCAATTATAATGCCCAACAAAAACATTTGTGGCAACTCGAATTTGACCAGCTACAAGTACAGATTGAACAACGAGTTGAAATTAATAACAACCCAGTTGGTGATGATGATGAGGATGATGAGTATGTATTTGTTTTAATTTGAAATGATATATTAGTTTTAATTATAATTTGAAATGTTTAATTTTCATTTGAAATGTTGTTGCCCTCTACTTAATTTTGATTTGAGATGAAAAGTTGCTTAATTTGACATGTTGTTACATTCTTCTTAAAAATAATTACTACAAATAAATTAACGACTAAATGTTTAAACTAATACATGAAATAAAACTTAATAATCTTATACATAAAATAAAATTTAATATTTACGCCTACCGACTCTTCCATACTCTACCCAAAGATTTGCTCTCATATCTTCACTTAACATCTCATACAGATTCTGATTCTGAATATAATTAGTCATTTGCCCATAGTTTCTTGGAGGAAAATCTCTTTCCGGTTGAATCTCAGGAATGAAATCTCCGTCTTCATAGTTAGTCCACTCCTTATCACGACGATTTTTCTGAATTATCATGTTATGTAGAATTATGCAAGTGAGCATAGTCATGTGCATTTTACGATGACTTAAACCATAATATGGCCCACAAATGATAGCGAACTTCCTCTTCAAAATTCCAAAATCCCGTTCCTCCTTCCTCAACGCCATTTGACGATTGTCAGAATGCTGGTATGAATGAACCATTTCGCTGGCAGGGGGCTGACAGTAATATTGGACCAATGTTGATCATTTGGGATAGATACCATCCACAAGATAATACCCATGAGTGTATTGATTGTCGTTCATTGTAAAACGGACTTGGGGATAAATTCCATACTTTTAGAGTATGAGAAGAAGATGTTCGATCCAATCAACTAGAAGGAGTATATTCAGATACGGTAAAAAAAAATTCTACGTATTTCTCGATTTTCCTTTCCTTTAATTAATATATTTAGGTTTTTTCCTACGTATTTTTCGATTTTTCTTTCCTTTAATTAATATATTTAGGTTTGGTCCAAGTTATTATTGTATCAGCCAAACACTCATTAGAAGAGAAATTAACTGCTATGTCATTCAAAAATGAAAACTGTTAGATATACAAAATCTGGCGGTTTACAAATTTTGATTTTGCTAAAGGGATCCCGACTAGGGATACACATAACCGAGCCGACCCGACTGAAATCGGTCAAATTTAAACCAAAGCGAGCCGAACCGTCCATCTAACCGTCAGTTACAGTTTGAAATAGCAACCGTAGGATATTCGGTCCAATCCTCAGTTTGAGTATTCAAACCGAGCCGAACCGATCGCATAAATCGATGTAATATTTATCCTTGATTTATAATTTTCTTTTAATCCTGGCTCTCCATCATACTCTATATATCAACTCATCTAAACCCTAAAACAGAGCAGTCACTACCCCCTTTCTCTAAACTACTCTCTCTTTTTTTCTTTTTTTCTTCTCTTCTTCACATTTGCAGTCACCACCACCACACCAGTAAACCACTATCATCCGTCACGATTTACCATTCACCGTGATCATCACGAGACAAATAAATAACATTATCAGATTACTTTGATGCTTAGTGATGATTCTTTTTACATAAATCAGTTGACATGCAAGTAGGGTTTTACTAAATAATCACCATTAATAGAAGATTCAGTGTTAAATGTAAATCGATTTCTTTACTTTTATTTTTGAGTTTACTATTTCAGTTCTGTTTTAATTTTGATGAAGTTCTTTCACGAAAATCAATTTTGGATTTCTCACGATAATTAAAGCCTAGGGTTTAATTGGGAGTTTCTCAAATTGATGTTATATATTGTTATAGAGACGGGGTTTCTATAAGAGAACTTAATTGTGTTTATATGTTGTTACAAATCTAGATGGTTTTAAAGAAAATCAGAAGCTTATGATAGAACCAGATTGAAGGCACAGATTGAACAGTTGAAAGTTCAAACATTTTTACTGGTAAAATAAGATTGAGATGGTTTATGTGTATGAACTTTGTTTTTTTAATTGTTGTAGTCGTAGATTGAATAAAATTCCAAGTTTGTATATGAATGGTGAAATAAGATTGAGGAAGTTTCGGGTTGTATTTTTAATTTTGTTGTTGTTTTCTTCCGTTTTAAATCGGCGAAACCATAAAACCGTGAAAAAACCGAACCGACTTTTCAACAGTCCAGTTTCAGTTTTCAAATTCAAAACCGGTATATGCAGTTTGGTCGGCGGTTTTTCCTGATAACCGAACCGACCGACCGTTGTGCACCCAATCCCGACCCATTTATTAGTGTGTAATATCTCATGTATTTCAATTTTGATGTATTATGAAATATTGAGCTTTCCCCTTTTCCTTTAAAGAAAAAATAATTATATTGCGATCTATTTTATTTAGTTTATATGTGGATTTATCTTAGACAAATACTATACCGCACCGTTTTGCGGGAAGCTATCCCGTTCAAGCGAGTTTCTTTACGAACTGAGAAACATTATCCAGTTCTTTACGGTTTCATCTTATTTAGTTGTCTTTTTCTTTCTTTCTTTTTACTCAAGTTTTTTCTCATGAAATTCCATAGCACCCTAATTCATACACACCAAACCAAATCAGAAGGGGGCTAAACATACAATATACATGAACTCTGTACAATGGCCTAACCATATAGAGCCAATCTAACCGCAACCATGACAAGCATGCAGTACAAACGGCCCAGCCCTGCAGCAAGTGCAAAAATTCAAAATATTTTCCATTTACAAATTATGTAAGAAAATCAGACGGTCAAATTTTATTAGTGACAGTGACAAAATCAATGCTATAAAAGTAAAGAGGATTGTTACGGGGAGACCAAATTTTGCTAATCAGGGATCAAGTTAATCATGTAAATTTGCTCAAATTGACTGCTTAAAAAAATTATCTTCCTTCTTATGGAGGCCTAAAGTCCTAATTCCCGCTCACGTTCCATCTCATTTAGGAATCTCTTCGGAAAAAATGTACTGGACCGATAATGATTGCCCGTTTTAGAAAAAAGAAAAAGTAGAAAATTAATATTGAATATTTCGTTTTTAGCTTAAAAACCTTGGGACAAAAGAGTGATCATTCTTGTGCACCTGAGGATGAAAATGATGAAACACCATCGTCATCAAACACCCTTGGTCATTTTTGTGCATCTTAAAAACTAGATAATGTTTCTCAGTCCAACATAAAAATCAGGAACAACCACTGGATCTAGGCGTTTCCCAAACTGACGTGAGAAGTGAACTGGAAAAAGCTTGGAAAGCTCCATAAAACCCGGTTTTAATAAGTTTATACTGATAATAACAAGGGAATAAAACGTCTTCAAAACAACTATAATAAACTGCTTTGCAAATTAATGTTGATTGAAATCAAATCCGTCAAGATTACATACTTGATGTACAATGTACAAAAGAACAATAAAAATCATCTTTTTCACCTTTTTTGGTTCAATAATTCATCGCAAAAAAAACCTCCCGTTTTTAGGGGCCACTCAAAAGGATTTAGGGGCCAACAATAAAACAAAAAAGGTCACCCAAAGGGAAAATGTAGCCAGCCCTTATCTCGCGTAATTCGTAATGGAGAAATTACCCTTATATATTCGGAGGATATGATAACATTGTTATCCTCCGATTGTAATCGGAAGCCAAAATATTACCCTGACTTCCGATTGTAGTCGGTGCAGTATTAGAATGATCTCTGTTTCATTTTTTCCATTTCTTTTTCATTTTTGAGTTGTTAGAGTTATAGAGAAGAATGTGAAGAAAAAAAGGGAAAACCCAATTTATCACTACAAAAATGGATGGATATGAAGAAGAAGGTGAGAATCATGGCGAAGAACAAAATGTTGAGGGTTCACGACCGTTTAGAGAAGACGATTTGGGGTATATGTTGAATGATACAAACTTTTGTGGAGAGGAAAACCTAGACGACCCTTTCATGCAAGAAAATGGAGAATCGCCTGATATTGAAGCTAACGATGCATGTAAAACACAGGTATTGTGTTAAGAAACTCAAATACTCGATTTGCATGCGTTTGTGTGCTTTTGTAAACAAGAAAAACCGATTATTGCATGCATTGAATGCCATGAACTATCCAGATTCGGTAGATAATTTCTCGAATAAACTTACGAATATAACACACGAGTACCAAATATGTATATTCGGTAGTTCCAAGATAGTAGTTTACTGCCGAATATGAGAAAAAACCCCAAACTGGTTTTCCAAAAAAATCTTCATTCGGTAGTTATGTAGAGTTATTTACCCCCGAATGGCCCCAAAAACGAATTCCCCAAAAAATTTCAAAACTCAGTATTCTTATCCTTTACAATCGGTAATAGTTTAACATTATTTGACTGCCGAATATAACAGTGGCCTCAAAATAAAATTTCCGAAAACTTGAAAATCGGATGTTTATCGATTAAAGTTATCTCCCGGTTATTTATATTCGGCTGTTTTACTATATATTTTAGCTTCCGATTATATCATTTTTTGCACTCAGTAAACTGTGTACATTCATTTGCATAAATCGGGTGTTTTGGGTAACCGATAGGATTCCGAATATAGTATATTCGACAGTTTGACTTATTTAATAACCTCCGATTATTGTATAATAATTTGTTGCTTTCATATGCAGGCCATTGAAGAGTTTGTTGATGATTTCTATTTGAGGCCCGACACTTCCCTATGCTATGCAAACGATTTGGTATACTCATTACTACTTTTTTTTCTTCAAAATTTATATGTTAAATGGTTATGCTTATTTGTTTTGTTTTATGCACGTTTAGACATTTGGAAGTAAGAAGGAGGCAAAGGAATGGCTTATGAACAAGGCAAAAGATAACATGTGCGTGGTAGTTTAAAATAATCGTGTTAGTGACACTCGATTTGAAATGATTTGCGAGCGAGGTGGGACGCGAAAGAGTCACGAGGGAAAGAATAGTAAGTACGTACGGAAGACGAGTAGGAAATACCGAATCAATACCAAGAAGATAGGATGCCCATTTAAGATTGTCTTCTATAAGCCCGATGGTATTAAAGGTAAAGAAAATAAAATGTATAAAGTTGATAACGGTTGTCACAACCATGATGATCCGTTGGATTTAATTGGACATGTAATGGTTGCCAAGTTAAAACCACATCAAATGCAGACGGTGAGGTCTATGCGGATCCAAAAAGCGAGTGCGATCTTAAGTAAAATAAAGGCGGACGACCCCGACAACTTGTCTTCTTTGTCTACAATTAAGTCGGCCCTAGCTACGATCAAAAGGACTGAATGGGATGGTAGAACGGTCATGCAACAATCGGAGTGGTTAGCGGAGTTACACAGCTACACCTTGAGAAGGGAAGAAAAGGATGATATAGTGGTTCGTTTTTCTTGGCACATCCCGAAATGATCCACTTGTCTCAATGCTTTCATCAAATTTTGTTGATAGATGCTACTTATAAGACAAACAAGTATAACATGCCGTTGTTGAACATTGCTTGCCATACTTCGGACAAAAACACATTTACGATTGCATGGGGTTTAATGGATCATGAGAACAATGTGAGTTTCATTTGGATGTTGGAGACGTTGAGGTCCATTTATAACGGTGATAATTTTCCAAGGGTTATTATAACGGATAACGATCAAGCCTTAATGCATGCAATAGCGGTAGTGTTTCCGGAAGCCCAAAACTTGCAATGTACGTGGCACATTCAATGCAATCTCAAAACCAATTGCCATCATCATTTCCAAGCTAAAAGACCAGGAAAGGGTACCAAGAGGTCAAAGGAAGAGGATGAGCGCATTAGTAAATTAACCGTGGAAGAACGTAAGGAAGAGGATAGGCTATTTGAAGAAAAGTGGAAGGAGGATGTAATTATTTGGAAAATGTTCATGAAAGCATGGGACAAAATAGTTTGGTCGATGACTGAGGAAATTTACGAATGTAACTTGAAGAAATTTGAGGATGAATACGGCACGGACTACCCAAAACCGGTTGAGTATTGTAAAAAACAATGGTTAACGATTAAGGAGAGGTTTGTGTTTGCATGGACATATGAATATCGTAACTTCAAGAACGAGGCGACAAGCATTGCGGAGGGGTCTCATGCTCGACTAAAGAAAATACTAATTGGTAGTCAAAATGGACTTAGCATGACGTTTGCACCCATAAGAACGGCTTGCGACGAGTCGGTTAAAGATAGAAGAATCGTAATGGCATTTGTAAATGAAATGCATTTTATCGGTTTAAGAGTAAAGAAAGATTGTCCGTTACCTCCGTTGAGTAAGTGGCACGATTACTTCCCGATGAACCATTGCAAGGATTGGGTGAAACAATATGAGTCCAACATGGTTGATTGGGATCGCGTTATGGACCACAACTTTCCCGCTGAGTTACTCGAATTGATCCCCTCGGATGATGATGATGTTTGATCTTTTTTTTTCGAACATGTAATTTGTACAAGTTTTTTGGAAACTTTTTTGTGAAGATATATGATTTAATCGGTCGCAAATAATACAATGTTGTCTCCCGAATGTAGGAATCGGGCTCTTTGATACACGTTTTGATTACGAATATTAATCAGTAATCGGAACAACAGTATTATAACACTTCAATCCGATTAATCATATTCGGGAATTCCATATTTTATCAAACCGCCGATTAATATTAAAAATTTGAATTTACAGCACTCAAACATCACATGTTATTCTTTTTTCCCAGTATGAGATGCAACAATCAACGCGGCTTCGAAATGTAGAAACGACTCTCCTCTCCACTTGGAATAAGCATCTTGTGCCGCAAACCTGTCGTCTCTGTGCCTAGCAAGAATACGGTTGTACTCGGTGCACAATTTTATAACATGGTGCACCCTTGAAGAAACATGGGATGGTTCATAATTATGGTGTGGATTCTTGTACTTACCAACAAAAGGACCCAATGAAACGTTAATCCAAAATATACGATCGTCCTGCTGTTCTTTGGGTAGATCTTTCACAATGTAATAATTTTTTATCCATTCGGTCTCTTCCTCAACTTATTTTAATCTTTCTCTATGATGGAATTGTTCTTCACCTCGCTTCTTAGCCTTGATTTCCTCTTCCTCCTCATTCGTTGCCACTAACGATGGTTTAATTTTTTTGGGTTGTTTGTTCCTTTTTTGTATTTCTTCTTCCATTGCTGCAATTGATGTAGTTGTTCGCTTGCATCTTCGAAGTATGTTGTCGATTGATGATGGACTTGCCATTGAAAAGGTTTTTCATTCAGATATTTTACTCAATAATAACTGAGAGGGGTTACCCTCCTTATATAGATTAGAGTTCCAACGGCTCTAATTTTTGAAAATATGGCCGTTGAGGTTTCTGAAAATATGGCCGTTGAGGTTTCGTACCAATGATGCACTACAATCGGTTGCTAACGATACACGTATTCCCTCCGAATAAAACATTCGGAGGATAATTTTTTTTGTAAAGTTCCGAATGTACGATGGCCCAAAAATCAGAATTTGGGAAAAACTGATAGTTTTCAAATTTTGAACACCCCATAATCGGAAGTTAACTCAGTTACCAAAACTTCCGAATATGGGGTGTCTAACCTTCTATATTGGCCCTTGGAACCACGTAGAGACATGGAATGGTTTGTTTTGAACTTGTAATATTCGGAGGATAATCTTTTTTGTAAAGTTCCGAATGTACGATGGCCCAAAAATCAGAATTTGGGAAAAACTGATAGTTTTCAAATTTTGAACTTGAAATAATCGGAAGTTAACTTAGTTACCAAAACTTCCGAATATGGGGTGTCTAACCGTCTATATTGGCCCTTGGAACCACCTAGAGCCATGGCATGGTTTGTTTTGAACTTGTAATATTCGGAGGATCATTTTTTTTGTAAAGTTCCGAATGTACGATGACCCAAAAATCAGAATTTTAGAAAAACTGATAGTTTTCAAATTTTGAACACCCCATAATCGGAAGTTAACTCAGTTACCAAAACTTCCGAATATGGGGTGTCTAACCTTCTATATTGGCCCTTGGAACCACCTAGAGCCATGACATGGTTTGTTTTGAACTTGTAATATTCGGAGGATAATCTTTTTTGTAAAGTTCCGAATGTACGATGGCCCAAAAATCAGAATTTGGGAAAAACTGATACTTTTCAAATTTTGAACTTCAAATAGTTACCAAAACTTCCGAATATGGGGTGTCTAACCTTCTATATTGGCCCTTGGAACCACCTAGAGCCATGGCATGGTTTGTTTTGAACTTGTAATATTCGGAGGATAATCTTTTTTGTAAAGTTCAGAATGTACGATGACCCAAAATTAGAATTTGGGAAAAACTGATACTTTTCAAATTTTGAACTTCAAATAATCGGAAGTTAACTCAGTTACCAAAACTTCCGAATATGGGGTGTCTAACCTTCTATATTGGCCCTTGGAACCACCTAGAGCCATGGCATGGTTTATTTTGAACTTGTAATATTCAGAGGACAATCTTTTTTGTAAAGTTCCGAATGTACGATGGCCCAAAAATCAGAATTTGGGAAAAACTGATACTTTTCAAATTTTGAACTTCAAATAATCGGAAGTTAACTTGGTTACCAAAATTTTCGAATGTACCACACAAATCATTGTCATTTGAACTTGTCTAACTTAGTTACCCAAACTTCCGAATGTACAACACAAATCATTGTTATTTATCTGCTCTTCTTTACTTTACGACCGTGACTACCTCTCAGTCCTGCACGACCACGGGTTTGAGCACCTTCAGTTGGAGCAGCTTCAGCGCTCGATGAAGCTCGAGTTCTTTTACCCGTCTTTGATACTGCCACCTTGGGATGATGCCTCTTCGTGACTTTCTCCCCAAACTGGGAAGCATAATCTTCGTTATCCATATTATCAACTAGATCTCTAGCCTCTTTGATCTTCTCAGCTGGCATGGGATCTCCGCTCTTCAGGCATGCAGTTAACATTTTGGAAACACGCTTGAACCTATTCACCTGTTTTTTATACGTAATGACATAACATCAAACGGTAATTACCTAAGATTTATAGGAATAATATGAAATGAACAAAAATATAAGAACACGCACCAGTCTATCATAACCAGCCGGTTTGTCTTTGATGATACAATTATAACTTGAACCCGCCGCAGTAGTGTTGGATTTGATTTCACGGATAACCAAAGGATGTGATACCTTGTTATACCAACTCATATAGTCTGGAGAATTTTCATCACCTCGGGTGGTTCGTCTACCAGTATCGGTAATGAAGTCATTCCTCTTATCCCAGTTATCAAGAACAGTAGGTGGGCCTGTGTGAACAATCGTGAGATTATCACCACTAGAAGAGCACAACTCCAACTCCAATTTGTAGTAATCCCCCATTTTCTCCACAGGTTGATGTTGTATATACCCGTGTTGTCGCATCACCCTAGAGGGGTTATACATCACATATCCTGTGGGGTGCCACAATGGTCCAAAATAAAGGGACAAGTCCGACCGAACATTTATATGCCCACTGGCTCGATCTTCCTTGTATGGATCAAAGCATACGTCCGAGGCCTTCAATTGGTCCAAAATCTCCCTCATGCGAATCAACTACTGCTCTTTTGTCCTAGAACGGTTGTCTTCAAATATATACTTTGTTTCTCTATGAGTACCTTTGCACCACCCCGGGTTCTCTCCGGCCAACTTCAGGATAGGGAAGTGGTCATAGATCCATGCCTATATACATAAGAAACCAAGTTTTAGTAAATAGATTGTGTATATTCGGAAGTAATTTCCAAACATTATTTCCGATTATATATAATCGGAAATACAACTGAGTACCTATCCATCGAATACCAAACATTCGGAAATAGAGATGGATAATGTCCTACCGAATATGCGTCATTTGGAGTTCAGTAACCTATAGTTTTTCTGGCCTGTATATTCGGTTCTAATATCAAAAGAATATTTCTGATTGTATATAATCGGAAAACAAAGTAAGTACCTAACCACCGAATAACCAACATTCGGGAAAAGAGATGGATAATGTCCTACCGAATATGCGTCATTTGGAGTTCAGTAACCTATAGCTTTTCTGGCCTGTATATTCGGTTCTAATATCAAAAGAATATTTCCGATTGTATATAATCGGAAAACAAAGTAAGTACCTAACCACCGAATAACCAACATTCGAGAAAAGAGATGGATAATGTCCTACCGAATATGCGTCATTTGGAGTTCAGTAACCTATAGCTTTTCTGGCCTGTATATTTGGTTCTAATATCAAAAGAATATTTTCGATTGTATATAATCGGAAAACAAAATAAGTACCTAAACACCGAATAACCAACATTCGGAAAAAGAGATGGATCATTTCCTACCGAATATGCGTCATTTGGAGTTATGGATATGCATCATATGTATTGTCTACCGAATAACTATAGAGTGAGTTATAGAGTTAAAGAAAAAACCTGCAATAGAGCCACGTTCCCGGAAACTTGGAAGGTTCCTAGCCTCGAAGCCTTTCTCAACTCTTCCATCAAGAATGCTAGGCATGCCGTGCCCCAAGAATAGTCACCGACTTCATGGAGAGGATCCAAAAGTTGTATAAGGTTGGCGTCGATCCGGTTTCCAGAAGTATTGGGGAATATGACACATCCCAATACACAAAGGAGATATGCGGTGGCAGCGTGGTTCACTTGCTCATCAGTTAACGTTCCATTCTTTTCCTTCTCCAAGGTGCCTCGAAACATATTCATCAAAGATGTAATGTTGATCTGTCTTGTTCTGTAACTTGCATGCCTCCTAAACTCTGCTGTTGTTGTATCTTCATCCCAACATAAGCACTTTTTAGTTAGAGCATAAAGTTGTGCCCAACTTAACTGCTTTGTGTAGTTAAACTTCACAAGTGTGCCTTGGTCGGGAAGGTTAAGAATCTGCACAACATCATCCGGAGTAATCGTCATCTCCCCAAACGGCATATGGAAAGTATCGGTCTCAGGATACATTCTCTCCAAGAACGCCGATATGGCCACACGATCATGTTCCAACAATGAATTCTCGGCGGCATTAGCTAACCCCGAGTTGGAAACAATTGACTTGAACCTTTCACATTCACCGGATAAAGGCCACGCAAGCATTTTTGTTGGTGCGGCGGTAGGTTTGAGTAGACGGACCGCATCTTGATGATCCTATTAAAGTACATAAAAAAATCCTTAATACAAATATTACGATATAACACATAGACAATACATTAATAAAAAATAGTAATTTTATTACCTCGGTTTCGTATATTTCTCTGGACCATGAGTCTTTGTATCCAAATAGCAATTTTCCTCCATCCGCCGGTAGCCCAAGGATTGTGCCTGCTAGAATACCCTTCTTCTTCAAGTGCTGAGGGACAAGATGTGATGCTTTCTTAGCAATATCCTTCTTTACACCATCTTTTCTTTTTTTGGCTTTTTGGGTACCACTTGGTTGTCCTTCTTCTTCTACTCTTGGCACTGGATCAACTGGTTCAATTTCATGGTGGGGTGTAACTTGTGGAGCAGTTGGTTCTGAACTTTGTTGAGCGGCTTGTTCAACACTTGGTTGCACCCCTTGTTCACTGCCTTGTTGTTCTACACTTTGTTCAGCACTTGGTTGCACTCCTTGTTGACTGCTTTGTTCTTGTAAGCTTTGTTGAGCACTTGAATTATCTTTGGCGCTCCTTTCCCTCCTAGCATTAGATGTCACTTTCTTCCTCCTTTCTCGACTTTGTCTAAACAACAAAGAAAGGAACAATATTTACAAACTATACAATCGGAAGACAAAGTATGGAAATATAACCCGAATGTACACATTCAGACGTAAAAAGACACATACTGTTCCCGAATACAAAACAATCGAAAGCTAACTAAACATATTTACAACCGAATATGCATCAATTGGAGTTCAGAAGCTCTAAATTTTTCATCCTACACAATCGGAAGAAAAAGTACAAAACTATAACCCGAATAAACAAATTCGGAAGTAAGAAGACACATATTTTTCCCGAATGAAAAAAAATCGGAATATAACTAAACATGTTTACAACCGAATATTCATCAACTGGAGTTCAGAAACTCTAAAATTTTATCCTACACAATCGGAGGTATAAAACATTATATTGTCTTCCGAATAAATACTGGCCCCAAAATGGGATTTTTTCTATATCAAAAATTTTGAGATTTTTTTCAATATATATATTCGGTAGTGAGTGTACTTCCGAATACTGTGTGTCTACTTAAATATATTCGGAAGCCAAAAAATTCATCAAACTACTGATTATTACCAGTTTGTATCCAGGAAGATATGGCCAACAATATTCGGCAGATAACCAACAAATATATCTCCCGAATACTGTCGATGTTCTTGAGAAACGAAGAACACGACTACATTCGGAAGTAAATAAGCATGAATATCGCCCGAATCTGGATAAAAAACCGAAAACCCTAGAATTTTTTTTCTCGATTCGTCGAATTAAAGCGAAATAAACACCAAAAATGATAGATTCTTACCTAATTGGGGCCATTTGAAGTTGACGAAGTGTTTGACTATCGGAATCGCCACCACCGACTACATTGCCGGGTACTTGTTCTTCGCGTTCTTCTTCATTTGCAGCAAGAATTTCTTTATTTCTTGCTAAAATCCCAATCTTTGGATCAATACCCCGAGCAACATTTTTGGTTCTAGGTCTGTGGGTTTCATTTCCCTTATCCATTGTTTTATAAACGAATCGACGATGTTTTGATTTTACGATTCGCGACGATGTTTCGGTTGAACGAGGGAAAGTTTTTTTTCTTCCACAATCGGAAGATATGAAACTGGAAGAAGAAGAGTTGAAATGAGTAGAATTTTTTTTGATTTGGTTTTTATACGGTTTTACCAGAAGGGCATTTATGTAACTTCAATATCATATAGGGTACCCCTTAACTAGAGTCTTTGGATGAGTATAAATTGATGGCCCCTAAATCCTTTTGAGTGGCCCCTAAAAACGCGAGGAAAAAAAAGACATATCTTGAACACTTTGAACATATCTTCCTTCAAAATCCAAAAAGTCGAAACGTCCCCTCAAAACATAAAACAGACGGTGAATAGCACAACCCCCATCCTCTCTCTCACTTCACAGTTCACACTGTCGGCGTTATTTC
This sequence comes from Papaver somniferum, assembly GCF_003573695.1. Taxonomy (NCBI): domain Eukaryota; kingdom Viridiplantae; phylum Streptophyta; class Magnoliopsida; order Ranunculales; family Papaveraceae; genus Papaver; species Papaver somniferum. The sequence continues at coordinate 140,891,235 of NC_039362.1, forward strand.
TCTCCAGATAAATGCTTTTTAAAACTTAAAAAACTTCATATTTTTATCTCTTTACAGTCTACACCTTCATCTCATTAGTCATTACTCATGACTCATTACTACATTTCTTCTTCTCTCTAGAAAAATCCTCAAAACGTTACATTGACATTTTCTTCTTCTTCCCACACTTAATTTTTCCTATAACCGTTTCTGTTTTGAATGTGTAATGTTAGGGTTTCTTAAATAGAACCAATTTTTGAGTTGAAAAACACACAAAAAAAACCCAGAAGTTGAAAAGGGAAAAAATGGGGGTAGAATCATGGTGTTTTTGTAATGGAGGTGGGAAATCAGAGAGAATGAAAGGTAGTATTTTTACTAGTAAAGGTCCAGCAATGGCTAAAGTATGTGGTGGTACTGGATTTTTAATCCATAGAAATCTACTCCTAACTACTCATATTAATCTTCCTTCTGTAACTGCTGCTGAAGAAGCTGAAGAGATTCGATTGCAGCATAATGTTGCTGCTAGACTTGTTCCTCACAGGTTAGTACTACTACCCATTCACTTTTTCCATTTAAATATGTTAGATCTAATTTGAATGATGTTCTTCTGTGTAATTAGTGAATGTTTTTAGGCAATGTAGTATAGAATTTTGATCTAATTGAAGTTGTTGATGGTTTAGGTTTCTTTTTCGCTTTTGAATGTCGTATTTTTAATTGAAAATTTGCTTTTTCTAATGGAAATTTCGGCTTTATGGTGTGGATGTATTGTACTGTATTCAATTGCTTGTTAAGGGTTTGCTTTTTAGCTGTCTCAAATGATGATATCAAAAGGGGGTATTTATTAGCTTAGGCGAAATAACTTATATTTTTGGGGCATTCGATACTTGTGAATCCTTTAGCCAACTTTACATAGAAAACCAATATACACACGATTAAGTTAATTTTGATTTGAGTCTTCGTAGATTTGGCTTTTGGCTAAATATTCCAACTGCAATTTGGTTTTGAAGCTACTTGTGATGTAAGGATATGACGTGGTATAACTTTTATCTGTTATTCAGAGAAGTTAGTCAAAGAATTATAGTTTCAAACTGTATGTTAATGAGAAACTTCATAGTGACGGAGTTAGTGGTTAGAGCAATTTTACTAGTTATTTCGAGTCACTCGAAAACTGAAGTTGCCTACATAGGGGTAAAAATAAAAAGAACAGGTTTCTTTGTTATTTAGGTGAGCTCCTTATTAGAATGCAGATGTTGCATAAAGTAAGGCTTACACAAAATATGGTTACTACTTGTTATCGAATTTTAAACGCTGCCCAAAATTAGTCACATGTAAGTATCAGTGACGTAATAGTTAATAACTGCCTGAATTTGTATGTGGAGGGTTCCGTTGACATCCTTACATTGATATTGTGATTAGAAACACAATCTATTGTAGAGCTCACATGATAATGAACTAAAGTGTGGCTTTTGGTGTAGATGCTTTTCTCATCCGACTCCAAAATGAACAACTCATCTACCGTTGAATTTCTAACCTTTAGATGTCAGCCGGACAAAATCAAATTTATCAATGCAGTATCATTTTAAGCATGGAAGTGGAACCTCCCTCATCTGTGTTTGGCCAGTGCTATCCCGCCTGGCAGCGCAGGGAAGCTTTATAAGCTAGCCAGTTTCTAGCTAGCTTATAAAGCTGTCCTGCATGACAGCGCGGGGGCAGCACAGCCCTTTACATTTAGGAAAAGCTTATTAAGTCCCTAGTTTGGTTCACTCATCTTGCTGGAGAGAAATAAAGTAGTGTGTCAGCTCATGCTTCTTTTCTTAGTAGGCAATCAGGAACCTGTACAAGCAAGAGTCTCGGATCTGTAGCTTGGATTATCATTGAATAAGAGAAGTAGTCCCTAAGAAATGGCTTAGCTAGAAATACTTATTGGCTTAAGCTGACAATTTGTGAGCAGATGTGATCTGCCCTATGCCAAGCATTTTTAAAAGAGATCTACTACAATTATTTGCAGTGCGCAGGATTAAGTGAGTTAAAGAAGAGTCAGTGTGTATGATATGATAGCTGCTCCACTATTAGTGACTTAATAACTGCCTAAATTTATATGAGGAGGGTTCCGTTGACATGCTTAAATTATATTGTGAATTGTGATTACAATCTATTGTGGAGCTCACATGGTCACGAACTAAAGTGTGACTTTTGGTTTTGGTGTAGATGCTATTCTCATCTTAGATTACCTACAGAGTAGAAATTCGAATTATGTCATCAGAGTCGGGCAGTAAAATGAACAACTCATCTACCGTTGAATTTCAAACCATTAGATGGTATGTCACATGTTTCTGAAAAAACAGCTCCAGTTAATCGTCATCTGGGCCCCAGTAGCCTGACAAAGTCAAATTTGTCAACACTCAACACAATATCATTTTATGTCAATGGAACCTCCATCAGTTATATTTAGGAAACTTATTAAGAATCCCTAGTTGGTTCATTCATCTTACTGAAGAGAAATAATGTAATTGGGGTCAACTTATGCTTCTTTCTTAATAGACAGACGATCAGGAACCGGTACAAGCAAGAGTCTGCATTCTGTAGCTTGCAGTAACATAGAACAAGAGAAGCAGTCAGTTTAAGAAATGGCTTAACTAGAAAGACTTATTGGCTTAGGCTGACAATTCATGAGCAGATGTGATATGCCCTACATCGAACTTTTCTAAAATAGATCTACTAAAATTATTTGCAGTGTGTAGGACTGACTAAAATAGATCTACTAAGATTATTTTCTGTAATAGCTGATATGTATGATAACCTGTTAATGTTTATTCACTTTCTTGAGAGTAAATAGTTGAGCGACTATATGGTTTTGGTTGTATATATATCAACATTCACTTTTACCATTCCTTACAAGTTAATGAATGGGAGAAACAAGTGTTTAATGCTACTATCTTCCACAGCAGATAAAAATGTTATCGTTTTTAGAAAAGTTACAAATTCCAATTAGAGCTTCGCCAGTTATAGACATGTTTCTGACTTGAAAGCTAAAGCTACTTGCCATGATAGAAAGATCTTAGTTAGAAGAAAAAAGAAAGCAAAGAAAAGTGAAAGCACGACTAAGGATTAGAAGTAAAATAGAAATATATCTAACATCATATCCAAGGGTAACCGAGAATTACATTTTATAATGTCATAAATGAAGAAGTTTTTCCTTTGGAAGGTAGTTATTAGTTTTTTAGGTCATAGTCTGTGGAACTGGGAAATTTGATATTGGTTTCCTGCAAATTTTTGTCTGGTCGCAGGTTTTTCATCACCAGCTCGGTTCTTGATCTTACAATAGTGGGATTGGATGCCATCGATGGGGATTCAGTTTCACAAAACCAGCAGCCTCATTACATAAAGACCTGCTCAAATCCATCTCTGGATCTGGGATGTGTAGTTTACCTTTTGGGTCACACAGAAAAGAAAGAATTGACAATCGGTGAAGGAAAAGTGGTAATTGCCACTGATAACCTTATAAAACTATCAACAGATGGAATAACATGGAGCCCAGGATCTGCAGGGTTTGATGTTCAAGGTAACCTAGCTTTCATGGTCTGTGATCCCATGAAGCTAGCTTCTTCTCCAACTGCCAAATCTTCATCCACTTCAACATCATCGTCGCCGTCCTCGTGGAAAAAAGACCATCCAATGCAATTCGGAATCCCAATTCCCATCATTTGTGATTGGTTAAACCAGCACTGGGAGGGAAGCTTAGACGATCTTAACAAACCCAAACTTCCACTCATTCGACTAATGTCCTCGGGACAAAAGAGTGACCATTCTTGTGCGTCTTTCACCCTTCGTCAAGTTTTCAAACCAACTGAGGGTGAAAATGATGAAACACCATCATCATCAAATATCGTTTCAAAACCCAGAAATCAACCTGGACCTAGCTGTGCTGCCTCCGGAAATATATGCCAAGAGGAAATCTTTGTTTCTCATGAGCAAGGAATTCCAACTCCAGAGATCTATGAATCACCAAGATTGACTTCAGTTCCATTTCATAGGAAAGAAAATAGCAACACACACATCCAACTTTTGGATATAAATTTCCCCCCCAGAAGTGTTCCGAAATCTATAGTTCTTCCTGTTCCTATTAAACGCCTGCCTCCTAGTTCAGATGAGAAGCTGCTTACCCCATTGAACAACATTCTCTCACGACAAGAACAAGATGCTCCAAGGCAACCATGTCCTGCCACAGATGCTGATATTATCTCTACTGGTTCGGTCAGTGAAGATCAAAGTGAAGTCCAGTCTAGTTCATCTCCTATACATGCTTCACATTTCCCGTATGAGATAAAAGCTTTCCAGGGCGATTACAGTAGTGATGGGGAAACAACAATGTACTCAGCCGAAACTATGGAGAGCAGAAATTACACTAGTCCTAGAGAGGGAAAGTTCCAGCAAGTGGGTAGAAGCCAAAGTTGTGTGAGCTACAATAGAAGAAGTTCCTCTGCTGAAAGAAATCCAACAACACGAAATTCAGCCACGGAAAAGCAGCAGAGTTTCATCCCAGGAAGAAAAACTTATTCACATGGTGCATCATCTCAGAGAAGCCATGATTTTCACAGTCCCACTGTTTCCTCTATCATAAAAAGAAGGATGAACAAGGAACCTATAATTAGACCCCGACAGAACACAGTTCAAACCTCTCCAAGATGGAACTTTTAAATGATTCTTGGGGAGTAGAATTCATCAAAATCTGTTTGAAGGCCTGCAAATTTATGGCGACCTGTTGTAGTCATCGCCTTTTGTGTAACCATTTTTTGTTTCCTTATTGTGATTTGTATGTGCAGAATGATCTGAAGTTGAATAAAGAAAATTCAGCCAGATTGTGTAATACAGCTGCTCAGGGAAAAAAGGTATTTATCTCAATGCCCTGCTTCCAGCAACTGGTTTCCTTGTCGGAAATAGTTTGCTGGTTTCCTTGTTGGAAATAGTTTGCTGGTTTCCTTGTTGGAAATAGTTTGCTCTTTTGAAATTATATTGGAAAGATTAGTGACTCTTTTGTTACAATCAGTTCATATCATCAATGGCAATAGAAATTAGAAAGTGTCTAAACCCGTGTAGATTGAAGGCACTGTGTTATACTTTTATCAATTTCTTGTGGATATCTTTGCTTGCCAAAACATACATGCACGCAGGTTGAACAAAAAGATTTCGTTTTATGTTGCTGGTGTTTCAGAAGCATGTCTAGATTCTTGGTTGCTAACCCATCACCCCTTATCTTGTAAAACAAGGCTCATTGCTTTATGGCGAGAAGTCTTATAATCTTATAACTAATAGTCTTACTGTTTACAAAGTTCACAATTAAATCAATACTTTTGCTTTGGAAATCTTACCTTCAGCTTGATAGATCCATGATATACTGCTGTTCCATATCTCTGGTCTCAATCTTAGTTTTTTCGTCTAGCAAAGCTGCAACTAAAGAACTGGATATTGTTAAGTAGCAGATTTATATGACTGGATGAGGTTAATATGAACCATAAATTCATAGCAAGACTGAAATAAATGGAGCATAAGACTGCAGCCTGTTGTTATTTTGCTGTAGGAGATCATTCTGTTTGATGAACTCATAGGTGTTGCTCATGTGTATCTAGATGGAGTTCATTCTGTATCATTCTGCAGAAACAAATGCATCAATTTCCCAGTCGCTCATATTTGTGTTCCAGTATTTTGAGCTAATGATACTTTTGTATTTGATCTCATTCAAGTAAGTAGGGCACAGGTCACATAGGTCCTACTCTGCAAAGGTCGGGACTCGGGATCTTTTGTGTTATTTTGGGTAGGTCCTCCGTTGCATGCCATGTTGTGCAGTACAAGAGTGCATGTAGTAGAAAACTACAAGTCTCCGGATTCCGGCAAGTTGCCCATCCGAGCAATCCTTAGATATCCAACACTAGATATAGGGAGGTTAAACATTCAAACTGACAGGGTATTTCCTCCAGTTGAATGTTTTCTGTCATGCCAGCCAGACTCCAGGATACCAATGCCTAAAACACTTATACCCAGGCCGTATATTTTGGCATCTGTGTTGATCTCGAAATCTGCCACTACAGCCTATATTACTTGTACTCTACAGTGGTCAACAGTCAGTCAAGATTCAAATTTCAAAGGACAGCATGCATGGAGAAAAAAAATCATTTGTTTTTGTCTTTCAAAAAACGTTGGTACAACTGCAAGTCCATGGCTCTACGCTGTCCAAAGGGGAGTTTTATGGTGCTGTAACCTTTCTCCTTCAATGATCTCGAAACACATGCAACACTGCAAGGGTTGAGTGTGATCATCATGAACCATGAAAATTCAATATTCCACTGGGATCTGATCTTCCAGACGTAAATCAAATCCTCCATCAAATAAGTTTGACAATCAAGCTCCAAAGCTGACAAAACTTTCATGTTTTGTGCTAACAATTCGTAATCTGATAAACTGAACGAGAATATATGTCACTTTGTTCCTCGTTCTATCGTGGCGATGTGGTCTGTTTTCAAATGATTATTTAAAAGAAAGAAAAGATTACTCAAAACCCATTAAGATAATCATGACCTTCTACCAGAATTATGATTTTGGGCATACCAAAATCTTTCAAGGCATACTGAATGAAGACAAAAAAGGTTGTGAAATAGCAAAATCAGATAACCCCTGAACCCAAATTTTTTTAATGGCAAATCTGCCCTTTACGTATTAGTGTTAATAATCTTGATTAGTGATTAAATATTTTGTTTATTGATTAAAATAATTTTCAGAATTATAAGAGTTGTTTAGATGAAAAATTTGAGGAAAAAAAAATCAAAGTTTTGGTTTGGTTAAGAAGGAGAGAAAGAGAAGGAGAAAGTGAGAAAATTCTAATTCTTGATTCAATGGAGGATGAGGAGGGTCATCATTCATCTAAAAAACCTAGGAAAATACATATCAACTACAACAATGATCCAGAAATGGCTGATTTCTTAGATTATGAGAATGATTTTACACCCACTCAAACTCAAGCTCAAACTCAAACACAAACTCAAGATGATGATTTTTATGAGCCAAATCCTGATGATGAAGACATTGATGAGGAACCCAATGCTTCTAATACACAGGTACACTTATATCCTATACTTAATCTCACTTCTATAGCTCTCAATTATCAAAAGTTAGGTTTTTTGAATCATGGTTCGGCGAAACAGGTTGAGGTTCGGCTCACATCTATGAGCCGAATCTACCAATTGATGAACGGTTCGGCTTACTGAATCTGTTACTGCATGCGCCGAACCTATAATTTCCAATTCCAACCCTTTTGCTAGAAACTAGTTCGGCTTATATGAAAGTTTCATAGTAAGCCGAACAACATCCTGAATAGCCCGGAATAGAATCATTACTAATTTGGCTTACATATCCAAAATCGTATGTGCCGAACATAATTTTTTAATTTCTGGGTTGAAATATTGTTACTGGTTCGACACATATGGAGAATATCGTATCAGCCGAAACCTCTTATGTTCAAGATTCAGGACATAATATGATTATCGTCTGAGCTGAACATGAATTTGTAAATTTTTGGGTTAAAATATTGTTCGTGGTTCGGCATATATTGAGGATATCGTATAAGCCGAAACCTCTTATGTTCAAGGTTCGGCACATAATATGATTATCTTCTGAGCCGAACATGAATTTATTTATTTTTGGGTTAAAATATTGTTCGTGGTTCGGCACATATTGAGGATATCGTATAAGCCGAAACCTGTAAATGTTTATAGTTCGGCACATAATGTGATTATCGAATGCGCCGAACCTTGTTATTATATTCCCTTTCTAGTGTTTAACCTTGTGATATTCTTTGTAGATCGTGCTTGGACCCATTGAAAATCAACCTGATCCAGTAGACATAATTCACGAGGATACCAAGGATCACTAAAACATGAAATTGAGGATCAACCTGATCGTGCTTGAGGAACACCAATACTGGATTACACCAATAATGATTTTTAAGGCTCGGCTTATAACTCAAATTATAGAAAAAGCCGAACCTGAAGGACCATTAAAAACAAAGTTCAGCACCTAAAAGCAAAGGTGTTTGCAACACCATAAAAGTGTACTTAAAACTTAAGAAAAAGTGTACCATAAAAGTGTACATAAAGGGGCATTTAACCACGACCCCTCTTCTTAGTTGCACGACCACCTCTTCTTCCACCTTGGTCTTCATCTTCCGACGCATCATTACCGGGTTGGACGGTAGCACCACCTTGGCTTGTACCTTCACCAACTTGTCGAGACCTCTTAGTGGTAGGCCTTTGTTCGGGTTCCTCGGGTCCTTGTCCTTTGTTGATGATTGCATCCCACTTGTTGATGAGGTATTTTTGTTCTTCCACGGTCATTGGTGTTTTGCAACCAAGTTTGGCCTTCATTTTTTTCAACATCTCCCTACCCGCGGCAACCTATTTTTTTATTTGTCAACAACTTATAACCATGAGGTTGAAGACATTTTTACCATAACTAATATATGAAAATAGTATAAAGTGAAGTCATTCTTACCATAATCTTGAAAGCCTTGACTACATCTTCGGAAGTAGACTTGTTGGTGATCTTGATTGGCTTCGCCTTCCCCTTATCAGCTATCTTTTGCATTTTCTTATTGATAATGAAGGGATGAGAAATTTGGTTATACCAATCCATATAGCCCGGATCCTCTTCACATGGATCATCAAGTAAAGGTGTTAACTTGGACGCATCTAATGTGTGATTGTCTAAATTATTCCAAAACTCAACGGTGGGATCAGGATCATACTTTGGTTCCCAAGATGAAGTGGTGCTTTTAGTTCCCTTACCACTCTTTGGTAACAACCTGAATTTCTCGTCAAACAAAGGAACCTTTTGGACGCATCCTAATTGACGGAGTACTCGCCTAGGATCGTATATAACATAACCACCGGGATACCACAATGACCCATGATACATACCTACCGGAATATCCTCATCTTCAACAACTTCATCTTCTTCATCTTCCTTCTCAAACTCCCTTTTCAAGTTAGTCAACTTGATCTTCTTATTCTTCTTATTTATGCTACCTGGTATGCAAACGGTATCGACATCTTTAACTGATCGACAAAACTCCAACTCAGTTTTCTGTGAACCCCAATCCAGGTACAAATTGTATAGCTCATCCCAACTCATGTCATAAAAACCAGCATCCACACTTACACCCCTTGCTTTAAGGCCTGTAATCTTACTAGCCTCATCAGGAGTGATTGCCATCTCTCCAAAAGGTAATTGAAATGTGTAAGTTTCTGGAAAAAAGCGCTCGGTAAATGCAGAGGCCGACACACTATCATATTCCTTATGTCCATAATTGATGATAGGCCATAAAGCACTGCGTTGTACGTAAGCAATCACCTTAGGAACCTCTTCATCAAGACTCCATTCTGCTGCCCTCTGGTGTCTCAATACTCGGACTGCACGGTTGTGATCAGGAGTCTCATAAATTTTCTTCGCCCAAGAATCGGCATAACCAATCAACACATTTCCTCCATCTTCCGGAAGACCATGAGGAAAACCATCTGATCGAGGTGTAATTACGTCATCTTCATCAGGAATGTGTAAACCAGTGATCCGTCGATCATCATCGTTCTTCTCTTTCTCGGGTTCTGCCACCTTCTTACCTTTCTTGTCTTTCTTGGGTTTTCCTTAGGGTTGTGTTTCTTGATGAACTTCTTGATTATCATCAACTTCTTCATCTTCAGCTATTCCTTCTTCTTGTCTTTCAATTCTTATTTGTTCAGCTTCTTCTTCTAAAATTCCTCCTCTAGCTCCCGCTCCCAATTTTTTCTTACCTCCTCCTCTAGGATCGGGAGTTTTAGAAGTAGAAGGTGTTACCTCCATCTTCTTCCTCTTTGTAGCTGCATTGGTCCTGACACAAGTATGAAAGTTATAAGACTAATTCGAACAACAAAGAGATTTGGAAAGCCAAAAACTTGTAAGAAAATAAGAAGGCTCGGCTTACCCGAAATAACACATATGAGCCGAATCATGTCTTGAAATTTTTATTAGCTTACACAGAGAGTGGATCGGCTCATACCACAAAACAATTATAAGCCGATCCTATATATTCGGCTCACAACCGATATCGTCGAATAAGCCGAGTCTATGGTTATGAACTCAAACATGTATTCAGCGCAACATGATATCATATAAATAAGCCGATCCTATACACTTATAAAATTTATGAAATTTTAACAATGATATTCGGCGCAACCCTAATACTATCGAATAAGCCGAATCTAGACTTATGAATTGAAACCTTTATTCGGTGCAAAACTAATACAACCATACAAGCCGATCCTAAGCACATGCAAAAATTCTGAAATTCAAACAACAATTATTCGGCACAAAACTAATACTACCATACAAGCCGATCCTACGCACATGCAAAATTTCTGAAATTCACAAAACATATTCGGCTCAAAACTAACACCATCGAATAAGCCGATCCTAAATATAAGTCTCTGTGTCACTAAGTTCGGCTCAAAACGGATTTCAGATATACGCCGAGCCGTTCATATGCACATTCAGGGTTCAGTTTCAAGAACAGCTCGGCGCACATCTAAGATTTGTTTTGCGCCGAACCATACCCTGTAACCGCCGCAGAAACATGATTTGACGAATTAAATCAATCAAACCAATCAAAAACGTCAAACACGAGATGGGTTTGTAAAACTAACCTTCTTATTCTCATTTCTGGAGTTGGTTCTTCTTCAATCTCTTCTTCCGGTTGATTTTGAGTTTCTTCTTCACTCTCTAAATCTTCTTCTTCTTCAATGGGTTGTTCAATCGCTCGATTAGAACGAGATACTGGCTTACGGCGAACCATTATATAAATGAGTTTAATCGTCGACTAAATTTTCACGAATCGACGATTTCATTTCGGCGATGATACGATGAAAAAAAAAAAGGAGAAGGGGGGTTCGGCTGTGGAGGATGAGGAGGAAGAAGAAGGGGTTGAAACTGATTTTAGGTTTATGATTATAGATTTCTGTATTAAGGTTAGAGATAGATTAGTAATTTATAGGATTTAAGGGCATATAGGTAATTAAACCATCCATAGGGTACCCCTTATAAGGTCATCCAAATGAGGACTAGTCCTTTGTATGCCTTGAAAGTTTTTGGTATGCCCAATATCATGGTTTTTCTACCATGCACCCCATCAGGGCTCTCAGTATTTCGACGATATCCTTGCATCTTTGGTTCGAAAAGGGGTTGCCCCAGTCCTGATGGGATGGAGTGTGGAACAAAGTGTGGGGCTTGGGCCTGACATGTGTTGTCCTACCATGATGTTGACGAATGCATAGTGATACATCAGTCATCACTCCCTAAAGACATATAGACACGACCATGAGATCCAATTTGATCCCAGAGAGAGGCTAGAGAGAGTAGAGAGGATAGATATAAAACTTCAAAGACAAAAGAAAGAATATATATAAAAGGGACCAAACCAAAGCAGGAAAAAGAGCAAAAGAGATAAAAACACTCTTGCTTCTCTTGCTTCTCTTTATTCTCTTCTTACTCTTCCTTCTTCTTCCTTCTTCTATTACTACTAGCTAGCTTTATCAACTTCATACTCAGAAATAACACTCACTAGTGTTCTTTCATACAACCATGGCAAGAAAAGTGAGATGGAGACAAGTGGTGGAGGTGATGGTAATGATAATAGCTATGGTTCTGATCATGGTTGAAGGAGCTGGAACTCCAACTTGGTGTGTTGCAAGAAGTAATGCAAGTGAACAACAGTTACAAGCAGCTTTAGATTATGCATGTTGGGCTGGTGCAGATTGTACACCAATTCAACCAAATGGTCTTTGTTATTTACCTAATAATCTACTTGCTCATGCTTCTTATGCTTTCAATAGCTTCTTTCAAAAGAGATCTTCTGCTCCTGGTGCTTGTGAATTTGCTGGTTCTGCTACCATTTCCATGACTGATCCAAGTAATCTTTTCACTTCTCTCCTGTGGGTTTTCATTTTACTTCATCTGATGAATGTTTAATCTTAATTTTTTCTTGTTTAGGTTATGGATCTTGTGTGTACCCATCATCTTCAAGGTATGCATGATTTTTTTTACTGTCTTTGAGGCTTTATTTACATTTATTTATGCAACCCCTTCCTTAAATTCTGCTTGAATTCTTTCTTGGTGTCATTGAGTTTTAGAGTCTAGGCCACTTTCTTTACTCCCACTAAATCCTAGTTCAACTTGAAAATCATGCATCTAAATTAGCCCCAAAAAAGAAAAGAAAAGGAGTTTATTCTCCATTCTCATGCATCTCTATCAGTCTATCATACTATGCACTTTTGAGCTGGAAAACAAAATCAAAGTATTATTCTATTGAAAAAACTTCTATTTAACACTCACATATTATTCTCTTTGAGCAGTTGCTATTCCACTAGTATTTTTTTTCCATCAGATAAACAAAATTAAAAATATTAAATAAAATAAAAATTAGTTTCTTAATGGTTTTTTTTTCTTCCAATATGAACATAAAGTGAATCTCTTTGACCATAAAAAAAGGTTATTTGGGGGTGTTTGTTTGTTTTCATCTGCAGTTTGTGTCCAAATGTCTATTTGCATGCAAAAAGTTGCTTGATTTTTCTTCTTAGTATTAGTACCATAATCCCTAGATGCCACACTAATCTCCATGGCTTGAGATTTGTGCTGTCTGTAATGTATACTTGAGATTACAATATCGATTCATGATCTCCATACTACTGTGTCACTAGATACTGATTACACAAATCTGGGGAGAAGTAGTAGTCTTGTTATCCTCCCGAGGGAGGAGACAAGAGAGAGGATAGTTTATATGCAAAGTATTGTGGAATTTATGTGTGTAATAAGAACGTGCTTACCATTGGGGACTCGTGCTTACCATTGGGGACTCGTGGCTCGTTTCAACCTTTTGCAGTTTGTTGCATGAGTTCTAGATTCAGGTTGCTGCCTGAGCTTTAATTTCATTCATATCAACCTTTCAGTTTGTTGCATGAGTTCTAGTTTCTGTTTACTGCCTGAGCTTTAGTTTCATTATCCTAAGGCTGTCGAGCAATAGAAAGGGTGGTATATCCGAATGATAGAAAGGCCCCGCAAATCACCATTGGGTTTCCTCTCGGGATTTTTTCGGGAGAAACCTTAATCAATAATCAATGGAGAATTATTCTTTTTCATTTTGAATTATTCTATACGAATCATGAGTTATCCCATAGAAGATTTCGTGAGAAAATCTAATGGTGGTTTAGGAAGCAATTCCATCATTGGGATTACTAATAGTCCTCGAGAGTAATTCATGTTTAATTTAACATTTAGCTAAGTTTTCTTGATTTTCTGTATATGGTTTTTTTTAGGAAATCTTGAATTTAGGCTGTGAATGACATTGTCTGATGAGTGCCATATAATTTAATTCAGAACTCTAAAATAGCCCGGTATTATATGGGATTGTACATGGAATAGATCTAAATTTTAAAACAAGCGTTATATGAAATCTATCATATCATTATATAAAGTTTATATCGGTCAATGGCATTCACAGTCTAGATTCAAGATTGTTCTGAAAAGAATTGCATAAAAAATTCGGTTAAAATTGCATAAAAATTCCAATTTCTATGTGATAGTATAACTGAATTTGTTTTATCCATTTAATAAAATATACGATTTTTATGAAAAATCCCTCAAAATTTTCCGCTCCTGTTTGAGGGTCTTTCTTTTATACAAGAGAAGAGAGTGAGACTAAATTGTCTTTTCTGGTGTCTAGCTAAAATATACTGTAATGGAAATTGGTCAGAGAAAGAAATTCTTTGAGAACTGTTTATGGTGATTTCCTCTGTTGATAACTCTTCTAGAAAGTAACCGGTCTTTCTAGAAAGTAACTTGTTTTGGTCAGACCTTTGATTTCCTCTGTTGATAACTCTTCTAGAAAGTAACCGGTCTTTCTAGAAAGCAACTTGTTTTGGTCAGACCTTTCGAGAAAGTAACCGGTCTTTCTATCTGTTTTTTTTGTCTAAAAGATATTTAGCATACATCAAAATTGCTCTCCATCTTTTTTTCAAAATTATAGTGATAATGTTGTGTGGTTTGCCTTCGTGGTCTAGACTCATATCTTACTACCTAGATACCTGAGGGCATCTGAGGGCTTAGACTTGATATCTGAGAACATCTGAGGACATCTGAGGGCTGAGATTCTATATACGTAAATGTGTAAATAAAGCCTCTTGAATCTACGTGCTAGGGGGCGAAGTTAGGATCAAAAATACGAGGGGGCAGGAAAGGAAATGAATAAAATGTCTAATTTAGGAGTGCTATGTAAAGCATATGTAAATAATCCTCAACACCTAATTGACAAGTTCGCACACTTGTTTTAAGCTGTTTTCTCCCTTGAGATCACATTCTATTTTACGTATTTAGGATCTCAGTCTTTAGATGATCATCAGATCCCTTGTTAAGCGACATCCCCTATCACTTAGATGTATGTATAAGTTTTGTGGATGGTAGTCGTGTTAGATGGTTCTCAAATTAGTACAAGTGGCTTATTCTGCAGAATATTTGATATTTCCACGCAGTGATAGAATCTTTCATCCCAAACATGATTGATAGCCTTGATTTGAAACTAAAAGTTTTAGTGCTTGCACTGGGCCGCCAATATTTGGTCTCATTTTCATTTAAGATGTTCTCTCTCTGGCTGTATATTCCAGATAGCTTGACAGAGGATTTCATAGTTGATAGTTTACATTTTATAGGTTTTCTTGGTCCTGTGTTCCATGGAACAAAAGAAATGGAAAATTAGTAACTCAAAAACCTCCATATAGTTGTTGCTAGTTTTAGTTCATCTGTAATGACTTCTTATTTTACTGTGGTCATTAACAGTACCGCACGAGGTGGTGTTGGAGGCATCGGAGGTGGTACAGGTGGGGGTGTTGGTGGCACAGGCGGGGGTGTTGGTGGTGGTGGTGTTGGAGGCACCGGTGGAGGTGTTGGTGGTACTGGCGGTGGTGGTGTTGGAGGCACAGGTGGAGGTGTTGGGGGTACAGGTGGAGGTTTTGGGGGAGGTGGTGGAACAGTTACACCGGGGACAGGAACACCAATAATAAATCCCAATGAGCCACCGATGACTCCATCAACACCAATTTATGGAGGTGGAATTGGAGGTTTCACACCAGGATTAGGTCCTACAACGGCAGGGACAACATATGGATCTGATTCAACATTGCTTAGGCCTTCAGTTTCTACACTAATCATGGTTTCTTTAATTGTAGTACTAGTGTATTCGCTCCTGCTTAAACCATATTAACTTTTATAAGGTAGACAGCACTTTATTTTTAACTTTTTCAATTGGGGTTGTAGAGGGTAGAATTTTAGTCTACAAATTTTGAGTTTTTCTTGGGCTTCAGATCTAGTTTGCAAGTTACTGGGAACTTTGATCTCCTACACCACGGCTACATCTACCTGTCTTAACTTACATATATAAATATAGTACTAGCACTATTTTTGGTTTCGGGGCTCACAATTTTGTCTTCAATCTTGAATACATCTTTTTCGTTAATATAGTTCTTGCAAGTTGCAATGAACTATTCTGATTAAACTTGGTATACTGAAAGCACTAGGAAATTTTGCAAGGGCACTTACTCTGCGGCATGCTATGGGTTGCACAGCAGCTGCCAAAGCTACGTTATTCAATGGTTTTTAAGGTTCTTTTGACATCTTTTAAGTGTTTCAGTAGAAAACTATGTCGCATTGAAAAGAACAAACTGTTGTTTCAAGGAAATCTCTAAGCGTATGAGCAGATTCACAAGCTTATAGACGGAAAGAAGAGCAGGCTCTGCTACTCTTACAACCTTTATACTTGAACCTGTCATACCAAGTAGACATCTCAAAAACTCAACAGCAAAGCGTGACAAGCTTCTGCTCTGTGATACAGAAACAGAAATCCTTGTTACTTTTCAGAAAATGGGTTTTTTTCAGACTGTTTTGCCAATTGTATTTCTTAACCACAAGAAATTTTACAGTAACAACTAACAATTCTGGAACAAGATTAAGCAAAGCAAACAAAAGGCGTAGAAGTGTTAACTCGCTATAACATAACAAATTATGGGACAAAAACTGGTCCCTGCAAATCAAAAATACTCTTTAAAATGTCTTCCGCCCCTTGCACCACTGCTTCCAATCCCTTACGCTCCAGCAACTTGATGAGTCAGGATTTTAGACGGAAAGGTGATTCGTTTTTTATAATCTCTCCTTCTTCTCTTGCGGCGTCTTCTCTTCTCCCTTTCACTCTCTGAGCTTGACGACTCAGATACTGATTCTGACTGAGAACTCGAACTATCTCCACTAGAACTTGAACTCCCAGATTCTCCTTCCGATTCAGAAACTTGTTTTTGTTGCTGCATAATGAGCCTAGGCATGTTCTTCAGATATTCACGCAAGTTCGCTGTGATTCCACCAAGCCCTATTGACGTAAAGAAGTTGATGGAAAATCTAATGTTTTTAGGACTATCCTTGGGGAAGATAGATTCAAACGAGTCCTGCATTTTGGGTTCAGTAAGCCGCTCATTCAGCAACCCGATACCAAGGTGCTCAGATAGTTCCTGGAACAGATTTTTTATGAAAATGCGTGAAGATGACGTGGTATCCTCCTCTGTCAAGCGAATATAAGCCAAAACATGCCAAGGTAGAGCATCTGTGCCAAGTAAATGAGCAAAGAATTTGGCGACGTTACGAAGCTTATTGGTTTCCAGCCTGTGAATCATAGAATACTGCTGGACAAAACACTTCTCAAAATTCTCCTGATGGATTCTGTTGATCATGCAGAAGCGCTGCCCTAAGAGTCCATAATACTGAAGATAGGTTCTCTCCTGACTACAACACTCCAACAGCATTATGCACAGTTCCATCTCTTGACCTGGCTCAAGCTTAATTTGTAGCAGTTTGTGTCCAGCTTCTTCAAAGTCCACACTAGACATGATAGTGAGGTATATAGTCCTCCTCAAGTTAACAAGATTTATCTCCGTTTCATCCTGTATCTTCATTTTCTCCTCATCCTCATCCTCCTCGTCAGAGTCATCATCATCCTCACCACCCAAGGCTGCATCAGAGACTTCTTTTTCATCAGATGACTCATCATCACCAAGTATGCTGCGCTTCAGATCTTCATAACGCTTCTCATTCCCCAGAAAGTGTGGATCCACCTTAAAAATATCTAAAGAAGTCTCTGGATCTATCTCATCATCAAGGGATAATTCATGAGTAAGCTGGTCTTCTTGTTCCACAAGATCTAACTCAGGCCTGACAGCGGGGTGTCCCTGAAATTTTGCTTTCCTGAGGGCAAAGAGGCCTTCAATTAAAAACTGCACCCTTTTATCAATCTCCCCTTCGTGAAGTATTCCACGAAACCGCTCAAAGATTCCATGGAGACCCTTGGGTGTAAGATCCTGAAGAAGCGAACCACACTCTGTAACAAAACCGACTGCAACCTCAACACTGTCATCCGTGGGTTTCTCTAGTAACCCCGTCAGAAGCTCCAAAGCAATAATCTCATGAGCAACTTGCTGGTTAACAAGATGAGCTATAAACTTGGTGGCAGCAAGTAGCTGTGGCTTATCATTCCTTATATAAGCTCTTGAAAACTTGAACACAATCTTCCTCAATAGCAATTCACCCACTTCCGGAAACTTTGTATTCACCACAGCAGTCAATGCTGCGAAAACATCAGTAAAACCGGGAGAAGCCATTTGAGACTTCATACATGATCTACAAAACAAACCTCTTCCTCTTATAAGATTCTCAGCAAACAATTCAGGTATTAAGTTTTTAATATTCATGGCATTCACTTTATTCACAAGTCCATTAATCGATTTACGCAATGCATCCCATGTTAATCTCTGGTATTCAGGACTACTCTTATCTTCCACATCTCTCATCATTCTATCCAACTTAAACGGCGGAATGTATACTCCTCCACTCCTCCCCATATCCTTCCCTGCATCAGCAGCAGGTTTCATCGTTTTTCTAATTGCTTCCAATGCTTTTTCATATTTCCTAATTCCTTCCTTATCATAATTAGATTTTCGATCCTTGTCTCTTTTCCTACTACTTCTATCTCGTTTCCTGCTACATCTATCATCATCATCATCCTTATCCCTTCCCCGACTACTTCTTCGATGTCTATCGCCATATTCATCATCATCACTGTCATGTTTTCTATGAGATCTCCTCCTATCATCATAATCATCCCTACTCCTCTTCTTATCATGTCTCAATTTAGAAACCCTAACTTCACCTTCTTCATCATCACTACTATCATGTTTTCTGTGAGATCTCCTCCTCCTATCATGATCATATTCATCCCTACTCCTCTTATTATCATGTCTCACTTTAGAAATCCTAAATTCACCTTCCTCTTCTCTAACATACTTAGAACTCCCCATACCAGCACCTGATTTCTTATCTAGGTTGAGATTTTTTTCAGATTCTATATTATTAAGACCTAATTTTCTTAAACAGATTTAAAGACGATGATGAGAATCAGATTACTGTACTGACTGACCTGCGGAATCTGGATTTGTGTTCAGAGTCGGAGTTCTGATGCAATCGGGGTTTGGATTTTCCGTGGGCCGGTCCCAGGCAGCCCTAGGAAAAGAAAATCTGGAAGAGAAGTAGGCAAATACTGCGTCGTTTAAGTGGGAGCTGTCTGTGGCTTTTATAGGGTGCTCTGCTGAATGAGGGGGTTTATTTTTAGAAATAACCGTGTTTTTTAAAGTGACAAAACTGTCCCTTCCTAATTAGAGTTAACTTTCCTTTTTCTTATTATTGAACTAGTCTATACGCACGCGCGATGCGCCTGCAGTTCCCGTTTTGTACCTGTTGTTTCCAAAAACCAATGAAAAAACTGCACGGATCTGTGATGCACGCACTTCAATCAAAATGTAATTTCACTTTCTTCGATTGTCCCAGATCAATGAGCATCAAAAACTTTTTATTCAAGAATTGTTCAATCAAAAATATCTATTTGCCAAAATAATACGTTTCTGTAAGCATTTTCTTTACATGATATATGACTGTAGGCACCTACGTGTAGGGCTGCACATACCCGACCCAACCAGCCGACCCAATCCGTATCCGACCAAAAATACCCGTCCCCGATCCAACCCGTCGAGGCATGGGTCGACTATGGGTGAGGCACGCCAGAACCCATCTATTTTGGGTCGGTTGCGGGTAGAAACTTCCGTCACCTGAACCGATCCACCCACCCGCCCAAAACTAACGTAGGATTCCTGACCCTTAGATCTAACCTAGGATGAATTATCAGAGCCGTTGAATTGATGTATAAAAGTAAAAGACCTAACCTAATCGCATTTTCCTTCTCTTCTCTTCCGCGGCCTCTTCTGAGTCTTCTCTCCTTCTCAGACAGACTCCAATCTCCATCCAAGTCTCCAACTCCATTCTTTTTTCTGCGCTCAGTCTCAGATTCGCTTTGTGGATCATCGACATCACCAGAAGCAAACCAATAACGGAAGGTAAGATTAGGAACCGTTGTAAACTTGTAATTTTTTGATGATGTGATTTCTTGTAATTTTCAGTTTAGGGTTTATCTGTTTAGGGTGTTGTTTTTTAATTTCAGTTTGGAATGAATTGGTATGATGTTACTATGTTAGAACTCAGTAATGAAGAGTTTATCAGTAGATTCAAAGGATTCTTGAATGTTTATGTGTTTAGGCAGCGCTCAATTTATCTGAATCTAATACCCTTTATTTTATTTTTCCATGTTAGGGTTTGTCAAGATTGAAGAACTGAAGTTCAGTTCATTGGAGCTTGAAGAAGAACTGGTCAGAGTTGGTCTAAGAAGAACTAAGAAGGTATATCCAACTATGAAATTGTTTTGATTATTTAGGTTCCTTTTATATGTCCTTTCCATTTTATGGTTTGTTGTTTATCTGAATCTAATGTTTTTTTTTATTCCATGGTAGGGTTTGTCAAGATTGAAGAACTGAAGTTCAGTTCATTAGAGTTTGAAGAAGAACTAATCAGAGTTGGTTTAGGAAAACTAAGAAGGTATATCCAACTGTTTTGCTTATTTTGGTTCCTTTCTGAACTTAGAGATTTTTATAAGTTTATATGGACTGAACTTAATAATTTTTGTAAGTTTGATATTTGATTTTGCACACCGACATATTTAGCTTGAAATTGTCTAATCTCTTTGTGTTTAACTCTTAATATCAAGATGTGTATACATTTTAATGTGATAAACGATTTCATGAAGATTTTTAAATCTAGGCAGCCAAATAAGTTATTATTACCATCATAAATCAAGCCTTGAATTGATTACCTAGCAAGTTCTAATTGATTTTTTAGAGTAGCCTATAACTGGGGAACATACCGAAAGATGAATTCGTTGATGTAATGTTGCTCAAGTAATGTTGCTCAAGTACAACAAATATTGGGGAACATACCGAAAGATGAATTCGTTGATGTTTATGGCTGTACTTCTTGATCCACGAGAGAAAGAACATGGATTATTTGTGACTGTTGAAGATTTAATTGTGCATTATGACCCAGCAATGAAGAAAAAACTTGTATAAAAATGGGTTGAAGAAGTTCTGAAAAATTTGTGGAGCTGTTTGCAGCTTATAAAGCAGAAAATGTTAGATGTGCAGTATCTTCATCAGAATCTGTGGGCGAGACTAATTCTACTTCTACTCAAAGTTCTTCGAGTTTTGGAAGTACTATTTCTAGCAAGGCCAAGTATATGGCGGGAAGGAATAAACGAAAGAATCAATTGAGTAATGTGGAGGACAATGGGAGATCTGAGGTAGAAAGGTACTTGGCTGAACCGATCTACACACCCACAAATGAAAATGCTACTTTTGATATATTACAATGGTGGAAGGTAAATGCTGCGAGGTTTGACATTTTGCCACTTATGGCTAAAGATATATTTGATATTCCCGTTTCTTCCGTTGCTTCAGAATCAGCATTTAGTACCGGAAAAAGAATTTTGGATCCTTTTCGAAGCTCCTTAAAGCCCAAGACACTTGAGGCCTTAATTTTGTTACAAAATTGGTTACGAACACCAATAGACATGGATTCATCTACCCTTGGAGTCGAGGAGGAGGAGATTGATATTGCTGAGTCTGGTATGTCTAAATTTTCCTTGGCTCTATTGTTGTTCATGACACTGTGAGTTTTACTGCAGCATGTTTATTACATGAAAGTACATGGTTTACTAAACATAATGCATGCTATGTGAATAGATTAACTGCCCTGTTATGTTAGTAATCTATAAAAAAAATCTTTTGAAATCCGAAGATCACTCATAGTTATCTCTATATCAACATGTCAGAGGCATTGTCACAATGTTGTGTACCTCATATCAATTGGATTTCTTAAATTCAGTTATTTTGTTCTTGTTTCTTAGATGATTTTTACTTTTATTTTTACATAATAGGATTTCTCTTTAGATGCTAACTGTTAAATAAATTTATATCTGTTTGATGTTTGTTATACTGTTTTCTATGGTTTGAGAATCTTGAAATTTGGCTTTTCAAATTTTGCTTTGATCTGTGTATTGTCTGTTATCTTGATGTTCTTAGTATTAGGATATTTTATATGTTCTTATAGTTGAATTTGGATGTTGAGATTATGATGAAGCTGAGTTTTTTTGCATAGGTCAGGGCAATCATTTTTTGCATCTGAGTTTTTCAAGTTAACGACCTAAAAATAGGGTTGTGAAGCTTTATGTTTGGACATTATGTTATTGAGGTCTTTTGGTTATTGGGGTCCTTTGGTAGTGAAGCTTTATGTCATGTCTGTCTAAACTTTGTGTTCTATATTGAGGTCGTTAATGTTCAATTTATGGTATTGGGTTTGTATTAGTATCTAGAAGGATAATGCTCAGATTAGGTGGTGTACTGATTAGAGAATTTTTGGGGTTTTTCACTTCAAGACTTCGAATAGCAGGCAGGACATCTAGCTATCCTATATTTAGAACGTCGCTGTAAGAGAAGTACAATAAAACTGTAAAGCACGCGTAGCTACCGTGTACTATTTCATCTAATTACAGTGACTGTCCGGTGTACTGATGGGCAGTTTGTGTTGGTACTTGCTGTTGTTGTGGATGGATAAACTAAAATGTTCATTTCGCTTGCAGAGCTATTTTACTTGTTTCAAGAAATTCATCTACCCTTTCATTCATTCTAATTGTTCATTTCGCTTGCAGAGCTATTCAGTTTCAGTGACCTTGATGCTTCTTCTATCGTCATAGACTCATAGATGATTGATTCCCATTGGCTTAGACAAGGTAATGACGCCAAGGGTCATTGTCAGTAGCTTGATCTTTCTGAGTTCATCTTTGTTACTGTAACTAATTTACAGACTTCGTTTTATTTCAGGCTTTCAGCCATCGGAGGTAAAACATCCACAAACTTGCAGGCTTGCAGCGACTCGCTGTTGGTCGCTTTATATGATATTAGGCTTTAGTATAGTAGGCAATACTCAATAGTAATGCACTCTTTTATCTTTTGAGCTTTGAACAATTGAACTCTGTTCCTTTTTATTGTCAACTTTGTTATACACTTATACTGTTATACAATTATACTCAATAACTCTGTTCCTTGTTAATGTAATGTCATTTTATTTTATGGTGGGTAACCCACCACCCACCCGACCAAACCCGCCGTCACAATGGGTCGGGTGAAAACCGACCCATTGTGTTGTTGGGTCGGTTGCGGGTGACAACTTCTGTTACCCGCCATCAGTGGGTCGGGTGGTGGGTGAGGCCAAAACCGACCCATGTGCAGCCCTACCTACGTGCATGAACAATGTAAAAAAAAAAAAAGAGAGCCACAACTTTAGTGTGTTCACTTGTTTTGGACTGATAACATCAAGGCCTAAGAATCAAATTTTTCATATAAAAAAATTTCAAGTTGAAGTAACCATTTCCATAGACAATTCTACGGCTTCTTTGGAGAATAAAGATTGGACCATCGAATGCCAATTGTTGTGGTTCAAACAACTGCGAGCTTGCTTGATGATTCTAAGGTTACTTTGATTCTAGTAAAGACGCACGCACAATGCGAGTAGGTTACTTTAATTGTATCACCTACTCTTTCAATGAAATTTGGTCTTTCATTTTCAGTTTATGGTCTTGCCTAATCTACAGTACAGTGCATCTATGTTCGGAGATCTCTTTGTTACTGGTCAATATGATGACATTTAATCTCTTTAATCTGTATTCAACCATAGCTCGTAAATCCTTTCCTCACTCAACTACCGACAACACAACTATATAGACCTTTTTAATCGCGTGAAAATAACCATATTGGCAAACATAACCTTCCATTCTTCACTGTTCAATGGCTCGAGAACTTAGTTCATATGCACCCCAATACATCCAACATAAGGACCTAGCTTGGCCGCTGCCACTTACTTAATCAAGATTGAAAGAGTTCGCAGTACAAATTCACTACTTACCCATATCAGCTGAATCACCAGTCAGGCTTTTACTATCTCGAAAAATCCCGATCAGTTCCTTCGATTCGCAGCAAGAAACCCCACTTCTTCATAGAACAGTTAGATCAAAGTTTTATCTCGTTTTCACTCACGTCTCAAGAACAACCCATAAATCCACCATTTAATCAGGACCATTTCGGACAAAACCCACTGTAGAGGGTAGAGAAAAATCACCACTGCTTTAACAAAGAGTTGCTGCAATAGTCACATTCTCCTTCCTTTCCCTTGAACCCGCTCAAGGCATTAGGATTCAGCATTCTGTAGTCTTCAATATTCCCCTAAATTCCATTGTTCTTTGTAACACTTCAATCTCAAACCACCACTCACATCTTAGTTCTCACCAAGATAAATGAATAAAACCTAAAAAAATTGTAAATTCCTGTCAATTCCACTAAAAAGGTGCTTGGCATTTTCACAAACAGCTAAAACTCACAAACAATTTGTGCTGAAATTTATCAATATCGGTAATGCTTAACTGGATCAGGGAATCAAATATTAAGGCTTGTAATGGTGGTGCTTGAGGCCGAATTGGTGGTGCTTCTGGTCCTTGGTGGTGGTATCGGCTGGTAGTGACGGTATTTGATAGCGCATGGTGCTGGCGATGGTTGGGGTTGCTGGTCAAGTAATGATTATGGTAGAAATGAATGAATGAGGTACATTTGATGGTGGTGCTTGCGGTGGTTGATGTTGCTGGTTACAGTGGTGGTGATGGTGCTGTGGTGAAGGAATGATTAATGGCGTCGAAGGATGGGAGTAGGGATCGAAATTTTGCAGCAGGAAAATGTGTAACACGGAAGGGCGTGAAAATGTGTGTATAACTCGGAAGGGTAAAATTGACTTATCAGGTGCACATGACTACCAAAAGGAGCCTTTTCTTTATTACAGTAAGATTTATTTTTTAAAACTTCTACTGATATTTTGTTGGAATTTGTTTTTATCCAGTTGCATGAATAGTCGTCAAGACACTGTATTACGACTACGATGAATTTCATTAAACCAATAGTACTGAAGATTTTCATGAAAAAGCGTGATGATGTATATATTTGTACCGTAACTATTTAAAAGATTCGTCATGGTCTATAAAATAAACCTGTGACGGCTTTTCATAGCGAATTTTTACTATAAAATTTCAAAAAGTTGTTATGATTCATACTAAGAACGATGACGATTATATTGCAGTATTGTACATGTTTATTGACAAGAATCGCCATGGTTGAAATTTAAGAACGTTATAACATAAAAATAGCCTCCCATGTTCAAATTAGAGTTGTCATGGTCGATAAATTTATATTGTATCAACTTAAAACAATTCATTATTAATTTATAAATCTGAATTCTCGTGACGACTTTTTATGTTCATGTTTTTTTTAAAAGTTAGACCAATGACGACTGATTTAAATATGGTATAAGTCCAATTTTGTTTCAAAATTGACAAGAGTCAGCATGCTTGAAATTTTGAACTCATGACAATTCTATTTTTTTTTCTATTTTTTCCCCATAGTTTAAATCATTCGTCATGGTCTTATTTGTCGATAATGACAATGGTGAAAAAAAAATTAATCAAAAAAATATAAAATAAGCATTAAAAAGAATTATAAAAGTAAGAAATAAATAAGATGACATGTGTCACAATTTTAAAGGTAAACTAGTCTTTTTACTAAATTTATATTTGGGGTGTGCAACGGACGGACGATTGCGAATAGGTCACCCGCAACCAAACCGTCAAAGTTGCGGATTTGAAAAACTGAACCGTGACCGGTCCACTCACCCGCGGATTTGACCTCTGCGGATCAGCGGATTATACGGGCCGGATGTGGATTAACCGCGGATTTAGTAAAAGAAAAAAAAAAAGGAGAAAGTAAAAAAAAAAAGAAAGATTTTTTTTTTAGAACACCAAGCTTTTCTCTTGATGGATAGGCAGTATGAGGAGGATGCGATCCATGACAGTGATGATGATGACGACGACGACGTGATGATGATAATGATGAGACCGTGGAAGAAGAGAGTTTAGATTCTGATGAAGGATGGAATTCCAATAGCCAAGACGATCAAAATCAACAAGGGATTCCCGTACATGTAGTAGATCATTACCAATTTTACAACGAAGATGGATCAGTTAGAACTAATGGAATTTTTTCTGCGATAATTTCGTTGTTGAACAGCACCGTTGGGTCACCATAAGATGGCCTCAGTTATGAAGAACTAGCGGAATTACAAGAAAGAGTTGGCATAGTACAAAGAAGAATCCGCAGATTTAGTAATTTTATTAAATTACCTTACTACCCTACGATGCGGGTGAATCCGCGGATTCACAAAACAAACCGCAACCAAACCACTAAACCTTGCGGATTTGAGAACTCACCCGTGTCCGGCCCATAGACACTCGCGGATTGATTTTCACCCGCAATTTTGCGAACTGTTGCGGGTGAAATCCACGGTTTCGATTTTTCTGCACACCCCTAATTTATATATACATCCCTTACCAGCTCCCATGGATGGGATTAAAATCTTATCGCCCCCTTTTAAAACCCACACCTCCCTATCGTACGAGAAAAACCTGGTTCTGTAAAAAAATTGACCTCCAACATGACCTGTGAAGAAGGATGACGGATAAGAGAGTTCTTTGAGGCCGAGATAGTGTTCACACCCCGTGATGAAACGGGCATGGTTTCTAATAGGGGATAACAGTTTGCAGGTGAGGATGCCAAATCCCATATAAGATAAATTAGAAAACGCATTGGATAATACGGAATTTGGTACTCTCCCGAGTAAACTGGTACCCCTATTAGCAATGTCAAAAATGGATTCCGATGTTGGGAACTCTTTTCTCTATAGAATTTAGAAGCACAAGTGTTTTTTCCAGGTCACAAGGAAGTGATGGTGGGTACTCTTCTATACATGAAATTTTTTTCTATGCGACCTCCATGAGCATGGCATTTACATGAGGTTGTTGTATCCCTACAACAATTTAACACAGAAATGGAGATAGAGTGGTGAAATTCACGTCTTGAATCAAGGATTCAAGCCACAAATTCTGGCACAGAGGCGCAACCAAGTTCATTCAGAACAATTTTCAGATATAATGTCAAGAGATAACTCTTCTTACAGCTTAAATGCAAAATGATTAAACCTAATCTAAAACAATCCGCGTTTGACACATGGTTATTCATCAACGGTCAACACCTGGCCAGTTAATAACTCGCACACCTGACCAATCAATGACGCGACTAAATTACTGAGGCACCTGACTAACTCGGATAAGGGAAGCCTTAAGAGTATTCTCTCACAGAAGGGATACAATAATGCCTACCCCTAAAGAATGTCCTTATCCTCAAGGACAAATCTAGGATAATGTGACTGAATATTAGTGACATCCTCCCATATAGCATCCTCTGGAGACGAGTTGGTCCATTGGATAAAGACTTGGCGTACGAATCTGTTAGTTTTGAGGATAGATCTGCTTTCTAATACTTTCTCTGACATCATTATCACTTCCCCATGTGTGTCGACTACAAGCAATGTAGGAGAAGGAGTGTGTTGCAGGCCAATATGCTTCTTTAGATGGGAGACATGGAAAACAAGGTGGATTCTTGAGTGAGATGGAATTTGTAGCTTGTAGTCCACTGTACCCACCTTTTGCAGAACCTTGAAAGGACCATAGTACTTTGCAGATAATTTGAAGTTCTTCCTGATGGCCATTGAAGATTGCATGTAAGGTTGTAGCTTGAGATAAACTAAGTCTCCTTCTGTAAAAGATCTTTCAACCCTTGTGGAGTCAGCATATAACTTCATCCTATCCTGTGCATGTTGCAGAGATTCTTTGATAATGTGCAGCATGTTGTCCCTGTCCTTTAAGTAAGTTTTTACAACATCAACAGAAGTAGTGGCATGAGATGGAAAAGCCAAATGATGAGGTAAATATCCATACAAAGCTTGAAATGGAGATATTTTCAAGCCTATGTGAAAGCTAGTATTGTACCACCACTCTGCAAGAGATAACAATTGCTCCAACTATTGGTTTGTGACCTGTGAGGAATCTCAAATAGTTTTCCAAGCAAGCATTAACCCTCTCAGTTTGGAATCTGTTTGAGGGTGGTAAGCAATGCTCAAGTTCAAACTGTTACCCATTGCTTTGAATAAATCATTCCAAAATGCAATGGTGAAAATCTTATCTCTGTCAGATACTATGGAGGCAGGCAGACCATGCAATTTGAATACCTGGTTAATAAAAAGTTGCGCTACAGAGGAAGTTGTGTATGGGTGTTCCAGGGCAATGAAGTGTACATATTTGGTTAATCTGTCAACAACCACCAGAATTACACTTTTCTTGTTGCTGATGGGAAGACCCTCAATGAAGTCCATTAATATGTTGCCAATCATGATCAGGGATTGGCAGAGGTTGTAGAAAATCAACAGCATTTGTGTGATCACTTTTGTTTCTATGACAAATGTCACAGTGAGACACAAAGAACAGAACATCCTTTTTGAGGCCTTGCCAATAAAAATGGCTTTTTTCTCTTGCATAGGTGGCTTGAATTCCAGAATGCCCTCCCACAGCTGAGGTGTGAAGAGAATGTAAGAGGGATTGTCTCACATCATTTCCAGTACCAATGTAAAGCTTTGTTTTGTATCTCAAAATCCCTTCTCTGTAAGTGAAGTGCTCAAGGCTTGAAGGACTGAGAAGAAGTTTAGAAATAAGCAATTAGACTTTGTCATCATTGGTGTAGCTGGAGATTACCTCTTGAGCCCAAGCTGGAGTTGAAGTAGATAATAAGTTGTAGCTGGATGTAGTGTGTGGTCTTCTGGAAAGTGCATCAGCTACAACATTTTCAGCACCCTTTTTGTATGTGATATTATAATCAAAGCCTAAGAGCTTAATCAACCATCTTTGTTGCAGTGTTGTAGTAATTCTTTGGTCCAATAAATATTTAATGCTTTGATGATCTGTTTGAATGGTTAATTTAGATCCTTGTAAGTAATGCCTCCACCTTTGAACTGCCATGACAATAGCAAGGAGTTCCTTCTCATAAGTAGATAGAGATCTAGCTCTTGGACCTAGTGGCTTGCTGTAGAAAGCTAGTGGCTTTCCCTCTTGCAGTAATACAGCTCAAATGCACATGTCACTTGCATCACTCTCAACCACAAATGGTTTAGTGAAATCAGGTAAAGCTAATATGGGTGTGCTGGTCATTTCTAACTTGAGCTTCTCAAAAGCATGTGTGGCAGATGAAGACCAAAGGAATGAGTTCTTCTTAAGCAAATCAGTAAGTGGTTTACTGATGGCTCCATAGTCTTTAAAAAACTTCCTATAGTATCCTGTAAGGCCAAGGAAACCCCTCAACTCCTTAATAGTTTTTGGTTGTGGCCAAGATTGCATACATGTTATCTTGTTTGGATCAGCACAAACCCCTTCACCTGAAATGATATGGCCTAAGTATTCCAGTGAAGTTTGACCAAAACAACATTTGGATAACTTAGCATAAAGTTGATGTTGTATGAGTAAGGAGAATGTAAATTTCAGATGTTCCAGATGCTCAGCCATGGACTTGCTGTAGATTAAGATATCATCAAAGAATACTAGAATAAACTTCCTCAAGGCTGGTTGAAATATCTCATTCATCAAGTCTTGAAATGTAGCTGGAGCATTAATGAGACCAAATGGCATCACTTTGAACTCATAATGTCCTTGATGTGTTCTGAAAGCTGTTTTGAAAATGTCTGAAATGTGTACTCTAATTTGGTGGTAACCAACTCTCAAGTCAATTCTTGTAAAGATAATAGCACCATTTAACTCATCCAATAATTCCTCAATAAGTGGTATTGGAAATTTATCCTTTATGGTGATGTTGTTTAACTTTCTATAATCGACACAAAACCTCCATATGTTGTCTTTCTTCTTGACCAAAAGAAAAGGTGAAGCAAAAGGACTGTGGCTAGGTTGGATGATTCCAGAGTCAATCATTTCTTTAACAAGCTGTTCAACAACTCCTTTTTGGATATAAGGGAACTTGTAGGCTCTCTGGTTCACATGAGTTGAGTTTGGTTGGAGAGGAATGGTGTGATCTAAACTTCTTTGAGGGGGAAGTTTAGTTGGTTCTGCAAAGATGTCCTGAAATTCTTGAAGTAATGGAAGTAACTCAGGAGGTGTTGAGGGTTGGACTGAGGGTAGAGAAATGGAAAATAGATGACCCACTAACCCATGGAAGTTGTTTGTAAGAAATTTCCTGACTGCCTCACCACTCATCATTAATAAGGAATACTTAGGAGAGATGCCCTGTAGTGTAATCTTTTTACCCTTGTATTTAAAAGAGATAGATAATTTAGAGAAGTTAAAAAGGACATCACCTAAGGTTCTCAACCAATCTTCTCCAAGTACAATGTCACATCCTCCCAGTGGCAAGATCCTCAAACTTTCCACAAACTGGTGACCTCGCATGCTCCAAGTCAGCTGAGGGCAAATACCAGTGCTTACAGTCTTTTCTCCATTAGCAACTGTGACTAGCATTGGCTCAGTAGGTTCAATGTGGCACTGGAGTGAGCTTTCTAGAGCACTGTCAATAAAGCTGGTAGTGCTTCCTGTATCAATCAGAACGGATACTTTCTTGTTAAGTAGAAAACCAGGAATTCTAATTGTGTCACCTGTTGCAGTTCCTGTGAGAGCATGTACTGAAATTTCCACATCCGAGTGAACTGGTGATTCAGTTGTCTCTTCAAACACTTCCTCCTCTTCCTCAGTATCTGGTAAGTCATTAGTATCCATTTGCAGCATGAAGATCTTCTGTTTGCTCTTACAAAAGTGGTCTGTCTTGTATACCTCATCACAATTATAATACAAACCTTGAGCTCTCCTTCTATTCATTTTTTCAGGAGTAAGTCTCTTAATAGTAGGTGTTGGGGACTGAATTTTGTTGGGAATATTGAAAGAGGACCTAGGAGTGATGGGAGCGGATTTGGGAGAAGTTAAAATTGGTTTAGGAGGAAAATTGGTATAAGAAGATTGTCTATTATTGGTGAAGGAAGTTTGAAATGATTTTGAAAATGATTTAGTAGCAGTTGCTGCAAGAGTAAGTTTCTGCTCTTGTAATCTTGCAAGGGAGAAGGCATCTGCTAGAGTTTTAGGATGAAACATAGAAATGGATTTGCCTATTTCATCTTTCAGGCCACTGAGGAAACTCATTACAAAGTATTCTTCACTAAGTGTTGGATTCATCTTAAACATTAAGGTTTTTAACATTTAAAACTCTTCGTAATAATCATCCACAGAAGATGTTTGGGTCAGTTTATTAAAACTGAAACAAAATTCTCCTCAATAGGATTTTCAAAGCGTGCACAGAGTTGAATATCTAGATCTTGCCAAGTAATTCTATGTCGATTAACTTGAAAGTTTAAAAACCAAGTTTCAACTTTACCTTCAAGATAAATAACATCTATATTTACCTTCTTGTGCTCCTCAATATCATTCAGCTCAAAATATCTCTCTCTTTTTTGAATCCAAGCTCTCGGATTCTCCCCATCGAAGCGTGGAAAATCTATCTTAGAAAGACGATGATGTTGAAAGTGCAGATGAGAAGCGAGGTTCTCCCTGAAGGTCTATATGAGAAGTACTAGCTGGTTCTGGAATGAAATCAAATTTCTTAAGCAGTAAATCAAACTTCGAGTTCAGATCTGATGAAAAGGTGGTGAAGTTATTCTATAATTTTGCAATTGCAGCGCTGTTGGCTTCAACTTTATCGTTTACATCTTTGAGAGTCATTGTAAAAAAAAAAAAAAAAAAAAAAAAAGAATTGAGAAATTTTGGGTGTACAAAACGGCTCTGATGCCAAATGTTGTATCCCTACAACAATTTAATACATAAATGAAGATAGAGTGGTGAAATTCACCTCTTGAATCAAGGATTCAAGCCACAAATTCTGGCACAGAGGCGCAACCAAGTTCATTCATAACAATTTTCAGATGTAATGTCAAGAGATAACTTTTCTTACAACTTTAATGCAAAATGATTGAACCTAATCTAAAACAATCCGCGTTCGACACGTGGTTATTCATCAAAGGTCAACACCTGACCAGTTAATAACTCGCACACATGACCAATCAATGACGTGACTAAATTACTGAGGCACCTGACTAACTCGGATAAGGGCAGCCTTAAGAGTATTCTCTATCAGAAGGGATACAACAGAGGCATGTAGGTACTGTTACTGAACTAGTTGGGACGGCCGCAACTAACCAGGTCTAATTACATGAGGATATTGCCAAATCGCCAAATACAGTAAAACCTCTATATAAGAATACTCTATATAGGAATAACCTGATAAAAAATTGGGTTCCGACTTGGACCAGTTATATGATAAGGAACAATTTATTTCTTATACAACAACCAACAAAAACAAGCTCAAAATATCATGATTCAAAGAATCAATAAACCAAACTGTAGAAATTTTCTTAATATTTTTCTCATTATTACTACTGAAACGATAAGGTCTATTTATGGGTTATATTACTTGAAAATTTAGAAAACAATATTCTTTTTATTTATTTTTCAAATTGGAATCCACTGAAAAGACTAACTTAAGGCGTCAGTTGTCGTGGTTACAACAGTATTACAACCATCTATTCTAGCCAACGAAGTAAAGGTATTACAAGAAAAATAAAAGACGAACACTATAAGGTAAATGTTAAACCACCAAAAAGTGTTGGACACGCATGTGTTGTCTCTTTTGGTCTAATTATCTGCATTTTGGAAATTGTCTTTTTAATCTCCTTTTATAGAGCTTAAAGGGTGCCATTAATATCCCTTTAAGGCATTTGGTGGAACGTCTTATCCCTTGGAAATTCACCTCTATTTAAAACTCTGCTAACAACTCTAAAACTCTCGATACCTCTAACTTTTAGTCTAGTTATAGACTTTTCCTATCTCTTAATTCCCTACAGAATTGCCATTAAGAGATTGATAGGAAGATCACCGAATTTCCAAGAGTTCAGACTAGCACTAACTATCATGTTTGGTTTTGTGTAGATTCGTAATAAGATGCTCATGTTGAGAGGCATTATGCAACGCTGGTGTATTTGGTATATGCTACATTATTCTCCAGCTTCACATATCATAATACCCATATTTTAATTTCAAAACATTTTATTTGGGCTAAACAATCCTATAACAATCATGCCACACCAAACACCCCTTCTTAGGTCTCCGTTGACCATATCATGATCAACAATAAACTTCCCTCCTAAATTCCCAATCAGATATATATATATATCTTTGGCGTTATTAATACATTTATTACACTTGGAAGATATCACTGATATAATATATCATATCAGCTATACTTCAAACCTTATAATAATTACTCAACTACTATATGTTACAGCATTACTCGGTCGAACTCATAAGTGTTGTTATCTCAAGCTTGTTGTCAAATTTAGTTGATCAAAATTATATCTTAATTTCTAGTCTACATTTAGTCAAGTCTCAGATTAGGATAAAAGCGTGTAGTTGAGTACCAGACATCACTACTGACTACTGTTTGAAGGCGAAGATCAAACGAAGCTTTTGGAGAACTTCTTCAGACTGAACCACCTATTACTCAAAATTCCACCTTTATATCTATGAGACATTTTCGCATGACTAAATTAGACATTACATGCATAATATAAATTTCGAGTCAACTTTATCTTGAGTAACGTTCTCTAAATATGACTAACTAAGCTTAAGAACATAATTTGTTCATACTTGATGAATTTGGTAAAGAAAAATTTATTGTTTATGATATAAATTATGATTCAAGATCTAACTAATCATTTGAAAATAGTCTGGAACAGTGATCTATGTCATTGATGTTATTCGGGAATGTTTCGAATTGATTATTAGAGAGATATCAAACTATTGTACACCTGGATACAAGAAAATATGCATACCAGTTCACATACTGGGGCACTGTTATACTTCCGAAGCCGCGGTACATGTACCCAGTACACATATCTATAGTTTGGAAGAGACTTTTTTGGTATGCATACCTTGTGTTCATACCATAGAAAGTCTATTGGCTCGTGAACCAGGTAGGTACGTATACCTAGTATGCAAACCGGAAAAGATCTGTTGGTTTATAAACCGAAAAGGAACACATACCAGTATGCAAACCAGAAAAGATATGTATACTCTTGAACCCGTTTTTGTCTTAATGGTATACAAACCCGATACACGTACCATGACAAAAATAGTCACGAACAGGAATACAGTACACGTACTTACCCTGTCGAATGTTTTCAAATGCATCAGAATTATTTCTATGAGATAATCGGTATTTGAACAACTCCCTAAAAACACTATATAGAAATGTTTGACCATATGTGTGACTCAAGATTAAAGTATTAAAGTGTTATATGAAAATG
Organism: Papaver somniferum; assembly: GCF_003573695.1. Classification (NCBI taxonomy): domain Eukaryota; kingdom Viridiplantae; phylum Streptophyta; class Magnoliopsida; order Ranunculales; family Papaveraceae; genus Papaver; species Papaver somniferum. The sequence goes on from NC_039362.1 coordinate 140,925,147, forward strand.
GTTAAGCTTATCGTTCGACTCGTTAGTTTCGGCTAACCTTTTCTGAACAGGTCATTGTACACGTTCGGTTACGGTTCATCCTAACATAGTGTATATTCAATTATGTTAATATCAAGTCAAGTTTTTCATATACATGATTATTTATTGCTTGATTCCAAAGCTACCTTAGCTTAAATCCAAAGCAACCTTGACCTTGAAAGTCTATATAATGAAAACCTCTAACAACTGGGATTTACAGTTCTTGTGTGTCCTAGTTGTAAACTAGAGTTTTCCTCCCTTTAAACCTTTTTAGGTTTAGCGACTAAAAAGACTTCACCTAGGGATTCGTGAAGCCAGGTCCAACTATCTTTATCTTGATAGTTCGTGTATCCTAATCATGTGTTGATTTTTGAGCCTTGCTCCAACAGACAAGATAGATAGAAATCATCAAGTTTCTTCGTCTCAGTCTCTGTGATTCCGCAAGTATCTACTTGTGAGGTGAATAATAATTTAGGATCCTCTTCGGGGAGTCATAAGACCGAATTGTAAGATTTTCTAGACTTTTTCTATTGCAATCGATTTCCTATCTCACCTTGATCTTTGATCAGAACGTAAATCATATATAGGCTTATTTGCGGGAGGCAGATTGGTTTAAAGTCGTCAATTGAGTTGAAGCAACACTTATGCTATAAAGGACGGCTTCTAAGGGAATCCATTACGCGGAGTCTGATAGACGCATTTATGTGTCTATTTTGATCTCAATTATATATATTATTAGTGTTCTCTTTTGTATTTATTATAGTATTTTATGTCTTTGTAGGTGTTTATGAAGAAATAAGCTTTTGCGGAGAAGTGTGCTCGAAAAGTGTTTTTTGCATTCCTATGAGAAAATTACTAAAGGCACCCAGAAGACGTACTACACGCACCCCGGAAGTATGTTGGAGACGCCCCAGAAAAGTTATATTTACACTCTGGAGGAATTTCTATCTGCATCCCCAAATGGATAAGGGGTACCCTCTTTACTATTCACACCTCACTGATATGGGCAGCCAACAGTTGGATAAGGGCACCCCCTTTCTTCACGGTTTAAATAAGATATTTGGCATGAAAGTTAGTTTGCAGCAGCGTAACTTTGTGGCTACCATTTGGGCGAGTTTGGGGAGATTCAGTCGGAGATTTCTGTTGGATTGGACTTCATTTAGTTAAAAAGACTGGATACGGTACTTTTACTCGACTGAGTTGGGATGGATATCGAGTTTGGTGACGAAATAGCCAGAGGAGGTTGTTGAGAGTTTATGGGAGTTTAGAAGCAAGAACAAAGATAAACCGAAGACTGTGGGAAACTGGTTCTGCTGCTGCAAGTGTTGAAGACGAAGAACATAACACCGTTGAGAACTATCGTTTATTCTACATCAAAAGTGATATATCATTTAATAGCAGCAGTTTCCATAGATCTCTAACGACTAAGAGTACCCCTTTAGCAACTGCAGTTTGCAACTGTTTTCCTATTTTTCACTATTTTCACCTTGTAAACACATTTTTGAGCAATGAAAAAGTCTTTTGAGCTTGTTTCCAACATGATGAGCTAAACTCCATCACTAGGACAGTGCAGGAAGTCATTTTCCGTTACTGTGGTAATTATATCAATATTTTTTATGACTTTCTACGCTAACTTAATTTGAATTATGATTTTTATTATTTGTTGGGATTTAGTTTGATGGGTTATGCGTAGCTTAAGTGTTTTGATAGTCCATGCTTACCATTTACAATTAGTGTTTTACAAAATCTACCTTGGCAAAGATCAAAGTCAATGATTGTATTTTTGGAGCTATAATTGTCTAAGAATTGATATTTGAACCACATGAACATGAATTTTGGTGGAATCCTGAGTACCAGTATCTCTCAACTTTTTTACAATCTTTCTTTTATTTGCTAGTTATTAGTTTTATAATTTAAGTCGAAAATCAAATCTCTACAAATCTGAGAAACGAACTTCTTTTACCACTATCACAACACATCAAGTCTTGCAGGGATTCAAGAGGCATAAGGAGCGCGACTGTAACTGAATTGTTGTGACGGTAGATTCGGTCTCAACTACATTCATGTATGAAGTTTTGATAGTAGGATAGTGTATGTAACGGCTTAATACAGTTTGGTGATCAAATCTGGACAAGGTCCCGGAATTTTTCTGCATTTGTGGTTTCCTCGTTAACAAAATTTATTGTGTCTGTGTTATTTCTTTTTCGCAATATATTGTTTATCTTTATAATTGAAATATCACAAGTTGTGCGTAAATCAATCAAAGTAGATATATCCATCCTTGTTTGTTAGATACGACTTGATTGATCTTGGATATTAATCTTTGGAATCGTCCAAGTACTCTCACGTAATAATCAGGTTCACGGAATTGTCTTTGTTTACATTCTGATTGTGAGAGAAAGAGATATAAGCTCTTCTTATAATTATTGATTGAGATTCATTAAGTTGGAATTCTCGGAATTGTAATTGAGTTTAGTCCATTTAGGTTTCCTTAAAAAAAGTTGGTGGTGTATTTTGGTACCCCCACGTTTTCACTATATGTCCCAACAAAGTGGCACGTTGGCTATAATTTTGTTAATAAATGTACGGATGACTTCCTCCATCCTCACCGGGTGTACTATCTCCAAAAGATTCTCACATGAGATGAAATAACTTAGAAGAATTTGTATGGCAACATATCTGGAAACATGGTTAGTCAAACTTCCAATATTTACCTAGATCCTCTACACCTTCATAATAACTACAAAGTTTCATCATTTTCTTCCAACCTTTTCAAACTTTAGACAATTATATTTTAAGGTTACGACGTATTCGTCTTCTCGTCACAGGATTATGATCAACTTTCTTATGCAATGTCATTTTGTTCTCACGTGTGATACTAATATATGGTCTTGTATTCATATAGACTTTTATAAAACCATCCCAACCACTCATTTTGTTAAATATTTCCACTCATCAACCAGTTCCACATCTTGTGTTACTAATATATCTGTTTTCCTTCTCTTTTATATAGAGAAACAACATACCCTAGAAACACCCGACTCTTCTAAGAAAGATATACAAGAATTATTATCTCAAATGGCTACAAAGTTAACCCCCCAACATATCTTTTTTCTACTCTTACAATGTGAAAAGACGAGGGTACCCAAATATACCACAATCTTAAACTTTTCCACCTATAAGTCCTCTTACCGAAAGTGATTGTCTATGGACAGAGTTGAGACAATACAACGAATTGGTATTCACACTTTGTATGATCCTCCATGGATACGAGATCGAGACAATACAACAATCAAAGTGTGATTACTTGATAATAGGTTCGTACTTAACCAAACTCTATAGGGTACTTTCCTCTCCGGATAGACGGCTCCACCAGTAACAACACAACAAGGTAGTTTTGCTGGCTCTTAGGATAGTTTTCTCGAAATGCAAACTTGGGTATTTATAAACCAAGGAAGTTTAGACACCAAGGAATTTCTAAAACCGAATATTCTCAAGATATGTAATATATTTCCAAATTCGGTTTTCATAATTCCTAGAAATGCTCTGTCCAATATTAACCAAAATCTCACTAGAAATATCCAATTAGTAAATGCACATTACCAATTTTTTTCCCCAGAGATATGCATTTTAATTGCTGGTAACTAAAAGCATATAAAATTAACAACCTTAATTAAAAGATTCTCAACTTATTTCGTTCCGGAATCTCCTTTAGTTATTAAGGAATATATTTGAACAATAAAAGATAAGAGTTATAGAACATGTTCAAAGTATGTCAACATCTTATTTCTTTGTAAATCCTCTTTCATATTTACAATCTTGGAACCGATTATACCACACTTCCAAACAAGTTAGAACTGGTTCATCTAATTTCCAAAAACTATGTGATTGATCAAATATCAATACACTAATCATGGGTTTACGGTTCTACCAAACACAAGGATCGGTTCTACCTTAATATGGTTATTGGGACCGGTTACATCAATTACCAGGATCGGTTATGTCAATTACCAGAACCGGTTACCATATTCTCATGGTATTACTTGTGATCGATTATACTAGTCACTAGGATCGGTTACACCAATTACCAGTGTTAGAGCATTGATCGTTCGAACTCGCACGTGTTACTATATCAAGCATGTTTGTCAATGTTAGTGATCAAAACTATAAGTCTTGATTTCTAGTCTACTATAGCTAAGTCTCGGACTAGGATATAAAGTGTAATTGATCTCAAGAACTCCATGGAAATCATCATACAAGACGAAGAACTACTCAAGGAACTGGTGGAACTTTATCGACTAAAAGGTATGTGGAGACTTGAACTTATCTATCACTCAAAAGTATATTTATCTCCTATCTTGAGATAAAAGTCGTTTTGATGTATAGACTTTGATTATACACATTTGGTATTTCGAGCCGAGTTTATCTCTCCTATCTATTTCTCGAAATATGGTTGGTAAGCTTTCGCTTTATCCAAGTTCATCTTTACCTAGTGACGAAAGTCATGTCGTGTTTCAATCACTTTGAAAATTTCTTTGACGAGAAATGGTTTGTGAATAACAACTAAATAATGTCCTCTAAGAATGTTTCAATGATTGAAATGAGAGTTTAGATTATATAACTAATATCCAGCATTGTTGTGGCAACACATATATGTATAAGTCCGTATTCCTTGAACCGAAGTTTGCGAACTTTGTTGATCAATAGAACCGGAACAAGAGTCGTGAACTCAGTCCGCGAACTTAGTCCGCGAACCCAGTCCGCGAACTGGCGGAAGTTCTCGACCTGAGAAAATCTGCTGGAGTTTGAGAACTCCTTCCGGGAACTTAAGTCCTCGAACTTGAGTTGGTTATATCTAAAGACGATTGTTCTTGAACTTATATTTATATAAACTAAGGAATGCAATTGCAAACCGTGGCTATAAATTTCATGAACCGATTCGAGTGAATCAAATCGTTTTTGCTTCGATTGTGTCTTGTATACTTCTATAAGATCTAAGCAATTGAACAACTCTCTAACTAGTTCATTTGAGTCATTTGAACTAGTTATGGTGAAGAAGAATATGGTTGATATGAAATTGCTCATATGGCTAACCATTTGGTTAACTATTTTTGAACCAACAAATGTACATGTTTGGGGTACGGTTACACCAACCTAGAAACGTGCATTTCATTTGTGTGTAACAAGATAAGTTTTCGATCCAACGGTTGAAAGATATTAGCTTGTATCTAATCAGGTTTTCATCTAACGGTGAATATTGAATGCTTTGTTACCAAGCTAACATTGATTGCAAACCCTGATTTGAAAGACTATATAAGGGAGAACTCTAGCAACTGGGAAACCTAATCCCCACACCTTACGTGTGATACTAGTTGTGTAAGCTAGAGTTAATTCTCCTTTAACCTTTGGTTTCTTCTTCTAAACCAGGTTAACGACTTAAAGACTTCATTGGGATTGTGAAGCCAGACCGGTACTACTTTCTCGTTGTTATGTGATCTGATCTTACTGTTTCTATCGTACGAGTACAATCACAAAGATTGGCTTGAGATTGATATCTCCGATAGGAAAGATATAAAAGTAGTCACAAACATCTTCGTCTCATCGTTTGTGATTCCACAATATATTCTTTCGCCGTGTGGATTAAGATTATTGTGAGGTGATTGATAATTCTAGGTTGTTCTTCGGGAATATAAGTCCGGGTTATCAATTGGTTCCTGTTCACCTTGATTTATCAAAAGATGGAACAAAAACTCGTAGGTATATCTGTGGGAGACGTATTTATCTATTACCGTATACTTTTCTATGTGATACAGATCTTTTTATTAAAGTTTTCGACTTTGGGTCGTAGCAACTCTTAGTTATGGGTGAGATCATCTAAGGTAATCAAGTGCGTAGCATCCTGCTAGGATCAGAGACGTAGGAGCATAACTGTACCTTAGATCAGTATGAGATTGATTGGGGTTCAACTACAGTCCAGGCCGAAGTTAGCTTGTAGTAGGCTAGTGTCTGTAGCGGCTTAATACAATCTGTGTTCAATCTGGACTAGGTCCCGGGGTTTTTCTGCATTTGCGGTTTCCTCGTTAACAAAATTCTGGTGTCTGTGTTATTTCTTTTCCGCATTATATTTTGTTATATAATTGAAGCATCACTGGTTGTGCGTTGTTCAATCTTTTGGTTGTTGATTTAAATTGATTGACACTTGGATATTGGTCTTTGGTACCATCCAAGTTATCTCTCTAGTATTTGATAAAGACTCACATATTTCTATTTGCTTGAGTGTAGATCAAATTGAGAGATTGAGATATTAACTCTTTGATATACTTTTTATCTAGATTGAGTCTGACTGTCTAGTTGATTCTCTAGAAACCATATTGGAGTTTGTCCATACATATTTCTAAGTGAAATATTGTGTGTGGTTTTTGTACCCCCGCTTTTTCAATTGGTATCAGAGCAGACAAATACGTTTAAATACCTTACAATTCTGTGTTTGTGGCAATCTGAGTCTGAGGACAGAATCTCTGACATACACGCATACCAAGATGTCTTCTAAAGCTTTTAAGTATGACAAATGTCTTGGGAATACCTCAAAGGATTACTCCTTAGATGATTCTTTTGAATCCCGAGGTAAGAAGGTTGTCCCATGTGTTGACATCTCTCTCTCCGATGAGAAGTTGGGCATTATGGCAAAAGCTGAAATGGAGATCACCAGAATTTCAAAAAATTCTACTGAGATTATTGATTTCCAGGATCATGATCAGCTTATTGATGAATTTGAAAAGTCTCTTGATCGTGAGCGTGAACTCTATAACATCATTGAGTCCTTCTCTAAGAATATTGAAAAACTTCTCCAAGAAACTACTCTACAACGTGAAAAGATTAGTGTTCTTGAGGATATTGTTAAGGAAGACTCAATTAGAGAAAAACGTTTTATCGAGACACATTCATCAGACCTTAACATATTTCGTGTCAAAAAATAGAAACTAAACGCATCTCGTATTCTAACCCAGGAACAGTGCAGATCCTTGGAAAATGAAAACTCTGTCTTAAGGAGAAATTCTTTTGTACAAACTAATTCTCATGAATTACAGTACATGACGAAACGTTCTCCAGAAGAAGATTGTGTCAAGAAAAGTTTACATAACTTACAATCTTCTCTATGGCTATGAAGTTAAAACATGTGCCATTATTGCTTTTCCTCCACGAACCTGTACATTATGTGGGAAAAAGAATCACTATGCTATCCATTGTTTTGCCAGGAGGAAACAAATTTCTAAACTTCATAATTTGCTTCTTTCCACTGTCAATGGAATAAATAGTCGGTCGATTACTGCAGTGAATCACATGCCCACAGAATACCAGAAACCTTATAAATATGATCTCTTTCCTAGAAATCATCATAGGACTCAAGTGCATTCTAGTGGTATAAATCCTTGTGCCGCTGATAAAAGCATTCCCTGTGTTTATAAGACTGTTTCAGGTAAATCTAAGTCTTGAAAATGGATCCCTCTCCATCCTGATCATCTTGAACCAGTTGCAAGAGGTCCTAGATTTAGTCCTCGGAGAAAGATCCTGACGGATATGCTGAACAAGCTTTGTTTTACCCTTCTGGGAGGAAAGTCAATCAAAGGAAGAAGGATAAACAAAGACAATGTTCATTTAATGAGCTGAAGGTTCATACTTGTGTAAAGTAATCACAAGGTTGAAATCTTAATTACAAAAATCCTAGATGAGTGAGAAATGTATAAGTATACTCCTTGTCAAAGTGACTCTAATTATCTAGCTAATTTCTTATCGTTCTTAGAGGGATTATCAGGTAACACTTTTACATGAGTATTTTTTGTGTGTTTATCTACTTCTAGTTTTTGGCTCTATGCCTTCAAACTTGTTTTTTTTTTTAAAGCAAAAGTATGAATGTTGTTTGTTAACAAGATGCTGTAAAACAAGGTGTAACTCAACCGAATGCTTTAGTTTTTGTGAATTTAGGTTTGATCCTAGTAGTTAGACTCAGTACGCTCGGTCTACTTGCTAGGGTTGTGTTTACACACGATTGCTTTACAGAATCCCTCTGCAAGGTCTCGCGTTCTCTACTTGTGTAAGGAATTATTCAACAATTACGGATATCCTAACCCTTACTAGTAATATATTAGACTAACAAATATATTTAATTGGCCACCTAAACAATCTATCAATCAATCATAAGTATTTTAATAGTAAACACAAACGATAATCATATGAAGAAATCAAAATAGATTCATATATTAAATCAAATCAAGTTTACAACTTAGAATTCATCCTCAATCAATAGGTGTTTAGCTACTCATGGATGTAGAAACATCCATGATATACATATAAGAAAAGTTTAGAGATATCGTTACGATTGAGGAACCGCTCCGAAACCCTAGTTTTTGATGTTTCTTCTCTCCAAGCTTACAATTTCGTGACCTAATGATGTGATATCATTTTACATAACCTAACACCTTTTTATAGGTTTACATTTCTTGGTCTTCACGTATTTAATTCTGTTACAGAACCCGACCCGAAATAATAAAATAACGAATCCAAACGTGCCCTTAGGTCTTCCAAGGTGTGAATACACGTTTCCGATTTGCTAAGTGCGCGAACCCAGCCCGCGAACTTCAAAATCCAGCAGAAATTTTCTGAATAAAGTCTACGAACCCGGTATGCGAACCTAGTTCGCGGACTTCACTGTCTTCGTATTCAATAAAAGCTTGTTTTGGCCACAGCTTATTCATCCGAACTCGGAATGACCTCATTCTTTTTGAATTCTTTTTATCTTTCAATTATCTTCAAGATGATGATGAGAAATCCTTAATTTGAATGAGTTAAGATCGGTCTTTGGCTCTTCTCTTGATTTTGAGCGTTTTGCTCCTTTTTGTCGCACTTCTTCCACTTCTCTTGGACTTTGGCACTTGGATACTTGGAATACTTCTATTCATAGATATTTTCAGAAATTTGTAGCTCATTTTTGGATGATTAACCAAATAGAGGCAATAAGAGCAAACAAGAGTAATAATACGAAAATATGCAAGAATAATAGCTAAAACAAGGGACACTAAAATCATATGAATTATGCACTTATCAAATTCCCCCACACTTGGATTTTTCTAGTCCACGAGCAAAACTAAATAAAACTAATCCTAAATACAACAACTCCATGTCGTGAGGATACGGTTACTCTTAGCATGAATAACATGCCTTTAAACCTCTAGGTGTCCCTAGTGGACGAGTTATAGTCTCGTGAGGGCTTACAAGAGGTATACCCACAAAACCTACACCAATTTCTTGCCTTGGAAGAACCACTAAGGATAAAAACAAAGCAAAAAGCCAAATAATTAGCTTGCATATGTTCTTTAGCTGCAAACATCCCACATACATTCCAATCCGCACACATAAACAATTACTTACGTATGTCATTCAACCCGATTGCAAAATTTTACTAAGATAGTCATTGTACTTGTTGCAACATTTGTCACAACACTCGCGTACTGAAATCACGTGGATAGATAAGATAATGGAAATAGAAAAGTGAAGTGTGCAAATGTTGAGTAAAGTGAAAGATGTTACCCACAATACTTGTATGAATGTCGTCAAAGGATCTTTATTTATAGCGCAATAGTTGAGAAAAGCACCCATTTAACTTGGCCACATGATTAGATACTCTAAGCGCATGTTTCTTTTCAGCAGTATGTGATAGTTGCCTTGGATCCTGCGTTCCACGCTTGCTTAGGCGACGAAGACAGGGACAACGTTTCACACATACTGCTATCTAAGCGTCAAGAACCTCATCAATAGTCTTTTTGACTTGCTATATAATGATGATATGGTTTTTATTTTTATCGACTACATGATTAGATACTCTAAGATCATGTTCCTTTTCAGCAAATACGTGATAGTTTCCTTGGATCCTGCGTTCCACGCTTGCTTAGGCGACGGAGATAGGGACAACGTTTCACACGTATTGCTATCCAATTATCGATAAATGAAGAGGAGCCTTATATATATATATATATATATATTTCTTTTTTTTCTTTTTTTTATCGGCTCACTCTCTATGAGACAATTGTCTATGGGGCTTTTATATACTCAACCAATGATTACCTTGCTACAACATCCACGGTAGTGTCAGGATCCCACCAAATCACTTTAGAGAAACATATAACTGCAAAAATAAAAAGAAAGTGATTCAGTAATGATTAATTGCGAGGATGAATTTTTTAAACGACTATCATAGATTAGTTTCGCATTCAATTATGAACGTATATATTTAAGGATTGAAATAAATGGAACTCAATCTATAGCTTGAAGAACTGTTTCAACTTTAAAAGGTTTAAAGTGTCATCCTAATTAGATCATAATTAACTCCAAAAGATGAAGTCTCAAGAATGAAAGAAATAAAAGAGTATTATTATTATGTGTATATGCAAATAGTAGATACTAAATGCTCCCCCACACTTAAACTCAACATTGTCCTCAATGTTCAAAACCGAAAATTCTGATTTCTGACATAACAACCCTGAAAAACTCAAAAACTGTACCAATAGGTAGGGAACTAGGAAGAACATCTTATACGAAAGTTGTTCGCCTACTTATTTTCTATAAGCTGTCAAAAGATCACAGTGCGTCGATAAATGGTCTGACTTTTATGGCCTTCGGACTGACTGACATGCAATCTGAAAAAGTTCTGGAAAAATACCGAAACTCGAATTACCAGACCTATCGCTCCAACTTAACAAACTCCTAATTCATATTTTATTTTTGAAAAAGAAAGGTATGTCTGTCCTCTTTAAAAATTGGGTTAACCACTCAAATCGGACTCCGTATGAAGTCTCGAAAGCTATTTTTATGACAAGTGCGCAGTCAGAATTTTCTGACAAGAATTCGTCAAAACTTTCATTATATATATAGGATTTGTAAAATATAAGATGGGAATGCAAGATATGATATGCAAAACTAAGAAAATTAAAAACAAAAGGGACACAGATACAAAACCGATGGGTTTCCTCCCATTTAGCGCTTAGTTTAATGTCCTCAGCCCGACTTGGCATTCCAGTGATGCTACTCCTCCAGAGGGAGTAAATCTTCAAGTCTCATTACTTCTACATTCTATTTAGAGAATTTTTCATAATAAGGCTTGAATCTATGGACGTTGACTTTGAAAGTTGTTCCAGTTTTCGTACTAGTAATCTCAACTGCACCATAAGGAAAAACATTAGTAACAACATACGGTCCTATCCATCTGGACCTTAGCTTCCCAGGAAATAATCAAAGACGAGTATTAAATAAAAGAACTTTTTGACCCACAAAAAAAATCTTTCGAGAAATCATCTTGTCATGAAAAAGTTTTGCCTTCTCCTTGTAAATACGAGAACTCTCATAAGCATCATTTTGTATCTCCTCTAGCTCATTAAGTTGTAACTTCCTTTGTTTCCCCGCATTGTCATAATCCATGTTGCACATCTTTATCACCCAATAAGCCTTGTGTTCAAGTTCAACCGGAAGATGACAAGCTTTTCCATAAACCAACCGATATGGAGACAAACCAATCGGTGTTTTCTACGCCGTTCTATATGCCCAAAGCGCATCATTAAGCCTATAACTCCAATCTTTCCGTGTAGTGTTCACGGTTATCTCAAGAATGGATTTAATCTCACGGTTCGAGATTTTGGCTTGCCCACTAGTTTGTGGGTGACACAGTGTACGAACCTTATGTGTTATATTGTACTTCTTGAGTAAAGCCTGGAAGGATTTCTGAAAATGGGAACCTTCATCACTGATAACTACTCTTGGTGTACCATGTCTAGAAAAAATATATTCCTTCACAAACTCACAAACAACTTGAGAATCATTAGTAGGGGTGGATTTAGCTTCCACCCATTTAGACACATAATCCACAGCAAGAAGTATATAAAATTTTCCATTGGAATTGACAAAATGACCCATAAAATCAATTTCCCACACATCAAATACTTCAACAGCAAGAATTAGTGTGAGTGGCATTTGATTCCGAGCACCTAGATTGCCTGTTCTTTGACATCTATCACAAGATTTGCAAAAAATATATGCATCCTCAAATAGGGTAGGCCAATAAAATCCACTTTCAAGTACTTTGAAAGCGGTACGTTTAGAACCAAAGTGACCTCCACATGCATATGTGTGACAAAAATTAAGAATAGACCGAAATTCAGAATTAGGTACGCACCTGCGGATGATTTGATCAGAACCATATTTCCATAAGTAGGGTTCATCCCACACATACTGCTCGGCTATTTTTTTAAGCTTAAGCTTTTGAAAATTAGACATTGTACTAGGTACTTGTCTTATAACCAAGTAGTTCACTATATCCGCGTACCAAGGTGTTGAGTCTTCGACTGAGAAAAGTTGCTCGTCCGGAAAACGATCTTGTAAAGGAAGTTCTTCTTCGGAAACAACAAGTCTACTAAGATGATCAGCAACAGTATTTTCAACACCTCTTTTATCCTTTATTTCATAATCAAATTCTTGCAACAGTAGAATCCACCGGACAAGTCTTGGCTTAGCTTCTTTCTTCTTTAGTAGGTACCTAAAGGCTGCGTGATCGGAATATACAACCACTTTTGAACCCATTAAATAGGATCTAAATCTTTCTAGTGTAGACACTATAGCCAAAAATTCTTTCTCAGTGGTAGAATAGTTGATTTGTGCATCGTTTACGGTCCTAGATGCATAATAAATCACATGAGACAGCTTGTCTACTCTTTGACCCAAAACGGCTTCAACTGCATAGTCACTTGCATCACACATTAATTCAAATGGCAAACTCCAATCCGGTGACTTGATAATTGGTGCAGTTGTCAACAATTCTTTCAATTTATCAAAGGCGTCCTTGCACTCCTTGCTGAAGTAAAAAATAACCTCTTTTTGCAATAATTTTCACATCGGCATTGATATTTTGGAGAAATCCTTGATAAACCGCCTGTAAAGACCTGCATGACCAAGAAAAGAACGAATTTCCCTCACCGAAGTGGGATATTATAAGTTCCTTATTAAGTCTATCTTTGCTTTGTCAACTTCGATCCCTCGAGGGGACACAATATGACCAAGCACTATTCCATGGTTTACCATAAAGTAACATTTCTCCCAATTTAAAACAAGATTAGTGTATATGCATCTTTTAAGCACAAGTTCAAGATTTTGTAAACAAAAATCAAATTAATCACCATAAACACTAAAATCATCCATAAATACCTCAATTATGCATTCTACGTAGTCATAAAATATACTAACCATACACCTCTGAAAAATGGCAGGCGCATTGCAAAGACCAAACGGCACTCGTCTATAGGAAAACATACCAAAAGGACAAGAAAAGGTATTCGTTTCTTGATCCTCTGGTGCAATAACAATATGATTGTATCCCGAATAACCGTCCAAAAAGCAATAATGTGAATGTCCTGCTAACCTCTCTAACATCTGATCAATGAAAGGCAAAGTAAAGTGATCCTTTCGGGTTGCGGCATTAAGCTTTCTGTAGTCTATGCACACTCTCCATCCTGTTTGAACTCTTGTAGGAACGAGTTCATCATCTTGATTTCTAACAACAATGACATCTGCTTTCTTAGGTACCACCTGTACCGGACTAACCCATTTGCTGTCAGAAATTGGGTAAATCACCACCACACTTAGCAATTTGAGGATCTCTTTCTTCACGACCTCCATCATTGGGGAGTTAAGCCTACGCTGAGCATCACGTACTGGCTTAAAATCATCTTCCATTAGGATTCTATGCATGCACATGGATGGACTAATGCCTTTAATATCAGCAATTGTCCAACCAATAGCCGTTTTGTGCTCTTTCAGAACCCTAAGTAGACGTTCTTCTTGGATTATGGTGAGGTTCTTTGCAATAATCACCGGAAGTTCTTCTTTATCACCCAAGTACGCGTACTTTAGGTGGTCTGGAAACTGCTTCAATTCAAGTTTCGGTGCCTGCACAATAGAAGGTAAAGGAACCTCATTAGTTATAGGTAAAGAAATATAAGAAATATTACTCGGTTTAGCTTCTTGTAGTGTTGTTAAGGCACCACACATGTCGACCAGTCCTTTGGCTAATTCAACATCCAGGTTCGGTTGTCCATGAACGTCCAAATCAATGTTATTCCGTAGCACAACTCCAAGTTCATCTTCACTATTCATCTCAAACATTTGTTGTGCTAACGAACCAATAACATCAATGGTGAAAGCAGAGTGAACATCACTAGGATAGCAGATGGTTTCAAAATATTGAACCGTATAACCTCCTTATCAAATTCCATAGTAAGTGCACCACTATCAACATCAATCTTCGTCTTTACAGTTTTCATAAACGGTCTCCCAAGAAGTAACGAAGTAGATGAACAATTATCTCCATTGTGCATATCCACAATATAAAAATCAACCGGAAAGATTAACTGATTCACTTGAACTAACACGTCCTCCACGACTCCCTTAGGATATATATTGGACTTGTTAGCCAATTGAATAGTAGTCTTTGCTTCTTTCAAAGGTCCAAGATTCAAAGAATCATAAACATCGGCTGACATAACACTTATGGATGCTCCCAAATCAAGCAAAGCACGCTCGAATCATTGGTTACCAATAGTAACGGGTACCGTGAAACCACCAGAATCTTCACACTTTGTAGGCATCTTCTTCAGTAACATTGTCGTGACACTTTCGCCTACCTGAGTAATCTCATTAGCAATCAACCTATACTTCCTTGTACAGAAATCCTTCAAAAACTTGGTATACCTGGGTACGGTTCTGATAGCCTCAATAAATGGAATGTTGATGTGTATCTTGCTGAAAATGTCCATAATCTCCTTGTCTTGAGCTTGCTTCTTCGACTTGGCAAAACGACTAGGGAAAGGCGGTGGTATGGTAAAAGTGGGAACTGTGTACTTAGGTTGGCCGTTTGAGGTTGGCTTTTCCTTTGGGACAGTTTCCTCCTCTACTTCCTTTTCGATGTCGTTACTAACCTCTTTTTGTTGATGTGGCTCTTCAGTTTGTATCCCACTTCTTAGAGTTACTGCATTAACGTGCTCTCTTGGGTTCACAAAAGGTTGTGATGGAAACTTTGTTGAGGCTTGCACCTTTATGAGATTCATATCAGTAGCCAATTTCCCCACTTGAGTATGCAAATCTCTAATAGCGTTATCAGTTTTTAACTGGTTTTGTTCAGATTTTTGTTGATTTTGTTGAACTGTTTCCTTGAGACTCTATGTTGTAGATGCAACACTCTGCATGCTTTGCAGTAGCATGTTGAAATTTTCATCGATAGAAGTTCCCTGATCTTTAGATTGTTGTGGTTGTTATAAGTGTTGTTGAAAACCACCTTGTCTTGCATATGGATTAGGAGATGCAGCTTGCTTTTTAGCGTAACTGAAATTAGGATGATCTTTCCAACTAGGATTATAAGTATTAGAGTATGGATCATACCTTGGCCTCTGATTAGGGAATAAAGCATTTACCTCGGCTTCCTATTCGTATGATGGAATAATCACTGCTGCCATCCTTTGTACTACCTTCTCTATATTGTTTATCCGTTGCTCTGGCTGTGAAGTTTCCTCCAGATTGTCAACTCTTCTGACATTTGAGTCATTTCTGGGTATAAAATTGTTGAGCATTCGAAGCCATGTTCTCAATCAAACTGGTTTCCTGCGACATTGTCTTTTCAGTAAGTGAACCACCACCAGCTGCATCAATCAAATTCCGTTGCTCTGCAAGTAATCCTTCGTAAAAATATTGAATGATGAGTGTTGGAGATATGTTGTGGTGATAGAAACTCGCCACCAACTTTTTGTATCTACCCAGTATTGATAAAGAGACTCTCTAGTAATCTGAAGAACACCACTAATATCCTTATGAACAGAGGCTGCTTTTGGAGTAGGAAAATATTTCTCTAAAAATAGATTTTTCATCTCATTCCATGTTGTAATACTCTCCGGGGGAAGGTAATACAACCATTATTCCGCTGAATCTATTAAAGAGAATTGAAAAGCTTGCAACAATGATGTATCACTGTCTTCGGTACTTTGCCTAAGACTCGTCATCTTCTGTTGAAATTTCTGAAGATGACGATTCGGATCTTCACCTGGAAGTCCCTTGAACTTTGGTAGATGGTGAAGAACATTCAATTTCAGCTCCACTGGGTTAGTGATTGTAATACACAGTGGTTGCGAATCTAAGCATGGAGATGTCAACTCTCGCAGTTTCCTCTCTGGAGGAGGAGGAGGTGGAGGATCTATCTCGTCGTATGTATTAACCATCTCTTCTATAGAGGGTTCTAGTTGAGTTTGCTGACGTGCTTGTAATACTGTTCCTTTACGGGTTTGGATTCCGCACCTCTGGTAATCCCAATCTTTTGGTGCCAGAGATTAAGTACCTGAAACCACAGATCTAGAAAACGAAATTAAAAATACAAAGAAAGTCTAAAAACAAGAATAAAACTAAGATAAATACTCCCTCCGTTCTATTTTAGATGAGTGTTTAGGGTTATTTTTTTGTTCCATATTACTTGATAGTTTTCATATTTTTCCCACAAAACTACCATCAATACCCTCACATTTTTTCTTATTTTTAAACACACAAATAGCAATTAATGTTTGAAGACTTTTCTCAAGGGCATAAGTAGAATTTTTTTATATCTCTCTCCAATTCTTAATCTGCGTGAAAACTCCAAAAACATCATCTAAAATGGAACGGAGGGAGTAACAACTAAAGCTACCGACTGCTCCCCGGCAGCGGCGCCAAAATTTGATGGGCGTCGTAGGCACAACAAATTAATAATCTTATTTCCACACAATTAACTGGTAATATAATGGAAGTAAGGATCGTTCCCCCGAAGAGCAGTGAGTTTTAGTTTTCAAAGTTTCACAAAAAAGGGGTGGGGGGTTGGTTTTAGATTGTGAACAAAATAAATGATCAAAGCAAATAAAATTGTATTGTAATCAATAGAGAGAGATATGATCGAGGAATCCTTCTTCGTTAATAAACTGTCAATGACTTAATATATTCATCTATTCGTCATTAATCATAGATTATCACCAACCGTAGAATAACAGGTAAGCTTAGCTATTCCCAAAGTTCCTTAAATCACTAGATAACATGTACGCTTAGTTACCAGATCCTATTCAACTGAGCCGCCCTGAGGTACGCTTACAAGGTGTAACTCAACCGAATGATTTAGGTTTGATCCTAGTAGTTAGACTCAGTACGCTCGGTCTACTTGCTAGGGTTGTGTTTACACACGATTGCTTTACAGAATCATTCTAGAAGGTCTCGCGTTCTCTACTTATATAAAGAATTATTCAACAATTACGGATATCCTAACCCTTACTAGCAATAGATTAGACTAACAAATATATTTGTTGGCCACCTAAAAATATATCAATCAATCATAAGTATTTTAATAGTAAACACAAACGATAATCATATGAAGAAATCAAAATAGATTCATAATTAAATAAAATCAAGTTTACAACTTAGAATTCATCCTCAATCAATAGGTGTTTAGCTACTCATGGATGTAGAAACATCCATGATATACATATAAGAAAATTTTAGGGATATCGTTACGATTGAGGAACCGCTCCAAAACCCTAGTTTTTGATGTTTCTTCTCTCCAAGCTTACAATTTCATGACCTAATGATGTGATATCATTTTACATAACCTAACACCTTTTTATAGGTTTACATTTCTTGGCCTTCACGTATTTAATTCGGTTCAAGAACCCGACCCGAAATAATAAAATAACGAATCCAAACGTGCCCTTAGGTCTTCCAAGGTGTGAATACACGTTTCCGATTTGCTAAGTACGTGAACCCATCCCGCGAACTTCAAAATCCAGCAGAAATTTTCGGAATAGCCATTATTGTGATTACACATAGCTATCTCCAACGTTTTCATCTTCATGTTTTAGGTTTATTTGTTTAAATTCTAAAATTGTTTGGAAGATGATTTTTGCAATATTAATCTTTATGGTTTTAGATATTGCAATTTGTTATGGGATATGTGTGTTTGCGTCCGTGAACTATGATTGTCCCATACCTTGTCAAAAGTAAAGTCTTTCGTAAGTCGATATTCACGTATTGATAAAATAATGAATGGACTTTTGACAAATACAAAAGTTAAGCCTATTATGTCAATTATTTATGGAAGATAGGTTAAAAATCTTTTGTTTACAAGGATTATGTCTATTGAATGTCGTTATGCGAATAGTGATGGAAAACAGAATGAATCCTTGCTTCTTCCATAGTATTTGGTCGACCTCCGGTCTACAATCTTTTGTGCATATACTGTGTTGTTCCTTAAGGTGTCTTATGTTGAGCACTATCGACTGAGTTGATTATTTTCTTATGATTAGCTTAGGTTGCTCCGTAAGGTACTTTATGTCGAGCATGACCAATTAAATTGATTACTTTTTTATGATTGGTTTGTTTGTGTATTCCAATTAGATTAATTATGGGTTGTCTTGTGATTAATCTAATTGAGTTTTTTCTAAGTCTCCATAAGTTCACTTATGTTGAGCATTTCCGATTAAATTAATCATGGATTCTCTTATGGTTAATTTAATTGAATTTTTTTGGATTCAAATTCATACTTGTATGTAATTGTTGTCCAAAGAAATCCTTCTTTTCTTTCGAAATTAAGGTCGCTCTTGTTGTTCTTTCAGGAATGACATATTATGAGGGAGAGTTCTTAATTGAACTTGTACTTAATTACCAAATCTTTGTGGAGAGTGCGGATGTGGAATATTATAGGGCTTATCTTGTATCTTTAAACTCCTTGATGAATGCTTTTAGCTTCGGCTATATGATTGCATCTAAATAAGTTGGTATGTGCTTTCTTTTGGTCATGAAATGTCTCTTTCGGAAATTTCATTAGGATCCCGTTCTTGTACCTTTGCCAATTTTATTGACAAAAAATGGGAGAATTAATATGTAGTTCACACTACAAATACATATGGTTTTCGGATCATTATGTAAGGGGGAGTGGTTTCCATGTGAGATGGAGTATTGACTAAGGGGGAGTGATACATATCACCATAATATTGTTGTCAAAGTTGTGATACAATTGAACTCTGATGTTGTGTAATGATACTATGACACTGTATAACAATGATCGAGAATTATGTTTTCTCATTGTTATAGCTACGGATTTTCAACAACGATGATGCTGAACTTACAACCTTTGGGATCATTGGAGTACTTGGAAGTGACGAAGATTTCGAGTAATGTTGAAGATTAGACATGTGGAATGGGAGCTACAAAAGTTTTTTATATCTTTTTTGTATTCCATATGTATTGATAGTTTTGTCACTACAATTGACAAAAGGGGAGATTGTTAGAGCATTGCTCGGTCGAACTCGCATGCGTTGCTATCTCAAGCATGTTTGTCAATGTTAATGATCAAAACTATAAGTCTTGATTTCTAGTCTATTATAGCTAAGTCTCGGACTAGGATAGAAAGTTTAGTTGAGCTCAAGAACTCCATGGCAATCATCTTACAAGACGAAGAACTACTCAAGGAACTGGTGGAACTTCATCGACTAAAAGGTATGTGGAGACTTGAACTTATCTATCACTCAAAAGTCTATTTATCTCATATTTTGAGACAAAAGTCGTTTTGCTGTATAGACTTTGATTATACACATTTGGTATTTCGAGCCGAGTTTATCTTGCCTATCTATTTATCGAAATATGTGTTGGTAAGCTTTCGCTTTAGCCAAGTTCATATTTACCTAGTGACGAAAGTCATGTCGTGTTTCAATCACTTTGAAAATTGCTTTGACGAGAAATGGTTTGTGAATAACAACTATATAACGTCCTCTAAGAATGTTTCAATGATTGAAATGAGAGTTTAGATTATATAACCAATGACGGATATATGCATTTTTGTGGAAACACATATATGTATATGTCCTTATTCCTTGAACCGAAGTTTGCGAACTTTGTTGATCAATAGAACCGGAACAAGCCATGAACTCAGTCCGTGAACCCAGTCCGCGAACTAGCGGAAGTTCTCGATCCGATAAAATCTGCTGGAGTTTGAGAACTTCTTCCGGGAAATTAAGTGCGAACCCAGTCCGCGAACTTGAGTTGTTTATATCTAAAGACGATTGTTCTTGAACTTATATTTATATAAACTAAGGAATGCAATTGCAAACCGTGGCTATAAAGTTCATGAACCGATTCGAGTGAATCAAATCGTTTTTGCTTTGATTGTGTCTTGTATACTTCTATAAGATATAAGCAACTGAACAACTCTATAACTAGTTCATTTGAGTCATTTGAACTAGTTATGGTGAAGAAGAATATGGTTGATATGAAATTGCTCATATGGCTAACCATTTGGTTAACTATTGTTGAACTAACAAATGTACATGCTTGGGTACGTTTACACCAACCTAGAAACGTGCATTTCATTTGTGTGTAACAAGCTAAGTTTTCGATCCAACGGTTGAAAGATATTAGCTTGAATCTAATCAGGTTTTCATCTAACGGTGAATATTGAATTCCTTGTTACCAAGCTAACATTGATCGCAAACCCTGATTTGAAAGACTATATAAGGGAGAACTCTAAAAACTGGGAAACCTAATCCCACGCCTTACGTGTGATGCTAGTTGTGTAAGCTAGAGTCAATTCTCTTTTAACCTTTGGTTTCTTCTTCTAAACCAGGTTAACGACTTAAAGACTTCATTGAAATTGTGAAGCCAGACCGATACTACTTTCTCGTAGTTGTGTGATTTGGTCTTGCCATTTTCTATCGTACGAGTTCAATTGAAAGAATTGGATTGATATTATATGTCCGATAGGGCAAGATAAAAAGTAATCACAAACATCTTCATCTCATCGTTTGTGATTCCACGATATCTTCTTTCGCCACGTCGATTAAGATTATTGTGAGGTGATTGATAATACTAGGCTGTTCTTCGGGAATATAAGTCCGGATTATCAATTGGTTCCTGTTCAACTTGATTTCTATCAAAAGACGGAACAAAACTAATAGGTATATTCGTGGGAGACGGATTTATCTATTATCGTAGACTTTTCTGTGTAATACAGATTTGTTTATTAAATTCTTCGACTTTGGGTCGTAGAAACTCTTAGTTGTGGGTGAGATCATCTAAGGGAATCAAGTACGTAGTATCCTGTTGGGATCATAGACGTAGGAGCATAACTGTATCTTGGATCAGTGTGAGATTGGTTTGGGTTCAACTACAGTCCAGACCTAAGTTAGTTTGAAGTAGGCTAGTGTCTGGAGTGGCTTAATACAGCGTATGTTCAATCTGGACTAGGTCCCGGGGTTTTATGAATTTGTGGTTTCCCCGTTAACAAAATGATGGTATCTGTGTTATTTCTATTTCCGCATTATATTGTTTATCTTTATAATTGAAATACCACGGGTTGTGCGTTAGAATCAATCAATTGGAAATCCAACCTTTGGTTGTTGATTGAAATTGATTGATACTTGAACATTTGTCTTTGGTACCTTTCAGGTTATCTCTCTAGTATTTGATAAAGACTCGCAGATTTCTATTTGCTTGAGTGTAGATCAAATCGAGAGATTGGGATATTAACTCTTTGATATACTTTTTTTTATCTAGATTGATTCCGACTGTCTAGTTGATTCTCTAGAAAATATATTGGAGTTTGTCCATACAGATTTCTAAGCGAAATATTGGGTGTGGTTGTTGTACTCCCGCTTTTTCAACCAGGACCGATTACTCCAATTACAAGGATCGATTACAACTCTTTTGTGATCGGTCATACTGATGTGTTTTCAAAGTTTTTGTAGTAATAAATAGAGTTCGTTCAAGACTTGTGAAGGTTGTGCTTTTAGATTTAAATTTTAAAACTAAAGACAATAAAGCAAATTAAAACTGATTATATTAGAGAGACCGGGGTTCAGGATTTTACCATTCACCAAAATTCATATAATTTAATGTTAATTTTTATCATGAAATTCTAGACAATATAACTCCAATCAAAATAAATTGTGATTCTAATCATTGCCCAAATTAGATTTTCAAAACATCAATTGTTAATCGCAAGCATGAAGTATCAAAAGCCCTAAACTAAGCATACTTTATCAAGAGAAAACACAACTAATTAATAAAAATCATTACTCAATTTTCATTCGGTGCAAATAATCATAAAAGAATTGCATAAATAAATTCAAATAAATTTTACCACATAACTTTTGGAAGAATGGGTTTAGCTCATCATGTTGGAAACACGCTCAAAATATGATTTCATTGCTCAAAGGTGCTTACAAATGATGAAAATGAGAGAGATCAAATAAATCAGGAATTTGCAACGCAAGGGAAACGTTACAAACCCACTGTTACAGAGTACGATAAATAGTATATGCCTCTGTCACGGTAGCTATACGACCCACAAGTTTATGTCATTGTCACTGTAGCTTTTACGACTGTTTCTGAGTGTCTAATGTTCTTCGTGTTCTTGAGGTGCAGCAGCAGCAGAAACGACTCTGCAACCTTTGATTTCTTCTCTACAGCTCACCAAATACCTCTGTTTCCACCCCTAACTCTCTATATCCCTTCTATGAACCCCGAAGCACCTTTATATATCCCACAGACTCCACATTTAATTCTCAAATCTTCTAAAAATATCTCCCATAACTTCGAGAGTAAAGAAAATAATCTCGAAGATATTTTCTTTCCCTTCTTGCTTTTCACGGTTCTGCATGCATCTAACACCCTCCAAACGAGTGTGATATGAGTCTCGGAGGAAATTTAAACTCTATCCACACGAAATCTTGCCAAATATAAAAAAAAAGAATTCGAGTATATACAGTTCTCGTGTTTCATCGTGACACGAAGTTTCCTTCCTTTTTTTACGTTGAAAAGGTCAGTACCTTCCCTGTTTCATCGAAACAGGTTATTACCAAATACATCCCATGAGAAATCCTGTCGCAATCTCGTCTAAATCTTCTCATAATTTCTCGCAGTTTACAAAACCAATTTTTCCCGCCAGTTTCGTGTTTGAACGAAGAAGAAAGAAGGTCCCCCCTATCCAGAGTAGGGGTGCTGATAGCAATTGACGCCCTGGGATGCCCCTTAGTAATTGAGGTGCCCCTTATCCAAAGTGGGAGTCCACATAGCAAATGAACTCTGGGGGTGCTCCGCATAATTTTTCGAGCTGATTTTTCAAAAATGTTTATTTTTTTCAAAAATACCTACAAGCACACAAAACACCATAATAAGTACAAATCGAGCACTAACAATACAGAACATTGAGAACAAAATATACACAAAAATGCATCTATCAAATACCCCCAAACTTATTATTTGCTAGTCCTCGAGCAAATCTAATCTAGAAAAATAAAAATGACTACACTTAGCACGTGCAGCAAGCTGTTAAACCACTAGGTGGACCTAGTGGCGGAGTGTTGTCTCCGGAGGGTTTACCAGAGGTGTACCCATAAAACCTTTATACTCCAGACCCTAGATATCTACACAGAACCTTGGAAGGCACTAAAGAATCTCCTTGGTTGGCATACTTATTGACTACAGGAGGAAGTACCCTGATGCGAAATTCCAATTGTTGTACACGAGTTTGCACTCAAGCATACTAAAATTCATATGAAGTGACAGAGCTCTACTCAGATAGTCGCACTATGGACATCAATATCCGGAGTCAAAACTAATCACATGGATAGATCAAGAAGATGGATATAGAAAAAAAAATAAATGGTTTTGATGTTTACTAGGTGAACAGTGTTTCTCATATCTGTCTGAAGGCCTCCGCCAAAATGAACCTATCCTAATGGACTGAGATACCGGTCTGACTAATATCAGCACACTGGCATATACAAGGGTACCAGTGGTCGACAATCCTAACTCTAGGTCAACACAACTGGCATATACAAGGGTTCCAGTGGTCGACTTTATTGAATTTATTCCAGTTGGTCTAATGGTCTGGTCTCTTCTTTTTTTTTTTTTTCTTTTTTTTTTTTTTTGTATCTCAATCACTCTAATCCACCCTAGCATTGGTAACAACTTGAATCGTGAGCCCCACCTAATCACATAGAGAAACATAGTTTAAAAACAAAACAAAATAAAAACAGAAGTGAAAAGGACTCAACGAGATATGGTGAAACTATCATGTTATTTCTAACACCTGAGCTTTGTGCTTTTATGAATAGACTCTTTAGATGTTTCCATCTAGTCAGATTCGTTCCTCAACTCCTATAACCAAAATGCTTCCATCCACTTAGATTGGTTAGTGTCATCCTTAACAGGCATAAATTTCTAGGATCTGGAGTTTATTTATTGCAACTAAAAGCTAACAAAAAGTTTCTTCCCCACCCCCAAACTTAAATCTAACATTGTCCTCAATGTTTCTAATGAAAGAGAAATACCAAACAGTAAAGTAACATGAGGAATTAGTAAAGAGAGAAGTCGGAAAGATAGTACCTGGGTGAAGAGAGAAATCAAAAACTAATATACAACAACATACAATCGCCTCGATGGTCAATCAAGGGTAAACAGGGTCCTCCATAGGGACCTCCTCAATATCATCTGTAGGAAAGGGCTCTAAAAAGGGTTTCAATTTCTGACCGTTAACCTTCGAAGAACTACTACCATCTGGTGTCTCGGTCTCAACAGCTCCATGAGGAAAGACAGTGCGAACAATAAAAGGACCCGTCCACCGAGAACGTAACTTCCCAGGGAAAAGATGCAAGCGGGTATCATACAGAAGAACTTTTTGACCTGGAGAGATATTTCTATCATGCACAAGTTTCATTTTGTTCTTATACTCCTTAGCACTATCGTATGCATCTCTACGAATCTCTTCCAACTCATTGAGATGGAGTTTCCTATGGGCTCCTGCCTTGTCAAGTGAAAAATTTAGCTGCTTAACATCCCAATAAGCTCTATGTTCTAACTCAACAGGTAAGTGACATGCCTTGCCATAGACTAGTCGATAAGGCGAAATTCCAATGGGGGTCTTAAATGCAGTACGGTAAGCCCGTAAGGCATCAGTAAGCCTAGACGACCAGTCTTTCCGATTAGGATTAACTGTTTTCTCTAATATACCGTTTATCTCCATATTGGAAACTTCTACCTGACCACTAGTCTGTGGATGATACGGGGTAGCTACCTTATGTGTAATACCATATTTCTTCATCAAAACCCTAAAAGGTCCATTACAAAAGTGCGACCCTCCATCACTAATTATAGCTCGCGGTGTACCAAAACGTGTAAGTATATTATTTTTCAAGAACTCAATCACAACCCTATGGTCATTGGTTTTACGCGCAGCCGCCTCAATCCACTTAGAGACATAGTCTACAGCGACAAGGATGTATAAGTTACCAAAAGAATTAGGAAACGGACCCACAAAGTCAATACCCCACACATCAAAGACCTCCATAACTAAAATAGGGTTCAAGGGCATCATGTTCCTACGGGAAATGGTTCCTAATTTCTGGCAACGTTCACAAGTCACACAGTAACTTTGGGAGTCTTTAAGCAACGAAGGCCAATAGAATACACACTGCAATATCTTAGCAGCAGTTTTCCTAGCACTAAAGTGACCCCCACAAGCATGATCATGAAAAAAGGAAATAATACTGGACTGGTCACTCTCAGGTATACATCTCCTAATAATATGGTATGGACAATACTTAAACAAATAAGGATCATCCCAGAAGAAGTGCTTAACCTCAGCTAAAAACCTAGAACGATCTTGTTTACCCCAATGTTGGGGCATTCGGCCAGTAACAAGATAGTTCACTATATTCGCATACCAAGGTAATTGCGTAACAAAGAACAATTGTTCATCAGGAAAGTTATCCCTTATAGGAAGGGAATCATCAGGGAACTAACAACTAGCCTAGACAAGTGGTATGCTACAACATTTTCGGCACCATTTTTGTCTCTAATGTCTGGAGAAAACTCTTGCCACAAAAGTATCCACCTAATCAATCTAGATTTTGTATCCTTCTTAGACAAAAGATATTTCAAAGCAGTATGATCAGTATATATGATGATCTTAGAACCTAAGAGATAGGGTCTAAACTTGTCTAAGGCAAACACAATGGCTAATATTTCCTTCTCAGTAGTGGTATAGTTCAACTGGGCATCATTCAGAGTTTTGCTAGCATAGTAAATCACATGAAGTAATTTGTTTTCTCGCTGACCTAGCACAACACCAATAGCATAATCTGAATCATCACACATGATCTCAAAGGGTAGGTTCCAGTTGGGTGGCTGGACTATGGGGGCGGTAGTGAGTAAATTCTTAAGCTTATCAAAAGCCTCTAAACAAGCACCATCAAAGACAAACTTAACATCTTTTGCAAGCAAAAGAGGTCTAGAAATTAAGCTAAAATCCTTAATGAATCGACGATAAAAACCTGCATGCCCTAAGAATGACCTAATATCTCTTACGGTTTTTGGGACCTGTAAAGTTTAATCAGGTCAACTTTGGCTTTATCTACCTCTATACCCTTAGAAGATACGATATGCCCTAAAACATTCCTGAACGAACCATGAAGTGACATTTCTCCCAATTAAGCACTAAATTCTTTTCCTTACACCTAGCAACACTAGTGACAAATGATGCAAGCACTCATCGAAAGACGAACCAAACACTGAAAAATCATCCATAAAGACCTCTAAGAACCGTTCTACCATGTCAGAAAATATGCTCATCATGCAACGCTGAAAAGTCGCAGGGGCATTACAAAGCCCAAATGCGTCTATACGCAAAGGTACCAAAGGGACAGGTAAAAGTGGTTTTCTCCTGGTCTTCTGGGGCAATAACGATCTGATTATATCCAGAATAGCCATCTAAAAAGCAGTAGTGACTATGTCCAGCTAATCTCTCTAGCATCTGGTCGATGAAGGGAAGGGGAAAGTGGTCCTTCCTAGTGACCTTGTTCAATTTCCTATAGTCAATACAAACACGCCAACCCGTGGTCACTCGGGTCGGGATTAACTCATTGTTATCATTCTGGACTACAGTAATACCGGATTTCTTGGGAACAACCTGAACGGGGCTGACCCACTTACTGTCTGAAATGGGGTAGATAATGCCTGCATCTAACAACTTAAGGACCTCGTTTCGAACTACCTCTTTCATATTAGGGTTTAGTCGACGTTGCATCTCCCTAGAAGGTTTGGTATCACTCTCTAAATAGATCTGATGCATACAAACAGTGGGACTTATACCCTTAATGTCAGCTATGGTCCACCCTAAAGCTTCCTTGTTGTTTTGAAGGACGGTTACTAGCCTACTTTCCTGGTCACTATCCAAGACGGAAGAAATAATCACAGGTAAAGTCTCAGACGGGCCTAAAAACATATATTTCAGGGAATCTGGCAATGGTTTTAGGTCCAACTTAGGAGGCTCTTCTAACGAAGGAACTAGGGTAGACTTAGAAACTGGTAGTGGTTCGAACTTAGGTTTCCATTCATTACTAGTATATAACAAAGGGGTTGAATCTAACAAAGCATTCACCTCATTAATCACATTATCATCATCAAAATCAATCCCAAAGTGAGCTAGGCATTTCTCTAATGGATCTTCTAACAAAGTGTTTGGTAATGACTCCTCGACTAATGTTTCTATCATGTTCACCTCTTCTATGTTCGAGTCATCTAGTTCAGAGGGTAGCTTACTAATATTAAAAATGTCCAGATCAATAGTCATATTACCAAAAGACAATTTCATAATACCATTTCGACAGTTAATGATCGCATTGGATGTAGCTAAAAACGGACGACCTAAAATTACCGGTATCTGGTTCTCTGGGTCAGGGACAAGTTGGGTATCTAGAATAACAAAATCCACTGGATAAATAAACTTGTCAACCTCTATGAGAACATCCTCGATCACACCACGAGGAATTTTAACGGACCTATCAGCTAATTGAAGTGTCATCTTGGTAGGTTTCATCTCACCAAGTCCTAGCTTAAGGTACACATGATATGGCAGTAAGTTCACACTAGATCCTAAGTCAAGCAACGCTTTCTCAACACGGTATTTACCTATTGTGCAAAAAATGGTAGGGGACCCTGGGTCTTTATACTTAGGAGTAGTGGTATTCTGAATAATAGAACTAACGTGACTAGCTAGAAAGGATTTCTTCTGGACATTAAGCTTTCGCTTTCGCGTACACATATCCTTGAGAAACTTGGCATAAGAGGCAATCTGCTTAATTGCATCTAGCAGTGGAAGGTTGATAGTTACCTGCTTAAAAACCTCCAATATATCATTAAAATTGGACTCCCTCTTAGGTGGAACTAGCAGCTGTGGGAATAGGGCTCTAGGGACAAAGCCGGGCTCAATATGACCCTCATTGGTCTCTTTAGAAACTCTATCAGTCTCCTCAGTTTCTGGTTCAGAAGGGTGAACTACAACATGTTCACTATCAGGCATGGAAACCTTGTTGTCTATCACTCTACCACTCCTAAGGGTTTTAATAGCATTCACATGATCAGATGTTCTTTCACCTATTTCATTAATTCCTGTAGGGTTGGGTTGAGTCTGACTAGGAAACTTACCTCTTTCTCTTAAAGACTCATTTATCTGACTAACCTGGGTTTTCAACTTGGAAATAGCCTGAGAGTTAGCCTGACCTATTCTCTTATTTTCTTCTAAACCTTGAGCAACAGATTGCTGAAACTGCACAGTGTTACGAGTTAACAAAGCAAGAGACTCTTCTAAACTCATAATCTTCTTATCTGAAGGGTTCTGAAACTGTGTCGGAGCTGAAGGATTCTTAGTGTAGCCAAAACCTGGGAGAACCTGAGCATTACTAGACTGGCCTTGATTCTGGCCCTTGGACCAAGAAAGGTTTGGATGGTTTCTCCAGCCAGGGTTATAGGTTTCTGAATATGGGTCAAACTTCTGTCGGTTATCAAATCTAGTGTTGTTATAAAGAGCATTGGCTTGCTCTCCAACAGCATGGCCTTCCCAAAAAGGCTCATTTCTTCCACTACTACCACTAGAATGACCTAATTCTAAGGCTTCTAACATTTTGGCTATAGCTGCTATTTTGGCATCTGACTCATGAGATCCTTCTACCCTATTAACATTTCATCTACTTAGAAGAATTATTTTCTGGGGTTCCCTACTATTTTCCCGTTGTTGGGTCTTATCGGCGATTTCATTCAAAAATGTCATCGCTTCATCAACATTTTTATTCTCAAACCCACATGTGCATAAGGACTCAACCATGGTTGTTGTTGAATAATATAAACCCTCATAGAGGATCTGAACTAACCTAACCTTTTCCAAACCATGATGAGGACATTGAGATATCAAGTCATTGAACCTTTCTAAGTACCTATATAAAGATTCTCCTTCTTGTTGGGAAAAACTACATATTTGTGTCCTAATAGACGATGTTTTATGCCTTGGGGAAAACTTATGTATAAAGGCAGAAGTAAGTTGGTCATAGGTTTCAATTGACTCAGAGTCCAAACTATACAGCCAAGATTTGGCTTTATATTTTAAGGAAAAGGGGAATAATCTAAGTTTCAACGCGTCATCACTTAGGTTCTTAATTTTTAGAGTACTACGAACTTCCTCAAATTCCCTAACATGAAAATAGGGGTTCTCATTCTCCTTCCCTAAAAACATTGGGAGCATCTGTAAAGTCCCAGGTTTCAGTTCATAATTTGCCTCGGTTTCAGCTAACTTGATACAATACGGACGAGAGGTCCTAGTTGGGTTTAGCAAAGCTTTCAAAGTTGTCATTTCTGGCACTACCAAAGAAGAAGGAGTACTGGGGGTACTTTCCTCACGAAGAGACAGATTCTCAAAACTGAAGTTTCCAAAAACGGGGCTCTCAAAAGAAGAGTCTTCGAGCTCCCCGCCTTCACAAGAAGAACTACTAGGTTTGTCACTAATCAAACGAACTAGAGTGTTTCTTTTCCAAGCACGTTTAAAAACTTCGGGCATACACTAGAAAAACAAAATCAAAAAGAAAAGTCCTAAAACGGAAGGGATGTTCTATGCAAACACAAACAAGGTTGACTACCACAGCAAACCTATTGATTTCTAGCAAACAAAAAGCATGATGGCTCCACTTAGATTGTTTCTAAACCAGCTTCTAATCCTTCGAACGGGAATTCGTTACAATTTAAGCAAACCCCTCTGGAATCAACCCGAGTCAAAGTAAGTTGAATAAAGGCGAGGTAAGCTTGGTGGAGCTTTGATACCCAAGGCCTTACCGTATTACAAGGCGGCGCAGTCACGCATTCAACTTACAGAAACCGTCAAGAACTTCGAAGTATGCTTAAAATAGTAACCAATATTTTTCGAATGACTTTCCTGTTAAGCTCGTTACCCTATCGGTCTCGTTCTAGTCAAAATTTTAGGCTTAGGTTCGCGTTTGGTGTCGTATTCCTAAGGAGGGCAAGAAGAGAACGGTGATGAAATCCGAACCCTTATCTTGTATGGACAGTTCTTGCCCTTTACTAAGAAATCAAAGCAGCCGTTTTCAAGTCCTTAACATATATGCATACGAAGGAAGACAGTAACTCGCTGACAGGGGATTCGCGAGTGTTTCGACAAACTTACCTCCCGTACCAGACGGGGGATGAACCTTTGTAGTCGACTCGGGCCACGACTCCTATGTCATGTACGAACCCGAGGGGCCGAGGTGATATCGTAATCACCGTCCTTCTCTGCAAACAGTTTATATTTACCCTTCCGTAGGGTTTAAAAATAATGTCCCAAAATTTAAAGTCCAAAGTCCAAAAATATAAAGTGCAATAGAAAAAGAAAGTCTAAAAAAAATAAAAATGTCTCTCTTTTCTTTTTTTCTCTCTTTTTTTTATATAAAAAAAATCTTGTTCTTTCGCTCCTTTCGCCTTGTCTTTTACTCCAGTCTTTAAGTATTCACCAAAAGCTTTGGCAAAATTTTCTTTCGCTCCAAATTCCAAAATCTGAAAGAAAAAGACAAAAACTCAAAAACGTAAAGAAGAACAAATAAATTAAAAACCTTAAAAAAAAATCTAAAAACTCTAGCCTAAAGACAAGTCCGCGTCGGCGGCGCCAAAAATTTGATGCGTTTTCAAATTTGTTGTAGTAATAAATAGAGTTCGTTCAAGACTTGTGAAGGTTGTGCTTTTAGATTTATATTTTAAAACTAAAGAAAATAAAGAAAATTAAAACTGATTATATTAGAGAGACCGGGGTTCAGGATTTCACCATTCACCAAAATTCATGTAATTTAATGTTAATTTTTATCATGCAATTCTAGACAATATAACTCCAATCAAAAGAAATTGTGATTCTAATCATTGCCTAAATTAGATTTTCAAAACATCAATTGTTAATCGCAAGCATGAAGTATCAAAAGCCCTAAACTAAGCATACTTCATCAAGAGAAAACACAACTAATTAATAAAAATCATTACTCAATTTTCATTCGGTGCAAATAATCATAAAATAATTGCATAAATAAATTCAAATAAATTTTACCACATAACTTTTGGAAGAATGACTTCCTTCATCGCCCCAGAAGATTGGGTTTAGCTCATCATGTTGGAAACACGCTCAAAATATGATTTCATTGCTCAAAGGTGCTTACAAATGATGAAAATGAGAGAGATCAAATAAATCAAGAATTTGGAACGCAAGGGAAACATTTAAACCCACTGTTACAGAGTACGATAAATAGTATATGCCTCTGTCACTGTAGTTATACGACCCACAAGCTTATGTCGTTGTCACTGTAGCTTTTACGACTGTTTCTGAGTGTCTAATGTTCTTCATGTTCTTGAGGTGCAGCAGCAGCAAAAACGACTCTGCAACCTCTGATTTCTTCTCTACATCTCACCAAATACCTCTGTTTCCACCCCTAACTCTCTATATCCCTTCTATGAACCCCGAAGCACCTTAATATATCCCACAGACTCCACATTAATTCTCAAATCTTCTAAAAATCTCTCCCATAACTTCGAGAGTAAAGAAAATAATCTCAAAGATATTTTCTTTCCCTTCTTGCTTTTCACGGTTTTGCATGCATCTAACACCCTCCAAACGAGTGTGATATGAGTCTCGGAGGAAATTTAAACTCTCTATCCACACGAAATCTTGCCAAATATAAAAAAAAATCCGAGAATATACAGTTCCCCCGTTTCATCGTGACACGAAGTTTCCTTCCTTTTTTACGTTGAAAAGGTCAGTACCTTCCCTGTTTCATCGAAACAGGTTATTACCAAATACATCCCATGAGAAAT
Source organism: Papaver somniferum (assembly GCF_003573695.1). Classification (NCBI taxonomy): domain Eukaryota; kingdom Viridiplantae; phylum Streptophyta; class Magnoliopsida; order Ranunculales; family Papaveraceae; genus Papaver; species Papaver somniferum. The sequence goes on from NC_039362.1 coordinate 140,957,433, forward strand.
CCTGTCGCAATCTCGTCTAAATCTTCTCAGAATTTCTCGCAGTTTACAAAACCAATTTTTCCCGCCAGTTTCGTGTTTGAACGAAGAAGAAAGAAGGTCCCCCTATCCAGAGTAGGGGTGCTGATAGCAATTGACGCCCCCGGGGTGCCCCTTAGTAATTGAGGTGCCCCTTATCCAAAGTGGGAGTCCACATAGCGAATGACCTCCGGGGGTGCTCCGCATAATTTTTCGAGCCGATTTTCCAAAAATGTTTATTTTTTTCAAAAATACCTACAAGCACACAAAACACCATAATAAGTACAAATCGAGCACTAAAAATACAGAACATTGAGAACAAAATAGACACAAAAATGCGTCTATCACATACCAATTACCAGGATCGGTTACACCAATTACAAATATCGATCATACCATCTAAGGTGATTACTTAGGATCTGTTATACTCATAAAAGTCATACCAATACATAAGTCAGGCATTGTGACTAGTTTTACCAAGATACATAACAAGTTATGATCGGTTCTACTAACTCACACATATTGGTAATCCAAAGATATGCAATGAATAACAATACCAATAAGCCTAGCGATTTCCCTTTAGATTCGTAAAACAAGTTCATGAATGTACTTCCTTTAAATCAATGTAAACATTGTTTCCTAGGATGAAATATTCACCTTTACCCATACACATAATCACAATAGCATTCAAACGATTATGTCGATGTCTTATATACGAAGTTCAAAAGATAGGCGTTATACTTTGTATTCTAATTCCTTAACACTATGTCTACTAGAGTATAATCATTCATAGCTTCGCAGCTACGTTTTCAATATAGCACGACTTGAAAGATACGTTGGGAATGAAATAGTTCAATTCAAAATATTACTAACCTCAAGAGGAAGGATGATGTCGTCGATGTAGTTTCTTACTTCTTCACATTCTTTAAGTCTTCGAGTAATACTTGTATGTCTCATTATCCTAATCTTTCTAGCCTAACCTATACGAAGTTGTCTCTAGTACATAATCAAGCGACTCTTTATTTGAGTTTTGATTCACTAAAATATGACAACCAAACTTGACATACTAATGCTTGGTGGGTTCAACCGATCTATGCTCTGACACAATGTCTGTCTTTATTGATAAAATTATGATTTTATCGTAGAATGATAACCACTGGAAATGCGTATGACAGGGCATGTATGTACTGAAACTTTGGCCCCGATAACTTCAGTTAGAAGTTATATATGTTCTTATTGGCATATTGTTTAAACACTTATAGTTACTACTTATAGTCTTCGAAACAAAGTCCTTATAAGGTTTATAGATAAAGACGATTTCAACAAAGTGGACGAAAAATGTCCTTGATGTGTGTGGGGGTATCTTACTGTTCTCAGGGATGTTCGTCCTACGAGATGGCCAGCAAACTGTCTAACCTCCTTCTTGTATGAAATCATGTGGTTTATTATTTGTAATATACATAATGATGTACGAATCTTGAAGATATTAAAAAGTTAATTTTCAGAATTAAGGAGCTTGTCAAAGCAAAAGAGCAACATGAAAACCATCATTTGAAGAAGAATATTAAAACTTATGTGTGGATATATTTCCAGAAACCTCTACTAACCGGAATACCTCTTGTCTTGTTGTAATAAGAATTAAACATTTCTGTATCGAGTGCAAATACTTCATGGTCCCGGGATTATTTTACAACTCTAGTCGCATTATTGATCACGGGGATGCCCTGTGTTCTAGGATGAAATCAAACTCAAAAGGAATGGTAAAGCTAGTCATTCCTCCAATATTAGAAGTACTCCACCTAATAAGATCATGGTTGCTAGATGGATGCCTTCACAACTAGTTGTTGCTTCTTCAGACTCTGATTATATTGCTGAAATTATCAATTCCATTAAAGCTCATCCGAATGTGGTAATAGATATTCAAAAATATTCCGATCAATTGTGAACATAATAAAACCCTTAGGAAATCTATTTGAGCTAGTCAGTGTGAGCTTCCACCCATCCTTCCTTTTTTGTTAGTGACTTTAATTCCCTTATAGGAACAGAAGATAAGACTGAGGGTCTAGAGGTTGATAATGAGGATTTCTTTAATCTTAAGATTTTTTGGTAATTTGTTTGATTTGGATGATCCTGGTTTCTATGATCCTAGGTTTACTTGGTCTAATATGCAAACTGGAACTGGTCTTATCTTGGAAAAACTTGATAGATGTCTTATCAATCAATATGTTGAATTGCTCTTTCTTAAACTTTGTGTGAAAAAATTACCAAGAGATTAATTCTGAAGATGTATGCATGCCTAAACCCTTTCATTTTATGGTCATGTAGGTTGAGTCCCTTATTTGTAGGGATATCATACTTAATTCTTGATAGGTAAATTTTATGGGTTCTACCGGTTTTTAAGCTAAGAGCAAAAATTCTTAGTGCTAAAAAAGGTCTACAGGATTGGAATAAATCTTCATTAAATAATATTCAAACTAATATATCTACCTCTAGGAATGAATTAACTGAAACTCAAACTTCAACCTAACTAATCTTAGTTTTATCACTAGAGTCAGAGATAGGTTGGCTTTTCTATATAACCTTGAGAAACTAGTTTGGAAGGATAAAATCCAGAAAGATATGGCTCATGAAATGAGATAAAATTCTCTACTTTTATAGAGTCGCCCTCTTTCAAAGAAAAAGAAATGTTATTGGTTTAAGGATAATTCTCGAAATACTCTGACTGATACGGAAAGTATAAGAACATCCTTTATAAAGTATTTAAATACCTTTATTCTTCTCATCCCCTTGATTTCAGGATGTTATCCTTCAAAACCTTTCTGCTAAATTATCTATGGAGGACAATAATGTTCTCAATACTCCTCTCTCTGTTGTTGAGATTAAAACAAAATGTTTCCTTTCAAATGGGAGGAAAATTGGTTTATGGACCTGATAGATTTACAAGTATTTTTATTTTATTCTTATCAAAAGCATTGGGATATTTTTGGCGAATATGACATTGATAAGGTTCATACTTGCTTTAGAATTGGTCATGTGGCCAAATTCTTAAATCATACCAGTATAGATTTTATCCCTAAGGCCCCCATTGCTGAGCTTGTCTCTCAATATCGACTCATTGGCATGTGTAATTTTGTCTATAGAATCATGTCCAGAACCTTAGCTAACTTGTTGAAACATCTTATGGATAAACTCATATCTCGAAATCAAAGTGATTTTGTCCTCAAACTTAGATTTTTGCATAACATCCTTCTTGTTAATAAGGTTATTTACTCTTTTAATCATTATAAAGGTAAAAAAAAAAAGGATAGCTGCCACAAAACATGATATGTTTAAAGCCTATGACAAATTGAAGTGGTCATTTCTAAGTAAGGTTCTTATGAAGCTTAGTCTGTGTAGTTATTGGGTTAATTTCTAATAATTCAATATCACTTTACAACATCATGTTATGTTCTTTTGAATGGTGTTCTTATTGGATTGATCAAGACAGAAAGGGGTATGAGACAGGGAGACCCTCATTCTCTCCCTATCTTTATATCCTCTGCGCTGAGGCTTTATTTGCATATATTGACAAACTCACTAGGATTGGTATTATAGAAGGTGTTACAGTTTGTAAGAATGCACCCACCATTATTCATCTCTTATTTGTTGATGATTGTCTCATTTTTATCTAAAGCCGATGTGAATGATCTACAAAACATTAAAGATTATCTTCAAAATTATTGTTTAGCCTCTGGCCAGGAAATCAATTATGATAAATCCGGTATTCTTTTTAGCAAGAAAATTCCTGACTACGTGATGGATCAGTTGTTTCACATACTAAACATCTATACTCGTGATCTAGGGGAATAATACATGGGGTACTCCTATCTTTTTTCAAGCGTCAAAAATCTAAAAACTCATTGGGTATTATTTAAACTGTTGATGCTAGAATAACTACCTAGTATCACAAGCTCCTTTCTTATGATGTTAGAACCTATCTTGTTAAACATATTGGTCAAGCTATTCATGTTTACAGATGGTTGCTTTTCTTATTCCTAAGTACCTCTGTTGAAAAATGAACTCTTACCTTTGTTAGTTCTGGTAGAGTGAAACTCTTGATGCCAAAGATAGGAAACTCCATTTTCTAGGGGTTGGATTCCTTTATTCTCCAAAATCAGAAGGTGGTCTTGTTTTTAGAAAAGATGAACCGAATAACCTGGCTATGCTATCTGGAGTACTTTGAAATTAGTTGATAATCTTGATTGTCTCTTAGGTTTTGTCGTTAAAGCTAGATACTTCACAAAACTGATTTTTTGGATGTTGCTCTTGGACTTAGAGATGTATTCATATTATTATGAAGCTCATCAAGCCTTTGATCTCTTGGATTATGGGAAATGACAAATATATTGACCCCTGGTGTGATAAGTGGATCCTAACTTTGGGTTATGCTAAGGCAAATCCACATGTTCAAGATCTTAGTATTAAAGTTTTTTATTTCATTAATCATGAAACTAGAAACTGGAATACAAGCAGATTAAACACCTACTTTGAAAATGCTTCTATTAAGAAGATTGGTGCTACTCCCTTAAGCCATATTTGCACTCCTGGTATAAGGAGATTTTAAAGAATGACATATTTAATTCTAAACATTCATACTTGTGTCTTAGAGGTATCATACCTTCCTCAAGTAGTGAACTTTTGAAGTGCATTTGTAAACTTAGAGCCCCTTATTGTATTCATTTTTTTTATGGAAGGATGCTAGAAATGTCATACTAGCTAAATCGGTTCTTCAATTCGGGATGCACAGGGCTTTTATTCAGTGTTCCATATGTTCTATTCATAATGAGTATGTGAAGCGTGCTCTTGTTATACGTCCTTTTGCTAGTCGTGTCTAGTTTCTTTCTCTCTTTTCGCTTGCATACCTCACATTCCAACAGTAAATCCTTTTTCGATTTGATTTCTTTTTGGATTATTGACCATATGTCTCGTCTTGCTGAGGATTCTAAGTGTTTATTTGTTGCTACCTTGTGGTCCATTTGGAATAGTTGGACTAACCTTATTCTAAATGCTAAAATAGAGAACTCGACGGGGTCTCTAGACCCCCAATATTTTTTTGGATCCTAGTGCAAAATTGGTTGGTTTTCTCGAAACATTAATCAATTGTGGGAGCAAACTCAATGGTAGTAAAGATATTTTTATTTGTTAAAGGGTTAGAATATAAAATTTTGAAAAAGATTTTATTTGACCCCGCTCAGTTTTTTTATTTTTGGCTCGTTACTGCTAGCAATGATAAATGGATGCCACCCCCACCTCTTCCTATTTCTTTTGAATGGACAAAGTGAAACAATGATGGTTCCTTTGATGATTCTTCTTGGCTAATGGTGTAGGATATGTGATGAGAGACCATACAGATAAAACCTTAGTATTTGAAGTTACTTCTCCATCAAAACCCGAGACCCAAACCATCTGGGAAGTCTTGAAGAAAGCTGTACAAAATTATATTAATTTTTGAAAAAGATTTTATTTGACCGTGCTCAGAATTTTTTACGGCTTCGTCACTATTAACAATGATAGATGGACCCCGTTTTTTTGGATGAACAAAGTGGAGCACAAATGGTTCCTTTAATGATCTTTCCTTGGCTAATTATGTAGGATATGTGATGAGAGACCATACAAATAAAACATCATTTTATACAACCTTGGTGTTTGAAGTTACTTCTCCATCAAAAACTGAGTCCCAAACAATCTGGACAGTCTTGAAGAAAGCTGTAGAACTGAATCTTACGCATATAATATTGGGGGTAATGCAAAGCAATTGATTGACCAGGAAAGTTTGATCAAAGAACATATGCTCTTTTCAAATGCATCTCTTTTTATTGTTCTAAGCTTGTGGCTCGTAAATTTACTCTCAAAAGCATCACTTCATTGAAACGGTAAGCGCGTTTGGATATAATTCTGCTTCTCCAGAAGTAGAAGTCAGAAGCAGAAGTCAGAAGTCCAGATATTTTACTTCACAAAAAGTCGACTTTTCTGCTTCTAGAAGTCGTTTTTAAATTCTACACCCAAACTGACTTCTTACTTTTTGATTTCTAGAAGTCAAAAAATTACTTCCGGATGTGTAACCAAAAGCGATATAAGTCTCACCGTGAAAAATCCGTAGTCAATGTCAAACGACTAAGATTGACCAAGAGATTCTATTGAGTTCCATAACATAGTAAAGTTCGCCACAAATGTCTGTCACAGATTTCATCTTCTTCATTTTTTGTTTCTGCTACTACTCCATTATTCAGTTCTAGTTAAATGAGTTCATCTTCAATGTTATCTCTAAACAATACTTCTTCAACTCTAACTTCAAATTTCTCTACAAAATTACATTCATTCAAACGAAATGCCCAAACCCCAATTCTCATTTCAAATGGGGGGTTTCTCAAAACCCAGAGTAGTAGTAAATTTCTATTGAATTCACATATTATAAGATCTTCTTCTTCTTCTAGGTTAATTGCATTTTGTGCTAAAAATCAAAGTGTTATTTTTGAAGAAGAAGAGATTCAAAAAGAAGATGGGGTTATTGAAAGTGAGCAGCTTAATGTTGAAATCGGAAACCCTCCTCCAATGATTCTTCCTGTTTCTAAATTGAATAATCAAGTATTCTTTCTCTTGGCTTTCATTGCTGCCTCGGTAATTATCTTTCTCACTCACTTGCTGTGGAATTTTGTTTGCTCTGCAGCCTGCCAACGCTCAATTGCTCGATCTTGATCTCTATTTGTTAGTGTTGGGATAATAATGTAACGTGGATCGCTTTTTAACCGTGTGATATGTGGATTTGGCAATTCTAGATGATATTTTGCACTAAGTTTTGAAAACATTTGAAATGGAATTTTTCATTTTGTTGTGAAAACTGACAATGCACAGCGTTCCTGTGGTTGCAGACTTCCATAGCATTTACCAGCCTTGTCGTAGCAGCTGTGCCGGCATTATATGTAAGTCGGTCTTTTTACTTGGAATTTCTTTTTTTTCCTTGCACATTTAATGCATCTCAGGCTAGGAATGTATAAATCACTATGCTAGCTGATCATTGTATATACCTCATGGAATGATGGATGGTACTTTTCCTGTACTCAGGGACGGGCCTAGCAAGGGGCTGACCCGGGCTATAGCCCGTCCCAATTTTTGAGCCAACAATATTTTGCATGGGAGCATTTCTTAGAATAAGTATTCTGCCCACCTTTTATTATAATTAATCAATAAAATTTAGCCCAAATGACGTATTTTAGTCCATAATTTGACTTAAAGCATAACTTTTTTTCTCTCCGATCGTGTTTTGCTATTAAGTTTGTAGATATAAAATTTTATTTGTCTAAATCCCACCTAATAACCTATTATGCAATTCGTTCTAATAAAAGATTTTCCGCTCGATGATCCATGATAGTATATAGCCCTACCATAAGAAAAATTCTGGATCCGTCTCTGCCTGTACTCCATAGAAACATTTATGTTTGTTCCCATTGCCTGCAGATTACCATACCTCTTTATATTTTGTTACAGACTCCCTGCTGACTAAAATCTGACCTTCTTTGAGCCCGATGTGATGCTGAATTATATACCCTTATTTGTTTTTGATTTGTCAGTACCCAGTACGGTAGTGTAACCATCTTCAAGTGAAGAGGTCTCAATTTCTACTGTGGTCTGAACCAGAATTAAACTAGAATGCTTTAGGTTCATGGTCCAAAAAAAATTTGGCGTGGAGGTTTAAATTCAAAAAAAATTGTGGTTTGAGTTTAAACGTTGATATTAGCTTTATACTTTAAGTTTGTTCTGAACTGTTCACTCTTTTATTGGTCTGAGCAAGATAAGACTGTTCTATTGTTGCATGGACCCTGGAGTACCCCGAGTGATTTTCCTATTTCACTTTTGTTCCTGTTTAGGCAATGGGAAGAGCTGCAATATCTCTTTCAAAGCTGGCTGATACAGCTCGAGAAGAACTCCCTAGTACAATGGCCGCAATCAGGCTTTCAGGCATGGAGATTAGTGATCTTACTCTGGAACTGAGTGACTTGAGGTAAGAACTTAATTTTAGGTTCATCCTTCTACCATTGTGTGCTATCAAGGAAGATGTGTGGATATTAAAATCTTTTGAAACTTGTGCATCTATGACTTGGCCGTCATTCTTGTTATATTGCATAAAAAATCTTTAGCTGTCTTTTTTATTAAGGGGGAGGGATTGCTGTTGTCTCTCAGGGATAGCCTTGGTGCTAAGTACCTACCGTAAGCTCTTTGCAATTCTCACGGTTCTTTTATTTGCATGAGGATGCTACCTTTCCTTCACTTTATTTTGAGACATATGTCACCCTTTACATTATTGATCGGCTTGATGCTAGAGACCTGTTTTAAGCTCTTTGTAATTTTCATGGGTCTTCTTTTCGCATGAGGATACTACCTCCTTCACTTTATTTTGAGACGTAGATCACCCTTTACATGATTGACCAAGTGGAAGTTTGGACCACTCCCAAAAGTCCTGATAACAGATGTCCTAAAAGAAAAAGATTTTGTCGAAGAGATTTAGTTTTTCTCTGTTCCCTCTGTCCTCCACTTGATATCATTTATCTTCTACAATTTTAATCTATTTAACTTGATCCCAAGACATGCCAAAGTTTTTTTTCTCATATTTTAATTATTGTCTTTTCTTTAGAACTTAGTATCCTAGTTCAGGTGGTAGAAATCTGCTTCTTAACATATTTTCACCTAGTTGAGATGTGTTGAACCCTAGTTGACTTGCTTCTGCATCTAACATCATCTATTGGATGCATCACTCAGCCAAGAGATATCAGATGGAGTTAACAAGTCGGCTCAAGCTGTTCAAGCAGCAGAAGCTGGGATACGTCAAGTTGGAACTATTGCCAAACAGCAAGCCGTATGTATGTTGCTGAAAATCTAACTCTTGTTTCCTCATATATCCTTTTTTTTCTTGCCTCTCTGCTTCTAAAATGGTATCGTTCACATTATACAGCAATGATACAGGAGAGAGCCAACTTACCTGTTATCTCCATACAACCAGTGGTTGTAGGGGCGGCAAAGAAGACATCTCGTGCTGTTGGCAATGTCACAAAGACGTTAATGAATATGATAACACGAGGTGAGTCTACCTCTGACGATGAAGATCATGGAAATGATAGAATTGATCTCTTCTGATCATCGTTTGTGGGTTCCGAAAAAGTTTGCAACTTCTTTCCATATCTTAACCCTGTATATATTTCAAAAGTTTTGCTCAGTAATCCTAATAGATTTTTTTTTTACTGTTCGAGTACAATTCTTAATAAATATTCTTTCGTTCATAGTTCAAGAATACCGTCTGAACTGCATATCCAAAATGACAAACTTTGGATTTGCTAATGCTTAGTTTCTCCATACTGATCGCTTTGTGAGTGTACGTTTTATAACCTATTTTGGACTTCGCATAAAGATTGTACCAATTTGATTACAGAGAACAAAAAGATGGGTGAAATTGTTATCTTACAGGCAGGGATTTGGACAGTTGCACTTCTTATTTTACTCCCTCCTTCCAAGTTATAATGGTCTAGATGGTTTTTCACATAGATTAAGAACAGATTTCATTGTTTTTGCTAAAACCATTTAGCCTTTAAAGTATCTTGATTATTTTTTTTATCATGATATACTCAATGCAAAAATTTAGAGTAAATTATTGTTTTGCATAATAAATATGGTTCAGAAAGGATCCAATGTTCACTAATTTCTATAAGAGATGAAAATGTGAAGGAAACTTACCATTGTACACTTATTTAGCATCTCTCTATCTGTTGGCTACTGCTTTCTGTATCCCACTAAATCTCTGTTTCACCTGTATCCATCTGTTTCGTATCTTCTTCTCCTAATGCTTTCAATGACACTAAGGTGTTCGTGTGAGGGATTCCAAATTGAAAATCCCCCCCAAAATTCCCCAGCAAGTCGAAAGATGAAACCGTGGGAACGTAACGGTTGACATTTTTAGCACAACAATCATAGCATAGAAGGCAACCACTATTTGTAAAGGTGATCGGTATGACATTAACATGACTACACTCTTGACTCCAAATCACATCCCCAGTATTATTTATATTCTCCTTCAGAAACCATATCTCAAGACCTCTCTTAAATTTATAATATGTGCATTAAACATCGCCTATAACCAGTAGTGTACCAAAAATTGGCCAGAGTACCATCTCGTGGCAAACAAGGTGGTGGTGGAAGTTTGAGGAACTCTTCTTCATCCAAATCGAAGGCAACAATGGTTCCTTCCTTACCTAGCCAATGAACAGCTCCATTCGCAAATGCACCAATTTGTTTATGAAATAACACATAGTCCATCTTCATAACATATCTCCATCCAGTGCAGACGCTGACAACCTTGTCAAGAGTGTAGACATACAGAATTCCAAAATTTGGGTCTCTCCCAGACTTGCAGACGCTGACAACCTTGTACTCCTTGGTTGAAGTACTGTAACCAAATCCAGGTAACATTTATTTTCCTTCCACTTCTGGAAGGACAATATATTCTCTAGTGATGGGGTTGCATATATAAGCAGGTTTGAGACCATTGCATGCACCGAAACAAATTAAACCATTGCATGAGCCAAAGATGTGGTGATACTTAAAAGGAGGTCTTAAATTTATCCTTCGGTTTAACTTCTCATCATACTCGGTATAGTTAAACGGTTATTCATTATTATTAAATATGAAACTCAAGTTATCAAAATCATGAGCGGAAGTAAGATCATTCAGATGATTCAAGTGCATTCGTGAGAAGGATGGATGCTGAATAATACTTCTCCAATGTTTTGATACCAATTTTCTTTGTAAAATAGATTCTGTTGGTAATCTCCAGTGTTTTGATACCAATTTGCTTTGTAAAATAGATTTTGTTGGTAATCGAGATAGAATTTCTGACATGATCTCGTCCGGGAGCATGTTAAAGTTCCCCATTGAAACCCGGAGAAGAGATTTAAAGATGTGAATTTGTGTGGGTTTGAGCATAATTGAAAAGGGAATTTTTGAGTCTGCTCAACAGATGGGATTAAGGAATTGAAGTTAGGGTTTCGGTGTTCTTGAGAGATAGAGATGACATTGTTGATAATGAGTCGGTGGTTTGAATATGAAGATGATTAAGGGTTTCCTGTTGAACTCAAAAGAAGAAGATAGATCTGCTCTGAAGATCAAATGGTTGAATCTGTGAATAGGTGGAGGTTAATAAGATGAATGGGTTGCTGAGTGTTGAATCGAATTGATCCAAAATTAGAAGATGGATGATGGGTTGGTGGCGCTGTTGAAGAAAAGAAATTGAAGAAGAAGAAGAAGAAGAAAAAAGAACGAAACAAAATTTTATAAAAAATATGGGTTTGAGAATAATTTTTTCCTAGAAAATGGGTGCGCGCCTTCAGATTTCTGGGCGTGGGTTTCACAGTGGGAAAGATCCGAAGAACGGGTCTCCCTGTAGTTTTCACATTTATATACCCTGCGCCCAAATCAATTATTGACCCAGGTAACTAACTTTAGCTTTTGAACTTACCAAAAATAACCAAAACTGTAACTTTTCGATTTCTAGAAGTAATAAAGTAAGTTAAGATATAGACAAATTTTAAAAATGACTTCAACAAGCAAATAAACTAAAACCTTTTACAAAATAAATTTGTTTTGCTTTTGACGTCATAAGATTGACTTAACCTTTTGGAGAAGCGTTTGGATATAAATCTGCTTTTGATTTATGCTTCTCCAGAAGTCGAAGTCATAAAAAGTTAATTTTTTGACTTCTAAAAATCGTTTTAAAATTTGACACCCAATCTGATTTCTAACTTTTTGATTTCTAGAAGGTCGAAAAGCTATTTCTGATATGCTATCCAAGCATGCTAGTGTCCAAACTCTTCGAAGGTTAGTCACCTTGAAAAGTTGTTTTTCAATTGTTAAAAATTGAAAAGCCAGAAGTTATTTTTTGAAACCAAATTTCCGAATGGCTTTTAAAATAAAAAATATTTACTTTTTGTGAACTAAAATGACTTCTGGATTGACTTCCACTTCTGTTATTCAAACAACTTTTACGGTAAGCCACATTCGTTCTATTTGATGTTTCCGGGAATCTACATTTGTTAATTTTCAAGTGCAAATTCCGATCCCCATGTCCAGGCAAACGTAACTACTAGTTCACATCATTGCTGAAACACGCATCTGCAGCATGTGCGCATGGTGCTTAAGCTTAACCCAAGGCAAAGCAACACCATTAGAGCATAATATTCTTTGGATTCATTTCCTTGAGCACTCTAAGCACAATTTGTAAGAACAAAAGTACTCTTATAAATATTGTAAACTACATCAAATATAAATAGCCAATCCATACCATAAACTCTTATTACTTGAATTCTCTGTACAAGGTTTCAATCATGGCAAAAACACCAGAACTGACGCCCGACGACCGACCGAGTACGTGCTCTCTCTCTTAATCTTCATTTCTGAATCGAATGTAAGGCCGTCTTTTCATGTGTGTTTAAGGACTAATTGTTTTTAATATTTTTCGGAATGTAGCTGGAGCTATAACAATGTATAGAGATGCACCACCAACTCACTTCTCATTCACGATTCGGTCATTCTCGATGCTCACAAAAACTTCAATCGAGAGCTACGAAACCAATCATTTTGAAGCTGGTGGTTACAAATGGTAACTCCCTTCACATCCTTTGATGGTCTAATTATCTCCTAACTGAAAGGTTCAAGGACATAATCAACTTATATTTTTTTCTTTCAGGAAGTTGTGTTTGTATCCAAATGGAAACAAGACTAAAAATATCAAAGATCATATTTCTCTATACTTGGTAATGGTAGATACAAATTCACTAAACCCAGGGTGGAATGTCAAAGTGGTTTTCAAGATATTCTTGTATGATCAATACCAAGACAAGTACTTGGCAATGGAAGGTACATTACAATTCAAAACTTTAATCGAAAACTCGGTTATGGTACCGTTTAACGTCTCTCTAAATGTGCATGTGTAGATAGCAACACAAGGAGATTTCATGTAAGGAAGACGGACTGGGGATTCGACCAATTTATAGCTCATAAAGCTTTTAATGATCCTGCCAATGGTTACCTTGTGGACGATGTAGCCGTGTTTGGAGCCGAGGTGTTTGTTTCTAAAGAGAGTTGTAAAGGCAGAGAAGAGCACCTTTCAATGATAAAAGGAGCCGTTGCTTTTAAACATTTCTGGAAGATTGAAAACTTTTCGAAAGCCCAGACCGAATTTTTGGAGTCTGAAGCATTCATTGCCGGGGATCACTCATGGTATTTGTTGCTTGCATTCTAACCACTGGGAAGTAAAGAATCTCAGGACATCCGCTGCGAAAGCAATTCCAACTGATATCCATTTTGTTATTGTTTTTTTATAGGAAAGTCAGGCTCTTTCCTAAAGGAAGTGGAGAGGGCAAAGGAACTCATCTTTCTCTTTACTTAGTTTTGGCTGAGGATCCTGCAAAGTTGCAGGTTACACGAAAAGTATACGTAGAATTCATCTTACGCGTAAAACACATAAGCGACGGAAGATCTATACAGAACAAAGGTACCTTGGTTTTGATTTCAGTTTACCTCTAAGCTGTAATTACCATAACTCAACTTTTGTGTTGTTTTGCAGTAATCAGGTGGTTCGGTCCAGGCAATAGTAAAGGTTGGGCAAAGTTTCTGCAACTTACGTACATGACTCAACAAGGATTTCTGCAAAGAGATTCATGCAATGTTGAAGCTGAAGTTACTGTACTTGGAACAGTCGATTAATTACTATTCAATCAAATGCGATACAATTTGTAACCTCATCATTGTTATCTTAATCAAGTGTCAAAATTTGTATTATGCAACTAAAACCGTTTACATCTACGTTCTATTTAACAAAGATTTGTATAAACTAAGCCGTACAAGCTTTTCTTACGCGTCTTGCATCGTCTTATGTTTCTCATGGTAACGCAAGCGTTCTGTACTCTCGAGCATGTGCAAAATTTGGCTCATTTTAGGTCTTTGTTTTGCATCTGGATCAACGCACCGAAGAGAACATTTTTGAGCGCCTTTGAACAAGGTTGACAAGGCATTTTAGGATCCCCTGTTTCATTGAATCTTTGTGTCTCAATCAGCTTCTTAAACCAATCCACCAAGCCCGTTTCTTCGGAGTATTCACTGAAACTGGAAGGAGACCTCCCGCTAACTATCTCCATAACAAGCACACCAAAGCTATAAACATCAGTCCTGTCATTCAAGATACCAGTGCAAGCATATTCTGGTGCGACATACCCATATGTTCCGATTGCAGGAGTTTCCACTTGGCTCACGTAAGAATCTAAAATCCTGGAAACTCCAAAATCAGCAACCTTAGGATTCCAGTGGTTGTCGAGTAATATATTGCATGACTTGATATCACGATGGACGATTTTATGCTCAAGACCTTCATGGATGTAGCTCAATGCTTTCGCAATTCCAATCATAATATCCAGGCGCATATCCCATGTTAGAGGGCTGTATTGCATTAACCCATATGAAGCCAATGATGGAGATTAGCATTGTTAACATACTCATAAACAAGCATCTTGGAAGTCCCATCCAAACAGTATCCAAGCAATGTGATGCAATTTTTGTGCCTGACACGCCTAAGTGCTTGGACCTAAGCTATAAATTCTTTGGCATTGCTGTGGTTGAACCGTTACACGGCTACCCATGTAGCATCACGCAAAACACCTCGATAAAAAACTCCATGCTGACCTTCTCCGATCATATTATCATTGGAAAAGATATCAGTCGCAGCACTAACCTCTCTGGAAGTAAACTGATGTAGCCTCCAACCCAAAGGAGAAATCTCCAATGGCTGAGAAAACTTTGATAATGGATTCTGTGTTTTATCTATATCAATGTGCACTTGAGGAACATAAGGTAAGGAATTTAATTTCTTTTGCAGGGTTTGGTTCTTAGGATATGAAACAGCTCTGTATCTTGGAGTTTTTCTGCAACCAATACAGCAGCAGGTTAAGAGAATAAGTAAGACGACGAGGCCAATTATAGCAAATACCCAATGTCAAAGACGAATGGGAGTCTCATGCCAAAAATTAAACCGAGTTTTGAAAGAAATTTGTTTATTGTATCTATCCTGATAATAGACTCGAGAAAAACAGTGAGAATCGTCAGACGATAACAAGATGAATAATCACTTGTAAAGATGTTTGGGCTTTTATAGAGAATGATGGGGAAAAGGAAAACACTGGTTTCTGTGAGAATCGTGAGATGATAAAAAGATGAATGAATCAGTTGTAAAGATGGTCGAGGCTTTTATATACAATGATGATGGTATTAGGAAAACACTGGTTTCCTGTTTTTGGTCAGTTTCCATATTGTGACGAAGAGCCTTATATTACTACGGGACTATCAAATACAAATACATATTGACATGGGTTTCTAAATTTGAGGAGTCTGCTAGTATCATACAAATACGCGACTCTCAAATACCACTGTAAAACCGAGTTCAACGCGTCAACTGAGCTGTCCCTCTCGATGCACTTACTAAAAAGATTGGGTTACATGTAAAGGACCCCCAGGAGTTCTTTTTTTCAGATCACCAAATAATATTGTACCATAGTTGATTCACTGCAATGAATAAGAGCACACTACCAGTTGTTAGATCTAAGCAAGAGAAACCCAAGTCTCAAGACTAAGAAAAGGAATAAAAATAAGACTCAATTCTTTGAAGGTAATTGCTATTTGATGGTACTACATTAAACGTTTAAGAGCACATCAACCCAGTCTCTAAAGAAGAGATCTCTGCAACAGAATCCAAAGTCTGTAAATGCAGACATTGCAAGTCTAGCCCAGTCTCAGACCTGAATTTTCGAGATGCAGCATTATATCTCACAGATAATAAGCTCGTCACCAACATAAGATGCTAGCTCATGTGATAAAAACAAGAGGCCGGCATGGGCACCATAATATTTCCATAGCAAGCAGCAAGATAAAGATAAATTATCAATAGAGAAAGAGGTGAACATAATAAAGAGAGAGATCCAACATCTAAAAACTCAGGCAACATTTTAAGTAGTTGACACATTGTAAACTATAAACCTTTGAATACAAAAATAGACTCAAGCACTACACTAGAGCACATCCTACTAATATAACTGTCAAAATCCTCTCACAGGGTTCAGATTCGAATTCAGACGACAAAAACAAACCATTTGAAGATGCCATACAGCATAACACTTGGTAATTAACGATTGGCCTTGGCAACACGCTCAATCTCATCCTTCTTCTTAATAGCGTAGCTGTGGATGAACATAACACGCATTGGTTAGATGACCATTGTCTATCACGGGCAACTCTTAAACAGGTACCGAATACGACATGTAAAGAAATACTTTAATATCAAACGATCTCATACCTGTTGGAAGAACCCTTAGCTGCATTGATAAGCTCGTCAGCAAGGCACTCAGCAATTGTCTTGACATTCCTAAATGCACTCTCCCTGGCACCAGTGGTGAGAAGGTATATTGCCTGGTTGACTCTCCTCAATGGGGAAATATCAACAGCTTGCCGCCTTACAACTCCAGCTGAACCAATCCTTGTTGCATCTTCCCTTGGCCCACTGGTATAAAAGATTTGATAGAATAAGAAAGAAAGAAAAAACACCCATATAAAGGAAGCACAAATAGCCATGGTCTCATGTTCACAAACTAAAAATCTTATAATGTATTTGTGCTCCTGCATAAGAGAAGCACAAATAGTTGCACTGTGTTTCTATGTTATAGTTAAGTTTCAGAACACAAGAGACAAAACCCATAGAATCTTGTAAGTAACAAACAAACCTATGTAACACAAATTACTTGCTAAGTAAAAAAGGAGAGGCGCAAACAGATAGTAAAACTACATTACTAAGTGTACATACGAAACAAGATTCAAACAGTTCAATATTTGCATGGTAACTATATAAAAACTGACAACATGGATTTTAGAGAAAATACTAAGAAAAAAATCCACATAAAGAAGAACAAATAGTCGCACCGCGTTCCTATGTTAAAGTTTAATTTCTCAAACTAAGAATCCCAAAAGATCATATGAAATTTCAATGCCTCCTATTGTAACAATTAGATAAGACCCACGGAATCTTTCATGTCAAAAACCAACATAACACAAACTACTTTCCTGCTAACTAAAAAGGTAAGGCACATACAGACCATAAACTACATTCGAAACTAAATGTAAATAGTTTAGTTTTCTTGCTTCATAACTACACAGAATCTAACAACAACATGGATTTTAGAGAAAACATAGAGAAAAAAATCAACTTAGAGGAAGCACAGATAGTCGGACCATGTTTTTATGTAAAGATGATTTCACAAACTAAGAATCCCAAAAGATCATTTGAATTTTTCAATGCCTTGTAACATTAGATAAGACCCATAAGATCTTTTATGTCACAAATCAATACAACATAAACTATTTTCCTGTTAACTAAAAAGGTGAGGCGCATACAAAGCATTAAGCTACATTATCCGAATTTGAATTCCTGGGTGAAGAAGACAAGCAAAATATGACTACAGTTCATATAGCCATATTTTGCTTGTCTTATAGACCCAAGAATTCAAATCCAAGAGACTATTTAACCAAGTATACAACAAACTAGATTTAAACAGTTTAGTTTTTACATGATAAACTATACAGAAACTCACAACAACATAGATTCTAAGGGAACAGGGCCTAAATTACATAAGCATAAGTTGATTTTTCACAAAAACAAGACACAGGAACAATTCAAATAGACAGTTTAGCAGATTTATACCTGTTGATAACAGCATCAACAATGATTTGGATAGGGTTAGCATCAGTCAGAAGATGAATGATGTCCATAGCATGCTTGATGATACGAACAGCCATAAGCTTCTTTCCATTGTTACGGCCGTGCATCATGAGTGAGTTTGTCAATCTTTCAATAATAGGACACTGTGCCTTACGGAACCTTTTAGCAGAGTATCTCCCAGCAGTGTGAGGAACATAGGTAGCATGTCTAGATGCATTTACTCCAATGTAATCTACAAGTGATATGTCACCAACCTGTAAAAAAGAAGAATCAACAACAAATCATAAGAAAAGAACAAACCTAGAGAACAAAAATGGATATAAGATTGTCAAAATAAGCAGATCCATAACAATCAAATGCAAAAACATGAACTGAACTGATTAAATCTAAGAGTATAATGATTGTTGAGGTGATACCTGGATATCATCGAAAGTCCATTTGTTGAAAAGCTTAACATCAAGGTTTGGTGCTACATCTTGAGCAACAGCTACTTCCGCCATGATGTTTTTGTTGCAGGTGAAGGAAGGAGATGACTGCCGCAAAGAGTTTTGAGAGAGAGAGAACCCTAGTTGTGTGTTGCGGTGATAGAGAAAAGAGTGAAATTGCGATAGCTAGGGTTTTTAAGTGGGATACTTCGCATGGACCATTTTACCCCATTACAAGTTTGGATTTTACATCTCCTTTGCCCTCTTACAGTACTTGCGTGTTAAATTATTTTTGTGCGGTTTTCTTACACCTTGTCCACACCTAAGGATGGCATCGCTTTAGCCAATGCGATGGGATTTTGGATAGTCTAGTCGCAAAGGTCCAGGAGGAAGAATTGTGTGGTTCCAGATTATTATTTTTTTGTTTGAAGCATACATTAAATAAAAGATTTAAATTGTTATTACACGAGGAAATTGGACCCCCTAGAATCACTTAAAATAATGTGATTGATGCAAGGTGGGATTGCACGGTTCCATATCATAGTCGAAAAGATTTCTTGTTTGGCTTCCGTCCGCCGAGAAGTTCGCTAGACCATTTGCCGCCTGGTTTCCTTCCCGATACGAGTGTTGGATATCGCAACAAGGAATTTGGCGCATATGATATTTTATTTCGGAAATCATTTCTGCAATATATCAAGGTGCTTCTGTTGGGGTCTTTATGAATCGCGTAAGAGTTCTCGAGTCCGTTACAAATAGCACTTTGTTTCATTGTCTTTCCGTCGCCATTCTAGTTGCCAGTACAGTCGCCCATGTGTGGTTCCAGATATCCCTGGTGGATTTCAACAATGCCTTTTTTGTAATAAAAAATTTATTATCAGATAAAGAATATTATATTAACTAGTTGGAAGCCTAACAAGCTAAGCTCCAACAACGTACTACTACATTAATTGAACAGGTTGTCGTGCTAACCTACCAGCGAGCTTCATGGGTAACCTAGCCAAGGGAGCCCAAGCGGATGGGGGGCTGAGATTGTGTCACAAGGGGGCAAACTAAATATACCTTCCATGTTAATTCCTGCAATATTATTTATTAGATTTATTTTTTTAATGGAAAGAGGGGATTTAAAAAGCCCCTAAGATTATTTATTAGATTATCTCATTCAGATCGAGGTTTGGATTGTTACGTAGCAGAAGTGGTAGATAAATATACCCTTCTGTTTCATCATAATACAGTGCACACTGATACAACCAATATACAATGTGAATTCTTTCATCTATATGAAACAAAATAAAATGGAAAAAACTAATCTGAATACTGGTATTTTGATTATTCTTCAATTATTCAGAGGCTTACACTGGTATTTTCATTATTCTTCAACCATTTAGAGGCTTATTCTTCAGTGAAATGAAACCGTCAAAGCAGTTTCCGCTAATCATTGTAATCACGACCAATTCCGATTGCCATTGATCTTCTTTGTATAATTTTTGATCATCGTCACGTCGGAATCGATCGTCTTCAATGATACGCTTGAATCTCCCATTGGATTTCAATTTAGGAGCACATGGGCTATAATAAAACGCACTAATGGCGATTGGAATTGAAATTATAATAAGGCATGAAATAGCCATTAAAACAGCAAAAACAAAAGAACAATAACGTAAAAGTAAAACTCTAAAATATAATCACAAAGTGATTTTTATTGAAAGCAGGTAAGTTAACTATACAATTACAAACCCGAATTTACTTGGAAAATCTGATATATCATATTCAATCCTAGTAAATCTAGGTTTGAAGAAGAAGAAATTTGGAAGAAACTAGGTTTGGATAATTTTTTGGAAAGAAAACGGATTTGGAGAGAGACTCTTTTTTCCCCGGTCAACAATGCCTTTGTTTTGAATCGTATTATTGGGGCTGGATCTTTTTTGGTCTAGGGGTTGAATAGGATTCTAATAATCTAAACATGGGTAGGGGAAACAAATATGTGTTAAAATTCAAATTTACCCTTTAAATGTTTATATTACCTAAAATTAAAATTAATTCAAAATTTAAAACCAAAATTAATTCACCTATGATTCTAATGTTTACGAAGGTGTTGAATAACAAATTGAAGATTCAATGAATCCACCGTCAACTTTCCAAACACCGGCAAATCCTCAATGTTAATAATTGAAAAACCCACCATTTATTTGACCTTTACATTGGTTAAGTAAGTAAGATTGATGAATTTCGGGTTTAGGAAAACTGCTTCTGGGTTGATTATGGTTAGGAGTTCTTGTCGACCTAACCGTGAAATGACAGTTACGGTTGGGAATCTAAGAACTCCCATGCATGAATTTCCCATTACAGTTGGCACTTTTTTAGCCGTTAGTTGTTCTGTATTAATTTGATGGAAACTAGAAATTTTTCTTTCGGATCGGCTAGGAATTCCCAACCGTGACCGCAATGTCCCATTTGTGCCACACGTTTCCCAGACCTAAGTTCGTTTTAACAGTTAGGATTTGCAGTTTTTCAAGCTGTGAATCGTAACTCGGTTGGGGCTTTCCTAGCTGTTATTAGTTCTGTATTTGCAAATAAAAAAAGAAAGGCATACATATTATTTCATAGCATTTCATTGAAACGAAAAGGCATACATATTGTTTCATAGCATTAAATTTTAAAATTTAAAGAAAAGATGGCTACATTGCAAACATGGGTCTCAATAATAGTGATTTAAATCAGCATAAGTACTTTCTTCCAAGATACCATAGCAACCATGAAGTTCAAACTTCTTGCGATGGACATCCTCATAATCAGCTTCGGCCATCTCCCACCGAAAAAACAAATCAATTATAAGTTAGTATTTTTTCGAAAAAAATTTGATGGCGAATTATTGAAAAACTTACTCTTTAAGCACGTGGCATATTAAGATTGTTTTCCTTTACGGTTTTCATTTCCTCTTTGAAAGCTTCTAATTTGGAAAGAGCTTCTCGAATATTTTCTTAATGAGTCTCAACGATCTTCTTATGATTTCCATCTAATGCCACAAAAACAATATGCACACGGTTCCAAAAAGAATCGGAGGTTTCATCTATGTAAATGTTTGCATCTTCGTGATGCTTTACTACCGTCAGCCACACTCTAACGATTGCAACATCCTCATCAGTGGTGTAGCGATTAACTATGTTCCGTAAGACACCGATCCTTACGGAACCTTTTAGTAGAGTATCTCCCAGCAGTGTGAGGAACATATGTAGCATGTCTAGATGTACTAACTCCAATTAATCTGCAAGTGATATGTCACTAACCTGAAAACAAATATAATCAAGAACAAATCACAAAAGGCCAAATATAGAGAACAAAAATGAATATCAGATTGCCAAACTAAGCAGATTCAAAAATCAAATGAAGAAAAAATCAACTGAACTGATTAAATCTAAAGAGTGTCGATGGTTTTATTAAAACTGCATGTTGAGGGGTTACCTGAATATCACCGAAAGTCCGTTTGTTGAAAAGCTTAAAGTCAAGGTTTGGTGCTACCTCTTGAGCTACATCTACTTCCACCATGATGTTGTTGTTGCATGTGAAGGAAGAAGATGATTACCGCAAAGAGTTTTGAGAGAGATAACCCTAATTGTGTGTTGAGGTGGTAGAGAAAGAGTGAAATTGAGATAGCTAGGGTTTTTTAATGGGATACCTTTAATGGACTATTTTACCCCAGTATAAGTTTAGATTTTACGTCTCCTCTTCGTTGCCTGTTAAAAAATTAGTTTTTTTTTTCTTTTTTTTTGTTCCTTTTTAGAAGGAAATTAAAATTGTATAAAATTGATGGAAAAAGAAAGCATATTTTTTGAGATGCAAGAAATTCGAAGAGTTGCAAGATAAGATGAAATATGATCATCAAACCCCGTATCCAAATATTTTTCATAATAGTTGAATAATTCTCATTTTAAATGTTAGTTGTTAGATTAGGTTAGTTAGATATAACTTATATTTGTAACTAAAAATTAGCAAAATATTTAAAAACTCTAAGTTGAGATTTTAGTAGCAAAAATAAATAATTATAAGTTGATAAAATTAGCTTTAGTAATATTTTTTTAGTACTTGTAATTATTTATAGTGCGTTAAAATCATTTATTTATTTTATTTTATTCTCTTCAAATTGGGTAGGTCGATAAAATTTCCTAGCCGTATTAAAGAATCGACTAAGAATATCACGAAATCTTACCCATATATAAAGAATATTTTACCATACCATAACCAATGATTAGGTGGTATTTAACCGTAGACATAAGTCTTTGATATATATTGTTAGGTTGAATTATGTTCTTCTTACCCACAGAACTCACTTGTATCAAAAACAACCTATCCATAAATTCAACAACCCAAATGTGGAGTTTCGGCACCGGAGACTACCTAATCATATGTTAAGAAACCTATACCGTAAATTGACATGCAACCACAAATATTCTCTTTAAATTTAAAAGATTTCTAACATATTTGATCAATTAAAAAATAAATTGAAGTCTGAGATTTCGTTTTAGATGTTGTAATATGGTAATATAGTTTATTAAAGTGTAACTTACTCATTTTCCATGCTCATATCCCTATACCTAGACAAATTAATCTTATTCCAGCCATTTCAAATTAACTGCAACCGTAAAACAGGGTTAAAATGAAAGAACAATTTGGCCCAATTTCTCCAAACCACTTACCAACAATCCACTAAAAGTGAAGATAAACAATTTATTCATCCTATCCCCTTAGCCAAATAATAAGCATTATATATTCATCCGACAATTTAATTAGTGACTAGGTTCCATAAAGTTAAAATACTGAACCAGTTGGTGTAACACCTTGATTTTCTTTGGGCCAGGATTGTTATATGAATTCAACCCTAAAACCTGAGATGTCACGTATGGATCCGAGTCTAAGCCCAATCTAATCAATCCAAGTACACTTGATGAAAGGAAAATTCATCCATATGCACTTCTTATAAGTTTAAATAATAAGAACATAAATCAACTTCGACTTAAATTCAATTAATGATACGCGGAATGAACACCGTAATTTATCGCAAATTCATGCTTATTCGAATCTATAAAGCAACAACACTGGCTTAGTGTCAATCACAAGTGTTGAAGCGCCACGCGACTGCCTACGTACCCAGAGGGATAAAGTACGACCATAGTTCATCAAATAATAAACAGAGTATAACATTGTCAAAAACATTAAAGATACCCTTACCTGAGATCCATATTCAAACCATTTGAAATACGACTCGTCTTATAGGAGCCCGCTCCTCTTTCCAAAGCCTTCTTAAAATAATCATAAATATCTGCTCGCCCCAGGAAGCATGTTTATAATAAGTTCAAAAATACGCTCGTCGCAGGGAACCTGTTTAAAATATATACAAAAATATGCTCTCCCCAAGGAGCCTGTTTAAAATAAATTCAAAAATTCACTCACCCTGGGTAACATGTTTAAAATATATATATATTAATTCACTCGCCCCAGGGAGCCCTATGTGGGTTTAGGGGACAACCATCCCAAGGATATCTCATATCCAGTCAATCATAATGAAAACAAATTAGTCGCTCGCCCAAGGGAACCGCACATGGATTTAGGGAAAACCGATCATTTTCAAGGATAACTCGTACTCCTTTAGCCTGAATATTTAAGGGTCGCCGCCCAAGCACCCTCGTCCTATCCATAAAAGTTCATATATAATATAGATATATTAATTCCAGTATCATACCACACCTATAAATGTATCTCGTGACAACATAAATTCTGAAAATTAACTTTATAATTAAATATACTATGTGCATGCATATTAAATCAACATCCCCAATACAAGAACTCCAACCAGTATGAGTTTCAATGTAACAAACTAGATTGTTGATAAGCACTACAATTGTAACACACAAGCTAGTAATAATTGTGACCTTAAAAGTTAGTTAATAATTATATAGAAACCTGCTGCCTGAGTACAATATACCATATGCCATATATGGTCAACTAACATCTCATTTTCATAATGTAAATTGATTGGATGAATACGAAGTAGATAATATTCTTATGAGGTCACGAGAATATTCTCATTAGAACAACACAATTCAATCCCTTTACTATTCACACTTTGAATACCTACGATGATCATGTCTTCATTAAATTTATACAGTAACTAAACTATGTTATCATAAATAACATAACAAAATTTCAGCTCGATCTGATTGATACATGATGAGATAATGAACAACGAACACGTTGTACGGAAAATTCTGATTTACATAATGCTGTTTTAGTTTCCCAATCTTTGAAGTAGCAAATGACACCTGATCTTTTTGAAATTTTACAATATATTCATTGATAATGTTAACATAACATATTAAAAATTCATCAAGTTATAACGATTCATTTAAGATATACATGTATTCGAACTTGCCTACTTGTATTAACATCCTATAGATAATAATTAGGAATATCTTATGTTTTAAAGTATTTAAACTACTTAGATCTTTGAAATTTTTATAGCAATTTATTGTTGGAGAAAATGAGTTTTATTGTTTTGATTTTATAGTCTTGGTGGTAATGGAACTTAGGACCTTTAAGTATCTAAGGGTACTTGCTCATTTTCTTATGAGTGAATGAAATATGATCTTTAGTCCCATATAGGGTATAACTAAAGAGGATTTCCACTATTTAACTAATCCATTATGGATAGTTAGACAAACAATATGGTTGGAACGGGTGGGGCGAAATATATTTGTTTTCACTAAGGCTTGGGCTTATGGATCGGACTTGTGCTTACGTCATGGACGTATGTCAACCAAGACTTATCTCTTTGGCAAAATTACTTTTGAATTATTTCCTAAACGAATTTAAACTCAAATTAAATTTTGTCTTGAATGTGGAGGGCGTGTGACATGGGAGATTTTATTTTCTTACCAAAAATATTTCATAACATTTTTTATGTGCATAAATAACGACATTATTTCTTACCGTTTTTTTATTATTTTATGACTGATTAATGTCGACACCATGCAACATAATTTCTCACATTAATGTGCATTGATTTCGCCTCTCTCATTTCTACCTATAAAAAGGAGTAGAATTCTTCATTCCAAAATGTGTCTAGAAGAAGCTATTATCCTTCTTCTTTTCGTCTTTCTCCCTCTGTGTGGTTTTTATATTCCGTGCCATTATTGTTGAGTTCGTAAGAGTAGGCAAGTATTATAGTGCTTACAGTATTTGCAACGGCCAGTTTTATCCTAGATACGAATTCACCACGGGGTATAGGCATCACTCATTTTGAGGCGTACCGGCGAACTGTCGTGTTAAGGACAGCGTGTTAAACACGTGACTTTGTCCTCTGTTTGTTGTTTCCCATTAAGTGTTTATTTAAGCTTTTTCAGAAATTTATTTCTAACATCATTCTTTCAGTATTTTATTGTTGCAGTACCAACAATCTTAACACGATAGTCTCTTTTCTGTGACAATGGGTAAGAACGATGTTGACAGGGCCTACAAAATTTTCTAGGGAGCTCGTCCGTTTCGTGAAATCGATCACTTCCATTATAAAGGATCTAAGTATTAATAACTTTCGGTTATTTGATTGTTCCTTGTTTTTGATTATTGCACCCAACAATATAAGTTTCTAATAATCATGTATGTTAATTGTGAAGTGAAAAACAAAAAATGAATTTTTGGTCAGCTGTAGAGTTTCAAATTTATCTCTTAACCTGAAATGAATTTCTGTGAACCCTTTTGACCTACTGTAGAAGACATCTTGGTAGTTACCCACACAAAATTTCAGAATTTTTAGAGTTGTAAAAGTATTTTTTTGATATTTTACAAAAACAGATAAACATTCCTGAAAAATTCTGACGAGCATAAATTTTGTTGTTGACTAAATTAGTTTTAAAAGGGTAACCATGAGTTTTTTGAAATGGTGATTCAAACGAAGTTTTTATATCTAGATGTTATCTTCAAAACTCATATTTTATTTTCCGATTCGGAACTAAGGTTTGTGAGATGTGGTGTATTAGGTGATTGGGAAATTACCGTGTCTGTGGTCAGAGTATAAACGAATATTGTGACATGAAATTGAAAAGGGACATGGCTACCAGGCGCATATGGATGAACACAAGTCTTCCAAAGATGACAAAGGCAAGAACGTTAAACGCAAATCTAAGCGTAGTCTTCATAAGAAAGGTATGTTTCGTAAAACTGAATCCGGCATTACTTTAATTAAGGGTGATTGTTATGTTTGTAAAATTCCTTCCCACACGACAATAATTTATAGACAAAATAAAAACCTTAATAAGTAGAAAGTAATGTTAATTTAGTTGAAACAAGCTAGAACGAGTTTAGTGGCATGATGTCGGAAGTTATTATAATAACCAATGTGAGAAACTGGGATGGACTCTGGAGCCACTAAGCATGTTTGTTGAAACAGAGACTTGTTCACCTCCTATCAGAGGATAGGGGATGTCGAGTGACTCTATATGAGTAACTCATCCGCAACAAAGGTTGCATAAAGGGAAAGGTAGAGCAGAAGCTCATATCTGTAAAGACTCTCACATTGAATGGAGTTTCCATATTCCGGGAATATGTAAGAATCTTGTTTCTCGTTCTGTTGTAGATGTTTAAGATTTAAGATTTTAATTAAATCTGTAGAAATTGTTGAAAACAAGGGAACTGGTTTTTTTTTTTATGCAAGGGTTATAAGACTTAAGTTTAAGTTTAACAGAAAAATATGTTAAACAGACAGTTTAACAGAAAAATATAAGTTTAACAGAAAAATATAAGTTTAAGTTTTTTTTTTTAGGCAAGGGTTTTTTTTTAGGCACTGGTCTATATAAGTTTAACAGAAAAATATGATACAGTGAACATAGTTGGTTCTTATGCTTTCTTTTGTGTGTTTTTGAATGTTTGCATGGTAGACTTAGAACCGTTAGTTTATAAGTAAATGCATTAACTAGCTAGCGCAACAGTTGAACCCAAATTTAGTTTGGTTTTGAACACAAAAGTGAAACTTGTGAAGCATCCAAATTTGCTTTAAAATCTTTTAGAAAAATTAATCCCGTTAGACCTAATTGACTTGTTTTTAATCCTTTCTAAGATGGTAAAAATAGGTTTGTGACTTACATAGATGACCACATGTGGTATTGTCATTCATATTTGCTTAGGTAAGGATGATGCCTTAGAAGCCATAAGATGTATAAAGTTGAAGTTGAAAACAAATCAGGTGTTACCATTAAAAAGGTCAGGTCTGGACGTGATAGCAAGTATGAAATTCTTAAAGAGAATTTTACTTTTTAAATGGCATTATCCATAAGATCACACTTCTTATTCACCATAGTCTATCGGTACAGTTGAACATAAAGAAAGAACTGTTAAGGAGATGATATATGCCATGTTGACTAGTTCAGGATTCAACCGCCAACTTGTGTGGGGGGGGGTGTGGAGGGGAGGGGTCGTTCTCTAAAACTGCTATACCCTGAATAGAATAACCTTTAAAGGATTAGGTAAAACTCCATATGCTTATGGAAAGTTAGACAACCTTCTTATGCATACGTCAAAGTGTGTGGGTGTTTAGATAAGGTATACTGAGTACCCTGCTGCATATAATTTTTGGTTGTGAGTTTTGATTTTTCTGACATTGGTGTGAATACTTTTATGAAGTCTAGGGATGATGAGTTTTTTGAACATGTTTTTTATGGAACCTGTCTCTTCTTAAGATGTATTGTTAATCCCCTAGATGTCTTTTCAACTAGTCAGAATTTACCTTCAAAGAAGGACGGAGTAGAGATGATCCTAGGAGAAGTAAAAGGATTAGAACTGGGACTTCTTATAGATCTGACTTCATATCACGCCTAGCTTAGTCTGAGCTCCAGACTCGTAAAGAAGCCATAACATTTACTAATTAAAACCCCATTCTGGTAAGAAGCTTCATTTAGTGAAATGGACTCAGTCCCTCAGAACCAGACCTGGGAGCTTGCTAGTTTACCTCTAGGGAATAAGACCATAGAGTGTAAATGAGTCTTTAGGAGGAAGCGTAAGGTAAATGAAACTGTGGAAAATATAAGGCTAGGTTGGTAGCTAAAGTCTATAAACTAAAATAAGGTGTAGACTTCCATGTTTCTTATTCACTTGTGACGAGAATTACGTCTGTTGAGATGTTAATTGATATTATTAAGACAACTTTTCTAAAACCGTGAACTAGATAAAGAAATTTACATAGACCAACCTGAGGACTTTGTAGTGAAAAGTCATGAAGACAAAGTTTGTAAGTTTAACAAATCTTTATATGGTTTTCAAGTAAGCATGTAAACAGTGACATGGAAAATTTGATCATGTGATAATGTGTAGTGGACTTAAGTTAATGAATATGACAAGTATATTTACAAGTAACTTGTTAAGGATGCATGTGTGATAGTATGCTTGTATGTTGATTTTATGCTTATACTTGATACAAACATATATGTGATTAATTCCACTAAAAACATGTGTTGAATGAGAAAGTTGACTTGAAAGACTTAGGCCCTTTTTGATGTAATCTTAGGGATGGGGATTAGAAGACAATCAAACATTTATAGTCTTAGTCATTCTCATTATGTTGAATTTGTGCTTAAGAGATACAATCAGTCTGATTGTAAGCCTGCTTGTACTCCGTACGATTCTTCTTGTAGACTCGAGGAAAAAAAAAAGGGTAATGGAGTATCTTAAGTTGAATACTCAAGAGTTATAGGATGTCTGATGAATTTAGTAAACTGTAAGAGTCCATACATTACTTATGTTGTAAGTAAGTTAAGTAGATATGCTTGTAGTCCAGAGTAAGAGCATTGGGATGCACTTAGTAAAGTATTATGGTACCTAAAATACTCTATCACCTTTTGTTTGGTTTATGAAAGGTATCTTGTTGTCCTTGAGGGATTTTGTGATGCAAACTGGATATCAGACTCAGGGGAGTCTAAGTCTACGAGTAGATATATTTCCACTCTAGCTTGAGGATTTTTTTTTGGAATATTTCCAAACAGACATATATTGCTCAATTCATTATGGAATCTGAGAGTATTGCGTTAGATAAAGCACGAGAGGAGGATGATTGTCTAAGATGTTTTTTAAAAAATAATCCTCTCTGGCATATGCCTGTGCTAGCTATATATATACATTGTGTTAGCCAAGCTGTAATAGCTAAATCTAAAAACAACTAATCTCAATAGGCGTTGTTTTCATTGATTGGATAAAGTCCAATGAGAATATCGTACAGCCTTTGACGAAAGGTTTGTCCAAAGAGATAGTTAGTAATGCATCGAGGGGGATGGGGCTTAGGCTCATTAAATAAACTTGCCATGAAGGATACTCAACCTTGCTGACTGGAGATCCCAAGATCAAGGTTTTGAATGAGACAACTAATTTGTGGTGGGTCAAGGTAAACACTATCAGATAACTTCATTCTCTGCCCCTTCCCTATGGTGTAGACGTGATAGTGTGACTACATATGAAGGATGCCTTTTAACTAAGTCTTAATGAGTTCTATAGTTTCAATTTAAGATTGAAGTGGGGTGTAGTAGTAAACACTCTTGATGGAACTCACCTATATGAATGTGGAAGTGGGTCGCTTCCTATGAGAATAGCTCTCTAGAGCATTCTGAGAAACGGGATTTGTCCATGGCCAAAAAGGACACAACGACACGAACTTGACAGCACCTAGGGAGATATCACGTGTGGTTATTATCGTGGATTACATCAAACGATGGCATTTAAAGACATCTCTTTCACTGTCCATCAAGTAGTTCCGACAATTTCTCACTAAGCAAAGGTTCAAGACCTCATGGACACCTCTTTCCTAAGTGGTATTTCTCGCTTTTCGTTTTCTGATTTTATCGGTATTTCATTCATGTGGGGGATTATTGGAGAAAATGAGTTTTATTTTTTTGATTTTATAGTCTTGGTGGGAATGGAACTTAGGACCTTTAAGTCTCTCAGGGTACTTTCTCGTTTTCTTATGAGTGAATGAAATATAACCTTTAGTTCCATATAGGGTATAACTAAAGAGGAGTTCCACTATTTAACTAATCCATTATGGATAGTTAGAAAAACAATGTGGGTGGAACGGGTGGGGAGAAATATATTTGTTTTTACTAAGGCTTTGGCTTATGGATCAGGATCGTGCTTACGTCATGGACGTATGTCAACCAAGATTTATCTTTTTGGCAAAATTACTTTTGAATTATTTCCTAAATGAATTTAAACTCAAATTAAATTTTTTCTTGAATGCTGGAGGTGTGTGACATGGGAGATTTTATTTTCTTACCAAAAATATTTCATAATGTTTTTTATGTGCATAAATGACGACATTATTTCTTACCGTTTTTTTATTATTTTATGACTGATTAATGTCGACACCATGCAACATAATTTCGCACATTAATGTGCATTAATTTCACCTCTCTCAATTTTACCTATAAAAGGGATTAGAATTCTTCATTCCAAAATGTGTCCAAAAGAAGCTACTATCATTCTTCTTTTCTTCTTTCTCCCTCTGTGTGGTTTTTATATTCCGTGCCATTGTTGTTGAGTTCGTAAGAGTAGGCAAGTATTATAGTACTTATAGTATTTGCAACGGGCAGTTTTATCCTGGATACGACTTCACCACGGGGTATAGGCATCACTCATTTTGAGGCGTACCGGTGAACTATCGTGTTAAGGACAGCGTGTTGAACACGTGACCCTGTCCTCTGTTTGTTGTTTCCCATTAAGTGTTTATTTAAGATTTTTCAGAAATTTGTTTCTAACATCATTCTTTCAGTATTTTATTGTAGTACCAACAGTTATCAGATTCAAGCTCAAGTTTTTAGTTGTTCTTAATTGACTTTACATTTGCAAGATGTATTGAGATTCTTCGGTGCACATCCAAGTCATATTAGTTTAATGAAATTTGACCATTAAATATGAAAATTTGAGGATTCTATAGAGCATCAAAACTACACCCGAATAAAAAGGGCTTACATAATAACCTCGTCATGAGAATTAAAAAAGAATATATACATATAGAAAAAATAAAGACATAATCAACCTCAAATTTGGACGCGGATGTTACAGTTGGAGTTGTTGTTTGATCCTTATAGATATAGAAAAATTTTCACCTCAATGATCGAAGTATTTAGCACTGTCATTTGGTCTCTTGTTTTCCATTCTTCTTGCACTTCTTTCACACCACATGATCCATAGGGTTGCAAATGGAACTAGCTTCCAAAGTTTTTTGCCCATCTTTTTCCTTTTAGGTGTAGACCAAGGCTCCAATTGAAGATTTCACTAAGACTTTATGTACCCAGTTAAGGTCAAATTTGCAACAAACTAGTCTCGTAGTTGTGTTGACATGGTGAAGTTGATTAAGAAATTGTTCACATTCTTTTTTTATGAGTTGCATAAACTACATGTAGATTCAGAAATCTCACATCCCCTTTTGTTAAGACTGTTCATAGTGGGTATGGCATTTTGGACATAAACAGTCAAATATGGAGATTTTCTGAGGCACATATTTCACCTAGATAGACTTGGGAGAAAAATAGTAAGATGTTGTATGTTGAGAAGTTATCCATTAATAACATCCCTTGAAACCAGTTTTGAAGATGCAAGAGAGTCCTAAGATCATCAACAAAATCGTTTATCCCAACTATTTCCTAATAAGTTGGAATACTCAATAACTGAATCTTCTACTTCTCATTCTCGATTAGTTCCCCTAACTTGGCATATTTCTTATCAATAATTTTGAATATTTTAGGGTATGTGATAAGAAAAGGAATTGCCACCTTCCACTTACCATAACAGAACTTAACAGCCAAACCATTTCCAATCACGACCTCATTGTTCTTCTCCACCATGATTTTCTCCTTTTGAATACTTTTTTAATAAACTATTCCTTGAAATAACGTCTATTATTTTGGCCATAAATTATTCAAGTCTGAGTCTGCTTTGTGTTATATGACTGTCTGTTAGAGCATCGCTCGGTCGAACTCACAAGTTTTGTTATCTCAAGCTTGATTTCAATATTAGATGTACAAAACTATACCTTGATTTATAGTCTACTAAAGTCTAGTCTCAGACTAGGATTATATCATGGTGGTAGAGTATCAAATATCACTAAATAACCCTCTTAAATTAAAGACTGAAGAAAAAGCAAGGACATTTACGAGTGATTCATTAACAAAGAGGTATGTGAAAACTGACCGATCATATTTACTCATCGTATCTACCATTCTATCTTATGAGCATTATCGTATGAATTTAGTAGCTTTAGTTATGGTAAATAAAAAAATCCAGTCCAAGCTTGTCTTGGTTAAAATTTCGAAACATGACACAATAAATGGATGTTCATGGATCCTAGGCAATCAATTGAATATGCTACTGTTGATTTTAACAGTGAGAAGAAGATGAAGAAATTTAGGGTGAGATGGAACTTGAGTATGAGTGGGTTTTCGAACTAGAAGAACAAGAAACAAGAAAGACGATGGGTAATTTAGTTTTTGGTAGTTATATTTTGCCCAGCGTTAGTATTTGGCCCAACATTTGTACAACTTGGTGTTTGGTACCTGGACTTCACGTTAACCCGTGTTAACTCTGTTGAGTCAAATTTCAATTACTTGATTGTAAATACCTAAATATATTATACTTTATTAACAATGACTAACCAAGTCCTTTACCTATTATGACAAGTCACACAGGTCCAAACCGAGTGGCTCTGGTTAAAACCTAACGAGCTTATATTGGTTTTCACGAAATCTTAAATCTTGCTCTCTGTAGTTAACCGAAGTTTAGCCATATGATAACTCTCATATCAACCATATTCATCTTAACCATAACTAGTTCAAATGACTCAAATGAAACTAGTTAAAGAGTCGTTCAATTTATATATTCTCATAAAAGTATACAAGAACACAATCAAAAAAAAATCGGTTTGATTCACTCGAATCAAATCATGAAAATTATATTCACTCGAATCAAATCATGAAAATTATAGCAACGGTTTGCAAAGATTGCATTCCTTATAATATAAATGTTTAAGTTCATGTACACAACCGATTTTAGAAAGTAACCCACTCAAGTACGCAAACTTGAGTAGCCGGACTTGAGTTTGGTTACATCAGTACGCGTACGAGTGCGCATACTACAACACTTTCCAAACTCCAACAAATTTTCACGGACGTGAACTTTCCGCTGGTATGCGTATGGGTATGCACCCAGACATTAGCAACCACCAGTACGCGTATGAAATCTTCTAACCCGCAAGCCTTCTAACCCTCCCAACCAACCATAATCCCACCCGTATGTATCACACAAACCATGTAGGATGTTACTCAACAATTTTCATATGATCTTATTCGGACTTTCTTCACGAATGTAAGATGAACTTGGCCGAAGCGAAAGCTTGCCAACACATATTCCGAGAAATATATAAGCGAGTTAAACTCAGCTCGAAATCTCAAATGTGTATAATGGAAAACTATATCGTAACACGACTTATGTCTCAATATAGGAGATATAGTAGAAATAGACTTTCCAAGTGATAGATAAGTTTCAGTCTCCACATACCTTTTATCGATGAAGTTCCACAAGCTCCCCTAAGTAGTTATTCTACTTCAAATAATGAATGTCGTGGATTCTAAAGCTCAACTACACAATCTATTTCCTAGTCCGAGACATCTACAAATAGGTTAGAAATCAAGACTTATAGTTTTGATCACTAATACTGACAAACATTCTTGAGATAGCAACGCATATCTAGCTTTGCTTTTATGGCATCGAATGATGAAATAAACTATTATGGCAGAGATTTGGAATCTAGGGTTTGATTTTGGAGATTTTGATCCAAACATACGCTATGTAAGTTTTTTTGCTGAGATGATCAGGATTTAGTTACGGTACTGTTTGTGTTTGGTTACGGTTTTGATTCTTCTTTGGGTTTCAGTTGGGTTCGTAATAAAATTGATTCAACTCAATAGGGTTTCAGTAGGGATTCTATTAGCGTTTTAATGGTTGATTTTGATAAAAAGGTGAAGAAATGATTAGTTCTTGTTGCATATTCACTGATCTAATCTGGGTTCAGAATGGTACAGTAGATTCACTGACCTAATTTGAGTTCAGATGGGTATGTTGAATCTAGTGAAACTTGTTGTTATTTATTTTTGTTTCCCCAATTTCAGTAGTAGAGAATGTTGAATTTTGTTCATGTATTGAATCTTGATGAAAAACTATTGATGATTGAAAAAGCGGGGGTCTAACAACACCACCCATTATTTCGCTTAGAAATCTGTATGGACAAACTCGAATATACTTTTAAGAGAATCAACAAGACTCAATAAATTAAAAGTATATCAACGAGTTTATATCTCTCTCTTGATTTGATTTACTCAAGCAGGAACTGCGAGTTCTAACCAAATGCAAGGAATAAATTGGATGGTACCAAAAATCAATATTTAAGGATCAATCAGTGACAATCAACAGCCAAAGGTTGGATTACTCTAATTGATGATCTAACGCATAACCTATATTATTTCAATTATAAAGATAAAACAATATAATGCGGAAATTGAAATAACACAAACACCGGAAATTTTGTTAACGAGGAAACCGCAAATGCATAAAACCCCGGGACCTAGTTCAGATTGAACACACACTGTATTAAGCCGCTACAGACACTAGCCTAGTCCAACCTAACTTTGGACCAGACTGTAGTTGAACCCCAATCAATCTCCCACTGATCCAAGGTACAGTTATGCTCCTACGCCTCTGATCCCAGCAGGATATTGTGCACTTGATTCCCTTAACTGATCTCACCCACAACTAAGAGTTGATACGACCCAAAATCGTAGGGTTTGACAATAAACAAATTTGTCTCCAAAGACAAGTCTATCAAAGGATCAATCTGTCTCCCACAGGTAAACCCTAAAGGTCTTGTTCCGTCTTTTGATAATAATCAAGGTGAACAGGAACCAATTGATAATCCGGTCTTATATTCCCGAAGAACAACCTAGAGTTATCAATCACCTCACAACAATCTTAATCATATGGTAGCGAAACAAGATGTTGCGGAATCATAAACAATGAGACGAAGAAGTTTGTGATTAATTTTTATATATTTCCTATCGTAGATATCAATCTCAATCCAATCAATCTGATTGTACTCGTACGATAGATGATGCAAGATCAGATCACACAACTACGATAAAAGTAGTATCGGCCTGGCTTCACAATCCCAATGAAGTCTTTAAGTCGTTAAACTCGTTTTAGAAGAATAAAACCAAAGGTTAAAGGAGAATCGACTATAATGTGCAAACTAGTATCACACGTGAGGTGTGGGGATTATTTTTGCACAATACTAGATGTCTCTTTTATATAGTCTTTCAAATCAGAGTTTGCAATCAATGTTAGCTTAGTAACAAAGCATTCAATATTAACCGTTAGATGAAAACCTGATTTAGATTCAAGCTAATATTTCTCAACCGTTAGATCGAAAACTTAGCTTGTTACATACACTTGACAATGCACGCTTCTAGGTTTGTTAACCGTACCTAAACGTATGCACTTCTTGGTTCAACAATAGTTAACCAAAAGGTTAGCCATATGAGAATTTCATATCAACCATGTTCTTCTTCACCATAACTAGTTCAAATGACTTCAAATGAACTAGTTAGAGAGTTGTTCAATTGCGAGGAAATATCATGTACTACACAAGACACAATTGAAGCAAAGATGATTTGATTCACTTGAATCGGTTCATGTACTTTTATAGTCAAACTGCATTCCTTAGTCTTTTTAAAGTTTAAGTTCAGAAATCATCTTCAGATATATAACCTTCCCAAGTTCGCAGACTAGGTTCGCGGACTTAAGTTACCGGGCAGAGTTTACAAACTCCAGCAGAAATTCTCGGGTATGAGAACTTCGCCGATTCGTGGACTGGGTTCGCGGACCGAATTCGCTGACTTAGCTTCACGCAAGTAGTTTTTCAACTCCAGCAGAAATTCTCGGGTTTGAGAACTTCGGCAGTTCGCGGACTGAGTTCGCGGACTAGGCTCATGCCATTCTTCCGGTTCTCCTGATCAAAAAAGTTCACAAACTTTGGTTCGAGGAATAAGGACTTACACATATATGTTTTTCCACAACAATGCTTATGTCCACCATTGGTTATGTAATCTAAACTCTCATTTAAATCATTGAAACATTCTTATAGGACGTTATATAGTTGTTACACCATTTCTCGTTAAAGCAATTTTCGAGATGATTGAAACATATCATGACTTTCGTCACATGGTAAAGATAAACTTGATCGAAGCGAAAAGCTTACCAACAAATATTTCGAGATATAGATAGGCGAGGTATACTCGGCTCGAAATACCAAATATGTATAATCCAAGTATATATATATAGCATACGACTTCTTGTGTCAAAGAGTAGTAGATAGAGTAGATGGACTTTTTAGTGACAGATAAGTTCAAGTCTTCACATACCTTTTTGTCGAGAAGTTCCACCGATTCCTTGAGTAGTTGTTCTTCTTGTATGATGAATCGTCATGAAGTCCTTAAGATCAACTACACTTTTTATCCTAGTCCGAGAATTAACTATAATAGACTAGAAATCAAGACTTATAGTTTTGATCACTAACATTGACAAACATGCTTGAGATAGTAACGCATGCGAGTTTGACCGAGCAGTGCTCTAAAAATCCCCCCCTTTGTCAATTTTAGTGATAAAACTATCAATACATATGGAATACAAAAAAGATAAAGAAACTTTAGTAGCTCCTATTCCACATGTCTAATCTTCAACATTCCTCGAAATCTCCGTCACTTCCAAGTACTCTAATGATCCCAAAGGTTATAAGTTTAGCATCACCGTTGTTGAAGATCTGTAACTATAACAATGAGAAAACATAGTTCTCGATCATTATTATACAATGTCATAGTATTATTACACAGTGTCAAAGTCCAATTGTATCACAACTTCAACAATAATACTATGGTGATATGTATCACTCCCTCTTAGTCAATACTCCATCTCACATGGAAACCACTCCCCCTTACATAATGATCCGAAAACATATGTATTTGTAGTATGAACTACGTATGAATTCTCCCCCTTTTTGTCAATAAAATTGGCAAAGGTACAAGAACGGGATCATAATGAAATTTCCGAAAGAGATATTTCATGACTAAAAGAAAAAATACATACCAACTAATTTAGATGCAATCATAAAGCCGAATCTAAATGCATTCATCAAGGAGTTTAAAAATACAAGATAACCCCTCTAAAATTCCACAGCCGCACACCCCTCAAGATATGACCATTAAGCACAAGTTCAAAAGAACTCTCCCCTATTAGATGTCATTCCCGAAAGAACAGCAAGAGCGACCTTAATTTCAAAAGAAAAGAAGGATTTTATTGGACACCAAAAACCATGAGAATGATTTTCTATATCCAAAAAACTCAATCAAATTAATCACAAGTAAACCCATGATTAATTTAATCGGAATACACAATCAAATTAAACACAAAAAATGATCAATTCAATTGATTATGCTCAACATAAGAGAACTTATGGAGACATGAAAATACTCAATTAGATTAATTACAAGAGAACCCATAATTAATCTAATTGGAATACACAACCAAACTAATCACAAAAGTAATCAATTTAATTTCCATTTGTTTTGCTCGACATAAGAAAACCTACTGAGCAATAACTACATAACCAAACAAGATGATTAATTTAGTTCAATATGCTCGACATAACATATCTCGCGGAACACCAACTAAGATAAAAGACCAACTTGGTTGTACAGTGCTCAACATAAGATACATTATGGAGTCTCACAGTAATACATAAAAATATGGATCAGGGATGATCAATACTGCGGAATACACAAGAATTCATTCTATATTCCATCATTATTAACATAACGACATCCAATAGACATAATCCTTGCAAGCAAAAGATTTTAACTTATTTTCCATCAATAATTGACATAATAGGCTTTACTTTTGTATTTGTCAAAAGTCTATTCATTCTTTTATCAATAAATGCATATCGACATACGAAAGACTTTACTTTTGACAAGGTATGGGACAATCATAGTTCACGGACGCAAACACACGTATCCCATAAGAATTGCAATATATGAAACCATAAGGATTAATACTGCAAAGATCATCTTCCAAATAAATTTAGAATTTAAACCAATAAATATAAAAACATGAAGATTAAAATGTTGGACATAGCTATGTGTAATCACAATAATGGTTATTCCAAACTCTAGTAATCCTTCTCAAAAGAAGAATAAATTCTCATAAGAAGTTTCCTAGGCATCAGGACAAACTCGCAATGCACATATAAGATGGTTTGTCCTTTGAGGGTAGAATCAATCTTTTCCGCCCGGATTTACACCAAGAATAGCTACCAAAGGCATATAAATAGATTTTCTTAACAAAGAAGAACATACAAAGTCATTAACGACCATGCACTACAGATCACATAAGATGACTGTGAACATTCAAGAATCCCATAGTAATGCATACTACTGCCTGTTCTTGAACTTCCTTCTTTGTGATTCACCAACAACATTCTTGTAAAAGCTACAATGAGTTTAGAAGAGTAGTACTACAAGAATACAAGTGCCAAGTCCAAGAGAAGTGGAACAAGTGCAACGAAACTGAGCAAAACACTCAAAAACAAGAGACAGGACAAATACCAATATTAACTCATCCAAATAAAATAATTATCACACATCCATTTTGAAGAGAATTCAAAGAGTAAGAGAATGCAAAAAGAATGAGGTCATTCCGAGTTCGGAAGAAGAAGTTACCACCAAAACAAGTTTACCGAATATCGACGTAAGTATGCATACAGGTTTGCAAACGAATTTTCAAGTCCGCGAACTTAAACCCCTGGATTTTGATTTTAAAATATGTTATGCATGCCTGGTAGGTTTACCATGAAGTCCAAACATCCCGAACTACTATTTTCAAACCTAAACGTTTAAGAACCTTAAACACATATCAAGTTAGGTAGAAAAGAACGATAAGAAAGGTACGTGAATCATTATAAGTTCTGTAAACAAATAAAAGCACAAATCTTTCTCAAGTTTATATACATACCTTTTTAGATGAATCCAATTGAACTCTAAAGCCTTACCGACATAACCTGTGTGCCCCAATTTCAGTGTTTCCCTCACCGTATACATAGCAGGGCATTCCTTGGTGAGGATGCACTTACAACACAATCAAGTTGTGTTAGGGTGAACAATGTCTTGTTCACCACAATTGACCTTTGGATTATCATGAAAGGGATCACTTTTAGAGCCTTTCACATACAATTCCATTTTTCCAAAAAACTTGTTAAGTTCCAACATCATGGATACTGCCTTCTCCATAGTCATGGAATTTTCTGGAAGATCATTCCTTTTCACACTCAAAGCATCATTATCTTTCTTTGGTACCCACTTCTGAGTGTGTTTAGGAACAACCGGAAGCTTCTTCCCATTACTCTCTTCAAGATTTCTCGGAAGAGAATTAGATTGACTATTTTTTTGCAAGTTAGTCTTTCTCCAATTGGGAGCATCGGATATTGTCTTCGTTTTTACCAAGTTATCCTTTTGATAACCATTACGGTTGTGAAAAGTCTTCGTATAACGTTTATAGGCAAATCTAGGTTTATCACAACAACGATTCATTTGCCTAAAGGTTGGAAAGTTACAACCTGTAATGTTAAGGGGATTATCTTTATCATATGATCTTGGTTTCAAAACTTCTTGTGATTCCCAAACAAGAACATCGTGAAGTTTTTTATTCCTTATACGAAAACGACATCTCCTTTCCAGGTGACCTTTATTTCCGCAATAGTGGCAAACATAAGGAATGTTCTTACCTCGATCCATATGTGCTGACTTTGGAGGTTGATATTCTTTGCTCTTTCGAACCTTAATTGCCGGTGAAGGTATTTCACTTTTTCCATCAGTGGAAACCTTTTGTTGAGAAGAATCACTAGCCTTGACAAATTTTACCTCTTTGCTAATAGTTGGAGCATTTATTCCCTTATAGCCTAATCCTCGTGTATCACGATGATTTTTACTTGCTCCTAGCATAGTGGTTAATTTGCTTGAACCAGTATTGAACTTTTTCAATTCATCTTCCAACATATTGATTTTATCAAGAGCAGCAGCTAAATCAGCCTCAAGGCGTTTTTCTCGAGCGAGACAAGCACTTTCTTTGTCATCAAAACTAATTTGTTTAGATTTAAACCTTACTTCAGATTCTACAAGTTTCTCTTCCAACAAAAAGTACTTTTGATAAAGATTATGACATTCAAGTGACTTCATACGTAGGTTTTCCTCAGAATCCTTGAGGGTCGATTCGTTAGAACGATTCGAAAAATAAACATCTGCGTAACATCTTCTCAATTTCTTGTTTTCTCGACAAAGAGGAGTCAGAAGAGGTGAGACATGAGAAGTTGTAATCTTCTTCATCTTCCAAGAATCCAAAAGCTTAACATACTCTGAGACTTCCTCATAAACATCTCCATCAATATATGAATCACCTTCATCAGAAAGTTCATCCAACTGTTCTTCCAGCAGAGTTTCCCAATCAACAATTTTTACATCAAAAGAATGTTTAGATATTGACTTAGATGTGATAGTTCTCTCAATCCAAGCTTTTAGAATCAACTGGTAATTTATGAATTCCCCTAAGTAGTTATTCATCTTCAAATAATGAATGTCGTGAATTCTAAATCTCAACTACACAATCTATGTCCTAGTCCGAGACATCTACAAATAGGTTAGAAATCAAGACTTATAGTTTTGATCACTAACATTGACAAACATGCTTGAGATAGCAACGCATATCTAGCTTTGCTTTTATGGTATCGAATGATGAAATAAACTATTATGGCAGAGATTTGGAATCTAGGGTTTGATTTTGGAGATTTTGATCCAAACATACGCTATGTGATTTTTTTTTGCAGGGATGATCAGGATTTGTTTACGGTACTGTTTGTGTTTAGTTACAATTTTGATTCTTCTTTGGGTTTCAGTTGGGTTCGTAATAAAATTGATTCAACTCAATAGGGTTTCAGTAGGGATTCTATTAGCGTTTTAATGGTTGATTTTGATAAAAAGGTGAAGAAATGATTAGTTTTTGTTGCAGATTCACTGATCTAATCTGGGTTCAGAATGATACAGTGGATTCACTGACCTACTTTGAGTTCAGATGGGTATGTTGAATCTAGTGAATCTTGTTGTTCTTTAATTTGTTTCCCCACTTTCAGTAGTAGAGAATGTAGAATTTTGTTCATGTATTGAATCTTGATGAACAACTATTGATGATTGAAAAAGCGGGGTTCTACCAACACCACCCAATATTTTTCTTAGCAATCTGTATGAACAAACTCGATTATACTTTTAAGAGAATCAACAAGACTCAATCAACTAAAAGTATATCAACGAGTTTATATCTCTCTCTTGATTTGATTTACTCAAGCAGGAACTGCGAGTTCTAAACAAATACAAGGAATACCTTGGATGGTACCAAAGACCAATATTTAAGGATCAATCAATGACAATCAACAACCAAAGGTTGGATTGCTCTAATTGATGATCTAACACACAACCTATATTATTTCAATTATAAAGATAAAACAATATAATGCGGAAATTGAAATAACAAAAACACCAGAAATTTTGTTAACGAGGAAACCGCAAATGCAGAAAAACCCCGGGACCTAGTCCAGGTTGAACACACACTGTATTAAGCCGTTACAGACACTAGCCTACTCCAAGCTAACTTCGAATTGGACTGTAGTTGAACCCCAATCAATCTCCCACTGATCCGAGGTACAGTTATGCTCCTACGCCTCTGATCCCAGCAGGATACTGCGCACTTGATTCCCTTAGCTGATCTCACCCACAACTAAGAGTTGCTACGACCCAAAATCGCAGGCTTTGACAATAAACAAATATGTCTCCCACAGACTAGTCTATCAAAGGATCAATCTCTCTCCCATAGATAAACCCTAAAGGTCTTGTTCCGTCTTTTGATAATAATCAAGGTGAACAGGAACCAATTGATAATCCGGTCTTATATTCCCGAAGAACAGCCTAGAGTTATTAATCACCTCACAACAATCTTAATCATATGGTAGCGAAAAAAGATGTTGCAGAATCACAAACAATGAGACGAAGATGTTTGTGATTACTTTTTATATCTTGCTTATCGGAGATATCAATCTCAAGCCAATCAATATGATTATACTCGTACGATAGAAGATGCAAGATCAGATCACACAACTACGATAAAAGTAGTATTGGTCTGGCTTCACAATCCCAATGAAGTTTTTAAGTCGTTAACTTGGTTTTAGAAGAATAAAACCAAAGGTTAAAGGAGAATCGACTCTAGTGTGCAAACTAGTATCACACGTGAGGTGTGGGGATTAGTTTTGCACAATACTAGATGTCTCCTTTATATAGTCTTTCAAATCAGGGTTTGCAATCAATGTTAGCTTAGTAACAAAGCGTTCAATATTCACCATTAGATGAAAACCTAATTCAGATTCAAGATAATATTTCTCAACCGTTAGATTGAAAACTTAGCTTGTTACACACACTTGACAATGCACGCTTCTATGTTTGTTAACCGTACCCAAACGTATGCACTTGTTGGTTCAAGAATAGTTAACCAAAAGGTTAGCCATATGAACATTTCATATCAACCATGTTCTTCTTCACCATAACTAGTTCAAATGACTTCAAATGACCTAGTTAGAGAGTTGTTCAATTGCAAGGAAATCTCATGTACTACACAAGACATAATTGAAGCAAAGATGATTTGATTCACTTGAATCGGTTCATGAAATTTTATAGCCAAGGTTTGCAACCTGCATTCCTTAGTCTTTTTAAAGTTTAAGTTCAGAAATCATCTTCAGATATATAACCTTCTCAAGTTCGCAGACTAGGTTCGCGGACTTAAATTACCGGGCAGAGTTTACAAACTCCAGCAGAAATTCTCGGGTATGAGAACTTCGCCGCTTCGCGGACTGGGCTTGTGGATTGAGTTCGCGGACTTAGCTTCACGCAAGTAGTTTGTCAACTCCAACATAAATTCTCGGGTTTGAGAACTTTGGCAATTCGCGGACTGAGTTCGTTGGCTCACGCCATTCTTCCGGTTCTCTTGATCAACAAAGTTCACAAACTTTGGTTCAAGGAATAAGGACTTATACATATATATGTGTCTCCACAACAATGCTTATGTACACCATTGGTTATGTAATCTAAACTCTTATTTTAATCATTGAAACATTCTAGAGGACGTTATATAGTTGTTACAC
Organism: Papaver somniferum; assembly: GCF_003573695.1. Lineage (NCBI taxonomy): Eukaryota > Viridiplantae > Streptophyta > Magnoliopsida > Ranunculales > Papaveraceae > Papaver > Papaver somniferum. Next base: position 141,001,069 of record NC_039362.1, read on the forward strand.
CATTTCTCGTCAAAGCAATTTTCAAGATGATTGAAACATATCATGACTTTCGTCACATGGTAAAGATAAACTTGATTGAAGCGAAAATCTTACCAAAACATATTTCGAGATATAGATAGGCGAGGTATACTCGGCTCGAAATACCAAATGTGTATAATCCAAGTCTATATATATAGCATACGACTTCTTGTCTCAAAGAGTAGGAGATAGAATAGATATACTTTTGAGTGACAGATAAGTTCAAGTCTTCACATACCTTTTTGTCGAGAAGTTCCACCAGTTCCTTGAGTAGTTCTTCTTCTTGTATGATGAATCGCCATGAAGTCCTTGAGCTCAACTACACCTTTTATCCTATTCCGAGACTTAGCTATGATAGACTAGAAATCAAGACTTATAGTTTTGATCATTAACATTGACAAACATGCTTGAGATAGCAACGCATGCAAGTTCGAACGAGCAGTGCTCTAACAGTAACCTATTTATTTAAGTTTTTGTGCGATTTTGTTACGGTTTCACTCAATTTCTCAAAATTGGGTTTATGTTGAATCTGTTGTTGTGGTTTGTGAATTGGGTTTATTAGGGTTTTACTGAATTTCCCCTTATTGTATTGAATTTTTATTTTCAATTGCAATTGGAGAGTTTATCTTTGTTTCCCCAGTTTCGATTTTTTGAACTTGGTAGCTATTTTGAATGATGAAAAATATCCAGGGGTGACGATCTTTGTAGTTTGGTGGTGGTATTTTTAGTTTGGTGATGGTGGTGTCTATCGGTTAATAATTTATTTAGTTTCAATCTAAGTTAGTTTGGTTCTGAAAATCAATTAGGGATCTCCAAGCTAACAATGTTAAATAAATAGACTTTATTTATTATTTAATTACTAAACAAAAGCCAAGATTTAACGGGCCAACGCACGTCAACGTCATTCAAAGTACCAAACCCTAAGTTGGACAAAAGTTAGACCAAATACTAAAGTTGGACAAAATGTAAGTACCAAAAACCAAAAACCCAAAGAGGATTAATGGACTGTCTGCTGAATTTGAGTTTGAAATAGAAGATGGGTTTCTACGAGAGAGCTTCTGAAATCAGGATTTATTGTTGATGTTCTGTGACAGTTGGTTCAGATGTGAATAATATATGAATTAAGTTCGTCTTAAACTTGAGTTCAGGAAAATTGATGAATAGTAGCTGAACATATGAAGAGCTTGTCTACCAAAGAATATACATAAGTTGTTAGAACATTGCTCGGTCGAACTCACAAGTATTGCTATCTCAAGCTTATTATCAAATTTAGTTGATCAAAACTATATCTTCATTTCTAGTCTATATTTAGTCAAGTCTCTTATTAGGATAGAGGTGTGTAGTTGAATAGCAGACATCACTGCATCCACGTTCTACTGTTTGAAGGCGACGATCAATCGAAGCTTTTGGAGAACTTCATCATCAAAAGTTAAGTGAAGACTAAACCGCCTATTACTCAAGTTTTCACCTTTCTATGTATGATACAATGTCACCTGAATAAATTATATATTACATGAATAATAAAAATTTCGAGTCAAGTTTATCTAGATAATAGTTCTCGAAATATGCTAAGCTTGAGAACATTTGTTCACACTTGATGAATTTGTTTAAGAACAATTTATTCTTTATAACCTAAACTATGATTCAAGATTTAATCATTTAAAAATATTATAGAACAGTGACAAGTATCATTGATTTTATGCGGGAATGTTTCACATCAATTATTAGAGAGATATAGAACTACTGTAAATCTATATACGGGACAGTATGCATACCGGTACACATACTGGGACAACTGTTATAAATATAGAGCCGCAGTACATGTACCCAATACACGTACCAGCGTAGCAATAGTTCGGAAGTGACTTTTTGGTACTCATGCCCGGTATCCATACCATAAAAAGTCTATTGACTCGTGAACCAAAAAGGTACGCATACCTAGTATGCAAACCGGAAAAGATATGTTGGTTTCTAAACCGGAAAGGTACGCATACCCAGTATTAAAACCAGAAAAGATATGTGAATTCTTGAACCCGTTTTTGTCTTAACGGTATACAAAACCGATACACATACCATGATAAAAATACTCACGAATAGATATACAGTACACGTACATACCATGTCGAATATTTTCATATGCATCAGAATTATTTTTATGAGATAATCGGCATTTGAACAACTCTCTAAAAATACTATCTAGACATGTTTGATCACATTTGTGACTCAAGATTAACGTCTTGAAGTATTATATGAAAATGGTTAAGCTTATTTTTCGAGTTGCTAGTTTCAGGTAACATTGTATGAACAATTCATTGTACACGGTTCGGTTATGGTTCCTCCTAACCAGAGTGTATATTTTGTTATGTTAATCTCAAGTCAAGTTTTTCATCTAACGATGATTATTGATTGCTTGATTCCAAAGCTACCTTAGCTTAAATCTAAAGCAAGCTTGATTTTGAAAGTCTATATAAGGAGAACCTCAAACAACTGGGATCTTTCTATCCCTGACACTATTCTTGTGTGTCCTAGACGTAAACTAGAGTCATGCTCTTCTTTAAACCTTTTTAGGTTTAGCGACTAAAAAGACTTCACCTAGGGATTCGTGAAGCAAGGTCCAACTATCTTTATCTTGATAGTTTTTATATCCTGATCTTTCTTTGATTGTTGAGCCTTTAGCTCCAAAAAGCAAAATAGATAGTAATCACAAAGTTTCTTCGTCTCATACTTTGTGATTCCACAAGCATCTTATTGTGAGGTGAATAATAATTTAGGCTGCTCTTCGGAAGTCATAAGATTGGATTTTTAGGTTTGCTAGAATTTGTCTATTACAATAGATTTCCTACCTCACCTTGATCTTTGATCAGAATGGAAATCACTTATAGGCTTATATATCTGTGGGAGGCAGATTGGTTTAAAGGTTTAAAGTCTTCAATTGAGTTGAAGAAACTCTTAGGATGTAAAGGACGTCGTCTAAGGGAATTAATTGCACGGAGTCTTATGAGATTCAAGAGCCGTAAGGAGCGCGACTGCAACTGAATCTCCATGACAGTAGATTCGGCATCAACTACATTTCATTCTGAAGTATTGATAGTGTGCTAGTGTCTGTAGCGGCTTAATACAGTTTGGTGTTCAAATTTGATCTAGGTCCTGGGGATTTTATACATTTACGGTTTCCTCGTTAACAAGATTTCTGGTATCTGTTTTTTTTTCCGCATTATATTGTTTATCTTTATAATTGAAAATCACAGGTTGTACGTAAATCGATTCAAGTAGATAAGTCCATCGCAATTGTTGGATACGACTTGATTGATCTTGGATATTTATCTTTGGAATCTTCCAAGTACTCTTACAGAATAATCAGGTTCACAGACTTGTCTTCGTTTACATATTGATTGTGAGAGAAATAGATATAAACTCTTCATATAATTCCTGACTGATATTCATTAAGTTGTAACTCTCGGAATTGTATTTGAATTTAGTCCATGCAGGTTTCCTAAGAACAAGTTAGTGGTGTATTTTGGTACCCCACGCATTTAATTGGTATTTGTGCAGGAAAACACGGAAAACCTAATAACTTTGCATTTGTAAGCGATTAAATCTATAACCAATGAGTCAAAGTATGGTTTTTAATTTACCAAGGAAAAACTCATTGTATGTACTTCCCAGAATTAAATACAGCACCAGGAAGGAGATTTCCTTATTCGGCAGCACACCTCTTATGTGTGTACAAACGACTAGTTTATCAAACCTTCTAAGAAGACAGTTGCACAACAGGTTCATCAACTATCATGATAAACCTGTAGTTAAAACTGTCTGTGCAGTCAAATACTCTGACCACGAAACGTACTCTCAATCCTTTCTTCAAGACATAGTTAACCTTCTTGAATAACTACTTCAATCAAAAGAGCGAAACAATGTTTTTCTTGAAAAATGTCATGAGGAATGTAATAAAATAGAAAATCTTTTGAAAAGAAAACTTAATGAATAAAGAGATGATCTAATACAAGCAATTTCAACAATTGAGAACTTGGAAAAAGAGTTATGTAGACTAAAACCACCATGTCGTCAAGTAAGGAAAAACTCAGTATGCTCTCCAGAAAATTCTCTGGAAAGCACAAATCCTCATGGTTCTCATCATGTCAGAGAAATGGTTTCAAGTACCTTTATAAATATATCCAGTACATAGAGGAAAATAAAATTTGATTATGTTAGATCTCGGAAAAAATCTTTTGAATGTAAACAGGAAGGTCATATGGAACCATGCAAGTAATCCTAAAAGAAAACTGTCTTGTGTGGAACCTTGGTTCCATACGAAAAGTTTTTCAAGAGATTGTTCATAAGTAACTGAGACAGATAGGATTTCTCTTTTACAAAAATCCTTGTACCAAGTTATTAATTGTGTTGCAACTCTCAAATTATGTGGAAAAAAAGAAAGATAACTTCAATTTGAAGAAAGCTTTCCCAGAAACTCATGACCACATAGTTACGAACCTTCGGAAAAGAATTGACCATAAGATTTATGATCTCAGAATGTTGATTAACCGAATGAGACAAGGCTTTAAAACGACAAGGAAAAGGATATATACAGGTATGAATTCTACTTGTCTTTTCCTCAGTAGCTCACCTAAAAAAAACTGCATTAAAAATATAAGAAGTACTGAACAAGAAAGTATGCCAAAAAATCTTGTTGTTCATGATGGGCATTTGTTGGATGCTCATGATAACATAACTTGATTTTGGCATACAGTGCTTCCTCCTGTAACAATTGAAAGGAGGATGCACCACTTTTTCAAGAAAGAAAATCGTTTCCTTCTTGACATGTGAAGTGTCTTGTTTTGTGTAAATTTAATCTTTTGCAAAAACATGGTTCTAAACACTATCATAGGGCTTGTCCTTGATATAGTCACATCAAATGTGAAAAAGCGGGGGTCTAACAACCACACCCAATATTTCGTTCGGCAATCTGTATGGATGAACTCCAATATAATTCCGTGAGAAGATATATCAAGAGCTGCATCTCTGTATATTTATTTCTCAATATAATCTGCAATCGAACAGATAAAAATCTATGAGCCTGATTAATATGAGAAATAACTTGAACGGTATCAAAAACTAATGTTCAAGTGTCAATCAATTTCTATCAACAACCAAAGGTTGGATTCACCAATTGATTGAACTACGCACAACCTGTGATATTTCAATTATATTAACAAATATAGTGCGGAAAAGAAATAACACAAACACCAGAAATTTTGTTAACGAGGAAACCGAAAATGCAAAAAAACCCCGAGACCTAGTCCATATTTGAAGACCACGCCGTATTAAGCCGCTACAGACACTAGCCTACTACAAATTAACTTCGGACTGGAATGTAGTTGAGCCCTCACCAATCTCACACTGATCAAGGTACAGTCGCGTTCCTTACGCCTTTGAATCCTAGAAGGATTCTACGCACTTGATTCCCTAAGCTGATCTCACCCACAACTAAGAGTTGTTACGACCCAAAGTCGAAGACTTATAAACAAATCTGTCTCCCATAGAAATGTCTATTCTAATATATAAATCTGTCTCCCACAGAAATACCTATGAAGTTTTGTTCCGTCGTATGATAAATCAAGGTGCACATGAACCAATTGATAATCCGGTCTTATATTCCTGAAGAACAGCCTAAAAATATCAATCACCTCACATTAACTTAACTATATGGTAGTAGAATAAGTTATTATGGAATCACAGGGATTGAGACGAAGAGCTTTGTGATTACTTTTTATAACTTACCTATCGGAGATAAATCTCGAGCAAATCTTAGAGAAGATAGTACTTAACACGATAGAACATGTAACATCAGAGTACGCAACTATAGAGAAAATAGTTGGAACTGGCTTCAGAATCCCAATGAAGTATTTAAGTCGTTAACCTATAATGACTTTAGGAAAAACCTAGGTTAAAGGAGGATCGACTCTAGTCGTAGCTAGTACCACACAATAGGTGTGCGTATTAGGTTTCCCAATTGCTAGAGTTCTCCTTTATATATCCTTTCAAATAAGGGTTTGCTAAGTGAGCTTAGAAACAAAGCATTCCATATTCACCGTTAGACGAAAATATGATTTAAGATACAAGCTAAGTTTGCTTGAAACCAAATAAATATCTCTCCATCGTTAGATGGTCTTAGCTTGTCACACACAAATGAAATATACTTTCATTTAGATATGGGTAACCGTACCTAAACGTGTATATTAAGTTGGCTCAATAATAGTTAACCAAAGTTATCCATATGAACACTTTAGTCTTAACCACATTCATCTAACACATCTAGATTAACCATGATGATCAATCAATCATGAAAGATAATCAAATGAATCCAATTGTGTTTCATAGAGTTGTTCAATTGTTGATGATCACATAGAAGTATATATGATCCAATTGAAGAAAAAATTGGAATAATTCAGAATGTACAAAGTACAAGAATCAGTTCATGAACATTAAGCCACGGTTTGCAAAGATTGCATTCCTTATTTCATAAATGTATTTGTTCATGAGTATGTAAACATACTGAACCGATTTTTAGAACTTTGACCACTAAGTTTTCAAATGGGTATGCAAACTTTAGTTCCGGACTTTGGTCTTGTCCAACAGTTTGCAAACGGGTAGCAAACTGTCGTCCCAGAAACTCAGGCAGAACCATTCACATACTGGTATGCAAACTTAGTTACCGGACTTTAACAGTTAAAACCGTTCGCATACTGGTGCACAAACTTGGTTTCCAGACCTGAATCATACCAACACAGTTTGTGTACTAAATACACATACTGTGATGTTTTCCAGACATGGGTTTCAGTTATAAACTCCCATTTGATACATTGAAACATTCTTAGAAGACGACGATGGTTGTCTCACACAAACCATTAGCTTATAAGCAATTTTCAAGTGATGGAATGATCAATATGAAACTTTCCAAGTCGACATCAAATGAAGTCTCACACAAATCATGTAAGATATTTCAAGGCAATTTCCATATGATCATCATTTGACTTATTATTTAGTTTCCAACAAATAAAACATTTCCAACTAAACTCATCTAGAATAATGATGAATGTAGCTAAAGAAAAAGTCTACCAACGCATATTTTGAGAAATTGATAAGCGAGTTATACTCAGCTTGAAATAAAAAAAGTGTATGATATGAAAGTCTATATCTCTATATGACTTTTGTCTCAATAGGAGATAAAATTGAATTAAATAGACTTTTGAGTGATAGATAAGTTTTAGTCTCCACATACCTTTTGTTGATGAAGTTCCTCCGAGTTCTTTAGTAGATCTCCGTCTTCAGTTGTAAGCGTTGTGAAGTCTAAAGCTCAACTACACAATCTATCCTAGTCCGAAACTCCTATAAGTAGACTAGAAATCAAGACTATAGTTTTGATCAACTAAACTTGACAAACAAGCTTGAGATAGCAACGCTTGCGAGTTCAACCGAGCAGTGCTCTAACAAAATGTTATGATGTGAACATCGACTAGCTTTTGTGCTCTAAATACCCATTTATTGAGCTAAGAATAATGTTAATGTTGTGTATATGACATGTCTTGGGAATTAATTTGTTCACGAACTCCATGAACTCACGAGGCCATAACCGTGTAGGTCGCATGATTGATCTAAAGCTCGTGTAAGTGATGAGCTAATACTCTTCAGAATATTATAGAAAAGGATCTCTCTTCCTTCAGTTTTCTTGACCTAGAAACTGTGAAAGATATATATACTCAAGGTACGCCTACCTTTGAATATATAAAAGTGCTGGTATAACTCGTGAACCTTCACAAACTATGGATGCTTCTAAGATTTCAAACAACACAAAATAAGATAACAAGAAGATGGAGGATGGTGGTACCAAAGGTATTGTTGAGTTTTACAATAATCCTGTCATCATATCCTGTTAATTTGCTCAAGAACATGCAGGCACAAGAACGATTCAGATGTCCACCGATTTGGTTGGAAATCTTATGAGAGACATTAGAGTTGTGTTCGATCAATTGTCTGCAACTAAAAGGGATATCGAGTTCCTTAAATTAGAGCTAGGAAAAACGTCTGATGATCTTGGCTCTCTCAAAACTCAAGTCGCTGACTATATATGAGTTATAGTTTTCCTTATTCTGTTTTCTTCTTTGTTACTAGGAAAATTCTTGTGAGAATTTATTCTTGTGTTCAAGAAGGATAACTAGGGCTTGGTAAAGCAAATATTGTGAGTACACAAGCTATTTCCAACGATTTTCATCTTGCATGTTTTTAAGATTTATTTATTTAAATTCTAGAGTTTTTGGAACATGAACTTGCAGTATTTAATCATTATTGGTTTAATATATTGCAAAGTCTTATGAGATATATGTGTCCTTTACTTTTTGTGAATTGAAATGATATCTCGTATATGCTCAAAAGTTAAATTTATTAAGTTTTATGAACTAAAAATATAACACACTTTGTGAGAATTTTTGCAGTATTGATCTACTCGTGGTCACACTCTTGTGTAAAAACTGCATTATCAACTCCGTGAGATTTTCTTATATTGAGTCAGATCGATTAAAATTGTTTCTTTGTTCGTAACTGGTGTTGAGATTAATCTATCGATGTTCAGGATACAAATCCATGTGATTTGTTAATGTCCGACAAAATCCTTTTTTTAAAGCAAGGTCACTCATGTTTTTATCTGGGGAATGACATCAAATGAGGGAGAGTTCTTTTTAACTTGTACTTAATTAGTATATCTTTGTGGGGAGAGTGGATGTGGAATATATAGGGGATGCTTGTATCTTAAATATCCTTGATGAAACACTAAGTATTTTATACTCTGTGATATCGTCTAAATTAAAGTTGATAAAAGGAACACATATCAACTATGTTCTTATGTGTTGTTTCTGTTCCTTTAAGTTTTGAAGCATTTCTTGTTTGAATTCATTACGATACCATAGTTTTCATACCTTTGCCAAATTTTATTGAAAAAAAGGGGAAGAATTAATTAGTCGTTTCGTACTACGTACATATGGTTTGCGGATTAATATATAAGGGGGAGTGAATCAACATCTATAGGTTTTACCTATTATGAAAAAAATGTAAATATTGACTAAGGGAAAAGAACATATCACGTAGTATTACTTCGAAGTTGTGATACAGTTAAACTCTGGAGAAGATAATAATACTATGTTTCTGTATAATGACGATTGAATATCTATTTTCAAAATTGTTATCGCTACGGAACTTCAACAACAACGATGCTGAGTTGATCACATTCGGAATCATTGCAACTTGAAGTAACGAATAATTCAAGGAGTTGAAGAACCAGCGAAATCAAGCATGATGGATTCTGGAGTTTTGAAGCTTTATTTTTTAATCCATATGTATTGATAGTTTTGTCACTAAAATTGACAAAGGGGGAGATTATTAGAGCATTGCTCGGTCGAACTCACTAGTGTTGATATCCCAAGATTATTTCAAATGTAGTTGATCAAAACTATATCATGATTTCTAGTTTACATTTAGCCAAATCTCGGATTAGGATAGAAGTGTGTAGTTGAGTACCGAACATCACTGCGTTCTACCATTTGAAGTTGAAAATGAACGGAAGCTTTTGGATAACTTCATGAACAAAAGGTAAGTGAAGACTGAACCATCTATTACTCAAGTTTTCACCTTTCTATCTATGAGACAATGGCGCATGACTAATTTAGACAATACATGCATAACAGAAATTTCGAATCAAGTTTATCTTGATAATCGTTCTCGAAATATGCTAAGTTTAAGAACATTTTTCATACTTGATGAATTTGGTTAAGAAAAATTTATTGTTTATAACCTAAATTATGATTCAAGATTTAATCATTTGAAAATAGAATGTAACATTGATATGTATCACTGATGTTATTTGGTAATGTTTCAAATCAATTATTAGAGAGATATAAAACTACTGTAAATATGGATACAAGACAGTATGCACACTAGTTTACATACTGGGACAACTGTTAAAACTCTAGAGCCGCAATACATGTATCCAATACACGTAACGACATAGCTATAGTTCGGCAGCGACTTTTTGGTACGCATACCCGGTATCCATACCATAAAAATTCTGTTGACTCGTGAACGACGAAGGTACTCATACCTAGTATGCAAACCGGAAAAGATCTGTTGGTTTTCTAAACTGGAAAGCTACGCATACCCAGTATGCTAACCGAAAAAGATCCGTGAATTCTTGAACCCGTTCTTATCTTAAGGGTATACAAATCCGATAACATACCATGACAAAAACACTCACCAATAGGTATACAGTACAGGTACCAGGTACACGTACATACCTTGTCGAATATTTTCAGATGCATCAGAATTATTTCTATGAGATAATGGTAATTTGAACAACTCTTTAAAAACATTATCTATGCATATTTGATCACATTTGTGACTCGAAATTAAAGTTTTAAAGTTTTATATGAAAATGGTTAAGCTTATCGTTCGACTTGCTAGTTTCGACTAACCTTTCATGAATAAATCATTGTACACGGTTCGGTTGTGGTTCATCCTAACTAGAATGTATATTCTGTTACGTTAATCTCAAGTCAATTTTTTCATCTAACGGTGATTATTTATTGCTTGATTCCAAAGCTACCTTATCTTAAATTTAAAGGAACCTTGTTCTTGAAAGTCTATATAAGGATAACCTCAAAAAACTGGGATCTTTGAATCCCTGACACTATTCTTGTATGTTCTAGTTGTAAAATAGAGTCGTCATCTCCTTCAAACCTTTTTAGGTTTAGTGACTAAAAAGACTTCACCTAGGTATTCATGAATCCAGATCCAACTATCTTTATCTTTATAGTTTGTGTATCATGATCTTGCTTTGATTGTTGAGCCTTTAGCTCCAACAAGAAAGATAGATAGAAATCACGAAGTTTCTTCGTCTCAGACTTTGTGTTTCCACAAGTATCTACTTGTGAGGTGAATAATAATCTAGGATGCTCTTCGGGAGTCATAAGACCGTATTTTGAGTTTTGCTAGACTTTGTTTATTGCAATAGATTTTGTATCTCACCTTGATCTTTGATAAGAACGAAAATCACATATATGCTTATCTGTGGGAGTCAAATTGGTTTAAAGTCTTCAATTAAGTTGAAGAAACTCTTAGGATGTAAAGGACGTTAGCTAAGGGAATCAATTGCGTGGAGTCTTGAGAGATTCAAGAGGCGTAAGGAGCGCGACTGTAACTGAACCGCTGTGACGATAGATTCGGTCTAAACTACATTCTAGTCCGAAGTATTGATAGTAGGCTAGTATCTGTAGTGGATTAATACAGTTTGGTATTCAAATCTGGACTAGGTCCCGGGGTTTTTATGCATTTGCGGTTTCCTCGTTAACAAATTTTTTGGTGTCTGTGTTATTTCTTTTTCCACATCATATTGTTTATCTTTATAATCAAAATATCACAGGTTGTACGTAAATAAATTCAAGTAGATAAGTCCATCACAATTCTTGGATATAACTTGATTGATCCTGGATATTGATCTTTGGAATCGTCTAAGTACTCTCACGGAATAATCAGGTTCACGGACTTGTCTCTGTTTATATACTGATTGAGAGAGAAAGAGATATAAACTTTTCATATAATTCCTATTGATATTTATTAAGTTATAACTCTCGGAATAGTATTTGAGTTTAGTCCATACAGGTTGCCGAAGAAAAAATTGGTGGTGTATTTTGGTACCCTCGCATTTTCAGAAGTGACTTGAGTTTGTAAGGGGAGCTAGCAAGACATGGCATTGATGATGGTACTGGATTCTAAAGAAAATGGAGTTTTTTGGTGGAATAAGTTGATGCTGGATGAAAGAAGATTGTGGTTGTTGTTGGTTGGATGAATTGTCCCTGTGTAGCTGAACTGAATGGTATTGGTGTTGTCTGCAAGCAGATTATATTGTAGCTGGTGTTGAAGCTCAAGTCCTGTGAGCTGAATTACATAGTTTGTAGTCAAGATTAATGGGTGAATTATGGAATGGATTTGTGAACGTGTGCATTTTAAGGAAATAGGTTGTTGCTATTGAGGTTAGAATTGAAGAGAAGAAATGTTATTTTGAATCTGTAGCTGATAGTAATGGTTAGAAGATGGAGTTCTTGTGGACTGAATTGTTGTCGTGACTTAATGGTTAACTGTGCATGTCAATGCTCAAGTGGTGAATGAATTGTGAAATTCCAAATGTGGCATTCGTGCAGTGAATTAGTTTTGTCTCCATATTTTGTCGTTTATGATTCAATATTAATATTGTCTTATGATTTGAATGCTTGTTTGATCCAGTCCGGAATCGATTGAGTTTGTTTTAATCTCTATTGCTAGAGTAAGCTTCTCAATACATATACGTTGAATAATTCTGATTACAAGTAACATAATTGTGAATATTGCTTGTAGTGACACATCCTATGAGTCACAAATAGTGTATCTGTCATATGTCTAACTTCTCTTCTAGGTTAATCTGTTGGGTGTTGCTAATAATTTACTAGGGTGTATTAATAATGCCGAGTCAGTGGCTCCCTGTTTAGCCGTTAGGATGTTGACAGATGTCAACAATCATTTAGTCCTTGTTTTTCTCTCCTGAATGGTTAAGGATTTAAATGTGTAAGAAAGTGGATGGCGGCTGAGAGGAAAGTAATGGAATAGTTTTAGTTTTCTGCTTAATTTCTTAATCTCCTCTTCAGGCTGATTTTTTGAATCAGATTTCTCCATTATCTTGATTCTGTGTGTAAATTTGTTGTGGAAACACAACAATTGACATCAGATCCGTACTTTCCTATCATGGGTGGTGATAAGAATCCACAGTCAAAGAAGTAAATGAAGAATTACATAAATTCTTTGATTCATTTACTGAACAGATATCCAAACTCAATGGGAGGATGGATGATCTTGCTGCGCATAATACAGAGTTAAAATCATCATTGTTGTCAAAGGAAGACTTCTTAAAGTATATGGAGACCTTTCCCGACAGCAGGAATGAAGATCAACGAGATTCAGGAGGAGAAGGTTCTCACTCAAATTCTCATCAACAAGGTGGGATGCTGTTCAATTTCCAGCAAGGAAACTGTAATTTCAACTCTAACACGCTAATTCCCAAGTTAGATTTCCCTAGATTCGATGGTGAGAACCCAAAAGGATGGATTCAAAAATGTGATCGTTATTTCCTTATCAACAACATTCGAGATGAGAACCAAAAGGTCACCATGGAAGCTATGCACCTAGAAGGTAAAACAGATAAGTGGTTGACGAACTTGCAAACTAGTAAATCTATTACTTCATGGTATGAATTAGCTGAGCTTACTTGTTTTAGATTTCAAAATCCTGCAAATGAGAACATATTAGGAATATTCAATAAGTTGTCTCAGACTACTACATTAGAAGATTATTTTGAGCAGTTTGAGAATCTTAAAGATCTGTTATATCGACAATATCCCATGTTGAATAAACATTACTATGTTATGAGTTTCATTAGAGGGTTTAAGGAAGATATTAAGCACTCAGTCAGTATGTTCCATCCCACCACCTTGATGCAGGCTCTTTCTCTTGCCATAATGCAAGAACAAACCTTCCCCAACCAACATAAAAACAACAGACCCAATAATAAATCCTTTTCTAGTTCTTTCAATACTGTCAGACAATCCACTTCACAGAATTTCCCACCCAAGCCAGTATCCCTCCCACCTTTACTTCCCCTGCCACCTAACATACCTCAAAAACCTATTCCTTCCCCAATCCCCATTAAAAGATTAACACCTCAACAGATTAAAAAGAGAAAGAGCGAGGGGTTGTGTTATAATTGTGATGAGGTTTATAGACCAGGGCATTTTTGTAAAAACTAATAATTGTTTCTAATGGTAGTTGCAGAATCCGAGGCTGAGAGCAATGAACATGAAGAGGAAATAACTCAACCTGATGACACTCCAGCTGTGGAAAGTGATATGAAAATCTCTCTTCATGCCATTAATGGTCATGCTATTGGAGACACCATAAGAATTCCAGGTTTTATTAAACACCAAGCCATTTGTATTCTAATTTATACAGGTAGTACCCATAACTTCACTGATTGTGACTTGGCAAAATCTCTGGGATGCCTTATTCAGCCTACTGCTAACTTGTTAATCACTGTGGCAAATGGTAAAACAACAGTCAGTTTTGGTATTTGTGCTTTCTTACACTGGAAAATGCAGAATCATGACTTCATTGGTGATTTACGACTACTTCCATTGGGAGGTTGTGATGTAGTTCTTGGTGCTGCTTGGCTTAAGCAGCTAGAAGATATATAGTTCTAAAATTTTCTACATTGAGTATCTATTTTCAACATCAAGGGCAACAGATAACTTTAGTGGGCACTCATACAACTCCTTCTCTTCAGATGATTGATTCAGAGGGCTTACAATATTTCTTTATGAAGAATTCTCATGGCATAATGAGTCAGCTATTCTCTGTTACCCCTAATCCACACCAATACCCTCCTCCACCAATTATATCTGACATTCTACAACAATTTCAAGATATTTTCTATGAATCTACTACACTTCCACCATAAAGGTCTTTGGATCACTCTATTCCCCTCATCTCCAACTCCACACTAGTTAAAAAAAGACCCTACAAATGCCCTTACATTAAAAAAAAGGTGGTTGAAAATTGGTCCAAGAAATGCTACAAAGTGGTGTCATTCAGCCAAGTCATAGCCCATTTGCTCCTCCCATCCTTCTGGTAAAGAAAAAAAGACAATAGCTGGAGATTCTTGTTGATTACAGACAGCTCAACATCATCACAATTAAAGATAAGTTTTCTATACCTGTTATTGATGAGCTATTGGATGAATTATTTGGATCATGTGTAATTACTAGAATTGATTTAAAATCAGGTTATCATCAAATTAGGTTCAAACTAGCAGATATTTACAAAACAACTTTTAGAACTCATCATGGCCATTATGAGTTCACAATTATTCCTTTTAGTCTTACTAATGACCCTGCAACATTCCAGGCTTTAATGAATTATATCTTTCAGCCCCATTTGAGAAAGTTCATCTTGGTCTTCTTTAATGACATTCTAGTATATAGTCCTGACATGGAAACTCATGAAAAACACTTGCATATTACACTCTCCTTATTGAGACAACACCAGCTATATGCTAAGTTTTCTAAATGTTGTTTTGCACAACCTGAACTGGAGTACTTGGATCCTATCATTACTGCACATGGTGTTGTAGCTGATCCTGCTAAGATATCTGCAATGACAAGATGGACTACTCCTACAACTATCAAAGAACTCATAGGTTTTCTAGGCCTCACTGGATACTACAAGAAGTTTGTGAGAAATTATGGTGTGAGTAGTAAGCCTCTCACTGAATTGCTTAAGAAAAATTCCTTCACTTGGACTGCAGCATCTACTCAAGCTTTCAACACTCTCAAAATGGCCATGATCACTACTCCAGTACTTGCTCTGCCAGATTTTTCAAAGCCTTTTGTTCTGGAAACTGATGTCTGTGCTACTGGCGTTGGAGCAGTACTTATGCAAGAGGGCAGACCAATTTCTTTCTTTATAAAACCATTTGGTCCTAGAGCAATGGGCTTGTCTACTTATGAAAAGGAACTTATAGCTGTAGGGTCTGCTGTGACCAAATGGAGGTACTATTTGCTGGGTCATCACTTCACTATCAAGACTGACCAGGAGAGTATCAAGTACTTTTCAAAACAAAAAATCACTACTGGCATCTTACAAAAATGGCTTATGAAATTACTAGGCTATAACTATGATATTCAATATAAAAAGGGGGTGGAGAACAAGGTAGTTGATGCTCTCTTCAAAAGACATCACAATGATATCACTTGCTGCAGTATTACACTTTCTCAGCCACTGTGGAGGCAAGAGGTGATTTACAGTTATGCACAAGATCAGAATGCTCAACAACTAATTTCCCACTTACTTATGGATCCAACCTCTTGTCCTCCTTATACTTATCAAGATGAGGTTTTGAGATACAAGAACATACTTTTTATTGGCACCAGTAATAATGTCAGGCAGTCTATTCTCTTCTCCACCCATGCTTATGCAGTGGGAGGACACTCAAGCGTACATGATACTTATATGAGAGACAAAAGCCATTTCTTCAGGACTGGCATGAAACATAAGGTTTTTTCTTTAGTACCTACTTGTGATGTTTGTCAGAGACACAAAGGAGAACACACATTACCAGCTGGATTTCTTTTGCCTTTACCAATTCCAGATCATGCTTGGCAACACATCAGCATGGATTTTATTGAAGGCTTGTCAAAAAGTGACAGAAAAGATGTCATCTTAGTGGTGGTGGAGAGATTCACCAAGTACAATCATTTTATCCCTCTTCAACACCCATATACATCTTCCTCACTAGCCAAAGCATTTATCCACCACATCTTTAGATTGCATGGTTTTCCTGCTTCTATTGTTTCAGACAGAGACAAGGTATTTACCAACAACTTCTGGCAAGACTTATTCAAGAATTTGGGTATTGCTCTAAAGCTTAGCACTGCCTACCATCCTCAGACAGATGATCAGTGAAAAAGCGGGGGTCTAACAATACCACCAAATATTTCGCTTAGCAATCTGTATGTACTAACTCCGAAATACTTTCTAGAGAATCAACTAGACAGTCAGACTCAATCTAGGTAAAAGTATCTCAAGGAGTTAATATCTCTCCCTTGTTTTGATTTACTCGAGCTAATAGAAATCAACAAGTCTTTAATCAAATACAAGGAATAACTTGGATGGTACCAAAGATCAATATCCAAGGATCAATCAATGACAATCAACAACCAAAGGTTTGGATTACTCTAATTGATGATCTAACGCACAACCTGTATTATTTCAATTATAAAGATAAAACAACATAATGCGGAAATTGAAATAACACAGACACCATAAATTTTGTTAACGAGGAAACCGCAAATGCAGAAAAACCCCGGGACCTGGTCCAGATTGAACACACACACAATGTATTAAGCCGCTACAGACACTAGCCTACTCCAAGCTAACTTCGGATTGGACTGTAGTTGATCCCCAATCAGTCTCTCATTGATCCAAGGTACAGTTGTACTCCCTACGCCTCTGATCCCAGCATTATACTGCGTACTTGATTCCCTTAGCTGATCTCACCCACAACTAAGAGTTGCTACGACCCAAAATCGCAGGCTTTGGCAATAAACAAATCTGTCTCACACAGACAAGTCTATCAAAGGATCAGTCTGTCTCCTACAGAAAAACCGTAAAGTTTTTGTTCCGTCTTTTTATAATAATCAAGGTGAACATGAACCAATTGATAATACGGTATTATATTCCCGAAGAACATCCTAGATAAATCAATCACCTCACAATAATCTTAATCGTATGGTAGCGAAACAAGATGTTGCGGAATCACAAACAATGAGACGAAGATGTTTGTGATTACTTTTCATATCTTGCCTATCGGAGATATCAATCTCAAGCCAATCAATCTGATTGTACTCGTACGATAGAAGATGCAAGATCAGATCACACAACTACGATAAAAGTAGTATCGGTTTGGCTTCACAATTCCAATGAAGTCTTTAAGTCGTTAACCTGGTTTTAAAAGAAGAAAACCAAAGGTTAAAGGAGAATCGACTCTAGCACACAAACTAGTATCACACGTAAGGTGTGGGGATTAGTTTTGTAGAGTTGCTAGATGTCCTCTTATATAGTCTTTCAAATCAGGGTTTCGTCTTGGTCCCAAAGCAAACAATATCCACCGTTAGATAACAACCTGATTTAGATTCAAGCTAATATTTCTCAACCGTTAGATCGAAAACTTAGCTTGTTATACACAAATGAAATGCACGCTTCTAGGTTTGTTAACCGTACCCAAACGTGTACATTGTTGGTTCAATAATAGTTAACCAAAAGGTTAGCCATATGAGTATTTCATACCAACCATATTCTTCTTCACCATAACTAGTTCAAACGACTCAAATGAACTAGTTAGAGAGTTGTTCAATTGGAAGGAAATCTTATGTACTACATAGGACACAATTGAAGCAAAGATGATTTGATTCACTTGAATCGGTTCATGAACTTTTATAGCCACGGTTTGCAAACTGCATTCCTTAGTTTTTTTAAGTTTAAGTTCAGAAATCATCTTCAGATATATAACCTTCTTAAGTTAGCACACTAGGTTGTCGGACTTAAGCAACCGGCAGAGTTTACAAACTCCAGCAGAAAATCTCGGCAAAGACTTTCCGACGGTTCACAGACTGGGTTCGCGAACTGGTACTCATGCAACTAGTTTTTCAACTCCAGCAGAATTTCTCGGGATGATAAGTTCGGCAGTTCGCGGACTTGGAAACAAGCCATTCTTTCGGTTTCTCTTGATCAACAAAGTTCGCAAAATTTGGTTCAAGGGATGAGACTTATGCAGATATGTGTTTCCACAATAATAATTATGTCCATCATTGGTTATGTAATCTAAACTCTCATTCCAATCATTAAAACATTCTTAGAGGACGTTATATAGTTGTTACACCATTTCTCGTCAAAGCAATTTTTAAAGTGATTGAAACATATCATGACTTTTGTCACTAGGTAAAGATAAACATGGTCGAAACGAAATGCATACCAACACATATTTCGAGATATAGATAGGCGAGGTATACTCGTCTCAAAATACCAAATGTGTATAATCTAAGTCTATATATATAGCATACGACTTTTTGTCTCAAAGAGTAGGATATCGAGTAGATAGACTTTTGAGTGACAGATAAGTTCAAGTCTTCACATACCTTTTTGTCGAGAAGTTCCACCGGTTCTTTGAGTATTTCTTCTTCTTGTATGATGAATCGCCATGAAGTCCTTGAGATCAACTACACTTTCTATCCTAGTCCGAGACTTAGCTATAGTAGACTTGAAATCAAGACTCATAGTTTTGGTCACTAACATTGACAAACATGCTTGAGATAACAACGCATGCGAGTTCGACCGAGCAATGCTCTAACAGTCAGACTGAAAGGGTCAATGCTTGTCTTGAAAATTACCTTAGGTGCATGACTAGTCATCAGCCCAAGAATTGGATGCATTGGTTGGACTTGGCAGAATGGTGGTATAACACCAGTTTTCACACCAGCCTCAAGATGTCTCCCTTTAAAGTCTTGTATGGTTACGAAGCTCCACACTTGGATTTCCCACCTTCTGCTAGCACTTCAGTGGACTCAGTGGAGAAGTATCTAAAATAGAGAGAGGGAATTTTATTGATTCTTAAAGATACCCTAGAAAAAGCTCAAGAGAGAATGAAGCATTTTGTTGATACCAAGAGAACTGACAGAGTTTTTGAAGTTGGTGATCTGGTTTACCTCAAACTACAACCTTATAGATAAGTCTCAGTTTCTCTAAGAAAAAACTTCATTGTCCCATCTAAGTACTATGGTCTCTTCCTTGTGGTTCAGAAAATTGGGACTCTGGCTTACAAGATACAATTACCTCCTGAAGCTAGGATTCACCCAGTGTTTCATGTCTTCCAATTGAAGAAGAAAATTGGAGTTTCTCACACTCCTTCCCCTACACTTCCAGTGGTAGATCATGAAGGGAAAGTCATTGTCACTCCCATTGGAGTTTTAAATAACCATTCAGTTCCACAACTCCTCATTCATTGGTCTAACTCATCAGCAAAGGAAGCTACATGGGAGGACTCAGCAAACATATCAGCTCATTTTTCATCTTTTAATCCTTGAGGACAAGGATTGTCCCATGTGAGGGGTATTATCATATGTCTAACTCCTCTTCTAGGTTAATCTGTTAGGTATTGTTAATTAATAATTTACTAATGTGTATTAATAATGCCGAGTCCGTGGTGTTAGAGCATTGGTCGGTCGAACTCGCATTTTTTGCTATCTCAAGCATGTTTGTCAATGTTAGTGATCAAAACTACGAGTCTTGATTTCTATCATATTTAGACGTCTCGGAACTAGGACATAAATTGTGTAGGTGAGGGCGTTCATCTCTTGAAGACGAAGAACTACTAAGGGGATCTTATGGAACTTCATCGACAAAAGGTATGTGGAGACTGAAACTTATCTATCACTTGGAAAGTCTATTTATACTCTATCTCCTATATTGAGACATAAGTTGTGTTATGATATAGTTTTTTACTATACACATTTGAGATTTCGAGCTGAGTTTATCTCGCTTATATATTTCTCGGAATATGTGTTGGCAAGCTTTCGTTTCAGCCAAATTGATCTTACATTCGTGACGAAAGTCTGAATAAGATTATATGAAAATTTCCGAGTTACATCTTACATGGTTCGTGTGATACAATCATTTGGTGTTGTCTTGGAATGTTTCATTATGATAATTTCAATAACTTGAAAATCTCTTTGACGAAAATTAGTTTGTGAAAAACAACTATATAACGTCCTCTAAGAAAGTTTCAATGATTGAAATAAAGAGTTTATAATCATATAACCATGTTTGGATATAAGCATAATGTGTTAATCACATTAGTGTACAAGTCCAAAACTGGGAACCTGAAGTATGCGTACCCGTACGCGTACTGGTGGTTACTGATGTCTGGGAAAGTATGCGTACCCGGGTACACATAACAATGGAAAGTTCACGTCCGTGAAAATCTGCTGGAGTTTGGAATGTGTTGAAGTGTGCGAACCCATACGCGTGCCGGAGTAACCAAAATCAAGTCCGGCTACTCAAGTATGCGTACCCGTTTGCGTACTTAAGTGGGTTACTTTGTAAAATTGGTTGTGTACATGAACTTAAACATTTATATAATAAGAAATGCAATCTTTACAAACCGTGGCTATAATGTTCATGAATTGATTCGAGTGAATCAAGCCGATTTTGTTTCGATTGTGTTCTTGTATACTTCTATGAGAATATAGCAATTGGACGACTCTTTAACTAGTTTCATTTGAGTCATTTGAACTAGTTATGGATAAGATGAATATGGTTGATATGAGAGTTATCATATGGCTAACTTCCGTTGACCATTGTTGAGCCAACATGGGTGTACACGTTTGGGTACGGTTACATAAACCTAAATGAGGGTACATTTCATTTGTGTGTAACAAGCTAAGTTTGATATAACGGTTGAAAGATATTAGCTTGGTTGAATCAGGTTTTTCATCTAACGGTGAATATTGAATGCTTTGTTACCAAGATAACTTAGAGTGCAAACCCTGATTTGAAAACTATATAAAGAAGAACTCTAGCAACTGGGAAAACTAATCCCCACACCTCTTGTGTGTTACTAGTTGCATAAGCTAGAGTCGATTCTCCTTTAACCTTAGGTTTTCCTAAACCTTGTAGGTTAACGACTTAAAAGACTTCATTGGGATTGTGAAGCCAGACCCAACTATTTCTATTATAGTTGCGTGTTCTGATCTTGCCCGATTCTATCGTTTGAGTACTATCTTCTATGAGATTTTCTCAAGATTAATTTCTCCGATAGGAAAGATAAAACGTGATCACAAACATCTTCGTCTCATCGTTTGTGATTCCACAATATCTAGTTTCGCCATTATACGATTTAGATTATTGTGAGGTGATTGATGATACTAACCTGTTCTTCAGGAATATAAGTCTGGTTTATCAATTGGTTCCTGTTCACCTTGATTTATCAAAAGACGCAATAAAAAATCTTGAGTATTTCTGTGGGAGACAGATTTATTCAATCCTATACACTTTTCTGTGTGAGATAGATTTGTTTATCAAGTCTTCGACTTTGGGTCGTAGCAACTCTTGGTTGTGGGTGAGATGAACTAAGAGAATCAAGTGCATAGTATCCTGCTGGGATCATAGACGTAAGGAGCGAAACTTTACCTTGAATCAGTGTGAGATTGATTAGGGTTCAACCACAGTCCAATCCGAAGTTCATTGGTAGTAGACTAGTGTCTGTAGCGACTTAATACAATGTGGTTCAATCTGGACTAGGTCCCAAGGTTTTTCTGCATTTGCGGTTTCATCGTTAACGAAATTCTGGTGTCTGTGTTATTTCTTTTCCGCATTATAGTTTTTTATATAATTGAAATATCACAGGTTGTGCGTTAAGATTAATCAATTAGAATATCCAACCTTTGGTTGTTGATTTACATTGATTGACACTTGAACATTGGTTTTTGGTACCGTTCAAGTTTACTCCTCTTATATTCAATCAGGCTCGCAGATTTCTATTTGCTCATTGCAGATTGAATTAAGAGTTATAGATATTAAACTCTTTGATATACTTTTATCTAGATTGAGTTTGACTGTCTAGTTGATTCTCTAGAAAGTGTATTGGAGTAAGTCCTCTCAGATGGTCAAACGAATTGTTGGGTGTGGTTGTTAGACCCCCGCATTTTCAAGTGGTTCCCTGATTAGCCATTAGTATGTTGACAGATGTCAACAATCATTTAGTCCTTGTTTTTCTCCCCTGAATGGTTAGTCTTTAAATGTGTAAGAAAGAGGATGGCGGCTGGGAGGAAAGTAATGAAATAGTTTTAGTTTTCTGCTTAATTTCGTAATCTCCTCTCTTCCGGCTGATTCTTTGAATCAAATTTCTCCATTATCTTGATTTTATGTGTTATTTGTTGTGGAAACACAACATGATCATAAACTTCGTTAAATCATATTAGTGCTTTTACACGTTTGATTACTTTGATTGGCATGATATCTTAGAACTTAATGCATCTAGGGAATTAAATTAATTAATGCGCTTTCTACGTTAGGTTGTTTTATAGATAAAATTCATTCTCTTGTTGTTTTATGTATGTGTGATGAAATCAGAAAATTAACGGAATATTCTTGCAACCAAGGTATCCTAGGGCTTTTGATAAAGTTAAGATTAAGTATCAATTCTAGTTATTGTTTCAAATTCATGTTTGGGAATGAAAACGAATCTTTGACCAATATCTTCATCTTATTGATTACTTCCAACAATTTACTTTGATTTTGATTTAGTTTTCATTCTTTTCAAAATTTCTGAAAAATCCCCGTGGTTTCGTATAATATATCGAAAACAATTAACAACCTAGACCTCTATGTGGGAACGCTCCTTTCTTACCCAGTACTTCATGATGAATTTTAGATAGTGAGAAAGTAAATTAATCTTGACGTGCAGACGACCACATCAATAGTTGAGTATCAAATATTACTGAAGAACCATTGAAGATTGAATACTAAAGAACAAACAACGACATTTACGAGAACTTCATCAACAAAGAGGTATATGAAGATTGGCTTATCATAACTCATCATATCTACAACTCAATCTTATGAGACGTTTTCATATGATTTTAGTAGATTTGATATTGCAAAGAAGAAATTTTGAGTTCAAGCTTGTCTTTGTTAAACTCTCGAAATATGATTCAAGCAATTGATGTTCATAGATCCTTAGCAATATTAGTTAGAACAATTTATTGTTCATAAACTATTTTTGTTCAAGTTGATCATTTGGAAATTTCCGAAGAAAATAGTGCAGATTTCCTATGGCGATTAGGAATATTTCAAATTTATGAATGAGAGAATTTCAGAACTGCTTAAAGCAAGGTACGCATTCCTAGTATGCATACCTAGTCAATCTGAATTCCACAAACTATAGAGGTTTGCAAACCCAGTTTTCATACCGTTTACATATGAGCTTGGGAATATTGGAGGTTTGCAAACCCGGTCTGCATACCTATCCAGTTCCAGATAGCAGAAGTTCACGAACTATCTTGCATGACTATGTTCTCTTTTGAAATATGCAGTGGAGAAACAAGCTATGTATATGAATGTTGCTTCAACATTCATTAAGGTTGAAGCCTTTAAATGCTTCTCTTAGGTAGCCGCCCTCAGATATCTCTTGAGGAAGTGAATTATGTCCCTTTTCCTCGTGGACTACTTTTTGGCGGTATCCTTTAGAACCGTTTATACATGTTAGCAATGGCTAAACGTTTTTTCAAATTTTTTTTACATGCGGCGAATCATATTGCCGCTTATGGGAAAAAATTAAATTTTATACAAGCGGCGAATCATATTTCCGCTTATGGGGAAAAATTAACCAAGGGGCTAATGATCACCCACTCGGTTTTTTTTTTGGTTGATCAATCGCTTGTTCATCTTGAGCGGCACAATTTCAATCCTTTTCTTTGGGAAGTAGATGTTCAGCCTCTTAGTCTCCACTATCAGCCGTTCCTTCACTTCATTGAGTATATGAATGGGGTTTGGTAAAAAATTAAAAATGGACCTCTCCACCACCTATAAAAGCACCTAATTTGATCGTTATTGATCAAACTCTTTCACTTTGAGTAATAATTTTGTCCCATAATACTTGCTCTGAGTCTTAGGTAATTTTTTTTTTTTTTTATAAATAAAGAAGAAGTACCAGCCCTTTTTAACCAGAGGAGTGGTGCTTATACAGTTCAGTGATTATATCTTCTCTTCTGTTGAGATGATAAATCAATTGTTGTAATTGTTCATTTCTCCAACTAGATAGAGTTATAAATTTATTACAGAAGACTGAAATATTAGCGGTCTTAAGTAATTAGGGAATTTAAAAATCATCTTCCCTATTATTTTATGAATGAATATTCTCGTGTACGACCATGGAAATGGTGAAAACCACTTATAGAAGTATTAATGATAATAAAAAAAGCGACCCCATTAATTTTAATAAAAATTAGGTACAAGTAAGCGTATCCGCACTATAGACAGACCAATTACATACTCATATACACACTACTACCAAAAACAAAAAAAAAACAAAAAAAAAACACTATTCTTAATAAATTCATTCTTAATAAATTCCCCTGCTAGACATACACCGGCCAAGCCATAAGGCCCAAGCTCTTCTTGATGAGAAAACCCATGAAAGTCATCAAGGCTTGAGTAAAGGCTGCAAACAACCGGATTATATCTCACAAACAGATCAAATTCGGAAAGACGGAATCCACCAAACCAAACTTGCAGCTCTCCAACAAAGTATCTGATTGTTTAATACGGATATTAAACACAAAAAGACGCGCAACTTTCTTCTCCTACTTATTCTGAGAATACTTAATCGAGTAGACGGCCTCAATGAAATTGATTACATAGAGCATACTTGCCAAAAGCGCTAATATCCAACGCCAACGCCAACGCCTAATAATCCATGCAGAAACTAGATAGTAACCCGTGCTACGCACCGGGAGTATAGTCTTTTGGTTTGGGTGAACATTTGTCCATTGTCTGAGCTGTGAGCCAATGCTAAGTTGCCTGTTAAGTTTGCTTGATCATATAAGGTGCGCAAATTGCTGTTGTAAGTCTGGAGATGTGTGAATTTATCAACTCAAGTCATGTTAATTGAGTTGCACCCTGTTTCATAGGCTGTGAATTTCATCGCTGTTGCACCCTGTTTCACCTGTAGTGCAGACCGCGTCATCAACAGAAGTATTACCAAAGCTTGATCTCTTGCTCATGTTTGTTTTGGCTCCAATAGCATTTCTAGCATTTTCAGTTTCTCCCTGCATTGTTTAAAAGTAATATTTTAATTAGAGGTTCTCACCAAAAGAAAAAAAAAACATTAACCGTTTGACTGAATGTTTTCTTTACCTGTGTGCATCACTTGAGCTTTTGTTCTTTACCCTATTCATGAAGTTTGAACTCTAAAACTGGGCATTATCTTTCATGAAAATCCTTTGTAAGGAGGGAAATTAAAGATTTCCAAGAACATTCCCAGAGTAATTCCTACAATGACAACCAACAAATTTCCTAGTGATGGATTATGCGACTGAGACCACCCCAACAGTTCAGTTGATGTGCCACACCCAACGAAAACTTTGATATTCACCCTGCAACATCATAGAGTAGAAATCATACCACCATATCATTTGAAAAGAAAATTTAAAACGAAAATATACATTTAGAGTAACGAAGGGAACCAAAACGACAGAAACATATTGTGCTTTCATTCGGTACAGCTCTGGTTCTCAAATAGGTGGCAGTACTTGATCTGTGAAACTGACCTATTTTTCATAAGGTCACGACTAAGATACTCCACTTTATACGCAAGACGTACTTATGAGACAAAGCTAGTTTACGACATGTTAAATTTAACGTATACATAAGAAAATAGACATTTGTGTAAAATATATGGGTAGTCACATTTGAGATAAGAGAAGAAGCTATCGTGACTCTAGATGCTTCATCCCCATTATGGTAGGTCAAACAGGCTACATCCGACGTTATGGTCACTGTCATTAGTCTTTTAGATAAAGTGTCCCTGTAATTAATAATCAAAAATTAAGTTAGGTGGTCTACCAGTAATTCACGTGATCATATCATGTAGAGACTTCAGCTTGCTCTGTCAGTATCTATATATGCTAACAGCTGCCTTGAAAACTCAAGTTCAGACTAAATGCTTTACTGATAGGAAGAGATTTCTGCACCATACATGGAACTTATAAACGTATGGAGGAAAAGGGAAAAATAACTCAAAGAAATTGTGCATTGGGGAACTTACCAACACCCAAAAGC
Organism: Papaver somniferum; assembly: GCF_003573695.1. Taxonomy (NCBI): domain Eukaryota; kingdom Viridiplantae; phylum Streptophyta; class Magnoliopsida; order Ranunculales; family Papaveraceae; genus Papaver; species Papaver somniferum. The sequence goes on from NC_039362.1 coordinate 141,027,604, forward strand.
TGAAAAGGGACACCTGAATGGGAAACAGTACCAGGTGAGGTTGCAAGAATAAACCCTCATCCTCTTCCATGAAACATAACAGATTGTAGTCTTCTACCCTCGCTCTCTTCCATAAGAGTAGAGATTCATTTAAAAGATAGTAATTACAAATTTTAAAAATGGACCTGTAGAAAATAACCTCCATGCTGCTTTGCAATTTCCATCACCGGTTTATCTCCGAAGGTGGGTACATCCAATTCATCACTGGTTGAAAGTCGAAACATCCATAACTTCGTCCACCTTGCAAAGCAATACAAAAATAAGGAAAAACACATATGTATGCATAATTGGCTAGTTAAACAACTAACTTTTCTTTTGATTTCTTGAATACGAATTCGAGAATCTTTAGAATCAGGTATGAAATGAGAATCAACACCACCCGCAGTTATAAAAAATAAGGCACCACATTAAATTACCTTTATTTGGTCATTGATAATAACAGAAGAGAAAACACCCCTGTGGCAGTGAACTACAACTCTTTATACACACTTGACTCATTTCTGCTGGCATTTCCACAAACAGTGAGACTGCATCAAGAAATAATCCAAAAATCTCAATTGAGAATCAAATTTATAAACCCAAAAACAGTGAAACGGAAAATGTGTACATTCAAAGAGTTTCATTCAATCATTTGGTACGAATAATTGAAAATAAAAATTGAGGAAAAAATCCAAAACCATGTAATGTAAGATTTTAATTGATCAAAACTTACGTTAAAATTGTGATTCCTTCTCTGCATAATTGGTTTTGATTGAAGATTTCTTGTCAAGAAGTGCTTACTAAGAGCATCTCCAACGCCACATCCTTGTCCTATATATACGGATGGAAAAAATAAACATCCTTTGCAGATCTGTATTCGAACTTTGCTTATATATAGGAAGTTCAAGAAAACCACCTCCAACCGCGAAAGTTTATGAGGAAGTGGTGTTACAGTTGTCTTACATTGATAGGATGGGTAGTTTTTATTTTCTTTCGCGAGTAAAATAAAATTCAGTCCCGCCAGATTGTGATCTTCTTTATAAATCAGGGTGGTTCTTTTCTTCTTCTCCATTCACCACGAACTGCAAGTTTAGGTTTTGGTAAGTTTCTTCTTCTTTTTAATTGGTGTTGTTGTAGTATATTTGTTACCAGATGTAGTCTCCTTGTGTCGTTGTTCTTTCTATATCAATCAGATTGTTTTGATTTAAGTACACACCATATACTTGTGATTTTGTTTGTATGGAGTTCTGATGAGTTTTACTTTTGGTATGTTATAGATATATTGTTGAAAGATTGTAAGACATGGATCCTGCAAGTGAACAGAACAGGTTTGAATCTGAAAATGCCGCGGCTGAGGACTATAGTGCTACTGCTACTTCGTTTGCTCCTAGTCCCTATATGTCCCACCAAAATCAATTCATCAATCCAACCCAATTTCAGTTTCGTCCCATTTCCCTCACAATATTCATGGTAATTTAGGACCTGGCTATGGGTTCCAAAGTATGATGAGTGCTGTTGTTTCTTCGACACAACCACAAAGCTTTCCTCCTCCGCAAACACAGACTCCTGTTTCCCCTTCACAAGCACCGGACGTTGGCAATCAGTCCAAAAAGAAACGAAAAAGTAATCCTTCAACAACTCAATCAGCCAATCCTCCTCGGCGGATTTGGACAACTGAAGAAGACACTGCACTAGTGAAGGCATATCTGTACATTAGTGTTGATGCAATAATAAGAAGGGACCAGTCAGGTGGCACAATGTGGAATCAGATCTTGAAAGTTTGGAGAGAAAATATGGGAACTTATGATGAGGACCGCAATCCTAATGCTCTATCGTGCCGATGGGGTATCATACAAGCTGTAGTTAACAAGTTTCATGGACATTATGAGTCACTCAACAGAAATCCGAAAAGCGGAACTTCAATCGAACTTATGGTTTGATTCCTTAAACCTTTTTTAATACTGTTGTCACAATTATTGCTCATTACTGGTCATGATGTTTATAGTGACATTTTATATGTGTAGCCACATGTTAAAATGTGAATGTTGTTTATGTTAAACATATAGATTTCTCTTTTCTTTTGGTATTAGTATACGGCAGGGAGTAGAATGTATTTGTATACGACATGGAGTAGAATGAATGATGGAGTTTTTTGTTAGTGTTTCATCTAACTCATTTCCAATCTTTACAGAAAAGTCAAGCTTTAAAAATGTACAAAACGTTGGAGGGAACCACATTCAGGTTTGAGCATTGTTGGGAGGTTATGAGAAAAAATCCGAAATGGTGTTCTCAGCAGCTTACAAAGCCTGGCTCCTCAAATAAAGATAAACCAGTAGATGTCATCAATCTCGACACTCTAAAGCAACCAATTACATCAACTGAAGGAAGTGAGGACAACAAAAGTGAGGGTGTTCCTCGCCCAGATGAAGGAAGAAAGTTGAGTAAGGAGAATGCTAAGAAAGCCCATGAACAGAAGGGAGTGATTGGATTTTTGACCAGCTATCAGTCCACCATAGAGAAACAAAATGTGTTTAGCCAAAAAGAGTTGGAGCTGAAGATTGAGAAAGAGAGAAAAGAATTTGAACTTATGAAAGAGGATTTGGCTCTGAAAAAAAGGCTTACGAGCTAAAGGAGAAGCTCGAAAGAAGAAGAGATGATAGCAGAACGCATTGAAGAAGAACGCATCCTGAATAAGGACCTTTTTTTTTTGCAACCAGTTATGAAAAGCTTACAAATAATCCAGGCTCGTATACTGAAGAAGTGGAAAGAAGATGGGACTTTGGGGAATGATTCTGAGAGCAGCGACGATAGTCTTTGAGTTGTTTCTCGTTCTACTAATGTTAATTGTTGGTTTTTATTAGGTTGTCATTCAACATTACAGCTGAAATGTTGTTGTTTTCTTTTGGGTTGTCACTCAGCATAGTATTTGAGATGTTGTTGTTGTCTTTTAATGTAGTAGCTAAACTTTGTGGTTGTAATTTGGCATAATAGTTTCCTTCTGGTAATGGACTAATTTATAATTATTTGCTTCTGACATGTTCCTCTAAAGAATTTTTTCTTACTCAAAAATGCAAGTGCTGGGAAGAGGGAAATAAAACATGATACCTGCTGACACACATCAAGGTTTATATGAACAGGGAAATAAAATAGATAATTATAGACTCCAGGATATTTGCACAGGTCACCAAAGAGATTCCAGATAATTTGCTGCAATTTCTACGTCTTTTCTACAAGTACTGCAATTTCTAAATAAACGCACAGGTCAAACAAAGAATTTAGGCATACGAGAAAAACAAAAACAAAAGCAAAATGCAATTCTTTTATTAATGAAATTTACTACTGCCCTTAATCAAAGAAAGCAAAAAAAAAAAAAACAGAAACAACAAGCCTGGTTAAATTACTGTAAACTAAACTTCTTCGCCCCCACAAAAGTCCCACATATGATCAATGAGATCAAGTTTTATTGATTGTGAACCTCCTTATCTCGAATTTGTCTTAAACGACTAATCATTTTGGCGACAAGTAGTGAAGAGTCATGCTCCACCGTAACATTGTCAACCTTTTGGTACGGCTCATAACGTTCTGGGTCAATTCCTTGTTCCTGCTCATTCTCAATGATCATATTGTGTAAAATTATGCAAGTCTTCATGATGTTTCCAAGGTCTTTAACTCGCCACATACGCGCTGGTCCTTTGATAATGTGCCACCTTGATTGCAACACTCCAAACGCTCTTTCGACATCTTTTCGCACGGCTTCTTGACGTTTAGCAAAGAATCTTTCCTTACGAGTGGTTCCATCAGAAATAGTTTGCATTAGTGTAGCATAAGGAGGATAAATTCCATCTGACAAGTAATATCCCATATCATAAATATTGCCATTTACCGTGTATTGACATGGTGGAGCAACTTCATTTACAAGATCGTCAAATAATGGAGACCGATCTAATACTGTAATATCATTATTTGTACCCGCCATTCCAAAAAATGCATGCCAAATCCACAAATTTTTCGATGCGACTGCCTCTAAGATAAGAGTGGGGACTCGTTTGAAACCATTAGTGTGTGTTCCATGCCATGCCGTCGGGAAATTTTTCCAAAGCCAATGCATACAGTCAAGGCTGCCTAACATACCCGGAAATCCCCGCTCTTCCCCTTCTTCGAGTAACCGTGCAATATCATCTTCATTAGTTTTCCTCAAATATTGTTCTTCAAAAACACCGATAACAGCCTCACAGAATTTTTTTAGGCTTAATATGATGGTACTTTCACCCATTTGAAAATATTCGTCAAGAAAATCAGCACAACAACCATATGCAAGCATTCTTACTGCTGCTCCCATCTTTTGTAAAGGGCTAACAAACTTATTAGTTGCATCTGGTTTAGGTGTAAAGAAATCATCATACCTTGCAATGCCACATAAGATGCGGTTAAAGAGATGAGTATGCATCCTAAAGCGACGACAAAAATGCTCTGATGGGTATTTTGAGTTGCCCCCACTAAAATAGTCTCTAACAATTACCTCATGACGAGGCATTGTGTCACGAGGAATTTGTCGTCTTCCTGGAACAGATCCCCCATGTGGTCTCTTCAACATCGACATTGCTACAATAGCTGGCACATAACTTGTGAATGTGTCAGTCAGTCTCTTTGTTACTCTAGCTGATGATAACATATCATCCTCACGTCGTGCTTTCAATAATCTTTGGTAGGTAGACGACTCTTCATCGCTGGATGATGATGATTCTTCATCTTTGGATGATGACCCATCAGAATCTGAATACATGGTTTGAAAATAGAACTGCAAAACAAGACCAAAAGATATTGGATTTGAAAGATTTAGTTAACATGGATTAATGTTTATGCATATATAGTATCTCAAACTCTTAAAAATTAACTCCCTTCTATCTAACAAACTAACATAATTTTATTGGTCATGTTTTATGAATCTGAGATTTACATTGGCATGGACCAGGAATTTTTCCAAGTAAAACACCTACTAACATGGTCAATTAATGAATTGAAACATTCTACCACAAGTTTGTATAAAGGTTTATCAAGCATTTTATCAAACAATTAGAAGTAAGACTTAGTGAATCCGTTCCAAACTTAATCACAATGGATCAGCAACCACAACAGATAAATTCCTTACAACATTAAGAATACAGCATAAAAGAATCCCATCCAAATTAAACCTTTTCTTAATGTATCGTTGATTTGGGAAGAATCGCACACAATTGGGTAAAAAATTGAAAGTCATCATTCACCAATTCAACAAAACAATCTAGTAACAAAATATTGCAAATATTAGGGAAATCGAGAAACTTACATTGCATGAACATCGGGTATCTTGAATTGGCTTATACTATCCTAGATTATAACACAATTTCAGATACTGATTTTGATTGATATGGAATAGAAACCCTTGTTCTTCTTCTACTCATCTTCTCCATGTGGTGCTCTCGTTGTGTAAACCCATATACGAGATTTACTTACAGAGAATTGCAAACTCGAATTTGGCTTGTTTGGAGAACAGAAAAAATTTCATAAACACATCTGTTTAAAACAAATTTGAATTTATATTATTGATGACATGGAACGATTAAATCCTCTAGGAAAACCTATGAAACCAGAGGATGGGCTAGAGGATTTAAGCCTAACCGTCGGCCACGTAATCTTCACATCTGCTCTTCAAGTTTCCGTTGGAGATGGTTTTTTGGGAAAAAGTAGCAAAATCCGTAAAAAAGGGAACCTAACATCCTCCCGTTGGAGATGTTCTAAATACTCGAAGCTATATTAAAGCGAAGAAAACGAACATAGTAGGAATTAGTTTGTAAGTTCAGTTGTTGTTTTTTTTCTTTTTTGGGATTGTTGTCAATTGATGTTAAGTGGTGGAGGAAGTGGGGTACTGGGGTTAAGCCGTTAAAGGCTTAAAGTGGATTAGAGGCGTAAATTGAGTATCATAAAACCATTTAGTGCTAATCTTGTAGGGTCCGAGTCACTGAGGGAATTCCATTACCTAATACTCTCACCATAGTTATCCAAATCAGTTTTTTGTGGGACCAGAGTGAATGAGAATCAAGTTTTGAGTTTCAATTATCAATAGATATCGGAGACCCTAGTTTTGTTTTCATAATATTTTATAACCTCTTTTATTATAACAGCAGACTTGTCGTCTATATTATCTGTCATTCTGATTGTGTCCCTCGTGAGCTCCTTCATTACCGAAATAACAGCCTCGTCGCTAGCAAAAGAACTAGCTATGATCCGTTGGGAACGGAGCGAGTTAACATCATCAACCGATAGAATAAAAAAATTCAGGAGGTGTATGTAAGAGATCAACTCCTTACTAGTATCTCCAACCAGTACTTCATAAGCTTTCAGATTATTGAATCTACATATTGTGCCTTTGTTGATGGTAATGGTAGGTAGCTTCACTGTTTTAGATCTTCTGCTAAACTTTATATCCTTGTAGGTCGCAACAGGCTTAAATGTTATTCTATATGTTCTGGTAAGCTCTGCCGCAGAAACTTTCACGACACCTTCTCCCATAATTGGTTCCTGGCATTCTCTTCCCCCTAGTGTTCCTGTTATATACATGTCTAACAAGTGATGGCCTTCGATCGTGGTTGGAGCAAGCATGAGTCTGGTTAGATAGTTCTTTGTTTCCTGTCGATGCATAACTGGATGAACATTATTCTTGAAAAGAAATACGATAGATAATCCCAATCTCTTGGTATTTTCAACATTAATATCACCGATAACAAAAACAGAAAGATCGTAAACAGTAATAGTTAAAAGAAGGTATTTACCTCTGCTGTTAAGCCTTCGGAAACAGTAAGCAATGTGGAAAGCACTAGATAAGGAACTTGGTTCTCCAGCAACAACAAGTCATCCATCACATATCTAAAGTTCAAGATATGCCCCCGTTTGCCAAATATAGGGTCGGAACAACATAATCATTACCATTGCGATTACCATTCACGACACCCAAGAACTCCAAAAAAGAAATGATCCTAATCCTGATGGGCTTCACAAATATTCTTAGCATACACTAAATGTGAACCATTTTTTTGGGGACCCTGATTTTTTTGTGGGGGACCATGATTATATTTTAGGCAAGACGTTATAAGTAATTCTAAGTCACCCCTTATCTAAATGTTTTTTTTAATACCAAACTAACCCTCCTTAATTAAATATGTTAGTTTAATGATTATTTAGTTATTAGTTAATGATTAATATGATTAGTAATGATTAGTGATTAGTATGATTAGTAATGATTAGTTATCATTAAGAAGTTCTATTACAAAAAAAAATGAAAAAATTTTCTTGGGGAGAAATTTTAATATTCTTTTGCAATTAACCAAAAGCGAACTTAATGATTAGTGATTAATATGATTAGTAATGATTAGTTACCAGTAAGAAGTTCGGTTACAAAAAAAATTGAAAATTTTCCTTGCGATCAAACCGAACTATATATTCGGTGTGACCATTAAATAATCGGTTACAAAAATACTTAAAACGTTTTACGATCAAACCGAACTTAAAGTTCGGTTAAGAAACATTTTCTGTGACGTAACCGAACTGACCAGTTCCGTTGGGAAATGTTTTTTGCAACTAACCGAACTACAAGGTTCGGTTGGGAAATGTTTTTTACAACTAACCGAACTGTTAGGTCCGGTTGAGAAATATTTTGCGAAATAAACGAACTAAGGTTCAGTTGGGAAATGTTATTTGCAAATAACCGAATAACTAGGTTCAGTTGGGAAATGTTTTTAGCAACTAACCGAACTATTAGGTTCGGTTGGGAAATGTTTTTTGCTACTAACCGAACTAAGGTTCGGTTGGGAAATTTGTTTTGCGAAATAGCCAAACTGTTCTTCATGTTCATCACTTCCATTAGGTTCGGTTAGTTCGACAAAGTTTTTCACATAATTCCTAACCGAACTTCTCTCTGCAACTTCCATTTTCAACTCATTTGATGGTTAATACTCATTTTTCAATCGAACAAGGAACGTCAAGGAAAGAGAGAAGAAGAAGAGAATAATTTTTTTTTCAAAACTAAAAAATTTCGATTCCCCCATGTTTTTGATTTTGATTTTGGTTAATAGATTCATTTAGATTAGATATATATGATTAGATTTATATAGTTATCAGGTTAATTTTAATTTAAATTAAAATAAAGGATAAATGTGTATTTACCCAACCTCTTATAAGTATAGGGAGGTTGGCCTAATAAGACCATGATCCCAAAAAAAAAACCATGGTCCCAAAAAGGTTCATAAATATGCCCTTCTCAATCTAAAGTCCGTCGGGATCCACCAATAGTTCTTGTTCTTTCCATCTTTACCCTTAAGTTTCGGGTCGTATGCTTTTTATTTCCACTACTTAGTCTTTTCATTTGACCGCCATCATCCATCCATCTCAGTCGAAACTAATCGAACTCATCACCAATTTTATCGCTCTCACCACCGCGATATTTATTGCCGCCACAACTAGCAACACCACCTCCGCCTCAACTATTAACAGATTTACCATGTGTTTTGTGTTCGTTTTTTAACCTATTTCAATTTGTTATTGATTGTTCTTAATCTTCAAAACCAAATTGACAGATTCATTTGATTTTTTTTTGTTTTCAATTTGGTAATTTTCAACAATCAAAATCCAATTTCTCTTCTTCTAATCATCACAAACACTGAATGAATACAGAGATTCAGCAACAATTTTTGTGTTGTTCTTTTGATTTTTAAATCATTTTGGGGATTTTTCTTAGGTTTTGATTTTGTTTTAGATCGAAATAAGAAGAAGAAAGGATTGCATCTCATGCAGATGTTGATCATCAGATCGAACATTTAATTGGATTTTGTTATTTGTTACACAAGACAAATTTGTATTTAGTCAGTATACTATTTCTCAAACCTATGATTTCACTAGTGATAATGGTGGTGCTGGTGGCGGCGGTGGTGGAGGAGGATATCCACTATACATTTTGCCAGTTGTTGTTGTTAATGATGATATAGGTGATGGTCGTGGCAGTGGTGGAGGAGGAAATCAAATCTCTTTTTTTAGATGATGATAGTGGTGGTGGTGGTGGTGGTGGAGGAGGGTATCAGATCCACGTTTCTCACTCAAAATCTAAATCGAAGAAGAATTTTGACGGAAGGAATCCTAATTATACCGATAACAATTTCAACAAGGTCTCTCCTCCCAACACAGTAAGTAACCTTTTTTTCTTAATTTTTTTTCTAACTTTAGGATTTGAATTTGAATTTAATCAATAGTTCAATCTTCTGAAAATTACTTGAAATTGCTGAAATCAAAAGGATTGCAGGATTGTTGGCTCATCCTTGATGGGAAGGTACGTATCCATTCTTCGAAGTATATATCTTTGAGTTCTCGTTTTCATTTTCATGGGTTTGAATTGATTCGTTCTTTAGATAACATACAATTTAGAATTCTGATTTATATGATGCCAATCATGGCCCTGCAGATAAAACTTCTTGGGTAGTCACTTTATGTAAGCTGCTGTTTTCGTATATAAAAGAAAAATATCATCATATGAGCGGTTAAAGAACAGATCAATTAAGGATTACAAGTATATCAATCTAGTGAGCACTGGGTACTAATTAATTCATTATTATTGCTTTATACATCATTTAATTTTTTTAAGCACTTGGGATTATCAACCCACCTTGTTGGATTTTGTTATCTGTTATACAAGACAAGAGGCGACAAACATGTCCATATCTTGTTTTTACTGATCTTGTTTGTTGGGACCAGGTCTACAATGTGACAAACTACTTAGATGATCATCCTCGTGGTGACAATGTTCTTGTTAATGCAACATGCATCATTTCTTAGTCCAATCTTAACATGTTCCTTCAATGAGAATAAGGTAATGTGAACCATACGAGTGTAAAGATCTTGAATGATGACTTTTGGATAAATGCAAGAGAATTAATGGAGACTATTTGATTGGAGAGAATTAATGTAGACCTATTTGATTGAAATAAATTATTTTAAATTGCTGAAAATTGCTTAAAAGTTTTGGTTGATATATGTGTTGTTGGTAGTAGTGGTGGTGCTGCACTGGCGGTGGTGGTGGTGTTGTTGGAGTTGGAGTTGGTGTTTTGCTATTGATATTGGTGGTGAAGTGAGAAGGTGGCTTGCTCTAGGTATGTTTAACCGACTATTGGCACAATTCTGTTGGAATTATCATGAATTCACTAGTCCATATAGTTGATACAAATAATTGGGTATTTGTTATTTGAAATTGTGAATCGTGAACTCGTGTTGTTGTTCGGTTCTTATTTGTTTGTAATAAACATTGTTAGGTTCTTATTTGTTCTTATATTGTGTTGTGTTTGGTCTTATATCTTCTCTATTTCAAATTTCTTTGTGTGATTCATGTAAAGTGGTTTTTGGCAGGGTTGAGGTGTATTAGACGAACTTGTGGTGTAATGGTAACCCACCTTGCTCCATGTCAGAAGATACGTGTTCGAATCACGCCAGGTTCACTAATTTTAGTACATCAACTTTATGGATCAACTTTGGTTGTTGACGCCAGATTTTGGGATCAACTTTGGTTGTTGATCTGTTCACTGGGATCAACTTTGGTTGTTGATCTGTTCACTGGGAAATCGATCAACTTTGGTTGTTGACACCATCTTTTGGGTCAACTTCGGTTGTTGACACCATATTTTGGGATCAACTTCGGTTGTTGAGGCCATATTATTTTATATTTATTTATTTTATTTTTTGATTTTTTTTCTTTGAGGATCAACTTCGGTTGTTGACATCAGATTTTGGATCAACCGAAGTTGTTGATGCCATATTGTTTTGTTATGAGCTTTTGATTTTTGTTTTTGAGTATCAACTTGTGTTGTTGACACCAGATTTTGGGATTAATTTTGGTTGTTGACGCCATGTTATTTTTATCTTTTTATGATTTTTTTGGTTTTTGTTTTGGAGATCAACTACAGTTGTTGACACCGAATTTTGGGATCAACTTCGGATGTTGGTACATATTACCTTTCCATGATTTTTTATTTTTATTTTATTTTTGTTTTAGGGATCAACTTCAGTTGTTGATACCAGATTCTGGGATCAACTTTGGTTGTTGACATTATGTAATTTTTTTTCCTTCTTATTTTCTGATTTTTGTTTTCGGGATCAACTTAGATTGTTGACGCCACTGGCGACGGCGGTGATGGACTGGTGGTGGTGGCGGACGGTGGTGGAGTGGTGGTGGTGGGTGGTGGTGGACTGGTGGTGGTGGCAGCGGGTGGAGGTGGACTGGTGGTGGTGGCGACGGGTGGTGGCGGGCTGTGGTGGACATGTGGTGGTGGTGGTGACGGGCGGTGGTGGAATGGTGGTCGTGGCGGTCGGGCGGTGGTGGACTGGTGGTGGTGGCGGGCAGGCGGTGGTGGACTGGTGGTGGCGGGTGGTGGCGGTGGTGTTCTGGTGGTGGGGTACTAGTGGTGGTGGCGGTTGGTAAGTGGTGGTGGAATGATAGTTGAATGTTGGTGGTGGTGATGGGATATTTGGTGGTGCTGGTGGTGGTGGCGGTGAAATGGTAGATACAAATTTTTGTTGTATTTTGAAATAAACAAATATATTATATGAGTGAGGATATTAAGGTAATCTAATTTTTAATGGATAAGATTTTTAAATGATAGGGGTATATTTATTTTTGTATAAGGGTATATTCGTTGGGTGTCAAAATTAAGAGTATTTAATAAATTTGCCCAAAGAAAATTCCGTCCACATCATCAGTTTGATGAAGTTCTCTGGCGCCTAGTTAGCAATTCGGGATTCAGCAAACGTACGGAACGACAAACGTACGAGTATTATACGGTTTTGTAAAATCCAGATTCGGTCCAAAATTCGGTCAACGGGACGTGATTCGTCAGTAATTCGGAACGGCATACGTACGTGTATAATTCGATTTATAAATGTGAGTTCGGCTCTGAAAATTCGGTATCTATATATAACAAATAATTTGTATTTATAAGGTCATAGACCAATTTTTATGCATATGTGTGAGTTATTTAAAGAAAAAATAAACTTAATATAATGATATTAATAATATATACTCCCTCCGTCCTAAATTATTAGTCCGCTTTGACTAAGTCAAAATATTAAGGAGACCGGAGGAGTTTACAAAACTATCCCTACTGAATGATATATTATTATTAAAATTAAAAGGAGTATATGGAGTATGTAAGAAAAAGACATTGGTAACTATAATATTTATAGAAATGTTTAAATAGAAGATAAAAATAAAAATCTTTATGAATTGATTTAGTAGATTTGTTTCCTATTGAGAAAGATATTATTTAATATTTAGATTGGTGATATTTAAAATAATTTTATAATTATAAAAATTTGAAGGATATATTTGAGAGTTTGAGTAAAAAATATGACTATAAACAGAAGCTGGACAGTATTTTAGGACAGACGAAAATAGAATAGAGGACAGAAATTTTAGGACAGAGGGAGTACAACATTAGTTATCCAAGAGGACGTCGTATGGTGGTTTAGATGCTTGGTTAGTGAGTTTGAGATCTCTCTCACCTTCACCTTCAAATCTCTTCAGTCGTTTTTGTTTCATAAAAATTACAACACGTCTAATATTCGGTCGTGTATGCTCGGGAGGCAGTAAAACCCAAAAAATGGAGTCTTTGAAAAGTAAAAGCTAAAGAATTTATGGCGAATTAAGCGGACGTATCATTCGGGATACGTAAAATTCGTGAACGATTCACGAATAATCCGGGAATGCCACATAATACGCGATTTGGGTTTGGAATTGCAAACGTACGCGAATAAGACGGTAAAATTCGTGATACGGAAAAATTCGTGAATCATTCACGAACTTACTAACTAGGCCTGGCGTCCAACTATGCAATTCAGGGACCTGCTCGTAACTTTTCTACAATTTGTCATAAACTTGCATGAGTTCGTTTAAGTACGTCTCTTTGGCCGTGGTTGGTGATCTCTTCAGGAATTGAGTTACGGCTCTCTTCTTGTGGGACTGCATGGGCTTCAGTTGAGGTCTACTGTAGTGATATGGACCTATGGATACCATTTTCGGCTGATATGCTTTTGGGTTTCTTTTCTTTACATGACTTGGAATTAAGAATATTTGTACTTGCGTCTCTAACTCTTGCGGAAGCACGTCGATGATTGCATGCTGTACAGGCCTCTCCAATTCTCGTGAAAGCATGTCGTTAAGGGCATCCTGTACAGTTCTCTCCAACTCTTGTGGAGGCAAGTCGATAAAGGCCTCGATCATCTCCAACTCTTGTGAATTTTCTTCCACATCCAGTGAATTTTCTTCCATATCTGAACTCATTTTTGGTATCTCAAGAAATCCTCTCTTATGTTTGCCTACCTCTTGAACTAAATCTGTTACTTGAGAAACCCAGTGAGTAGTGTCCACATATATACAGGTGCTCCTGCAAATGTAACCGCCTTCCTAATAGCCATTAGTCAGGTCATTTTCAATTTCGAAGTCCTACCTAATAGGTCGGCGTGTGTAATAAATTAGCAGGCCCGGCTGATATAGCCCTATTTGCCTATTGTCGTGGCCTCGTGGCCTGTGGTTGTGCAACTATAAGTGAGATCCCAAGTTATGTTTGGTGAACTGTCCTGTCCTACTAAAATGTTGTTGATACACATAATGAGGGAATAACAAACTGCAAATATTTTAGACTCCTAGCACCACTGTGAATTTCTTCTTCTGACCGATCATTATGAACTTATATCAGATACTGTAATTTTTAAGTGATGACTATATGTCCGTATAAGTAAGTACACTCTAGAGCCATGAAACAACTAGTAATATTTTAGAGGACAACTTTAAAATCGTCTCGAGGAATCAAATTCTCAGGAGTCAGGACCAACAACCCTAGGCTAGACTCGAGAGCCTTAGGTGCTTCACTAACCCGGGTTGACAAAAAATAATTTACTTCTGTTATTGAGAGTGGCGATGGCGAAAACCTTGATGTATGTAGTCGTGTCAATGACCGACCATCTACATGCTTAAATACTCAACTGTCTTGTCTGCTTGTTTGTTCGGACGGATAAGAGACTCACTACGTGACTTGGGCTTGAATGTACACTTTGTACACTAGTATACTATACTGGTTACCGAATGCACGCGAATCATACGCGTAGTTTCCGAGTTAGACTCTTCTTGACTATCGAAAGACCGACTTTTCAATGCTACTATTTCAACTCTTTCGAAAAACTTTTATTTTTTGAAATCCGGCGAATAATCCGGGCGACTAAATCGGCGAAAAACTTCATGACTCAATATTTTTAAATTTGATTTTTCTATATATTTAAAGTCCAAAGCTTGAATTTTTCTGTTGTTTACGTTGTGATTGTTCTTAATTAGATGCTCTGTTGATTTGGTGTCAAGTCTAATTAGTTTCTTTTATGATTTCGTTTTAGGTTTTAAAAGCTAGGGTTTTTTCTATTTTGACGCTCCTATTTGATTAAGTCTGATTTGAATCTTTTTGATATAAGACTGATCATTTCTTTTGGGAAAGATTTCCTTTCGGAATATCTTTTGATTGCCACTTACCGGATTCATGGCAAAATCTGCTAGGTGGTGTTGGGCGGATCCCCTTCTAGAGATGTTTATTGGCTGGTGGGTTTTTCTCAATCAGTTTTTAGCATTTGTTCGAAGCAGATCTGCACGTGGACGATATACTCTGAATTGGGGGTTTTCTTTACATCAAAAGGAAAAGCTATCTCTGCATAGTACTAGGTATGTAATAATGAGAATGTTCAGTAATGAATGTTGTTGCAGTAAGGAAGACTTTATGGATTTGCTTGCTGGAGTAAGGAAACTCAACTGCATGCAATTGTGTATAGAAAAATTATTACATATGGCAACTTTGCAGTGTATTAAAATCAGTTTATCATTTGTCTCAGAAATTATAAAAGTACAGGAAAGGTTTGGGAAGCTTTATAAAAATTCTAGCAGGGGTTTTCTTTTCCTGTGCTACTGGTTTGTACTTTCATGCTCTATTTTTACTCAAAAAATGGATAATCCGATTATATCTCAGGGTCTTAGTACAATAGCTAAGTTAATGGAGGAGAAAGCTAATATGTCAGATATGGATAATTATCGGCTCTTACAGTTCATCAAGAAAGCTTCTGCATGCATCAAAAATGGTGAATCTATGGAACTGGTGGGAAAACTATTTAGAGAAGAGGAATTCTATGACTCAAGGATGAGACCTGATCAAGTGAAAAGAGATTTGAGGAACAAATGGGATCTTCAGTGGAATTTGGAGGTGAGGGATTCTAGAACTAAAAAATTATTTTTCTTTGCTTTTGAAGATCCTGAAGAGTTTGCTAAAGCAGTGATGTCTCATGCTTCTGTGGATGGTAAGTTATTGGTGTTTAGAGAAAAAGTAGATCAAGTGAGACATTCTGATCTCAATTTCAACAAATCCTTATTTTGGACCGTGTTTAAGTTTTCAAACTTTACCGCTGATAGAGTATACATGGCTAGAAAGGTGGCTAAGAAGTTGGGTGAATTACTGATGATGATTGGTCCTCATGGGGTGGAGTATAAAGCTCTAATTATTGTTGATTTATCAAAACCCTTGGTTAAAAAAGTGAATATGGTGCTTGAGGATCTTGGTACAAGAAAAAAACTAGTTGTCATAGATTATGTTGGGTTACCTACTAGAGTTTGCTCTTTCTGTAAGTGGATCATGCATCCACCTGGTTATGATTGCAGAAATGAATCTCCTGATGTGATTAGGGAAGCTCCTGTGGTTGTTGGTACTAAGGAAGAAGCAAAGAGTTTTTTGGCTTTGAAGAAGATTCAGGCAAAAAACAAGAAGAAAGTAGATCAAACATCTAATGATTTTAGAAGCCTTATTGACAAAGAAGTTGTGAATAGAGCAATTGGGAAGAGACAAAGGATAGATATTGATTGGAAATGTCCTAACCCTGCTGTTATAGCGAAGGTAGTGGTAATTAGGGAAGGAGTTTCATCTGACGAGACTACTGAGGAGGTAAAGAAAAGGAGGATGTGGCTGATATGGAGGAGTATAAGAAGGAAAGGGCTGAAAAACTTACAAAGGAGAAATATTGTCAAAGTTTGATTGAAGGAAAGCATTATTTGCAAGGTTATGCTTGGCTGTTGGCTGAGTACAAGGATTTAGGGAGATGTCAACCAGCTGATATGATATCAAATGCTTTGGTAGTTACTGAAAGGGATTCCAGCCCAATAAATCTCACACCAATCATAGCAGCAGAAGATGTTATTGCAGAGGAGGCCAAGGTTTCAGATAAAGTGAAAGATCTGAAGATTGTGGAAGGGAATTCGAGTACTGAAAGCGCTAATCTGGTTAGTAAAATTTGCACAACTTTGAATGCTTATTATTTTTTACACTATCTGTGAAGTTTTATTTGCTGGTATTGGTTTTACTCATATCTTGGTTGCATGCTCTTTTGATTATGGTTTGTTAGGTCTATCTGTATAGTAGGGTTTTTTTCTTTATACCTCGGAAGGTTTTTAGTTAAGGGTTTTATTAGTTTTAAATTTCTTGTGATAAATTTAGGAGTCATGAAGATAATTTCATGGAATACCCAAAGGTTGCAATAGTCCAAAAACTTATAATCATCTTACGTTTTTGCTTTAAAAATATAAGCCTGAGATTGTATTTCTTTCTGAGACAAAAATGGGTTTGGAGAAAATGAATGAAACTGCTAAGAAGTTTCATTTTAAGGATTGGATAGTTATTCCTTCTATAGGTAAATCTGGAGGGCAAATTGTAGCTTGGAATTCTCAGGTTTTAGTAGATTTGGTTGAGATCAAGTTTAACATAATAACTGTGGTGTTAACAATTAGAGGTATATGTACTTTCATTTCATGTATCTATGGTTCTTTAAATATTCATGATAGAACTGAAAAATGGGACTATTTACTTAACTTAAATGAAAGATTCAATGATCCATGGATGTTGGTTGGGGATATGAATTTTATATTAGATAATACTGAAAAAGAAGGGGTAATGAGGCTTCTACCAGTATATTTAATATTGTTCATACGGCAATACAACAAATTGGATTTATTGATTTAGGTTTTCATGGAGATCCTTTCACCTGGTCTAACCAAAGGGAAGGTGAGGAAAATATTAGAGAACGTATAGACAGGGGTTTGGTCAATGTTAAATGGTTTGAAGTTTTCTCGGATACTAATGTCTATCATCTAGCTAGAGTTGCTTCAGATCATAATCCGCTTCTTATTGACATTAGTCCGGTTAAACTAGGTGGTAAAAATCCTTATAAATACTTCAGGGTATGGAAAGAACATAAGGAGTATGCCATGTTTCTTGAAAATGCATGGGTTGAAAATAGACTTGATTCAGGAAATAACTTAGTACAAACTCTTGAAAGTCTAGCTAAGGATTTTGGTTTTTGGAATAAGAACATTTTTAAGAATATTTTCAAAAACAAAGAAGATATTATTAAGAAAATAAATAAATATAATGCAAAGCCAGGTCCTTTCGTATCAAGAAAAGTGCTGAAAAAATTAGAAGATAATCTTGAAACTTGGAATAAAATTGAAAATATTTACTGGTTGGAGGATAGTAGAGATAGATTTTTTAAAGAGCATGATAGGTGTACTAAGTATTTTCATGCGATTAGAAGAGAAGGATCAATTAGACTTGTTTCTTAAGAATCATTTTGCTAAGATTAGTAGCTCTTCTGGTGGGAAAATAAACAACATCTTTGATAATTTAATTACTGATGTTATATCAGAGGAGGAGAATAATGAATTAGTAAGTACTCATGATGTAGATGAGATTAAAAGGGTCCTATTTAGCATGAACCCATGGGGGTCTCCAGGTCCAAATGGATATCCACCGGGTTTTTTTTTCAAACCCATTGGAATCTAGTGGAAGCTGATGTGGTTGATTTGGTTAGAAATTTTTTTGAAACAGGTAAGTTAGAGGATTCTCTAAATGAGAATTTCATATCTTTAATACCTAAAGTGGGGAATCCAATAACTCCAATAGATTTCATACCAATTAGTCTGAGTAATGCTCTTTATAAGCTAGTTTCAAAAATATTGGCTACTAGGCTTAAGAAAGTGTTGGACAAAATCATTTCTCCAAATCAATCAGCGTTTATTCCCAAAAGGCAGATAGTAGATAGTGTTGTTATAGCACATGAAATGCTTCATACAATGAGAATCAATAAGACTAAGAAAGGATACTTAGCTTTTAAAATTAGACTTATCAAAAGCCTTCGATAAGTTGGAGTGGAAATTTGTGATTTTCATGTTCAAAAAATTTGGGTTCTATGAAAAATGGTGTGATTTGATTTATGAATGCATTTCAACTATGAAGTCAACAGTTCTTTTGAATGGCATTCCTGGTATTCAATTTTCTCCGTCTAGGGGTCTTCATCAAGGAGACCCGTTATCTCCGTATTTATTCATTACATCTTTAGAAGGTCTTTCAAGGTTGTTTGATAATGCGGAGGCTCAGAGAAAGTTTACTGGTCTTAAGATAAATAAAAACTGCCCCACAATTTCACATCTCTTATTTTCCGATGACTGCTTTATCTTTTGTAAAGCTGACATCGCTGAAGTCAGAAGTCTTATGAATATATTATGTATTTTTACTTCTTCTTCAGGGCAGACCATAAACTTTCATAAATCAGGTGTTTATTTTAGCAAAAAAGTTCATGGAAAGCATGAAAAAATTCTTGCTAGAATGTTAAAAGTTCAAAGAATTTCTAAAGATGAAAAATATCTAGGAACGCCAGTGTTTTTTGGTAGGAGAAAATCTTTAAACTTTGAGCCTCTTCTTGATAGAGCTTATAAAGTGTTAAGTGGTTGGAAATCTAAATTATTATCTCAAGCGGGGAGAACAATTCTCATTAATTCTACTTTGTCTGCTTATCCTTGTTATCAGATGCAATGTTTTGAGTTTCCAAAATCTGTTCTTGATGAATTTGATAAGTTACAGAGGGATTTGTGGTGGAAGAAGGACAACCCGAAAAAGGTTTTTTACCCCAAAGCTTGGGATAATATTAGAACTGATAAAGTTGCTGGAGGTATTGGGATTAGAGATCCCTAAAAAATTAATATATCACTCCTAGATAAATTAGGTTGGAGAATGTTGAAAAACCAGGAAGATATATGGGTAAAAATTCTTAGAGGAAAATATTTCCCAAGAACACACCCTTTTCTTAGAGTGGGTCTGCAAGTAATTAAGGATAATAGCATAAGGAAAGTAGGAGATGGTAGAAATATACATGTTTCATTGGATAATTGGATTCCTGGAATGGGTCGAATAACCAATTGGAAACACGATGATATTAAATGGGTGTCTGATCTTATTGCATCTGATGGTGGATGAAATATGGATCTAATTGATTCTAATTTCCTGCCTGAAATAGCCAATAAAATTAAATCTATTAGTATTGCACAAAACTCTCGAGATACTTTAATGTGGCTGGGAAATAGAAATGGTCAATTTTCTACTAAATCTGCATATAGGTGTGTTTCTCAGGAAAACCAAAGCTTACAGGATAAAGATTGGTTGAAAATTTGGCACATGAATTTATTACCTAGAACAATTCTTTTTCTTTGGAAAATGACAACTGAAGTGTTGGTTCTTAAATCAAAAATACATGAAAGGTTAGGGCATTCATACCCATATTGTATGCTCTGTTCAACTGATATTAGAGAAACCACTAAGCACTTCTTTGTAGATTGTTGTTTTACTAGAGCAGTTTGGTTCTGATTAGGCATACAGATGCCTTTGTATAATTACAGTCCTTTTGAGTGGGTTAAATCTTGGTTTTCTTCTTCTCCGAAAGATTGGAAAGAAAAGTTTGCTATTATATGATGGCAACTTTGGAAGTACAAAAATCTGGTGGTATTTCAGGGGGTTAACTGTATTAATATGATAAGGATTGCATTAAATGAATGGTCATTAGCTATGAAAAAGATCCCCTGATGATAAAACAGTACAACACTAAATTGCATGATTGGGAATATGAGTAACAAGAAAAATTGTATTCATGTGGATGTTTCTTTCGACTCAAACACAAGGGAGTATGGTATTGGTTTAATTTTGTGGAGATACGAATGTATTTCTGATATTAAAGTCTTTGCAGGATACACCACCAGTTCAAAATATGGAGAAGCGATCTCAGTAAAAATGACATTGGAGTGGGAAAAACAACTAAATCTGCACAACCATCAGGTGCTAATGGATTGCAGGAACGTAGCAAATTTTTTGGTTAATAAACCTTCTAGCCGTGAATGGAGAACTATAAACATACTGGAAGAAGTGAAGGTTCTTTTGGGTTATGTAAATAGTAAAGTATTGTATGTTAATAGATTTTTTCTTAAAGAAGTAGACAAACTAGCTAAATGATAAAGATGTAAAAGAGGTTCTTTTTGTTTGTCGAATTTCTATCACAACAACCTTAAACTTTGGGTTATATATGCTCTGATGAATGGTTGTGATATAAATGTATATAACTTTCCTTAGTTTTTAATAAATAATGCTAGTAGTTATTTTGGATGTACCAAACAAATTAATCATTGGATTGACGTCATTGGGTTCATCACTGTTTTGATTATAGAAAACACAAATAAACCACAATCTTCTCTCATCGTTTACGTTAAAAAAATTCCCACCCCTCTGTAGCCTATAGGTATGTCCTAATTTACTTGTAAAGATAAGTTTGTCCAAAAATATTTGCTATATTCCATATCTTTTCTGTTTTTATCCTAATCTACCCTTAACTTGGAATCAGGTCACAAAATGGAGAATTATGTAATTCAACTTTCTAGACACACTCTTAAATACTACTCTATATGTATTTCTTTAACATTTCTTCTTTTGAGGTAAACTTTTCTCTCGACTACAAAAAATTAGGACTTCTGAAAATTAGGAACTTGAATATTAGCCTAGGGCAATTGTGGAAAAGAAATTATTCTCTTTGTGTTTCTTAATCTTTGTGCAAAACCATAATACATTTTCGAGTTCAATTTCTTTTTTTAAATAAAATCATTAATTAATCAAAAAAAAAAGATGAGGCGGACATAAAACAAGAACCTCCCGTAAAAAGAAAAGGAAGAATTACAACGTTCATCTTATTGAAGTCCATGGGCATAACCAATCTCAAAAACCTGCTTGTGAGGTAAGAGTTGCCGAAGGCTTATAAACTGCAGGATCTTAAACTTCCCATACCATGTGGGAATAATAATCTTAACACATCTGAAAATTCTTTTCAGGAGATTTCAGGTAAGTTCCGTTTTTGGTTTAACATTTTTCTTCTTGAAGACAATCAAAACAGGCTAAAAGCCATCCAATGAAGGAAAAAGAGTATCTTCTACCACCATATTCTCCAATGTTGGCCATGACGAAAATTAGATAGTCATAATATTTATTATTATCTATAAGCATTCTGGTCTACTAAATCTATTAGTGTTAGCATGGTAGCTATGTTTAACTTCCGAGAAGAGATCCATCCATTATGTCTTGCTTTTTGTGGATAAATCCATCTTCCTCCTTGGATAAATCTGCTTAGTGAGAGAGTCTTTCAGAATATCGAGAGTCACGACATTTCCAGCAGTGTCATTGACACTTTTATCATCTGAAGTTGGATGTAAACTCACATCATCTAAAAGTTGAAAAGAAAAAAGTTTATTTTCCTCTTGTTGCTCAAAGGTTTTACAAGTTCTTTTTAAGTAGATTCTGCTTGGTTCTCTTCATGAATAATACCAGCATTATCATTCTTTTGCTCCACTACTAGTTCCGAGGAAACAAATAAAGTGTTAAAAATATCACCTTGATGAGTGACACTATTATTGAAAGCTCGCTACTTCGGACTGTTAGATCATCGTTCGGTTGAACTCGCAAGTTTTGTTATCTCCAGCTTGTAGGCAATGTTTGTTTCACAAACCTATATCTTAATTTCAAGTCTACTAAAGTTAAATCCTCGGACTAGGATTATAGCATGATACTTGAGTATCAAATATCACTGAATAACCCTCGAAGATTGAAGTCTAAAGAACAAACGAAGACATTTGCGAGAATTTCATCAAAAAAGAGGTATGTGAGGACTGACCTATCCTATTTACTCTTCGTATCTAACATTTTATCTTATGAGATGTTGTCGTATGATTTTAGTAGATTTAATATCCCAAGAATAAATTTCAAGTTCAAGCTTGTCTTTTCTAAACTCTCGAAATATGATTCGAGCAACGCGTGTTCACAGATCATGTACAGTCATCTAGAACAATTTATTGCTCACGAACTTCTTTTTTTAAGTTGATCATTTGAAAATTTCCCAAGCAAACAATCGAATTGTCTATGGATATTGAGAATGTTTCAAATTTAATTGTAAGATAATTACATAACTTATTGGAGCAAGGCATTCATATACAATATACATTCTTAGTCGACCTGAATTATGCAAACTGTATAGGTACGCATGCCCGATATACATACCCTTTCCGTTTGAGTTCGCAAATGGGGGAAGGTACATATACCCGGTATGCATACCCTTCTGATCTGACTTCGCGAACTGGGATGAGGTATGCATACCCGGTATGTGTAGCCTTTGGATCTGACTTCCCAAACTTCCAAGAGATATGCGAACCCGGTTTAGGATAGCAAACGGACATGCCCATGGCTTTGTATACTTGTTGTGCGTACCTTAATTTTTGCTAGTCTATTTCTACATCTCTCATAGACACTTCTAAGCCAACTCTATTTCTACATCTCTCATAATTGGTTGATATTGCCATAAAGCCTCCAGATACCCGAAAGTTTCACATCCTTCGGCAGGTTATTGGCATTGTTCTTAGTCATTAACGCAAGATGGTTCCATTTCATCGATTCTATCTATATATTTTGGAAATATAGCTTGGGTTCTAGTAAAAGAATTGTCATTGTTCTTATTTTCCACCACTATTATATTCGATAATGTGTTTTGGTGTTTCCCAAATAATGTGGAAAGCACTAGATAATGTTGTCATAGTGCAAGAGATAGTTCATACTATGAAAGGGAAAAGGAAAAAAGATAGAAATGGTGTCATGGGTCTTAAATTCCACATGTCTAAGGTCTTTGACAAAGTCGATTGGTCCTTCGTGATTGACATTCTCAAATGCTTTGGTTTTTCAAATGATTGGTGTGAGATGATATATCAATGTATTGGCACAATTGCTAACATTTCGATTTTTCTTAATGGATCCCCTTGTAATTGTTTTAAACCAACTAGAGGTTTGCGACAAGGGGACCCATTGTCCTCGTACCTCTTTATTTTATGCATAGAATCATTTAGCAGATATCTTTTACATGCTGAAAACAACCAGATAATTCAAGGGGTAAGTATCAACAAAGAGATTCCAAGTGTTTCACACTTACTTTTTGCCGATGACTGCCAAATATTTGTTAAGGCTTCCCATGAACAAGCCAATAATTTAATGGATTTGATCAGAGATTTTTAGCAATATCTCTGGTCAAGTAATCAATTTTGACAAATCTGGTTGTTTTTTTAGCCAAAATGTTCATCCAGATATTGTTGTCTCGCTTTTTAATCTTTTTGCGGTTAAGAAAATTGATCTTAAAGAAAAATATTTAGGCATTCCTTTATTCATTAATAGGAACAAGTATGAATTTTTTAGTTATTTGCTTGATCATTTTGGTAAAAGATATGCACAGTAGAAAGGGAAACATCTCTCTCAAGCTGGTAGATCCAAAATGGTACAGAATGTCTTAAAATCTTCCCCCACTTACCACGTGAATACCTTTTTCATCCCAGATACCATTACTGAAAAAATGGAATAATCCCAAAGGGATTTCTGGTGGGGAAGAGTAAGCCAGGTGGTATTTACATAAAGAGATGGGGTAATATGTGTACTCATAAACTTTTGGTGGTCTTGGCTTCAAAGATCTAAAAATCTTTAATAGATCCATGTTGGCCAAACTAGCTTGGGCTATGATTCATTCCCCATTTGGGTTGTGGGTTAAAATCTTGAAATATAAATATTTCAAGAATTGTCATCCTCCGTATGCTAGGAAACCTCTGGACTCATCTTGGTTATGGAAAGGTATTGTTGTTGGTCTAGATATTATTAGGGAAAACATTATTTGGGAAGTCATGAACTGGTCTAGCGTTTATGCTTTTACTGATAATTGGATCCCTAAAGCTTCTTTTCCTCTTTGCCATTGTTATCCTAATCCTAATATGCTGGTCTCAGTTTTGATTGACTCTAATGCTAGGACTTGGAACAAAGAACTTATGAATAGTTTTTTCACTATAGAAAATGCCTTAAAATAGGCAACATTAGGATTCCTCTCACTGGAGAAGACAACCTATTTATAAAATGGTAATTTTCAGTAAAAACAACCTATAAAGATTTCAGTGGTGAGTTAAGCTTCTTGCAGAACCCTCTTCCTAGTCATCCTACTTATAAAGCCCTTTGGAGGTTTCCCACGCTTCAGAAAATTCATCTTTTCATTTGGAAGTGTATTGAAAATGTCTTACCTACTGGAGTTAGACTCTATCAGTATAGAAACCATTCCGATCCTTGTTGCTTATGTGATACTAGTGCAAACAAATCTGCTGGACATCTCTTTCTTCACTGTGAGTATGCGAAATCTGTTTGGGCAATCACCCTTTTGTTTATTATGTTACTTCAGAGGATAATTCTAGTACTACCATTAGAAACTGGTTTGATAAATGGTTAAAAAACAACAATAGTCTAGTTATCTAGCAATCTATATTTTTCATAGCATGGAGTACATGGAGAGACGGGTGTTTTAAGATTTTCCAAAATAAATCCGTCTTGCCGATAAATATAGATTATGCAATGAAACTGATAACATACATTGATCGATGTATGCCTGAAGAAAACTCTCTTCCAGTTAGATCAACTGCACCTATCCAGACCCCGGACAACAATGGCCTGCCTGATATGTGTGATATAGTTTACTGTGATGCAAGCTTTAACAAAGATACTAATGAAACATGATCCATACTTGTTTTAACTGATTTGACAGGGACATTTGAAGGACGCAAACTTATCAAAGGAGTAGCAAGAACACCAAAAAAAGCAGAGTGTTTTGCCTTACTAGAAGGAATCAACTGGATGAAAGAAAAAAGCATTAGAAGCTTCTGCATTTGCAATGATGCAAATAGTGCAATCAATTATCTGAATAATAATAACCAATAACTGTGTTGGTTTATTCAAACTATCTTAATGTCGATTTGTTTTGAACAACTTCTCTTTTTAAAAATTAGATTATGTTAATACAATTTTTATATCTTATCAACAAAACCTAACTTTCTCCTCAACATTTAATCTTTTTCTTGGAATGAAATTTGTTATCTTAGCAAAAATAAATAAAATGAAGGTAAAATAAGAAAGAAATGTCCGGCTTCAAGCAATGATAGTTCCCTTATATAACAGAAGTACATAGATATACAAAAATCAAAAATAAACCAACAGCTTACACATTCAATGCAAATAAATTCGATTTTAAGACGTACACCCGACCAAATAGCTCAAGCTCTTCTCAATGAAATCCCATGAATATCATCAAGACTTGAAAAGGCCACCTGATTTCTTCTATATCACAACTCATCAGATAATGTCTCACACAATGATTAAACTCAGAACCCTCCAAACACACATAAACTCACATATTTAAGAAAACAACATTTTGTACTAATTTCTTCCAAAATACCTGATTGAGTAAATTGCCTCAATGAAATGGATTACATATATTATGGATCCTAAAAGCGCTAGTACCCAACGCCAGCGTGTAGTAATCCATATAAAACTATAGTAGAGATAATTTTTGCGATCATAATATTTCCTCACCTGTCTTATTATACCGGCAGATGCCTCGTCTATATTTTCTACCGTTGTGTCCCTCGTGAGTTCCTTCATCACCGTAATAACAGCCTCATCACTATCCAGAGAACTAACGATGATCCCTTGGGAACGAAGCGAGTTAACATCAACAGCCGACAGAATAAAACAATTCAGGAGGTGTATGTAAGAGATTAATTCCTTACTGGTATCTCCACCAAGTTGATAAGCTTTCATATTATAAAATCTACATATTGTGCCTTTGTTGACGATGATGGCAGGTAACTTCACTGTTTTAGATTTTCTGCTGAACTTTATATGTCCGTAAGTTGTAACGGGCTGAAATATTATTCCATATGTTTGGGTAAGCTCAGACGCGGACACTTTTACGGCACCTTCTCCCGTAACTGGTTCCAAACACTCTCTTCCCTTCAGTATTCCTGTTATGTACATGTCCAACAAGTGATGGCCTTTTATTGCTTTCGGAGCAAGCATGAGTTCGGCTAGTTTTTTCGTTGATTCCTATGTATTGATGCACGAAATAAACATACCAAATTCATTATATGAGTCGAAAAAACCAACATGATAGATAATCCCAATCCCTCGTCTTAGTTGTGTATTAAGGACATCAGAGTGCCATGCAAAATGAAGAACTAAATTCAATAACATCAAATAATTAAAAGGACGGATTAGGAGGGGGTGAATTTGTGGGTCACATTTCATGTGAGGAGTGGGACAAACTGCAGGATGGGTAAAGAACATTTCCGAAAACAATATATATCTTTTACAAGTAACATAAAAACACATTGCTTCGTTTTTTAAAAAAGACATTTTTTTAATGACCAGTGTATTTTCAGAAAAAGATTATTGAGCAGTGAAAAAATAATTACTATAAAAAGTTCGAAAATCTGGCATTCTAACGGATATTTTTGATTATAAGCTTATTGTACTATATTACTTGGTTTATGAAACTTAGCCTTTATAATAAAAAAAAATGTATTTACCTCTGCAGTCAAGCTTTCGGAAACAGTAAGCAATGTGGAAAGCACTGGATAAGGAACTTGGTTCTCCAACAACAGCAAGTCATCCATCAAATAGCTATAGTTCAAGATATATCCATGCTTGCGGAATATAGGGTCGGAATCAGCATAATCATTACCATTTCGATTACCATTGACGACACCTGTAGGGTTGGAATCAACATCATCATTCCTCTTCTGATTATTATTCACGACATACAGGAATTCCAAAAGGAAAATTCCGTCCACCATCATCAGTTTGATGAAGTTATCTGGCGTCCAACTACGCAACTCAGGGACCTGCTCGTAACTGTTCCACAATGCATCATAAACTAGCATCAGTTCGTCTAAGTATTGTTCTTTGGCCCTGGTCGGTGATCTCCTAAGGAACTGAGTTACAGCTCTCTTCTTGTGGGACTGCATGGGCTTTAGTTGAGGTTTATGGAAATGGTATGGACCGATCGATACCATTTTCGGCTGATATGCTTCTGGGTTTCTTCTTTTTACAAAACTTGGAATTGTGAATATTTGTGCAAGCCTCTCCAACTCTTTAGGAGGCACGTCGTGGATGTCAATATGGGCCTCCTGTGCAGGCCTCTCCAATTCTGGTGAAAGCATGCCGGCGTCAAGCAGGGCCGGCCCTGGAATTTTGCTGCCCCAAAGCAAAACCAAAAGCGTTGCCCCATGAATGCGTGTCTCAAGTAATCAATACTACATTGATCTGTCTTCGTTATTGCCCCAATTGGCTTAAGGCCTTGGATAGTTTTCAAATGATTATCAATTGTGACATAGCCACAAGTTTGAAGAAATTGATATGTAGTAATGATCTTCCATGAATCCTCTATGTATATTGGTGAAATGGAAAGCCACAAACATGGGCAACCAAAGGGAAGGATCTACCCTCATGATAACTCAAAAGAAGTGACTATTGCATCAAGAAGCAAAACTTTACATCACCAATTCAATCTATATGTTTACTTGTAACATTGGTCGACTCTCGGAAATGTTAGCACCATTAGGAAATGGTCTTCTAAAGTGAAATGAGATCTTTCAAGGAATATTTTTGGATGCAAAATCAGTAATTGTACATGCGTGGTAATCTGTTTTACTCATTAGTAGATTAGTTTTACTAAACATGTACAGCAAAAAATTGTTTTACCAAACTCTTTTGTTTTTTAGTAAGTTATTAGTAGTTGCCATAACAATCGTCATTTTTATTTTATTTTATGCTAAGGCATAGGCCCGTCCTGCACTTGGCAGCGTAGCCATCGACTTACTCCCATAACTCGGCCCTTCTAAAATCCATGTTAAAGTTAGTATAAATTACACTTGAGCGGAAACTCGAACCGCTGATCTCCTATTTGCGAGTCAGGCTCCTGACTAACTGGACTAATCCCCGATGATTACAATCGTCATTGATATTATGCGTCTCCATCTCTTAAGATGTTTCATAATTAATTATGCTTTAGTCTGAAATATATAAAATCTTGACCATAACCTCTTTAGAGAAAGACCTTCTTTTGCTGCCCCTGGCAGGTGCTGCCCCAAAGTCAAACTTTGTTGACTTTGCCTCGGGGCCGGCACTGGCGTCAAGGGCATCATGTGCAAGCCTCTCCAGTTCTTGTGAAGGCATGCCGTTATAGGGATCATGTGCAGGCCTCTCTAACTCTTGCGGATGCATGTCGGTAGTGGTATCGGTGGTGATCTCCACAGGTACTGATATTTGTTCCACATATGGTGTTGAGTTTTCTTCTGCATCTAATGTTGAGTTTTCTTCCATATCGGTACTTATTTTTCTTATCTCAAGAAATCCTATCTCTTATTTTTGCCCACCTCTTGAATTGAATCTTTCACTTGGCAAACCTAGTGAGTGCGGACCAAGTATATATAGGTGCTTTTGCAAATGTAAATGCCTCCGTGACACATGAGTATTTAATTTTTAGAAAGCAAGGGGGAATATTGTAAGAGGAGGGATCTCCTCGCACTTTTATTATCACACTATCTCACACGTTGGATATCATTTTTGCGAATAAAAATCGAAACGTAACGAATTTGAAGCTAATGTTTTTGGGAGATGTTACTATTACAAAGCTCTACGTTCCTACCAAAAATGAGCGTATTCTGAGATGTATAACACCACCATCTACTACTTTGAAAATTAGCCGTTGAAAATCAATGGATTCCTAGCCGTTGAAATTAACACCGGTAAATTATGAGGTTTTATATTTCGGATTGTGCTCATTTTTGGTAGGCATTTAGAACTTGGTAAAAGCAATATATCCTCAAAATATTAGGTTCAAATCCATTACTGTTTGATTTTTATTCACAAAAATAACGTCCAACGTGTGAGATAGTGTGAAATAAAAATGTGAAGGGATCCTTCCTCCTATTATAATAGGTCATTCTGAAAATCCTAGAATATTAAATAAGACCCCACGGGTAATTTCTTATAACAAAACCAGAAAGTAGTTGGAAGATTCACAATTGTATGGATAAGTAATAAGGTAAGTTCGGCTAATACAGCCCAAGCTAGTTTGCTAGTGTAGTGTAACAGTAGGTGGTTAAGTGCGACAAAATTAGAAACTTTAAATTATGTTCGGTGAATTGTCCCCCTCAGATGTTGTTGATACACCTAATGAGGAACTAATGAGGAAATAACAAAGCGCAAATATTTATTTTTTATCATATATATCCTAGGACCACTATGTACGAGTATGAATTTGTTTTTGTGAACAATCATTATGAACTATCACAACTAATATCTATTTGTCATATTGGGGCAGAGCCAAGATTTCTGAAATGGGGTGCAAAAATTTATTTTGAGACTGCAACGGCTATATTTCACCCGAGTCTGATCGGAATTTATGTGGGAATCCCAAATTAGCTACCCGTTTCTCTAGTTTTAGCATCTCCCATGTTACTGGTACTTCATGAATCATCAAAATCTCATCGAAATCACAGGAATCCCAACAATCACAAGATATCCTGGTATCTTAGGAATCACAGGCATCACAAACATCACACACATCACCAGCAATACAATCTCTACAATCCCTACTGAAATTCACAACAACATCACTTCTAAAAACCTGTACAATCTCACCACCACCTCTAAGAACACCTACAACCATAGGATTTCTCAAAAAGGCTATACCAAATCTATAATCAACTCCAGTATTGACCTAAAACCACATTCCTCAATTTCATCCAACAATTAGACACCCCTGAGATCCTCTATATTCTCAATACCTACTCTACAGACTTTGCTGTTTCAAACCCAAAAAACCCCTCTAGTCTAATTCCTACTGCTTCCTCTAATCATGTGATGGCTACCTATTCCATTCACCCTAAGGATAAATACCATCAGGATTCTCAAGAACATATACATATTATTCACATTCACAACCAGCAGAAGCAACTCACTCATAATACCAGAAAAGTTGAAATTAAGAAACAACCATCCAAAGATAAATATAAAACCAGCAACCGAAAGTGTTTAAACATAGCTACAACCATGAATCAGAATTATTTGAAATCTAGAAAGAGCAGTATCTCCAAAATAAACATACAACATCATAAAACCAAATTCAAAACCCAATTCAAGTCTAAGAACAAAATTTTAATTAAAGGATCCAACTTTCTCTTACTGATGGAAGATGCGAGTTTTGCTCCGAGTCCGGCTCCGAGTCATCGGAACTCTGGATACCACAGATCTCCTTACAGGTACAGGAGTCTGATATCCGTCATCAGGACCAATATCACTATCATCAACTTCATTGGGAGAACCCTCAGACATTCCCATCGAGGGTGCAGACTCACTCACTTCAGGTTCTGCTTCGGGATCGGCAGTTGGCTCAACAGTTGGAAAAGTGGTAGAACTAGATTTGGGTTTCTCAAAACCTGCAAAAATCGCACGATCGATTCTACCAGTGGCTGGACACAGGGAATCCATCACTGGAAAACGCATGGGCTCATCATGGTGCCGAGATTGGCCAGCCATCTGACGAACCATCAACCTCTCCTTTGCATCAAGAGTGATGGATTGGTATCCAATTCGGCTCACACCAGACACCAAGAATCGATCAGCCACAATAGCAACGCCCTCATGAACTTCAAATGGACCATACTTGGGATGGAAAGCATACAAAACCCAATGGTCTCTAGAACCCATCTGGGGATGCTCGACAGACTTTGGGATACCAGTAACATAGCAATTCTCAACACTATTAATTTCTCTAGTTGACCTTTGCACACCTACACCAGTTGCATGCTCATCACTGCTTCCAACATCAAATTGGGCTCCCAATTCAGCAAAAGGGTTTCTAATATCCTAATTTATAGGTGCAGGCTTTGGCTGATTGAAATGTTGACGAAGATGCTCCACTGGAGAATCCATCATCAATTCATGCACAATCCCTGGTGGCCTCTTTTCCTGCAGATACTCCTCAATTTTCACCTCATAGTTATGCTGAAGATCATTCAGATACCAAGTAAAATCACTCTCGTTACCAGGCGATTCACATCCCCGTGGAAAAGCAATTCCACAAGGCAACCGAGTAACACAATGCTCCCGAGGATACCAGTGGATCCTAGGTTCAACCTCAACGATCTTCTGCTTACCCTTTCGATCAGTACTTACATTAGCATCAAACATGGAGACTGGAATAAAGGAAATTCTCTCAACAAGAACAAATAAAAAGAAGAAGAAAAGAATAAGAAACTGAAATACCTACCACTCCTAATTGGGGCTCTTATAAAGGATCTCATCGATTGGTGCTGGGTCTTCTCGTCATTAAGAGGCGACGGTTCCCAAAGAGCAAACCCTTCCGTCTCCAATACTCAAAAAATTAACATTGTTGTTTCAATTTACCCGCAACATAGGCATCATTACACACAGCCTATACAAGGTAACTGCTATTTCTCTAGACTAACTAATCCTAAGTTATGTTCTTTGACAGATGGAAGGAAGAGAACGAACAGCATTACACTTGGCAATTCAAATCATTCGACGCTAGTAACTGACTCCTCCCTCCCACATGGAATTCACACGAGTGTGACTCAGCTTTCCAACAATCTGATTCGCTCTTGTAACACAGCTGAGTGGAGATATAAGCAAGTCTTAGCTTTGCAAAAGCTAACCCTCAAGGATTTTGGGCTAAGGGCTCACTCCAGGCACAGTTTGGCTATATTCACTGCCCTTTACTACAAATTATCTAAATTAGCTAAAATAACCTCTAGATCGTATCCAATTAAGTCTAATTATATAAACTTTTTTCTTATGCACTTTAGAATTCACATAAATAGGGCTATTTTTAGAATTGAATTAGACCCCACATCAAAATACACTACCTTAAATAGAATGCATATTATAGCTAACCCCATCCATTATCTTTTCTCGTACTTTGATGGAATATCTTTTATTGACAGGTCGCTCTCCCATAGTTTTCTAGTAGTCAATAGCCCCATCTTGGTCAGCAAGACTCAACAACATGGGTTCTGGTGTCACCAAGCCAGCACACGGCACTTGTACTTCTACTCAGTTGAACCTTGGATTATTAAGCTGCATCAACATCACCTGCAGCTAAACAATAAAATGAAACACATATTCACAACTTAACTATACATCCAAATTCAAATTAAAGTTACTAGACTTAGCAATAAACACAACATCGCTCTCAATACCACCATCACCACCATCATAAGAGCTAAAACTTCTGTCATGGCTTCTTCTTCAGGAACAAAACCTATAGATCAAGTTGAAAATCTGGTTGAACAAATGAATTCATCCTTGAACATCCCTGAAGACCTATTTCCAAAAGTTTTTATCAATGCTGAAAATACTCTACCCAAAAAGAAAGAAGACTGGAAATGGGCCTTTGTTGGCAGATACTACAGCAAAATATCTCATGAAACTAAAACTGTCTCAAGGTTCATCAATTCTATCTGGGATCTCAGAATAAATGCTGAAGTCAGCCTTTGGAAGAAGAGAAGATACTACTACTCTATCAGACTAGGCAGCATAGAAGATGACAAAGTTTTCAGGAAAGGAGGTACCAGAGGAATCTTTGATAAACTCATAGTGCTAACTGAAATACCACCATCTGGACCAGATTTTATTGATGAAGCAAATTATTACAAGGTTAGAATTTGGTCTCTGGTAAAAAGGATTACAAAGCATATCATCCCAGATATTAGAAACCCATGAAACCAGCAGGAATCTATCAAGAATATAGGAAAGCTTATGGTAGAGAAGAAGATGAAAAAAATCTAGAAGTACTTTTAACCATGGATGTTACAAGAGCTTTAAAGTATGGAATTGATGCCTATGGGACTCCTACAACATCTCACTGGCTTGAGATGGCTTATGCTCTGAATGGTATTGCCTTCTGCAAAGTATGCAGAATTCTTGATCATCCAGGTCCTCTCTGTGAGGAAAAAGAAACTCAACCTCAAAACACCTTTCAAAAAACCCATCCTGCCAATCTCAGTAACTCATACCCCTCATCTTCCAACACCCCAAAAAATTCTAACACCAATATCCCTCAAAATCCTATCAAAATAAGACACTACTCTGACAAGGATGATGCTGAAGAGTTCTCCATCAAAATGAGGCTAGACCAAAAACAGATTCCACTCAAGAATAGCTCTGAAGAACTGGATGAACCTGAGGATTATATCATCTTTAAAGTTGGTTTACACCAACCTATCAGTGGAGAAATTCCTACCAACAATACTGAAGCTATTGCCTGCCAAAAGAAACATAAAAGAATCATTGAACATAACAAGAACAAAGACAAGCTGTTGAAGAAGAAAGGAATCAACATCAAGGCTGCAACTAGGAAAAAATATTCTACCTTTGCAGCTGATGGGGAAAATAATCTTACCCCTGAGAATATTTTCCCAAAACTCAAACCTCACCTTCAACACCCAAACCCAAATATTGTCAGCCAAAATATCTTTGAAAACCATCTTTCCCTATCTGAAATACAAAACCAAATCAATGAGGAATTTAACAAACAGAAAAAACTTCTCTGGGAAAGAAGAAAGTAGGAATTCAAACTCAAGGATGTTAATACTGACTTACACCCTCAGTTGGTTGACCATAAAAGGAAGTTATTCATTTCTGATGTTTCCACTGATCAAATTATACATCATTGGGACCAAACTCAACCTGCCAAGAAAAGCAACAATTACTGTATGCAAATGGAAAAGGACTACCAGAACACTTTGACTACTGGCAACCTTGAGGGAGCTAACCCTTTTCTAACTCCTCAGGTAACTCTTTCCTTTACCTTATACTTCTGGCCAAGTTTTCATTACATCTTTTTCAAAATTATTATTGCTATGACCACTATATCCCATAGTAACCACTAGCCTCTTAGCAATTTGTTTTTAGGATACAAATTTACTATATTCACATATCCTGTTGTTTCATATTTCTGGCAATTTTACTCTATTTTATCTTGGAATTGTCAAGGATTAGGCCAGCCAGCCACTAGTAAACACTTAGATAATATGCTAAATCAACATAATCCTAATATTTTCTTTTTAGCTGAGAACAACAAACCAAGAATTTGAAAACATCCTTAGCAACATAGGAGTCACAAATTTTTGGTATGCTGAACCTAGAGGTAAATCTAAAACAGCTGGGGGTCTTGTCCTAGCTTGGAAAACCAATTTAAATGTCATAATCCAGGATTTATCTAATCATCATATAAGTGCCACTTTCTACCCTAGTAAAGGAGAACCTTGGATATTCACAGATTACTGTGGCAGTCCCTATACTACTCTTGATAAAGTGCATTCTTGGAAAATAACACAAACTCTCATAACACTCTCCCTTGGTTGATAATGGGAGATGTGAACTTTGTTTTACATGATCATGAAAAATTCATCCAACATTCTCTTGATTATCATGAAGCTAACATCTTTTTGGAGAAATTGGAAGCAGCCAATCTTACTGATTTAGGCTACACTGAATGTCCTTTCACTTGGACCAACAGAAGAGTAGGTCTCCAGCTAACTGAACAAAGGTTATACAGAGGGCTAGCTACTAATAGTTGGCTTGAAACCCAACCAAATTCCACTATCTCAAATCTTCCAGCCATTGGTTCTGATCATAACCCGATTCTTATCAATACCAACCCAACTTGGAAATAAGGTCACATCCCATTCAAATTTTTTGGTCCCTGGCTTGATCACAAAGATTGTAAGGAAATCATAGATGAATGTTGGAAGACTCAATACAAAGGATCACTGGCTATAAAGATAGCTAGGAAATTAAGAGATGTTAAAATCAAATTGAAGAACTGGAATAAGGAAATTTATGGGAATATCAAGACCAATCTAGAAGACAGTCTACAACACTTGGATTGGGTTACTAAAAATCAATTTAACACTAGCAGAGGTCAGGCTATCAGAGAAGCTGAACAGAAGTGGAACATTGGCAAGACATTCAAGAAAAGTTCTACAAGACTAAAAGTAGAGATCAGCTCATCAAATTGGGAGACAAAAATACCAGCAACTTTCACATTTCTGCTAAGAAGAGATATAGAAGAAACAAAATTGTCTCCATTCAACAAGATGATGGCACATGGCTACACAATAACAATGAAGTTGCACATTGCTTCACCAATCATTTTGAAAATATGGCCACTGCTGAACATATAACCATCAATCAATCCCTCATAGATATTATCCCCACCACCATAACCAACACAGAAAATATTAATCTGCTGAAAGTTCATGATGTTATAGAAATAAAAAACACTCTATTTAGTATGGCAGGAGACAAGGCCCCAAGACCCAATTAATTTCCACCAAACTTCTTCCAAGCTAACCGGGATGTAGTTGGAGAAGACATTATCATCATGGTTCAAAACTTCTTCACTTCTGGATTCATTCTTAAAGATGTGAACTCCACCTTCATCTTCCTCATCCCAAAAATTGACAACCCAAACACTCCATCCCATTTCAGGCATATCTCCTTATTCAACACCACTTACAAAATAATATTTAAACTGATAGCTCAAAGACTCAAACCCCTTTTACCCAACTCATATTTGCCTTCATCCATGGTAGACAAATCTCTGATAACATAGCAATCGCCCATGAAATTATCCACCACGTGAACACCAGGAAAGGGGAAAAAAGAGCCAATGGTATCATGGGCATTAAGATTGATATGGCTAATTGGGTGTTCCTAATTGAAGTTATGACTCAGATGGGTTTCAGTACTCAATGGTGCAACCTGATACACCAATGCATCACTACCACAAATTTGGTTGTACTAGTGAATGTCTCACCTGGAAAATTCTTCAAACCAACTAGAGGTCTAAGACAAGGAGACCCTCTTTCACCTTACTTATTCCTATTTTACATGGAAGCCTTATCAAGATATCTGATATCTGCTGAAGCTCAAGGACTCATTCATGGAACCAAAATCTGTCTTGAAGCACCTACTATCAACCACCTCCTCTTTTCTAATGATTGTATGATATTCTGCAAAGCCAACATGACAGAATGCAACAATCTCATCAAGATATTTCAAGAATTTGGAAAATCTTCTGGACAGTTGATCAATTTTGCTAAATCTGGAATTTTTTCAGTAAAAACAATGCACCAGACATTGCTGACAGAATAAGTGAAGCCATGCAAGTTCAGAGGATCAGCAGCACTGATAAATATCTAGGATCACCTCTCTTCACCAATAGGAGCAAGATTCAAGCTTTCAAACCATGTGTGGAGAAACTACAACACAGATTTGCTGGGTGGAAAACTAATTTAGCTACAACTGGAAAGGTCACTCTCATCCAAATTGTCACATCAACCTCCAACATCTATCAAATAAATTGCTTCAAGATTCCAAAAGGTATCTGCAAAGAAATAAATGCCATACAAAGGGATTTTTTCTGGAACAAAGAGCAAGACAAATCCAAAGGTCTCTTCTACATTGCCTGGGATGCTGTAAACAAACCTAAGGAGTTTGGGGGTTTGGGCTTCAAAAATTTGGAATAGTTAAATCTAGCTATGATCTCAAAAATTGCTTGGAGATTAATTGAGGAACTAAATTCTATCTGGAGCAGTTCTATGAAAGCAGTTCACTATCCAAACCAAGAAGTTATTAGAATGGACATCAAGCCAAAAACAACTGATTCTTGGATATGGAAAGGAATTTTAGAAGGCATAGCTTACATTCAACAATACTACATATGGAAGATTGGGGATGGAAGAAGAATTCATATCTGGGAAGACGGATGGATTGAAGACTACCCAAATATCATCCAAAAGCCCCCTCAATTCCCTTCTAATCTCAAAACAGTTAACCAACTTTTCAATATTCATGGAGAGTAGGACACTTCAATCCGAGATCTTTGGTTCGCCCAAGACATCCAAGACCTTATTACCAAAACATAACATAACCCAACATCTGAGGATAATATAAGCTGGAGCTTGACCAATACAAGGAAATTCACAATCAAATCCCTATATGACAAGTATGCTAATGATCCCATAATAACTCCCTGGAAGCAGCTATGGAGACTTGACACCACACCAACTATCAAACTATTAACCTGGGAATGTGCTCATGGCATCCTCCTTACCAATGCCAAGTCTGTCAGCATCTTGACTTACATTGATCCCATTTGTTCTATATGCAAAATCTCCTATGAATACATTACTCATGTTCTCCTAGCTTACCCAGCAGCTTCTGAAGTTTGGAGGAAACTATTTGGGGAAAATCATCAATTGTTCACAGCTTATAGATCTTTCCATGATTGGTTCAATAGTTGGTTTACTATAGACAATTCGATAGCCAGTTGGAATGCTACATTTGCTACCATTTGCTGGTTCATCTGGAAAGCGCGTTGTGATTTTGTCTTCAAAAACATAAACCCTTCAGCTGTAGTGACTGCCCTGAAGATTACCCAACACCTTTGCAACTTCTCTAGAGTCAACCATAACCCAGGTCATATCTTAAATAACACTATACCATTTTTAGTAATTAGTAACGGTGCATTTTAGTTGCAAAGAGGGGTTGCAACAGTTTCCTGCTGTTACGAAAGTCGATGTTGCAAATTTTCGCAGCGGCGTGTAAGTCGTTGCGAATTTTCGGTTGCAACTGTTTGAAACTGTTGCAACGTAAAATTGTCGCAACAGTTAGAAACAGTTGCGAAATTAGCTGGTCGCAACAGTTTGAAATAGTTATGAAACTGGAGTCGCAACAGGTCCCTCCAGTTGCGAATTTTTTGCAACATCAAAAAAATAGCGTGGTTTTGACCGGTCAAAACCAAAGTTCCCTGTAACTATAATTCTATATTAGTATAAGTACCATTAAGTTCAAACCTACAAGCATCATCAATCAGCATAAGTAAGCCATGGTCTATGTTACGCTAAGAACGTACAAACATAAAGCCATGGTCTATGTTACGCTAAGAACGTACAAACATAAAGTTACTAGAGACATTAAGTGTGAAGTATCAAAAGAAATGCAAGTATAGAAACATTTCCTACATTTCAAATACATGTTATAACAATTTAAAATTCAATCCCCACTTTTAGCCAAGGTCACCAATTATGAGTCAGGACCTAGAATTTGTACATGCCAATCTCTCACTATGGCATTCCCTTTATTCCTCTGGTATGTATTCAATTGGATAGGCCTCGGAGTGTACCTGCAACAACAATAATAACAACATTGATCAGATTGCGTTGTGATATCCACTTGCAGATTAATTCTATAGGCTTCCACTCGCAACAAGCACCACACCAACTCATAACCAATGCAAGGTGGATTGATGCAAATTGAATATACTATCCATTGAGATTAAAGAAAAGCTTACTGCAAGCTTGAGGGATGGAATAAAAAATAAAAAACAAACTCAGATACACAGATAAACCAAGTAACTTTGACACGCAATTTAGTACCTGACCTAGTGTTTGCAAGCAAAGTGCTCGGAGCGCCGCTTCTAGGAAGACCTCCTCAAATATTGTAATCATGGAGGGAACCAAATATAGTTGCTTAGCAGTACCATATTCTAGGAAGAGCTCCTCACACATAGGTTTTCACAAAGTTTACCTTCAATGTAGCCTTGTTTTTTACCAGACTTAAGTTACCCAACCTTCATATGCATACTATAAGCCTCATGATAAAAAAATTACAAGAAATACGTAGCTAGACACCAAACAATTTGCTTAGGGAAAACCATAACTACAATTAAAGCAGTTTAATGGGTGAAGGAACTGGTGATAGATTGATGGAGGTGCTGGTGGTCTGTGGAGGTGGAATGTATGGTGGTGACGAGATGAATTCACTTGTGAGGGAAACTGGTGGTGAGTTTTAGAGATGAGCTATTGAATGTTTTCACAAACAGGTGAGAGGCAATTCTCCTAAGTCCGAGAGGTGTAGATGATGTGAATGAAGTAGTGATGGTGGTGATTCTCGAGTCGGTGGTGAATGGAAGGTTGGAGAGGATCTAAAAGCTCCTCTCTGAACTTTTATAGTGCAGGATTGTCTTGGACCAGCGATGTTTTCTGCTGATTGTTTACAACCCCTTTTATAGCCAATCATACCCTGCAAACACGAATTACATAGAGAGCCGACAGTTAGAATCATATACAGAATCAAAATCACTCAAAATCTAAACCATAGAGCCATTAAAATTGATAATAATTACAAAATCAAGGGGGGGAAATTATCATAAGACATACCCAAGAATCCCATCTCAACAGTCAGATGTTAGTCCCTTTTAAATACACATTAGAATTTTACCATTCTAGTATGTAACATTCAATTCGGTCATAATAATGTGTCTGTTTCAACTCATCACCTACAATGACTCGCATACTAATTATAGACTTATAACATAATTTTGACAGTAAAGAGAGATGCATAATCCGACCATATTCATCAAAATTTGAGCAAGGCATTTCAGTAGCCTTACCAACAGAAATCGTCGTAGTGCTTTGGTATCTGCATCAAGTAAAGAATTTAAGTGTGTTATTACAATTTTCCACAAGCAAGGAAAAAAATTAAAAAGCAGTTGACTTATACATAATATAGTGAGTGCACTAGCTCCTGCAAGTTATCGGCTAAAAACCTAATTTCGTCCCGCAGAACATGATAATGAGTAGGCCTCGTTGTTCCCTGATATTTCAAGAAAAGAACGCATCAGGATATTAATATCCAGAAAAGAACGGTGATGAACTACAATTCTAAGCATGTACATATAAGTAGAAATCATAGTTGTGGGCATGACATATCTGTAGGAGCAACCATTTAATGTCGCTCACAGTGAACATACATCTGATGGAAGTGCATCAAGAGACTATTATCCAATAAATTTGAACTAGAAAAGGTTTCCACTCCTGTTTCAACTTTGTTCTCATTAAAAACTTTGAATTAATTTTGTAAGCTAATGTTAGTGTTTTGAGACTTCTTGCAGACATTGAATGTGGCACTAAAAGACTTAACAGGAAATCGCATTGGGGAACTGTCCAAGGAGTATCTGTGTATAGCTCCAGATTCACTGGCCCCATCAGCTAGTTTGCCTCCCTATGGAGCCGTCAATAAGGTAAATAACAAACCTCGTCTCAGTATTGGAAAACTGCATCTAAGGTTCAACAAATCTTGATACCAATTACTAGTTGCGTTTGTTCCTGACAGTCTTATGTAAAATTTATGTATGCTATCACATAGTGAATGAGGTGCTCAATATGGTCGGTACAGATGATGAGAAAATTGTGGCAGAAGAAGAGTTCAAGAAGCTCGTACTGGAGACTGTTGAAAGTATTATGTTGCAATTAGAAGGCAACATAATCTCAGTTTCTTCGAACTCAGTAGTTCACCTAGATACAACATCAACAGTATTCCCTCAACAATCACTAGCGTAATAAAGATGAGTTAGTAGTATTAGTAGTATAGTAATTAAAATAAGCTAATCATGCATCATATAGAAGGGCGTAAGAGCCCATGGTCAAGAAAAGAGTCATCATATATTATCTTAACCAGGTGGAACATTATTAGGAGATATATTCTGAAAAAAACTTGGTGTGACGATTTTCCTGTGCAGTAATCACTATAAACTTTGGCTTCAATTTCAACTCAGGAGGCTTGTAGCCGGCATCCTTATCGAGAAACTCCCAAGCCTACAGCAACAGAGAGAACTTAATGCTAATATTTTGGTCCACCAAACAACTACTCAGGCAGTGTCAACAATCAAAAGATCACCTTTATGGTTTTATCTAGCTCAATGTTCAGAAAATGGTTAAACTGGGACTCACTAACCCCGTCCCTGAAACCAAAGATGACAAAAATAAACATGCATGAATGGAAAACTAGAACGAAGACAGAGCAACGTGCAGAACATTACAGAAATAACAAGATCAGTGCTCTACCAAATGCATTAAGTAAATTGTCTACAATTCTTGGTTTTAAACTATCAACCGCAATGATTACAGATCAAACCTAAAAGTAAGAAATAACAAACCTTAGTTCCTTGAGTCTCAGAAATCGGTCTCTTTCAAGCATTTCTCACAGAGTAAATAGATGGAGCCTTCAGTTGTAAGCCTTGAATCACAAAGCAAAAAGGTTAGACCATAACCATACACCTACAACCAACCTAACAACAAGCACCACCACAGCAACAACAACATACAAATAAAATGGCAAGAAAATCTCTTTCAAGCACAACTTTCTTCGATTCAACAAAACTCGTAACTGAAAATGTGTAAAAAAATTGAGAACCTATACAAAAATTGAATGACTGCTAACAACCTACACAATTCAAACTAATCAAAATACCCAAATCCACATATTAAAACCACATAAATAAGCAAAAACAATTACAAATAAGGAAAACCTAATTTGTGAAATTGAAATCAGGGGAAGTAAGAATGTTTATATACCTTACAAGTTGTCTCTAATGAAGTTGCAGAAGCAATTCTAAAGTGGAATCAAGAGAAGTTGGGAGTTCCTGCAGCTGAACACCCATCAATCGAAGATGAAATGAAGAACCCTAACTTCATCAATCGAAAAAAACAAAGAAAACAACAATAACCCATTAAAATCTACAAATCTTGACATAACCCTAACTTTAGAACATGAAGAATATCTGAGATTTGTTAGTCTCAGAATAAAAAAAAATTACCTAATAAATTGGTCCGCTTGATTTGGGATTTGAGATCTCTGAAACCAGCAAATCATTCAACCTTGATTTAGGATAAAAGAAGATGAAGGATTTCGATAATCATCATCATCATCTCTGTGTGTAAAGGAGTTGAACCCTAATACCGAGAGAGAGAGAGAGAGGAATGAGATTTTTGACCGAGATTTAAATCTAAACCCGAGTCAGTTTTGAAGCTGACTAAGCACTGAATGGGCTGAAATCGAGTCAGCTTGAAAGTGTGGGTAGCCACACTCACGAGTGACACGCGTACAACTCCATTCTGTTGCGAATCGTAACAGAGTAAGCAGTTGCGAATTTTGTAACTTAGCCACACTGTTGCAAAATTTTCGCAACAGTGTCTAAGCTCTTGCGAAATACAGTTACTAATCCTTGAATTTGGTGTAGTGTAACTTATACTGTCAGAGAGAAGCAGCGTTCAGAATCAAAGCAGCATCAGTCTGAACAGAAACTTAGGAGGGAAATTTAGCATCACCATTAGCATTCATATTCTAGAAGTCAGAAATAATATGGCTAATAGTGATCTGCCATCCTATACTAACTTTGCTTTTTTAGCAATATCTTCTACAGGTCCATGCATGGGAGCACGGAACTTCAAGAACACAACCACTGGAATCAACAGAACAGGAAGAACAAGTATAGGAGCTCAACTTGCACTGAACTGGGGGAAGGAAATGCACCAAAACAATATTGATTATGCGGCAGAGGAAGAAGGAATTCTACAAACGATCCAGTATCTTTATCAACTACAAGTTCAGGAAAGATTTCAAGGACAAAGCAACCAAGGCACAGATAGAAACATCGAACCAATTGATTTTGTTTTAGGTAGACTAATCAAGCTGTCTCCTCAGCAAAATCGTACAGTAGTCAACCTAGCTAGACTTGCTAGTCACTCTCTATTACTATAAAACTTTAACTGGAAAGGTCCTAATCTATAGTCTCTTTGGAATGATTTACGGTTTCCTACAAACCATTTTATCACTAAGGATAACTGTAATAACACTACCCCTATTTTGAAGATTCATTCTGATGCTAGACTTAGCTCAGATGAGTCCAATGATGTAACTTTGAGTAACATGCTCGTTTGAGCTTTTGTGCTCTTTTTTTCTATATAAAAAAAAAGAGATTGCAACTTTTTTAGGGGTGCATGTAAGCTGAATTCGGCTTGTAAATATCAAAAGATTTTCAGTTGGGCCTAAATTAGGCTTTGGAGTTAGCTTGGCAGAGGATGCAAGTGAACACTCTTGCGATGGGATAACTCCGCCCATGTTGTCATATGTATGTTAAAGGTGTACAAACCAAAATTTGGTGCTCTGTTCAAATTTGGTCATAACATGGAAAAGCATTTGGTGCTCTGTTCAAATTTGGTCATAACTTGGAAAAGCATCACATTGTCTCTTCAATGCCTCTTAGTCCCAAATCCCAACCACACCCTTTTCTCGAAAATCCCCTCAATAAATCCACCTCACAACCAAGTTTTCAATAGTGAATTATAAGTTACTATTTAAGATTAAATCTAACAAGTATTCAACAAACATATTTTTGTTTCGGATAGAATATTGAACATGATGGATGCTCTACAGACCATAATATACGGTATACTTATATTTTCTCAGGAATACTGCGAATATACATGATGGTGAAAATATCAACAAGGTAATCACACAAAAAGAAAAGCTTCACAAATTTTCTTCAATTTCTCTACAGGGATCTTACCTTTGTGAGATGTTCTGGATTTATATCGATCTTTCAGAGACTTAGTATAATTACTTCCAGAAATGTTTTCTTCTAAAATCTCACTCGAGCTCTTTGGTGGATCAGGAGCATCAGTTGGTTTAGGTAAATCCTCTGGTATGGAAAAACTTGCAGCCTTTACAAATTTTATTTCTTAGTTGATTGAAGGAGTATTGATTCCCTGATATCCCCAAGCCACGCATATCACCATAACTTCTTCCTGTTTCCAACAAAGAAGATAAATTGATTTTGCTATCATTGAGCCTTTTTAATTTTTCAACTTCCTCTTGTTTTTGAAAGAAAGAACAAGACTTGCTGAATCAGAACGTATCAAAATCTTCTTCCAATGCCATTGTACTTCCCATTCTAGGGAATAAACATAGCATGGATCTCTGCCATATAGCTAGTCATCACTCCAAGGCTAATACATTGTGCACCGATAACCCCGAGTATATGCTTCAACAAAAATCACGCAGGGGTAAATTGATACAATAGATACCTATGATAAAATGCCCGCCTGTAACCCACCAGATAAAGTACATTACATAGTCCGTTTTAAGGATTGGCGACTTATTTTATTTGGAAGAAACGGACTCCTCTTTTTCTCCACACATTAAACGTTGAGAATTAATCCTTGCCTCAGTTTCAACAAGTTTCTTATTCAACAAATAATGCTTCCTGGAGAGATTCTCATAATCAAGATTTTTTGAGTTCAGACTTTTTCTGCTGTCCTTCAGAAGATATCGAGCATTCTGAAATCCAGAATAAAAACCAGATAAAATCTTTCTCAGTTTCCTATTTTCTCTACAAAGAGGAGTAAGAAGTCCAACAACATCTGAGGTGGATAGCCTTTTTGTATAAACAACACCTAATAGTGAAGAGAATACAAAGATATCTTCTTCTTCATATTGATCAATTTCTGTATCACCATCTTCAGAAATTTCATCAAGTTGTTTTTCAAAACAAGTTTTCCAGTCATCAGAATCTTCATTATATTGATCACTTTGTTCGGTGAATTCACAGAGGATGACTTTATTAGGTGTTGATTCTTATCTTGTTTTTCTTTAACTGAATCATTTACGGGTTCAACTGTAACCATTTTGATTCAAATCTTATAGGTTGGATCGCACGAAACACAGATTG
Organism: Papaver somniferum; assembly: GCF_003573695.1. Taxonomy (NCBI): domain Eukaryota; kingdom Viridiplantae; phylum Streptophyta; class Magnoliopsida; order Ranunculales; family Papaveraceae; genus Papaver; species Papaver somniferum. Next base: position 141,072,583 of record NC_039362.1, read on the forward strand.
TTAGATCTTTTCGTGTTTGCCTGCGTTGATACCATTTTAAAAGATGAGGGTACCCAAATACACCACAATCTTTTTCTTTCAACCTATAAGTCCTCTACCGAATGTGATCGTCTATGGACAGAGTCGAGAGAATACGACAATTTGTTTCACACTTCGTGTGATTGTCTATGGATACGAGATCAAGACAATACGACAACAAGAAGATAACTTGTGTGCTTGACTGTGGATACAAGATCGATACAATACAACAACAAAGTATGTTACTTGATCATAGGTCCAGTAATAACCAAACTCTATAGGATCACTATCAAGCAATCCGGAGTTAACGTATATGTGTAATGTGGAGTTAACGTATATGTGTATTATAATAAACAATTATAATGCGTAAATCAAAGCTAATGACACAACAATATTTTGTTAACGAGGAAACCGCAAATGCAAAAAAAACCGGGACCTAGTCCAGTTTTGAATACTCTCAGAATTAAGCCGATATACAAAATCTAAACCAACTTCGTATAGTTGAAACCAAGCAGATCACCCCTAGCTACTTAGTTCCCTCAGTATCCCTACGCCTTCGACTTCTAGAGTCACGCACATGAATATCAAGTTCTTTGGATCATATTCCAAAAAGCAAAGAAACAATCTGTTAGGTAACTACTCTAATCAATATTTTCTACAAGATATAGATGAGTCATTGACAAAGGCTCTTCCATTTAATTTAACAAACTCCTTTGTCTGGTTAGATCAATCTAACTTTAACTATCGAAATAGCCAACTATAGATTCACACTCAATCAAGATAAATCTCAAACAGATATATTGAGAATGTCAATCTCATGCAACTAATCAATTGAATAAATACGATTCTAGTTGGATCCCAACCGATCAAGGTTTGTGCGCACAATTCACAAGATACGAAAACCAATAAGAAATATTCTTCGTCTTCAAATCTTCAATAACCTTCACAACACCACTTGAATCTCTTGTGATCAATCACGCACAGAACGGAGTCTGTAAACAATGGATTATCACAAGATGTCTTTAGATCTAACTACAGTTCTAAAGATCCCATCGATACTTCGATCTAGTTTGAGTGAATCTTATATCAGAAGAGAAGATTCTCAAGAATAAACAAACTAGGTGCAATCAAAGTTTCAACAACCGTTAGTCTATCAATTCAATAGAAAACTAATAATACTGCAATTATATAGTTTCCCACCAACGGTACTCGTAGAGCTTCTTGATCCCACAGAAGTCTTTAAACGAGCGGTCGTAAGAGATTTCACCTAATTAGGATACTCTCCTCTCTGAATAAACGGCTCCACCAGAAACAAAAAGAAATGAATTTTGCCTGACTCTTAGGATAATTTGCTAGAAATGCAAACTTAGGTATTTATAGACCAAGGATGTTTGGACACCAAGGAATTTCCAAAACCGAAGATATTCTCAAGATATGCAATGAATGGCAAATTCGGTTTTCCTAATTCCAATAAATACTTGTCCAATATTTCCGAAATCTCTGAATAGAAAATCTCCAATTAGTAAATGCACATTACTAATTTTTATTCTCTAGAGATATGCATCAATTGTTCGTAATTAAAGCATATAAAACTAAAAACCTTAATTAAATGATTCTTAATTTATTTCTGCACAGGATTACCTTGAGTACTAAGGAATATCATTGAACAATAAATGATAAGAGTTATTGTTCTTGTTCAAAGTATATTGACATCTTTTCACTTCAAATATTTATTTCATATTTACATGGATTTGCATTCTTGGAATCGGTTATACCAAACTTCCAAACATGTTTAGGAATGGTTCACCTGTATTCCAAGAATATGTGATTGATCAAATACCAAATCACATACATGGGTTCAATCAGTTCTACCAATCACTAGGATCGGTTATACCTAAATATGGAAACACTTGTGATCGGTCACACCAGTCACTAGGATCGGTTACACCAGCTACAAGGATCGGTTCCATCTAAACATGGTATTACTTATGATCGGTCACACCAGTTACCAGGACCGGTTACACCAATTACAAGTATAGGTCACAAAAATACTCTAAAAAAGCGGGGGTCTAACAACCACACCCAATATATCGTTCGGCAATCTAAATGGAAAAACTCCAATATACTTTCAAGAGAATCAACTAGACAGTCAGACTCAATCTTTAAAAAAATATATCAAAGAGTTCTATCTCAATTTCTCAATTCAATCTGCAATCAAACAAATAGGAAATTGCGAGCCCTATTGAATAAGATAAATAACTTGGACGGTATCACAAACCAATATCCAAGTGTCAATCAATTTAATCAATAACCCAAAGGTCGGATTCAAGAACTGATTGAAATTAACGCACAATCTGTGATATTCAATTATATAGAAAATATAATGCGGAAAAGAAATAACACAGACACCGGAAATTTTGTTAACGAGGAAACCGAAAATGCAGAAAAACCGCGGGACCTAGTCCAGCTTTGAACACCACACTGTATTAAGCCGCTACAGACACTAGCCTACTACTAATGAACTTCGGATTGGAATGTAGTTGAGATCTAAACAATCTCACACTGATCAAGGTACAATTAGTCTCCTTAAGTCTCTGAACCCCAGTAGTATTCTACACACTTGATTCCCTTAGCTGATCTCACCCACAACTAAGAGTTGCTACGACCCAAAGTCGAAGACTTGATAAACAAATCTGTTTCACACAGAAAAGTCTATTGATATTGATAAATCTATCTCTCACAGAAATACCTATGAGTTTTGTTCCGTCTTATGATAAATCAAGGTGCACATGAACCAATTGATACACCGGACTTATATTCCCGAAGAATAGCCAAGTATTATCAATGACCTCACAATAATCTTAATCGTATGGAAGCGAAAAAAAGATATTGTGGAATCACAAACGATGAGACGAAGATGTTTGTGACTTCTTTTAATCTTACCTATCGGAGATAAATCTCAAGTAAATATTAGAAAAGGTAGTACTCAATCGCGACAGTATCATTAAGATCAGAACACGCAACTACAGAGAAAATAGTTGGGTCTGGCTTCACAATCCCAATGAAGTCTTCAAGTCGTTAACCTACAGGGTTTTGGAATAAACCTAAGGTTAAAGGAGAATCGACTCTAGTCGCAACTAGTATCACACAGGAGGTGCAGGGATTAGGTTTCCCAGTTTCTAGAGTTCTCCCTTATATAGTCTTCAAATCAGGGTTTGATAGCTTTGGAACAAAGCAATCAATATTCACCATTATATGAAACCTGATCTAAGAGCCAAGCTAAGTTTGCTTGAAACCATAACAATAGCTCTCCACCATTAGATAGACTTAGCATGTTACACACAAATGAAATGTACCTTCATTTAGATATGGATAACCGTACCTAAATGTGTACACTAGGTTGGCTCAACAATAGTTAACCGAAGTTATCCATATGAACACTTTCATATAAACCTTATTCATCTTAACCACAACTAGCTCAAATGACTCAAATGAAACTAGTTATAGAGTTTTTCAATTGATATATTCTCATAATGTACACAAGAACACAATTGAAATAAAGTCGGTTTGATTCACTCGAATCAATTCATGAACAATAAAGCCATGGTTTGCAAAAGATTGCATTCCTTATTATATAAATGTATTTTTTCATGGAACAACCGATTCTAGAACATAACCCACTCAAGTATGCAACGGGTACGCATACTTAAGTAGCTGGACTTGGACTGTGTCCGACAGTGTGCAAACGGGTACGCATACTATCACACATCAAAAACATCAGTTGAATTAGTACGCATGCTTATACGCATATAATAGTTCTCGGACTTCAACTGAGTTCGCCAGTACGCGTACGGGTACGCATACCAAGGCTCCCGAACTTTACCTGACCTCGCCAGTACGCATACGGGTATGTATACTATACCGGTCTTGGATCAACATACATGCAAGTACGCATACTATGCCTATAATCCAATTATGGTTAAGTGTTCAAAACCTTATTTAAATCATTGAAACATTCTTAGAGGATGACAATAGTGGTTTTCACAAACGAAACATTCCAGGTCTCCATCAAATGACTGTCTCACACAAATCATGTAAGATGTTATCAGGTGATTTTCACATGATCATCTTTTGAATTTCATCAAGAATATAAGATGAACTTGGTTAAAGCGAAAGCTTACTAACACATATTTCAAGAAATATATAAGCGAGTTAAACTCACTCGAAATATCAAATGTGTATAATCAAATATTATATAGCTATGTACGACTTTTGTCTCAATATAGGAGATAAAATAGAAATAGATTTTTCGAGTGATAGATGAGTTTCAGTCTCCACATACCTTTTGTTGATAAAGTTACACAAGCTCTCTTTAGTAGTTCTTCGTCTTCAATCGATGAACGCCGTGAAGTCTAAAGCTCAACTACACAATCTATCATAGTCCGAGACATAGCTATAACTAGACTAGAAATCAAGACTTATATTTTTGATCACTAAACTTGACAAACAAGCTTGAGATAGTAATGCTTGCGATTTTGACCGAGCAGTGCTCTAACATACTCATGATTGATCACACTAATTACTAGGATCGGTTACACTAATTACTTAGGATCGATCATACCATCACATGGTGATTACTTAGGATCGGTTACACCAATTATAAAAACCATTCATACCAAATCATTAGTCAGGCATTCTGATTAGTTATACCAAGATAAATAACAAAGTTAAGATCGGTTCTACCATCTCACACATATTAGTCATCCAAAGATTTTCAACGAATAACCGGACCAATAAGCCTAATGATTTTCCTTTTGATTCATGAAACAAGTTCATCAATGTACTTCCTTTAGAGAAATGTTAAAACATTGTTTCCTATGATGAAATCATCACCATACCCCATTCACATAATCATAACAATATATACAAGATTATGTCGATGTCATATCTACGAAGTTCAAAAGATAAGCGTTATAATTCGTAGTCTAATTACCTAATACTATGATCAGACTATTATGATCATATCACATCACTAGAGTATTATACAATATGTACAGTATATACAGCTTCGCAATTATGTTTTCTATATAGCACGACTTGAAAGATACGTTAGGAATGAAACAGTTCAGGTCAATATTATTAACCTCAAGAGGAAGGATGATGTCGTCGTCGTAGTTCGTCACTTCTTCGAATTCTTCAGGTCTTCAGAATAATACTTATTGTCTCGACATTCCTAGACTTTCTAGTCTAACCTAAACGAAGTTGACTCTAATATGTAATTAAGCGACTCTAGATGAGTTTTGATACTAAAATATGACAACCAAACTTGACATACCAACGCTTGGTGAGTTCAACCGAGATATGCTCTAACACTTTCCAAATATCATAATAACTAAAAACTTAATTGAAAAAATGATGGTGAACCACCATCATAATAAACCCAATTTATCGATCATTAAAAAACGATACAAAAACTAAAGTAATTGAATAAAAAAGAATGAAAATTTGTGAAAAAGCGGGGGTCTAACAACACCATCCAATATTTCGCTTAGCAATCTGTACGGACAAACTCGAATATACTTTTAAGAGAATCAACAAGACTCAATCAATTAAAAGTATATCAACGAGTTTATATCTCTCTCTCTTAATTTGATTTCCTCAAACAGAAACTACGAGTACTAATCAAATACAAGGAATAACTTGGATGGTACCAAAGACCAATATACAAGGATCAATCAATGATAATCAACAACCAAAGGTTGTATTACTCTAATTGATGATCTAACGCACAACCTGTATTATTTCAATTATAAAGATAAAACAATATAATGCGGAAACTAAAATAACACAGACACCAGAAATTTTGTTAACGAGGAAACCGCAAATGCAGAAAAACCCCGGGACCTAGTCCAGATTGAATACACACTGTATTAAGCCGCTACAGACACTAGCCTACTCCAAGCTAACTTCGGACTGGACTGTAGTTTAACCCCAATCAGTCTCCCATTGATTCAAGGTACAGTTGTACTCCCTACGCCTATGATCCCAGCAGGATACTGCGCACTTGATTCCCTTAGCTGATCCCACCCAAAACTAAGAGTTGCTACGACCCAAAATCACAGGCTTTAACAATAAACAAATCTGTCTCAAACAGACAAGTTTATCAAAGGATCAATCTATCTCCCACAGAAAAACCGTAAAGTTTTTGTTCCGTCTTTTGATAATAATCAAGGTGAATAGGAACCAATTGATAATCTGGTCTTATATTCCCGAAGAACATCCTAGATAAATCAATCACCTCACAACAATCTTAATCGTATGGTAGCGAAATAAGATGTTGCGGAATCACAAATAATGAGACGAAAATGTTTTTGACTACTTTTTATATCTTGACTATCGGAGATATTAATCTCAAGCCAATCAATATGATTGTACTCGTACGATGGAAGATGCAAGATCAGATTACACAACTACGATAAAAGTAGTATCTGTCTGGCTTCGCAATCCCAATGAAGTCTTTAAGTCGTTAACTTGGTTTTAGAAGAAGAAAACCAAAGGTTAAGGGAGAAACGACTCTAGCACGCAAACTAGTATCACACGAAAGGTGTGGGGATTAGTTTTGCAGAGTTGCTAGATGTCCTCTTATATAGTCTTTCAAATCAGGATTTCACCTTGGTCACAAAGCAAACAATATCCACCGTTAGATGAAAACCTGATTTAGATTCAAGCTAATATTTCTCAACAGTTAGATCAAATACTTAGCTTGTTATACACAAATGAAATGTACGTTTCTAGGTTTGTTAACCGTACCCAAACGTGTGCATTGTTACTTCAACAATAGTTAACCAAAGGTTAGCCATATGAGCATTTCATACCAAACATATTCTTCTTCACCATAACTAGTTCAAGTGACTCAAATGAACTAGTTAGAGAGTTGTTCAATTGCAAGGAAATCTTATGTACTACACAAGACACAAATAAAGCAAATATAATTTGATTCACTTGAATCGGTTCATGAACTTTATAGCCACGGTTTGCAATTTGCATTCCTTAGTCTTTATAAGTTTAAGTTCAGAAATCATCTTCAGATATATAACCTTCTTAAGTTCGCACACTAGGTTCGCGGACTTAAGAAACCGGGCAGAGTTTACAAAATCCAGCAGAAAATCTCGGCAAAGACATTCCGCCGGTTCGCGGACTGGTACTCACGTAACAAGTTTGTCAACTCTAGCAAAATTTCTCGGGATGAGAAGTTCGGCAGTTCGCGGACTGAGTTCGCGGACTTGGAAATAAACCATTCTTCCGGTTTCTCTTGATCAACAAAGTTCGCAAACTTTGGTTCAAGGAATAGTACTTATGCACATATGTGTTTCCACAACAATACTTATGTCCATCATTGGTTATGTAATCTAAACTCTCCTTCCAACCATTGAAACATTCTTAGAGGACGTTAACCATTTCTCATCAAAGCAATTTTCAAAGTGATTGAAACATATCATGACTTTCGTCACTAGGTAAAGATAAACATGGTAGAAGCGGAATGCTTACCAAAACATATTTTGATATATACATAGGCGAGGTATACTCGGCTCGAAATACCAAATGTGTATAATCTAAGTCTATATATAGCATTCGACTTTTTGTCTCAAGAAGTAGGAGATAGAGTAGATAGACTTTTGAGAGACAGATAAGTTCAAGTCTTCACATACCTTTTTGTCGACAAGTTCCACCGATTCCTTGAGTAGTTCTTCTTCTTTCATGATGAATCGCCATGAAGTCCTTGAGCTCAACTACACTTTATATCCTAATTCGAGACTTAGCTATAGTAGACTAGAAATCAAGACTTATAGTTTTGATCACTAACATTGACAAACATGCTTGAGATAGCAACGCATGCGAGTTCGACAGATCAATGATCTAACAATTTGAGTAACTTAAAATTAAAAACCCTCACTATAGGATCGATATAGTAGAAAACTAATTAGTCTTTGGCTGTTCATAAGAATGATATATATCTTACTTTGTTACGCTAAAATGGGGAAGTAATCCTTAACTTTTTGGTAGTTCCGAATTTCGTAGAATCGAATTTGCAAATAAAGATAAGATTAGTTTCAAAAGTATCGTTTCACACTGACAACTGAGCTATATCTTGTGGGTCACGAAGTACTTTTGGATGAAAATTGTGCGTGATTTTTTCTTACTCAAAAAAACAGTGGAGGCTAGTGACCCCGCTGACCCTACTGTGGATTCGCCACTAGGTATATTTAATAAATATAATTTTTTTTGATTTCAAAGAAATGCCACACTTTGTTTATCCGCTATAAGAAAGTGCCACTGTTTTTCCAAAATATATAAAGTGCCACCACTGTTATAACATTAAAATCTTGTTAAACATGTCAATATCTCATTAAAATTACTTTGTTACCCTTACCTAGCTATAACCCAAAACTACTTCGTCACTGTCGCTTCCCCCTTCTCTTTTTCTCTGAGCTCTTCACTTGCAGAAGTTATACCCTAATATAAAACTCAGAAAATTTCATTATAACATGTTGTTGTTTTTTTTATATATAAACAACACAATCGGTATTATATTGATGATGGGTTTTTTCAGCTAAAAGTGAAATGGAATTTCATTCTGATTTTCATTGTTGTTGCAGGCGGCATAGGAACAGATTAAAACCTCATATTTAAGATCGTTTATAACAATTTACCTCATATTTCGATTAGGTTTTGTATGGTTGATTTTTATGGTTTTAACTATGATAGCAATTGGAATCATGTTAGAATCCTAGAACTCAACTGTAGAGAAAATCTAATTTGAAATACGAAAAAGAAGATAACAACAAGGAAAAAAGTTTTAATTCAATTCAGAAGTTTTTCTTTCATTACCCGTCAAATGACTTTAGTTTTTTTTTTTTGGTGATTAATGTTATAATGGAGAACAAGTATTTTTGATTTGGTAGAAGAAAGTTGAAGAGAGATTGGTGGGTTCCTGATTTTAATGGAGAGAATGGGTATTTTTGTATATGGGATTTGACTTGGAATTCGGGGATCTGAGGTAATGAATTGTAGAGTTCAGTGACATATGTAGTTGAAGAAGTATTTTTGTTGCAGAATTAGGGTTCATCCATGTGTGAGGCTGAAAAAGATGAGGATCAAAACGGTTCAGTGCACAACGAGGCAGATCAACTCGTTGCCGAGTCGGACCAGTAGCACCGATTCCCCTCTTTCATACCTGTATGAGTCACGATTTAACTTAGTTACAGTAAGAGAATTCGAGGGTGTAAATGTCTTTAATTAGGATAAATGGCTGTCACCTATACACTAACGGATGTTAACCGATATTTAAAAAAAAAAAAACAGGATGAAAAAGGTCAAACTTGTGACATTTAAATAATACTGAACGTAATGGTGGTATTTTCTTAGATATGAAATTGACAGTGTGGCATTCTATTAAAATTGCCAATTTCTTATTTTTGTGGGTTATAGATAACATGGACTATCGCTAATAAAAGCTAGGAGTGAGAAGCCTAAAAAAATTTGGTTATTTTCTTTATAAAATCGTCATGTCGGTATCCATGCAACTGTCAATATGTGGAGGCATCAAACTCTAATCGCACACCTAATCACTAACTAGGCTTACCTGCCTAGTTTGGGGCCTAGGAAGTTTATGGGGCCTATCACTAAAAAACAAAAACATACATTAAGAAGTAAAAGAGAAAACCTCTTATCCAACTATTTTACATAATGATTAATTTATTCTTGATTAATTAGTGTTAATCGGGTGATTAGTTGATGTTTAATCAAATTGAACTAAAGATCAACTAATCTTAAATCATCATCAAAACATGAAAAATCATGATTTTTTTTTTTTGAAAAACTCAACCAAGAGTCATGCCCTTATAGATTGATTCTGGGTTGAGTTTTTTCAATTCACGAAAAAAATCCCAAAATCGGTTTTTATTAATGTCCACATAAACCGATTGTAGTAAACGGATTTTATAGACGTGTATGTAGACCGATTCTGCCATACTCTCATAAACAAAAAATTTCCCATACTCAATTTGAGAAAACATACTCATTTTCGGTCTGAATATAAAATCATACGCATTTTCAATTCGCGTATAAAACTATTTTCATGATACCCAAACTGAAGTCGAGTATGCTTTCACAGTGATAGAGTATTAACTTGTAAAAAAAAATGGGTTAACCAGAAACGGTCTTTGATTTCATATATATATATACAATCGGTTTATATGGACTTTCACATAATCCGATTCTAACAACAACAAAAAAAATACAAAAAACTTGGTATATCTTCCATATCAGAATCTGGGATTATGGGGACGAACATCAACCGATTCTGGTTAAATATTTTTCAACCAGAAAACACATACATAATAATCGGTTGACGTGGTCATGAACATAAACCGATTTTCGTAGGAATCGGCCCATATGGACAAGCACATCAACCGATTATGGTCAACAAAAACCCAAGATTGTTTGCATTTTTCAATTTTGAATGGAAATATAAATCAATCACAAGCATAATTAAGAATAATGTGTTGCAATCAACGATGTTTAAATTGACTATCTTTAAAAATATTGATGATGAAATTTTCTTTAAATCGATCGATGTCGTTAGAAACGATCTATGAACTTAGATTTTAGTTTTAGTTTGGGAGGAAAATGATTTGAGTAGCTTTTAATTTTGAAAGGATTTAAATATGTCGGAGTATCTTCCAATATGTCGGAGTATCTTAATAGTGAAGATAACTTAGTAAATTTACCTAGTCTAGAGACCCATTATCCCCTAAGCCTAGGTGGGTGAGGAAATCTATATATCCCAAATAATTCACCTAAGCCCCCACATAGCCAAGTATATTACTAATACTATGATCATAATCTGTCATGTAACGAGACACTCAATTTTCTCTAGTGTCTAAAGAAAAACTATCCAACCAAATCATGATATTAAAATTAATTCTTTTTGACTGTTTATGACACTTGGAATCATGTGAAGGAATTTCACGTAGTATCAGCTAATTTACAAAAACCTGGATACCTCCCTATCATTTCTCTAAAATACCATAAGGTTATCAAGATTAATTTAAATGACAAGTGAACCACAAGTTCACAACTCTACCCAATTCAAAGACTTTTACATACACGATTTTTCAAAAGTATTGTGAGATTTTCCGTAATTAATTAAGTAAATGCAAATTTGTTTATTTGCTGCAGACACCAAACTACGGTTAGCATGAAAATAATTTTTGAAAAAAAATCACGAAACTTTAAACACCATCGCAAGACAGATCATAGTTGCACTGCATGTATGCAACGCGGATTGATGTTGCCACTTGCCAGAGGCCTTCAAGCTGAACCCCACGAATTACTTGAGAGACGCACAAACGGAGCCCACAACAGACTTCCCAAGCCCAGGGACGATTTTGCAGGCCTTTCCTCTACATCCCCACTGCAAGTACTACTGCTTCTATTGTTCTGGGAGTTGGAACCATTGCTGGACCATTCTGCTGAAATTGATTTATTAGCCTCTAAAACTGTCGCGCCAATCTCACTTCTGACCAGCTCCACGGTCTTGGGATCTGCATTTTTTCCTGTATATGCATCTGTAACGTAGAATGACCCAATTGCCTTCTCTCCAAGAGTACTAATTTCTGCCCTTGACACAGACAAGCCATGCTCTCGGAACACCCTAGTAATATCTGATAGCAATCCCACTCTGTTCTTAGTGCACACATCTAACTTCACCCCATGGGAAACCCTGCGTTCCGCAGCTTCTACCAAGGACTGCATGACCCTTTGTCTCTCCCTCTCTGAATCCAGAGTGCAGCCATCTCTCCGCCTGATATAGTATTCCTGGACAGCAAGGGAGTCTCTGGAGCTTATAGCAGCATGAAACACCACGTACCCCAAATCTGTCAAAGTGCATACAGTGTCGAATAACAGCTTTGGCCGGTCTTTACATCTCACATTCACCACTGTGTACCCTTTCTCGTTGCAGTTCTCTATACACACTTCTGTCACTATATTATTATTACTGCCGCTACGCCTCCTCTTACCACTGTCATTCCCATCTTTGCTGCAGCTGATCTCATGGTGCATATCTGCTTGCATCAGTTGATGTAATCGACGTCCAGTGTGTACCCTCTCTGAAGGCGGATCCTCTACCAACCTCATTATTCTTCTCTCACCCTTGCAATGATGGGAACCTACAACAATCGCAAGTTGTTCTTCCACACGGAGCATTCTTTCGGAACTTGTTATGGGTCCACCTCCTTTTGATTCATCCTCTATGTACAAGACGCTTGCTGCGCGCTTCTTGTGAGTCCAGACAACAGCAGCAGCCACATTGCAGCGAAGCTCAGCCAATACAGCAGAGATTTCAGACAGTAAGCCAGGTTTATCTATTGCCATCAATTCAAACGCAGTGTAATCTGTTGATGCATGCAGTGATCTCATTATACTGCCTATGCACGTTCTGTTGGAGGTTACCTCATTCACTTCTGTTTTATCTCCCCTCCTTCCGCCACATAACGACTGCTCGATGTAACGGATGAGGGTATTGTCAGTTAGTTTGTGCCCAAGTTGGTCCGTCACATGGAACACGTCCATACACCAACCTCCATCAGAGGAGATGTATGATTTGGAGATGAGGAGATCAAGATCCGTGAGAACTTGAACCATCTCTACCAGTATCTCGTGTTTGTTTGCTCTGTCTACTTTCACAAGTGTACAATCTGTACATGTTTCATTATCTACGCAAACTCTTGGAGCATGTATTCTCTCAATCAAAGATTCATAGTCTGGATCAAAATATGGCTCATATCCAGTAGCCATACCTAGCTATAATAATTCGCTTCTTCACCTTGCAGCAAAACAAACTTTTCATTCAAAATCAGAATCAGAAAATATACAACCAGAGATTTTTTTCTTCTCCCACCTCCCAGAATTCACTCTATGTTCAAACCAAAGTGTTATTATTGACTCCTAGTTACAGATTTATATACTTCTGAAATCCGCTCAGAGAAATACAAGTCATGATATAACTAGAAAAAGGAATCCTAGAGGATAACTGGATTGCCTAGAAATAGAAGTCCTAATATAACTAGATAAAGGAATCCTAGAGGATAACTGGATTTTAGGTTGATTTCCGGAAGTAAGGTCATTGCCTTGCTCAGAATTTTGAAATACAACAATTTTTAACAGTTATAAACAAGGGACAACATGATACAGATCAATGAAAATTCCAAAACACCAAAGAAGTAAAAAGAGAGACAATAAAAGAAAAGAGATCCAACATTTAAAAACTTAGCTACATTTAAGTAGTTCACATAATGACATACCAATTACCATCCTTTGAATACACAATTAGTCTGAAAGACACTACACTAGAGCTCAAAGAAGTACATCTTAGAACTAAAGCTGACAAAATCCTCTTGTAAAGTTTAAGATCCAATTCAGATGACAATATAACCAATTTGTAGAATCAACGATTGGCCTTGGCAACACGTTCAATCTCATCCTTTTTCTTGATTGCGTAACTGTGAAGGAAGATAATTACACATTAGTTTGTATCTTAAAGCAATTTACGCAGTACTGGAAACAAAAACCACTGAACGTCAAAAAAAAAGCATCTGAAACAGTTACTTGGTATTATTCAGATTTGATGACGGGAAAACTAGAAGGGATTTGACTTAAAAGGAAAACCAGAAAAGAAAACAATCTCATACCTGTTAGAGGAACCCTTAGCTGCATTGATGAGCTCATCAGCAAGGCACTCGGCGATTGTCTTGATATTCCTAAATGCACTCTCTCTAGCACCAGTGGTGAGAAGGTATATTGCCTGGTTGACTCTCCTCAATGGGGAAATATCAACAGCTTGACGCCTTACAACTCCAGCGGAACCAATCCTTGTTGCATCTTCTCTTGGTCCACTGGCAAAAAAGTGTAGAGAAAACTATTAGAAAAAAACCATATATAGGAAGCATACATAATCAAGATCTGTTTATAGTAAATTTGACTTTACAAACTAGGAATCTCACAAAATCCTACGAAAATATGCCTAAGAGCGCAAGATAAGACCCGACCCATTGAGTTTTGTATATCACAAGCCGATGTAAGCCAGTTACTTGCTTTCAAAATAAAAGTAAGGCAGTCAAGATTGCAAACTCACAATTGCCAAGCATACTAAACTAAATTTGAGCAGTTTATTTTGATTTGAGAATTAAAAAAAAACTCACACCAAAAGGCATGACATATATAAACCTATATAAGACAAGTATATGAAAATTTTGTATAGTTAACATGACAGGACAACAATTTGGATAGACAGTTTTGCAGATACCTGTTGATAACAGCATCAACAATGATTTGGATAGGGTTAGCATCAGTCAAAAGATGAATGATGTCCATAGCATGCTTGATGATACGAACAGCCATAAGCTTCTTTCCATTGTTACGGCCGTGCATCATGAGCGAGTTTGTCAATCTTTCAATAATAGGACACTGAGCCTTACGGAACCTTTTGGCAGAGTATCTCCCAGCAGTGTGAGGAACATAGGTAGCGTGTCTAGAAGCATTTACTCCAATGTAATCTACAAGTGATATGTCACCAACCTGGAAAATAAATCAATTGAAAAAACTCAAATCACAAATAAATCTACTAATGTTCATATGCAACTATGCATCTTCATTACAAACAGAGCTCCACAGATGTTATATTGTGCAATATTGCAATATCTTCATGAGTACTAGTTATTCAGCTAACAAATTTAAAACCCATTATTAACTACGCAAGAATCACCCAATCCAGATTCCAGAGGTCTGGCGATAAAATAATACTGTCCAAGTAATATAGGAAAAATCTACAGTTCAGTTTTAACTTTGATGCAGCAAAATCAAACCCAGAGATTAATACACAAATTGAAACTAAAAAGATCAATCAATTCATACAAATGAAAAGCAGAACATAACAAATCATCCAAAAACAATCCTTTTAAACTCAAAAAATCAATTAAATCTAAAGAGTTGTGAAAACAGAAAAATGAGCTAACCTCAATATCATCGAAAGTCCATTTGTTGAAAAGCTTAACGTCAAGGTTTGGGGCTACAGCCTGAGCTACTTCTACTTCCGCCATGATGTTGTTGAAGGTGAAGGAAAACCCTAAGCTAGATGGAAATGGGTGCCGCGAAGAGTCGAAGAGAGAAAACCTAGTAGTAGTGTAACGATGGAGATTGAAATAGGGAGTCAATTTTAGGGTTTCTTAAGTTGGATTTATATGGACTTTATTGCCCATAACAATATTTGGTATGATAACACCTCGTTTACACTTAACCATGGCGTATCCGTAACCATGGCGTATTCATGTTCAGAAAAGAATGCACGTGACATACTGGTTTGTCTAATTGATGCAAAAGAAAAAGGAAAAAATTAACTGGCTCCCAAAGCTACATAGACGGTTGAGTTGAGACTGTGCAACACTAGGTGGCTTATCGTGCCATATATATTATATTTTATTTTATTTTATTTTATTTTTTACTTAAAAAGAATAAAATTTTATTGAAGAACGAAAAAAAAAAGACAAAGTGGAAAACTTCTAGGCGCTACAAACTGGGGTGACAAAAAAATGAAAGCTAAATTGGGGGTCCTGGAAAAAATAATTGGGGACCCTAGCTACAGGACAAAAAAAAGGTCATGAAATAGTAATTGGGAGTTATCCCTTATCCCTAACTTTTTTAAATGGTTAAACTACCCCAAATCATTAGTGGTAATCAATGTAGTTAATATCGGATATCGGTTCATCTCGGCCGGGACCGATACACTGGTACGATTTTATATCGGGGATATTATCGTTGAAATATCGGTTCTACATTTAGAGACTATAATTTTATATTAAACATTTCTCCACACATTTTCGGATAAGATATAATAGATAACATCAATTTTATCAAAAAAACAAAAGAGTAATTTTAGTAGACTTGCTTCGAGAGCTACATGCACCTCTACTACCACCCGGAAGACTTTCTTCGCCAAAATTACCCTTAAACTTTATAGAAAACGACCAATACCATCTCATATCAGGAAATGTAGGAAAATTTCGTATCGACCGATACGGGCGATATTTGACCGAAACGGTCGATATTCGACCGAAACGGTCGATATTCGACCGAATATCGGCCGAATATCGTATCCCCGATATCCTTCTTATCGTATCGTTTTGGGCCGATATCCGAAATATCCCCGATATATCGGCCGATATTGACTACATTGGTGGTAATTAAGTTAATTAATTGTTAATTAGTTTAATTAGATTAAAATCAGATTTAGGGATAAAATTTTGATAAAAGAAAAATTGTGTTTTTGTGTTGTGGAGAGGAAGAAGTTGAGTTTTGGGGGGATTCCAGTAGAGGAATCATATTGCTCAAAATGAAGGAATCAATCCTCAAAATGAAGAGCCCAAAGCTCAAAACAGTCAAGTAAACTTCCTATACTCTTCAAATTGTATGAATGATTCCCCAAGTGGTCGATTCATGTACACTATGGAACTACTCAGAGTAAGGGTCGTTAAGTCGAGAGGGTAATAAACGAACGACTCTAAGGAGTCGTCAATTACTTGACACAACCTTTGACGACTCAAACCTGCAACTTTTGCAGGTTATGATAAAACGTCAACCAAGTGTGATATAATTGACGACTCCAGCTAGTTAGGTCATATAGAGTGGTTAACTTAATACATTTAGAACCCAACGACTCTAAAACTTTTTACTCTCTGAAGATGTTACTCTTAGGGTCGTTAATTAGGCATTCCTATATACTGACGACCATAGCGAGCCATTTCATAGATCAAGGGTCGGCAAGCAAAATTTATAAAACCAAACGACCCTTCAACATCGTTAACGACTTCACATGACGACCCTTCAACATAGTTAACGACTACAACCATTTGACATGACGACCCTTCCTATTTTTTGAACAGGGAACAAATTTTGTATCATATAGAGTCGTTAGCGATTTAGAAATCCCTAAACGACACTATTCTAGGGCAGAAAACCAGGTTTAGGGTCGTTATCTACTACACCCTAATGGTTAACGATTTTTTATCAATTCAACATGCATATCAAAAATCGTTAAGCAATAAAAAACCGTGGCTAACGACCCTGAAACTGTAACTGCAATTTTGCAGTTGAAAACCTAATTTTTTTTAGTTCACTTACGACGAAGAATCAGTGAGAAATTTTTTTTCTCAGAAGTCGTTAATGGAATGGGAAATAGTGGGAGAGAGGGAGCGGAGGAGAAGAAGAATGAGAGGAGAAGAAGTTATTAGAGAAGGGTAAAATAGTTATTTCACCATCATTTTGGAAGCCCCATATATCTTTTGGTGTGGGTATAAAATGTGTCCTGGCCCCCAATTAGTTTCCATGGCCCCCAATTCAACCTTGAAAAAATCTGCCTGAGACAAGGTGACTGTCAGCACCACAAAGAAAAAAAGTTAAAGTAACAACTTGCATATGGAGCATGCAAGAGTCAGATTTACAAACAGAAGAAAAAAAAAACGTTTAAAATTCACAGGGCGAAACACAAAGAGATAAGCAAAACAAATGCTTCAAACTACAAACTACAAGGAAAAAATAAATATCCTCACAGCTAAACACAACCAAAGAACAAGAGACTACGAACTCATTTTAGCCTGAGATCATTGACCTCTCTGTAATGTCTCTTGATTACCTATTTTTGAACTTTCATTATTTTCATTCCAATTAAGCCTACGAAGCTCTTTTTGTTCTATTTGAATCACTCTTTTCTTTTTGATATCTTATCTTCACAAGACAGAAACTCAAGGGTTTTCTCAAATTCACAATCCTCAAGGTTTTCACTATTTTCTTCCATACCTTCAATAATAACTCTGTCCACCATTGAAAAATCAATGACATTCGGTTTTTTTTTGAAGATTCCTTTCTCCTATCGATCGGAAACTTGTTTTTAGCTTTAAAGTTTTTTAGCATCAGAAAAGGATTCTTTTTTGGAGAACCTACAGGTTATGCGATATTTTTTGGAGAATTCTCTGGCTTATCGATCTTTTTGGAGAGATCATTTGATTCACACCCCTGTTCTTCCCCTTAATAGGAATTCATTCCCCCTGCGAGGCATCAGAAACATTTATATTCCCATCACTGCATCCTGAATTCAGTTTCAGATCCTTTTTCTGGAGGAATTGTTAAATCTGTTAGCGATGCTTTTCAAAACCCTTTCACTTTTACTACTGCTTGCAGTTCCATTTTCCTTCAGCTTCTTTATATATTTACTACCATCTGCAGCTTTATATGTCTCAGAATTTGGGTTCACTACCACGCTAATGTCTCGATCCTTGCTTTTATCATCTACAACCACTAAAATAATTTTGTCTACTGAATCCGTATTTCCACCCCCATCGGTGTTTAAGATAACTACATTATAATTCTCTAAATCACCAGTTAAAGAAACCATAACTTTACTAGTTGATAAATTGGTAGACCCTGTGTTTGCACCTGGTTGGGAATCCATTTAATTTTCATATTCTTGTTGCAATTCTTTATTACATGTATGACCAAAAGCAATGCAATTGTCATATTTTGGAGGCTTATATGGATATTCAGCCGGAAGATCCTTGGAAACTTCCCATCAATTAACAGGGGTATACTCTCAGGATATTTAAAATCAACATCAATTTCAATATAAATCCTAGCATATGCCAATCTATTTTTCTTGAGTGTGGACTCATCTACCAAAAGAGGATTACCAATGTAACTCGAAATCAAACACAAACCTTCATTATCCCACATATGCATTGGTACCCCGTAGATCAAAACCAAAATTGTAACAATCTTAATGTTTTTTAAATATTTCTCGATCAAGTATGACTGTGATCACAGGGAAAACAATCGTTTTGATATATAAAAAGAACCTAGTTCTAATACTCTTCTAAGATCACCGAAAACCAAATCCCTTTAGTCCGAAGAAAGTCAGGGTAAGGCTAGAGATACTATCTCGTAAAGATCTTATCTCATGAAAATATAGTAAAGTTTCTACGTCGGCTTGCCTGCCTGCGCAACCTGTACAGAGACAGTAGTAAGTCCTTGGCACATTCCGTGTCGCGTTCATTTTTGGTATAGATGATAGAGTAGTCACCACATTAATGGGGTTACACACGATCGTGACCATTGAGGCGGGTTTACCCACATCCATGTCCGGGTTGCAGGGCTACATGAGGGAGTCCCCGCTTTTACGATCATGTTGCATGCATTTCTACGGGGAGGAGTCCCCCCATTCACAATATGCCAGGATGGTTTCACATGTTCACAATTTCAAGGGATAATAATTGATACTTTCTTGATAGGTAGGCACATGAACCACACGGGTCTTTCCCGACGTCGAACATGGGACGATGCTGAAGAGGTAATCGGGCTTGCCGTTCGCCGCGCCGACCGGGGAGCCAACCATCACATGAGAACTAAACACCACTCATACGCCAACATGTGTTTCCATCAAGAAACGACCGTCTCCAGTAGAAAAAGCCAACCAAGCCATTTAAGGCATGGAGAGCACGAGCACCAAAGACAAGTTGTTCCAAACGAACACGTTGTGCATGAAATATCTATCTTACCAACGATAAGCAAGAATAAGCAACAAAACGTGAGGACACCATCAATACCTTCTCGATAAGTAGGCAACATAGGGACCATAATGGGAACACAGGGCATGCCTTGAAGAGGTAATCGGTCTTGTCGTTCGAGGGGTGGGGGGCCAACAAGCACACGAGATCCAAACACCACTCATATGCCAATACGTATTGTCCATCGAGAAAAACCGTCCCAGAAAAAACTATCAATCATGCCACTGAGGAAAAGAGAAGCGCGAGATCCCGGGACAAATTGTTCTGAGTGGGCACGTTGTGCGTGAACTTGCTGTAGTAAACAGGTCCAACTCAATCCAAGTACAGAAATCCTACCTCTTCCACGTGGATCACTGCTATCCACTTCTTTATATCCTACGCATCTTCCTCCGTTAAATTCCTCTTCTTCGAGTCACACTTCACCGAATCGTCCCACGTAAGTTTCGGTCGGCCTCTAAGTTTCACCGACTCTTCTAAGATCACCATCATTCAAAAATTTAAAGATAAAAGAACAATCAACATGGTGTTTAATGCTTACCTCTCTTTTAAGTTCCCACATCTTTCTCACTGCATCTTTGACAGACGAAAAAGATAGTCAGCTCCTTACAAAGAAACCCAAAACAAGTTCTTCACAATGCTTTACAATACTCTCACATAAATCTGATAGACACATTTTTATGTCTGATTTGATCTCATTTTTCTATTTTCTTAGTACTCATTTTTTACTTATTATGGTGTTTTATGTGTGTAGGTGTTTTAGGAAAAATTATCTCTTGTGGAAAAAGTTGGTCGAAAATTAATGTTTGCAGCCCTGAAGGAAATAATAAAGGCACCCCAACCCAAAGGAATTGATAAAGGCACCCAAAAAAAGTTATACAGACACCCAAGAAACTTGTTATGGACACCCCCCCCCCCAATTATTAAGGGCAACCCTATTGCTAAAGGGACCTCGTACAAGTTAAGGGTACCCTCTTCTTCACTGTTTAAAGTTTTGTTTTGAAGGGAAAATATTTACACCTGTGTAAATTTTGGTAAAAATATTGTTGAGATATAGTCGAATTTTTGGGTTGAATTGGATTGGAATGACTTTTTAAGACAAAACACGGTCGGTAACGTGTTTAGTTTCGATAAAAAGGGAATGGAACGTGCAAACACAAGGAAACAGACAGTGGAGTTATTATCGGGATTTTCCTGATTAATTTTGGGAAGATTTTTTGTATCTACAATGTGTTTTACTACTCCTGAGATGAGGGAGAAACATGCTGGAGTGAGTATGTTAGAGCATTGCTCGGTCGAACTCACAAGCGTTGTTATCAAATTTAATTGTCAAAACTATATCTTGATTTCTAGTCTACAATTAGTAGGGCTGAACATGGTTTCGGTTTTTCGCTGGAACCGGACCAAACCAGACCAATTAGGAAGAAACCAGACCGAACCATTTACTAATGGATTGGTTACGGTGTAGAAAGTGGAAAACCGATAGTGTTGGTTTTGGTTTGGTTTGACCTCTAAAACCGAACCAAAAACCATTAGAAAACCGGTTAATTTTTAAACTTAGTTTCTACCTTTAATTTACAAGTATTAGATTCTACCCATTGATTTAGAGGATAAATAGAAACCCTAAAACTAATATTTCATTATGATACTCTCCCTCTTTCTCTTTCTCCTTCTCTCAGTCGCCTCCCTTCTCCACCCCCAACTACAGCCGCTGCTACTCGATTTTTTTCTTCCCTTCTTCCTTCTTTTTTATTTGTCAATAACTAAATTAAGATATATTATATATGTTCTTTTGATCTCTAGAATTAGAGTAAGCTTTAACTATTCTTGTTATTTTTTGTATTTTTTTTGTCTGTAAATTTGTGTATACCAATACTATTGGCAACTACGATTTTTTTATCTGTAGATTTGTGTTTTTTTTTTTGGTTTGACATAATTATTGGTTAACCAAAAACCACCGGGACAAACCGAAACCAACTGGAACCATTTGGAAACCAAACCAATGGTTAATGGATTGGTTTGGTTTAGATTTTTAGAAACCAATAGTATTGGTTTCGGTTTTGGTTTGGCTAGAAACCGAACCAAAACCGACCATGAACAGCCCTAACAATTAGTTAGTCTCGAGTTAGGATAGAAGATGCAGTTGAGAATCGTACATCACTGCGTTCTTCCGTTTGAAGTCGAAGATTAACCAAAGCTTTTGGAGAACTTCTTCAACAAAAGTTAAGTGAAGACTACACCACCTATTTCTCAAGTTATATTCATCTTTCTATCCATGAGACATCGTCGAATTACTAATTAGACTAACATAAACATATCAAGAATTTCGAGTCAAGTTTATCTTCGTAATTAGTTCTTGAAATATATGTGACTAAGCTTAATGAACATTTGTTATATTTGATGAATTTCAGTTAAGAACCATTTATTATTCATAGTCAAAATTTTGATTCAAGATTATCAATCAAAAATAGCATGGAACAGTGATATGTGTCATTGATGTTATTTGGGAATGTTTCGAATTGTTCTAGAGAGAAATATAGAACCACTGAAAATATGGATACAGGACAGTATGCATACCAGTTTCACAAACTGGGAAAACTGTTATAGGTCCGGAGCCGTCGTACATGTACCCAGTACACATACCGGCGTAGCTATAGTTCGGCGGCGTCTTAGTGGCACGCGTACCCGGTATCCATACCACAAAAAGTCTGTGAACTAGTGAACCTGGAATGGTACGTATACCTAGTATGCATACCGAAAAAGAAGTGTTGGTTTTGAAACCGGTATGGTATCCATACCCGGTACGCAAACGGGAAAAGTTCTGTATGTTCCGGAACTTAATATTTGTCTTAAGGGTACACATACCTGGTACATGTACCATGAAAAATATAGTCATGAACAAGGTTGAAGTACACGTACCTGGTACACGTACTTACTTTTTCGAATATATTCAGATGCACATAAACTTAATTATGTGAGATAATCAACATTTGAATAAATCTCTAAGAACATTATATAGACATGATTGATCACATTATAACCTATGGTTGTGATTCAAACTAAAACTCTCAAGTGTTTATGAAAAAGATTAAGCTTATAATTCAATCGGCTAGTTTCGGCTAATCGTTTATAAATAATGTCTTTGTACACGGTTCGGTTACAATTCATCCTAACCAGAGTATATATCTTGATATGTCAATCATATTTCAAAGATTCATATGACGGTGGATATTGTTTGCTTGGTTACAAAACTATCTTAACTTAAACCTAAATAAACCCATGCTTTGAAAGTCTATAAAAGTGGAACCTCAAGAACATGGGATCTTTGAATCCCGACACTATTTTTGTGTGTCCTAGTTGTAAACTAGAGTCTTCCTCTTCCTAAAACCCTTCTAGGGTTTATCTACTAAAAATACTTCATAGGGATTCGTGAAGCCATGTCAAACTATTTTTATTTTGATATTTAGTGTATCCTGATCTTGTTTGATCGTTGAGCTACTCACTCAAACAAGATAGATAGAAATCGCAAAGTTCTCGTCGTCTTAGACTTTTTAATTCTACAAGTTTAATACGTGTGAGGTGAATAATAATCTAGGCTGCTCTTCGGGAAGCATAAGTCCAGATTTTGAGGTTTGCTATACTTTGTTTATTGCTATCGATTTCCATTTTTACCTTGATGTACGATGGTAGGGTTAGAAACCTACAATATTAAACCGCAAGTATACGGTGTCTACAATGTAAAGCATGACAAGTGCGGATCGATCCTCAGGGACAAGGTGGGTGTAAGTTGAAGCTAGAGTCTTACTACAATTGATTTCAAACAAGAGTAGCACAAAAGGGGAGTTTGCGTTGATACGATAAAGTGATGGATGATTATACAAAACAAATAAGATTACATAGCAATAAAAGGTAAACAAGGGCTTCGAATCCACCTCCTAAACGCATAGAAATCTCTAACTTGATATACTAGCTCTCCTTTCAATCAAAGAGCTATAGAAGCTCTAGCCTCAAATTACCTTGAAGATGTGATAAATCACTTGTTCATATGAATGACTTAACCTCAGCAAAATATGTCAATCCCTAGCATTATTGGTCGACCGAAGGGAGACCTTCTATATGGTCACTTAACTGTAATTTGTCAGTCACAAGGAATGTACAAAAAAATCAGAATCAACTTTTTGATTTTTCAAATGAAATTGGGGATCATCTTTAGATAATCCACCAAATTGATTACAAAATCCCGTCAAAGACAACCAAACAAACAAATTCCTTGTTCAAAGATCATCAGAAACTTCATTGATTCTACCGGAAACGATCGAATCAGTTTTCTGTATCTTTTTTATATAAAAAAAGTAAAAAAGTATTCAGTTTTCAATTCTCAAAATCCAATTCAAAAATTCAAATAAAGCTAAATCGATATCAGTTTAGTGTACATCCACTGTCATAATCCCCGTTTCAGTGATCGAACCTTTTGATTCATCTATAAATTCTAGGGCAAAGTGCCCCAAAATGGGGGGTCACCTTGCCAAAATGCCTCGATATTTTGAAAATAAGTTAAAATGCCCAAATTTCTT
The DNA here is from genome assembly GCF_003573695.1 of Papaver somniferum. NCBI lineage: Eukaryota > Viridiplantae > Streptophyta > Magnoliopsida > Ranunculales > Papaveraceae > Papaver > Papaver somniferum. Next base: position 141,096,845 of record NC_039362.1, read on the forward strand.
AGCTTTTCCCGTTTTCCGTCACATAACTTTATGTGGTCAAACACGCACACATGTGTACTCTCACGTGGGAAAATTTTACATTTTTGTCCTTCGAAATGGATTGAACCAATGTTTGTCACGTGGTAGTTTGATCCAATGGGTACCCTTCACATTACACACACATCACTTGCACGTGTTAAATGCAATGATTCTGGCCTTGACTTCTTCGAAAATGACCACCATGTCCTGAGTGATACGATAGCAACACGTGTCAGACAATTTAAAATGGACAGCCACAGGTGATCTAAAGAATCCACTGCTATTTCTATGCGACTCACAAGGACATGAGTTCAAATTAATTTCTCTATTATTAAAGGAGAACAAAATTACTTGAGCTCATTGAATTCACTGGTCATTATACAAATGATCAATCATTTACAGTAAACTAGATTAATAAGTATATATAGAATATACTGTAGAAAAGAGATCTAACACAGTTAAGAATATATACATTAAAATCTGTCAAGCATACATGATCAATAATTCAGTTATATTCTCCATTGATGTATCATGAAGCCAAAAGCCTTTTGGCTGGGGCAAGCAACGACACTACGTTTAGGACTTGAGCATTTGTTGAACACCACCCTCAGCTTATCTTCATCTACCCCAGCATGGAAGCTCACCAATAGCTTGGCAAATTCACTGTGTAAAGTCAAATAAGAAATAAAACGGATGAGTTTGTCTTTTTTGGCAAAAATCGTCAAACATATCTGTCCACAGTGCAGTTATGTTGATCTAGTATGGAAAATATAAGTACAGAGAAGAAGCTTACATTAACTGAGATCCAGTGTAACATGTATGAATCTCAAGAGTTTTGTCCCAGAGTGGGGTCTTGTTCAGGGTGCACTGTGCTGCATAGATTGCAGAGGCGGCCAAAAACGATGGATGGAACATTACCACTGCGTACTAGCCACTCATATCACTTACACATAAATCTCCATTTCCAATACCCGTTCTGAAAGATTTAACAAAAATATTCAGTCCACTTTAAGATGCATGCCTCTAGAGTACTAGCTAATCACTCCAGAGTTACAAATTTGTATCTTACGAGTGATTTCAGTGGCTTATCCATATGCTTATCAATATCTCTAAGATGAAAAACAGGACCACATGTTGTATATACGAATGGACCGATCAACTAAGAAAAAATAAGCTGACCAAAAAAAAGTATATGAAAACATAAGAATAAGTGGACAAAGAGTTGTCGATCCTGAATAAGTATTAGTGGAAAAAGAATGGCACCCTCTAACTTAACCTTTACCCTATTAGTCAGAGTCTAACCCTAAACATACTTCCAAAGACATGCAAAGAGTATATAACAGTATGCAATAATCAATCATAAACAGAATTAAACCCCAATTCATATTTCAATAATTAAATTATGTTTCACAATTATCATCTACAATTACAAACCCTAAGAATCACAAACCTATTCATGTTCAACTTCTGTTTCAGTCATTCAATTGGAGCATACGGATTCAGTGTTCTTAATAAGAATTCTACTATGGACAGACCTTTATTATACAATTATAAACCTTAAAATCCCATTTCATCTACTAAAATGGCCGTTTATCAAAGTTCAATTTCTGTGCAATCCACCCACTCCTCGTACAAAAAATGGCCTTTTATCAGTATTTACACATCATACTCATAAATTAAATAATTATGGATTTACGGTCACTATACTCACCAAATTTGCGCCAAGAGTGTGAAACAGAACTAGCACAAACCACATCAGCTGGTTCACACAAATACGAGAAAATTTTCAACGATAAGTCACGGCTAAACAGCTGGTTCATACAAATACGAGAAAATTTTCAACGATAAGTCACGGCTAAACAACTGTAGAAAATCCATAGAAGCCTCCATTCAAAACAACAACTTTGGGAGAGCCAAACCCTGAATGATATTTAAACAAAAAGTAAGTACTGGAACTCTAACTCAAATTACAGGATTGAACTAAATTGGCAGCACTAAAGGATTGAACTAAAATGGAAGCACTAAAGATGCTCCAGAACAGAACATATCTTCCCTCAATTTGAACAGTACATATTGAAGAAAAGTATAAATATTTAACCAAAAAATTAGAAAAATAAATAAATAATAATAACAGGCCATGGTACATACAAAAATACCTCATCCATTGGTACACACGAAATTACCACCCAATTAAGGGTGAAACATCATATACAGCGAACTACAAAATTCAAAAACAAAGAAATCATAGTACCATGTCAATTTATAAGATTCAGAAACAAACAACGAACATACAAAAAACAATTCGTTGTTGATATGCAGCAACCAAATCATGCATATTACTTTCAGCTTCAGTGAATCCCATTTCATCAAATACATTCACCAGTATTCCAATTAAACTACTATAATTTCAGAATTAAGAAATTTCCAAATAGATTGAAACCCTATATCTCCAAATAAATTGAAACCTAATTTCCTTTCTCTAACCGACAATTTCAGAACAAACAAACATTCAACTACACTCATCAGAAAAACCATTCGAAAATCAACAACAATTTAAAACGAATTTAGGGTTTCAGTTACTTACTTATTCTCCTCATTCTTTAAGACTTAGGGCTTCAATCTCTTCCGCGTCCTTCACTTTTCTCGCGATAACATCTCTCGTTCCACATTTCTCTCTCGATATAACTCTTTCTCTGCAATTAGTTCGCTCCTCCCTCTCTCGATCTCTACCTCTCCGTCTGTGACATTACATTAAGGATTCAGAACGTGAATGAATCCCGACCACAAAGAGAAATAAGGTTGTAAACTAGTAGTAAGGCTAAAAGTGACATTTCATAACAGTGTTGACTGGTCAAGATGCCATAGTTGACCACTCAACTCTCTTTAACGGGTAAGTTAACAGAATGGGGCATTTTGACTTATTTCAAAATGACCGGGGCATTTTGGCAAGGTGACCCCTCATTCTGGGGCATTTTGCCTAGTTTCCCTAAATTCTAACAAATTTGCCGCAGTGAAAATCAAATTTTACTGTAAAAAACAGAGTACTGAAATTTTATATGTGGTTATGTCAAGAAGATGATGAAGATGACTGGAAACTATCTCATTGATTCTTATAAGTAACAATGAAGATCAACACAAACATAATTCAGTCACCAAATCAGAATAAGTTCAAGATACAAACAAAGGTCTCAAAAAATCACCACCAAATTATATTTGCAAAACCACAAAAATCAGATTTGTTCAAAAGATTCATTAATCGAAACAAACACTCAATATTAATAAGCAAAATTCTATAACCAAACCCAAACCGTTCCAATCTTCAATAATCAGCGATCAGATATTTAACGAATTTTCTCAAAATCTTCTCTGATAATAAATCTTTTAAATTGCAGCACAAGTGAACAAAAACTTATTCATTTCAATTATACCGTGTCTCATCGTTGCAATCACTAATAGTTAAATACCCACCAAATTTAATCAGTAAAACATAATCTTTAAAATTGATGAGTTTGATTGAAGACAGGAGATATTTTTGATGCTCGGTTACTGTTAAAATGGGAGGAAAAAAATAATTTGTGGGATTTTCTTCTCAATCTCGTCTTTATTTTACTGCAGGAACAAGAAAGGCTTGAAAGTTGAGAGATGACGAGAGAAACTTCCGCTGCTCCGCATGAGGGAGATAAGAATTGTTTTTGGTCCAAACTCCAAATTGGCCACGTGTTGATAATGCAAATAGGGTTAGGTACTTTCATGTAGTGAGTTAATTAGATGATCTATACAGAAGAAGCCTATTATTGGGGCGTCACGTTCCAATAGTGGGGCTTCACATAGATTTCTAATGACTAAAAAAAATGGTTATGGGGTGTCTTGATGCAATAACAAATGTCTAAATTAACCTCCATCTAAAACCAAAACCTAAAAACTAAAATCAAAACATAATTCAAATTCAAAAAATCTTCTCATCTTCTTCTTGTAAACTTTTTCTCCTCGTGAACCTTACCTTCTTTTTTCAGATTAAATTTTCGTATTCTTCGATTAATCGGCAATTCGAGGAACTTATAACCGTCAATTGATATTTGGTTGTAATCAGATGCAAAATTAGGGTTGCATATTTACTTACAGTTAGGTTTTATTAATTTCCTAACCGTGAAATTACTCTCTGAAACTGTTACGGTTAGGATACTAAAACTCCTAACCGTAAAAAAAAAGAAAAAAAAAAAGAAGGTTATACAGTTAGGTTTGTTACCTGTGAACTTTTAAATGGATTTACAGTTCGGGTCGATTTTAATTAAACCCACCGTAATTATGATACGGTTGGGTTTTTTTCCTTCAACTAATCGTAAAAATCACTGTGCATTAGTAATCAATTTATATTGGGTCAATTAATTAAATGCCCCTATCATAGAGGCCCAACACAAATACCCCATAATAATAATATCCTCCTTTAAAAATCCGGATTGGTGGATTTCTAAAATGTCCCTGAATATAATAAAGATTATAACGTTACGCTGCAACAACATTCACTCTCATAGCCTTACGGCGCACGATCTCTCTCTCTCCTTCTTCATCTCTTCTCTCTCGTTCTGTAACTGCAGAAGAAGAAAAAGAAATTTGAATCCAAAAATCAAAAGAGAAACCGTAAAATCGAAACTGAAATAAACCGTCATAGTATATAAATCTAAGTAAACGATTTCATTGTAATCGATTTCATTTTCAACAATCAAAAAATCAGAGAAGAAAAATGATCGAAAAATAGGGTTTACTGATTTTGAAGATTGAAACAGCAAATTCAACGAGGTAAAACACGATTTTCATCCTCTACTTACTGTTTTGGTGAAGATTTTTGTTTCGATGATGGTTTTTAAGATTTTGATTTTGCTTTCTTACGGTTTTGAAATTAGATTTAGTCTGGTGAAGAAAAAAAAGTTGTTGCATGTACGATTAAGAAGAATACCTGCTACTAATCTGTTTGAATTGATTTGGTATCTCATTAATAATGTATCTAATTGAATGATTTTGATTTTAGGTTAGTTGGAGTTGATTTTGTATCTGTTTTTATAAGAAAGAGATTATCACCAGTTGCAGTTTCAGACGAAAGAGGTTAGAAATGATTTCTTCAATTGTTGATGTTGTTCATGTTGATGGTGTTCTTTCATCAATTGTTGATGTTGTTGATGTTGTTGATGTTGATGATAGACCATAGATGGGGTCAACAATAGTTGTTGATACCAACAAAATGTGTCAACAAAAAAATTTGATAACAAAATGTAATTATGATTGTGTGTTGATGCTATTGATGCTAATGATAGACCATAGATGTGGTCAACAATAGGTGTTGATACCATAAAATTATTGATACCATAGATATAATATTATGTTGTTGATGTTTTTCATGTTGTTGATGTTGTCCATGTTGTTGATGTTGTTGATGCTAATGATAGACCATTTGAAAACTATGGTCAACAATAGATGTTGATACCATCATAATTGACCCTATCTATGGTGTAAAATCCTCACATCAACTTGTTGAATGCTTGAAACTAGAGATATAATGCTAGTTCAGTTTAGGTTTTGGTTTTAATACTTGTGTTATATAGATCAACTTCCTTTGTTGATAACGTAAGTATCAACAATAGGAGTTGATCCCATTTGATAGTATCAACAACAAGAGTTGATCCCATTAGATAGGATCAACAACAGATGTTGATCCATTTTTACTAATTGTTCAACTGTTGTTATGATTATTGAATGCATAAGATAGCTGAATACATTAATGCTGTTTGAAATAGATGAAAGGAGTGAGAAGATCAACAAGGGTAAATCCGAAGAGTATAGAAGAAGATGATTCACAACAGATTGATAAAGATGTAGCCCCAAAAAGGAAGAGAGTGAACAAGAAGTTGTTGCTTGAAGAACATCAACAGGTTGAAAAAAGAAGAAAAAGCAGAAATGAAGAACCAGAGGCAGATTCAGAAGAAGACGAATCACAACAAGAGAGTCAAAAAATAAGAGCAACAAAAAGAAAGAGGGAGACCAAGAAGAAGAATGAACAAATACAGGAAGCAACGGCAAAGAAGAAGAAGAAAAAAATGAACAAGAATCAGTACGTAAAGGGAAGAAAAAGCTGGTAGTTGATGATGATTCAGAGGATGAAGAAGTAGAATCAGAGTCAGAATCAGAAGAACAAAAAGTAGATGCAGATGGCGAAACGGAGGAAGAAGAAAAAGGTAAAACTAAATGAATTATACATTATTTTTGATTTGAGTTGTATGCTGCAATATAGTTAAGTTCATTTCTTTATTAAATATAAAAATAAATAAATGAGTTACATGTATGCAGGTCAAAATAGGAAGAACGAAACCAAGTTCAAATCATGTCTGATGCCGTTGGTGGAAATGTGGAAATTTCTATACAACCTGTGTGAAGTAGGAGATCCCAAAAATAAGAAGAAGACAATCAATGGGAAAGCACTAAAGGAATGCCCGTTCTGGGACTTCATCAGCCCATTCTACACAACAGACGTGATCGATATAACAAATGATAAGTGGTTAACCAAAATCTTCCTTGAAATACAGCTACTTATTGGAGCATTCGATAAGGAAACAAACAAGTTCAGGTTTGGAAAAAAAACTGCTTATGAGTGTTCACTAGAACCAAGAGATTTTGCAATAATCTTTAAGATAAGAAGGGTCATCGAGAGTGAATATTTGAAGAAGTTGCTGAATAAAAAGAATGATCCTGTAATCACTACATGGTTAAAAAATAAGTTCAAACAAGGGGAAGATGAAGATACCAGTGGTAAAATAACGAAGGCTGAAATTGAGCGCAAACTAAAAGATGCCGCTAACGATGAGTCTGACCCACAACATTTTGTGAGACTTTTTTCTATGTGGTTGTGCACAGTTGTTTTCTTCACAGATGCTGGTGCAACAGGAATTGTAAAGAATTGAATTCCTCATATTTTGAACATGGACAAAGTCTCATGGCCAGATCACATAGTAAAGTATCTGCTTAAATACATTGGAAAGCAGAAAGGAAAGAATGGAAGTGTTCCTGGATGCACCACTCTACTGCCGGTAAAAAAAGAAGTTCATTTAATGTAATGTTTATTTTTGAACATAGTGAAATGTATAATGTATGTCAAACTAACCTCATTGATTCTCTGTATGCAGTATTGGTTCGGCGAACATACAGAAAAATTCGTCGCAAAGAGGTCAAATTTTGAAAGCGCAACTCCAAGATTCCTGAGATGGAACCAACATGCAATCTGCAAACAACTGGTAAAAGAATTTGGAGATAAAGTTGACAATAGCATAGACATGACTTGGTTCACTCGTAAGGTAAAATATTCATTTACTCAATTTATATTTCAAATAGATTTCAGTTTTTATCATGTCAACAAAAGGAAGTTGATACCAGTTTAGGGAATCAACAAACAAAGTTTGTGTATCAACAAATTGAAGTTGATACATTTGTATGTATACTGATTAGACAATAACTGAAATCTACTATTGAAAAATAATGATAATGCACATTTATTGAATCTATGTATTTAAAATTAAAGCTGGTTCACATTAGGATTAGGAAAACAAGTGTGATGTTATGTGTGATTATAAATAAATACTGAGTTGTATTCTGAAATGTATTACAGATTTTTCGTATCAACAATAGAAGTTGATACAATTCTTTGGAGTCAACAACCAATGTTTACACAATAACTTAAATGTACCACATTTTGTTTGTGTCAACAATGGAAGTTGATACCAATGAATGGAATCAACAATAGATTTTGTGTATCAACAATAGATTTTCTGTATCAACAATAGAAGTTGATACAATTGAATGGAGTCAACAACCAATGTTTACACAGTAACCTAAATGTACCACTTTCTGTTTGTGTCAATAATGTAAGTTGACATCATATATGAAGTGTACTCCAGTTATATATTGCTACAATTTCATATACGTCGCAAATCACTCGAGGGCTACGCCCCTTCGTGAAAGATATATTATGGTAAAAAATTGAGAAAAATAATATTAATGACAAAAAAAATATTTTTCTATCTGTATTTTTATGTCGATTCGCAGGTTCATGAAGATTTTGTTGATCCGGTGACAGATGAAGAGATGTATTTGATTGATCTGTCGGCACCAACACGGAAGTTGGAAATTTAGAGGCAGAGGAATGAGGACCTGACAGAGGAAAACATTAATCTTGAACTTGACAAGCAGGAGATAACATATCAAAGGAGGAGGCAAGCAAAGACATCAATGGGAAACATAATATTCATGAAGAAACTTATTGACAACACCAAGGACAAGATGCAGTTGAAGCCTGAAGATGAAGCGAGACTTAAAAAAATTGCTGAAGAAGTGAAGCAATGGGAAGAAAAGGAGAAAAATATCCATAGAGAAAGAGCAAGGTCAAAGAGTACTCAACATGAAATCAACAGAGCAGTCAAGGATATGCTTGAGACTGAATTAACTCCAGTGGAGAATACATGTGAAAAACCATCTGGAATGGAGACTGAAGCTGAGTTGGAAGCTGTTAGAAATGAAGAACCATCTGAAAAGCAGAATGAAGATGACTTGAATATAGAAGAAGAACAAGAATCAAGTCAACTGGCACTGTCACTTTCATATGCAGGTGAAACTGATTTGGAGAAAAGCTTTAAGAAGGGTTATCAGAGTGGATTGAAGGTCAATGTAGATGTAGACCCAAATTTATTGGAAAGCTGGAGGATGGGATTCGATTTAGCAAAAGAAGAAAGAAGAAGACAAGAGGAAGCGAATCTTCAGATTGCTAATGTGGTTGCAGATACTGGTAACTCAGATGAGGAAGTGAATTTACAAATTGCTAATATAATTGCAGATATTAGTAAATCAGCTCAACAGTTAGAAGAGGAGAATGAAGTAAAGGAAGGACAAAGGAGTACAGACATGCAGGAAGTGGAGATGATGGGAGATATACTTGTTTATTCAACTCCTCCACTTAAGGCTACACTTCCAGAGAGATCAGGTTATGTCCCTACATGTATCATTCACTAACTCAGTTGGAGAAGTACTTAATTTATGTTCTGCAAAGTTTGAAAATGTATGCAAGTATGATTATGCTCTGCAAAATGCAAGTATGTTGATAATGTTGATTAAAAAAGTTTCAGTTTAGGTTCTTTCACTATGACAAATGAACACTATAACATATGAAATTCTGTTGTATAGAAACTAGAGATATAATGCTAGTTTTGTTTTTGGTTTTAATGCTAATGTTATATAGATAAACAACAGTAGTTGATCAAATAAAAATGGAATCAACAAGAGGAGTTGATACCATTTGATGGTATCAACAACACGAGTTGATCCCATCAGATAGGATCAACAACAGATGTTGATACCTTTTTTACTAACAATAGAAGAATCAACAACAATTGTTAATCCCAAAAAACAATGAGTCAAAAATAATATGTTGATACTGTTTACATAAGACTCTTGCCTGTTAATCTAATCGTATTATTTCCCTGCAGGTACTACCCCAACCTTTCCAAGCTTCGGTGCCATCACTGCCGGAATATTTACTCCTACTCCTCCAGAAAAGATGGAAGATGCTCCGACTCAACAAACGAAATATACTCCTATACAGAAAACAAAAGAGGGTGATTCTGAAACTCCAGATGATGATAATGTGTTGGAAGACCTTAAAGTTCTATTAAAATTAGATGAAATTGATGGACCAACTGAAGAGGAAGACACTACCCAAGACGATGATGATTCTGAAGCGACGCAAAGGCAAAGGAATCAGTCTGAAGCTACTGGAAGAGCAAGGAGGTATAACACAAGGTCATCAAGAAATGATCCTGATATATAAACACCTGATGATAAAGTGAAGAAGAGGACCAGAGGAGGAAAAGGAAAGAAGAAAGGGGGAGGTGTTGAAGAAGAACCGATAGTAATCTACCTTGATGATTACGTTAATGTGACGCCACCTGAGCCAAAACCGCTGAAGAAGCAAGAAAACCTCAACCTATGGAAATCCTGCACCATGGCGGAGCAAGAGGTCCTTCGTCCATTCTTTGATCAAGCAAAACAATGGTACATAACTCTGTAACAAATTGCCTGTTTATTTATAGGTATAAATAGTGAAAGTTGATGCCATGCAATATCTGCGGAAAAAAACGATTGTAAAATCCAAGTTGCAGTTAGAATTTTCTGATATGTAATGCTTCAACAAATAATATGTTATATTATGTCAGTGAGTTAACATAATCTTTCCATATGCAGTACCAGAGCATGTACTTTTTATTTCAACAATGTACTGGAAGAGATCGTCTATGGAAGGCATCTCCAATATCTAATGGATAACCAGAACATTAACAGTGAGATTGTTGACTACTACACCAACATGCTACAATCAAAGATGCAAAATCCATCTAAGCCGGCATACTATGGGAAGAAGCACTTAGTTCTGTCTACAAATTGTTATGTAAGTAACGAAAAACCTTAATCTGTCTTTTGAATAACTTGTTACATAAACTTATTTAGTTCTACATTATCGTAGTTGAAACCTTATTTAGGTGAGATAAAACAATTTAGTGTACTAGGGATGGTTCAAGTATAAATGATGCATAAATGAATGAATTAATGTTGTTATTTGTCAAAAACAAACTAAATGCCAAGAAAATGATGCAGCAAATAATGAGGTGTGCAGTAGCAAGAAAAGATGCAAATAAAGTGGAAACAAGTGGGGTTCCAGATATGTTGAGGAACAATTACCAGTGGATGACAATGACGCAATGTTGTTGATACCGATGTATCTATAAAACCCGGATCAGAAACCCTTCCATTGGGTGCTATTTACATTGATAGGTGGAAGGTGGTTGATCTTCAACACCATTTATCACTACAAAAGATACAACGAACAGTACAATTTCATGGTCCAAACATTGACTCCAGTGTTGAACCAAATGGGTATAAAAGATGTTGAGACAGGTGAACCAGTAACTACAATTTTATACCATTACATGGTACCAAAGAAACATGGTTTCTACTGCGCAATGCAAGTCTGCTTGTTCATGAAGTGCTTGGTGAAGCGTGGAGACTGCTGGGATCTATATGGTAAGAAGATCCAATACCATGAGAACATAAACAGGAAGAGAGTGAAGATTGCTTCCAGGATGTTAGCTGAATTCGGTTCGTGGAAACCAACTTTGGAAGAAGGTAATCAAGGTCAAGAACTCATAGACTCATTCGAAGAGGTACTCAACATACAAGATTCTGTTGAACCGTTACAAGGTAAGCAAGTTCAAGAACTTACATACTCAGTCGAAGAGGTACTCAACATACAAGATTCTGTTGAACCAATAGAAGGTAAGCAAGTTCAAGAACTTACAGACTCAGTTGAAGAGGTACTCAACCTACAAGATTCTGTTGAACCATTAGATTAGTGAAAACACACTTAGGTGTAGTTTAACATATGCTGGTAAGTAATTTAGTTGCTCTGTGTAGGTCTACTAATTTATTTAAACTGTTAGTTTGAAAAGACATCTTTTAGTTACTGTAAATATATGTCTGAAAATCTGTTTATGTTCTCAAACAATTTGGAGGATCTATTTAGTACTAGTTTGTTATGAATTAATATTACTATTAGTTATGAAAGTGATTATCAAGCAAATGAATGTTTTGGTTATGAAAGTGAATTAATGTTGGTAGTACAGATTGCAGGTATGCTCAGCTAATGGAGTTAACTTGTAAATACAGATAAAACCATGAATTTTATTTTATTTTTGTTGAGCATAAACAATAAAAGTTGATCCATTTTTGGGATCAACAATGGAAGTTTTTCCCAAAAATCAATGGGTCAAAAAAAAATAATTGATGAATAACTGATTGGTTTCACATAAAGTGAATGAATGTTGGTAGTAAAGATTGAAGGTATGCAGAGCTCATGGAGTTAACTTGTATATATACAGATAAAACCATGCAAATTTTTATCATGAATGTTGGTAGTAAAGATTGCAGGTATGCACTTCACGTCTGTTTATTCATGAAATGTTTGGTGAAGCGTGGGAACTGCTTTGATCTAAATGGTAGTAGCATTAAATACCATGAGAAGATAAATAGGAAGAGAGTGAAGATTGCTGCTAGAATGTTGAAACCAAATTTAGTGCACAACTTGTATATACAGATAAAACCATGCAATTTTTTTTATTGGGCATCAATAATGGAAGTTGATACATGAATATGATCAACAATGGTTTATTGATACTGTTTACATAACCATTCTCTTTTTATTGGGCATCAACAATGGAAGTTGGTATATGAATATGATAAACAATGGTTTGTTGATACGGTTTACATAACCATTCTCTTTTTATTCGGCATCAACAATGGAAGTTGATACATGAATATGATCAACAATGATTTGTTGATACTACTTACATAACCGTTCTTTTTTTTTATTGCATCAACAATGGAAGTTGATACATGAATATGATCAACAATGATTTGTTGATACTGTTTACATAATACTTTTTCCCTGTAAAAACCAGTAATCCTGGAACCTGCAAACATATATACAATGACAAGAATAACATTCATAAACAAAAGAGAATGTAGATCATTAAAAACAGAACAAATCCAAACAAGCAAAATAAGAAAAACAATAAAAATAGCCAACATCCATGTTAATCATCCATAAAGTAGCATAAAAAAGTAAAAAAAAAGTTCAGAAAAAGAGGGGAATTTCAGAACAATATCCTCCTCAAGAAGTTGATCATTCTGGAGTTAGACTCCTTGCGGAAAACTGGTGCACGAGGAGCCAAAGGAGCTCTGCGACATCTACGACGGTTGTGGAAGGCAAGTCTTCCACACTGACCATACTTCCTATTCTTGCGAACTTTCTCTCGACATCCCCTATACCTTGAAGTAGTTGGCCTTCCAGCTGACTCACGATCGCCATTGGAAGGCAAAACATAACCTTCCTCATTGATTTTAGGCGGCCTCTCACTGTCGGGAATAGGATAGATAGGACGAGTATACAGACCTCTATAGTACTCGGTGGTATAATATGGTATGATGTACTTGTAAGGTTCATCTGGCCCAATCTGCAACATCGCTTTCATCGAATGGGTGCAAGGGAAACTATGCTTCTACCACCAATTGCAAGTGCAGGAATTAGCATCCAAGTCGACTAAGTGCTTTTCAGTAGGATAAATAACCTCAAAAACTTTATCACTTGATCTCCAGAACTTGTAAAAACGGCAATCAGTCACCCTCTTGTTGAGCTTAGCCTCCATCCGGGAAGTAAGCTTTCCAGTCCACTTACCAGACTCCACCTTCCTCTTGTAGTTCTGCTCCATTACATATGCACGAATAGAATCAAGAAGCTCAAGTGCTAGAAGCCTCTTATCATGCTTAATCACACTGTTAAAACTCTCAACAATGTTTGATGTGTTCTCACCAAACCTTTCTCCTAGAAACGCATGAGCAGCCCAGTTCTGGAATGAAATTTTTATCATCCAATCAATAACTGAATCCAGCTTCAGATTGCTCATAGTCTTGGCAGCAACATAAAACTTCTCATTTGTTGACGCAGTGTAGCACTCTTCAAAAAGCTTCACAGCAGTTTTCCTACTCTTTTCCTCTGGAACAGGAACATTACCTTTCATGTGGTACAAACAGAAAGAATGGAAAGCTTTTGGAAAGACAAGAGGGACATGCTTCAAAAGGCCAGCTCCACGGTCTGATATGATGGTTAGTGGGCGGTCTTCACTGATAATACCCTTCAAATTGGTTAAGAACCATTCCCAACTGGCACAATTTTTACAGGGAACTATTCCAAATGCAACTGGATAGATCTCTACAACAAACAAATAAAGACCAAAAATTCACAAAGTGACCAATATAACTGAAATACATGAACAAGTTATGGGGTGAACAACAAATATTATATATCATGGAATCAACAAGTGAGATTATGGGATCAACAACTAACTTATGGGATATCAACAACACATATTAGGGGATCAACAAAGTGAGATTATGGTATCAACAACTAAATTATGGGATCAACAACTAACTTATGGGATCAACAACTAAAATTATAAGATCAACAACACATATTAGGGGATCAACAAGTGAAACTATGGATAAACAACAAAAGTTATGGAAGTTATGCAATCAACAAAAACACTTAATAATTAAAAAATAGAAAAAAGATTAAAAAACATACCTTGGTTACCAGTTTTTCTGCAAGCAATCATAAGACCTCCCTTAAACTTCCCAGTGAGGAAAGTACAATCAATAAACAACAACGGACGACAGTACTTATTGAAAACAGTAATAGAAGCTTCAAAATCAACAAAAAACCTCTGAGACTGCTTCGTTTCACCATCATACTCAAACTTGACGACGCTACCAGGATTATAACGTTCAATTGAATATTTATACCAAAGAAGGTCTGAATAAGACTTGATTTCATCACCCCAAAGAAACTCTTTAGTGAAATTTAAACCACGGTATGCCTGACTATACGTGAGATCAATACCATATTCCAGATGGAGCAGACCTTGGACATCAACTGTAGTCTTCTTCTTCTTTGATGCTCGAAATTCATCTACTAAGATATCCTTCAGAAAAGATTTCGTCATTCTGACTTTTGCGGGATCAGAAGAAGCTAAATCACATGAATGCTCTCCTTGAAACTTCTTGCACCGAAAGATACCTTTAGTATTGGCAACGAGAGATGCGTGAAACCTCCAGCTACAACTTTGACTTCCCTTGTTAATACACCGGACAGTATAACGTTACTTGTCACTCTTACGTACATCAAATTTGTAACCACTATGATATTCGTACTTCTTAACACTATCACGACAAACAATTTTACTCTCAAAAACCTGCCTTACTCCAGTTAAGATGTTGGCCCAAGCATCTGATTTCTTGGGGACCTTTTTGACCAAAGATGAATCATACGTCAAATCTTCTACAATAGCCACATCATCGTTTGAAACACAACTTGATGATGATGAAGAAGGAGCAACAGAAGAAGAAGATGGAACAGAATCAACAACAATTTTAAACTGGATGTTAAACTTCACCACATCCATACCTTTGGAGATGCAGTAGTGAATGAAAAACCTCAACTCCAAATCGTGACTGATCACATGTGATTTTCCATCTACAATGTAACCAAAAAGTATGAGGTCTTCAGGGACTTTAGGCCAGTATTGTTTCACCACACTAATCATCTCGCTAACAGTAGTTGACTCCGAAACAACATGTGATACGGTCAAATTGGATAAAGTGAACTCTGCAACAACCATCTTTGGCCTGCAACAAACATAACAGATCAACAAAAATAAAGTTGATACAATAAAACAACATCAACAATGAAAGTTGATACAACAAAACTGCATCAACAACCGGTATTGATACGATAAAAAAGCCATCAACAAAACATAATCAAAAATTTATCCTGTAATTTGCATTAACAATGAAAGTTGATCCAACAAAAAAGCATCATAAAACCAATGTTGATACAAATAAAAGAGTCATCAACAAACATAATCAGAAATTTATCCAGGTTATTTGCATCAACAAATGAAAGTTAATTCAACAAAACTGTATCAACAACAAATGTTGATACAAAATAATCTAGATAATGTACAAAACTTCAGTGTCAACAATGAAAAAAATATGTCAACAACAACATGAACAACATCCAAAACGTTACTTCACATCACATTAGCATGCAATCGGTGCAAATGTGAACCTGCAACATGAAATACTACATAAACATACATGCTCCATGTTAAGAAAAATCACTGCAAACAATAAGAAAAAGCATAAACCTAAACTAAGGTACAAATTCATTACGTCGCGCATCACTCGGGAGCTGCGCCCCCTCGTGAAAGTTATATTCACTGTCGAATGTTGGATAGTAGACTAAGATATGTAAACAGAGTTTATCAATACTAAATTGTAACTTCTAATTGATTACACTAACATCTAAGTAAGTTAAAATTATACCAAAACTGGTTCATCTACACTCAGAATTCTAAAAAATAATTCTTCAAGACTCAGTATTATCCAAATAATAGCACTAATAATTCATCCACATAAATGCAAAAGTACATTAAAACAACAGAACATAAAAAGATCAACAAAACTCATGAATTATAAAACTAACATTGAATCATGAGCAAATGTAAGTAAAAAAAAATTTAAAAACAAAAAACGGAGATTGCAGATTGAAGAATTGAATAATATCTATTTCAGAGATGAATAACAATTTCGAATTCAAATAATACGCAAATGAACCAATCAATCCAGTAGAATTAATCACAGAGAATTAAGCTTCCAAAAACTCGTTCTCTGCAACATAAAAAATACAAAAACTGAATTAGATATTGAAGATTTAGAAACTACAAATTGAACATGCAAACATAATATAAATTTCTACTCATCTTCAATAACTAATCACCGTTACCAATTTGTTGCAGAAAAACAGATCGAGAAATTTCGATTGAATCTGTTGTTGATGAAGAAACTCAATTCAGATCTCAGATTTAACTGATCAAAAGATTAAATCACTGAAAATAGATTTAGTAGAAGAAGGTGGTGATGAATGAGCTGAAGGAAAAACTTCTCGTGATTAAAAACCTAGAATTCGTAGAAAAGTTCCGAATTTTTTTTCTGAGCTGACGAACTGATTTACTATCTCTCTCGAACTGATTCTCTCTGTAAATCAATCAAAATAGGTTTATTAGAAGAGGAAGATGATGAATCAGCTGAAGGAAATGATTGAAAACCTAGATTTGTTAGAATTCTTTTTCAATTTCTGAGCTGAAGAACTGAATCTCTCTCTCGATCAGATTTTCTCTCTCTCCAGATCTGTTTCTTTCCGTTGATAACTGTATTTCAGAATTAGAGTAATAATTATATGAAGAGTATAATTATAATCTCATAAATTTCTTAATGGACCCATGATGGGCTTTGGACGGAGAGGGGTATATTTATTGTGTGACAAGGACAATTGTGAAGCCCGTGAAAAAGGAGGGCATTTATATAATTCCTACATTTATATTTGTACCAATCTTCGTTTACGAGTTTAGGCACCGCTAAAAACCATATATATGGTAGCAATTCGTTCATGGGAAAGTAAGAAGAAGTTTTGTTTAGATTTTCTTGAAGAATAAGCAGAGACTTTTTAGCTTATACAGTACTACCCAAGTGGATATGTTGAGATCTGTTGAGAATAAGTAGAGACTTTCAATACGAGTTAGATTCACAGAAACTTCATGGATATTTTGAGATCTTTTAATAAGAATAGTAACCTCGGAGATTTACCTAAATAAACCTGACACGTTTAATATAAGCACGAAAAATTCGGGTCCAGATCGTCTGTGCCACTGCTTGGGTGTGCCCTATGTGCCACACCAATAGAAACACGGTATTTTCTCTTGGATTTGTAATATCTTCTTTAACTAATTAATTATCTTTCCTAATCGATTAGTGTTGTATAAATAGAAAATCTATTTAGTTAGTCATGGTTAATGAGAGGAATGATGTGGCGTGTTTCTATTGGTATGGCACATAGGGCACACACAAGCAGTGGCACAGACGATCTCGACCCGAAAAATTCTGGTTTTCCACTAATTCACGGAGTTTAATTACCAAAGTAAATACGCTTTAATTGCTGAACTAAAGTAAAAGCTCTTTGATTGGTATTTCTCAAAAAATAAATTCTTTCTAGATAAAGATTAGTAGAAGAAGATAGGAATACTTACGGTTGGTGTATAACAACCAAATCTGGCCGTAAAAAGACTTCCGGTTCATTTTTTTTACTACCCAACCGTAACTATATTATTTTATTCGGTTTCCCATTATTTCTTATAATACGGTTGGTTATGAAAGAAAAAATTCAAACGTAAACATCTCTGAAAAGCAAAAAATAATTTAGAATTTTTCAAAAAATCTATTTTTTTCTTCCCCCATTTCTCTTTACCTCTAACTACAAATTAAAATCACTAATCTAATCTATATTAGTAATACTAATCAATATAATTAGCTAATCTAATCAAATTATCAACACTAATTGAATTAGGGTTGTTTAGGCATTATAAAAATATATTGGATAAGGGGTTTTTTAAATTACTAGCTAATGACCCATTTTTGTCAAATTATGGAAGCCCCTCTATTGGAATGTGACGTCCCAATAAAAAATCATTCATACACATTTGTGACAATGGTCAATATTAACCCGGTCTTCTCCTCTTGGCTCTTGACATAATTTGTGCAGGTAATGAGCAGGCAAAATCGGTCTTCTCCTCTTGGCTCTTGACATAATTTGTGACAACAGGTAATGAGTAGGAAAAATGTGTATGTCAAGGACTCCATATACTTTGATGATACAGTACGATCAGAATAAGCTGAATTAGTTTAGTTGGAAGAACTGAATTTATGACCCAGTCTTCAATATAAATTAAGGTTAAATTAATGTGTGACTTATTATCATTCATCTTTACAAGGATCCTTAATTATCTTTCTAATCAATTGTTTAAATTTATGACACAGTCTTCAATATAAATTAAGGTTAAATTAATGTGTGACTTATTATCATTCACTTTTACAAGGATCCTTAATTATCTTGCTAATCAATTGTTTTCCAACTATTTTCGTTAGGTGGATTTGACTAGGTCTCTTTCCTCGGTCGACCACCACACCGTATGCGGTCATCTAATCTATCTGTTTAAGGCATAGATAATCATAAATTGAACTAAATCAGATCACATAGGCTTGAATATATAACAAAGGATCATTCTAACTACCATGGATACATGACATACAAGGTGAAAGTAATTTGATATGAATTCAGAGATTAATCATATGTTTCAATAAAGATCCACGGAGAACAAGTAAAATCAAACAAAGATATTCTATTTATTTAGGGGTTTCATCTAGACCCAAAGAGGAAATTAAAACATTAAAGTGTTGAATATAGAAAACCTAGATTAATACTAGAGCTTGGTGCACCGGCTACTCCGTGCATGCCTTTTACATCACAAACCCATCTCTATTTGTACACCAATTTCACCCTAAATTGGGTTTTTAATATCTCCACAGTACAACTGGAATTAGGGATTGAAATTAGGGATTTGAGATGTCAATCACTCACCAAATACAACTGAAATATACTCCACTGTCATCAACCGCTCCATTGACGTCACATAACATGTTCCATTGGTGGGGGTATTCAGACATAGGTTTCAATTCCATACTTTATGATTTCAGTGGCTTCTTCCTTTCTTAATGGATCATTGATTGTGAAAAGCTAGGCAGGAATGATACAATTGACTTGGTATTTTGATAATGGGTAAGTGGTAGTGACTACACATCTGCGACATGGAAAATAATAGAGCACAATTTGAGACTTGATAGAGGTATGGGTTTCATCAGAGTCGGTGAGGGAGAGTGAAGAAGATCGGTTTCTTTTTTTTTTCTTATGATTTTGGAAACGATAAGGGAAAGTGTAAAGGGGGGTTACTTGGGTGTTAGGCATGTGTAGCTTGTTTAGATGCTCAAGGGTGAGATTCGTTGACTTCCTTGACTTCAAATATGACTTCAACATTTTGGACCATTGATTTTCCTTCCATTTCTCAGCCACCCATCATTTAGTGCAAATGTTTCCACTTTCCATAATGCCTTCGCCACCCTAATATTCATTCACTTGATCACTTTAGGTATCTCCCCATGTTTATTAATCCTACAAATACAAAACAAACATAAAATATCAATATATTTAAAAAAAAAAAGATTGTTGATGTCCCAAGACGGAAAATACATAATTTCACTTAAAATGTGACATTAAAGCACTTGAGGTGTGATAAAAGATAACAAAATGATATAGAAATATGCATTATTAGGCATCGATCACACCCCCAAACCTGATTTTTGCTCGACCTTGAGTAAACCAAAAACTAAGAAAGTCCTACCTACACCACTGTCGCTGGTCTCTCGATTGAATTTAGCGAATACAATAAGCCTTTTAAACCACTAAGTGTCCCTAGTGGACGAGTTGAAATCTCGTGAGAGCTTGCTTAGAACATACCCACAAAGTTCATAGGACAAAATAGAGCTCATCTTGTATGGAATGTGTCACCTGCAATTCTGAGATTTGTTCACAACAAAATGGATATGTCAATCTAGCTTTTAAAGGTACAAGCGACACACACAGATTCCATCACAAAAAAAAAAATTGAAATCCAAGAGTCCGAATAGTTAACATGTGATAAAAATGTAAGGTGTAATTCTATCGTGAGCATGCATAGCAACTGATTTATCAACCTAAGTCATGACTGTCAATACTAAAAGATAGTTGATTTGATTCAAAGCCAAGCTAGCTACACTCTCCTTTGCTTATACAAGACTATTTTTATTACAAATACAAAGACTAATTACAACACATGCATTGACCGATTTTTGACAACTTTGAAACAAGAAGTAAACAAATACCGATTTTATGGAACAAAAAAGCTATCTTATCAATTTTTTATTTTTTTTCTTTCTTTTCTTTTCTCTTCTTTCTTTTGTCTGTTTTTTTAGATGCAACGGTTACGGCGACAATATCATAAAACAGACTTTACAACGAATTTTCAAAAAAAAAAAGAAAAAGAAACATTACATTATAACAAGCGGCAGCATCGGTATTCTAGATGATTGGCAGTCTACCGGATTATGCAAATAAGACGCTATACATGCTTGAATAACCGTGCAAGTGCAAGTTTCATATCACATGTTCAAAAAGTTTCAAAAATAGTAAATCGAACTCGAATGTTACTGTGCTAGAATCAGAAAGATATCAAACTTGTACCTCATCATCTAGATCGAGAACCCTAACATATACGTGTAGGCATCACATATCAAGGCAGATGAGCTCAATTATTTATTATGTTTTTTTTTGTTGTTTTTTTTCTAAGATATTTACAAGTTCTAACATGTTTACTACAAAGTTCACGGTTTATAACATATATGATTACTACCAAAGTTCATGTGGTCTACCTACACCCCCCAACCTAAACTAAACAGTATCCTCAATGTTCAAAAAGATAAAAAGAATTATAACCACAACATACCATGAGAACTATGCTGAGTAGAGAAAAGGAAAGACATTACCAGATCGAGCGAAAGCAATTTTAGAACTCCATTATCCATGGCTAGAATCCAACAGGAACTCAGCTGATGTCACATTGGAGTAGCATATATATATAGGAAAAGCTAGAAAATATAGTTACCTACTGGAATATATAATGACGATTTGCCATATACATACAACCTAAAGAGTTGAGGATCAACCCAAAAAATGACATGCAGAAATATTAACAGTCTCAAGCATATATAACAAGACAGAAATACAAGTGAGGCTGTCAAACCAAATGAGCTACCCCCAAACCTGGATTTTTCAATAGACATACTTTTGGACACAAAATCTAGCAATGCTAGGGGTGCATCATGCACGAAATCTAGTTCATAATGGACTTTGCTAGGGACGGGAAGACACACACATTCCAATTGTGGCTCATCAAATGTATTATATTTGGCTGCAAAATAGTCCAAGAGGACTTGTGAGGCACACAGTTTCAATCCTAGATTACCTACTCTTAGAAAAGTTGGTTTTACAATATCTTTACATGCAAAATCTAGGTTGGTTGGAAGTGTTTCAGTCAGTGACTTAGGAAGGAAAGTAGGCACATCAATGTCGCTCACATGTATGAGATCAAGAGTACTATTATTATCAGTCACATTAACATCTCCTAAGTCATCTACAAGTGCATTAACATGCTAACATTCATTAAACAATTCAACAAACCCCAATTCAGAATCCTGATTATCCAAAGTCTCTATCTTATGCATAAGAAAATCAGAAGGCACAACACAATTTGACATAAGCAGGGATTTAGACACATCAAAATTATTTTCATGCATAAGATCATTAGTGTCAACACACAAGTCAACCTTCCCTGAGTCATGCACGAGTTGTGCATCATGCTCACCTTCACAGAATTGTTCAAGCCATATCAGTATCAACATCATCCAAAATTTCAGTGTTACGAATAAGAAGATCATAAGAAACATCATTTGTCAAAGTCGTAGCAACATGGTCTAAGGTTTCAGTAACAAAAGATTCCATTGCAACATTTTCAGAGTAAATATGCTCTTCTAGAATTAAATCATTATCATCATCATCGTAACAAGGATGCAGTGCCCTATTCAAAATCATAGTGTCTCTAGTCGAATCATTTACCTCTAGACTAAGTTCGTTTTCAACATTAGTAGCCTGACTAGGAACATAAACAATATTTTCAAAATTTACTTCATTACAGCTGAAAAACATTTAATTTTGAAATTCCCCCTTCCTTCATTTTGTAAATGAATCAGATTCATCCTTAAGATCATATTAAGTTGTTCAATGGAATGGGAGTCTTCAACAGTGGGTATCCTCATTTCAACTGGGTATTCGGAACATGGTTGCACATGAGGGTCACTATAGAAAGGAATTTCAGAAGTGTTGATATATGGATTATCATGTAATACTTTCAATTTAATTCTAGCATTATTCTGTTCGATGAGTTTGAGGTTTTTCATCACAGATTGCATACAAGGGGTCGGGGGAGTACAAAATTGTTTAACATCCCATGGTGGTGATTGCTACTTTTGTGGATAACAATTAGGGTCTATATATTGTAGCTCAGGACCTATAAAAGGTCCATAATAATCCCTATAATTATCAACACCATGGTCTAATAAAAACTCAAAATGTGAAGCATGCTCATGTGCGAGTTCTCTAATATGTCTGTGCGATGATTTCTCATCCCTAATGCTAGTCCAAAATCCTGACATGAATCAATGAAGCTGCTGAAGGCTAGCTTGGATTTTCCACAAAGTATAATTTTTTTTTTAATGGCACTAGGCTTGTTGCAGTTACTAAGGATTAGTCCAAAAATTGGGATTTCAGATAGACAGTGTTGACGAGGGCTAGTCAGCAGTTTGGTCACTATCGCAGCCTAGGAGACAAGCCAAATACTATGTTATAACACCCAAAATTAACAATAATTGTCCAAGCCAGGCCAAAGATGAAGCTTACGATAAACATGTTTTTGCGGACTCAGGCACACAGACACAGAACTTTTGCAGAGATGATATGCACAGTGAAATTACAATTTTAGCGAGAAACGATGCTACTAAATTATCATAGGACTATGCACAAAGGTACCATGTATAGCAGGGTTTGGCAATGGATAACAACTAGTTAAGTTTGCATGCAAGAATGGTGTATCATTCAAGACAAGAATATTAAAGTTGAGGAACTGTACCACCGGTATAAGACCGGGTTTAGGCACAACAAACAAATTTGCTCCTTTCTCTTTCTTTGCTTCCTTGGTTTATATTGCAGTGTTGCAGGCATCTGTTGAGCTGAAAAGGGAATTTAAGAAACTAGAAATATGCAACTACAACAAGGAGTAAATATGCTAATGCTACTACTACAGAAGTTGAGATAATATATTACAGAGAGACGAGATGAATGAGTAGCTATTATGCTATCAAGATAGAATGGGGCGAACATAACATGAATTTATAGACAGGGGATGAGATGCTTGCACTGATATGTTACATATTGATGTGAAAACTTCAAACTATTTACTTCTACGGATGCTTGACCTACTGACGTAATTTATATGAATGAAAACTACAAAATCTAATTTATGCTAACAAAAACAACAGTTATGTAATACCTATTACTACTCAAGAATCATCTAGCACAATGGAGAAGTTCAGCAGTCTTAGGATAGATGTTGTAATGCAACTAAGATGGATGCAACTCAGGCCTTGCATGTTCGAGTTCAACTAACTGAAATCTAACTATTGTAACTAAGCCAAGTACTGACTAGGGCAACAAGCATTGACAAAGAAACAAAACACGGCTAAACACAGCAAACTAATTACAGAATCCTAAATGACTATCTTAATGATGGAAATTTACATATGGTAACTACTATAAACAAAAGAAAACTTAACAGAAATCTGGACCACAGGACGCGACTATCTATGATGCAAACAAAGCACCGTGGGAGTAATACATATATATAACACTATTTTGGGACTAATACTAACTAACATGATGCGAAAGGATTACAACAACAATCTAATATAGAAATGCAAATGAATCTGAAAAGGAATATCTAAACTTACTGAAGGATATCTACAGGTGGAATATGTTTTAAACTATGAAAGAAAAAAGTCTGACAAATGCACAAACTAAGCTATACGATTATGGTAAACAAATAAGCTACAACATGTATGAACCAATGATCTGAGAAAGAAAATAAAAAGGAAACTCACAAAGATGCTAAAGATTTACTGAAACTTGATAGATAAACTACAAGATGACATACGCTACAGATTTTCTAAACTAAATCACTAAATCTCAGTTATGCTAGCACAGAGTCACAATCTAGAATAAAGGATGCAACTATCTATGACTGAGATAGATTAACACTAGTTATAAATAACAGGAAATATGTATAACAATACACTGATGCAGGTGATTAAAACTGAAATAAACGTAACTAGATGCAATTATGAGAATGGAGTGACTGGAAAAAAAATTAAAAACTACAATTAACCCTAATAATAGATGCATATTCTATCACAGATGGATCAACATTAAGTAACAATACAAAAGAATAATGATCTACAGATGGTACTATATTATGACCTAAAATATTTTTTAAAAAAACTACTGAAAATAAATTAAGCTACATCTAACAATACAGGTCTAAGATGTAGTTTGTACAGAATTGTTGACCAACTAAGTTATGCTAATACTCGCAGACACTTATATGACTACAACAAGATAAAATGCTACAGAATGCAAAGACTAATAAACTTATAGTGACTGAAAACAAAAGAATTCAAACAAATATATACATCGCTAAACTAAAAAAACAGTAAAGTAAACTACAGATTCAACTACACCGCTACCGAGTCCCCGACAGCTAGGGTTAGAAACCTACAATATTAAATCGCAAGTATGCGGTGTTTACAATGTAAAACACGGAAAATGCGGATCAATGCTCAGAGACAAGGTGGGTGTAAGTTGAAGCTAGAGTATTACTACAATTGATTTCAAACAAGAGTAACACAAAAGGGGAGTTTTCGTTGATATGACAAAGTGATGGATGATTATACAAAAGAAATAAGATTACAAAGCAATAACACGTAAACAAGGGCTTCGAATCCACCTCCTAAACGCATAGAAATCCCTAACTTGATATACTAGCTCTCCTTTCAATCAAGGAGCTATAGAAGTTCTAGCCTCAAACTACCTTGAAGATGTGATAAATCACTTGTTCATATGAATGACTTAACCTCAGCAAAATATGTCAATCCCTAGCATTATCTATCTGTTTAAGGCATAGATAATCACAAATTGAACTAAATCATATCACATAGGATTGAATACATAACAAAGGATCATTCTAACTACCATGGATGCATGACATACAAGGTGAAAGTAAATTGATATGAATTCATAGATTAATCATATTTTTCAATAAATATCCATGGAGAACAAGTAAAATCAAACAAAGATATTCTATTTATTTAGGGGTTTCATCTAGACCCAAAGAGGAAATTAAAACATTAAAAGTGTTGAAGATAGAAAACATAGATTACTACTAGAGCTTGGTGCACCGCCTACTCCGGGCATGCCTTTTACATCACAAGCCCATCTATATTTATACACCAATTTCACCCTAAATTTGGTTTTTAATATCTCCACAGTACAGCTGAAACTAGGGATTGAAATTAGGTATTTGAGATGTCAATCACTCACCACATACAACTGAAATATACTCCAGTACCTTCAACCACTCCATTGACGTCACATAACATGCTCCATTGATGGGGGTATTCAGACCTAGGTTTCAATTCCATACTCTATGATTTCAGTGGCTTCTTCCTTTCTTAATGGATCTTTGATTGTGAAAAGCTAGGCATGAATGATACAGTTGAGTTGGTATTTTGATAATGGGGAAGTGGTAGTGACTACACATCTGCGACATGGAAAATAATAGAGCACAATTGAGACTTGATAGAGGTATGGGTTTCATCAGAGTCGGTGAGGGAGAGTGGAGCAGATAAGTTTCTTTTTCTTTCTTCTGATTTTGGAAACGAGAAGGAAAAATGTAAAGGGGGGGTTACTTGGGTGTTAGGCATGTGTATCTTGTTTATATGCTCAAGGGTGAGATTCGTTGACTTCCTTGACTTCAAATATAAATTAAACATTTTGGACCATTGATTTTTCTTCCATTTCTCAGCCACCCACTATTTAGTGCAAATGTTTCCACTTTCCATAATGCCTCTGCCACTCTATTCTTCATCCACCTGCTCACTTTAGGTATCTCCCCATGTTTATTAATCCTACAAATACAAAAAAAATACAAAATATCAATATTTACAACAAAAAAAGATTGTTGATGTCTCGAGACAGAACATACATAATTTCACTTAAAATATGACATTAAAGCACTTGAGGTGTGATAAAAGATAACAAAATGATAGAGAAATATGCATTATTAGGCACCGATCATACGATTAAAAAAAGAAATCACCATATATGCTTATCTGTGGGAGGCAGATTGGTTTAAAGTCCTCAATTGAGTTGAAGCAACTCTTATGTTGTAAAGGACGTCAGCTAAGAGAATCAATTGCGCAGATTCCTGCTAGGATTCAAGAGGCGTAAGGATCACGACTGTAACTGAATTTTTGTGAGTGTTTAATTCGGTCTCAACCACATTCCACCCTGAAGTTAACTGGTAGTAGCTTGTCTCTGTGGCGGCTTAATACAGTTTGGTGTTCAATCTGGATTAGGTCCCGGGATTTTTCTGCATTTCTGTGTTATTTCTTTTTCCGCATTATATTGTTTATCTTTATAATTGAAATATCACAGGTTGTATGTTAATCAATCAAAGTAGATAATCCATCCTTGTTTGTTGATACGTCTTGACTGATTCTTGCATATTGATCTTTGGAATCGTCCAAGTACCCTCATACATAAATCAGGTTCACAGACTTGTCTCTGTACACCTTCTGATTGTGGGAGAAAGAGACGTAGCTCTAAATATTATTCCTTGATTGAGATTCATTAAGTTGAACTCTCGGAATTGTATTTAATTTTGTCCATACATGTTTCCTAAGAAAAAGTTGGTGGTGTATTTTGGTACCCCCGCGTTTTCAATTGGTATCAGAGCAGGAAAACACGTTTAAGACCTAATAAGTCTATGTTTGAAGCAATCTGACTATATGTACAAGAGTGAAATCTCTGATAAACGTTCCACCAGTTTAAATTTCTATGTTTTGTAAAAGAGTCTGAATTCTAAAACTCTCATAGAGAGGAACATTCTATTCCCATAAAACAGTTGGATGTTGATAAGTGTTATTCCTATTATCTTACTGATGAGTCTGACTCATAAGTAGAATGGGAAGCATCCAAAAAAAGTTCTGAGATTTTCAAGCGTATAGAATTTCAGTCTTCTGAGGTCATTCGGCTGAAACACAAAGTCAATACTCTCATTGGTATTATCTCTAAACATGATTCCAAAACAAGGATTTTTCTTGAAGAACAAGCCAAAATGAAATCAAGAATTCTTTCACTCGAAGCTAAACTTAAAGATAATGCCTTGGAGATCGAATGAATAACGAGTAAAAACTCTACTCCACGTGGCGATAGTGAATCTAAATAAACTACCATGAAAATAACTTTTGTACAGGGCGACGAGTTTGAAAAAGTAAGAACCCTTGTTGTTCATGATAAGCTAACAAAATCGCAATCATAAACTAATAAACAAAGTACTATTACTTTGATAGGAGATGATCAGTTTAAATTCTCTGACCAAGAAAAAACTCTGTCTCCAAGGAGGAAAAGTTCTTTACAAGATGAGTGTGATAAAACTACTTATTCGTATTTAATTGAAACTCAGGAAGTGTGATTCTATTGCAACACACTAAAGGACACGTTCAAAGAAAGTGTAAACTGAGGTGGGAAAACTATCAGTTTGGCCGTCTCCAAAACACCTTGGATTTAATTCTGATGGGTGTGTCTGATATTTGGATGTCTAAACCTCTTGGGGTGAAATCACATTCAAGCAAATCTGCTTCTAGGAATGTTAGTACTTTGTGGTCCACGAATATTCGAACAAGTCAAAAAGGTAGTAAGCAAAATCGGTTAAAAAAGAACTCAATTAAACCATCACAAATATGGGTTCGCAAGGATACTCATACACCTCCTGAGAAAATTGATATTTTCATCAATGAAACAATTCAAGAAGCTAAAATGAATTTGATCATTACAGGATACAAAGATCTTATTGTTGGGTGCTTTTGTCTTATATACCCATATATAGGATAAGCATTAATTAGTCGTCCAACGTTTTATTGATTTTATAAATTTTTATATCGGGAAAAAAAACTTATGTATAAAAAGTATTACTCTCACAAATGTCACATATATTCCCTAAAGTACCTCTGTGAGATAGAGAGTTTTTATTAGTGTTTCTTTTTGTGTAGACCCTGCATAAGATCCAATGAATATGAACGAGTGGGATTTAATAACTTCTCTAATCCTTCCATCTTCCTCCATTCTCTTTATTCACGGTTAGGGACTCCATTGATTTAAACAAAAGAGCTTCTGAAAATTCGTTCGTTTATAAGATAATCTTTCACTAATCTAGACTACCCAATAAAATTAAAATACCATTTATAACTGATTTCAAACCTACCCAAATCAA
This sequence comes from Papaver somniferum, assembly GCF_003573695.1. Lineage (NCBI taxonomy): Eukaryota > Viridiplantae > Streptophyta > Magnoliopsida > Ranunculales > Papaveraceae > Papaver > Papaver somniferum. The sequence continues at coordinate 141,125,704 of NC_039362.1, forward strand.
TTTTTCTCAAAAACATGATTTATCTTGACAAAACTCTAATAAAACTCTTAAGCAATTACTAATTGCAGTTCAATTCTGCATCTTCCAATTTTCTTGTTCACCTTTAATATCTTCACACTAGATTACCTCTATTGTAAAAATTAAGACCACTAATTTTGGGGAAATTTTAATGAATGACTTTGCAATGATTGTTATTATTCTAATCTTTAAAGAGATGGGAATTATTCATTTTGATGAACGATTGGAGTAACTCAAAAGTGAAAGCAGAGAGAAAAAAATATTTTTGTGATGGGTTTCTGAGTTCTCATGAATCTATCAATGACAGAAGGGAAGATTCCCAGTGAGCTTCAACAAAAGCTTTATCATACAACTTTATTGTATGTTCTTCATATGAAAAAAGGAAGAGGTAAGCGAGGAAAAAATTAAAAAGGTGAAGTAGATTTTACAGTATAAAAATAGATATGATGTCGAGACTTGAGAGATAAAAATGGAGAAGTAGAATATAATAAAGGAAATAAAAGCGACATAACGGGGGAGAACATTGGAATTGCTTTTTTTTTTTTTAATTTTCTTTCATTAATAAACTTAAGAGTATAAGTGGAACAATAATCTCACATATAGATAAAGTAAAATAATTATCATCTTAGTAACTGGTTTTAATTCCCTATGTATTTTTAAGACGGTTATATCCCTGTTAACTTGTATACAGGTATACAAATTAACGGGATCCCTTATTGATAAACTTTCATCATCCTGAAAATCAACCTCATGTAAAGGTTCTAATCTTGTCTCTTCTAATGATAATAGTAATTTCTATGATCACTTATCATGTCCCAAAATGACTGTCTTAGCGAAAGAAAGAGGTAAACACAAGAGTAAACGTCAGCAAAATTCGCATGTTGAGTGTACGACTCACCCTTGTGCAAACTAGGCACAAGTTTTGGAACATTGTCCATAAAAATCCTGCTGGATAAGGATTGTTGTTTAACAGGTGTATTATTTGTTTCAAATAGTACTTAACAGTGATGATCTATGATTTTTTATTATATTGCAACTTTTAAATATTCTTTATGTTCTCAATCAAAAGAGTGCGAGAACTTTGTGTTGATCATGCTCCAGAATTTTCAAGCATTTAATGATAAAAAACTTTTTTGTGAATACTATTACTCTTGTGCTTTAGACTTTTGTTTATTGAGCTAAGAGTGTATTGATATTCAAAAGGGAATATGGATCATAGAAGAAGGTAGAGTGTTTACAGTACTGAAAAATTTCTTTGTACTCTCTAAAAGATGTTTACTATCCTTTAAAAATCTGTGTTTAAAACTATTTAGGGAAGTTGGTTTGCGTACCATGAGAAAGTACCCGTATTTGTCACTTGTAACCGTACCAAAAACTCAAACTTCAAGTTAGGTCACCAATCGACCGTCAACCCAGAAACTACCTCTTACAAACTCCTTTATATACCCTAACTTTTGATTGAGAAATTCTTATCCAAGGAGTTCCAAAACCAAGCATGTCTTCTATGTCACGAATCTTCGAAAGGATGGAGAAAGCTCATAATTGCGATGGTATTGAAAGAAGAGGAAAGAGGAGAACTCTGGTTGATAACGAAGTTACTGAAATATCCGAAGATCTTCCTGGTGTGAATTGCTATTTTGCATATGTCATCAATATGTTGAGCATGAAGAGATTATTTCTCGAATATTGTTTATGATTTTCTTAAACAATTTGAAGAAGAAAATCTAGAACTCGTTGAAACGCTAAAAGGTCTAGACATATTAAAGACTGAGTTGAAAAAAGTTTCTGCTGATTAAGAACAATTTATTGTTCATAATCCAAATTGTGATTCAATATTATCAATCGAAAATAGCCGGGAACAGTGATATGTGTCGATGATGTTATTTGGGAATGTTTCAAATTGATTTAGAGAGAAATATAGAATTACTGAAAATCTGGATACAGGACAGTATGCATACCAGTTTCACAAATTGGGAAAACTGTTATTGGTCCGGAGCCGCAGTACACGTGCTGTCGTAGCTATAGTTCGGCAACGACTTAGTGGTACACATACCCGATATTCATACCACAAAAAGTCTGTGAACCCGTGAACCTGAGATGGTACACATACCTAGCATGCATACCGAAAAAGAACTGTTGGTTTTGAAACCGGTGTGATGTCCATACCCGGTACACAAACCGGAAAAGTTCTGTATGTTCCGAAACTTATATGTGTATTAAGAGTACATATACCCAATACATGTACCATAACAAATATAGTCATGAACAAGGTTGATACACGTATCTGGTACACTTACTTACTTTGTCGAATATTTTCAGATGCACATAAAATTATTTCTGTAGATAATTAGCATTTGAATAAATATCTAAGAACACTATATAGACATGATTGATCACATTATAACCTATGGTTGTGATTCAAATTAAAAGTCTCAAGTGTTTATGAAAATGATTAAGCTTATAGTTCAATCGGATGATTTCGGCTAACCGTTTATGAACAATGTCTTTGTACACGGTTCGGTTACGGTTCATCCTAATCAGAGTGTATATCTTGATATGTTAATCACATTCCAAAGATTCATCTAACAGTGGATATTGTTTGCTTGGTTCCCATCTATCTAAGTTGAAACCTAAAACAACCTATGCTTTGAAAGTCTATAAAAGGGGAACCTCAAGTAAATGGGATCTTTGAATCCCGATACTATCTTTTTTTGTCCTAGTTGTAAACTAGAGTCGCCCTCTTCCTAAAACCCTTTTAGGGTTTAATGACTAAAAATACTTCATAGGGATTTGTGAAGCCAGGTCCAACTATCTTTATCTTGAGGGTTCATGTATCCTGATGTTTTTTGATCGTTGGGATACTCACTCAAACAAGATAGATAAAATCACAAAGTTCTCTTCATCTCAGACTATGTGATTCCACAAGTTTAATACTTGTGAGGTGAATGATAATATATGATGCTCTCCGGGAAGCATAAATCCGGATTTTGAGGTTAGATAGACCTTGTCTATTGCTATCGATTTCCAGTCTCACATTGATCTACGATCAAAAAGGAAATCACCATGTAGTCTTATCTATGGAGGCAGATTAGTTTAAAGTCCTCAATTGAGTTGAAGCAACTCTTAGGGTGTAAACATAGGGAATCAATTGCGCATAGTCCTGCTGGGATTCAAGAGGCATAGGGAGCACAACTGTAACTGAATTTCTGTGATAGTTTAATTCGGTCTCATATACATTCCAGTCCGAAGTTAATTCGTAGTAGGCTAGTGTCTGTAGCGGCTTAATACAGTCTACAATCACTTGTCCATGTCCCAAAAGGACTGTCTTAGCGAAAGAAAGAAGTAAACGCAAGAGTAAACGTCAACAAAATTTGTTTGGTGAGTGTACAACTCACCCTTGTGCAAACTAGGCACAAGTTTTGGAACCTTGTCCATAAAAATCATGTTGGATAAGGATTGTTGTTTAACAGGTGTATTACTTGTTTCAAATAGTACTTAAAAGTGATGAGCTATGATTTTTTTCATCATATTGCAACCTTTACATATTCTCTATGTTCTCAATTAAAAGAATGCTAGAAAAATGGTAAACAATAAGGTAGCCATGCCCGATAGTGGACATACTGTAGTTTCACATTCTACTTCCCAAGAAGAGACAATAGCTAAAAAGACTAATAATGTATCTAAAGAGTCCAATGATGTTTCTGATAGGACTACCTTTGTGCCTAAAGCCCCATATCTACAGTTGGTAGTTCTAACAAACATGAAATCGACTTTCAACGAAATAACAAAATATTTGAGCAGTTGAACATTAAAATTCTTTTATCATAAGCAATTAGGCAAATGTCTTCTTATGCCAAGTTCCTTAAAGATATTTTTATATGAAAGCATAAGCTTAATGTACAAAAGAAAGGCTTTTTAGCTGGTCAAGTAAGTTCAACCTTTCTGAAGCAAACAACCCATAAATATAAAGATCCTGGATACCCACCGTATCTTGTGTGATTGGTAATTAGGTGGTTGATAAGGCATTGCTTGACTTAGGAGCCAGTGTTAACTTACTACCGTATCATATGTACACCCATTTAGGTGTAAGTTGAAACCGACCAAAACGACACTGCAGTTAGCAGATAGCTATGTCAATGTCCCTCATGGTGTCATAGAGGATGTTCTTATTGAGGATGATAAGTTCATTTATCCACTGGATTTTGTTGTTCTAGATACCCAGCCTGTTCAGGACCAAAGTGCTCAAATACCGGTTGTTCTAGGTCGCCGATTTTTAGCCACATGTAATGTTGCCATCAACTTCAGGACCAGAATTATGAACATATCCTTTGATAATATGACCACTAAACTAAATGTCTTTAACGTTACTAGACAATATTTTGAGATCAGTGATTTAAAAAAAGTGAATATGATTAAATCTTTAGTTCAGGATATAGATCATGATCATTTGCATAACACTTTATTTGATGATTCCTTAGATGAATTTGATGATTTCATTCTCTTAAATCATATGTATGACCAGTCTCTAGAAGAAGCTCTCGAGTATTTTTCGGACTCTAAGGACCATGATATTCAAGCAATAGTTTTAGATCTTTCTTAGAGTAATGAGTACTCTAAGTTTATGGGAAGTGATGGTTTTTGTGATCGTCAAGTATCCCTCTTTGAAGTCCCTAACTTGGGACTCGATCTTTGTGCGTCTAAGGTGTTACCTGAGTCTCTTCAGACACCACTACCTGATCCTCCTGATACAATCCATGAGGAAATCTAGCTATTAGAGACCCGTCATTTGGCTGAACCTGTTATTCTAGATACTCATATAGAGTCCAAAGGGGAATCTAGATAAATATAGTTGTCTTAAAAACCCTAGACAAGGTTATGCTCAATTTGTTTAATTGTATGATCCAGTGCAGATGTCTTATATTTGGGTCCGATCTATTTGATATTGTTGACGCACAACTGTTTCGGCCTCAACTACATTCCAATCTGAAGTCTAATAGTAGGCTAGTGTTTGTAGTGTATTAATACAGTGTGGTGTTTAAGTTATGGACTAGGTCCCGTGGTTTTTCTACTTTGTAGTTCTCTTCGTTAACAAAATTTATGGTTCTTATGTTATTTCTTTATGCGTTATATTGTTTATATTTATAATGTAAATATCATAAGTAATACATTAAAATAACCTAGACAATTTTTAAGCCTATAATACTGTATAAAACCTATAAGATTTATTCATGAGAATTCGTATCCAGAAAGAAAGATTACAAGAATTATTCTTGTTGGAATTCGGTCCGTATTACAATTCAGGTACATATAAGAATTTTTCTTGTAAAATGGAAAACCCCTTAAACAGGAGTTTTAGTTATTGAGTTAAATCCCTTTAACTCTTCCATTGAGGAGAGATTCACCAATGATTTACGTATCAAACTCTGAAATTTCCTCATCAATTTTTTCTGAAAATCAACCACAACAAGTTGTTATATGCATTAACGTATACCGATTGTTGTTGATGTTCATCAAACACGAAGAAAATTTTCCATAATCGGTGGATACGGTACACCTACATAAACCGATTTTGGGTTTGATGTTCTTTGCATATGATGAACATCAACAACAATTGGTATACGTTAATTGGATATATCATCCAATTCATTAACCATGTTTGAATTTTTTGCACAAACCCTAAATTTTTTATATTTATATCACAGAGCATGAAAATACGAGTTGAACGCAGAAAGAATGAGGTCATTCCGACATCGGACGAAGAAGCTATAAGCAAAACAGCCAAATAAATGCCTAGATTTACAATCGGTTTACTAGGCATTTATGTAAATCGATTCTAGTGAAAAATACAGAAAAACTCTTGAGATTTACAATTGGTATCGGTCTATGTTATAAATCTAAAATCGGTTTACAAAGGCATGAACGTATACCGATTCTGCGTTTTTCAAAAAAAAAAATCAAATTTTTTACATGTTTTGATGATGATTTAATATTAATTGATTTCTAGGTTAACATGATTAAACATCAAAATCATAACAATTTACACTAATTAATCAAGCTTAGATTAACCACTAAATAAAATAGTTGGATATTTGGAGACAGTCTCATGCTTTCTAGCACTCCATAAGATTAGATTACCACCAAGGTATATGCAATACCCACTGTGAACTTGCGATCGTCTAAATTTCTAGCTCAATCATCATCTGAATATGCATGAAAAGAATAGTCAGGATTAGTCGACTGTATGCTTTAGATAACTCAGGATAGGTTTAACTAGCTCTGATACCATATTAGAATATGGGCATCCAACTCAAAACCAATTAGAAATGAGTGTAGACCTTAATCGGAAGCCTAACATCGAGCTGGATACCGATGCTTTCCTGCATAACCACACCTACTGTATGAAAGAGATAGATCCCTCCTTTAATATTAACATCATCCTTATGTGGGAAATTATTTAATATTTTTAGAGCATCTCCAATGCTTGAGGTGAAGGTAATTCTATGTGGAGGTGTTATTAATACCTTTTAGTTGTGGGTCATTCCTATATAGCTAAAATAAATATAAACTTGACCTTCTACCTAATGTCCCATCTCCAATGCTAAGATTCTAGTACTTTAAAAAAAAATTGGAATAAAACATAATGATGTGTCATTATACCTAGGTCATAGAGAAAGTAAAGATATGACTTTCTGGTTTACCCTTTCTTACGAGATGACATCCATGTCATCATTTATTATTAACCCCCACCCTAGCATTGGAGATAAATATTTAATCAAAAAAGTGTTAAATCCTATGTGTCATGGCTTTTTAAAACCTCCACCACTAGTATTGGAGATGCTCTTAGAAGACCCATAGTATCTCCTCCGAGCTCGCCTAATGTCGAGAATGCTAGGACGCCAAAACCGTACTCATGAGCTATGTAGTTCTAGATATCCTCATTTACGTCAAAAGCATTCCCCACACATCAAGTTCGGGTTGGAAAGTCTGGACTCCACCTCCAATGAAGAGGGAGATACCAGTCAGTTGAGTAACATCTACACAAGTGCCACGACCGTGTCCCAGTTGTATACTAAAATATCTATAAATCTCAAAGCATTTCCATTACTAGAGCAATAATCCAAGGTCGTCTCCTTCCTTGCCAGACCCCCGCCCGAAAACATATATCACCTATTGTATCCAGAACGGGTCAATCCAAGAAAATAAAAAAAAAATCTCTCTCCTCTCTAGTTTCTTCCCAAAACCAAAAAAAAACTTTCACTACCATTAAAGCTTATTGCTCAGATCTAGTCCATTTTGGGCTAGATCTGAGCAGATTTTTTTTGTAGTTTTCTTAGATAGTTAGTAGTTTAGGATAGATTTATTTAAGTTTTTGTTTCAATCTCCATTGTTTTTAGGAGATTTTTATAGTGTTCTAGTGGGTGTTTTTGCCCGTTTTGTTTGTGTCTTCTCCTTTATGGAAATTCTTTATGCTCTCTCATGGAGTTTCTTTGTGATCTCAATGGAGATTTTAGATGGAAGTTCAAGTATGGTGATCAAGATTCAAGACTTTGGGCATATTACTCTCATATGTTTATGAGAAGATCTCTTTTTCAAGAAGAAAAACCCCTTTCAAAATGGTTGGATTATAGTCTCAAAACCATTCTCTCGGTCTTAGGATTGCTTGGTACTCTTGTTGTTAGTTTGTTACTTATCTTCACAAATTACTCTTTATTTTTTAATTGTAATTTGATCTTTGATCTTGATGTACTTGAAATCCATGTAATCTCTATATTAGAGAATATATTATACTGCTTTACTTATTTTTATTAAGGAGAATATCTCTTGTCATAATTATTGTAATGAGGAGATTATCTCCGCCATAACTTTTGTATTCCCAAAAGGGATACTATTGTTTTATATAATAAGAATCCTGGTGAATAGAAATCACTAAGGAAGTTATCATCAAATCCAAGATGGTATCAGCCCCCCTACGATCATATTTTCTCTAAACCATTAAAAATCAATGGCGAGGGAACAACTGAAGCTCACAGACATTGCTGAGGCATATAGTTCTATGCATCTACAGCAACCCGATGATGCTTTCTACATGGATACCGGTGCTACGTCGCACCTCACTGCTGATCCAGGTAATCTACACAACGTTTTCAATTCTAGCAATGTACGATCTATCTTAGTTGGCAATGTCAATAGTATTCCAGTTACTGCCAGTGGTACCAAGTTCATAACCCTTCCCTCTCGTACTCTTCAACTCAAAAACACCCTTGTTGTTCCCGATATTATCAAAAACTTAGTTTCCGTTCGTAAGTTCACCACTGATAATCGTGTGTCTGTTGAGTTTGATCCTTCTGGTTTTTCTGTGAAAGATCTGAGTTCGAGGAAAATTATCCTTAGATGTAATAGTTCCGGGGAGCTCTACCCGATCACCAACTCTGCCGTTCCACCACAAATATCATCCCAGTCTTCCCCCATTTCTCTTGCTGTCTTTTCGCCAGATATTTTGCATAGCCGCCTTGGTCATCCCGGTAAGGCTGTTTTAGATGTTCTTCGTACAAATAATTCTATTCATTGTAATAAGAATCAACATTATAAACTTTGTCATTCATGTCAAGTTAGTAAACATGTTATATTACCATTTTATGAATCAAATTCCATTACTTCTGCACCATTTGATATCATTCACAGTAATTTATGGACCTCTCCTATACACATAGAGACCGGTTTTCGTTATTATCTTATATTACTGGATGATTTTACCAACTATCTTTGGGTTTATCCACTAAATTTTAAATCCCAAGTTTATGAAAAGTTCTTGGAATTTCGTTCATTTGTTCAAACTCAATTTGAACGTCAAATTAAATGTTTTCAATGCGACATGGGCCGCGAATTTGACAATTCTTCCTTCCATACTTTTGCTCGTAACAATGGTCTTATTTTTCGTTTCTCTTGCCCCCAAATTTCCTCCCAGAATGGCAAGGCTGAACGCATGATTCGCCGTGTCAACGACATCACTCGCACTCTTATGTCTCACGCTTCCGTTCCCCCTAAATATCGGGTTTATTCTCTTCATATGGCTGTTTATCTCCATAATATTCTACACACCAAAGTCCTTCATAATCAATCACCTGTGTCTATTCTTTATCAACACCAACCAACGTATGATCATCTTCGTACATTCGGTTGCTTTTGCTATCCAAATCTCTCCTCCACAACTCCCCACAAACTCGCCCCTCGTTCCACTAGGTGTATTTTTCTTGGTTTTCCTCCTAACCACCGTGGATACCGCTGCTTAGATATCACCACACACAAAATAATCATGTCCCGTCATGTGACATTTGACGAGAGTGTTTTCCCATTTTCTACCCCTCCTCAAAACAATCCCCCTGATGACGACGATGTGTCTCCTTCTTTTTTTAACTCCTCCCACAATAATCACCTCTCTTACCCATCCTCTAGTACTGCTCCTACTTTACACCAATCATATCCTATTCAGCCTACTCCACCTGACATCTACATCCCACCTCATCGTCGCAACACATTATATACTCCTCCCATCCAAACGTCTTTCTTCCCTCCTGCCACTTTCGTCCCCACTAAGTCAGCAGGCCCCATCACCATTTCTTCTTCCCGTAATGCGTCAGATCCCACTCCAACCATTTCTGCACCATCCAATCATTGCGTACAGCCTACTGACGTTAAACCCTCATCCCCACCAACCACTTCTTCCCCTACAACAACTACTGTCCCTACACCTTCTTGCACACCTCCAATCACTACTTTTCCTCCATCTCCTTCTCTCCCCACCACTCGCGCCTCCCGTGGCATCTTCCGCCCTGTCCATCGCCTTAATCTTCATGTCCAAACCCTTCGTCATATCTCTCCTCTCCCTCGTTCTCACTTGTATGCTCTTAGAGACATAAACTGGAATGCTTCCATGAAAGATGAGTACAATGCTATGTTGAAAACTAATATTGGGAACTGGTACCACGACCACGTGACGCTCATGTTATTCGTTCCATGTGGCTCTTTCGTCACAAATATCATGCTGATGGCTCTTTGCAACGATACAAGGCTCGTCTAGTTGCTAATGGTAAATCTCAGCAGGTTGGGGTTGACTGTTTTGAAACGTTTAGTCCGGTTGTCAAACCATCTACTATTCGTACCGTTCTTACTGTTGCTACTTCGCGTTCTTGGACCATACATCAGCTAGATGTCAAGAATGCGTTTCCTCATGGTGACTTGACCGAGACAATATATATGCATCAGCCTCCGGGGTTTGTTGATCCTGATCACCCTGATTACGTATGTCGACTACGTAGGTCTCTCTATGGTATTAAGCAGGCTCCACGGGCGTGGTTTCAGAGGTTTTCCAAGTTTATCACTAATTGTGGTTTTCGTGCTAGTGTGTGTGATCACTCCCTCTTCGTTTATCAATCAGGTTCCGAGACGGCATACCTATTATTATATGTTGATGATATTATTTTAACTGCCTCTACTGATGCTCTCCTATGCCGCTTCATTGATTTGATGAAAAGGAAATTTGCTATGTCTGACCTTGGCCCGTTACATCATTTTTTGGGTATTACTGTTACTTGTTCATCCTCAGGGATATTTTTGTCTCAGTCGTTATATGCTCAGGACATCATTGCACGTGCGTCCATGACAAAATGCAATCCAGTGGATACTCCGGTCGACACCAATGCCAAGCTCAGTGCTACCTCTGGCCCTGCTCTCACGGACCCCACTTTGTATAGAAGCCTAGACGGTGCTTTGCAGTACCTCACTTTCGCACGGCCAGATATATCCTATGCAGTCCAGCAAGTATGTTTATTCATGCATGATCCTCGAGAGCCTCACATGCAATCCCTTAAGAGGATTACTCACTATCTTCAGGGCACAATTGATCACAGATTATTTCTCTCGGTCTCCGCTATCTCTGGCTTAACAACATACTCTGATGCTGATTGGGCGGGTTGTCCTGATTCACGTCGTTCGACTTCTGGCTTTTGTGTATTTCTTGGAGACAACCTCATCTCCTGGTCATCAAAACGTCAAGCAACAGTTTCTCGATCCAGTGCTGAAGCAGAATACCGGGGGGTAGCAAACACTGTTGCTGAAACAACATGGATTCGCAACCTTCTTCTAGAGCTCCATCTACCTTTACGACGTGCTACTATCGTGTATTGTGATAATGTAAGTGCGATATATATGTCTGGAATCCTGTTCAACATCAGCGCACTAAACATGTGGAGATTGACATACACTTTGTTCGTGAACGCGTTCGTATTGGTGATATTCATGTCTTGCACGTCCCGTCTGAAAACCAGTATGCTGACATCTTCACCAAGGGCCTTCCACGACAGCTATTTGTTCGTTTTCTTTCTAGTCTTAGCGTTTGCTCCTCTCCCGCTCAGACTAAGGGGGTGTATTAGAGAATATATTATACTGCTTTACTTATTTTTATTAAGGAGAATATCTCATGTCAAAATTATTGTAATGAGGAGATTATCTCCGCCATAACTTTTGTATTCCCAAAAGGAATACTATTGTTTTATATAATAAGAATCCTGGTGAATAGAAATCACTAAGGAAGTTATCATCAAATCCAAGACTCTAGTTTATCTGAATGAAATTTATGAAATTTATCAAAAAAAAAAAAAAAGAACTAAGTGATGAAGTATTTTCCCCACATCATGTGCACAATACAGTGCATGATCGCGATATATGTCAAGTTTCCTGTCACAACTAGGACATTGGCTACCCTCTTCAAATAAGGGGATACGGGATACCGAATCTATTATGCAAAATCGAACTCAATTGGTAAGGTGAGGGCCAATTTTATGATTTAGCCCATTGATAGGAATGGCTAAGAGCAGTTCCTATGGACTCAACAAAACAAGGAGTTGTTGATTTTGATCCCATTATGAACTCAACAAACATGAAAAATGGATGGACAAATCAACAAATTTGTTGAGTGAGATAGAAGAACAGACCGCGATTGATATAGAACCGGGAGAGGGAAAAAAACGCTAGCGTTTGAGGAAGAAACGCTGGCGCGTGATGTTTGACCGCCCCTTACATCTTCTCTCTCCGAATCTCGGTTATTATATTAGGTTTTATTTTTTATTATTTGTTTTATTAGTTAGATAATAAGTGAGACCCAACTCTTATTAGTTTATATTAATAAAATCGCTAGTGGGGCTTTAAAATATTAAATTTGTTCATTTTGTCTTGGTTTCCCATAGTACAAAAACGTGTTTGTTCATCCACATGGCTGAAGAAAAGAAAAAATTTGTTGATTGCCATTGGAATATAATTGCCCTAAGAGATAATCTTGAGCATATCTTAATTTGTTCCATCGCCACAAACAAAGCTGCATCACCATCAGACATTTAGTGCTTATTAGGCAACTCTTTCGCAACCGCGTCAAAATATTTTCCTGCCATGAAGTTCACGGGATGGGGGCAGAATTGGTGATGCCAAGCGAAGAAGAATCAATACCACATACCTGACCAAATAGATCCACCACGTGTTGCAAACATGGTCTGGAAATTTCAGCTTTACGAAGTATAGACTGTTGCAATGCCTGAGTTCGGTACTACAAAATGACCAGAAGCCTATAGTGAAGTTTTTGTTTTATTAAATTTGTGGACGCAGTTGCCGTATTCGTACAGTTCTCATTAAACAATCTGGTGAAATTGAAACTTGTGAAGGAGTTCGTATGGTTCAGATTATTCGACACGTTGATCAAATGTGCAATTTTCCAAGAAAACTATGTGTGATTCAAAATGCAAGATTAACGGCGACTGAAACTGTACTCGGAACCCTATCATAGGACTGAATCGAGCAAACTAAATTCCAAACATGAAGAGACATTTCTTTAGGTATATCATATACGTCATATTCATTCTATCATGTTATTTTGTTTTTTCACCTTAATTTGCTTGGTAGAGTGACTGGACCGGAGTAAGTTGCTATTTGTCAAGTTTGGGTCCAGGTCTATTACCGGACGATTTTAGTACCTTATTAGGCAGAATGTCTATTCGTGTTTGTACGACGGCTTCTACCTTACAACAATATAACTTGTTCCGATGGATTATTTATTTTCAGCCAGATAATTATATGAGGTCTTGGACATTCTAGTAAACCTGAAGTGTAAATTGAATGCATATTTTCCATGTGAATGTTACTTAACCAGCTGGTTCATCATTTAGATCGGTTTATAGGTACATTCCACAATTACATTCGTACCTAAGTCGGCGACCCAGTGCTCGAAATTACGGTTCAACCATTCTTTAGTGATTTTTTTTTGGAAAAGATACTCCTATAAATTTTGAATAATATATTCTAAGCTGATTTGGCTACAACTTCACGTCACCTTGGTTTATAGCTGCTCAATTAATTAAAGTTCAACCAACGTGAACATCTCTTAATTAGATGACATAATCAAATTTTAAAGTAGATTATCGCTTCCAATTAAAATGGGGTGGTATGTCATTCCTACAGATGGTTGGACCACCATTGTTCTGCAAATTGACTCGCGCCAGCATCAGAATAGTAGTCTAGTCTGCTTAATCAACGGATGGTGGCATGATAATGTCGATATTATCGTTAAAGTCTTGGTTTCCCAATTATCCTTGAAGGTGTACTTTTTTTTGGGTGATTATGTCATCTAAAGCTGGTGGAATTCTATTGTGACAGATCGTTTAGTTGAGTGATTAGTGGTTTGGACTTTGGAGTTTCTGGACGCATCCTGAGTCATAACCTATAGAAGCCTTAATTAGCCAATAAACCTGTCTTTGAGCAGTAATTGCTTACAGCTTACATATTTTCAGTGAAAAAAAAGCTTCGAGCTTGGCGGGCCGCTATTACATAAGATGAGATGAGTATTTCATGAAATCTCCAAAATTTTAAGCGGAGACTCAATCTGCTGACCTCATATTTGAGAGTCAGACTCCTGACCAACTGGACTAATCCCTGATGGTTTACCCCGCCTGTCCAGCCGCTAATTCGGTCAGGATCATTGAACAGATTTAATTTGAATCAAATGTTTTAACGGTTATTAAAAACTTGTAGCATTTACATATTTGCAAATTGTAGTGGGTGAATGATGCATCATCCACTTCCCTAACTTTGGGGAAAAGATAGGGGAGTCATGCTGTTAATGGTGCTGCTGATGTCGGGCACTAAAAGCTTATTCTTTAAGATATTTCCCGGTTTACAAAAGCCAGCCAGAATCTTGTCCGTGACCATGATGTTGGAGCATTTTTCCACCTAGTGACGCTAATGATCCTTTAATAGATATTGCACTACAATACTACTACATACATAGTTTGACAATCCAATGGTTCAATTCATACCTTATCACCATTTTTCTTAAATTCTTTTCTTGTTAGCATAGGAATTATTATTATTCTTGGGTAAGCCTATTGTAATTAAATTCCCCCCCTTCTTGTAGAGGGAAATTTCGTTTGGTGGCTAGGAATCTCAAAATCCACTAGTGATTGAGAATCTACCGAATTTTTTATCCACTTCTTATACTTTGATAGCCAAATGGAATTCGGAAAGCATCATATAATTCGTAACTAATTAAGGAAAAATTCGCATCTTTAATTGTATGTGGGTGATGTAATGGATTGATAAATAGATTCATGGTCGAGGAAAATGATTCATTTTTCATGTTGGGTATATAAAGATTATTAGATATCCAGTCAGCCGAACATTTTACCAACTCTGTCATATACCACAAGTAAGGAATGTTGGATTAATTTCAACATAGAAGTCACTAACAAGCTGGTTAGGACAAGATTAGGAAATTGATGTAATCCTAAGGGAATTAAAAGTCATCTAGTTCTAAGAAAAGGAAAGACATGTAATAAGGTAATAGGACTAGGAAAAGGAATTCATAGTTCTATATATATATGATCACCAAAGTTGTGGTTGATCATATGAGCAAGATTAGAGCTTGTGTTTAGTTTTGAGAGATTTTCTAAACATCAATAAAGAGAGTTGTCTTTATATAAGCTAAGTTTCATCTTGCAGTTGCCATTAATTGGTATCAGAGCTTGTCTACACCGAGCCATGGGAGACGAGAGTACCATCATACGTGCAAAAGATTTCTCTCAAGCACAGTTGAAGCTTAAGGGGGAGAATGTTGGATTAACTTCAACATAGAAGTCACTAACAAGCTGGTTAGGACAAGATTAGGAAATTGATGTAATCCTAAGGGAATTATAAGTCATCTAGGTCTAAGAAAAGGAAAGACATGTAATAAGATAATAGGATTAGGAAAAGGAATTCATAGTTATATATATATATATATATATGATCACCAAAGTTGTGGTTGATCATATGAGCAAAATTAGAGCTTGTGTTTAGTTTTGAGAGATTTTGTAAACATCAATAAAAAGAGTTGTCTTTATATAAGCTAAGTTTCATCTTGCAGTTGCCATTACAGAATACCTAATGCAGGCAGGGGGGCATATTAGAAAACACAAGTTAATCACTAATCCAAATACGCCACTAGAATAAAAAAACTTCTATAATTTCTGTGATGGATAATCACATGGTGTGGTACACGTCGTCTTAGAGGTGATTAAATGAGTGGTATCCTAATTCACAAACATCCACATCATCCGTATCAGCATATCATCATTCCTACGGACGGTTTTGGGGAGCAGCAGTAGTATATAAGGAAATTCCCAAGCTCTTCTTAGTTTCATTTTCATTGTATCCTAAAACCAATCTCTCACTCTGTCTTTCATCAGTAATGACGCTTCAAAGAGCCTTAACTCACGGTCGTTTATTTCTCATCACCATCGCAAACAAAATCTCTACCCTCTCATTTCGTAACCCATTTTCATCCTCATTTTCAGAGGGAACTTTCATCCCGCCCGAGTCATCCAAAACAACTTTTAATCGTGAATATGTCTTAGTTCCAAATTCAACCGATCACGGATTTTTCAGAAAGTTTCTTCAGAAGAGAACTTTTTATCAGTCAGAGGTTCAACCATTACCAAACGGAGAAAAATTTATGGAGAAGTTGAAATCCATGGGTATTAAAAGAGATCGTATTCGACTAGAAGGATTAACCCCTCCCATGCTTCCTCCATTGGAGAAGAGGAATTCTCCATCAAGGACATCACGAACTACTGTTACTAGTACTCTAGATGGAATTGTAATCTCAGTTGATGATGCCAAGAAACTACTTAAGCTATCTCAGTTGGAAATGCTGAAATCTACTCTTAGAAAAATTCCTCAGGATTCCATTACTTACCCGGAGTTTTTCAAGATGTGTTGATTCTGCGGGAACTAACCAAGTTCAGAGCTGGCCAAAACATTAGATGAATCTGGCTCGGTTATTGTTCTAGGAAACATTGTTTTCCTCCGTCCCGAACAGGTAATCTTTCAATCCTTAATAACTAAATTCTATTTTTGTTTAATTCTTTTTAAAATTTAAATGAGAATAGAGCTTTGATAAATATATTTTTTATGTATTTTTTTTTATGGTTCTTCACTTTTGTCTCCTTTACGGGGAAAATAACTCCAAAAAGAAGTGATCAAAAATATCATTAGATGAAAAAGACTAAAATCGTGTCCAAAAATTATGGAAGGAGTTGGCGTAATTATTTAAAGTACCCGTTAAGTCGACTTATTTTAATGTTTTCTTTGTGTTTCGTGCAGTTGACAAAAGCAATACAGAGCGTAATCCATTTACGGATATGCGATAAAAATGACGCAAGAAAGACTGAATTCGAAAACATGAAAAAAGAGAAAGAAATAATTGATGCAAAAGCAGAAATATCCGTAAAAAGAGAATTATGGAGTGGACTTGGACTACTAGTTCTACAAACAAACAACGGGATTTATGAGATTAACATTTTGGGAGTTATCATGGGATGTGATGGAACCCATTTGTTTCTTTGTCACATCGGTGTATTTCATGGCTGGGTATGCGTTTTTCTTTAGGGCGTCCAAAGATCCATCTTTCCAAGGGTTTTTTCAAAATCGATTTGGCGCCAAACAGAAGAAACTAATGAAATCTTCTAATTTTAATGTGGAGAGTTATAATGAATTGAAGCGAGCTTATTATCCATCTCCAGCGGCATCAAAAGCAATTTCATCGTCACCATTTGGTCGTACTAATGCACCGTCGTCCACTTATGCTCTCCCTTACATATAAATGAAAAATATATATGATCCCACGGACATACATTTATTGGATAACCATGAGTGGTACACGTCTTAGAGCTGATTAATTTAATTAGTGGTAGCCTAACTGACTAACATCCATATCATCATGTCTATCATCCAAATTATATTTCATTAACAATTGAAGGTTACGGTGACGACTTGTGCCACCGATTTAACAATGATGCAAGTTTATTCGTGAATGTAGTAGTTATATAATGAAAGGACTGAAATACGATAAATAATTTGGATTAGGCATCAGGCATCTCGAGCTGGTTCCATTAACACGAAAGAAAATGGTATGATACTCTTTCGAACTCCCTTTAGTTAGGCCCGAAGACACGATTGCTCGATGAGGATTTTGACATCTGAGTTTAATTTGACCACAAACAAAATCAACATGGGTTGGAATCAATATGGGTCAGACTACATGTGGGCTGGATTGAACTGCTAGATTGGCAGTTAAGTGTTGCAATTAAGAAAAAAATGTTGTCTATTTGTTAACACTAGTTCTTTCTCTTAGCATTTGCTCGCAGTCGAATTAGCAGCGAGATTGAAACCCTGTTTAGTTCAGCGCCGAAAAAATCACGTTTTCGCTAAATGGTTCAGAGCTGGAAGAATATTCCATGGTATCGGCGCTGAACTATTCAGCGCCAAAAGTTTGTGTTGTTCAGTTCAGCCCTGCACTGTGGCGCTGAACTGAACATCGCTTGACCCTTTTTTTTTTTCCCTACACCCCCCTTACACCACCAGCGACTATTCTTTTTCAAATTTCAAATTTTGAATGTTCATTTTTATCCTACACTTAGTTTACACCACCAACGACTATGTTTTCGAATATTTAATGTGAAATGTTTGACAATTTGTTCCAATAGTTGTTTGTTTCAAAATCTGAAAATTTACGAAACTAAGGAACTCTTTCATTACATTGCAAAACAAGGTTACAATGTTTTTTTGAAGAAATTAAAATTCTACTTCTAAAAATTAAAAAAGTACATTGAAATTGAAATTCCACTTCTAAAAATTTAAAAAGTGCATTGAAAATAAAATTCCACTTTAGAGGATAGGTGGTAATCCATTACGGACCAAAATCTCGTTCTTCCATAGTTTGTAGAGCGGTTTCTCTCAATCCTCTACTTCATTCATATTTTGGCGTAGGGTCTTCAAGTCAGCTTCTCTTTGTTGTGTTTGTGCCAAGATTGTAGAGTTTTCCATATGCTTCTTAAGGTACTCTTCATCTGTTTCATACATGGGAACCCTTTGTGCCTGCGATTTTTCAAGAAGTTCGATGAGCTTATCCATTTTGTCATCTGCTCTCTGCGATGCTTTAGCGTTACGAGCCTTTTCTTTGAATTATCTCTCCCTGCACTTCTAGCATCATCTGTTTGTTCATAATAACGTCTTCTACGAGATATGTCGGAGGTTTCAGAATTATGAGTAGATGACGAGCTACCAAAAATTTACGTATCCTCCAAATCTTCATCCATAGTTATTGGAGCGGAAGTATCAGCTTCATTGTCTTGAGTAGGTTGAGTTTGTTGAGTAGGTTGGGCGGAAGTACCATATCCATCATCATTATTAACCTCTGGATTGTAGTCGGGTTGATAGGTCTTCAGGAGCTGGAAAACCGATTCATGTTTCCAAAGTCTCTTAAAAGATGGGTGAAAATACTATTGACATTGAATCTCAACTTTGAAAACTTGAAACGCTTCCAGTTGAGTTCAAATGCTACTTCTCAAACGAACATAAAATGAATCATATTTCTTTTGAGCTTATGCTTATGTTGATGAGAGATTTTGAAGTTGCTCGTGATCTTTTGGAAACTGCAGTCTTGAATGAAAAACTGCTCGAGTCAAACCTCTTGAAGTTGATGGTGGAATTGAATCTTCTGAAACAAAGAATCAATCATCCGAAAGAAAAGATAAGACTTAAAACTCAGAATATGCGGAAATATAAAGTAAATGACACAACAAGATTTTGTTAACGAGGAAAACCGCAAATGCAGAAAAACCCCAGGACCTTGTCCAGAATTGAATACTCTCAGGATTAAGCCGCTACACAAAATTACACCTAACTTCGTGTAGTTGAGACCAAGCAACTAAACCTATATAGTTCACGTAGTTCCGTCTGTATTCCCACGCCTCCAACTTATAAATAAGTCACGTACTTGGAACAATTCCTTTGGTTCGTATTCCAAACAGTGAAGGAACAACAAATCTGTTAGGTATCAACTCTCTTCAACCAAGTGATATGAGTCGGACAAAGGCTCTTCTGTTTATCTTAACATAAACTCCTTCGTCAGGTCCTCAGATCTATCTTATGTTCAATTACCAAAGTAATCGTGAAGATTTTGCAATCAACACTCTTAATCCAAATAATTGTGTTGATTCCAATCTACTCAATTAATCAATCCAATTCTATCACAAGGATAAAACCGATTATTAATTGGATCCGCTTTTTACCGAAACAAGTATTGTGCACACCAAAGATTATGAACCCACAAATCATAAATCTTCAATATCTTCTTCGTCTTCAAATCTTCTTAGATCTTCAATAAACACCTGCACACAATCACTTGAATCTCTTGTGATCAATCACGCACAGAAAGGAGTCTGTTAACAATGGATTATCACAAGATCGTCTTTAGAACTACAAATAGTCTAAAGATCCCTGGCGAAACTCTGAACTAGTATGAGTGAATCTTATATCAGAAGAGAAGATCCTCAAGCATAAAAAAACTAAGTGCAATCAAAGTTCAACCACCGTTAGTCAATCAAATCAATGAAAACAAAGATAAACCGCAATTATCTAGTTTCCTACCAACGGTACTAATAGAGCTTCTCAATCCCAAAGAAGACTTTAAACTAAGCGGCCGTAAGAGATTTCTCCTAATTAGGTTACTCTCCTCTCCGAATAGGCGGCTTCACATGTAGCAGCACAACAAGAGGAAGTTCGCTGTTACGAAGGATTAGTTTGCTAGAAATGTGAAAAGGCGAGGGTACCCAAATATACCTCAAGCTAAAACTTTTCCTACCTATAAGTCCTTTCTCCGAAAGTGATTGTATATGGACTGAGTCGAGACAATACAACTCATCGGCTCACACTTCGTGTGATCATCTACGGATACGAGATCGAGACAATACAACAACGAAGTATGTTTACTTGATAGAAAGGTTCGGACTTAACCAAACACAATATCAAGTAAATAAGAATTAACGTTTGTGTAATTTACTTTAATTATAATAAAACAATTATAATGCGGAATATAAAAGTAAAATGACACATCAAGATTTTGTTAACGAGGAAACCGCAAATGCAGAAAAACCCCGGGAC
Source organism: Papaver somniferum (assembly GCF_003573695.1). NCBI lineage: Eukaryota > Viridiplantae > Streptophyta > Magnoliopsida > Ranunculales > Papaveraceae > Papaver > Papaver somniferum. The sequence goes on from NC_039362.1 coordinate 141,146,242, forward strand.
CTAGTCCACAATTGAATACTCTCAGGATTAAGTCGCTACACAAAATTATACTAACTTCGTATAGTTGAGACCAAGTAACTAACCCTATAGTTAACCTAGTTCCTTCTGTATTCCCACACCTCAACTTATAAATAAGTCACATACTTGGAACAATTCCTTTGGTTCGTATTCCAAACAGTAAAGGAACAACAAATCTGTTTGGTATCAACTCTATTCAACCAAGTGATATGAGTCGGACAAAGGCTCTGCCGTTTATCTCAACATAGACTCCTTCGTCAGATCCTTAGATCTAACTTATATTCAATCACCCAAAGGTAATCATTTAAGATTAATCCAACAACACCTTTAATCCGAAGAATCGTGTTGATGCCGATCTACTCAATTAATCAATCCAATCTACCACAAGGATAAACCGATTATTAATTGGATCCTATTTTACCGAAACAAGTATTGTACAAACCAAATATTATACAACCCAATTCAAATCTTCAATATCTTCTTTGTCTTCAAATCTTCTTAAATCTTCAATAAAAATCAGCACACAATCACTTGAATATCTTGTGATCAATCACGCACAGAATGGAGTTGTTAACAATGGATTATCACAAGATCATCTTTAGAACTAACAACAGTCAAAAATCCATGTCGAAACTCTGAACTAGTTTGAGTGAATCTTATATCAGAACAGAAGATTCTCAAGAATAAACAAACTAGGTGCAATCATATTTCAACCACCGTTAGTCAATCAAATCAATCGAAAACAAAAGATAAACCGCAATTATCTAGTTTCCCACCAGCGGTACATGCTAGAGCTTCTCAATCCCAAAGAAGACTTTAAACTGAGCGGCCGTAAGAGATTTCGCCTAATTAGGTTACTCTCCTCTCCGAATAGGCGACTACACCAGTAACAACAACAAAAAAGTAAATCTGTTGTTACGAAGGATTAGTTTGCTAGAAATGAAAACTTCGAGTATTTATAGACAAGGAAGTTTGGACACCAAGGAATTTCCAAAACCAAAAATATTCTCAAGATATTCATTAAGGCACAGACTCGGTTTTCATAATTCCTAGAAATGCTCTGTCCAAAAATAACGATCGAAATCTCTCGGAAAATCTTATTAGTAAATGCACGTTACTAATTCTGTAATTTCCCTATAAAATAAAATTAATAACCTTAATTAAAATATTGTTAACTTACATATGTTTCGATCCTGGGATCCTCTTCCCTTAGCTGTTAAGGAATATCTTTGAACAATTAAAGAAATAAACTTTCACAACACGTGTTCAAAGTTTGTCGACATCTTTACTTTATAAATTCTCTTTCACACTTACAACCTTGAAACCTATTTGCCACACTTCCAAACAAGTTTAGAATTGGTTCATCTGACTTTCAAGAACTATGTGATTGATCAAACCAACATTCAATCACAATCATGGGTTTACGGTTCTACCCAAACAAGTTTCGGTTCTACCTCCATGTGAGTACTGTGCATAGTCACACTAGCTTTCCAAAAATTCGGTTGACTAGGTACTAGGATCGGTTCCCCACATATATATGGTATCTAAATTATATGTGTTGCACATGTCCATAGGATCGGTTCCCCTTTGCCTAAAAACGTGTTGCACGTGTCCATAGGATCGGTTCCCCTTTCTGCTATAAACCTTGCTGCACCCCATACAAGGATCGGTTCCCTTTGATGTACTGCACCTCTTACAAGGATCGGTTCCCCTTTCCTTTTAATTGGTCATACATACAAAATCCGATCATACCACAAGTGATTACTTAAGATCGGTTTTACTAATAAAAATTATACCAATACATAAGTCAGGCCTTTGTGAATAGTTCTACCAAGAACACAACAAGTTGTGAGCGGTTATACTCTATCACACATATTGGTTGTTCAGAAGATATGCAATGAATAACAAAACCAATAACACCTGGCAATTTCCTTTTCGGTCCACAAACAAGTTTATGAACTTACTTCCTTAGAACACATGTAAACATTGTTCCCTAGGATGAAATCCTCACCTCATACCCATACATAATCACAATAGAATTCAAATGATTATGGCGATGTCTTATCTACAAAGTTTAATGGTTAAGCAATAAACCTCGTATTGTATTCTTTAATACCATGTCTATCTAGAGTTCAAATATGCTTCGCAGTTATGTTTTCAATATTCACGACTTGAAAGATACGTTAGGGAATGAAACAGTTCAAGTCAAATATCACTAACCTCAAGTGGAAGGATGATTGTTGTTGTTGTAGCTCCTTGCTTCTTCACATCTTCAAGACTTTGCAATACTTGTAGTGTCTCATATCCTAATACTTTCAAGATAACCTATACGAAGTTGACTCTAGTACATAATCAAGCGACTCTTAACATGATTTTTGATTCACTAAAATATGACAACCAAACTTGACATACCAACGCTTGGTGGGTTCAACCGATCAATGCTCTAACAATCTTCCCATTTGTCTTACATCATATGGATAAAAAAATTACAAGAATTCATTACAATTCTCTTGATTCCTGATTCAACAGCACAGTAAAACTGCTTACATTCAATCCTTGAAAATTCCGCTATTGACATTATAATAACAAAGATAATACTCTCCCTAAGGAGTATATGTAGATATTCAATCCGCACATCTTTGTTATACCAATTTATATGACATGTTGCTCCCCCTTAGTCTGTGCTTTCACTCTTTTGTTAGATAAAACATTCAAGTACCAATGTTCTTTTCCCTGGCGATGCCAATCAATATAAAATCAATGCCAGCATCACCTGTTTACTCCATATATTTCTCCCCCTTTTTGTCACAAAAATGACAAAGAAACGAAAAAAATAAAGGACAACACGAAAATAATCTTACAAATCTCATAATAGTCTTGCAAACCTGTAGAGTTAGGCACGAGGGTTCCACACATCATGTTCTGATAACCAATATCAAAACCAAAACTACAAGTAGTCTTATTTTTATATGTTACCAAGGAAACAATTGTCCAAAACAATTTTTCCAATTTAGTTTAGCAAAGAAAAAACAACTAAGCACATTAGTCCCTCTGCTAAACCGATTGTTCAAAAACAACCGATTAATTCGATAAGACCAAAATAAAGATAAACTCCATTTTTCTCATCAGGTTCTAATTATCTATAAACTTAGACCTTTCAATTTTAAACAAGACAAGTACTAGGTTAGTTAACTAGCATTCCTTGTTTAGGCATTCGATTAGACTTGAATAACCGAGACCTCACTTTAATAAGACAAACTAAGATCAGAATTAACTTAGTTTCTTATCCGGAATCGAATTGGACTAAACAACTCATCCCGTACACAAATTATTTCTTTAAGATATAAATAATTCATACAAACCAAAATAAATCAACTTGCATAATTATTCACCTCAACCGGAAGCAATTGAAACAACATAAACATTAAAAGCACCGCAATTGCACCGTAATTTTGTAAGCCTAAACAATTGATACCATACAAAAGCAAGATAACAATAGTTTTTCTTAACCGGAACCAATTGAATCACACACACATCAATTGTACCGAAATTTTTTAAGCCTAAACAATTGATATCACACAATAAAGCAAGATGACAATAGCTTTTCTTAACCGAAACCAATTGAATCACACATCCACACACACATCATGGAATAAATATCAATTGAACTGAAATTTTGTTAAGCAAAAGAACCAAATATATATAATATAAACTCAGGCTTTTCTTAAACAGGAAAACAATTAACTAACAAGATTGTTACCTCAAATTTCGCATCCACTTCTCCAATATGATAGCATCTTCGTCCAGGGAGAATTGATATCGAAATATCACCACGTTGTCATCCTTATGCATAAACAAAATAATAACAACACACCTCAACCTTAACCAGAGAAAGGTTGAAAATCGGTTTTAACAAATGCAAGCAAAATTTGAAATCCGTCGAAACACATATGCTTTTATGCTAAACCAAAACCGATTCAACATATTGTGACTTTTTCACATATTGTTTCTATCAGAACCCCTCATGATCCTTTGATAAAGCCTACCTACTAGGGCTAGAACTTAATCCCGCTAAATCAAAAAGTCACCCAAACCATAAGGGTTCATAATATATGAGATCGAATATTAAGGTAGTAAAACCGTAATCAAACATCCCATAAACATACACAGCAATACGATAAAAGAAATTAAGCACATGCTATGTAAACCGAAAACTATCACAAGAAAAATTACTAATCAAATAATTTTGTTCATAATAGACCAATACAATCAATGAAAGAAATCAAATGTTTATTTTTCCTTTCAACCTAGTCCTTCCTGTCAGAACTGAATGAAGGTGGATTATTACTTCTCAGCTTTTAAATTTCTTCAAGTAGAAAACCTTGTTGCTTGACCAGAATCTCTTGCAGATGAGAAATTTTCGTGAAGGATTCTGCAAGAGCATGTAGTTCTGTCTTTGATTGAACACAAAAATGTGTTAATGCCTCAATACACTGATCTTTCTTCAGAGTATTCTCTCTTTCCTTCTTGCTAAGCCAATCTCCCTTTCTGATTTTACGCTTAATATCAAGAGATAATCCGAACTTAGTTTTAGGATGATCTTTCTGATCATGCATCTTCTCCAGAGAAACCATTTGATCCAGACCCATAGTTCGGACAAAGAATGATCAAAATGAGAGCATAATCTTTTTATATTTTTCATACTACCGAAAATATAATATTCCTAAAATACTAATATATCAAATATCTTCAAATACTAGATATTATTTCCACAATCTACACAAAAGTGCCTTGAATTTTCTTCTTCCTCACTCAAAATTTGGCACACGAAATGAGGGAAGGATTCTAATATCGATCAAGTGGCATTAGTATGAGATTCTCTTTCATTATGGAATTTTGAACAACCAAAGTGTTCTTGATCTATTATAGTATGAAAATATCTCTTTCTGTTACCTCGAACCAACAAAGTATCTTGGGATAGACTGAAATTGCAAACGCAACTTTTAGCAATTATGTTTTTAAGACATTTTTTGCATCTTGTCTTATTTCTCCCTTTATCATTAGATGATTTAATAACATTGGAAGACATGTCCATTTTTAAATGGGTAAATCACTAATGTAGGAGGAAGGAATAAGATTGACAACTAATGCAACATCAGCTGTTACCTATCCTTCAGAATCATATGAATCAGAGGACTCATCTAGAGTTACATCCAATACCTTGCTTCCAGTGTATTTCTTAAGATTGGGACAGTCTTTAGCAATATTACCAAACCCTTTACACTTGAAGCACTGCGGCTGATATTCATCATCTTCTTCTTGATCCTTTTTGACGGGAACTCGATCATGCGGTCGAGAAGATCGATAAGTATCCTTAATAAATCTCTTGTTTCTTTTCTTCAAGAGATATCGAAGTTGTCTAGTAATTAATGACAATGATTGTTTAATTTCATCATCATAATTTTCTACAATCTGTTCATTTGAATCATCCAACTGTCTATTCCTTTTCATTTGATCTTTTGGAACTCTTTCTTTAAAAGCGATTCCTTTGGTTTGAATAGACTGTGATTCATGATCAAAGATCTTTAACTTACCAACGAGTGTGCTTCATGTGAGAGTTGAAAGATCGTTTGCTTCTATGATTTCATGTTTCTTAGAATCATATCTTGATGGCAATGATCTGAGAATCTTGCATACTATATCTTTTTCAGAATTAGTCTTTCCTAACGAGAAAGAAGCATTAATTATCTCAGAGAGTTTAATTTGAAACTCCTCAAAAGTGTCGTTGTCATTCATTCGAAGGTTTTCCCACTCGGAAGTGAGGGTTTGAAGTCTATCTTCTTTCTCTGAAGAATTTCCTTCGAATACGATCTGAAGATTATCCCAAACTTCTTTCAAAGTCTGACATGTTGACACATAATGTTGTAAATCACGACTTACAGCATGAATAATAGCATTCAAACCATCTGAATTCTGCTTTGCAAGTTCCTTTTATTCGTTCGAAAACTCTGCTAAGCATTTGAGCTCAGTTTCTGAATTTTCTATCTTTGGAAGAGTATAACCATCGACGACTTATAACCAAGTATTAAAGTCTCGTGATTGAAGAAAAGATCTCATAGCATATTTCCACCGTAGATAGTTTGTTCCATCAAATCTTGGCGGTACGTTAATGGAAGTCAATTCATGAGAACTCGAGTTCATTCTTATAGGTTGGATCGCACCAAACACAGATTGTTAGATATTTTCGTGTTTTCCTGCTCTGATACCAATTGAAAAGGCGAGGGTACCCAAATATACCTCAAGATAAAACTTTTCCTACCTATAAGTACTTTCTCCGAAAGTGATTGTATATGGACTGAGTCGAGACAATACAACTAATCGGTTCACACTTCGTGTGATCGTCTATGGATACGAGATCGAGACAATACAACAACGAAGTATGTTTACTTGATACAAAGGTTCGGGCTTAACCAAACACAATAGGATTGCTTATCAAGTAAATAGGAATTAACGTTTGTGTAATTAACTTTAATTATAATAAAACAATTATAATGCGGAATATAAAAGTAAAATGACACATCAAGATTTTGTTAACGAGGAAACCATAAATGCAGAAAAACCCCGGGACCTAGTCCAGAATTGAATGCTCTCAGGATTAAGCCGCTACACAAAATTACACTAACTTCGTATAGTTGAGACCAAGTAACTAACCCTATAATTCACCTAGTTCCTTATGTATTACCACGCCTCCAACTTATAAATAAGTCACGTACTTGGAACAATTCTTTTGGTTCGTATTCCAAACAGTAAAGGAAAAACAAATCTGTTTGGTATCAACTCTATTCAACCAAGTGATATGAGTCGGACAAAGGCTCTTCCGTTTATCTCAACATAAACTCCTTCGTCAGGTCCTTAAATCTATCTTATATTCAATTACCCAAAGGTAATCGTTTAAGATTAAGCCAACAACACCTTTAATTTGAACAATCGGGTTGATGCCGATCTACTCAATTAATCAATCCAATCTACCACAAGGATAAACTGATTATTAATTGGATCCTCTTTTACCGAAACAAGTATTGTGCACACCAAATATTATAAAACCCAAGTCAGATCTTCAATATCTTCTTTGTTTTCAAATCTTCTTAAATCTTCAATAAAAACCTACACACAATCACTTGAATCTCTTGTGATCAATCACGCACAGAACGAAGTCTGTTAACAATGGATTATCACAAGATCGTCTTTAGAACTAACAACAATCTAAATAACCATGTCGAAACACTGAAATAGTTTGAGTGAATCTTATATCAGAAGAAAAGATTCCCAAGAATAAAAAAACTAGGTGCAATCAGATTTCAACCACCGTTAGTCAATCAAATCAATCGAAAACAAAAGATAAACCATAATTATCTAGTTTCCCACCAACGGTACACGCTAGAGCTTCTCAATCCAAAAGAAGACTTTAAACTGAGCGGCCGTAAGATATTTTGCTTAATTAGGTTACTCTCCTCTCCGAATAGGTGGCTACACCAGTAACAACAACAAAAGAGTAAATCTGTTATTACGAAGGATTAGTTTGCTAGAAAGGAAAACTTCGAGTATTTATAGACAAGGAAGTTTGGACACCAAGGAATTTCCAAAACCGAAAATATTCTCAAGATATTCATTAAGCCACATATTCGGTTTTCATAAATCCTGGAAATGGTCTGTCCAAAAATAACAATCGAAATCTCTCGGAAAATCTAATTAGTAAATGCACATTACTAATTCAGTAATTTCCCTATAAAATGAAATTAATAACCTTAATTAAAAGATTCTTAACTTACTTATGTTTCGATCCTAGGATTCTCTTCCATTAGCCGTTAAGGAATATCTTTGAACAATTAATGAAACAAACATTCACAGCACGTGTTCAAAGTTTGTCGACATCTTTACTTTATAAGTTCTCTTTCACACTTACAACCTTGAAACCGATTTGACACACTTCCAAACAAGTTTAGAATTGGTTCATCTGACTTTCAAGAACTAGATTGATGAAACCAACATTCAATCACAATCATGGGTTTATGGTTCTACCAAAACAAGTTTCGGTTCTACCTCCATGTGAGTACTGTGCATAGTCACACTAGCTTTCCAAAAATTCGGTTGACTAGGTACTAGGATCGGTTCCCAACATATATATGGTATCTAACTTATATGTGTTGCACATGTCCATTGGATCGGTTACCCTTTCTGCTATAAACCTTGCTGCACCCCATACAAGGATCGGTTCCCTTTGATGTACTGCACCCCTTACAAGGATCGGTTCCTCTTTCCTTTGAATTGGTCAGACATACAAAATCCGATCATACCACAGGTGATTACTTAAGATCGGTTTTACTAATAAAAGTTATACCAATACATAATTCAGGCCTTTGTGAATAGTTCTATCAAGAACACAACAAGTTGTGAGCGGTTATACTCTATCACACATATTGGTTGTTCATAAGAATGCAATGAATAACAAAACCAATAACACCTGGAAATTTCTTTTTCGATTCACAAACAAGTTTATGAACTTACTTCCTTAGAACACATGTAAACATTGTTCCCTAGAATGAAATCCTCACCTCATACACATACATAATCACAATAGCATTCAAATGATTGTGGCGATGTCTTATTTACAAAGTTTAATGGTTAATCAATAAACCTCGTATTGTATTCCTTAATACTATGTCTATCTAGAGTTCAAATATGCTTCGCAGTTATGTTTTCAATATGCACGACTTGAAAGATACGTTAGGGAATGAAGCAGTTCAAGTCAAATATCACTAACCTCAAGTGGAAGGATAATTGTTGTCGTTGTAGCTCCTTGCGACTTCACCTCTTCAAGACTTCGCAATATATGTAATGTCTCATATCCTAATACTTTCAAGCTAACCTATACGAAGTTTACTCTAGTACATAATCAAGCGACTCTTAACATGAGTTTTAATTCACTAAAATATGACAACCAAACTTGACATACCAACACTTGGTGGATTCAACCGATCAATGCTCTAACAAAATTCAAACTTCAAGTATTTATAGACTAGGAAGTTTAGACACCAAGGAATTTCCAAAACCGAAAATATTCTCAAGATATTCATTAAAGTACAAATTCGGTTTCCCTAATTCTTGGAAATGCTCTGTCCAAAAATAATGATCGAAATCTTTCAGAAAATCTTTAATTAGTAAATGCACATTACTAATTTTTATTTTCCTAAAAATTAAATTAATAACCTTAATGAAAAGATTCTTAACTTATTTATGTTTCGATCCTGGGATTATCTTCCCTTAGCTATTAAGGAATAACTTTGAACAATTAAATAATAAAGATTCATAGCACGTGTTCAAAGTATGTCGACATCCTAACTTTGTAAGTTTTCTTTCATACTTACAACCTTGAAACCGATTTGCCACACTTTCAAACAAGTTTAGAATTGGTTCATCTGACTTTCAAGAACTATGCGATTTCTCAAATAACATTTAATAACAAATCATGGGTTTAACGGTTCTACCAAAACAAGTTTCGGTTCAACCTCCATGTGAGTACCGTGCATAGCCGCACTAGATTTCCAAAATTCAGTTGACTAGGTACCAGGATCCGTTCCCCACATATATATGGTATCTAACTTATATGTGTTGCACATGTCCATAGGATCGGTTCCCCTTTCTGCTATAAACCTTCTGCACCTCATACAGGGATCGTTTCCTCTTTGTGATGTACTTCACCTCTTACTAGGATCGGTTCCCCTTTTCCCAGTTTTGGCCAGACATAAAATCACAAAACCGATCGTACCATCTCAGGTGATTACTTAAGATCGGTTTCACTAATAAAAGTCATACCAAACATAAGTCAGGCCTTTGTGAATAGTTTTACCAAGAACACAAACAAGTCATGAGCGGTTCTACTAATCACACATATTCGTTGTTCATAAGATAAGCAATGAATAACAAAACCAATAACACATGGCGATTTCCTTTTCGATTCACAAACCAAATTCATGAATTTACTTCCTTAGAACACATGAAAACATTGTTCCCTTGGATGAAATCCTCACCTCATACCCATACATAATCACAATAGCATTCAAATGATTATGGCGATGTCTTATCAACAAAGTTAAATGGTTAAGAAATAAACCTCGTATTGTATTCCTTAATACTATGTCTATCTAGAGTTCAAACATGCTTCGCAGTTTTGTTTTCAATATGCACGACTTGAAAGATACGTTAGGGAATGAAACAGTTCAAGTCAAATATCACTAACCTCAAGTGGAAGGATGATTGTTGTCGTTGTAGCTCCTTGCTTCTTCACATCTCCAAGTCTCTGCAATACTTGTAATGTCTCATATCCTAATACTTTCAAGCTAACCTATACGAAGTTGACTCTAGTACATAATCAAGCGACTCTTAACATGAGTTTTGATTCACTAAAATACGACAACCGAACTTGACATACCAGTGCTTGGTGGGTTCAACCGAGCTATGCTCTAACAATATCCCCATTTGTCAATTTTAGTGGAAAAACTCTTACATCATATGGATAAAAAAATTACAAGAATTCATTACACATACGTTTGATTTCCGAATTCAACGGCACAATAAACTGCATACATTCAATACTCAAAAATGTCATTGTTGACATTATAATAACAAAGCTAATACTCCCCCTAAGTAGGATAGGTAGATATTCAATCCGCATGTCTTTGTTATACCACTTAATATGATATGTTACCCCTAGTCTTGTTAGAGCATTGCTCGGTCGAACTCGCATGTGTTGCGATCTCAAGCATGTTTGTCAAGTTTAGTTGTCAAAACTATATGTCTTAATTTCTAGACTATTATAGCTAAGTCTCGGTTTATGACAGTTTAGTGTAGTTGAGCTCCAGACTCTATGGCGATCATCTTATGAAGACGAATAACTACTCAAGGAACCAGTGAAACCTCATCCGACTAAAAGGTATGCGGAGACTTGAACTTATATATCACTCAAAAGTCTACCTCTCTATCTCCTATTCTTGAGATAAAGTCGTATAAGTATGATAGTTTTCGTACATACACATTTGCTATTTCGAGCCTAGTTTACTCGCCTATCTTTTTCTCGAAATATGTGTTGGTAAGCTTTCGCTTTGACCACTTTTCATCTTAACCCGTGACGAAAGTCATGATGACGTTTCAATCTTGAAAATAGCTTTGATGACGATAGTTGTGAATAACGACTGTTATAACATTATTGAAGAATGTTTCAATGATTGAAATGTAAAGTTCAGATTACGTAACCAACTATGGATATAAGCATATATAGTGTGTTCGCACATTAGTGTATAAATCCATGTGCCGGAAACCAAGTGTGTGCATACGGTATTGGTGAAGGAGACAGGTTGGGTACGCATACCAGCGGAAGTTTTCGAACCGAATATTCCTACTGAGTTTGTAAGTTTGCAAACTGCTAAACCAGTCACCTTAGGTACCCATACCCATACGTGTACCCACGGAAGTTTTCAAACCGAAAATTTCTGCCGAGTTTCTAAACTCAAATCCGGTAGCTAAGGTACACGTACCCGTACGCGTACCCAAGATGGTTATATTTCTCAAATCGGAAGTTCATGAACTTAAAACAATAAATCAATAAGGAATGCAATCTTTGCAAACCGTGGCTATATTGTTCATGAATTGATTCAAGTGAATCAAACCGATTTTTTTTCAATTGTGTCTATTCATAAAGACCTAAGCAATTGAACAACTCTTCAACTAGTTCATATGAGTCATTTGAACTAGTTATGTGAAGAAGATGAATATGGTTAATATGGAAGTACTCATATGGCTAACCATTGGCTAACTATTTGTGAACCAACTAAGTGTACACGTTTAGGTACGGTTACTCAAACCTAAATGAAATACATTCCATTTGTGTGTGACAAGCTAAGTTTCGATCTAACGGTTGAAAGATATTAGCTTGGTTAAATCAGGTTTTGCATCTAACGGAGAATATTGAATACTTTGTTACCAAGGTAACTTGGATTGCAAACCCTGATTTGAAAACTATATAAATGAGATATCTACCAACTGGAAAAACTAATCCACACACCTCCTGTGTGATACTAGTTGGTTTTGCTAGAGTCGATTCTCCTTTAACCTTAGGTTTCTTCTCGAGACCCTATAGGTTAACGACTGAAAGACTTCATTGGGATTGTGAAGCCAGACGAAACTACTTCTCTTGTAGTTGAGCGATCTGATCTTGCCATTTTCTATCGTACAAGTTCAACTGAATAATTCATTTGAGATTATATCTCCGATAGGGCAAGATAAAAAGAAATCACAAACATCTTCGTATCATCGTTTTTGATTCCGTAATATCTCGTTTCGCTATCATACAATTTAGATTATTGTGATGTGATTGATAATTCTAGGCTTTTTTTCGGGAATATAAGTCCGGGTTATCAATTGGTTTCTGTTCACCTTGATTTTATCAAAATACAGAACAAAACTTTTAGGTTTATCTGTGGGAGACAAATTTATCTATCATCGTAGACTTTTCTGTGTGATACAAATTTGTTTATTAAAGTATTCGACTTTAGGTCGTAGCAACTCTTGGTTGTGGGTGAGATCAGCTAAGGGAATCAAGTGCATAGTATCCTTCTGGGATCAGAGACGTAAGGAGCGCAACTGTACTTTGAATCAGTGTGATATTGATCAGGGTTCAACTACAGTCCAGACCGAAGTTAGTTTGTAGTAGGCTAGTGTATGTAGCGGCTTAATACAATGTGGTGTTCAATCTGGACTAGGTCCCGGGGTTTTTTTTGCATTTGCGGTTTCCTCGTTAACAAAATTTTTGGTGTCTGTGTTATTTCTATTCCACATTATATTTTGTTATATAATTGAAATATCACAGGTTGTGCGTTAAGATCAATCAATTAGAATATCCAACCTTTGGTTGTTGATTTAAATTGATTGACACTTGGATATTGGTCTTTGGTACCATCCAAGTTTATCTCTATAGTATTTGATAAAGACTCGCAGATTTATATTTGCTTGAGTAAAGATCAAATCGAGAGATTGAGATATTAACTCCTTGATATACTTTTTATCTAGATTGAGTCTGACTGTCTAGTTGAGTCTCTAGAAAGTATATTGGAGTTAGTCCATACAGATTGCTAGTCGAAATATTGGGTGAGGTTATTAGACCCCCGCTTTTTCAATTGGTATCAGAGCAGGCAAACACGTTTAAGACCTCAAAAGTCTGTGTTTGTAGCGATCTGACTCTATGGACAGAGGTATTATCTATGATAAACGCGCCACCAGATATAAAATTTTTGTTTCCATAAAATCTATTAAAGAGAAAGATTTGTCAATCTCGAATATAGAAGAACCCAGTGTTCCAAGAAAACAGGCACACATTGACAAGTGTTACCCTGACTTCCTTGCTGACGAGTCTGACTCTAAAGTTGAAAGGAATACAGACAAAGAGAGTGCAGTGATTCTAAAATTTGTTAGAATCCAGGCTGATAATGTCATTCGGATGAAACACAAAGTCAATGCTCTTGTTGGTATAGTAAATAAGTGTGACTCTCTTTTAAAGATCCTGCGTGAGGAAAACACTCATGTCTATCCTTCACAGAACCATCGTGAGAAAAAACTCATCGAGAATAATTAAGAAACCGAACTTATTTTGAGTAAACTCTCTATTCAAGAATGTTCCAAAGAGTCCGATATACCAACAGTTTATGATTTAACTGGAAAAATTTCTAGTTCAGAAGTAAATTCAAAATCCCTTCCTGTTAAAAAAAATGTGATTGTGTCCTCCTCCAATCAAGGAATGTTTACATCACATGGAAGGAAGAAGTCTCCCAATGATGGTTTTAATACTTTTCCCTCTAATCACTTCAATGATCAGAAAGCATGTCTATTGTGTGATTCACAAGGACATACTGAACAAAAGAGGAATTCCAGGTTGAATAACAATTCCATTGTCTGTATTCAACATACCACAGATTTGATTCTCAAAGGTGTAACAGACATTCATATGTCTAAACCAATTGGTTTTAGTACACACCTGTGTATTGTACCAGGAAAGTCAGTTCAATATGTTCCTCAAATGTTCAAAAGAAAAACAGTCTTCCTAAACAATTCCGTCAAAGAAGAGCTCAAGAATCTTCTTATGTGAAAAAGGGAGATATTGTTGGTCTTGATGTGAAAAAGCTACCAAACGAAAGAAGAGAAACAGGAAACTCGAAAAACATACTGAAAATGATAATAAAGGAGTATAAAGAGATCATCAAGAGGCTATCAATTTCCTCCGGTCGAATTCCCTCAGGTAAGAACCCATACTATGCACACTATTTTGATAATAGCAGATTCTATGGTAACTTTTCACATCATAATGGTTTTCCTCCAAAGTCTCGCAAAAAGAAAGATTACCAAAATAAATATTCATTTAATGAGCCAAAGGCTCATATTTGTGTTAATTAATCACAAGGTTGAAATCTCACTTACAAAAATCCTAGTTGAGTGAGAATTGGATAGGTATACTTTTGGTAAAGTGTCTCTGATTATCTAGCTAATTTCTTATCGTGCTTAGAAGGATTGTCAGTTACAAATCACTTTACTAAGTATTTTTGCTAACTAACACACTTGGTTTCTGCCTTGCTCCTAAGTACTGTGCAGTCTGTTTTCACAATTAGCTTTTTTTGTTTAGGGTTTTGTGGACCCTTCTATCTATGGGTACACACACGCTTTCTGGGTATCCACACAAACCGGTCTTGTAAAACCCTAAGTCTTTTCGAAATCGCTTATATACCCTTCCTATTGAGTTGAGATATCTCACTCTAGGCTCCCTATTATCAATAACTTCCTATTCATGTTCGTGGGATTTACCTAAAGACTTCGTTGATAATGCGGTGTATTCGATTTCGATAAAAAGAAAGGAACCTTTGTTGTAGTTGAAATATCTTTTCCTCAATCTCCTGATTCCTACTCAGATATTAGGGAGAAGATTCCAGCTGATGAGGTTCTTGATGTTCAAAAACTTGTTAATGAAAAGAAGTGTCTTGATATGGTAAGATCTGAGTTGAAAAAGGTTATTCCTGACCTTGGTCTCATGAAAAATCATGCAAAAGATCTTCCCAACAAGTATATCCTCTCTGAAGATGCATAGGATGCTGTTGATCACAAGCTCAAGGATCTCAAGACTCATGAGGATCCCAAATTGGCTAATTGATGAAGTTCGTGCTCGCTTGTCACAGTTTCTTCACCTTATTTTTCCTTTTAGCTGATAGATTCTTCTTGCCTAGAAAACTTCTTAAGAGATTTTTATTCTTGTTTTTGTTTAAGAATGATAACTAGGGTTTGGAATAGCCATTATTGTGAGTACACATAGCTATGTCCAACGTTTTCATCTTGCAATGTTTTTAGATTTATTTATTTAAATTCTAAAGTGATTTAGAAGATGATGTTTGCAGTATGAATCTTTATGGTTTTATATATTGCAATATGTTATGGGATATGTGTGTTTGCGTCCGTGAACTATTACTGTCCCATACGATGTCAAAAGTTATCTCTTTCATATGTCGATATGCATGTATTGATACAAGATCGATGAACCTTTGACAAACAAAATTTAAGCCTATTATGTCAATTATTTGATGGAAGATAGGTTAAAATCTTTTGTTTACAAAGATTATGTCTATTGTATGTCATTGTGCAAATAGTGATGAAGATAGAATGAATCTTTGTATATTCCGCAGTATTGATCTTCCATGATCCATATTTTTTGTATATACTGTGCGGCTCCATAAGTTTTCTTATCTGAGCATTCCAACTAAACAAATCATAGATTCGTTTGTGATTAATTTGGTTGAGTATTCCGATTAAATTAACCATGGGTTCTCTTGTGATTAGTTTGATTGAAAATTTTTGGATACAAAATCATTTCCTTATGGTTTTTGGTGTCCAAAGAAATCCTTCTTTTCTTGTAAAAGTAAGGTCGCTCTTGTTGTTCTTTCGGGAATGACATCAAATGGGGGAGAGTTCTTTTGAACTTGCGCTTAATTTCCATATCTTTGTGGGGAGTGCGGCTGTGGAATATTTTAGGGGTTATCTTGTATCTTTATAAACTCCTTGATGAATGCATTTAGCTTCGGATTTATGATTGCATCTAAAAAAGATGATATGTACTTTTCTTTGGTCTTGAAGCATCTCCATGGAAATTTCACTAGGATCCTGTTTTCGTACCTTTGCAAATTTTATTGACAAAAGGGGGAGAATTAATATGTAGTTCACACTACAAATACATATGGTTTACGTGTTTTACGGATCATTATGTAAGGGGGAGTGCTTTTCATGTTGATATGAAAGTATTGACTAAGGGGGAGTGATACATATCACCATAGTATTGTTGTCGAAGTTGTGATATAAGAACTTTGATACTGTGTAATAATATTATGACATTGTATAACAATGATCGAGAGATTTTGTTTTCTCATTGTTATGGCTACCGATCTTCAACAACTATGATGCTGAATTGAACATCTATGGAATCATGGGAGTACTTGGAAAAGACGAAGTTTTCGAATAATGTTGAAGCACCAAGAAGATCAAGCATGTGGACGAGAAGCTACAAAGTTTTATTTATTTTGTAATCCATATGTATTGATAGTTTTTCCACTAAAATTGACAAAGGGGGAGATTGTTAGAGCATTGCTCGGTCGAACTCGCATGCATTTCTATCTCAAGCATGTTTGTCAAGTTTAGTTGTCAAAACTATATGTCTTGATTTCTAGACTACTTATAGCTAAGTCTCGGTTTAGGACAGTTTAGTGTAGTTGAGCTCCAGACTCCATGGCGATCATCTTACGAAGACGAAGAACTACTCAAGGAACCAGCGGAACTTCATCCGACTAAAAGGTATGTGGAGATTTGAACTTATATATCACTCAAAATTCTACCTCTCTATCACCTATTCTTGACACAAAGTCGTATAAGTATGATAGTTTTCATACATACACATTTGCTATTTCGAGCCGAGTTTACTCGCCTATCTTTTTCTCGAAATATGTGTTGGTAAGCTTTCGCTTTAACCACTTTTCATCTTAACCCGTGACGGAAGTCATGATGACGTTTCAATCTTGAAAATATCTTTGATGAAGATAGTTGTGAATAACGACTGTTATAACATAGAAGAATGTTTCAATGATTGTAATGTAGAGTTGAGATTACGTAACCAACTATGGATATAAGCATATATAGTGTGTTCTCACATTAGTGTATAAATCCATGTGTCGGAAACCAAGTGTGTGCATATGAGTGCATACGGTATTGGTGAAGGAGACAGGTTGGGTACGCGTACCAGCGGAAGTTTTCGAACCGAAAATTTCTGCTGAGTTTGTAAGTTTGCAAACTGCTAAACCAGTCACGTTAGGTACGCATACGCGTACGCGTACCCACAGAAGTTTTCGAACCGAAAATTTCTGCTTAGTTTCTAAACTCAAATCCGGTAGCTAAGGTACACGTACCCGTACGCGTACCCAAGATGGTTATATTTCTCAAATCGGAAGTTCATGAACTTAATACAATAAATCAATTAGGAATGCAGTCTTTGCAAACCCTGGCTATATTGTTCATGAATTGATTCAAGTGAATCAAACCGATTTTGTTTCAATTGTGTCTATTCATAAAGACCTAAGAAATTGAACAACTCTTCAACTAGTTCTTATGAGTCATTTGAACTAGTTATGTGAAGAAGATGAATATAGTTAATACGGAAGTACTCATATGGCTAACCATTGGTTAACTATTTGTGAACCAACTAAGTGTACACGTTTAAGTATGGTTACTCAAACCTAAATGAAATACATTTCATTTATTTGTGACAAGCTAAGTTTCGATCTAACAATTGAAAGATATTAGCTTGGTTAAATCAGGTTTTTCATATAACAGTGAATATTGAATGCTTTGTTACTAAGGTAACTTGGATTGCAAACCCTGATTTGAAAACTATATAAAGGAGACATCTAGAAACTGGAAAAACTAATCCCCACACCTTCTGTGTAATACTAGTTGGTTTTGCTAGAGTCGATTCTCCTTTAACCTTAGGTTTCTTCTCGAGACCTTGTAGGTTAACGACTGAAAGACTTCATTGGGATTGTGAAGCCAGACTACGAGATCAGTTGAATAATTAACTTGAGATTATATCTCCGATAGGGAAAGATAAAAAGAAATTACAAACATCTTCGTCTCATCGTTTGTGATTCCGCAATATCTAGTTTCGCTACCATACGATTTAAATTATTGTGAGGTGATTGATAATTCTAGGCTGTTCTTTGGGGATATAAGTCCGGGTTATTAATTGGTTTATGTTCACCTTAATTTTAACAAAAGACGGAACAAAACTTTTAGGTTTATCTGTGGGATCCATATTTATCTATCATCGTAGACTTCTCTGTGTACAAATTTGTTTATTAAAGTCTTCGACTTGGGTCATAGCAACTCTTGGTTATGGGTGAGATCAGCTAAGGGAATCAAGTGCGTAGTATCCTGCTGGGATCAGAGATGTAAGGAGCGCAACTGTACCTTGAATCAGTGTGATATTGAATAGGGTTCAACTACAGTCCTTATAGTAGGCTAGTGTCTGTAGCGACTTAATACAGTGTGGTGTTCAATCTGGACTAGGTCCCGGGGGTTTTCTGGATTTGCGGTTTCCTCATTAACAAAATTTCTGGTGTCTGTGTTATTTCTATTCCGCATTATATTTTGTTATATAATTGAAATATCACAGGTTGTGCGTTAAGATCAATCAATTAGAATATCCAACATTTGGTTGTTGATTTAAATTGATTTACACTTGGATATTGGTCTTTGGTACCATCCAAGTTTATCTTTATAGTACTTGATAAAGACTCGCAGATTTCTATTTGCTTGAGTAAAGATCAAATCGAGAGATTGTGATATTAACTCCTTGATATACTTCTTATCTAGATTGAGTAAAAGTATATTGGAGTTAGTCCATACAGATTGCTAATCGAAATATTGGGTGAGGTTGTTAGACCCATGCTTTTTCAAGTCTGTGCTTTCACTCTTTCGTTTAGATTAAACGTTAAAGCACCAATGTCCTTTTCCTTAGCGATACCAATCAATATAAAATCAATGCCAGTATTACTTGTTTAATCCATATATTTCTCCTCCTTTTTGTCACAAAATGATAAAGAAACAAAAAAATAAAGGACAACCCGAAAAGAATCTTACAAATCTCAAAATAGACTTGCAACCTGTAGAGTTAGGCACGAGGGTTCCACACACCATGTTCTGATAACCAATATAAAACCAAAACTAAAATTAGTTTTATTTTGATATGTTACCAAGGAAACAATTGTCCGAAACAATTTTTCCATTTTATTTTATCAAACCAAAAATCAACTAAGCACCTTAGTCCCTTTGCTAAACCGATTGTACAAAAACAATCGCTTATTTGATAAGACCAAAATAAAGATAACTCTATTTTTCTCATTAGGTTCTAATTATCCATAAACTTAGACCTTTTGAATTTTAAACAAGACAAGTACTAGGATAGTTAACTAGCATTTCTTGTTAAGGCATTCGATTAGACTTGAATAACCGAAACCTCACTTCGATAAGTCTAACTAAGATCAAAATTAACTTGGTTTCTCTTATTCGGAATCGAATTGGACTAAACAACTCATCCAGTAAACCTTTTATTTTGTTAAGCCATAAATAATTTATACAAACCAAATAAATAAACTTGCATAATTATTCACCTCAACCGGAAGAAATTGAAACAACATAGACATTATAGCACCGCAATTGCACCAAAATTTTGTAAGCCTAAACAATTGATACCACACAATAAAGCAACATAGCAATAGTTTTTCTTAACCGGAACCAATTAAATCACACATACATCCATATACACATAATGTAATAAACATCAATTGTACCGAAATTTTGTTAAGCAAAAGCAATAAATATATATGAAATAAACTCAGGCTTTTCTTAAGCAGGAAAACAATTAACTAACAACATTGTTACCTCAAATTTCGCATCCACTTCTCCAATAAGTTTGCATCTTCGTCTAGGGAGAATTGATATCGAAATATCATTATGTTGTCATCCTTATGCAAAAACAAAATAATAACAACCAACCTTTACCATAGAAAGGTTGAAAATCGGTTTTAACAATTGCAAGCAAAAGTTGAAAACCGTCGAAACACATATGCTTTTATGCTAAACCAAAACCGATTCAACATTTTGTGACTTTTCACATATTGTTTCTACCAGAACCCCTCATGATTCTTTCATAAATCCTACCAAGATGGGCTAGAACTTAATCCTTCTAAATGAAAAAGTCACCCAAACCACAAGGGTTCACAACATATGAGATCGAATATTAAGGTAGTAAAACCGAAATCAAACATCCCATAAACATACATATAATATAAAAGCATTCAAGAAAAGGCTATGTAAATCAAAACTACCACAAGAAAAATTATAAATCAAATAATTTTATTCATAATAGTTTTATTTAAAATAGACCAACACAATCATTGAAATAAATCAAAAATTGATGTCTATTTTACTAGATTAAGTATTACAGCATATAACTTAATCTCTAGTGGTGCTCTTGTTGTTCACTGAGGTCTCTTCAGTGTTCAAACTCTTAAAGCATGTCTCAAGATACTTTTCCGTAACCACTTCTTGTTTCTCAAGTTTTTCAACTTGAATCTTCATATCAGCAATATCAGCTTTTGTTTCCTCAATCTTATCTTTGAGCCAAACCGTTATAATAAGGTTGGTTCTTAGTTCTTCAAAACCTTGGATATAGTCAATCATACTATCAGAAAGAATCCACTTGGTTTTGGTTGGATCTTGTAGGTTGTAGTCCAACAGACATGACTCATCTTGTGATCCAACTGAACTATCATAATCAGATATGATATTTGATATTTCTTTCTTCTTCCTCTCTGTATTGATTCCTTGACAATCCTTAATCTTTTGAGCTTCCTCCTTATTAGTCTTTGAGACACTGCGAGTTATCGGAGGCATGCTCGGTTATGTATAAATAAATATAAATGGATTGATCAGGGTTTCAGAATACAGACACGAGATAGTTTCTCTTTTTAAAGGAGACAACTTTCGGTTCAAAAGACCTCAGGAGAATCCGAAAATATCAAAGAATATATTTTGTTTCCTTAGTCTGAACTTCTCAAGCTGGAAGGTTTATTAAAATTCGAAAATTCTAAATAAAACCTCTTTTTGGAAGATCATGTTAAACATGAACATTTTTCTGAGATCCATGGATTCACAGCTATCCTTAAAGTGTCACAGAAATTTTCTGATAAACAACTACACAAAACATATGTGCTCTTATTTTATTGTGCCTTTCCCATCCAAGTTTATGAGCAAGAAAATGGATGAGAATGCACAATTTTGATACAACTAAGTTGCATCGGAGTAAGCTTTTTCCATCTTACAAAGAATATCAGAAACATAGTTCATGTTTCTCTTTGGGTATTTCTGCCCAAAATAATTTCTCCCAAGACGATGATCTTTTCTAACTCTAGAGATATGATCATGTGGAGAAACTGTACTAATGTGAGAATTTTCAGAGATAGATAAATCTCTCTTAATTCTTTCAATGATATTTCATAAGATTTTATCATTCTAAGGTCTTCCTTATTTTCCACATTAGTGTGATTGTCTGAAACAACTATCAGAAATTCCTGATTATTTCTTTTGGCAGAGATTCTCCCTTTCCCTTCCTTCTGGAGTCGTTCTTCATCAAAACTAGAATTGTTTCGATATGGATGAGGAGGAACCTTTTTCCAGAAGCGATTATCAACTCTTTCTTCTGATTCTTTTGAGTTGATCTTATCGGGATGTGGTATAATCTGTCTTACTACTGAGGAATAGTCTTTCACTTTTTTAAGACAAGAAACTTCCTTCAAAATTTTTACCACCTTATGTTGAAGAAGTATAAGTTTCCTGTTAAGTGACTGAAAATTGTATTCCTTAAGATCACCATCACGGAATCTGTTCGAAGTTTCCTTTGGACAAGATTTCGTTTGATCATCAGTAGATCTAGAAGCTGGTTTCTCATCCTCTTCTAACTTGATGTAGTTAGGAAAACTACCATCATCTTGATCTGTTTCATATGTGGTTAAACTGGTTTTATCACAGTCTGTAGAAGTTCAGCAAGGACTTTTAGCTTCCTCATCAGAAGAAATCACAACAACATCATTAGTTAGAATCATAGGACGTGTCTCTTTATCTGTAAGAGATTTATCAAGAGCCTCTAGTTTGATAGTGAGATCCATTTTCTCTTTGGCTAGACAATTCAGTTGAATGTCTTTTTCTCTGATCTCCTGTTTAAGAAGATTTGACTCTGTCTTTAAAATAATTACTTTAAAAGACATAGATTATATAGGCTTTAGGAGTTTTACCAACTATTTATCAACATCTTATCTTTCATCAGAGATAGACAAAGATGTTCTCATAACTCCTGGATCACGAGTCAACGAAGTAGTAACATCTTCAACCTTTGAGTAGTCATACTCTTGCATAACGTTAACTGAATCAGACATAGATTCAATTTCTTATAGGTTGGATCGCACCAAACACATATTGTTAGATCTTTTCTCGTTTTCCTGCTCTGATACCAATTGAAAAGATAAGGGTACCCAAATATACCTCAATCTAAAACTTTTCTTACCTATAAGTCCATTCTACAAAAGTGATTGTCAATGGACTGAGCCGAGACAATGCAACTAATCGGTTTACACTTCGTGTGATCGTCTATGGATATGAGATCGAGAAAATACAACAACGAAGTATGTTTACTTGATAAAAAGGTTCGGACTTAACCAAACACAATAGGATTCACTTATCAAGTAAACAGGAATTAACGTTTGTGTAATTCACTATAATTATAATAAAAAAATTATAATGCAGAAATATAAAGTAAATGAGACAACAATATTTTGATAACGAGGAAAACCGCAAATGGAGAAAAACCTCGGCACCTTGTCCATAATTGAATACTCTCAGGATTAAGCCGCTACACAAAATTACACCTAACTTCGTGTAGTTGAGACCAAGCAACTAAACCTATAGTTCACCTAGTTTCGTCTGTATTCACACGCCTCAAACTTATAAATAAGTCATGTCCTTGGAACAATTCCTTTGATTCGAATTCTAAACAGTAAAGGAACAAAAAATCTGTTTGGTATCAACTCTCTTCAACCAAGTGATATGAGTCGGACAAAGGATCTTCTGTTTATCCTAACATAAACTCCTTCGCCATGTCCTTAGATCTATCTTATGTTCAATTACCAAAGTAATCGTTAAGATTTTGCAATCAACACTCTTAATCCAAATAATTGTGTTGATGCCTATCTACTCAATTAATCATTCCAATTTTATCACAAGGATAAAACCGATTATTAATTGGATCCTCTTTTTACCGAAACAAGTATTGTGCTCACCAACGATTATGAACCCACAAATCATAAATCTTCAATATCTTCTTCGTCTTCAAATCTTCTTAGATCTTCAATAAACACCTTCACACAATCACTTGAATCTGTTGTGATCAATCACGCACAGAACGGAGTTTGTTAACAATGAATTATCACAAGATCGTCTTTAGAACTACAAACAGTCTAAAGATCCCTGTCGAAATTCTGAACTAGTTTGAGTGAATCTTATATCATAAGAGAAGATCCCCAAGAATAAACAAACTAGGTGCAATCAAAGTTCAACCATCGTTAGTCAATCAAATCAATAAAAACAAAAGATAAACCACAATTATCTAGTTTCCCACCAACGGTACTAATAGAACTTCTCAATCCCAAAGAAGACTTTAAACTAAGTGGCCGTAAGAGATTTCACCTAATTAGGTTACTCTCCTCTCCGAATAGGCGGCTTCACCAGTATCATCACAACAAGTGGGAGTTTGCTGTTACGAAGGATTAGTTTGCTAGAAATGCAAACTTCAAGTATTTATAGACTAGGAAGTTTGGACACCAAGGAATTTCCAAAACCGAAAATATTCTCAAGATATTCATTAAAGCACAAATTCGGTTTCCATAATTCCTGAAAATGCTCTGTTCAAAAATAATGATCGAAATCTCTCAGAAAATCTTTAATTAGTAAATGCACATTACTAATTCTTATTTTCCTAAAAATGAAATTAATAACCTTAATTAAAATATTCTTAACTTATTTATGTTTCGATCCTGGGATTCTTTTCCCTTAGCTATTAAGGAATAACTTTGAACAATTAAATAATAAATATTCATAGCACGTGTTCAAAGTATGTCGACATCCTAACTTTGTAAGTTCTCTTTCATACGTACAACCTTGAAACCGATTTGCCACACTTCCAAACAAGTTTAGAATTGGTTCATCTGAATTTCAAGAACTATGCGATTGATCAAATAACATTCAATCACAAATCATGGGTTTCACGGTTCTACCAAAACAAGTTTCGGGTCTACCTCCATGTGAGTACTGTGCATATCAAATACCCCCAAAAATGTGTCTATCAAATACCCCCAAACCTATTATTTGCTAGTCCTCGAGAAAAAATAAAATAGAAATAAAATCCTAACTCAGTGTCACAGGCATCGTCGATTGCATTTAGCGTATGCAATAAGCCTTTAAACCCCTAGGTGTCCCTAGTGGCGGAGTGTTGTCTCCGGAGGGCTTACCAGAGGTATACCCACAAATCCTTTATACTCCAGACCCTAGCTATCTACACAGAACCTTGGAAGGCACTAAAGAATCTCCTTGGTTGGCATACTTATTGATTACAGGAGGAAGTACCCTGATGCGAAATTCCAATTGTTGTACACGAGTTTGCACTCAAGCATACTAAAATTCATATGAAGTGACAGAGCTCTACTCAGATAGTCGCACTATGGACATCAATATCCGGAGTCAAAACTAATCACATTGATAGATCAAGAAGATGGATATAGAAAAACATAAATGGTTTTGATGTTTACTAGGTGAACGGTGTTTCTCATATCTGTCTGAAGGCCTCCGCCAAAATGAACCTATCCTAATGGACTGAGATACCGGTCTGACTAATATCAGCACACTGGCATATACAATGGTACCAGTGGTCGATAATCCTAACTCTAGGTCAACACAACTGGTATATACAAGGGTTCCAGTGGTCGACTTTATTGAATTTATTCCAATTGGTCTGATGGTTTGGTCTCTTTTTCTTTTTCTTTTTCTTTTTTTATTTATTTTTATTATTTTTGTCCTTTTTTATGTTTTTGGGTATTTATCTTGTGTCTACAGGTTCTGGATCATAAAGAAAATTGAGCCAAGGAGTTTGGTGATTTCATAAATACTTGGAGCTAAAGATTAAAGCAAAAAGAACAGAAAAGAAGACAATTTTATTTTAGACAATTTTAGTTTAGGGTTTGTTTATTCTATTTAAAAAAAACAAAACTGTATTAGGGTTTATTATTTTTGTAATTTTTCTTTATTTTTCTGGACTTTTGGAATTTTGGACTTTGGGACATTATTATTTTTTTTATTACCCTACGGAAGGGTACTTTAAATATAAACTGTTTGCAGAGAAGGAGGACAATTACGATATTGCCTCTGCACCTTGGGTTCGTACACTAGACATCGAAGTCAGTGGCCCGAGTCGACTACAACCGATTCATCCCCCGTCTGGAACGGGAGGTAAGATTCTAAACACTCGCGAATCCCCTGTCAGCGAGTTACTGGACTCCTTCGTATGCATATATATTGAGGACTGAATACGAACATTTATTTTTCTAGTAAAGGGCAAGGCCTGGCCATACAAGATAAGGGTTCGGATTTCATCACCGTTCTCTTCTTGCCCGCTTTAGGAACACGTAACCTACACGAACCTAAGCCTAAAATTTTGACTAGAACGAGACCGATAGGGTAACGAGCTTAACAGGAAAGTCATTCGAAAAATATTGGTTACTCTTTTAAGCATACTTCGAAGTTCTTGACGGTTTCTGTAAGTTGAATGCGTGACTGCGCCGCCTTGTAATAACGATGAGGCCTTGGGTATCAAATCTCCACCGAGCTTCCCTCGCCTCTATTCAACTTACGTTAACTCAAATTTATTCAAGAGGGGTTTGCTTAAATTGTAAAGAATTCCCGTTCGAAGGAATAGAAGCTGGTCTAGAAACAATCTAAGTGGAGCCATCATGCTTTTTGTTTGCAAGAAATCAATAGGTTTGATTTGGTTGAGTTGGCCTTGATCTGTGTTTTCTTACCCTTCCAATTTAGAAAATTCTATTGTATGCCTGAACGTAAAAGAGACCTAGTAGTTCGAAGCGTCTCAATTACCTTAATCTAGAAAGTCCGGCTTTTGAAGAGTCTGTTTTTGAACGTTCTTTGACTGAGGAGAGAATCCCTATTGCTCCCATAGCGCCATAAATATTAACTTTGAAAGTTTTGTTGAATCCAACTAGGACTACCCGTCCTTCGTGTATTAAGTTAGCTGAAACAGAGGCACCCTATGAACTGAAACCTGGGACCTTACAGATGCTCCCAATCTTTTTAGGGAAATAAAATGAAAACCCTTATTACCATGTTAGGGATTTTGAGGAAATTTGTAGTACTATAAGAATTAGAGGCTTAGATGATGATGCTTTGAAACTTAGGTTATTCCCATTTTCCCTGAAAGATAAGGCCAAGCTGTGGCTGTATAGTTTGGACTCCGATTCAATTGAGACATATGAACAACTTACATCTGCCTTCTTCAATAAGTTTTTCCCTAGGCACAAAACATCGTCTATTAGGACGCAAATATGCACATTTTCACAACAAGAGGGAGAATCTTTATATAGATATACTGAAAGGTTCAATTATTTATTATCCCAGTGTCCTCATCATGGTTTAGAAAAGGTTAGGCTAGTTCAGATCCTTTATGAGGGTTTAGATTATTCCACAACGACCATGGTTGAGTCTCTATGCACTGGTGGATTTGAAAACCAAACTGTTGATGCAGCGATGGAATTTTTTAATGAAATCGCCGAAAAAACCTAGCAATGGGAAAATAATAGGGCACCCCAGAAAAAAATTCTTTTAAGTAGAGGAAACGTTAATAGGGTAGAAGGAGGCTGTGAATCAGATGCCAAAATTGCTGCAATAGCAAAAAGGTTAAGCCTTAGAAGTGGGCCAGACTAGTGGTAGAGTGGAGCCTTTTTGGGAAGGACAGAATATTGAAGAGCAGGCCAATGCTCTTTATAATAACACTAGATTTGATAACCTTCAAAAGATTGACCCATATTCAGAAACCTATAATCCTGGTTGGAGAAACCATCCGAACCTTTCGTGGTCTAAGGGCCAAAGTCAAGGTCAGTTTAGTAATTCTAATGCTCCCCCAGGTTTTGGCTATACTAAGAATCCTTCAGGACAAGCTCAGTTTCAGATCAGTCAGATAAGAAAATCCTAAGTTTAGAGGAATCTCTCTCCTTGTTAACTCAGCAAACTGCAAAATTCCAGTTATCCGTAGAACAGAGTCTACAAGCTAGTAACAGGATAGGACAAGAAAATAGTCAGGCTATTTCCGAGTTAAAAATCCAGGTTGGTCTGATAAGTGATTCTTTGAGAGAAAAATGTAAGTTTCCTAATCAAACACAACCCAACCCTAGAGGAGTTCACGAATTAGGTGCAAAACCATCGAATCAATTGAATGCTGTTAGAACCCTTAGAAGTGGTAGAGTTGTAGACAATAAGGTAACCATGCCCGATAGTGAACATACTGTAGTTCACCCCTCAGGATCTCACCTCTCAGGACCAGTAGCTGAAGAGACTGATAAAGTTTCTGATGATGTGAATTCGGTTCCTGAAAGGTCTGATTTTAGGCCTAGAGCCCCATTTCCTCAGCTATTAGTACCAACAAAGAAGGAATCGAACTTTAATGACATGGAGGTTTTTAAGCAAGTTACCATAAACCTTCCCTTATTAGATGCAATTAGGCAAATTCCTGCTTATGCCAAGTTCCTTAAGGATATGTGTACGCGAAAGCGAAAACTTAGCGTCCATAAGAAAGCCTTTTTAGCTAGTCACGTAAGTTCAATCATTCAGAACACCACAACTCCAAAGTACAAAGACCCAGGTTCTCCTACCATTGCTTGCACAATAGGTAACTTCCGGGTAGAAAAAGCTTTACTTGACTTAGGAGCCAGTGTGAACTTACTGCCATTCCATGTATACTTACAGCTAGGACTTGGTGAAATGAAACCTACTCAGATGACACTGCAGTTAGCTGATAGGTCTGTTAAAATCCCTCGAGGTGTTATCGAGGATGTTCTTATTGAGGTCGACAAGTTTATTTATCCAGTGGATTTCGTGGTCCTAGATACCCAACCTGTCCCTGACCCAGAGAACCAGATACCTGTGATTTTAGGTCGCCCATTTTTAGCTACGTCTAATGCGATCATTAACTGTCGAAATGGTGTGATGAGTTTATCTTTTGGTAATATGACTATGGAGATGAACATTTTTAATGTCAGTAAGCAACCGCATGAGCTAGATGACACATGTGTTGAGGAGGGAACATGATAGAAGCCTTAGTTCAGGAGTCATTACCAAACATCTGTCTGAAGACCCATTAGAAAGTTTCTATCCCATTTTGGTTTAGATTTTGACGACGATAGCACTATTGAACAGGTGAATGCTCTATTAGATTCTACCCCTGTGTTAGACACTGATAGATGGAAAGCTAGGTTCGAACCGTTACCAGTTTTGAGACTACCCTAATTCCTTCTTTAGAAGAGCCCCCAAAGTTGGACCTTAAACCACTACCCGATACTCTAAAGTATGTGTTTTTAGGCCCATCTGAGACTTTACCTGTGATTGTAGCTTCCAATTTGGATAGTGATCAGGAAAGTAGGCTAGTAAATGTACTTCAAGACAATAAGGAAGCTTTAGGGTGGACTATAGCAGACATTAAGGGTATAAGTCCTACTGTGTGTATGCATCAGATTCATTTAGAGGAAGACTCCAAACCTTCTAGGGAGATGCAACGTCGACTGAACCCTAACATGAAAGAGGTAGTTCGAAAAGAGGTGCTTAAGTTGTTAGATGCGGGTATTATTTACCCAATTTCAGACAGTAAGTGGGTCAGCCCTGTTCAGGTTGTCCCCAAGAAATCAGGTATCACTGTAGTCCAGAATGATAATAATGAATTAATCCCAACCCGAGTGACCACGGGATGGCGTGTGTGTATTGACTATAGGAAATTGAACAAGGTCACAAGGAAGGATCACTTTCCCCTTTTATCGACCAAATGCTAGAGCGATTAGCTGGACATAGTCACTATTGCTTCTTAGATGGCTACTCCGGTTATAATCAGATCGTTATTGCCCCAGAAGACCAAGAGAAAACCACTTTTACCTGTCCCTTTGGTACCTTTGCGTATAGACGCATGCCTTTCGGGCTATGTAATGCCCCTGCAACTTTTCAGCGTTGTATGATGAGCATATTTTCTGATATGGTAGAACGGTTCTTAGAGGTCTTTATGGATGATTTTTCAGTGTTTGGTTCATCTTTCGATGAGTGCTTGCATCATTTGACATTAGTGTTGACTAGGTGTAAGGAAAAAAATTTAGTGCTTAATTGGGAAAAATGCCATTTCATGGTTAAATCAGGAATTGTATTAGGGCACATCGTCTCTTCAAAGGGTATAGAGGTATACAAAGCCAAAGTTGACCTTATTAAGACTTTACAGGTCCCAAAAACCGTAAAATATATTAGGTCATTCCTAGGGCATGCAGGTTTTTACCGTCGATTCATTAAGGATTTTAGCTTGATTTCTAGACCTCTTTGCAATTTGCTTGCAAAAGATGTTAAGTTTGTCTTTGATGATGCTTGTTTAGACGCTTTTGAGAAGCTTAAAACTTTACTCACTACTGCCCCGATAGTCCAGGCACCTAACTGGAACCTACCCTTTGAGATTATGTGTGATTTTTCAGATTATGCTATAGGCGTCGTTTTAGGACAACGAGAAAACAAATTACTTCATGTGATTTATTATGCTAGCAAAACTCTGAATGATGCCCAAATGAACTACACAACTACCGAGAAGGAACTTTTAGCCATCGTGTTTTCCTTGGATAAGTTTAGGTCCTACCTATTAGGTTCTAAGATCATAATCTATACAGATCATGCTGCTTTGAAATACCTTTTATCTAAGAAGGATACCAAACCTAGATTGATTAGATGGATCCTATTGTTACATGAATTTTCCCCAGACATTAGAGACAAAAAGGGTGCAGAAAATGTAGTAGCAGACCACTTGTCTAGGCTAGTTGTTAGTTCCCCTAGTGATTCCCTTCCTATAAGGGATAGCTTTCCTGATGAACAATTGTTCTCTGTTTCCCAATCACCTTGGTATGCAAATATAGTGAATTATCTTGTTACTGGTCAAACCCCTCAACATTGGGGTAAGCAAGATCGTTCTAGGTTTTTAGCCGAGGTTAAGAATTTCTTTTGGGACGATCCTTATCTGTTCAAGTATTGTCCGGACCAGATTATTAGGAGATGTGTATATGAGAGTGACCAGTCTAGTATTATCTCCTTTTGTCATGAACATGCATGTGGGGGTCATTTTAGTGCTAAGAAGACTGCTGCTAAGATTTTGCAGTGTGGATTTTACTGGCCTTCGTTGTTTAAAGATTCCCATAGTCATTGTGTTTCTTGTGAGCGTTTCCAGAAGTTAGGAACCATTTCCCGTAGAAATATGATGCCTTTGAACCCTATTTTAGTGATTGAGGTCTTTGATGAGTGGGGCATTGATTTTATGGGTCCATTTCCTACTTCGTTTGGTTATCTTACATACTTGTCGTTGTAGACTATGTGGCTAAGTGGGTTGAGGCGGTTCCGTGTAAAATGAATGACCACATGGTCGTAGTCCAGTTTCTGAAAGAGAATATACTTACACGTTTTGGTACGCCGCGAGCTATAATTAGTGATGGAGGTTCACACTTTTGTAATAGACCGTTTGCTCTTTTAATGAAACAATACGGTATTACCCATAAAGTAGCAACCCCATATCACCCTCAGACTAGTGGTCAGGTAGAGGTTTCCAATATGGAAATTAAACGTATTCTAGAGAAAACAGTTAATCCAAATAGGAAAGACTGGTCGTCGAGGCTTACTGATGCCTTATGGGCTTACCGTACTGCGTTTAAGGCACCCATTGGAATGTCACTTTATCGTTTAGTGTTTGGCAAGGCATGCCACCTGCCTGTTGAGTTAGAGCATCGAGCCTATTGGGCTATTAAGAACTTAAACTTTTCACTTGACAAGGAATGAGCTCAAAGAAAGCTCCATCTCAATGAGTTGGACGAGATTCGTAGAGATGCATACGATAGTGCTAAGGAGTATAAGAACAAAATGAAACTTGTGCATGATAGGAATATTTTACGAAAGTCATTTTCTCCAAGTCAAAAAGTTCTTCTGTATGACGCTCGTTTGCATCTATTCCCCGGGAAGTTGCGCTCTCGGTGGACCGGTTCTTTTGTGGTACGTACTGTTTTTCCTCATGGCGCTGTTGAGATTGAGACACCAGATGGGAGTAGTTCTTTGAAGGTTAACGGTCAGCCATTGAAGCCCTTTTTAGAGCCTTTTCCTATAGGTGATCTTGAGGAGGTCCTTATGGAGGACCCTGTTTACCTTGATTGACCATCAAGGCGATTTTTTATGTTGTATAATATTTTTGTAGGTTTTTGGTTACACTTCACCCAGGTACTATCTTTCCGACTTCTCTCTTTACTATTTCCTCATGTTACTTATCGACCACTGGTGTTGCAAAACAGCTGTTACAATGGAACTGTTACAGAAAAACTGTTGCTTTGTCGCTGATTTTAAGACCCTAGAATACGACTGCCCTGCACAGCGTAATGTTCTTCAGCTGTTAAACAACGACACTGTTCTGCGACTGTTTCCCGTGCGTCAATGTTCTTCGCGTTCTTCTTCTTCTTCAGCAGCAGCACCAGCAAAAACAGAGTTTGGTAAAGCTCTGATTTCTTCTTCTCTGGCTCTCCTTAGGTTCCCAAACTCTCGACACCTCTTCTATATGACCCAAGACATCTATTTATATCAAAAATACCGATTAAATCTCTCCCAAATCTTCCAAAATCTCTTTCCTTCTCTTCACGGCCAAGTTGCGACAATTTCTTATTTTAGAATTTCTACGCGTTTCTGAGCTTTCCTTTTTATTCTAAACTTTTCCTTAGATAGATACAAATATTTGGGAAGGTTTACAGCGTTTAATCTCTCTAAAATTCCCTAAAACATGTCACACACGTGACTTTCCATATTTTATGTTGTGAGAAAAATCCGTCGATTGAGCCCAGTCTAATCGATTTAAACACCCATATCAGATTCATAGACCCATAAGGAGTCTATCCTATGAAAATTAGAGGTTTAATCGACCTCAAACTCCTCCAAATCATGATTGCCAAAACTGTTCTTCATTGCACCTATTTTCCCGCCAAAAACCTAGTTTTTGAAATGTTATTTGATCAATTGCATAGTTCTTGAAAGTCAGATGAACCAATTCTAAACTTGTTTGGAAGTGTGGCAAATCGGTTTCAAGGTTGTAAGTATGAAAGAAAACTTACAAAGTTAGGATGTCGACATACTTTGAACACGTGCTGTGAATGTTTATTATTTAAATGTTCAAAGTTATTCCTTAATAGCTAAGGGAAGAGAATCCCAGGATCGAAACATAAATAAGTTAAGAATCTTTTAATTAAGGTTATTAATTTCATTTTTAGGAAAATAAGAATTAGTAATGTGCATTTACTAATTAAAGATTTTCTGAAATATTTCGATCATTATTTTTGGACAGAGCATTTCCAAGAATTATGGAAAACGAATTTTTGGTTTAATGAATATCTTGAGAATATTTTCGGTTTTGGAAATTCCTTGGTGTCCAAACTTCCTAGTCTATAAATACTTGAAGTTTGCATTTTGTTAGAGCATT
The DNA here is from genome assembly GCF_003573695.1 of Papaver somniferum. NCBI lineage: Eukaryota > Viridiplantae > Streptophyta > Magnoliopsida > Ranunculales > Papaveraceae > Papaver > Papaver somniferum. The sequence goes on from NC_039362.1 coordinate 141,179,297, forward strand.
GCTCGGTTGAACCCACTAACCGTTGGTATGTCAAGTTTGGTTGTCATATTTTAGTGAATCAAAACCCATGTTAAGGGTCGCTTGATTATGTACTAGAGTAAACTTCGTATAGGTTAGATTGAAAGTATTAGGATATGAGATATTACAAGTATTGTGAAGTCTTGAAGATGTGAAGAAGCAAGGAGCTACAACGACAACATCATCCTTCCACTTGAGGTTAGTGATATTTGACTTGAACTGTTTCATTCCCTAACATATCTTTCAAGTCGTGCATATTGAAAATATAACTGCGAAGCATGAATGATTATACTCTAGTTAGACACAATATTAAGGAATACAATACGAAGTATAACGCTTATCTTTTGAACTTCGTCTATAAGACATTGACATAATCATTTGAATTCTATTGTGATTATGTATGGGTATGAGGTGAAGATTTCATCCTAGTAAACAATGTTTTACATTTGTTTAAAGTAAGTAAATTCATGAACTTGTTTCGTGAATCGAAAGGGAAATCGCTAGGCTTATTGGTATCGTTATTCATTACATATCTTTTGAATTACCACTATGTGTGATTAGTATAACCACTGATGACTTGTTTATGTTCTTGGTAAAACTATTCACAAGGACTGACTTTTGTATTGATATAACTTTTATTAGTGAAACCGATCTTAATTAATCACCTGAGATGGTATGATCGATTTGTTATAATTTGTATGACCAACTCTAAGCAAATGGGAACCGATCCTAGTAAGAGGTGCAATCGATCACAAAGGGGGAATCGATCCTTTTATGAGGTGCAACAAGTTTCCAGATATTGGGAACCAATCCTATGAATATGTGCAACAGTTGTTAGATATTGGGAACCGAGCCTATGGACATGTGCAAAAAATACAAGTTAGATACCATATATATGTGGGAACCGATCCTAGTACCTAGTCAACCGAATTTTTGGAAAGCTAGTGTGACTAATTCCAGTACCCACATGGAGGTAGAACCGAAACTTGTTTTGGTAGAACCGTGAAACCCATGTTTGGTTATTGAGTGTTCTTAATCAATCACATAGTTCTTGAAAGTTATATGGACCAATTCTAAACTTGTTTGGAAGTGTGGAAAATCGTTTTCAAGATTGGAAGTATGGAAGAGGAATCACAAAGTAAAGATGTCGACATACTTTGAACATGTGCAGTAACGCTTATCTTTTATTGTTCAAAGATATTCCTTAATAGCTAAAGAAAAATCCCGGATCGAAAATAAATTGAGAATCTTTTAATTAAGATTTTTAATTTTATTTTTGGAAAATGAAAATTAGTAATGTGCATTTACTAGTTGGATATTTTCTAAGAGATTTGCAGTCAATGTTTGGAAAAAGAATTTCCAGGAATTATGGAAACCGAATTTGGAAATATATTGCATATCTTGAGAATATTTTCGTTTTGGAAATTCCTTGGTGTCTAAACTTCCTTGGTCTATAAATATCAAAGTTTTCATTTCAAGCAAACTAATCTTCAGAGCCAGCAAAACAACCTAGTTGTGTTGTTACTGGTGGATCCGCCTATTCGGAGAGGAAAGTAACCTAATTAGAAGAAATCTCTTATGGCCGCTCGGTTTAAAGACTTCTTTGGGATTGAGAAGCTCTATTAGTATCGTCGGTGGGAAAATAGATAATTGCAGTTTATTATTAGTTTTCTATTGGTTTGATTGAATAACGGTTGTTGAACTTTGATTGCACCTAGTTTGTTTATTCTTGAGAATCTTCTGTTCTGATATAAGATTCACTCAAACTAGATCGAAGTTTCGACAGGGATCTTTAGACTGTTTGTAGATCTAAATACGTCTTGTGATAATCCATTGTTAACAGACCCCGTTCTTTGTGTGATTGATCACAAGAGATTCAAGTTGATTGTGTGTAGGTATTTATTGAAGATCTAAGAAGATTTCTGATTTGGGTTCATAATCTTTGGTGTGCACAATACTTGTTTCGGTTAAGGAGGATCCAACTATAATCAATTCATATTTGTGGTATATTGGATTGATTAGTTGAGTAGATCGGCGTCAATACAATTATTTGTGATTCAAAGTATTGATTGCAAAATCTTGACAATTACTTTGGTAGTTGTTATTAGATAGATCTAAGGACCTGACAAAGGATTTTATTGGGATAAACGGCAGATCCTTTTGTCGAACTTACATCACTTGGTTGAAAAGAGTTGTTACCAAACAGATTTGTTTTCCTTTACTGTTTGGAATACGAACCAAAGGAATTGTTCCAAGTACGTGACTTATTACAAGTTGGAGGCGTGGGAATACATACGAAACTAGGTGAACTATAGTTTTAGTTGCTTGGTCTCAATTATACGAAGTTGGTTTGATTTTGTCTAGCGGCTTAATCCTGAGAGTATTCAATTCTGGACAAGGTCCCGGGGTTTTTATGCATTTGCAGTTTCCTCGTTAACAAAATCTTGTTGTGCCATTTACTTTAATTTCCGCATTATAATAGTTAAAGTAAATTGCACTTTGTACGTTAAAATGGCACTTGATATTGATACCATTGGTTTCGGTTATTTCCGTACATTTTATCAAGAGATCACTTTGTTGTTGCATTGTCTCGATTCCATATCCATAGACAATCACACGAAGTGTATTGGTTTTTTCCACTTGCCTTTGATATTTAATTCACGAGTTAGGCCAGTCCGGACTAACCCTATATCAAGTGGACACTGTGTTGAAATATTCCTTGAGTGATTGTATATCCAAGAGGTTTATACATAGTGAGTCTTGTATAGGATGTGATCAAAATAAAAGATTGTGGTATATTTGAGTACCCTCATCTTTTCACAACGGTTCGCCAACCGTAAGGCTTATTCACGAGTCAGGGTGCTACGGTTTCCCCAACCCTACTATACTACCAAACACAGTTGACCTCGGTTCGTGAATCGGGTTCACCAATTGATATCCAAATGACCCAACTTATAAAATCCAGTTTACCCTGGTTCGCCAACCGGGGTCGTGAACAGTTCCCAACTGAACTTGTGGTTTGCGAACTGGTTCGTCAACCTTCTTATATTTCTGAGTCTCGGATATCTATGGTTTACAAACTGAGTTCACCAACTTAGCTTGAGTAAAAATTAAGTCAGTTCATATTTCTCTTTTTTGATGTTTGAAACATTCCCAAGTGATATAATCATTTGCATGGGAAATTTTAAATTGACCCACAAAATAATTCATAAAACTAATATTGTTAAGGACCGTTGAACATCCAATCGCTAAATTATATTTCGAAATTTTTCACAAGACAAGTTTGACTCGAAACATCTTCTTTGTTAATCTACTATAATTCATGCGACATAGTCTCAATAGATAGAATGATGGTATAATGAGTATAATGGAATGGTTCAGTCTTCACATACCCGAAACAGAAGTTGTCCAAATGTCTTCGTCGATCTCCAGTCTTCAAGGGTGATCTCTGATACTCAACTACAATTATAACATATTCGAAACTTGACTTATTAGACTAGAAATCAAGATATAGTTTTGATCACCTAACGTTAACAACAAGCTTGAGATAGCAAAACTTGTAGGTTCAACCGAGCAGAGCTCTAACATTGTACAATAGATAAAATATAAAGGCTAAATATGATAACAATAGAGTAGAAGAAAGAGAGAAACTATGCTACTTTTTGGGAAAATTGAGAAATATATGCCTGTTTGAAACCATGTTTTAAAATATATCCCTGTTTTTTAAAACTTTTCAAATATAGGCTTATTCCCACTTTTCCATCCACTTTTGTTAACCTTTGTCAATATCTCACGAGTTTGGTCAATTTCTCATTGATCGATAAGAAATTTTTATATGTTTACTTAACTACCTTCAGTCATGCAAAAAAGGGGAAGAAATGTCATGTGCAGATCATACGTGGGTTTTGGGAACATGTATGGCTGTTATTGTTCAATCTCATAGTTGAGATCTCTGGAATATCTTGTGGTGTGTATGTATGAGAAGTTTCTAGACAAAATGGGTACAGCCTACACGTATAAAAGTAGATACGTGGAGAGTCCATAATCGATAATCTTCGGTTACAACATTTCGATGAAAATCTACGGCTCGTATGCTTTACGCTTTTTACTTACACAACTCAAGAGACAGAATTCGGCCATTTTTTGAGTTTCCACGTGGCAACTAGTGATGAAGTGTCAAAATTCTCCACGTGTACAGGTTACACAATGCCCGATCCAAGTTGTAGTGAAAACTCAGTGATGCAGAGGACTTTTGAGTATTTTTCCTAGACTTAACGGCACTAACTTTCCGTTCACCGCTTTTGGTCAAAATAGGTATATATTTGAAAATTTTAAAAAAACATGCATATATTTGAAAATGAAAAAAAGGCATATGTTTCTAAATTTCCATACTTTTTGTTATGTGTTTACAAAGGAGGAAGCTACTCTTTGTTGTGTGTTTACAAAAGAGGAAATGATTTTTTATATAAACATTGTACCATTATGAAAATAACTACACCATTACATCACCAACAACACCAAGAATGAGGGGGTTATAAGAGTTAATTAACACTCATATAATGAGTATAATAAATGCCTATTTAATATGAAGCAATAGGGTGATGGTTATCTCCATGATAACTACTACCTCCGTCAATATTATATATGCAGAGTTTTAGTTTTTGGTTGTCCATCTATATAGGCATAATTCTAATTCCTAGATAGCTTTTTTTTATAATATATTTACCCTTATTAATGTTTCTAGTTTTCATCAAAAAAAATAAGTGATAATATAGGAAAAATGATAGATATTTATGGAATCCATTTAAAATCTAAAATATTTGACTTCTCCGCTTATATAACTTGGACGGATGGAGTATTATACACAACATATTAGGATTATTTTCACATTTCTTAATTAAATATATGGCTCGGCTAAGCTTGAGCCATATATGCATGAGCTAATAATGAACGCTGCATCACAAATAATATGGACAGTTAGATACACAAAAATGACGGTTGTGATGATTTGATCAGGATCGCAAATAAAACATTTCAGTAATAATTGAAATAACTATAAATCAATATCTAATAAAATAATTCCACCTAAAGAAAAATATACTCTAATTGAAAAACCCTTTAAAATGTCTAAACTAAAAACAGAAGAGATAAAACTCAATATGGTCTTTAAAGATTTATAAATAATTATGGGACAAACTGGATTTTTATATTTGATTTGGTGATCAAATAATCATAACACTTCCATGAATAAACCAGACCAAAATTTTCTCTATGTCCTAGTTTTCCATATACATTACAGAACACTAGCTAATCTTTATACACTGGTGACTTGTTCAAATATACATGCGAAATGTCCAAGAAAAGAAAAAAATGGGAGATGTAGATATTTTCTATCACAATATCGTTGACCCATTCAGCCGTAACAATATCATCCTCGTCAACTCGTCGTGAAATAGCAAATTTATTCCGTACTTATTACACACTTCCAATATTAGCTCACTTTATTTTAGTATTTTATTTAGATTTAAGATACACCTCAAATTTTTTGATAGATGATTATTGGTGGACCCGGGAAAGCGTATAAAATTGAAGCGAAATGAAACGGGCCTACAGTAATACCGCAAGTGCATGGTCGTCAGTTGTAGCTCGTGCAAGTACGGGTCGATCCACAGAGACTGGGTGTGTTTGGAGTTCTCTAGCTATTTTGGGCTCTAATTTGTTATTGGGCTATGAATAATCAATGGGATTTTGAGTGCTAATGGGTTATGAATACCCTTGGAATGAGTTGGGCTTTCAGTGGTTTTGATGGGCTGAACTTGGGTTCAGTTGGTTTCTGATGTGAATTGAACTGGGCTTGATCTTTGGATTGAACTGGGTCTTTGCCTTAGTGAACTGGGCTTCAGTTTGTACAAACAATGGACAGTGGGCTTAGAGAGTTTTTGGTCAAGAAGAAAAGAAGTGACCTCTACAGACAGGTAACAGTGAGCAACAATGGCTCTAGGCCAAAACAGCAAAGATAGAGGAAGAAGGCAGTGAGGCAATAATACAAAGGCAGTTAGCCTAAGGTAAAGACAATGAAGAAAATTAAACAAGACAATGACTAAACAGCAAAGAACTAAACAACAATGCACTAAACAAAGCAGTGACAAAAGATTGTGAAAGTGATGAAGATAGTAGTGAAATAATGAGGCAATGGATGATAAAACAATAAACACAAGGTAATAGTGAAGTAAATGTGACAGTACAATGAAACTACAAGAACAATGGAAGTAAACCAAGGCCTAAGCCAAGGGCAGGGGAGATGGTGAAGGTGAAATGGTGAAGGTGAGCCTAGGCATACTAATAGAGTGGGAAGAGAACCAGCTTGCTCACAGTCACTAGTGAGCACTAGTTTCTCCCCACTGCTCAATCAATCCAATGCTTCACAGGCTTTAGCCTAACATTCACACAAAACAGTAAACAAGAGTGATGAAAGAACACTAGGATGTTGAATCCACCATTAACCTAAGGGATATTCTACTCACAGCTAAGAGAATTACCAAAGTGATAATTGTCTGATTAAAGCACAACTAGTCTAAGGGCTTAGCAACACTGAACATGAGCTGCACATGATGAAGACTATCTTATTGATTCATGGTTTCATCTAGTCCTAGCATTTGAGATTCAGAACATACATAACAGAAACATTAGAGAACAGGAAAACATAAATAATGAACAAAAGATGAACAATGAAGGAACAAACATCACAAACATCACATTAACAGCAGCTTAACATGAACAACAAATTGAACAGAACACATACATGATTAAACAGGAAAAGTGCATGAAACAGCACAAATTGAAGAGACTCAAAAAAACATTAACAGAACATAACAGTTCTGGACACTGGCTATTCCAGCATGAGCCAATTTCACACCCAACACCTTCTATTTATACAAGCAAGCAAAAACCTAAAAATCCCCAAAATATCAGAGAATTAGGGTTTCACCAAAAAGTGAAATTGACTCACCTAACCTACTGATAACAGCCCTCATACGTTGACCCATGCCTCTTATTCTTCTCCTGATGCAACCCATGCCTTCAATTTGTACATGCAAGCTCAATCCCAAAAATCCCCAAATTAACAGTAAAATTAGGGTTTTGTTTTTTTTACTCACCAACTGTGATAAGACGAGTCCGTCTTCAACCCATGCTTCTTCTCCCTTCTCTGCTCCTTCCCATGCCTTCAATTTCTCTTTCTAGCTCGACATATTTCACTAATCTCTCCTCTAGGGTTTCTGAAAAGGAAGAGAGAATGGTGAAATAGGTAGGTAGAAGGGTAGGATGATGATGGGTTTCGATTGGTGAGAGCCATGATGGCTTTTGGTGGTTGTGGCAGAGGTATGGTGGCGGAATGGGTGTTGCAGAGAGGAGGTGGAGAGAAAGAGAAGAAGAAGAAGGAAATGAAAGAGAAGTCGATAGATTTTAGGGTATAGGGTTAGGTTGCTAGTGTGTGAGGCGGGATATCAAAGTTCGATGTTGGCGAATATGAGTCACTGGATGCGAAGCTGGTAGGTGAATCGGATGGCTACCCCTGAAGAGGCTGGTAGCGACCGTCGGATGTCTTGATACAACGAAGTTAACGGTGAAGATCGAGGTTAGGTGTTGTAGTGTTAAGCGGAAGTATCGAGATTTGATGCGCAGGCAAAGAATCGACCGTTGGATCTAAATGTGATCTAATCTGAAGGCTTGGAATTTAGGTACTATGGTGTTTTGCAGGGACTTCAGATTTTGATGAACGATGACGAAGCGACCATTGGATGATGAGATGGATCCGATCTAACGGCTGAGAATGGAGGCGGGTATGGATATAGAAAATGGGTTTGGGTAAGGGTTTTGGGCCTTGGGTATGCCAAGCCCATATCTTCTTTAAGAACAATTCTTCCTTCTTGAGCCCATTCCTAGCTTTTTGGTCTTGTGCGCACCATTCTTTGCGGCTTCCTTGCGTAATTTCTTCCGGCTTTTCACTACTCTTCAGCTCTTTTCCGCTCCGCAAGTCATCCAGACTTTATTTATTACCTAAAAATGCAAAATTAAGTAAGAAAAATATTTATTCTTGAAAACAATGAAAATACAGAATATGGGATAAAATGTAGAATTAATGCACAAAAGATGAGTTAAATGCCAAGAAAAATATATAGAAATATGCACTTTTTAGCACTCATCAAATACCCCCAAACCTGAATTTTACTTGTCCTCAAGTAAAACAAAACTAAGGAAATCCTACCTATACCACTGTCGCTGGTCTCTCGAATGCATTTAGCGTATGCACTAAGCCTTTTAAACCACTAAGTGTCCCTAGTGGACGAGTTTAAGTATCGTGAAGCTTTGCTTAGAACGTACCTACAAAGTTCTAGGTCAAAATATAAGCTCAGATTCCATCAAATGTGACATGTGCAAGTCAGTTAAGCTCACAGCAAAATGGAGATGTCAATCTAGCTATCGAAGGCACAATCCTAGCACTGATAACAAAAAAAGACATGTGATAAGAGTGTAAAGTGTATCTACACATGTGTAAAGAAAGATCTGAAGTTATGACTACTAATCACCAAGAGATAGTTTCTCAGGCTAAGAACCAAGGTCGAAATCTAGCTAGCTGTCCGGACTTTACGAGAATTGTGAATGTTCACCCAATGAGTTGGTGATTTCAGTTTACCGCGTTATACATCGATGGCTGCACCCTCCTTGCTTATTACAAGACTATTTACAACAAAAAGATGACTCTTTACATGACTCTTATTTACATTGATTACTCTCTTTTATTTTTGGAACAAGAGAGAATATTGTCTTTAACATGACAAAACATGGAATAAATACTTGATTTTTTTTTTTATTTTTTTTATTTTTTTGAATTTTTCTGATGATTTTTTTTGGAAGAAATAACTTTGATCTTTACAACATAATGACACTTTTGATACATGAACAAAAAGAAAAACATAATTACATGACCCTTAGCAAGAGGTGGCCCTTATCGAATGCATCCGGTCAAATTCTATGGTTGCTTTTCTTAACGTATCCTCCAACTTCTACCCCAGCCAACCAAAGAACAAGCTAGTCAAGTCTCATTCAGTATTCTAAAGTGATTGGCAATCTAACTTCCTATCAAACACCTTGAAGATCGAGGCTATACGTGTATTGGTAGATCGTGCGCGTGCAAGTTTCTTATCACTATGTGAATTGTGCTAGAATCAGGGTGCCTAAATATCTAGACTAAGACTCCTAAAAATTACATATTTGCACAAGAGTCAACATTTCAAGGTAAATGAGCTCCATTTTTATGATTTTTCATTTTTTTTGGAATTTTTTATATTTTTTCAAAAAGAGGGAGTTCTTGTTTTCAATTATGGCATATTATCAAAGTATCTACTTTTCACCCCCAAACCTAAACTAAACATTGTCCTCAATGTTTCAAAATATGAACAAAATTATAATACAACATATGAAGAGGATCATGTTGAGTAGAGAAAAAGGAAAGAGAATACCCGATTTCGGCGAAAGCAATATTAGAACTCCGTTATTCAAGGCAAGAATCCAACATATGTCAGCCGAGATCATATTGGATTAGCAAAATATATACAAAAGGAACAAAAGGGTTTTTAAGAAATTTTGTCTACTGGATTATATACAAAAAATTCACCATACACTAACAATCTAAAGAGTTGAGGATCAACCCAAAAGACAAAGTGTAGAGGTTTCAACAGCTTCACACAAATATAACAGGAAAGAAACGCAAGTGAAACTGTGAAACAAAATGAGCTACCCCCAAACCTGGATTTTTCAACGGATAAAATTTTGGAAACAAAATCTCGCAGTTTTGGGGGTTCATCATGTACAAGGTCTAACTCAAAATGAACTTTGCTAGGGACGGGTACACATGCTAATTCCAACTGTGGTTCCTCAAAGATATTATACTTAGATGCAAAATAGTCCAAGAGGACTTGAGAAGCACACAGTTCCAAACCTAGATTAGGGACTCTCAGAAAAGTCGGTTTGACAATATGGGTACAAACCAAATCTAGGTTGGATGGAAGGCCATCAGATTGTGACTCATGTAGGAAGATAGTCACATCATTATTAATCACATCAACATCTCCTAAGTCTTCTACAAGTGTCACAACATGCTCACAATCATCAAACAAATTGGCAAGATCACAATCAGAGTCATCAACATCATCAACAGATTCGTTCTCATGCATCGGCAAATCAGGAGAAATATCACAATGTGACCTAGGTAGAGAATCAGACACATCAAATATATTTTCATGCATATTAGTGTCTACAGAAGATTCAACTATTCCTATGTCATGCTCATCTTCACAGAATAATTGTACGAATCCCATGTCAATATCAAAATCATATGAATTACAATGAGTATTAGAAAGAACAACATGCATGAAGGTCGAGGGCGAGAAGCCATATGTTTTTGAACCAACAGGTTCCACAATATTTTCATGTTCTTCTAACATATCATCATAATCATCATCATGGTAGCATGCATATTGGTCCTCATTAACAGTGGTGGTGTCATTAGTCGATTCATGTTCCTCTAAATTAGGTTCATATTCAACATTATTTACATGAATGGGACTAGACACTTCATTAGGGACAACATACATTTCCTCATGAATTTCCTCCTTTTGTAGGTGATGCAAAATCTGATCTAAATATGCATGAATTCGTGATGTAGATCTATCATAGTCTTGCTTGCAGAGTCTTAAAGCTTCTGTGGTGGAGTCTAAATTCATGGGAGTACCAAATTCTTCATGTTCAAATTGTGGTGAATGGTACATGTGTGCATGGTCATTAGGGTTTACAAAATATTGATCGCAACCCTCAAAGGATTGATTATGGTCCCAATGACTACCATCCTCACAATTTATGGGCATTTCATACCTTGGATTTTCTCTAGATTGCCTAAAATCATGCAAACTATGACAATTCTCAACAGGGTGGTCTAAACTACCACATGCGGGACATGCATAGATTTCAGGTTGCCTAAGAAAATTAGATGTGACAGATTCCTCATGTGATTGCATTTCTAAAGCTGTGATTCGAGCTTCTATTTGATCCATAAGTGATGATTGTGTGAGTGAGGCTCTAGCAAAATGTTCATTTTCACGTTGTGATGAATGATGCATGTGTGAATAGTTATTAGGGTTCATGTATTGAGGCTCGGGACTTTGAAAATGTCCATAATAATTCCTATAACTATTGACATCATGGAATGGGGGAGGATCACAATGTGAATTTGGCCCGTAAGGAAGTTCTCTAAGTGTTTTCTTTCCACTCCCCAAAGCAGGCCAAAATGTAGACATGATTGGCTCAAAAGCTAAGTAACTATGTACAAAGCTCAGAATTTGGTTTTTAAAGGGTTTGGATTTTTTGGGAAAAATTTGGTTTTGGTAGGATAAAAGAAAAAAAAAATTTGGTTGTTAATGTGGGAGCAAAATAAAATTTGGTTTTAAAATGTGGGAGCAAGTAAAAATTTTGGTTTTTAAAGAGGGAGAAAAATTTTGGTTTTTTTTTTTTTTGAAATTAGGAGCAAAATTTTTTTTTTATTATTATTATTTTTTTTTTAAACTTAGCCTAGCATAAATTATCACACCCCACAAAAGAAAATAAAAACAACAATAAATAATTACAAGCCCATAAAAGAAAAATAAAAGAAAATAAAAGAAAAAGAAAATAAAAATAAAAATAATTATTACAAGCCCAAATTAAAAAAATAAAGAACAACAAAAATTATTACAAGCCCACAAATTAAAAATGGAAGCCCACAGGTTGGGTTCTCTTAATGGGTTTAGGCCTACCTTTGAAGCACAGCCCAGCTGCTCAGTTTGGTTGCAAAAGCCCATTTGGGCTTTGGTTCTTTTCCTTGGTGGCGTCCCAGCAGAGGAAAAACAGGTTCAGAACAGCAGGTCCAACAGCAAATGAAGTGAAGCAGATGCAGATGCAAATGCTATGCAGTGAAATGCAAAAATAGCTAATAAAACTACAAGAAAAAAACACAGCACCAATCCCCGGCAGCGGCGCCAAAAACTTGGTAGGCCTCAAAGATATTATATTTAAATGCAAAATGGTCCCCGGCAGCGGCGCCAAAAACTTGGTGGACCCGGGAAAGCGTATAAAATTGAAGCGAAATGAAACGGGCCTACAGTAATACCGCAAGTGCACGGTCGTCAGTTGTAGCTCGTGCAAGTACGGGTCGATCCACAGAGACTGGGTGTGTTTGGAGTTCTCTAGCTATTTTGGGCTCTAATTTGTTATTGGGCTATGAATAATCAATGGGCTTTTGAGTGCTAATGGGTTATGAATACCCTTGGAATGAGTTGGGCTTTCAGTGGTTTTGATGGGCTGAACTTGGGTTCAGTTGGTTTCTGATGTGAATTGAACTGGTCTTGATCTTTGGATTGAAATGGGTCTTTGCCTTAGTGAACTGGGCTTCAGTTTGTACAAACAATGGACAGTGGGCTTAGAGAGTTTTTGGTCAAGAAGAAAAGAAGTGACCTCCAGACAGGTAACAGTGAGCAACAATGGTTCTAGGCCAAAACAGCAAAGATAGAGGAAGAAGGCAGTGAGGCAATAATACAAAGGCAGTTAGCCTAAGGTAAAGACAATGAAGAAAATTAAACAAGACAATGACTAAACAGCAAAGAACTAAACAACAATGCACTAAACAAAGCAGTGACAAAAGATTGTGAAAGTGATGAAGATAGTAGTGAAATAATGAGGCAATGGATGATAAAACAATAAACACAAGGTAATAGTGAAGTAAATGTGACAGTACAATGAAACTACAAGAACAATGGAAGTAAACCAAGGCCTAAGCCAAGGGCAGGGGAGATGGTGAAGGTGAAATGGTGAAGGTGAGCCTAGGCATACTACTAGAGTGGGAAGAGAACCAGCTTGCTCACAGTCACTAGTGAGCACTAGTTTCTCCCCACTGCTCAATCAATCCAATGCTTCACAGGCTTTAGCCTAACATTCACACAAAACAGTAAACAAGAGTGATGAAAGAACACTAGGATGTTGAATCCACCATTAACCTAAGGGATATTCTACTCACAGCTAAGAGAATTACCAAAGTGCTAATTGTCTGATTAAAGCACAACTAGTCTAAGGGATTAGCAACACTGAACATGAGCTGCACATGATGAAGACTATCTTATTGATTCATGGTTTCATCTAGTCCTAGCATTTGAGATTCAGAACATACATAACAGAAACATTAGAGAACAGGAAAACATAAATAATGAACAAAAGATGAACAATGAAGGAAAAAACATCACAAACATCACATTAACAACAGCTTAACATGAACAACAAATTGAACAGAACACATACATGATTAAACATGAACAGTGCATGAAACAGCACAAATTGAAGAGACTCAAAAAAACATTAACAGAACATAACAGTTCTGGACACTGGCTATTCCAGCATGAGCCAATTTCACACCCAACACCTTCTATTTATACAAGCAAGCAAAAACCTAAAAATCCCCAAAATATCAGAGAATTAGGGTTTCACCAAAAAGTGAAATTGACTCACCTAACCTACTGATAACAGCCCTCATACGTTGACCCATGCCTCTTATTCTTCTCCTGATGCAACCCATGCCTTCAATTTGTACATGCAAGCTCAATCCCAAAAATCCCCAAATTAACAGTAAAATTAGGGTTTTGATTTTTTTACTCACCAACTGTGATAAGACGAGTCCGTCTTCAACCCATGCTTCTTCTCCCTTCTCTGCTCCTTCCCATGCCTTCAATTTCTCTTTCTAGCTCGACATATTTCACTAATCTCTCCTCTAGGGTTTCTGAAAAGGAAGAGAGAATGGTGAAATAGGTAGGTAGAAGGGTAGGATGATGATGGGTTTCGATTGGTGAGAGCCATGATGGCTTTTGGTGGTTGTGGCAGAGGTATGGTGGCAGAATGGGTATTGCAGAGAGGAGGTGGAGAGAAAGAGAAGAAGAAGAAGGAAATGAAAGAGAAGTCGATAGATTTTAGGGTATAGGGTTAGGTTGCTAGTGTGTGAGGCGGGATATCAAAGTTCGATGTTGGCGAATATGAGTCACTGGATGCGAAGCTGGTAGGTGAATCGGATGGCTACCCCTGAAGAGGCTGGTAGCGACCGTCGGATGTCTTGATACAACGAAGTTAACGGCGAAGATCGAGGTTAGGTGTTGTAGTGTTAAGCGGAAGTATCGAGATTTGATGCGCAGGCAAAGAATCGACCGTTGGATCTAAATGTGATCTAATCTGAAGGCTTGGAATTTAGGTACTATGGTGTTTTGCAGGGACTTCAGATTTTGATGAACGATGACGAAGCGACCATTGGATGATGAGATGGATCCGATCTAACGGCTGAGAATGGAGGCGGGTATGGAGATAGAAAATGGGTTTGGGTAAGGGTTTTGGGCCTTGGGTATGCCAAGCCCATATCTTCTTTAAGAACAATTCTTCCTTCTTGAGCCCATTCCTAGCTTTTTGGACGTGTGCTCCATTCTTTGCGGCTTCCTTGCGTAATTCTTCCCGGCTTTTCACTACTTTTCTGCTCTTTTCGCTCCGCGACTCATCCAGACTTTATTTATTACCTAAAAATGCAAAATTAAGTAAGAAAAATATTTATTCTTGAAAACAATGAAAATACAGAATATGGGATAAAATGTAGAATTAATGCACAAAAGATGAGTTAAATGCCAAGAAAAATATATAGAAATATGCACTTTTTAGCACTCATCAATTATGTGGCGACATGTCCTCGTCTTTTTTCTTCTTTTTCTTAATTGATGTCATTCATGCTCAAATCCTGTGAACCGAAATCTAGATCTTCGTAGCCGCTTCCCTTATTTCTCTACGAGGTACGTAATACCTTCTCCTATAATACGTTTCCCTTTGTACACTTTAGTTTAAGTTATATAATTTTCAAAATCAAAATTAAAATTCCCGAGACACAACTTAAACCATTTATGAATTAAAAAAACAAAATGAATTACAACCTATATTATTACCATGCAGTTTTTAAATTAAAATATGAGTGATCAAAATATTTACATTGTGATTGTAAGTTCATTAAAAAAGATCGTGGTTCAGAAATAGAGACATTATCTTTATTAAGAAATATGACCTAGTTTAATGAACTAAAACTCTAACTTAATTAACTAGAGTCAGTGTAGTGATAGAATAAGACATCGTTTGAGAGAGACTCTTGTAAGGTTAACTGAACCAAAAGAGCAACCATTTAAGTTGTTTGAAACTGATTTTGTTTCTATATGCACAAATGGCATTGCTCATATAGATCATCTGGCAATATGCATATCGATCATGTGGCAGATGCAACAGAGTTCTCTTCCCAGCTCATTCAACCACCCTAACAAGATTTACAAGCCAAGTACCGAATTGAATTATTCATTTATTTCTAAAATTAGAGAAGGATTAAAATTAAAAGATGATTAAGTTAATGAGTCTATCAGCAAATTTACAACTATTTTGAGGACTATATTTTGAATAATCAGTTGAGAAACAGATAAGTAATAATTAAATACAAACGTGGCGCCTCATCTTAGTATACCAACTGACTAAACATCTCTAATTTATGACAGTTTCTTTCTTAATGCTAATTATTATATTGCAACTAATTGCACTGTCACTTTGCCGTGTATTTAATGTCATTCCTTTAATTATTTTCTACTTTTACCCATCTTTATCCATTTTTACCAGAATCAGTTAAATTTTGATTATCATATCAACCATCAAAATATCTACGGTTTTAAAGGAAGTACCATGTGGATAAACTACAAGTTTAGGTACATGATGTCATAAACAGTGCAACACGTGTTTGGAAATTCTTGTATCAGTTATGTTACCAGGCTCTAGGTAGTGGCAGTTTGTCTTTTGCAATGAGTGGCTTTCCAACAGAGCATTACTTTTCTGACACGATAAATTGGGTGATTACATATTTTCAAATTCTCGAGGTGTACGAGATATTGAATTTCGTAATTACGATACTGGAATATGTAAAAATAATCAATTTAAAATTATCCTAGTGTTTTTTAGATTCCATCTTTATCTTTGCTTCAAAAGATTGCATCTTTAATTTTAATAATGTAGAGATTGTATTAGGTAATTTATTTATTGCTGTCTTTATTTTAAAATATTCTTTTGAATTGTAAGTTGAAAAATCATATATGGAATTTTAGGTTAGTAATACTAATAAATTTATTTCCTTTATTATTATTATAGTAAATTCTTTTTGATGATAAATTTATCGGTATATAGTTTTGATATCCCTATCCTTATGTTATAAAACAAAGACTGACAATTTAGTTAGGATAAAGAGTGGTCAAGATTTGTCTCGAGAGATAATGTAGAGATTGTACTGGATAATTTAATGATTGCATCTTTATTTTAAAAGTTTCTCATGCATTGTAATTTAAAAAATTATATATGGAATTGTAGATTAGTAATATTAATAAATGTCTTTTACTGTAATAGTAAATTCTTGTTGGTGATAAATTTATCGGTATATGTTATTGATATATCCCCTTATCACAGAGATTAACGACTTAGTTAAGATAAAGGGTGGTCTAGATTTGTCTCACGAGATAAATACATGACTGTGGTTGGAGTGTGGTCATCTTTAGAAAGATAAATATCGGTTTTGATTTATCCTCACGAAAGAATATAAAACGGTCTCAATTTGTCTAATCCAAGCCTAGTTTATAAATGTCGGTCATGATTAAATATTATAAATACATCCAACGGTCAAAGTTTTCTTACCATGTCATTAGTGTCCAATTAATTTCACTACCCAATTAATATATTATAATAAATGTTTATTAATTTCTCATAGTTAATATATTTTCGTTATAAATAATTAATTTATCACTAATTATATGCAGCACATTGATGATGGTTGTGGTGGTGAAGTAAATAAGGTAGAGGTGGGAGTATAATTTAAAAGTTTTATTTACTTGTTTAGCTTACTTAATTTGTAATCTTAATATATCACGATATATAAAAGAAAATCGTTTTACCTTTTCATTTTATCACCCTTGAAAGTAGTATATAAGGAAACCCCAAACTCTTCCCCATTTCGTTGTAACCTAAAATCAATTCCTCAAAAATTGGAGAGAACTTCATTTCAAAAAAAACAACAACTACCACCTCGACTTCTCTCACTTTGACTTTCATTAACCATGGCGCTTCAGAGAGCATTAACTCACCGTCGTTTATTCCACACCACCACCGCCAAGAAAATCTCCACCCTTTCACTTCGTAACCCATTTCCATCCTCATTTCTAGAGAAAACCTTAGTCCCACCTGATTCCTCAAGAACAACTTTTAATCGGGAATATGTCTCAGTTCCAGATTCAACCGACCAAGTATTTTTCAGAAAGTTTCTTCAGAAAAGAACTTTTTATCAGTCAGATGTTCAGACATTACCAAATGGAGAAAATTTTATGAACAAATTAAAATCTATGGATATTAATAGAGATCGTGTTCAATTAGGCACATTGAACCTTCCAATTCATTCATTGGAAAAGAAAAGTTCTCCATTGTCATGGTCATCACGAACTGTTGTTGCTACTACTCTAGATGGAATTGTAATCTCAGTTGATGATGCCAAGAAGTTATTCAAGCTATCCCAGTTAGAAACATTGAAATCTACTCTTAGAAAAATTCCTCAGGATTCCATTACTTACCCTGAGTTTCTCCAGATTTGTATTGATTCTACGAGAATTAACCAAGGTTCGGAGCTCGCCAAAGCATTAGATGAATCTGGCTCGGTTATTGTTCTAGGTAACATTGTTTTCCTCCGACCCGAACAGGTAATTTTTCAATCCTCGATAACTAGATTTTTTTTTGGTTTAATTTTTAAGATTTAAATGAAAACATAGATCTGATAATATATTTTATGTTTCTCTTTTTGGTTCTCCCTAATTTTGTCTCTTTTAAAGGAAAATAACTCTCAAAAAGTAAATTACCAAAAATATCCTTAAATGAAAAATACTAATTACCCACTTTTAGTCGTGTGCAAAGATTATGGAAGGAGTGGTAACTATTTGTATTTTTTCGACTCACTTTCTCGCAAGCTTTCGATTTCAAAAGATACTTTAAAAACACCCTCAACAATTCACCACCTCAACGGAACCACCCTCATTCATTTAAAGTTGAATCCTAGAAATACCGGCTTATTCAATGACTACGCATGTGGTATTAACCGTGTTACGCGATTTTTTTTGACAAGTTGGATTTTGATTTGATCAAATGAACAATCCTTTATATTTACATTGACCGTAAGTTATACATATGTTTTCCTCTAAGTTCGCTGACTAAGAACCACTTGATAACTAGATATTTTTTTTAAATTGTTTTTGGTTTTCAAAAATATGAGTTTACTATTCGACGTAATCTACTATTTAAATCGACTTAATTTTGTGTTTTTTTTTCCTTTGTGTTTTGTGCAGTTGACGAAAGCAATAAAGAGTATAATCCCTTTACCAATATGGGATAAAAATGACCCAAGAAAAACTGAGTTCGAAAACATGGAAAAGGAGAAAGAAATAATTGATGCAAAAGCAGAAGTATTGGTGAAAAGAGAATTATGGAGTGGATTAGGACTACTAGTTCTACAAACAGCGGGATTTATGAGATTAACATTTTGGGAATTATCATGGGATGTGATGGAACCTATTTGTTTCTTTGTCACATCAGTGTATTTCATGGCTGGTTATGCATTCTTCTTAAGAACGTCTAAAGATCCATCTTTCGAAGGGTTTTTTCAAAGCCGGTTTGGTGCCAAACAGAAGAAACTTATGATGTATTATAATTTTGATGTGGAGAGGTATAATGAGTTGAAGCGTGCTTATCATTTTTCCGCATCTGCATCGACATCGGTATCAAAAACATCTTCATCGTCGCCATTTATCCATACTGATCCTCCGGCGTCGTTGACTTGTGCTCTTCCTCAAAAATAAATGACAAAAACATATGATCCCATAGAAATAAGTAGTTTTTGCTAGGCGTTCTAGGACAAAGTAGTGTTAATCTAGGTGAAAGCGAGTTAAGATGGTGTTATCTTATGTTTGTTTCTTTTCGCTTTCAGGCTAATATTCCTGATATATATCAGGAATTTTTACTGGTTACTCCAATAATATACAAGTCTTCTGTTTCCACCAAATTTTTCTATATCTTTTGAGGAACCATTAGTTTTTATTTTTAACTCACTTGATTTTTAGGCAATTACAAAACCTATAATTGGATGACCATGAAGGTAAACTAGCCTGCATTAAATTTTATGGGTAAAACTACGCTTTTTTTTTTTTTGAAATGGTGATAAACTTACACCGGCTACGTTGACTTAAATTTATGTATTTTTCAAAATCTCATGAATATTGCGTGAAGGAAATTATAAATACGTATTTAACAAACAAATAATAATCAGATGGGGAATTACGTTAGTCTGATTATGGTTGTTCACCATAACGACATTACCACTTAGTAACGATACTGATAACTGAAATAATTATTTTGGACTAAAAACTATCGCCTGGTTAAAAAAGGATAACATGAAGAAAAAGAGTACCAATTTATGTATGAGTTTGTCAAAAACTACGTAGATTCTCCTTAAAGATTGAACATGAAAGTCATGCAAGACTCAGTGACCGTTATGACAATGAAAGTGACATTCCTTTGTATATGATAACGGTAATCAGTACTTACCAAATAAATGTGGTAATTGTTTTAAGCCAGAACAACAATATGTATAGTAATTCGAAAGGACTGTATTGTTTATTAATATTGATAAACAAATAAGGAAATCGTGTCAGAACGATTATTCACTGTAACCTATTTTGTACAGTTCGAAAGCGACAATATACTAATAATATTCATTGTAAACTGAAAGATCACCACCGCTTAGCAAAAAATGTAAAATAACGGAAAAACATCCAGTGTATATTTTCTCTTCACAGTTGAGCTTGTGAAAATTTATATATTCATTAAAAAAATAGAAAATAAAATATATAAATGATTGGATGACCGTTGTGATGCCGGTAATGACATTCTTTTATAGTTGCTAACGACAATCAATATTTAATAGATAAAGGGGCATATACGTTACACCAGGACAACAATATATGAAAGTTAAAAAGAATCAATATCTAATGAATAAACGAGAAACTGTGCCAGGATGGTTTTAGTTTTCAACTAATGGTAGAACGTAATGTTCGAAAACGACAATTATACCGGTAGTAATTATTGTGAATTAAACTTTTTGTTATCTACCGTACAAAATGATTAATGGGGTTTTCAATGATTACTTAGATTCTTTTTAAAGGTGCAACATAAAATTTAGGCAAGATTTCATGGCCGTTGTGACAACAAGAATAACATTCTTACGTATTGTATGTAGTAGCAGTGATGAGTATTCACTAAATAAATGTGGTTATTGTATTAAGCTAGTACAACGATATATATATATGAAAATTTTAAAAAATCATTGTTTAATTAATAGACAAATGGGGCAACTGTGTCAGGTCGGTTACTCACTGCAGTAGTATTTCGTGTTCTTCAAAAGCGACAATAATACTGGTAATAGTTATTATGAAGTAAAAATATCACCACCACTTAATAACAAGTGTGAAACAATGACAAAACGTTAGGAGCGTAATTTTCTCGTTACAGTTGATCTTGTGAAAATTTACGCATTCTTTTCAAAAGATGAAAAAGAAAAATTATTGATGGCTGGATGACTATAAGAATGGAGGTGAGACATTCCTTTTGGTTGTTAGAGAATATTTAATAGACCAATCAGATACTTGTGTTAGGCCCGGACAACATATTTGAAGATTAAAAAAAATAAGTATCTAGAAAACAAATGAGAAATGTGGCAGACTGGTTTTAGTTGTCAATTATAACGGTATTATATAATATTCAAAAACGATAATTATACCGGCATAATCATTGTGGATTAAAAAAAATCTTCGCTATCTACCATATAAAAAATAGTCTTATGAAAGATTAAGTAGATTTTATTCAGTGAAGAAGCTTACAAATTTTACAGGATCCAGTAGTTATGGCAAACGTAAATAATATTCTTTTAGATGTAACTAGGGATCATTCTGAGCTTCGGCTAGGGCTCAACTTTTCTATGATAGCTGGCAGTTATGGTTAACCCAGGTCTATTCCCTGTCCTGGTTAAGTTAAAGTTATCTTTTCTTGATCCGTGACTTAATCTGTATCGTCGAATGTAAAGAGAATCTCAGACGTCGATGAATAATGGGATACCCCTCTTAATGACCCTCCTACAATTTCTTTAAATAATTTTGAAACAAAAAGAAAGTTTGATCGTTTTTCTTCTTCAACAGAACTATGTATAACAAGGTGATCATCGATTTGGATGCTGCAAGAATCAGTACATAATATAAAGCCAACGAGGCTAAGAATTTTAATAATGGTAATGCCTCTTGGTCTTGTTGCACTTGTAGTTGACAATATTAGAATGAAAATATTGCATACTAAGTGATTGAGGATTATCATAATCTTTCTACGCTCAGAACTATCAACTCAGATAAAAAGACTTGAATTTGGCATTGAAAGTTCTCTTGTCCTATCATGGGAGACGCGCTGGATGTAGACTTTATATAAATTTCTCTTATTCATCTTTGGTTTGGGACTCTATTTTCTTATAATTGGCTTTATTAGCTTTTTTGTTTTTCTTTTGATTTCTTTTTAAGCTTACTCACTAAGCTTTAAGATCTTTGTAATTTGTATTTTCCTCTTTCAATATAGTTTCCCTTCTGATCAAAAAGAAAAAGAAAAAAAACTATCATAATTTTCTAAGCTCCTTAGTCAAGCTATCAAAATATTCGAATCTGTAGTTGTACAAACCAAGTCACTATATTAAAGTCTTCGTGCATCCAACTCAAAACCAATTGGCAACGAGTGGAGTGTCCCTTCCATATTATATTCTAAGTTCATTATGCGGAAACCAGTGATGTGGGATTATTTTGTTTTCAAACGCCCCCTCGCGTGTAAGTCCAGTCATTCGGCTTAACACGTGGACTTACGTACGAGTGACTAGACAATCGGACACTGATGCACAGGTGATCAGTCATTCGGTCATGATGGCCAATAATTAGGCCTACACCTCGCATACAGTTCAGGGAATGTCTCTGATACCATGTTTAAGTCTTTGGGCATCCAACTCAAAACCAATTGGCAATGAGTGGAGTGGCCCTTCTGTAGTATATTCTAAGTTCATTATCCGGAAACTAGCGATGTGGGATTATTGTCCTTTCACAGACTACTTGAGTAAGGATGACCCAAAGTGATTTCCGCAACCAAGATATGCCACATTCCTAATAATCAGAAAAAGGATCATGTTAATATACATAGCAACAACTAATCAATACAATGAATAAACAATTAGTGCAAGAGGACTGAATAGGTATCTTTTGGTAGTTGATCGTTTTAGGAAAACCTAAAGCTAAATAGGCCGAGACAGAATTATAGTTAGTCGTGGACGCAGTTACCTGCATAAGAGGGGAGTGTCTAACAGGATGATCATAAGAAATCATGTATCAATTTTGCGCGCGCAGCCTTTAATCTTCCCACAGGCGATCACCTATTTAACCATTCGAAATTGAGGTTTAATATCGAATGACATGTAAGACGGTTAATTATGGAATAGAGGTAAAAAATTATCTTGCAACCCTTTGCACCGGTTTCCATTACAAATCTCATAACGCTATGACATGCCAAAAAAATATACATAATTAATAGCATTTTCTTACTCATTAGTCAATCAAACATTGTTGGCAGACATTTATAGAATTAATCGGGGCCACTTGACTTCATACCAACCTACAATTTATTTGTGTCAATGGTTTGGACCACGACATAACCTTTACCGTTCAAAATTTCGGTTGATCTCATCCGCTCTTTGACCCACATACATATACACTACCTTTCCTTAGACTATAGATAGATAACAACAATAAGTATTCAATAAACAAATTAATATGGTAATTGTATTAAGCCAATATAAAAAGATATATATATATATATATACACCATGATTAAAAAGAGTTATTATTTAATTAACAAACAAATGGGAAATCTATATTAGACCGATATTCTCCATTAGGTATTTTACATTGTCCGAAAACAATAATAGTACTCGTAATGATTGATCATTGTGAAGTAAAAAGAGTACTGCGACTTAGCAACAAATTTGAAATAACCGGAAAATATTTAAAGCAGATATGTATTATTTACAATTGATCTTATGAAAATCTACATGTTCTTTTCAAATGGTAAAATCTTGATGCTGATAACATTCCTCTATGGCCATTAAGGACAATCAACATTTAACAGACAGATGAGGTACCTATTTTAGGCCAGGACAACAATACATGAAAATTAAAAATAATTAGTATTTCACGAACAAATGAAACCATTATATCATATTGATTTTAGTTGTTCATTATGAAGGTATTACGTAATGTTCGCAAACGACAATTATACTGGTAATAATCACTGTGTGCTAAATAAATCTTTACTATTTACCATATAAAATGAAAATAAAGAGAATATCTAGAATACTCAACTGTTGAAACTTCAAATATACAAATTATTATCACATTATTTACCATAAAAAACTCCACTTATTATTTTCAAGGAAACGAATTCATATTATAAACAATTAATTGATAATCGTCTTGGTGAGTGCAGTCGTACACCTTACACTGTCTCAAGTCCGTTTCTGATTTATAAGTTAAGAGATTGGTAACATGGTTAAATATTTTCTCCTATTGATATAAATTTGTAAACATAAAACGAAAGTCAAAATGGAACTATGAGAGGTATATTGATTTTAAAACTTTAATTTTTGATGTTTTTGACAATTTTTCTCAAATTTTTTTCGCTAACCATTATTCAATAATTTGTATAAACTTTTGGTATAATTTATATGAACATTTTTATGAATTTTCAAAAGAATCTAATGATAGCAATTAAACCAAACTATTTTCGTTAATTTTGGCTGATATATTCGGCTATAAAACTATTTTTGAAAATAATAAAGAGATAAGTTTTGTTCCGTCATATCAGAACTAAGAGACTTAATTAGTGAACAAGAATGTAGAGAGAAAAAGTGAATCCTCATTATTATGTGTTTAAAATTGAAGTTTTTTTCTCCGCTTGATTTATCTTAGAGACGTTGTGAAGAAGAAAACTGTTTGTACAAAACTTATGACTGAGCCACAATATATATATATATATACATAATATATATATATTTCTATTTTATATGAAAGAATAAAGAATCACAAAGATACATTATCTAACACCATAATAACCTAACGTGGAGGTAAAGTTAAAGTTTAAACAACGATGCGATTATCTACGGACTAGTTATTCTCATTTGAAGACTAACATCTCGAATATAATGTTTCAGAAGGCTTGGGAGATCGAGACCAATTCAGAATATTTTCCTTAATATCTAATATGATTTTATTGGTGTCTTTCTCCGTTTCTTCTGCGACAAACATGCATTGATTCTGTTTTTTCTAGATGTTCCAACAAATAGCATGAGGAAGGATGTTTCAAATAAAATTTCAAGCAGTTGTAATATCTGTACTATCCCTATCTTTGAGGCATCCTTTATGTCATATCATGGACCACCACAAAATGTCTATATTACAAAACAATATAGGTTTTTGAGCCACTTATGACAAGATAACATTTTGACAGACAAATGGATGATCCAACCAATATCCTATTTTCATCCTAGCAATAGACATCTCACACTGGTGGTGTCTGTAACCTCTTTTACTATGAATTAATGGATCACCTCATAGCATCTATTAAGGTTACAAACACAGTAACAGTATCCTTTAAGATTGGACCAAACATAAACTGGCGGTTAGAATACCTAACAATAAACTTACTCAATCTGTCCACGGTTCAAAGTATTAAACATTGTAATGAAAATTGGATTTAGTGGTGGCAAGGTGAATCTGGTGGAAAGTGATATAAATGAATACACTGTTACTTACATAATCTGGTTGTTGGATTTTTTGTGATATTGTGCATGGATATTATTTTGGCTTAAAACAAAGAGGAATCTCCTTAGAATTAAACGATTAAAAGGCCATAAAAAAATTACATCAGCCTTAGCTCAGATTGAAGCAGTGCAATCATTGTACAGATTATTTCTAGTATATTATTACATAGCAGAACCTGTGTCAGGATTTGAAAAACAATGGTTGATCCCAAAAAGCCAATTTCATTACTGGGGAAAAACATCAACAACCAATCGCTAAAAACTAGAATTCCAAATGCCGCATTTGCTATACGATACAGACACACGAGGACCCGTCTAAAAAAACTTAACAATAGTTGTATAATATTCATTTTGAAACAAATCTTTTCTCTCTCTCACTCCCTCCTATTATTCAACAAAACCATCATCAATAACCCTTTCTTCACTAGTCCTTATCTACAGCATTATGGTGGTTTTATCTACACCATCACCAATAACCCTTCTTTGCTCATGTTCTCTACTTTTCTGCACCATTATGGTGGTTTTATCTATTCTTTGAGGTTTATCTTCGCTTTAATGGCGATTCTTGGTTATTAGGATGGGTTTGAAGATCAACGACGAAATATTCATCTTTGTTGTCTCCGACGACTAAATCTTCATCATCAACTTATACTGCGACCAAATCTTCATCACTGGTTTCTTTGACGACGGAAGCTTCATCACTAGTTACAAGAGATTCGAAAAAGTCACTCCTATTTTGGGAGCATATCTTCCTAAAGAAGAAAAACAAACTAGATGGTTGGATTTCGATTCCGAGAAAAACAATTTTTCCCGTTTTTTATCGGATCTTATCATATTTGTATTTGTCTTACTCCAGTAATCGTTCTGTTTTTCTTGTCAGATTTCTCGGTATTGCACTTTTACCGTATGTTTTTGTTACTTTGTATTCTCTTATTTTCGATCTTAAGTTCATTATAACCTCGAATTTCCATCAATGAAAAGGTCTCTTATTTATCAGTGTAAATAAAATAACTAGTGATAAAAAACCAAGGGGACCAAAACGGATATACAGAAACTCCAACCATATGTTGAGATCTATAAAACACCATATTCCCTAAAAGTGATACAAAAACCCCAAATTTTAAAAAAAAATCTAAAATACATCCATTTCATATAATGAAAGCACATGTCTTACCCTTCTTCATTATACGAGATCTAATTTTCCTATCTCTTCATACTCTCGCACAACCACCAAACTCACTGTAATATTATGATTTTCCATCAACCATTTTTCATCAACCACCTCTGCCTCCACCGCCTTCTCCTCCCCCACCATTAAATCTACTACTACCATTTCCTGATCCTCCTCCAAACCACCTCTGTCTCCTCTTTATCCTAACCACCACCACCAGTATCTCATATTACTACCCAACACACCACCGCCAAATAGAAATCACGATTTAATTAAGGTTGTGTATGAAAGAAAAATTAGGGATTTGTATCAGTTTCTTACTAATTAGGACTTCCATCTCCTATAAGGAAATAATTAGGTAAACTCATTATATGTCCAGATCCGCCACCAATAACGCCATCTCATCCTCTTTTTATCCTATAAAAACATCACCAACACCTCCAGATCATCATTGTCGAAAATCATCGTCAAAAAGTAATGATACGTCATTATTGTCGAAACTAGGGTTTTATGTTGGTGAAATGTCTGAAAAATGACGAAACAAATTTGGTTTCATCAATTTTTACAAAAACAAAACAACGTTGAAACCAATTTTTGTGTTGGTGATTTCATCAAATTTTAAAAAACCTACAACGTTGAAACCAGTTTTTTTGTTGGTGAAAACAATAAGATTTTTCATCTGATTTTTGCCAACTTTATTTTTTATTATTTTTATTTTATTTATCATGAAACCAAAGTTTTAATGGTGAAACAATACGTTTATGTTGAAACCAAATTTGGTTTCATCTAAATTATTCCTAGTTTATTCAATTCGGTGCATTTGGTTTCTTCGTTGAAGTTGTGTCGGTGAAATGAAAATTTTGTGATGATATCAAATTTGGTTTCATCATTTTTCTGCCTAATTAAATGGGGTATTTTAGACGGATTAAATCAAATGGGGTTTTTATATATAATTTATTTTGTTGGAGTTTTTGTTTATAGATAGTGACACCTTTAGGGTTATAAATCACGGATCGAGATGAATGGCCCGATAAATAATTAAATAGTTGTATAATATCAGACATGGTGCAAGCTAAGTTGTGTATATCGCTAACTCCACGATAGGATGACAGCTGAAGTACCCTTCTTATACCAGCCAACAACAAGAACTAGTTCCTGTCTCATCATCAGTGGATAGACGATGATGAGTGTGTCTTTATTACCCACACTAAGTGTGTCCCAAGAAAAATTACAAAATTGTTGGACCGACTAATGGACGGCTCTTATCTCCCAAATTGACATCATCACCAAGATGGTGATGCAGATTTGGTTGATCAATGATTAGGGATCTAATCAAGTCGAAGTCGGCTAACGGATAATGGCAACTGCAAGATGAAACTTAGCTTATATAAAGACAACTCTCTTTATTGATGTTTAGAAAATCTCTCAAAACTAAACACAAGCTCTAATCTTGCTCATATGATCAACTACAACTTTGGTGATCATATATATATAGAACTATGAATTCTTTTTCCTAGTCCTATTACCTTATTACATGTATTTCCTTTTCTTAGAACTAGATGACTTCTAATTCCCTTAGGATTACATCAATTTCCTAATCTTGTCCTAACCAGCTTGTTAGTGACTTCTATGTTGAAGTTTAACCAACATTCTCCCCGTTAAGCTTCAACCTTACCCGTGACATATCTTGTACTCCAATCAATTGTCTCATTTATTCAAACTTGATCCGAGCTAATGCCTTTGTCAATATATCTGCTTTCTGCTCAGTTCTTGGTATGTGTTCAACGTTGATGATCTCCTTCTCGATACATTCTCGTATGAAATGATACCTTTTGTGAATGTGTTTCGTCTTCCCATGAAACACTGGGTTTTTACTGAGTGCAATTGCAGACTTATTATCAATCTTGATGAGAACTTTTTCAGGTTCTCTTCCTTTGATTTCACCCAACAGTTCTTGAAGCCATATTGATTGTTTAGTTGCTTCTGTTGCAGCCATAAACTCAGCTTCACAGGATGAGAGGGCTACAGTGTCTTGCTTCTGTGAACACCATGTAATAGGTGCTTCTCCTAGATAAAATATATGACCAGTTATACTTTTTCCATCATCTTGGTCAATATTATGACTGTTGTCAATATACCCAACAATTCCTTTTGATCCTCCTCGACCATACTTCAATCCATAGTTGATTGTTCCTCTTAGATATCTCAATATCTGCTTTATTACATCACCATGAGACTTGCGTGGACTCTGCATATAACGGCTTGCTACTCCCACAGAGAAAGCCAAGTCTGGTATCGTTTGTAACAAGTATCTAAGGCATCCAACATTTCTTCTATAACTCGTTGGATCAATCTCAGCTTCTTCTTGTGCCTTTGAAACTTTAAGTCCAAACTCCATTGGTATCTTAGTTGGATTACAAGTTTCAAGTCCTACTTCTTTCAGAATTCTCCTTGCATAAACTTCTTGTTTAATCTGAATCCCATCTACTCCTTGATGGACTTCTATGCCAAGGTAATAAGTGAGTTTTCCGAGGTCTGACGTCTCAAACTTTGATGACATTTCTCTCTTGAACTCATTGATCACCTTAAGGGAGTTGCCAGTCAAAAATAGATCATCTACATAGACTGCAATCACAAGAAGCGTTCCCTTTTCTTCTCTTATGTATACTGATGTTTCTTTAGAGCACCTAACAAATCTGATTTCTCTTAAGATTTGATCTAACTTTGTATTCCAGGCTCGAGGAGCTTGTCTTAGACCATATAGAGCTTTTGATAACTTATAAACCTTATGCTCTTGTCCTTTTACTTCAAAACCTTCTGGTTGTTCAACATACACATCTTCTCGCAATTCACCATGTAAGAATGTTGTCTTAACGTCTAAGTGGTGAATTTCCCATGAGTTCGATGCTTCTTCTGCTATTAAGAGACGAATTGTCTCTAGTCTAGCAACTGGTGCGAAAACTTCATCAAAGTCTATGCCTAATTCTTGAACGTATCCCTTAGCTATAAGTCTTGCCTTATATTTGTTGACAGTGCCATCAACATTCCGTTTTATTTTGAAAATCCACTTAAGACCAATCACTTTTACCCCACCTGGCTTATCAACAAGAAACCAAGTCTTGTTTCTATTGATTGAGATAATTTCTTCTCTACATGCTTGTGTCCATTTATTCGAGACCTTTGCTTCCTGAAAATTCCTTGGTTCATCATTAACATAAAGTAGCATAATCTCACATTCTTCTGCATCTTGAAGAACATAATCCTCCATATATTGTGGCTTTTGTATCTGTCTTGTTGATTTTCGCAGTGGAATGGGTTGAGTTATTTCATCGATCTCTTCTTCTTCTTCTTCGTTATTCTCAGTGGTTTCATTATTCTCTTCTTCTTCTTGATTAACATCATTGTTTCCATTGGTATTGATGATTATGGGTCCTTCACCTTCATCAATTACTTGACCCCATCTCATGTGAAACATTCCTGGATCCCTACTTGGTCCATCATTAGTTTCTTTCCAGTTCCAGTTTTATTTTTTATCGAATACCACATCTCGACTCACTATTACTCTTTTCGTTGTTGGATTGAATAATCTGTAAGCTTTGGATCCAGGCTCAATTCCTAGATGCACAAGAGTCTGAGATCGATCATCCAGTTTCTTAAGAGTTGCAGAATCAACTTTTGCGTATGCTTTGCAACCAAACACTCTTAAATGATCTATGTTTGGTTTTCTCTTTCGCAAACTTTCATATGGAGTCATGTCTTTCAGAGCTTTCGTAGGTATCCTATTTATTAGGTATGTGGAGTGTCGTACAGCTTCTCCCCATAGATAATTAGGTACCTGCATAGCCTTTAAAGAACTTCTTGTCATCTCCATTAGAGTCATGTTTCTCCTCTCCACCACTCCGTTTTGTTGTGGTGTATATGGTGCTGTGAGTTGCCTTTTGATTCCATTTGACTCACAAAACTTGTTGAACTCTAAGGAAGTGAACTCTCCTCCTCTATCAGTTCTAAGCATTTTGACCTCCTCTTTTAACTCTTTTTCTATCAGATTTCTGAAAGCTTTGAATCTGTCAAATGCTTCACTCTTTTCTTTCATAAGAATATACCACATATATCTTGAGAAGTCATCTATAATAACAAATATGTATTTGTTATTTGCAAGGGTTTGTGGTGTAATAGGACCTCATAAATCAGCATGAAGAAGCTCTAATGGCTTTGAGGCTCTGAATGTTGTTGCTTTTGGGAAACCTTGACGAGTTTGTTTCCCAACTAAACATGATTCACAGATTTTTTTTCTTCATCATTTATCTGTGGTAGTCCTCGAACCATCTTGTTCTGAGACATTGCCTTTAAGTTTCTGAAACTTATGTGTCCTAACCTTGCGTGCCACTTCCATGTCTGATCTTCCAGTCTCATATTCAGACACAATGGCCTTCCAATCATGAGACTTATCTTGTAGAGTCTATTCTGTGAGCGTGAGACTCTAACTAAAAGTCTTCCACTTGGGTCATGAACTGTTAGATAATCTTGTCGCATTCTAACATCACATCCAACTTCTGTAGCTTGTCCTAAACTTAGAATGTTGCTTTGTAAGTTTGGGATGAAGTAGATGTTTGTGAAAAGTTTATGTTCTCCAGTCTTGCTCTGAAATAGAATTGATCCTTTCCCTTCAATTTCTACAGAAGATCCATCCGCAAACTTCACTTGTCCTTTGATTTTCTCATTGAGTTCAGAAAAGTAGTGTCTCTTACCAGTCATGTGATTGCTGACTCCATTATCTAAATACCAGATTCCTTCTTCTCCATCCTTTGATTCGTAGTTCTTTGGTATTAGGTTCCCTTCGTTTAAGAATACAACTTCGTTCATGAAAAGAAATGTATCTGCTTCCCTTGTTTCATTCTTGTTTGTTTCTTCCATCTTTTGTATTCTTTTAGGGCATACAGAGGAGAAGTGTCCTGGTTTATCACACCTGTAACAAATAATGTTTGATCTATCCTTCTTTTCTTTCCCTTGGTTTTGATCATTCTGACTTGTTGTTCTATCTTGTGAGTTAAACCTTCCTCCCCTTCCTCGGCCTCTGTTTCCTCTACCACCTCTTCCACGACCTCTTCCTCTTGTCGCAAAGTTTTTTTGGTAAGAGTTTGTGTACAAGAGTTTTCCTTGAGTTTCTCCATTGTTTTCTTCATCAAGGATTCTTTCTTCATATGCTTTCAATCTTCCAATTATATCTTCATAGCTAGTCTTCTTTAAATCTAAGACTTGTTCGAGAGAAGCTATGATATGAATATACTTGGATCTTGGTAAACTATTGAGAAACTTCTTTACCAGTTTATCTTCATCAATGGATTTTCCAAGTGACGCAACTTTTGAGGCTATCTCTGATAGCTTTCCTGCAAAGCTATCAATAGTATCAGTGTCTTTCATCTTCACTCTTTCAAATTCATACATTAAGGTTTGTAGACAGGCTTCTTTAACTCGACCAGCTCCGAGATTACGTGCCTTTATTGCATCCCAAATTTTCTTTGAAGTTTCCTGTTCACCAACTTGTAGAACAAGACATTCTGGTATTGCTTGAAAGAGTAATCCAATGGCAACATTGTTTTTGTCTGGGTCCAATGTACCAGGATCAATTGTTTCCCAAACTTTGTAGATTTTCATCAGTACCTTCATTCTCATGGCCCATACTGTGTAGTTTGTGGCGTTGAGGATTGGAACTTGTATTGATGGTGACGTGAACTGTTTTGCACCCACAATGGTGGTTTCATTTTCCATGGCTCAGAAACAAGATCTGATACCAATTAATGGCAAATGCAAGATGAAACTTAGATTATATCTCTCTTTATTGATGTTTAGAAAATCTCTCAAAACTAAACACAAGCTCTAATCTTGCTCATATGATCAACCACAACTTTGGTGATCATATATATATAGAACTATGAATTCCTTTTCCTAGTCCTATTACCTTATTACATGTCTTTCCTTTTCTTAGAACTAGATGACTTCTAATTCCCTTAGAATTACATCAATTTCCTAATCTTGTCCTAACCATCTTGTTAGTGACTTCTATGTTGAAGTTTAACCAACAACGGATATTATATTGTTATCAAAATTTAGAGTCTTCAACGACAAAATATAACGTTGAATCTTGTCAAGCAAAGAAGAAAACAGAACTATGTATATGAATCTTACTTCTTTGTTTAATTTTTCGTCTTATAAGGTATAATTAAAGAATTATCTATCATGTGCTTGTTGTTTGCTTAATTAACTATAAATAAGTTAGTCAAAGTTTCCATGATTTATAACCGGATACCAGTTCTACTAAGTGCTGATATTGTTTCATACATGACAAAAAGATCCCACCGATCCTAACCATTTGATCGATGAAATGGTATCAGCACTTAGTAGGACTGGTATCCCCTTTATAAATCGGGAAAGTTGCCGTCTTCTCTGGGTTGAGACATACACACACAATAGAGTTTCCAATTTATCTCGATTTATTACTACTGAAATTGAAAAAAAAGATCTAATTGTTCTAGTTATACAAACGAAAATGGTGAAAAATGCTTAGAGCTAGCTGGATTTGAAAATGTATGGAAAATGTCCTTATACTATGTTAACATGCGTAGCAAATGTACCTGGTTTCTAAATCAAACCTTTCGGCATATAGAGTTGGACATGACTACTAAACCAGTAACTTTTTTTAGATACAAACAATCCTTGTAAAGATCACGAACATTCACTCAGATAGTTACTTAGACCAGGCGCATAGATAAATAAACCATTCGGGCTGCTGCGAGTGAATTTCTGTTCCTTTCTTCCACGAACAAATATATAGAAAAGAAAAAGATTTTTTTGGGTCAAATAAGAGGACGAGGACGAGGCGAAGGAAACCTGTTTTGAGGCATATTGAATTTTTTTGAGGCATACTTATTTATTATCCCATTTAAGGTGGTTTTATAAGGGGTGTCTAAAGGTAGTGCAATTACCTATATATCCTTAAACAATCTAATTATTAGAGTGTCCTTATCCTCAAAAACCTAAAAACAAAAATCAAAATAACCTTTAAACTTAAACATATTGGACTCCAATTCAATCAAGCAATCAGTCAATCAAAGGAAACACGAATCAGAGTGAGCGATGTTGGAGTGGAAATGCAAATCTCAATTGATCTTAGATGTATTTTAGAATGCATTTGTAACAAACTCATCTTGTTTTTGATTGATTTTATTTTGTTTGATCGATAAAATATGATTTCAAAGATGAAATTAGGGTTTTCAGAAAATCAGTTCGGTTGATCTTGGAATATCAATTTTGAGCCGAACCTAGTATATGATTTAGAGAAACACTATGCTCGGCTAATGCGATTTTGCTAGATTTTGTTCGAATTAACCGAACCTGAATTCGTCAGTTACAGAGTGAAGTTCGGCTGATAACTTGTCAGTCGAACCTCTGTTTTTTGAAAATACACATGGGTTCGGCTAACAACGATTTTGTTCTTTACTAACGTATCCCCTACCGTTTACCCCACCACAACATCCATTGAAACCCTTGAAGGGACAATGACAGTACCCTTCACTAACAGCTTTCAAAGAGGCAGAGGAAGAATACGATGGACTGCTCAGCAAGTCCTGAGGAGCAACAGAAGATCTCTTCCGAATCCGAGAAGAAGGCGGCCTGGTACCTCTAGGCATCGAGAGGGAAGAAAAACCGAAAAACCCTAAAAAAATAAACAAAATTGAAAACCTTAAGTAAAAACGAAGGGAAGAAAAACTCACGGAAAACATGCCAAAAGGGTGTCAAAAAGGAGGCCGAACCTAAATTTGTGAGTTACAGGGTAAAGTTCGGCTGACAAGTTATCAGCCGAACTGTTCATCTGGTCGGTAGATCTGGGTTTTAAAATTTCAATCTTTTGATAGATTCAACTTATAAAAAGGACATTAAACCTCGTATAGAAGTCTACCTCTGATTTGAATCACACATTTTGGTCACTTCTAATCACTAAAATCTCAAAACCCAAAATTTTTTTCACTTCTTCTTCTTCCTCTCAAAAATTTCAACTCTCTCACATAAATTTAATTTCTCTACTAATTTAACACTAATAATTTAATTTTTAATCAATCCTTAAAATTCCTAATTAATCAAATCTAATCATAATCATTAACACTAATTATGTAAGGGTAGTTATGCCACTATCAAAAAGGATGGATAAGGGGTGATGTTGTTTTCTATTTAGTGACCCTATTTTGGTATTATTTAGTATGCCTCAAAACAGGTTTCAGGTAAAATGTCTAATCATAGAAATGGGCCGATTTAAGTTCCTTTTGAAGATTTCTTGGGCTTAGTGTTTTATGATATGATAACCGTCTGATAGAAGATGAAATAGCAAATAGATGCCACAATCAAAGAAGAGGTTTGTGTAACACCGCTTCTTGATTTGCGCAGAGAAAAAACAAGTCCCTTGTTAAATTGGTTTGCCACCAACCAACACAAAAATAACACTAATTTCAAGAAATTGGCTTCCCTTGTATAAGCATAAAGCATGCATGTCCTTGCCTTGCAATTTTCTTGACTCGCAACAAAATTTACATTCACGTAAATAATTAAAAACACTTCTCGTTTTTAGTATCCTTCAAAAATACCTTCAAAGGGTTACTAGATCACCGCTGCCACGGTGGGGAGGGCCGATAGAAGAAAAACGAAACACCGTTATGCGTAATGGTGTTATAAGGCTAAAATTGATATGCATGGTAGTTTATATAAATTTCTTCCTTTTTTTATGCATTTTTTGTGGTGGTTTGCATCAATTTATCCCATGTGTATGTATCCTTTGTGGTGGTTTGCATCAATTTTTTGTGGTGCTTTGCATAATGAATATGCATTAAATTTTAAAAGTCACCATCGGATTTTTCGTAAAAATACTAAATTCTATATTGTTGTTTGTACTCGTTTTGTAAATATTTTAAAATCCTTTCCAATTACACAAAATTTGTAAAATTCTAAGGCATGGATTTTTAGATATATCATGTTAAAGTTTGGTTCCCAATTATACCCTTGAAAAATAGGATGTATAAGGAGATATAATAATTAGACTAAAAGAACGGACATTTTAGGTTTCCATCTTCCAAAGACTACCACCAAAACGAAATCCAATCTTTTTATTAGACTGGACATTTGTGTTATGCTTCATTTGATAAAAAAATGGTCATAAAAGGGACTCCCTCCCTACGGGCCCTCCGATCGGTCGGCCCAATTATTTAAGGTTTTAGGGTCTAATTTTTAGTTCACATAGAGCATCTCCAACAGAGGGTGTAAAAATCCTACGTGGAAGTCTAATTAAGACCTTTATTTAGGAGATTTTATATATACAGTAAATATAGGACCCCATGGTTAAAAAAACTATCTCCAATAATGAAGGGTATAATCCTTAGAATATTTTATATGATAAAATCTTAACAGTTTGTTTTTTATTTTAACTAATTTCAAAAAGAATAAAAAATATGAGGTGGAAGTGCAAGTGAAGGTGTAAATAAGACTTTCTTAAACACCTTCATATTTATTTTCACGTCCCTCCTAGGTTTTAGGATCCAACCATTGAAAATGGATTTATGTTAATTGGGGATCTTAAATCCTCTGTGTCATGAAAAATAAAAATATTCACCCTCTATTGAAGATGCTGGTACAACAAATCCAATTCCCTAAAGTGGTTGGTTGAGTCAAAAACATTTTGACGCCTCAAAAACATACTAGTTCATTTTCTCCAAAAGAAGGAGAATTTAGGGGCACAAACGGTTCAATACTTACAAAATACTTTATAATTCATGGTGCTTCAGTAAACAACACAAGAAAATGAAGACATACAAAATCACCAGTTGTTTAACTGAAAGAACACGCACAGCTTAAGAAATGGTCCCATATTAGTTTCAAATGTTCTTGGAGCATTTCAGTGACAGGGCCAGGTTCGAAATTCTTACCCTGCAAACATTACGTGAGTAAATTTGAGATTAGTAGAACAACACTGACTCTTATTAAGTTATTTGAAAGGAGATATTTTGTGCAAATAGAACTCACCCGTATATGCTCAGCAATTCCTGTCATCTTAAGAGATACTTGTTTGGTAACATCTCTTTTTAAAGTCCAGTAATCATACCGGTCATAATCACTTAGTTTCATCGACGTCAATGAATTCTTGAAATATTTACATTTGGTGTACGCCGTTGCAATGACACTGTATCTGCCTCCACAATACTTGATTCCCAGGGGCCATCTCAAGTTCCCTAAAACAGTTCGGTCTATTACTGCCGACTTGATCAGATTTGTAATATCAAGCTTCTCACTGTCCTGGTAAACAGTAAAAGAATTCAAGAGTGAGAACTTAGTCTGAAAGGCGCAAAGTATGCAGCACATAAAAGTGTAAAACTTACAGTAAGTCCTGCCAAGATCCTCCTAGTTGCCAGCATAAACCTCAAGTCAACATCGTTTTCCAAGCACGCTATGTCCCATACCAGGTGCCGCAGTTGGTTCAATTCAATCTAAGATGTAATATATGTTTCGGTTGTTAAATTTTTCTTTCGTTTATGGTAAACAGGCAAAGTAGATACTGGACCTTATGAAGTTCAAGTTTTCCACCAATTCCCGCAGTGCATTTGCAAGAAAGAGTTTCACCAGGGAGGTCCTTGTCAAAAAGCTGCACGGCATATGTTGAATAAGAAAACATCAATTGGTGAATATCAAAACATTTTGAAGCTAGAAGGATTTTTTTTTTTTTTTTTACCTTGACGTAGTAATACTCTTTTTCTACTTCGGAATCAAATCCAATTTCCGGAACAACAGAGCCGATTATCGATTCCATAAAGGAACTAGGAATCATTGTATTAAATGTCCTCTTCACGGGATTCAATATAGCTTCAACATCTGAATTGCTGGACATAGTATCTATGTCAATTGACGGTTTCCTTCATCAAAGAAATGAAACCAAATTATTAGACAAAATATTGTTTGTGTTGAGATTAACCAAGAACGGAGGCAGGCAGGCATGCAGGAAGGGAGAAATTCAAGTATCTCTGAAGCAATTTGCACAACTAAATATCAGAATGCATGGCTCTTCCTAGCAAATTGCTGTATTTTCCGAGTAACAACACATGCAAAATTTGATACCTGGCAACAATATATGCTGGGCAAGAAAAGCATTGCTTACTAGAGCAAATTACCCGTGAAAGAGAATCGTCCCAAATCGAGCAACAAACGAAAGCTTTCCGTTCTTATACTCATCAAATGCCATTTCCTGATCTCTTACATACTGAAAACGTTTGAGGTCTGACAGAATCATATCTGACATGGTCACAATCGGGTTCTTTTCTCTGCTCATCATTTTATTCACATCTGGTAAATGAAACATAAATAGCTAAACATCTTATCGAAGTGGTTAATTAAACAAAATAATCTCAAAACCTGGCACATACCTTTTGTTTTACTGCATGTACACACCAAGATGCATGGCTTTTCTGTAAAATGTTTCGTTCTCAAAAAAATGGAGTCCTCAGATAAGGGCTGCAACTGGATAGACCCATGATGATCATGATCGTCACTCGTTGAACCAGCAAGACAGAACCTAAAAATCGAGTGGATAGCAAATCTAAATCTTCCACCTTTAACAGCTTTTGTTTCATTTTTCCTCTCTAATGACCCAAAACTGCTGCTACAGTTTTGCACTGTCTGAGCAGTGTGAGAATATGGAGTTGCCGTCTCCCCTTCAACAGCAACTTTCAAATTTCTCTTATGCGGAGGAACATACATCGCCATCCTATAAACTAATTAACCTGCAATTTGGAATCAAAATTTTGGAACCACTTTGTCAAGGAAAAATCTAGAATTTATAAAGAGGGAAAATGAAGAGTTTATAGCATATTTTATTGGTCTGGACGATTAGTGTTCGTATTAGTAGTAAATGAGTTTGCATTTAGAGCATGGGGAAGCGAGAATTTCCTGTACATGCATCCTCTCCTCCCCCACCCAATAAATAAAGAGAGAAGTGCTCTCTTGAATATAAGCCAACTTTTTTTGTATCGAGGGCCGCTTCTATAGGGGGTCCTAAAAACGTTTGGGGAACGAGTCGTTTTTAACCAACCTATTCGGGTTGTTAAAGCATAACCCAATAACAGTGCCGAGGCAACCCAATAACATGAGAACTTCCATATTACTCGGCACTCTTAAATCGCGGAAAGGGTTTCCGAATTTTAGTTCGAAGTTGTAGAGAACTTCTGTGTTGGTTGCAACTTAGCAGATCTTTCCTAATATTGATGGGATTCTTTTTAGTGGAAAACTTGGGAATCAAGTTTTTAATGCATATAAATATGCACTCTTTCTATGGTATTCAACAGACGTCTATACGATAGGATTAGTACTAGACTTTCAATTCTCTCCGTGTCGTTCACAACTTCTCTTATTCTTCTTTGTTAACAATGGCAGAGTCATCAGTTCAGAATGGTGTGTCCAAAACTAGTTGGGGTGATGAGGTGAGCAGCAATGGTAGTACTAATGGTGGTAGCGCTCGTGGTGATAAGAAGAATACAGGCATTAAAGCCCATCCTAAGTCTAAGGATACACATCATACCTACAGTGTGTATTACTACGGGGAGGAAATCGAAACCACCGTAACTCATAGAGCATCTGTGGTCGATAATTGGCTTGACCATCTCTTGGAAGAATTTAAGAGTAGGTTGAATAATCTTGTTGTGGGTCTTGATATCGAATGGAGACGATTGGAAAGAAATAATAAGGACAGTAGACGAAGAAAAGTTGCTGTGTTGCAATTGTGTGTGGATAATCATTGTCTCATATACCAGTTCTCGTGCTGTGATAAAAAAACTCCCGAGTCGCTCAAGAAATTTCTTGCTGATGAAGAGCTTATATTTGTTGGTGCTGGAATTGAAGCCGATGCCTACAAGCTTATGGTCGATTATGGTTTGAAAGTTGCTAGAACTGAAGATCTTGCCAGTTTCGTTGCTTTTAAGACTGGAGACAGCCGACTTTACAAATATGGGTTGAAGAAATTGGT
The DNA here is from genome assembly GCF_003573695.1 of Papaver somniferum. Classification (NCBI taxonomy): domain Eukaryota; kingdom Viridiplantae; phylum Streptophyta; class Magnoliopsida; order Ranunculales; family Papaveraceae; genus Papaver; species Papaver somniferum. The sequence goes on from NC_039362.1 coordinate 141,218,651, forward strand.
AAAGGATGTTCTCAAACAAGATTTACCAAAGAGCAGATTCGTCCAGACAAGCGACTGGGAGCTTAGTTTGTTGAGCAATAAACAGATTGAATATGCTTGTTTAGATGCTGTTGCTTCGTTTAAGTTAGGTGTCCAATTGATGAGTCTAGGCAATCCAAGACACACTTATCGGAAGCAGGTTCCTCCTAGGTTGAGGAAGTCTAATGGAGGCAAGACCAACGGGACCAACAACGAACTTACTAATTGAGTACGTTCTTAAGAATCAGAGTTTTGATCTTTAGTTCCTTATATTTTGTGATCTTTCAATCCTTATAATTTGTGATCTTCCAATGACTATTATATTAAGATTTTATTATTTTTCAGTGACGATTAATATTTTATTGTTTTTCAATGATATTAATATTAGTTCGGCAGAACAGCCAATCCACCAATTCTAAACTCAAGAAATTAACTCCAAATTTGTTGTCCTGAAATTTTGTTGAAAATTCACATTACTACTATGCGTTAGCTCTAACAACACTGTTTTTGAATCATTAATCACAATTAGTACTCCAGCGACTAGATGTATCCAAATTGTGCTCTGCTGAGCAATATATCTTTCTGTACCGTCTAGCCTCCCTTCTGGCTTCAAAAAAATATGGTTAAGTTTTTTTCTATTCCCCTGGTTTAAGGTTGCAGCAGTAAAATTTCATGCATTGTATGCACATTCAGTTTTATGCGCACTTGCCTAGGACTGTATTCATTTGGCTGACAGTCAATCTTAACAGTAAGGCCTCACTAAATAAAATTGCTCGTACTGACCTTCAATTTTTAAGATATGTCATCCGCAGTCGAAGTGATAAAATCATATTACGGCTAGATATGAGATCTACTAATCTATGTAAGAATTCATATGGACATTGCAGACGAATATACTCATATGGATACCAGGCATATCTAAACGACGTAGGGACATTGGTATTAAATGACCTCAATAATCGATTCAAAGAAGCTTCATATTCTAATCTTTCCAAAAGTGTATCCTTCATGAATTTTCATTGTTGCACACATGCAAGGTTAGTTATGAAGCAAAACAAATAATACATTCACTTAATTAATTTCTCTCTGTCACGTGAACAATATGTATCGTTTGACCAACAAATCGAGGTTCGAATCTCATCCATGAAACGAAACTTTACCAAATCTGGCCACAAAACGTATATTTCCTTCCTCAAACTCTTTGGAACTCCCTTCACGTTGCACTAATAATCTCAACACCCCCTCATGTTTAGTCTCATTGGATCTAACACGTGGATAATAAATCGGGTGACGCAGAAGTAAAGATGCGGTCAAATATCTCGACACAAACTGTCCTGTCTGCTCTGATACCATGTTAGAACACGGGAATCCAACTCAAAACCAATTAGAAATGAGTGGAGAGGTCATAAGGATCATAAACCGCATAATCTTAGATTCTCCATACAATGTAGGACTAGTAATCTCAACACGCCCCCTCACGTATAGCCTCGTTGGCGGGTGACGCGGAGTAAAGGTGCGGTCAAATAACCTGCTCTGATACCATGTTAGAATACGAGCATCCAACTCAAAACCAATTGGCAATGAGTGGAGAGGCCAATAGAGTTATAAATCGCAGGATCTTAGATAACCCAGACAATGTGGGAGTAATAATCTCAGCACCTAGAAAAATTTGTTCGTCATAACTCCAAAGTTCTTTCCTGCAAATTGGAAGAAATATAGCCGGTGTCACTGTAGTACAGTGGTAAAGTGTCACAGTGTGCATAGCAGGGGCTACCAAACTAGTCTGCCTTTAGATTGAGTGTAGTTAACAATTATGTTACTGGCAGTTATTGTCCGTTTGATTAAGGACACGTGTTTATCATCCATTCAGTAGGGTTAGACTCAATAATTTGTCATTTATGTTGTAAGAGAGACCTTGTTGGTTATCATCTGAAAATTAATGAAAGTGTTCTTCCTTGGCCGCGCTTCTCAGGATAGATATTTGGGTTGAATCTTTAATTCAAGAGGTGTTTATCACCATTCATCCCTCATTTCTATCCATCTGCTTGTTAATTTGTTGTGTAACCACAACAATTGGCATCATAGCCGTTCTATCCACCAATTTTTTTCCCAATGACGCTCAAAGACATTGCTGATAAAACAACAACTAATGAAGCTGTTATAAGTCAACTCCGATCTGAATTCAAAACCCTTTCTACAGATCTTACTCAACAGATCGATATTGTGAAGGCTAGTTTCAAGGAAACTTCACAAGTGAATAATCACAATCTTATTCAGTTACTCAGTAAACCCAACCTTATTAATCATACTGAAGATGCAGGTGGTTCACCTCACAAGGAGGATGAACAACAAAATTATTCTCATCGACACCATTCTAACTTTGTTAATCGCCATCATCGAATCCCTATGCTCGATTTTCCAAGATTTGATGGAGATAACCCCAGAGGCTGGAATCAGAAAAAGTGAACGCTATTTTAAACTAAATGATATTGAGGAACACCGGATGGTCGACATAGCTGCCATCTATCTTGAAGGTAAGGCTGAGAAATGGTTTATATATTTTCAAGTTAATCGAAATAGAATTACATGGAAGGATTTATCTCTACATCTATGTGTTAGATTCGAAAATCCTGTAGAGGAAAATTTTGTTGGTAGTTTCAATAAATTAGTCCAAACCTCATCCGTGCATGAATACTATGAGGATTTCGAGTCATCCAAAGCTTTAATGCTCCGTATGAACCCATCTTTGAGTGAATCTTATTTTGTTATGAGTTTTCTTAGTGGATTAAAGGATGACATTGGCAAGTCTATGTCTATGTTTCACCAACAAACTCTAGCTGATGCTTTTTCATTTGCTAGATTACAAGAACAAAAACTTCAGTTAGCCAATGCAAGACCTAAACCATTTCCCAGATCATTCACTACCTCTTACAACTCACATAGACCATACTCTCCTGGTCCCTTAACTCCTAAACAAATTATCATTTCACCTAAATATGGTCCTTCTACCCCAAAATCTTTTTTCACACCTCCACCAAAGTCTGCACCTATAACTCCTATAATCAAAAGACTCTCTCAGGAGGAAATGGACAAGAGAAGTGCTCAAGGGCTATGTTATAATTGTGATGTGGTATACAAACCTGGAAATTTATGTAAAGGGAAACAAAATATCTACATGTTACACATGGAGACTCCTGAATCACAGGATACTGAGGAAGAGGAAGAAATTTTTGAGGAGGCGCCTGAATCTCCAATACAATATGATGTTGAAATTTCTCTTCATGCTCTCACTGGCTCATTCACTGGTGATACAATCAGAATTCCTGGTATCATCAACAAGAAGATTGTCTCTGTACCTATTGACACATGTAGCACCACCAGCTTCATTGATAGTACTTTAGTTTCTTCACTCAAGTGTTCAATTACACCAACTCCACCTATGATGGTCACTGTTGCAAATGGGGAGCAAACATCCAGTTCAGGTATTGTTTCTAAACTACAATGGAGCATGCATGGACACCAATTTATGGAAAATTTAAGAGTTTTACCACTAGGGGGTTGTGACATAGTTATTGGAGCAGATTGGTTAAGGAAACTAGGTGATGTGATATTCAATTTTCCAAAACTCAATATTTTTTTTTAAATAAAAAGACCAGCATATTACTTTGCAAGGCCCTAATGCAAAACATTCATTCCTGGTGATGAGTGGAGAAGCAGTCAATTTTTTTTTTATCAAACATTCACATGGAATGGTAGCTCAATTATTCTCTATAGCTCCAACCTCAACACCCCCTAAAACTCCTGACACCTTACTTTCACTTTTACAAGAATTTAATGATATCTTTCAAGAACCCTCCACTCTTCCACCTAAAAGAAGCTTGGATCATACAATCCCTTTACAACCCAACTCATCACCTGTCAACCAAAGAGCATATAAATGTCCATATGTGCAGAAAGGAGTGGTGGAAGAACTGGTTAGAGAAATGCTTCAAACTGGGATAATTCAGCCTAGCCACAACCCATTTTCATCTCCAATACTTCTAGTAAAAAAGAAGGATAATTCATGGAGATTTTGTGTGGATTATAGGAAGCTCAACAACATCACTATTAAGGATAAGTTTCCTATCCCTATTGTGGATGAGTTACTATATGAACTCCATGGTTCAATCATATTTTCAAAGATAGATCTGAGAGCTGGCTATCATCAAATCGGAGTTCATGATCTAGACATCCACAAGACAGCTTTTAGAACTCATCAAGGACATTATGAGTTCAAGGTCATGCCATTTGCCCTCACCAATACCCCTGCCATATTCCAAGAACTTATGAATGAAATTTTTTATCCATTTTTAAGAAAATTTATGTTGGTCTTCTTTGATGACATACTTATTTATAGTCACAACATGAGTGAACACTTGGAGCACCTCAGGATGTTTTTTTTTATACTCATACAGCATCAACTCTTTTCCAAGATGTCCAAATATTGTTTTGGACAAACTTCATTAGACTATCTTGGTCATATAGTCACAGCAGAGGGTGTCTATGCTGACCCAAATAAAATTGCTTGTATGCAATTATAAAAGAGCGGATAGGTTTTATGGCTCTCACTGTTTATTGTAGAAAGTTTGTGCAGCATTATGGAATTATTAGAAAACCACTCACTAACCTTCTCAATAAGAACTCATTCCATTGGAGTCCAGCTGCTACAACTGCATTTGAGACACTAAAAACAGGCAATGAGCATTACAATTGTCTTGGATTTGCCAGATTTTTCTAAACCCTTTGTAGTTGAAAGTGATGCTAGTGACATGTGCATTGGAGCTGTCCTACTCCAAGAGAAAAAACCTATTTCTTACTTCAGCAAACCAATAGGCTCTAGAGCTGCATCACTCTCTACTTATGAAAAAGAATTTATATCTATTGTTACAGCAGTTCAAAGGTGGAAACACTATCTCCAAGGTACAAGATTCATCAGCAAAACTGATCATCAAAGTCTAAAGTACTTTCTTAAAAAAAAGGTTACAACTGCATTACAACAAAAATGGCTCATCAAATTATTGGGATTTGATTATGACATTCAGTACAAGAAAGGCTGTGACAATGTGGTTGTTGATGCACTTTCTAGAAGACCTTCATATTTTGTTACTTGCCACTCCATGGTCATGTCTACACCAACATGGGTACAAGAAGTCCAACAAAGCTATGTTAATGATGTCAAGGCAGACCAACTCATATCTCAACTCTTACTCAGCCTTGATGCTCTTCCTAATTACACATTCCAAGATGAAGTTCTGAGATACGAACATAAACTTTACATAGGTGCAGGTGGTCAAGTTAGAGATACACTCTTACATTCATTATATTCTTCTGCCATTGGGGGCCACTTTGGCATTCAAGATACACCTGTGATAGGCAGAAGTCATTTTTATTGGTCAGGTATGCATAGAGACATTGTTTCTTTTGTATCACAGTGTGATGTGCATGTGTCAAAGAAACAAAGCTGATCACACTAACTCTGCTAGATTGCTTCAATCACTTCTTATCCCTGAGCATGCTTGGCAACATATTATCATGAACTTTATAGAAGGTTTGCCTGTGAGCAGCAGGAGGAGTGTCATCTTGGTGGTAATAGATAGGATGACAAAATATTTTCACTTCTTAGCTCTGCAACATCCATACAGAGTTGCTTCTGTAGCTCATGCATTTCTCAGTCAAGTGGTCAAGCTACATGGTTTGCCTTCCTCAATTGTCTGATAGAGATAAAATCTTTACCAGCAATTTCTGGCAGGATCTATTTAAAGCTTTGGGAACTAGCCTTAACCTCAACACAACGTATCATCCCTAAACAGATAGCCAAACTGAAAGGGTAAATGCTTGTGTTGAAAACTATCTGAGGTGCATTACTGGACACAAACCAAGGAAGTGGACTGAATTTTTAGCTCTTGCAAAATGGTGGTACAATACTAGCTATCACATAAGCTTAAAGATTTCTCATTTTCAGGAACTTTATGGGTATGTACCTCCTCATCTTGCTTTTCCTTCTGTTACTACCACCTCAGTTCACTACACCATATTTTGTAAAAAGTAACTAAAATTTGTAACCAACATGTAGCCGTTACGAATTTGTGACCGGAATTTTCAGTTACGAAAATTTAGTAACGGCCATGATTCAGTTACGAAATTTTACTAGTTTAGTGACGGCCCATCCCGGGTTACGATTAGTAACTGCTAGGAAAAAATCGTGTGAAAGAACCGTGTGCAGAGTAACACTCGATAACACCCTCCTGAGCATCGTGTGAAAAGAGTGTGTACATTTTCCCCCTTTTCCTACACCGCAGAAACCTTATCTTCTTTTCTCTCTTCAGTCTTCTCTCCCAAACTCCATCTCTATTCACTTCTCCGTCTCCATGTCAGTTTCTTAACTCCATCGCAACTACTCTCTGCTGTCATTAACCTCCATCTAGATCCTCCATTAATTATTTGGTAAGATTGATAATTAGGTTATCTTCTTTTAGGGTTTTGATAATTAGGTTTTGATATCTCTGCACGATTGATAATTAGGTCATCTTTCTTTTAGGGTTTTGATACCTCTGCAAGATAATTACGTCATCTTTCTTTTAGGGTTTTGATAATTAGGTTTTGATTTTAATAATTTCATTTATTTTACTGTAGGTAGAAGCACTAATCTGGGATTTATTTTACCGCAGCTGTTTGTGAAATAATAACCCAGGTATGATCCCTTTTCATGCCTTTGTTTTAATCATTGGGTTTAAATTTTAGGTCAGTTGGTTATAACTGAGATTTGGGTTTTCAATTATTTCGATTTTGACTTGTTTTCAGTGAGTGTCAAAGTTCAAATATTTTCTATGCTATATGTATAATATCAAGATAGTGTTTTTAGTGAGTGTCAGAGTTCAGTGATCTATAAAATGATTTGTTGTCCTTATCCATTAAGTGTTGTGTGTTGAATATATAAATGGTGCAGAGCAATTCATGTAGTCTTGAACACTCTTTGTGGATGATAACTTTACACGAAGCTAGATTTTCGTTGAATCATATGCTTCCCTTATCCATTAAGTGTTGTGTGTTGAATATGTAAATGGTGGAGAACAATTCATGTAGTCTTGAACACTCTTTGTTGATGAAATATTTACACGAATCTAGATTTTTGTTGAATCATATGCTAAGGGAAACTTGCAAATACATATGTGCAAGTCCCCAGTGTAACCACTTCTTGATCATGTGAGCTTTTTTGACCTGAGCTTGAACTTGAATAACATATCTTTTTTGATTGTCTTTTGGTAATGAGTCGCCCTCTCTTTAAGTTAGTAGTTATTGACATTTTGATGATATTGCTTTAATAGTATGGTTAAAATGGTTAGTACTTTGCCTGAATGTTAACATAGATATTTAGTTATTACAGTTGTAGGGTATTAAACATGTCATCAATGGTTGATAAAGGCTGGATGAAATGTGCGCATACTTCTGTTCAATACATAGAAGGTGTAAGATCATTCATATAGTTTGTGCGTAAAAATGGTGGTGGCAGAACGAAGTTCTCCTATCCTTGTAACAGTTGTAAGATGGTAAAGGACCTCTGTCTCTAGGTGAAATTGATTATCATTTGGTCAAGAATGGTGTTCAGTTGGCCTATACAACGCGTCTTTTCCATGGGGAAAAGTCACATAAAGATAAACCTAGAAGTGATAATGTAGGAGTTGCAGTTCAAAACGTAGGAATTGGAGTTGACAATCTAGGAAATTCAGCTGGGAATGTGGAAGGTTTTGCCGAGAACTTTAATCCTGCTTGTAGTGTAAATGAGAATGTTGTTTTACACAATAGGGTTCACAAAGATGATGGAACTAGTAGTATCAAGAAAAAAAAGAGGTTTTTATGAGTGTGCTAGAGAACCTTTATATCCTTCATGTCCTAAGGAAAAGACACCATTATATGCTGCTATTAAACTAAACACCATAAAGACCCAATATGGATTTTCTGATAATGGTGTCACTTCATTCTTAGAATTGTTTAAGGAGTTGCTTACTGATGGAAATACACTGCCCTGTAAGTTCCATGATGTAAAAAAGTTGATACAAGAACTGGGGATGGACTACATAACCTATGATGCATGCATCAATGATTGTATTTTATACTGGAAAGATCATGCATCATGGGTTAAGTGTCATGTGTGTCAAGAACCTAGGTATGAGAAGGTATTTAATGATGATAGGAAGCTTACGCAAGTTTCTCGCAAGACCTTAAGACATTTTACATTGATAAAAAGGCTGCAAAGGTTCTATAGCATACCATGGATAACAGAGGCAATGTATTGGCTTCCAAAGCACAGTCAGATGGAAATGTTATGCGTCATCCAGTCGATTCTTCCGCCTGGCGATGTGCAGATAATTTTTCACCTAACTTTGCTAAGGAACCAAGGAATGTAACATTAGGGATATAAACTGATGGCTTCAACCCGAATGGGTGTTTCAGTACTAATCACAGCTGTTGGACTGTAATTATCTGTCTGTACAACTTGCCTCCTTCATTGTACATGAAACGAGAGTTCGCAATGCTATGTTTGCTCATATCGGGTCCAAAAGCACCAGGTAAAGACATGGATGTATACTTGCAACCACTAATAGAGGAACTGATACAGTTATGGAATGAAGGTGTAATCACATACGACTCTTTCACTAAAACCGAGTTTCTGATGAGAGCAAGATTATTGTGGTATATTCATGATTTCCTGGCATTAGGGACTTTATCTGGATGTGTCACTCATGGTTACTATGCTTGTCCAACTTGTGAAGAAGGAACAGTTTCTGAACATCTTCCATTCGCTAAGAAGATTTGTAATATGGGACACCGAAGATGGCTGCCAGCAAAGCATAAGTATCGAGATGATAAAACCAATTTCCCGGGAGGGCTAGAGCACGGTTCAGCACCATGTCCACTGAAAGGGTTTCAAATTCAAGAGATTGTAGCTAATATCAGAACCAAGGTTGGTAAGGGTAAACAACCATCGGTAAAAAGTAAACTGAAACGTAAAAGAGTACCTGAAGGGGAAACTGATGCTGATGCTGAGGTTCATGACCACTCCTTATTTTCTCGAAGATCTATTCTTTATGATCTTCCTAATTGGAGTTCAAATATGGTGCGAAATAATACAGATGTTATGCATACAGAGAAAAACATAACTGAGCATCTTGTTAACACGATCATGGGTGGAAACAGGTCAAAGGATGGTCCTAATGCGCGCAGAGATATGGAAGCAATGGGGTTTAAAAATAATCTATGGTTGAAAGTGGATGATGTGTATGGTAAAACAACAATGGAAGATGCTCCTTTTGCAATGACGAAAAAAGATAAACTTGCATTTTGTACTACATTGAAGAACTTAAAGGTGCCAACTGGTTTTTGTTCCAATCTTCGCAATAGCGTCAGTGTTGATCCTCCTGAGCTAAAGAACTTCAAGTCTCATGATTATCATGTCCTTATGCAACATTTGTTTCCGTTACTAGTTCATGCATCCCTTCACTACCTAAAGATCTGCGAATTTTTCTTCTTCGGATAAGTTTGTTTTTCAAAATTTTGTGTGCAAAGGTTATCAACAGATATCAACTTTTAAAAGCAAAATCTGCTCATGTGGAAGCAATCTGTGTATTGGAAAAGTACTTTCCTCCTTCCTTATTTGTTATAAGTATCCACTTGATGGTGCATTTAGCTGACGAAGCTTTGATCTGCGGTCCTGTCAGATTTAGATGGATGTATCCATTTGAGAGGTAATTACCAGAACTTAGTTACCTTGTTGTTTAATGTGTAACTTGAGTGTTTTGTTATCATTTCTGAACTTTCTACTTTTCTGAACGACATTTGTAGGTTGATGAAAGGTTACAAAGGTTTGGTGCGCAACAGAAGGTACATCAATGGCTGCATTGCAAGAGGATATGTGTTTCTAGAAGCCAGCTTGTACAGTATGGAGTATATATCAAATGATGGTGGTGGGACTCATAAACACACTCGACAGGCCTTTCTAGATGATGATGATGAGTTTTCCGATGAGATTCCTTTGAGTACTGCCAAACCTATGACTTTAACTCCAGTACAGTTTCACCAAGCTCGTAGGTGGGTCCTGTCTAAGTATGTGGAAATAGATGAATGACAGAGGTACACCTTTTTAACTTCATAGTTGTTAGATGTTTTTTAATTATTGGATTGTCGATCAAATTGTCGCTGGACTGTTCTTTGATTGTAGGAAGTATGATTTATATATGAGCAGTGACAACTTTAATAGTCAAGAAAATCTTTCTTCCAAGAATGGGCCAAAAACCTTTCTCTTGTGGTTATGCGACGAGGTACTATATATATATTAGCTTCAGAGTTGCTTTATTTCCCAAATTATTGTGGTTTTTGTTGTGAAACTGGCACCAATGTTCTCTTACAGTTGATAGAAGCCAAAGAGATAAAATCAATACTTTGGCGACTAGTACAAGGACCCTCTTCAAGGCGCAGTCGTATAAAAAGTACCAAGCCAATGGCTTTGCTTTCAGCTGTCATGATTATGAGGAGGGTTTCGTAACACAGAACATTGGTGTGTCTATGAAAGCCATTACGAGACATAGAGAAAAGTCAACTGACAGAAATTTGGTGGAAGCATAAGTTACCTATTATGGTGTCATTAAACAAATTATCAAGTTGAATTATCTGGAATTCGAGGAAGTTGTTTTTTACTGTGATTGGGTCAGAGTTGAAGATAAGAGTAACGGGTGCAAAGTTGACCCAGTCTCAAACTCAATAAAGGTCAACTTGTCTAAGCTGCAAAGCACTAAGAGAGTGACGTATGAGCCGTTTATTCGTGCATCTGAAGTGACTCAAGTGTTTTATTCAAAGGATCTTGATGAAGTGGGATAGTTTTTGGTTTTTAATTCACAACAAAGGTTTACTTGCGCAGTAGATCAGCTAGAGATCCCTACTAGTTATCAGTAGCTCTTACTGACAATGAGAGCTTGGAAAAACTCTTATCTGTCGATGCTCTAGTTTAGAATCATGTCCGTTATCGTTGCAAGTTGTGTGCTGTATTTCTGATTGTGATACTTTTTTTTATCAGTTGTGAAGTTTTAGAAGGTTCTTTTTTTGTATGAAGTTTGATTCTGTGTTCTATCATATCACTTGCACTATGTCACTAAGTTACATATCTTATACACATGGATGTTTGGTAAATGTTACTTTACAAGTTACTATGGAAGAAGTGGTGGTAGATGAAAATGGACTTCCTGTTTCGAAAAATGCAACTAAGGTCGGCCACCTGAAGGGAGTTCTGATTTGCGCTCATATTCCCATCTCGTACAAAACTTGGAAGGATGTGTCGGATAACTACAAAGATGATGTTTGGACTGAATTGCTGGTAAATACTTATCTTGCGCTATCTTGATTTATGTCAAACTGTTGGTTAGAACTGAACCTCTGTTTTTTCAGACATCGTATCGATTACCGGATACTTGTAAGATGAATTTTATAAAGGGGATAGCTCCTATATGGAGGATATTCAAGTGGGAGTTGGGGAAAGACTACCATGATCCATATAACACCTATGAAGAAAGGATTGATCATATTCCTCCAACTGTAAGAGAAGAGGACTGGATAAAATTCTGTGGCAATGAAAAAGAGGAAGCCCAGCAGAAAAGCAGAGAAGAGCATAAGAAGAAAAGAAAAAGATATGATTACGCTCATACTTCTGGTCGCAAACTTCATAGTATGGTAAAAGCTGAAATGGTATGTATATCACCTCATAGTACATGGAATCATAACTTGTAGTTTCAAATTATTACTTGATTTTAGTTCTACATCTTGTAATGGAGTAATCGCTGAACTTTGTAACTTGTTAAGATTAGTTTTTAAGATATTGTATCTATAATGGAGTAATCGTTGAACTTGTTAACTTGTAGTTTTTAAGATCACCACCTCTAATCACTTATCGTATTTTTTAATTTAGGTGAGCGAGAATCCTGGATTTGATATCACCACCTCTGATGTGTGGATTAAAACTCATATACAAGAGGGTGGGAAAATTCTACCTAGTGCGCAACCCTACTATTTGAGTCAGGTTATGCTTTGTTTTTGTTTGTATATTGTTATAATTTTTTCAATCCATCTAGGATTATAATATGTGCTCTACGTTACAAGATGAGCTTAAAAAGGCGCAAAAAGAGATCAAGGAAAAACTAGATGATGGTGAACCTGTGGATGAAATGGATGCATTGATTAAAACATTTGGAAAGGATTTTAGGGGACGAGTTCATGTTATCGGTCCTATTTCTCGTACACAGTATGATTATTCTGCTCCTGCGCGTGCCAAATTTGCTGAATTGAAGTGCAAAGATGGAGAAATTAAACATGAGGTGAAGCAGTTAAGTGGAGAGATAGAGGTTTTGCTTCAAAGCTTTGGATCCTTATGTAACATTGTGCAGGACATCCAATCTGGACAAGCATCATATATTACCTCGAACCACTTCGATAATGCACATGGTCCCGCGTGTTCACCTGCTCAGACTGCTTCAGCTGGCCAGAATAGTTCACCTTCTCAGTCACTTCCACATGAAGTTGGATCAGCAGTAGGCTCTGATGGGGTCAAATGTTCATTGGTGAACTTGAATAATGAGACCATTACTTTTGTTCGATTTCATGGCGGTGAATTTGGACATACGACTCACGGATCACGGATCACCTATAGCTGATGATCATGCAAAGGTGTTGGTGGACCTCATACTATAGCCAGATGAACCGACCATAAAAGATAACAAGTTTGTGAAGACCTTTCAAGAAGTTGGAATTGGTGGCTATGTGGTTCATCCAAAATTCTGCGTCCGATATGATTAGAAGGGTCTATCTGTGTTTCTGGAAATGATGAAAATATCTCATCCATCAGCCTATGCTTTTTTGCTATTATGTCAGCCATTCTTTTTGTTATTTTTGCTAATGTTCACACTTTTGTATGTATGCTGAACATACTGATATGTAATCATATGATGTTTTGCATAGGTAAACTCTGATGTAGTTGTGCTTAGGGAGATTCTTATGCAAATGTGCATAAAAAAGTACTAATTTTAACTGAGAATGACTTTGATATATATTTTTGTGAATTTTACTTTGTGTATGAGTATAGTTTTTGTTGCTATGTATGTTTTTTTAGTTGTGCAAGTGATTGCAATTAAGGTTTGCTGAAGCAATAGGAGCCACCAGGGCAATATTAATCCCTGGTAATTACTTTATCTGTTTTTGCTTGTTCATGGATATAGTATTACTTGATTTGTTTATGCTCGACTGCAGCTAAGATTTTAACCTTCAGTTTTACACTTTCTTGCGAGGTATAACACTTAATGATCGAATTGTTGTTGGATTATGTTGTTGGTGACCTTCATCTGGTAAGTCTCTTTTGTGATCTTCTTGACATATCGTGCACAACCATGTCTCTGTAAAATAAAAAATATTTTTAATCTTAAATGAACATTAGCCATTAGGCATTAGGTTATCATCACAATGAAAGACATATTCCAATTTTTCGTCAAAGTGATATCTCATCATGCAACGCATTTGTTTTATGTCATGTCTTTGATGTCTAGAAGAAGAAGAAAATGTGACGTGCGGAACCATTTTAACCTTCAGTTTTACTACTCACTTTGACCTGTAGAATGAAGAATGTTTTACTACTCATTTTGCTTCTTTTGAATGGAGAATAAATGTTTGAGCTGTAGAATGAATTGCAGCTGATGCTGTTTTTTGTGCGAGCTAAACATAGTATTTTTACTACTCACTTTGACCCTTATTGTATTATTTGCAATAGCGTAAAACTGAAGCTGCAACTCGTCTTTTTTATCAATCATAATCATGGCTAATTTTGTGTTATTGGTATTTTTATACATGCAGGTGACGTTAAAGGAACCAGACTCAGCTAAGAATGCTTGTGAAGAAGCTACACCCATGATTTATAGCCGCAGAGAGATAACTGCATCCTAGCTTCACAAGGTACATGTCGTCCTAGGGTGATTACTTCCAACTGATAAAATGGCAACTGTCATGTTACACCAAATCTTGTTCTAGTTTTGCATAGTCTTGTGTATTACTTGTTTCTTATCTTGTGAATCCAACATACTAAGTTCAAATGTTGTCTTGTGTCAATATGGTATGCGAGGGTTTCCGAAACTCTATTTCTAATTGTATTGTTTATTTGCTTGCAGACGAAGTGGTTATAAAGAATGTTGAGGACAAGAGGATATTGAATAAAGAAACAAGTGGATTCAGGTAAAAGAGTCATCTGCCTATATTTAGCAGTTATGAATCATCTGACAGTTGAACTCACCATGAACACAAGTATCATATACTTAGCATTTTTTTTTGCTTCTTTACAATGTAGAATGAATGAATGGTTGAATGTTGAAACAATGAATGTTTGAATAAATGTTTGAACGACTTCTTGTGAATGAATGTTTCAATTGGATTGGATTGAATAAAAACATAATCCAGGGGATATGGTACTTGCAAGGTAAAACAAAATGGGTGGGAATTAATTTTGACCAGGTCAACGAAAATTGACAGTTTTTTTTCAGTTACCAAAAAATTAGTAACGGCAAAAAAGTGTTACTAATTTTTACCAGGATAATATGAGTCAGTCAACGTTGACCTGGTAAAAATATTAGTAACCCTAGTAAAATTTTAGTAACGACAAATATCTGGTTACTAAAATTTTACCAGAAAAATCAAGTCAGTCAATGTAGACTTAGTCAATACATTCGTAACTCTATTAAATATTTAGAAACGGTCGTATGGTGGTTACTAATTTTAAATCCGTAACGGCCCATCCTTGGTCACTAAATCAGTCACAACCCAAAATTCATAACGGCAACATGTAGGTTACAAAAATTTGTTACACCCTCTTTTGTAACTGCTCGGGCGCGTTGCAACCCCATTTTGTGACTGAAATCGTGAGTTACTAAACCATGAATATGGTGTAGTGGTTGCTGCAGTTGAGACTTATCTGAAGGATAGAGCTTCTCTACTTGATATATTCAAAGAGTCAATTAATAAAGCTCAAGAGAGGATGAAACTATATGCTGACATGACAAGAAATGATAGACTTTTGAAGTTGGGGACTTGATCTACCTCAAATTTCAACCTTACAGACAGTCCTCTCTATCATTGAGAAAAAAATGTAAACTATCATCCAAGTTTTATGGTCCTTTTCCAGTTCTTCAGCGCATTGGCAAAGTGGATTACAGATTGGAATTACCATCACACTCTCGCATTCACCCTGTGTTTCATGTCTCTCAGCTTAAGAAGCACATTGGTCAGAAGAACACCACGTCACCATCTCTGCCAGTAGTAGATCATGAGTGCCAAATTATCTTGTTGCCTGAAAAGATTTTGGGTACATGATCAATTCTACAGGGTAAAAGGCTGGTCAGACAAGTTTTGATCCAATGGACTAACTCCTTTCCAGAGAATTCTACGTGGGAAGATCTCTCCAACATTCGCATTTAGTATCCAAATTTCATCCTTGAATACAAGGATGTTTTCAGGGGAAGGTAATGTCACAGTGTGCATAGCAGGGGCTACCAAACTAGTCTGTCTTTAGTAGTAGATTGAGTGTAGTTAACAATTATGTTACTGGCTGTTATTGTCCATTTGATTAAGGACACGTGTTTATTATCCATTCAGTAGCGTTAGACTCAATAATTGGTCATTTATGTTGTAAGAGAGATCTTGTTAGTTATCATCTGAAAATTAATGAAAGTGTTCTTCCTTGGCTGCGCTTCTCATCACAGATATTTGGCTTGAATCTTTGATTCAAGAGGTGTTTATCACCATTTATCCCCCATTTGTATCCATCTACTTGTTAATTTGTTGTGTAACCACAACACAAAGTCATTGGGTGATGATACCAGTGATCTGAATTCGAACCTCGCCAGCATCAAATTCTTTACCGATCAAAAAAGAAATTGGAAGAAATATATAATACTCGTAACAAAAGATTGAAACGCATGTATCCAACTAAGTAGAGACAAATATAGAGTTAGCCTTGCCCCTTCAACATCAGCCTTCAAATTTCTCTTATGTGGAGGAACATATATATACTTTGCCGTGCTATAAACTAATTAACCCAGCAACTTCAAATAAAATTTTGGAACCTCTT
Source organism: Papaver somniferum (assembly GCF_003573695.1). Taxonomy (NCBI): domain Eukaryota; kingdom Viridiplantae; phylum Streptophyta; class Magnoliopsida; order Ranunculales; family Papaveraceae; genus Papaver; species Papaver somniferum. The sequence continues at coordinate 141,234,855 of NC_039362.1, forward strand.
TTGCCTAGGAGAATTTATAAACTCTAGAGAGGGAAAATAAAGAGTTAATACCTTGTTTTATTGCGATTACAATTCTGATCAGTGGAGTAGTAAATGAGTTTGCACTTAGTGCATGGGGAAGCGAAAATGTCATATGCATGTATATGATGCATCCTCTCCTCCCCACCCAATACGCCAAATTTTCTAATGAAGGGCCGCTTGTGTTGGTGGGGGAAACACTTTTTGGGAAGGAGGTTAAGGGGTAACCCAATAAAATTGAAGAACTTCCATAATAGTATTCCGCAGTCTTAAATTCGGAAAGGTCTCCCGAATTCGATGGGTTTGTGTGTCCGTGTTGAAGTTCCAGAAACTTCTGTAGTTACGCTGATTTTTCCTAATTGCAATAGGTTTCTTTTTACTGGAGAACTTGGGAACCAAGTTTCACATACATATAAATAGGCACTCATTCACAACTTCTCTTATTCGTTTGTAAACAATGGCAGGATCATCAGTTGAGAAAGTCCAGAATGGTTTGTCTGGTCTCTCTCTCGGTACTAATGGTGGTAGTGCAGCAAGTGCTGGTGGTGATAAGAATACAGGCATTGAAGTAGTTGATAAGTCTAAGGATACCCATCATACCTACAAAGTGTTCTATTACTCGGATACAATCTTCACCACCGTAACCCATAGAGCATCTGTGGTCGATCAATGGCTTGCGGATCTATATAAAGATTACGACGGTAAGTTGAATAATCTTGTGGTGGGTCTTGATGTCGAATGGAGACGAACAAGAAGTGTCAACACCGGTATACGAAACAAAGTTGCTGTGTTGCAATTGTGTTTGGATGATCGTTGTCTCATATTTCAGTTTGCGTGGCGTGATCAAGTTCCTAAATCACTCAAGGATTTTCTTGGTGATGACAAGTTTATCTTTGTTGGATCTGGAATCGATGCCGAAGCTTACAAGCTTATGGTTGATCATGATTTGATGGTTGCTAGAACTGAAGAACTTGGCAGTTTGGCTGCTTATAAGCTCCCTGACAGTAAATGGCTTCATAGAGCTGGGTTGCAGAGTTTGGTAAAGGAGGTTCTCCAACAAGAGTTGCCAAAGACGAGATTCGTTCAGTCAAGCAACTGGGAGCGTGGTTTATTATCTGATGACCAAATTGAATATGCTTGTTTAGATGCTCTTGTCTCGTTTAAACTAGGTGTCGATTTGATGAGTCGAGCCAATCCATCACGCACTTATCAGAACAACAAGAACAACAACCGCCGGCCAGAGGTGGTTCCGAAAGATTCAGAATTTCCTGAACTTAAAAATGCTGTGGAAGAAAAGACTAAGCGGGGAGTTCCTTTGAAGTCTAATGGAGGCAAGACCAACGGAACCAACAGCAAACGTACTAATTGAGTACGTTTTTCAGGAATTAGGATTTTCATCTTTAGTGTTTTGTGATATTTCAGTGACTATTAATATTTCAATTTGTTTAATACTCAATTTGGTGTTTCCGACATAGATACGGTATTTTTTTTCTGCTCGTCTTATTATGTGGTTTGCAAACACAAATTCACCTGACTATTCTGTTTCTATATAGACTAAATTCTCAAAAAAATTAAAAAAAAAAAAAAAACGAGCCTGGAATTCTCAAGAAATTGAGTCCTCAAAATGGGCTCCAACCGCCTTGACACATGGTGACGATCCTCGTCGAACCAGGCAACCAGCTAAACACAATCTGAGAACCGTGTGTGTAGCAAATACGCCCCTTCAACATTTTCACTTTATGTGGAGGAATGTGCCATGTTAATTTCTTTTCCTTTTTTGAATCCTATTATTAGGGCTTGAAACCCAAAAGATTTTCGGGGCTTTATTGGGTCATGAATGACAAATCCTATAACACCTAACCCATTATTTAATCAATGCCTAATATATCCTCAATTGAATTAGTGTTAATTAGGGTGATTAACTATACTAATTATGATTAGTGTATGAATTAGGATTAATCATTGTACTAATTTTATAAAAATCAAATACTTTTTTCCATCAATTTTTTTTTCTCTTTTTTTGTTTGTTTGATTAAGGTGGGGAATTTTTAGGATTTTTTTTTAATTTTTTGAAAATCAACCACCTAATTAATATGGTAAAGCATATCCTTAAATTACTCGGGATAACATTATATGTAGAGGATTATAAAACATTAAATCCCTGCCGCAACGACACTTATTCGGCTGTGATAATTTTTCGACTCAACCGTAGAAAGCAAAAACGGTTGGGAAATGATGGTGTTCCAAGCCGTATTTGTTATTTACGACGGGAAAATAAAGAACTCTTAGCCGAAAATAAACATTATTATATTTTATTGAATATATATATTTTTATTCTTTTTATTTGAGGAAGTTTTTCTCAAATATATTAGAAATTAAAATATAATTCATTATAATTATGCTGTATTTATAAAACATGTCTATTTTCATCATTAGATACATCACCAGCACTTTAAAATACCGACTTACCAGACAAAATTTACAGTTTGTTAATTTCACAATACTTTTTAAATTATAATTTACCAAACATCATGTCGTTTTATTTTCACAGCACAGCATAGCAGAAAAGTATTTTTCTGAAACTCAGGACAATACCAAACTAGTGTTTGCTTTTCTTTTGTTTGACTAATATGGTGTCAGTCCTGTATTTATAGCTTGGCTTTTGCCTTTCATATAACAGTAACCGTGGTTCTATTTGAACCGTCCCAAAAAACGTGAAAACCACCTTCTTGCAATGAGGTGGGCTCGTCCCCTTGGAGTTAGCAGGATGACACCTTTAAGCCCCAGCACGCAAAGAGATGTGAGGGAGAGGTTTCGGTAGAGTTTGTTTTGGCGGTTTGTCAAGACTTTTTGTTCTTATCATATAAAGAGATGTGATTTAGCAAGATTAAAAAAAAAGGATCATTTAGTAAAGTAAAAAAAATGTTTTCGTCAATATCAAAATACTAGAATATGGTCCGTGTCGTAAAAATGGGACACTTTGATCTCATATGATGAATCAAATGTGTTACTTCTTCATCTTAATAACAAATATGCCTAACGGCCCGGTTTTGGGAATGATAGTGTTATTATTGTCTGAGAACGTGGCCTTGCCGACTTATTAGATGTTTTCCCGATAAATTTCTTCTGTAATCTGGGTTTTCTTGTTGGTGATATTGGTAGATATTTCATACCTTTATTTAGTTGAAATCTATCTATACGAACAATAAACACCATGGAGGTTTTATGTCATTGCGTGTTCCATTTCTAGGTCTTAGTTGGATGGTATTCATCAGAATGAAGAAGACAAAGATTAAGTTTATTAGCTTTCAATATTAGAACTTTAGAAGCGAAAGGAAAGGTTCAATGAATAACCAAGTGACCATAAGAAAGCACTAATCATGGTGCAGGTGTTGAGCATATAAGCATTTACACCTAAAGTCCAGAAAACATGTTTCCTCCCCTAAGAGCAACTGCAGTGGTGCGAGTATAACCAAAGATTAAAGACCAAAAAAAACGATCAAATTTGAGCTTAGTCTAGTGTGTGACGTTACGGGTGGAAGACTAAATTTGATCGAACGTACACTATGTATTCGCCTGGTGTGGGGCGTGGACTATACGTCCGCCTGATTGAGGAGATTCTGAAAAAAAAAAAAAAAAAAAAAAGTGGGGCGGAGGTATAAAGCCCGCCCCACTAAAATTGTTTTGGAAAACAAAGAATGGGGCGGGGGTATAATGCCCGCCCCATATAAAATTAAAAAAAGAAAGAAATGGGGAGTAGACTTTACGTACGCCCCATGTGGAGTGTAGACTATACGTCCGCCTGGTGTGGGACGTGGACTATACGTCCGCCTGGTGGTGAGGCGTGGACTATATCAACGCTCGACTATATTTGGGTTTAGTCTTGGTTTCAGACCAAATATACTCTGGATTTTAGTCGTCGATCAAAATTTGATCGATAGTACGTTCCACCACGTCTGTTCAAAAGATCAAATATTTGGATTTAGTCGCCCACTGTGGACGCTCTAAGCCTAATTGTTATAGATCATTATTAGCAAACTTAGATCATCTTCTTTTTCACATATTTTCCACAGGAAAGCTACAATTTATTTTTGGCAACAACTAACTGCAGGATTTCTTGGAAACCACGAATAAAATCTAATTGAAAAGCTTTTTGAATAAGCTTCAGAAATAACATCACCATTATTCTTCAGAAATCCACACCACCATCTCCAAATCAACTATCAAATCGATTTTCTAAATCTTATAAAGGGGGCCAAGAACATAACAAACAATACTCATGCTGACTTCTGCATTAAGAATTTTTTATAGGGAAATTTCAAAAGAAAAAGATGAGAGGTTTTGCCAACATTGAACTTATATCCTTGCATCTTGAACTGTCACTCAAATAGCATGTTGGAGCATATTAATTTGTGACCACCATTTCCCCGAAGTCATTTATGTGCTTGGTTGGCCTCTACAGTCTTGTTCTTGTTTCCTGTTAACCCCCATATTTGTTGTGATGGATGCTCAATGCACGATGCCCTGTTCATATTACAGAGAGAATCGCATATAATAGCTTAATCAAACTCTACAGAAATTTTTATCCAGTTATAATAAAGGGGAGAATTTGAATGTTCAAGATAAAAGGAATCTCCAAGGAAAATGGAACTTTTTCCAAAAAGTTACAGTAAAGGGGAGAACACATCGACACCTACTGATGAGTTCCACTCGAGTAAAATAATAAAACAAATGTTTGGCTGGGCTCCAGAGTTCTATTTCCAAAGTTTATCAATAGATAAGTGTGAACTAAAGGATATTGAATGACCTAAATTTATCCTTGAACGGATCTATGTTGGATTCAGCTATTAATCCCCGTAGTAGCTATATAGATAACAACTTGGTGCCACAATAATTCTTAAGAATCGGGAAATGCCAACTCCTGATTAATGATAGTGATATAATAATAAGAATTACAGTTATGTAGAAATAGAAGTGTATCACCCTACAACCCCAAGAGTTAAAAATTTATTACCCGATTGTGGCGGGCAGTACATCCGCATTATACATGTCATTTGTGCCATGCATCTGTAGTCCTCTGATTAGTTACCATGCATCTGCAGTAACAATCGGGTAATAAATTACCTACAACACATTCACACAATAGCAAAAACAAATAGATCAGGTGCACAAAAAGAAATTCCTTTGCAAATTAGTCACTGAAGTCTCGATAATAATTAATGTAAACTTGCAACGGAAGACTGTAGAACAATAATTTAAAATTATATAGCTGGATCATAATATATTTGGATGTTAAATCGATAACAACCAAAACATACTTTGGTGATGCATAGTAGTTCTTGTTAGAGCATTGCTCGGTCGACCTCGCATGCGTTTCTATCTCAAGCATGTTTGTTAAATTTAGTTGTCAAAACTATATGTCTTAATTTCTAGACTACTTATAGCTAAATCTCGGTTACGACAGATTAGTGTAGTTGAACTCCAGACTCCATGGCGATTATCTTATAAAGACGAAGAACTACTCAAGGAATCAGTGGAACTTCATCCGACCAAAAAAGTATGTGGAGACTTGAACTTATCTATCACTCAAAATTCTATCTACTCTATCTCCTACTCTTGAGACAAAGTCGTAAGTATGATAGTTTTCATGCATACACATTTGTTATTTCGAGCCGAGTTTACTCGCCTATCTTTTTCTCGAAATATGTGTTGGTAGGATTTCGCTTTAACCATTGTTCATCTTATCCGTGACGCAAGTCATGATGACATTTCAATGTGAAAATAGCTTTGATGACGATAGTCGTGAATAACGATTATAACATTATAAGAATATTTCTTTGATTGAAATGTAGAGTTGAGATTATGTAACCAACTACGGATATAAGCATATTTAATGTGCTCGCGCATTAGTGTATAAATCCAGGTGACGGAAACCAAGTGTGTGCATTCATGCATAGGGTATTGGCGAAGGAGACAGGTTGGGTACGCGTACTTGCGGAAGTTTTCGAACCGAAAATTTCTGCTGAGGTTTGTTAGTTTACAAAATGGAAAAACCAGTCACCTTAGGAATGCGTACCCGTACGCGTACCCACGAAAGTTTTCGAACCGAAAATTTCTGCTGAGTTTTCAAACTCAATTCCGGTAAAGCTAAGGTACCCGTACGCGAGCTGGTTATACCTCAAATCGGTAGCTCATGAACTTAAAACAATAAATTAATAAGTAATGCATTCTTTGCAAACCATGGCTATGTTGTTCATGAATTGATTCAAGTGAATCAAACCGATTTTGTTTCAATTGTATCTATTATAAAGATTTAAGCAATTTAACAACTCTTTAACTAGTTCTTTTGAAGTCATTTGAACTAGTTGTAAAATACAGTTGATATGAAAGTTACTCATATGGCTAACCATTGGTCAACCATTTGTGAACCAACCAAATGTACACGTTTAGGTACGGTTACTCAAACCTAAATGAATGCATTTCATTTGTGTATGAGAAACTAAGTTTCTATCTAACGGTTGAAATATATTAGCTTGGAGAAATCAGGTTTTTCATCTAACGGTGAATATTGAATGTTTTGTTACTAAGCTAACTTAGAGTGCAAACCCTGATTCGAAAACTATATAAGGAGGACTCTAGCATTTGTGCAAAACTAATCCCCATACCTCCTGTGTGATACTAGTTGGTTTTGCTAGAGTCGTTTCTCCTTTAACCGTAGGTTTCTGTTAGAGCATTGCTTGGTCGAACTCGCATGGCGTTGCTATCTCAAGCATGTTTTTCAATTTTAGTGATCAAAACTATAATTCTTGATTTCTAGTCTACTATAGCTAAGTCTCGGACTATGATATAAAGTGTAGTTGAGCTCAAGGACTTCATGGAGATTCATCATTAAAGACGAAGAACTACTCAAGGAACGGTGGAACTTCTCGACAAAAAGGTATGTGGAGACTTGAACTTATGTATCACTCAAAAGTCTATCTACTCTATCCCCTACTCTTTGAGGCAAAAAGTCGTATGCTATATATAGACTTTGATTATACACATTTGGTATTTCGATCCGAGTATCCCTCGCCTATTTATATCTCGAAATATGTGTTGGTAAGCTTTTCGCTTCGATCAAGTTTATCTTTACCTAGTGACGAAATTCATGATATGTTTCAATCACTTTGAAAATTTCTTTGACGATAAATGGTATAACAACTATATAACGTCCTCTAAGAATGTTTTCAATGATTGAAATGAAAGTTTAGATTACATAACCAATGGTGGACATAAGCATTGTTGTGGAAACACATTTATGTATAAGTCATATTCCTTGAACCAAAGTTTTCGAACTTTGTTGATCAAGAGAACCGGAAGAATGGCATGAGCCAAGTCCGCGAACTCAGTCCGCGAACTGCCGAAGTTCTCAAACCCGAGAAATTTTGCTGGAGTTGGCAAACTATTTGCGTGAAGCTAATTCCGCGAACCCAGTTCGCGAACCGGCGAAGTTCTCATACCCGAGAATTTCTGCTGGAGTTTGTAAACTTTGCTCAGTAACTTAAGTCCGCGAACCTAGTCTGAGAACTTGAGAAGGTTATATATCTAAAGATGATTTCTGAACTTTAACTTAAAAAGACTAAGGAATGCAGTTTGCAAGCCGTGGCCATAAAAGTTCATGAGCCGATTCAAGTGAATCAAATCATCTTTGCTTCCATTGTGTCTTGTGTAGTACATAAGATTTCCTTGCAATTGAACAACTCTCCAACTAGTTCATCTTGAAGTCATTTGAACTAGTTATGGTGAAGAAAAACATGGTTGATATGAAATTCTCATATGGCTAAACATTTGGTTAACTATTGTTGAACCAACAAGTACATACGTTTGGGTACGGTTAACAAACCTAGAGGCGTGCATTTTCATTTGTGTGTAACAAGATAAGTTTTCGATCTAACGGTTGAGAAATATTACGCTTGAATCTAAATCAGGTTTTCATCTAACGATGTATATTGATTGCTTTGTTACCAAGGTAACTTAATTGCAAACCCTGATTTGAAAGACTATATAAGGGGAACTCTAGTATCTATGCAAAACTAATCCCCACACCTTACGTGTGATACTAGTTTGCGTGCTAGAGTCGTTGTGAAGCCATACCGGTACTATTTTTATCAATTGGTTAACGACTTAAAGACTTTTCTTCTTCTAAAACCAGGTTAACGACTTAAAGACTTCATTGGGATTGTGAAGCCAGACCGATATTATTTTTATCGTAGTTGTGTGATCTGATCTTGCATCTTCTATCGTACGAATACAATCATATTGATTGGCTTGAGATTGATATCTTCGATAGGCAAGATATAAAAAGTAATCACAAACATATTCGTCTCATTGTTTGTGATTCCGCAACATCTTGTTTCGCTACCATATGATTAAGATTGTTGTGAGGTGATTGATAACTTTAGGTTGTTCTTAGGGAATATAAGAACGGATTATAAATTGGTTCCTGTTCACCTTGATTATTATCAAAAGACGGAACAAAACCTTTTAGGGTTTATCTGTGGGAGACAGATTGATCCTTTGATAGACTTGTCTGTGTGAGACATATTTGTTTATTATCAAGTCTTCGACTTTGGGTCATAACAACTCTTAGTTGTGGGTGAGATCATCTAAGGGAATCAAGTGCGTAGTATCCTGCTGGTATCAGAGTCGTAGGGAGTACAACTGTACCTTGGATCAGTGGGAGACTGATTGAGGTTCAACTACAGTACAGTACGAAGTTTTCTTGGAGTAGGCTAGTGTATATAACGGCTTAATACAGTGTGTGTTCAATCTGGACTAGGTCCGGGGGTTTTTCTCCATTTGCGGTTTCCTCTTTAACAAAATTTCTGGTGTCTTTGTTATTTCTATTTCGCATTATATCGTTTTATCTTTATAGTTGAAATAATACAGGTTGTGCGTTTAGATCATCAATTAGAATAATCCAACCTTTGGTTGTTGATTGTCATTGATTGATCCTTGGATATTTGTCTTTGGTACCATCCAAGTTATTCCTTGTATTTGATTAGAACTCGCAGTTCCTGCTTGGGGTTTAATTACAGTCCAGTCTGAAGTTAGCTTGGAGTAGGCTAGTGTCTGTAGCGGCTTAATATAATGTGTGTTCAATATGGACTAGGTCCCGGGGGTTTTCTGCATTTGCGGTTTCCTCGTTAACAAAATTTCTGGTGTTTGTGGTATTTCTATTTCCGCATTATATTTTTTTATCTTTATAATTGAAATAATATAGGTTGTGCCTTTAGATCATCAATTAGAATAATCCAACCTTTGGTTGTCGATTGTCATTGATTGATCCTTGGATATTGGTCTTTGGTACCATCCAAGTTATTCCTTGTATTTGATTAGAACTCGCAGTTCCTGCTTGAGTAAATCAAATCAAGAGAGAGATATAAACTCGTTGATATACTTTTAATTGATTGAGTCTTGTGTATTCTCTTAAAAGTATATTCGAGTTTGTCCATACAGATTGCTAAGCGAAATATTGGGTGGTGCTGTTAGACCCCCGCTTTTTCAGTTTCTTCTCGAGACCCTGTCGGTTAACGACTAAAGACTTCATTGGGATTGTGAAGCCAGACGAAACTACTTCTCTTATAGTTGAGCGACCTGATCTTGCCATTTTCTATCAAACGATTTCAATTGTAAGATTGCCTTGATATTTATATCCAATAGGGAAAGATATAAAAAGAAATCACAAACATCGTCGTCTCATCGTTTGTGATTCGGCAACATCTTGTTTCGCTACCATACGATTAATATTGTTGTGAGCTGATTCATAGCTCTAGGCTTTTCTTCAGGAATATAAGTTCGGATTATCAATTGGTTCATGTTCGCCTTGATTAATCAAAATACGGAACAAAACTATTAGGTTTATCTGTGGGAGATAGATTTAATTATCGTAGACTTTTCTGTGTGATACAGATTTGTTTATTCAAGTCTTCGACTTTGGGTCGTAGCAACTCTTGGTTGTGGATGAGATCAGCTAAGGGAATCAAATGCGTAGTATCCTGTTGGGATCAGAGACGTAAGGAGCGCAACTGTACCTTGAATCAGTGTGGTATTGATTAGGATTCAACTAAAGTCCAGACCGAAGTTAGTTTGTAGTAGGCTAGTGTTTGTAGTATCTTAATACAGTGTGGTGTTCAATCTGTACTAGGTCCCCGGGTTTTTCTGCATTTGCGGTTTCCTCGTTAGCAAAATTTATGGTGTCTGTGTTATTTCTATTCCGCATTATATTTTGTTATATAATTGAAATATCACAAGTTGTGCATTGTATTGATCAATAGTAAAATCCAACCTTTTGTTGTTGATTGGATATTGACTGATCCCTGGATATTGGTCTTTGGTACCATCCAAGTTATTCCTTGTATTTGATTAGGACTCGCATATTTCTATTTGCTTAAGTAAAATCAAATCAAGAGAAGAGATATTAACTCCTCGATATACTTTTACCTAGAGTGAGTCTGACTGTCTAGTTGATTCTCTAGAAAGTATATTCGAGTTAGTCCATACAGATTGCTAATCGAAATATTGGGTGTGGTTGTTAGATCCCCGCTTTTTCAATTGGTATCAAAGCAGGCAAACACGTTCAAGACCTCAAAAGTCTGTGTTTTTAGTGATCTGACTCTATGGATAGAGGTTCTATCTGTATTAACGTACCACCAGTCTTCGATGGATCCAATTACTTATGGTAGAAAATTGCTATGCGAGCTTTTCTTCAATCGCGTGATTTTCAATAATGGGTATATGTTGTTAATGGCTATGATGCTCCCATTGTTGCAGTAGGTAACGTTAATGTTCCAGAAAATATTGGCGAATACAATGTTGCTGAAATACTTGCTGCAAAGCGAAACTCCGACGGTTTGAATGCCATCATACATGCCATTATCCAAAATCTTCAGCACCACGTGTGGGATATCTTAGAAAACGTATTTGGAGGAAATACTAGTGAAAAGGAAGCTAGGCTTCAAAACCTTAATTCTGATTGGGAAAACCTTCGTATGGCAGATGAAGATTCATTTGATGAGTTTAATCACAAAGTGTCTGAAATTGTTAACGCGTCTTTTGCATTGGGTAAAACTATTTTTGAAAAGGACATTGTGATGAAAATTCTCAGATCACTTTCATCTAGATATGATTATAAGAAGCATGCCATCGTTGAGGGAAATAACCTTGATAATCTCTCCCGAAATACGTTGGTTGGGAAGCTTAAGATCTTTGACCACGAACACTCATCTAAATCTAAGGATGTTGCGTTCAAAGCACAAAAGAACACAAAATTACTTGATAAAAGTAAAAATGTGTATATCTCTGAAGATGATCACTCTGAGAAAGATTCATCAGATGAAGATCTTAACAAATCAGTCTCGATGATCACCAGAAAATTTAGATATCTTCTGTTGAAGAGAAGTAAACGGTTCTCCAGAGATAATCCTAAAGCATCAATCAAACCTCATAATCGTATTCCTCCTAAAAACAGGGACAAAGATGAAACTGATGACGGGGATATGCCTCAGTGCTTTAAGTGTAAAGGTTTTGGTCATTTTGCAAACGAGTGTCCAAACCGTAGAAAATACACTGGGAACAAAGGTCTTGCTGTAACACTTGATGAGATATCTGACAATTACTATTATGATGAAGACAGGAAATCAAGTGTTGCTCTTCTATGTGAAAACATTGATTTTGATAACTGTAGCAATACATATATCAATCTTGATGTCTTTTTAGAAGAGAAACCAATCAATATGGAAGAATCAATTGACCCTTCTTCTGGAAACTCTATGTTTAATGTTTCAGGATCTACTTTGTGCCTAGCAGCTTGCGCCTCACGAACGCCTGATTCATCTTATGCGTTGACATGCCCTATTGTTATCTCAAGGGTCATGAACTTTCAAAGTGTTTCAAGTACAAACACAAGATGAGATATGTCAACAAGCTTCAACGAAGAGCAGATCGTCTCGCTACCAAGCCTAAACTAGCGGAGAAAACAGCTGAGGTATGTAAGATATTATCATCTTCAAAGAAAGTAGTTTCCAAAGATAAATTTATACCAATAGAGAAGAAAACTTGGTCTAAACGTAAGGAAAGGAAGGGTTCCATGAATTCCATCCAAAAGGGTCATGGTGGACAGATTGTTGTTCACCACAACACAACTTGATTGTGTTGTTTTGTGCATCTTGTCTCATGTACCTGTTTAAAAGAGACAAGATCCTGCACACCTCGGGCTTTAAAATAAAAATGATTTTGTTTTATTTTTATCTTTGTGATTGATTTTTCTTTGGAATTCCTCCATATTATTGTTGATTTTGGAAAGGACCTATTTTCCAAAAGAAGAGGGTTATTATTAACAATTCTACTCTTTATAAGGTTAAGATTTGGGCGTATATGAACCTGTTAAAAGTTTTCAAACCCTATATTCCTTTTTCCTTCTATTATATCCTTTATATATTAAGACTGCTTGTTGAGACTATGAATTCCCCTCACAAAACCGTTTGCATAAGTATTCTCCAAGCATAATGTCTTCTGATGGAAAAGATATCAACATGATTGTTAAGCCATCAATCAAGGAAAAAGAGAAATCTCCAGTGTCTCCATCCTTAAAAAGAAAAAGAAGGAATGCGAAGAAGCCAAGGGAAGTTTCTTCTAACTCTCAGAAGTTTTCTGATGTTCTTGATGAGTTTAAGGAGGCGAGAAAGGAGATTCGACAAATAAAGGCTTGCGTGTTAAGATCTTTGGAGATTCAAAAGGCCTTGGTTCGACATCATCAGCCAAGACGGTTTGTGGGTATTGAATCCTTCCTCCATGAACCATATGTTCCAATGACTATTGACGACAAGGAGTCCGGGGACGATAAGGAATTTCTAAAAGATATTGTTGCCTAGAAAACTTATTATTTTTCTTTGTTTATTTAAGAAGGATCACTAGTGTTTGAATAGGAATTATTGTGATTACACATAGCTATATCCAATATTTTCATCTTGCAATGTTTTTAGATTTATTTTTTTAAATTCTAAAGTGATTTGGAAGATGATGGTTGCAGTATTAATCTTTATGGTTTTATATATTGCAATATATTATGGTATATGTGTGTTTGCGTCCGTGAACTGTTATTGTCCCATATGATGTCAAAAGTTAACTCCTTCGTATGTCGATATGCAAATATTGATACAAGATCGATGAACTCTTGACATAACAAAAGTTAAGCCTATATTGTCAATTTTTGATGGAAGATAGGTTAAAATCTTTTATTTACAAATATTATGTCTATAAATCGTTATGCAAATAGTGATGAAAAATAGAATGAATCTTTGTATATTCCGCAGTATTGATCTTTCCCTGATCCATATTTTATGTGTATACTGCAATGCTCCACAAGTTTTATTGTGTTGAGCATGAGACGATTGAGTTTATCATTCTTTATGGTTAACTTAATCGTAGCTCCCTAAGTTCTCTTATGTCGAGCATAATCAATTAAATTGATCACTTTTGTGTTTAATTTGATTGTGTATTCCGATTAAATTAATTATGGGCTTACTTGTGGTTAGTTTGATTGAGAATTTTGGATATAGAAAATCATTTTCTTATGGTTTTTGGTGTCCAATAAAATCCTTCTTTTCTCGTAAAAAGTAAGGTCGCTCTTGTTGTTCTTTCGGGAATAACATCAAATAGGGGAGAGTTCTTTTGAACTTGCGCTTAATTTCCATATCTTTGTGTGGAATTTTTAGGGGTTATCTTGTATCTTTATAAACTCCTTGATGAAAGAATTTAGCTTTGGCTATATGATTGCATCTAAACAAGTTGGTATGTACTTTTATTTATTCTTGAAGCATCTCCGTGGAAATTTCATTAGGATCCCGTTTTCGTACCTTTGCCAATTTTATTGACAAAAAGAGGAAGAATTAATATGTAGTTCACATTACAAATACATATGGTTTACGTGTTTTACGGATCATTATGTAAGGGGGAGTGGTTTTCATGTTGAGATGAAAGTATTTACTAAGGGGGAGTGATACATATCACCATAGTATTTTTTTCAAAGTTGTGATACAAGAACTTTGATACTATGTAATGATATTATGACACTGTATAACAATGATCGAGAGCTTTTGTTTTCTCATTGTTCTGGCTACGGAACTTCAACAACTATGATGTTGAATTGAACATCTATGGAATCATGGGAGTACTTGGAAAAGACGAAGTTTTCGAGTAATGTTGAAGCACCAAGGAGATCAAGCATGTGTACGAGAAGCTACAAAGTTTTATTTATTTTGTAATCCTTATGTATTGATAGTTTTGCCACTAAAATTGACAAAGGGGGAGATTGTTAGAGCATTGCTCGGTCGACCTCGCATGCGCTGCTATCTCAAGCATGTTTGTCAAATTTAGTTGTCAAAACTATATGTCTTGATTTCTAGACTACTTATAGCTAAGTCTCGGTTAGGAGAGGTTAGTGTAGTTGAGCTCCAGACTCCATGGCGACTATCTTACAAAGACGAAAAACTACTCAAGGAGCCAGTGAAACTTCTTCCGACCAAAAAGGTATGTGGAGACTTGAACTTATTTATCACTCAAAAGTCTATCTACTCTATCTCCTACTCTCGAGACAAAGTCGTAAGTATGATAGTTTTCATGCACACACATTTGCTATTTCGAGCCGAGTTTACTCGACTATCTTTTTCTCGAAATATGTGTTGGTAAGCTTTCGCTTTAACCATTGTTCATCTTATCCGTGACGCAAGTCATGATGATGTTTCAATGTGAAAATAGCTTTGATGACGATAGTCATGAATAACGATTATAACATTATAAGAACATTTCATTGATTGAAATGTAGAGTTGAGATTATGTAACCAACTACGGATATAAGCATATTTAGTGTTCTCGCGCATTAGTGTATAAATCCATGTGCCGGAAACCAAGTGTGTGCATTCGTGCATAGCGTATTGGCGAAGGAGACAGGTTGGGTACCGTACCCGTACGCGTACTTGCGGAAGTTTTCGAACCGAAAATTTCTTCTGAGGTTTGGTAGTTTACAAACTGGAAAACCAGTCACCTTAAGTATGTGTAACCGTACGCGTACCCACGGAAGTTTTCGAACCGAAAATTTCTGCTGAGTTTTCAAACTCAATTCCGGTAAAGCTGAGGTACACGTACCCAAGATGGTTATATCTCAAATAGGTATCTCATGAACTTAAAGCAATAAATCAATAAGGAATGCATTTTTTGCAAACTGTGGCTATATTGTTCATGAATTGATTCAAGTGAATCAAACCGATTTTGTTTCAATTATGTTTATTATAAGGATCTAAGCAATTGAACAACTCTTTAACTAGTTCTTTTGAATTCATTTGAACTAGTTGTAAAATATGGTTGATATGAAAGTTACTCATATGGCTAACCATTGGTCAACCATTTGTGAACCAACCAAATGTACACGTTTAGGTACCGTTTCTCAAACCTAAATGAATGCATTTCATTTGTGTATGGAAAGCTAAGTTTCGATCTAACGGTTGAAAGATATTAGCTTGGAGAAATCATGTTTTTTATCTAACGGTGAATATTGAATGTTTTGTTACTAAGCTAACTTAGATTGCAAACCCTGATTCGAAAACTATATAAAAAAAATGAATCTTCCACCTAATAAAACCACCTTACCTTTCCTCATGAGCCTCTACGATGAACATGATATCCTGACAGGTTCAAATTTTGACGAAACTTGTACAAGTGAGCGTTAATTGAGAGACGAAACTTGTACAAGTGAGCGTGAATTGAGAGATGACCCCACAAGGGCCTTGACACCATCCTTTAAATATCTCTTATATGAAGGGATATAGTACCCCATAACTCCAAAGTTCCATGGCTTCTAATGGTGTACCAAATTGCTCGGGGTACCAAATTACATATAGGACAAAATAGCAATTGTCTTTGGGTTGGTACACCCCTAACAATTTGGTACCTGCATTGGCAGTCTTGCAAAGTTCTTTCTTGCAAACCAGAAGATATAATACGCATCTATCCAACTAAGTAATGGAGTTAGCGTTGCCCCTTCAACATGGAAAGAATTTTTCTCTAGCGCTGCTAGATCAATTTTGATCTAGCAGCAACAGTGCCTGACATTTGGTCTTTTTCTGAGGGAAGTAAACCATGGCTTGAACCATATTTTCTTTCCAAATATTTGGTTGTCGTTTTTAAATTGCAAACTTCCACCAGTTCTGAACACTAATTATCCGGGTATCCTTGACCTACTGTTCAAAAAAAGAGCATTCATCTCATTTCTCCCTTAACAAAATCGTCTTTGAAGCACAGCATAGTATGATACTGACACAAAGATTTTTCAATAGTCAATATTTGACGACATGCAATAATCAGAAGGAATCCATAAGATAATGAATCCATACTACCTAAAGTTGGAATAGTCACCAACCCATCCCCTACAAACAAACCAAAAATAAGTAGAGCGGCAGAAAAACTATTCGCAATGGAGGTAATTTCAGAATCTTCTCCATAGATATATGGAAGTCCCAATAATGGTAAAAGGTAAACGAGATGAGTAACCATTTTAAAATTTTAAATTTTACTATTATTGGCGCTCATTGTCACCAGGTTTACATCTTGTTACAACAACTTTGTCCTTTTCAACTCCTGAAGAATAACACAACAAATATTATATTGATGTTTCCAGTAAACTTATTAAGAAGAGAAAGAAGCCTGAATTGAGGTAACGAATTGTTACCTTCTATATTGGCTTCTATTTCGATTTCAAATTTCTGTAATTTACATCATTAACGGCAACCAAAAAAAATATTCCATGTGAATATTTGCCATGAGATGTTTACGTCATAAACGACAACCAAAAGAATTGAATCCTATCATTGGGGTTTAGAGAGTCAAGGTATTTTGATCATTTTGGGGGCTTAAATTCTTTGGGAGGCAAAAACTAGATGGGGAGAGATTCAAGTGACTTAAAAGTCTGATTTACCCTCTCCTCTAAATAAAACCTAATCTTAATTTTAACCCTCTCCCCATTCATTTTCTCTATTCTCCTTCATCTTCTCAAAAAACTCTCAAAAACCAAAATCAAAAACTTTTTTTCTCCATTGATTCTCAAGATGGCATCAAGACCAAAAGTAACAAGATCCGGCCGATTGAACCTTGATTCTGAAACAGGGCAAGTTATTGATGTTCCTTTTAATGGAGATGTGGTGAACCAATCTCTCCAAACACTAAATCCCTATGTGGTGAACCAATTTGTTCAAACACCTGCAAATCTCCACAAATGACTCCTACAAGGTAAGAATCGAAAAACCCACAAGTTATTTTATCATTAGATTGAAAAAATAAGTTCGATTGATGATTTTAGGGTATTTCAAAATTCATTTCTGAAGGGTTCACGGCTGGGATATCATATCGTCCTGGCCGTAATTGCAACCTAACGGTTGGGACATCACGAACTCCCATCCGTTAACCTCTTAAACAGTTAGGAAATTTTGATATCCCAACCGTTATATGTTTACACGGATGGGACTTTCCCAACCGTAAAAACCCTGTGTTAGCTGATTTTTTTCATAGTTGAGTGTTTCCGGCTAGAAATTTCCTAACCGTAACCAATAGTTCTTGACCGTTATCCATGTTTCCTAACCAATTTATTAATTATGGTTAGGTAGGGGCACACTTCCCAGCCGTAATCGTGTAAACGGCTAGGTCGTGTACATTGTTTATAGCCGAGACTTTATTTACGGTTAGGATGTCCCAGTCATCCCAGCCGATAATATTTACCACGGATGGGTTTTTGTTAGTTTCTAACCGTAATTGTATAACTCTGATTTGTTTTTCAGCATTTTTAGGAACCCTAAAAAGGAAAAAGAAGCCCAGGAGCTTCCAATGTGTGACATTTCTATGATGATGGTTAAGCGAGCTAAGTGGATAGCCAGGGGACTGCAACGCAACATTGAGGAGGTCTTGTATTTGGATTGCGACCAACAAAAAACACTTCTTCTCAGGCTTCAAGAGTTACATAATCCAATGAGGGATGATCTATATACTGACAACGAGGATGATTGGATGAGTGGTTCCCAAACTCCCCAAAGTTCTTCTTCATCATCTTCTGACTATGTTCCCAAGAATATTGGTCGTGGTGAATAAATTGTTTACGTACTTGTTTAAGACTTTGTTTTAGTATATTTGCGTTGATTTAGCTTGTTTTCAGTAATTGGATATTAATGTACCTCGAATGAATGGATACTAGTGTTTTAATTATCTAGCAGAGAACAAAATTTACTAACAATCCAGAGTAAAAAACGGATGGGATAACCAACCGTGAATTGATGGTACGGCTAGAATTACTAGCCGTATATTAGTTTACGTCCAGCAATATCAGCCGTAAACTTGACATTGCCCAGAAATACGGGTGGGATTCCCAGCCGTAATTCTGCGAAAAAATTAAACTACCAATTCATTGGGCATTACACGGTTGAATTCCCAACC
Organism: Papaver somniferum; assembly: GCF_003573695.1. Lineage (NCBI taxonomy): Eukaryota > Viridiplantae > Streptophyta > Magnoliopsida > Ranunculales > Papaveraceae > Papaver > Papaver somniferum. The sequence continues at coordinate 141,253,386 of NC_039362.1, forward strand.
GTAATTCTGTGAATTGGTAATCACGGTTGGGTTTTCAGGCCGTTACTTCTTAAACGGTGAGGTTTTTCAGCCGTTGTTTAGTACACGGTCAGGTATTCCCAGCCGTTTCTCTTAAACGGCTAGGTCGTGTTAGCGTAAAACCTGGCCGTAATGATTGATTCAAAATTAGTTTTTTTAAACATATGATAAAACTAGATTAAAATTTTCATTTATAATGAGCGATTCAAAAAACAAAGGTTCACATCTCAATCAAAATACAAAGGTTCACACCACATTCATACAAAGGTTTATATGATCACCATCCTTCAAAATAACATTTTTATCATATTATCACTAACCTTGAAACCACATTTACTCATAGTCATCATCATTGGAAGTCTCATAATCATCCTCATCGGAAGTCATTAGTATACAAGGAGCATCCCTTGACAACTTCAATGCTTTCCACAATTCAAATCTTTCTTCAAACCTAGCACACCAACCCAATGATATTTCATTGTCACCACCATCTCCCCTCCTTAATGGAGGTAATAGGGATTCTTCTTTCAATTGGAGGCCGATAAAATGGCTCATGCTCACAAACCCCATGGTGACTATCCTTGTTGATTCATCATCGGTAAAAGTTGATCTTGTTGGTGCGTATGTAGCACTATCGGCATAGGAGATGGAATGAATAACGCAATGAAATGCGTTGGCGAGTCGATAGCCACATATTGGAATTCTCATCCAATATTCACTTGTCAATTTAGTGTTGACCTTTAAACGCCGTTCAAATGCTTCGAACCTCTCTTTTAGCACCGCCCCCGCTTCATCCCTTTCGAATCTCATCATCCGCTTATAGAAATCCGGGGAACACCGTAATTCAAGCAAACACTTTTCCCTTACATAAGTAATTTGTTCTACCTTCCAAGATCTTGCATCATCCGCAAAGGATCCAAGTTGATCTAGGAACACATGGTAACCACAATTTCCGTCCCCCGAAACATCATCGGTGGACTTGACATATTCATGAATAAAATGTGGTAAATAATGCATGTAATTTTTGTATATTATATGCGTAGGTCGGATATAATTGCATTCCTCATCTATATGGGGTGATATACCTAATCCTACGTCTATGTAAACCGTCTTTTTCTCACCACGAACAACTACTTGTGGGGTGGTTTGCGATGGTTCGACCAATGGTGCTTTTACTTTGACATTATTACCTCGGCTTCTCGCTAATTGCTTCATACTAATTGCACTACTAACTTTTCTTTGGACGCTATTACCTTCTTTTGTTGTTGAACCTTGTTGGGATGCCACAACCACCTTCTTCTTGGGGCCTTTTACCTTCACTTCACTAGTTCGGCTTGGTCCGCCTTTTTCCATTTCCTTTCCCTTTGTTGAACCTTCCTAGGATGGAATAACCGGTTCTTTAATTTTGAATCCATCATTAACCTTTCTTTTTGAAACTTCTTGGGATGCAACAACCACCTTCTTCTTGGGTCCTTTTACCTTCACTCCACTAGTTCGACTTGGTCCGCCTTTTTCCATTTCCTTTCCATTTGTTGAACCTTCTTGGGATAGAACAACCGGTTCTTTAATTTTGACTCCATAATTAACCTTTATTTTTGAAACTCCATCATTAGCCATATCTTTCGATTCCTTGTACAACTCGTTCAACTTTTCAAAACCCGAAAGATATCTATGCATTGAAGGAGTCAATTGTGGACTCTCTTGAACCTTTCTCTTAGCTTCCTCTCTTTCAACTTTCCTCATTTTTTTGTTCGAAGGCCTACCCTTTCCCTTCACCTTGGAAGGTTCAAAAATATCATCTCTAGTGAAAGAACGATTGAATTTACACAATTCATACAACCAAAGTTTCCTTTGCACCGGTAATAAAGAAGCATACTTGTCAAAAAGTTCCTTGTGTGTGTCTGTGTCGCAAAACACGTCCCCAAGACCTTGATTGGGTAATGGATCGCTGAATGTTAGTTGTTTCCAAAATGGATCTATATCTTCGATCAGAATCATCCTTGTGGGGTAATTGTCTACCATATGCTTACATGGGAGGCCCTAAGCCGTCTTAATGGTACAAATGCATTTAATTCCCGGTGGAATATCATTATTCTCCCAAGCCTCCACTTGATCCATAATTTTTAGGATTGCCCATTGGGAAACGCATAAATGTAATCCCCGGAACCAAGGGTTCTCCCTGTAATCAACAAGCCTTCTAGATCGGCTCAATTCAAATTTCCCTTTAATTCTATCAAGATCACGCTTGAAATATTCAACAATGGCTCCAAAAACAACAATAAATCCACCATCACAACCATTTAACTTGCTTTTGAACCGATAGTGAGACGACTCCATCGTTCTTGTGTCTTGATTGTCATAATGTCTATAACGGTTTACCCATGCACTTACAAACTTCTCTTTGTGGGGATCCAATAACTCCTTCTTCAAATATTCTATAACATCCGGGTAGTTATCTCATTTTTCCAATACAAAACGCTCCCTTGCGAAAAAAACATCTTGCGTGAGCGACCATATTAATTGTTCCCAATCACGTTAAAAATCCGCCCATTTTACCTCTGCTATCTCATCATCGATCTTAAACTTATCTTTCGCTTCTTGTTGTTTCTCCTTGGGTAGTTTTTTGATCCTCTCCATTTCGGTCTTCCTTGCTAGCCAAATAACCCTCTTGCAATTAGTTTGCACATTGTTTCATATATGAAATGTGCAAAGATGGTAACGCGCGTTGGGAAAAACACGTGGTATATCCCACATCAATGATTTCTCCTTATCCGTAATCAACATCCTCTGAGTATAACCTCTTGATACAATAGCTTTACCTTCTGCAATGCCCATTCATAACTTTCCTTTGACTCGTCTTTCAAGAAACAAAACGCAACAGTAAATGTTGACTTGGTAGATGTTTTCCCAACAAATTTCAATATTGGCATGTTGTACTTGTTCGTTTTATACGTGCAATCCATAAAGGGAATTTGATGGAAGAATCTTGTCAATTCTACACATTCCGGATTCGCGATGAAAAGATATTCCACTTCATTTTCTTCATTTGTTTCATAGGAGGTTGGGTACTTTGCCTCCTCAAACAAAAACAATAATTGTTGCATAAGCACCCTATCTTGCCATGACTCATTTCTAAATTTTACTCTTTCTTTATAGATAGTTGCCAATGAGGATGAGTTTGAGGGGTTTAACACCTTCACGCCACTAAGAATATCAATAGGTCTTGTACGTCTTTTACTCAACACGCGTACTAACTATTTTTCTAAAGGGTTGAGCTTTGACGAATAAGGATGGTTGATCAAACTCTTCGGAATAGGACGAGTATGATAACCCAAGACTACTTTTTCCATATACCACACTTTCTTGGCGCCGTTAAATTTAAATTTAAGCTTAAAATGGCATCCGCATTTCTTCGTATTATAACGTCCCCTCTTCCTCGTTGTTTTTTTCTTATACTCACTACCCTTCTTCAAATGGCTCTCATACTTTCCACTATACTCACAAACCATTTGAAATCTAGTGGGAGTAACTTGTTTATTCTGGACTATGATGCACATCTTTTTCAGCCCTTGTTCTTGATCCCACTTCTTTGCATCTTTCTTATATTTCCACTCAAAGTTGTTTGCATAGTGATCACTTGTGTCCTCGAAAACTTGCACCGGTGGAGGTTGGTCTTCTATAACCACCTCTTGGTCTTCCATAACCACCTCTTGATCTTCCAACGAAATGTACGTCACAATCTATAACAAAATTAAATATGTCACATCATTTGTTAAGAAAATTACACAGAAACGGCTGGGTCGATATTGAATACCCAGCCGTGAGTAACTAAACGGCTATGTGGAAAGGTAATGTTAGAGCCGTAATATTATTTACGTCTGGGTCGACTAGGGATATCCTAGCCGTCAGGAATTTAACGGCTGGGTCGACCGACCATTGTCCCATCCGTAAAAAGTTTACGTATAGGAGTTCTTGGCCGTTTATTTCCCTGTTTTTGGATGAGTCTGATTTCGGCTAAGAAATCCAGCCGTAAAACTATAAACGGTTGGGTAACCCAGCCGGCGCCATCAGCATTAAATAGCATTTAATACTTTCGTCCAGGAAACCTAACCGCCGCCGACAATATTAAATGCTTCTCATGCACGTAGAAAAAAGCTGGTCGTAATTGACTAGTTATGGCCAGGAACTTTTCATCGTCCCATCCGTAAGATATCATAACGGCTGGGAGTTCATGAACTGTGATCCGTATAACATAATAACGTCCAGGAGTTCATTGTTTCCGAGCCGTGATTGTACCTGGCGGCTGGAAAACTAGGATTTTCAGAAGTAAAAAATTGAAACTTCTAGCCACTCTGAGCTTAAGAACTGAAATTGGAGCTAGAATAGAGATATACCTGGTAATCTTGAGCATTGGTTTCTTGGATTTCTTCTTCTTCTTGGCTTGGTCCTTCGAAATCATATTAAGGTTCATAAGGGTTATTTTAATTTTGAGAAAAAATTTCATGATTTCTGAAAAATCAGCAAAGAACCGATCGTTGTTGATGGGCAATAATATGTTATCATATTTTGAAGATGAAGGGTCACCTACATCAAAAGTTTTGCTTGAATCACTTATTTGTAAAAAAATTCTCCAATTTTTTTTCTCTCTCTCTTCTTCTTCTTCTTCTCTTCCCTCTGATTTTCTTTTGTTTTTATTTTCAGTTTCATCACTTCACTTAAAGAGATGAATTAGTCTTAATTGATTTGCTAATCATGATTAATAATGTTAATCACGTTTTATTATCTAAAATCATATGGGGTGATATTAGTATTTATATAAATATATGATGAGGGGTGTCCCAATTGATATTTGGTGACCCTAGAAAGCCCCTAAAAAAACTTGAATTTCTAAGCCCCAATAATAGGATTCAAAAAATTTCATTGTTTGCTTTTGTTGCTTGTGAAAGCTCGTTTATGTGATAATCAAATCCCAAGCGGCAACCAAAAAATTGGAAAGTAACTATGGTTAATCCATGGTTTGCTTACATCACAAAAATGCCAAATGTTGGACATTGGTGTTGCTAGGTCAAAATTGATATAGCAACGCTAGAACAAAAGATTTTCCCTTCAACATCAGCTTTGAAATTTTCTCCCTTCAACATCAGCTTTGAATTTTTTTTTTTTTTTTTGGAGGAACATACTTCGCCATGCTATAAACTAATTAACCGTGCAGCTTTAACATTCTGGAACCTTTTTCACCTAGGAAAAAGACTAGAATTTATAAACTCTAGAGAGGAAAATAAAGGACAGTGACCGAATGCAACCCACACCTGAGCTAATTACAACCCTCTCCAAATATTGTTAACTTAATTTATGGAGGTAACTAAAACCCACCATCATAATTTTCTCTTTGACCTAGTCTTCTACTGATGATGTCAGATGGGGAAGCGAAATAAAGTACGCAGCTTGTTTTTATTGCTGATCAGTAGAATAGTAAATGAGTTTGCCCATGGGGAAGCGAAAATGAAGCCAAATTTCTAATGAAGGATTTTGTTGCTGGGCGAGATTTTTTTGGGGGAGGGAGCGGTTCTCAACCAACCTATACAGGTTGTTAAGTGGTAACCTAATAACTTCCATATTATTATTCCGCACTCTTAAATTCGGAAAGGGTTTCCAAATTGTAGATGAAGTTCCAGAAACTTTTGTACTTAGACTGATTTTTCCTAATCGTAATGGGTTTCTTTTTATTGGAAAACTTGGAAATCAAGTTTCGTTTGCATATAAATACACAATCTTTCTACGGTAATAACGCACCAACGTCTATACAACAAACTAGATTCTCTTATTCTTCTTTGCTTAACCATGGCAGGATCATCTTTTCAAAAAGTCCAGAATTGTTTGTCTGGTCTTTCTCTCGGTGACCAGAATAGTAGTACTACTGGTAGTGATAAGAATAAAGGCATTGAAGTCCTTGAAAAGTCTAAGGATGCACATCATACCTACAAGGTGTTCTATTACAAGGATACAATCTTCACCACTGTAACCCATACAAAATCAGTAGTCGATCAATGGATTGCGGCTGTCTACAAAGATTATGAAAAGTTGATCAATAATAATCTTGTGTTGGGTCTTGATATCGAATGCAGTCGAATAAGAAATGACAACACCGGTACATGAAACAAAGTTGTTGTGTTGCAATTGTGTGTGTTTGATCGTTGTCTCATATTTCAGTTCAAGTGGTGCCATAAAGTTATTAAATCACTCCAGGATTTTCTTGGTGATAAAAAGATTATCTTTGTTGGATCTGGGATCGATGTTGATGCTTACAAGCTTATGGTCGATCATGGTTTGATGGTTGTTAGAACTGAAGAACTTGGCAGTTTGACTGCTTATAAGCTCCCTGACAGTAATTGGCTTCATAGAGTTGGGTGAAGAAATTGGTAACGGAGGTTCTGTTAGGATTTTCTTAGGGAATCACTGACAACCGCGGAATAACGGATCTTGAGATATTATGATGAATAATAAGTAAACCAAGCACAAGCAACTACGAAAATACGAGAAAGATAAATCAACTCACAAGACACAAGATTTATAGTGGTTCGACCAATACATCCAACGTGTATATATTGTCTACGTCCACTTTGAGCCGCACCAACTCAAATCCACTATGAAGAAAAATGATTACAACGTCGTGTGAATCCCAGCAAACCCTTGGTTACACCGCAATAATTACCCGGGACGATAACCTTGTCTCTTGTTCCTCACCAATATGCTCTCACCACCAAACCTAGCTTTAGCCCTAAAAGCTATACAAGAAATCTCTCACCGATCTCTTAATCGTTTTCTACACAATACAATTCTATAAGGCCTAATTACCTATTTATATAGGTTACAAACTTGGCCACCAAGAATTATAACCGATTTAGGAAACCCCTTTGCTAAAATATCACAACTAACTTTAGGAAATAATTAGTCTCAATTAACTAACAATCTCCCACTTTGAAGACTCATTTATTGTCTTCAATTTTCCTTTTCTTCAATTTTAGATTTGACGGTGCTAAAACATCTTCATGTCAGTGCGTCTCCCCTCCCAGATCCTCATTCTGAGAGACCAACTAAAGCCTTGCAGAGCTTTAGCTTGTCTGATGTAACTCCCTTGGTAAACATATCTGCCGGATTCTTCGAACCAAGAATCTTCTCGAGGTTCAACTCTCCTTCTTCTAAGATATCCCGAATGAAATGATAACGAATATCTATATGCTTAGTCCTAGCATGATAGGCTGAGTTCTTGGCTAAATATATAGCGCTTTGACTGTCTCTAAACAGAACACTATCTCGTTGTTCCTTTCCCAACTCATCTAATAAACCTCGTAACCAAGTCATCTCCTTGCTAGCTTCTGTTACTGCTACGTACACCGCTTCCGTAGTAGACAATGTTACCCACTTCTGTAACCGTGAGTTCCAACTCACTGCAGCTGACCCCATAGTATAAATATAACTGGTCGTACTTCGCTTTTTATTTACATCACCTGCGAAGTCTGCATACACATAACCCCTCAAGATAGAACCACCTTTTCCATAACACAATGGTACGTTTGTGTTACCTCTCAAATACCTGAGAATCCACTTTACAGCTTCCCAATGTTGTTTCCTGGGTTTCTTGCATATCTACTCACTACTCCTACTGCATGTGCAATATCCGGTATCGTGCACACCATAGAATACATTAGACTCCCATTCGCCGAAAAATATGGTACGTTAGCCATGTACTCCTTTTCTTCATTTGTCTTCGCACACTGTATACTTTAAAGACGAATTTTACTTCCAAGTGGAGAACTAACTGGTTTAGCATTCTCCATATTGAACCTTTTCAACACTCGTTCAATATATTAAGCCTGACTAAGCATAAGTACACCCTTAGCTTTGTCTCTTATGATCCTCATACCAAGAATATGCTTTGCTTCAGCAAGATCTATCATCGAAAACTCACTTGATAATTGTTTCTTTAAATTCTCAACTTCTTGTAGAGATGTTTCGGCAACCAACATATCATCCACATACAGTAATATTATGATGTAGTCAGAGCCGCACCTTTTGAAGTAACAACAATGATCTGCATTACACAGTGAGTAACCACCTCTATGCATGAAGTTATCAAACTTCTTGTACCACTGTTTCGGGACTTGTTTTAAACCATACAAACTCTTCTTTAGAATGCACACCATATCTTCCTTGCCTTTTACTATGAATCCTTCTGGCTGCTTCACGTAAATTTCTTCATCTAGGTCACCATGAAGAAAAGATGTCTTTATATCCAACTGTTCAAGGTAGAGATCTTCAGAAGCCACTAGACTTAACACTACTCGAATAGTAGTCATCTTCACAATTGGAGAAAATATCTCGTTGTAATAAACACCAGGTTTTTGCTGGAAACCTTTCACAACCAACCTCGCCTTGTAGCGAATTTCTCCATTTACTTCAGACTTCATCCGATAAACCCACTTGTTATGCAACACCTTCTTACCTCTTGGTAATTTTACTAACACCCAAGTGCCATTCTCCTCAAGTGAATTCATCTTATCTTCCATAGCAAGTTGCCACTTGCCTGAATCATCAGCCGCTAGTTCTTCTTTAATATCTTCAGGTTCACCTCCATCCGTAAGTAATAGATAATTCAGAGCATACACTGGGTTTGGTTTTGGAGTTCTTGATGATCTTCGTACTTCTTGTGGAACTATATGAGTAACTCCCACTGCAGTAGAAGTCTCTTCACCTTGTACTTCTCCGCCATCAGCAACATCGTGCCCTTCTTGACCACACCTTTTCCAGAAACATCATCAATATCGAAATACAACTCCTTATCGATGTTGCTTGATCCGACATCTTCAACTTGTATTTTATTCCTGTCCTTTTACAGCTCATTCTCATTAAAAGTGACGTCTCTACTTCTAATAACGTTGTGACCCTCGTAGTCCCAATGTTTATACCCAAAAGCGTCATTTCCGTAACCAAGAAATATACACTTCTTTGCTTGAGCACCTATCTTAGAACCTCTCACCAGGACTAAGATGAACATAACCAACACAACCAAAAACTTCCAAATATGAAAGATTCACCTTTTTGTCGGTCCAAACCTCCTGTGGTATCTTCATATCTAATGGACTACTAGGTGTCCTATTGAGCCGTCTCTGTTGCATGTGCCCAGAAGGTCTCGGGCAAACCAGACTGCAACCTCATGTACCTAGCACGTGCATTCAACGTCCAATTCATAAGTTCTTCTACTCCATTCTCCTGTGGCGTCCTTGGAACTGTCCTCTCCAAACGAATTCCATTTGCACATAACCGTTGTCTGACCTTAGAAACTTTAACTTCAGACCAGTTTCTGTTTCAACCAAAGCTTTCCACTTCTTAAACACTTCATACACCTCGAACTTATTCTTCATAAAGTAAAGCCACACCTTCCTTGAGTGATCATCAATAAAGGTGACATACTATTGGAACCCGCTGTGAGATGCAACATCAATTGGTCTCCATACATCCGTGTGAACCAAATCAAGTTTCGCACTTCTCAAGGCTCTGCCGCCTCTGGTGAAACTAACCCGTTTTTGCTTTCCAAGAACACAGTCTTTACAAAAACTCATATCAACAGACTTCATCTTAGGTAGATATCCTCCCGAACATAGAATCTTCATGTTCTTCTCACTCATGTGACCCAATCTTCTATTCCATAAGTTAGCGTCTTCACCACTACTAGCCATTGCTAAAGTAGTTCCATCTGAAGTCCGGTATAGAGTACCGACTCTAACTCCACGAGCTAATGCCATAACTCCTTTCTTCACTTTCCAATTGTGTTTCGTAAGCACAACTCCAAAGTCATCATCACAAACTTGGCTCATAGACACCAAGTTCTTCTTCAAATTTGGAATATGTCGTACATCCTTCAATTTCCATGTCGAACCACTGACTTTCAAGATCACATCACCCAAACCGATGAGTCGCATGCTTCAGCGTCACCTAAGAATACTTGGCTATAATATCCTTCTTTATAAGAGATCATAATACTCTTATCACCTGTAGCATGGAAAGAAGCTCCCAAGTCTATAATCCAAGACTCATCTTGCTTGTCCTCAGAGAGTAGTAGAAAACCTTCCGTAATCACCTTATTGTTATCAACAAGGACCTTCACCGGTTCCGAAGCTGCAACTACGTTGACCTCTTCTTGATTACCTTTGTTTCCACCATTATTAACACCTTTGTTTTCCGGGAAATCGCGCTTGAAGTGTCCTACTTTCTTACACGCCCAACACACAAACACCTCTAGTCCGGGATTGAGATCTCCCCCTAGACTTTCCTCTAGACTTCCATCTAGATTTGTTGTTGTTGTTCCGATTTGAACTCATGCCTCTATCTTCTTGTTGCAAACTTAAGGCCGAGCTAGAAACATAACCTTGTTCTATTCTTCTCTCCTCTTCAGCAATTAAACTTTGCTGCACATCATCAAGCTTCAACTTCTCGCTACCTGCGGAATTACTAATTGTTCTTGCGGTTTCCCAACTCTTTGTTAATGACGACAACAACCTTAAAGCTTGAACTTCATCATCAAAAGTAATACTAACTTTTTAAAGCTGAGAAATAATTGATTTAAACTTCCCAAGATGTGCTGAAATCGCTTTGCCTTCTTGCATCTTCAGATTAAATAATTGTTCACACAACATAATCTTCCCAGAGGCTGATGACTCTTGATACAACTTTTCAAGTTTATTCATAAGATCCTTCGTACTAGTTTCCTCTTGTACGTTATTGTAGACTTCCTCCGTTAGACATCTACGGATCACGGCTACACACTTGCGATCAAGAGTTGTCCATTCATCGTCTTTGCGTGCTCACTTTTTCGCAACTCCACCCAATGGATCAGCAAGGTCTTTCTCATATAGGTAGTCTTCCATCTGAGACTTCCAAAACGCAAAGTTCTTCCCATTAAAAACTTTAACCCTAGCTACCGTACTTTCGTTATTATCACCCATAACTCTCACTCCAATCGTACTACGATAAACCCTAAAGCTCTAACCTAAGCTCTGATACCAATTGTCAGGATTTACTTATGGAATCACTGACAACCGCGGAATAACGGATTTGAGATATTATGATGAATGATAAGTAAACCAAGCACAAGCAACTATGAAAATACGAGAAAGATAAATCAACTCACAAGACACAAGATTTATAGTGGTTCGACCAATACATACAACGTGTATATATTGTCTACGTCCACTTTGAGCCGCACCAACTCAAATCCACTATGAAGAAAAATGATTACAACGTCGTGTGAATCCCAGCAAACCCTTGGTTACACCGCAATAATTACCCGGGACGATAACCTTGTCTCTTGTTCCTCACCAATATGCTCTCACAACGAAACCTAGCTTTAGCCCTAAAAGCTATACAAGAAATCTCTCACCGATCTCTTAATCGTTTTCTACACAATACAATTCTACGAGGCCTAATTACCTATTTATATAGGTTACAAACTTGGCCACCAAGAATTATAACCAATTTAGGAAACGCCTTTCCTAAAATATCACGAATAACTTTAGGAAATAATTAGTCTTCAATTAACTAACATGTTCTCCAACAAGATTTGGCAAAGAGCAGATACCCCTTGACAAGCAACTGGGAGAAGAATTTCTTAAGTGATGAAAAGGTTGAATATGCTTGTTTAGATCCTCTTGTTTCGTTTAAACTAGGTTTTTATTTGACGAGTCGAACCAAACCAGTACGTTCTGTTCAGAACAACAATCGCCAGCCAGAGATGAATCTGAAAGATTCAGACTTTCCAGATCTTAAAACGGATGTGGAAGAAAAAACTAAGAAGCGGGCTCCTTCGAAGTCTGACGGAGGCAAGACAGCCGGAGCAAACAGTAAACGTACCAATTGAGTACGTTGTTTAGGAATTAGGATTTTGATCTTTAGTTCCTTATATTTTGTGATCTTTCAACGACTATTATTAATATTAATATTTTGTGCTTTTATAGCTTTGGTCTATTATTATTACCGTTAGAGAAAAAGCGAGATGCATATATTATGTAGGCATGTACTAATAGAACAAAGCTGATCTAGAGGGGAAGATTCATCCTAACAGAACCTATAAGACAAGATAAAAACATAGATATTGTTTGGTTTCTCAAAAAAAGAACAACCAATAGTTTTAGTCGTTCAAGTGAAATAACATTCCAAACTCAAGGAGCAACTACAAATTAATTCCATGTTGTCTTCAAGCATCTTCGCTAGTTGGCCTGTTTCCAAATTGCTACCCTGAAACGATGTTGAAAATTCACATTACTACTATTTGGATGTAATTCTAACAACATTGTTCTTTTAAAACACAACTGAACAGTAAGGCCTAATTAGAATAAAATATCATGCTTGTACTGACCTTCAATTTTTCAGATATATCGTCCATATTCAGAACTGCCTGATTTGTTACTTCTGCAGTTGAAGTGATAAAATCATATCGATCCGCTTTGTTTAATTTGATACTAATGGCCGAATTCTTAAAACATCTTGACGTTGTGTGCCCAATCCCCGTAACACGGTATCTACCTTCAAAAGATTCATTTTCAAGGGTGTTAGCGATATATCTGTACACGGTTTGTTTAGTCTACTAGGTTTACTAGGTTTCCCAGTTTACTAGTTCTTTCTTAGAATATCTCCATTTGTTGTAACTTCTTATGTAATCTGATTCACTATATATAAGAAGAATAAACCAAATATTCACAGTTGTGAAAACCATTAAACACTGTCTTCTAAATACAAATCCAACATGGTATCAGATGCCGACTTTATGACTTTCTCCAAACCATGCTTCTCTTCATCCTACAACATACAAAAAAGATGTAGAATGTTGCTCAAAACTATGGCCACTAAGAATAAGTAAATATCTATTGATTCAAAAGAAAAATCAGAAACTCTTACGGTGGGTTTGGTAACGATCTTCCTAGTAGAAAGCATCAATCTCAAGTCCAGATCCTTTCCAACGCATGCTATGTCTACTATCATGTGACGCTCATTGTTCGTTTGGATCTAAAAAAATAGAGAAACTTTTAAGTTCAATCAAAGTAGTTCCAGTGAGCTTACAAAATTAATTTAGGAATTGCAAATATACACGAGACTTATTTAACCTTAATTTCTAACATAATATAAAGTATGTTTACAAGTCTTGCCTTTTCAAGCTCGAGTCCACCAATTCCAGTTGCAGTGCACTTGCAAGAAAAAGATACATCTGGACAAGATTTATCAGTCACCTAAATGAAATATAACCTTTGTAAGAATTCATTCATATGGATAATGCAAACGGATATACACATATGGGTACCAAGCACATCTAATGAACGAAAAAAATTACCCTGACATAGTAATACTTTTTTTCTTCCTCCAACTCAACTCCAATTCCAGGAACAACCACGTTAAGCACTGCTTCTGTAAACGACTTGGGAACATTCGTGTTAAATGACCTCAATATTCGGCTCAAAGAAGCTTCATATTCTGATCTTTCGAGAAGTGTACCCATGTTGAACGAAGGTATCCTTCATCAATCGTCATCGTGTTGCATACAAGAAATGTCAGTTTTGAAGCAAAACAAATGTATGTATCATTTGACCAACAAATCGAGGTTCGAATCTTACCCATGAAACAAAACTTTGCCAAATCTAGCCACAAAACATATCTTTCTTTCCCCAAATTCTTTGGAACTCCCTTCAACTCTCTTATTTTGAAAAGCAAGAAGGTTAGGCAATATTTTTTCAGCGATCGATTTCAACGGATTCTCTACTGGTCTGTTTTTGTTTAGATTCTTCGTCACTTCTCCTGAAAAGAAAAAAAAATGGATCAATTGCAGAAGGTTGACCAACCCAGAACCATAGCTTAGTAAAGCTACCCGTAAATATTAACTTGCTTATCAATGTCAATCGAAAATAATATACATACCTGTTTTCTGACGGCAAGATACTAAAACATATGGGGTTTGCCGTTGTTTGTTGTATAAAGTAGATTCTCGCGAAATGTGCTGCAGTCTAAATGAACCAGGGCCATGATGCTCATCTTCTTCGGTAGACTCAGCTATACACAATCTTGAAAGGCAAGTCTTTGCATAAGCATACCTTCCACCTAATGAAGCATCCTTACCATTCCTCATGACCCTCTCTGATGATGAACATGACTCAGATTTATAACTTCCTGACATGTTCAAATTTTGCTGAAACTTGTGAACAAGTGAGCGTGAATTGAGTGACGACCCCTCGAGGACCTTAGCACCATCCTTCAACAGTCTCTTATGCGGAGGGATGTATTTCGCCATAACTTTAATATTCTTCCCTGCAAACTGTAAGGGATGAGAGTTTAATTTTAAAAACAAATTATGAAGAAAGGAAAAATAAGTGAAGATCCATAGAGTTGAGGAAGAAGTAAAGTAGCCAACCTGCTGCAAATTCTTAGACTTAAGAGTTGGAAATTAGAACCAAAAATATACCCTTCGTGCAAATAAAATTCTTAGAATTTCAGTGCAGGAAAGTCAAAGGTGTCCCAAGTAATAATTAAACAAATTAGTTATAAGTAACCATGCAATGCATGCTCTACTTTTGAGGTAACCATCAGAGTATGGGAGAGTCACTGTGACAAGAAGAAAATAAGATACGGATATAGACTAGTGTCGTAGACTAGTCTCTAGATCATCATGCAGAGAGATGACTAGTCTAATCATAGCCTCCCTAGCACTCGTCACTCATCTCCCCCTCCATCACACCAGCTTTCAAATCTCTCTTACGTGAAGGAACGTACTTTGTCGTGCTATAAATAAACCTGCAACTTCGAACCAAACTTTAGAGCCATTTTGCCAAAGAAAAGACTAGAATATGTTGTTGTTAATTAGACAAGAGTGTGGGCACGTGCATATGCACGTGCTGAGATCGATGGCTAGGAAACGATCTAGAAAGTGGGAGTTCATATGTCAAGCTCTGTTACATCGTAAAAGTTGTCTGGGCCTAATATTTTTACTTTAAGAAGCATCAAATTTGATGTTCCAGCATATCTACACCACGTCACCACGTACTGCGAAGAGGCATGCACATTCAACAGGTGTTAATGAGATTAAAAATGTTCCTTCTTTTACATTAAAGAAAAAGAAAAAAAACGCAGCCCTAAACTTTTCTCTCCTGTTTAGTTCTCTCTTTATCTGTCACCATTCTTAGGTGCAGATTCAAACCTAATCTTGTTCGTTCAATATCCCAAATAGACGGATCCAGTAAGTATAAATTTTCTTTTAAGGCCTGGGCTAAAAGCTTGGTCGAACAAAAAAAAAAGTTTAGGCTTGTGGACTAGGAAGACCACCCGGGTTTAACCCCCTTTAGTCAAGGGGTATGTCCGTCCCTGCTCATAACCACATTTTATCTCTTTGATTGTTTAGAACGCAAAATATAATGTGGTATACAACGGGAGATTTTCGGATTTTGAATCATTTTAGCCATGGAGATTTGGATTTTTGAATCATTTGAGCCATGGAGATTTGTAGAATTTTGAATTGAAGATTTATTGGTTGAATTGTTCTATTTGCTTGTTGTTGTTCTTAGCTACGCAAAACTCAACTTTCCTTCAAGAAATTCTTGAGATGTTTTTTCTTTTTTTTTGAAACATAATCTCTTAATTATAGTCAAGGTAATAAACATGGATTGCTGTGAATTTATAGTCCTGTAAGTTCGATTAGATGGAGTTATAAAAGAATGGGTGTCTGTTAATTTTGATTTTGATTATGGAGAACCTGGTTTTTTTTCCTTGTTAGAGCAAGTCTTATGGTGGAATCCATCCATCTTCCACGCCACCTCAGCATTTGTAACCGTGGATGGAAACACAAGTGTAATGGTGGAATAGTAGAAACACTATTTTTAATGGAACGCAATTAAGAATGGAACTAAAAAAACACAATTAAGAATGAAGCTTTTTTTCAGCCGTTAGATTTCAACAACTCATTTTAAATCTACGGATAAAAAAAAACGCAATTAAGAATGGAGCTAAAAAACCGCAATTAATAATGGAGTTTTTTTTTTCAGCCGTTAGATTTCAACAACTCATTTTAAATCTATGGATAAAAAAACGCAATTCTTAATTACATTTTTTTAACTCCATTCTTAATTGCGTTTGACGCTATCCTTATTGGCGTTTAGATGGATTCCACGGACCCTTCCATTAAACCATGGAACCTTGTTTGGATTTTCTGTCAAAAATCCCAACTTGGAAGCCACTAGACTTGACATTACATGAATTTTCCACATTTGGAATAGGTTGGATTCCAGCATAAGACTTGTACTAATCTTAGATCTCAAATTTGATTCAAAAATTCAGTTAATGTAAATTACTTTTCTACCCCCATTTATTTTGTATCATGGATTATTCATGTTTGAATGATAAAATGAAACAAAGGGCAAACTCGAAATATCCAAATTTGCAGCTTCAATTACCGTAGCATTACTGTAGAAGGGAGAGTTCCCTTTATATAATAGAATAGATTTTGTAGTAAATCAAACTTAGTGTATGGGGAAGCGAGCTATAATGTTATGTGTACGAGTGCCCTCCATCACCCATTTAATCTTGCATTTAAGGGCTAATAAGTATAAATTCCAACGGTAATTTGGGTTTAACCGTACTAGCCTTTCACGGTGTCACACTATTAACAACCAACGAAACCAACGTCAGCCTCTTAACAACCAAAACCTTATTCCTTCTTCTCATCAGCCGATCAAGTACATTTCTCTAAACCCTAATTGCGTCAGCGTTAGAATAGCTAGGAATCCATTTTGAGGATGGCCGCTGAACTCAGCCCAAAAATAAATTAAGAAATCAATTCCAAAATGCACATGAGTTTACCCAAACATCAACCAACACAACAGTATATGGACATTGAAAATTCTCGATGACAGGAACTAGGAAATTAAGCGCCCATGCACTGTAGGAAACAAAAAATGTTTACTAGAGGCACTGTATAGGGCACCTTTGCTAATATAACGAGCTAATCAAGAAGTGCGATAAAACAAAACACAGATATGGTTTGGTTTTAAGAACACGATATTCATCATCAGTCGGCAAAACAGCAGTCCACCACCCATTAGTTGTTCAGGGGAAACAACATTGCAAACAACATGACATAGCCGAAAAGATAGGTTTTAGCTTCAACGACAAAACATGGTCCAGTATGATTTTGTATAGGCGACAGGCCCACTGTCATACAAGGTCTATTGCAGCCTAATTTTAATCATGCTTCAAAATAAAAAAATTCATATCCGTCCAAGCACATTTCAGTTCTCTATGAATTCCCATAATGACGGACTAATATCTACAGAAGACAAGACCTGGGATTGTATTCATTTGGTTGACAGTCTTATTAACAAAGAGTAAGAACTAACAAAAAAAAAATAAAAAAATCATGCTAGTACTGACCTTCAATTTTTCAGATATGCCGTTCATAATCAGAGCAACATGATTTGTTACTTCTTCAGTGCGAGTAATAAACTCATACCGATCCGATTCAGTAAATTTGATCCTAATGGATGAATTTTTAAAAGTTCTCATTGTCGTGTGCCCAGTTCCCACAACACTGTATCTACCATCGAAAGACTCGTATCCAAGGGGAAATCTCAAACCTCCTCTTTCATTTGGATCTACAACTGCAGACTTTATGAAATTTTCTAAGCCATGCTTCTCTTCATCCTACAAAATACAAAAGATGTAGCATGATAACAAAAGACATAGAGACATAACTATAAAGTCCAAAAAAAAAATCAGAACGTCAGGTAATCAAGGAAGGAGCACTCTTACGGTGGGTTCAGTCACGGTTTTCCTGGTAGAAAGCATCAATCGCAAGTCCAGATCCTTTTCAACGCAAGCTATGTCTACTATCATGTGACGGACATGGTTTGTTTCGATCTAAAAATATAAAGAATCTCTTAAGGTCAATCAAAATTGTTCCAGCATGTTTGCCTTGCATAACTTAATGCAAGTGAGACTACACGTTAATTTAGGAATGGCAAATGCACATGAGACTATGTTGAACATAAAGAGTTCAAATGTAAAGCATGTTTTTAAGTCTTGCCTTTTGAAGCTCTAGTCCGCCAACTCCGGTTGCAGTGCACTTGCAAGTAAAAGATACATCTGAATAGGATCTGTCCGTAACCTAAATGAATCCACAAGTGTCCATATAAATATCACCATTACATACTCATGTGAATACCAAGCACAGCTGACGACCAGCTGGTGAATGGAAAAAGAAAATTTACCCTGACATAGTAATACTCTTTTTCTTCCTCCAACTCAACCCCGATTTCAGGAACTACATTAAGTACTGATTCTGAGAACGACATGGGAATATGAGTATTAAATGACCTCTTCATTCTACCGAGGGAAGCTTCAAATTCTGATCTGCCTCGAAGTGTATCCATTTTGGACGGAGGTATCCTTCATCAATCACCATTGTCACATACAAGTAAGGTACTAAGGTCAGTTAAGAAGCAAAACAATGATTTGTTCAGTTACATTCGCATATTAAAAGACACCGTATATACAAGAACAAGACATACAACTTCATTTTCCAAAAGCTCTGTCACGTGATCAGAGAACTGAGAAAGGAAACCTACCCATGAAACAAAATGTTGCCGAATCTAGCCACAAAATGTATCTCTCCTTCCTTGAAAAATTTGGAACTTCCTTCAACCTTCTTACTTTGAAAAGCAAGAAGGTTCGACAATATTTGTTCAGCAACAGGTATCAATGGGTTCTCTGCTGAGCTGTTCTTCTTTCGTGTACTTGTTCCTTGTCATGAATTATTTTTTTTGGATCAATTGCATATTCAACAAAGAAAATGATTGAACATAATACTCACACAATATTCAACAAATAATTATATGTATCTATAAGTATAAGCAACCCTATCATTTAGACTGAGGATGGTTTTGCGAAGTTACCAATGCCTATCAAAAATAACATACCTGTTTTCTTGTAGGAAGAAAATAAAACATATGGGATTCTTCCGTCTTTATCATATAAACTGGATTCCGATGAAATGGGGATCAGTCTAATTGAACCAGGGTACTGATGCTCTTCTTCTTCTTCTTCGGTAGAATCAACTACGAACAATCTGGAAATACAACTCTTTGCATAAAGATACCTTCCACTTAATAAAGCATCCTTACCATTCCTCGTGACCCTCTCAGAGGAACGTGACTCAGAATTACCACTTCCTGACAGGTTCACCTTTTGCTGAAACTTATGAACAAGTGAACGTGAATCGAATGACGACCCCTCAAGGGATTTGACTCCGTCCTTTAACTGTCTCTTATGCGGAGGGATATAGTTCGACATGACTTCAAAGTTCTTCTCTGCAAATTGGTAGATTTAAGACTCCTGATAAAAGATCTGACACTAAGCAGAGAAAATTGTAAAATTGGTGCATGTGTAGATCAATTTTCCATACAACTTACTACATCTGTTATTTGTAAAACAAAATTAAGACCCTATCTTAAACACTTACCAGATATAGATGTTGCAAAATGTTAGAGAACTAGCTAGTAATTAGCAAGCATAAGTGAAGGAGACTAGCTATGGATGAGGTTCCCCTTCTTAAATTTGTGAGCAATTAGCTAGTAATTAGCAAGCATGCTAGCAATTAAGATTAACGAAACGATGCCCATAGATCAGATTATTCGAAATTTCTTTTCTTAAACAAACTGCTGGTGAATACATCTTCAAAAACTAAACTGCATGTGTGTTTCAAGGAGACTAGATATGGATGAGGTTCCCCTTCAAGTCTAATAGCCTTGAAATTTAAGCAATGGTGCAAGGGATGAGGTTTCGTCCCACATTTTATCATCAGAAATATGCTACAAACATGCAAATTCTCATTTTTTTTAAAAATGTATGCGAACCAGTATAAGTGAAGATCCATAGAGTTGAGGGAGGAGTTAAGAAACCAACCTGCTGAAAATTCTTGGACTCGAGAGTGAAGAACTGGAAGTAAAAGTATTCACACTGAACCCTTCATGCAAATAAATAGGGAAACGAAGAGATTCTTAAACAAATAAAAGTCATGTACAGCCTCTTAGTATTCTGACTCTCTAAGCTAGGAAAGTCAAAGGTCTACCGGTTCAAACTTATTTATTTTACTTTAATATTAATACTAGTAACCCTGCTCTACTTTTGAGGTACCCCATGAGAGTAGCACAGTAAATGGCAAACGTTGTCAATGGCAACCATTACCCGGATTCCGTGGACTTGCGTCGATTTAGCAATGGGAATATTGATAAACTGGCGCACACTCAATTTCGGTTTACTAAAATTATTTCCGTTTTTTTCAATTTTTCAAAACTGTCCTTACTGTTAATTTTTCCATCTAACTTAGTTTTTCATCCAATATTTTATTTATTTACCCTTTATTAGTCACGTTTATCTTCTACTTCATTTTTTCAGGTTCGTCGAGTTCGGTTCATGGATTTAGGGTTCGGGGTTTATGGTTCACGGTTCAAAGTTTATGGTTCTGGGTTCATGGTTCACGATATATTTCAGGGTTCAGGGTTAGGGGTTTAGGGTTCATAGTTCAGGCTTCGTTGTTCATGGTTCAGAGTTCATGGTTCACGATATAGTTCAGGGTTAGGAGTTTAGGGTTCATGGTTCATGGTTAGGGTTCATAGTTCATGACATAGTTCAGGGTTAAATATGACTTTTTAACATGTGAGATAACTGCCATCTTGAATTTAACGGGATGGAAAGCGTTATTTGAAAAAAAACGGGGCAGTTTAGAAAAGTGCAAAAAAACGGGGGCACTTTTTTTACCCTAATTCAAAACTGGATCACTTTATCAAAATTCCCTTTAGCAATTTAGGATCTTGTGGGTATTATCGTTGGGGTATCCGGGTTTTTATTCATCATTTTATCAAAATTTTAAGCATGTTGTTGATTTTGGTTTTGATTCATTTTCATTTTTTGTTTTTTTTTTACATTTTATTTTGATTCAGACACTTAATAAAGAAATGATAACAACTTTTACAAAAATAATTTAGATTCAAGTCAAAAGGAGAAAATAGAGAGATAAACTAGGTTGAGTTTATCTCATTATTCTACCGCCTTTACTCTCTTATGCAGTAAGAAATAAACCAGGTTTTTCCTTATATGTGTCATAGACCGCCGGACCAAAACCCTAATTGATATCATTATTTGTGTGAAGCTGAGTTCAGTGGCGGAACTAGAAATTTAACTTGGAGTGGCTTTGGATTTATAGGGGTGGCTTAAGCCTATTAGTTGGACTTATTTTTATCAGCCCAAGTAAAATAGGTAGTGAAAAAAAGGGTTTTTGGGCTTTTAGGGCTAGCTTAAGCCAGCCCTAATCTGGGCATAGTTCCGCCCCTGGCTGAGTCAGCCTTTGTGATAGTGTGTCGAGAGAGAGAAACATTCTCTTTAGCCGAGTTGGCCAAGATAGAGAGATATTTTCTGATTTGTGAGAATGACTAAGATGAGTCACGTGAAAAGACATGGAACTCCTCAGAAATCGTGTATAGAGTGTGAGAGGAGCTGAGGTTGAGCTCCCTCTCTCCATGGAAGGTCACATATGTCACGTGTAGATTGTATTATTGCTTGTGGTTCCCTTTGTTGAGCATGCAGAGCTCAAGGGAGCCTATCCACGTTTTGGATAGACATGTACAGTTCATACCCTATTTACTAGTTGTGAGTATGTTTGAAACGCTGAAAAACATGCTTGAGCCCTATGTGAGGCTTATGCCTGAGTCTTATGTCTGTATAAAACTCTTCATAAGAGATGGTTCGGTTTGGATGAGGCCATTTGAGGTTTGGAAGACGCGACTAAAGTTGTCTGAAGTTTAGCTGATGCGACTGAAGCTGTCTGAGATTTGGCCGACGCGTCTGGAGTTTTCTGAGATCTGGCTGACGCGTAGAGTCTGTTAGAGACTTGGACAACGCGATGAAATGTCTCTGAAGTCATCTGGGACATGTTTGGGAGAGAAAAGAAGGCTTGCACGCCTGATAATATCTTTGTGAGACTTCAGCCTTTGACCAGCGTATCTTGCAGAGATGTGTTAGGAATCAATTGTGTTAGTATTTATGGGTCCGACATGACCAGTGTATCTCGGAAGGATGTTCTAGGAGTCTGTCGAAAGGGCCCAGAGGCAGAATAACCAGCGTATCTCACGGGGATGTCCTAGGAATTATTATGAAGCCTCGGTAAGTCGAGTCAGAGCCTAGAGTAAACATGACCAGTGTATCTCGCGATGATGTACTAGGAATCAGTCCTTGATCTCAAATAGGGTGAGTCATGCTTACAAGAGGAAGTTCTGGGTCATAAGTCCGTCGAGGCCGTTTTTACACATCTACAAAACCTATATGACCAGCTGTATCTCGCGGGGATGTACACTAGGAATTATGGCATCACAATCAGCTGCGTCTCCCGAAGACATGCTAGAATTGTGGTTTTTCGGGTTCATAAGTCTGTCGAGGACATTTTACGCTATACAGATTCTACGCGACCAGCAGTATCTCGCAGGGGACGTATACTAGAAATCGTGGGTATAGGTGCCTTGAGGACCAAGGGCTTAATCTCTCCCGTGAAAGTTGAGATTTGTCTATTGTCTTGAAATGATGCTTTTGTCTTTTATCCAAACTTCACCATCTACATTAAGTCCCCTACTCAGAGTAGAACCTTGATTTTTATATGATGAGTATGTAGATGGTGACACATCATTCATATACAAAATTAAAATCCATTCGGTCTTCTAGACTTGCGGAGTCCCCGAATTGATGCTTAATTTTCGACTATTATGCCTCTGATCTTGAATCAATTCTGGACTTTGGAAATTCCTGGGATTTATTGTTAATGACATGATAATGAAGTCTTGATGAGACAAAATTTCCGTCTTGAGCGAATGAAATTAGGGTTTACTTGGCCAGCACCCTAATTTTCTCTCTTTGTGTATCTTGGAGCCATTGAGTTTATACAGGCAAGTATGTGGGGAAGAGAGGGCTCTGGATGATTTATGTATGTCCTTGAGGTTGGAGGAATGCTATGAGAATAAATAGGGACTTACTTTTGATATAATTTGTCTTTATCCCATGTAAATTATGAATTCTGGCTTGTAGTGCATCTAAACCCTAATTTCTCTTTTGTTCGCGGTTGACTCCTTTATACACTCTGGAGAGGCTTGACGAGGCTTGGAAGGTGTGCATCTATCTTGTGGATTTGGTACCTTCTGTGATGAGAGCATGTTTAATTCCTTGTACCAATCAGACACCTCTTTTTTTTTGAGAAAATACTTACTTTTGAAACTTAAGGGTATTTTCGTGAAAAACTATTATGAGCTTGATTTTATTTCGAATGAAAGAGACCACGAGATTCCCTAGGCATGTGCACGTCTTGAGAGAGGGAGAGAGGCACGTGTCTAGTTCTACTTTTGGAAATTATTAACTCGAACTTCCTTGTTTGAGCTACTTTCCCTTTATTTTCTATGAAATTCTTCTTTTCTGTGTTTTGTTTCAATCTCGTTCTTCTTTGAACAATTAGAGAAATTAATATTCATGCCTATGATGCCATGGGGATAATTAAAGGAACGCTTGGTCGGTTTCTGGTTGCAATAGTGTTAGATCACTTCTCGGTTGAACTCCCAAGCGTTGATATCTCAAGCTTGTTTGTCAAGTTTAGTTGATCAAAACTATATACTTGATTTCTAGTATAATTATAGATATGTATCGGATTAGGATAAAATGTGTATCTTATCTTTAGAATTCACTATGTTCATCGATTAAAGACGAAGATCTACTGAGGAGAGCTTGGAGGAACTTAATCAACAAAAGGTTTGTGGAGACTAAAACTTATCTATCACTCAAAAGTCTACTATATTCTATATTCTAATGAGACTAAGTCGTATAGCTATATAGCCTTTTACATAATACACATTTGATATTTCGAGCTAAGTTGAGATCGCTTATCTATTTCTCGAAATATGTGTTGTAAGATTTTTGCTTTAGCTATGTTCATTATTATTCTTGACGAGTTTAGTTGGAGAAAGTTTATTTGTTGGAAACTGAATATTGAGTCAAAAGATGATCATGTGAAAATTGCCTTGAAACATGTTATATGATTTGTGTGAGACAATCATTTGATGTCAACTTGAAAAGTTTCCTATTGATCGTTAACTTAAAAATTACTTGAATGGTATGTGTTAGACATCCATTGTCGTTTTCTAAGGATGTTTCAACGATTGAAATGGGAGTTTAGAACAATTAACCATGTCTGGATACAACACGGTATGCATACCTAGTATGCGAACTATATTGTTATAATTCAGGACCGGGAACCTTGTTTGTGTACCTAGTATGCGAACAATTTTACCTGTCAAGGTCTGGGAACCTTGTTTGCATACCTAGTATGTGAACGGTTTCACCTGAGTTAGGTCCGGGATGGCTGTTCGCGTACCTGGTTTGTGAACGACTGGACAGGCCAAGGTCCGAATCTTTTGCTTGCATACCTGGTTTACGAACACAATGGTTAAGTTCTAAAATCGGTTAAGTATGATTCTCATACTCATGAACTAAAACATTTAAAAATTAAGGAATGCAATATTTGCAAACCATGGCTTAATGTTCATGAATTGATTCTTGTATAAGTACTTTGTACAATTATGAATCAATCCGATTTTGTTTCAATTTTTTCATATATATTTCTATGAGATAGTGAACAATTGAACAACTCTGTTTGAAACACAATTAGATTCATTTGATTATCTTTCATGATAAATTGATCGTAATATTTGATCTAGAAGTGTTAGATGAATGTGGTTAAGTAAAAAATGTTCATATGGCTAACTTCGGTTAACTATTATTGAGCCAACTCAATATACACGTTTAGGTACAGTTACCCATCTAAATGAAGGTATATTTTGTTTGTGTGTAAAAAGCTAAGACCCTCTAACGATGGAGATTGGTTGCTTTATTTTTAAGCAGACTTAGCTTGAATCTTAAATCATGTTTTCATCTAAATGGTGAATAATAAATGCTTTGTTACTACGAGATCTTAGCTTTTACTAAAAGCAAACCTTGATTTTAAAGAGTATATAAGGGAGACCTCTAGCAATGGGAAAACCTAATCCCCACACTTCTGTGTGTTCATAGTTGTAGAGTGGATTCTCCTTTAACCTAGGTTTTTCCTAAAACCATTATAGGTTAACGACTTGAAGACTTCATTGGGATTCGTGAAGTCAGATCCAACTATTTTCTCTGTAGTTTTGCATTTTGATCTTACTTGTTCTATCGTGTTGAGTACTATCTTCTCTAAGATTTTCTCGAGATTTATCTCCGGCAGGTAAGATATAAAAATTAATCACAATAGTTCTTCGTCTCAGACTCTTGTGATTCCGCAATAATTTTTTCTGTTAATAAGTTGGGTTATTGTGAGGTGATTGGATGCTCTTCGGGAATATAAGACCGGATTATCAATTGGTTCATGTTCACCTTGATTTATCAAAAGACGGAACAAAATCCAAATAAAGAATAGACATATCTGTGGGAGACAAATTTGTTTATAAGTCTTCGACTTTGGGTCGTAGCAACTCTTAGTTGTGGGTGAGATCAGCTAAGGGAATCAAGTGCACAAAATCCTGCTTGGTTCTAGAGGCGTAAGGAACGCGATTGTACCTTAATCAGTATGAGACTTGGTTAGGGCTCAACTACATTCCAGTCCGAAGTTAACTTGTAGTAGGCTAGAGTATGTCGCGGCTTAATACAGTGTGGTGTTCAATCTGGACTAGGTCTCGAGGTTTTTCTGCACTTTCGGTTTCCTCTTTAAAAAAAAATTATGGTGTCTGTGTTATTTCTTTTCCGCATTATATTTTATATAATTGAAATATAACAGGTTGTGCGTCGTTCAATCAGTTGATAAATCCGTCCTTGTTTTTTGGATAAAATTTGATTCACACTTGGGCATCGGTCTTTGGTACTGTCCAAGTTATTTCTCATATCAATCTGGCTCGCGGATTTCTATCTGTTTGATATGTTAATTATATTTACAAAGGGATACAAATTCTTTGATATAATTCTTGATTGAGTCTCACTTTTAAGTTGGTGCACTCGGAATGAAATTGGAGTTTAGTCCATACAGATTTCCGAACGAATTACTGGGTGTGGTTGTTATATCCACGCTTTTTCGATTGGTATCAGAGCTGGAAAACACGCTAAGTCCTCATAAGTCTATGTTTGTAGCAATCTGATTTTTATGGACGAGTCTATCTCTAACAACGTACCAGTTCAGAAATTGCTAGATGTGTTTCAATGCTTAAATTCACCTGGGAGAACTGTCATATCTAGGTCAATATGTAAACATCCTCGTGATGTAGAAACTGTTGATAAATGAGAAACACGCCTAGAAGAACAGTTGGATAAACTTTCTGACGAAGGTGACTCAGATATTGATAGAGATGTTGATGAGGAAATCTCAGAGTATGTTAAGTTGTTGAAACCGGTGGAAAAGTTGACGACTTCTTGTGCCATTTTTTTTGTCACCTTGACTAGACCTAAATTTATTGTCTAAACCTTGACATGCTTACTGGACTTTGACTTTACCTTGACTAGAAGTTGACCAGTGAACGGTTAGTTTTTCTGTTAACTTGATAGTTAGTTTGGCCGTTAATCGTTAGTTGACTGATGACCTGAGTTGACTTTCCTGCGACTTTCCTACCCCTTATCCCAGTACTCTCTGATGATTAGTTTCGACACCTAACCTCTATAGAAATCCAATAGTTGATTGTTAGAAATGACATTAAAGGGAATCTGCTAAAGTCATGAAATTACTTCAGATGATGAGGATAATGATATAATGACCGGGAATAGGAACTTGTAGATTGGAAATCTTGAAGTAGGCATTATTGCCATCAAAATAGGTTGGAACTCAATAATCTTCTTGTAATCATTAACTTTGCTTTATCTGTGAGTATGATAACTTGTTATTTGTGATCATGTATGAATGTAAATAAATGGGTATGTTGAGTGTCTGTGATTTCCCCAGGGCTCCTTGCTAAGTTGAGTAGGGCGATTTCTTTCCTGTTTGAATATTATTTACTAGGGTGGCTTTTTCCTGTTTCTGCATTACTTAGTAGGATGACTTCTTCCCCATTTCTATATTATATGCAATGTTAATAGTAAGGTGGCATCTTCCCCGTTTGAATATTATCTAGTAGGGAGACTTCTTCTCGATTTCGCTATTACATATATTATTTTATTTTGGAAAAATTACTCGTGTGCATATTATGCTTGATTGTAAACATTCGGGACTTTTGATATGGTAGTTTCCTGAATCATAGGGTTGATGGGCATTTCATGCGGATGGCACTATCATTTGAGTGTGGAGTTATTCTACGGTCGTCTTCTCCAATGATTTTGGTGAGGTCAGAGTGATATATTTTTGGTTTGTTCTAGCATTACTTTTGTGGATCATATGGTGGTGATCTTTTACAGATATTTTTATTATGGTCGAAATATCTGAGAAAGTACAGTTAGAATGACTTTCTTTCATGAACATAATATTTATGTTGTTGGGTTGAATGTTGGGTAAAAAAAGGTCTTTTTTTTTCTTTTATTATTGTGTTTTAGTTTATTATCTTTTAGAACTGTGAAGCATGTTAATTATTACTTAAAAGTTATTTGTTTCCATTGGGAACCCCTTTGGGATAATGTGCTCATTCGTTCATATTTCAGTTAGAGTTTCATAGGAGACGATGTTTCGTGGAGACATTCGTTCTTATAGTTTAAAGCTTATTCGAACTAGAAATATTGTGTATTTATTCTTTTTTTATCCGTAAAACCATTGATTAACATATTTATATCACTTGAAAAACTTTCATTTATTTAGTATCAAAGAGTATGGGTTCGTATTTAGTTTACCTTATGTAAATTTAATTCTTAAGATCAATAATATGAATTTGATGCTTTAATTTGGTTGTAAGCATATTAATTAAGAATGTTTAGTATCTAGGACGTCACAACAGTTTGGCACTAACCTAAGACAGCGCCGCGATGAAGACCAGCGCCATGATCAACATTAACCTTCTTTGTTTCCATAAGTAGCCACGCTTTTTCCGTTATTCTCCTTTGGTTCTATGGGCATCAGCTCTTCCATTTACATAATTATCAAACTGATATTCTCTCTGTGCAACTTAAGAGATAAATATACACTAGTTCCTGACCATGCATTTTGTCAGTAATTCAATCAAGAAAATGAATATATGAATACATTATTTATGTAGTAAATTTCTATAGAATACTTATGTGGCACGACATTCATCGTAAATATTTATCTACAGCATTATTGTGAATTCATATGGCTCAGCTGAGAAAAACATGAATATGCTTAGTAATTCATTTATGCGAGAATAACCCAGAAGCTTATTCTGAATATATTTTCATTATACAATATAACTTCTATAAAATAATAGGCTTTGGACCAATATATTTTCACTGGTGATGGAGTTCGTTCTTTCATCCCAGGAAAGGCTATATCTAAAGAAATTTCGGATAAACGTACTAAATATTTGAATGAATGTGTTTCGCATGGTTATAGTTTGGGCGTTTTATCTTTCACTATTTTAGGGGAGCTCAGTGAAGATAATGTATGTTTTTTCAAGCGTTTGAAGAACTTTTTAATTAGTCATGATACTGGTAGTGGTTTAGGAAGTTTTATTTTTCATAGATTGGGTGTTGCTATTCAAAAGGGAGTTGGTGCTCAGCTGGCGCTCGGTTGCCAACTAAAAACTCTGTAAAATAGAACATCGTGAAAGAACAAAATATTTTTGAATAGATATATAATAAATTATTATCTTATATTAAATAATGTATTATTATTTTAAAGAAAAATTCATATTTTGAAGGTTGAATAATAATATATACTGCAAGCACAATATCACCTAATTTGGTAGAGACATTGTATTATTGACTAGTTACAATACAAATACAAGCGCCACATGTATCAATCACACTTCAATATTTCTTGTTGCAGTACAACAACATGACTCTGGGTTTTTTAGTGCACTACAAACTATTAGGGATAAAATACAACTTGATTTGAGTTTTAAAGAAAAACAAATAACAATTTTCAATCATATTTCGAGAAAATTTAATATGCACAAAATTTATTTTTTGTTTTTCTAGTAGCACTATTATTTTATATATTATTCGGGACTTATTAACGGTTAACGAGAACTTTTGAAATGTATTATTTTATGATTTTATCGAATTTATTATTTTAGCACCAAGGGTTCGAGTCGGGACTAGGAATTTTTATTATTTTAACGAGTATATTATATTATCGAGTATTATTTTGAAAGAGTTATAATATAGTCAGAGAGTCACACAAAAATTGCAGCAAGCACCGATGACTCTTCTAAAATTTTAGTAATCGAAAGAAACTTAAAACATAAGGTGCGTGCTAAGTCATATATATAAATATTCTCTTTGGACGAGTTGGCCAAGATATAGAGATATTTTCTGATTTGTGTGAATGACTAATATGAGTCACGTGAAAAGACATGGAATGCCTCAGAAATCGTGTGTAGAGTGTGAGAGGAGCTGAGGTTGAGCTCCCTCTCTCCATGGCATGTCACATATGTCACGTGGAGACTGTATTATTTCTTGTGGTTCCCTTTGTTGAGCATGCTGAGCTCAAGGGAGCTTATCCACATTTTTGGATAGACATGTATAGTTCAGACCCTATTTACTAGTCGTGAGTATGTTTGAGACGCTGAAAAAAAGGCTTGATCCCTATGTGAGGCTTGCCTGAGTCTTATGTCTGTACAAAACTCTTCATAAGAGATGGATCAATTTGGATGAAGCCATTTGAGGTTTGTATGACGCGACTGAAGTTGTCTGAGGTTTAACTGATGCGATTGAAGCTGTCTGAGATTTGGCCGACGCTTCTGGAGTTGTCTGAGATCTGGCTGACGCGATAGAGTTTGTTTGAGAATTGGAAAACGCAATGAAATACTGAAGTCAGCTGGTACATGTTTGGGAGAAGAAAAAAGGCTTGCACGCCTGATAATGTCTCTGCGAGACTTCGACCTTTGACCAGCGTATCTTGCAGAGATGTGTTAGGAATCAATTGTGTTCGTATTTATGGGTCCGACATGACCAGTGTATCTCGGAAGGATGTTCTAGGAGTCTGTCGAAAGTTCCAAGAAGTAGAATAACCAACGTATATCGCGGGGATGTCCTAGGAATCATTCTGAAGCCTCGGTAAGTCGAGTCAGAGCCTAGAGTAGACATGACTAGTGTATCTCGCGATGATGTACTAGGAATCAGTCCTTAATCTCAAATGGTAATTTTAACAAACTGCCACACTTTATATTTCCGGTTTAGAAAAGTGCCACTGTTTTTTTCAAAATTTATAAAATGCCATCACCGTTAGCATTTCTGTCTGGACCCACGTAATTGGTCAAAATTTCGTTGACCTGGTCAGGATTACAACATATCGACGGTTGAAGTTTTGGTTTCACCAGATTATTACACATGACAGTTCCAAAATTAATGTCCTATCCTTGGAGGGGATGATAGACCAAGGGTTCATTTTCTTTTTTCTATTTCAGTCTCGGTTCCCTTTTGACTGTTTCGAAATTCAATCACAAAAAAAGGGCTCAACCACCAAACACCATCATCTTCTTAAATCTTCACTAATCTTGAGTTCCGAATCTATGGTAAAAATCATGACTTCAAAGTAGAATTTCAAAATACATCTTCCTAATTGGGGTTCTAGTGTTGTTCTGAATTCTGATGGTGAATTTCAAAGAGAAGAATTAAGGTTTATCAAGGAGAGATTAACTGCCATAGATTGGAGGTGATTCGAATGGGATTTTGGAGATAAGATACGGATTAGTAGAGATTTGATTTAGAGTTGCTGCTATTTCAGTCGATTGAGAGACAGGTGGAGATGATGCTGTGGCAGAAGATGGTTGTCTTGATAGTCTGATGGTCATGGTTGAAGGAGCTTGGAAAATTGATTATGAAGTTTGGGTATTTTTTAGATTTTGAATCCATGAGTTATTGACAGAGATTCAAGACAAAAACTACTGGGCTATTTGTGGTTGGATCTGGCGGCCTTATGTTTCGGTTGCATATGTTTGGATTGAATCTAAGAAATTTAATGCTTCAATCCGAAAGAAACTTGCAATATGTTCACAGAATCATATAGGACAACTCTTTCAATTGTAAATCTGTTCCGACCTTCGTATATGGCCGGAATTGTCCTCTCCGCTAGTCGATTTTGTTCAAACTGCAAACAAAAGACCCGAATATGTTCCAGTTTCGGATTCAAGAACCATCACTAATTCCAGAGTTCATTGAAGAAATCTCTAACTGATGATTTGTCTCGACAGTGACTCACTACAACGATAACGAGTCGATTTAACTCACTTACATCAAAACGGTTCGAGGGCTTATATGTCTTTTACTAGGATAAATAATTGTCACATATGCATTAACGGATGTTAACTGTTTAATGAAAAAAATCGGATGGAAAAGGTCAAATGTGTGGCATTAAATAAATTCTGAAAATAACGATGGCACTTTCTTAGACATGAAATTGAAAGTGTGGCACTTTATTAAAATCCCCATCTCAAATAGGGTGAGTCGTGCTTACAAGAGACATGTATGTCTCCGCTCTAGATCATAAACCCGCCGGGGACGTTTTTACACATCTACAAATCCTACTTGACAAGAAGTATCTCACGGGGATGTATACTATGAATCATGGCATCACAATCAGTTGTGTCTCCCGAAGACATGCTGGAATTGTGGTTGTTCTGGTTCATAAGTCTGTAGAGGAACTTTTATGCTTTACAAAACCTATGCGACCAGCAGTATCTCGTCGAGGATGTGCACCAGGAATCACTGCATCACGACCATCAGTGTCTCGCGGGGACGTATACTAGAAATCGTGGCTACGGGTTCCTTAAAGACCAAGGGCTTAATCTCTCCCGTGAGAGTTGAGTTTTGTCTATGGTCTTGAAATGACGCTTTTGCTCCTTATCCAAACTTCACCATCTACATTAAGTACCCTACTCAGAGTAAAACCTTGATTGTTCTATGATGAGTATATAAATGGTGAAAAATCATTCATATACAAAATTAAAATCCATTCGGTCTTCTCGACTTGCGGAGTCCCCGAATTGATGTTTAATTTCGATCGTTATGCCTCTGATCTTGGAATCGATTATGGACTTTGGAATTTCCTGGGATTTTGTGTTAGATGTTAATAAAGTCTAGATGAGACAAAATTTCCGTCTTGAGCGAATGAAATTTGTTAATTAGGGTTTACTTGTCCATTATCCTAATTTCCTCTCTTTGTGCATCCTTGAGCCTTCGAGTTTATACAGGAGAGTATGTGGGGAAGAGAGGGCTCTGGATGATTTATGTATATCCTTGAGGTTGAAGGAATGCTATGAGAATAAATATGCACTTACTTTTGAAATATGTTGTCTTTATCCCATGTAATTTATGAATTCAGGCTTGTAGTGCATCTAGACCCTAATTTCTCTTTTGTTCGTGGCTGACTCCTTCATACACTTTGGAGAAGCTTGTTGAGGCTTGGATGATGTGCATCTATCTTGTGGATTCGGTATCTTGTATGATGAGAGCATGTTTAATTCCTTGTACCAATCAGACACCTCTTTTTTTTTAGAGAAAATACCTACTTTTGAAACTTAAGGGCATTTTCATGAAAAACCATTATGAGATTGATTTTGTTCGGCATGGGAGAGACCATGAGATTCCCTAGGCATGGTTACGTCTTGGGAGAGGGAGAGAGGCACGTGTCTAGTTCTTATTTTGGAAATTATGAACTCGAACTTCCCTGTTTGAGCTAATTCCTTTTTTTTTCTCTGAAATTCTTCTTTTCTGGGTTTTGTTTCAATCTCGTTCGAACAATTAGAGAAATTAATATTCATACCTATGATGTTGTGGGGATGATTAGAGGAATGCTTGGTCGGTTCTTGGTTGCATTAGTGTTAGAGCACTGCTCGGTCGAAATCGCAAGCGTTGTTATCTCAAGCTTGTTTGTCAAGTTTAGTTGATCAAAACATACTTGATTTCTAGTATACTTATAGCTATGTCTCGAATTAGGATAGAATGCATAGTTGATCTTTAGGCTTCACGGCGTTCATCAATTGAAGACGAAGAACTACTGAGGATATCTTGGAGGAACTTCATCAACAAAAGGTATGTGGAGACTAAAACTTATCTATCACTCAGAAGTTTATTCTATTTTATCTTCTAATGATACTAAGTCATATAGCTATATAGATTTTTACACTACACACATTTGATATTTCGATATGAGTTTATCTCGCTTATCTATTTTTCGAAATATGTGTTAGTAGATTTTTGCTTTATCTATGTTCATCATTATTTTTGACGAGTTTAATTGGATCAAGTTTATTTTTTGGAAACTCATTGAAACATCTTAGTCTTCTAAAGATGTTTGAATGATTGAAACAGGAGTTTAGAACAATTAACCATGTCTGGATACAACACGGTATGCATACATAGTATGCAAAATGTATTATTATAATTCAGGACCGGGAACCTTGTTTGCTTACCTAGTATGCGAACGGTTTTACCTGTAAAGGTCCGGGAACCTTGTATGTGTTCGTAGTATGCGAACGGTTTCACTAGAGTTAGGTCCGGGATGGCTGTTCGCGTACCTGGTTTACAAACGGCTGGACAGGCCAAGGTCCGGAGATGTTATTTGCATACCTGGTAGTGAAAACAGTGTTTAAGTTCTAAAATCGGTTAAGTATGATTCTCATACTCATGAACTAAAACATTTAAAAATGAAGGAATGCAATCTTTGCAAACTGTGGCTTAATGTTCATGAATTGATTCTTGTATAAGTACTTTGTACAATTATGAATCAATCCGATTTTTTTTCAATTTTATCATATATATTTCTATGAGATAGTGAACAATTTAAAAACTCTATTTGAAACACAATTAGATTCATTTGATTATCTTTCATGATTGCTTGATCATCATATTTGATCTAGAAGTGTTAAATGAATGTAATTAAGTCAAAAGTGTTCAAATGGCTAACTTCGGTTAACAATTATTGATCCAACTCAATATACACGTTTAGGTACGGTTACCCATTTTTAAATGAAGGTATATTCCATCTTTGTGTAACAAGCTAAGACCATCCAACGATGGAGATTGATTGCTTTATTTTTAAGCAGACTTAGCTTGAATCTTAAATCAGGTTTTCATCTAACTGTGAATAATGAATGCTCTGTTACTAAGCTATCTTAGCTTTGATTAAAAGCAAACCATGATTTGAAAGACTATAAGGAAGAACTCTAACAATAGGAAAACCTAATCCCCACACTTCGTCGATTGTCCTTTAACCTAGTGTTGATAGTGGTTTCTAGCTTAGGGTTAGAATTCTAAAACCTTACATATGATGTGACGTCACTCTGTAAGGAAATGAAGCCATGAGCGTCAACCTCTTCACTGGCGCATTTATTAACCAACTCAATACTTTCTTATGAAATTTACCCAGAATGGTGCATGTAGCAACAATCCCAGGTATTCTGTAAATTTTTGGCACCTTGCCTACATTCAATTAATACAAGTTTCTTTGAATGGTTTCTGTGATATGTTCCCCGGCTGAACCCTTAATGTTGATATGGCATGACGATTTGTGTTCACTCGCAGCAGAGTATCACGAATTTCCAAGTATCAACGATAATGTTCCCCTACTGAAACCTTAATGTTGATATGGCATGACGATTTATGTTCACTCGCAGCAGAGTAGCACGAATTTCCAAGTATCAAGGATAAAGTCTTTGCATAAGGTATTCAATCAGAAAGCATGCTGCTCTCTAGAAATGAACTTAAATAACTCTGTGTCAACACATAGAATTCAATCAATTATCCTGACTAAATTGCAAAATTTAGGGTTTTGCGCCTTGCGCAGTATATCAGACCTTACTTGTCGAAATTGAGCCTAGGAAAACTAGGTAATTAATCCGCCATGGATTAGCAGATGCAAAATCTTGCCTAGAATCAGAAAACAAGGAGCCGCAGGATAGGAGCAGCAATAAAGAGAGGTGTGGCCATGCCTTAGGCCAACCGGCGCCATTTTCCATTGGCCACGCCCCATCCTAAAACCAGCCCTATTTCCCTCGACCAATCAGGTCGCCTTAAACTCGCCACACGCACATAAGTTGTGGATGGCCATTACTTGTCGGCCCTATTTCCCATCGACCAATCAGGTCGCACTAAACCTTTCACGCGCACCAAAAGGGTGGCCACGCCCAAGCTTGTACGACTCCCTGCTTTCATTGACCAATAAGGTTGCTCTAAACCTGCCACCACTTTAAAAAGGGTGGAAATTGTGTCAAAAGGTTACCCTACCAAGTTGGCTTCCCAAAACCATGCCAACATGCTAACGGCATGTCAAACATGCCAAAAACAAACATGTCAGGCGCACATGCCAAACACGCATGCCAAAAGCATGCCAATCGCACACGCCAAACAGGTATGCCAAGTGCACATGCCAAACGTGCCACCTACGGCATACTACATGCCATATACGCTAATTAGGGTTTTGACATGCCAATCCCTAATTTAGGCAAAGTTATCGCGCCAACCGAGACAAACAATGTTCCACAAAACATGGGGATCAATGTGGCCATTAAAACTTATGTTGCCACACCGGGTTTGAATCCAACACCAACGTGCCAAAAATCCAGCGGCCATGGCTACGCCAGGCGCCACTTGCACCATGGTAGGCTTTTAAAGATGTAGAAAATAAGAGTAAAAGAAAGCCTACTTGTTAAACCGAAAGTGCACGGTGTCGGTTGTAGTTTGTGCAAGAACGGGTCGAATCCACAGGGACTTGTGTGTGTAGTTGTAGTTTCCTAAGCTAATTCTCTAAGCTAAGCAGTGACAGTAAGTGACAGTGGCAGTGAGCCAAAGAAGCAAAGGCAATGAATAACAGTGAGCAATGAGCAGTGAGTTCTCTAAGTAAAACAGTGACAAAGAAGTAAAACACTAAGGTCTTGAATCCATCTTATACCTAGCTAGATAGTAGCAATTCTAGTTCATATTCTTGTCCCTAATGGAAAAAGGGGGAGGTTCATGCCTTCCTTAGTCCAGGGTATGCATTTGTGGAAAGTTAATGAGCTAAGTTACTCAATCACCCCTAGCATTGAGTGTCTGTTTAAGGCACACTCAATCACAGGTGATATTACATACTAAGTTCATCACTTCCCTAGGCAACTGATCACTACAAGAATTCCTTCCTAATATTTTACCACCTAACAGGAATTAAATTTCATCTCAACCTTAGCACCAGTGATTTAGAACATATTTCAAAACAGGATCATGTGAAATAACATTGCATTTAAACAACTAAACTGTGAATGAAAATTGCAAATGAAGAACCCTAAAAATTAACAGTGAAATCAAATTGACATTGAGAATTAAATTAACCCAATTAGGGGGTATCTCGGCTAACCAAGAACAAGTTTTGCATTCTCTACAGCTTCCCTTTTATAGCTTACAACAAAATCCCTAATTTCACAAAACCCTAAATTTGCAAACCCTAACTTTTGGGGAAAATCAAATTCGACATACCCATGTGTGAATTCTGCTCGACCCATGCCCTGTTGATGTTCTACTGCTCCTCCTCTAGCTCTTGTTGCGCTGTTGGCCTATCCCTAGACTTCTGTGAACCCTAGCTTCTCTCACTGTCGAGTTTGTAGCATCAGGACTCGATGCTACAGACGAGAAAGGAAGAGACAAGGGTGGTGATGGAATACTGAGTTTGTCGGGGGAAGGTGGTAGTGGTGAAGCTCGAGGTGGTGATGGAAGAGATGGTGGTGATGGAGATGGCAGAGTTTTCTCTGCAGACGGAGTGGAGGGGAAGAACTCGATGTTTGGGAAGAAGGGTGTGTTTGTTTGGGGTGTAGGTGTTCGGTTGCTAGGGTGTGAAGCGGGGATAGCGAACTTTGATGAACATCGAGTAAAGAGTGTTGGATGATCCCATATAGATTGAATCGAACGGCTACGATGGAGAGGTATGTAGCGACCGTTGGATTATGAGATACAACAAAATTGACGGCTTCAGATGGAGTTAGGTACTATGGTGTTTGACAGGAGCTTCGGATTTTGATGCACAATAATGAGGCGACCGTTGGATGACAAGATGGATCCAATCTGACGGCTCTCATGGAAATGGGTATGGATAATGGAAATGGATTTGGGTAAGGGTTTTGGGCCTTGGGTATGCCAAGCCCATATCTTCTTTAAGAACAATTCTTCCTCTTCAAGCCCACTTCTAGTTGATCCGTCTCTTGCAAACATCATTCTTCGCTTCCTCCTAGCGGGAGTCTTTGCCGTTCCTT
Source organism: Papaver somniferum (assembly GCF_003573695.1). Lineage (NCBI taxonomy): Eukaryota > Viridiplantae > Streptophyta > Magnoliopsida > Ranunculales > Papaveraceae > Papaver > Papaver somniferum. The sequence continues at coordinate 141,290,858 of NC_039362.1, forward strand.
TGCTCTTTTCGCTCCGTGAGATAACCAGGCTTTATTTAGTACCTAAAAATGCAAAATTAATTAAGAAAAGTATTTATTCTTGAAAACAACGAAAACACAGAATATGGGATAAAATGTAGAATTAATGCACAAAAGATGAGTTAAATGCCAAGAAAAATATATAGAAATATGCACTTTTAAGCACTCATCACACCATCGTGCCGCTGGCATGCACAAACTATGCCAGCCATGCCGCAACGCCACTAGCATGCACTAAAGGCGCCACTGTGCCATTGTCAGATGCCAACGGAAGGTAGCCACAATCAACGGATACCCTTCCCCATGGGATGCAATCTCAGCCATCCAAGTTCGCCACCGAACTAACAGACTTGTGGAAACTTTTAGGCGACCAGCCTCCTAAATCCCGTGGCCATGGCTATGACAGGCGCCACTTACACCATCATGCCGCTGGCATGCACAACGAAAAGTAGCCATAATCAATGGCTACCCTTCCTCATGAGATGCAATCTCAGCCATCCAAGTTTGCCACTGAACCGACAGACTTGTGGCAACCTTTAGGCGACCCGACGCCTAAATTTAGTGGCCATGGCTACGCCAGGCGCCACTTGCACCACCGTGCCACTGACATGCACGAGCCATGCCAACCATGTTGCAATGCGCTGGCATGCACCAAAGGTGCCATTGCGCCATTACCAGGCGCCAACAGAAGGTAGCCATAATCAACGGCTACCCTTCATCATGAGATGTAATCTTAGCCATCAAAGTTCGTCACCGAGCGGGAAGACTTGTGGCAAGTGATAGACACATTTTTGTGTCTAATTTGTCTCGATTCTATATATTGATAGTGCTCAATTTCGTACTTATTATGGTGTTTTATGTGTGTGTAGGTATTTTTGTCCAATAAACATTTTTGGAAAGATCGGCTCGAAAAGTTATCGAAAAGCGCACCCGGAGGACACTTGCTATTCAGACTCTCACTATGGATAAGGGGTACCCGAATTACTAAGGGGCACCCTCAGGACACCCCAAATACACCTTCTATCGGCACCTCTACTCTGGATAGGGGGCAACCTTTCTCTTCTCCAGATTTTTGGCGGGAAAAACTGAATTCAAATTCAGTTTTGCAGCGGAACATTCTGGCGAGATTCTGATCGAGTTTTAGGCTGAATTCGTGTTTGTTGTGGACGGGGATTACCCTATTTTGGTCAAACAGGGAAGGTATGAGCTGTAGAATCGATAAAACAGGGTCAGAAATCGAGTTTATACAAAACAAAGGCTTGGAGTTTCACGGGACTTGTGAGATTTTATGGATCTGATTTGGAGTGATTCAACTGCATATTCGTGTTGGGATGGACTTCTTAGAGCATAACATGGGATGTATGTTTATCAAATACGAAGGAATAGGGATGAATCCTTGGATTGAACAAAACAGAGGAGGATCATTATTATCGGGAATTTTCTTGGTTCTATACATGGGGATTACGTGCAGATAAGGGTAGAAGATCTTCTGTATATTTAATGCCATCATTGGGAGATTCTTGAACGTCAGATTTAATTTATAAGACGCGTAGAAAAGATTCAGAAAAGAAAATATCCGAGACTTGCTGTGAAGGAAATAGAGGGATTAAATCGAGTTATTTTTGGGTCTGTTGCCTATATATAGGTTGGTTGCAGGTCATAGAAGGATTACGAACAGTTTGGGGTAGTTTAGAGAACCAGAGGAGGAAAAAAATCACGAGTTGCAGGAAAGTTGTTCTGCTGGTGTTGCTGAAGAACACGAAGAACATCAACCCACGCCCAACTGTCGCAGAACACTGTCGTTTTTCTACAGCACTACGCTTATATCGTTACTGTAGTAGTCTTATTCCTTCTGTTTCTCTTGTAACAGTCGATCTGCAACACATATAAACGTTGTGATTGAACTTTTTTAATCCCTTTGAGTCTCTTCACCTTTGAAAACACCTTTTGAGCAATGGAAAAATATTTTGAACTTGTTTTTTATATGAAGAGCTAAACCCCATTGCTGAGGCGATATAGGAAGCTATTTTTCCAATAAAGAGTGGTATTTTCTATTTATCTTATTTATTACAATTATTTATATGATTATTTTCCTTGTTTGAGAATTTTTTTAATGATTTTTATTCAACAATTGTGATTTCCGTTGATGGTATATGCTTGGACTTAGGTTTTTGATATCCCATGATTTTGATTTACACTTGTTATTTTAAAAATCTACTTGTTGCAACATCTTAGAATCAAATTAAACGAAAAAATTGAATAAATATAAATATTGGATTTAAATCACTTTGAACTTGGAAAATAGTGGAATCTTAGCCTCAGTGTTCTTTTAATATTGATAACAACGTCATCTTTGTTTGAGTTTTTTATTTTTGTTTTAGAATTTAAGTCTATATTTTATCCTTCGAAAGTCTGAGAATCGAACCACTTTTATCACTATCTACAATCACATCAGCAAGTTTCAGGCGACCAACCAAGATAAGCCTAATAGCATCGCATGCTATTTTCCTGTGACAAGCCTCTTGACTTTAACTTGCAACACGTATCAAAGTGCTACATGTTTTCCACGAAAACACTCGAGACATAAAACATTTCACAAATTGGGGAATACTCATCAGGGTATTGGTCTGGCGGTTTACAGCGTGCGGCATGCAATATGCCCGTTGCAAGAAAGTGTCATGAAGAAAGGTGGTTAGTAATGGCAAAAAGTAATGGTGTAAACGTTTCCTTCGTCGCGGAAGCATAAATTTTGACGTTACACGTTACTCCACTCTTCCACTACTCAATTGTTTCCACTTCCTACGAGACCAGGGTACGTTTTACTACGACTTGTATAAATAGGTTTCTCCTATTTCCACCAAACAACAATTTTTGGTCAAGAGAGCAACATAGTATCCAGAAATCACCTGATAGCTTTTCATTCAACTAGACAGTTCTACTTTCTGATATAAGTCACAAATAACCACATCTTCAGAATCAACTATTCTGGTCTCAACACTTTCTTCGGTTCCCTCCTTAAGACCAACCCTTCTCCTTTATTTTGTGACCGAATCAAGCCTGGAACGACCATTTCTTGGTTTAGGCCAGGATTGTACAGATTGATCTCTCGAATCAAAAGTACTCCCATGCAGTGCATTTTTTAGGGTCTAGACTCGTTTCTCATCCACACACACAAAATTACCAAAACCGGCAAAAGCAGTTTTCACCCACAAACAATTGGCGACCATAGTGGGAGATTAATATATCGGTTTCAATATCAATTTCCAATTTCACTTTCATCCCAATTGGTCTTCGGCCAAATTCAAACCTATTTTCAATTTCCTAAATTTCTCTAGATGGTTGATCTTAGGAATGCTTCAGAAACCCTCAATCTCAATTTTGCTTCTCCTAGCACCAAAAATACTCCACATGTTATCCATGAATCCGTTCTTTCATTCAGGAAAGAAGACGTCTTTCTAATAAAATATCCAGCCTCCGGTCAATCGCTAATGAAGGAAGAAAAAGAAAAAACTCCGGCAGCGAACAACAACCCAAACGTGTGGCACCAGCGCATCAGATGGCTTCACCCCAGAAGGTGGCGGCTAAGGTTCCTGTGCAACAACAAGAAACTGGATATGCTGCTCCAAACTTCCCTTTCCCGATCGAGAAAGTAATCGAACTCCTGGAAGTATGGATTCAAGACGATGCCATCAAACTACCGCATGTTAGGCGCCTACCAACTGAAGAACAAATGGTAAATCCCAAGTATTGCCATTACCACAGGTTCGTCAGTCATCCTACCAGTGAATGCAATGCTCTGAAGTACATCGTCCAAGAAAAGATAGATTCAGGGGAATTGCGCCTGGGGACTGGAGATCCTCCGTCTTTTCGCGGATCGGCATAAAGATGTTACACAGACAATAAAGGACGACTGGGGATTTCTCGCGGCTAGAATTGCGTCACACAATAAACTTGGATTTGCAGCCTGAAAATTTAGTTTTCTGGAGAGATCCCTAAGAGAATAGAGTATGTGGCCGTATCGGACGAGAGAAAAAAGGGAATGACCAACACTATGACGTTACATCCTCTATCGCCGACGCCAGCAACACCAGCAGCATCCCCTCTGACGTGGCGCCTCTTATTATTACCAGAGCCAGAAGCCGCTCTGCTTCAACATTCTCTCTAGAAGCCGCTCCGCTTCAATGTTTCGCACCAGAAACCGCTTCAACAATCTCTCCAGAAGTCGTCACTCCTCCCTGTCAGGGATCGTGATCACAACCATCCAAGGTTCGTAGTTGTGGCCACTTTTTGATCCATCTCTCCAAAGCTCGTGGTCATGGACAGTTTACTCGCTTAGTCATCCACCCAATCCCTTTGCTTCCATGGACGCCCATGTAATTCCTGCCAACCTATTTTGTTTCCACGACAATGTAGTCTCTTCGGATCACATCTACTGCTAAGAACTGTTGCTGCTCGTTTGTTGATACCAGCCAGAGATTTACCATAAGAACAACCACTACAAAGGTAATCCATACTTCTTCATATTTTAGTTTCACATGGAAGAAGTAATAGAGTCGCCAGTACGGATGCCAGATGATATCTTTATCATGGTCAACTCACCGACCATACAAGATAGAAATATGTAAACTAAACTTGGGGATTGAGGCTCTACACGGTATCCCCTTCATTATCAAAGCTCAGGAGACGCGGTCAACCCAAAAGTCAAAACCACGACAAGGTCATCTCCTCTTCAAGGGTGTAGTGTAAGAATATCACCATCCCTCTGTCTATAAGGCGCTTGTAACACTTTACGAGGTCGCGGCGGATCCCAAGCCTGCTCGGAGAAAACAACTTCAGAAACTAAAGAGAAGTGCGACTGGGGACTGCTCATTGCAGTCCATCCTGACAACCATCAGAGACTCCAAAAGCAAGCCACAGAGAAACATTCACATATCCGGCCACGCCATTGGATCTAACAGAAGTATAACTAGAGATTTCTCACCGCATCCCATTCCATACAACAGTTCAAGATTCAGAAGATGGTTTAAAGGATGTCGCTTGGAACGAAGACATTGAAGACTTGATAGCAGCACATCGGCAACGGAACGCTCTCAGCTCGTCTACTTCACCCAATGGCTCCAGAAGATTTAGGCCATGCAAACATCCACATTATATCATCATCGTAATCAGAAAGTCCAGGCACCAGATAACCTAAAATCAAATATGGACCAACAACGCAACCACAATCTCCAAGATTAGCCCTGACATGATCATTGTCGAGCACATATTTCATCCATCCATCCCAAGAGTGCAATGGAGTTTCGTAAATTTTGAAATCTACCGGAGAGGTCAGATACTCATTCTTCTAGAGTTAGAACCTTATTACATATTCTGGAGAAGATCGATGGTACTGTTGAGTGTCTACATGCGTAAAATGGAAAAGAGCACCTACCTTGAGTTCTCCTGGATCGCCTTGCTGCTGATTACAACTACCGGAGATTGATTTTTTGTTATTAATTCTCGCTCTACCACCGTTAAAAAATGACGAAGAGGAGCCGGACGCTGCAGATAAATGGACGAAGCCGGACGAGCAACAAAAACAGAAGAGGGTCGATACCCCTTTTCATACGAACGGAGTTTCTAGAGTTTGAACAGAAGCAGGATTCATCCTTGCTCCATGAACTGGAATATATGACTGGGCATATCACACTCATGATCCATAGCCGAACAAGCCGTGTGCCAATATCTCCGCTCCATGGCTCCAGCACTCCGTGGTCAGTCCAACTCTCCATGGCTCCAGCACTCCGTGGTCAAGACAACTCTCTATCGCTCCATCATTCTGTGATCCAGCCAGAAAGCCTTCCAAGTGCCATTTCCACCGTTCCACGGACTGAAACCATCAGCGCCATCATCACCATTTGGTAGACAAAATTCCAGCGCCATCATCACCATTGGGTAACCAAAGTTCCAACGCCATATTTTCATCATTCCACGGAATGAAGCTAGTTTACACCATTCCATGGACTGAAATTAGTTTCCACCATTCCATGGACTGAAGTCAGTTTCTACCATTCCAAGCTAGCAGCACCATACACAATTCCGAGAAAGCAGCGCCCATTCCGAGGTCAGCAGTGCCATCCCCAAGATTAAAGCGCCATCTCTGCCAGGGTTGCAACGCCTTCCACTGTTCCACGAACCAAAGCGCTGACGCCCTCTTCTCCATTATGTTTTTTGGCCAGCCAACAACGTTATCATTACCGTTTCATGACTAAGGTAGCAACGTCAGCATCAGCGGTTCATGGAAGAAGTTGCAGCGCCAAGACCGGCACTACGGGGCCAAGCCAGCGCCAACAGTCCGCGTCCGAACTGGAGCCAACAATCTGCGTCCAAACCAACGCTTCACAACGCCAACGATCCACGTCCAAGCCGAACAGCCATCTTCCTTCTCCATAGCCTAGCAAGAAACTCCATGACTCCAGCACTCTGTGATCAAAGCCGTGTTATCTCCACCCATCCTGTGACCTAGCCGGCTCCATCCTCACTGTTTGGTAGCCAAAGTTCCAAGTCCAGTTTCCACCATTTGGCGAACTGAAGCCTGTTTCCATCATTTCACGGACTGAATCCAAGCGTCACCTCCATAATTCCAAGCCAAGCGTCACCTCCGCACGTTCCGTGAGCTAGATAGCCAGTGCCTGTTCCACGGACCAAATCGCAGTGCTATCTCTGCCAATCAGTAGCCAAAGTTTCGGCGCTGACGCCAACACCCTATGGCCAAGCCAGAGTTACGAAAAGCCGTCAATGCAAAGATCACAGATTCTTCATACCTCCTGCCAAAGGTTAGCCAAACTTTCCTGAAAATCTCTTCATGACTTGTAGTTTTGATTCTATCCTTGTCTGTAACCATCTCATGCTTACCCCGCGACAATGCCACTGTTACGAGCTAAGCATGGGACTTGATGTTGATGGTGGTTTTTATCTTAGGGTTAAAATTGTAAAACCTTACATCTGATGTGACATCACTCTGTAAGGAAACAGAGCCATGAGTGTCAACCTCTTCACTGGCGCATTTATTGAGCAACTCAATATTTTCTTATGAAATTTACCCAGAATGGTGCATGTAGCAACAATCCCAGGTATTCTGTAAATTTTTGGCACCTTGCCTACATTCAATTAATACAAGTTTCTTTGAATGCTTTCTGTGCTATGTTCCCCGGCTGGACCCTTAATGTTGATATGGCATGACGATTTGTGTTCACCCGCAGCAGAGTAACACGAATTTCCAAGTATCAAGGATAATGTTCCCCGGCTGAAACCTTAATGTTGATATAGCATGACGATTTGTGTTCACTCGCAGAAGAGTAGCACAAATTTCCAAGTATCAAGGATAAGGTCTTTGCATAAGGTATTCAATCAGAAAGCATGCTGCTCTCTGGAAATGAACTTAAAGAACCCTGTGTCAACACATAGAATTCAATCAATTATCCTGACTAAATTGCAAAAGTTAGGGTTTCGCGCCTTGCACAAAATATCAGACCTTGCTTGTCGAAATTGAGCCTAGGAAAACTAGGTAATTAATCTGTCATGGATTAGCAGATGCAAAATGTTTCCCAGAATCATAAAACAAGGAGCCGCAGGATAGGAGCAGCAACAAAGAGAGGTGTGGCCATGCCTTAGGCCAACCGGCGCCATTTTCCATTGGCCACGCCCCATCCTAAACCGTCCCTATTTCCCTCGACCAATCAGGTCGCCTTAAACTCGCCACACGCACATAAGTTGTGGCTAGGCCCATACTTGCCGGCCCTATTTCCCATCGACCAATCAGGTCGCACTAAACCTTCCACGCGCACCAAAAAGGTGGCCACGCCCATGCTTGTCCGGCTCCATGCTTTCATTGACTAATCAGGTTGCTATAAACCTGCCACAGCTTTAAAAAAGGTGGAAATTGTGTCAAAAGGTTACCCTACCAAGTTGGCTTCCCAAAACCATTCCAACATGCTAACGGCATGTCAAACATGCCAAAAACAAACATGCCAGGCGCACATGCCAAACGGCATTCCAAGCATACCAATCGCACACGCCAAACAGGCATGTCAAGTGCACATGCCAAATGTGCCACCTACCACATACTACATACCATATACGCTAATTAGGGTTTTGACATGCCAAACCCTAATTTAGGCAAAGTTGCCATGCCAACCGAGCCAAACAATGTTCCACAGAACATGGGGATCAATGTGGCCATTAAAACTTATGTTGCCACACCAGGTTTGAATCTAACACCAACGTGCCAAAAATCCAGCGGCCATGGATACGCCAGGCGCCACTTGCACCATCATGCCGCTAGTATGCATAAACTATGCCAGCCATATCGCATCGCCACTAGCATTCACTAAAGGCACCACTGTGCCATTGTCAGACGCCAACGGAAGGTAGCCACAATCAGCGGCTACCCTTCCCCATGAGATGCAATCTCAGCCATCCAAGTTCGACACTGAACTAACATACTTGTGGCAACTTTTAGGCGACCAGACGCTAAAATCCCCTGGATATGGCTATGACAGGCGCCACTTACACCATCATGCCGCTGGCATGCACAACGGAAGGTAGCCATAATCAATGGATACCCTTCCTCATGAGATGCAATCTCAGCCATCCAAGTTTTCCACCGAACCGACAGACTTGTGGAAACTTTAAGGCCACCCACCGCCTAAATCTAGTGGCCATGGCTATGCCAGGCGCCACTTGTACCACCGTTCCACTGGCATGCACGAGCCATGCCAACCATGCTGCAATGCCGCTGGCATGCACCAAAGGTGCCATTGCGTCATTACCAGGCGCCAATGGAAGGTAGCCATAATCAACGGATACCCTTCATAATGAGATGCAATCTCAGCCATCAAAGTTCGCCACCGAGCCGGCAGAGTTGTGGCAAGTTTCAAGCGACCAGCCAATTCAAGCCTAATAGCATTGCATGTTTTTTTCTTGCGGCAAGCCTCTTGATTTTAACTTTCCACACGTAGCAAAGTGCTACATATTTTCCACGAAAACACTCGAGACATCAAACATGTCACAAACTGGGGGATACTCATCAGGGTATTGGTCTGGCGGTTTACAGCGTGCGGCGTGCAATATGCCCGTTATAAGAAAGTTTCATGAATAAATGAGGTTAGTAACGGCAAGAAGTAATGGTGTAAACGTTTCCTTCATCATGGAAGCATAAATTCTGACGTTACACGTCACTCCACTCTTCCACTACTCAATCGTTTCCACTTCCTACGAGACCAGGGTACGTTTTACTACGACTTGTATAAACAGGTTTCACATATTTCCACCAAACAACGAGTTTTGGTCAGGAGAGCAACACAGTATCCAGAAATCACCTGATAGCTTTTCATTCAGCTAGCCAGTTCTACTTTCTGATACAAGTCACAAACAACCACATCTTCAGAATCAATTATTCTGGTCTCAACACTTTCTTCGTTTCCCTCCCTAAGACCAACCCTTCTCCTTCACTTTGTGACCGAAGAAATCCTGGAACGGCCATTTCTTTGTTTAGGCCAGGATTGTACAGATTGATCTCTCGAATCAAAAGTACTCTCGTGCAGTGCATTGTTTAGGGTCTAGACTCGTTTCTCATCCACACACACAAAATTACCAAAACCGGCAGAAGCAGTTTTCACCCACAAACACCTAGGTTTTTCCTAAAACCATTATAAGTTAACATATTGAAGACTTCATTGGGATTCGTGAAGCCAAACCCAATTATATTCTCTATAGTTGCGTATTCTGATCCTACCTTTTTTATAGTGTTGAGTACTATCTTCTATAAGATTTGCTCGAGATTTATCTCTGATAGGTAAGATATAAAAAGTAATCACAATAGTTTTTCGTCTCAGACTCTTGTGATTCCACAATAACTTTTTATGTTAATCAGTTGAGTTATTATGAGGTGATTGATATATCTAGGCTGCTCTTCGGGAATATAAGACCAGATTATCAATTGGTTCCTGTTCACCTCGATTTATCAAAATACGAAACAAAAACCGAATAAGGAATAAACATATTTGTGGGAGACATATTTGTTTATAAGTATTCGACTTTGGGTCGTAGCGACTCTTAGTTGTGGGTGAGGTCAGCTAAGGGAATCAAGTGTGCAGAATCCGGCGCGGTTCTAGAGGCGTAAGGAACGCGACTGTACCTTAATCGGTGTGAGACTTGGTTAGGGCTCAACTACATTCCAGTCCAAATTTAACTTGTAGTAGGCTAGAGTCTGTAGCATCTTAATATAGTGCGATGTTCAATTTGGACTAGGTCCCGGGGTTTATCTGCATTTGCGGTTTCCTCTTTAACAAAATTTCTGGTGTATGTGTTATTTCTTTTCCGCATTATATTTTTATACTAGGGATTAACCCGTGCCGTAATAGCACGGGAATAATCTTCATTTGGATATGCATTTTTCGACGTTTGGATATTAGATTCAATACTTATCTTTCGTCGTGTTACCCTCCTTATCAGAAGTGAAGAAAAAATCGATTGATATTTCCGGTCTTCAGTCTACATAATCCTTTTTCAGATACTCATGTATGATTTATTTCTAGTATGTTTGATACTTTCACATCTTTCTAAATCTGTTGAAGTTGTATCCACAAGCCGTGAATTTACCATAATTAATTTTCACAAAAAAAAAGAAGAAGAAACGTTATGTGTTTTATAATTTACAAAGGTATCTTATGGATCATTTGAAATGATATTTCCCTTCTGAATTTCCCTTGTTTAAATGACCGTGCAAAACCAAAACATTGAACTATGTTAGTTATTAAAAAATTACGTTATTTGAGTTCATATTCATCCGGGGTATGCCTTAAAAATGTCCATATCCTTGTTGAGTTTTTTCCCTTTAAGAATAGACCAAAAAGATTGAAACCTTGTATGGACTCAATAATAAATATCACATTCTATGTTCTTACGAATTCAATATATAACACAATAAATGCTAATTTAAGGTTTCTAATTTACTTAGTTAAGCCGTTATATTATACAACATTAAACCATTTCAGATGCAATCTAAAAATGATGAAACTATGGTTAGCTAGTTCTCCAAATGGTTAACCACTTAACTTGATAACAATAGACTCTGTTATCCATCATTGAATATAAATGACGCTAAGACATTTAGTAAGTAATATTTTTGTGTGAAATGCCTTATAGAATCTCTTGGATGCAATAATTCTTACAATCAAATTCTGTAAGATAATTTCTGTTGACTATAATATTGTGACTCATGAATTGACATAATCTTTGCGTCTATTACCGAATTTTTTTAAAATCATACAAGTGTACCCAATAAAACCTCTTAGTAAGGTAGGAAAAGAGTATAATGACAAAATTATAGCGGTAAACATGTGTTCATTATCTATTTCTTCTTTGCACTATCTTGTAGCAGTAAACATGTGCGAAAAGAAACATCTTTTCTGTCATTTATAATAGTATTATTTTTAAACCAAGGTACCGATGTCACTGATCCAAAAAACACTAAATTTCTAAAAATCCAGAAAACAAAGTTGGGATAAAATATTTAGCAATGCAATCAAAGTTAGAAAATACAACGAATAAAGCGTAACTCATTCAAGGATAACACTTAGTAAGAGTTTAAAGACCAAGAATGAAAAGGTTATCTTGTGATTTGTGTGGAAAAATGAAATTAAATAGAAAGAAATTATTGAGACATAGATTATATCAGGGTGGTTGTTTGACCAAGCCATGTAACTTAGCAGGTGAGTATAAAATCGAATTATTTAACCATCTGTACAGAGTCGAATGAAGAAAGGGATATTTCTAAACAAAGGAATATTGGGAGTTTTTTTTCTTCTTCTTGTAGTATCTATGTTTTGGATGCAACGAATTAAATTAGCATCATATGTTTGATACCGAGGGGGAAATGGGCAGATTCGCACTAACAAATTAGTTATCTGAAGATGATGAGTCCCCTATCCAATTGGTATGACAAAAGAATAAAGCATTTGAAAGTGCTATTGTACTCGTTCTTGCTTTCCCTACATGAAAATACAAATTTGATGAAACCAAAAATGAGACGACGTGAACGCTTTAGGAACGCGGGAAAATTAACAGAGTACGAATGAAATGAATGATTTGAAAAACATGCAACACACTATAATTCATATAAAGAACAAAATCCATAGGTGGTTAACTGTAAGATGAGTTGCTCATTTGGTGTAGAATATATGACTTATGATTCTCAATATTCATTTCCACCAGCATTAAGGAACTTCGTTTGGAGCAATCTTAAAATGATGATGGAAAAACAATAAGGAGAAAATACTCAGGGTCACAAATGAATAAGAAAAACAATCAGACTCAACAATTTTTTTAAAGGGTTCCAATTATTCAAAGTTTAACACACAAAAAATAAATAAAAATAATATAAAATAGATAACCATGGAAAGTACATGTTCGGAGAAGTGGAATTCATGAAAATAACATAATACATTGAAGGATTGAGAAAAAGCCCATCGCCTCCCAATTGTGCTTGTCGAATGCCCGGTGGAACATCCAAAATAAAATCATACCATGTTCGATGAAATAGTAATAATTATCTTCTTTAGTCGCTTGTTCTGATTGATATTCAAAGTCATATAGAAATAAGAAAGCTAAGTAAAACATGACCTGAGAGCAACCAAAAATGTGAAAGCGATCTAAGACTATACAACTAACTCGATTTGGAGAAACAGAAAAAGATTGTTGAAGGACATGGGTGCATTTTATTTTTCTCCGGTCACCGTTGTCCACAAATAGTTACAACCACCACAAAACCATCCACCACCACTTTTTTGCTACCGAAACAGCTTCCACCACCATTGTCCATAACACCGTAGCGATTTTTCCATCTCCACAGCTCACCGACTCCACAACTATGGCCAGTTATATAACTGTAAGCAAATGTAAGTGTTAACTAATAAAAATATATCTATAGAATTATTAATAGAATAATTTATTTATTATCATTTTTAATATGACATTTATTATGACATAATAAAATATTTATTCTAAAAAAAGTAATAAGACATTAGTGATATGGTAAGTAAATTTTGGCTGTTAGATGCATTTCTAATCCCAATCACAACCATCACTTATGGGAAGAAACCATTAATAGTTTCTATTGATATAATTTTAGTTAAATTATTTATTAATAAAATTATGTATTTATTATATCAATTAAGGGAAATAAAAATTTAATAAATCATTCCTCATGAGCAATTAATGATACATCAATTAATAAAACACTTATTATGATAACATTAAAGTTGAACAAAACACGACCGTAGATTTATCTTTTCCCTAGACAAATATTGACCACTCTTTATCTAGCCTAACTTAGCTTCGCTTTGTTTTGTATTCTAGATAATTGAAATATCACAGGTTATGCGGCGTTCAATCAGTTGATAAATTCGACTTTGTTTGTTGGATAGAACTTGATTGACACTTGGGCATCAGTGTTTGGTACCGTCCAAGTTATTTCTCATATCAATCAGGCTCCGGTTTGTTTGACTTGCTGATTTTATTGAGAAAGAGATATAATTCTTGATTAAGTCTCACTTTTAAGTTGGTGCTCTCGAAATTAAATTAGATTTTAGTCTATACAAATTTCCGAACGAATTATTGGGTGTGGTTTTTATACCCCCTCTTTTTCGATTAGGGCGTCCCTGCATTAAGGCATCCCTCTTTGCAAATACTCAAAACTGTGAACTAAGGGAATTTTGGTTAAAATCCCTTGTAAAATCGGTTTTATTGAAAGGTGATGAGAGATAAGGGTTAAGAGGCATTTATAGGATCCGGTCATATAAGTGAAGGAGCCTTAGTTAATCTCTCTTTTGGAGAAATCTCTTTCTTTGTCAAACCCTTGAAATTAGGTTATTTTCGTCAAAACCCTAATTATCTTCGACTTTGATGCCTTCGAAATAATTCCGGGAGAATAAATGACATCCCACTGGCCTAGGAAACCATTCTCACGCATAGGAAGGGCTTGGCCACGGCTTGGAGAGGTTTGATAAGAAGGGAAACCCTAGGTTTCCTTATTTGAACCAAATCCCTTTAATCCTCTTTTGATCTAATTCATTTTCCTTTTTTATTTGAGAGCTTTCCTTTTGAAACAAAACTGAAAAGAGAAGTATTTTGGACGCATATTAGGTTTAGAAACTGAGGTAACTTAAAAACTTTGTGTATGGGTCTGTGGCATGATCGTATAAGAACTTGATCACCTCTTTTAGCCAAGTCTTTTTTTCTTCAAAAATATCCAAAATATGAAGCTAAGGGTACTTTCTTGTTTACTTCTGCCTTCTTCCTTGATAAGTCTGCGCTCAGGGAGGTGGATAAATTTGTCATGACTTGTGATTTACTTGGGTAAGGATAGAAACATATAGAAAACGTCCCAGAGTCTCTTTTGGAAGTCGGTTTCCTTGTTCAAATGAGATCCATCCTTCTATTTGAAGTAGGATTTATATTGCAGTCGTGTGCTAACTTTTAATGCTTGGTGTATTTAAATTGAGTTATTTATCATGGCGTGCTGAGTGATAGCATCTTCCTTTTGCATAAATGATAACCTTTTCTTATTTCAAAATGATACTAATCTTCAAACTGATGACATAGAAATTAACAGAAGTACTTATCATATTGAGTTTGCTGATGTAAATACCCATTCTTCATTCTCCATTGATTCATATTCGGTAAGTATTGACCTTTATCCCTATTTGATAATATATTCATATTCCTTCGACCATTGAATGAATATAAATACTCGTATTTTTGTCAAGGATTCACATTATTTAGGCATTCGTCAGAAAACTTCAGATTTGAGATACTTAGGGAGAATGGTTGTAAACTTTTCATACAGACTTCGATTTAAGTCTCATGTCGCTTCATGTTACAAGCTCCAATTTTAGTTGCTAATAGAAGTAGGCTAGTCGATGCGTTTAATTTCTTAAGAAAATAGATCTTGGCCACCCAAGTCAGTCGCAAATTGATCATGACCACACGACTTGGCCGGCCGGCTCAATTAACTAACCTAAGCTCTTACAATCTCGAGAAAAAGAGTGTTGTTGTGATGACCGGCCACCCATCTATTGCATCGACCAATCACGTCGCTCTTAGCCTACCTGCTCCGCTCCAAATCGTTGTCCAAAGTAGGCTAGTCGATCTGCTTCTTTATATAAAGATCTAAGTCGTCCAAGTCAGCCGGAGAATGATCACGACCACACGACTTGGCTTATCAATTTAGCAAGCTTGGATTTCTCCTGGCATGACCGAGCAATCTCCATGATAGATACCCGCGGGACCTCTACTATTTCAGCCAATCAGGTCGCTATTAGCCTACATGCTTTGCTCAGAATCATCGTCCAAAGTAGTCTAGTCACGTTGCACATAAGGGTCTTAATTAGGTCATACGACAACCAAATACGACTCAAAATCATCTAAAACGTCCAACTTGACCAGCCGGTTTGGCCGGCCTAGATCCAACCTCAATCGACCAACGAGGTACCGTAATGACCATCTCTCATCCATCTTCTTAACGGGCCAATTACGTTGTTCGTAGCCTGCATGTGCAGCCACCCAATGGTCGTCCAAAGAGGGGTGGTCATGCCACTTTTAAATTATGGAACTTGCGACTAATTCTAGCAGGTTTTATACAACGATGCTTTTTGAGCTGCTTGCTTGAAAACGATGCTTTACATGCATCTTTTACAAACGATATTTTTAGGATCTAGATTTCATAAATAATTATTTAACTACAAGCAACATGTGCTATTTTTTAATACAATTCATAGCAAGTCTCGTTCATACGACTTGACTTGTCACTTATGGCCACCTGCTACCTAACTTGCGCGTGATTGGTAAAAATATTAGGTTTTACAAACAAGACCCACGATGTATGTTAGTTGCTGGAATAATCATATAATTACGACTACTTCTCACATGTCATAGTAGTGGAACCACTCAGCAACTACCATGCAGTACTTGCTTCACTCTTCATTATTAGTCGTGATGTGACTTTCTTCATATCACATACACCTTACCATGCAATTGTAGTATGACTATGAAAGTCACGACTATGTATTATAATCTACAAAATACTCAAAACATCAAACATGTCAAAAAAATTGGGGGATGTTCATCAAGGTATTGTTCTGGCGGTTTACAGCGTGCAATGTGCAATACTCCCATTATGAGAAAGTGACTGGAAGAGCGGGCAGTTAATGAGTAAAGGAGAAGTAGGTACACACAACCGTCCAGTCCTACCTCCACAATAGGGAACGGTTTCTACTACCTTCACGCGTCTCCACTACTCCACAACTCATGCTTCCTATGAGATTAGGGTGTTCGACTATGACTTAATATAAATATATTTTCAATCTATTCAAACGAGAAAAAAAAAATCCAGAGAACACAGAGAACTTACAACTTCCATTTTTTACAAGAAAGTTCCATTTTCTAAGACAAGTCATAAACAATCACATCTTATAGAGTTTGTCTCTCTGATCTCAACACTTTCTCTACTTTCGTCCCTAAGATCAACCCTTCTCCTTCATTTTTTGATTGAAGCAAGACTGGAACAACCATTTCTTGGTTTAGGCCAGAATTATACAGATTGATCTCTCGAATCTAAAGTACTCATGTGCAGTATATTTGTTTAGGGTGTAGACTCGTTTCTCATCTACCTACCCACTTTTACTTTTTTCTCCAGAATCAGTTTTTACCTACTACACTAGGTCAATAGAAGGAGACTTTATAATCAACTTGGACACAAAGTGTCAGGGATTCATTTTCCCAAATAAAAGGGGAACTCTATGTGTAGTTTTTCCAAGAACATGGGTTTCTTAGAATTCAGATAACTGAGAATCAAGCAAACTCTATTATTGAAAAATAAAATAGAAGAATATACACTTAGGTCCGGTTACAGAACCGTGTATAATGACCGTTTGGTTTGGAAAGTTGGCCAAAGAACTAAAAGTAATTTGATATTTATTCAAACACTTAAGATTTTAATCATGATGCACACACATAAGTGTTTAAGTTATCAATGAATTATTAGAAGTGTTTAAGAGAGTACTAGCAATGTTAAACATATTATGAAAATAAGTCTTTGAACATATACTAAAAATATAAACTGGGACAATATGTACAACGGTCAGGGTGCAGCGGTTCGTGAACCAGGTTGTCCAACCCTACAAGACTACCGAACTCAGTTGACAACGGTTTGTGAACCGGGTTCACCAACTACTAGCATATCATACCAACTTTGAAAATTTCAGTTCACCATGGTTCGCCAACCGGGATCATGAACCGTACCTAATTGAACTTTCAGTTTGCGATCTGGTTCGCCAACCTTCCTAAATTTCTGAAACTCATATATCTATGGTTTGCGAAGTGGTTCTCCAACCTACCCTGAGTAGGAATATCAGTAAGTTTAATATTTTTCTCTTATTATGTTTGAAACTTTTCCAAGTGATAAAATCATTTGGAAAATTTTCAATTGATCCAAAAATTAATTCATAAAACTAACATTGTTAAGGACCGTTGAACATCTTTGTTAAAATCATATTTCGAGATTTTTCACAAGACAAGCTTGACTGAAAACTTCTTCTTTGTAAATCTACTAGAAGCCATACGACATACCTGATACCGAAGTTCTCCAAATATCTTCATAGATCTTCAGTCTCCAAGGGTGAAGTATGATACTCAGCGACAAATTCTAACCTAATCTGAGACTTGACTTAGTAGACTGGAAATCAAGATATAATTTAGATCACCTAACATTGACAACAAGCTTGAGATAGCAAAACTTGTGGGGTTCAACCGAGCAACGGTCTAACATGATCAATACAATAATTTATGTTCCTCACAGTGTATGTGAAACTCTACACATCCAAAGCCCAATTGATGTTTTCTCTTCTATTCGCTTTGATCCTGTTTTGAGGCATTCCTAATGGTGCCAAAATAGGGTCACTAGGTAAAGAAACATCATCCTTTATCCACCATTTTTTTATAATGGAAATTATTTCCTTACTTAATTAGTGCTAATGATTATAATTAGATGTTAATATTAATGATTAGTTAACAATGTTGATGATTGATTAAAGTTAAGTTATTAGTGGTAAATTAATACAGAAATCAGATTTGTGTGAGAGAGTTAGGATTTTTGAGAAGAAGAAGAAGAAGAAGTGAAAAAAGCTTGGTTTTTTGAGAAGTTAGTGATTAGAAGTGACCAAAATGCGTGATTCAAGTCAGATTCATATGTATACTTGTAGAAGATGTTTAATCTCCATTTTTTTAGGTTGAATTCTTTAAAACAGTGAATTTTAATTTATAAACTTTTTGGATGTTCGGTTTTAGGTTTGATTATAGAATTACTAGATGAATCTTGTTGGGAAGAACCGTTTGGATGATATTTCTAAAGGAGAACCTAAGTGTATGAAAACATTGTTTGACGGTCGGCTCATTTGAAAAACAATAATTGTTAGACAAACTTGTACTTTGTAGTTCGGTTTTTTTATAAGTTGCAACTTACAGAGTCATGTTCGGATTACTATGATACAACCGAACCTGAAAGTGTAAAAACACAAGTTATAGGTTTGGATATACAACCGCATTTCCGATACGAGGAGAACCTTACAAGCTAAAGGTTCGTCTTGCAGTTTCGATATCATATTAGTCGAACCTTGCCTTGATGAACATTTTTATAGGTTCGTCTAATATTTTATCTCTTAGAATTAGCCGAACGTGGATTTTATCCGAAATAAACAAGGTTCGGCTGAAAATAATTTTTCAGATAATCAGCCGAACCTAAAGGTCTTCTTCATTATAAATTGAGTTCGGCTAAAAACGTGATATTTCAATATCAGCCAAACTGTTCTTCTGAAACATTAAAACAAAACGAAGAACTGTGATATAAGTTATAACATGCGGATCTAAATCTCTCGCGCAACGTTCTACACGATTCATTTTATATTTTTGGTTTTAATCAATGATCAAAGATTTATGAATCAACAATTATTCGCGGACAAAAAATAAAATCAAAACGACTTGATAATGATTATATTAGGTTAGGAATAAAAGCAAGCATTAGAATCTCAATTATATTAGCTGATATGATCTTTTTGAAATGAAAAATCTAAATCTACATAATTAGTTATAAACTAATTACATAGCAGGAAATCGAGCAACAAGCTACGCCGCAAGCAATTTTTGAATTGCAAAACCTATCATTTTAAAAACAAACTCTCTTGAATTTGGAGTCATGACGTTATTGTGCGTAACTTTCTGGACTTGCTTGAGAAGTCCAACCGCCTACGGAGCCAAATAACCGAAAGTATCAAAAGCAAAGGGGATAAATGCATGTCTATTATCAATACATGCTTTCCCATGCTTCGCTATCTTACCTGAGGCAGCCTTTAACGCTGCTTTTCCAACTTTAAATATGCCATGTCCAATGCCTATTAACAGAGAAACCCCAATAAGGTCGACACGCGTGTTTCCCATTAGCCCACCCATGAATAAGAACATTCGCTTGTCTGAGTGTTGATCTCCTCTCAAATGGGTTAGAGCAAGGGCTATGGAGTGAGGGTTTGATAATAAACGATTTTTTTCTTATTCACGACCAACAGGAACAAGCTCAAAAGGTATTCGAAGAACTAATAAACCAAAGAGTAACAATTTACTTAATATTTTTCTGATTAATTATCAATGAATGAAAAAGGCCTATTTATAGGCTACATTACTTGGAAAATAAGAAAACAAACCCTAAAAAGATTACTTTTAATATAAATCCTAATTCTAATAAAATACCAATTTTTCATAATAAAAACTCTTAATAAATTAAATAACTAAATGCTAAACTGTAAAACTTGTTGTTGTCACGCTTCGCAATGGCTAGCCAAGGTGGTTTCCATAACTTGGATAAGCTTGACCCATATAATGGACCAACAAGACCACATATGCTCTAGTGTCGTACCGGGTCAACAACGTTGACATGACCGATAAGACGTGG
Organism: Papaver somniferum; assembly: GCF_003573695.1. Classification (NCBI taxonomy): domain Eukaryota; kingdom Viridiplantae; phylum Streptophyta; class Magnoliopsida; order Ranunculales; family Papaveraceae; genus Papaver; species Papaver somniferum. Next base: position 141,310,914 of record NC_039362.1, read on the forward strand.
TCTTATCAGGGTTCTCATTCAATATGCATGAGTCTCACTAGATTTGATCAAATTAGGTGTTGTTATGGAGTGAGAACACCCACTCATTCATCAAAAATCACTCACATACTCGTTCAAACGAATGAGTGGTCGATAATCTTCACTGGGAGGCTGCTCTTCTGCCTCCTGAGAAAAACTTGAGCTAGGAGGCTAATCTTATACCTCCTGGAGAAAAACTTGTTCTAGGTAGCTGATCTTTTTCCTCCTGGAGATAAAAAAGATCAAAAAAATATATATATTAAATAACTAAAATCAAGTTGGGGAGGCACATAATCAGCCGCTTAGGTGATTTTTTCTCCCTCAGGCGGCTGATGATCAGCCCCTTCAAGGAATTTTCTTTCCAAGCGGCTAATCATGTGTCTCTTAGTGTGTATTTTAGCATGTCCCATGGTTGTAAACACACTCTTTCACTCAGTCTCTCACTCAATTTGGCAGTGAATGAGTGTTTTTATCACTCATTCTGATAGATGCATTTATGTGTCTAATTTGATATCAATTTTCTATATTGTTTAGTACCCATTTTCGTATTTATTTGGGTATTTTATGTCTTTGTAGGTATTTTTGGAGAAATGAGCTTTTATGGAGAAAATTGGCTCGAAAAGATGTATTTGCACTCCCGGGAGAAAGAATTAAAAGCACCCAAGAAAAGTTATAAAGGCACCCAGGAATTTTACTACATGCACCCCAAAAACCACTATTTCCACCCCAGTTGCTATTCACACCCCATCAGTAGTTAAGGGGAGACCTTCATCTTCCCCATTTGAATATAAACTTTTGGCTGGAAAACTTGGTTTCACGGGGCAGATTAGAGTTCGAGAATTGAATGGGTTTTCCTGAGACTAAATGGCTGAAACCTTTTGGGGTTGTACGATTAAGCTTAACAGGCCTGGTAATGGATTTGGTTTCAGTAAAAATTGGCTAGAACCCGAGTTGGAGCAAAACAGAAAGGTGCATAATTAGGTTTGGATTTTTAGGCATGTTCAGCAGATATTCAATCACTGGATTTGGCTTTGTTGGACCTATTTGGGCTTCACAGGATTGATATAGTGGTTCAAATCAAATAAAATTGGCTCGGTGACCGAGTTTGATCAAAACAGAGCATAAGAGTTTTCTCGGGATCCTGTTAAGATGTATTCGGATATCGGTAAGACGTAAGCGTGGATTTGGGTTCATTTAGACCTGCTAGAGGTAAACAGGCTGAGTATGGTTGTTTGGAGCGAGTAAGTTCGGTTGGATAATCGCGTGGAAGAAATCAGGGAAGAGGAGATATTCACGAGTATTGCTTATGTCCTGAGAGAGTTTTACGCATTCTGGTACATGTTTGGAGGATGAGTCAGCGTGCAAGCTTCAGTTAAACACGTGAAAGAGAAGAAAAAGGGAACAAATCCCGTAACTTGGAAAATATTTCCCTTGAAGAATAAAATTATTATCGCGAGATATGTTGGATTATGGTGAAGATTTGGTGAGCCTGTCGAGTATAAATAAGGTGCTTAGCTTTCATAAAAGGGGGACTGAGAGTTTTGGATAGAACAGAGAGTTACAAACGAAGAAATCAAGCTCTGCACCAATTCTGCTGCTGCTACCATTGAAGAAGAAGAATGAAGAACAGAGGCTCTCAGAAACAGTTGCAGAAATCAGTCTTATATTCAATAGCAACTCCAATCTATCGTTTACGGTTCCACTCGCAATAGAGTTTTGGTAACTGAACTTCTTTGGTCACTAGAGGTCATTAGAAATTCAAATTGTTGTAAGCAATTTTCATATTTTTAATACAATGATTAATCGCTTTTGTTCCATATCTCTTCATATGAGTGGCTAAATTAATTTCTAGGGTTTTGGAGGAAGCTATTTCTCTATGAGTAATTCTTAATAATTATTTTCTTTGGCATGTTTACTCCATTTAATGTTTTAAATTGCATAAATTTTTTCTCTTCTTGTATGCTTCATAATAACTATTTTGGATCGTCTTCGGCGGTCGATCTTTTATAAGCGAAGGAAAATTAGGCTTTAGATTAACGACGAAAGTCATAAAAAATGAGCTTGTAATTTTATATTCACCAAATCATGAGATTGGGTTTGAAACTGCTTTGAGATGATTAGGAGTATTATTTCCAAGTATATTTATTGAGTTTACATCATAAGAAGTAGTGGAATCCAAGCCCTAGACCTATCTCTCCTTGGTCAACAAAATCAGTTTTAATTAGTTTGTCTTAGAATTTTCTTTTAATAATCAAAAACCAAACCTTCAAAATAGTCCGAGAATCGAATCCCTTTCTTACCACACTTTAAAATTACATAAGTTTTTGGCGTCGCCGACGCGGACTTGCCTTAGGTTAGGTTTTAGATTTATTTTAGTAAATATTTTGGTAGTTTAGAATTTATTTTGTTTTATTTTCTTTGATTTTACGTTGGGTATCTTTTTAGCTTTTGTGTGCAGGTTTAATTTGACAATTACTGGAGAATAAAACTGGATAACCAAAAAGGTAAGTAAAGATATTCTATTTTTTTCTTCCTTTTTTTTGTAAATATTGATATTTGGTTGATTTATTTTTCCTTGTACATAGTTAATTTAGGATTTTTTTTATTTTTTTAAATATTTAATTTTTTTTATTTATAAAAAAAAATGTACACACACCAATTGCATCGTCAGACAACAAATTTTAGGAAAACTCGTGGTTTAGTACGGTGAACCCTCTGGGTGTTATCATCTGAAACACCACAAGCCTCAGCCCAGTACCGTTGAGCAGTCTATGACTGTAGGTATATTCTGCTTGAGGTAACCTGAGCCTTCCAATTTTAGTCAACCCTGCATTTGCATGTGCACAGAAAATGTCGAGTTGGTATTATAAAGACCAATATAATCATTATCGGACTAAGTATGTAAATGGATAATATTCGTACTATGCCCGTAGTGTGGATAGTACTTGGGACCACTATCAACCTTTTGAGGGATATGGTTCATACCATGGTGATCCCAATTACTATTCGCACGTCCACCAATCATACAAATGGGTGAATGAGAAATATTATAATGAAAAAATGAGAGTTCTCCATCTTTAGAGGATTTAATCAAACAATTGTCACCAGTTCCTGATGAATATAAAACTCATTCCTTAGAAGATGCGCTCAAACGGTTTCAACAAGTGAATGGTATATCACTTAGTGATGAATATTCAAGTGTTTCTTTTGAGGAATCACTTAAGAAGTTCAATGAAGCTACACGTGAATCTGCGCGTCAATCTTGAATAATCCTGGATAGAATGAGTGAGACTGTTAATGAGTATGTGTAACAATATGCACCTAAGGATATTGTTCATAATAAACTTGAATTCCAAAATAGTGTTTCCAATCTTACCCTTGAAAATACATATAATTATTCACCTAATTTAGAGGATGGGGTTAGATCTGAAACACTGCATGTTTAGACAAGGTTCAACCATCCTCGTATTGTTATGATGATGAGGATAGTGTCGATGAAGAATTTGAAATATGTAGTCATAATGACGAGGAAATTGTTGCACCAATTGATCCTTATGATTATAATGTTGTTTCTAGTTCAAATCCTAATAATGTTGATAATTATTCACCTATTCAAAAAGATGAGGATATGACTAGAGACACCATAGTTTTAGATGGTGTAGTATATTATTATGATTATGAAGTTGATGATGGTTTAGAGGAAAGATTTTATCCCGAGACTAGTGTTTTAGAGTCTAACAATTCGGAAACAATAGTCCCTACTGAGGATTATAGAAATGTAGAACCACATGATTACAACTTAGAAGAAATAAAAGACCATTTTCCTAAGTCTGATAATTTAGAAATTAAGGAAATTGTGACTAGTTGATCCAAGGATATTGATAATTCTAAGTTTGGGGGTGAATATCATTCTCCATGTGGTTTAACTTTGACTCTTACAAAGGTCCCTAATTTGGGACTTGACTTATGTGCCTCTACCATCTTAAGAGACTATCTTCATGCACGCTTTCCTGAACCTAGTTATGTCCAGAAAGAAACTCAGTTGATAGAAACCCATCCTCTGGTTGATGTGGTTAATCCGGTCCATGATACCTTAATTGATTTTGTTGTCCCACCAAAATTTTATTTACCAAATGTGGGAGTAACTCAATTTTAAATTTGTCATTATATATTTTTTAGAACTAAACCTAATTATTTTAGGAGATTAGAATTTTCGACACATTTACTTAAGAATGACCACCATTATGGTCAACTATGTAAGTCAAATATAATTGACTTTGAGGATCCACAATTATTCAGGTTATTATTATGTGCTTCGAAGTTTTTATTTGAATTTCTGCAGACTGTACAACCTGATCCCGCGGATCCTGTCTATGAGGAAACTCAGCCAATGAATATTTTTTATCTAGACCCTTTTATAAAACCTGAACCCGAACCACAACTAGATATAGTTGTCTTAAACAAAAAACTTGATAATGGTGCATTTGGTTGGTTCACTTTATTGGTCTGCTGCAATTTTCTTCTTTTTGTGGTAGATTTATTTAGTTTTGATGACCCACATATGTTCCGACTACTACTTTATGACTTTATGTGGTGACTATTATTTCTACCGAAGTCTGACTGAAGACAATAAACTTAGCGCTGTAGGGAGGCAACCTATACATGGTGATATTATGGTCCCTCTGGAGGACCCTCCTCTTGTTGTGCAATAGTTTTGTTTTTTCTTTTATTTTTGTCTTATTCCCCATAGAAGGATTGCTACGCTTCATCCAGGTACTATCTTTCTGTTTTCTCTCTTTATTGTTTCCTTTTGTTACTTATATTTTTGGTATTGTACTTTCATTTTGAAACATTGAGGACAATGTTAGATTTAAATTTGGGGGTGAGGGAAAAACTTTAAGTTAGATTTTAATAAATAAATAAACTGGAAAAAATAAATAATAATTAAACTCCAGAGCCTAGAAATTTATGCCTATTAAGGATAACACTAACCAATCTAAGTGGATGGAAGCATCTTGATTATAGGAGTTGAGGAACCAATCTGAGTAGATGGAAACATATAAATGGAGTTTATTCATAAAAGCATAGAGCTCAGGTGTTAGAAATAACATGATAGTTTCACTGTATCTCGGAATCATCTTATTACTTCTATTTTTATTTTTGCACAATTTTTATGTTGATGTCTGCTGGGTTGAAATAGAGTGATTGAGTTACTAATTTGAAAGAAAAAAAACACTTGGATAGCAATATGTGTGTGTTCTCCCTGTCTTCGTCGCCTAAACAAGTGTGGAACGCATGATCCACGGGAATTACCATGTAATCTGCTGACAAGAAGCATGCGCTTGGATCCGCAAGATCTAATCATGTTCTTATTGGAAAAAAAAAAGAAAGGACTATCATACCTACCGGAATGAATTCAATAAAATCGACCACTGGTTCCCTTGTATATGCAAGATGTGTTGATATTAGTCCAGACCAGTATCTCAATCCATTAGGTCATAGGATTCATCTTGGCATTGATGTCCATTCGCAACCATCTATTTCTATTTTCATCTTCTTAATCTATTCATGTGATTTGTGATTCCGGATATTGATGTCCATTGTGCGACTATCTGAGTAGAGTTCTGTCACTTATATATGAATTTCAGTATGTGAGTGCAAACTCATGTACATCAATTGGAATTTCGCATCAGGGTACTTCCTCCTATAACCAATGAGAGTATGCCAACCAAGGAGATTTTTTAGTTCCTTTCAAGGTTTTGCGTAGATAGCTAGGGTCTGGAGTAAAAGTTTTGTGGGTACACCTCTGGTAAAACCCTCCCGAGACTATAACTCGGCCACGAGGGCCACCTAGGGGTTTAAAGGCTTGTTGCACATGCTAAGTGCAACCGCGATTCCTGCGACAATGAGTTAGGATTTTTATTTAGTAGTCTAGATTTGCTCGGGACTAGCAAATAATAAGTTTGAGGGTATTTAATAGAGGCATTTATGTGTCTAATTTGGTATCAGTTTTTTATATTGTTAGTAACCATTTTTGTATTTATTTTGGTATTTTATGTCTTTGTATGTATTTTTGGAGAAATAAGCTTTTATGGAGAAAATTGGCTCGAAAAGTTGTATTTGCACTCCCGGGAGAAATAATTAAAAGCACCCAAGAAAAGTTATAAAGGCACCCAGGAATTTTACTACATGCACCTCAAAAACCACTATTTCCACCCCAGTTGCTATTCACACACCATCAGTAGTTAAGGGGCGACCTTCATCTTCCCCATTTGAATATAAACTTTTGGCGGGAAAACTTGGTTTCACGGGGTAGATTAGGGTTCGAGAATTGAATGGGTTTTCCTGAGACTAAATGGCTGAAACTTGTTGGGGTTGTCCGATTAAGCTTAACAGGCCTGGTAATGGATTTGGTTTCAGTAAAAATTGCTAGAACCCGAGTTGGAGAAAAACAGAAAGGTGCAGAATTAGGTTTGGATTTTCAGGCATGTTCGGCAGAGATTCAATCACTGGATTTGGCTTTGTTGGACCTGTTTGGGATTCATAGGATTGATATGGTGGTTCGAATCAATTAAAATTGGATCGATGACCGAGTTTGATCAAAACATAGCATAAGAGTTTTCTCGGGATTCTGTTAAGATGTATTCGGATATCGGTGAGACGTAAGCGTGGATTTGGGTTCATTTAGGCCTGTTAGAGGTAAACAGGCTGAGTATGGTTGTTTAGAGCGAGTAAGTCTGGTTGGATAATCGCGTGGAAGAAATCATGGAAGAGGAGATATTCACGAGTATTGCTTGTGTCCTGAGAGAGTTTTACGCATTCTGGTACATGTTTGGAGGATGAGTCAGCGTGCAAGCTTCAGTTAAACACGTGAAAGAGAAGAAAAAGGGAACAATTCCCGTAACTTGGAAAATATTTCCCTTGAAGAATAAAATTATTATTGCGAGATATGTTGGATTTATGGTGAAGATTTGGAGAGCCTGTCGAGTATAAATAAGGTGCTTAGCTTTCATAGAAGGGAGACGGAGAGTTTTGATAGAACAGAGAGCTACAAACGAAGAAATCAAGCTCTGCAGCAATTCTGCTGCTGCTGCCATTGAATAAGAAGAACGAAGAACAAAGATTCTCAGAAACAATTGTAGAAAGCAGTCTTATATTCAACAGCAACTCCAATCTATCGTTTACGGTTCCACTCGCAATAGAGTTTTGGTAACTGAACTGCTTTGGTCATTGGAGGTCATTAGCGATTCAAATTGTTCTAAGCAATTTTCATATTTTTAATACAATGACTAATCGATTTTGTTCCATGTCTCTTCATATGAGTAGCTAAATTAATTTATATGGTTTTGGAGGAAGCTATTTCTCTATAAGTAATTCTTAATAATTATTTTCTTTGGCATGTTTACTTCATTTAATGTTTTTAATTGCATAAAAATTTTCTCTTCTTGTATGCTTCATAATAACTGTTTTGGATCGTCTTCGGCGGTCGATCTTTTATAAGCGAAGGAAAATTATGCTTTAGATTAACGACGAAAGTCACAAAAAATGAGCTTGTAATTTTATATTTACCAAAGCATGAGATTGGGTTCGAAACTTCTTTGAGATGATTAGGAGTATTATGTCCAAGTATATTTATTGAGTTTACATCATAAGAAGTAGTGGAATCCAAGACCTAGACCTATCTCTCCTTGGTCAACAAAATCTGTTTTAATTAGTTTGTCTTAGTATTTTATTTTAATAATAAAAAACCAAACCTCCAAAATAGTCCGAGAATCGAATCCCTTTCTTACCACACTTTAAAACTACATCACATTCCATATCCCTGACTCTTAGAAATGAAAATGAATTTTGATTTTGATTAGCTTAGAGCATCTCTAATGCTAGGATAACTTTAGAATCAAGCAAACTCTATTCTTGAAAAATACAATACAAGAATACACACTTAGATCCGGTTACAGAACTGTGTGTAGTGACCATACTGTTTAGCAAGTTATCCAAAGAACTAAAAGCAACATGATATTCATTCAAACACTTGAGAGTTTAATCATGATGCACACACATAAGTGTTTAAGTGATCAATGAAGTCTTAGAAGTGTTTAAGATAGTTCTAGCAACGCTAAACAAAGTATGAAAATAAGTCTTTGAGCATATACTAAAAATATAAACTGGGACAATATGTTCAACGGTCAGGGGTCAACGGTTCGTGAACCGGGTTCTCAAACCCTACAAGACTAACGAATTCAGTGGACAACAGTTCGTGAACCAGGTTCGCCAAGTGATAGCTTATTACACCAACTTTGAAAATTCAGTTCACCACGGTTCGCCAACCGGGTTCGTGAATTGTACCCAACTGAACTTGCAGTTTGTGAACGGGTTCACTAACCTTCCTGTATTTCTGAAACTCAGATATCTATGGTTTGCGAACTGGTTTGCCAACCTCCCCTGATTATAAATATCAGTAAGTTCATCATTTCTCTCTTATTTTGTTTGAAACGTTTCCAGGTGATGAAGTCATTTACATAGGTAATTTTTAATTGATCCATATATTAATTCATAGAACTAATATTGTTAAGGACCGTTGAACATCTTTGCTTAAAATCATATTTCGGAATTTTTCACAAGAAAAGCTTGGCTCGAAATTTCTTCTTTGTAAATCTACTAGAAGTGGTACGGCATAGTCTCAATAGATAGAATGGTGAAATAATGAGTAAAAATATAATGGTTCAATCTTCACATACCTGATACAAAAGTTCTCGAAATGTCTTCGTCAATCCTCAGTCTTCAAGGATGATGTTTGAGACTCAACTACAAATTCTAACCTAGTCCAAGACTTGACTTAGTAAACTAGAAATCAATATATAGTTTTGATCACCTAACATTGACAACAAGCTTGAGATAGCAAAACTTGTGGGGTTCAACCGAGCAATGCTCTAACATGATCAATACAACAATCTATATTTCTCACAATGTACGTGAAACTCTACACATCCAAAGCCAAGTTGATGTTTTGTCTTCTCTTCGCTTGAATCCTTTTTTGAGGCATACCTAATGGTGCAAAAATAGGGTCATTAGGTAAAAAAACCATAACCCCTTATCCACGCCCTTTTTTGATAATGACAATTATGTCCTTACTTAATTAGTATTAATTATAATCATTAGATGTTAATGTTAATGATTATTTAGAAATGCTAATGATTGTTTAAAATTAAGCTATTAGTGGTAAATTAGTATAGAAATCAGATTTGTGTGAGAGAGCTAGATTTTTTGAGAGGAAGAAGAAGAAGTGAAAAAAAACTTGGTTTTTGAGGTTTTAGTGATTAGAAGTGACCAAAATGCGTGATTCAAATCAGATTCACAGGTATACTTGTAGATGATGTTTAATCTCCATTTTTAAGTTGAATTATTAAAAAAAAAAATTTAATTTATAAACTTTTTCGGATGTTCGATGTTTGGTTAGGTTATAGAATTACTAGCCGAATCTTGTTGGGAAGAAACGTTCAGATGATATTTCTAAAAGCGAACCTAAATGTATGAAAACATTATTTCACGTCCCGCTTATTCGAACGACAATCGTTATTGGTCGAACTTGTACTTTGTAGTTTAGTTTTTTATAAGTTGCGACTTACAAAGTCATGTTCGGCTTACTATGATACAACCGAACCTGGCTAGTGTAAAAACACAAGTTATAGGTTCGGTTATACAACTGCATTTCTGATACGAGGCAGACCTTACAAGCTAAAGGTTCGTCTTGGAGTATCGATATCGTATTAGCCGAACCTTTACTTGATGGAACATTTTCATAGGTTCGTCTAGTAATCTAGCTTTTCGAACGAGCCGAACATGGATTTTATCCGAAATAAACAAGGTTCAGCTGAAAATAATATATCTAGATAATAAGCCGAACCTAAAGGTTTTCTTCATTATAAACTGGGTTCGGCTGAAAACATGATATTTCAATATCAACGGTACTATTATTTTGAAACATTAAAAAAAAATGATATGAGTTCTAACATGCGGATCTAAATCTCTCGTGTAACGCTATGCACGACTCATTTTATACTTTTGGTTTTAATCAATGATCAAAGATCTATGACTCAACAATTAATCTCCCGCGAAAAAATATCAAAATGGCTTGATTAGGGTTGCACATACCCGACCCAACCCGCCGACCCTACCCGTACCCGACCAAAAATACCCGCACCCGATTCAACCCACCTAGGCATGGGTCGACTATGGGTGAGGCACGCCAGAACCCACCTATCTTGGGTCGATTGCGGGTAGAAACTTCCGTCACCCGAACCGACCTACCCACCCGCCCAAAACTAACATAGGATTCCTGATCCTTAGGTTATCTAATTCTAACCTAGGATGAATTATCAGAGCCGTTGAATTGATGAATAAAAGACCTAACCTAATCGCATTTTCCTTCTCTTCCGCGGCCTCTTCTCTCCTTCTCAGACAGACTCCAACTCCATTCTTTTTTCTTCGCTCAGTCTCAGATTCGCTTTGTGGATCATCGGCATCACCAAAAGCAAACCAATAACGGAAGGTAAGATTAGGAACCGTTGTAAACTTGTAATTTTTGATGATGTGATTTCTTGTAATTTTCAATTTAGGGTTTATCTGTTCAGGGTGTTGTTTTTTAATTTCAGTTTGGAATGAATTGGTATGACGTTAGAACTCAGTAATGAAGAGTTTAATCAGTAGATTCAAAGGCTTCTTGAGAAACCCAAATTGGTTATTGAGAAACCAAAATTTGGGTTATTGAGAAACCCAAATTGGTTTTGCTTATTTTACTGATTCATTGAGATAGTTAGATGAGACGAATACAACTTGTTTGGATAAATGATAATATCAGGGAGAAGTCTTACTGTGGACCTCGTTGTTAATGTTTATGTGTTTTTAGAGGTGTTATTCTTCTAAGCTGCAACAATGAGTATTTGGAATTACTCATTTATGTTCAGAACCAGTAGTTTGATTTTAAATTTTAAATCAATCTCAGTTCTTTAGTACAACCTAGTTAATTTATTTGGTATTTGAACTAAGTCATGAGTATGGTGTTCAATTCAGTATGGTGTTAGTACTTTCAATTGTTGCAAATATTCAATTGAGTATGGTGTTAGTATGGTGTTTGATTGTAATGTGTTTTACCGATGTAACTTGTTTCTTTTGTGCAGGTTACCATGGTTGAAATCTCAGAAGATGATTCTGCTTCTAATCTTCCAATTATACATGGAGTGGCATCACAAATGGTACCTCCCCCTCCACGTCCACCGCGTTCTGGACAAGTGCATGGACCATCAGCAGGGACAGGGAGTACCTGTGGGCGAGACTAATTCTACTTCTACTCAAAGTTCTTCGAGTTTTGGAAGTATTATTTCTAGCAAGGCCAAGTATATGGCGGGAAGGAATAAACGAAAGCATCAATTGAGTAAATGTGGAGGACAATGGGAGATCTGAGGTAGAAAGGTACTTGGCTGAACCGATCTACACACCCACAAATGAAAATGCTACTTTTGATATATTACAATGGTGGAAGGTAAATGCTGCGAGGTTTGACATTTTGCCACTTATGGCTAAAGATATATTTGTTATTCCCGTTTCTTCTGTTGCTTCAGAATCAGCATTTAGTACAGGAAAAAGAATTTTGGATCCTTTTCGAATCTCCTTAAAGCCCAAGACACTTGAGGCCTTAATTTTGTTACAAAATTGGTTACGAACACCAATAGACATGGATTCATCTACCCTTGGAGTCGAGGAGGAGGAGATTGATATTGTTGAGTCTGGTATGTCTAAATTTTCCTTGGATCTATTGTTGTTCATGACACTGTGAGTTTTACTGCAGCATGTTTATTACATGAAGTACATGGTTGTTTACTAAACATAATGCACGCTATGTAAATAGATTAACTGCCATGTTATGTGAATAATCCATACTTAATGATGTATAAACTGCCTTGTTATGTGAATCTTATTATTCTAAATATCAGATGATGTATAAACTTCCATGGATGTGGAGGTTTATGTGTGGTTGAATTTGTAAAGTTTTTGATCCTGCATGATAATACATGTTGTTCTTGTAGATGTATAAACCCTTGCTTAGCTAAATATCATATATCCATTTCGAAATTGGTGTAGTACTTGTACATTTTTATTTGGAATTGCTGCTCAAATGTTGTTTATGGATGCCCTTGTTGAAAGATGTGGTAACTAAGCAACCAATGACTTGCTGAATTTGATTAAGAAATAACTAAACACCCATTGGAACCTTGTTTATCGGTGCGTTGCAGTGGGAGCTTGTTTTAGCCAGAGGTTATTAAAAGCCAAAAAAAAATTGAACAATTGTAATAGCAAATCAATTAAATCCCAAAAGACCAAAATTGAAAGACCAATAAAAATATTAAAAATACCTTTGAAACTGAGTACAGTTACGAAATTTGTAAATCAGGGATGATTGATTACAGTGCTACTGTAAATTTGTTTTAGAGCGATGAATCTGGTAATATTTGCATCCTTATTCTCACATTATCTAAGTGTCATCATATATGCTGGATCTGCTTCTTAAGCTATATTACATGATCGTTTTAATCACCCTCAGTTTTTTTGAGGTTTTGAAATAATATTGGTTAAGAACGTTGTTGTAAGAGAAGTACAATAAAACTGTAAAGCACGCGTAGATACCGTGTAATATTTCATCTAATTAAAGTGATTGTCCTTTCGGTGTACTGATGGGCAGTTTGTGTTGGTACTTGCTGTTGTTGTGGATGGATAAACTAAAATGTTCATTTCGCTTGCAGAGCTATTTTACTTGTTTCAAGAAATTCATCTACCCTTTCATTCATTCTAATTGTTCATTTCGCTTGCAGAGCTATTCGGCGACCTTGCTGCTTCTTCCATCGTCATAGATGATTGATTCCTATTGGCTTAGACAAGGTAATGACGTCAAGGGTCATTGTCAGTAGCTAGATCTTTCTGAGTTCATCTTTGTTACTGTAACTAATTTACATACTTCGTTTTATTTTAGGCTTTCAGCGCATTCGGAGATAAAACATCCACAAACTTGCAGCGAGTCGCTATTGGTCGCTTTATATGATATTAGGCTTTAGTATAGTAGGCAATACTCAATAGTAATGCACTCTTTTATCTTTTGAGCTTTGAACAATTGAACTCTGATCCTTTTTATTGTTAGCTTTATCAACTATGGAGTTTGCAACTTTGCATCAACTTTATTATGTAATGTCATTTTATTTTATGGTGGGTAACCCACCACCCACCCGACCAAACCCGCCGTAATGTGGGTCGGGTGAAAACCGACTGATAAACGCATTTATGTGTCTAATATAACCCAATTGTATATTGTGTTAGTACCCATTTTTGTACTTATTATGGTGTTTTATTTATTTGTAAGTGTTTTTGGAAAAATAAGGTTTTGCGACAAAATTGGTTAAAAATGTGGCGTTTGGAGCTCCGTTGACAGTATACCGGAAGTAGCCCAGAAGTACCCCGGAAAAGTCCGAAAACATCCAAGAAAAATTACTAAAGGCACCCAAGATTTGGTTATTTCCACCCCAAGAATTTTATTTCAACCCTACTTGCTATTCGCACCCCATCAGAGGATAGGGGGCATTCCTTCTCAAAATTCAAAAATGGATTTTTGGCGGGAAGACTTGTTACAGCACTGGCAGATTTGGTGATCGAATTTTGGACGTGATTTTTGGAGATTCAATTGCTGTATTTGCTACTGATGGGCTATAATTGAGTAAACAAGTCTGTTACGATCGATTGGACCCAACCAATTGGGCTGGAATGACCGGTAGAATGGATCAAAGTCCAACCAGGACACGTACTCTCTGTTTAACTTTCAAAGCTATTTTCAAGAGATTCTGGGAGAGTTTTGCGCTGAAGTAAACTATACTTGGTCCTGTTCAAGTCTTGATAAGAGTTTGGTGGCAAATTTATAGCTAACAAACGCGTACAGGGAGATCACAAGAGAGATATTTTCTCAACAGCGCATAGAAGGGAGAAAAAAGAAGAAGTCGGATCCACTCGAGATTTTTGGGGGTTTGATAGCTATATAAGTGTTGGTTCGAGTCATAAGAAGGGTTGGAAACCCTTAGGAGAGAGTTTAGAGTCGAGGAGAGCCGAGGAGAAGCGATTACAGAGAGTTACACTGCTGCTGCTGCTGTTCGATCAGGAAGAAGAAGAGGAAGAACAGACCTGCTAAGGCAGTCGTTCTTCAACAGTCTTAAAACCAGAAACGTGTGTCGTAGTTCAACAGCGTTAGATATGTATCGTTTATAAACGACAGTACTCATCTTTGTAACAGTGACGCTGTAACGTTTATACAGCGTTGCAAACTTCTCTTTATCACCATATTCATCAATAAAAACACCTATTAAGCAATTTTGAGCAAGTTTTTGATATGAGGAGCTAAACCCCTTAGCCAAGGCGACGGAGGAATCCATTGGTCCTTATTTATGGTATAATTCTAACTTTATTATTTATTTGCAATATTATTACATGATTATTTGCATGGAATTTTTATTGGAAAATTGATTTTTATTGAATAATTGTGATTCATTTTGATGGAGCATGCTTAGTTTAAGACTCTTGATGTTTCATGCTTGGTGTTTACATTTATTACTTCAAAAATCTACAAAAGGCATAATATTAGAATCACTCTAAAAGAAAAATTGCATGAATATTAATTATTAGAATTTATCAAATAATGGGTCAATGGTGGAATCCAAGTCTTGGTGTTTTTCCCTAAAGTTTTCAAACAAAATTTATTTGCATGTTTAAATTTAAATCTAAGAAATTATTTCCTTCACAAGTCTGAAAAGAACCCAGTTTTTACCACAACTACAACATCATTTGAAAATCCATCAAATTTTTGGCGCCACCGACGCGGACCTGTGTTTAGTTAGCATTTTTTTAGATTTATTTTTTTTATTTAATTGTTCTTCTTTACGTTTCTGGTTTTTTGTCTTTTTCTTTCAGATTCTTGAAGTTGGAGCGAAAGAAATTTTTGCCAAAGTTTTTGGTGGACATTTAAAGACTTGGAGTAAAAGGCAAAGCAAAAGGAGCAAAAGAAGAAGAATTTTATTTATTTATTTTGATAAAAAGAGAGAAAAAAAAAGAGAGACATTTTTATTTTTGTAATTTTTTTTAGACTTTCTTTTCTTTTGTATTTTTTTTATGGACTTTGGACATTAATTTTGGGACATTAATTTTTTTTTTACCCTACGGAAGGGTACCCTTAAATATAAACTGTGTGCAGGAAGGACGGTGATTACAATATCACCTCGGCCCCTCGGGTTCGCACACGACATAGGAGTCGTGGCCCGAGTTGACGACAACGGTTCATCGCCCGTCTGGTACGGGAGGTAAGTCCAATCGAAACACTCGCGAATCTCCTGCAAGCGGGTTACTGTATTCCTTAAGGTGATAATTGTTTGAGGACGAACTAGACTGTTTTTATATTCCTAGTAAAGGGCAAGGCCTGGCCTAAACAAGATAAGGGTTCGGATTTCATCACCGCTCCCTTCTTGCCCGCCTTAGGAAAACGAAACCTAAAGCGAACCTAATCCTAAAATTTGGACTAGAAAGAGACCTATAGGGTATCGAGCTTAACAGGACAATCATTCGAAAAATATTGGTTACTCTTTTAAGCACACCTTGAAGTTCTTGACGGTTTCTGCGAGTTGAATGCGTGACTGCGCCGCATTGGATCGGTGAGGTTTTGGGTATCAAAGCTCCACTGAGCTTCCCTCGCCTCTATTCAATTTACTTTAACTCGGATTGATTCCAGAGGGGTTTGCTTAAATTGTAACGAATTCCCTTTCGAAGGATTAGAAGCTGGTCTAGAAACAATCTAAGTGGAGCCATCATGCTTGTTGTTTGCTAGAAATCTTTAGGTTTGTTGTGGTAAAGTCGAGTCAGCCTGCTGTGTGATTGCTAGAACCTTCCTGTTAGGATTTTTATTTCTTTTTGAATTCTTTTTAGTGTATGCCCGATTTTGTTAATAGGGCTTGGAAAAGAGATACTCTAGGTCGATTGATTAGCGAAAAACCTAGTAGTTCTTCTGATTTAAGCAGGGAGCTCGAAGACTCTTCTTTTGAGAGCCCTGTTTTTGGAAACTTCAGCTTTGAGAACCTATCTCTTCGTGATGAAAGTACCCCTAGTACTTATGTTGTGTCAGCGATGGTAACTTTGAAAGATTACATGTTCCCAACTAGGACCAACCGAGCTTCATGCATTAAATTGCCAGCCACTACGGCTAATTTTGAGATAAAACCTAGTATTCTTCAGATGATCCCTATATTATTAGGAAAAGATGATGAGAACCCTTATTTCCATATTAGGGACTTTGAGGAAATCTGTGGGACAATTAGAATAAAAGACCTTACTGATGAAGTCTTGAAACTTAAGATGTTTCCCTTTTCTTTGAGAGACAAAGCCAAGACCTGGCTGAACAACCTACCATCTGAATCCATAGAAACATGGCAGGAACTTATCGCTGCCTTCTATATGAAGTTCTACCCTAAGCATAAAACTGCAGCTGTTAGGCAGAAAATTAGTGCTAGTGTGCAACAAGAGGGAGAGTCTCTTTATAGGTTTTTAGAGCGATTCAATGATCTCCTATCTCAGTGTCCTCACCATGGATTTGATAATATGAAACTCGTACAGATTATTTATGATGGTTTAGACTATTCGACCAAAGCCATGGTTGAGTCTATGTGCGCTGGTGAGTTCACTAGTAAAAATGCTGATGATGCTTTTACCTTCTTAGGAGCTATCGCTGAAAAATCCCAACAGTGGGAATCTTGTGTTGAACCCCCTAAAAGACTCTTGGTCAATAGAAGTAGCACCAATATGGTAGATATGAGTTTTGCGTCAGATGCTAAGTTTGCTGCTTTGTCCAGAAGGTTAGAAGCTTTAGAAATGGGTCAGTCTAAGAATAGGTCCCTTGTTGAACCTAATAGAGCCTCTCAAGTCTCTAGTTGTGGAATAGAGCCCGATAACTCATTCTGGGAAGTTCAGGTTAGTGAACAGCAAGCTCATGTTGTCTATAACAATGCTAGGTTTGAAAACCGTCAGAAGTTTGACCCCTACTCAGAGACCTACAACCCTGGTTGGAGAAACCATCCTAATTTCTCTTGGTCTAAGGGACATAATCAAGGCCAGTCTAGCAATTCTCAGCCTCCCCCAGGTTTTGGTTATACCAAGAACTCTTCGGGTTAGACCCAGAACCCATCTGAGAATAGAATAGCTAGCTTAGAGGAAACCCTTAGTATATTAAGGAAGAGCAAGGAGATACTATCACAAAGCCAGGAAATGTTAGTAAAAAGCCAGGGTAATTTTCAAGAGGAAACTAAACAGAATTTTAAGAATAGTGCCCAGTCTTTTGCTAAATTAGAGCTTCAAGTCGGCCAAATAGCTAAGTTTATCAATGAGAGAGAAGAAGGAAGGTTCCCTAGTCATACTGATCCTAACCCTAGAGGAGAGAAATCGTACAATCATGTGAACTCTGTTACAACCCTTAGGAGTGGAAAGAAAGTTGATAACAAGGTTTCCATGCCTGATAGTGAACATGCTATAGTTCACCCGTCTGAGCCAGAGAATGAAGAGACTGATAGAGTCTCTAAAGAGACCAATGAGGGTCCTGTTGAGCCCGACTTTGTTCCCAGAGCCCCGTTTCCACAACTGCTAGTTCCGACTAAGAGGGAGTCCAACTTTAATGATATATTGGAGGTTTTTAAGCAGGTTAATATCAACCTTCCATTATTAGATGCAATTAGGCAGATTCCCTCTTATGCCAAGTTCCTTAAGGACTTGTGTACGTGAAAGCGTAAGCTCGGTGTCCAGAGGAAAGCCTTCATAGCTAGTCATGTGAGTTCTATTATTCAGAATATCATTACTCCTAAGTATAAAGACCCAGGGTCCCCGACCATTTCTTGCACAATAGGTAAATACCGTGTTGAGAAAGCGTTGCTTGACTTAGGAGCCAGTGTGAAATTAATGCCATACTATGTGTACCTTAAGCTAGGACTTGGTGAGATGAAACCTACCCAGATAACACTTCAGTTAGCTGATAGGTCCGTTAAAGTTCCTCGTGGTGTGATCGAGGATGTTCTCATAGAGGTTGACAAGTTTATTTATCCAGTGGATTTTATTATCCTAGATACCCAACATGTCCCTGACCCAGAGAACCAAATACCAGTGATTTTAGGTCGCCCGTTTTTAGCCACGTCTAATGCGATCATAAACTGTCGAAATGGTATTATGAATCTATCTTTTGGTAATATGACTATTGAGTTGAATATTTTTAATGTCAATAAGCTACATTCTGAGCTAGATGACACGTGCATTGAAGAGGTCAACATGATAGGAACCTTAGTTCTGAAGTCTGTACCAAACACCGAATCGGAAGATCCATTAGAGAGTTGTCTAGCCCGTTTTAGCATGGATTTTGACGATGATAGTAACATTCAACAAGTAAATGCTCTGTTGGATTCTATTCCTATGTTAGATACCGATAGATGAAAATCTAGGTTTGAACCATTACTAGCTACCGAATCTACCTTAAGACCTTATTTCGAAGAGCCTAAAGATCCTCCTAAGTTGAACCCCAATTATGCATTTGTAGGCCCATCTGAGATTTTGCCTATAACTTCCGATTTGGATAGTGATCATGAGATTATGCCAGTAATTGTGCTTCAACACAATAAGGAAACTCTAGGGATGACCATAGAGGATATGAAACATATAAGTCCTATAGCTAGTATACCTCAAAAGAATTTAGAGGATGAACCACCTGATTATAACTCAGAGAAAGCAATTGACCTTTTTCAGGAACCGGATGGTCTAGAAATTAGGAATATTGTGACTAGTTTATCTAGAGACACCCAAAACTCTAAGTTTGGGGGTAGTGAACTAGAAGAAGCTCTAGAGTATTTCAAATACTCTCCGGATCCGGAAATTCAAGCCATAGTTAAAGGTCTTACGGAGAATAGTGATTACCCTAAATTTGGGGGTAGAGATTGTCAATTATCCCCAGTAGAAGTCCCTAATTTGGGACTCAAGCCTAGTGCATCTGAGGTATCGCTTGAGTCTATTCAGACTCCACAACTTGATCCGCCTGATACTGTCCAGGAGAAAATCCATATGTTAGAGACCCGTTTTTCGGATGAATCTGTTTGCCGAGACACTCATATGAAGCCCAAGTGGGCACCTCAGATAAATCCAGTTGTATTGCGAGAAACTTTAGATCAGGTTGTGCTCTATCTGCTCATTTTTCTGATCTTGAGCATTTGTCTCCTATTCGTGGAAGTTCTATTTGGTCTTATGGACCCACAATTGTTTCGACTATTGGTATACGACTTTGGAAGGTGACAATTCTTTTAGAGGTATTTTATGTCTAGCTAATGACTATAAATTTAGCATTTACTGGGAGGCTCCCGCATTCATGTGATACGGTAATATACTTCCTTATTTCTTTTCCCTCCAGTGGTAATAGTTTCTCCTTGTTCATGCTTTTAATTTCATCTTTAGAACATTGAGGACAATGTTAGATTTAAGTTTGGGGGTATGAGAGAAACTTTTGTGTTGCACTTTTGAAACTTCTAGCGTCACATGGTATCCGGTTAGCTAAGTTTACATACTGTTTCTGACCGAAAAGATAGAAATTGGAATGCTACAGATAACAACTTATTGAGACATTAGAGAAAAAGACATTGAGATCCTTGAAATTCAGGAGAGAACTTGTTCTTTTTAGAGGGTAACCGTGATGGACCTAACCATACATGATGGAAATGCAAGTAGGTCAGGAAATGCCAGAAAGACAAAGCAACCTCACAATGTAGTCTTAGTTACTGGATTGCGACTCTCTCTCAGTAGAAACTTATCATCATCAACAAGCGGAGCTACATCAAAATATATGAAGAAAGTGAAGACGTTTTAGGTTTAGAAGCAACAATAGAAGAGAATAATTCAAAAATCAAAGTTGAAGTTATAAGAGCAAATGATATAAGTTGTTGGAATCCATGATACCAAGACATCACAAGTTGCGAAGATCTAAGTTTTGAAAGTCCTTCTCTCATGGCCATGTAAATTTTTGTCTTGTAATTTTATTTTATTTTATTTTAAACAAACAAAAAAAAATATGAAAAAAAAGCAAAAAAAAAAAATAAAAAAAAAATGAAAAAAAAATAAAATGAAACATCATTACGTTCTTTTTGTTCAATAAGGCCATAGGGAAGAAGAAATTTATAAGTCAAGCAAGAAATCGAAGAGAAGAGTTAATTGTCAAGGTTCTATGAGGTTCGAGAGTTTATCATCAACAGTTGAATACCGAAGAAGGCGTTGTTTCTACTGGGTACTGTGAGAGAGTCGAAGAAAGATGCATTTTGGTTGCTTTGTTAGTCTGCTTTCAATCTGACACAAGATCTTTCTAGCACTGGTTTAACTCATCACACGTAATTAGTCCAGCTGTATAGCAGATGTCCCTCTCATTTTTATCTCTCTCCTAATCTTATCCAGCTGTAAAGCAGCGGACGCATCTTACAATGTTTATCTAGTTGTATAGCGGAAATCTCTTTATCTAGCAGTCGTGTGGATGTGTCTCCCCTTTTCTTCAGTTAGCTTTAGAGCTGACACCTTTAATTTCTCTGGCATTCTAGTTACTTTGATATAGGTTGAGAATATGTATGTCCTCATAGCTCTTTGGATACTTGTGACCAATTAGGAGTACAGGTTTTGTGGGTATATCTCTGGTAAGCCCTCCCGAGACCATAACTCGGCCACTAGGGCCACCTAGGGGTTTAAAGGCTTATTGCATACGCTAAATGCAATCGACGATGCCTGCGACAGTGAGTTAGGATTTTATTTTGTAGTTTTGATTTGCTCGGGACTAGCAAATAATAAGTTTGGGGGTATTTGATAGACGCATTTATGTGTCTAATATAGCCCAATTGTATATTGTGTTAGTACCCATTTTTGTACTTATTATGGTGTTTTATTTATTTGTAGGTGTTTTTGGAAAAATAAGGTTTTGCGGCAAAATTGGTTAAAAATGTGGCGTTTGGAGCTCCGTTGACAGTATACCGGAAGTAGCCCAGAAGTACCCCGGAAAAGTCCGAAAACATCCAAGAAAAATTACTAAAGGCACCCAAGATTTGGTTATTTCCACCCCAAGAATTTTATTTCAACCCCACTTGCTATTCGCACCCCATCAGAGGATAGGGGGCATTCCTTCTCAAAATTCAAAAATGGATTTTTGGCGGGAAGACTTGTTACAGCACTGGCAGATTTGGTGATCGAATTTTGGACGTGATTTTTGGAGATTCAATTGTTGTATTTGCTAATAATGGGCTATAATTGAGTAAACAAGTCTGTTACGATCGATTGGACCCAACCAATTGGGCTGGAATGACCGGGAGAATGGATCAAAGTCCAACCAGGACACGTACTCTCTGTTTAACTTTCAAAGCTATTTTCAAGAGATTCTGGGAGAGTTTTGCGCTGAAGTAAACTATACTTGGTCAAGTCTTGATAAGAGTTTGGTGGAAAATTTATAGCTAACAAACACGTACAGGGAGATCACAAGAGAGATATTTTCTCAACAGCACAGAGAAGGGAGAAAAAAGAAGAAGTCGGATCCACTCGAGATTTTTGGGGGTTTGATAGCTATATAAGTGTTGGTTCGAGTCATAAGAAGGGTTGGAAACCCTTAGGAGAGAGTTTAGAGTCGAGGAGAGCCGAGGAGAAGCGATTACAGAGAGTTACACTGCTGCTGCTGCTGCTGTTCGAGGAGGAAGAAGAAGAGGAAGAACAGACCTGCTAAGGCAGTCGTTCTTCAACAGTCTTAAAACCAGAAACGTGTGTCGTAGTTCAACAGCGTTAGATATGTATCGTTTATAAACGGCAGTACTCATCTTTGTAACAGTGACGTTGTAACGTTTATACGGCGTTGCAAACTTCTCTTTATCACCATATTCATCAATAAAAACACCTATTAAGCAATTTTGAGCAAGTTTTTGATATGAGGAGCTAAACCCCTTAGCCAAGGCGACGGAGGAAGCCATTGGTCCTTATTTATGGTATAATTCTAACTTTATTATTTATTTGCAATATTATTACATGATTATTTGCATGGAATTTTTATTGGAAAATTGATTTTTATTGAATAATTGTGATTCATTTTGATGGAGCATGCTTAGTTTAAGACTCTTGATGTTTCATGCTTGGTGTTTACATTTATTACTTCAAAAATCTACAAAAGGCATAATATTAGAATCACTCTAAAAGAAAAATTGCATGAATATTAATTATTAGAAATTATCAAATAATGGGTCAATGGTGGAATCCAAGTCTTGTTGTTTTTCCCTAAAGTTTTCAAACAAAATTTATTTGCCTGTTTAAATTTAAATCTAAGAAATTATTTCCTTCACAAGTCTGAAAAGAACCCAGTTTTTACCACAACTACAACATCATTTGAAAATCCATCACCGACCCATTGTGATGTTGGGTCGGTTGCGGGTGACAACTTTTGTTACCCGCCATCAGTGGGTTGGGTGGTGGGTGAGGCCAAAACCGACCCAAACCGACCCATGTGCAGTCCTAGGCTTGATAATAATTAGATTATGTTAGGAATGAATATGATTTTTTATTTTGATTAAAGTTAGATGAAGGGTTTTTAAGTAATTTAAATAGAGTAACTTAGTAATTTATCCATTACTAGGACACCCAAGTAAATCCACGGTGCCATGCTAGATAGGAAAATGATTTTATATATCGATTTTGTAAGCTTACCTTTATTTTTCATTTTCAACCCAAAAAAAGGAAAATGGTACACTCACTGCGGGCTGGTCCCACGGTGTGTCCCGACAAGGGGGAAAAATCAGATTTCCTTATGGTTCGGCGGGCTTGTAGGGGGTGGGTTAAGGTGGGTCCCACCCCCTCTCTCTCACAAAAGCAAAAATCACGATAACCCGTGGGATGAAAAAAAGTGCATCCTAAGCCTGCTACCCACGTCATCGATTTAAAGGAAAGATTCCTCCCATAGAAATCACTTCTTAATCCCACTTCTATAGGAAAAACAGCCAATTATATATAGCCGCCACTAGAAAGGCGAGGCAGCTTTTACTAAGGTGGTACGAGTAGTAGACTCCACAAGTTGGCCTAACTGTTAAAGTATATTAGAGGCTTGCTAATTGAAAACCCAAATAACTGGCTAAAATAATCAAAATGATCAAGATTCATGATCACGGGGACTAGCTAAAAATCATGGCTGCTAGATAAGAGCATAGGAAAGTCATGGGTGCTACCTTCGAGGATATCGAAATCCATATAAATAAGCTCCGTCTTTATATGCACTGTCATCTCCAATAATGTGGCACCAATTAGCAATGCCGACAAAAGAGAGAACCGATTTTGCCAACTACAAGTCAAAAGGTTTGGACAATGAACTTATTTTTCTTCTATGGAGGCACACCCTTGTTCCTGTGCGGACTATGATGTTGTGATAACATGGTGTCCATGTCAGTAAAATGATCATCTCTTATTATTTTGCCTGGAAATATGGTGTTAAGTTGGCAGTGTGGCCAATTTCACAGCCGCCGTTCAATTTATTCACGGAAGAAAAAATTCAAAATTTCTCTCGGTTGGTTAAACCTATGAGACTAGCCAAGGTCCATAGCAAAATGATGAAGGCAACCGTCGGACTCATGTTTCAAGGTGAAGTCACACTCTTATTTCAGGGGTGAGGTCATAGTTACACTGTCACTCACATCACTGTCTGGTACTCGCTTTACTCTGAAACTAAGATTTTAACAATGTTCCAATCGGGGTTACCCAAATATTTCGGGGGTGTACTAAATCTATAAGACAAAACGTCAATTGATCAGGATTTGGTATACCCACAAGCAAACTAGTACCCCCGATAGCTTCCGTGATTTGTAATTGAGTTTAAAAATGTTTTGAGTTTCCTTGCCTCGGAATACTGAGAATGTGAGAGACTAAATAAAAAGGTGGCTTGCATGACTATTATTTACATAAGAAACTCTTCATTTCCCCTTTTCACAATTTGCATGAACAGTTTTGTGCATACTTCTTAGTTTCCGGTCTCCTACTCTTTGAGTCTAAGAATTTGCAGGTTGGTGGTTTCTTAAATTCTTACTCAACTGCATATAGATCTTCACTTATTTTTGTTTTCCTCAAAGAAATTATTATTTTCCTTGCGTCTTTTTTTTTCTTTTTTAATATAGTTCACATACAATATTTTAGCAGATTTCTGATGATAAATTTGGTAGAAAATTTAGAAATGCTGTTTTTTTCTTTTCTTTTTGATTCTTTGGAACACACATGCAGATTGTTTTTCTATAGATTTGTTGTTTGAGTGCTAGTTTGTATAAAGAAACTCAATTCCCAAATAACCTGATTTGTAATTGCTCAACTATGATCACTGTTTCGCCAAACTTGATTGCATGGGTGCTTGTTGATTACTAGCTAGTTACTCCAAATCAAGGTGACAAAATAAACCCCTGTTTCTGTCACGGTTTGTCTTAATACTTAGAACATAAGAAGCTTCTCCTAAGTTCCAACATTTAGACTTGTCCCTGCTTAGTTATGTATGTGTTAATTCCAATCTTTTGTTATGATTCTTAAGCAGAGAAGAACTTTGAAGTTATGGCGAACTACATCCCTCCGCACAAGAGACAGTTGAAGGATGGTGCCAAGGCCCTCGAGGGGTCATCACCCAATTCACGATCACTTGTTCATAAGTTTCAGCAAAATCTGAACCTGTCAGGAAGTTATAAATCTGAGTCACGTAAGTCACAGAGGGCTATGACGAGAGGTAAGGTTGCTTCATTAGGTGGAAGGTATGCTTATAATGCTAAGAGTTGCCATTCTAGATTGTGCATCTTTGATTCTACCGAAGAAGAAGAGCATCAGTACCCTGGTGCAATTAGACTGGAGCACATTACATCCAAATCCAGTTTATATAAAGAACCCGGAAGTCACGGAAGTATCCCATATGTTCTAGTTTCTTCCCGTAAAAAAACAGGTGTGCATAATATTTTTGATCTACTTTGATAATCACATGATTTTAGTAGACATCATAACTTTAATGAACCATCCTCACCCGCTTACTCATTGCTAAATGGTTATCATTTCAATTTTTGTTTATTTCTATTGACATGCAATTGATCCGTTTTGTTTCATTAAAAGGAACGAATGAGCTAAACAAGAACAGCTCCATAGAGAATCCTTTGATATCTGTGGCTGAGCAGATATTTCCCAACCTTCTTGCTTTTCAAAATGAGAGGGTCGAAGGGAGTTCCCAAGAGTTTGAGGAAGGAAAGATAAGTTTTGTGGCTCGATTTGGCAAAATTTTGTTTCATACGATAAGTTTCCTACCTTG
The DNA here is from genome assembly GCF_003573695.1 of Papaver somniferum. Taxonomy (NCBI): domain Eukaryota; kingdom Viridiplantae; phylum Streptophyta; class Magnoliopsida; order Ranunculales; family Papaveraceae; genus Papaver; species Papaver somniferum. The sequence continues at coordinate 141,336,355 of NC_039362.1, forward strand.
ATTCTTTGGCCATGAATTAATGACTTACATAATGTTCATGTGACAGATTTTTTTGGAAAATTCAAGTTATTTATGGCTTAAATATTCGGTAGCTTTTAATTCGAGGAAATCAACTGAACATATCAGTTGTTTTGCTTCTAACTGCCCTTTCTTGTATGTAACAATGACGATCGATGAAGGAAACCTTGGTTCAATGTGGATACACTTCGAGACAGATCAGAATACGAAGCTTCTTTCGGTCAAATGAGAAGAATATTAGTACAAGTGTTCCTAAGTCGTTTACAGATTCAGTGCTTAACGCGGTTTTTACTGAAATTGGAGTTGATTTGGAAGAAGAAAAAGAGTATTACTATGTCAGGGTAAATTTTCACCAGCTCTTTGTTTCAGCTGTGCTTGGCATTCATATGAATACTTACGCAGATTATATTTCATTTAGGTTGCTGATAAATCCTGTCCAGATGTATCTCTTTCTTGCAAGTGCACTGCAACTGGAGTTGGTGGACTCGAGCTTCGAAAGGCAAGACAAGACTTGTAAACATACTTTATATGTGAATTATTTATGGTCGAATTGATGGTCAATTACAGTCTCACGTATATTTTCAATTCCTTTATTAACTTGTAATATCACTTGGATTAGTTAAAACACAAGGCAAACATGCTGGAGCAATTTTGATTGAGATTCTTTGTATTCTTAGATCGAAGCAAACAGGCATGCATGGAGAAGGATCTGGACCTGAGATTGATGCTTTCTACTAGGAAGATCATAACTGAACCCACCGTAAGAGTCGTCCTTCCTTGATAACTCTTGATAACTTGAAGTTCTGATTTCTCTATATTTACATATTCTGTGTCCGGAGTTTTATAAGCAGCATTCTATCTACTTCATACAACCTTCTTTTTTTTTTGTATTTTGTCGGATGAAGAGAATCATGACTTGGAAAAACTCATAAAGTCTGCAGTTGTAGATCAAAATGAAAAGAGGGGTTTGAGGTTTCCCCTTGGAAATGAGTCTTTTGAAGGTAGATACCGAGTCGTGGGGATGGGACACGCGACATCGACAGCGTACAAAAATTCATTCATCAGGGTCAAATTAAACGAAGCAGATCGATATGAGTTTATCACTTCAACTGCAGAAGTAACAAATCATGTAGTTCTGAAGATGCCTGGCATATCTGAAAAATTGAAGGTCAGTACTAGCCTAATATTTTTAATGGTTTGATTTGGTCTTACTCCTAATTAACATTGACTGTCAGCCAAATCAATATGATTTGAGGCCTCATTAATAGTCTGTCATTGTGTAAATGCATAGAGAACAAGAATTTGCTTCAGAGAAAATGTAGTTAGTATTATCAGAAGGGTGATTAAAACTAGGCTGTGGTCTATGGTTAGCTTTAAAGAACGGTGGGCCTGAAACCAAGAGAAAAAAAAACTAGGCTGCAATGTGCTATGACCGCATCATGTAGTTGAAGTAAGGCAACACTGAAAGATACGTTGATGGGCAGAACACAATCTGGAAATTTGTATCTTATAGCTATTAGCTAGTGCTTAGTAGTATTGTCATGTTCATCATAGAATGGAATTCTTTTATGTTTCTGAAAGAAAATGTAGTGTTGTTATACTTACAAATGGTAATGTGAATTTTTCAACATTGTTTCAGGCAGACAATTTGGAAAAGGACCAACTGGCGAAGATGCTTGAAGACAACATGAAAATAATATGGAATCGCTTCCTGAGCTTGGAGTGTTGTTTCACTTGAACAACTAACTGGTTGTGGGCTGCATATTTTTTTGCTGAACTGATGAATATCTTTTTCTCAAGAACCAAACCTTATCTATGTTTTGTATCTTGTGTTATGGGTTCTCTTCGAATGACGGCTGATTTTTTGCGCACCCTTTTTTGATCAGCTTGTTCTATTAGCTGGGATGGAAAATCCCATTACTGCATCCGTCCTGACAGTATTACTACATATTTCATTTCTCAAATGCCATAATTCTGACGAATAAAAGAGTTTGTTAAGATCGTACTTATGAATGCAAAGAACTACAAACGCACATCAGCATCAAGTGTAAGAAAATGAGAACAAAACATTGCAATTACCTCTGGATTGAGTGAAAGGTACCGCTGGAGGTGGAGTGTGGCGCATGCTTACTGACTTCAGCTACTACTTCCTCATAACAGGAAAGAGACTTTCAAAGTATGCCGAGGATACAAATTTAATTCTCTTCTCGTGTCTAAGTACAGGAATTGAGGTGTGGCGCTCAACGGATTCCTCCTTCAAAGTCATGCTTTTCCAGTTGTAAGAATGAAGGGAGAAAAACGGATTCCTTTTGAACCGTACTCCAGGTCCATGTCTTTCATAGCTTTCCATGAGAATTTCCTCCGTTCCTGGGATCGGTAGAAACTCCACGCAGCGTGTAATACCCCATTGAAAAGGTAAGTTTATAGTTAGTTCAGTCCTTGAGTGGATACAACTTCCAATGTCGCCAGTGCTTATATACTTCTTACCTTCATCCCCAGTGCCATCAAGTATCCATAGCTTGACAGTACTGCCACCATGTAGTCTATATAACAGAGCTAAACGATCATTCACTTCTAATAGTTTAATAGCTGGATTATGCAAATCATAGTCAAGCGTCGCGAATTGAGGGACAATGATCTTTCTGAACTTCTCGTGTCCAACATGAAATGCCACTATGACTTTCTCTTCACTGTTAAGGCTATTCATAAACTCCGCGGTGATCCAATATATAGAACCATTGGCATAGACAGACGCGTCTTCCTTAATATGGTAATTGTCAGGTACGCCTTCATCAATCATCCTCCAGGTGCTATTTTCACCTACAGTCAGTACCTGGCAACCCAAACAAGCGGAACCTTGCTTATGTTGCTCACCGTATGAAGTCCATATACAAATCACTTTGTGTTCCTTGGTGGCAGGGTCGAATCCAAATTGATAGACTGGACGACGAAGAAGATGGTCTGTTGTAACGATCAACGGAGTTGACTTTCGAGTGGTGATATTGTATATTTTAATACCAATGAATTCAATGACACACAGCAAACCGTTTACAGGTTTTAAATACCGAACAAAAAAGGAAGGATCAAATCCCACCACGGTCGTCCGATTAAAAATCCTAGGTACGACGCTTGTTTCGTTTGTGTGATAATAATTCCAGATATCAGAATCTTGTGGTACTGCCATGGCGAAAAGGAAGCATGGGCGTGATTTTGATCGAGCATGGTGTAAATCAATAAAGTATGAATCATGCTGGATTAAAGATAACCACTGCTTGCTGACGCACTTGAATCGCAGTAGAGTTTTCACTGGGAGTCTGCTAAGTATGTCGCATACTAAGTCTACTCCGATTGAAACATGACCGCTGCGGCTCTTTTTCTGCTTCCTGGTTTTCGATGATGCCATAATGTTGGAGATGAATTGGGTGATTTCTGAAGCAAAACTGAAGGGTTTTTATTTTTCGTGACAAATGATGTAGTTGAATAAGAGCCTCCAACTAAAACCCTAATTTATTTGGGCGCTGCTACACTTACCGACCCATATTCCTGCAAAACGTCCCGATTGGGAAATGCACCGACGAGATCAAACTCTCTGCCATTTGGGTCGGTAAGGCGCATATGTGGGACCCGTGGTTTATTACACTCGGGATCAAAAATCTGGAGAAAGGCTTGGTCAAATAATCATATCTGAATTTACTGTAGACAAATAAAGCTCCCATGTGTGAAGGGAAAATTTGTTTATCTCAGTTTCACTGTTGCTAATCCTCAACAATTCCTTTCTTTCATTGTTATCATTCTTTGCAATTATATCATTTACAGATCTTTGTCCTTTCTCACTAGAATTTCTAAAAAAGTTCAAACAGTTTCGAAATTTAGTAATAGAAGTTTCAAGCACTACTTAAACATTCTTGAATTAAATAGAATTCAGCTCATAAAGCATTACAAGAAGAGTTCCCAAATTCTTTTCCAGTACCACAAACCCACCTATCTCTCAATCTTACCAAAAAAAAAACGATAAACTACCATCGTCCTTCCTTAAAACAAGTTCATCAGAGTAACATTACCCAATTTTCAGTTCCTTTAAATCACCATCACAAACTTGGAACTCCTACAACCCCTATAGATTTTATACATCATCACCAAAAAATTCCCCTGGAACATACCACCTGTTCACAGACTCACCGCAAAAACAAAAACAACACCGTCCGAAATAACATTCACAAAAACAAGAAGCTTACCAATATCAGAAGGAAAATTCAAAAGACTAAGAGCAAGCATAGAGGCAGCCATTTTGGAAAAAAATTGTTAATCATAATCAAACTTTTTTCAAAGTATGAAAACCTGGCATCCCTCTATACCCCAGAGGAGAACTTTAATAGTCCTTATCAAAGTAACCCCAATCTTCCTCATCATCTTCATAAAATTCACTATAGCTGCTATCTGATGAAGCAGGGGATGTATCACTATCCCCTGATGACGAACTTTCATCATCTTCCACTGGTTGCTTCAGGAAGCTCCTCATTAGAATCACCGGATTGAGCAACTCGAGGGTGAATTATCATGGGATCTGTCTTCTCAACCCTGGGCTCTCCTTCCTGCATGGTTCTGGCAAATATCTTGGGATTGGGTCTTTCAAACTCAAAACGCCTTGGCAACTTCCAATCAAGATATTTCTCCATCTTCCTCTTATCTTCAGCAGCAGAAAAATCATCCCCACTGGTATTTATCTCTTCCAAGGGGTACTCGAATCTTGCATCAGATCTTCTTTCTGAGTCACTTTCTGTCGCACTACCATACTTGGGACCTTTCTGATAGCTTTCAGATCGCTCCTCCACCTTCCGATCAACTCGTGCGAAATGGTGTGGTAACCACGCACAAAAGAGTGACTTAGTTTCTTCCTCTTATCTTCTCTTTTTCTCATTCTCCTCTCTTTGGCGTTGTGCCTCTTCACTTGCTCGCCGGTTTATCTCACCTTGAATTTCATCTCTCAATTGCTGCAATTCTTCCATTTGTAGTGAAAAATCTTGGGTTTTAGCTAATTAGTATTGATCAGAAGGTGCAACAATGGTCGGAATGGGGTTACTGGAACTTGCCATATTTAGAGACCATATATCTAATTTTTCTTTCTTCTGGTAAAATTGTTAATGGTTGTGCTAATCCTGCAAAAAACCATCCTTTTAAAGGCAAAAATGCATTCATTAACTGCCATTTATGGTCTTTGGTTATCAGTCTCGTCGTTTGGCTCCTCATGCCCCTTCAAAGCCATGCATGCTGCATTCAACTTCCTCATCATAATTACCCTATAAATCCCTATTTTCAATACCTAACCTCTTCATTACCCATAATTTCCCATGGAACTGCCTTCAAGTGGTGCATTGGTAGGTCACCTAACTTCTACGAAGTGTTATTGGGTCTAATTAAAATTTTGTGTTTTATGCAGATTAGAAGAACGCAACACTAGTCGAGAGGCACCATTGCGGTCTGGGGCATGTCTGTCAGATGGGTTACTAGCTATAAAACCAATTCTATGACATCTATTGAACCACAACAAACCCTTCAAACCCATCAACTTCAACCTAAATCACCCCCCATCCCTTCCACATCTTTACTACCCATTCTACCTCCCTACTTCTATTATTACATTTGGCAGTTTGTGCTACCATACCTATGTCCTTCAAACAAAAAACCAACCCACTAATTATCCACCTACCACATACTACATTAGATTTTACCACTCTCCTCTACCCCAGGAAAGACAACACTGTATTTTTTGGTTTGTCCTCACTTGGATTTATCATCATCAATCTCACGTGAATACCTTAAAACTATTGTGAAAAAGCGGGGGTCTAACAACACCACCCAATATTTCGCTTAGCAATCTGTATAGACAAACTCGAATATACTTTTAAGAGAATCAACAAGACTCAATCAATTAAAAGTATATCAACGAGTTTATATCTCACTTCTTGATTTGATTTACTCAAGCAAGGACTGCGAGTTCTAATCAAATACAAAGAATAACTTGGATGGTACCAAAGACCAATAACCAAGGATCAATCAATATCAATCAACAACCGAAGGTCGGATTTCCAATTGATTGATTCAAACGCATACTTGTATTATTTCAATTATATAAACAAATATAATGCGTAAATAGAAATAACACAGACACCAGAAATTTTGTTAACGGGGAAACCGCAAATGCATAAAAACCCCGGGACCTAGTCCAGATTGAACACATACTGTATTAAGCCGCTACAGATACTAGCCTACTCCAAGCTAACTTCGGACTGGACTGTAGTTGAACCCCAGTCAGTCTCCCACCGATCCAAGGTACAGTTGTACTCCCTAATCCTCTGATCCCAGCAGGATACTGCACACTTGAATCCCTTAGCTGATCTCACCCACAACTAAGAGTTTCTACGACCTAAAATCGCAGGCTTTGACAATAAACAAATATGTCTCACACAGACAAGTCTATCAAAGGATCAATCTGTCTCCCACAGATAAACCCTGAAGGTTTTGTTCCGTCTTTTGATAATAACCAAGGTGAACATGAACCAATTGATAATCCGGTCTTATATTCCCGAAGAACAACCTAGAGTTATCAATCACCTCACAACAATCTTAATCGTATGGTAGCGAAACAAGATGTTGCGGAATCACAAACAATGGGACGAAGATGTTTGTGATTACTTTTTGTATCTTGCCTATCGGAGATGTCAATCTCAAGCCAATCAATCTGGTTGTACTCGTACGATAGAATATGCAAGATCAGATCACACAACTACGACAAAAGTAGTATCGGTCTGGCTTCACAATCCCAATGAAGTCTTTAAGTCGTTAACCTGGTTTTAGAAGAAGAAAACCAAAGGTTAAAGGAGAAACGACTCTAGCACGCAAACTAGTATCACACGTAAGGTGTGGGGATTAGTTTTTCACAATACTAGATGTCTCCTTTATATAGTCTTTCAAATCAGGGTTTGCAATTAGGTTACCTTAGTAACAAAGCAATCAATATCCATCGTTAGATGAAAACCTGATTTAGATTCAAGCTAATATTTCTCAACCGTTAGATCGAAAACTTAGCTTGTTAAACACACTTGACAATGCACGTTTCTAGGTTTGTTAACCGTAGCCAAACGTATGCACTTGTTGATTCAACAATAGTTAACCAAATGGTTAGCCATATGAGCATTTCGTATCAACCATGTTCTTCTTCACCATAACTAGTTCAAATGACTTCAAGATGAACTAGTTATAGAGTTGTTCAATTGCAAGGAAATTTCATGTACTGCACAAGACACAATTGAAGCAAAGATGATTTGATTCACTTGAATCGGTTCATGAACTTTTATAGCCACGGTTTGCAAACTGCATTCCTTAATATTTTTAAGTTTAAGTTCATAAATAATATTCAGATATATAACCTTCTCAAGTTCGCAGACTAGGTTCGCGGACTTAAGTTACCGGGCAGAGTTTACAAACTCCAGTAGAAATTCTCGGGAATGAGAACTTCGCCGGTTCGCAGACTGGGTTCGCGTACTGAGTTTGTGGACTTAATTACACGCAAGTAGTTTGTCAACTCCAGCAGAAATTCTCGGGTTTGAGAACTTCGGCAGTTCGCGGACTGATTTCGCAGACTTGGCTCACGCCATTCTTCTGGTTCTCTTGATCAACAAAGTTTGCAAACTTTGGTTCAAGGAATAGGACTTATACATAAATGTGTTTATTCAAAAATGCTTATGTCCACTATTAGTTATGTAATCTAAACTCTCATTTCAATCATTGAAACATTCTTAGAGGACGTTATGCAGTTGTTACACCATTTCTCGTCAAAGCAGTTTTCAAGATGATTGAAACATATCATGACTTTCGTCACATGGTAAAGATAAACTTGATTGAAGCGAAAAGCTTACCAACATATATTTCGAGATATACATAGGCGAGGTATACTCGGCTCAAAATACCAAATGTGTATAATCAAAGTCTATATATATAGCATACGACTTCTTGTCTCAAAGAGTAGGAGATAGAGTAGATATACTTTTGAGTTATAGATAAGTTCAAGTCTTCACATACCTTTTTGTCGAGAAGTTCCACCGGTTCCTTGAGTAGTTCTTCTACTTGTATGATGGATCGCCATGAAGTCCTTCAGCTCAACTACACTTTCTATCCTAGTCCGAGACTTAGCTATAATAGACTAGAAATCAAGACTTATAGTTTTGATCACTAACATTGACAAACATGCTTGAGATAGCAACGCATGCAAGTTCGACCGAGCAATGCTCTAACAATCTTCCCCTTTGTCAATTTTAGTGACAAAACTATAAATATATATGGAATATAAAATAAAGAAACTTTGGTAGATCCTATTCCACATGTCTAATCTTCAACATTCCTCGAAATCTTCGTCACTTCCAAGTACTCCAATGATCCCAAAGGTTGTAAGTTTAGCGTCACCGTTGTTGAAGATCCATAGATATAACAATGAGAAAACATAGTTCTCGATCATTGTTATACAGTGTCATAGTATTATTACACATAGTTCAATTGTATCACAACTTCAACAATAATACTATGGTGATATGTATCACTCCGCCTTAGTCAATACTCCATCTCACATGGAAACCACTCCCCCTTACACAATGATCCGAAAACCATATGTATTTGTAGTGTGAACTACATATTAATTCTCCCCCTTTTTGTCAATAAAATTGGCAAAGATACAAGAACGGGATCATAATGAAATTTCCGAAAGAGACATTTCATGACAAAAGGAAAAAAAATACATACCAACTAATTTAGATACAATCATAAAGCCTAAGCTAAATGCATTCATCAAGGAGTTTAAAGATACAAGATAACCCCTCTAAAATTACACAGCCACACACCCCTAAAGATATGACCATTAAGCACAAGTTCAAAAGAACTCTCCCCCATTTGATGTCATTCCCGAAATAACAACAAGAGCGACCTTAATTTCGAAAGAAAAGAAGGATTTTTACTGGACACCAAAAACCATAAGAATTATTTCTTATATCCAAAAACTCAATCAAATTAATCATAAGTAAACCCATGATTAATTTAATCGGAATACGCAATCAAATTAAACACAAAAAATGATCAATTCAATTGATTGTGCTCAACATAAGAGAACTTATGGAGACACGAAAATACTCAACTAAATTAATTACAAGAGAACCCATAATTAATCTAATTGGAATACACAACCAAACTAATTACAAATGTAATCAATTTAATTGTCATTTGTTTTGCTCGACATAATAAAACTTACGGAGCAATAACTAAATAACCAAACAAGATGATTAATTTAGTTTAATATGCTCTACATATCATATCTCACGGAACACTAAATAATCTAAAAAATCAACTTGGTCGTATAGTGCTCAACATAAGATACATTACGGAGCCTCACAATAATACATAAAATATGGATCAGGGATGATCAATACTGCGGAATACACAAGGATTCGTTCTATCTTCCCATCACTATTTGCATAACGATATTAATAGACATAATCCTTAAAAACAAAAGATTTTAACCTATCTTCCATCAAAATATTTGACAATATAGGCTTAACTTTTGTATTTGTCAAAAGTCTATTCATTCTTTTATCAGTACGAGAATACTAATCACGAACGACTTTACTTTTGACAAAGTATAGGACAAACAGAGTTCACGGACGTAAACACCAATATCCCATAACAAATTACAATATAACAAATCATAAAGATTAAATACTGCAAAAACATCATCCTACAAATATTTTTAGAATTTAAACCGATAAACCTAAAAAAGAACAAGAATATGAAAAAAATAATAATAGCTATGTGTAGTCACAATCATTGCTATTCAAAGCACTAGTTATTCTTCCAACTAAGCCAAAAAGAAGACATACTAGGAAACAAATAAAGCAAGCTAAAGGAAAACAGACTCCAATGCTATTTCGAACACGAACTAAGATCATATAGACGGTTCTGGATCCTCATGAGTCTTAAGGTTTTCAAGCATGTGAATGACAGCATCCTATGCACCTTTGGAGAAAAAATCCTTTTTGGGAAGTTCCTTAACACGGTTCTTCATGAGAACAAGGTCAGATTTAACCTTTTTCAACTCGGTTCTTTCCACATCAAGACACTTTATTGTACCAACAAGTTGTTGTTTTGCATCCTCAAGGTTCTTTAGGAAGTCAAGAACTACATCTGACGAAATCTCTTAAACCTCCTCTATATCCGAATAAGAAACAGGAGATTGAGGAAAAGATCCTTCAACTTCAACAAAGGTTCTCTTCTCTTTATCGAATTCAAAATATACCGCATTATCAACAAAGTCTTCAGGTAAATCCCAAGAGCAGGAAAAAGAAGTCATTGATAATAAGAATCTTAGAGTGAGAAATTCAACTCAATAGGATGGGTATATAACTAAGATTCGAGAAACTTAGGGTTCACAAGCTTGGTCCATAAGAGACCTCAAAACCAATTGTGTACCCGTAAGAGGATGGTTCACAAACCCCGCATGAGAAAGTCCATGCCTTTTAGAATTCAAAACCACATTTGAAAGCAAAGCCAAAAACAATAAAAAAACAAAGAAATACTCATGTAAAAGTGTTTGACTAATTATCCATCTAAGAACGATAAGAGATTAGCTAAATAATCAGTGACACTTTTCAAGAAGTATACCTAAACAATTCTCACTTAGTTAGGATTTCACAAGTGAGATTTCAACCTTGTGATTATTTAACACAAGTACGAGCCATTGGCTCATTAAATGAACATTGCTCTTGGTAATCCTTTTCTTTACGAACTGTTGGAGGAAAACCATTATGATGTGAATGGAAATCATAAAATTCATCCTTACAAAAATATGACTCAGAGAATTGACTCTTACCTGAAGGAAATCGGCTTTTTCCTAATATATTGTTCGCATTGAATGTATCATTAACTCCCCTTTTTAAGATAGGAAGATTGTGATATTCTCTTAGATTGTGAAGACATTCATTCTGAGTCAGAGCATTTAAGGAACTCATAGAAATGACTTTCCTGGAGTTTCTCATTTGCCTGACTGGTCTTCTTGAAACATGACAAGGACACACTTTATGAACGTTAGAAAGTACTATCTTAATATTCTGTGAGGATTTCCTCTCTTCATGTGATGTGCACCATTTTTGACAAGAAGGTATAGGCACGTCTTTTACACAAGAAGAGGACACTGATTTTTCTTCTGGATCTTTCTCAGTCACAGTAGTAATTGATGACGTCTAGAGAACTTTCTGAAACATCCTTGAATTGAGAGCTTTCTCAAGCAATGTTTAATTTCCAAGATATCCTTTTCAAGACTTGCCTTAAGAAGAGATAAAGGCAAAGCTTCAGAGTTTTTGGAATGATATTCTCTTATTTATCCAAGAAGGATTTTGACATGTTGTTTCAACCGATCATCCTGAACTTTAACATAATAATTTCACACTCTTTGGTTGTTTCTCGTTCAATTAGAGAGAAAGACTCTTTTGAAGGAAAATCGGGAAAACACATGTCGGAGCCTGTCTGTCTAGTTTGAACACAGGTTTCGTCTATTTTGAGATATACAATACGGAACTTTTATTTCTGGTGACGCGTTTATCAGAGATAGTACTCTTGTCCATAGAGTCAGATCGCTACATACACAGACTTGTAAGGTCTTGAACGTGTTTGCCTGCTCTGATACCAATTGAAAAAGCGGGGGTCTAACAACACCACCTAATATTTCTCTTATCAGTCTGTATGGACAAACTCGAATATACTTTTAAGAGAAACAACAAGACTCAATCAATTAAAAGTATATCAACGAGTTTATATCTCTCTTCTTGATTTGATTTACTCAAGCAAGGACTATGAGTTCTAATCAAATACAAGGAATAACTTTGATGGTGACAATGACCAATATCCAAGGATCAATCAATATCAATCAACAACCGAAGGTCGGATTTCCAATTGATTGATTCAAACGCACAACCTGTATTATTTCAATTATATAAACAAATATAGTGCGCAAATAGAAATAATACAGACACCAGAAATTTTGTTAACGAGGAAACCACAAATGCAGAAAAACCCCGGGACCTAGTCCATATTGAACACACACTATATTAAGCCGCTACAAACACTAGCCTACTCCAAGCTAACTTCAGACTGGACTGTAGTTTAACCCCAATCAGTCTCCCACTGATCCAAGGTACAGTTGTACTCCCTACGCCTCTGATCCCAGCAGGATACTGCGCACTTGATTCCCTTAGCTGATTTCACCCAAAACTAAGAGTTGCTACGACCCAAAATCGCAGGCTTTGACAATAAACAAATCTGTCTCACACAGACAATTCTATCAAAGGATCAATCTGTCTCCCACAGATAAACCCTAAAGGTTTTGTTCCGTCTTTTGATAATAACCAAGGTGAACAGGAATCAATTGATAATACGGTCTTATATTCCCGAAGAACAGCCTCGAGTTATCAATCACCTCACAACAATCTTAATCGTATCGTAGCGAAACAATATATTGCGGAATCACAAACAATGAGACAAAGATGTTTGTGATTACTTTTTATATCTTGCCTATCGAAGATATTAATATCAATCCAATCAATTTGATTGTACTCGTACGATAGAAGATGCAAGATCAGATCACACAACTACTATAAAAGTAGTATCGGTATGGCTTCACAATCCCAATGAAGTCTTTAAGTCGTTAACCTGGTTTCAGAAGAAGAAAATTAAAGGTTAAGGGAGAAACGACTCTATCACTTAAACTAGTATCACACGTAAGGTGTGGGGATTAGTTTTTCACAATATTAGATGTCTCCTTTATATAGTCTTTCAAATCAGGGTTTGCAATTAGGTTACCTTGGTAACAAAGCAATCAATATCCACCGTTATATGAAAACCTGATTTAGATTCAAGCTAATATTTCTCAACCGTTAGATCGAAAACTTTGCTTGTTACACACACTTGACAATGTACGTTTCTAGGTTTGTTAACCGTACCCAAACTTGTGCACTCGTTGGTTCAACAATAGTTAACCAAATGGTTAGCCATATGAGCATTTCATATCAACCATGTTCTTCTTCACCATAACTAGTTCAAATGACTTCAAGATGAACTAGTTAGAGATTTGTTCAATTGCAAGGAAATTTCATGTACTGCACAAGACACAATTGAAGCAAAGATGATTTAATTCACTTGAGTCGGTTCATGAACTTTTATAGCCACGGTTTGCAAAATCCATTCCTTATGTTTTTAAGTTTAAGTTCAGAAATCATCTTCAGATATATAACCTTCTCAAGTTCGCAGACTAGGTTCCCGGACTTAAGTTACCGGGCAGAGTTTACAAACTCCAGCAGAAATTCTCGGAAATAAGAACTTCGCCGGTTCGCGGATTGGGTTCGCGAACTTAGTTACACGCAAGTAGTTTTTCAACTCCAGAAAAAATTCTCGGGTTTGAGAACTTCGGCAGTTCGCGGACTTGGATCACGTCATTCTTCCGGTTCTCTTGGTCAACAAAGTTCGCAAACTTTGGTTCAAGGAATAAGACTTATACATAAATTTGTTTCCTCAACATTGCTTATGTCCACCATTGGTTATGTAATCTAAACTCTCATTTCAATCATTGAAACATTCTTAGAGGACGTTATATAGTTGTTACACCATTTCTCGTCAAAGCAATTTTCAAGATGATTGAAACATATCATGACTTTCGTCACATGGTAAAGATAAATTTGATCGAAGCGAAAAGCTTACCAACACATATTTTGAGATATAGATAGGCGAGGTATATTCGGCTCGAAATACCAAATATGTATAATCAAAGTCTATATATATATAGCATACGACTTCTTGTCTCAAAGAGTATGAGATAGAGTAGATAGACTTTTGAGTGATAGATATGTTCAAGTCTTCACATACCTTTTTGTCGAGAAGTTCCATCGGTTCCTTGAGTAGTTCTTCTACTTGTATGATGGATCGCCATAAAGTCCTTGAGCTCAACTACACTTTCTATCCTTGTTCGAGACTTAGCTTTAATAGACTAAAAATCAAGACTTATAGTTTTGATCACTAACATTGACAAACATGCTTGAGATAGCAACGCATGCGAGTTCGACCGAGCAATGCTCTAACATGTTGGCATCCAAAAAGCATGGATACAAAAGTGACATTCCATATGATAAACCTCCACCCCAACACAGTCTTTGCAGTACATCAACAACTACCTTACACCAATTTTCCCTTGAAACCTTATCAGACAATGGTCAACAACCTTCTCATTCCTTTTTTAAGGTCCAAATACATAAACAAATAAACATCTCATACCTTTTTTCAGTTATATTACCTGTGATCAATATCAGTACAGTACCAACAAGAGATTCTTTTCTCTACAACTGTATTTTATAATAGTTACTTGGAACAATGATCTCAGTCAAACTATATTCATATATATCCAAATATCTTGCCTAATGGAAACCCCAAACTCATCAGAAAATACCCAAAGCTTGAACCAAGATATTCAAACCCTTTCTGCTCAAATGGATGAGAAATTAACTTTAGCATCTACACTTGCCAAACCAGTTTTCATCGACAAAAAAGTTGTTCTAGCTGAGGCTGATAGTAACTGGAAATGGTGTATGGCGGGATATGCATGTTGTGAAACTTTGAATCCAACTTCATTAATCCGTTTTTACATATGCAATAATTGTCCTTTATCCCAATACCTACTATCATCACATTTAATGGTCAGTGAAACAAAGTTCTTATCCGTTTTTTATCAAAAGAGGATTTCAACATAATCAATACTCAGAAACCCTGGTTCGTATGTGGCTACCTAATGGTGTTAAAAGTGGTACCGGTCGAAGGATGTCCTGCTAACCATCAACTTTTTTTTGACGAAGAAATTTTGTGGTTCATCTTGTGCAATATCCCAAATGAATGCACATAATTTGAGGATCTTCAGAAACTTACTCTCAGCATGGGAGAACTCATCGAAGCTCAAAATCCTTTTGGTAAGCACCCTTTAAAGAAGAATGTTATAGTGTGCATTAAAATCCCAGTGCATAAAGCTTTACCAACATGCATTCCTTTATTTACAAGTGGTAGGGATCAACCATTCCTGGTCGAATGTAGATACACCATAGTTCCAAGGTATTTATGTACCTCTTGTCGCATCCTTGATCATAAAGATCAAAATTGTCTTGCTTGGAAGTTAAAGCAGGAAAAAATCAAAGAACTTGACATTTCCTGCAGTAAGTATGTTCTTCCAGCTGTCTCTAGGATAATGATGCCTCCTACAACGGTAACCAAGCAAATAGATGCTTTTTCTGCTGCCAACACAGATACTATCATGCAACAAACTGAGACGGTACCAGAAACACAAATTGAGTATCCTGCTCCTGCGATGTGCAAAAAAGGAAAAGCAAAGGATATTGATTAGAAAATGGAAAATACTATTCAGAAGGGCTTATCAAACACTTTTCAGATGGGTCCCTTTGTAAACAGATCTACTACTCTGAAGATCTTTGGTTGGTCCTATTCAAAAACATTCTGCTCAACTGGAGAATGGCTTACCAATCATTCTCAAACAGGTTAACACTCAAAATTTTATTGTTGAAGCTTCTATTTCTGGTTCCGATCCAACCCCTAGTTGATCGATTCGGACTACCAACTCATCAAGAAGATTCAAGACTGCTGCTGCCCCAAATACCAACCCAATCATTACTAGGGGAGCTTTAATCTCTACTGAACAAGATGCTCTGGCAAACCTCAAAAGAAAGATTAACCCCAGGGCTGAGTTGAGGAAACGTACAAGAGCTAATTCTAATTTGGCAAGCATAGTGGTTATCCCTGAAGAACATGTCAATACTAAACCTGATTATGCTCAATTATGTCCTCCAATTACCAAATTGGGGGATTTACCAGCCATTGATCTTTCTACCTATTCTCTCATTACCCAACCACTTTTTAATTCTTTTGGGAGCTATAATGTACCTGCTGAAAATTCCCCAAACAACAATGGTGTCCACAATAATTCTCTTCTCAATGCTGCTAATACTAATCTCGATTCTTCCCAAAATGCTTCTCAAAGTGGTGATGATACCAGTGCTCCTCTTGGTGGTGGATCTGACTCTACCACTCAGGTAAATCAACCTCAGCCAACTCCTTTAATTGACACTGCTAATAATACTACAAACCCATTCCCTGTTAACAGTATCAATCTGATTTCTTGGAACATTAAAGGCTTTAGTAAGAAGTCTGTTAATAAGGAACTTAGCCTACTGTGTAGGAATGTCAATCCATACATCATCTTTCTCTCAAAAACAAAAATGAACTAGGATATGGCATCTAGAAAACTAAAAAATATGGGTTACCCTTGTACCTTTAACATCCCTAGTGTTGGTAGAAGTGGTGGTATTTCTCTTGCGTGGAAGAAGGAAATTCATCTCAACATTGTTTCATCCAGTATGAGGGGTATTTGTGTTAATTCTACTGGCATCATTCACTCTAATATCTGTCATATCCATTTCATGTACGGTGAACCTAATAGTAGTCTTAGACAAGCCTTTTGGGAACAACAATGTCAGCAACTTAATTTTCCCTTAGATGAACCGGTTTTCTTCATATGAGACTTTAACGCCCTTTTAGGTACTGATCCTGATTTTGAAAACCTTAGAAATTTCTATTCTGTTTTTACCTTGCATGATCCTGGTTTCTATGGACCTAGGTTTACTTGGACCAATATGCAACAAGGCCCTGATTTAATTCTTGAAAGATTAGATAGGTGTCTTATAAATCAAACTGTTGAAGATCTTTGTCCTAACCTTTGTGTCAACAATCTCCCCAGAGACTCTTCTGATCATTGCCCAATGCATATAGGTTTTAGTTATGAGGATGTTTCCATGCTTAGACCTTTTCATTTTATGGCTATGTGGATTGAGGATCTTACCTGTAGAGACATCATTGATAACTCTTGGTCTGTCAATGTGGTAGGCTCCCCTGCTTACAAGATCAAAGCAAAACTGTTGAGTACTAAGAAAGGTCTAAGAGATTGGAATAAGTCTTCTTTTGGTAATATTCAAACCAATATATCTACCATTAGAAAAGACTTAGTTGATCTCCAACTCTCTAACCCAACTGATACCAATAATTCTGCTAGACTCAAAGATAGACTTGAGTACCTTTACAATTTAGAAGAATTATATTGGAAAGATAAATCTAGGGAGGTCTGGCTCATGGAAGGTGATAGAAATTCACCTTATTTCCATAGAGTAGCCCTTTTTAGGAGAAAAAGAAATATCATCAGCTGGATTAAGAATTCCTTGAACATTATTCTAACTGATAGAGACAGTATTAGAAATTCTTTCATAAACTATTTCAAAAACCTCTACTCTTCCCACCCTCAACAATTTCAAGATGAAATCCTTACTGACCTTCCTATTAAATTTTCTGCTGAGGATAATGCTTTGTTAAATATGCCTCTTACTCTAGAGAAAATTAAGAATGATGTTTTTCAAATGGGGGGTAAAAAGGCTCGTGGACCAGATGGTTTTACTGGTCTTTTTTATCAAAAACATTGGGATATTGTGGGAGATGCTGTCATTGATATGACACAAACCTGCTTCAGAACAGGGCATATAGCTAAGGTCTTTAACCATACCAATATTTCCCTCGTTCTTAAAGTCCCTCTTGCTGAACTTGTTACTCAATACATACCAATAGGGATTTGTAATTTTATCTATAAAATTCTTTCTAAAACTCTGGCTAATAGACTCAAACCTTTTATGAACAATATAATTTCCCAAAATCAAAGTGCCTTTATTCCTAAGAGGAGTATTTCTAATAATATTCTGCTTGCAAATGAGGCTATATATGATGTCAATCATAACGACATAGTTGAAGACATTGCCGCCATCAAACTTGATATGTCTAAAACTAGCTTATGATAAACTTGAATAGGATTTTCTAGAAAAAGTGTTAACTAAAATGGGTCTCTCTAACCACTGGGTCATACTCATAAATCAGTGTGTGTCTACTGTTTTCTAATTTTTCCTTCTTAATGGGAGCCCTACTGGTTTTTTCCATCCTGAAAGAGGTCTCAGACAGAGAGATCCCATATCTCCCTATCTTCACATCATTTCCTCTGAAGCTCTATCATCTTACATTGATAGTCTTCAAAAAAATGGTATTTTAGAAGGCATCAAAGTTTGTAAAGATGCCCCTGAAATGACTCATCTTTTGTTTGCTGATGATTCTCTATTATTCTCTAAAGCTACTGCCCAGAATTTTTAAATCATTAAAGACTATCTTCAAAAATACTGTCTAGACTCTGGGCAAGAAATAAATTTTGAAAAATCTGGCATTTTGTTTAGTAGGAAGATTCTTGAACATAGGAAATCTCTTTTAGCCAATATACCTGAAAATTCTAGCAAGGATTTAGGAGAAAAATATCTTGGCGCTCCTACTGTGTTTCAAGCTTCTAAATCCAAACTCACATGGGTATTCTCCATGTTGTTGATTCCATAATCTCAATATGGCTTCATAAGCTCCTATCCCAAGATGCTAGGACTACTCTTATTAAGCACATTGGGCAAGCTACCCCCTTTTTCAAATGGGAGATTTTCTTACTCCTAAGCATCTTTGTAAACAAATGGACTCTCACCTTTGCAATTTCTGGTGGGGAGAAACCTTAGACCCAAAAGATAGAAAGTTGCATCTGCTTGGTTGGGACATTTTATGCTCCCTTAAAGCTGAGGGTGGTTTGGCTTTTAGAAAGGCTGAATTAAATAATCTGGCTATGCTTGCTAGGAATGCCTGGAGAATCCTGGAAAATCCTAACTGCTTACTGGCCACTGTTCTTAAGGCTAGATACTTTCCTAGAACTGATTTCTTGAATGTCAAGTGTACTGGTAAGTGCTCTTGGACTTGGAAGTGTCTTCATGCCATAAAGGAACTAATTAAGCCTTTCATCTCTTGGATTGTTGGGGATGGGAAATTTACTGACCCATGTTGTGATAAATGGATACCCACTTTTGGTTCTGCTACACCCAACCCTCTAGTCCCTCCTGATCCTAGTATTAAAGTGTCTTATTTTATTCATCCTAATTCTATAAGTTGGGATGTGTATACACTTAACACCCATTTTGATAATGCTTCTGTCCAGAAGATTATCACTATTCCCTTAAGCCAGCTTTGCACTCCTGATAGGAGGGCTTGGGATCTTTCAAAGAATGGAAAATTTTCTTCTAAATCTGCCTATTTGGGTCTCAGATGCGTTAGGCCTTATCCTTGTAAAAACCTTTGGAAGAATATTTGGAAAGCTAGAGTTCCTTACAGAATTCAATTTTTTTTATGGAGAGCAGCTAGAAATGCTTTGCCTTCCAGAACTATCCTTCACACTAGAATGCCTCTGCATAGTATGGATTGTCCTAGGTGTTCTGATCCCCAGGAAACCATTATGCATGCTCTGATCACTTGTACTTTTGCTAGAAAAGTCTGGTTCATTTCTGATTCCAACATAACCACTCAATTTTTTCAAAACAAGTCTTTTATTGATTAGCTTCTTTTCTGGTTAATTGATTCTCAATCTAAACTCCCTGAGGATGATCAATGTCTTTTTGTAGCTATCTTATGGTCTTTTTGGACTAGTAGACATAATTTCTTCTTTCAAAACATTAATGAAAACCATACTACAGTACTTGCTAGAGCGATAGCTATGCTCTTCACTAGGAAGACTAGTTTGCATGTCTCCACTAATATCTCTGTCAGTATTTGTGATAAATGGATGCCTCCCCCCCCCCTATTGGATGGATTAAATGCAACATTGATGGTGCTTTTGATATTATCTCTGGAGCAAATGGTGCAGGGTATGTGATGCGATATTTCTCAAGAAAAGCAACCTTTTGTGCATCCTTAAACTTTGAAGTTTTTTATGCTTAGGAGACTGAAGCAAGAGTCATCTGGGCGGTACTGAAGAAAGCATTGGAGGAACGTCTAACTCACATCATCATAGAAAGCGATGCAAAGTCCCTTATCGATCAATTTTCAGCAAGGAATTTCGAGTGGAATTCGTGTACGGATGCTATCTTTAAAGATATTCAGTTTTTCTCTTCTAAGTTAGTTGCCTGTGTCTTTACTTTCCAACCACGTTATTGTAATTCTGTAGCTCATGAGCTTGCTCAATGGGCTAAAAACAACAATTCAACTATGTACTGGTCTACCTCTCCTGTTTGGCTCTTACCAACAGTTGAGGAGGACCATTAGCCTTTCTGAAGGCCTTCGTCTATAAAAATAATAATAATAATAATATCTGAATTTATTTATTTTTGATGGAATTCATATCTACCAAACTATCTAAATGGCTAACTTTTCCTAGCTAAATTGCGCCTATGGTGATTAATTGGGGCCTACACTACAGGACAAAAACAAATAATCAAAGAATGAAAATACCAATCTACCCTCACTATGAAATTAAATCCTAAGCCTTATCCTTCCTTAATCATTTCTACTAACAATTTTTAATCAAAACCTTTTTTTTTCATTTTTCATGATAATCAAAAACTAAAACCTAATCGAAAACAACAATTCAAATAACCATTTGTTGGTTTCCGAACAATATTTCGGCTTCAAACAACCAAGTGTATTGAGTTAAATCCTTTCAAGACAAACCTTTAAGAGGGATTCATCAATGATTTAACTATGAATCTCTCAAATTTATTATCAAATTTTTCTGAAACCAAACCAGAATAGGTTTATCTGTGCATTAAAAAAAACGATTGTTGTTGATGTTCACCAGAATCGGTTTTTTATTATACACAAACATAAACCGATTCTGGGTTGATGTGATGAACATCAACCACAATCGGCTTATGCTAATGCACATATCAATCGATTCATTAGCCATGTTTGAATTTTTACATAAATCCTGAAATTTATGTGCGTGTTATAGAGCACGAAAATACGAGTTGAACGCAAAAAGAACGAGGACATTCCGACATCGAACGAAGAAGTTATGAGCAAAGCAGTCGAAGAAATGTCCAGATTTACAATCGGTTTATGTAGGGATTAACATAAGCCGATTCTAGCACAAAAAATTCACAGACAAACTTTAAGAAATTTCAATCGGTCTATGTTCTCAGCCTTCTAAACCGATTCTTAGAATCGGTCTACGAGGGCATGAACATAAACCGGTTTGGTTTGATTTTTTGCAAAAAAAACAAAAAAAATAAAAATAAAATTATGTTTTGATGATGAATTAAGATTAGTTGATTTCTAGTTAAATTTGACTAAATATCAATTAACCACCCGATTAACACTAATTAATCAGGAAAAAATTAGCCATTATGTAAAATAGTTGGATAAGGGATGTTCTATTTTACCTTTTAACGACCCTTCTTTGTCTTGTAATGTATGCCCCATTTAATTACCATAGGCCCCAATTTAGCCAGGTAACTTTTCTCATTGGCCTGAAGTTAAACTAGCAAACTGCTAGGTATTATGTAACCTTTTTATTTATGTGGAATATGTACCCGTTGGCTAACTTCGACCATCCAATAGTACAATTTTAGCTAAATTTCATTCATCCATTTGGGCCAAATTAAACATTGACTAACCGTTGACTAAATTAAACATTGACTAAATTTTACTTCCCGTTGGCTAATTTCTACTATCCAATACTACCATTTTATTATTCATCCATCCGAGTAAAATTAAACATTGACTAACCGTTGACTAAATTAAACATTGACTAAATTTCACTTCCCGTTGGCTAATTTCTATCATCCAATAGTACCATTTCAGCTAAATTTCATTCGTCCATCTAGGTCAAATTAAACATTGATTAAATTTCACTCCACGTTGGTTAACTTCTACTATCCAATAGTACCATTTTTTCAATCATCCATCTGGGTCAAGTTAAACATTGACTAACCGTTGACTGAATTAAACACTGACTAAATTTCACCCTCCCCGTTGGATAACTTCTACCATCCAATAGTAGCATTTTAGCTAAATTTAATTCATCCATCCGGGTCAAATTAAACATTGATTAACCGTTGACTAAATTAAACATTGACTAAATTTCACTCCTTGTTGGCTAACTTTTACTATCCAATAATACCATTTTGTCATTCATCCATCTTGGTCAAATTAAACATTGACTAACCGTTGACTAAATTAAAAACTAACTAAATTTCACTTCCCGTTGGAATTGGATAACCTCTACCATCCAATAATATCATTTTAGCTAAATTTCATTCATCCATATCGGTCAAATTAAACATTGACTAACCGTTGATTAAATTAAACATTGACTAAATTTCACTCCCCGTTGGCTAACTTCTACTATCCAATAGTATCATTTTAGCTAAATTTCATTCATCCATCTGGGTAAAATTAAACATTAACTAACGGTTGACTAAATTAACCACCGACTAAATTTCACTCCCCGATGGCTAACCACAAAGTAAGAAATCATGTAGTTCTGAAGATGACTAGCGGATCTAAAAAAATGAAAGTAAGTACGGCAACTAATGGTTTGAATTGGTCTTACTCCTTGTTAAGATTTGACTGTCAGCATAATGAAGTACGATCCAAGTTCTTATGTAATGTAGATATGAGTTTGACATCGTGCGAATGTATAGAGAACTGGAATGTGCTTCAACAGAAATGAAATTACTGTCTGAAGGATGGTTAAAACTAGGCTGCGGCCTGTGGTAAGCTTTTAAGAACAGTGAGCCTGAAGCCAAGACAAAATCTAGGCTGACCGCCAGACAGCACTGACTATACGTTGTTGAGCAGAACACAATTTAGAATCACATATTCGTTTCAAATGCCATAATTGTGACGAAGAAAGATCATCAAGATCGAAAGCATAGAACAAAAATAATTTAATTATCAGGTACCCGGTCATCAATAAATCTCCAGGTGCTATTTTCAGCTACAGTCAATACCTCGCAACCCACACAAGCGGAACCTTGCTTATCTTTATCGTATAAACTCCATATGCAAATCACTTTGTGTTTCTTAGTGGCAGGGTCGAATCCAAATTAATGGACCGGAAGAAGACGATGATCTGTGATTTTTTCTTTTTGTTCTTTAGCTAATATTGTACCGATCCACGGAGTTGTACGTCGAGTGCTGATATTGTGTATTCTAATGCCAGAATATTGAATGATGCATAGCAAACCGTTTACAGGTTTTAAATATCGAACATAAAAACAAGGATCAAATCCCACCACCCTCGTCTGAGTAAAGATCCTAGGTACGACGCTTCTTCCCTTTGTGCGATACCTGGAGCTGTCAGCATTCGGTGGTATTGGCATGGCGAAAAGGAAGCATGGGCGTGATTTTGATCGAGTATTGTATAAATCAATAAAGTAAGAATCATGTTGGATTAAAGATAACCACTGCTTGCTTACGCACTTGAATCGCATCAGTGTTTTAACCGGGAGTCTGCTAAGTATGTCGCATACCATCTCCACTCCGATGGAAACATGACCACGGCGGCTCTTATTTTTCTGCTTCCTCCTCTTCACTGTCATCATCTTGAAGATGAATTGAGGGGTGATTTTTGAAGCAAAATTGAAGCTGTTTTGGTGTAGTTGAATCAACAGCTTCCAACTAAAACCCTAGAGAAATTTTGATGGGATTCATGTTTAGCAGCACTATCTCAATGCATGGCCAGCTTTTTTCGTTGACCTGAAGTTTAAACGCGCCAACTTCTATAGCGACTGCGAGGCATTTTGTAACCTTTACCCCGTGGTTAATTGAGTCATTAACCACGGTACTGGTAAAGAAAGAAAACGACTGATGCGAGCAAGGGCGGTAAATCCCTTGTTGGCAGGTCAGTTAGTTCCCAAAAAAGAAAACGACTGGTCGGATACCGATGGTGGCCGGGTCAGAACAACGGCTCGATGGATTTAGCCTGGGCAGCTGTTCCGGATCGAACAGCATCGATCGGGCGGGATGTACATGGTGGGGATGCATTGGGAAGTGGATTAGTGCGGAGATTAGAAGCGAGATGGAAAGCCGAAAAGTCGGTATAGTTGGTTGAGCGAAGAGTGTTCCCCTTGACAACAAGGGCGCTGATACGGTCTGGCCACACCGGCGGGACATCAAATATCTGCAGCACTCACGGTCTAAACAACGCGGATTAGCTCTCCCCAAAACCACCCAACCCGATGAGTATTAAGGGAACAAAGGGTAATCTTCACTGGTAAAGAAAGAAGGTCGTGTAAATTTAGCATACATGGTAAAAATAAAGTAGGAATTAGTATCAGGTGATTGTTGATTATTGTAAGAATTGAATCTCCAGTTCGTTTTTGAATCTCCAAATTTTGAAAAAATGATGATAAAATTTGAAGTATTTTCCACAAAAAACGATGTATGTAGTAGTGCATCCTCATCGAGGTCATAGTTCTGTGACCGAAGCTTCATTCACGCTCCACTCTGCTTCACCGTAGCCAATATATAAAGGTGACTTGGGCTCCGTATGCCTAGTACTAGCAGCAAAAAATGCAGGTGCTGAAGGTAATTCGTGATTCATTGCAGAGTAGCTGTTGAGCATTAAAACGCATTGAGGGTCTATCTGTAACATTTTCTTGAACACATACACCGATGCATTTCACCACTTCATTACTAGAGTATGTGTCTTTTAAAGTTGGGTCTAATATTTCTATTGCGGATTCATTATTCCAATGTCTCCATGCCTGCACCAGTTTCTCCTCAGTTTTATTATCCATCGCGCGCATAACAACAGTAGAAAAGATTGGATGCAAAAAATATAGATGTTCAATGATTTGAAAGTTTATACTTACTATGTAAAACCCAAAACCCAAACAGAATTGGAATATCACAACTTGTTTTGATAAAGCTATGAACAATTAGATGTTCAATGATTTGAAAGTTTATACTTACTATGTTCCAACTATTCTGTTTGTACTAGCTTGAGTTTGTTCAAGCACAAAAAGCCTAGCCATACCGAAATCTGCAATTTTAGGATTCATATCTTTGTCTAATAATATATTGCTAGCTTTGAGATCCCGATGGACGATTTTAAGTCGAGACTCCTTGTGGAGATAGACGAGTCCTTTTGCTACCCCTACTATTATCTTGTATCGTCTTTCCCAATCTAGTTGCAAGGATTCTGTACTTGTAATTTCATCATCGACATCAGTAAGCTAGAAAAAGAGAACAAGTAGATGAATACAAGATTAAAACAACCCATGTTTTTGTTTCTGATGATCATGTTTTTTCAATTTTGTTTTTCTAACAACACCTCGTAAATCATGGACACGTTTGGCATTAAAGTGTATGAAGAGTCGAACAAACCAGTTGAAGACCAGAGAAGTCATTTTTATCCACTAGTTTGAAGACGGTACGAATGTACGATGATGAACTAGTCATATTAATGCAAAAGACTCGCGGGTCAACTAATTTGGACACATTCCCTGATGAAGATGGTCCCTCTACAAAGCTGTATGTACTTCCTATAGTGATTTTCTGGTGCTTCTGTCCTTTTAACCGGCCGGTTTTGTTAATAGTACTAGCGTGTAGCACTGTAGCATTGAATTTCGCTTACGATTTTCAGACACTGTACACGAGGAATTAAAACTTCATTGTACTACAGCTGTGATACAGACACAAAGGTTTTACACCGTGAAATGCACAACGAGGGCAATGGACGGTCCCGATGCACGTGTTTAGCATCGGGATAGGTGCGGGCAGAAATGGTCCCACCATCCCCTCTCACATGCAATGCTTCGGTGCGCCCCGTGGTGAAAATCACGGTGTATTAATCATTTCTGTTGTACTAAGTTACATGTGAATCATGCCTTGGTAAAATTCCAGTGCACAATGGAACTTAGATATTTGTGATCTCCCAGTGCACAACAGCAGTAATCATAATTAATATACTTGACCAATGTGGGATTCCATCTTAGCCCTGTGTTCACTGCAGCAGTGAACATGATCTAAAATTACATGAATACTCAAATTTTGCATACAACCTCATCATAGAAGTTTCACATTCTCGCTGCTAAAATGAGATGTCACTAAATATTTGTTGAAGAGCAAGCACTACCAAGCGTCTATGAAATAAATGGAGCATTAGGCTTGGAGTTCTGCACGCATCTGATGGACAAGTATTTCCTCAATTGCATCAGCAAAGTCTGGCAAATTCTGCCTTCTTTTTACATCCAGGGAGTTTACCAAATCCTAACGAGTCAAGAATTCAGCGATAGAACATGAGTAGAAAGGAAAATGAAAAGACATGACATGACATGCAAAAGGGTTTCTTAGAATGAGTATCAACCAATACGAACACGACTCACCTGGACCTTGCAGAGAAAGCTCAACGAAATCCCAGTGGAATGATTGTCTGAGGCTTTCAGGGAGATCAGCTTCAACGGAGAATTTATTGTTGGCCAACCTTTGGGTATCCTTATGAACGCAGCAATTCCCCCAGCCATCTGAGCTATTACCGTCTCATCTTTGTCTGAGTACTCAAATGAGTATCTGCAGTGAATATAATGTACTATGGATCATTAGCATACAACTGTAATACCAATGCAATGATGGGATCTGGAGGGATACGAGATTCCAGGCGGGAGATGGAGGTGAACTATGTTATCTGATCACTTTCAGAAATGCAACTACGCAACATTAACCGAGTATTATGTAAATAACTCAAGTTGTTGAATCTATGACCAGAAAGATTTTTGCATCACAACCATAAAATCTGTTCATTTGTAAAGTGGATGTCACGGGAAACTACCATCTCTACAGAAGGAGAATTAGAGACATGTTGTGCATCACAACCAGAGTATATGAAAGTAGTGTCTTAAGGAACTTCTCAGCTAATATAACAAGTTGAGCAAACCCTAGTATACCCCATTATTAATAAGAAACATGATAATTAGGGAAGTAGTCAATCAAAAGTCTAATGAGTAATTCAAACAGAACCTCAAGTAAAAAAAAAGACAAAATCATCCACTTTATTACTACGATCACCCATCCTGTCTACAGGGACTGGCAGAATTCCTCATTTCAGGTTTTCTTACAGCCTTATATTGAACCTTATTTTTCCTTGTCGATGTAATTTATGTCTTGCTATCATGCTCTACACACTCGCACCCTACGAAACAAAAAGTTGTTTGTATAGGCAGGCAATTTGCTGCCTTCAAGCAGTAAATCCAACATGAGTCACTATAACTAGACATTAGAAAAGTCGTGTATAGAAGTCAAAAGAGAACTTTAGAATATTCAAACACAAAAAGCGTACTTGTATTATATAACAAATAAGGCGAACCAAGCAGCCGATGGATTAGCAAATAAGGCGGTCACAAACCAAACCAACAACACAACTGCGACAACAACTAATAGCTGGGAATTCACATGCCCATCCTTCATCCAAGAAATTGTATTTAATGACAGGATTGGAACAAAATATCCTAGAAATGTAACCTCAAGTTTCTTATCTTAATGAAGTGGCGAACTTTTCAAAAAAAAAAAATTGTATTATATAACAACCATACCTTGATTTATTAGCTTCCTTCACTAGCAGTTGCCTTAGACTGCAAAAGATGATCCGAGTCTGCACTTTTCGAATAAACCATTCCAGAGAAGACCTATTCCTCGAAATCGGCAATGAAAAAGGCATCCTGCGAAATTTGAAGTGGTCAAATAATCATGAAGCTCGAACCGTGACTCTCTTTCTTTCTTGAGGTTAACGTCTACATTTGTCAAGAAGAAGTAAAATACTGTGTACTACAATTCCATGACTAGCACAAACAATCCAAATGGACACACGAAGTTGAGAAACAAAATTAAAAAAGTGGCTGGTCAGTGATCACGACTGGTCTTTGTTACTAATAAAAGGTAGAACAAAAAAAAATGTCCCCAAGACCCAACGAAAGAACTTTGCCTTGAAATGTTATTCTGCTCGCTTTAATGACCCAGATAATAAATCTGCACATAAATAATAGGACTTTCAATCTAGCCTCTAATCAAGCAAACATTCACTCTCTTAATCTTTTAGGTCCTTCTCTGTCTCTACCTAGTAACAGAAACAAAAGATGGAACACAAAGTAGTAACAAATTTTGGATAAGCAGAGTAAAGTAATGAAGTTGCCATACATATGTCTACCTCATGTTCAGAAATTTAAATAAAGTCAGGCAGACCTGGCTATTTACATGAATCTACACATGATGCCTTATCTCTGTTACAGTTGAGCTGAACACCAGGATGAATGGTTTCAATAACATTACAAATAAACTGGGCCCGGGGCTAAATGACATAAATTTGTTCTATAAATCACACTGATCAATACAATACTCTGACTTGATCAGCACTAAAACCATCTCGAAATATGACAGTGGAATAGAGATGTAAAAGGAAAGATCTTGCTGCCAGGCCTAGCATTTGATGAAAAGCATAACCATGTTCTACCCAAGTTATGATAAATAGCAGCTCGACAGCAAAGGCATTACATACATGAGTAAGTCAATGAGCCAAAAAAATAAAGTCTGAATGGCTAGTAGGATCATATGCATCATCTGATCAGTGAATGCCTATACCACACTAAGTCAAGCAAGTCACCTACGAACTTACCTAAAGAACTGAAACTATGTAGGAGACAACATACCTTGAACACTTAACAGCTTCGACTACTTCGCCTATGAATACATCATTTGGGAAAATCTGGGCATGTGAAAATGGGACATAGTGACAAACGAGATTAAAAAATAAATAAATGATAAAGGTAAGCAAATGCAAACTTAATAATTACAACAGGCCACATTAAGTAAAGTATTTTGCAGTGACAATTGGATCCTGATCAGCAATTCAATCCAATGGAGTACTACAATTGGAAGAAAGGAACTCCAGCAGGGGATTCTTTCCTTATGCGGGCAATATTTAAAATCGCTACCTATAAGAGGCTTTTCCAACACTAGGTTGGTGTTACATGTACAAGAAAGCTGGGGAAAAAATAGATCACCTACTGTTTACCACTTCTTAGGTTCACATACTTGGAATTATTTTTCTCGGATAAAATAATTTGGATTGACAAGAGTGAAACTCCAATTGAGGAAACCCCTAGGCAGGAGTTAATGGTACAAGTCAAACCACAACCATTTTTCTAAGTTTCAGGTGATACTGTGAAAGAATTTGCAACTACATTTATTTTGATGATGGATCCTACAAGAGAGAGGACAGGTTGCTCATAATAATATAAGATGTTGTGTATATATATAGGTACTGTTCACTTGCAGATATTTTCAATGCCAGGCAAAAGGATCGTGTGTCTGAAAATCATGGACAGTACAAAGGTACTTGCACATAATAATATTTACGATGTTGTGTATATATCTTTGCAACCCACAGTAGTGTCTGCAAACAATATATAATTACTACCTAATGACTTGCCTGCATATGCAACAGAGTTATTATTTTATTTTTGTTGATTTAGAAGAAAGGAATTGGTTTAGGTGTAAAGAACAAATAAAAACACAATTTCATGAGCCAGTTTAGAAGGAAACTTTAGGAAAGTTAGAAGATTCTTGAGAAAAGAAACTAAAAAGGAGCACCCTAGTTCTAAAATAGAGCAAAAACTAACGGTACATTCTAGCCTAGTCGCATGTTCTACCGCAAAACGAATTGCAAGATGGCACTAAGGGCACGCCTAAGTATCACAGTAGAGCAGAGATCATAACGATTAACATTTCTTATTCGGTGGTGATGGCTTTGTAAAACAACATACCTCTGCCTTCTTTAACTCCACAGTCCCGTCCATTAGTTCTATTAGCAACTCATGGTCCATGATAGATGATTCTGTAGTGTATTCAGGGATCTGTCTATACAAAATTCCCTCCAGGTTCGGAATGAATGTCTTCACTGACAACCTGATGCAGTTCCCTGTAAATTCAATGACTTTAAGACCAGATAGCATATCCTCAATCTGTACAGTAGCTTCAAGCCTAAAATTCATGAAAAGTTGTAAGCTATTGAACCAAACCAAGAAGGATGTTTTAAAAATGACACCCTAAACAGAATTACCTTTTAGTTATACAATCATAATCCTGAAGAGAGCTTAATGTAGCTTTTGTCTTCTGCAACTGATTATCAAGATCCCAAACCTGAAGATGATATAACATTAGTAACAAATCCTAATTCAAAAGGAACCATAAACAAACAGAGTCAAGATTACAGTCAAGGTTCTACTAAACAACTACCCTTCTCCTGGACACTTGGCTTTCTCACTACTAGTTGCAAAATATAGTTGGTTTACAGAACTCGTCATTACCTGTCTCACAAAACATGTATATTCATGCTTTCAGTAGAGAACAGGCAATTGTTATTCAAAGGTAAAAAAACAGTTCATGGTTTGGTTACTTTAGTACAGTTCAACTCCGCATGACATGTTCAACTCTATTAGTGGTTTGAGCATCATATGACAGTTGCACTTGCAGAACTATGCAAAGGACTCTGATGCTAATGTAAACTTCTGGCTTAGAAGTCACAGTTTGGCGGTTTTATATGAGTTAGTTTTATTAATGTGGTTATACAAGCAGTCAGTCAAAGTTCTATTGAAAAGAAAAAAAAGGTACTTCAACGAAGCAAACAACAACATACATATTAAGATAGAAATGGACCTCAAATGAATAGTCTTCATGTGTGTTCATAAGACTCCCTTGATTTTCTGTTAATATGGTATCTTCGCCATGTGAAGCCAAATGTAATTCATCAATCCCCTAAAACACATACATAATGCATCAGGTCAGAAAACCAAAATTTATTCATCAACGAAATATAGTTTGTTCTAGAATACATTGAATACTGACAACTACATTCATTGGGTGTTGATCACGCAGATTACTACTCTTGATCAGTTCTAGAGAATCGACAATGTGGCTGTGCATATTGTCTCCAAGCCTTAAACTCTACCACTGGACCCAACTGGGACAAGCAGAGAAACCCTCCTTAAGCACAGTGTTGCAAACTAGCAATGCAAGTCTTAATTTTCCTACATGTCAGACGACTTATGTAGTCTAAGATACAATCATAGGTCTAAGAAGCATCTTGCACAACCTTCTCAAATCTAAGGAAAAAGGTTGATTTCATAACAAGAGTACTGATTTTAAAAACTTATCTCTAGTTGCTAACTCAAAAGACACAGGTATCAAACAAAAAAAATTACTTTGATCTTAAAAGATTAAGAGCACTCATGACTCAACATATCATAGGCAACAACATATCATCCAAGTGTTTTATGTTGTATTCTAAGTGCTAAAATCTTATACCTCATCATAGAAGGTCGCCTTTACCATACACTTAGGTTCAAAAGTATTGAAACACTAACCTGTAATTCAGTACGATTCAAAGAATGTTTCAACTCTTCAAGACCCGTTGCAAATTTTTCAGAATAATCTGCAGACACAAAGAAGCTAAGTTACCGCTACAAAACAATCTAAAATTCAATTACAATGACAATCTATAATCTAACCTTCTCTAATTGCTTTCTCGAGATCATCATTTTCCTCAGAAATCTTCAAGATTTCAGCATCAACCAAGTTCAGCTCCTTCTTTGCATGTTCAACATATGCATCTACATTTAAACATTTCATTATTTTAAGCTCATAAAACCATAACATGAATCTAATGTCATATGAAAACACCAGGAAACAATGGATTACAATCTCTTTGTTTCTTTCTTTTCAAAATTACACAGTATTAACATAAACCCTAAACCCTAAAATTATTGAAATTAAAAGAACTCAAAAATGAAATAGTCAAAAATTATTGAAAAATTAAAATGAAATAGTCATAAAAATTATTAAAATGAAATAGTCATTAAAATAAAATAGTCATTAAAAATTCTGGAGAGAGAGTTAACCTAAATCTTGATGCCCTAAAGAGGTAAAATCCAAAAACTCCAAAGTGGTTGGTTTGATTTTGCTCTGCAAAACAAATATAAGTAATCATAAATCAATACAGATAATGAGATGAAGAATCAATCAAGTGAGAAGATAAAAGAATGAAACTTACTTCGAATTCGAAAATGAAATCGTTTATTAGTTTCTTCTCAGACTCAGAAGTGGATTGTACTTCAGATACGTCGTTGAAACTTCGCTCAAACTCCGATAACTCGTTTATTCGACCACGAATGGACTGAAGATCTAGATGTTGGGACGACGGGACGAGCGTTCCCAGTAGATTATCATCCTCCATGTCGAAGAATAACTATTTTTCAGCTAAAGAAAATGAATTTTTGAATAAAAAAGGGGGAAATGAAAGACCCCTCTCTACACGGTCCTTTTCTATTGACCGCTACTTGACTTCTTATCGGCTTCGCTCTGTGAAAAAGGGAAAAAAACTGTACTCTGATTGTTCAAGTTATAACACGGCCGTTACAACTGCTTTTTATCACACACGGAAGGTGTGGGACTTGCCGTCTTGGTGCCAACAACAGCAGCCACGATTAAACTGTTGTATCCAAAAAAAAATGTGGAAATGTCTTGTTTTCTTTTTTTGCAGAAATGATCTCGGTTAGGGCTAAGTTTTCATCAACCAAACTGCTCAATATTTTCTAGAAGAGTCGATTGAACTCGGGCTTCAAACACTATCGTTGATAAAATCATTTTTTTGATAACCAGGTCTCTAATGAGGACCAGCTAGAGCTGTAACTAACGAGTCCAGGAGTAGTAACCCGCATTGCATTATTTTGAGGAAAATGAAGAAACTACCCAAAGTTCTTATCTAAATACAAGTCGCATCTTTAGTATGTCTCTCACCAACATTATTAGCTTCTTTAGATCTTTGAGAGTTCTTCAGACGATTGAAATAGCCCTCTGAGAGTGTTGGTTTCACTTATGAGTCCCCAAGTATTTCATTGCGGTTAGGAAATCCCTTTGCAAACCTGAATTGCATATTCTAAATCACTCTTTACCTTCAAGTCAAGTATACCTAGGTTCATAGTCAAACGAAGCCCATTTCTAATTGTTAAATTTCTGCAACATTATTTGTGTTCTTGAAAATATATTTACCGTATAATGCAACAAAATCTCCTCCTTCACTCTTGATAATGCCTCCAATATCTGCAAAACCATCACCATTAGCAAATCCATTAGTATTTAGTTTGTATACACCAGTATTAGGGACATTCCAAGCAATATGTATCTCATGCTTCTACTCTCAAGCAATATGTATTTTACTTTCTTGCTTCACTCTCTTGTTTGCATGATGATATTCTCTAGCACTTTGCAGTGATTTAACAAGGACCCGGGGAGCATGAAATTTCGCATTTTCAAACAAGAACTTGTTCTTGTGTATCCAAATACTCCATAGGATAAAAGGACAAACATACTTCAATTTAATACCCCCAATTTTAACATCAATGGAACAAAAAAAAAATGACAAAATTAGGAGAATAGGGTTCAAGATCAAAGTGAAAACCAATTATGTCCTTGAGCTTTCTCCAAATGGGCCAAGTACAAGCACATCCAAAGAACAAAAACACAAGTTTCAATGTCCTTATCACACAACGTTGAACTTGGATGGTTACCAGCACCTTTACCATATAAAGATTCATTCACCTTGAGCTTATCATGGCATAACTGCTAAAGAAATAACTTACATTTAAAAGGGCATCTCAGTTCCCAAAGGAATCTCTAATCCATATTAAGAGTTTGAAAATTGGTATTACTTACATGAACATGCTTATAAACATCTTTTTTAGTAACACCCTAAGGGATACTTCTAGTCCATATAAGATTATATTGGAAATTAGCAACATTACTTATAGGAATGGTTTTATCCAAATCCATTATGTTGCCGAAAAATTTGCTAGCAAGTTTGTCAGTATCCTAATCATGTCTCGCTGAATCAATGAACTCACTAACAGTTTTCCTGGAAGATAGTTTACATCTATTTGAGACATAGAAGCAATCGATCAACTAGAGACCCAAGGATCCTTCCAGAAATCGACATTAACACAACTTCTTATATTCCACCTCAGACTATCATTTATGGCATTCCTTCCTTTGCCTATACTCCTATAGAAAATAGGGGAGATAGACTTACCATAAGTGTCCAAGAAGTCCTAATTTCTAAAATACTTAGCCTCCAACAGCTTAGTCCTATAATAATCAAGATTAGAGAAGACTTTCCAAGCCATTTTAGCAGGCAAAGCTAGGTTATTCAACTCTAAATCTTTAATACGTATAGTTCCAAGATCCCTAGTCTTACAGACAGTTGTCCTCTTGATATTATGCATGCTTTTATTTTTTTTATCACCTCCACGAAAGAATTTTCTTATATATTTAGCAATTTTTCTAATCAGGCCTTTAGGCAGTTTAACAACAGACATGACATGATAAGTCAAATGATCAATATTAGAGCAAATTTTAGTGAATCTACAAGCAAGATTAAGATTTTTAGACTTCCATCCCTGCATTTTATTCCTACTTTTTCAACAATCTCACTAAAAGTTATTTCATTAATTATACCCCACTGCAAAGGGATACTAAGATACTTACCAGGATTCGTAGAGACTTGCATCCTTAGAGCATTAGTCATGCCTTTAGTAAAGCTTCTTCCCAAGTTTGAGGAGGTAAGTAAAGTGGAGTTATTTTTATTTATCTTGTGTCAAGTCCAAGAGCAGAAGTTATCTAACAACAATCTAAGATTCGCTGCATTTTTGTAAGAAGCCTTCAAAAAAATGATACAATCATCAACAAACAAATAATGAATAGCAATCTTACATTTGCAGTTTAGTTTTTGACAATGAAAATCGATAAATTGATAACATTTACAAATAATAGCATGATGGTCTCGCTAAGTGGCCAGCTTCACTCTTATAAGTTTCAAGATTTAATGGTAATAAACAACGAGGAATATTGATTTAATGTCATTTTCTATTTCTAAATTAAATTATCTTTAATTTATTACTTATGTTGCTACTTGTTTTGAGTAAGGTTTTTATCTTGTGCATTTATATTGTATACACTATTGAGAAACTTCAGGTATCACTCGCTAAATTCTAAGAGCATCACAACGCTATTTTCTTACTTTGGAAACAACGTTGAAGTTGAAAATTATTTTAATAAGGATGAAGAGATGGAACCAAACAAAGAGCTTTACCAACTTAAGACAAGTCATGGTAGTGGTAACTAGACGTGGACTATACCCTATGTTATCATCAGGTGTGGTATGTGTGTCTATAAATCGATTATGGACATGTTTAATGACTACAGTTTGTTAGATATAACATCAGTTATCAGTTATGTTATGTGTGCCTTAACAAAGACACCTTGTATCTGTTGTCAAAAAAAAAAGAGAGAGAGAGACTTATGACTTGTTTTATGTTTGTTGGATACTACATTGAGTTTTTAATTAACTTGGTATGATTTTTATTCAAAAATTAAAAATTTATTAAGATAAAAATGTCAAATTGGTAATTCTTACCCACCCAATTTGCAAAGTCGGTACGGAAGTTGTTAGCTTGGTGTTTTAACAATGTGGAATACTTGTTAAAAATTGAGGGCAAAGAGGATGTAATACACACAAAAATGATAATCATCAGACACAGACTACTTTCTCTAATGAGCATCACATCCAAGTAATGACGTGTGAAATATGACTACTTGATGCTCCGTGCATCCTGTCACATCTAAAATATCGTCTTGGCCACAATAATGTTGCATATAAACCATGCCAGCTGAATAAGAGGCTAACACACTACATACTAACTTTGTTTCTGCAAAAATGTTACTAGTACTAGGATTAACATTTACGTAGGTGAGTTATACCAATACTTTTTACAGTTGTTTCTGTAGAAGTTTTTCTTGGTGTTGGCATGTAATTGATTAGGTTTGGTGATGTAAGACTACTGGAACAAAATAGTCAATGGGATCCAATGGTATGTGTTGTACAATTAGCAATCTTATTCCATTTTGAAGTATTGCAAGTTTTCCCATTTTTTGACTCCAAAAGAGAATTCTTTGAATAAAATGCTAAGGACTATTACAGTCTATTTTGAAGTATATGTTTAACATTAATAAGTATCTAAGGATCCGTTTGGCACACAAAATTTTGGTACTACACGTAGTTGCAACTACAGGTAATTGGATTACACGACATTGCTATCACATGTAATGGGATTTTGATGTTTGCCACGTTTATGAGGAAGTCTAACACATCCTATCAAATCTTCATCTTCATCCATCAGCAAAATCAAAATAAAGGTTGATTGAATTGTATCTTTTTTTCATAGATTTAATGGAAACTATATATGAAACCAAAATCTATACTCTCAAAACCGTATTACAATTCATGTCAATATCGAAATAAGTATGGTAGATATTGAATTCCAAATCTTTCATAAACATGAAATCAATTCTAAAGGTTTTCGACTTTTGGTTTAAGGCTTAATAAATTTAAATATAACTCTTTCTAGTGTAGCACAATATATAGTAGAAAGAACTGGGAGAGACATAAAGAGAGGTGGAGAGATCTTTGATGAAACCCTAACACGGTAGTTTCCTTTAATGATGAGAATGATGTTTACGATGAAACCCAAGTTTCATCTCTCAATAATTAGATCCAGTACTGATGTTGATGACTTTCATTTGTAACCCGCGAAAACTTTAGAAGAATTAGTTAATCTTCAGAAGAAAAAAATGGAAGACGAAGAACATGAAAATAGGGACGAACAAAAAGATGGTCAAAATTAGTCAAAGGGCCTAGTTAAAGAGTGTTGTAGAGAGCGTTATTGAAACCCATGTTTAGAGGCCTGCATTGAAAGCAGCCGATTGGAGGTAGTCCGACTACGAGGTTAGTTCGTATGCCGTGTGTTTGGGCCATGCCATCCACTGAACTTCCTAATGCAGTCTCCTATTACACCCATTGACTTCACTCCCTCCTCCAACTACGCCATTCCAAACCGACTCTAAGATGTTAAAGTTCTCCAAATATTATAGACATTGGATTTCCTTTTTAAAAATATGAAGAAAATAATGAACGGGATTGTTTTTAAGTTACCAACCACGAAGATACTAACATTATTATCGTTAGATATTATCATTTACCAAAAAAAACACTATATATAATAAGAGAAAGCCGATTATTTTTTAGATTCAATAACTAGGTTTTACTGTTTGATTGTATCTTGGAACATCCAATAACACTTTTTTTTAATATCACCTTATCATTTGAATCATGTCAACAAAACTACTTAGCAAAAAAAATTAAAAAACATGTCAACAAAACTTTTTTACCATATAGTTGAACTTCTCACAAGTGTGGAGTCTTAAATACAAGAATAAAATCAATGAGAAAGATACATTGACATAATTAGAATGGTATTAGTTTAATATTTTAGCGGAATTTTTCTTATAAAACTCAAACAGCAATGAATTTGAAACTTATATTTTCTTTTGACATGTTCCTCTTGTAAATATCTACATTCCTACTAAAAATGAGGGTATCACGAGATACGAAACTTCACCATCCACAAAGTTCGATTCTAACTGTTATTCTTCGGCGATTGATTTTCAACGTGGTAGATGGTGATCTTCTACATCTCAGAATGTGCTCATTTTTAGTATGAATGTATATCTTTATAATAGGAATGTGTGATTAAAATATTATCTTCAACTTCATCGTCGTTTGATTTTTATAAGAAAAATGATACAGAAATATCACGATAACATCATTCTAATTATGTCTTTGGATCCTTACCCATTATATTACAAATTTATCATGTCCGTAAAAATATACACCAATATAAACATCTTTTTCTAATTTTCTCTCTTCTTCGTAAAAATCAAATCTTAGACTATGGACTAAAAACTATTTCCTTGTGCGATAACTTTTTTCTTTATATTAAAAAGATTTTATCGATAAGATGGCGCTAAAGATTTTTTTTTTAAAGGAGAAAGGTCAAAATTCATAGATCATAAAAGAAAAAGGAATATCAGGAAAGAGCGCCCAAAAGTGCCTCACGGGAAGGCCTAAGCCAATGCCAGAACAAGAAAATAAACCACGGGAGGGCTAAGCCAACTCCGAATACAAATAAAATTAGTTTTTCGTGGCAAAACAACAGACCATCCATGAAGCATAAAAGAAAAACAAAAGCCCCGGCAAGCAGTTCTGTGCACTCTGTTCCATTTCATTACTTTCTTTATTGGGGATTCGTCCATTCCATTTTAGGTTTGAGAAATCTTTCTTCATTTTCTTAATAAACTTATTCTCGTAAGACATGAAATGATAATTTTTTATTGAATCCACATCGGAAAACTCTTCAATGTCCCCCTTATAATCTTCGATAATAACTTTTTCTATTGTTTGTTGGCCAGTGAAAACATCTTTGTTGACACTACCTTCCTTAAAATCACTCAACATGAAAAAGGGGTTATGAGTACGTACCTTCTCATTGTTTCGCATCTAACAGGAGAGCTCTTGCTCTTGCTACTTTTTTTCATATCCCCACCATTATCACAAACATCATTTTCTATCTTTTCTTCGTAGACAAAATTTTCTTTGTATCTATATATATTGATAAGGAAAGTCACTTACCATAGGAAAGGGTTATGCTTGTTTCTTTTCACTATTGCATCCACCCCAGCTGATCCTATCTTCTTATGTCCCTCATTAGTAATCTTATTTGGACTCCTTGCAGCTTTAATTGGACTCTTAGCAGGTGAACCTTGTTTCTTAGAAGGTGAAGTTTTTTGTTTGACCATGAGACAACCCTTGTTTACATATTTATGTAAGACAGTAAAATCAGCAGACCTCTTCACTGCTCCATTAAGATCGTGATCCATGTTTGAAGCAGCCACTCTTGTACCATAAATTCCTTCATTTATCCATGTATCCACCCCCATTACTTCTGAATTTTGCTCAGTTTATCTAGTTGTGTCTTTTGTTTCAGCTGCATCGGTGATACCTAACAATTCATTAGCTTCCACTGTTGAGCCTTTGTCTCCATTCATATCCCTTGTCTTCCCTTGTGGGGTGTTAAAGATTACATAATCTTGTTCTAACCATTTTGTAACAGGGGATAGTTACCCACAAAATAAAAACTATTAGCTTCTGCTAATGCACAAGCCATATTGTTTCCCAATCTATTAACCAGCTTACAAAACCATTATTTATAATTTCCTTGTGCAACAACCTTTTTTTTTTTGCGAATAAAGTGTTTCATTGAAAGAGCTAAGACTCATAATGAGTCTGAATTACATCAATAGTAGAGCCATCTAATATGGAGATCTGGAGAAGGTCTCTCAAGATATTAGATTTTTCTACTGATAGTTTGTGCTGAGTACATTGCGGGGGTATATCATCCTAGGTCATGACTGAACTTAGAGACTTTGCAAAATTAGCTAAAAAGTCTGCTATGACAGTTCCTAATTTAGAAACGAAATGAAAACCCAAAAAGTTTGAACAATTCCTTATTACTTTGTTAGCTTCTTCCAAAAGAAATTTACTATGCCATGTAAGCTTTCATAATATCCCTCTATACTGAAATCTCCGAATTTCTTTTCTCGATTCCAAGATGGTGCTTGAAGAATTCCTACCGCCTTAGCTTCTTGAGGATTTGTACTGATATAGGGTTTTGCTCTTCCTCCTTCAAAAGTTCCTACATCATATTTCAATATTAACGCAAAACTTGCATGCAAATTAGGTAATATCCATCCTGCATCTACATTAATTTTATGCTTATGTCTATGTGGAGCAATCCAAACAGGTTTAGTTTGCTTTACTGTGTTATGTTTGTCTTTCTGCTGTATTTGCTTACATGACCAATACATAACATTTCTCTACACCTCATGAGATAATTGAGATGGTGTTTTGGATTTATTATGGAAGACTGTGTTACATCTTTCTTTCCAAATAATCCACATATTTGTTAAGATAAGCTCAACGGATATATTTTGATTAGGGTTTTGGATCCAATCCTTACATAACTCTAGAATAGATAAAGAATGACATGGTTGAATACAAACTAGGTTAGAGTCTGCTCTCCAGATTTCTTTAACATGAGGACAATGAATTTCTTTAACACGAGGACAATGAAGTAAAAGATGTTCGGATGTCTCAATTTATATAACACACATAGTATAATGAGGATCTATATCCTTGAATTTCCCACAGATCTTGGCATTTGTAGTCAGTGCATTCTGTAAACACTTCCAGATGAACACTTTTAATCTCTGAGAGACATTAAGTTTCCATAGTGCTTTCCAAAAAGACTCGGGTAAAGATAAGTTGACTATATCAATTCCTACTTCATTTAATTTATCATACATAGATTTGACTATGTAATTTCCTGATTTAGTTAGTATCCATCTAAGTTGATCTTGTTTTTGTTGTTGAGACCTATCTAAGAAGAGATGGATGTTATTAATTTTCTTTGCTATGTTTTCGGGAAAGATAGAGTGAATAAGAGAAGTATTCAATTTCTTAGTGCGAGGATCAATTAAATCTGCCACCAAATAAGATGGTTGTTTAATGAATTTTTATATGACAACAAATTTGAAATAAGCCCTGGTATCCAATTATCTTC
Source organism: Papaver somniferum (assembly GCF_003573695.1). Taxonomy (NCBI): domain Eukaryota; kingdom Viridiplantae; phylum Streptophyta; class Magnoliopsida; order Ranunculales; family Papaveraceae; genus Papaver; species Papaver somniferum. The sequence goes on from NC_039362.1 coordinate 141,376,968, forward strand.
CCAAATATTAATGTTGAGCCCATTTTCTGCTTCCCAAATGCTGAATTGCTTAATTAGTTCTAGACCATGACATATACATTGCCATATCCAAGAACTTTTATCAGGTGGTTTGACTTTTAGAGGGTATTTAGATCTAAAGTATTTGTGTTAGAGCATTACTCAGTCAAACTCGCATGCGTTGCTATCTCAAGTATGTTTGTCAATGTTAGTGATCAAAACTATAAGTCTTGATTTCTAGCTTATTTATAGATGTCTCGGACTAGGATATAAATAGTGTAATTGAGCTTAGATCTCTCGGCGTTCATCTCTTGAAGATGAAGAACTACTAATGGGAGCTTGTGAAACTTCTTCGACAAAAGGTATGTGGAGACTTGAACTCATCTATCACTTGGAAAGTCTATTTATACTATCTCTTATATTGAGACATAAGTCGTGTTACGATTTTGTTTTCTCTATACATATTTGAGATTTCGAGCTAAGTATATCTCGCTTACATATTTCTCGAAATATGTGTTGGTAAGCTTTCGCTTCGACCAAGTTCATCTTATATCATGAGAAAATTTCCGAGTAACATCATACATGGTTTGTGTGATACAATCATTTGATGTAGGATTGGGATGTTTCGATAATGATTATTTCAATATCTTGAAAATTGCTTTGATGCTAATAATGTGTGAAAACGGCTATTGTCATTATAGAATAATGTTTCAATGACTGAAATAAAGAGTCGATGATGTAACCATCTTTGGATATAAGCATATATAGTGTGTTCGCACATTAGTGTATAAATCCATGAACCGGGAACCAAGAGTATGCATATGTGTGTATGCGAAATTGGTGAAGGAGACAAGATAAGTATGCGTACCCGTACGCATACTGGCGGCAGTTTTCGAACCGAAAATATTTGTTGAATTTGGGAATTACAGACTCCTAAACTAGTCACCTTAAGTATGCGTACCCGTACGCATACTAGCGGAAGTTTTCGAAACAAAAATTTCTGCTGAGTTTGGAAACTTAACAAACTCAAAATCCGGTTGCTTAATTACGCATACTTAAGCTGGTTACTTTGTCAAATCGGTCAGTTCATGGACTTAAACATTTAAATCATAAGGAATACAATCTTTACAAACCGTGGATATAATGTTCATGATTGATTCAAGTGAATCAAACTGATTCGGTTTCGATTGTGTTTTCTATACAATTGAAGAACTCTTTAACTAGTTTCATTTGAGTCATTTGATCTAGTTATGGTTAAGATGAATAAGGTTGATATGAGAGTAATCATATGGCTAATCTCGGTTAACTATTTGTGAACCAACCTGGTGTATACATTTAGGTACGGTTACATAAACTTAAATGAGGGTACATTTCATTTGTGTGTAAAAAGCTAAGTTCGATCTAACGGTTGAAAGATATTAGCTTGGTTGAATGAGGTTTTTCATCTAACGGTGAATATGGGATGCTTTGTTACCAAGGTAACTTGGATTGCAAACCCTGATTTGAAAACTATATAAAGGAGAATTCTAGCAACTGGTAAACCTAATCCCCACACCTCCTGTGTGTTACTAGTTGCATGACTAGAGTTGATTCTCCTTTAACCTTAGGTTTCTTCTCGAGACCCTGTAGGTTAACGACTTAAAGACTTCATTGGGATTGTGAAGCCAGACACAACTATTATCTTTGTAGTTGTGTGATCTGATCTTGCTGTTTCTATCGTGTTGAGTGCAATTGGAATAATTGGCTCGAGATTTTATATCTCCGATAGGAAATATATAAAAGTAGTCACAAACAAACTTCGTCACATCGTTTGTGAATCCACAATAACTTGTTTCGCTAGTCGATTAAGTTTATTGTGAGTGATTGATAATTCTAAGCTGTTCTTCGAGAATATAAGTCCGGGTTATTGATTGGTTTCTGTTCACCTTGATTTTATCAAAAGACGGAACAAAACTCTTAGGTTTAGCTGTGGGAGACAGATTTATTTATTATCATAGAATTTTCTGTGTGATACAAATTTGTTTATTAAAGTGTTCGACTTTGGGTCGTAGCAACTCTTGGTTGTGGGTGAGATCAGCTAAGGGAATCAAGTGCGTAGTATCCTGCAGGGATCAGAGACGTAAGGAGTGCAACTGTACCTTGAATCAGTGTGACATTGATTAGGGTTCAACTACAGTCCAGACCGAAGTTAGTTTGTAGTAGGATAGTGTATGTAGTGGATTAATACAGTGTGGAGTTCAATCTAGACTAGGTCCCGGGGTTTTTCTTCTATTGTGGTTTCCTCGTTAACAAAAATTTTCTGGCGTTTGTGTTATTTCTATTCCGCGTTATATCTTGTTATATAATTGAAATATCACAGGTTGTGCGTTAAGATCAATCAATTAGAATATCCAACCTTTGGTTGTCGATTTAAATTGATTGACACTTGGATATTGGTCTTTGGTACCATCCAAGTTTATCTCTTTGATAAAGACTCACAAATTTCCATTTGCTTGAGTAAAGATCAAATCGAGAGATTGAGATATTAACTCCTTGATATACTTTTTATCTAGATTGAGTATGACTGTCTAGTTGATTCTCTAGAAAGTATATTGGTGATAGTCCATACAGATTGCTAATTGAAATATTGGTTGAGGTTGTTAGACTCCCGCTTTTTCAATAAGTATGCGTACCCGTACGCATACTGGCGGAAGTTTTCGAACCGAAAATATCTGTCGAGTTTGGGAATTACAAACTCCAAAACTAGTCACCTTAAGTATGCGTACCCGTACGCATACTAGCGGAAGTTTTCGAACCAAAAATTTCTGCTGAGTTTGGAAACTTAACAAACTCAAAATACGGTTGCTTAAGAATGCATACCCATACGCATACTTAAGCTGGTTACTTTGGAAAATCGTTCAGTTCATGGACTTAAACATGGAAATCATAAGGAATGCAATCTTTGCAAACCGTGGCTACAATGTTCATGATTGATTCAAGTGAATCAAACGGATTTGGTTTCGATTGTGTTTTCTATACAATTGAACAACTCTTTAACTAGTTTCATTCGAGTCATTTGAACTAGTTATGGTTAAGATGAATAATGTTGATATGAGAGTAAACATATGGCTAACCTCGGTTAACTATTTGTGAACCAACCTGGTGCACACGTTTAGGTACGGTTACATAAACCTAAATGAGAGTACATTTCATCCGTGTGTAACACGCTAAGTTTGATCTAACGGTTGAAAGATATTAGCTTGGTTGAATCAGGTTTTTCGTCTAACGGTGAATATTGAATGCTTTGTTACCAAGGTAACTTAGATTGCAAACCCTGATTTGAAAATTATATAAAGGAGAACTCTAGCAACTAGGAAACCTAATCCCCACACCTCATGTATGTTACTAGTTGCATAACTAGAGTCGATTCTCCTTTAACCTTAGGTTTCTTCTCGAGACCCTGTAGGTTAACGACTTGAAGACTTCATTGGGATTGTGAAGCCAGACCCAACTATTATCTTTGTAGTTGCGCGATCTGATCTTGTTGTTTCTATCTTGTTGAGTGCAATTGGAATAATTGTCTCGAGATTTTATATCTCCGATAGGCAAGATAGAAAAGTAATCATAAACAAACTTCGTCTCATCGTTTGTGATTCCACAATAACTTGTTTCGCTAGTCGATTAAGTTTATTGTGAGGTGATTGATAATTCTAGGATGTTCTTCGGGAATATAAGTCCGGGTTATCAATTGGTTCCTGTGATAGACAGAGACCGATTTGTCTATCAAGTCTTCGACTTTGGTTCGTAGCAACTCTTAGTTGTAGGTGAGATCATCTAAGGGAATCAAGTGTGTAGTATCCTGCTGGGATCAAAGACGTAAGGAGCGCAATTGTACCTTGAATCAGTGTGAGATTTATTAGGGTTAAACTTCAGTCCAATCCGATGTTAATTGGTAGTAGGATAGTATCTGTAGCGGCTTAATACAGTGTGGTGTTCAATCTGGACTAGGTCCCGAGGCTTTTCTGCACTTGCGGTTCCCTCGTTAACAAAATTCTGGTGCCTGTGTTATTTACTTTTTGCATTATATTTTGTTATGTAATTAAAATATCACAGGTTATGCGTTAAGATCAATCAATTAGAATATCCAACCTTGGGTTTTTGATTTACATTGATTGACACTTGAACATTGGTCTTTGGTACCGTTCAAGTTACTCCTCTTATTCAATCGGGCTCGCATATTTCTATTTGTTGATTGCGGATTGAATTAAGAGTTAGAGATATTAAACTCTTTGATATACTTTATTCTAGATTGAGTCTGAATGTCTAGTTGATTCTCTAGAAAGTGTATTGGAGCAAGTCCTCTTAGATTGCCAAACGAATTGTTGGGTGTGGTTGTTAGACCCCTGCATTTTCAATGGGTATCAGAGTAGGCAAACACATTAAAGACCTAATAAGTCTGTGTTTGTAGCGATCTGATATGGACAGAAGTGATATCTCCATAAATGCACCACCAGATCCAGGGATTACAGAATTTTCTTGTATGACTTATTTAATAAAATCTGTAGAAGAAATTCTATTTAAACCTCCACCAGGTTTAAAATCCCTTGAAGTGTTTTCAGGGCTTGAAAAGAAACTTGAAAGCTTATCTCTTGATGTTGAGTTATACCTCCAGAAAGAACAAGAATCTCTTGACAAGCTAAATCAAGTTATGATGAATAATATTCATGTTGAAGTAGATACTGATTTACTAATCAGTGAGAGCAATTCTCCTCCTCTGCGTAATTCAATTAATTGTAACAAACTAAACGAATTACAAGAGGAGTTTAAATCTCAGTCATCTGAGTATATCATCTCTCGGCATAGATCGATTCATTGCTCAATTCCTGATACTTCCTATCAAGATAGTAGTGTTATCTTCCTTTATGAAGAAGCTAGGACGTCTCTTTTTATCAAAAGAGTTTCCATTCGAAGTACTAAAAACTATCTGCAAAAACTTTTTTTATAAGTTGTAAAACAAGAAATCAGAAACACAAATCTTTTTGGGTTCTCTTGAAGTTCTTTGATAGACTTATAAAAATAGTTCCTTGGGTATTTCTCAACACTGTAAGATGAAAGAGTTGCTGGAAAGAAACTCTTTCTTGGTGCCACGGTGAGCAAGACATTGTTCACCTCAATACAACTTGTTTGTGTTGAAACTGCATCCTCACTAAGAAATGCCCAGTTATGTATACAGTGAGGGAAGCACAAGAACAGAGGCACACATATTATGTTGGGTATGATTTTGAATGTTCGGTAACGTTGTAGAATTCGATCGTATTCTTCTAAAAAGGTATGTCTCTAAACTTGAGCAAGTTTTATGATGATTTATGTACCTTGTGTATCATTCATGTCTACCTAACTTGATTTTTGTTTAAGGTTCTTAAATGTTCCGGTTTGAAAATAGTTTTTCGGGATGTTTTGGCCTTAATGGAACACTTCAGGTATGCATACCTGTTTGCATATCAGTTTAAAAATGAGTTTTTGTAATAAAATCCAGGGAAATTTGTTTGCATACCTGTTCGCATACTGAAAATCCATTTGCATACCCCTATGCATACTTGCCTGTAGACGTCGATATTCGGTAAACCTGTTTTGGTCGTATCTTCTTCGCCCAAACTCGAAATGACCTTATTGTTTTTGCATTCTCTTCCTCTTTGAAATGGAGATGAGAATTCTCAAATTTGGATGAGTTAAGATTGGTATTTGTCCAGACTCTTGTTTTTGAGTGTTTTGCTCCATTTCGTCGCACTTGTTCCACTTTTCTTGGACTTGGGCACTTGGATTCTTGGAGTACCACTCTTCTAAGCTCAGTTGTAGCTTTTACAAGAATGTTATTGGTGAATCACAAAAAAGAAAGTTCAATAATGGGTAGTAGTACGCATTGCTATGGGATTACTGAATGTTCAGAATCATCTTATGTGAACTATGGTGAATGGTCATTAATGACTTTGTATGTTCTTCTTTGTTAAGAAAATCTTTTTATACGCCTTTGGTAGCTATTCTTGGTGTAAATCCATGCGAAAAAGATTGATTCTACCCTCCAAGGAAAAATCATCTTATATGTGCATTACGAGTTTGTCTTGGTGTCTAGGAAACTTCTTATGAGAATTTATTTCTTGTGTTTTTAGAAGGATTACTAGGGTTTGGAATAGCCATTATTGTGAGAACACATAGCTATGTCCAACAATTTTCATCTTTAATGTTTTTAGATTTATTTATTTAAATTCTAAATTTTTTGGAAGATGATTTTTGCAATTTTAATCTTTATGATTTTATATATTGCAAATTTTTATGGGATATGTTGTTTACGTCCGTGAACCTGTGACTTTCCCCATACTTGCTCAAAAGTTATCTCTATTATGTCAGTATGAATGTATTGATAAAAGATAGAATGAACTTTTGACATTACAAAAGTTAAAGCCTTTTATGTCATTGTTTTTATGGAAGAAAGGATAAAACTTTTGTTTACAGGGATTAAGTCTATTATATCTCATTGTGCAAATAATGATGGGAAATAGAATGAATCCTTGTTTATTCCGCAGTATTGGTCGATATCTGATCCACATTTTTGTGCATATACTGTGTTGCTCCGTAAGGTTTCTTATGTTTGAGCATGACCAACTAAATTGATCATTCTCATTTGGTTATTTTAGTTGTTGCTCCGTAAGTTCTCTTATGTCGAGCATGACCAATTGAATTGATCACGTTGTGGTTAATTTGGTTGTGTATTCCAATTAAATTAATCGTGGGTTTTCTTGTGATTAATTTGGTTGTATTTTTTCGATTGGATTAATCAAGAATTCTTTTGTGAATAATTCAATTGAATACTTTGGATTCAAAATCATGTTTTCATGTGATTTGATTTTGTCCAAAGAAATCCTTCTTTTCTTGTGAAAGTAAGGTCGCCTTTGTTGTTCCTTCGGGGATGACATTTTATGGGGGAGAGTTCATATTGTACTTGTGCTTAACTGCCAAATCTTTGTGGGGAGTGCGGCTGTGGAATGTTAGGGGTTATCTTGTATCTTTTTTAACTCCTTGATGAATACATTTAGCTTCGTCTTTATGATGACATCTAAATAAGTTGGTATGGTATTCTCTTTTAGTCATGAAGTATCTCCGTGGAAATTTCATGAGGATCCCGCTAGTTTTCGTACCTTTGCCAATTTATATTGACAAAAAGGGGGAGAATTAATGTGTAGTGTGATACTACAAATACATATGGTTTACGGATCATTATGTAAGGGGAGTGGTTTTCATGTTGAGATAAAGTATTGACTAAGGGGGAGTGATAAATATCACCATATTATTGTTGTCAAAGTTGTGATACAATTGGACTTTGATGTTGTGTAATAATACTATGACAATGTATAACAATGATTGAGAGCATTTTGTTTTCTCATTGTTATAACTTCGGATCTTCAACAACTATGATGTTGAACTTACAACCTTTAGGATCATGGAGTACTTGGAAGTGACGAAGATTTCGAGTCGCGTTGAAGATGCCAAGGAGATCAAGCATGTGGATGGGAAGCTACAATTTTTATATATTTTGTAATCCATATGTATTGATAGTTTTGTCACTAAATTAACAAAGGGGGAGATTGTTAGAGCATTGCTCGGTCGAACTCGCATGCGTTGCTATCTCAAGCATGTTTGTCAATGTTAGTGATCAAAACTATAAGTCTTGTTTTCTAGCCTATTTATAGATGTCTCGGACTAGGATTTAGATAGTGTAGTTGAGCTTAGATCTCTTGGCGTTCATATCTTGAAAACGAAGAACTACTAAGGGGAGCTTTTGGAACTTCTTCGACAAAAGGTATGTGGAGACTTGAACTCATCTATCACTTGGAAAGTCTATTTCTACTATCTCCTATATTGAGACATAAGTCGTGTTACAATATAGTTTTCTCTATACACATTTGAGATTTCGAGATGAGTATATCTCGCTTACATATTTCTCGAAATATGTGTTGGTAAGCTTTCGCTTCGACCAAGTTCATATTATATCATGAGAAAATTACCGAGTAGCATCTTACATGGTTTGTGTGATACAATCATTTAATGTAGGATTATAATGTTTCGATAATGACTATTTCAATATCTTGAAAATTGCTTTGATGCTAATAGTGTGTGAAGACGGCTATTGTCATTATAGAAGAATGTTTCAATGATTGAAATAAATAGTTGATGATGTAACCATCTTTGGATATAAGCATATATAGCATGTTCGCACATTAGCGTATAAATCCATGAACCGGGAACCAAGAGTATGCATATGTGTGTATACAAAATTGATGAAGGAGACAAGATAAGTATGCGTACCCGTACGCATACTGGCGGTAGTTTTCGAACCGGAAATATCTGCTGAGTTCGGGAATTACAAACTCCTAAACTAGTCACCTTACGTATGCATACCCATATGCATACTGGCGAAAGTTTTCGAACCGAAAATTTCTGCTGAGTTTGGAAACTTAACAAACTCAAAATCCGGTTGCTTAAGTACGCATACCCGTACGCATACTTAAGCTGGTTACTTTGTCAAATCGGTAAGTTCATGGACTTAAACATTTAAATCATAAGGAATGCAATCTTTGCAAACCGTGGCTATAAGGTTCATGATTGATTTAAGTGAATCAAACGGATTTGGTTTCGGTTGTGTTTTCTATACAATTGAACAACTCTTTAACTAGTTTCATCTGAGTCATTTGAACTAGTTATGGTTAAGATGAATAATGTTGATATGAGACTAATCATATGGCTAATCTCGGTTAACTATTTGTGAACCAACCTGGTGTACACGTTTAGGTACGGTTACATAAACCTAAATGAGGGTACATTTCATTTGTGTGTAATAAGATAAGTTCGATCTAATGGTTGAAAGATATTAGCTTGGTTGAATCAGGTTTTTCGTCTAACGGTGAATATTGAATGCTTTGTTACTAAGGTAACTTGGATTGCAAACCCTGATTTGAAAACTATATAAAGGAGAAGTCTAGCAACTGGGAAACCTAATCTCCACACCTCCTGTGTGTTACTAGTTGTATTACTAGAGTCGATTCTCCTTTAACCTTAGGTTTCTTCTCGAGACCCTGTAGGTTAACGACTTGAAGACTTCATTGGTATTGTGAATCCAGACCCAACTATTATCTTTGTAGTTGCGTGATCTGATCTTGCTGTTTCTATCGTGTTGAGTGCAATTGGAATAATTGGCTCGAGATTTTATATCTCCGATAGGCAAGATAGAAAAGTAATCACAAACAAACTTCGTCTCATCATTTGTGATTCCACAATAACTTGTTTCGCTAGTCAATTAAGTTTATTGTGAGGTGATTGATAATTCTAGGCTATTCTTCGGGAATATAAGTCCGGGTTATCAATTGGTTCTTGTTCACCTTAATTTATCAAAAGACGGAACAAAAACTCTTGGGTATTTCTGTGGGAGAAAGATTTATTCAATCCTATTGACTTTTCTGTGTGAGACAAATTTGTCTATCAAGTCTTCGACTTTGGGTCGTAGCAACTCTTAGTTGTGGGTGAGATCATCTAAGGGAATCAAGTGCATTGTATCATGCTGGGATCAGAGACGTAAGGAGCGCAACTGTACCTTGAATCAGTGTGAGATTGATTAGGTTTCAACTACAGTCCAGTCCGAAGTTAGTTGGTAGTAAGGTAGTGTCTGTAGCGGCTTAATACAGTGTGGTGTTCAATCTGGACTAGGTCCCGGGGTTTTTATGCATTTGCGGTTCCCTCGTTAACAAAATTCTGGTGTTTGTGTTGTTTCTTTTCCGCATTTGTTATATAATTGAAATATCACAGGTTGCGCGTTAAGATCAATCAATTAAAATATCCAAGCTTGGGTTGTTGATTTACATTGATTGACACTTGAACATTGATCTTTGGTACCGTTCAAGTTACTCCTCTTATTCAATCGGGCACGCATATTTCTATTTGTTGATTGCGGATTTAATTTAGAGTTAGAGATATTACACTATTTGATATACTTTATTCTAGATTGAGTTTGACTATCTAGTTGATTCTCTAGAAAGTGTATTGGAGTAAGTCCTCTCAGATTTCCAAACGAATTGTTGGGTGTGGTTGTTAGACCCCTGCATTTTCAATTTGGATCCCATTATTTTGACCCATAAGAGTCCGGTTTTTAATCAGTCTAACATTATAAAATTGAATTTATGAGCATCTCTTAATCTTAAGCCACTTCTGCGCATTGGTCCCCGGATTCTTGACCAACCTTTTGTGTAATAACCTTTTGCTTGAATGTGTTTCTCCTCCAAAAATCTCTCTGTATGGCATTAGTCCTGTTTGTTATCTTTTTTGGGAAAATGAAACATCCCATTTGAAAAGTTAGGATATTAGCTAACACTGCTTTACTAAAATCATTCTGCGACTATTCATTTCTGTTAGAGCATTGCTCGGTTGAACCTACCAAGCGTTGGTATGTCAAGTTTGGTTGTCATGTTTTAGTGAATCAAAACTCATGTTAAGAGTCGCTTGATTATGTACTATAGTTAAACTTCGTATAGGTTAGCTTTAAAGTATTAGGATATGAGTATTGCGAAGTATTGAAGATGTGAAGAAGCAATGAGCTACAATGACAACAATCATCCTTTCACTTGAGATTAGTGATATTTGACTTGAATTGTTTCATTCCCTAACGTATCTTTCAAGTCGTGCATATTGAAAACATAACTACGAAGCATATATGAACTCTAGATAGACACAATATTAAGGAATACAATACGAGGTTTATTGCTTAACCATTAAACTTTGTAGATAAGACATCGCCATAATCATTTGAATGCTATTGTGATTATGTATGGGTATGAGGTGAGGATTTTATCTTAGGGAACAATGTTTACATGTGTTCTAAGGAAGTAAGTTCATAAACTTGTTTGTGAACCGAAAAGGAAATTGCCAGGAGTTATTGGTTTTGTTATTCATTGCATATCTTATGAACAACCAATATGTGTGATAGAGTATAACCGCTCACAACTTGTTGTGTTCTTGGTAGAACTATTCACAAAGTCCTGACTTATGTATTGGTATAACTTTTATTAGTAAAACCAATCTTAAGTAATCACATGTGGTATGATCGGATTATGTATGACCTTGGGGAAAGGGAGCCGATCCTAGTAAGGGGTGCAATACATCAAGGGGAACCGATCCTTGTATGGGGTGCAACAAGGTTTATAGCAGAAAGGGGAACCGATCCTATGGACATATGCAACACATATAAGTTAGATACCATATATATGTGTGGAACCGATCCTAGTACCTAGTCAACCGAATCTTTGGGAAGCTAGTGTGACTATGCGTAGTACTCACATGGAGGTAGAACCGAAACTTGTTTTGGTAAAACCGTTAAACCCATGATTGTGATTGAATGTTGGTTTGATCAATCACATAGTTCTTGAAATTCAGATGAACCAATTCTAAACTTGTTTGGAAGTGTGGCAAATTGGCTTCAAGGTTGTAAGCATGAAAGAGAACTTACAAAGTAAAGATGTCGACAAACTTTGAACACGTGTTGTGAATGTTTATTTGTATAATTGTTCAAATATATTCCTTAACGGCTAAGGGAAAAGAATCCCAGGATCGAAACATAAGTAAAAAATTTCAATTAAGGTTATTAATTTCATTTTGTAGGGAAATTACAGAATTAGTAATATGCATTTACTAATTAGATTTTCCGAGAGATTTCGATCGTTATTATTGGACAGAGCATTTCCAGGAATTTAGGAAACCGAATTTGTGCTTTAATGAATATCTTGAGAATATTTTCGGTTTTGGAAATTCCTTGGTGTCCAAACTTCCTTGTCTATTGATGTATTTTCAAGTGTTGTAGTAATAGTGGTAAAAACTGGGTTCTTTTCGAACTTGTGAAGGTAACTTTTTTTTTTAGATTTAAACAAATAAATAAATGAAGGAAATTAATAGTAATGTCAAGATTTAGAAGGATTAAGGCTCAGGATTCACTACCACTCCAAGTTGATTGGTTATAAATAATATTTCATAAATTATTATTAAGCTCTTTTTCTTATTAAATCACTTTTTAATTTAAAAGGTGTCCAAATATTAAGTTGTAATCCTTAAGCATGATTTATCAAAGATTATTCTAAGCATAAAACATCAAACTGATTCACAACTAATTAAGAAAACCATTTTATCCTTTTTTTTATATTTAACCAAGTGAATTAAATAAAGTAAATAATTAAAGAAATTATAAATAAAAATATTACCAATCAAACATGAGTGAATAGATCCTCCATTGCCTCAATCACCAAGAATTTAGCCGCTCATCATGTTGGAAAACCTCTCAAAATATTTCATTGATGCTCAAAAGTGTTTTACAATGAGAGAAAGACAAGAAAATGATGTAAAACAGGATTATGCGACCCACAAAAAGCGTCCAGAATCAACGACAGAGCTAAAGTGCTGTTGTCGCTGAAGAACTACGACCCACAGGTGACAGTCGATGTTACTGTTGATAAACGACTGTCCTGGGGAGTCTGTTCTTCACGTTCTTCCTCCTCGCAGCAGCAGCAGCAGCAGACTCTCTGCAACTTGGATTTTCTTGCTCTGTAGTGCTCTAAACCTCTCCAAATTCTTCCTAAACTTCACTAGCTCCCTCTGATCGACACTAGGGACCTATTTATACACAACAGGTCACTCAAATCCTTGTAATAACTCCAAGAATATCCGGCCATAAAAGAATATTTTCCGATATTTTTTTTCTTTATTTCTCTGATTCGTTACGGATTGTTTCCTGGTTTATATATTTCACGCATCATCTATGAGTTGTAGGAGAAGTTTCCAGCCAATAGAGTTAACCCATGCACGTCTCTTCCATCCAACAATTCTAAAAATAGGATATCTTCCCTATTTGAGAATATCTTCCCTGTTTTGATTCCCACCGATTATCTAACCAAATTGGACCGAATCCAACACCCATACCAGCTCTGTCTAGGCCCTAGGAACAAACCCATTTAATTTGGGCCATTGAATCTCACTGGAACACCTTCGAATCATCAACCCTAGTTACGGCAGTTCAAGACAATTTTTTCCCGCCAAAACTGTTCTTGATGTTTTCATCACCTGGTGATTATCCAGCCAAATCCGATCGAATTAGATGCCCAAAATGTGTTTATTAAGCTATATCACATCTTCCTACCAAGTTTGAGCCATCGAATCGCACCACAACACCTTCATTTTGTCGATTGAAGTTCTGCCAGTTGATGAACCAATTTTTCCCGCCAAAAAATTTATTTGAATTTGAGAAGAAGGTGTTCTGGGGGTGCCCCTTAGTAATTAGGTTGCCCCTTATCCAAAAGCAAGAGTCCGAATAACACTTGTCCTTCGGGTACCAAAATCAACTTTTCGAGCCAAATTTTCCAAAAATGTTTATTTCCTAAAAATACAGAAAAAACACAATATTAGTACAAAAATAGAGTTCCAACAATACTGACATTGAGGACAAATTAGACACAAAAATGTGTCTATCAAATACCCCCAAACTTAAATCTAACATTGTCCTCAATGTTCTAAAGATGAAACTAAAAGCATGAACAAGGAGAGACAGTTACTATTTGAAGTAAAAGAGTTAAGGAAGGATATTACCGTGTTGCGAGAGATTGGGTTACCTCCCAAGAAGTGCTAAGTTTTAAGTCTTCAGCCAGACATCAAATACCTCAAAAAGGATCTTCACCTTCCAAAGTCATATACCAATAGCCGAAAAAGTTGTGGGTCCATAATACCAAATAGAGCTAACACCAATATGAGACAACTGCACTGGTTCAGAAAAATGAACAAAAGGAGCACATCCTCATCTAAGGTTTCTTGCAAGACAACCGGATCTATCCAGAGCCTCCAGTTGGGCTTCATAAGAGTGTCTTGAAAAATAGGTTCATCCGAAAAACGGGTTTCTAATATATGGATTTCCTCCTGAACAGAATCAGGCGGATCAGGTTGTGGAGTCTGAATAGACTCAAGCGATACCTCAGATGCACTAGGCTTGAGTCCCAAGTTAGGAACTTCTACTGGGGATAATTGACAATCTCTACCCCCAAATTTAGGTAATCACTATTCTCCGTAAGACCTTTAACTATGGCTTGAATTTCCGGATCCGGAGAGTATTTAAAATACTCTAGAGCTTCTTCTAGTTCACTACCCCCAAACTTAGAGTTTTGGGTGTCTCTACATAAACTAGTCACAATATTCCTAATTTCTAGACCATCCGGTTCCTGAAAAAGGTCAATTGCTTTCTCTGAATTATAATCAGGTGGTTCATCCTCTAAATTATTTTGAGGTATACTAGCTATAGGACTTATATGTTTATATCCTCTATGGTCATCCCTAGAGTTTCTTATTGTGTTGAAGCACGGTTACTGGCCTAATCTCATGATCACTATCCAAATCGGAAGTTATAGGCAAAATCTCAGATGGGCCTACAAATGCATAATTGGGGTCCAACTTAGGAGGATCTTTAGGCTCTTCGAAATAAGGGCTTAAGGTAGATTCGGTAGCTAGTAATGGTTCAAACCTAGATTTCCATCTATCGGTATCTAACATAGGAATAGAATCCAACAGAGCATTTACTTGTTCAATGTTGCTATCATCGTCGAAATCCATGCTAAAACGGGCTAGACAACTCTCTAATGGATCTTCCGATTCGTGTTTGGTACAGACTTCGGAACTAAGGTTCCTATCATGTTGACCTCTCAATGCACGTGTCATCTAGCTCAGAATGTAGCTTATTGACATTAAAAATATTCAACTCAATAGTCATATTACCAAAAGATAGATTCATAATACCATTTCGACAGTTTATGATCGCATTAGACGTGGCTAAAAACGGGCGACCTAAAATCACTGGTATTTGGTTCTCTAGGTCAGGGACAGGTTGGGTATCTAGGATAATAAAATCCACTGGATAAATAAACTTGTCAACCTCTATGAGAACATCCTCAATCACACCACGAGGAATTTTAATGGACCTATCAGCTAACTGAAGTGTCATCTGTGTAGGTTTCATCTCACCAAGTCCTAGCTTAAGGTACACATGGTATGGAAGTAAGTTCACACTGGCTCCTAAGTCAAGCAACGCTTTCTCTACACGGTACTTACCTATTGTACAAGCAATGGTAGGGGACCCTGGGTCTTTATACTTAGGAGTAGTGGTATTCTGAATAATAGAACTCACGTGACTAGCTATGAAGGCTTTCTTCTGGACACTGAGCTTACGCTTTCGCGTACACAAGTCCTTAAGGAACTTGGCATAAGAGGGAATCTGCCTAATTGCATCTAATAATGGAAGGTTGATATTAACCTGCTTAAAAACCTCCAATATATCATTAAAGTTGGACTCCCTCTTAGTCGGAACTAGCAGCTGGGGGAACGGGGCTCTGGGAACAAAGCCGGGCTCATCAGGACCCTCATTGGTCTCTTTGGAGACTCTATCAGTCTCCTCATTTTCTGGCTCATAAGGGTGAACTACAGCATGTTCACTATCAGGCATGGCAAGTTGTCTACTTTCTTTCCACTCCTAAGGGTTGTGACAGCATTCACATGATGGTATGATTTCTCCCCTTTGGGATTAGGTTCAGTATGACTAGGGAACTTTCCATCTTCTCTCTCACTTATAAACTTAGCTATTTGTCCTACTTGAAGTTTTAATTCGGCAATACTTTGAGAAGTATTCTTCAATTCTTGCCTAGTTTCTTGTTGAAAGCTCATGTGGTTCTTTGATAGCATTATGAGATTTTCCTCTAAGGCAGAGATGTTTTTCTCGGAAATGTTCTGAAACTGAGTTTGACCCGAAGAGTTCTTAAAACCAAATCCTGGGGGAGGCTGAGAATTACTAGACTGTCCTTGATTCTGACCCTTAGACCAAGAAAAATTAGGATGGTTTCTCCAACCAGGATTGTAGGTCTCTGAGTATGGGTCAATCTTCTGACGGTTCTCAAACCTAGCATTGTTATAGACAGCATGAGCTTGCTCTTCACTAACCTGACCTTCCCAAAATGAATTATCGGGCTCTATTCCACAACTAGAGACTTGAGAGGCTCTATTAGGTTCAACAAGGGACCTATTTTTAGACTGACCCATTTCCAAAGCTTCTAACCTTCTAGACAAAGCAGCAAACTTAGCATCAGACGCAAAACTCGTATCTACCACATTGGTGCTACTTCTATTGACCAAGAGTCTTTTGGGGGGTTCAACACAAGATTCCCACTGTTGGGATTTTTCAGCGATAACTTCTAAGAAGGTAAAAGCATCATCAGCACTTTTACTAGTGAACTCACCAGGCACATAGACTCAACCATGGCTTTGGTCGAATAGTCTAAACCATCATAAATAATTTGTACGAGTTTCATCTTATCAAATCCATGGTGAGGACACTGAGATAGGAGATCATTGAATCTCTCTAAAAATCTATAAAGAGACTCTCCCTCTTGTTGCACACTAGCACTAATTGTCTGCCTAACAGCTGCAGTTTTATGCTTAGGGTAGAATTTCATATAGAAAGCGGCAATAAGTTCCTGCCATGTTTCAATGGATTCAGATGGTAGGTTGTTCAGCCAGGTCTTGGCTTTATCTCTCAAGGAAAAGGGAAACATCTTAAGTTTCAAGACTTCATCAGTAAGGTCTTTTATTCTAATTGTCCCACAAATTTCCTCAAAGTCCCTAATATGGAAATAAGGGTTCTCATCATCCTTTCCTAAGAATATAGGGATCATTTGGAGATACTAGGTTTTATCTCGAAATTAGCCGTAGTGGCTGGCAATTTAATGCACGAAGCTCGGTTGGTCCTAGTTGGGAACATGTAATCTTTCAAAGTTGCCATCTGGCACAAGAAGTACTAGGGGTATTTTCACGAGAAAATTCTCAAAACTGAAGTTTCCAAAAACAGGGCTCTCAAAAGAACAATCTTCGAGCTCCCTGCTTAAATCAGAAGAACTACTAGGTTTTTCGCTATCAATCGACCTAGAGTATTTCTTTTCCAAGCCCTATTAACAAAATCGGGCATACACTAAAAAAAATCAAAAAAATAAAAATCCTAACAGGAAGGTTCTAGCAATCACACAGCAGGCTGACTCGACTTTACCACAGCAAACCTAGAGATTTCTAGCAAACAACAAGCATGATGGCTCACTTAGATTGTTTCTAGACCAGCTTCTATCTCTCGAAGGGGAATTCGTTACAATTTAAGCAAACCCCTCTGGAATCAATCCGAGTCAAAGTAAGTTGAATCGAGGCGAGGGAAGCTAGAGCTTTGATACCCAAGGCCTCACCGCAGTACAAGGCGGCGCAGTCACGCATTCAACTCACAGAAACCGTCATGAACTTCGAAGTATGCTAAAAGAATAACCAATATCCTTCGAAAAATTTTCCTAATAAGCTCGATACCCTATAGGTCTCTTTCTAATCAGATTTTAAGGCTTAGGTTCGCGTGAGGTTTTGTTTTCCTAAGCGGGCAAGAAGGGAGCGGTGATGAAATCCGAACCCTTATCTTGTTAGGCCAGGCCTTGCCCTTTACTAGGAAAATAAAGACAGTCCAAATTCGTCCTCAAACAATTAGCACCTTAAGGATACAGTAACTCGCTTGCAGGGGAGTCGCGAGTGTTTCGATGGACTTACCTCCCGTTCCAGACGGGGGATGAACCGTTGTCGTCGACTCGGGCCACGACTCCTATGCCGTGTGCGAACCCGAGGGGCCGAGGTGATATTGTAATCACCGTCCTTCCCTGCACACAGTTTGTATTTAACTACCCTTCCGTAGGGTTTAAAAAAAATAATAATAAAGTCCAAGAGTCCAGTCCAAAGTCCAAATAAAGTAAAGTGCAAAAGAAAAGAAAAAATAACCTAAAAAAAAAATAAAAAAAAATCTCTTTTTTTTTTCTCTCTTTTCTATATATAAAACAAAAAAAGAAAATTCCTCTTTCGCTCCTTCCGCTTTAAGCTTTTCCTTCCCAGGTCCTTAGTACTCCACTTCGAACCTGCAAATCAAAGACAAAAAAAAACCAAGTAAAAAGGAAAAATAATAATAAACCTAAAAAAAAAAAAAATCTACCTAAGCACAGGTCCGCGTCGGCGGCGCCAAAAACTTGATGTATTTTCAAGTGTTGTAGTAATAGTGGTAAAAACTGGGTTCTTTTCGAACTTGTGAAGGTAACTTTTTTTTTTAGATTTAAACAAATAAATAAATGAAGGAAATTAATAATAATGTCAAGATTTAGAAGGATTAAGGCTCAGGATTCACTACCACTCCAAGTTGATTGGTTATAAATAATATTTCATAAATTATTATTAAGCTCTTTTTCTTATTAAATCACTTTTTAATTTAAAAGGTGTCCAAATATTAAGTTGTAATCCTTAAGCATGATTTATCAAAGATTATTCTAAGCATAAAACATCAAACTGATTCACAACTAATTAAGAAAACCATTTTATCCTTTTTTTTATATTTAACCAAGTGAATTAAATAAAGTAAATAATTAAAGAAATTATAAATAAAAATATTACCAATCAAACATGAGTGAATAGATCCTCCATTGCCTCAATCACCAAGAATTTAGCCGCTCATCATGTTGGAAAACCTCTCAAAATATTTCATTGATGCTCAAAAGTGTTTTACAATGAGAGAAAGACAAGAAAATGATGTAAAACAGGATTATGCGACCCACAAAAAGCGTCCAGAATCAACGACAGAGCTAAAGTGCTGTTGTCGCTGAAGAACTTATTTCTTCTTTTTTTCATATTCCATTTCATTATTCCCCTTACGTGACTTTCGAGAGCCTATCTAAGTGATGTGCGCGGTACAAAGTTCATGGTACAGAACGACCCACATGTGACAGTCGATGTTACTGTTGATAAACGACTGTCCTGGGGAGTCTGTTCTTCACGTTCTTCCTCCTCGCAGCAGCAGCAGCAGACTCTCTGCAACTTGGATTTTCTTGCTCTGTAGTGCTCTAAACCTCTCCAAATTCTTCCTAAACTTCACTAGCTCCCTCTTCTCGACACTAGGGACCTATTTATACACAACAGGTCACTCAAATCCTTGTAATAACTCCAAGAATATCCGGCCATAAAAGAATATTTTCCGATATTTTTTTTCTTTATTTCTCTGATTCGTTACGGATTGTTTCCTGGTTTATATATTTCACGCATCATCTATGAGTTGTAGGAGAAGTTTCCAGCCAATAGAGTTAACCCATGCACGTCTCTTCCATCCAACAATTCTAAAAATAGGATATCTTCCCTATTTGAGAATATCTTCCCTGTTTTGATTCCCACCGATTATCTAACCAAATTGGACCGAATCCAACACCCATACCAGCTCTGTCTAGGCCCTATGAACAAACCCATTTAATTTGGGCCATTGAATCTCACTGGAACACCTTCGAATCATCAACCCTAGTTACGGCAGTTCAAGACAATTTTTTCCCGCCAAAACTGTTCTTGATGTTTTCATCACCTGGTGATTATCCAGCCAAATCCGATCGAATTAGATGCCCAAAATGTGTTTATTAAGCTATATCACATCTTCCTACCAAGTTTGAGCCATTGAATCGCACCACAACACCTTCATTTTGTCGATTGAAGTTCTGCCAGTTGATGAACCAATTTTTCCCGCCAAAAAATTTATTTGAATTTGAGAAGAAGGTGTTCTGGGGGTGCCCCTTAGTAATTAGGTTGCCCCTTATCCAAAAGCGAGAGTCCGAATAACACT
Source organism: Papaver somniferum (assembly GCF_003573695.1). Taxonomy (NCBI): domain Eukaryota; kingdom Viridiplantae; phylum Streptophyta; class Magnoliopsida; order Ranunculales; family Papaveraceae; genus Papaver; species Papaver somniferum. The sequence goes on from NC_039362.1 coordinate 141,396,727, forward strand.
TGTCCTCTGGGTACCAAAATCAACTTTTCGAGCCAAATTTTCCAAAAATGTTTATTTCCTAAAAATACAGAAAAAACACAATATTAGTACAAAAATAGAGTTCCAACAATACTGACATTGAGGACAAATTAGACACAAAAATGTGTCTATCATCTATAAATACACGAAGTTTGCCTTTCTAGCAAACTAATCCTTCGTAACAACAGATTTACTCTTTTGTTGTTATTATTGGTGTAGCTGCCTATCGGAGAGGAAAGTAATCTAATTAGGTGAAATCTCTTACGACCGCTCAGTTTAAAGTATTCTTTGGGATTGAGAAGCTCTAGCGCGACCCGTTGGTGGGAAACTAGATAATTGCGGTTTATCTTTGTTTTCGATTGATTTGACTGACTAACGGTGGTTGAAATCTGATTGCACCTAGTTTGTTTATTCTTGAGAATCTTCTCTTCTGATATAAGATTCACTCAAACTAGTTCAGAGTTTCGATAGGGAACTTTAGACTGTTGTTAGTTCTAAAGACGATCTTTTAATAATTCATTGTTAACAGACTCAGTTCTATGTGTGATTGATCATAAGAGATTCAAGTGATTGTGTGCAGGTTTTTATTGAAGATTTAAGAAGATTTGAAGAAAAAGAAGATATTGAAGATCTGACTTGGGTTTTACAATCTTTGGTGTGCACAATACTTGTTTCGGTAAAAGAGGATCCAATTAATAATCGGTTTATCCTTGTGGTAGATTGGATTGATTAATTGAGTAGATCGGCATCAACACGGTTCTTCGGATTAAAGGTGTTGTTGGCTTAATCTTAATCGATTACTTTTGAGTGATTGAACATAAGATAGATCTAGACCTGGCGAAGGAGTTTATGTTGAGATAAACGGAAGAGCCTTTGTCCGACTCATATCACTTGGTTGAATAGAGTTGATACCAAACAAATTTCTTGTTCCTTTACTGTTTGGAATACGAACCAAAGGGATTGATCCAAGTACGTGACTTATTTATAAGTTGGAGGTGTGGGAATACAGACGGAACTAGATGAACTATAGGGTTAGTTACTTGCTCTCAACTATAAGAAGTTAGTGTAAATTTGTGTAGTGGTTTAATCCTGATAGTATTCAATTCTGGACTAGGTCCCGAGTTTTTTCTGCATTTGTAGTTTTCCTTGTCAACAAAATCTTGTTGTGTTATTTAATTTAATTTTCCGCATTATAATTGTTTTATTATAATTAAAGTAAATTACACAAACGTTAATTCATATTTACTTGATAAGAAATACTATTGTGTTTGGTTAAGTCTGAACCTTTGTATCAAGTAAACATACTTCGTTGTTGTATTGTCTCGATCTCGTATCCATAGACGATCACACGAAGTGTGAACCGATTAGTTGTATTGTCTCGACTCAGTCCATAGACAATCACTTTCGGAGAAATGACTTATAGGTAGGAAAAGTTTTAGCTTGAGGTATATTTGGGTACCCTCGCCTTTTCAATTGGTATCAGAGCAGGCAAACGCGAAAACATCTAACAATCTGTGTTTGGTGTGATCCAACCTATAAGAATGAATCCAAAGTCTGATTCAGTTAACATAATATCATGATTAGATGACTCAAAATTGTTTGAAGGGATGTCAAACACTGAAAATATTGAGTTGCTTCGTTCCAAGGAACTTTGGACATTTGACGAATGTCGCTTACATCTTGATCTCACTGAAGATGCTTCTAGAAAGATTAACAGAAAACTTTATGAATTTGCAGAAATGGAAAAACAACTCTCTGACTTAAAGAATGAGATTAAGATATATGAACAAAAGGAAGATGAGTCATTATCTAAAACACTCAAGATCCTTGAAGACTCTAGTAGAGTTCAAAATGAAGTTGATAAGTTCCTCAAAGAACTAGAATACTCAAAGAAAAACAATAATTCTAAAGGAAATCAACTCATTCATGAGTATTTAATGAATTATACTTCTGTAGAATCCGATAGCCTCCAAGAAGACTCTCTCTATAACAATTCAGAAGAATTCTCTCTTGAAGATTGTAATGACTCTGATACAGGTTGTGAGTCTATTGAAATCAGTCATGATACGTCCAATGAAACCTCATTAACTAAAAGTTTCATCACAACACCGAGTGTGTTAAATTTTTCAAAAACCAGTCAATTTAAGATTGGTCAAGAAACCGATTGTTGGCTATTCCCTATCAACTTCCGGTCTTTGAGTATTAGTGTTTTGATCCGGATCCACATCCGAATACAAGATAGAGGTGGTGATAAAAACAAAGAAAGATGGAACTATCTCTTTCTCCTCCTTCATCGATTTATAGAAACTCCAACAGTTCACGAAGGTTCGAAATTTCGCTCCTTATATTTTTTGCATGTTCGACTCAAGGGGAGAAACTTGTATCATTCGATTCTAGTCATCAAAAGAAACAAAGGGTTGTTATTATTTCACTCCAATTAGTCGCAAGCAAGGAGATTCACCTTTCAACAAGCTCTACCGATTGTAAGTGGTTCTTAACTTCTCTTGTTATTTCAATGGATAATCGTGCTAGGGGAAATATAAACTTTGTTAGAGGAGAAGGGTCAAATAGGAATTCGATGATTGACTCTACTATGGACATAAATTATGGCAAAATGCCTAGTCTTACCTATGATGTTAGTTCTCAAAATTACTTTATAAATAATGAATGTCTTATAAAATTCGGTTCAATGAAAGAGCTCATCATGGAAATGTTATTTGTGAATGTTTCGGATACAAAATATATGAACTTTGTGAAGGATCGTGAATGGGGTATAATTCATGAAAGCTCTTTCAAGGCAACTCCGGACCTAGTGAAGCTATTTTATGCCAACATGCATTAAATGAATTTTGAAGGATGTACTTTTCGTACTATGATCGGTACAAAGTCGTTTTGATGTCAACAAACAAGTAATTTCAGAACTGATACTCTATCCCTTCATGAATACCTTCTTTCCATGTTCAGATGAAAGATACAGGGTCGACAACAACACCATATCATCAAAAATTGGCGGTGCATGGTCAAGTAACTCTCTTCTTATCAACAATGTTGAATTTCATCTCAAAGTCTCTGGGAAACTGGCTTGTGCTAATCTGTATCCTAACAATATGCATAAGACAAAATGGAATAGAGATGTGGCTGAACTTGTTTACCATCTTGTCCGAGGAATCAATTTTTTTGACTTCTGTGGGTTAATGATCATACAAATGATCACAATCCGAAGAGGTAAAAGAGGAACTCCTGGTTTTGCTTGTTTGATTACAAGAATATGCAGTTATTTTGGAAAGACTCCAAAGAAATTAGGTGAAGGAATTCTCAACAGTATGAGAGGAAAAGTCTTCAATGCACCTCCACCTATAAGAGTTGAAGGGGATCCACATTCTCTCAGGAGAAAACTAGAGAGAAAGAAAAACTGCATCATTGACATAATTGATCGTGCAATAGAAATACATACAGATCTTACCTATGCTCTGAATGCTATCTCAGACAGTTACAAAGACACCTCTTCTGAGGAAGAAGAAGAAAACACTGATTTGGACATCTCTGACTAATATCCAAAACTGGATATGTAATATTATGTACATTATTGAGAATCATGTGTAAGACTCGTTTCTTTTTCTTGCATGTTTAGGTTTTTGTAGAACTTATGAATGTTTATGGGATGTTTGATTTCGGTTTTACTACCTTAATATTCGATTTCATATATTGTGAACCCTTATGGTTTAGGTGACTTTTTGATTTAGCGGGATTAAGTTCTAGCCCTAGTAGGTAGGCTTTATCAAAGGATCATGAGGGGTTCTAATAGAAACAGTATGTGAAAAAGTCACAATATGTTGAATCGGTTTTGGTTCAGCATAAAAGCATATGTGTTTCGACGGTTTTCAACTTTTGCTTGCAATTGTTAAAACCGGTTTTCAACCTTTCTCTTGTAAAGGTTGAGATGTGTTGTTATTCTTTTGTTTATGCATAAGGATGACAACGTGGTGATATTTCGATATCAATTCTCACTGGACGAAGATGCTATCATATTGGAGAAGTGGATGCGAAATTTGAGGTAACAATCTTGTTAGTTAATTGTTTTCCTATTTAAGAAAAGACTGAGTTTATATTATATATATTTATTGCTTTTGCTTAACCAAATTTAGGTTCAATTGATATTTATTCCATGATGTGTGTGTGGATGCGTGATTCAATTAGTTCCGGATAAGAAAAACTATTGTTATATTGATTTTGTATGGTATCAATTGTTTAGGCTTACAAAAATACGGTGCAATTGCGGTGCTTTTAATGTCTATGTTGTTTCAATTCCTTCCGATTGAGGTGAATAATTATGCAAGTTGATTTATTTTGGTTTGTATGAATTATTTATGGCTTTACGAAATAGTATGTGTACGGGATGAGTTGTTTAGTCCAATTCGATTACGGATAAGAAACTAAGTTAATTCTGATCTTAGTTTGTCTTATCAAAGTAAGGTTTCGGTTATTCAAGTCTAATCGAATGCCTAAACAAGGAAATGCTAGTTAACTAACCTAGTGTTTGGCTTGTTTAAAATTGAAAGATCTAAGTTTATGGATAATTATAACTTTATGAGAAAAATGAAGTTTATCATTATTTTGGTCTTATCGAATTAAGCGGTTGTTTTTTGAACAATCGGTTTAGCAAAGGGACTAATGTGATTAGTTGTTTTTGGTTTGCTAAACTAAATGGGAAAAATTGTTTCGGACAATTGTTTCCTTGGTAACATATCAAAATAAGACTACTTGTAGTTTCGGTTTTGATATCGGTTATCAGAACATGATGTGTGGGATGCTCGTGCCTAACTCTACAGGTTTGCAAGTTTATTCTGAGATTTGTAAGATTCTTTTCTTGTTGTCCTTTATTTTTTTTCGTTTCTTTGTCATTTTTGTGACAAAAGGGGGAAATATATGGAATAAATAGGTGATGCTGGTATTGATTTAATATTAATTGGCATCGCTAGGGAAAAGAACATTGGTACTTGAATGTTTTATTTAACGAAAGAGTAAAAGCATGGACTAAGGAGGAGTAACATGTCATATTGGTTGGTATAACAAAGACGTGCGGATTGAATATCTACCTATCTTCCTTAGGGGGAGTATTTGCTTTGTTATTATAATATCAACAACGGCATTTTCAATGATTGAATGTAAGCAGTTTTACTGTGTTGTTGAATCGGGAATCAAGCGGAGTGTAATGAATTCTTGTAATTTTTTTATCCATATGATGTAAGAGTTTTGTCACTAAAATTGATAGAGGTCGAGATTGTTAGAGCATTGCTCGGTTGAACCCACCAAGCGTTGGTATGTCAAGTTTGGTTGTCATATTTTAGTGAATCAAAACTCATGTTAAGAGTAGCTTGATTATGTACTAGAGTTAAACTTCGTACATGTTAGCTTGAAAGTATTAGGATATGAGACATTACAAGTATTGCGAAGTCTTGAAGATGTGAAGAAGCAAGGAGCTACAACGACAACAATCATCCTTCCACTTGAGGTTAGTGATATTTGACTTGAATTGTTTCATTCCCTAACGTATCTTTCAAGTCGTGCATATTGAAAACATAACTGCGAAGCATATATCAACTCTAGATAGACATAGTATTAAGTAATACAATACGAGGTTTATTGCTTAACCATTAAACTTTGTAGATTAGACATCGCCATAATCATTTGAATGTTATTGTGATTATGTATGGGTATGAGGTGAGGATTTCATCCTAGGGAACAATGTTTACATGTGTTCTAAGGAAGTAAGTTCATAAACTTGTTTGTGAACCGAAAAGGAAATTGCCAGGAGTTATTGGTTTTGTTATTCATTGCATATCTTATGAACAACCAATATGTGTGATAGAGAATAACCGCTCACAACTTGTTGTGTTCTTGGTAGAACTATTCACAAAGTCCTGACTTATGTATTGGTATGACTTTTATTAGTAAAACCAATCTTAAGTAATCACCTGTGGTATGATCGGATTATGTCTGACCTTGGGGAAAGGGAACCGATCCTAGTAAGGAAAACGGAACTGATCCTCGTAAGGGAAAGGGAACCGATCCTAGTAATGGGTGCAGTACATCAAGGGGAACCGATCCTTGTATGGGGTGCAACAAGGTTTATAGCAGAAAGGGGAACCGATCCTATGGACATGTGCAACACATATAAGTTAGATACCACATATATGTGGGGAACCGATCCTAGTACCTAGTCAATCTAATCTTTGGGAAGCTAGTGTGACTATGCGTAGTACTCACATGGAGGTAAAAACGAAACTTGTTTTGGTAGAACCGTTAAACTCATGATTGTGATTGAATGTTGGTTTGATCAATCACATAGTTCTTGAAAGTCAGATGAACCAATTCCAAACTTGTTTGGAAGTGTGGAAAATCGGTTTCAAGGTTGTAAGTCCGAAAGAGAACTTACAAAGTAAAGATGTCGACAAACTTTGAACACGTGCTGTGAATGTTTATTTCTATAATTGTTCAAAGATATTCCTTAACAGCCAAGGTAAGAGAATCCCAGGATCGAAACATAAGTAAGTTAAGAATCTTTTAATTAAGGTTATTAATTTTATTTTATAAGGAAATTACATAATTAGTAATATGCATTTACTAATTAGATTTTCCGAGAGTTTTCGATCGTTATTTTTGGACAGAGCATTTCCAGGAATTATGGAAGCCGAATCTGTGCTTTAATGAATATCTTGAGAATATTTTCGGTTTTGAAAATTCCTTGGTGTCCAAACTTCCTTGTCTATAAATACACGAAGTTTTCCTTTCTAGCAAACCAATCCTTCGTAACAATATATTTACTCTTTTTTTGTTGTTACTGGTGTAGCCGCCTATCAGAGAGAAGAGTAATCTAATTAGGTGAAATTCTTACGGACGCTCAGTTTATAAGTCTTCTTTGGGATTGAGAAGCTCTAGCGCGACCCGTTGGTGGGAAACTAGATAATTACGGTTTATTTTTGTTGTCGATTGATTTGATTGACTAACGGTAGTTGAAATCTGATTGCACCTAGTTTGTTTATTATTGAGAATCTTCTCTTATGATATAAGATTCACTCAAACTAGTTCAGAGTTTCGACCGGGATCTTTAGACTGTTGTTAGTTCTAAAGACGATCTTGTGATAATCTATTGTTAACAGACTCCGTTCTATGTGTGATTGATCACAAGAGATTCAAGTGATTGTGTGCAGGTTTTTATTGAAGATTTAAGAAGATTCGAAGACAAAGAAGATATTGAAGATATGACTTGGGTTTTACAATCTTTGGTGTGTACAATACTTGTTTCGGTAAAAGAGGATCCAATTACTAATCGGTTTATCCTTGTGGTAGATTGGATTGATTAAATGAGTAAATAGACATCAAGACGGTTCTTCGGATTAAAGGTGTTGTTGGCTTAATCTTAATCGATTACCTTCGGGTGATTGAACATAAGATAGATCTAGACCTGACGAAGGAGTTTATGTTGAGATAAACAGAAGAGCCTTTGTCCGACTCATATAACTTGGTTGAATAGAGTTGATACCTAACAGATTTCTTGTTCCTTTACTGTTTGGAATACGAACCAAAGGGATTGATCCAAGTACGCGACTTATTTATAAGTTGGAGGCGTGGGAATACAGACGGAACTAGGTGAACTATAGGGTTAGTTACTTGGTCTCAATTATACGAAGTTAGTGTAATTTTGTGTAGCGGCTTAATCCTTAGAGTATTCAATTCTGGACTAGGTCCCGTGGTTGTTCTGCATTTGCAGTTTTCCGCGTCAACAAAATCTTGCGGTGTCATTTACTTTTATTTTCCGCATTATAATTGTTTTAATATAATTAAAGTAAATAACACAAACGTTAATTCCTATTTACTTGACAAGCAATCCTATTGTGTTTGGTTAAGTCCGAACCTTTGTATCAAGTAAACATACTTCTTTGTTGTATTGTCTCGATCTCGTATCCATAGACGATCACGCGAAGTGTGAACCGATTAGTTGTATTGTCTCGACTCAGTCCATAGACAATCACTTTCGAAAAAAGGACTTATAAGTAGAAAAAGTTTTAGCTTGAGATATATTTGGGTACCCTCACCTTTTCACTTTCCTATCTAATATTGACTCGAAGATTTTTATCTTTGATCTATACATGAAAAAAGGTGCATCTAAATATGGGTTCAAAATCAGGGTTCAGAAATACATCTAAATAAGGGTATTTAACGTTTACATGCTTTTAATTTGTAGGAGCTTTGACATCATTGGTTGAGGTCCCATTCTTTAAGGTCCAACCTCTCCAACCTTGTGCGGCAACTTGAAGTCAAGGGAACATGGAAAAATAAAAATGTTTACAAAATGCAAAAAATAAATAAAAAATTGCAGAACTAAAGACAAGACAGTCACAGCAGGCAACATCAAACAGACTGTCAATTTGTAAGTGTTAAAATCAGTTCGGAACCAACCAGTGACATTTTCCCACTTCCCTCTTCTCCCTTCACCTCGTTCCCATCGCCACAACCTCCCCAAATATATCTCCACTATATAAAATACTATTATTTCTCCAGAGAGAAAAACAAACAAAAATAGATTCAATTTTGATTTTTGTGGTGAAGAAAACAGAGAAAGAAAGAAAAAAAAATGATGTTGAAAGGATGCAATGCAGATCTATTACAAACCCTAGCTCATTCTAGATTCTCACCTAAAACTAAAACCCTTTTCAGAGGAATTTCTGTTGTTTCATGTTCTTCTTCATCTAAAACATCAACAACAACAACTACAGCTTCTGATCTTGTTATTAACGATACTAAGAATTCTTCTTCTGCTGCTGTTTCTGGTTCTAATTCAGCATTTAGTTTAGCGGATAGGCTACGTTTAGGTAGTTTGCTTGAAGATGGTTTATCTTATAAAGAGAATTTCATTGTTAGATGTTATGAAGTTGGGATTAATAAAACTGCTACTGTTGAAACCATGGCTAATCTGTTACAGGTATTTATTGATTCTTATCTTCTTTTATTTAAAGTTTTGGTTTTTAATGCCTAATTTTGAAATCTATGGCTTAATTTATTCTGGGTCATTTTTCGTTTTTTTTTCTTCAAATTCTTTGTTTCTATGATTTCAATCCTGAATTACTTCAATGGGTTGCTTAAAGGATTGAGATTTCTGATTTTAAGCTGGTTGAATTTGGGTTGAATGCAGCAAGAGGGTCTTTTTTTTCTTCTTCTTGCGAGATTTGTTCTTGTGAAATGTTGTTTGATTGTGTGTGGGTGATGTATTCGATGCAGGAAGTTGCATGCAATCATGCACAGAGTGTTGGGTTTTCAACAGATGGATTTGCAACAACTCCTACCATGAGGAAAATGAATCTCATATGGGTCACTTCCCGCATGCACATTGAGATTTACAAATACCCAGCTTGGTGGGTTCTTTTTATCTTTTGCAATGTTGGTTTTGAGATGCCTGAGTTACTGAATCTGTTTTTTAATGTGTATGTATAGGGGTGATGTGGTTGAGATCGAAACATGGTGTCAAAGTGAAGGGAGAATTGGGACAAGGCGTGACTGGATTCTTAAAGATTTTGCTACTGGTGTAGTTATTGGGAGAGCTACCAGGTTGTTAATCATACACAATCTCTTCTTTTTAGTTTTTTTCCTCTCTTAGCTCAAATGGTATTGGATCTTGCTACTAGTCCAATTCTACGGTGTCTGTGAAGCACATTCTTTCTCAATATGATCAGAGTCAATTTTATTCGCAATTAGTTTATTTGCTAGAGTAGAGTACTTTTCTTATGGAATCCGAAATCAATCCAAATTGAATGTATGAAAAGCAACACTCTTCTTAATGGTAACTAGTGACTGAACATAACTACATTATGAGCTAGGTGGCGTAGCATGTGTCCTTGGCCAAGTGTTCATGCTAATTGAGTGGTTTTTAGTTGAAAGCCTATGAGAATGCGTCAAATTGGTTCCTTTGCTGCCCTGGAAATCTCTTATGATGTGCTTGTTTGTTTGGTATTCATCCCAATGTATGCATGCCATATTAAAGTTGAACAATACCGGTGTAGATGCTGTAAATGTGCCACAGGTTCTCCTCATTGTGGAGTTGCATACATTGTCTTGTCTTTGTTATCTTTTCCTAATTTAAAGAAACTACTTATTCTAAAACTTCATGTCTACCGATATTTGCCTGCAGCAAGTGGGTGATGATGAATCAGAACACAAGAAGACTTCAAAAAGTCAATGACGATGTGCGGGATGAATATTTGGTTTTCTGCCCACGGACACCTCGGTACATTTCCTTCTTTTGGATGTCCTGTTTATTGTCCTTAATTGTGCATGGATGATTTCTCATTCAAGCTCTTCCAAAATCACGAATTAGCTTCCCTTAAGTTCCCTAAATAAAGATTCCTCTCTTTTAGATACACAGTAGAACCTCTCTATAGTAATACTCACGATTTAATAATATAAAGCTTTGGTCCCAACTTGGCTTGGTCTTTGAGGTACAACCTCTCTATAGTAGTAGCCACTTTATATTAATGATTTTGGGTTTGCCCAAGAGTATTAATATGGGAAGTGATACACCTACCGTGGGATTATCCCGAGGATAATCCGGACTGAAACAAATTTCTGCACCAGGAGAAAACAGGGGGGGGGTGTTAAAGGGTGGAGCCCACACCCTTTTTTGTTTCAGTCGGGATTATTCTCGGGATAATCCAGGGGTAAATGTATCATTTTCCTATTAATGTAGAGAGGTTTGACTGTACTAGATTTTTCAAGTACTGACTCTAGCCAGGTTCAGTTACTTTCAGTGTATCCCCGTAAGGCCGTAACTCATTTTTAGTTGGTGCTAGTCAAACTGGTATAGCTCAAGTCCAAAGTCTTGAATAAAAGTTTCTCAATTGCTACTTATCAACAGGTGATCTCCCTTTATCACCATCAATTTATTATAATTGTGGCCTTTCACCAATTGAGTGGTAAACCAACAGTCAAAATTTATAGCTAACTGTTTTACAAATCATGGCCCTTGGCCTTATGTTCTCACTCTCTTAAGTGGTTCAAACTTTCAGATGTTTCATTCTGAATTTAGTCTTCAACGTATCATATAAACAGTGTATCATATGTTCAGTGAATTTCGGTATTTCAGATAATTTAATCAATTCAATTAAAACGCGATTCAAGCCCTGATATGTTTAACCTCTGTAATTTGGACGCTCACCACACACTACCTGAGAGTTTTGACTCAATAGCATTAATTTATAGCATTTTAAGCTTAACAAGAGGCTATTTAAGCACTTCTAAAGATGATACTACAGCTGCCTGAACTAAAGCAGCTAAACTATTGACTATGCTCCCCAAACTTGCAAGTTCCTTCCGTTGGTCCGACCTGTAATATTTCATTGTTTGGTAATATGAAGAAGTAATTTCAACTATTGTTTATGTTCTTTAGATTATCGTTTCCTGAGGAAAATAACAGTAGTTTGAAGAAAATTCCCAAGCTTGAAGATCCTGCACAATATTCCAAACTAGGGCTTGTGGTAAGTTCTCTAAGCTTGCTTGGTCTATATAGTGGACTCCACAACTTTATTTGATATGCTCCAGTTTTGTGTAAACGGCCTGCTTAAATACTATATTTTCTCTTGCAGCCAAGAAGAGCTGATCTGGACATGAACCAGCATGTCAACAATGTGACTTACATTGGTTGGGTTCTTGAGGTCAGTTAAATGCCTCTCTAACTCATGCTCTTGCTTAAAACCTCTGTTTCAGAACCCACATGTTAAACTTTTGTTTAGTCTTCTGCTTGTGACCTATACTAGGATTGTTGTTTTACCTTGCTTAACTAGAAGTTGAATTGAAGGGTGATTATGCCAGCTCCAAAAATTTGCAAGTTTGGTACAGTATCCTTTAGTATTTTACAGGCCTTGCTCTGATTACTATGATATCAGATGTAACTAGATCCGAGGTCTAAAGACCAGAACAAGGTTCCTGAACCCCTGATACTTCACCAATTTCTTATAAAATAAGTTTTGTTTCCAGCTAAGTTGAGTACCAGAATCAGAACTGACTTATAAAATAACATCCAACTCCCTTGGTAATTGGGTAACTGAGCAAGAGCCAATCTATCGACACCCATACACAATAGCATTAAGCTTTGAGTTGCTCTCCTTTAAAAGACATGTTTGATTGATGCTCTATCTTTATATGATTACTGTTTCATAGATTTGTGTTGTTATTGAACAGAGCATCCCCCAAGAGATCATTGACACTCACGAGTTGCAAAAGATCACATTAGATTATCGACGAGAGTGCCAGCACGACAACACTGTTGATTCTCTTACTAGCCCAGAGATGACAGAGGATGTACATAAGCTTCCAGAGACAAATGGATCTGTCACAGGGGGAAGGCACGAAATGGATACTTGTCAATTTTTACACTTCTTAAGACTATCAGGCGAAGGACTTGAATTAAACCGAGGAAGAACCGAATGGAGAAAGAAACTCGCAAGATGAAAAGGCGTCATTCAGTTTATTCTTTTTCGTTGTTTCAGTTTGTAAGCTTTTTTCTTTTCTTTTCTGGTTAATTAGCTAAGCCAAGTATCATTAGAGATTTAAAGAACCTTATGCTTTTCGAGTGCTTAGAGTGTATGATGTTGAAGTACCCAGTTTGAACTTCGTGAAACAAGACGGATATTTGTTCATCATGAGCTTGTAATTTTATGTTCGATGTTATTTGAATCGATGATGAATGCCAGTTTTGAACCAACTTTATGGACTCCTGTGATAATTTCTGATAGGTGAGTTGCAATAAAATTTCATTGAATCGCAATTGGACGTAAACACAAGATTTATTGTTGCACATTTTTGGCTCTGTCGGCACAATTGATGCCTTTCAGACACAGGATTTTATTGTGGCAGCTTCTGATGCCACTGTAAATACTTTAAACCATTGCATATAGTAGCCAAATAGCGAGGAGAAATCAAACAAAAGAAAACATAGAATGTAGAAAAAATTTCTTCCCGACTGATCTAAACATATCCGCCATTAACACGGATAACCTGTCCATTAACCCACTCACTAGCATCCCCAGCCAAAAACCCAACAACAGGAGCAACATCTTTAGTTTCACCGAGTCGACTCAACGGACATTCTGCAATCACATTCTTAATTTGCTCTTCTCCTTTCCCTGCATAAAACATGTCAGTTGCAATAGGTCCAGGCGCAACACAATTAGCTGTAATTCCAGTCCCTTTCAATTCTTTCGCAAGAATTCTCATCATGGTCTCCACCGCCGCCTTCGACGCAGCATAAGCACCGAACCCAGGTTTCAATCCGCCAACCATAGACGATGAAATCAATATAATCCGTCCACCACCACCGCGTACCAACCGGTTAGCAGCTTCTCTGGCGCATAAGAACGCTCCTTTTGCGTTTATGTTGAATATGTGATCAAAATCTTCGATCTTGGTGTTGGAGATTGTAGGGTATTTCGGATCTAATACTCCGGCAGAGTTAACTAAGATATGTGGTTGCGAGTTGAAAACCTTCTCGGCGTGATCGAATAACGATTTGACTTGGTCTGGATCTGAAACATTGGCTTTGATTGATATGGCTTTTGGCTGTGAGGATGATGATGAAGAGTTGTTGAGTTCAGTGGCAAGGAGATCAGTTTGGGTTGAGTTACTGGAGTAACTGAGGACTAATTTTGCACCGAGAGAGGCAAGGTGACGGGCGATTGCACCACCGATTCCACCTGATGCACCTGTGACTATCGCCACCCGGTTTTCCAGTAGGAGGGAGGAAGAAGAAGGGGTTGCGTTCGCATTATCCAGCGCCATGACGAAAGATAAAACCTAAGATAAAGTGGAAAAGTAAAGTAAAGCTTCGTTCCTGTATTTTTGTTCGGTTGTTTTTGTACTAGATATTTGGATTTACGGGATAAGGGCAGTTCCAACTTTGAGTTCACCGTGGACCCAACGAACTAGAAATGCCGATGAGCGGACCTTAGATTGTAGAAATTGACGTTTAATCCAATTTTTGTTGGGCTTTAAACAATCTAGTCCTGTCATCTAAAGCCTAATATTGAGAGGTCCAAATTTACATAATTTGAAATGAGTTAATCCTTATACGAACGATTTAGTCCAAAACACTTTTACTTCCATGCCAAAATGACCTCGTATAAAATTCGCATACTGATTTGTTCAAGAACCATTTTTTCATTTTGAATTATTCGGCACTGCTCTGCATCGACGATGATAATTTATGTTTTAATTGTTAACTTTGGTTTGCTCGATTACACCTTTCAAATTGCAAGGATTTTGTCTCCATCTCTTTTTCTTCTCGGTGTAGTTTGTATCTGAAACCATCGAAATATAAGCATTGATCAGTGGTATATGTACAGATCGGACATGAAGAAGGAGGTTCAAATCTTCTATATATGAGAATCGATGTCCATTCAATTAGTTTTCAGGTTAGTGTTTGAACTTTGATTACTTTTTATCCATTTATCTCTTGTTCCAGTTTGTTTTCTATTTGATTTTGTTGGTTTCGATATTTGTTTTTTTGATCAATCAAAAATCTCTTCAATCTTTTATCGCGATTTTCAATTTCAATTGAGAAAAAAGTTGATTGTTTTTATATCTTGATGATTCATCTATTTTCTGAATTATTTCGATTTGATTTTTTTATTTTAGGTTTTTGGTTATGATTTTAATTTTTTTTATATTATTTAAAACTGCTGACATCATCAAGAGTCACTTTGGACTAAACTGTAAATATTTGGACTAAATTGTAAATCAAGAAGGTTATTTGTGTACTTTCCATAAAAATGGACTAATTTGTACCTAGTTGAATGGGTTAGGACTAACTAGTATATTTGGATGGGATTTTGGACTAAACCGTATTTTTTCCTAGATTTTGAGGGTCTGCCCACTATGGCAAAAGAAGAGACGCGTGGTTCATCTGTAAGTGCCAACGACATAAGTTGTGTCGGGCGGTTGAAGTAAAGACATTGATGACTTATTTCGTGTCAGACAGTGTAATATTAATCGTCCAACGCTTACATAAAACGGCTCTATAAAAATTCTCTATAAGTAATAATTTATCACCTCATATCAAATTACACCTTTTAAGACCCCAAATATCTTCTAACTTTTTTTTTTTTGAAAGATGTCTCTATTCTTATTATTTCGTCGCGTGCGGTATGCTGGAGAATAAGATTTGTCCAGTTGAAGAAACTATGTGTTATAAACCCAGCTTACTGCAACCCAAACACCGAATGTGAATTTCTGCTAGAGCATCTACTTAAACGACCTGCAATTTTCTTTTTAATACTAAAACAACTTGCAATGGCATCCATAACCCGCATCGTCATGCTATATGTGACTTACAATTTCGTTTTGAGACGATTAACAAAAAAAATAATTGAATCTGTAGCTTTAACCATTCAAATTAACTAATTAAGAGAGAGGGATAAAACTGATGCTAAGTTGGTACGAAGATATGTAAAGGAATGACAAAGATGGAAAATGATAGTCTTCTGTTTAAAATGTTACTTCGAAATATTCAAGGTGTTAGAACAAATTCAACCACTCTCAATGAAGAAGTCAATTGAGTAGTAAATTAATGTTAATTAGTATATAATGGTTATTTAAATTGAATGGTTGTTTTTAATCAGAAGTAAACGTAATGCTTAACTTAACCATCTATAATTTGATATCAACATAAAAATTAATTTTCATTAATTAAAACTAGAAGGCGATGATTAAATACAACCCATACTAAAATTAAATGTAACCTTTTATAAATATTAAAAACCTTATTCATGTGGGTAAACAAAATGATAGGCTTTGAAAAGGTCCTAAAAATTATCCCCGGCCAAAAACTTGGTGGGCCCGGAGATATGTATAAAATTAAGCGCAATAAAAACGGGGGCCTACAGTAATACCGCAAGTGCACGGTCGTCGGTTGTAGCTCGTGCAAGTACGGGTCGATCCACAGAGATTGGGAGTGTTTTGTTGTTTCTAGCTAATTGGGTTCCTAAATTGCTATTGGGCTATGAAGCCTTTTGGCTTAAATTGGGCTTTGAGTACTAATGGGTTTGATAACAATAAAATGAACTGAGCTTGGGCTCAGTTAGTCTTTGAAGTGTAAATGGGCTTTGGCCTTAAACTTAAGCTTTTGATTAAGCCTGAATTGGATTGGGCCTTAATAATGAACTTGGGCTTTGGTATTAAACTTAGGCTTGGGCTCAGTTGTACAAACAATAGACAGTGGGCTTAGAACTGAGAACTAGGCCTTGAACTGGACTGATGGGCTTTTGCTTGGCAGCAGGCTTGGCAGCAACAACAGCAGCAGCAGCACAAGTGCTGCACAGCAGCAGCAGCAGCTTGGCAGAGGCAACACAGAGAGGGCACCAGCAGCAGCACAAGGCAAAGATGGAAACAGCAGCAGTACTGCAGGGCAGAGGCAAGTGGTAGCAGGAAAAGGCAACAGGAGAGTTGCAGGGCAGATGGGTTGCAGCAGCAGCTGCACAAGCAGTGCACAGCAGCACAAGGCCAAGAAGACAGCAACACAAGCAAGGAAGAAAAGCAATGCAGCAGTGCAAGGCAAGTGAGAAAGAAAGGATGGCAGTGAACAAAACAGTGATGACAATAAAGAAAACAAGCAGAGAACAATGCAAGAACTAAACAAAGCAAATACTAGACAACAAAGAAAGATAACAAAACAAACCAAGGCCTAAGGCCAAGGGCAGGGATGTGGAGAAGCTAACAGAGCAAAGCTAAGGCACTCTTCTAGAGTGGGAAGAGAACTAGCTTGCTCATTGTCACTAGTGAGCACTAGTTTCTCCCTACTACTCAATCAACACAATGCACCTAAGCATACAAAAGGAATGGCAAGATAATCAGCTTGCTATGAGCACTGATTTCTTCCATTACTCAATCAGTTCAATGCTTCAAAGGTAACTAGCCTAGCATTCCATCAACTAACAGCAAATTAAACATGGCACTAACAGTGACAAAACAATGAGGATTAACAGATACAACACATATTAACAGGACAAATGTAACAGGAATTAATTGGAAATTAAAACATGAAATTAAAACAAGCATATTAACAGGAGAATAACAATTTTAACAGGAGCACATTTAACAGGAGACAAACAATTTTAACATATGCAGTGAAATTGAACAGAACACATTAAAGAGAGAAACATTAACATTAACAGGACATGAAAGTCCTGGATGCCGGCTAATCCAAGCATAAGTTTTTACAACATCCCAAAGTTCCTATTTATACCCACAGACACAATTAGGGTTCTACCAAAAAAATTCCCAAATTAAAAACAGTAGACTAGGGTTTGATTTCTTTACCTAATTTGATGTAGCAACATCAAATTGAACTCGACCCATTCTTCTATTTGTCCTCCTCTACCTCTCCATGCCTTCAATTTCACTCTAACTTCACCTAATTCTCTACCATGTCTATCAATGCTTTTTCTCTATTTTCAAAACCCTAGACTAGGGGAAAACAGTGAAAAGAAGTGAGAGGCATGTTAGAGTGATAGGGGTTTCAATGTTGAGCAGGTGGGGAGTTGGTGGTAGCGGACATGGAGGTACGCGGTGGTGGCAGTGGAGTTGGTTCTGCAAACAGGGTGTGGTGGTGAAGGTGATGGTGAGGGTCGACTGTTTTGGGAAGAAGGGGGGTGTTTGGTTAGCTGGTATAGGGTTCGGGTGCTAGGGTGTTAGGCGGCTTCATCAAATTGGATGAACAGCGAGGATGAGCCGTGGGATGTGGAGCTGGTAGGTAGATCGGACGGTGATGCGGAGGCAAGCGAGGAGCGACCGTCGGATGAAGGGATACAACGAAACGAACGGTTCTAGATTAGGTTAGGTGCTGTAGTGTAAGGCGGGGATATCAAACTTTGATGAACAGCAAGGGAGCATCCGTTGGATTCAACTACCATCTAATCTGAAGGCTTGGAATTTCAGCGCTGTGGTGCTTGGCAGAGACTTCAGATTTTGATGCTCTATGAAGGAGCGACCATCGGATGCTTCTGAGAACTGATCTGATGGCTGAGAATGGAGGCGTTTTTGTGTGTAGAAAATGAGGTTGTGCGCACCATTCTTCGCGGCTTCCTTGCGTGATTTCTCCCGGCTTTTCACTACTTTTCTGCTCTTTTTGCTCCGCAAGTCATCCGAACTTTATTTATTACCTAAAAATGCAAAATTAGTTAATAAAAATATTTATTCTTGAAAACAAAGAAAATGCAGAATATGGGATAAAATGTAGAATTAATGCACAAAAGATGAGTTAAATGCCAACAAAAAGGGATAAATATATACAATATTTGGCACTCATCACAAAACATATTTTGATTCATCTTCTCTCCCTCATCCCCGCAGTCCCATCAATTTTCCTCGCAGTCGCACCATCAATTTTGACGGAGACACAAACTTCCATTGATCACTAAGCCCATCGACTTACCAGACTACAATAATTGCAGTGAGAAGTTTGGCCTGAAAAATAACATGGGATCATTAGGATTAATATGCAACCATATGTATTCTAGAAGACATGTATATTAATCATTGATCAATCACTTATCCCAAAATCATTAATCAGTCAATCGTTAATCTGATTCGATCTCTAAGGCGCATTTGCAAGAGTGAAGAAAAAAGAAAACGATCAACAATTCTTCACTTCTTCAAAATTAACAATCTTGTTGATCAAGGATAAATTAAATTCCACATTAATTTTTCTTTGACCCCCTACAAACTAACAAGTAACAGATGCTTATCCACCTACTCTTACCGAGAACTAATATGAAGAAATCACGAGTGCAAACATTGTTGGGGAATTAAGTTTATGATTTACTATTTAAGACAACTAGAGAGAATCAATTTTGAGGTTCTCAATATCTAGGGCAAGAAGAAAATGAAAATTAGGAAAATGATAAATGTGAGTTTTGTTTATCCATATTAATATGGTTAATAATTTTACTAAAGGGTTGTATTTAACTTTAATAAGGGTTTTATTTAATCACTGCTAATTAGAATAACATTAACTAGCAGAAATAAAAGGGACAAGTCTTTTAATTGTGTTGATCATTTTTTTTTTTAACGTTTTGATTTCAGGCCTCAAGACCTGGAATACTTCCACTAGCCAACAAATTTAAGAATGTTCCTACATATCCATACAGTTGAAAAACATAAGTGGTTGGTTGTAAATCAGATGGTAGAAACGTAGAATAAGTTAGTTGTGGTGCAGTAAGACAATAAGCTTCATTCTGGTTTCAGGTCAGAGATGATGCATAAATCATCTCGGATTTGGTTGAATTACTTAACATTGTGTCGCAACAACAGTTTGTACTTTAGTATACGTCACTCGTGTGTCTTTTAAATTCTCGTGCCATGACACATTGTGACTAGAAATACTACCAGAATCTTCATGGCCATCAAGATTTAAAATTGAACTCAATCCAAATAGGAGGATATCCACATGCCATTTCCGAACTTCGTCCAAGTGGAAAGCAATCATTTGTTGATTTATCCACCTCAAATTATTACACTTTATCCTCAATTGATCTTCGGTGGTATTTACATCGTAATAAGGATAATTATGTTTCACAACTGTTGGAACTATTGCGATCGTGGTTGGCTCCTCTTGTGAAGTTATACTTGGAAACCCCCAATTTACTAGTATTTTATGAAGATGATCCATCTGTAGAATCTGTCATTATTGGTTCTTTTGGAGATGGATAAGTTAGACCGATTGACCTATCACGGCCCATGTGATCTAACGCCGGCATATCAAACCCATAGTTATGCATGTTGTTAACACCATTTACTTGCTTTGTGATTTTCTAGTATCATTTGAGATACTTTGTTTCAATTATATTCGTTTGTACATTTTCACATATCGTTCACATGGTCTTTGTTGCAACCTATCAACATTTTATGTAGAGACATGAGTCTGTCTCGAAGGGGTTAATGGCCCCTGCAAAAAATACTTTGTAAATGGAAAAGAAAATTTTCCCCAAAATACCGAATACCGCAGTTCGACACTGAACTGAATATAACAACTCTACTTAGTGAATAATCCAGTATAGTTTTCACCTCATGATCTGCAAACTCATCAAAACCATTAGAGGGATGAACCAAATTTGCTGAGAATTTGAACAAAAAAGGAAGCATTTCACCATCACAATATTTCTTATCCCAGTTGCTCTTGAAGTATATGTTTATAATTTGAACTATTTGGGTGTTTTCAATAAGAGTTGGCTTACCGATATAGAAGTGGGTATACCTCCAATACAAATGGATTACAAAAAAGTTGAAAGAAAGTGGAATGCATTGTTCAGAATTGAAGCTTTTCAGACAATCCAAGGAGAAATAGATATTTGAGAAATAGAGATGTTGGCAAAACTTGTTCATCCGCCTGCAAAACAAATTCAACCGTCAGCGACTCTTGGTATGCCATTCATCCAGACCTGCGCCCCACGTCGCTTCTACCATAAAGGATTAAGTTATCCCATATTGGTCGAACGTGTTTGTTCATCCACGTGGCCAGGATTTTTTTTTTTTTTTTTCAAATTCCCATTGCAACTGTCGTAATATCATTTACTTTCTTTAGTAATATGTAAAAAAGAAAAAGACATTTCTTATATAAGTTACTTTCTCTCCTAATAATGATAATAAAAAAAAGTTAGTCGTTTGTCAAAATGATAAAAAGCTATGATGCCTGATGATGATGTCATAATCATGATTTAGGATGTTGAAAGGGGTTAAATGGAAAGTAAATACTTGCTTAGATTTACCGCCTGTTCTAGATTGCTTTGGATTTTTAGTTGTCCTATAAGGTCTTGGGTCTTCTAGCATTATTGCTTCATTGCTCCTCCGTGTGTTGAGAGCCTAACTCCAAACCTCCAACTTCATACACCTTCCCGTTTGCGAAAAGTGTAGATGTCTGCATCAGAATGAGTTTTCAAGGGATTTTTCTTTGGAACCCACTTGGTCTTCCATTTTGGTGCATTGCTAGAGATGCACTTAGCACTTGAATAACCAAAACTTTTACAATGAGAGCATGTCATAGGATTCCATATATATTTTTCTTTCACTTCAAACCTCTTAGTGTCAATTTGATAAGGAAGAAAAACAGGAAAAAAACAATTTGCATCCAATGCCACACACACTCTAGCATACAATATCCTGGATTCCAAAGCAGTTGTGGATCAATCATTATAGGGTTACCCACTAGGTTGTCTAATCTTTCTAACTATGTCTAAGCAGTTGTGGAACGGAACTATGGTTCTTTTCCACGCATGTTGGTAGATTTCATTGTGAAGTATTACAATGCCTCTTTTTTTAGTAGATTTCAGTTAGAAGGACCGGAATGGTCACCCAATACATGTTGTTACTGATGTTTCTTAATAAAAATCTTCCCATTAATATATGAATGTTATAAACGTCAGCTTATCATGTAGATGCCCACTTTAGTGGGACCCTATAACTTGGTATGACGTGCCAGGAAAGTGGCATGCAATGATTGTGCGTTATAGTGTTGTAGGCCAAGTTAGTGTGCAGCCAGGATGGCACGACACTGCGTAGATTTTCAAGTGCTAAAAATGGCATAACCCTGCAGCGCCAGTGAAGCTGTGACTATTAATTAATTTTTCCATAGTCTACGTAATATGAACAGCTCAGAGAATACGATACTGAGAAGTATGGATACCTCAGTTGAACTGATACTGTTGAGTAAATAAAAGGTATGTTCGAAATAAGATCTACTCAGAAGATCTTATACTAAGTAAGTAAAGATACTTCGCAAGAGAAGATGCTAAGAAATCAAAGGTATCTCTGTAATACAGAGGCGAGTAAGAAAATAAGCTAAATAAAGAGATATCTCGGATGGACAGATAACTCAGAAAACAGAGATAGTCAGAATACAGAGATAACTCAGAAAACAGAGGTAACTCAGTAAGTAAATCTCTAAAAGAGAAGATAATGTAAGTGCATCTAAGTTATCAACACACAAGAGATTACGTGGTTCGGTTAATCTTAACCTACGTCCACGGGTAAATATGATATGTTTATTGATCTTGTTACATTTGGGTGGAAGAACTCCATTGAAGAAAGTATGAAGCTCTAGAAAATAAGAGAGAAAGTAGAGAGAGAAAGTGAATCTATTCCCTAATCCTAGCTAAGTCCTCCTTTCTCTTGAGATGAGGGTGGGTATTTATAGATCCACATGCATCATGGATATATTTGATGTCTCATGTTCCATCGAGATCTGATGGTCCTTGATCAACCTAGTACCTTCATTGGCCTCCCACAATCTCCAATCGACAATGCCACCTTAGCTTCCTTCACGTGCCATCGTGAACTGTGAAACCTCCGTAGAAGTTGTACCTTCGTTGGTCGCGTATCTTCGCCAGTCAGAGGATGCCACGTACTCTGAGACCACGTGGTTGATGACTGCGCCTTCGTACTAAAAACTGTGCAGACTGCTCGGCTATCTCTGACAGACAGACAAACCCATGTGCCTATACACCTATTGCTTAATAACTAAGCAATCTTGGTAGTGATTTGGTGTACTCCGTTGTAGCGTACTTTGATACTCCAACCTTTAATATTGCGCCACACGTTGATAGATATAACTCCATAACTTAGCATCCTAAGGAGAGATGTAGTTTGTGTTGTCGTAACATAATAAGTTACTTCACCTTTAAGCTAAATAAAGGTTTTTTGGTACTCACAGTTTTCCCCTTTTCTTTAGGGTTGTTCGAAGAATGACCCTTAAAAAAAATATTGATCCACCTTCGTTTATTTCGCTGAAGATTTTCATCGGAGTACCAAATAAGTTTGCTGAGATACCTTCGAAGCAGCTTGCTGGCTTATCCTTGAAGTAAATTTTCCGAGGTACCATTGAAGTAAATTCGTTGAGGTACGGTTGAAGTATTGAAGTAAATTGATGAGGTAACCTCGAAGTATAGAAGTATCGAAGTAATTTGTTGTGGTACCCTCAAGGTATAGAAGTATCGAAGTAATTTTCTGAGGTACCCTCGAAGTATCGAAATATATTTCCGACGAAGTACCATAGAAGTATCGAAGTATATTACTGAGGTACATTCGAAGTATAGAAGTACCGAAGTATATTACTAAGGTACCTTCAAAGTATTGAAGTAGTGAATTAATTTGCTTAGGTACCCTCGAAGTATAGAAGTATCGAAGTAATTTAATGAGCTAACCTCGAAGTATAGAAGTATCGAAGTAATTTACTGAGGAAACCTTGAAGTATTGAAGTATTTTGCCGATGTAGAGAAGTATCGAAGTAGTTTACTGAGGTACCTTCGAAATTTAGAAGTATCGAAGTAATTTACTGAGATACCCTTGAAATATAGAAGTATAATATTCTAATGCTAATATTATCACACAAATATGTGTATGCTTGTGTATATGTATGCATGTATGTATATATGCATGTATATACGTATGTATGCATGTACGTACATATGCATGGATGTATGTATTTGTTTACGAGGGTCACACCTTCGTAAATGACAGTCTAGACTGGGATAGTGGTTTTAACCCTTTTTTAAAGAGGAGCCTTCGCTCGCTGCTTAGGTATTTTTTCTACCTTTTGGACCATTCGTCGCCTGAGCAAGATATAATGAGGCTAGAAGCTACCCCCTCATAGCATGCAGCTAAGTTTTAGCTGAGTTAGAGATTATTGCTTAGGCGTATATTATTTACCTTTTAGTTTTTCTTTCGGCTAAGGTGACTCTAAGATGTCTCTTTACTTGCCTGGTATGGAGTTGTCTCCTGGTGTACCTTCGTTGTTGTAGCTTCGCTCCTTTGCAATGGAAGTATACCTTTTGGAACCTTTATCTTTGGTTAAGATTTTCATCGTACTGTTTGTACCTGCGTAAATATAATATGTACATATACCGCTCCGTATTTTTTACCTTTTGGTAATGTGTGTTATATCATTTTGCTTGCTTTGTTGCACGATATTTAGGACATAGTGTGTCCAGCTTGTTGCACAATCAAGCCATCGCTCGGTGCTAAGGTGTGATTAACCTTGGTAGAACATTAAACGTCCTACCAAGATATCCTTTGGCCAGAAGGTACCGTGGTGGCGAGGGTCCCTACGTGAGCAATAATTTTCCTGTAATCCAATGCGTTCAGCGCGAAGGATGCTTTACTTCGACAAGGTATCTCTATTTGTGGGATATATTGTTTATTATTTGCCTCTTAGTGGGATTCATTTGCCTCGAGGATCCGAGATTGACATATGCGCAGTTATGCCGTGCCTTGCCTCATCGTCAATTCTGACGGTGGGTGTCATTTATAACCTTTTGTTTTTGTCGTCAATTCTGACAGTAGGTGTCAGTTCTAACCCTTTGTTTTTCCATGTTTGTTTCATTTCATACGCATTAAAATCTATATTCCAAATCCAAGCTTTATATTGATTGCTACGTATATAAGCATACCTTACAATGTATTTGTTGTTTTTAACTGATGTTGTAGAGGCGCCATGATTGATGTATGTTTCCCCCTTTTGCTTTTTGAAAGCTGGTTCTTGCAGCATTTGAAAGGAAAAGTATTTGCATTTATGGATCCTTCGTCCATGTAATTTAAGGCTTCCTCCTTGTCTTTGTCAGCTAAATGTTTGTCTTGGGTTCCACAGGGTACTTTGCTTGTAGTGAGATGCCCCTTGTAGGCTTCGTTATGGTTGCAGTGAGTTGCAATTGTAGGGTTCCATAGAAATACAAATTCCTTTGACATCCTGTGTACTCGAAGGGTACCCTCTAGGATTGAATTATTGCTTCTTCTTAGTATTGAAAAATTTCTTCTTGCAACGAACTTCCCCTTGCATTAGTATTTGGCACTTCGTATGTTCTTCAGGTTGGAGAGTTGGGGTATACATATGTATACAGACTTCATTCTTCGTTGCATTTGAGTTGTGCACTTGTGGGTATACAATGTATACAAGTTTCGTGCATTTCTAGACTGAGAGCATCGCAATAGTGGTGGTTGATAGGTTATGTCTGCTTATGCGTCGTCGTGTGACTCCTCGTAGCTGAGCATGGTTTGTAGCCTCCTTGAGTATGCATACACCTATGCACACGGGTTTTCTTGACTTATACATTCGTAGCTTTGGATTGAATAACCCATTCTTCGCAATGGTGAGTCTGCATTTAACAGGCTTCGCTCACATGCATACTTGGTAGTGGTGAATCTTCCTTTAACGGACTTCATTCACATGTATGGTTTCAGGTGGTGAGTATGCCTTTAACGGGATTCGCTACCCTGCATACCTTCGGATTCAGATTTAAGTTGTAACATACAACCATTGCTGATGTCTTTGGCTCCAATTAGTATGACCTCCACCTTCGTCTATAGGTCTGGGGAGGATTGACCTTCGTTGATGATGTTGATGCTACACACTTAAAGTAGATCACAAAGCTGTTGCTTGATGAACTCCGTCTGATTGAGTATACAAAGCTATAACATTTGAGCAGGTGATGTCTTTCGATGACATTCCTTTTCCCTCAGAAATTCGCAAAGCGATAAGCTTAAGAATTCTAGAGGAGCAAAGCTCTGTCCTTCCATGCGAGTTGTATTTTGAACCTTTGTCCTTACGCTTCATCTTCGTCCCTAATTGCTCATACTCAGATACGTCCGATCCAAGGACAGTCTTCGTAATTGTCTTTGATTGTTGAGAATGTCTATAGATACATTCGAGCCAAAGATAAGCTCCATCTTTGCCTCCGCCTGCTCGTACTTAGATACGTACGAGCTAAGGGAAGCCTTCGTAATAGTCTTTGACTGCTGAGAACGTGTATGGACACGTTCGATCCAAAGATAACCTTCGTATTTTCTATTGGATTTGCATACTTAGATACGTACGAGCCAAGGACACTCTTCGTAATTGTCTTTGGATGTTAAGAATGTGTATGAATACACACGAGCCAAAGATAAGCTCCATCTTTTCCCCTGTATACTCGTACTTAGATATGTAGGAGCCAAGGGAAGCCTTCGTAATTGTCTTTGGCTGTTGAGAATCTATATAAATACATTCAAGCCAAAGATAAGCTTCATCTTTTCCTTTGGATGTTTGTAGTTAGATACATACGATCCAAGGACAATCTTCATAATTGTCTTTGGTTGTTGAGAATGTATTTAAATACATTCAAACCAAAGATAAGCTTTATTTTCGCTCCAAGGATTCGTAATTTTAACCTTCGTATTTCCGTTTCCTGAGAGTAAAGATAAAAAGAGGTAGGGTACGTTCCTAGTAGCGCCCCATTACGGAAATAAAAAAAATTAAAAGTTTAGTATATAACTTAACAGAGATATGTTTGGTGAGTTCGTATTTAATAGAACAGTCCAATGTTAGGGACTTAGTTCCTAAATAAACCTCGGATTCAAAAACAGCAGAGAGTACTGCAAGCTGAGTAAAAGAAGGTGTATGCGAAAGAAAACGACCCTCATCTCATAAATAACCTTAGGGATTTTACTCCAAAACGTTTTACTGAGATTCCTCCAGAAACGGAGGTATCCAGATCCATAGAAGGTTTGCTCAGATATGAAAAAATGACAGAGAATACCGCAAGCTGAGTAAAAGAAGGCGTATGTGAAGGAAAACGACCCTAAGCTCATAAATAACCTTACGGATTTTACTACAAAACTTTTACTAAGGTTCCGTCGAAGACAAAGCTACTCAGATCCAGAAAGGGTTTGCTCATGAGAAAGCAAATAATAATAAAATAATATCTTTTTAAGCTTCGAAAAATGTTTTTAATGGTGTTTCATAAGCACTTTTTGTAGATCCGTAAGATTTCAAGCATCTTTCAAGGTTTGATACTTGAAAAACTTGTCAAAGAATGAGAAATCCTAACTAGAGAGTAAGATTATCTTAGAGCAATAAGCATGCAGGGTCAAGATGGCTGAGCATTGGATCAAGGCAAAATTCAGTAAAGCACAACAGTGTGAAATACGACCCAAGTGACAGTTAGGATTTGGTTACAAGATTCACAAGCATGCCAATGACGCGAGACAAAGTATAACGGCTATAAAGGGAGTTTATAAACGTGAGAGAAGGTTCCTAACTACTAGAGAACAAGTGTTGGACGTTGGTGCAAGTTTAGAGAGAAACTGGTCAGTTAGCAAAGTTATAAGCGGTTATGGAACTGCTTGAAGGGACAGATGACTTTCTGATGCCTGTGCAACGGTTGTGCACGGTTTTGGACAAGTAAATCTGTTGTATAAATAGTCATAAGGCATGGGAAATTCGGAAGGATTACACAAGAGAGTGTGAGACTCAAAATAGGAGAGTTTTTGTAAGGCTATGGCTTAGTTCAAGGTGAACAAGTCTGTGTAAGTCCCTAAGTGAGAAAGCTTTGTATTTCTTCCCTTTGATGCAATAAAAAGAGTTGATTGTTTCATGTTCTAAGTGTTCTTGGTTGACTGATTGTGGTTGGAAATGTATGGTATTGTTTGAGTGCATTATGGGGTGCATTTGAGAAGTTCAGAAAAGTGAAAGAAGGTTAGACTTCCGCTGAAGAACTATTGAGTTGGCTCTTTGCACTGGTGCAAACTTATAAAGCTGAGGTGCAGGTGGGTGAAGCTTGATTCAAAGAACCATTGTGCTGCCGGGTTACACTCTCGTAAAAAATTGTAAGAAACATTTGATAGTGTGACACTTGGGCACCAAATATATAACTCTATAAATAAAGTTCTAAATGTTTGTATTCTATACATAAATTAATAAAAATCTGTCTCTCCCTCTACTTTGTGCCTCATTTTCTCTTTCTTAATTTCACAAGAAATTATCAGCTAGCTCTGATCACGGAGTGATTCTTCACGATCAATTAACTTAGTTTTTCATATTTTTTTCATTCTCCTCGAATAAATAAATTCTATTTTTTTTTTCAATTAGATTTATTTTGTTTTATTTATATCTAGTCTAATGGGTTCAATCAGGAACGTAAACCATCGTTTATTAGTTTGGTATACGCATTCGTTTCTTTATTATGAATCTCTGCTTTTGACTAGACGATTGTAGTCAAAATCATAAATATATAACTCACGATCCCACTGGTTTCTTTTGTTGATTTTTTTTGTTGATGGATAAGTCAAAATCATAGATATATAACTCAATATCTTTTGTTGATGTACGAGTACTTGTGTATTTTTTTTGGTCTACATTTTCCGATAAAGAAAAGAAAAGAAAAGCTGATATTGGATGAGCACCTATGTACTTGTCAAACGGTTCATGCATAGGAAGTGATCGTGATTAACATATTATGTTATGATATTATTATGTTTCACTGATGAATTTTTTCTTTTCTATGCAGTTAATCACGGATTGGACTACAACCAATCGTCTAGCAAATACTAAAATCCTCGTTGTATCGTCATACAATAAAGTTGATTGTTTTCTTTTTCTCCCCGTCGTATATTTTTTTACTAATTATATGATGATGTCTTTTATATTTTTTTAAGATGGATTTCATATATTTTTGCCATGCCGATTACGAGAATATCATTACAGTTACTCAACTTATTTTTGAAGTCTTTTCTCTGTGCTATTGAAATCTATTGACTAATCCTAAGAAGGCATGGTCTATTTTTAAATGATATAGGTGTTGATGGTGGTTTTTGGTTTAGGCTTAAAATCGTAAAACCTTGTATCTGATGTGACGTCATTCTGCAAGGAAACAGAGCCACGTGTGCTAACCTCTCCACTAGCAAATTTATTTAGTCGCTCAATATACTTAAATGAAATTTATCCAGACCGGCGAACCCTAGATGTTCTGTAAATTTCGGCGCCTCACGCATATTCACTTAATATAAGTTCCTCTGAATGCCTTCTATGCTATGTTCCCCGGCTGAACTCTTAATGTTGATATGGCATGACGATTTGTGTTCACTCACAGCAGAGTAGCACGAATCTCCAAGTATCAAGAATAAGATCTTTGCATAAGGTATTCAATCAGAAAAGCATGATGCTCTCTTGTAACGAACTTAAAAGAACTCTAAGTTGACAGATATAATTCAGTCAATCGTCCTGACTAACTTGTAGAACTTAGAGCTTTGCGCCTAGCGCAATACACCAGACCTTGCTTGTCAAAATTAATTAAATCCGCCGCAGCACACTGGAAGTGCGGCCAAGCCCTAGCTTGTCGGCCTCACTTCCCATTAACCAATCAGGTCGCCCTAAAGGCGCCACACTCTCACCATAAGTGTGGTCGCGCCTTATGTTTGGACGATCCCCCTTTTGTGGCCAATCAGGTTGCTATAAACTTGCCACCATACATTAAAGGCCAAACGCACCCTACCGCGGCAACTTCGCAACAGGCTACCTCGCAAACATGCCACTTCGTGGAATTCTTACCAATAAACTATAGCCACCACATGACAATTCCTACTCCTGTGGTCGTTTCCACACTATGGCCTTGCCATGGTTCCTTTGGCTTAGCCATGGCGCCATTTGCACAGCCGCACGCCACGTTCACTAATTAGGGTATTCGACAAACCCTAATTTGAGCAAATTGCTACCTAAGCCAAATAACGTTCCCAGAGCAACGGGATTGGTGTAGCAACAGGGCCAACGTTTCCACGCCACATGTGGGTCCGACTCCACGACGCCTTGGCCACGCCAAGCCCTAATTCTTCCACGAATAATTCTTTCAACGGCGCCAAGACTTGGCCACGCCCAAGTCCTTCCAACGGCGCCAAGACTTGGCCACGCCAAATCCTTCCAACGGCGCCAAGACTTGGCCACACCAAATCCTTCCACGACGCCAAACACTAACTTTGGATGCGGAGCCAATTTTTAGCTTTGGCCATGCCACAACATCACTGGCATACCACTATGCCGCGGCTACTAGCATGACGCCATGCCATGGCTACGCCGCTGGCATGCCATTAGCATGTGGCTGACGCCACTTCACTATACAACAAGATGTGGCCATAATCAACGGCCATCCTTCTTTATGAGATGCAATCTCAGTCATCCAAGTTCGTCACCGAACTGATGAGCTCGCGACAAGTTTTAGGAGACTAGCCAAGACGAGCCTAGCATTACATGCTATTTATCTGCGGAAAACCTCTCAATTTTAACTTGCCACACGTAGCAAAGTGCTACATGTTTTCCATGAAAACACTCGACACATCAAAATATGTCACAAACTGGGGGATGCTCATCAGGGTATTGGTCTGGCGGTTTACAGTGTGCGGCGTGCAATGCGCTCGTTACAAGAAAGAGTCATGAAGTAGGATAATTAGTGGTGGTGAAAAGTAACAGTGTAAACAATTCATTTCCTTCATCATGGAAGAGTAATGACCAACGGTTACACGAATTCACTTTCTTCATCATGGAAACATAACGTCTGGCAGTTACACATTACTCTTTTCTTCCACCACTCAATCGTTTCCAATTCCTACGAGACCAGGGTACGTTTCACTATGACTTGTATAAATAGGCCTCATCTATTTCCACCAAAGCAGATGTTTTTGGTCGGCAACACACAATATCTAGAAATCACCTGGTAGCTTTCCATCCGGCTCACCAGTTCTACTTTCTGATACAAGTCACGAAACACCCACACTTCCAGAATCAAGTATTCTGGTCTCAACACTTTCTTTGCTTCCCTTTCTAAGACCAACCCTTCTCCTTCAATTTGTGACTGAAGCAAGCTTGGAACGGCCATTTCTTGGTTTAGGCCATGATTGTATAGATTGATCTCTCGAATCAAAAGTACTCCCGTGTAGTATATTGTTTAGGGTTTAGATTTGTTTCTCACCCACACACCTGAAATTATCGAAATCAGCAGAAACGGTTTTCACCCCCAAACAATTGGCGACCACAGTGGGAGATTAAACTCTCGGTTACAATATCAATTTCTCAACTCTCGATCTTATCCTTCAACCCCGATATCAAGATGGTAGAACTCAGGTCCGGATCAACGACAAACCCTGAGAACACTGGCGCCGAAATTATTCTCGGTGATAACGTTCCTTCCAGTGGTGCTAATATGCCACTTGTCAACAACAACAACATGGAGAATGTTCCATCAGGCGTTACACCTTCGGTTACCAAAGCCAGAGCCTCTGCCGTGGAAAATGCTCCTTCAGGTGTTACACCTCCAATCACCAGAGCCATAGCCGCTGCCGCCGCTCCCAATATTTCGTCAAGTGTGACACCTCCAACCGTCACCAGAGCCGCAGCTACTCCGTCATCAGGACAAGAAAATGGAGGACCCATATGGAGACGATCCTATATTACTATTGTTGATTTGATGGAAAAACAGGAAGTTCTCGCTAAAGCCCAAATGGATCCTCGACTCAGAAGGAGGTACTTGTTTTTCTCAAGACACTAACAGAGCGGCTACCACAAGAATCACGCCAGCCAGAGCCCATGAGGAACACCTCCAATACCCCTGGCGCCAGCACCTCAACATGGCGCACCTTTGTAGATGAAGAGACTCGCCATGAACTCCAGCGCAGAGAAGTCAACCGTCCAATTTTGTCACACGAGAAGATTTGGAGCAACTTCTCCGAAATCGATACAAAAGCGATTCCATGGACATACATCAGCATCAACCCCCGTATCCTCCGGAAGTACAAAGAATTCCTCTTCCAAGAGGGTACTCTTCCCCTAAATTCTCTTTGTATGATGGCACCGGTAATGCGCGTGAACATGTCTCTCGATTCCTGGAGTCCCTGGGGGAGCACGAATACAATCACGTTCTCCGTTTGAGGGAATTTTCGAAATCACTTACTGGAAGAGCATACACGTAGGATAACAACATTACGCCGGGAAGCATCCTCAACTGGTCTGACATGGTTGCGGATTTTTACAAGAAGTACTTCTTTGTGTCTGAGCAAATTACCTTCTCATATCTAGGAAGGATGTTCCAATGAAACAACGAAGATCCGAATGATTTTGTCAAAAGATTCAGAATTCAAGCACTGGATTTGATGACCCAAACGTGACCAAACAACAATTGGTGGATTATTGCATCAATGTCATGATTCCCATCTACCGGGCCTTAGTAGAGAATCTGCGATTTCATACATTCTCTGAACTTCACGAAGCTGCAAAACGATCGTCCACAACAACACCATCGTTGTTGGAAAGAACCAGTCCAACTAGAGGCGAGGACGCACGCGAAACTCGAGGGAACAGATGCCTCATCAATAAGCAATACAATACCAGTCCCTCCTCTGTGAGCGTGGTAGACGAAGGAGGAAAAAGGAAGGCTCCAGCGACAGAACATCAATCCAAGCGCCCAACGCCGGCATGACAGGCAGCTCCGCCTCGGAAGACTACCGCTAAAGCTCTCATGCGACGTCAAGAAGCTGAAGAAAACGTCTGGGATTTCCCGTTCCCAATTGAGGAAGTGATTGAACTCTTGTAAGCATGGATCCAAGACGACGCCATCAGACTACCTCCTACCAGACGCCCACCAATCGAAGCGGAAATGGCAAACCCCAAATATTGCCGCTACCACAGATTTGTCCACCACCCGACCAGTGAATGCAACAAGCTAAAGCATATCTTCAAAGAAAAGATAGAAGCGGGGGAACTTCAATTGCGCAATGAAAGAGTTCACAGAGATCCAATCCGAATCAGAAATTGCATGGTCTCTTGGGACTCTGTACACGAGACTGTGCAATCCATGATGCAGTGTGTGTGCGAAATTATCTATCTCTCCAAGACACAACGTCAAGATATCTTCATAGCCTTTAATTGTGTTGTATCAGGCAAGCGACTCTTTCCTACCGAAGAAACCACGTCAGAACCCCAAACTCTCTCGGGAAGTGGTGATGGAAAATGCAACTGGGGACTGCTGACCACGGTTCATATGAGGGACGCCGAGCTCGACAACACATTAATTGACGTGGCCTCTGACTTCAACATCATTACCATCAAAACCCTGAGAGCTGCGGGAATTTCGAAACATGAGGCTACCCGTTCCCCAACCGTGGTCAAAAACTTGGAAGGTGAGGCGATGGACGCGTATGGCTACATCACCCTTGAAATCAAGGTGGGAGACACTCTAACACATGGAAAATTCCACATTGTCAAAGAACTTTCAAATTACGACATGATTCTGGGGCGCGCATGGGTACACGGCAACAAAGCAACGTTAGGAGTATCCCCTCTGCTGATATCGATACCCGAAAGGATTTCCAACAAGCTGTCCAACTTTGAAGATTACATGTTGCCGTATCAACAACTTACCAATGTAACTCAATTACCTGTAGAAAGCCCGTCGATGTTCATCCGCAGACTCTGAACACAAGTAAGTCTGGTTAAACAACCCTTTCTGCACCCAGTCACATCTCCTCTCGGCCAGGCGTGGGGACTCTCTCCGATTATCAACCCGGGCGCCATTAGGAGACGTGAATGGGACGTTAGGCCTTTCAAGTGCTTTGCCAAAGATCTGGAAGCTGTCATAACCAAAGATGACGAGTTCAAAAACCAAGTGGTTGCACAACGCCCAAACCCGTTTCAAATTGGAGATATGGTAGTCAAGACAACCTCGTTTCAAGTTGGAAATATAACAGTGAAGATATCTGCTCGACTCCGTCCACCCAAAGAAAAGGAAGACGAGCCATATCTGGTGGCAGATGTTATCTTGGGTGATTACTGCAAACTCATCAACACTGAAAAATTGGAAGGTATGACTATTCACTCGCAATGGCTCAAACCCTTCAATACCTAAAAAAGTTGTGCTACCTTCACCTCCAGCGTCCTCCTTTCGACATTTCCTTATGCATTTTCCCTTTTTCATGCAATGTTTGTAACTTCTACAAAATGATTGCACTGCTTGCATTCATAAGTAGAGTTTTCAATTTCAATTAAAAAGAGCATCTTTCCTTAAAAAGTCTTTCCAAGCCACCTTAAAGTAAAAATACCAAGCAAACCCAAACTCTCACAGAATCATTGCCTGTCGATTGAAAACCAGAGAAACCGAACCACTACAAAAAAAAGGGGATATATCTATTCAAAATACCGAAAAAGGGAATATGCAAGGAAGGTTGGTCGAACCCTTAACTATTATCGTTATTTTATCCTGTCTCGAGTTACTATGGGTGATGTAGGCGTTCAGAGGCATTGGCGGCGCAGCAGGCCGGCCAGTACCAGCGACAAATTCCATCCACACTATTTGTGTATGGCGTCCGTCCATCTACCGGATGACTAGGAGGGGCGAGCAACTTATTTTCGCATAAAGGGTTTTTGGATCTTTTCAGTACGAAGGTTTTATTGATTCATTCAGAGATGTGAAACCATAAAACTGAATAACGGAATGTTACTTGGCGAAGCCCTAACTCCGCCATGAAAACAAGAAAGTGAAAGTATACTTTTGGAATACCAAAAGATGCTACACGCCGAGAAGAAATATCAAAAGTGGAAAAAATTGGGCGTTAATGGCAGACGCATGGATCAATAGCGCCTTCATCAGAGCTTTTTCAATCACTTTCCCCAACACACTTTCTGGCAGCAAACGTTCCATCCAAATGCCGCCTCGGCAGCAGCAACTCCGGCGTTCCATCCAAAAGACGCCTCAGCAGCAGCGACCACAACATCCCATCCAGAAGCCACCTCAGCATCAGCTTCCACTTCCTGTCCGACGTTTGTTTCAACAGCAGTCCCAGCGTATGTTTCCGTAGCTTCTCCAATGTATCCAACATACGTTGCATCCGTCTCCTCGTCCACCTTGACGGCATCCTCAGAGGTTGCGTCAACGTCCCTGACAAAAGTTTCGGCGTCCACTCCGGAAGATGCTTCAGCCTCGTGAATCGTGTCGACATCTTCCTCATGAGCTTTTCCAGCAGCTTCTTGAGGACGTCCCGATTCTTCCGCATCAAAGTCAAGGATTACGATACCATCGTGGACAAGGTAATTAAACTGGTTATCATCTATAAGTTTCGTGGACTCAGTCTTCCGCCGCTTCAACCGAGAGGCGAATCGTTCAGCCTTAGCACTTGGTTGTAGAGAAGCTTTATTGCTCTGAGATCTCCCGACGAGCTGGGATGCTTCATCGTGCCTCCACTTTTCCTCCATATCTACTGAAGCAAAGAGAGTCTGAACACACATCCACACTCTGCGTAAATGGGCGAGAGACATGCCACGCATAATCTCGTCATCCTTACGGAACAGAGAATCAATTCTGTCTAATACCCCCTCATGAGAAGAAAACTGGTTTTCGTCGAGCTCAGAATTTCTTTCCGAAGAGGTACGATCATCACTGGAAGATCTCATTATATGCTACACAATTTTTTTTTACCATGTTTGCATCGATAATCTACATGATGAGAAAGACAAAATGGGACTAGGAGAAGAAACACGAGACAATACCTGTGAAGAAGGTGGATGCGATTTTATGATGATCTGTATGAGCGAAGGATTCAAGATCACCTCTTATATTCAACAGAAAATCTTTTACCAGCCATGATTTAAGGCTTCACACGCCTGATACCAGCTGGATTAAATATTTGTTTATACGGAATAATTAGGGCTTTGGTATCCAAGTCATTCTGCGACTTAGCCAGCGTCATATTTCCACTCCAAGCCAGTAGCGCCAACGACCCCACGTCCTAGCCGACACCAACATATCGCATTCTTCCAGCGCTAGCTTCTCTGCTCGATAGCCGATGCACCAACAACGCCATCCGCTACTCCAAGCTAGCCGCACCCATCCGCTACTCCAAGTCAGCCGCACCAAGTCTGTGCCAGAAGTCCGCGTCCAAGCTAATAGCGTTGTTCTAAAACTAGTCGCCCCATCTCCGCACATCCAAGATCAAAGCAGCGCAATTTTCGCCATTCAAAGCGGCGCCATGTTGGCCATTCAAGGCAGCGCAATCTTCGCGTCTTAGGCCAATGCTCCATGGCTCCATCTCTAACGCTCCATGGCCCCTCTTAGCCACGTCATCGGCCCTTCCGAGCCAGCCACGCCATTGGCCTTTCCAAGCTAGTAATGCTATCGGCCCTTCCAAGCTAGCCGCGCTACTCGCCATTCCGCATAATCATCTTAGCTCGGCCAAGATTGAAGCACCATCTTCTCCGTTCAAAGCAACACAATCTCCACCGTTCAAAGTTGCGCCGTCCGCCATTCCCAAGCCGGAAGCGCCATCTTCACCACCCCATGGCCCAAATTGGCACCAACGTTCCGGGAAGTAAAACTCTACGCCAACACCCCCTGGTCAAGCCAGAAATGCGCCAAGTCGTCAATACAAGGATCACGGATTCCTCATGCTTTCTGCTAAAGGTTAGTTGAATTTCCCTGGAAAACTCTTCATGTCTCGCCCTCTTCTATTTTTCTCTTGTCCGTCACCATCTCATGCTTACCCCGCAACAACGACATTGTTACGTGCTAAGCAGGGGACTTAATGTTGATGGTGATTTTTAGCTTAGGGTTAAAATCGTAAAACCTTGCATCTGATGTGACGTCACTCTGCAAGGAAACAGAGCCACGTGTGCTAACCTCTCCATTGGAAAATTTATTGAGTCGCTCAATATACTTACATGAAATTTATCCAGACTGGCGAATCCCAGATATTCTGTAAATTTCGGCGCCTCGCGCATGTTCACTTAATATAAGTTCCTCTGAATGCCTTCTATGCTATGTTCCCCGGCTGAATCTTAATGTTTATATGGCATGACGATTTGTGTTCACTCGCAATAGAGTAGCACGAATCTCCAAGTATCAAGAATAAGATCTTTGCATAAGGTATTCAATCAGAAAAGCATGCTGCTCTCTTGTAACGAACTTAAAAGAACTCTGTGTAGACACATAGAATTCAGTCAATCGTCCTGACTAACTTGCAGAAGTTAGAGTTTCGCGCCTCGCGCAATACACCAGACTAGAGCTGTCAAACGGGCGGGCTTGCCCGTTGCGGGTTCCACGGGTTCGGGTTAATACGGGTTGAAACCTGCGGGTTGAAATTTTACACGGGATATCATTTCTTCAACCCGTGCCCGTAACGGGTTTAACTTGCGGGTTCACGGGTTAGCCCGCCCGTTTGCCAGCCATTTTCATCCTAGCTGCCAGTTTCACCATTACTGCAACATCTCTATTCACTTTCTCATACTCCACCATCATTCATCACTGCTAGTCGAGCTCTCTTCTCTGATTTCTTGTTTCATTCGAACTCTCTCTATCATCATCTACCATAGCTTGATTCATAAAATCACCGAGAACATCAACTGTCAGCAATCATCCGAGACTCAATAACACACTTCCATGCATGGCAGCGAGCATGTATTCTTAGTTGAACTCGGGCTGAAGTTATCCTTGCATCATCATCCTGTCGAGATATACTGGCAACAACCCAAACTCGATACAAATTCATTCTCATCTCCATCCACATCTCATCATCTCTGCCAACCGTCACAGCTATGTACGATCATCAACAGCATCACAGAGACGTCCATCCTTCAGTTCAATGGAAGCAACAACCAACTTCCGTCATACACTACAGCCATTAGTTCCTTCTCGTGACTACTGCCAACACTACTCTCATCTTCATTGATGTTGATCGACGGCAGTAACTCCAATCCAGTCTTCCAACTCCGACAGAAACCCAATGTTCTTCCCAAACTCCCATACAAAACCGAGCATACCAATAAATATCAGTAGCTTCTCCTTCCATAGAGAACAAGAAGAGAGCTATTGTTACTCGAGCTGAAGACAACAATGGCGTAAGATAGAGTCAGTGCATCGATGGGTTATGGAGTTGTGCTGCTGCCATCATCAAAAGGTGATGGAGTTTGCTTTGAAGAAGATGCTCGTGATAGTGAATTAGTGATGATGGAGTAGTTGTTTCTCGAGTATGGACTGCTGTGAATGACTCGAGATGGATCATTGAGCTGATCAGAAGAATCATGGCAGGAAGGAGTTCGAGTAAAAGAAGAACAAGGTATGTTATTAGTGTTATATGACTTATTAATAAGGTAGACGGGTTTACGGGTTGTACCCGCGGGTTCACGGGACGGGACGGGTTAACTCGTTTACTCACAAGCCGATATTTCTCCAACCCGAACCCGACTTGTTTTGAAACAAGCCGAGCCGGGTTCGGGTTTTCACGGGTCGGGCACGAGCTAACCCGCGGGTTTTGGCTTGTTTGCCAGCTCTACACCAGACCTTGCTTGTCAAAATTAATTAAATCTGCCGCAGTGCACTGGAAGTGCGGCCACGCCTTAGCTTGACAGCCCCACTTCCCATTGACCATCAGGTCGCCCTAAAGGCGCCACACTCTCACCATAAGTGTGGTCGCGCCTTATGTTTGGTCGGCCCCCTTTTGTGGCCAATCAGGTTGCTCTAAACTTGCCACCATACATTAAAGGCCAAACGCACCCTATCGCGGAAACTTCGCAACATGCCAACTTCGCAACATGCTACCTCGCAAACATGCCACTTCGTGGAATTAGCTAGCAAGCCAGTCGGTTATATTGAGAAAGGATGTCGCCTTATCAATACTAGTCAAGGAGACTCATCAATATTTGGTGCCTCTCAACAGGTACCGCCTTCTTTGAATCTGCATAAAACCAAAAGTTTTAACTAAAACCCAAGGAGACTCATCAATATTTGGTAACCTACCAATACATCTGTTAATGACAGTTCCAAATAATGTAAAGGCTAATGAAGCGTCTAGAATTAGATTTTGAAAATAGGGTATTACGGAGTAATAATGGTTTTGAATAGGGTAGGCATGGCACTGAAAAGGCTGATTAGCCAAGCGACATGACATTTAACCAAGATCCATAAATGACTATTAATGGTATTACTAGACTCTCTATAAGAGGAGTTAATTTATTTTTTTTGCAAAAAAAGAAAGAGATTAAACTAGTAGAGGAAAAAATTAGAGGGAGATAAGTAAAAAATGGCAAATCCTGGCGATAATCTTCCCATAAACCCTCCCACTTATGCATCTTACAATTTAGCCAAAAGTATTACAGTAACTTGAAGTGATCAAGAGATAGAGAGGTTGAAGAATGATTTGCAGTATGAGATGGATCGTCGAGTTCGTGAGTTGGCCAGACAGAAAGATAAGGAAGATCATGCCATAGAATATGCTGCTTGGCGAGAGAAGAGACATGCAAGAGATAGGAAGTTTGAAGAGAGATCTGAGAGAAAAGGATGGAAGAGATGTGGGAGTGCCACAGAAAGTGATTCATATCAGTTTGATGAGGGTTTTGAGTATCATGTTGAGGTGGTTGATAGAAGTGAAGAAGATTCTGATGATGTAGAGGGGAAGAGAAGAATGATGGCATATCATGAGGATAGGCCTTATAGACGATATCATCATGAGAGGGAAATCCAGAGATCTTTGTCATGGCCATGCAAGAGAGAGAATCAACTGATGAAAGTGAAGATAGTGATGGCAGTGCTTCATCTGATGAAGGTAGTGTTTCTCCTACATCTTCAGGGAGTGATTAGCGAGCAATACGAGGAAGAAGAAAATTGGAGTTACGATGGGGAGGACTATTAAGAGTCGCCCTTGGGGTATCAAGAACAACCAAAATTTTAGGCTTTCGAAAAAGTTTGAAGATAGTTAATAAGTTTTTTGCAAATAGGCGTTTTTGGTGCTTGCTTCTATTCTTTATTATCTTGTTGTTGTTGATAGGGTTGTTATGATGATTCTTCATACCGCGGACGGTGTCTTTATGATGTGTGTTAGAGTCTAGTTGTTGAAAAGTGGTGATAATTATGGACTGTTTATATCTAATACTGTCTTTAGGTTTTTTTTTTTGGTGAGCGCTATGAAATTCAGTGATACCTGTGAACTGTTGTTCCCGTTGATAGTGAGTCTTATCTTTTGGTTTGTTTGAAAGGAAAAAATGTTAGGATTATGCCAGGTACTTTCTTGATAACTATGAATGCAAATGTTGGCATGTTTTCTTCTTTTAATCTCTTTAGTGATGGATATTGTAGAGTAAATGCATAAACTAATGATGAACTTGGTGAAGAAAATTAGTAATCCAATGATTGATTGTTAGAAAACAGTAGTAACACAAAGACCTTCCTGCGTCATGATGAAGCAGAGCCTCAAGAGAGAGGTTAGTGGTTGCTTGTTTCGATTTAGAACTCTATTATTTGTGTCTCCTTCTCTCTTTCTTAATTTCACAAGAATGAATAATTTGTGTAAAGCTGACTAACAAATTTATAGGGCTTCGACAAAATCTCAACTTACCAAATTATATGTCATCAATTGTTATGATGTTGCATTAATATTAATAGAATTGACATTACAACTACTCTTACATGTACCAACATAGAAAAAAAATCAAAGAAAGAAGAGAAAAACTGACCCTTTACCATCCTAGGAGAGTTAGGATTTTAGTCAACTAAAGGTTACAACTTACAACAAAGAAAGCACTGCACTGACTAAAAGATCAACTGTCTATATTAGGATACAATCATCTAATACATAAATATGCCACACTACAGATTACCTTATCCTCGCCCTGTTTCAGGAATGCTGTTCCATCCACAATCAGATACATCGCCGCCCATCAAACGGTTGAAGCCACCTAAAAACTGAATAACATCAGAACGGTAATAGAGAGTTCACAAAAATTCCAGAAGGGAACATCTGACGATGAAGCAAATCCAGTTAGCCTACATGGGAAACTTTCACTCTAAGGTTTTGTCTAATCACCGTACCTAGTCTTGCACATTCTTCACAAATCACACCTGAGGTCTATGTGGAGGTATATGTAGGTCTATGGTGTAACATGCAGAGAAAGGTATGTGGTTCTAAAATACTAACCCCATCAATAAGATTGAAATTTAAATAGTAAAATGGAACTTAAAATTTCGACTACCAATAGGGTTAAATATTTAAACTGTTCGAATCTATTTAGGATGGCATAACAAAATGAGAACATTCTCAGTCACAGACAAAAAATGTCCCTCAGATTTTTTTCACATGGGTTCCAAGGGAAGCTATACAGGAATGTAACGACAACATGGGGTTACACAAATAAGGGTGAAACTGAGGTTTCCCATGCGAAAGTATATACC
This sequence comes from Papaver somniferum, assembly GCF_003573695.1. NCBI lineage: Eukaryota > Viridiplantae > Streptophyta > Magnoliopsida > Ranunculales > Papaveraceae > Papaver > Papaver somniferum. The sequence goes on from NC_039362.1 coordinate 141,437,781, forward strand.
ATGGCTAAAAAACCTCCTTTTGTCTTCCGAATAAGAAAGAAAGTGACTCACATAGCATGCATGATTAGACTCAGCTCATTTCGGTGGCAGGAAGGTAGACCCTGATAGTATCTTTCATTGTGAGCTTTTTTCTGCATGTTGGACACTTATTCTGAGCTGATAAGGCGGACTTGATGCACTGTTTGCAGAAAATGTGGCCACACTTCGTTGATGTCGCCTCCACAAGTGAACTCATGCAAACTGGACAGCTAAATGCAGCCTCCTTTGGCGGTGGTTTTGGTGGCGCAGCCTGGGGTGTTATCGCAGGCTTCACAGCACACTTTTTCTGCAAGATGAGATGTTTTGAGTCAGTTCTTTTTTCTTTTTCTTTTCTACATTAATGTGCACTCAACCATGTACATCATTCTATGCTATATAGATATATATATACAGGTAAAAAGGGAAATGAAACTACTAGATTTGTTTCCGACAACATGGCATGCCACAATCTAAACTGAAATCCAGTGTGCCAGGTTAGCCCGATACTTTGTGGTTTCCCTCGATGATCTACCCCCACCAAAAGCAACCAACTACCAGCAGAAAAGGGCCCAACACAAAGGAATTTCAAGCTATATTTTAAAGAGACGTGGTATCGAATACAAATTTTGCATCCAGGTAAGAGGAAATGGAGGAAGACAAAAAATTTAAGAAACTGATCCTAAGAAAAGGAATGTAATATGAAAGAACCAGTGCAACACCGAGAACTACTGCATGTTTAGACTGAAACATTTCGAGCAAAACAGGTGAAAAGCACATCAATCAATCAACACCTGTTATACAAAAACTACTCTTGGTTTAGTATGTAATATTGGCGACCATCCATAGCTTGCAAATGATATGATGCTGCCCAGAATCGCACAGCCTATTTAAAGTCAGTTAACCAAAAAAGTCCAGGAAACTGAACACAAAGCATCTCCTCATCATTAGCAAATTTACGAAGGGGAAAAAAAACAAGATGACAAATTAAATATATCCGAAGTAAAGTATTATACTATGATGATCTCATGTAGTATATGTATATATTTGGCATTTTAATATGCCAAGAACCCTAACAACCTTTAAACCATGCCGATAATGTGACATTTTTTTTTAATAAATTTCTAATGAGGTTACACTCATACAAAGGAAACAAATAAGTGGCCAGAAATTTATAGCAATCATATGTACTCCATGAATGTATGGTTAACATTGGGAAAGAACACTGAACCACTATTCTAATAATAAATGTCATCTTGAAAAAGGTCAGTTAATAATGAAGAAACCAATGAATGAAAATCCAGGGAAATCAAATTTAAGGATCCATATGATTAAATTAATGAAAGCACTCTTGCAATGACCAACCAATTAAAAAACTGCACAGCAACAGGTTAACAACAATGTACAAAGCATAACTCGAGTCATCTAGACTAGCATTGGACTCGTAAAACGGACACATGACGAGATGTTAACCCATCGGGAGTCAATGAAAGACAAAGAGTGAAAGCATGACCAATTCACAGGCAACTAAAGGAGGGAAAAAATAATTGAATATACTTCATATGAAGATAAGAAAATACTGCATTACCTTGGAATTGCTTCTGCCATCCAGGTTTATGTAATGATCACAATTAATAACTGCATTGCTTGCTGCTGGTCTTTTGCGCATGTTGTAGCTGCTATTCAGAGTCGACCCAGTTTCGTCTACACGACCTAAATAGTAAGAAAAACAAAAACAAAAGAAAAACTATCACACAAGTACACAGTGATCAACATAAAAGCAATATAAATGATCAGCAAAGAAAAATGGGAACCCTAATTAAGTCGCATAAGTAACAGGATAATACTTAACTGTCCAAGGTCCACCCTGCATCTTCCCCCCTATGCTTCATCCAATTAATATCTATGACTACTCCAACATGAAAGCATAATATGATACGGTTAATTTCTATCTAGGGTTTCTGTCTATTGTTATTCTTGCACACAACTAGTTTCTGATGAATGACTCTTTACATCTATGTGGAATGTCTTAACGCATTGTCAATATGTTCCCTGTTCCATAAACATTTGAACCTATCACCAGTACACACCACACAAGGAGATGCCTCTGCTCTAACTGCTATCTGATGGCATACTTTATTTCTCCACTTGATGCTGTATGGATAGTCATGACAGAGGTAGCTAGGTAGGCTTTTTTTACTCGTTAATGTGCAAATTCAGTTGCATATGATTCTACTTGTGCAATCTCTAAAATAAAATGACCAAATTTATCAACCAAATCATTCGCCTAGGTAATTATAAAGAAAGAAATGGAGACACATGTTCTTAAAAAGAACATAGCTGAGACACATGCTTTACGAAGATCCTTAGTAGATAATGAAATTTGATTATCTCTTATGCAAGTCATGCCTTCTTGAGTATCTTTTATTCTTAAACAGGCAGTCATATTAAACGTGAAGTGTTTGGTTGGTCTAAAGGCGAAACAATTTTTTACATCTGTGACAAGTAGAAAGGCTGGAATGCTGGAGAATCATCAACGTGAAAATGCAGATTTGGGATACTAAGCCTTTCCTAATATGAACATTACAAAGGCAAGCACAAACAAACATCAAGGCCCTGTTGTCAAATCAACAATCAAGAAGTGATAGCCTAATATTCAATATGAGCTACTTATACAACACAGTGACAAACAATGCTTACTTTCACGGGGTGGGGGTGGAGGTGCTGGTCTCTCGGCAGTAATTAAAATTTCCAGGTTCCTAAATGCCTTGTTTCTTTTCGCCTGACAACAAACAAACCATACTAAACAATTAGTCAAAATCAAAAAACCTCAAAACCAAAAAATAAAAGTAAAGTAAAAGCCCAAAGTTCAAACACATCACACTTCAGCAAAGCTCCTTGGAGATGAAATGACAACTTCATCATCAATAGCTTCAAGATCAATTGTCAACGGTGGTTGTGGTTGCAGCAGAATCCGTTCTCTTCCCCCTCCTTGTTGGCTACACTCAACCAAAGCAGCAGCTGCCCTAATTTCAGCAGGAGGTGTATCATTAAGGTCAATTTGTAAGGCATTTTTCCTTCTCCTAGTCTCCTTAGCATGACCTCTCAGTGTCCTCCTCGGATCGCGAGTATCCATACTGTAATAAAAATTCAACCTTTAAAACAAAGACATACAAATTGCAGAAATTAAACAAAACCCTAGAAATGAAAACCTAAATAGCACTTGAAAATTCCCTAAATTTCGAGAAAACCCTAGAAATAAAAGTACCAAAAATCACTTAATATTACCAACAAATGAAAAAACCCTAGAAAATTCAGAACTAATCGTACTTGAAAATTCCCAATTCCAGAAACCCAAGAAATAAAACTACCAAATTCACTTTAAAATTACCAAAATTGAAAAGAAACCCTAGAAATGAAATAAAATGAAAAAAAAGAATAACCAACTTGATGATCGAAGAAGAAGATAGAGATCAAACCTTGAGAATGAGAAAGTTGACTAATTTTCGTGCAAATCTCTAAGTGACAGTGATTCAGTATAAGAGAGAATGAGATGTTTTTCAAATTATTACAGAGAACTCATTTCCCTTGTCTCTGCGTCTGAACATAAATGGAGAGTCGGTGTGAATCATTTAATGTGGGGAAGTCGAGATTTAACACCGAAATGTTGTTTGCGCGTGGTAATTTTGGCTCGTAACGTTATTTAAGAGAGGGAGGTTTTTGAAAAAGACGGAATTCTTTTTTTAACCGCAAAAGAATGCCCGGGAGCCGTAGGAATAATGGTAGCACCATTGGCCAACACAAGATCAACAATGGCGGAAACATGGTGTAGATGGTGTTCAAAAAAGGTCAAAACCGTAAAATCATGATACATGTTTCTGACACGGTTTTTAGGCATGTGACGATTCATATTTTACGAAGCCATGATGATTATGCATTTCGGAAGGCCTCCACTAGCTGAGCGTTTGATACCTCGCGTTTCATCATGCCCTCTATGTAGAATAACATAATTGGGCGGTTCTCCGTAAGATTGAGAGCAATAACGCCTTCAGGACGTCGGTGACACTCACTGTTCCCTGACTACATGAGAGAGACCCCCCTCTACATAGAAGAACGATTGGGCGGTTCTCCGTAAGATTGAGAGCAATAACGCCTTCAGGACGTCGGTGACACTCATTGTTCCCTGACTATGTAGAGAGACCGTGTATAGACCCATGCGGTTCTCCGTAAGACTGGGAGCAATAACGTCTTCGGGACTTCGGCAAACGTCTGTTGTTTCCTGACTATGCACCTCAGAATGGGTATGCCGCTTTAACTGGCTAATATCCCTTCTGCAATAGATTAATTCTACCGTGACATTCACCACTAGATTCCTAGAAAATAATCTATCTTATCTTATTGCTCCAATTCCATGGTCAAACTCACGACTGGTTCTATGGAATGGTAATAGATAAATGTATTGCTCCGATTTCATGATCGAATCCACGGCTTGATCTCATAAAATGGTAATAGATGTTACTCCTATTTCATGGTCGAATCCACGGCTGATCTCATGAAATGGTAATATCACCACCTATCTTATTACCGCGATTCTGGGGTTGGATCCACGATCCCATGGAATGGTAATACCTATTTTATTATTATTCCGAATTCATGGTCGAATTCACGACTGAAGCTATGAATTGACAATAATAAACTACTCACTTTTATTGCTCAATTTCATGAATCATTCTCCACTGAATTTCATAAATTAGTAATAAATACTTAGTAATCGGGCATCTGGACTACCAATGAGTAAGCCCCATAAAATGGTGCAAGTGTACTCGACAATGATGCACAAACGAGCACCCAAATGCGCGAACGCGCATCCAAAATATGGACAAATGAGGAATCCCGCACAAAACAAGAGAGAGAAAATAATAATATTAAAATAATGGAGAAGCGCCCATGGGCCGGGCCCACCGGCCAGCCGGCCGTGCCCTAATCGTGGCCGGTCCCATGCTTCCTCCATTATTTTTCCTTATTTTTGTTGTTTTCATAAACTCATGAAGACTTCTCCATTCCAACAACTTTCCTTGTTTGAGCAAAACTCGTGGTTTCTCCATATTTTTATGGTTTCCTCAATTTTGTGTAGTTTCACAAAAAAATAATAATAAAAAATAGGGAAGGGTATTGCGGGACCGGGCAACTTAGCCGGTCGGCCATTCCCTAGCCGTGGCCGGTCCCCCTCCTTGCAATCCCTAATCTTTCATAAATTGTTATTTTTCTCATCTTGTGAAACTCCCCAGTTTTAGCAAAAATCATGGTTTCTCCATATTTTCTCAAATATTGTGAAAATCATGAAAAAGCCAAGAGTCAACATGGTCACATGACCAACTAGGCTACTCACGAAAAATATATTAAAATATTATTATTTTAATATTTACAAAATATTGATCAAACGAGCATACTTGCTCATTCGAGCAAAAACGAGGATTTCAGTCAAAGATCAAACTCTTCTGCAAACCTGAAATATTGCTCAAACGCACATCAGAAAATGCTGAAGCTCTCATAACTGAGACACGGGCATTATGGAGACACGAGCATGCTCCCTTGACCGACCAAGGGCGGCCCCAAGGCTTGCAATAAGACGGTCCCACACATTTTCACACTTTTGACCTAATTTGCGCAATCGCTCATATTGAGTCCAAACTCTTCACAATTAACTCAGAGTTTGTGCAAACACCCATCAGCGGTCCCACGACCACTAATGGCCGGTATCATGCCACCTTGGTCGGTCCCTCACTTTTCTATAATTAGGTTTTATCACCTAATGCTCAATCGAGCACTATTTCAGTAAATGATGAAACCACATTTAATCGTCATTCCTTCACCAACCGGTCGACTCAGAACCCAGATGTACGCTCACTCGAGCAATTGCGCATCACATGGACGTCCATAATCTCATGTGGTCGGTCCCTCCTTCGCTCATGACCTATTTTCAGCAATTCGTTAATTAATGAGCAATCAATCAAAAATTAGGGTTTTGAGCAAACGCTCAACAAATCATCATTCTGGGCAGTTCAAACACTAAATAAAGTCATATTGATCCAGCAAACAACACGCGGATTAATTACATAATATTTGGTAATCTACCAATATTTTGATTAATATTTTATTGGGTCACGACACCAATAAATAATCCGTCGAATTGAGCAATCACTCAATTGCTCGAATATTGACCCAACTATCAATATTCAGTAATTCGTCGAATTGAGCAATACTTGCTCAATTGCCCAACTATCAATATTCAGTGATTTATTTATCAGTAATCCGTCGAATTGAGCAATCACTCAATTGCTCGAATGTTGATCCAACTAACAATATTCAGTAATTCGTCTAATTGAGCAATACTTGCTCAATGGCCCAGCCATCAATATTCAGTAATTCACAATACTTGCTCAATTGCTCAAATATTGATCCAACCATCAACACCCAGTAATTCGTCGAGCAATACTTGCTCAGTTACTCGAATGTTCCATTGAGAAATTCGTCATTCATGCTCAATTCAACAAAACCTAGACGCATTGTCTAAATCATTCAGTGTGACTAATTAAATGCACGTATGTCATGCAGATTCCACGATTTGTGAGACATCAATCACGTCACAAATGGGGGATATCACTTAGGATTTTGGTCAGGCGGCCTACAACACGTGGATTCATCCACAACGAGAAATGTGAGTAAATCGTGTCAACGGTTGAAGGAGTTAGCAAAGTAGTGGGTGATTAATCAACCAAGTCTCTGCACGACCTGGAACTGGTTTCACCACGATCTCCCACTTTCCCACTCTTTCACTCAAGAAACCGTCACGCTTACAGGGATCAGGGTGTTCATCATTCTTGCAATATAAATAAGTCCAAAATCGAGGACAACATGCAACATTATCATCATCGATATTCGTCTACAAAAAACTCGATTAAAAACTTATTCACATAACTCAACTTCAGCAGTTCACCAAAAATTGCAGAAACCTTCAACACATCCACAATCCTTGTTCACCACTGATCCACACAATTCTCAGCTTCCCTCCTACAGATCAACTCATCTCCCTCTTTGCGACCGAATTGACTATGAAACGGCCATTTACTTGGTTTAGGCAGGAGTCCTACAGATTGATCTCTCGAATCTAAGCACTCCCTTTGCAGTGCATATGTGTGAGGTTGAGAAGTTTGGCCGGTTCGAGGAATCCCCATCGCACGACGATTCCCTCATTCCCTAAAAAACCAACGAACCGTTTTCCCCCATCCACAGATTCGCAAAGATGGTTGGTCTCAAAACTAATTCAACTACTTCAAACTCGATCCCAAATCTTTCAAATGGTGATATTCCGCCTTCCAACACTACATACAGCAGCGTGGCCGGTGAAAGAACCATGACTCTAGCCAAATTGGCACGGGTCCAAGAGATTCACACCAGGAACATGGATCTGATGAAAGACACGATGAACCACATACTCGATTTCCTCATCAAGCTGACATCGGAGTTAAGCGGTACCTCCGCTCCAGAGATTCTAGCACTGGGGACTGATTCGTCATCCAGCGATCCTCAAACCAACAGTTTCATCACTAACGAGAAACCGGTGGATCAAGAAGTTACGCATCTGATAGACGCATTTATGTGTCTAATTTGTCCCAATTGTTTATATTGTTAGTGCTCGATTTTGTACTTATTTGGTTATTTTATGTCTTTGTAGGTGTTTTTGGAGAAATAAGCTTTTGCGGCGAAATTGGCTAAAAAGTGGTTTTTGCGCTCGTGGGAGAAAATTACTATACGGACTCTCACTTTGGATAAGGGGTAACCTAATTACTAAGGGGCACCCCATTTCAGGGCATGTACTAAAGGGACACCGGAACTGGATAGGGGGAGGTCATCTTCAAAGTTTCAAAACTGGATTTTGGCGGAAAAAAAGGCAGCAGCGTCAACAGTTTTGGATCAAGGATTTGAGCGACCTAGGAGGCGATTCAATGGGCAAATTTGGTACCCACGGACTCTACAAGACATAAGGGACCTGTTAGAAGCGATTAGACCCATCTAATTGGGCTGGATAAGTCAGAAAATCCACACAAAGTCAAGACAGTGCACACGGTTTCTGTTTAGGGTTTGAGATTAGTTTGAGAGATTTATGGGATATCTTGCGTGGGATATACATAAAAACAGTTGGGTAAAAGTCCTAGAAGATATTTGAGAGGAGAGAATAGCTAGAAACAACCTGTAACGCAACAAGAAGAAGATTATTCTTCAAACAACCCGTAAAGAATAATGGAGATTTCCAAGGGGTTTGATCGAGTTTCAAGGGGATTTAAAGCCTATAAATAGTTGGTTTTATGTCAGAGAAGGGGGATCAAGAGTTAGGGTCGATTGGGAGGCCAGCAGAGAGGCGCAGGAGGAGTTGCAGGAATTGTACCTGCTGCTGCTGCTGCCATTAACAAAGCTCGAAGAACACGAAGAACACACCTGCAAAGACAGTCGTTTATCAACAGTGACAACGACTAGCATCCGAGGGTCTTAAAACAACAGCGTCAACAGCAGCAGTGAGGTACCGTTATTTACAGCAGTGGTATTTTATCGTTCTTCTCTGGACGCTTAAAGAGGGTCGTAGTTTCACTGTATTATATTTTTCACTCTTTTAATCATATTTTGAGCATCAAGTATGTATTTTGAGAACATGATTATTATGAGTAGCTAAACCCCAATACTGGGATGATGGAGGAAGCTGTTTTTCAGCCATGTGGTTATTTAAATAATTCTTAATTCACTTTTTGCACCGATTTTAATTGATTTATGATTTCAATTAATTACTTGTGATTTTGTTTGATGGAACATGCTTAGTCCTAGGGATTCTTGATGTGCCATGCTTATCATATACAAGTAATATTTTATGGAATCTAATTTGGCAAAGATAGAGTTAATACTTGTTTTATTTTGAGCTATAATCGCCTAGGATTATTTTCTAAGCCACTTGAATATGAAACACATTGGAATCCTGAGTCCTGGTTCCTCTTGATCTTGTGACATATTGTGTATATATTTTTGTTTTAAAAATCTTTTCAAGTCCGAGTAACGAACTCTTATTTACCGCAATCGAAGTACTACAACAACATCTAATTGAAAATCTGTGTGAAATCCTCCATTTCTCTAGAGACCAACGAACCAACACGTTTGTCGCACTCAACTAAATATCATATGACGTGAAGATAGCTCCACCATCAGTCGAGCAGGGGTCCATGGTTTCTGAACATCCGATCAACAACATCACTTTCACTGAGGAAGACCGCATTGCAGAAGAAGGGCACAACGAGCCCTGTTTGTAACTTCCTCTATCAAAGATTCTGAATTCAGAAGAGTTCTCGTCGATACAGGCGCTTCTACAAATCTCACAACTATGAAGACTCTAAAGGAAGCCAAAATTCTACAAAGCAAGGTCATCTATCATCCTATACTGATGACGAGTTTTAAATGAAGCCAGAGTCACACATATGGATATGTTTATGTGGATCTTAAGGTAGGACCGATTCAATCTACTGTCAAATTCCACGTGATTGAGAAAGATCCAGATTATCACATAATACTCGGAAGACCATGGCTCCATGACTACAAGGTCGTTCCCTCGACGTACCACCAATGTGTGAAAGCTTTGCTCAACAACAAAATCGTCCGCATTGAAGCTTTGGTATCTCCTTATGCTCCAGTTTATGATGTTGAGTTCCTGGCACCCCCAAGCATTCCTAGGCCTCCAGCTACTTACAAAGAGATGTACGACTGGGGACTGCTTACCACAATCAATCTTCAAGGAAATGAATTTGAGAGGATTTTGATCGATGCTGTCACTTCTATCAACACTATTCCACTGAAATCTCTCAAAGTCACAGGCATCACTCGACAAGCAGCTACTCATGATCCTATCTCAACCATAGACCATGAAGGAACGCTCAAAGATGCTTATGGGTACATCACTCTCAAGGTGAAAATAATTCCAACCTGGGAAAAAAACCAAGTTTCACATATTCAGGAAGATCCAAGATATGACATGTTCTCCAGACGACCGTGGATCCACGCTGAAAAGATGGCTACTGATAAAGCGCCTTTAGTTGTACATCTCTCCAATAAAGAAAGTTCTGATACAGAAGATTTGGCGAACATCCATCATCAGAGCACTTGGAGGAACTTCAAACTTTGACGAAGTTGAAGCAAGAACCTGCAAAAGAAGCATAAACATTCATCAAGAGGTTACGCACTCAGGCAAGTCTCATTCCATGTCTATGTCATTTGCTTCCTCACATGCTATCCTAGCATGGGGACTCAATTCTGATAGCAACTCTGCAAGACGTTATGAATGGTAAATTCACCGCATTAGTATTTTACCAAGTGGTTGAATCTGACACCGCTTCGGATCGAGCATCTCACCGAGACATTCACTACTGAGAGATGACGGAAGCATGACAAGAACACTTTAGGCATTTCTCCACTTTTAGGAATGTCCATGAGTATCAGAAATCTCTGATGTCTGCACAAGCGTTGAATCCCACTATCGAAGCGGAATGCTGAATCAACAGAATATACACGGGCCGAGACGATCAAGCCTAAGACATTCGACGCTTCAACGCTCAAGCATATAAGAAGCCTTCGAATTGTACTCCCAATCAAAGAGTACACCCTCAATAATAGCGCCTCTAGCTTCAGCACAATATCTCGACGGTGACACACTGGTTCAACACCGACACGATCAAAGTGCAGCTGAATTACAATCGATAAGTCTTCACTATCCAATGATAAGTCTTCTGAAGTATATGCAACATCATTCGTCAATGGATGGTACAAACTCCTTCAACTCTGCTAAGTGAATGAGGGATGCACTGGGGACTTGATTTTATTGGAAATATCAATTCAATATATTTCAATAAATGTTATCCACATAACAAGTCATTGCAACCTGATGTGATTCCATGAAACGTCATCAAAAGAAACCTATCTATATCACAAGCCCCTACACGACTGAGGAACTTCATCTCTTCACCAATCACATCCAGAATGAATACTGTCGCTGTTATCTGCCACGACAACATCGATTCCCTGACGAAGCCACTTCACAGCTCAGTGGATGGAGGAGCAAAGACTATCCTTTTCGGTCTCTGAAGCAACTCCAAACCATAGCATCGACAAGGATATGTGGAGGAACCCCATTCATGGTCTCAGCATCAACAAGAATTTCTGGAGAAAATTCAATTGTGATCTCAAGCATCAGTCTCAGACGCAACATCCGACTTCATCAACTATTCATTCTCTGAAGCGTTACTCTATGGATCATACTTCTTCAAGCCCTAATGATTCATATCAAGATGTGTAAACATGAAAACATGCTAACATAAACGTCTTCCCAAAGATTGCACGGCAGACGAACACAAACCAAAATCTTCTACAAGATGTTCTCATCGCCTCTACAAGTGAGATACGACATGCTCAAGGCCATGGGTTTACAAAAACGTACCAATGGGTGAGGAATGGGACAATACTTCCCCAACAAAATATGTTCGTCTATGTCTCTTCTACAACATACCAAAAGGGTGCATCAATCGGGCATACGAGCTGAAAGATATGGCCTTTACCGTCAGGCCTACGACATCTGAAAAATTTGTACGGGATTACAAATTACAAATGTGCACGCTTCGTTGGCTGACCTCTGCAACTCCAAATTGAGTGATTCTTTGCTCATGTGATAACTCAGTCTCTTAGATTCAAAAGTTAGGGTCAAGCATCGAATTCTGACGTCGTATGAGGTTCCTCCAGATTCCAGAGCATACAACATGCAAGCAGGAATTCTTAGACGGGATTCATAACCTCCACAGTCGATCGATGTCCACCAGGTCCTTCCGCTAAATCCTTCATCAAGGTACATCAAACTTCAACCACCTAGGTCTCACATTTTTAAAACAAGTTGTTACTGATAATAAGAAATGTGAGTAAGTCGTGTCAACTAATACAATGAGTTAAGATAAACTCCCCAATTTTATGAAAACAACAAAAATAAGGAAAAATAATGGAGGAAGCATGGGACCGGCCACAGCTAGGGCACGTCCGGCTGGCCTATGGGACCTTCCCATGGGTGCTTCTCCATTATTTTAATATTATTATTTTCTCTCTCCTGTTTTGTGCGGGATTCCTCATTTGTCCATATTTTAGATGCTCGTTCGTGCATCATTGTCGAGTACACTTGCACAATTTTATGGGGCTTAATCAGTGATAGTCCAGATGCCCAATTACTGAGTATCTATTACTAATTTATGAAATTTAGTGGAGAATGATTCATGAAATTGAGCAATAAAAGTGAGTAGTTTATTATTATCAATTCATAGGATCAGTCGTGGATTCGACCATGAATTCAGAATAATAATAAAATAGGTATTACCATTCCATGGGATCCTGGATTCGACCCCAGAATCGGAGTAATAAGATAGGTGGTGATATTACCATTTCATGAGATCACCCGTGGATTCGACCATGAAATAGGAGTGATATCTATTACCATTTCATGAGATCAAGCCGTGGATTCGATCATGAAATTGGAGCAATACATTTATCTATTACCATTCCATAGAACCAGTCGTGAGTTTGACCATGGAATATGAGCAATAAGATAAGATAGATTATTTTCTAGGAATCCAGTGGTGAATGTCACGGTAGAATTAATCTATTGCAGAATGGATATTAGCCAGTTAAAGCGTCATACCCATTCTGAGGTGCATAGTCAGGAAACAGTGGATGTTTGCTGAAGTCCCGAAGACGTTATTGCTCTCAATCTTACGGAGAACCGCCTGGGTCTATAGACGGTCTCTCTACATAGTCAGGGAACAGTGAGTGTCACCGACGTCCTGAAGGCGTTATTGCTCTCAATCTTACGGAGAACCTCCCAATCGTTCTTCTATGTAGAGTGGGGTCGCTCCCATGTAGTCAGGGAACAGTGAGTGTCACCGACGTCCTGAAGGCGTTATTGCTCTCAATCTTACGGAGAACCGCTCAATTATATTATTCTACATAAAGGGCATGATGAAATGCGAGGTATCGAACGCTCAGATAGTGGAGGCCTTCCGAAATGCATAATCATCATGGATTCGTAAAATATGAATCGTCACATGCCTGAAAGCCGTGTCAGAAACATGTATCATGATTTTACGGTTTTGACCATTGTTGAAAACCCACCATCTACATTAAGTCCCCTGCTTAGTGGGGGACAGTCATGTTAAATCCTAGCCATTGATAGTAGGGGTTATACCCTTTCTCTATTGTATTCTCCATCCCGGAATCTTCTCACTTTTGCGAAGTAAACCAATTTCAGCTCTTCCATACAACCACCATTTAAAAATCAATCCGAATCAATTCAGTTGAACAACAACCTCATACAAACCCAATTTCGGTCCATGTTTAGAAATCCATACATCTGCCGATTTTGGTTTCGGAACAAATGTTCAAATCCATTAGAGATAACAGCACCTGACAACCCCAATTCCATTTTTAAGCAAACCCATTGCAGGTACTAGGCAATAAACACCACTGCCTTACTGATTACAGCCATTAGCTCACCGAAATTCATTCCTCAGCCGGTCCATCTTAATTCAATTCACGATTAGACGATACCAATTTCTTAGATTAAAATTAACCCCACCACTGCCACGAGCTATGCCAACAAACTAATTCTTCTTCGAGACCAACACTCGTTACCAGAACAAATCTCTCATGACCTGTTGTTGCCGTAAGATACTTAGTGCTCGGAAGAAATTTGATTCGATTATTATCCTGGTCAGACTTCAAAAATGATAAGAAGGAAAAGAATCTAATGTACTCCCTGTACACATACTCCACCAGTCCAAGCGTTTCTCAAACGGGTGAAACCGTCAAAGAGTGGTAATCCTCTTCTTCTTTTTTTGTTACATATGATATAGGTAAAGAACCGGTCCCGTCCCTTACCGAGTTAAACAGGTACACGTCCCGTCCCATTCCATACTGCACAGGTATAAGTACCGGTCATAGGAAGGTACAAGTACTAAGCTAGGCAAAAACCCGTACCGTCCCGTCCCATGCGCAGCCATACCACTATAATTACCATTTTCTTCTCTTAATTTATCATTTTTTCCTCAAAATAAAATAAAATTAGTAAATACCGTGTTTTAAACTTCTATTCAAATGCTCTATATTCCAATAGACGTAGTCAGGAATTAACTTTTAACTTTTGAAAACAAAAAAAGTGAAAAGTTAGTTTGGATACACAGTTTCAGAATGATTTCTAGAAGAAAAAATATTAGCTTTTAGTGAAGTAAAATATTTTTGTTTCCGACTTCTAATTCCCGTTTTTGAATTATGTTTTTAGAAAAATACTTCAATTTGTGGTATCCGAACACGCTACTCGGAAGTTGTTTTTACGAGAGAATGATCACGCCAAAATCGATGAGTAAAAAAACAAAAAACTAATTTTTACCCCACGATATGATTTTTAACTCTTGTACTGTACCTAAAAATACACGAGGTGTTTACTTGTATCTATTCACACGCGGCATTATCCGAATATGTGGGTTTTGATGCCTAACTATTATATTATCCACCTACTAAAAGGGCCCCTCAATTGAGACATCAGCCCACCTCCCTAACTGAGCTTCCTTCCTGGTAATAATCTCAACTCCTGGTTTCATTTTTTCCGATGGTAAACTAAAAGCTCCGGGCTCTGAAAAATGGTTGGAATTCGATTAAGGTGGTTTGAGTATTCAATAGTGTGTATTCTCGTGTTGAATCGTGTTCTTCAACTCACAGCAGCAGTATCTGCAGAGTTATTCTTTAAACCTTTCAATGTAAGTTATGATCACAGAGCTTTGATTATCGATGGAAAACGACGAATGCTTATCTCTGCTGGAATTCATTACCCTCGTGCCACTCCTCAGGTCTATTTCTTTAACTTCATCCAGCAAATTTATTACTTGATTCAACAGAAATGAGTTTATTTATTTCAATTTTAAGATTAATTCTAATCATTTTTTTAGTAGAATTTCAAGAGAATCAGTGATTGTTTTTACTAAATTAGGGTGCATAACAAGATTAGGAAACTAGTGGAAAGCATTAATTAGTTCTTGGACTGGTAATTTCCCAAACATTTGTGTTTTGATGAAAGGGATTTCTATGTCCTCAACATGTAAATAAGTTCAAAGTAAGAACCCAACAAAATTTATTATGACCCCATAAAAAATTAGGAGAATTGATGGTAGCATAGTTGGTTAGTTATGGCTCATCAGATTTAAATGACATTAACAATCACATGATCAATCTCTTTTACTATTTTAGTATTCGGTTCATACCACTCTCTCTATTTCTCTAATGAGTGTATTGTTTGAGGGCATTTGTATTATATCTTTGATGGAATTTGTCGCTGTCAAAATGCTTAAGTGAGCGTACGTGAAGGAATGCACGTTCAGGTTCTTGATGGTTTCCATAAAATGTCTCTTTATAAGCGTCACTGCTTATTGATTGTTGTTCTAAACTTCAAGCAAATCAATCATTCTTTGGATGCCAACCTTCTCATAAAAGGAAACCCTTTGTGGATTATATATAAATGTGTAAATTAAGCATCACTTTAGTGCATGTCTTTCGTTTTCGTAACTACTTACAGAATGTATCGTATGCATTATTGTTTCATTCAGTTGCTTTGGTAATGTCTCGTACTGATTTGTGTAGGATGATGTAGATGTGGCCTGATATAATTGATAAAGCCAAGGAAGGTGGGGCAGATGTTGTCCAAAGTTACACATTTTGGGATTTGCATGAGCCAGTTAAAGGTCAGGTATAACATTTTTTTGTCTCACATGTGGTTTTATGAGGGTAAATGTGAATGTCCTTGACAATATCATTTACTTTTTATTTTAAGATACTGATTCTTACTCTGTTGCTTTTGTCAAGTATAATTTCGAGGGAAGAAATGATATAGTCAAGTTTGTAAAGTTAGTTGGATCAAGAGGACTTTATTTCCATCTCCGTATAGGCCCTTATGTGTGTGCAGAATGGAATTTCGGGTATCTCGCCCCTCTCTCTCTATCTTTGGTTTTCAGTTACACTTTGACTTTTGCAAAATGTTAGTTTTTTCTTTTAATGATACGATCATAGCATAATGACGTTGGTATGTGGTATCCGTTTGACCTATATGAGGTGAATGTCGTGATTTGGGAAAATAGAGTGTTGAAGGTACCCCAAAAGGCTCTGATGGAGATTGATAGGGTGATTTAAATGATAGAACGTTAATGCCTTCTTGTTTAGGACTTAAAAGTTCTTTATATTCATAGAAAGCAGATAATTCTTTCCATTCTATTCCGCTCTCTGTTCACTCGCAAACCATGTTCTCGTCTTCCATTCCACACTCGCCTTTGTTTATATTTGTGCAAGTTGTTAAGTATTAAGTTCAATTGAAGATTCGAACAATTATTATTACAGCACAGTTCTCCAAGGTCTTTCTCTTACTTTGCTGATAATCTTGCAGGGGTTTCCCAGTGTGGCTCCGTGATGTACCCGGTATTGAATTCCGAACTGACAATGAACCATTCAAGGTATTTCATGCTTAGTAGCAAGTGGTGCCTACTTGCACATCTACGTTACATGCGATTAATTGGAACTATTCGCTGGATTACCAGTTTAACACTTCTCACTCTTACTATTTCCGTTGCATACACATTAAGGGTGTAATAATGTTTTTCTTTTAGAAGTATTTCCCTACAGGAAAGCTATTTTTTCACAAGTTATTAGGTTTCACCTGTTGTCCTTCAAGATGCTGTGTACTGAGTGCATGATGCTAAGTGACCCCAATTATGATTATTGCTTTCACTGTTGGTTCCGATTGGGGAATATTCCTTACTTCACTTCTTTCCAGGAAGAGATGCAGAGATACGTTAAAAAGATGGTGGATCTGATGAAACAAGAGATGCTTTTTTCTTGGCAAGGTGGTCCCATCATATTGTTGCAGGTTTTAACAGAACTTCTGTTATTTAAACATGAATTATATTGTTTTGCTTCATTCAATTTTGATGGTATGTTATCTTTATGTCACCTTCAGTAGTTATATTAGTAGTTTAATGGATAATTTGATGATTTTTTTTGAACATCGCATGTCTATCTAGTTTAGCTTATACTTTTACTTGATTTTACATGAGAATAATGTGAAACAGTTTAACAGGTCGAAAATGAGTATGGGAACTTTGAAAGCCAATATGGTCAGAAGGGGAAGGATTATGTCAAATGGGCTGCCAGAATGGCTTTGGGACTTGGTGCTGGCGTACCGTGGGTTATGTGTAGACAGACTGATGCTCCGGAAAATATTGTAAATCCTTATCTTGCAAAGCTGAAACGTGTGTTTGGCTTTGATGATGCCATCTGTTTTCTTATGCTTTTATGCTAGAGCGGGTTGTTTTTGTCGAAATACGTGTTTTTTTTTTTCCTTCAGTGTCGGGATAGTTATTTGTATTTTTTTCATCGGCAGATAGACACCTGCAATGGATTTTACTGTGATGGTTTCCGGCCAAATTCTTATAAGAAACCAGCATTTTGGACAGAGGATTGGAATGGATGGTATGCTGGTTGATTCCGTATTTGGTTAACTTTACTCTTGCTTTTAGCTTTTTTTTCCTTTTCACTTTGTTCTTAATTCATTGGAAGGGAAGATGTTTGAGGCATCTATTAGTTAAAGTAATCACTACAGTGCTGTTTCCAGGTGTAGTAGTGCAGTGAGTTTGTAGCCTCCTTTTAGAGATGATTTCAGCAAGTTTTACTTTAAGTATCAAAATCACTGTATTACCAATAACTTCAAGAATGGTATAAATACCATGTGCCTGGCATGTATCTTCTAGTTTCCGTCTGAATAGCAATTTTGGATGATTAGCTCCTTCTAGTTTGCCTGGATTTGAGACAACTAAAAGTCTTAATAAATAATTCTCGATATAGCTGGTTCTGTTGAATACACTTTTTCTTGAAACAGATGTGGTCCTGCCTAACTATGAAGTTTTTGTCCGAAATACACATCCTTAAGTAAAATAATGTATAGAGTCTGAGAGGCTTTAATCTTGAATGCAACGAACAAAAGCTGCCTCCACTTCGTATTTCTTGTTATAGATGTGAGTCAAATGAATTATCATCTATATTTCTTATAAGGTAGATCCCTTAGTTGAACTATTCGATGAGCACTTAATCACTCATCCTTCTAAGTGGAACATGATCTGCTTACTTATGTTTATTGTCATTCTCCACATAATCTTTAGTGGTAAGATCATGTCCCTAATGATGCCGTAAACTTCTCTTTCCGTTTTTTTTTTAACTTTCTTTTTTTCTGGCGATTTTTCGCTCATGTATATTGCCACAAGTTTCACCAAATTACCTTTATCTCTAACTTTCATCATGTTCAGGTATACAACTTGGGGTGAAACAATACCTCATAGGCCAGTTGAAGACAATGCATTTGCTGTCGCTCGGTTTTTCCAACGGGGAGGAAGCTTTCACAACTATTATATGGTATACCTGTATTATCTCTACTATTTCAATAAGGCTTCAATCATCTAATTAATGAGCTGAATAAGCTATATTGTCCAAACGTAAAATTAGAAACATAAAAAAGCGTTATATGAGTATCCTAATTTTGTTTGCCACTGTCAATTATTTTTATTAAAAATGACCATACCTAGTTCCTTATTTACGGCATAGCACATAATTGCTTTTATGTAATATTTTGCAATATATCATTTTGGCTTGTGAGTATCTCAAAATTACGACCAAATTAAACCTTTTCCTTGCAATATGTTAATTGAATTTGCATACAGCAAAAGGATTATGGTTTTATCCTCTATAAAGATAAATTAGATAACAAACTATTTTAAGCAACCAATAAGTTTTTTGAAGTAACTAGAAAATGAGTTTTTAATAGTAGCATGAACAGATGCACATTTACCTACTAATTCACTCCTTTTGATGACTGCAGTACTTTGGTGGAACAAACTTTGGCCGGACAAGCGGTGGTCCGTTTATCATAACTAGTTATGATTATGATGCTCCAATTGATGAATATGGTAAATGAATCTTTTCTGCTTAAAATAACAAAGTGAAGATTCGGTTACTGGTTTGCTTATGTGATGTATTTCTCCTTTTAGGCCTTCTGAGTCAACCAAAATGGGGCCATTTGAAGGATCTTCATGCAGCTATAAAGCTTTGTGAACCTGCTCTAGTAGCCGTAGATACCTCACCTAAGTACTTAAAATTAGGGCCAAAGCAGGAGGTTTGCTTCTACTTTTAGACGTTTCTTGAATTTTAATCCTTTATGTACATGTGCACAATATTACCCCCTTCGGATACTGACTAGCCAATATAAAGATGACGTTTCATTTTCTTCTTCTGATTTGTTTTTATATCTTCAGAATCAAACCAGATTCTTAATGCTGCCAAATTGTTTCAGAATGTTCTGTAATATATTTGGAAACTTCACAAAATTGATTTCATTTCTTAAGTTTTTAGCTTATTATATATAGTTCTTCTTTTGGTTCAGCATTTGTTGTTTTGACCTTTTTCAGGCACATATTTATAGTAAAGTAGTTCGAACTGAGCATCTGAATTCCAGACAGTCAGGAAATGAGATCATTTGTGCAGCATTTCTCGCAAATATTGATGATCATAATGACGCTACCGTTACATTCCGCGGTAGAGTATATACTTTACCAGCATGGTCGGTGAGCATATTACCAGATTGTAAGAACGTGGCTTTCAACACAGCCAACGTAGGTCCTTTCCTTCTTGGTCTAGCTTGTTTTCTACTGCACATTTATGAGCTACCATTGAAATTTAAGGTGTTGTTGGTGTCTCTATAATTTTTCTCTATTAGTTTAGCTTTAATGTGGCAGGGTCTGGTAAACAGGCAGAACGAGAAAACTCTTAATGGGATAACCTGGGATGTAAATGATTGATTGTTATGGGATATCTTGCTGTCTGAGATTCTGATACCGTTTCTTTTTTGTTTTCGGCATCGCTAGCATGCATGTATTCAGTTCTGAGCTATGCACCATCTTCTATGGATGTTATACATGAGCTTTACTTTCTCTCACATTTATTACCAGGTTGGAGCTCAGATCTCCATGAAAACCCCAGACTCTGGTTTACCATATTTTTCAAATACGACAGGAACTGCACACCTGTCACTTCACAAAGAAGTTTCATATCTTTCGAAGTCCTGGATGACCTTGAATGAACCAATTGGTGCATGGGGTGTGAACAATTTCACCGTACAAGGTATACTGGAGCACTTAAATGTGACAAAGGACACCTCTGATTATCTTTGGTATATCACCAGGTATTTACTATTTAGATTTTAAATCTGGCTTCCTTTCATCGTAGAACCTGAATATACCAAAAAACACTCCGCATCTATGTTAATAAGTAAGAGTATCTTTACGAACTGTATGAACGCTGCTCCCTTTGTTACTTGAATGTCTTGAAGCTAGTTAACCAAAGCGTGTCTAGTGTAAGTAACCTCTGATAAAAGTTTATTCAACTGAAATTCTTGAACTAGCAAGGAAAGGTGATCGTAACTTAATCTATTCCACCTGCCTTGTGAAGAACTGAATTACTCGCTTAAAGTGTTTATTATTTGTTGCTATTTAGAACATGACTCTTAAGCTGATGAACTCGAGATTTTTCCTGTCCCGAGATTACATATCTGGCCAGGTGTCTTATAGTGTGGCTTCTTCACATTATACATCGATATGTTTCTAAAATAGATAGCTCCAGAATACCAATGAAGGTTGTAATTCTATAGATAGCTCCAGAATACCAATGAAGGTTGTAATTCTATAGTTTTATCTTAGTGAAAGAATTGATAGTATACTGCCGACCCAAATTTAGCCAATTATATACGTAGCAGAATACCAAACATCCCTTGTTGCTTCTGCTGCCGCTATAAGATGGGTTAAAAGTCCCCTGCTACATTCTCTAGGAGTTCCAATTATACCTCTCCAATGTTGGTTTTGTAAAATCCAGGGTGTGAAATGTTTATTGGAACGATATGTAATATGTAAGTGTAGAAAAAGGCCCCCTAGGTATAGTTGGGGAGAAGGTTATATAAGAAGAATCATATTATCGACTCCCATTTAACTTGTCACTTGATCTGCCACATGTAAGTTAATCTTGCCTGTCTCGCTATGTAAATAAATGCGCTTAAGTATCTATGTCCACCATGTTTTCAGTAATTTCTTATTCACGAGTTCTTGGGTTAACCGGATGTATTGTTATCATCTTAATCTTATTCGTGAGCTTATTATATATCTGTGCTACTTTGCTTAAGTAGTTACTAATCTAGGTTCTGCATTTTGTGTTTAGAGTACATATTTCGGAGGAGGATATGGCATATCTGGAGGCAAATCCTATGCCAGTTCTTTTTATTGATAAGATGCGTGACGTGGCTCGCATTTTTGTAAATGGCCAACTTGCTGGTATGTGACTAATTTTGACGGTCCTGAATCATTATTTTGTAGTTATGTTTATTCATGTGGTGGATGTGGATGGGGATGAAAGCCGAGAACCGAGAACCGAAACCCATTTTCCAGTAGCAAGTAACGGGTTTGGGTAGGAGACAATGTTAGCTCCCAAATATAGGACATAGTTTTTACGCCGGCCTGACCAAGCCTTGCACAACCCGTAGGCAAAAAAGAGTTGGTCTACATTTCTGTGCTGGATTCAGAAAAGCATGAAATGTCAAAGTCCACTTGCTTAATCATGTGATCAAAGTTTCGGTGAGCCTTAAAAGGCGTCCTGGCCGGTCTTGTTACTTTTAGTTTAAGTTCTTGACATATCCGAGTATGCGTTAGTCCTTTTGTGCAGTTCCATTGAAGCTCGTGTCATGATATGATGATAATCTAATAGCTGATTAGTTGAGGAGATAGCATAATTTTTTGATGTAAATAAGATTTTATCCTAGTGTATCAGTATGTGATCCCCAAACGCTTAAGTAATATGTGCAACCACGCATGTACGTACCTAATTGTTTCTTGATTTCTTCTTTTTATCACTTATCAGGTAGCTTGTTTGTGGAAATAGCTAATTAAAACTTTACAATTGGGAACTTGCTGCTGATTTAACTTATATACTTATAAGCATCCGTTAACATCAGTGCATGCATCTCTTTCTCACACCTGATGCTAAAATGTGCCCTTTTTGTGTGCTAACATTAATGGGAAATGTGAAGGCAGTAAAGTTGGAAAATGGGTTGGGGTGGCACAGCCAGTGCATTTGGTGAAAGGATCCAATGAGATAGCAATATTATCCGAAACGGTGGGCTTGCAGGTAATATATATTGAACATCAGCTTTGAAATAGAGAGTAGTGTATCGGTAGTTCTTTTGAACATCCTCACATTTTGCGCTGCAGAATTATGCTGCTTTTATGGAGAAGGATGGGGCAGGATTTAAAGGAAAAATTAAGCTAACTGGTTTGAAGAGTGGAGAAATTGACCTCTCAAAGTTATTATGGACTTATCAGGTATCTAATAATATATGCGGTCATCGTTTAATAAAGAAAACTCAACTGATCATTGATATAAGGTTTTTGGTTTAGTTGCCAATACAAACCCTTACTCTACGAGTCTACAGTTCTATAATTTTTTCTTATTTTTCTTTCGCATAGATAAAATTGGTAAGGTGATAGCTTGATATCTCGAGATTCTTAGCCTCAACTGTAACAAAACTGAATTTAAATAGGGATCCACATTACTCCCCTTTTTTCGCTAGGGTGCATGCATATATTTGTAAATACTGAGTTTTTCCTTTTCCTTTTCTGGTTATATAGGTTGGTTTGAAAGGAGAGTTCATGAAGTTTTATGATCCGGACAGACTTGAAATGGCGGATTGGCTTGATTTGTCTCCCAATGCAGCTCCATCAGTGTTTACCTGGTACAAGGTGAGTCATATATGTTTTTAGGAAGGTTCTCATGATCAACGTTCACGTTCAAAAACCTGTACTGAATAAAATGAGTTGTTCTCTTTGCTAGTTAATCTAGTAGGTGATAGTGTAAATTTAGGATATCTGAGGACTGAGGTTACCATTGTACTTCTTGGTGCATAAAGTTCCCTAGATTTATGAAGGGTTATTGATCGGGAATTGGTTTTCTATGCTATTTTTAATTTGCTGATAGAGAGTAGAGGACTGTTCTGGAAGGCTTCCATTCAAATCCAATTGGCCATGGATTGTTAAATAGTAATGCTGCTGACTCTCATATCATGAAAAGGTAGGTGTTGCATTAAAGCTTGCTATAGCGAACTCATAAGACTCAAGTGCTTCACCTTACCATACAGGTAAGGAGGGTGAAGGTTACACCTATAACTTGTTTAGGACAATGTCTATTCATGGTACTAATCCACTCACTGGGTAGAAGTGTATAAATAGAAGCTAGAACTTTTAAAGTGGCTTTACTTCAAGCTCTCGATATTGTTTTGAGTATCTTGAGTGTGAATCTAGAGTTTTCTCTTTGGTTTGGACTTTCATTCCCTTTTCTAGAGTCAACAAGATCCTACAATGTTGCATGATGATGTCTGTTGCGGTACCTTATCCGTCTCCTAGAGTCTGACTTCCAGAGTTCAGGTTACTAATAAGTTAGTTTAGGTTCCTTTTACTTGAATAGTTGAATTCTACTATAATATTTTCAAGATCCTTCTCTAGCAAAACAAATGATTGTCCGACAGAAGATATTTTGTAGAGTGTAACTATTTCAGTGAAACCAAATATAATGGACATTGATCGCTCAAAATCTACTTTTAGAATCCATATTTATAATAATTCAAATGTCATCTACGGATGCCAAAATTTCCGAACACCGTCTTGTTTATCTTTGTTTACTCTGAACATGTTTAAGCTTACACAAAATCATGGCAAGGACTCTCAATCACTTACCACAGTAGAACTCTATTCTAACTTTCCTCTCCTTTTGTCTGTATTTTTTTTGATGAGCAGACATACTTCGATACCCCCAGTGGAACCGAACCGCTAGCAGTCAATCTAGGATGCATGGGAAAGGGGCAGGCATGGGTTAATGGCCATAACATTGGGAGATACTGGTCTTTAGTGGCCCCAGAAAGGGGATGTCAGGAAACGTGCGACTATCGTGGGGCCTATGATCATGACAGATGTGCAACAAACTGTGGAAAACCTACTCAAAGCTGGTATAGTATGAGAATATCCTATACTGTGTAAAATTTATACTTATATTAGATCTTAGATGCACAAATACTGTTTCAGTGTTTTATGGGTTTTCTGCCGCTAACTAGATATAGCGTAGATCAATTTTTTAGAATAGTACTTTCAGTCCTTCAAAGAGAGGTACATTCACTATTTGCACACATTTTAAGAAAGCAACAGAGAGTTATTTTTTGTAATTAATACCCTCAACCGGAGCCCTTTGAGGTCATTAAGCACCATGTGCATATGCATGTGGATTCTGTAGTACTTGGATACAAAACTGGCGACTAAGGTCATTAAGCACCATTTTGAATACTAATTGTATGACTTCCAGGTACCATATCCCAAGGTCTTGGCTAAAGACATCCGGAAATTTGCTTGTTTTGTTTGAGGAAACGGGAGGAAATCCTCTTGAAATATCAATCAAGTTGCATCGTACAACAACACTTTGCGGCCAAGTGTCAGAGTCTCACCATCCACCTCTTAGTACTTGGTCACATCCTCAAGGAAAAAGATCAATCCATCACGAGGCACCAGAAATGCATTTGAAGTGTGATAATAACCACATCATCTCTGATATAACATTTGCTAGTTATGGGACTCCACATGGTAGCTGCCAAAAGTTCTCTCAAGGGCATTGCCATGCACATAACTCCTTTGCCGTGGTTTCTGAGGTAGGCGTTAATTTACTATGTTTCTAGTAAAGATGCATACCTACATTTCATTTCTGCCTTTATATGCTCTTAATTGTTCAGATCCAATGATTATTTCAGTTCATAGCCTGTGAAAACCTACTTGAATAGTAACAAGCGATTTCAAACGACTAATTGAGTTAAATTTCAGATATCCTACTTGGTCCGCGTGTCCCATGCATTCTGTATTTATATATGAAACTCATGTTTTACAGGCATGCCAAGGAAAAAATAGCTGCACCATCAGTGTTTCAAATTCTGCATTTGGGTCTGACCCTTGTAGAGGTGTCACTAAAGCCTTAGCTGTTGAAGCAAGATGTGTTGCATCCTCAAATGCCGGGTTCTCTGACTTATGATGCAGCCAAAGTAAGTACCTCTAGCAACAGATGACAAAGCAACATGAAGAACATAATGTAACAATTGTGGATGTCCCATTCATGCTCGACTCCGATACCATAAGAAACTTTTGGGGTCGAAGGTCTGGACGTGTCAAATTATTGCTGCTTGTAATACAAATATATTTTAATAAATATGTATAGATTCGTCCCTCCGTTGAATAAAGTTTGATGTATACTGGTTGAAATGATCTAGCATTCTCATCTATCTGTATTGCGTACAAAAAGATAAAAAAAAAAGCCCTTAGACCTTAAGGGAGCCCTAAACACTTGACCGGGCCCTATTTTACGCCTGATATTATGTTCACCATTTAGTGCTTGTATACTTGGAGTATCTAAGATGTAATAAAATAATTTTTCTAGTTAATTTTTATTTACAGTATTTTGTTGCGTAATTCCAAGGGTAAAAAATTTCTTTTACTAAGTTAACCCTGTGATAAATTAGGCCAAGACTAGAACCAGGTGAATATTTTGGTCCAAGTTCCCCACATGCCTCGGAGGGTCGTGTCTATTGACAACTATTTTATTTGCTTCTTAGAAGAAATGCTTCTGAACATTTTGTTCATCTAATTATGTCAGATTGGAATATAGGCCAAAAAAGAGCAACTGCTAGCGTCGTGTAAAAATTGTTTGACTAACTCATCATTTCATTTTCCTTTTGATCTGGTTGAATTACCAGAAAATGTTTAACTTGCGATTGCATTATTGGTGTTTGGATTACCCATACTGCAACAACTAACCTTAACGAAATACAAAAATTAAATCCCATGTTATCCATGACTAAACTGTATGTATCACAACTGCACTGATAACAAGCAATCGTAATTGACTAATGATCAATCACTGATTGGGCTAACGATTGAGATGTTTGTCCAGGGGCTTGCGAAAGAAATATTCAAAGGTGTACTTTGAACTTGTTCTATATAAATACCAAGTTCATCAAAAGCACCTGGTTCAGTAGTACAAGATTTTTTTTCATTCAGTTTATATCAGCTTTTGCAAAAATGAAGTACTGTAAGGTTCTTTTAATGTTTTGTAGCTTCTTATTTGTGATGGGTAAGGGAAATTCAATGAGGTATGAACTTACAAATGAGATGGAGGTTGCTGCGTCCGCTGAAGATATATGGGCAGTCTACAGCTCCCCAAATCTTCCTAAGCTCATTGTCGAGTTACTTCCAGATGTATTCGAAAGGATCGATTATGTCAAAGGAACTGGTGGTGTTGGTACCATTATTCAAGTCATATATTCTCCTGGTACGTACATATATGCTCCGGTATATGTTTCTAGTAATTTGTTGGATAATTTTCGGTTAAAACTTTTTCAACATGCTAGATGCACTTTATTCCAGGCATTGTCCCGAGGATGTTGAAGGAGAAATTTGTAACTATCGATGACCATAGGCGTTTGAAAGAAGTACATCAGATTGAAGGAGGACATATAGCCATGGGTGTAAAATTTCACATGATCAGTTTCAAAATCATAAAGAAAGGATCTGATTCATGCATTATCAGATCAAAAATTGAATACATAGTTCCTGATGATTTTGCTGCTAAAATTGCCCCGCTCATCAATGTTGAAGGACTTGTTGGTATGGCTCGTGCGATCACAAAATATGTTCTTGATAATAAGAGAAATTAATAAAGTATCTGATGATATTTATGTTGGGATTTTAAACGTTGATTAAGTACTACTCGTGAAAAAATAAGAAATGTGAGTTGCAAGGCCTTTAATAAGAAACCTATTATAGGGGTTCCAAATATTGGGTTTTGAGGTTCACAAAATGACAAAAGAGTTATGAAATAGTAATCAACAAAAGCCTATGTCCAACTTTTTTTTAATGACTAAAATATCCTCCATGAATTATAAAATTAAATTTATTATCTTCTTATTCTCTTTTCATTCATAAATCATGATGAAGATAATTATCATATACAAAAAACTAAATCTATTATCTTCTCCTTCTCTTTTCATTCATAAATCATGATGAAGACGATGATCATATACAAAAAACTAAATCTATTATCTTCTCCTTCTCTTTTCATTCATAAATCATGATGAAGATGATGATCATGAAAAAAACCCTATTCTTTTTCTTTCTCTCTTCCTTTTCTCCATCGCGGTGAAGATGACGATCACAAAAAGAAAAAACTAAGAAAATCCATCACTTATTTTTTCTTTTGAAAACCCCCAAAAAACAGTTTCAGAACTATCTACGATTTGGAAGTATGAATTTTCCAACCGTAGATGACTTACGGTAGGGAAACCAAACCGTGGGGTAGGGTAGGGAAACCAAACCGTAGGCACTGTCTACGGTTGGGAAAATTCATACTTCCAAACCGTAGACAGTTCTGAAACTGTTTTTTCAAAAACCTAATTCGATCGATTCGGCCTATCCATGCATTAAAACCAATGAAATAAGATGGGTATTTTTATTTTTACCTTACTAAAATCATTGCATGTGGATTAAGTGGTGTTAATCGATAATGAATTATTTTGAGAATTGACGATTAATCGAAGAAATAGGCGATGGAGGTGATGGCGAAGAAGATAATGAAAGAGTTAAAAGGAGAGGAATGAAAACAAATTAGTTTTAGGTTTCAATATTTAATAGGTTAAGGGTATTTTAGTAGTTTTCTTATGAAAGTCCTCTTATCTTCATTGTAAGATATTTGAATCCTTAGGAGCCCTCAAAATTCTTTTCTTGGAACCCCTATAATAGGTTTCTTTAATAATTAAATATAAAATTTATTAAGGAATTTGAGTCAAGAAATCCGTTATACGAAGACTATTTGAATGTATCCCCTAAATCTTTCTCCCACTTACTCCTCCAATAAGAGGTATTATCTCCCACCATTGATTTAACAAGTGCCCCCAGCTTATGGAGAAAATAGGGGACCATTATTATGTGAATGTGAGTGTGGGGGAAGTTGGGGGAGGGATTTTGGGGTATCTAGCATTTTCAATTTAAATGAGAAGGTCTTTAAAATAACATATCCGCTATACAAAGATTATTTAAATGCAAAAATGCTACGTATCTTCTGAATCTCCCCCACCCCCAAAAATGGAATCATCACCAATTATTAAGTGCCCCCACTCTATAGAGAAAGTAGGGGGCCATTATGACGTAAATGTGAGTGTGGGGAAAAGTTCGGGGAGGGATTTTAGGGGTATCTAGCATTATTGTTCGATCTCTAACCCGGAAACAAAAGCTTCTCCTAAGACACCTGCAACAACAAAAACACTAAAGACACCAACAACACAGAGATTCAAAAGACCGAGTTCGATGAAGCTTCATACCGATCCAGTCCGATTCAGCCCTAGGATAGTAGATTTTGGTTATTTGTATTGCATATACAATTGTATGTTTAGAATAGAGGTTTATTATTGGTCAGATTTATGGATCCTGTTACTCCATTATCAACTGTGTTACTATAGCTTTGAAGAAAACCTTGAGAAATGGTTGGATCTTTTGATCCTAACATCTCTACTATATGTAGATTTGTATAATGATTTGGATGTGATATTTTTAATCCAAATCAGGCCATTTAAACTAGTCTTGTTACTTATGAATCGAAACGGAATTGTTAGATGCTATCTTGAAAACAATTTATGTATCATTGTAAAGTGTGTTAGTTGTCTGCTTAATGAATCTAGGTATGTTTTTGATCTACTGGCCAGTCCTGTAAACGAGTTGACTCAGTGTGTCAGTATTATTATTAATGTACGAGGCTCTGCCTCTTTTCCTAAAAAAAGAAAGAACTTAAATGAGAAAGTCTTTGAAATGAGATAAGACAAAAAAGAATCCCCACAAAATAAGTTGGATAGAAGCTTCTCGCAGAAAAACTTAGATCGTGTAAAATTACCACCACCAACCAATGACCATTTGATAATTATGGAAATACACTTTCATATTCACCACTATCAAATTCTTACACAATATCTAAACTAAACGAAACAATTTATGATTAGAATTTGATTAGCACAACCAGTGACCATTTGATAACGATTTGAAAACCCATTCTAAACCAACAATATACCTTTAAGCAGTGACGAAGCCAAGACGTCTTTTTGGTGGGGTCAAATAAAAGTCTACTTTTTTAATCCTATGTCAGGGAAGATATCAATTGTGCCATCGTATGAACCCTCATAAGAGAACAAAATTTCTAAAAACCCAAGCTAGCTAGGACTAAGATGGAAAACAAGTCGGGTTTAGGAACCCTACTTGTCCCTATGTGTCTCCATCGCCGTCTGAAAGGAATAACTTTATTCTCGAAAATGAAGTCAATTATGCCCATCTTTTGTTCTTTCTTTTATAAAGGATCATCCTAGTTACTGACATTTTCGCCGAAGGCACCCTAGTTTAGGCCATTCTCTTTCTAATTAATAAGTTTAGTTATATGCATTTTAATTTTGATCACAAGTGTACTATCCGCCCTATGACTTTTTTTTTTATGGAAATGAATAAACAATATCGTTTGACACTTATTAGTTATAGCATTTCTCTATTTAAATAATGCACTGTGATACTTGGAACGTTTACAGTTCTTTGGTTGAATGGCAATCGTTATACTTCGACCAATATCTTCTTCTTCATCTACTCCAACCTACCCACATGGATTTGAACCTTCAAATATAGAGTTTTTGAATGAGGCTTGATCTCATACATATATTAAACTTGCACTTCAGAAAGCATACATGCTGAATGTAGAAGACTTGATATCTCAATTATAGAAATTTGTAAACCCGATTTCAAAACTAGAAGAACAAACAAGAAAAAAGGTTTTGAAGTTGTTAAATGAATCTCCAAATCCTTACTTGGAATGTAATAGGCTTATGATATCCTAATACAAGATGATACAACTCATGAAGGCTCCTATTATCATCTTACATGAGACTAAGATGATGACATGTTCTTCTTATGACATTATACGAATTTGTGGGAATTCAGATTATGATTGGACATTTCAATAGTCTATGGGTAATTCTGGAGGAATGTTGATTCTTTGGAATAAGGATTTCTTGGACGTCATTGATTCTTTGGTTGGTGACTATACACTTTCAATTTCTTGTATCAACAAAAGTGATGGTTTTGAATGGGTACTCACTAATGTGTATGGTCCTAACAAAACCTCATGAAATTAAGAGCTAATTTTTCGGATGAGTTAAATAACGTTTGCAGATACTGGCATTTCCCCCGGTGCCTAGGTGGAGAATTTCAATGTTATCACTAAATGCTTCGAGAAGAAAGCTTGCTCAAATCTCACTAAAAGCATGAAGAACTTTGTTGATATCTTCTCCAACCATGACCTTATTCAGCTACCTCTAAAAAGAGATAGATATACTCGGTCTAATGGTTAATCTAACCCTGTTATGAGCAGGCTTGATAGATTCCTCATTTCACCTTCTTTTGGGACCAAATTTCCTTATGTTTCACATATAGCCAAATCCAGGCCTACTTTAGATAATAACCCCATCCTTTAGGACATCTTTGACCCTTTATGGTAACCTAGCCCTTTTAGGTTTGAATTGTTGAAAGAGTGATGGTCATCTCTCTGTTTTACAAATAGTCACAGTACAATTCTATGATG
This sequence comes from Papaver somniferum, assembly GCF_003573695.1. NCBI lineage: Eukaryota > Viridiplantae > Streptophyta > Magnoliopsida > Ranunculales > Papaveraceae > Papaver > Papaver somniferum. The sequence goes on from NC_039362.1 coordinate 141,468,735, forward strand.
CAAGATGAATGCTCTTAAAATTTTTTCTCAAAGAACGAAACAGAGAGGTTTTTGGTAATACTTCTACTAGATTGAATAACATTTCATCTGAGATTCAATCTCTTTATATTTTGTCTAAGGATACATTGTTAACCGAAGCATAACAAAAAGAAAAACAGGTATTCAAAACTGAGTTTGACAAAGTTACACATATGTAGGAAATCTCTTGGAGGATTAAATCCAATTTTAAATGGCTAAGAGAAGGTGATAGCAACACTTCATTCTTTATTAACCAAGCAACTGCTAGAATATAATCAGACAACTATATATGTTAATGGTACTCTTATTTTTGACAAAGCTGAACTTGAAGAACACATTGTAAGTTTTTAAGAAAATCTTTTTAAAGAAGAAGAAATCATAAGACATGTCCTAGAAGTACTAAATTTGATAGTATTAACTCCATTGGATCTCATATTCTTGATGCTAATATTTTTGAAGCCGAGGTGTTGCAGGCCATAAATGATATAGCACAAGACAAGACACCTGGGTCTGATGGATTTCCTAAAATGTTCTTTAAGAGATGTTGGAGTTTTATAAAGTTTGACATAATGAGTACCTTCTCTAAATTTTGTGATGAAGGTTGTATCGATGTGAAATATAACACCACATTCATCACTTTAGTTCCCAAAAAAGATAAGACTCCATTAAAGATTACAGACCTATATGTTTACTTACAGGTGTTTATAAAATACTTGTAAAAGTGTTAACATCCAGTTTGAAGTTAGTTATGTCAAAACTTATCTTTCCAGTACAACTATTGCTAATGAATTGGTAGATTCAAGATTAAAATCTGACAAGCCTGATGTTATTTGTAAGATTGAGCTTGAAAAATCTTTTGACAAGATATATAAACTGGAGTTATTTGGAGTTTATTCTGCAGAAAATAGGCTTTAGTAGTAAGTGGTCCAGGTGGATGAGATTTTTGTTATTCTACAACTTCTTTCTCGGTCCTTATAAATGGTTCGACACTTGATTATTTCAATAGTTCTAGGGGTATCAGACATGGTTGTCTCATTTCTCCTTTGCTTTTCGACATTGCAATTGAAATATTTTTTAGATATGTTTTCAGAGATGCAAATTCTCATCTCCTTAATGAGTTTTATGTTGGAAAATTAGGCATAAATAGGAGGATTTAAAAAAAATACTGACATAAATTGTTTACTCTGCTCTAAAAAGAATTGTTGCACTTCCGACTTCAACACTCGATTACGATTCTTTTAGACAGATATTTCGTCCCTCCCAATAAATTGGCGATTACAAACGAGTATATGAAATATTGCCGCCAGGATACAATGAATACATATGGATTCAATGTTCGTACCCCTTGATCCAACCAAGAATACACATTAACAAGGTACTGATGATGCTTATAAGAGAGAGAATACAAAACTTATGTTCTTCATACTTGAATAAAAATAAATCATCAGTATTTATAGGGGACTCAAGCTTATTGGAGATGCCTCTTCATTTCTAATGGACATCAATAGTGTCTATTGGGAATGACCATCACACCCTTTGGAGATGCTTATTCATCTCCAACAAACATCCATTACGTCTATTCGGCATATGACGCTCCCGGATCGTAGTGGAAAAACCAAAAACGAAAATCATTTTATGTTCTATAAAATTGAAAATATCCAATATTTTCAATGGATGAGAATGGTCTAGTTGTGAATTAGCTAAATTATGCTGATGATACAATATTCTTTGTAGACAACAAGAAAGAGGTCATCAACTTGTTTTCCATCCTTAAATGTTTTGAGTACATTGCAGGTCTTAAATTTAATACTTCAAAAACAAGACTTATTTCTATAAGCAATAATATTCTGGACATCAATACATATGATGCAAAGTTAGGTTGTGGAATTGACACTTTACCTTTCATGTATCTTGGTATGCCTCTTAGATGAAAAATCTCTTCAAAGGCAATTTAGGACCTAATTCCGTAAAAATTTGATGCTAGGTTTTCTTTGTGGAATCAATTTTCTCTTTCAAAAGGAGGTAAAGTGGCTTTGCTGAAGTTCATTCTTACTTCTATATTTCTCACTTTTCAGAGCTCATAGTTCCAAAGAAAAGATGAAGAACTTCTTATGGGAATATAATAATGGCAGTAATAGTTGATCACATTTGATTAATTAAATTCAAGTTTGTGCCACCAAAGAAATGAGAGGTCTTGATATTCTTAATTTTAAATTTATGAATCGAGTTGTACTTGCCAAATGGTGTTGGAGGTTTGGTGTTGAGAAGACTCATCTATGGTACAAGCTAATTGCATAAAAGTACGGTTGCAGCTATTCTAATTGGGTACCTGGAAAAACCAGTTCACCACATGGTGTTTTTTGCTGGAAAACTATTGCTTCAAACTCAACTCTTGGTTTACATTTCAACACTTTGATTTCTTTTCGGCATGATATTTGGATTGGAAACAACTGTCTGACAGAATCTTTTAGTTTATTGTACAAGTTAGATAACCTAAAACCAATCAGTATTGATGAGCATATTGCAGACGGCGGCTCTTGGAAATTTGAATTCAAAAGGTTTTTTTTTTATCAAATACTGAAACAAACACGTTGGTTACTCTATTCTTAATCGTTGGTTCTCCTACTCCAATAAGAGACCATTCTCAAGAGAGTATAAGATGTATAATATATTCCTCCGGTGTTTTTTCTTTCAAATATCTATATTCTTCTCTGATTGCAAATGTTGGTACAAGGGATTTCGCACACAAGTTCATCTTGAAGAAAGGAGTTCCTCCAAAAATCAATTTTCTCATCTGGTGTGTAGTCCATGGTTGTCTTAATTCTCAAGACATACTCTAACACAAAGGAATAAACATCTACAACTCTTGTATTATTTGTGATAACCATGCAGAGTCGCGATATCATATTATTCTTCACTGTAAGGTAGCTTAAATATTATGGTCTGACATAACACCTAAGAATTAGGCTTGGGTCTTCCTAGAAACGATAGTTGCTTTCACAAATTCTTAGTCTAATAATCATCTACCAAACTCTGGCAAAGTGGCTTGGAATCTTATCCCAGATGTCGTCATTTGGGTCTTCTGGAGAGAACAAAATTGTCTCATATTTGAAAAGAAGTATAGTTTCAAGACAGATTTGGACTTAGATCTCTATGGAAGCTCTTTGGTGCTAACTTGGCAGGTGTTTTAGAAAAGATGATTCATATCAACTTCACAAAGTCTCTGTATAATCGAGATTCTGTATTTTTTTTATTTTTCTTTTATTTAGTCCACTTTTAGTAGACTCTTGTATATCCTTTCTTCTTCAAAAATATACTCTCTTCCAATAAAAGAAAAATGGTAATCGTTATATTTTAACTGTTGCGGATGAATATTCCCATGAATTTGGGTTTTCTTGATGAAATTTAAATCTGAGACATTAAAATATTCGTTTTGCTTCTTTAATCAACTTGTTACCCAGTATAAGCATCGTTATCATATTCAAAAAATCTGTTTTATTTTTTGATTCTTTTATTAGTTCTTAGACTTTCAAAAATTTCGATCCGGTGGTAATATATTCACTTCAACCCATTAATAAAGCATCTTCAGTTCTGCTTCCATACTCATTTGTATTTATTACAAAATACAAAAATTCGGATACAAAGATTCGGATCATGACAACGTCTAATTCTAGTTCTAGATGTTATTTTTCCATTATGATGTGATTCAACTATTGGGTCGAAGACAATAATAAAATAATGATAGAAAGAAATTAAAATTATTGGTAATGATATTCAATTTCCTTTTTTCTATCTCCTATTCACCTCCTTATAATCTAAATTTTATATTTGGGGATTGTTGAACCCCACCTGTACTTTAATGTGAATCTAAATCCAGATGTGTCGTTAAGATTGTAGGGGGTGAATAGGGAGGTGGAAAAGAGGAAGTTGAATAGTATTTTCCAAAAACTATGTTTGGCCAGGTACGTATGATTATCCTCAGCTCACCAGGCTGGACTAATTTTGACTGAAACTTTGACTTGACAAACAGTCTCTTTGTGGTCATTTTGGCTTTGCTGAACACCGTGGGGTTGATGAGAGAAATAGTGAGTCATGGGATGGGGTTACTTCTAACCCATTACGTTTCAGTCTCTTGTCTCCACACGATAATCTAATATCTTATCGAGTTTCAATGGCTTCCCTTCCCCGTACTCCCAACCATTTCTCTTCTTCTTCTATTACATTTACACATGCAAAATATGTCTCCTTCGACTCCTCCGCTTCTTCTTCTTATTCTTATCTCCTCCTAGATTCTTCCCTCCCAGGTTTGATTTCAAACACCATATTTGTCTTAACTATTTTACAATTCAGTTTTAGATGTTTACTTAACTGGGATTGAAATGATAAACATTTGATTTTAGAGATTGATCTCAACAATTCCCCTCATTTCTATAGCATGCAGTCTCAACACTATCCCCCATTTCTTTATTTTTGGTAATTTTGCTCTTATCAGTAATTCCGATATTTTGTTTGGGATAACTCATATGTATTCCCTGTGATTGCCTACATTATTTGATTTTTTGGAGTCACACAATCAGTTACTATTGGTATATCTTTGGATGCACATGATTTTGATTCATACTAATGGTGTATATTTAGTGTATGCTTCCCTAAACGCCTCCTAACACAGCTTCAAATTGATTCCAGGTAACAAGTTTTGCACCCACCCATACTAATATGGCATCTGCTGCATATTCAATCTACTTATCCTATGACAAGAAAGTTCTTGATCGTATTGAGTCCTTACCTAAAACCGATGGAAGGTTTCTACAAAAGGGGACCTGGAACCAGCACAGGTTATTTAAGATGAAATATAGGCCTAATAGATTAGTTTCTAGAGTCCCGAAGCAAGCAAGATTGTTCAAAACCTATTTCCAGTGCAAGACTAGAGATTTGCATCTCTCCTTGGATGGAGAAGAAGATACTGCTTCGGCTTCTATTGGTAAACAATGTTCTGAGGTACACAATAAATTGTATTTCTATTGGTATATCGAGCTAAAGATGTTATAGGTTTAACAAAATTTAGGAGCACTCACTTCTTTTTTTGTTGAAAATGTAGGTGAACGGAGTTGATATTCGGGGTTCAGTGCTGTTACATCTTACCAAGCATTTGAAGCAAACACAGGTCACGGTAGCAGTTGGTGTACTTGCATGCATATTCTTACTTGTTCCAAATGCTGATGCTGTTGACGCACTAAAGACATGTGGTTGTTTACTGAAAGAGTGCAGGTAATTCGTCCGAACTTATCATAGAAGGAATTGAGTACCATGCGTCAATAGTAATCTAACTTTAGTATTTTACCCTCACAGCATGTTCGTTTCAAGGGAATGCACCCAATTCTTTGAACCGAACGGCGCAAATGAACTCTTTGTAACTAAGAATTTTAATTCCTAGGAATCCAGTTCTCTCCGAAATAGTAGATTTCCATTGCATTGATCCAATAGTGCAATTGGATTCCGGGGTAAAAACAAAAATAATTGAATACCTCAACCGAACATGAATTTTTAGGATTTAAATCGAATTCCTTGGAATCCAATTCCAAGAATTTGATTATCCCATAATTGAATGCTTAGAGCAACTGCAGTGGTGCGAGTATAACCAAAGATCAAAGACCAAAAAAAACGACTAAATTTGAGTTTAGTCTGGTGTGTGACGCTACGGGTGGAAGACTAAATTTGATCGAGCGTAACACTGTGCATCCGCCCGTTGTTTTATAAAAAAAAAAAAAAAAAAAAATTGGGGCGGACGATTAAATCTCCGCCCGTCCCACTAAAAAATCAAAGTCATCTTATGGGGCGGAGGTGTAAACGTCCGCCCCATACAAAATTGAAAAACAAAAAAATGGCGCGGAGATTAAAAACACGCCTGATGTGGGGCGTAAACTAAATGTACGCCTGGTGTGGGGCGTAGCCTTCAGGTCCCGCGCGATCAAATTTGGGTTTAGTCTTGGTCCCAGACCAAATATAGTCTGAAATATAGTCGATGGTCAGGATTTAATCGATAGTCCGTCCCACTACGTCTCGTTAATAAACCAAATATTTGGGTTTAGTCGCCCACTGTGGATGCTCTTAGGTGACCGAACGAGCTGTCAATTTCTTAAACAGCAAGTTTGAGGCATGTTTCTGAGATTAGTTGGAACAGTATCACTAGCATTATATTTTTTTTCGCCTGCATCCATGAGGGTAATTTCCACAAACCAACCAGAGTTTTCACGTGATTGAAATATAGAGTTTATTTGCATAGAGTGTTATGTGCAATTCCATGTCTAAGAAGAAACATTGCTTCATCTTTTCTGGAAGGTCATCTTTACTCTGTTTGTTTCAGGGTGGAACTAGCCAAGTGTATAGCAAACCCATCTTGTGCAGCCAATGTTGCATGTCTGCAGACATGTAATAATCGGCCCGATGAGACCGAATGCCAGGTTATTTGAGTTTATTTTCTGAAGTCATTCAAGTGACTACTTAATGTTCAAGTATTTAGGAGACTAATTTGTGGTTTGACTGTCTAAGCCCTTGTATTATTGCAGATCAAATGTGGTGATTTGTTTGAGAACAGAGTTGTAGATGAGTTCAATGAATGTGCTGTCTCTCGTAAGAAATGTGTTCCACAAAAGTCAGATGTTGGTGAATTCCCAGTACCAGATCCTTCAGCACTTGTCAAAAAATTTAACATTGAAGATTTCACTGGGAAATGGTACATCACCAGTGGGTTGAATCCCACTTTTGATGCTTTTGATTGCCAATTACACGATTTCCACATGGAGGCCAACAAACTTGTAGGCAATTTATCATGGAGGATACGAACTCCTGATGGTGGCTTCTTTACTCGAACAGCTGTACAAAAATTTGTGCAAGATCCTGCACAGCCTGGGATACTTTACAATCATGACAACGAGTTCCTACACTACCAAGATGACTGGTTTGTTTATTTTGCTCTTAAAAACCTCCCGTTTCTTTTTTCTTTTCATGCCTGATACATACGGATAGATTAGATATAGAGTTCATATCCGTAGTCTTAGATCATTTTATCGTTCTCTGCACATGTTTAAAATTATATGCGGAGACCGCATGGAAATGATTCTTCTAAGTCATCCTCCTTAGAGAAGGACATTGTTTTACTAGTTTTAAGGTTTAACCCTTCGCAAATGATTTCTCACCTTACTAAGTGTAGGTAATCTTCCTCGAATGCTATACATCATAATCTTAACCATGCATTTTGTTGTTGTTGAAGCAGCATTCGTATCCCAAACTTTTGGAACAACTTCGCTCCTACAAGGATGGGTTGATTTTAAAATTTTTAAAAATAGTCCAAAGTCATTTTCTTGTGGATTCTATGAGCTAATGTAAGAGTCAGAAAACAAGATATACTGTCTTACCACCTATTACATTTCAGCAACTCTCTTACAATTCCGCCGGACGCTTAGGATGCATTAACCTTATTGACCTCATTGGGTTGCTTTCTGCAGGTACATTTTGTCATCCAAGATAGAGAATAATGCAGATGACTACGTATTTGTATACTATCGTGGTAGGAATGATGCATGGGATGGATATGGAGGTGCATTCTTGTACACGAGAAGCTCGGTTTTACCTGATAGCATAGTCCCCGAAATAGAAAGAGCAACAAAAAGTGTAGGGCGGGATTTTAGCACATTCATTAAAACAGATAACACTTGTGGGCCTGAACCTCCTCTAGTCGAAAGAATAGAAAAGACTGTAGAAGAAGGAGAAAGGACTATTGTAAGAGAGGTAGAGGAGATTGAAGGAGAGATTGTAAATGAAGTAGAGAAGGTTGAAAGAACCGAAAGGACACTATTGGAGAGACTATTTGAAGGGTTCAAAGAACTCAAACAAGACGAAGAGAACCTCCTGAGAGGACTTAGTGAAGAAGAGATGGCAATTTTAAATGATTTGAAGATGGAGGCAAATGAGGTTGAGAAACTCTTTGGACAGGCACTACCTCTGAGGAAGTTAAGGTAAATAGCTATTACAATCAAAATATGCTTATTCGATCTCAGTCAGAAAGAGTTTTCAAAGCTTCCGAGGCTGAAAATAACGTAGCAGTTCCGACAAAAACTATGAGAAAGTGCAGTGAAATTTTGCATTCTGTATGGAATAATACATATCTGTGCAAGAATATTGGAGCCTTCCATCTGTAGAACCTCGGTGCTCCTGTTTTTACCATACTAGCTACTCAATATATGGATTATACGGTGAATACTTAATTACCAATAGTTCCTCCAGGCCTATATTCTGACCTGAAAAGATTTGCGTAAAATGTCAAATGGAAATTAATTTGCGAAATTATTTCTTATGGTATAAATTCCATTTGTTCTGAGTTTTGTATTTTCTTTTTTTATGATCTCTGTTGTTCCAAAAGTGTACAAGCATATCACATACTTTGCAAAGATTTTACATTTGCATTCTGGTGTTTATTTTGTTTCCCTATAATCTAGTTTGTGGAGATGATTTGACTTGGGTTGAGTTGACTTGACTTGGTAACTAAAATTTGGATAATTTTAGCGGTTTTAATGGCAATCAACAAACTCATTGTTTTGTTGAGCCACATGGATGAACAAACTGCATTCTCCACTATGGGTAACAAGGTAAAATGAGCAAATATGATGTTTTATGGTCCCACTAGTGATTTTATTAATATGAATTGGGTCCCACTAATGATTTTATTTATATAAACTAATAAGAGTTGGGTCCCACGGATAAGTGTTGGGTCCCACGGATTATTTATATAATAATAAAAATAAACCCTAAATATAATAACTGGGTTTGGGAGAGAAAAAAGCACTGGCCGATCTTCCTTCCAACTCCAGCGATCTTCCCTCCAACTCCAGCGATCTTCCCTACAACTCCGCGTCTGTTGCACGATCACCCGACCTATCATTAAGCGCGCGCTACATCATCCAACTCAATGAACAAACCAACAAATTTATTGGTTTGAACATCCATTTTTCATGTTTATTGAGTCCATATTGGGGGCAAAATGAACAAACTTGATAGTTTGTTCGTTCCATGAGAACTGCTCTTACCTTTTACTATTGTTCCTCCTAACGTATAAATGAGCCATAATACAATACTCGACAGTCAACCCTTCTACTTCCTTCTCATTAGTACTGACCTAATATCACAACAATTACCAAAACGTCCCAATATCGATGATTTCAAAAGTATCTACATTGGTTTTTAAACTATCCGGTGGTGGGGAAGTCCAATGATGATCATGCTCTATATAATGACTATGACGAAATGTATGAACAATATCAGCCAGATAACAAAAAAGTGGATGTAAGAGGGCTTTAGGATTGATTGTTTCTTTTTTGAAAATGAACTTTATATCTGTACTTCCAAATATACCAAATGGTTGCAATAATTCTATTTAAAAAAGGAGTATCCGAATTAAAATTAGTGATGGAATCAATTGTCCAACAAGTAATCCAGTCCTGAAGATGAGTAAGATGATTTTGCAATAATTCTATGTAAAGAAGGAGTATCCAAATTAAAATTAGTGATGAAATCAATTGTCCAACAAGTAATTTAGTCCTGAAGATGAGTATGATGATACGATAATCTGGCTTTCCATATAATTGTAGCAAAAGGAAAAGTGAGGAATAAATGGTTCATATCTTATATCTCGTGAGTATTGCAGAGCGTACAAGTAATATTATTGATAATTGTATGATGTAAATTTTCCTTAACAGGTAGAGCATTATGTATAACTTCCACGTAAAAATCTGCAACTTAAAAGATATTTTTAACTTCCAAATTTCAACCAAAAAGAAAGAAGGTGTCGATAGAGAGCTAATGCTGCATAGGTGATGATAAATTGAAGATGTTGTGAGATGACCGGTTATAGTGAATGGCCATTTTGAAATATCTTTAGAATGCATATTTAAAGTGAAAACGCGGAGGTATAACAACCACACCCAATGTTTCGTTCGGTAATCTGTATGAACTATACTCTAATATGATTCCGAGAGTACCAACTTAAAAGTGAGACTCAATCAAGAAAGATATCAAAGAGCTTTATACCTTTATCAATAAAATCATTAAATCAACTAGATAGAAATCCATGAGACTGATTGATATCAGAATAACTCGGATGGTACCAAAGACCAATATCCGGGTGTCAATCAAGTTTTATCCAACAAGCAAGGTCGGATTTATCAAATGTGATTGAACTACGCACAACCTGTGATATTTCAATTATATAAACAAATATAACGCGAAAAAGAAATAACATAGACACCAGAAATTTTGTTAACGAGGAAACCGTAAATGCAGAAAAACCTCGGGACCTAATCCATATTTGAACACTACTGTATTAATCCGCTACAGTCTCTAGCCTGCTACAAGTTAACTTCGGACTGGAATGTAGTTGATCCCTAACCAAGTCTCACACCGATTAAGGTACAATCGCATTCCTTATGCCTCTTGAATCCCAGCAGGACTCTGCCCATGTAATTTCCTTAGCTGATCTCACCCACAACTAAGAGTTGCTGCGACCCAAAGTCGAAGACTTATAAACAAATCTGTCTCTCACAAATATGTTTATTTTTGTTTTGTTTCCGTTTTAAAATAAATCAAGATGAATAGGAAACTCAACTAAAAATCCGGTATTATACTCCCGAAGAGCAGCCTAGAAATATTAGTCACCTCACAATAACCCAACTGATCGATAAAAAAAATTTATTGCAGAATCACAAGAGTCTAAGACGAAGAACTGTTGCGATTACTTTTTATATCTTACCTATTGGAGATAAATCTCGAGTAAATTTTAGAGAAGATAAAACTCAATATGATAGAAAAAGTAAGATCAGAATATGCAACTACAGAAAAAATATTTGGATCTGGTTTCACGAATCCCAAATCAAGTCTTCAAGTCGTTAACCTAATAATGGTTTTGGAAAACCCTAGGTTAATGGACAATCGACTCTAGTTTGTAACTAGGACACATGAAAGTGTCAGGATTAGGTTTCCTAGAGGCTAGAGCTCTCCCTTATATAGTCTTTCAAATCAGGGTTGCTTACAATCAAAGTTAAGATAGCTTATTAACTAAGCAAATGATATTCACCGTTAGATAAACTCCTGATTTAAGATTCAAGGTAAGTCTGCATAGAAATTAAGCAATCAATCTCGACCGTTAGATGGTGTTAGCTTGATACACACAAATTAAATATACCTATATTTAGATATGGATGAACCGTACCCAAACGTGTATACCTTGTCGGCTCAATAATAGTTAACCGAAGTTAGCCACATAAGCACTTATAGTTTAGCCACATTCATCTAATACTTCTACATCAAATATGATGATCAACCAATCATGATAGATAATCAAATAAATATAAATGTGCTTTAACAAAGTTGTTCAAATGTTCATCATTTCATAGAAATATATATGAACCATTTGAAACGAAATCGGTTTGGTTTTTAATTGTAAAAAGTACTTATACAAGAACCAATATTCATGAACATAATGCCACGGTTTGAAAAACAAGTTCGCATACCTTATTTCATTAAATTTCCAGGGACTTTAGTTCGCAAACGAACATGAGTTCATGAGTATGAAAAACATACTTACCGGTTTTAAAACCTAACCACTGAGTTCGCAAACTGAGTATGCAAACTACAGTTCCGGACTTTGTCTTAGTCATGCCGTTCGTAAACAGAGTACGCGAACCACAATTCACGACTTAGCTTTGTCTAGCCATTCACAAACAGAGTACGCGAACATCTCCGGACTTTGACAGTTAAACCCGTTTGTAAACATAGTTCGCATACCATGTACATATACTGTGATATATCCAGACATGGTAGTAGTTCTAAAACTCTCATTTAATCATTGAAACATCCTTAGAAGACAACAATGGTAATCTTACACATACCACTAGCTTCAAGTAATTTTCAAGTGATTAATCGATCAATACGAAACTTTCCAAGTTGATATCAAATGATTGTCTCACACAAATCATGTATGTTCAAGGTAATTTTCACATGATCATCTCAACCTAATATTTGGTTTCCAACAAATAAATTGTCTACAACTAAACTCGTCAAGTAGTTGATGAAGTTTAAACTAAAGTTAAAAGCTTTCAATACGTTTTCGAGAAATATATAAACGAGATAAATTCGGCTCGAAATTTCAAATGTGTATAATGTAAAAGTCTATATATCTACACGACTTAGTCTCTTTTGAAGATAGAATATAACAGACTTCTGAGTGATAGATAAGTTTTAGTCTCCATATACCTTTTGTTGATGAAGTTCCTCCAAGATATTCGGTAGACCTTCTTCTTCAATTGGTGAATGCCGTGAAGTCTAAAGCTCAACTACTCACTTCTATCCTAATTGGAGACATAGCTATAAGTAGACTAGAAATCAAGTATATAGTTTTGATCAATTAAAGTTGACAAACAAGCTTGAGATAGCAACGGTTGCGAGTTCGACCGAGCAGTACTCTAACAATCTTCCCCTTTTTCAATTTTAGTGACAAAACTATCAATGCATATGGATTACAAAATAAATAAACTTTGTAGCTTCTGATCCATCATGCTTGATTTCCTTGGCTCTTCAACTTCCTTGAATTCTTCGTTACTTCAAGTTCTCTATCGATTATGAATGTGTTCAACTCAGCATCTTTGTTGTTGAAGATCCATAGAAATAACAATACGAAATCGAAATTTCTCAATCATTGTTATTTAGTGCCGTAGTATTATTATATAGAATCAAAGTCCAATTGCATCACAACTTTGAAGTAATACTACGGTGATATGTATCGCTCTCCCTTAATCAATACTTCCATCTTAGAATGAAAACCACCCCCCTTATATAATGATTCGTAAACCATATGTATGTAGTGTGAACTACAAAATAATTCTCCCCCTTTTTGTCAATAAAAATTGGCAAAGGTACGAAAACTATGGGATCAAAATGAAATTCTCAAAAGATAATTCATGAATACAGAGAAACATATCAACTTTGTTTCGATGATTTCATATAGTCGAAACTTAGTGTATTCATCAAGGAGTTTATTAATAAACAAGTTAACCCCTACAAAATTCCACAACCGCTCTCCCCATAAAGATATGGCAATTAAGCACAAGTTCATTTAATAATTCTCCCCCATTTGATGTCATTCCCAAGAGCGACCTTACTTTTACGAGAAAAGAAGGATTTCTTTGGACGTTAAAAAATCACATAGATTTGTATCCAGTAAACTCGAATAAATTACTCAACATACGAAAACTTACGGAGTACATACAGTACTTTCACATAATAGTGGATCAGGGAAAGATCAATACTGCAGAATTTTCTCAAAAAGTTCGTTGTATCTTTTATCAATGTTTGCATGAAGACATAATAGACTTAAATTTTGAGCATATATGAGATCGCACAGTTTACGAACGTAAACACAATATATCTCATAAGATATTTGAAATATATAAAACCAATAAGATTAAATACTGCAAGATCATCTTCCAAATATGTAATGACCCATCCCTCCACCGATTGTCCCACTTAGCCACTGTGGTTATTCGGCAGTGTGAGGTTTTCAACGGGAGTCTTTGCGGTAATCCAACACCAACTTCCAAAATGGTCACCCATCCCTGGATTACTCCCGCACGAGCACGCTTAACTGCAGATTTTTCTGCCAACTGTGGAGCCAATTGTGCTGAAAAGGCCTCGGTGATAGGATATGACAAATCATTATTTATATTCCATTCAGCCAACCACAGCCGAATATCGGGGTATTATAATACCACCACCTTAAATTGGAGCCGTCCTCGGCTCCAGAATATATATACAAGACCAGATCTCCAATGTTCTCTGCCCCTCATGAGACAAGCACCTGGAACAACCCCATCCAGCGACCTTCCCATCCTCGGCAGGTGACCCGTCGTATACTATTTGTAATGACTTGTCCCTCGACCGATGCTGTCCTCACTTAGCCAATGCGGTTATCCGGCAGTGTGGGGTTTTTAACGGGCGTCGCTGCGGTTATCCGGCAATAACTTCCCGGAAGGTCACCCGTCCCTGGATTAATCTCTCCCGAGCACGCTTAACTGTAGAGTTTTCTGCCAACTCTGGAGCCAATTGTGCTAAAAATGCCTCGGTGTTAAGAAAAGACAAACCATTACTTATATTTCATTCGGCCAACCACTACCGAATATCACTACCCTAAATTGGAGCCCTCCTCGGCTCCGGAATATATTCAAACAACCAAGATTTCCGACGTTTCCTGCCCCTCATGAGACCAGTACTTGACACTCAATCCATTCAACGTACTCTCTCACCCTCGGAAGGTGACCCGTCGTTAACTCTGATACCATTTGTAATGACCCTTCCCTCCATCTATATTGTCCCCACTTAGCCATTACGGTTCTCCGGAAGTATCGGATTTTAACGGGCATCTCTGCGGTAATCCAGCAACAACTTCCCGGATGGTCACCCATCCCTGGATTACTCCTATCCGAGCACGCTTAATTGCAGAGTTTTCTTCCAACTCTGGAGCCAATTGTGCTGAAAAGGCCTCGGTAATAGGAAAGGAGAAATCATTAATTATATTCCATTCGGCCAACCACTGCCGAATATCGGGGTATTACAAAATAACTTAGAATTTAAATAAGTAAATCTAAAAACATTGCAAGATGAAAATCACTGGAAATAGTTATGTGTAATCACAATATTTGCTATACCAAACCCTAGTTATCCTTCTTAAACACAAGAATAAATTCTCATAAGAAGTTTCCTAGACATAAAGATTCAGACTTCTTTGATTACTTCATACCTCTCCATGAATCCATCATAAAAGGTATTATTGATGTCCTTGATTCTCTTGACCGCGGAGACTCCATGTTTATGAGTTAGAACATTCAGCTTTCGATCAACAGTGTGAGAAAGTTGCCTGGCCTTGATGCATTCAGAGATAAGTTTCTTCTGGTTCTGTATTAAGACTTTTTGTTTTGCAAGGATTTTGATCTGACCATAAATTAGATGATTTATTTGCAGTTGTAGATTTGCAAATTCGACCTTTGAATCATTCTGATAATGAATCAAATCCTTGACATACTCAGCAATCCAAGAGTCGTACTCTTTCCTTGCAATTATCTTTTTAAAAACAAGTTTTTGAACGAGCTGCATCCTTTGATGTCTTCTTTGAAAAAGCGGGGGTCTAACAACACCACCCAATATTTCGCTTAGCAATCTGTATGAACAAACTTGAATATACTTTTAAGAGAATAAACATGACTCAATAAATTAAAAGTATATCAACGAGTTTATATCTCTCTTCTTGATTTGATTTACTCAAGCAGGAACTACGAGTTCTAACCAAATGCAAGGAATAACTTGGATGATACCAAAGACCAATATCCAAGGATCAATCAATGACAATCAACAACCAAAAGTTGGATTACTCTAATTGATGATCTAACACACAACTTGTATTATTTCAATTATAAAGATAAAGCAATATAATACGGAAATTGAAATAACACAGACACCAGAAATTTTGTTAACGAGGAAACCGCAAATGCATAAAAACCCTGGCACCTAGTCCAGATTGAATACACACTGTATTAAGCCGCTACAGACACTAGCCTACTCCAAGATAACTTCGGAATGGACTGTAGTTGAAGTCTCCCACTGATCCAAGGTACAGTTGTACTACCTACGCCTCTGATCCCAGCAGGTGTTGATGGTGGTTTTTAGCTTAGGGTTAAAATCGTAAAACCTTACATCTGACATGACGTCACTACAACCACTAGCGCATTTATTGAATCATTCAACATACCTACGATAATAATTACTAGGGTACCTTTTTTTTATATACATGTGTCATTTTCCACGGCAGAACCCTTAGTATTGACCGACATCATCTTCGTACATA
Organism: Papaver somniferum; assembly: GCF_003573695.1. Lineage (NCBI taxonomy): Eukaryota > Viridiplantae > Streptophyta > Magnoliopsida > Ranunculales > Papaveraceae > Papaver > Papaver somniferum. The sequence continues at coordinate 141,484,696 of NC_039362.1, forward strand.
CCAAACCCTAATTCTCATGCTACCACTCCAAGGCATGCCAACCATGCCAGCCGCACCACTGTGCGAATGGCAAACAATTCCAGCCACATCTCCACGCCAAGGCATGCCAACCATGCCAGCGGCACCACTGTGCCAATGGCAAACCATTCCAGCCACATCTCCGGGCCAAGGCATCCCAACCATGCCAGCCGCACCACTGTGCCAATGGCAAACCATGCCAGCCACATCTCCGCGCCAAGGCATGCCAACCATGCCAGCCGCACCACTGTGCCAATGGCAAACCATGCCAGCCACATCTCCGTGCCAAGACATACCAACCATGCCAGCCGCACCACTGTGCCAATGGAAAACCATGCCAGCCACATCTCCGCGCCAAGACATGCCAACCATGCCAGCCGCACCACTGTGCCAACGGCAAACCATGTTAGCCACATCTCCATGCCAAGGAATGCCAGCCATGTCAGCCGCACCACTGTGCCAATGAAAAACCATGCCAGCGACATCTCTGCGTCAAGGCATGCCAACAATGCCAGTCGCACCACTGTGCGTATGGAAAACCATGCCAGCCACGTCTACCGCGCCAAGGATGTCAACCATGCTAGCCGAACCATGCGCCAATGGCATGCCAAACCCTTGGCCCCACCATGACAAGACAACCGCACCTTGCCTTGGCCCTAACCATGCTAGCCTCACCATGCGCCAATGGCATGCCAAACCCTTGGCCCCACCATGCCAAGCCAACCATGCTAGCCGCACCATGCGCCAATGGCATGCCAAACTCTTGGCCCCACCATGCCAAGCCAACCGCACCTTTCCTTGCCCCCAACCATGCTAGCCGCACCATGCACCAATGGCATGCCATACCCTTGGCCCTACCATGCCAAGCCAATCGCGCCTTGCCTTGGCTCCAACCATGCTAGTCGTACCATGCGCCAATGGAATGCCAAACCCTTGGCCCCACCATGCCAAGCCAACCGCACTTTTCCTTGGCCCCACCATGCCAAGCCGCACCAAACCTTTGGCCCCACTATGCCAAGCCATCCTTGCCATTGGCCTTGGACCCACCATGCTTCCCTTCCCTATGCGGCTACCAAAACAAAGGCGTGCGACGATCAACGACCACCCTTCCATCCTAGATGCAAATCCTAGCCGTCCAAGGTCGCCAAACAATGCATGGTAACCTTTGGCCCAAAACCCTAGTTTTGGCCACGCCAAGGCATGCCATGCCACATGTGTCAATGGCATGCCAACCACCTTGCCGCGTCATACTATGCCGGCCTTCCCCATGCGGATACGAAAACGAAGGCGTGCAACGATCAAAGGCCACCCTTCCATCCTGGATGCACATCCTATCCGTCCAAGGTCACCAAACAACGCATGGTAATCTTTGGCCTAAAACCCTAGTTTTGGCCACGCCAAGGCATGCCATGCCACATGTGCCAATGGTATGTCAACCACCTTGCCGCGCCACACCATGCCGGCCTTCCCTATGCGGCTACTAAAACGAAGGCGTGCGACGATCAACGACCACCCTTCCATCCTAGATGCAAATCCTATCCGTCCAAGGTCGCCAAACAATGCATGGTAACCTTTGGCCTAAAACCCTAGTTTTGGCCACGCCAACCCGCCCCAAGGCATGCCATACCACATGTGCCAATGGCATGCCAACCACCTTGCCGCGCCATACCATGCCGGCCTTCCCCATGCGGCTACCAAAACGAAGGCGTGCGACGATCAACAACCACCCTTCCATCCAAGATGCAAATCCTAGCCGTCCAAGGTCGCCAAAAAACGCATGGTAACCTTTGGCCCGAAACCCTAGCTTTGGCCACGCCAAACCGCGCCAAGGCATGCCATGCCACATGTGCCAATGGCATGCCAACCACCTTGTCGCGCCATACCATGCCGTCCTTCCCTATGCGGATACCAAAACGAAGGCCTGCAACAATCAACGACCACTTTTTCATCTAAGATGCAGATCTTAGCCGTCCAAGGTTACCAGCTAACGCATGACAACTTTTGGCCCTAGTTTAGTCGCGCCTAAACAAAGCCAAAACCCTAACTTTTGGCCGCCCCTAAACTGGGACATATTAAAGCCATACTGATCATACTTTCATGCCACTGGATACCAAACGAAAGGTTGCAATAATCAACGGCTACCTTCCTCTTAAGATGCAAAATCTCGACCGTTGAAGGTTACCACCGAGCCGACAAGTCTCCCATGATCAACTTGCCAGACAACAACAACATGCTACATGTTTTCCACGAAAACACTCGAGACATCAACACATGTCAAAAACTGGGGGATGCTCATTGGGTATTGGTTTAGCGGTTTACAGCGTGCGACGTACACTACGCTCGTTATTAGAAAGTTTCATAAGGATGAGGCGGTTAGTAAATACAGGGAGTAATGGTGAAACACTTTCTTTTATCGAAAATCAATTCCAAGCGAACCGGTTACCACCTCCTCCTATTTACTCACCCGTTTTCCATTTATTAATGAGACTAGAGTACGTTTCACTTCGACTTGTATAAATAGGCATTACCTATTTCCACCGAACAACAAGTTCTGGTCAGGAGCATACAACAATCAGAAAACGTTTGCTAGATTTCCCATCTGTTAGCTTTCCACTTTCTGATACAAGTCACAAAACAACTCCTCTTCCAGAATCAACTATTCTGGTTTCAATACTCTATTCGCTTCCCTCCCCAAAACCAACCCTTCTCCTCCACTTTGTGACCGAAGCAAGTCTGGAACGACCATTTCTTGGTTTAGGCCGCACTTGTACAGATTGATCTCTCGAATCTAAAGTACTCCCTTGCAGTACCTTGTTTAGGGTTTAGATTTGTTTCTCACCCACATCACACGAAATTACCGAAACCAGCAGAAACTGTTTTCACCCTCAAACAATTGGCGACCACAGTGGGATATTGGTCTTTCGGTTACAATGTCAATTTTCAATCCCCGATCTCATACTTCGACCCAGACGTCAAGACGGTAGAGGCAAACGATCCGCTCAGGGATCGACGACTCAGCTACCAGAAGGCCCGATACGATCCACTCAGGGATCGACGACTCAGTTACCAGACGACCCGATTACCAGTCATGACACGGCAAGGGGCGACTGGGGACTTTCCAGAGGTTAAAATCAAACGATCCGCCCAGGGATTGACGACTCGATTCTCAAGTGACTCAGGGATGACTGGGGACTTTCCACAATTGCGGTGCTTCTCACAAAAATCCGACTTGCACCTGACTCATTTTTCGTTAGCAGATCCAAAAAACCGAGTAAGTCTTGCCTAGACAAAATACATGGTTTACTATTTCAAGTTTTCACCGGAATGATAAAACCGATAGCCATGTTATGTTTCATCCCATGTCATCTACCGACACGCAACGTTCATGGTTCCATATCTTCCCTGGGATGTTGGTGTCACTTACAATCATAACCAAAAACAGCATCATCCTAAAACAGTTCATCCCGAATAATAATCCAAAACCCTCATAGGTAACACTTGTCTATCAACCCAAAAATCCAGAAAATCAAAACCATAAAGCCAGGTATTTTATTTTCCTTTCAAAAAAAAACGAAACAGAAGAATTTCAGAAGACAAGAGTGCATTCAAGGGAAGCTGATGTGATTTCAAATTGAGTTGTAGTAAAAAATTCGTTGAGACTTGTGAAAGCAAATATTTTAGATTTAATGAAATTTAAAAACAAACAAAACTTAATTCAAGATCATTAGGAATAACCAAGACACTGATTCCACTACCACACATGAATAAATTATGAAAAATAATCCAAAACTCTAATTATTTTTTAAGTCCCTTATTTCTTATTTCTTAATTCATAATTAATCAAACATATTCTCAAATATTAATTGTATTCCCAAAGCATAGACTATCAATTGATTAAACAAAGTATAATCTATCAAATTGAATCACAAGTAATTAAGAAAATTATGTAAACATTTAAAAACTCTGCAAGAGCAGTGATTGAGTGAATTATAATTGAAAATTAGAGAAAATGAAATAGTTACCCATTATTCATGCGTGAATAGCTTCCTCATTGCCTTGGTTGTGGGAGAATTAGCTCATCATCATGTTGGAAACACACTCAAAATTCATTTTTATTGCTCAAAGGGTGTTTACAAAGATGAAATGGAGAAAAACTATTAAAAACCGGGTTTGCAACAGTTATAAGTGTTACAAACTGAAAAGAACGATAGAACATATTACTGTTGCTGATTCTCGACCCTCGCCTGTGTGTCGTTTCCACTGTTGAGAAACGACTGCTGTTGCGCGCCTAATGTTCTTGGTGTTCTTCACAGCAGCAGAAATGGTGATTCTTCTGCAACTCGACTTTCACAGCTCTGTAATCTCCCCCAAACTCTCCGTCCCTTCCTTGCATATCCCTTCACTATTTATACATCTCTGCAGTAAGAACATCACCGTAATAACTCCATTCTAATCCTCATTAACGCTGCCAACCACAGGAATATTTTCTTTCCTTTTTCTTCTCCTGCGCGTACCTGTTGTAGTCATCCTCTGTTTAAACACTCTTCCACACATCCCAACATGCGTCAAACACGCTCAGGACATGAAATCTTCCCAAACATACCCAGAAATCCCGAGAATAATATAAGCTTCCCTGTTTCTTCTTATCGTAAGAAAATCCTTCTTTTTTTTCGATCCAGAGGAAATTACCAGTCCTGTTTTTGGTTAACATGCCCAAATCAAGCTAAAACTTCGATTGAATCTCACCAGAAGCTCTCCAAACCAAATCCATAAGATCCCGTATAATATTTTTTTTCCGTGAACCTCTGTTTACCTAAACTCAATGATTTAGCCAATTCTGGACCAATAAAACACCCACATCATCTTTATTTATCCATAACATGCCTATCCCTTGAAAATCAACGGTTGAATCTCTATAAATCCCGTCCAAAACTTCAACCCTAATTCTGCTAGTGAAGACACGTTTTCCCGCCAATTCTTGAATTTGAAAGGTAGAAGAAAGTGCCCCTTATTCACGACAGGGGTGCGAATAGCAGGTGGTACTCCGGGGGTGCAAATAGCAGGTAGTGTGACCCTTAGTAATTGGGTGCTGAGGATGAATTTGGGCTATGCATAAACCTGGGTGCCCCGTAGCAAAATCTGGGGTCCGTATAGCAAATGTCCTCCGGGGTCCAAATAGCACTTTTTGAGCAACTTTTTCCACACAAGTGTATTTCTCTAAAAACACCTACACAAACATAACAACACCATAATAAGTACGAAATCGAGTACCAACAATACAGAACATTAAGGACAAATTAAACACAAAAATGTGTCTATCATAAGCCATTCAACGATGTTTTGATCTTCTCGAATAAGGTGTCCTTCGTCATTTGGAGGATCGCCTTTTTCAGCTCCAACTCTTTGGACAGCCTTTCGACCTCTGCTTCTTGTTGTTTGACTACGTCCGCATAAGGACCTTCGGTCACCTTGGCCTGCAACTTTTGGATCTCAGAGAAACCCTAACGCCCAGTTCCTCGTGGAATCAGTCACCTACCCGTACGTACCTACTTTGAATAATAACGATTTCTAGTCACTATTCATGAGGTATCAGACGCTACTACAGTGATATTCGAAGAGAAGAACAATATTTCTACAGATTCATGGAAGGCATACCTATGGCTAGGATTTTCCCCAAAACAAGAAAACAAATTGAAAGAGAACCGCTCGAGTACATAGCTGGAATATGCCTGCCCACTTTATTGCTACCGCGCTAACGCTAACACCAGGACGTGAGAAAAAGATACGAGATAAAAAGGAGAGCCAACCCCTTTCATACGCATAACACTTTTGGAATTTGAATAAGGAAATGATTTCCTATTTGATCTACGTATGGAAAGAGGCAACTGGGCCCGCAAGAACAAGTCCACGCCACGCCAAGACAGCGCTGTGCCAAGCCAACACCGTTCCAAGCCAACAGTCTGCGCCATGCCCAGCCAACAGTCTGCACCATACCAAATCCAAGCCAGCGCCCATTCCAAGCCGATCCAGCGCTAACATCTTGCATCTTTCCAGCGCCAACATCTTGCATCCTTCTAGCGCTAACATCTTGCATCTTTCCAGCTCCAGCATCTTGCATCCTTCCAGCGTCGCCTTTTGAATGCCCAGTAGAAGGGGATCAACAATCTAATTTCATCACACGTAAAGATCAGGAACGAATTCTCCAATATCGAAGCAAAGAAAATCAGCAACCCCCCTGAGTTCACAAAGACTATCTTCCTGTCAGGAGCTGCATGATTTCCGGGGACTTCGCCCACAAAATCGTGCAGTCTATGATGAAACACTTATGTGAGATTCTGTAGGCGCAGCGTCAAGACATATTCACATCCCTCAACCGCACTGCATCAGGGAAGAAATTCCAACTAGAGAAGCCGTTACCAAACCCCAACCTCTTCTGGAAAGCACGATTGATAGATGGAACTGGGGAATCCTAACCATTGTTCTCTTGAAGGGTGTACAGTTTGACATCACACTGATTAACATAGCTGCTCCGCTTCAACGTTCGCTCCAACAGCCGCTCCGCTTCAACGCTCTCTCAAGCAGCCGCTCCACTTCAGCGTTCTCTTCATAACATACTCCAGAATCTGAAGCTGAAGCTTCAGCGTTTGGCTCCTTAAGTTTCAACATCCTTTCCAAGAGTCGAAGCTGCTTCAACGCCGTTTCTTCCTGCAAAGGGTCGTACTACCACGCTCCCCATGTCAAGGATCATGATCACATCCAGCCAACCTTTGTAGTCATGACCTCCTTTTGATCCATCTTGCCAAAACTCGTGATCATGGACAGTTCGCTCGCTTACACGTCCAACCAATCCTTTTAATTCCATTGGTACCCATACAATTCTAGCAAACCTACTTTGTTACCATGACAATGTAGTCTCTTCTGATTACATCTGCTACCAAGAACTGTTGTCGCTCATTTGTTGATACCATCCAGAGCTTCACCACAGTAGTAATCACTACAAAAGTAACCTGTACTCCTTCATATTTTAAGTTCCACGTGGAAGAAGTAACAAAATCACCAGTACGAACGCACGATGGTGATGTCTTTATCATGGTCAACCCACTGACCATACAAGATGGAAACATGTAAACCATACTTGGGGACTGAGGATATACACGGAATCCCTTCACTGTCAAAGCTCAGAAGACACGTTCAAAAAAAAGGTCATAGCCACAACAAGGTCATCTACTCTTCAAGGGTGCAGCGCAACAAAATCATCACCTATCTGTCCATAGGACGCCTTCAACACTTTACAAGGCCGCGGAGGATCCCAAGCCTGCTCACAGGAAAACAATTTCAGAAACCGAAGAAAAATGCGACCGGGGACTGCACATTGCAGTCCATCCCGACGACCATCAAAGACTCATGAGATAACCCCAGAGACGCGGCTGAAACATTTTCTTGAAGAAACATAGGGAGCCATGATAAACAACACAACTCTCTCATTCCTACCACTTCACTATCCAGGATATTTCATAATGTGATATTATGATCACCCCAACATCACATCCAGAAGAGTACGATAAGCTTATATCAAATCTCGTGGACGTGGATTCAAGGTGATGCAATGAAAGTAGGCTACACATGGGGACTACCAACATGGGACGCTTTCACTCCCCTCAACCAGGTTATTTTTGATTTCAACATCATCACTGTCGAAGTTTTACGAGCCGCAGGAATTTCTCAACATGAAGCCGTACATGTGCACCGATGACTCCAAATGCACGCCACAAAGATACATTCACATATTCAGACAAGCCATCGGATCAAACAGAAGCATAAATGGGGACTGCTCACCACATCCCATTCCACACGATAGTCCAAGATTAGGAAGATGGTTCAAAGGATTCCACTTGGAACCAAGTCCTTGAAGACTTGATAGTAGCACATCGCCAACAAAATGTCTCCCAACTCATCTATTTCATCCAGTGTCTCCGGAAGATTTCGACCAATACAAGCATCCACAACATATTGTCATTGCGATCAGAGGTCCATGCACTGAACAACCTAAAATCAAGGATGGACCGAAAAGGAAACCACATCCATCCGTCCCAAGAATGCAATGGAGTTTGATAAATTTTGGAATCCACTGGAGAGACACTGCAGATGAAAGCACGGATCCGGACGAGCAACAGAAAACAGAAGAAGGTCAATATCTCTTTTCATGCGGATGGAGTTTCTAGAGTTTGAACAAAATAAAGATTCCTTCTTGCTCCATGAAACAGATGACTGGGCGCGACTATGCCACCTCGGGCCCGCAACATCCCTCCTGAGTTCTTCCTGAATTTTACTGTCGAGCTGTTTTCACCTCCCGAACGAGCTCAAATCCTAAATATTCTCGCGCGGGGAGATAGGAAATTCTTTTTCGTTCAGAATGGAGGGTCGGACCGTCAAAATCCGAGTTTGTACGAGAATTTTACAGCGATTCTAGTAAGGGGCGCTAATTAGGGTTGTAGCATGCTAAAAACTGAAGCAAGTTTTTACTTTATCGAAGCCAGTCGTCACCTTCCCAGGGAACTGAAGCAAGTTGTTACCTTCCCGAAGCCTGTCGTCACCTTCTCAGGGAACTGAAGCAAGTTGTTATCTTCCCGAAGCCAGTCGTCACCTTCCCAGGGAACTGAAGCAAGTTGTTATTGTTGTAGTGTTGAAAGTGGTAGTAAACGTTCGTTGCTCGGACTTGTAAAGATTTAAAAAAAAAAATATATACAAAAATTATTAACACTGGTGCGAGATACTGGGGCTTAGGATTCGACCAAATTCATTTCTTAAATGGTTCAGATATTAATTCTAGGAAATTATAATTCAAAACAAAATGAATATTAACTCTATTCTTTGCCAAAGTAGATTTTATAAAATACTACTTGTATTTCTTAAGCATGGCATATAAAAAATCCCTAGGACTAAGCATAAACCATCAAATGAAATCACAAATAATTAATTAAAATCTTAATTCAATTAAAATTGGTGCAAAAAGTAAATAAAGAATTAAATAAAATTACCACATGGATGAATTAAGGCTTCCTCCGTCGCCCCAGTGTTGGGGTTTAGATCCTCATATTAATCATAATCTCAAAATACATGTATAAAGCTCAAAAGTTGATTAAAGGGAGTAAAACAATTGAACAGAAAAATTGCAAAAGAAATAACTGTTGCAAAGGCGTTGTTCAACTGTTACAAGAAGAACGATACAAATGTTATGCTGTTGCAATACCCAAACTACGACCCACACTACGACCCACTGCTCTGCGTCGTAAACACTGTTGGAGAAAGACTGTCTATGCAAGTCCGTTCTTCGTGTTCTTGGCCTTCATCAGTGGCAGCAGCAGCAGAAACTCAACTCGTGATTTCTGCTTCCTGCGCTCTCCTATTTTCTCCCCACTCTCGACCCCTCTTCCCAATGACTGATACTTGTATTTATAGTGTTTTGGAGCAAGAAATCCGACCATTGATTGCGTATATTTTCTCTTTAATTCGATTATTTTTTGCTGCCCAAAAATGAGAATACTTACCATTTATAAAATTTCCACACGTTAACTCGCTCCCAAAACACTCCAAATTAGTTTCTTCATGCCTCAGAAGCTTTCCCGCACCTCCACATCACTCCATGCACATCAGAAACACACTTGAGCTCGTGTTTAGTGTGTGTTGCTCTGTTTGAGTTTGGTGAATCGAACCGAGAATTCCATCCTGAATTGATCGATTATGACACCCATACTGTGTTCCTTAAGCTATATCACATCTTCCTACCAAGTTTGAGCCATTGAATCGAACCACAACACCTTCATTTTGTCGATTGAAATTCTGCCAGTTGATGAACCAATTTTCCCGCCAATTTTAGTTTTTCAAATCGTGAAGAAGGTGTCCCCTTAGCAAACAGTGGTGTCCCCTTAGTAATTAGGTTACCCTTTATCCAAAAGCGAGAGTCCGAATAACACTTGTCCTCCGGGTGCCAAAATCAACTTTTCGAGCCGAATTTTCCAAAAATGTTTATTTCCTAAAAATACATAAAAACACAATATTAGTACAAAAATAGAGTTCCAACAATACGGACATTGAGGACAAATTAGACACAAAAATGTGTCTATCAAATACCCCCAAACTTATTATTTGTTAGTCCTCGAGCAAAACTAAAAAATAAAACCGAGTTAATCTCGGGTGGGTTTAACAGAGGTGTACCCACAAAAACCATGAATTCTAATTGGTCACAAGTATCCAAAGAGCTATGAGGACATACATATTCTCAACCTATCTCCAAGTAACTAGAATGCCAGAGAAATTAAAGGTGTCAGCTCTAAAGATGACTGAAGAAAAGGGGAGACACATCCGCACGACTGCTAGATAAAGAGATATCCGCTATACAGCTAGATAAACATTGTAAGATGCGTCCGCTGCTTTACATCTGGATAAGATTAGGAGAGAGATAAAGATGAGAGGGACATCTGCTACACAGCTGGACTAATTACGTGTGATGAGTTAAACCAGTGCTAGAAAGATCTTGTGCCAGATTGAAAGCAGACTAACAAAGCAACCAAAATGCATCTTTCTTCGACTCTCTCACAATGCTCAGTAGAAATAACGTCTTCTTCGGTATTCAACTGTTGATGATAAACTCTCGAACCTCATAGAACCTTGAAAATTAACTCTTCACTTCGATTTCTTGCTTGAATTATAAATTTCTTCTTCCCTATGGCCTTATTGAACAAATAGAACGTAATGATGTTTTTTTTTTTTTAATTTCATTTTTCATTTTTTTCATTTTTTTTTTTTTACAAAAGACAAAAATTTACATGGCCATGAGAGAAGGACTTTAGAACTTGGATCTTCACAACTTGTGATGTCTTGATATCATGAACTTTAACAACTTATATCATTTGCTCTTGTACTTCTTGTAACTAAGTCTTCAACTTTGATTTTTGAATTATTCTTTTCTATTGTTGCTTCTAAACCTTAAACGTCTTCAACTTTTTCATAAATTTTGATGTCACTCCGCTTGTTGATGATGATAAGTTTCTACTGAGAGAGAGTCGTAATCCAGTAACTAAGACTACATTGTGAGGTTGCTTTGTCTTTCTGGCATTTCCTTCTGACCTACTTGCCTTTCCATCATGGATGGTTAGGTCCATCACGGTTACCCTCTAAAAGGAACACGTTCTCTCCTGAATTTCAAGGATCTCAATGTCTTTTTCTCTAATGTCTCAATGGGTTGTTATCTCCAGCATTCCAATTTCTATCTTTTCGGTGAGAAACAGTATGTAAACTTAGCTAACCGGGTACTATGTGACGCTAGAAGTTTCAAAGATGCGACTAAAATGTTTCTCCCATACCCCCAAACTTAAATCTAACATTGTCCTCAATGTTCTAAAGATGAAACTAAAAGCATGAACAAGGAGAAATTGTTACCATTTGAAGCAAAAAGAGTTAAGGAAGGATATTACCGTGTTGCATGAGATTGGGTTACCTCCCAAGAAGTGCTAAGTTTAAAGTCTTCAGCCAGACGTAGGAAAGGGTTAGTCAACTCGAACCGTATAACAGTAGCCGGAATAACTGTGGGTCTTTAAAACCAAAAAGAGCTGACAAAAGGAAATTGCAGTGAACCAACGAAATGAACAACACTAGCATGCCCTTACCTAGTTTCCTGATAACTATTGCTAATTGTGGTTCAGGTTCAGGTTCTATGAAAGGGTCTAAATAGAATATTTTCATTAGCTGCGTTTCTTCATAAGTTGGATCCAAATTATTAGGTCCTAGAGTCTGGAAAAACTCAAATATGATCTTAGAAGCGCACAATAATAACCTAAATAACTGAGGATCCTCTAAGTCAATAAGATTTGACTTACATAATTGACCAAAATGAGAGTACTGGTCATTCTTAAGCAAATTTGTCGATTCTAATTTCCTAAAGCATTTAGGTTTAGTCTCACAACTTAATATTCGACACATTTGGAATATAAATGTTCCCACAGTTGGAAGAAAACTATTTGGTGGGAAAACAAAGTCAATATGGGGATCATAGCCTGGGCAAACCACATCAACCAGAGGATGGGTTTCTAACGACTGAACTCCTTCATGGACATTATTAGGCTCGGGAAAATGAGTATGAAGGTAATCTTGTAAAATGGTCGAGGCACAGATATCAAGTCCTAAGTGTGGGGACTTTCTGAGAGTTAAAGGTAAGGCACTAGGGAAGTGATAATCACCCCCAAACTTAGAGTTTTCATTGTCTCTAGATAGACCTCTAATTATTTCTTGAATTTCCGTATCTTCAGAGTCCTTAAAATATTCAAGAGATTCTTCTAAGTTATTATCAGGTAGTGCATCTTTACTCATCTCTACGGGTCTATCTTCTTCTTCCAAGACTATTGTTTCTAAGTCGCTAGACTCTAAAAAAGTATTTTCGAAATGAACCCGTTCCTCTAAACCACTATCGGCTTCGTAATCAAAAGGAAAAACTACATCGTCTAAAACGGTGGTATCCCTAATCAAATCCTCGTCCTTTTGAATAGGTGAATAATCATAAAAATAATTTGGATTTGAACTAGAAATAATATAATCACTATACAACTCAATTGGATTACTAGACTCTTGATCACTATGCCTACATATTTCAGATTCTTCATTACTGCTATCCTCATCATCATAGTACGAAGATGATTGAACCTTATCTAAATAAGTAGTGTCTTTTATTCTAACCTCGTCCTCTAAATTAGGCAAATATTCACTATTTACATCAAGGGTAAAATTGGAAACACTATTTTGGAAATTTAGATCTTTTAGAGAAGATCTATTCTGGGTCTCTAACAAAAGCTTTTGGGCCGACTCACATGAATTCCTGACGTAATCTAGGAAATCAGGTAAAGAAAGTTCACTCATTGCATTATTTTCGTCCATAACTAAGTTATTCATTTCGGCGAACTTACGTGATGTCTCAGCTAACTTACGTGTCGACTCAAGTAAAGAGGAATTAGCAGAATTTTTCTCGTATGACTGATGGTTGTGAGGATACTGATTGGGCTAACCATGGTATGAACCATAACCTTGAAAAGTTTGGCGTTCCCAACCACTATTCCCACCATGGTAATAAAACTGATCATGTCCATATTCAAATTCAGGTCGATATTCATTGTATTGGCTTCTATCATACCAGCTCGACATTCTTAATTGTAAGGGAATTCTACACAATCAAAAACAAGGCTGACTCGACCAAATCAAACCTATAAAATCTAGCAAACAACAAGCATGATGGCTCCACTTAGATTGTTTCTAGACTTGCTTCTATCTCTCGAAGGGGAATTCGTTATAATTTAAGCAAACCCCTCTGGAATCAATCCGAGTCAAAGTAAGTTGAATTGAGAAGAGGGAAGCTCAGTGGATCTTTGATACCCAAGGCCTCACCGCTATCACAAGGCGGCGCAGTCACGCATTCAACTCACATAAACCATTATGAACTTCAAGGTGTGCTTAAGAAAGTAACCAATATCCTTCGAATTTTTTTCCTAATAAGCGCGTTACCCTATCGGTCTCGTTCTAGTCAAGTTTTAAGCTTGGGTTCGCGTTAGGTTTCGTTTTCCTAAGGCGGGCAAGAAGGGAGCGGTGATGAAATCCGAACCCTTATCTTGTATTGGCCAGGCCTTGCCCTTTACTAGGAATTTAAAAACAGTCCAAATTCGTCCTCAATCAATGAATCACCTTAAGGAATACAGTAAACCCGCTGACAGGAGATTCGCGAGTGTTTCGATGGACTTACCTCCCGTACCAGACGGGGGATGAACTGTTGAAGTCGACTCGGGCCACGACTCCTATGTCATGTACGAACCCGAGGGGCCGAGACGATATAGTAATCGTCGTCCTTCCCTGCACACAGTTTATATAATTTTTTTTTTGTTTAATAATACCCTTCCGTAGGGTTAAAAAAGAAATAAAGTCCAATTGTTTAAAGTCCAAAATAAATAAAAAAAATTACAGTTTTCCTCACACACTCTAAAAAAAATTAAAAATTAAATCCTAAAATTGTCCTTTTTTCTTCTCTTTTCGCTTTTCGCTTTAATCTTTTTCCTCTCCAAGTCCTTAGTGCTCCACTTCGAACATGTAAATCAAAGAAAAAAAGACAAAGTAAAAAGGAACAAATAAAAAAAAAAAAACCTAAAAAAGATAAAAAAAAATCTATATACAAGTCCGCGTCGGCGGCGCCATTTTGTTGTAGTGTTGAAAGTGGTAGTAAAAGTTCGTTGCTCGGACTTGTAAAGATTTAAAAATAAAAATATATACAAAAAATATTAACACTGGTGCGAGAAACTGGGGCTTAGGATTCGGCCAAATTCATTTCTTAAATGGTTCAGATATTAATTCTAGGAAATTATAATTCAAAACAAAATGAATATTAACTCTATTCTTTGCCAAAGTAGATTTTATAAAATATTACTTGTATTTCTTAAGCATGGCATATCAAAAATCCCTAGGACTAAGCATAAACCATCAAATGAAATCACAAATAATTAATTAAAATCTTAATTCAATTAAAATTGGTGCAAAAAGTAAATAAAGAATTAAATAAAATTACCACATGGATGAATTAAGGCTTCCTCCGTCGCCCCAGTGTTGGGGTTTAGCTCCTCATATTAATCATAATCTCAAAATACATGTATAAAGCTCAAAAGTTGATTAAAGGGAGTAAAACAATTGAACATAAAAATTGCAACAGAAATAACTGTTGCAAAGGCGCTGTTCAACTGTTATAAGAAGAACGATACAAATGTTATGTTGTTGCAATACCCAAACTACGACCCACACTACGACCCACTGCTCTGCGTCGTAAACACTGTTGGAGAAATACTGTCTATGCAAGTCCGTTCTTCGTGTTCTTGGCCTTCATCAGTGGCAGCAGCAGCAGAAACTCAACTCGTGATTTCTGCTTCCTGCGCTCTCCTATCTTCTCCCCACTCTCGACCCCTCTTCCCAATGACCGATACTTGTATTTATAGTGTTTTGGAGCAAGAAATCCGACCATTGATTGCGTATATTTTCTCTTTAATTCGATTATTCTTTGCTGCCCAAAAATGAGAATACTTACCATTTATAGAATTTCCACACGTTAACTCGCTCCCAAAACGCTCCAAATTAGTTTCTTCATGCCTCAGAAGCTTTCCCGCACCTCCACACCACTCCATGCACAGCAGAAACACACTTGAGCTCGTGTTCAGTGTGTGTTGCTCTGTTTGAGTTTGGTGAATCGAACCGAGAATTCCAGCCTAAATTGATCGATTATGACACCCATATTGTGTTCCTTAAGCTATATCACATCTTCCTACCAAGTTTGAGCCATTGAATCGAACCACAACACCTTCATTTTGTCGATTGTAATTCTGCCAGTTGATGAACCAATTTTCCCGCCAATTTTATTTTTTCAAATCGTGAAGAAGGTGTCCCCTTAGCAAACAGTGGTGTCCCCTTAGTAATTAGGTTACCCCTTATCCAAAAGCGAGAGTCCGAATAACACTTGTCCTCCGGGTGCCAAAATCAACTTTTCGAGCCGAATTTTCCAAAAATGTTTATTTCCTAAAAATACATAAAAACACAATGTTAGTACAAAAATAGAGTTCCAACAATACGGACATTGAGGACAAATTAGACACAAAAATGTGTCTATCAGTTATCTTCCCAAAGCAGGTCATCATCTTCCCACGGAACTAAAGCAAGCTGCCATCATTCCACGGGCCCACAATTCTTCCTGAATTTTACTATCGAGCTGTTTTCACCTCTCGAACGAGCTCAAAACCTAAATATTCCGGCAAGGAGAGATAGGAAATTCTTTTCTGTTCAGAATGGAGGGGCGGACCGTCAAAATCCGAGTTCGTACGAGAATTCTACATCGATTCTAGTAAAGGGCGCTAAGTAGGGTTTCGGCATGCCAAACCCTAATTCAGACAAAGTTGTTATCATCCCATGAAACTGAAGCCGGTCGTCATCCTTCCACGAATCTGAAGCCAGTCGTCATCCTTCAAAGGAACTCAAGCTACCTCCACTCCAAGTCGAGCAACGCAAGCAACTCCATTTCAAGCCGACCAACGCCTACGACTCCCATTCCAAGCCGACCAACGCCTACGGCTCCTATTCCAAGCCAACCAACGACTGTAGATCCCATTCCAAGCCGACCAATGCCTGCGGCTCCCATTCCAAGTCGACCAACGCCAGCGGCTCCGCTCAAGCCGCACCAACACCGACAACTCGCTAATCCAGCACCTCCGCGTGACCAAGCCAAGCCGACAGTATGCATCTCAACCAGCAACCGCCTCTACCATTTCAAGGTCTAGCCAGCAACACCACGAGTAGAATTTACGCAAAGACGCCAACACAAGAATCACGAATTCTCCTTACCTCTCGAAAAAGGTTATTCGTGTCTTCATGACCATCTTTTCATGACTTGCCATTTCGATTTTGTCCTGGACTGTCACCATCTTATGCTTACCTCGCAACAATGCTCATGTTCCAAGCTAAGAAAGGGAATTAATGTTGATGGTGGTTTTTAGCTTAGGGTTAAAATCGTAAAACCTTACATCTGACATGACGTCACTACAACCACTAGCGCATTTATTGAATCATTTAACATACCTACGATAATAATTACTAGGGTACCTTTTTTTTATATACATGTGTCATTTTCCACGGAAGAACCCTTAGTATTGACCGACATCATCTTCGTACATACCAAACCCTAATTCTCATGCTACCGCGCCAAGACATGCCAACCATGCTATCCGCACCACTGTGCTAATGGCAAACCACCCCAGCCACATCTCCGCGCCAAGGCATGCCAACCATGCCAGCCGCACCACTGTGCCAATGGAAAACCATGCCATCCACATCTCCGCGCCAAGGCATGCCAACCATGCCAGCCGCACCACTGTGCCAATGGCAAACCATGCCAGCCACATCTCCGCGCCAAGGCATGCCAACCATGCCAGCAGCACCATTGTGCCAATGGCAAACCATGCCAGCCACGTCTACCGCGCCAAGGCATGCCAACCATGCTAGCCGCACCATGCGCCAATGACATTCCAAACCCATGGCCCCACCATGCCAAGCCATCCGCACCTTTCCTTGGCCCCAACCATGCTAGACGCACCATGCGCCAATGGCATTCCAAACCCTTGGCCCCACCATGCCAAGCCAACCGTGCGTTGCCTTGGCCCCAACCATGCTAGCCGCACCATGCGCCAATGGCATGCCAAACCCTTGGTCCCACCATGCCAAGCTTACCTCACCTTGCCTTGGCCCCAACCATGCTATCCGCACCATGCGCCAATGGCATGCCAAACCCTTGGCACCACCATGCCAAGCCAGCCGCGCCTTGCCTTGGCCCCAACCATGCTAGCCGCACAATGCGCCAATGGCATGCCAAACCCTTGACCCCACCATGCCAAGTCAACCGCACCTTGCCTTGGCCCCACCATGCCAAGCCGTCCGTACCAAACCCTTGGCCCCATTATGCCAAGCTATTCGCTCCATTAGCCTAGTACCCACCATGCCGGCCTTCCCTATGCGGCTACCAAAACAAAGACGTGCGACGATCAACGACCACCCTTCCATCATAGATGCAAATCCTATCCATCCAAGGTCCCCAAACCATGCCGGCTTTCCCCATTTAGCTAACAAAACGAAGGCGTGCGATGATCAACGACCACCCTTCCATCCTGGATGCACATCCTAGCCGTCTAAGGTCGCCAAACAACGCATGGTAACCTTTGGCCCAAAAACCTAGTTTTGGCCATGCCAAACCGCGCAAAGGCATGCCTTGTCACATGTGCCAATGGCATGGCAACCACCTTTCCGCGCCACACCATGCCGGCCTTCCCTATGCGGCTACCAAAACGAAGGCCTGCAACAATCAACGACCAGTTTTTCATTTAAGATGCAGATCTTAGCCGTCCAAGGTTACCAGCTAATGCATGGCAACCTTTGGCCCTAGTTTGGTCGCTCCTAAACAAAGGCAAAACCCTAACTTTTGGCCGCGCATAAACTGGGACATATTAAAGCCATAATGATCATACTTTCATGCCACTGGCTACCAAACGAAAGGTTGGAATAATCAACGACTACCTTCCTCTTAAGATGCAAAATCTCGACCGTTGAAGGTCACCACCGAGACGGCAAGTCTCCCAAGCTCAACTTGCCAGACAACAAAAACATGGTACATGTTTTCCACGAAAACACTCGAGACATCAACACATGTCACAAACTGGGGGATGCTCATTGGGTATTGGTTTGGCGGTTTACAGCGTGCGGCGTACACTATGCTCGTTATTAGAAAGTGTCATAAGGATGAGGCGGTTAGTAAATACAGGGAGTAATGGTGAAACGTTTTCTTTTATGGAACATCAATTCCAAACGTTAGCGGTTACCACCTCCTCCCATTTACTCACCCTTTTTCCATTTCTTAATGAGACCAGAGTACATTTCACTTCGACTTGTATAAATAGGTATTACCTATTCCCACCGAACAACAAGTTCTAGTCAGGAGCATACAACAATCAGAAAACGTTTTCTAGCTATCCCATATGTTATCTTCCCACTTTCTGATACAAGTCACAAAAAAACTACTCTTCCAGAATCAACTATTCTGGTCTCAACACTCTCTTCGCTTCCCTCCCCAAAACCAACCCTTCTCCTCCACTTTGTGACCGAAGCAAGTCTGGAACGACCATTTCTTGGTTTAATCCGTACTTGTACATATTGATCTCTCGAATCTAAAGTACTCCCTTGTAGTACATTGTTTAGGGTTTAGATTTGTTTCAACCCACATCACACGAAATTACCGAAACCAACAGAAACTGTTTTCACCCTCAAACAGCAGGATACTGCGCACCTGATTCCCTTAGATGATGTCACCCATAACTAAGAATTGCTACGACCCAAAATCGCAGGCTTTGGCAATACACAAATTTGTCTCACACAAAAAAGTCTATCAAAGAATCAATCTATCTCCCACAGATAAACCCTAAAGGTTTTGTTCCATATTTTGATAATAATCAAGGTGAACATGAACCAATTGATAATCCGGTCTTATATTTCCGAAGAACATCCTAGAGTTATCAATCACCTCACAACAATCTTAATCGTATGGTAGCGAAACAAGAAGTTGCGGAATCACAAACAATGAGACGAAGATGTTTGTGATTACTTTTTATATCTTGCCTATCAGAGATATCAATCTCAAGCCAATCAATTTGATTGTACTCGTACGCTAGAAGATGCAAGATCAGATCACACAACTATGATAAAAGTAGTATCGGTCTGGCTTCACAATCCTAATGAAGTCTTTAAGTCGTTAACCTGGTTTTAGAAGAAGAAAACCAAAGGTTAAAGGATAAACGACTCTAGCATGCAAACTAGTAGCACATGTAAGGTGTGGGGATTAGTTTTGCACAATACTAGATGTCTCCTTTATATAGTCTTTCAAATCAGGGTTTGCAATTAAGTTACATTGGTAACAAAGCAATCAATATCCACCGTTAGATGAAAACCTGATTTAGATTCAAGATAATATTTCTCAACCGTTAGATCGAAAACTTAACTTGTTACACACACTTGACAATGCACGTTTCTAGGTTTGTTAACCATACCCAAACGTATGCACTTGTTGGTTCAACAATAGTTAACCAAATGGTTAGCCATATGAGTATTTCATATCAACCATGTTCTTCTTCACCATAACTAGTTCAAATGACTTCAAGATGAACTATTTAGAAGGGTGTTCAATTGCAAGGAAATCTCATGTACTGCATAAGACACAATTGAAGAAAAGATGATTTGATTCACTTGAATCGGTTGATGAACTTTTATAGCCACGGTTCTCAAACTGCATTCCTTAGTCTTTTTAAGTTTAAGTTCAGAAATCATCTTCAGATATATAACCTCTCAAGTTCGCAGACTAGATTCACGGACTTAAGTTACCAGGAAAAGTTTACAAACTCCAACAGAAATTCTAGGGTATGAGAACTTCGCTGGTTCGCAGACTGGGTTCCCGGACTGAGTTCGCGGACTTAGTTTCACGCAAATAGTTTGTCAACTCCAGCAGAAATTCCCGGGTTTGAGAACTTCGGCAGTTCGCGGACTTTGCTCATGTCATTCTTCCGGTTCTCTGGATCAACAAAGTTCGCAAACTTTGGTTCAAGGAATAGGACTTATACATAAATGTGTTTCCACAACAATGCTTATGTCCACCATTGGTTATGTAATATAAAATCTCATTTCAATCATTGAAACATTCTTAGAGGACGTTATATAGTTGTTACACCATTTCTCGTCAAAGCAATTTTCAAGATGATTGAAACATATCATGACTTTCGTCACATGGTAAAGATAAACTTGGTTAAGGCGAAAAGCTTACCAACTCATATTTCGAGATATATATAGGCGAGGTATACTCGTCTCAGAATACCAAATGTGTATAATAAAAGTCTATATATATAGCATACGACTTCTTGTCTCAAAGAGTAGGAGATAGAGTAGATAGACTTTTGAGTGATAGATAAGTTCAAGTCTTCACATACCTTTTTGTTGAGAAATTCCAACGGTTCCCTGAGTAGTTCTTCTACTTGTATAATGAATCGCCATGAAGTCCTTGAGCTCAACTACACTTTCTATCCTAGTCCGAGACTTACCTATAATAGACTAGAAATCAAGACTTATAGTTTTGATCACTAACATTGACAAACATGATTGAGATAGCAACGCATGCGAGTTCGACCGAGCAATGCTCTAACAATCTCCCCCTTTGTCAATTTTAGTGACAAAACTATCAATACATGTGGAATACAAAAAAGATAAAGAAACTTTAGTAGCTCCTATTCCACATATCTAATCTTCAACATTCCTCGAAATCTTCGTCACTTCCAAGTACTTCAATGATCCCAAAGGTTGTAAGTTTAGCATCACCAGTGTTGAAGATCCGTAGCTGTAACAATGAGAAAACATAGTTCTCAATCATTGTTATACAGTGTCATAGTATTATTACACATCTTCAAAGTTCAATTGTATCACAACTTCAACAATAATACTATGGTGATATGTATCACTCCCCCTTAGTCAATACTCCATCTCACATGGAAACCACTCCCCCTTACACAATGATCCGAAAACCATATGTATTTGTAGTATGAACTACAAATTAATTCTCCCCCCTTTTGTCCATAAAATTTGCAAAGGTACAAGAACGGGATCATAATGAAATTTCCGAGAGAGACATTTCATGACAAAAGGAAAAAATACATACCAACTAATTTAGATGCAATCATAAATCCGAAGCTAAATGCATTCATCAAGGAGTTTAAAGATACAAGATAACCCTTCTAAAATTCCACAACCGCACACCCCTCAAGATATGACCGTTAAGCACAAGTTCAAAAGAACTCTCCCCCATTAGATGTCATTCCCGAAAGAACAACAAGAGCGACCTTAATTTCAAAAGAAAACAAGGATTTTTATTGGACACCAAAAACCATAAGAATGATTTTCTATATCCAAAAACTCAATCAAATTAATCACAAGTAAACCCATGATTAATTTAATCGGAATACACAATCAAATTAAACACAAGAGGTGATCAATTCAATTGATTGTGCTCAACATAAGAGAACTTATGGAGACATGAAAAAACTCAACTAGATTAATTACAAGAGAACCCATAATTAATCTAATTGGAATACACAACCAAACTAATCACAAACGTAATCAATTTAACTGTCATTTTTTTTGCTCGACATAAGAAAACTTACGGAGCAATAACTAAATAACCAAACAGGATGATTAATTTAGTTGAATATGCTCGACATAACATATCTCACAGAACACCAACCAATCTAATAAATCAACTTGGTTGTATAGTGCTCAACATAAGATACATTACAGATCCTCACAGTAATACATAAAAATATGGATCAGGGATGATCAATACTGCGGAATACACAAGGATTCATTTTATCTTCAATCACTATTTGCATAACGACAATTAATAGACATAATCCTGAAAACAAAAGATTTTAACCTATCTTTCATCAAAGATTGACAATATAGGTTTAACTTTTGTATTTGTCAAAAGTCCATTCATTCTTTTACCAGTATGTGAATACCGAACACGAACGACTTTACTTTTGACAAAGTATGGGAAAAACATAGTTCACGGACGTAAACACCAATATCCCATAACAAATTGCAATATATCAAATCATAAAGATTAATACTGCAAAAACAGCATCCTCTAAATATTTTTAGAATTTAAACCAATAAACCTAAAAAAGAACAAGAAGATGAAAAATAATAGCTATGTGTAGTCACAATCATTGCTATTTAAAGCACTAGTTATTCTTCCAACTAAATAAAAAAGAAGACTTACTAGGCAACAAATAAAAAAATCTAAAGGAAAACAGACTCCAGTGCCATTCCGAAAACAAACTAAGATCATATAGAAGGTTCTGGATCCTCACGAGTCTTAAGGTTTTCAAGCATGTGAACGACAGCATCCTCTGCACCTTTGGAGAGAAAATCCTTGTTGGTAAGTTCCTTAACATGGGTCTTCATGAGAACAAGGTCAGAGTTAACCTTTTTCAACTCAGTTCTTACCACATCAAGACACTTCATTACCATCAAGTTGTTGTTTTGCATCCTCAAAGTTCTTTAGGAAGTCAAGAACTACATCTGACGAAATCTCTTCAACCTCCTCTATATCCGAATAGGAAACATGAGATTGAGGAAAAGATCCTTCAACTTCAACAAAGGTTGTCTTCTCTTTATCGAATTCAAAATATACCGCATTATCAACAAAGTCTTCAGGTAAATCCCAAGAGTAGGAAGAAGAAGCCATTGATAATAAGAATCCTAGAGTGAGAAATTCAATTCAATAGGATGGGTATATAACTTAGATTAAAGAGACTTAGGGTTCACAAGCTTGTCCCATGAGATACCACAAAACCATTTGTGTACCCGTAAGAGGATGGTTCACAAAGCCCGCATGAGAAAGTCCATACCTTTTAGAATTCAAAACCACGTTTGAAAGCAAAGCCAAAAACAAGAAAAAAAAAGAAAAACAAAGAAATACTCATGTAAAAGTGTTTGACTAATTATCCATCTAAGAACGATAAGAGATTATCTAAATAATCAGTGACACTTTACAAGAAGTATACCTAAACAATTCTCACTTAGTTAGGATTTCACAAGTGAGATTTCAACCTTGTGATTATTTAACACAAGTACAAGCCATTGGCTCATTGAATGAACATTGCTCTTAAGTATCCTTTTCCTTACGAACTGTTGGAGGAAAACCATTAAGATGTGAATGGAAATCACAAAATTCATCCTTACAGAAATATGACTCAGAGAGTTGATTCTTACCTGAAGGAAATCGGCTTTTTCCTGATATCTTATTCACATTGAATGTATCATTAACTCCCCTTTTTAATATAAGAAGATTCTGATATTCTCTTAGATTGTTAAGACATTCATTCTGAGTCAGAGTATTCAAGGAACTCATAGAACTGACTTTCCTGGAGTTTCTCATTTGCCTGACTGGTCCTCTTGAAACATGACAAGGACACACTTTCTGAACGTTATAAAGTACTTTCTTAACATTCTGCGAAGATTTCCTCTCTTCGTGTGATGTGCACCATTTTCGACAAGAGGGTATAGGCACGTCTTTTACACAAGAAGAGGACATTGATTTTTCTTCTGGATCTTCCTCAGGCACAGTAGTAATTGATGACGAAGGTCTAGAGAACTTCCTGAAAAATCCTTGAATTGAGAGCTTGATCAAGCGATGTTTAATTTCCAAGATATCCCTTTCAAGATTTTCCTTAAGAAGAGATAAAGGCAAAGCTTCAGAGTTTTTGGAATCATAGTCTCTTATTTCTCCAAGAAGAATTTTGACATGTTGTTTCAACCGATCAGCTTGAACTTTAACATAATTTATCACAAGTTCACACTCTTTGGTTGTTTCTCGTTCAATTAGAGAGAAGGACTCTTTTGAAGGAAAATCGGAAAAACACATGTCGGAACCTGTCTGTCTAGTTTGAACACAGGGTTCGTCTATATTTGAGATAGAAAAGACATAAATTTTATTTCTGGCGACACGTTTATCAGAGATAATACTCTTGTCCATAGAGTCAGATCGCTACAAACACAGACTTGTAAGGTCTTGAACGTGTTTTCCTGCTCTGATACCAATTGAAAAAACGTGGGTCTAACAACACCACCCAATATTTCTCTTAGCAATCTGTATGAACAAACTCGAATATACTTTTAAGAGAATCAACAAGATTCAATCAATTAAAAGTATATCAACGAGTTTATATCTCTCTTCTTGATTTGATTTACTCAAGAAAGAACTGCGAGTTCTAATCAAATGCAAAGAATAACTTGGATGGTATCAAAGACCAATATCCAAGGATCAATCAATGAAAATCAACAACCAAAAGTTGGATTACTCTAATTTATGATCTAACGCACAACCTGTATTATTTCAATTATAAAGATAAAACAATATAATGCGGAAATTGAAATAACACAGACACCAGAAATTTTGTTAACGAGGAAACCGCAAATGCAGAAAAACCCCGGGACCTAGTCCGGATTGAACACACACTGAATTAAGCCGCTACAGATACTAGCCTACTCCAAGCTAACTTCGAACTGGACTGTAGTTGAACCCCAATCAGTCTCCCACTGATCCAAGGTACAATTGTACTACCTACGCCTCTGATCCCAGCAGGATACTGCGCTTCTGATTCCCTTAGATAATCTCATCCACAACTAAGAGTTGCTACGATCCAAAATCACAGGCTTTGACAATAAACAAATCTGTCTCACACAGACAAGTCTATCAAAGGATCAATCTGTCTCCCCAGATAAACCCTAAAGGTTTTGTTCCGTCTTTTGGTAATAATCAAGGTGAACAAGAACCAATTGATAATCCGGTCTTATATTCCCGAAGAACAACCTAGATTTATCAATCACTTCACAATAATCTTAATCTTATGGTAGCGAAACAAGATGTTGCGGAACCACAAACAATGAGACAAAGATGTTTGTGATTACTTTTTATATCTTGCCTATCGGAAATATCAATTTCAAGCCAATCAATCTGATTGTACTCGTACGATATAAGATGCAAGATCAGATCACACAACTACGATAAAAGTAGTATCGGTCTGGCTTCACAATCCCAATGAAGTCTTTAAGTCGTTAACCTGGTTTTAGAAGAAGAAAACCAAAGGTTAAAGGAGAAACGACTCTAGCACGCAAGCTAGTATCACACGTAAGGTGTGGGGATTAGTTTTGCACAATATTAGATGTCTCCTTTATATAGTCTTTCAAATCAGGTTTTGCAATTAAGTTACCTTGGTAACAAAGCAATCAATATCCACCGTTAGATGAAAACCTGATTTAGATTCAAGCTAATATTTCTCAACCGTTGGATCGAAAACTTAGCTTGTTACACACACTTGACAATGCACGTTTCTAGGTTTGTTAACCATACCCAAAAGTATGCACTTGTTGGTTCAACAATAGTTAACCAAATGGTTAGCCATATGAGAATTTCATATCAACCATGTTCTTCTTCACCATAACTAGTTCAAATGACTTCAAGATGAACTAGTTAGAGTGTTGTTCAATTGAAAGGAAATCTCATGTACTACACAAGACACAATTGAAGCAAAGATGATTTGATTCACTTCAATCGGTTCATGAACTTTGATAGCCACGGTTTGCAAACTGCATTCCTTAGTCTACTTAAGTTTAAGTTCAGAAATCATCTTCAGATATATATAACCTTCTCAAGTTCGCACACTAGGTTCGAGGACTTAAGTTACCGAGAAGAGTTTACAAACTCCAGCAGAAATTCTCGGGTATGAGAACTTCGCCGGTTCGCGGACTGAGTTCGTAGTTTCACGCAAGTAGTTTGTCAAATCCAGCAGAAATTCTCGGATTTGAGAACTTCGGAAGTTCGCGGACTGAGTTCGCGGACTTGGCTCACGCCATTCTTTCGGTTATCTTGATCAACAAAGTTCGCAAAATTTGGTTCAAGGAATATTACTTATACATAAATGTGTTTCCACAAACAATGCTTATGTCCACCATTGGTTATGTAATCTAAACTGTCATTTCAATCGTTGAAACATTATTAGAGGACATTATACAGTTGTTACACCATTTCTCGTCAAAGCAATTTTCAAGATGATTGAAACATATCATGACTTTCGTCACTAGGTAAAGATAAACTTGATCGAAGCGAAAAGCTTACCAACACATATTTCGAGATATAGATAGGCGAGGTATACTCGGCTCGAAATACCAAATGTGTATAATCCAAGTTTATATATATATAGCATACGACTTCTTGTCTCAAAGAGTAGGAGATAAAGTAGATAGACTTTTGAGTGATAGATAAGTTCAAGTCTTCACATACCTTTTTGTCGAGAAGTTCCACCGATTCCTTGTGTAGTTCTTCTACTAGTATGATGAATCACCATGAAGTCCTTGAGCTCAACTACACTTTCTATCCTAGTCCAAGACTTAGCTATAATAGACTAGAAATCAAGACTTATAGTTTTGATCACTAACATTGACAAACATGCTTGAGATAGCAACGCATGCGAGTTTGAACGAGAAATGCTCTGACATTCTTCCATATCAAGATCGACCACTTCATAAGATCTTGAAGAGTTCTCCATATATTTTTTTTTGAGATAGGTATAGAGATGAACCAATATATAATATATATTCGTGAACAAGAGAAATAAGAAAATCCCTTGTTGTGGAAACTTATATAACCTCTTAGGAACCAGAGTACACGGTTGTTCGTGGACCATTTAATGGACCGAACATAATCCAAAAAGGAAAGAGTGCATCTGATTTCCAATTATCTCAAGATCTTCATAGCACGATAATTAGAAGTTTCAAAAGTAGGACATCTAATTAGAGCACATGAACAGCCAACAAGATACATCAGTTACTAGGAGTTAAGATATGACTCAACATTCACATGATGAAATATTTTTTGTTTTTGTTTCATATAATATACTGATCAGATGAAACACACAATCAGAAGTAATCACATGACCAACTTAAGTATCCCACAAAAGTGATCCCTGCAACTCTCAAGTTAGTTCCAGGGATGAATTTACCTAGATTTAGGTAACAGAGTGAGACATGATCTCACTACAATCATTGAGGGAAGAATTGTGAATACCTTCTAAGAGTTTGTGCCTTGTCTTCCTTACCTTCCTTCGGTTACACCTTATTTCAGGAGATTTAGACACTGACTTTTTTGAACGTCCATTGAAAGGATTTTTCAGCGGATTAAGTCTTGGAACTCTTGAGACACGCTTTAGAAAAGAAGAGTCATGAAAGTTTCATTTTCTAGACTTAGGACTGCCAAACATATTCTCATTATCAATGGGAACATGGACATCGGTGGTGTAAGAAATCACACCATTATGAGAGTCACCGTTCCTATAGAGTTTTTGAGAGGAGTGACCTGGGAAACCCTTTGATGGGACTTATGGTTTTGTGCAAGAATGTAATCCATTGTGGTTGTCGTTAGACTATTTACCTTGTCGACTGTAAAAAGAAGCAAATTTTGAAGATCAGAAAATTGTTTCTTTCGAGCAAAACAATGTAGAACACTATGGTTCTTTTTCCCACAGAATGAACAGACTCGTGGACAATAAACCGGTGGAGAACCCCATTTTCGATTCATAGTCCTTTCGGATATCAGCAAGCCACGTAAGTGTTTCTTACCAGATATTTCCTTAGGAGTAATTTTCTCCATGCTAGGTAATACGAAATGAGTATTAGAATTAGACACTGGAGAAGACTAACTCACTAAAACAAAGTTTTCCTTTTTTAAGGAATTACATTGTTCCCGGGCTAGTGAAATGGATGAAACTAGTTTCTATTTTTAACACGGAAACTATTCAATTTTGATGAATGAGTCTTGATTAAACGTTCTTCTCTTATCAAGCCTTCTTTAACAGTACCTTCAAGGAGACTAATCTTTTAACGCTGTAAATTAGTTTCTTGAACAAGGTTTTCGATATTGTTTGAAAAAGACTTAATAATACAATAGAGTTTCCGTTCTCTATCAAGAGACTTTTCAAGTTCATCAGTGAACTGAGCATATTTTTCTTCAAGAGATCTAATTTTAGAAGCTCGAAAATCAATAATCTAAGCAGATTTTATTTATAAGCTTCTGGTGAGTTCCAACTCAGATTCTGACATAGAGCCATCTGTCACTTTAGAGGGGATGTTATCAGAACCTAACAGCATAAGATTTTTACCTCGGGATTCAAAAGAATCTGTTAAGGAGTTATACTTTGAGTTAAGACCAAGACATTTGGCATAATAAAAAACTTTTGAAGACATGATGATGTACGTTTGTTTGAGATAAAATTCAGTCCACAGAATCAGATTGCTACAAACATAGACTTATGAGGTCTTAGCGTGTTGCCTGTTATGATACCAATTGAAAACGCGGGGGTATAACAACCACACCCAATATTTCGTTCGACAATCTGTATGGACTAAAATCCAATATGATTCTGAGAGCACCAACTTAAAAGTGAGACTCAATCAAGAAATATATCAAAGAGCTTTATCCCTTTATCAATACAATCATTAAATCAACCAGATAGAAATCCATGAGACTGATTGATATGAGAATAACTCGGATGGTACCAAAGACCAATATCCGAGTGTCAATCAAGTTTTATCTAACAAGCAAAGTCGGATTCAAATGTGATTGAACTATGCACAACCTGTGATATCTCAATTATATAAACAAATATAATGCGAAAAAGAAATAACACAGACACCAGAAAGTTTTTCAACGAGGAAGCCGTAAATGCAAAAAAACCTCGGGACCTAATCCAGATTTGAACACCACTTTATTAATCCGCTACAGTCTCTAGCCTACTATAAGTTAACTTCGAACTGGAATGTAGTTGAGCCCTAATAAAGTCTCACACCGATTAAGGTAAAGTCGCATTCCTTACGCCTCTTGAATCCCAGCAGGACTCTTCCCATGTGATTCCCTTAGCTGATCTCACCCACAACTAAGACTTTCTACGACCCAAAGTCGAAGACTTATAAACAAATCTGTCTCCCACGGATATGTCTATTCTGATTTTGTTTCCGTCTTAAGATAAATCAATGTGAACAGGAAACTCAACTAATAATCTGGTCTTATCCTCCTGAAGAGCAGCCTAGAGATATTAGTCATCTCACAATAACCCAACTGATTAATACTCCCTCCATTTCGGGAAAAATGTTACTTTCATCTTTTAATTTATCCTAAAATTAGGCCAAATTCAAAAAGTGAAAGTAACACTTTTCCAAAAAACAGAGGTAGTAGAAAAACTTATTCCGGAGTCACAATAGTCTGAGACGAAGAACTGTTGTGATTACTTTCTATATCTTACCTATCGGAGATAAATGTCGAGTAAATCTTAGAGAAGATAAAACTCAATAATATAGAAAAAGTAAGATCATAACACGCAACTATAGAGAAAATAGTTGGATCTGGCTTCACGAATCCCTAATGAAGTCTTCAAGTCGTTAACCTAATAACGGTTTTGGAAAACCGCATGTTAATAGAGAATCGACTCTAATTTGCAACTAGGACACATGAAAGTGTCGGGATTAGGTTTCCCAGATGCTAGAGTTCTCCCTTATATAGTCTTTCAAATCAGGGTTGCTTACAATCAAAGTTAAGATAGCTTAGTAATAAAGAAAATGATATTCACCGTTAGATGAACTCCTGATTTAAGATTCAAACTAAGTCTGCTTAGAAATTAATTAATCAATCTTCATCTTTAGATGGTGTTATCTTGATACACACAAATGAAATATACCTATATTTAGATATGGATGAACCGTACCCAAACGTGTATACCTTGTTGGCTCAATAATAGTTAACCGAAGTTAGCCACATAAGCATTTATAGTTTAAGCACATTCATATAGAACTTCTAGATCAAAAATAATGATCAATCAATCATGACAGATAATCAAATAAATCTAAATGTGCTTTAACAAAGTTGTTCAAATGTTCATTGTTAATACCCAAATTTCGTTTTAGGTCCTACCCGTCCTATCTATTGCACATGACCTCACAATACCAATAATAATAAGAGAGAGAGTTGCCTTTCCATTATACCTTGTCCTTCCTTATATAGGCTTTTCTAAAAACCCCTCTTTTTATGACATCATGCCACATGTCCTAAACCTTCTTAATTACCACCAATGCCATTCCTTAACATAACCTCTTCCTTCTTTGTTAATTCCTCCTTTGTCCTCCACCCTTTATGGGTATCTTTTATGTGGGCTTGGGTTTAGTCCCTAAGCTCCTACATCTTGACCCAAGTTTTATCCCTAATCTTTGGGGCATCCCCATCCCGCTAAGGGGTGTTATTTTTCATGTATCAACATTAGTCCCCTGACTATTGGATTAATCATTGGATGATCTAATAGTCAAAAGAGCTTTTGGGTCGTCTCTTTGTGTCCACAACGAGCTTTGTTATCTTGTCGGACCCTTGATCGTGGGCGACGTTTCGAATCCTCATCGTGCAAAACCCTTCTTCCTTTTAGTTTCTGACTGTTGTCATTCTTACTCATAACTGCCACGTTCGGCCTTGAGACCTTCTTATATATATGACTGTCAGCTTTTTCCTTTTTCAACATTATTCTTTCTTCCCATGCTCTAAGAACGCCCTAAGGTTAAGGGAATTCCGCGGAGGTAGACGCGCTTTCCCTCTAGAAGATTTTTTAGTCTCTCGTCTCTTAAATCCTTCTGTGCTGCCTTACCCTGTTGCTTCTGGATGGCTTTTGCAACCTGAATCGGAGAGCATGGATTCCTTTAGATTCAAAACTATTCCTAGGATGGCCATTCATCGTGGAAATTGCAGCCTTCCCTCTATTGATATTTTTTCCAAGTCCAAGACTCATTCAGTATGGCCACATTGGGAAGCTCGTATTCGTTCTAACCCTGATCATGTTGTTGCGCTTCAGAAGACCGGCATTGAGGAGGAAGAGGGAACTCTAGCATTGGCTCGTCGGGATCGTGATGAGCATGAGGGAACTCTTGCATTGGCTCGCGGGGCGAAGGCCAAGGGGAAGATCATTCGATATATCCATAAACTATTGAGTGACGTCGATTGGGGACTGTCTCGAGCCAATATCCAATGTGGTGAGAGTAGGTTCATGGCGATGTCCGTGGATACGGACATTGATCATTGTCGCGCGTTGAAAGACAGTTGAACAACGCGATGTTTTTTTTCTTCAGTTTTCCTTGTTTATTGTTATTTTAACGCACTTTCCTTTTGAGTCCTTTTATTTATTGATTCTCATGTTTCCCCCCTCCGTTGTTTGTATTGGATTTTTCTTATCTAGTTAATTGCTTGCTTTTGACCTTATGAATACTGTTCTGCTGGCTATGAGCTTTAATTCTCGAGTCCCTGGTGTTTACATCCGGTGTATATTGGGGTTGCCACCTTCCTCTTAATATGGGTCGACACGTGTTTAGTCATGCAGAAAAAAAAGGGTGGTGGTGGTGATTAATTGCATGGTAATCCACGCCAGCCTCTCTTATATATGTGTCTTCGTATGTAGTTCTTGTTTCTTGGTTTAAGCCATCATATCCATTTCTACCTTTTCTGATCAACAAATCGCCAGCATGGCCAATTCTCTTCATGGGTATGTTCTAGACTTGGCACCCATTCCTATGTTAGTCTTGGAAACGTTTAAGCGGGACGAGCTGAAACGACTTCTGCTCGTAAAAACCGATATTGAAGAGCTTCGGTCCCAGAGGAAGGTGAATAGGGATGCTAAATGCGTGAGTTTCAAGGCATAGTATGAGGTGTACCAACCTGCTCAGCAATAAGAATTGTCCGGTCGGGTGTCGTTGGAGATCCAGCGGGCGTTGGATGAGGCTATTACTGCTCGTGATGCGGCCAATTAATTTTTCGCGGATTCCCAGATGCTGGTAGCTACTACGGATCGCGCCATCTCAGATTGCCATCTTTGGATCTATCATCAGGGGGGATTACCACTTCTTGGACATACCCTAACCTTAGCAGTTGCATCCACGCTTGTATCTTACTCTTATCTCGAGGTCGAGTTGGCTCGTTTATTGATTATGAAAGAGGAAGCGGGTCTACTGTGGACGCTCAGGTTGATTCATCAGGATAAGGTGCGCAAGGAATACGACGATCATGAGGATACTCTTTCAGTCGCCCGTGGGGCCGGGGCCAATAGTAATGTTATTCAGGACACCCTTAAATTGGTGGATGAAGCTGATCAGGATCTCCGTTTGGCTACTGCGCAATGCGACGATGAACGCTTGATGGTGGAGGCTTTGGACGTGGACATTGCTCATTGTCGGACGTTGATAGCTGGTTAGGTTGTGTGTCCCTTTGTGGGATGTCTTTAGTTATCTAGTTCTTTTGTGTGTGTGTGTGTGTGTTTTTTTTGAATTGGTGCAAGTGATCTTCACTTTTTAATTTGAAAATATTGTTTCCCGTTTGTATAGAAAGGGGTTTCTGGGTGGAGTGGACGTTTGCTGAACGCTCTTACTCTTTCCCCCTCTCCCTTCTATTTTTTTTATGAGGATGGTGAGGTGGACGTTTTCTAAACGCACCTATTTCCCCTCCTTTTCATGCAGAGATTCCTTTATTTCAAGGATACTGGGTGGGGTGGGCATTGGTTAAACGCGCCTACTCCCCCTCCCCTTTTTGTCCTTTTGTTTCAAGGATACTGGGTGGGGCGGGCGTTGGTTAAGCGCGCTTACTCCCTCCCCCTCTCTTTTTGTCCTTTTGTTTCAAGGGTTTTGGGCGGGGCGGGCGTTGGTTAAACGCGCCCACTCCCCCACTTTTTGTCCTTTATTTCAAGGGTTTTGGGTGGGGCGAGCGATGGTTAAAACGCGCCTAACCCCCCCCCCCCCCCCCCCTCCCCTTTTTTTGTCCTTTTGTTTCAAGAGTTTTGGGTGGGGCGCGCGTTGGTTATAACGCGCCTGCTCCCCCTCTTTTTGTTCTTTTGTTTCAAGGATACTGGGTGGGGTGGGCGTTGATTAAACGCGCCTACTCCCTCCCTATTTTTCTTGCCTAGAAATTTATCGGTTAACCAGGCACCTTCGGCTTCCCTGAGACTCTTTTGAAGACTTACAGTCAATTGGGCGCCTTTGGCTGTCCCGCGACTTTGTATAGTATGTTAGTCGATCAGGCGCCTTTGGCTGCTCTGAGACCTTTTCTGTAGAATTTGTCAGTCGACCAGGCGTCTTTGGCTACCCTAAGACCTTTTGTAGAATTTTTCAGTCGATCAAGCACCCTTGGCTTCCCTGATACCTTTTGTAGAATTTGTCAGTCGATCAGGCGCCCTTGGCTGCCCTGAGACCTTTTATAGAATTTGTCAGTCGATCAGACGCCTTTGGATGCCCTGAGACCTTTTGTAGAATTTTTCATTCGATCAGGCGCCCTTGGATGCCCTGGGACCTTTTGTAAAGTTTGTCAGTCGATCAGGCTCCCTTGGATTCCCTGAGACCTTTTGTAGAATTTGTCAGTCAATCAGGCGCATTTGGCTGTCCTGAGATCTTTTGTAAAGTTTGTCAGTCAATCAGGCGCCCTTGGCTGTCCTGAGACCTTTTGTAGAATTTGTCAGTCAATCAGGCGCCTTTGGGTTTCCTGAGACCTTTTGTAAAGTTTGTCAGTCAATCAGGCGCCCTTGACTTCCCTGAGACCTTTTGTAAAATTTCAGTCAATTGAAAGCATGTTTTTTTTTGCAACTTACTTTATTTATCGAGGAGGGCGTTTACATGGCATGACTCATGCGTAAAATTTCTTCAACCATTTTCCATTGATGGGCGTCTTAACTTTAGTTTCGTTCATGCGTCGAAGCTTGTAGTATCCGCTTTCTGCCGCCTTTCTTATTGTAAAAGGGCCTTCCCAATTTTCCGCGAATTTTCCAGCACTGGCATTCCTTTGTACGTGCGGGGCGATTTTCAAGACTAGCTCACCAACCTTGAATGTTCTCTTTTTTACGCTTTGGGTGTAGTAGTTGGATGCGAGATTTCTGTAAGCTTCCGCGAACCTTTCTGCTCGCGTTCTTCTTTCCTCTATTATATCTAAATGGGAAAAGCGGCTCACTTCATCTGGCGTGGTATGGCTAGCCATTGCTACTCTCGCGGATGGGATTGCTATCTCTGCAGGTAGAATTGTGTCTTCTCCATAGACCAGTGAATAAAGGGATGCGCCGGTGGAACTTCGTTTAGATATTCTGTATGCCCAAAGTGCCAACGATAGTTGTTCGTGCCATTTCCTATGGTGGTCATGCACTAGGCTACTGAGGATGCAGATGAGCGTTTTGTTCATTTCCCCCGCCTGCCCATTTCCTTTGGGGTAATAAGGGGTAGACGTGTGAAGTCTTACATTGTATTGGCGGAGTAGATCGATCACATCCTTGTTCACAAATGATTTTGCGTTATCTGCCCTGATTATCATAGCTGCACCGAATCTGCAAATGATGTGCTCTCTGATGAACGCGGCTATTGTAGTTCCAGCGTAGTCTTTGAGGCGTATAGCTTCAACTAGGGCTGCACATAGGCGGGTATGGGCGGGTATAAGCTAAAACCAACCTCGCACCTACAGACTGCGGGTTTTTTTTTCATAACCAACCCCGCACCCACAAACAGCGGGCGGGTTTTGTTACCCGCCTGCTACGGGTTGGGCGGGTATGGGTTTAAACGGGTTTAAACCCGCTTTATATTCAAGTATTTAGAGTAACTTCTATTCTCCTTGATTAAGTGAGAAAAAAAAAACCAAAACCCCCAAAATATTCATATCTAGGAAGTTCACAGATGAAGATTAAGTGTTGAATCTGTTGATTTTTCGATTGTTGTCGATTTCTGGTGAATATTCGAAGTTGTTGTTGTCGATTTCTGGTGAAGATTTCTGGTAATTGTCGTTCGTAGGTGAAGAAGAAGAACTGAGGAGGAAGAAGAGGAGAGGCCGAACAGAGAGAAGAGTGTAGAAAGTGAATGAGGGTTATCAGTTATCCTATCTACTAGTATTAGGGTTTCATAATGGACGACTAGGATTAGTTTTATCTAATGGTATATAATCTGCGGGTTTTTTGGGCGGGTATGGGCGGGTATTAGCTTAAACCAACCTCGCACCCACAGACAACGGGTTTTTTTTCTTCATAACCAACCCCGCACCCACAACGGACTGGTATGGATTAAAAACCCACGGATTTAACGGGTACGGGTGGGTTTGGGTATCGTGGGTGGGTCTTGTGCAGCCCTAGCTTCAACCCATTCTTTTTGAACGATGGGGTCATTCCTCGGATGCAAATTTCTACTAGCGCTTCCTCTTTAACATCTTCATGGAAATCGAGAGTGAGAAGGCGGAACTGGGCGATGTATTTTCGTATCTCTTCACCTAGCCGCTGATTTCACTTGCTCAAGTCTATGGTTGTTACCTTCCTTTTTTCCGAATAGAACTTCCTGAGGAAAAGTGTCGACATGGTGGACCATGAATGTACACTTCCTGGCTTGAGGTTGTATTACCAGGTGAATGTCGTACCAGTCAATGACTTCGGAAACTCACTCAGACATAGCTTTCCATCTACCGCGCGATCTCCTCGAGGGAGGGCTGAGTGGGTGATGCTTCCTCGCTCTCATGCTATTTATATCCTTCACGCAGAGCACTTGATTTATTTTCTTGCGTAATCGGGTCTGTCACTATACCAACTCTCTCTCCTTCTGGGTTAAGCATGGGTGTGCTTGGATTTCCGGCTGCGCCTGAGTTAGCGCCTTCTGTATGGGTCATTGTGAACTAGGCACGAGCCTCCGGGTGTGGTCGTCAAATGTTAATACCCAAATTTCGGTTTAGGTACTACCCGTCCTAGCTATTGCACATGACCTCACAATACCAATAATAGTAAGAGAGAGAGTTTCCTTTCCATTGTACCTTATCCTTCCTTATATAGGCTTTTCTAAAAACTCCTCTTTTAATGACATCATGCCACATGTCCTAAACCTTCTTAATTACCACTAATGACATTCCTTAACATAACCTCTTCCTTCTTTGTTAATTCCTCCTTTGTCTTTTCACCCTTTATGAGTATTTTTTATGTGGGATTGGGTTTAGTCCCCAAGCTCATGCGTCTTGACCCAAGTTTTATCCCTACTCTTTGGGGCATCCCCATTCCGCTAAGGGGTGTTATTTTTCATGTATCAACATTCATCATTTCATAGAAATATATATGAACCATTTGAAACGAAATCGGTTTGGTTTTTAATTGTAAAAAGTACTTATACAAGAACCAATATTCATGAAGATAATGCCACGGTTTGTAAAACAAGTTCGCATACCTTATTCCATTAAAGTTCCAGGGACTTTAGTGTGCAAACGAACCTGAGTTCATGAGTATGAAAAACATACCTACCGATTTTAGAACCTAACCACTGTGTTCGCAAACTCAGTACGCGAACTACAGTTTCGGACTTTGGATTAGACATGTTGTTCACAAACAGAGTACGCAAACCACAGTTCCGGACTTAATCTTGTCTAGACGTTCGCAAATAGAGTACGTGAACTATAGCTCCGGACTTTGACAGTTAAACCCGTTCGCAAACAAGAGTTCCAGGCCTGAAATAGAACATCACAGTTCGCATACCATATACATATACTGTGATATATCCATATATGGTAGTAGTTCTAAAACTCTCATTTAATCATTGAAACATCCTTAGAAGACAACAATGGTAATCTTACACATACCAACAGCTTCAAGTAATTTTCAAGTGATTAATCGATCAATATGAAACTTCCCAAGTTGACATCAAATGATTGTCTCACACAAGTTGACATCAAATGATTGTGTCACACAAATTATGTAAGATGTTCAAGGTAATTTTTACATGATCATCTCGACTTGATATTTAGTTTCCAACAAATAAATTGTCTATGAATAAACTCGTCAA
Organism: Papaver somniferum; assembly: GCF_003573695.1. Taxonomy (NCBI): domain Eukaryota; kingdom Viridiplantae; phylum Streptophyta; class Magnoliopsida; order Ranunculales; family Papaveraceae; genus Papaver; species Papaver somniferum. The sequence goes on from NC_039362.1 coordinate 141,521,773, forward strand.
GTAGATGATGAAGTTTAAGCTAGAGCTAAAATCTTCCAACACGTATTTCGAGAAATATATAAACGAGATAAACTCGGAACGAAATTTCAAATGTGTATAATGTAAAAGGCTATATATCTATACGACTTAGTCTCTTTAGCAGATAGAATAGAATAGACTTCTGAGTGATAGATAAAGTTTAGTCTCCACATACCTTTTGTTGATGAAGTTCCTCCAAGATCTTCAGTAGATCTTCTTCTTCAATTGGTGAACGCCGTGAAGTCTAAAGCTCAACTATACACTTCTATCCTAATCAGAGACATAGATATAAGTAGACTAGAAATCAAGTATATAGTTTTGATCAACTAAACTTGACAAACAAGCTTGAGAGAGCAACGCTTGCTTGGTCGACCGAGCAGTGATCTAACATAAAGGGATAGTTAAAATAAAGTGCACCTGTAGAGGAGAAAACATCAGATGTAGAAGATGAACATTGCATTGTGATGTATCTTAACTGATAAGTTGAGGCGCCTATTGAATATCATTAGTACTGAGAGCATGCCAATAATATTGTAATGACCTGTCCCTCCACCGATATTGTCCCCACTTAGCCACTGCGGTTATCCTGCAGTGTTGGGTTTTCAACGGGCATCACTGCGGTAATCCGGCAGAAACTTCCCGAGAGGTCACCCATCCCTGGATTACTCCTGTACGAGCACACTTAACTTCAGAGTTCTCTGCCAACGCTGGAACCAATTGCGCTGAAAAGGCCTCGGTATAATGTAGATGTTCCTTGCCTCTTGTGAGACCAGTATCTATCTCAACGGCCTAGCATACTCTCCCATCCAAACACAAGAGAACCATCCCTAGTTGTATCCCAACTAACATCGATATTGTTCCCACTTACCCATTGTGGTTATCCAACAATGTGGGATTTTTAGCGGCACTACTGTGGTCATCAGGCAACAGCTTCCCGAGAGGTCACCCATCCCGTGACTACTCTCGGCCGAGCACGCTCAACTGAGAAGTTTTTTTCACAACTCAGTCAAGTGAACACATCAGGCCTCGGTGTTAGGAAAGGACAATCCATTACTTATATTCCATCTGGCCAACCACTGCCGAATATCGAGGTATGACAAATATAAATCTAAATATCAATTGGAATCCGACATTGTGCTTATATATATATATTGATGGTTGTACTATTATCAACCTATCTTAGTCATGTTCCCTTTGTTTACATGTTTCAAAAAAAATAATCACCAACCTGCCATTTATTGAATTGTTGTACAATCTGAGCACCATGCACAATACTTTGCCAAATCCAACTAGAGTTTTTGTTATAAGGTAGAGGTTCATATTTTAGATCATGATAATGAAAGTATTTTTTTATTAAAAAGTTTATCATAAGGATCATAAGGGTTATGAATTATGTTCCAAGCTAATTTCGCTAACATGGATGAATTGTAATGATGTAACTAATTTAACCCTAAACCTCCTAGTCTTTTGAGAAGCTGCATCTTTTTCCAGGGAATAAAATGTCTTTTCTTATTATAGTTCATCTGAAGATGATCAATTTATTGGATTTGTTGTGTCGTCCAACTTCAAAAGTTGCATATAGTACATGTTCATTGTGCTAAGGATAGAGTTCAGTTGGGTTGTCTTACCAGCTTGGTTGATGATTTTACTGCTTCATCCTTGAAGCCTTGTCAATATATGATCATAATCACTAGGAGTTTTTGGATGTAAAGTTTCGGGTATCAGAACTTGAAAAGTATGATTTATAGATAGAAGCAATGTTTTGAAAATCGGCCCGGGCCTCGAACCAGAAAACTTACTGGGTTAAGGGTCATTGGTTCAACCAGTGGTTTAACCCGGGTTCACTGGGTCAATTGGTATAAAATAAAAAAACTTCAAAGATGTTGTTTAGTCTCGTGTTTGCTGGAAAAGAAGGTTGATCTGGTGTGTGAGAACAACTAGTAATTGATTTTATGCACCCCACGTATTTGCAAGGGTTTTATGGGCATTTCATCCTAACATTATTTACATCTAAGAAAACCTAGATATCATACTTCTTAACTTTCGAGTTCTAAACGGTAAGCACCCGTTTTAGTCCACGTTCATAGTTCTCTCTCAATATTTCTATGATTCTATGTATTTCCTCTTTGATCTTTTATATCTCAACATAAGTTCCACCAAATACCAAATGATAACGGTTTAAATCAATCCATCACTTACATTTTCTCCTATTCTAGAAACACTAATTTAATTGAAGATGGAATCACCATTTCGGGCATCAAACAAGAACCCCAAAGTTTCAGCCTCACTACAACATTTTTTCTTTTTCCTCTATTAAATTGAGATTTTCATATCTTAGATTCAGATTTTTGATTAATCAGAAATTAGCTTTTGTGGATGGAATAAAAACCCGGGTGAACCGGCTAAAAACCCAGCTGGGTCAGCCGGGTCACTGGTTGAATCGTCCGGTTCGCCCGGTTCACTGGATTTTTTGGCATGTTTGTGGGTCACTGATGAATCAGACCGTTCTTCTTGTTGGTTCACCAGTCTAACCGGCCGGTCCAGTCCGGTTCTTAAAACACTGGCTAGAAGCATAAATTTATGAGTAAAAAAATGTTGAACCATAGAAACAACATCATTACTTATAGTAGACCAACATTATTGATATAAAGCAGCTTCAAATCCATTTGATCCCGCTGAAGCCCAACATTGGCGGAACCAGGTATTAAAGTTATGAGGGGCTAAAAAAAATCATGAACATGTGGACTGCAGTGGACTAAATGCAAATTATTATGTGGATTAAATAGAAAAAATGGGATTAAAATTGGGTATTTTGATTGTTTTGCTGATTTTAGATAGAGCTAAAGCCAAGGTTAGTCAACCCTTGGCTCTGCCCTTGAAGCCCAAGGTCTGATCTGGAAAACCGTATCTCTTATTTCTTGTTCAGAAGGAATCTGAAGAAGAGCATTATTATCATCTTCTGTTATATGTTTTCGAAAGTAAGACAAAATAGAAATATCTTGATCTGGATTAGAAGATGTCGAAATTCTAGAAAAATGTTTGAGAAGAGTATGCTCTATTTCATTCTTCGAATCTTGCCAAAGACTAAAAGAATCTTGAATTGAAGTTATATTTCTTTTCTTGTTGGAATGAAAATATGATGTATATCTGTCAGCATCTTGAGAATGAGTTCTAGGTTTTTGCATACAAAAATCCTTTGGAATCGATAACCAATGTTCAAGGGATTTGGTTAAATGGGAAACAATAGGATGAGGAGTTGGGAAGTTTAAGTTGTTATAATATTCAAGTTGCTGGTGAAATGATGGAATTTGATTTTCAATGTTACCAATTGAGTTTTTCCTCCAAAGTTGTAGGTGATGTCAAGTGTGTTTAAGTTTAAAAGAAAATTGATAAGATGGAGAGCCTAAATTTTTTGAGACCAATTGTTGTTGATGATACCAGTACAAGAAGTTTGGGATAACCAACATCTATACAACTTAAAAGGGGTATATTTAGGTCCTGAATTTTGAGAAATGTGAAGCAACATGTGGTACATGTTGAAGAAAAACCGTTGAGTAGTTGTTTATCCATAAAGTATTGACTAAAGCTCTATTTAGTCTAACATATCAATGATTAGACAAAGTTGTAGAAGATCCAGAGAAACCTAAATCAATCAAACTTAATTGTTTAATAATTGATCTAATTAATCTAGAGTGATGATGATGAACAATATGAGATTTAAGTATTTCAGAATCATTCTTGGTAAAGTTAAGATCACCTATCAAGACTCATGATATATTAACATGATGTTACATATCTAATAAATATTTTCATTGATCTTGATTTTCCATAGGATCATGAGCATCATACATACAACTTAAATGAATGTCAGGATTGTGATAATGAGTGTGCAAGATGGCATGAATTTTATGCCTAGTAGTGTGCATGATTTCAAGGTTAACACCAAGTTTCCAAGCAATATAACTACCACCAGACAAACCAATAGGAGAAGCATACCAGAAATATGGATATTTGTTGAAGGAAATAATACATTACATAATACTGAGTTATTTTTTCGACAAAAATAAAATGTTACGGTTATATTTATTAATGCAAAAGTGTAAATAACCACTAGTGGATGGATTATTAAAACCCTGACAATTCCAAGAGAGTATTTTCATGATAACAGAAATGGTATAGCAAACTAAACCAAGACCAAAAGTGAGAAGTAATATTCATTGACCAACATCAGTGAGGTTCCGATTAAGAAATCTACTTCTTGCAGCAATGTCCCAAACAGTTGGCTCAAATTTAACATTGGATTGTGCTTCCCAATATCGATTACCGGCTTACCGCCAATGTGTTCATTAAAATACTCATCAACTTGAATATTATGATCAACAGGTTGGTGGCTTGCCGAGGCTTGTACAACAGACACAAAATTTACCACCACCACCACCAGGAGGAAATACATATAGTTCGGAGAAAGGAAAGAATACATATGTAATCGAAGTAGGTGCGAAGGCTAAGAACCTATACTGTAATTCGATTATACATTCATTTAAAAATATAGAAGACTTTCATGACAATATCTTAAGTCGTGTGCATGCAAGAGATAATGATGGAAGAGAAATATTCAACCTTGTGAAGGTATCACCATTAAAGGATTGGCAAAAAAAGACCATTTCGTTCAGTGCGGAAGAAACACCAGGAGGAGGAGAACCACATGAATGTCTACTAGTGGCGAGGTTAGGGATTAATCCGAAAGCAAAAGTAGAGGATGATGAAGAAGATGAAGCGAATACTTGGGTTATAAATAGAATACTCATAGATCCTGGGAGTTCTGTTGATATCCTCTTTTATCGTACATACAAGACTATGGGTGGAAGAGATGACGAATTAATTCCTTCGACTTATAAAATTTATGTCTTCAATGGTACTGCGAATAAGCCAAAAGGAGAAGTGACAATGCGAATTCCTCCACAAAGTATTCCAACAGAAATTGTATTCGGTGTTGTTGATGTTAAGTCACCTTATAATGCTCTGATTGGGAGGCCATGGCTACATAGTATCTTGGGTGTGGCTTCGACATTCCATCAATGCATAAAGTTTTCTTTACCTCAAGGTCTTGGAATAATAAGAGGAGATACAAATGAAGGTAGAAACTGTCAGGAAATTGATATTGACAAGTGCGAAGAGCGAGAATGCAAACGAAGAAATTGGAAGAAGCATGCCAAAGATAGTCAAAGAGGTGAGAGACTAATGGTGGATGTAGTATCTAAAATTGGAAAAACAGATAAGTAGGATACTAAAGCAGAATCTTCTGCGAATAATAATACCAAATGAGCCAGAAAGATTACTTCTAAAGAAGAAGAACGAATGCAGAGGCAGAAGTTGTGTTCTCGCGAAAAAAGTGAATTGTGCGATGAATACTTCGGAATTTTTACTTCATGTACCTCTTTAATCACTCCTTATAGTACTTCTTATATGTTCCTTTACTTCATATACTTCTACACTCATAAAGCGCTATCAGTTGGCAAGTTCTGCTTGAATATATCTTTTATACTTATGCAAAGTTTTGTTACGATGGTTCAAAACCGATGCAAGACAAGACGAAGGTCCAAGGTCCGATAACGACGATCTTTGAAAACGAAGAGCCAGAGCCTTGCTACGATGTCCAAAGTACAGGGATGCAAAGCTGATGACGATGGTACAAAGGTGATCACGAAGATGAATTCCCAACGATGATGTTGAAGGTATATCCCAAAGATGCAGCTCATCCCGATGATAAATCCTCCTCTATGATGATGTAGTACCGACCATCTAGTCCAATGATACAAATCAACTAAAGATAACACTAACAGCAAGGAAAAACGATGATTGAATTCTGACCAATTCCGATGACGCAACTTACATCTTCGGTCCCACAACCCTGTGATGTATCTTCGGTCCAGTAGTTCAAACCAAAGTTCAAGAAACAGGGTTACACGAAGTCTCCAAGAGTCAAGTTGGCAGAACCAGAAATTCACAACTCATCAGAAGAATCATCTAATAAGATGCAAACCATAATATACACGGCTACAACAATAACCAAAGGAAATGCAAACCACAAAGTAGATTTCATGTTCCAAAAAATCTTGATAACAAGAGCTCTACTTTCCACCAACATTTGTTGCCATAGCCGCAGTGTAATTCATAGATGAGCATCTCCAATTCCACGGTTCAAGCTGGCAGAAGCTCAATCTACATCATGGAGTTCAAAGTAAATAAAGATTGCAGAAGCCGGACCAACAAGTTGCGTCACTTGGATGTTGTCCAAAGACATAGGCAGTATAGCTGTCAAAATAATATTTTGTTTCATTTTTGTGCAGGCCTGAGCCCATGAAAATTATATATGCTCTCCAGTCCGAAGTAATGCCAATAAAGATTTCAACATTATGTCGACATTCGAAGAATTGAGGGCCAACTCGATTCAAGAAAGAGAACAACAGCTCAAGTCAAGGCTACTTTAATAAATACAGAACAAAGCAAAGACCACGACGACCGCATAACCAACAAATAAGAGATTTAACAAACCTACTACACCAAGCATCGGGAGAAACGTTGTGATATGGATGGTCAATTGCTGCAGACACGGTAATTTGGTAGGAGTTGCTGCTGCGGAGAATTAAAGACCTGGACGGTGCGGGGCAAAATCCACCAATGGAGTCAAAGAGGAAGTAACTTCATCACGACTGCAAATTCTCCAATGAGAAACATACCAGCAAGTCAAGAACAAGGCAATAAATCTTGTACATTGTTTAGGGTTTAGACTCGTTTCTCACCCACACACCCGAAATAACCAAAATCAGCAGAAAATCTTTTCACCCTCAAGCAACAGCACAAGCCAGGATCCAAAAGTTAACAGCAGCGCTAGCTAGGTGATGACCATTTGAGCAACTAATTGATGCTGCTAAGTAGCTGTTGCAATCTAAAGTCCACAAACACCAACTATGGCTGAACGTCGAGCGAATCATCAACACATATTAAAGCAGGGGCAAAGCTGGATAGTTGCACCACCCAACGATGTTCAAAGTTACCGACGGTATTTCCCTTGCAATCGATGACGCTGCAAACAAGCTGATGGTTCCTACAACGACACTGCAGACGTACTGCTGCCTTAGATATATCGTCATCGCTACAGACGCTCAGGTCCCGATGCCACAGATCTGCTGTTACTCGATGCTGGTGCTACGACCACGATGTTAACCACTGACACTATCCGTTATTCTTTGCCACTGCCCGAGGAAGCCACTCCCCCATTCGAAAGCACCTATGGTAGACGTAATCAAGCCAACCGCTTACAAACTTAGCATACTACGGCTTTTCTTACAAGGGGAATCACTTTCACTTTCACAAGCTTCGTCAACCAGCTTCTGAAACCAAAAGGGGCATACATACAAGACAAAACTAAAGAGTGCAAATATTTATACTCCTATGATAATTTTAAATTTTATATACATTTTTATAATGCATGTACATACATTTCTATAACACTTCTAAGTACAGAAAATTGCATACATTTTTACAGAAAATTGCTTACACTTTTAAAATTCGTAGTACATGCATTTCTACAATACACTTTATGGTCTCATTTTGCATGAAGAGATGGGGAAAGAACCACCGCTCTTTTAGGATACTGATGCATACCATGGAGAACCGGGACAAGAACCACCGGTCTCACATCTTCATACTGGGGAAAGCACTTGCCTGCAATTTCTCAGGATTCCCCCATAAGCGTCTATAAGTGTATGATCTGGGGGAAGGCTTCCATAAAAAATAGATACCCAACATGACATGCCTTTGGCAGCTCAGCGGAACGGGTGTGCAAAACATTCAGTTTTACACCATGTCTTCGGGAGATTTTCAGACCCCACCGTTCGGTAATTTTTTGGCCCGAGATTAGCCAACGGGGTGACAGGTTCAAACGCTCATCTTGCCTATGCCCTAATGGATTTACAAAATGTCATACACTGATGACTTTATATTAATTGAGGTTACACAGGAAAGGAATAGCTTCCACTTGGGGCAACCTCAAATTACTCCAAGAAGATCCATTGATGTTGTTTAAGGAATACCTGCTACTGTACTACCGATGTTGCGGCCAAGCTGCTACCATTGAATGCCAGGTGTAGATGCTACTACCCGCTGGAGTTATCAACCATCTTCGTTGTTCACTTGATAATCCGACGTGAGGCTTACCTTCGCCATGACGCACATAAAGAGTAATCCCAAAACAACCAATGAAAGCATCCACGTCAATGCCGACAAGGACGGAGACTCAACTACAATCAACAGTCATCATCGTGGTTGCCATCAAGAGAAGGGAGACGTACCCGAAGATGCTGCTCAACTAGTACGGAGGAGCCCTTTCGACCAGATGCATTTACTACGTACCTGACAACCGCAATTGCTGTTGCTGCTGCCGATGTGGATAGTCCTACTATGGCGAACTCGATGCTGATGTTGCTGCGTGGTTAAGGCGATGCTCCTGTCCAGAAATTGGAGTGCATTCAATAACCGCAATTCAGAGCTCATGACGCATGCAGGCTACTGACACTACTGCATACCTACGGACAAACAAAAGACGATCATTTTCACGAAGTTTCAAATATCGACGATGCCGCCATTAAGTCTCAAACGGGCCCTTTCGTTTTATTTTCATGAAGCTTCTATTTCACACGCTGCCGATGATTCTATTCAAAGAAAACAACGATGATGCTTAGAACCTGATGTTGTGGTGTACAAGCTGCTGTTGCTGTGGTATATAAATTGTGCCGCTGATACAAACAGTCTTGGTATGGCGTATGCGATGCTGTTAGGAAAATGGGGCAACGTTAGACAATTACAATGAATAACTGCATCGGACATAAGTGTCGTTGCAAACGATAAAGAGATTTTCAACGAATTAGAAAAAATGAATTCAACTTTGCCCGCTGACGAACAAGTATCGATCGATGAAGGATAGGTGACTCGGAATGGATCATACTTCTTATTACTACTTATTAAGGATAAATAGTGAGATTTCCCTCTTATACTCCATACTTCTTATTCTTTATATACTTCATGCTTCTTGTGGAAGAGTACTTACTGCGGGATTTTTATTCTTATCTTACTTCTATTCGTTATCGATTATTGTTACTCGGTGCACTTCGAGATGCTGCCACTATGTGATGAGCGTAGCTATTACTGTCCTTTGGAGTTGTCAATGGCCGTTCCTACTTACTTCGTGATGATCCGACGTGAGACCCACCTTTAACATATAGAACATACAGAGCAATCTCCAGTACCCAATAAAATCAGATCTGCCGCTGATGTTTGCTGCTGATGTTGGAGTACTCAAAACTTGCTGTCAATGATGCTACATGGCTGAAGTGATGTTACTATGAAGAAAAGGCGATGCTAGTGTATACTGACGGGCCAAAGAAAAAAGATCGCATACCTAAAGTTCCCACTGCCTTCGACAATCCTCAAGCCAGTCCTTTCATTTCCTTATGTAGATTCTGTTTTACACACCAATCGATGACTCAATCCAGAGAAGACGACGCATAAAGCTGCGGCGTACAAGATGAAGCTGCGGCATGAAATTCGTTGATGTACGAGGTGTTGTTGATTGCTGCAAACAGTCCTGATATTTGACACGCAATAGCTGCTACAAGAATGGGGTATTGCTGCTGATGCGGCGGCCCAGCTTCCGCAATACACAAGACCTTCGACCGATGTTGCGTAGGAGAGGCCATACTAGTGAATGGATAGACTAAGGAAAGACGAGCATGTACCCGAAGGTTCAGTTTTCATTGATGATCTTCAAGCAAGCCCTTTGATTTAATTCTTATGAAGTTTATATTACCCATATCAATTGATGGATCAAGCCAAAGCATATGAGGCATGACGTTGCTGCATACAAGCTGGTGTTGTGAAGAAGAGTTGTTGACGATGTGATATACAAGTCGTGGCCGCTGCTGCAAATATTCCTGCCTTGTGACCTGCCCGATGCTGCAGATAAGAGTGCTACGAAGTCTATTAAGTACTAGAAATGTTGCATACATAGCTGCTGATGCTATGATGAACAAGCTGTTGATGCTACCACCAATGATCATGCCGTGACGTTACTTCTGTGAGAATGGGGCATCATTGCTGCAAAGTCCTGTTGTAGGAGCGTATTCAAAGCTGATTCTCATCCTGGTGCTGCGAAGCTGCCATTGAACTATGTTCGTTCTACTATTATTCTGGCGTACCTAAGGCTGCTGCGAAGTGTAAGACAACTCTCGAAGGTTCATTATTACTGTTGGGGCATGCCCGTTGCTGCACTTTCAATGTTGCGGTTAAGTTGCTGCTCATCTGGTGATGATCCGACGTAGGACTCAGCTTCAACATGGATCACCTACGGAGCAACCTCAAACACCCAATAGAAGCAGACCTAGTTGCTGCTCACCCACTGGCCTTCGTTGCTGCTCAACTGCATATAGAGTTTTCAACCTTCGTTGCTGCTCAGAGTTTTCAACCTTCGTTGCTGCTCACCTGCTGACGATGACCACGATCGTGCACACATCATGTTACGATGTACATAAAGATGATGTTGGTTGATGCTTAGAAGTACTTCCAACTTGAAGCAAGCACGGGGCAAGCAAGCCACGAAGAACATTTGAGCCATTAAGAAAAGGTAAGGTACATTTTGCTTTGCAGGGATGTTTCTGAATTTCGGTAAAGAATAGGGGCAAGTATTAATACTTTGTCGTAGTAGTGTATTCTTTACCGAAATTCGTCCACGAAGAGCGCAATAGCCTCTCGACATGGAGAGGTTGAAAGAAACAACAACCGGAGCAGTCGACGCAAGACGTAGCCAAGGCATCAGAGATTTTTTTTAAAGATCGTTCATCAACAATCCTCAAGAAAAGGGGAAAATTGTAGACACTATAATCTATATTTACACGTGGAGGATGATTAAGAGTGGAAGCTGGATACAAGACTACACCAGCGCGCACCATATCAATCCCAACACAACTTCAATCCTAAGCTAAGGACAGAAGTGTAATCTGCCAGAAGATATTTTTCCTATAAATAGGAAGCGATTAGGTTTTAGGAAAGGGGGCCGGACAGTTTCCTTTCTTCTCTACTTTTCTCACCGAGCTCCATCTCTAATGGAACTCCACCATCTTTCTAATGAAACACATGCTTAATAAAACTTAAACCATTATTACCCTGTGGATGTAGGCTATGCCGAACCACGTTAAAACATTTGTGTCGTTTAATTTCCTGTTATTCATAATTTCATCTGCATTGTTATTTATATTATGTTGTCCATTGCTTTATCATCTTTATCAATTGGTTGTGATATCAGATATATGGTATTCACAGGAGTTTCCAACTGTTACTGGTTACGGCTGTAAATTTGGGCATCTAAATGCAAAAAATAAGAATCAAAGAAAATCTTTAGTCTTCAAACACTAATTGTAAGTTAAGTTATTAGTTTAATCTAAGTTATTTAAGTTTACTAACACAAGTCAGCAGATGGCAGTTTATCCATTAGAGCATCTCCAATGCTAAGGGTGGAAGTCATCCTATGTGGGTGTCTTATTAATATTTTTTTTATTGGGGGTGATTCCTATGTGGCTAAAACAAATGAAAATTTGACATTTTACCTCAACTTTCATCTCCAATGCTAAAGTCTTCTTACACTAAAATCAATTTTGGAAAAGGGTTAAAATTATGGGGAAAAAACATCTTTGAAGTTATCACCCAATAACAATATTTTCTAATTAAAAGAAATTAGTTTTGGAATAAAATCTTGATGATGTGTCAATAGACCCAGGGTCATGAAGAAGGTGAAGATATGACTTTCTCCTTTACCCCTTCTTATGAGATGGCATCCTTGTCATGATTTTCATTAACCTTTACCTTAGCATTGGAGATTAATGTTTGGTTAAAAAAGTGTTAAATCATATGTGTCATGTCTTTTTAAGACCTTCACCCCTAGCATTGGAGATGCTCTTATAAAAAAATGTAGGGGAAGGGTTATTAACTTTACTACGCAGTAATCTTATTTTGTCTCCTTGTTAGTCTTCAAAATCTTCAAGCTCCAGCGAGTTTAATTTTGTACACATCCTCTAAAAAGTATGCATCAAAGTTGTGAAATTGTGAATCCCGGAGCGAATTTTTTTTTCATTTTTGAGAATCGAATAATATGTTAAAGATTCACGGTTGATTACTGAATCGTATATTTTCTTGCAAATAATATTGAAATATGTGGAGTACTCAATAGAAATGGTACATTTTTTTCCTAATTTTGATCCTTTTTCTTATATATACTAACATATTTCATTAAATATTAACAAAAATCAAGTTGGAACACTGGCTAGAGTCCTCAAGTTCACGATTTAAAAAACCTTTGTATGCACGAAATAAAATTTTGATCATATAAAATTTTGATCTAAAACACCAATGAGTTATGAGTTTTTTACGCCTCCTTACATGCTTTGGAAGTTCCTTTCATCAAGAGTTATTACTCCCGTGCTTGAGAGTGTGAGAAGATAGATTTGTAGTTGGTGTACATATTCCTTGGATTAGGTCCTCCTCATAAGAAAGTCCGTGAATTTCAAAGCAATAATGGTGCTCGTGAACCATCAAGACAAAACGATAATCCACAAACCCAACAAGAAATTGTAAATAAAGTTGACTTGGAAGTGTTACAAAGATGAACCTTGATTTCGGCCATCTCTCGGCTGGGAATATGAGTTGCCGAGACACACATATATGTGTTTGCGAGATATCTATCTGTCAGTCCGTTTTCATCGTTTCCTTATATATTTTTTTTCTAACCACAAGGAAAAGCGAGGAAGGGTGGTCGTTTTTCCCGAAATATGCGTCTTTACTGATTACATGTAGTTATCATCTTCTCTATAGAATTATTTACTTGATTTTAGCCTTTCAATTTCCTCTGCTATCCATCATTCTCTATAGATTACCCAAAATAAAAAAAATCATTATCTATAATGATAATCCATGCAAATAGACCGTTCTCGATCTCTTTTATTTTTCTCTAAAACTCCCCAAAAACAATTTTTGCTTGATTTCCCCAATTTATTCCTGATTGTTCTTGATTTGTTTTGGCATGATATGATATTTTAGATCTTCCAGGCATATCAGATAATCTTTATGTAAATTATAAATAAAATAGCCATTGATCTCTTAAGCGATAAAGGTTTAAGTTAATCAATCATCAATGGAATGTAGTTATTGTCATTTAACAAAAAAATCATCGTTAATGGCTTCTATTGGCCAATTAGTTGTTTTCTTATACGTATTTACAACGATCTTTAATATATTCTGCAAAAATTTGTTCAAATGTGGTCATACATACTTCATTCAAACATGGTGCATACCCGTTCATACAAAGTTAGTGGGGAATCAGAATTTTAATGGAGAATCAGAATTTGAAGACTCACAAATGATGGGAAATTTTATTCTTTTTAATGAAGAATCAGAGTTTGAAAACTCACAAATCAAAATGGTTAAATTTAAATTCAAAAACCATTTTTCGAAAAGCATCAATTTTCTCTTAAAATTATGTGCAATTAGTACGTATGATGTGTTTAGTGTTTGAATCGGATATATGAATTCTTTACACTATATTAATCAAAAGTTCGCTTTTTCTTTCGAGAAAACAAAACAAAAAAAAATCACGAAACTCAGATAATAATTAAGAACATGCGATTGAGGGATATAAAAAACAATTAGGGGATATAGATTACTTCCCCCAACCAGTAGTGTCTGTTAAGGGGTGATTTTTGGGTATGAAAATACTAAAATACCCTTTGGTTAATCAAAAAATATTATTAAAAGACCATAATACCCTTTCTACTAAAATTTAAAATCAAAAACCAAATTCATATATTCCCATTCTCTAAAAACAGTACCGGCACTCTTAGGGTTAGGTTTTGAGAAAAAAAAATTCTTCCATCTTCTTCTTCATCCGTTCTTCATCGACAATCAATCGTCGATTCAAAAATTTCTTCGTCGATTAACCTACCTGAATCATAACAATGCCTCCACGAAAGAAACCAAATGCCAAATCTAAATCAAACTTGATTGCTCAACATAAATTACAGGAAAGGATTCAACTCGGACAATCAACCTCTCGTAAACATGGCTTCTGTGAGAAGGTAAGTGATTTTGAACTACTTTATGAGTGTTTAAATCGATTTATAGCAATGGGTTTAGGTTGGAGTCGAAAACCCTAACTCAAAAAATTGAGTTTCAGTGAGTATCGGCATTGAAATTTATATGAATACCACGCCAGTACTCAATTGCGGCATTTAATCTAGATTGAAGGCAGTGTCGGTATTGGGTTACGACATTGATTTTACTATGAATGCAATGTCGTTTTCAAATTCAGAGTCTCCTGAAGCTGAATGTTCTATACCGACATTCAAATTAAGTTGAATACTATGCCAGTATTGGGTTACGACATTACTTTAAAATTGTTCACATATGCCGGTAGTGCAGTTTTGGTATCTAGGAACATTTTAGGAATTACCGGCATTGGTTTGAGTTAGCATTCTGTGCCCGTACATGGTAACGGCATGGAGTGAACTATTAAGTGTGTTCCGGTAGTGTTCATTTTGTATCCAGGAACAATCTAAAATACTACCGGCATTGTCGATATTTATTGTACATTGTCGGAACTGTGTTCTGGCATGAGGTATTTGCTTGATGACCATGTTGTTTCTGGTCCCAGCACTGTTTTGTTTTAGTGATTCCATGCCGGTATTAAGAATGAAATTGTGTTGTATTGTATTTATTTCGTGTGTCTTTTGATATAGGAAAAAAGCCAAGGAAGCTAACAACGGAAAAACTAAAGATGTTGTCATTAAGAGTAAAAGGAAGGACGGTCTTGATACTCCTCAATCTCTGCCTCCTCGAGGGAAGGACAAAGGTCGCAAAAAGCGTTTAGGGCTGATACAAGAGGGATAATTTGGGAGAGTGGTGGTGACCATAGTCGACTTGTAATTCGTGAACCTACTGCAACAGTTGAGGACGATAAGCATGATGAAGAGGAAAGTGAGGAGGAAGATGATGAGGTTCATCCAAGTCAATTAGCAAGCCAAAGTGAAGTTGGTGGGACAAGTCAACAACTGACACAAGGAAAGGCCAAAGGCATAGTCAAAGTAAAAGTTAAAGGTTCGCACCTTCCTCATAAGGATGACATGATACCTGACCTTGCTCGTGGTAGAATTTTGGGTGAAGCTCCGGAACCGAAAATACTATTTGGATACAAGGACTCGTGGGCTCGTACTATCTATCAAACCTATGTAAGTATTTTTTATCTTGTGCATATGTATTGTTGTGTATTTATGTAAAATCTCTTAATTGTATTGTCTCCTAATTGTAGGATCATAAGAAGGTTGTGCGTGTTTGCCGAAACCAAGCCGCGGATGGTTGGAATTTGTCTGAGGAATGTGAAGAGGTCCAAACAATAGTAAGGGATTCTGGTTTATATGCTTTGGTTGTAAATTATGTGAAGCTTGATTATGTGACTGTCAATTGCTTCGTCGAAAGGTATCATGGTGAAACTGATACCATGCACTTCCCTTTTGGGGAGATGACATTCATCCCTGAAGATTCTCAGAACATTCTAGGCTTGAATGTTATCGGAAAATCAATTGCAGAAGGATATAAGTCTCCGGATTTAGAATGGTTTAAGTTGCACGCTCTGACTAACAAGCTGTTTGGTTTGGACTACAAAACTTCTGTGGAGAGCTTCTATGTATCTAAGGATAGTAGGACAAAGACATTCAAGCTGACTCTGCTTAAGAGAAGTTTGAAAAAAAAAAAGGAAAGAAGTTTGGAGGATGGATGGGACCCTACGCAAATTCGTTATACAGCCGTTGCGTACCTGTTATTCATCTTGGGCACCTTGGTAATGACACATTTGATGACGGAGATGAGAAGGGCCTCTAAGGCTAAAACAAACCAATTTGTCGGGAATTTCACTCTACTGCAGGTAATTTTGTTTTTAAACTTATGTTCTTATGTATATTGTTCACATGTACCCTTATACCTTAGAAACAAAATTTACTGATTCTTATATGTATCATTCCATATTGGTATAGGTGTGGTCTTATGAACACTTCCCAACATTGTTCAAGGACTTCCCCTTCTTGAAGAATACACACATTGACGATCCCGAGGAGCGTAGATCCAAGAGATACGAGTTCAACAATATTCCGAAGCCCGGTAACAATCGACTGATCGATATGAGATTGGCTATGGACGCGATGAACACTTCCCTCTCAAAAAAAATTCCCCTCCTTCTACTCTCACCTCACTCACCCAAACACAAATGATAATACACACTAATCATTTATCAAAAATCTTAAGGTTTTACTAATTATTATTAATCACTAATGCTGATTAGTGAGGGATAGATTATGAATTACATAAAATACTTGATAAGGGGTGACCCTGATTTGATATTTGGATCATGTTTTTGTCCTTTTCCTATAACTCTCAATTGTTTTTTATCTCCCCAATCGCGCGTTCATAATTAATGACCAAAAAAATATAATCATGCTTCAAAAAATAAGAAGACAGTAACTAATGACCAACTTATGTTTGAATTATGCTGCAAAAAAAACAACAACTTACGTTTGAATTGAACAGTAAAAATAAGGAAGTGGTAAAATTTTATTTCTATACACGAGGTTTTTTCCACCCAGCAGTGGTCCAGCACCAATCCATTACACAAAATGAAAACTAAAACCCTAGCCCAATGGACCTCCTTCTGAAAACCTATTTGTTTCAATTTATCTCGCTTTTCCCTTTCCCCAAACCCACTCTCTTCTTTCGTCACCCCATCACCACCACCTCCTAAAAACATGGCTTCTCCCAAGCTCTTAGTCTGTGGTGGTGCTGTTGTCCTATCCAGTGCCTCATTTGTGGGATTCAAAGCATATGGAAATATTAAAAAAAACTATGATAGTTTGGAAAAGAGTTATGAAAGTCTCAAATAAAGTTATGCTACAGTAAAAGTAGGTTATCGACAAATAAAAGGAACTTATGACCGAAATGTGAAACCCACTGTTGATTTTCTTAGCGATGAGAACAATCAATTTTATCTGAAGTGGTCAATACTTAGTGTTGTAGAACTTATTGGAAAAGGTATTTAAGGAGGTGTTAAAAGGTGTTTAAGGAGGTGTTAATACTTAGAATCCAAAGATAGAAGCTCTTCAAAAGGAGTTCTTTAATAAACTCTTTAACTGAAGTTAGGGTTTATGGTTTTTATTGAAGGGTTTAAGGTTTTTTATGGAATTGGGGAGTATAAATCTTGGTATGTGAATCAATGTGTAAGTGAAGAACAAATAATAATAATAATTGGTCTTTTGTGATCGGTTTAGGGTTTTTCAAACCCTAATTTAGAAAATGTTAACATGTGGTTTTCTGATGTAAATGTCGATGAAGATGATCTAATATGATGATTTTTTTCCGATGTTAATCGATGTATGCCTTTTTTATTTCTTCTAGATATTATAAAAAATTGTTTACGAATAGGTTTCTGTTACTTTCCCAGGTTTTGTTTGAGAATTGCTAGTAGTAAATCGATGTTCAAATTGTCGTTTATATCTTTCTCACACAGTTTTGCAAATGGAACACTGGAAAAAACATGGTTCCCCTATTTTTTTAGCTTGGTTCACCCTTCTGAGAGGTTTGTGCATATTGAAATGTAGCAATTACAACTTATAGGATAGGTAATTTTTTTGTTTTTCTTCTGTGCCTTTCTACAATAAGAACTTCCATTAAAGATTTATGCTTTCTAAGATTCTTACTTTCCATACTCCTTTGGTTTTGGCTTTAAATCCATGATTAAGGTTATTACTAATTGATGATGTAAGGTTTTAAATGATCTAAACTTTGTTCCTTTATCGATATTTCACTATCCTTACTGATTATGTGTTTCAGTTACTACTTTGAGTTTAGTTTTATATGCATTCAATAAAGTTCTTAGTAAAATGCATCCCAAAATATCCAAACTCATACAAAAAAAAAAAAATTGAAAAAATATTCACATATTATACGACAATAATTTATATGGGATCATAATATTCATATGCAAAAAATGAATTCTTATCTTGACACATTGTATGTTTTTTAACACATGAAAATATTTCGTAAGTTACTATGATTAGTGCACTTATAGAAATAAATGTATTAATATAAAAAAACTTTGTAACATTCATTAAAAAAAGTCTAAAATAAAAGGAGGAAACAATGTTAATATGTTATCGTGTTTAATTTTGAGCATCATGCGTGAAACATAAAAAGGAAAAAAATGATACAGTATTACTAGCTAGACTCTTCTAATAGCTATTTAATGTTCTAATGGATATTTAATGTTTGCGAAATAAATTTTGAAGAGTGATCAAACGTGATCAAATGAAGAGTGATCAAACATGCATGTGACTTCTATTACATCATTCCTTATGACTCTATTCGTATTAACACGTACCAGACGAACATCATTAGTCGCAGTTTCAGAATATTGTGTATTGATGATCGTTAACGTAAAATGATCTTTATCGAATTTATTTTTATTCCCCTTAGTATTCACCATTATATTTTCTAGATGTTCTTGAGATGAGAGAAAAAATGAATATGGTGTGAGAGGGAAATGATATCAATCGATGTTTATAAGAAGGATTTGAAGAACTTCCAAAGTGTAACTGTGAAGAATTTCACTGATGGATTCTTGAGTTTGAAGAATTTTGGTGGAATCTTGGAGATACAATTCATGCATGTTAAGGGAGTTTAAAGGATATTGAACCTCATTTCGGGCATCTATTCTGAAGTGATGTAGGCTGCTAATACGAGCGGTTAACTTGGGTCGATATTGTTGATCAACTCTAGTTACTTGTCCCACTGGGTTTATATATTCGATCAAAGAATTCAAATTACAAAATCTTGAAATTAAATTCATGTACACACTTTAACGGAAAATATATTCACGTCACATATGCTCATTCGATTGATTAAGTAGTTACCAATGTCATACAAAGTAATCGTCACGACAAAACAAAATAACCGATTATAAAATAATTATCTTTTTGCAGATCTCCAATGCCTTCGAGTTTCCAGAAAAGACACTCTTAGTATTACATTGAAATTAAACAAAAGTGTCCTCACTGTTAGTTTTTCATCTTTTTTTTTGTTGAAAAGGTTAATATTGTCACATGTATAAATGTCCTTACATGAAAAGACTCTAAACCTTTATGTACTAGTTTGTCGCCCGTGCTACGCACGGGTCTTATGATTATAAAATATGGAAATAAATAATGTTAATTTCATTAAAAGTAAATAGTGTTACTAAATTTTTTAACTAATTTGTCTTTCTGAAAACCTAATGGAAGACCCCATGATACTATTAAAATTAAATCACCTTGATCAATGATCATTAGTACTCGATTGCACTCCTTCTCATCGATAATTGGTCTCCTCTGGCTGGCCCTTCTCTCTTGATGGTGTTCATCCCAAAACCAGAAGCATTCTAATTTCATTTGGTTTCCTGCATAAAAAGTAAGCCAATTTTCCAAACACGTTTCACATAAGTCTAACTTGTGTTGCTGCGATCATGTAAGTGAATCGACCTCCAGAAAAGTATACTAACATAGAAACTGGATACAAAATTGTTTAGTTCACCATAAGAATGACAATTGTGAAAATAATAGGCACTTTTGTCTATGAATGTACTTAGCATGTCTTACATGCCATTATTCCAATGGTGGTTTTGTGAATGAGTAAAGTTAGTTTGTGCAAAACGACCATTGGAACAATGGCTGACATTTTCTCCATTCCTGATGCTTGGCTGCAGTTCACTATTCATTGTATATAAGTTTTTGGATTTCGGTTACTGAACGATTAAAATGAGGTTTATGGTATTTCCTCCTTATACCCTCCAAATTGCATCAAACGGTGAAATTAATTTTTGGATTCCAGTTACTGAATGATTAAAATGAGGTTTATTGTATTTCCTTCTTAGACCCTCCAAAGTGCATCAAACAGTGAAATTATTGGTTAATTCTTTAGACATACTTATCTTAGCCTCCTTAACCATCTTGCCAGGTTAGGAAAAATCAATCATTCACTTGGTTGGCTGTGTATTAGGAGTTCTAGACCTAACATATGTTATCTGTTTGCAGTAGCGGTGTACCAGTTCTAAGACTCATATCGATGACTCATTAAAGTTTTATCCGTAATCTTCCAGGAAGCATAGAAAATTCATTTGTGATTCTACAAAAAGTCCTTCACATCACTTATTAGCATCAGTATGACACGCTATTACAAATCGGAGATGTTAACATAACCTTTGTGAATTTGTGATGCACGTACAATACCATATTCTTATGGTATTATCCACATACTATTATATCCATCACTAATTAGCTAACATATATTGTACTTAGTAGTTAATAAATTAGCAATTTCCGTACCGCAGAAAACTCATTTTATAAAGAAACTCTTAATAGTTGAAAAAACACCGACGTAGTCATAGGCCACCGATAATCTTATATAGTTATATCATATCGGTTTTCCCTTCAAATTTATCGCCTCTGGTTATTTATAGCATACGCTTTACATTTCTAAATCTCTTGTAATGGAATTTTATAAGTTGATTGTGCAGTCCCCATGATGAAACCGTTAGGACGATGTCACCTCACACTTTCTCGGTATGTAGCTGCCTTGCATTGTACATGATTTTTTTTCTTTCCGACACTTCCGGTTAGAGAATAAGTCATTCCCTATTGTTAATTACCCCGAATATATTGGTATTTATATGGGAGAAGATAAACTTAGAGACCTAACCTGGGGATATGTACACTTGTAATGGCTGAATTATAGTCATGTTATACTTTCACTTTATACGTGGAATTTTAAAAATATGCTTGTGTAAGAAAGAATGTTAAGTAAACACATAAAAGTTTTCTGCAATTCATATCTCATTGACAGTCATCATCACTAAAGTCACTAAATTTTTTTTATCACTGGTAATAATCACATTTGCTCCCCCTGACAAATCATATCCCAGTATTTGATACGTGGTCGTTTGATTCTTAAGAAAAAATTAGCATAAAACATAACAAAAAAAAAAAACTGGTTACTATATACAAATTTACCCAATGCAATCAAAAAATTATCTTGAAACATATACAAATTTACCCGATGAAATCAAACGATTACCTTGAAGCAGCATCCAAGAACTGTTGTTGCTGCAAAAACTCCTATTTTCGCCGCTGTCGCCGCCATGAGGAGTTGTATAACTGAGTGTCTAATAACATAGGCCTGTGGGGGAAGCACTTCATGTCGTATTTGGTTACTCTCAGTTGCCGATCTTCGAGCTTAGGTCGAACATTTAGCTCGTTTATCTTGAAGTGCCCTTCAAACTCTGCGATTTCGCTGCTTGATTTTCATCAAGAATTGTCATTCCATTTGCGTTAGTTCCACACTACTTTTCCCTAATTTCCCCTTTGGTTGTGCCACGGGAAATTCACCAGAATTAGATAAAAAAACTGTTAGCAATTTGTAATTCATATGCAGCACAAACAAAATAACTAACCTATTAAGGTCGGTGACTAAACGAAATCAGAGAATAAAATGGATAAGCAAACTACAACTCAAATTCAGAGCTAGGAAATAAATGGTTAATCAAACTACACCTCAAGTCCAGGGATAGGAAAAGATTAAGGTTTGTTGATTTTTTTCTAATACTTTATTCTAAACTCAATATTCAAATAATAAAAACTCTAACTCTAAACTTCTGCGCAAATTGTTATATTAATTAATTAAATACAAAAACAAATGAGAAATATAATTGCATTTTGTGGAGGTTGTGGGATTCTGATGTTTGTAAAGAGTATATGAGAATTCAATAATATACTTCTACTTCTTATGAGAGAGATCGGTGCATGAAAAGAGATCGTTCGTTATTTTGGTCTTGGTGCATCAGAAGAGATCCATACAGCAAATTGATGCCCAGAGAAGCAAAAACTGGTGTAGAGAAGATGATTTTATTATGGCATAAGATGGTTGTTGTTGCTGCCACTACCTACAGGCTACAACGCTTCTGACACTACAAAGATTTTATTACAGGTTTAATGATCGAGAAGATGATAATAAGACAGGTTTCAACAATAAAAAATAGAGGAGACGCTAATAAGACAGTTTTCAACTAAAAAAAAAAAGAGAGAAGGTTTTGTGAGCTGGAAGATGAAGAATACCTGTGAACTTTGAGTCCGCGACTAAGATTTGGCTTTTAGTCGTCCTATTTTTCTCGATAATGTGACCACTTTCGTCGCACAACCTAATGAAGTCATTTTATAACACATTCAAACAAACACAAATCACAAAACAAACCCTTATGCTTCTCAGAAAATAATAAAACCTAAAAAATGTCATCTCACCTTTCACAAGCGCCAATAACATTAACCCCACCATCTGGCTCCCATTTACGCTTTCTAACAAATTACTTTTCTAGGTTTACAAGGAATATAGAGATGTTCTCACAGTTTACATCTTTTGAGATGAATTTTATTATACTTCTACTAATCAGAAGAATTCAGCGACCCAAAAGTAAATAACCCTAATATTTAATTAAAACTTTACAAATAACAAAAAAAAAGATAAACTAAATCACTGAATAGCCATTGATAAGATAAAAGAGAAACAAATCCCTCATATTCAATCAACCCTGCAGAAACAAAAGAAAAAACAACCATGCAAAAAGAAAAGATTACGGATCATTGAAACAATTGGCAGTCATTTATCACAAACAATTGGCAGTTCTTTATCACAGAATAATCTCCTTACAATTTTCAACTTGAATCAACTTAAATAAAGAATTAGAAGCAAGAAAATAAAATTCACCTGTCCAGATTTCAAATGGAGAAGCAGCGTCCTTCGACTGGGTACACTTCCATTATATCCTGCATAAAAAATGACAACAACATATCAGACTAATAGATGGAAGAAAAAGAAATTAGAAAAATCACATCAAATGAATGAAGCTTGGATTTTGCTCAAGCGTTTTTTATACATGAAGAAAATATTATTTTTAGAATTTATGTCTTACATTTACTAAGAAAAAATTTGTAGAGATTTTTCCTTCCTTAATCTCTGTTTGCGTATTAAAACGTTTGGAAGTAAATTTTATTTTTTACGCAAAAAAAACCCTCTAAATATATAATTTTTTTAATCTATCGATTTATTTCGGGCAATATATTTAAATTAATGTTATTTTGGTTCCTTAAATTAAAAGTATAATATTCACGGAAAGTTTTTTGTTTACCAATATTTTATTAATTTTATTTAATTTTGGAGACATTTTTATACAAAAAATATTGAGAATCTAGTCTAAGAATAGAAATTATTTTGTGTTTGTTATTTTTCTTTTGGAATGTACAATACTCTGTGTTATCAATAAAATTACATTGAAACAAAATCGATTCTTTTTACTGTTCTCACCATGATTTTCCGTTTTTCCCCTTCTTTTTAAGGTTAATGTTTAGAATTTCGCTTCCTATTTTCTTTTTCTTTCAATAATTTTATGTTTTAACTATTTGACAGGATTTGTCAATTTTTCTATAGGGGAAGAAGTAAACTTCGATCATCAACAGGTATTGATCATTTAATTTTGATGTATAATTTTCGTCTCAATTATAATTGTAAAATCTTAATTAGAATTAGTTTAATTATTAGCAGCTTGGAATTGTAATTAGAATTAGTTTGATTTTTTAATAAGTGTAATTGGACATTATTTTCTTAATTTTATAGTTAATTTATTTTTGTGATGATGATCATGATGCATAATTTATCGATATTAGTTTGATCGTGATGAATGTCATAAACGTGATTTTATTTTAATTATTTATTTGTGTCTTTAACGATAGCATCTAATTTTGATTTTTAATTATTTTTGAAAAATTATTTGGTAATTTATAAGATTTAGTTGTTTTAGAAAATATTTTTTCTTATATTGTGGGCCAAAAGATATTTTTTTGGATTTTATTATCCAAAATTGTAAAAAATTACCAAAAATAAATAAATGGTGGGGCCATAATCAACCAGAAGCTCCGATTGACCACAACGCTCGAAAAAACTCTGTTTTTATGTAGAGAATTTGATTTGCAAAATTGGAAAATAAAGGTTATTGTATGCATGGAATAGTGATATGAAATATCGTATAAGCCACTGTATTAACTTACATTTCCAACGTAATCGATAAACAATATAAAGATTATTTTTAAATTTGTCCCTTTTCTTATGGTGATTTTTTTAGATGGAGTATCGTATCAGTTTTATTGTGTTTATACGGAAATTTGGGTATTATTAGGATTCGGGATATTATAATTTAGATTATAATTACTTATATATCCGGATGTATGCCTTCACAGTTTTTCTATGCATAACCATTATTTTTTCCGTCTTTTTCTCTATTCACCTCCCAACCTGCATAATAAATTCTTGAGTTTAATATTTTATTTTAACGAAGTTTTCTCCCTAGATTTTTGGAGATTTGGGCAGCAAAAAGAGATGGCGAGTCTTCTCTGACCTAGTTAAAATGCAATTCATGATTAAAGTTTCTTATAAATTACTAGGATTCTGAAAATCCTGGTAATTGCGTATATTAGCAACATGTAATGATTGATATACAATCAAAATGTTTTTGCTGACTGATAAAAGATTGTATTTACTCAGCATTTTAATTTTCTCTCTCTCTACGTTAGGTTTAGAACTGTGTAGCAACAATTAGGCTTGGCAATAAAATGAAAGAATTTTTAGTCTGTGCTTCCAATTTCCAAACAGACGCGCACCATACACATTAACGGATTTACTGACTAGGTTGTGGTGAGAGTATTCCAAAACAGAACTTTGTGACAGATTGTGATTCCACACTATATATTATTACTTCCCATTTACACCTCTTACTTATATGCATTCTCCCTTGCATCAACTTGTAGGTTTATTACCAAATTGACGTGACTGCATCGGATTGAAGTAGCGGGAGAAGTAGAGTCAATGTGAGTGGAGGATGAAATGGACTCTTCCACAAGAGATATAAAAGAATCTACTACAGTACATACAGAAGATTCTACTACAGAATATATAGAAGACTCACAATAGTGTGCTTAAGTGAAAGTAGATATAAACTCTGCCAGTAGATGGATCTAACCACTAATATCCTTTTTAGAATGAGTTGTAACCAAGGAAAACACAATCTTTACTCCTATGTTGGAATTTAGAGCTGGTATACGCCTAATGTGCCAATTTATGTGTGCCCGTAAATGAGCAAAAAAAATGCTTAGGAACTGCTCGTGTAAAACTAATGTTTTGAAGGAAAGTTAAAGGTCCAGTTTGGAAACAAATTTCAGATTGCTTTATGGAGGCAAAAAAATATTTTTTTTTTGTGAAGAAAAGAACTTTCTTTTTGACTTCTACTACTCGTTTCCAAACATGCTCTTAAAAATGGTGTGCATGCCGTTTATCCTAATCCCATCGAACCACATCAAAACTAAGCTGTATCAAAAACCAGCAAAGTATCCCACTGACCTTTGCGGTTTTTATACCTAGCTTTCGTTCCTTCCTTCCTTCGTTCCTAGTGCAAATAAAATTAGATCTCTTCCACCGCGACCTTCAAATATCATCTCAAAAAACATTCATTTTCTGGCAAGTTTTTCTTCGGATGAATCAATATTATAATCTACTTCAACTTGTTAAGTAACTTCAATTGTTTTTCTGTGAAAGAGTTAGGGTTTTTTAAGA
The DNA here is from genome assembly GCF_003573695.1 of Papaver somniferum. Classification (NCBI taxonomy): domain Eukaryota; kingdom Viridiplantae; phylum Streptophyta; class Magnoliopsida; order Ranunculales; family Papaveraceae; genus Papaver; species Papaver somniferum. The sequence continues at coordinate 141,547,618 of NC_039362.1, forward strand.
TTATTACTTCCCTTAGTTTTGGCTACAAATCCATGATTAGGGTTATTATTAGTTGATTTTGGAAGATTTTAAAGTTACACCTTTATCAAGTTTTTGCTATCTCACTAAATTTGTGTGTTTAATTGCTATTTTAAGTTTGAATTATTGGTTGAAATTAGTTTTCCTCTAAGTATTTTAAAGAGTATTTTGTCAACCTTTCGTCTTGCTCATTTGTGTGGATTCTGATGTTTGGAGGGTTGCGTCTGTGTGAATTCACTTCGTTCTGTATACTAGGAATTAGGTCATGTTTGATGCTTCAACACATTTATCTACTTCTAATGTCAAAGTTTTGTGATATAGATAACTTACCGTATCAGTTAATGGATAATGTTGCAGAAATGCTATCCCTATGGTGTTATGAGCGGAGATTAATCTGCTGAAATGCAGCTCCGACACACCCTTTATTAGACAAGATATTAAGATGGCAGAAACTCAACGTAACAGAGAATTGTTATCTCCTCTAAACTTGAAAATTTGCCCTTTGCAATCTTTTTATTTTTGACTCTGGTGTTTCTAGATCTCCGTCAATTCATTCTTAGATACTGGTGTCTCTAATTTTGCCTCTTTGTATTGTTAAAATGTTTAGTGGGGATACATTGGTATGTAGATAAAAGTTACATGGGATAGCCCAAGGATATTTGATTTTTAGACACTAGATATCCAATATGTTGTCTCAATGTTTACTCGTATTTGGTTACAAGTCCACTTCAGATAGATCTGTAAACATTTCTCTGCTCTTGGGTGCAGCATTAAGTAGTTGACTTTTTACAAAAGGGATAAAGAAAGATAACTGACTTGATACTAATAGCAAAAATATTCTCAGTATATCTATTTTCTTTTGAAAGCATGTAAAGTTCTGAATGTTTTTAGCTTTTTACACTTACAATGCTCTTTGTAGTTTATGATCTGATAAAGTTGTTTTACTCTTGATGTCTAGGGAACATTTGAATCAGCCTAAAAATGGAGGATAGTGAATATCAAGGAGAGAGAGCTCCCTCTCGTGGAAATGAATGGGAAGTTGTCTCTCTTACGGCTTCGACATATGCTGCTGCCCCTGGTCCAAAAGGCTTGGATTCCGTCAATGATGATATGGGCAGTGATGTTGGTGGAGATGAAGTTGAAACGTCTACTGCAATGTTCATGTCTAAACATTTCGTCTTCCCACCGAGCCAGCACGAGAATCTACCAGTACAGCCTGATTGCAGTAACAGCGTCACTCAGGATTCTTTGCATCACAATGAAGTGTCTCGACTGGATATGGAGGAAGGTGAGAAATCTGAGAAATTTGACGAAGATAGTTGGAATATTAAAGGATTGGAAGTACTAGAAGAGTTGCACCACTCTCAGTTCTTTGATGAAAAGGGCGAAAATTCACCTCTTTGTGAAGAAAGTATTAGTTTCCAAGGGATAAAATTGGTCAACAAAGAGGATATTATAGACATGAATGCTAATCTCTGTTCATATCATGATGTTGAGGCAAGTTTAAGTGCATCCACAATCAGTGAGAGTACAACTGTTATGCCTGAACCTGGTGCTGCAGCCAAGTTGGATTCTTCTTCTAAAATCTCCGAATCTCACAATCCTCCAGAGGAAGATAACCATGGGCTTCCTTGTGAGGCGTGGTGGAAGAAACGCGCAACTTCTTGGTACAGTCAAGCTAAGGATGCAAATGCTCTGTGGTCTGTTGTCGTGGCTGCAGCTCTGATGGGGTTTGTAGTCATAGGGCACAGGTGGCAGCGAGAAAGTTCTCAAGGTCGCCAACTTAAGTGGCACTTCAGCATCAGCGATGAGGTATTCATTTCCCTGTTGGCAATCTTGTTATACTTTGTTGATACCATCTATGTCTTTTTGTGAACTAGCACTTCATAGCATTGATGATAATGATTGTGGCAGCTTATTGGTTATTCTCTGGTTTTATCGACATTGCATCATCAGTACGTGCATCTTATATTCTTTAAATATGATATTTTTAAAACTGTTCTCTTTCCATCGCTGAGTTTATTCCTTAATGGAGAAACAATGAAGCATGGAATGGAAGGGTTTGGAAGAGATACTATGCCCATTGAGCAAAGCCAAAAGGTTAACTTGCACTGTTTTATCGAATTTTTTTCCTTTTATATGTCAAATGACTCGTACATATTTTGCGATGTTATTTTTTACACGGAGACCTATAAATTACTGCTTTTCCTTCCGGAGTTATTACTTTAAAGAAACTCCTTACTGCTTTTCCTCTTATCCTTATGAAACCTTGGCCTACGATTATTTCTAAATTGGTTTAGTCTTAATTTTGAAAGTAGGGTTACAGATGATCTACGTAAGGTAGTTGCAGGAAGCCACTAGAGAACCTCCAATACAAGGAGGTTGGGTCTGTGTTAGTTAACCAAACTTACCGAATAGCAACCAGTATTTTTATACTTCTTTACCTAGATATGCACACAACAGTGAAAGATCGTTTCAATGAAATTGCATAGGAAATTTACCATTAGCATCTCATTTAAAGATCATGGATTATAAGTTCCACATATCGGTTTATTTTTAGGATTTCCAATTTTGATCAAAATTCAAACATAATGAAAATGCACTTGTTCTTTTCTTCTCTTCTCTTTTCTATTCTCAATTATTTTTTCCAAAGTGTGGTTAGTGGCTAATTCCTCGATCATATTTGTTGATGGGAATGCTTTTGCTTTTGAAATAGTAAATACTCAGTTTTGGATCGTCTTTTTCCGTCGTGACTCCCTTTTTTTCTATTGATGTTTTATTTTTTCACTTAGTAATATTCAGTGTACAAATTGATCTTACTGCAGAAGCTTTATAAGCTGCTGAACCCGATATCTCGTTTGAAAAATGTGGTTGTGGGTGGTGCTGCCCAGCGACAAAGTTTTTACATGATCAGGGCCAGTCCCTCTGCATAACATTAAGACAATGATGATGACGAAAAAGTTCATGGTGGGTTAATCTCAGTTGGTCCGACTGAGACACAATGTTGGATGTGTGATCAAGACTTATTTAACCTTTTGTTGCTTTGGTTGTAAATAACTTTTAAACATTGTGCTTATTATATATATTCAAGTTAGTCTTTGTGTGCAAAGTGTTAGGTTTTCTGGAACTTCTTTGTATGGGTTGTGCAGAGTGTATAGTCCAGTTCTCCCAGTGTTTTAAATTGTGTGCTTCTTGTATATTGCCTCCTTTTGTGTAATATCAATGGGAAACAATTTGCTACTTTAATGTAATATAAGTTTGTGTCTTCATTGCTTGCTTGTAATATAGTCAGACACATGAAAATGAGTGAAATTTAGAATTATGCTGTGCAGAAATTTTATTTACATCAGGAATGGTTGGTCGGAGAGGAGCATATGAAGGGTGCATTTCTCCATATTCAGGCAATCTCATGGTGTTTGCAAGGTTGTTTTCTCATGTTTTCCTCGTCTGAGGATTTTTGCCCCCCAAATGGTTGACCTCCTTGGCAGGGAGCAGTTAAAACTGTTGGAACTTTTTTTAGCCAAGTATTTTGCTTGCACTTGCAAGCTAGGAATGGTACACACACCGATGAACACGTAAACTTGAGCCGATGGTGGCAAATGTTGGGCTGAAATATCATTCCCGGAGTTCCAAAATTCCAAAAGAAGAGAAAAAATATAAAGCGGGCAAACTAGTTCTGGTTCCTCTATCGATCGATTTGCAGTCTTTTTTTTTTCCCTCTGCTCATTTTGTAATTCCTCTTCACTATCATCCACCCCAACTCCGTCTCCGATGCTGAGCTTCAATGGCACACCCTAGACAAGTAAGAAGTCCCTCTTGTCTCTTCCTCTCTACAGATTTTATTCATGAATCATTATATTAGGGTTTAAGATTTATCTGTCTGATTCTGGACTTCTGAGATGTCAAGTTTTTAATTCTCTAAGGTTTATACAAATTTGTACCTCTTTGAATGTGAATGTTGATAGTAATTGTTATTTCAGCTTTGCAAAAATGCAGAAAATTATCAAACGTGGTGTTACTCTTGGTGATAGGATTCATCGGACAATCATTTACTCGTATTTACAGAAACAATGTTGCTTTTCAATCTCCTCAAAATCAATTTCTAGTTCCAGTACTGATCCATTGCAAAAGTTGTCATAAAGACTGGTTAGCTCCAAATGAAGTCTTGAAAATCTTCAATACCATTAGAGATTCTGATTCACTTATGAACGCCTTGGAAAGAGTCTCACACCGTAAAGATTACAAACCTAATGAAACACTTTTCACTCTGGTGATTTCGAAGCTTTCTCAATCGAAGAATTTTGATGCAATTAATGATATTATGAAGAGAATCAAAACTGAAGAAAAGAGTCGGTGTAAGCTCTCGGATGATTTCTTTTACTTTGTTATTAAGATTTATGGAAATGTTGGTGGTTATGTTGAGGAAGCTGTTAGAACTCTCTTTGCGATGCCGGATTACAATTGCTGGCCGTCTACTAGAACTTTCAATTTTGTGCTTAACTTGCTTGTTTCTTCGAGACGGTATGAAATTATTCATGAAGTTTACTTGGGTGCTGCTAAATTGGGAGTGGTTGTTGATACTTGTTCTTTTAATATACTTATCAAAGGTTTATGTAAAAATGACGATGTGAAAGAAGCTTTTGAATTGCTGGATGAGTTCCCTAAACAAGATTGTCAGCCAAATGCGGTAACGTACTCCACTTTGATGCATTGTTTATGCAGAAATGGAAGAATTGATGAAGCATTTAAGCTGTTGGAAAGAATGGAAAATGAGGGTTGTGATCCGGATGCAATTACATTCAACGTATTGATCTCTGGACTAGGGGAGCAAGGGAGAGCAGATGAGGGGATTGAACTTTTGGATAAAATGAAGATGAATGGGTGTAAACCAAATTCTGGGTCATATCAAGTTGTTCTATACAGTATAATTGATTCCAAGAAGTTTGTTGATGCTAAGCGTTTCATGGATAGGATGATGTCAGAGGGATTTTCGCCTAGTTTTTTGTCGTACAAGACGGTGATAGAGGGACTCTGCAAGGAGAACCGTTTGGGAGATGTGGATTTTGCTTTGAATCAGATGATGCAAAGGATTTGTTCCGAAGATGGGAACATGGAAAAAGATTGTCGAAAGCATTTTTCAAGGAAGGGAAGAACTCAGTAGCCATAATGGAATATGTCTGTGAGTTTTTGCATTTAAATCTTTCTCCTGTCGTTAAGAACTCGGGACTAAGCTGGTATAGAAATTTGGGGGAATATGCAAATTGTACCCGAGAAGATTCATTTTAAACCACTGATAGGGACTGCTGGTAAATCTCTTGTACTGGTGACGCTTGAGTGAGAATTTGTCACTCGCTGCTAATGTGGCTCAAGAAGACCCCCTCATGTGGTTGGTGCTAGCTTGAATTTTAAGCTCGATCATCTTTATTGTTTCGACTTAAGAGTCTTGCCCAGAATCATATGCTGTTGTCTTTCTGACTAGCCTTGTGGCAGAGAGCTCTAAATTGGTATTCTTCTATCAAATGTTTTGGAGGCACAACATGGCCAAGGAAGATAGGTGATACCATAATTCACTTTGAATTGGATTAATAGGGTAAGAACAATGATAAACTAAAACTTCCTGGAGGTGGGAGGTAATGAAGCGGATCAATATCATTTCAGTGTTTTTTTCTACCCAAGAATTTGGGTAACTAGATGTACTTTTCTCACAGTAGTTTCGCCCTTATTAACTCATGTGATTCCTGACATTGCATTTGGTAACCATTCCTAATTTGCTGGATGCAGAGTAGCAAGTGTTGATGTGCTTTTTCTTTCCCTGATGAACAGTAGTATACATAGCACCAAAAGGCTTTCAGGAGAACCAGATTATTTTTCTGTTGAGCATAGTGTGCATGCAGCATGGCAGCTTTTAAGACATGATGTCAATTTGTACCGAAGCCAGGTATGGAAATTTATAATGGTTCAAGATACAGAATTTTTTGAATCCTTGATACATCATGTTTTCTTCTTTACCTTGTTCTGAAGTTTGTAACCACATGGTTCATGGCAAAGAATCTATTTTTTTTTAAGACACTTGTACAGTTGCTGCAGCTCTCTGTTGCTGTCATATACAAATTAGAAAATGCACCATGATTTTTCTAAACCAAACTTTTATGCACTGTATGCACTTGAGTTAACATTAGAAGTCAGATTTAGCGCTTAAATCATAGGTACCCGCCTTAGTGAGTGGCAGATGAGAAAGCTATAAGAATTTAAGGCAGTTGCAATACACTAAAGATTAAGTGCCTGATATTATAAGAAAACAGAAAGTTGTATATATGTATAATATAAACATATGTTCCGAAACCGAAAATAAGAAATTGACATATGTTCTTTATTCATATTCTAGGCAGGCTTTCTGTAGGGGGCTTTTGGTAAACCAAAAGCAAGGTTTAGGCTTTTTTAGTTTGCAGTAGTTTCGACAAAGAGTTGAACATCCACAATGCATCAGAAACTAAACGGTGCATAAGCGCAGAGTAGAAGACCCGACTATATCCTGGAGTCGAACAATGCTCTTTGTGTAGGCTACAGCACCTAAATTATTATTATCAGCTACTCTACTGAAAACCGGAGCAATCAATTTTTGGCGTTGTGTATCATAACAAGCCAATCCTTCATTGTATTTCAAATAAATCTTCTTACCTCGCATGCATAAGGATTTAATATGGATGTTTTCAACGCCATAAGGATTTATGGCGTTGTGTATCATACGCCTTGCACTAAAACTGTAGCTTTTGATCCAGGTAGTTTCTTCGTTGACAGAGTCCTTTTGCATCTTCCATATACCTACCATTCCAGAAGAGATACCATGCGTCATAAGACAAAGACTCTTATCAAGTTCTACCAAGAACGTATTGTAGTTGCCGCAACACTGTGCCTTTTGATGATCAGGTTCAGGAATCAATTTTAACCTCTCAGCTGCAACATCGAAACACAAAATGTTTTCGGATGCGAGCCAATATATAGATCCTTCAACAAACACTAGTTCCGGATGCTCATCGGGGTCCCCTAAATCTGGGCAAGGAAAGCTGGGTTGGTGTTGGATTTTTCTCCATGACATGGTTGTACCTAACTCTAAGACCTCACATTCCAATGAAGAGTTGGAAAAACACAGTTTCAATTGAACCACTTTGTATACATTCATTTTTGCATCGAAACCAAATACACATGCGCTTGCCTCCTCATCTTCTTCTTCAATCCAAGGTTTCGGAAGCTCTAGTATTTCTCTGGTGATTGGGTTCACCATAAGCAAAGGAAACACCGTATGAAAACACAGCAAGCTGTTGCAGGAAGTCAGTTTTGATATCCCATCGGTAGGCACCTTTATTCTGAACTTGTCATTTTCCATGATCTTACGACTAGGGACATCTTCGTGTTCCCACAATTTGTTGAAAATTGTCAGATAAAGATAGTATTTTTGAATACAATTTGCATAGATGAAAACAATACTAATAGATTGATCATTTCTTTGTGATGATCAAAATGTTTTTTCACGAATTTAGGATCTTTGATCAGTGATCATGTATGAGATGTGTAGGAAGATGTTTTACAATACTGGAATCTCTCGAGATAAAAGGTTCATGATGATCACTTTGGTTTATTTTGCATATTTTGATGGGATGACCTAACTGAGAATTCATCTTTGAAAGAGTTTGATATCTCTCCTGCAGGACTATAACTTAGTGCTTATTACTTAGCTTAAGCCAGTTGATGAAGCAGGGCTTATATAGACATGGGGAAAGAAATTAATTTTTGCTTTAGTTGTTGAATGAGTTGATTGCGTGTTGAAAAAATCGACAATTGTTTTTCCTTTTTTCCTAGTTTGTTTTCAGTTTTAATTTCTATCATTCCTGGCATAAGCCATTTCAGGTGCTATAATTTGTTGAGATTCCTCTTAATTCTTCTTTAATTAAGACCACCCAAAACCAAAAGTCTATCTACCTAGATTCAAATTAAAGCTGACATTGATGCGCAGAAGTAACCAAAACATGTGACTCCGTCTCCATCAACCATTAACATATACAGGTCTAACATTGACAAAGCAATTGTTCGACGCATATAGAATTACAAAAACAGATGAACCGGTGTGTAACTTGAGTTCATCAAGCAGGTCAGGATACAAGTTGGCGCTGGGCTCGCAACTTGTTCCTCTTGCTATGGTATATATGTTTGTAGGCCAAGCTCAAGCCGGTCGGGCCAACTTGGTTGCTTTTTCCATATTGGTTGCTTTACTCACAAATCACTATTAGCTTCACTTTACAAATTAACAGTGCCAACAACTTCAACGTCTGCCTACTCACTTATCTCAACACTCAAACTGATTACTCTCACTTCACTCTATCACTATTCACTCAATCTCGTACTCTGGAAATTTCTAGAGCATGATGAGCAACCTACAGATATCTACTCTATTCAATTCAAAAAATTTAATTTTAATACATGAAAGCAATGGACCAAAAACTACAAGTGAAGCTGTAAAATTTATTAGCCGGACTTAGAGCATCCACAGTGGGCGAGTATAACCAAAAATTTGGGATGAGATCGTAACACAGTGGGACGGAGTAAAGATCAAATCCCAACCAAAGATCAAATTCCAGACCAAATATGGTCGCGACCAAATCCCAAATTCTAATATAGTCGGGCGTAAATTTAAAGTACGCTTGTTGCTGGGCGTAAATTTAAAGTACGCTTGTTAACGGGCGGAGATTTAAATTACGCCCGATGAAATTTTAATTAAATAAAAAAAAAAAAAAGAATGAGGCGGACTTTTAAAGTCCGCCTGATGAAAGTTGCAAAGAATGGGGCGGACTTTTAAAGTCCGCCCGATGAAATTTTAATGAGGCGGACTTTTAAAGTCCGCCTGATGAAATTTACAAAAAATGGGGCGGACTTTTAAAGTTCGCCTGATGAAATTTTAATCATGTACCGTTGTGTCACAACACGGACTAAACCCAAATTTTGGTCTTTTTTTTGATCTTTGATCTTTGGTTTTGATCGCACCACTGCAGTTGCTCTTAACGGAGGTTTCTACGGTTTAAAATTTATTTTCTTACGATTTTATTCTAATTTAAAAACAAGAAAAACAAAAAGCTATACTCTCTCGGATATTTTATCTCTCTACTTTTCTCTTTTCTTCTTCCATCCGGGTCTGTATCTTCCATGAAAATCAAACATCATAAAATTTTATCACAACAAAAATTGAAGGAAAGAAAAACACAGAACTTGCTTATGATATCGATCATTATTAGGTTAATTCTTGCACTTGTTTCGTCAATTATAGGAATATAAGGTCACTCTGTTTCTTTTCTTCAACTTCTTTTTAATCATAAAAATAGATAAAATCCATGGAAGTCCATGAAATCACATCTCTAATATCAAATAGCTTACCATATTGTATAACAATCTGCAGACGAGCTTGAAAACCGTAAAAAAAATCACTTAATTCCATACAAACTTTTAAAACCCTATCTTAATTTTGTATATACACATACGTAATTTTAATGCTGGTGCGTTTTTCTACTAAAAGCTGCTCTAATATGGAGTTCCAGATGCATATGGTGTTCCAGACGAATTAGGAAGATTAAAGATATTTGAGCATAATCGATATCACCATTTTATTGCTTTACCAAGCTCTGGGGAACAGAGAGAGAAGAAAAAGACAAAGATCAAAAAAGTAGATGAGAAAGCTATGTATTTGTGATTTCCGATGAATATTTGCTAGTGTTCCTTTAAATAATTTAAGAGACTCGGCAAATGAGGAGAGGAGGAACGTCCACCCCGGTTAAAGCCAGGGTGCACAGAGTCGGACTCCTAGAAGGACAAGTTTAACTGTTTGGCGGTAGTGCATGGGGAAACTTGACTTTTTTCTTTTTCATTTTTGCCCTTGATTTTTTTGGGGTTAGTCGATTGAGATTTGTGGAAAAAATTTTAGTGACTTCTAAAATTTCTTGTTAGTTAATAGAGAGTTCTTTAAAATCTCAAACAATCTTTGTTATTGGGTCTTGACTTTCTAAAAGTCTTCATAATTCTCTGTTATTAGATTTGGAATTTGAAATCAATGATTCATAATTTTGAGAGATTTGTAGAGACTTTTATTACTCCCTCTGTACCTATTATATAGGCAGAGTTTAAAAATTTTGTAGTACTATTAGATAGGCGGAGCTCCACTTCCAAAGTTGTTTTTTCCACATGCACCCCTATTAATGATGCATGGGTATCATACAATCTAGTTTTACGTGTGAGATAGAGATATATAAAATAATATTTATACTGGAACAAGGTAAGGATAAATTTGGAAAGTAGAAGTAAATTTATGAAAACTAAACGTATTCTTATTCTAAGAGAATACTACTTCTCCGCCTATATAATAGGTACAGAGGGAGTACAAAACATACCATAAATAGATAAGTAGGTGACATTTTGAGAGACTTTGTTATTTCTCATTTCTTTAAGTATTAGATATCAAAATATTAAAAACAATAACCAAATAAGCTACAATTAAATTCATAAAAAATGAAGAAAAAAATTGTTGTCTTTCAAAACCCAATAGGTTTACTAGAGATTCAAATCCCTTCTGTTCATCTCGTTTTGATTTTATTGGAAAACTGGTTATAATTTCTGTTAGCCATGCATGGACTAATACATTTTCATTGGAATATTTATATATTCATTTTTTAAAATAAATAAATACTATATTATTTGTCTCATATGTGTAAGCTGAAATTCATATATGTTTTATTATCTCAATGAATCACCATAATTCCTTGAAAATCATTCAGAGAGTATCTCAAATTCTCTAAACTCACAGAGAGTCACCCAAAATCTCTTACATAAAAAGTCTCTTAATGTCTCTACTAATCCAACTGACTAACCCCCTGTTAAATTTTTTTCATCGGCTCATTTTGTAGATGAACGGTGTGTTACTGCAAAGTTCAATCGTACCCTTATTTTATTTTTTTCATCCATGAGTTGTATTAATAGTTTTAGGGGTAAAATTATAAACCGGTTTTTGTTAAATTAAAACCTTTCTATTATGACGTGGTTACATTATACACCACTTTACTTTGAGTTTTTAATATTTTCTTCTACAAGTACGGTAGAAGAATCAGAGGACCTCTCCGGTCATACTTTTGTTTTCAATTTTTTCATTATGCTTTTACTTAAATAAATTGGGGGAATAAAAGTAAATCAGGGGATCGTTATAGTCGTACTCTTGTTTTCAATTTTTTCATTATGCTTTTACTTAAATAAATTGGGGGAATAAAAGTAAATCGTGGAAACTTGAGGGGTATCTGAAAATTTAGGCACACACAGTGCATCCGACAATCTGGTCTAAACCTAATTATGTCGGTGGTGGATTTGTAACGCTACTCCCAACGCTGACTTTTCTGCTTTAACGGATGCATTTTCGATGACTATTGCTAAATTGACCAAGCAAGCATATTTGAGGCTGAGTGGAGTGGAGAAGGGGATGTATGGGTTGAACAGTGTTGACACGTCACCAGGAGGAGAGGACTGAGTGGAGCGGTGAGGAAGAGAATTTTAATATGGGCGAGGATTGATTCCTCGTCCAAAAGTTTTTTATTTATTTAAAACATTAGAGGTGGACCCAAAATCTGTTATTAATATATTTTATTAGAGTTTTAATTATAATAAAAGACAAAGTGAGGATTGTTTCCTCGTTTTTCTTTCTTTTAGGGTGAGGATTGAAACCTCGCCCAATTTTAAATACCCTCCAACGTACCCTGGATTCGAGCAGAGAAAAATTCATTGTATTTGTATTAGGCCTTTAGCCACTACAGCCTGTCACTATCGTCCCCATGTTTTCCTCCACTCCACTCAGCCTGAGAACTAATTGACGCACTCTTCCCTCTTTGGATACGTATTTAATGTTGTTTCTGGTTGTGGCTCTTGATCGGTTCTTGGATTTGTTATTCTCTGTGGACTTTGTTCACTATGCAGATATTTTCTGGTGCCGTCTGTTTGCATGCAGGAGCTGGCTCAAGTTTGTGCATGTCTTTGTACTGTGTTTAGTCTTTACTTTGAATTTCTTTAAATACAGAAGTATCATCTTTTTTGGTAACCTTCATGGCTGATGCTTCACTGAACATCATATATATGTTTTTGATGTATAACACCTACCGGCTGTCGGTCAACAATAACATCCTTAGGATATCTTAGTTTGCCAGCGGTATACCTAGCATCCTCTTTTTGCGGTGTCCAAAATGGCATTTATTTCCGTGATTTATCAGCTTGCACGTGGTATACCATCTCCAATTACAATTGGTCAGGACTGTAACAGGGAGCATTCGTCATTTTATCAATCGTTTATTTTCATAGACCAAAATCTTTGGCAAAGTGATCTTAACTTGCCGTAATTGTAACACATGCAATCTTTTCGTCTATCACACTGAGACGCCTTGTCTAGTACTTGCTAGACTGAGCTGCCCAAGGAAGAGAGCTCATCTTTTTTCTTTTCTGTTTTAAGAAAAACTTAGGATAAAAGAGCACCTAAGACTGATACATAGAGTTTTCAGTGGTTGGATTGCGCATCCAACCAGCATTGTTCTTACGTAAGAGAACATAATTAAAAGAATCCATATTCTGAAGTTTGTGGATGATCTTGAGACTTAATAAAACAAAATATACAGGATTAATATCAGTAGTACTGTCCTCCTCTTCACTATTGCTTCTTTCATAATAACTTAAATGAAATCTTCGTTTGACAGCTTTATGGTAGAGCAACTTGAACCGAATTAGAATCTCCATGGTTTCAGCTTGTATCTCTATATTTGTTTGCTGCATTTCTTTGGCCCATTGGAAAGCTAGGTTTGCACCTCCTGTTGCTCCCCAAGCTCCAGAGTGTCCTGGATGTCCTTTAGTATCAATGATGATTCCTGCAAAATACAACATAGTCAGAGCAGTATAGTAATCAAGCTTTCTGGATCTTGCAGGGTACATATTTTGACGGTCTTCCCATAATCTGTTTGTAAATTCTGATTCAGATTATAGGGAGTGATGTTGTGGCTCATTGTTGAATCTATTTCCTCGGGTAAGAGAGAAAAATCATTCATAATGTGCTCTGGTAAGTTGTGGATTCTATTGTGGTTACAGAGATGTTGTTTAATGCGCATAGAAGTGATTGCCGCATTTGGCTTGATCTGTCTGAACACCAGATCAACATCTCGCCTTCAAGATATACCAACATGTAGTGGCATATATATTGCAGTCCTGGTTGATCATCTCAGTCAGAAACCAGGAGTTCATCCATTCCATGAATATAGTAGTGTTATCAAAGTGAGTGTTATAAGAGCCAAGAATTTCCTTCCAAACTAAAGTTGCAGCAGGGAAATTTAAGAACATATGTGTCATGGTTTCTTATTCCCCACTATTGCAAATGGTACTTAAGGGATCAATGTAATGTAGTATGCTAGCTTTTTTAGCATTAGTGGGGAGTATTCCATGAGCACATTTCCATAAAAAGATCATGATAACTAGAGCCACATTCATGTTCCATATTTCCTCCCAGCTGCATGTTATAGTATCATTCTTGTAAAGATTGTCAATCTTTGCCTTATATAGAGCCTTGACAGAGAATTTTCCAGAGTCATTAAGGTTCCATATTATCTTGTCTTTTTCAGCAGGATGGGTTTCCATGGCAATAATATCTTGAGAAACATTGTTGTAGAAAAGAGATTTCACTAGAGTGACATTCCAGTTCCCATTTGGAAGAAGGAGAGACTCCACTGTTTCAATATGATGTGGACAGTTTGGTGGTTTATTGAGTTTTTCAGTGATGTTTGGGATCCAGATATCCTCCCAAATTTTGATTTTTCTCCCATTACCAACTCCAGACACAGTGCTACTGAATGTTGTTGATTCCTTCAAGAATTCCTTTCCATATCCAGGAGTCACCATCTTTTGATTTTGTATCCATGTTGAGGACATTCCTGCCAATTAGATACTTTGCATCCATAAGTTTGTACCAAAGAGAGTCTTTATCTTGCTCTAGCCTCCAGCCAATTTTTGTGATCATAGAGCTGTTAAAAAGTTCCATGTTCATGAAGCTCAATCCTCCTAACTCTTTTGGTTTGCACGCTGCAGTCTAAGCTTTAGGGTAGTATCCAGTTGGGTTTTCTATGTTTTTCCCCCAGAAAAAATCCCTTTGAAGGTTATTGATTTCTTTGCAGGTCTGCTTAGGTATCTTGAAGCAGTTCATCTGATAAATACATGCAGATGGGGTGACAGATTTGACGAGCACTTCCCTCCCTGCAGGATTCAGATGAACATTCTTCCAGCTAGAAAGTCTCAGTTTCAGTTTTTCAACTCCAGGTTTGAAAGAGCTGATTTTGCTTCTGTGAGTGAAGAGGAGTAATCCTAGGTATTTATCATTCAACTGAAGATCTTGAACACCCATACTGTTGCTTATGAGAGGTATAAGATTTGGGTTTGTATTCTTGCTGAAGAAAACTCCTGATTTGTTGTAATTGATAAGTTGCCCAGATGTGCTTCCAAAGATTTCTAAGATGTCCATGATGTTTTGAGCTTCAGGCAAGTTGGCTTTGCAGAATATCATGCAGTCATCAACAAAAGGAGGTGGTTGATTGATGGTGCAGCTTTGCAGATTTTTATTCCATGGATAATGCCCAGTTCCCCAGCATGGATAAGAGTTCTGGAAAGAGATTCCATGCAGAAGAGAAAGATATATGGTGAAAGAGGATCACCTTTTCTTAAGCCTCTGCAGGGTTTGAAGAACTTGTCAGGTGAGCCATTTATAAAAACAACAGAAGTGGAGGCTGATATGCATTGCTTTATCTTGTTACACCATTGATCATTGAATCCAATCTTATTCATTATGGATAACAAAAAATTCAAATCAACTCTGTCAAAAGCTTTTTCCATATCTATTTTGAACCCATAGTTCCAGAGTCTCTTTTTTATCTCATGTTGTGTATGATATCATGAGCAATAGCTATGTTGTCAGATATTTGTCTTCCAGGAATGAAGGCAGATTGATAAGGAGATATGATTTTGTTTAGGTGAGGTTTCATTCTCTGAGCTATGAGTTTGGATATGATTTTATAGGTTGTATTGCAAAGACTGGTGGGTCTAAAATGTCTAGGGGAAGTAGGATTGTCAGTTTTTGGGATGACGGATATGAAGGTAGAATTCATTTATTTTAGAAGGTGGCCAGAGGTGAAGAAACGTTGAACCATTTTGACAATATCATTTCCTATGATATCCAAGTTGGCTTTGAAGAAGTTTGGTGGGAATCCATCAGGTCCTGGATCTTTATCACTATCCATGCTGAATAAAATAGATTTTATTTCATTTTAGTCAGGGTTCCTGTTGAGCATAATGTTGTCAGTTGAGGTTATGGTAGTGGGTATGCGTTTGATGATTATGGGGAAATGTTTATGGCTTCAGCAGTAGCCATGTTGGAGAAGTGAGTACTAAAAGTAATTGGTGTTTTGGTCTCCCAATTTAATCAGATGATCCCTGCTTTTGGTTTTCCAGAAATTTTCTTCTATGTCATGCCAGTTTTTGAGTTGTTTACTTGCATCTGCTCGGGCATGTCCTCTATCCTCCTTGTAGTAGTTGTTGTGTAGCCAGTTTAAGTAGTCTTTGCATTCTTCAATATTGGTTTTGATGTTGCCATAGACTTCCTTGTTCCAGACTCTGACTTGTAGTTTTATATCTTTGAGTCTTCTGGCAATAGTGAAGGCACTGGATCCAGAAATAGCTTTGCTTCAGCATTCAACTATTATTTTCTTGCAATCTTCATGATCCAACCAAGGGCCAAAGAACTTGAATGGTATTTTTCCAATGTGGGTTTAAAATTAGCAGAATGGGGTAATGGTCAGACCCTATGGCCAACATATTGGTGATACTGGTGTTGTAAAAAAGAGCTAGCCAATCATCAGTTGCTAGTCCCCTATATAATCTCTGTTCAGTTAGAGCATGACCCTTCTTTTGTTTGACCAAGTAAATGGGCATCCATTAAAGCCAATATCAACCAAATCCATGTCAAGAATTTTGTTATTGAATAGAGAAGCTTCAGGGGCATCAATTGGGTGAGTATTGAATTTTTCAGTATCATGAAGGATAAAATTGAAGTAACATATTACCATCCAAGGTAACTTATTTGTGGCTGCAGTTTTATCTATCATTTTCCAAAAGTTTAATTTTTTTTGAGTATCATAGGGACTTCCATAATACCCTGTGAAGAGCCAAGAGGGGATATTGGCAGGACTGATTATTGCATTGATATGGTTTAAGGAGAAGCCCATAATGTCTAAGGAAATATTGCTTTTCCATATCAATGCTAATCCACCAGCTGTGCCACTTTCCCCTCCTGGATTGACAAACCAGTAGTTGTTGACACCAATATAATGAAGAGTTTTCTTAAGCTTATCCTGATATTGTTTATTCTCAGAGAGAAATATGATGTCAGGGTTCAAGTTATTAAGCATATCATTAAGGTGTCTCTTAGCATCCCTAGTTCCCAATCCTTGACAATTCCATGCCAAGGCAGTGAAAAATTTCCAAAAGTAGGACACATTTGGATACTTGGAGATGAGTCTTCTATTGATGTGGTCATAATAAGTGTGTATGATATAGTGAGCTATGCATAAAAGATAGAGGGGTCTTAAAATAAAAATAATAAAGGGGGATAAGAAATTGTACCAATGATCCAGAGGAGGAGCTTTCTAAGATACCATTAGCCATTAAGAGAGGAGTATTGCCAATCTGCTCATTTGTATCTTCAGTCAAGTCTTTGAATCTCTTTGTGTTGGCCAACTCAGAAATGTTGTGAGGTTGATTATTTTCATTGGGGTGAGGTTTGTTCCTTTTAGGGTCATGAGTAGCAGTATTTGAAGGGAATTCACTTAAGTTTTCAAAGCTATGAGCTTTTTTCTTAGCTTTCCAGACTTCCTTCTTCTTCTTGGCAATTTCAATATCCATACTGGCTTTGAGTTGGGACAGAGTGGGAAGGGTATTGAAAGGAATATTTTTTGGTGCAGAAGAAGTTGGGAAAATGTGTTCAGCAACAGCACTGTCAGCAGCAGCAGCTTCGGCATGAACTATTGTTTCAGAGTTGTTAATATGATGATCTCTTGCAACAGCTTTCATTTTTGGAAGTTTTCTTGTATAAACCCACTATTTTTTTTGCCAATTCTAATCTTCTGTTTTTGATTTGACATGCCAGCACATCAGGGTGAGGAAAGCTTGACAGATCAAAAGGAGAAAGATGAGCTCCAAAGATGATGGGACTGTTGGAGGATGAAGTAACATTAGCTATGGATTTTTCAAGTTCCAGTCTTTTAGAAGCCTTCATTTTTGCTTCAAATTATGTAGCTGCATCAGCATCAGAGTAGTGTCTATGGATGATATCTTTACCAGCTTGAACAATTTTTTGTTGAGTGGTTCTTGGTGGGGGAGCTGGTTGAGGGGTTGGAAAGGACTAGTGAGCAGGATGGTTTTGAGTTGGTGAAGTGGCACAAAGGGGGTCAGGGTGGTCAAGAATTCTGCATACTTTACAAAACTTTATGCCATTGAGGGCATATGCAACTTCCAACCAGTGAGAAATAGTAGGAGTTTCAAAATCTTCAATACCAAACTTGGTAGACTTAGTGACATTGATTGTAAGCTTTACCTCCAAATTTTTTTCAAATCTATCTATACCATATGATTTTTTAGCATCTTGATAAACACCAATTGGCTTAACTATATTTATGATGTCAGGGATGATATAGGTTGGGATTCTCTTGACAAGGAGCCAAATCATGATTTTTGACAATAGTTATTCATCAATCAGCTCAGGGCCATTGACAATAAAACCTACTAAGACCATAAGTTTCTCAAAAACTCCTCTAGTACCTCCTTTTCTTAAAGTTGTATAATCTTCTTCATGAGTGGTTCTTAGGATGTAAAAATTTCTTCTCCTGTTCCAAACATCAATTACTTTAATTCTACTATGCATTTCCTAATTTGCATTAATGAGGTTACTAACTCTGGATCTTTGAAAGCAAATGTTGCTACAGAGTTTACCAATAAAACATCCTTTCCGGTCTTGAGGTTGTTTGGTTTTGATATTATCAGGATTAATGAAGACTTTTGGGAACAAATCCTATGAAATGTTTAGAGTTGAGTTCATCTTGTGGACTAGGTTATCAATGGAGTTAAGATTGGAGTTCGAGGAGGAGGACATGAGGCTAAGAAGGTGAGACAAGAGAAAGTAGAGAGTGAAAAGGTTATGTTCACTTGGTATAGTGTAGGTAATGGTTGTTTTTCCAAATAGTGGGGGGAGTTCACAGGCTTTAATTTGAATTTTATTCACGGGTGTATGTTGATGCTTGTCGTATTTCGGATGACTATCCAGAGAATTGATATTTTGGGTCAAATAATCGAGTGAAATGATAATAATATACTTGTGTATAAAGCAGACTCCAATGACTTTGTTGCGTTGGTCTTGTGCTTCTATGGATAACGGTACCTTGGATGTGGACCTATCATGTAAAGACAATCTATGTATGTGTTGTTAGCATTATTGAAGCTAAAATTGAGAGTAGTCATTTTTACCATCTTGTTGTACTTTCTAACCTTGGCGTCTTCTGGTGTAGTATGACAGTGTAAAGAGTGTTGATTGAGACCTTGTTTTGGTTTGAGATGCTGGTTTGAAATCCAAGGCCCATCTGAGGCTTCGTGGTGTATCTCGACCCGGAGGGATTTCCAATCAGTTTGGCTCAAATTTCGAGTCAGCTTATCTGGATTCAGGTATGTGAGCGTGTTAGTAGCACATGCAAAGATACAGTCATCCACGAGAGCCGAAACAATTTTTTTCGCCAAGCGTGTTGTGGTTTTGGGATTGTTTGCCATCTGTCAAAAAAGAAGGGTTAGTAGCAGTTATAAGGGCTAATGTAGGGGAAATTGAAAAGACAGTGCAAGAAGGAAGAGGTTGAGTGAAGCGAGTGGTTTCTCTTCGGGAACTGCTGTCAATTAATATTGAGTCGACCCACGACCGATTCGAGAAATCCTTTAAATGGAGCCAATTAACCATCAGAGAGAATTTCATATCCACTATTTCTTGTTTGTTCCTCCCCTTTCTCTGATTCCTAAATCGGTTTATAGGATCTTCAACATCATGTATGATAATCACAACAACGTTGATCGAAAAGGCAAGAGAAAGATTCAGGAAGTTGATATTAAGCCTCATATTCATTAGTACCCCCATGAGTATTGTGTAGACTATTTGCCTTATGGGATTGTATTTTCTCAAGGATGTGAATCCCCTGATTTTGAAGAGAGCTTTTCCTGGTATTTGGACGATCTGCAACACAATGTAAATGTGAAGGTGGAGGAGTACTTGCAGAAAGATGGACCTCCTAGAATTGTTCATGAGTTGTTGGTTGATTCCTCTGTAGAGAGATTGAGACAGTTTTTCAAGAAACCGAAGCCTGCCCCTATCAATCAAGATACCAGTAATCCTTTTGAGGCTCAAGGTCAACAAAAGGTTCCAGAGAGCAGCAAGCATCGATATGGAAACAATGAGGTTGGTGTTGATGAAGATGAAATTGGGCCTTCTCTCCTCCTTCTGCATCAAAGCCTCGATGGGTTGGTTCTGATGATGATTCTTGGGTGTTGTATGCTTATCATCCAAAGTACGGGCCTTTCCAAGTGCATGAAGGTATTGTTGTTGTTGCAGATCGGTTCCTTGTGTCTGGATTGAGTAGAGTTAGCTTTCAATCCATCACTCGTGCTATTGAGGAAAGGTTTGTGGTGTGTCAATTGGTTGTTAAACCATGGCGACACAATGAACCAGTCCATTATCCGATGATGGATGCCCTTTGCCCTGTAACTGGATTGATTGGCAAGGCAATATTTTCTGGTGTAATGCAGTCCTCTGCCGATCCGATCCCCGATCCAATCTATCCATCTACTGTTCCTGACGAGAATGAGACAATGACTCCTGCTCCTGAGCCGTATTTTAATGAGGATGAAGTCGATATTGACCTTGAAGCAACTGTTGGATCTTCCAGCCAGTCTAATCTGAAGCAGTGAATTGCAGAGATTTCTGTTCGCATGACTCGAAGCCGGACCCGGAATGTCAGCCAGGGGACTCGGAGCAAAGTTGGACGGAAACAAAAGTAAGTACTCAGAGGAGCTATCTATTTCTAATATCTGCAAAGTAATGCCATCTTTTCGTGAATTTGATAGGGTGCTAGAATTGAGAGGGGGGAGGTTTAAACTTTGATTTTTGGTTAGGTTGAACAATTTATTTCTGTTTAGTGTTGGTTTATCAGGACAAGGTCTTTTAATTTTGTAATGGCAGACAAGCTTTTTTGGTGGTGCTTTATTGATTAAATTTGGTTTGTGTTGAAAATGATAGTATGATGAATTTGTGGTTTGAAGTAAAAATTGGGTTTGATTGATAACCCTTTAGGAAAATTAGTAAGGGGCCTAGGTGAAATTGTAACCTGAATTGAGTTTGTAACTTGAATTGATCTTGAGATAAATTGCACCTGATCGTTGAGAGGTTTCATCCTTGAGGTTATTGCTTTCATCCAGGTAGTTCTAATTGTTACTATTACCTTTGACATGAGAGTTTGTGATTGATGTCGTAAAAGCACTATTAGGGACTGTAGTTAATGTTGTTGATGCATTATCAGGGACAATAGTTGGATTTGTGATTCCTGAGCTTCCTACATTGCTTGTGGTGTTTATGATTCTCGAGATTTCTATTTTTCTTGTGAAATTTGTGATTGCTCTGAGATGTTTACTTTCTGTGTCATCAGTGATTGCTCTAAGATGTTTACTTCCTGTGTAATCAGTGATTTCTTTGAACTTCATAGTTTCTGTGATTTGGGTGGGATTTTAATTGAGACAATTGCAAGCACATAGGTGATTTTTTTTAGTAATCTCCATTAGAGTGAATGATTGAGTAGCCAACAATATAAACTAGGAACATGGGTTAAGATTCTGAGGAAGTAGGCATAGAGATTTGAATACCGGTGAGAAAATCCGGCGAGAAAGTTCGATAGGAAATAGTCGTTAGCTCAGATGAAGACAAGCATAACGGATAGAAATTGACGGAGATAGGAGACCGGAGGGAAAGAAAGGGAGAAATCAGGGAGATTCAAACTTAGGAGAGAGAATTGAGAGAGATTAGCAAAGAGGAAAAAAAATAGAATCTTTTGATGGGTTAATCAAAAGCAGAGGATATGAAAAAAAACAGATTAATAATGCTAAATAAAATTAAAACAGTGAAAAGCAAATTATAAATACCATTTGGATCTACCCATGGAGAAAACACTAGAGAAAATTATAATCTTTGAAAAGTTTTTAATCTTCCAGATGAATTAATGGGAAGAGAGCTCATCTCTTACGTATAGTGTGTTCAATCTCATTTCCTCATTTGTTTAAAGTTTCCCTTACTTCTATTAACTACTCCATCCATCTAATGTATATACGAGGAGGGGAGTTCTTTTTTTAGTTTAAGAACTTTTTCTTATATACAAATTTTCATGTTTTTTCCCAATTAATCCTTAACCAATTTCCAATAACTCAAAACATTAACTTTTTAACAATACATATACATAATAAATATGGGTGTACAATATAGGAAAAATCTCATCTTGAAATTGGAGTTTGGCTTATCTAAATAGACCACCAAAATCCAAAACCCCTCTTATATATGTTGGACATACAAATTACTAAAATTAAATTGAACGACTAGATGAGATTTGACAGTACTCACTATATGGGGATGTCAGATAAAAATTATTTCTAAAATAAAAATGTTACATGAACACTTTAGAGAAAGAATGCACATAATAAAACTATAACACACCGATGAATATACACTTAAGCTAAGCGTAGCAAATGTTGGGCCGAAGTATCATTTTCCAAAGTTCCAAAAGAAGAAAAAATAAAAATAAAAACGCCCACAAACCAGTTCTAGTTCCTAATCGAATCTATCAACTGATTTCACTTTTTTGTAATCCTCTTCACTAGCGCAACTACTATCTCAACTCTCTCTCCGACGCTAGTGTTTCTGGATTTCAATGTCATATCCTAGAAATGTAAGAAGTTCGATCTTCTCTCATCCTCTATATGTATTTTATCCATGATTGATTATGAATAATCTGATTCCGGGCATCTAAGATGTTAAAATTTTAATTCTCTACTTGTATTTAAGTTAGTGCACAAATTTATACCTCTTTGAATTTGAATGTTAATAGTAATTCAATTCTAGTTTCTCATACTTATAAGTTCCATCTGAAAGAGACTTTTCTGAATTATCTAGTCTTACTGATGCAATTTCTCACTGTAGCTCAAAAAATCAAGAATTAGATCATTTGATTCATCATTTAGGTCAAGACAAGAATCTACAAATGTTTTTGCAATAAAGGCTGAATTATGTGTACAATTTTCAAAGATGTGTCTGTTTGGCATATCATTAAGAGATACAACAAGATCTTTATTCGTCAATAAATTCCTTACTAGGATATTCTTTTTCCATGTGTTCAAAATCACGAAACTTAAAGCATTAAAGGTACCTCATCTAAAAAGTCATTTTCTTCATTAAGGATCCGAGATTTAGAGGTAAATCTCCTCCCAGAGCGTCTATCTATTCTTATTTTTGGAATTTCTATGACTTGTTACGCGATCAAAAACATTACGGTGTTTAGTTCAACTTTAAATTGATCATCACAACATTCACTGACCCATGAAATATCAGAGAAACGAGGTTTGCTAGTTTCTTCGAAGGCAATTGATTTCTCATTTACAATAATCACTTCTTTAAGGAGTTGAAAGATTGTTTTCTTTTGTGATGTAACTTCTTTAAGGAGTTGAAAGATTTTTTTCTTCTGTGATGTCATATTTTTTGGACTCGTACCGAGATGGTATCAATCTCAAAAAATTTAACACAATATCTTTTTCTGAAAGAATTTTTCTTCACGCATGAGAGATATTAATTATTTGATAGAGTTTGTTATTTAATTACTCAAACGAATCTTCATCAGCCATTATAAGGTTTTCCCACTCAGAAGTTAGGTTTTGAAGTCGTGATTTTCTTTTTCTAATGTATTTCATTCGAATACGGTTTCTAAAGTATACCAAGCATCTTTAGATGTTTCACATGTAGACACATGATGTTTCAAATATGGGTTTACTACATTATAATAACACTTAATATATTATAGTTATGCTTTGAAACACTGATTTCAATCGCGTCATATTCACCAATATCCTTGTTAGAGGTTAAATCGTCTCCAGAAACTGTGGGACGAGTATATCCTTTGACAACCTTCACCCATGTATTGAATTCACGAGATTGTAAGAAGGAATACATAAATACTTTTATCATAAGTAATAGGTTTCACCGAAAGATGTTGATAAGTTAACAAAGATAAAAAATATTCTTCATAGATTCCAGATCGATATGAACACAAACTTATAAGGTTTTTACAGTGCTTGACTGCTCTGATACCAATTGAATAGGAGAGGGTACCAGATACACCACCAACTATTTCGTTTGCGAACCTATATGGAAAATTGCTTGTACAAACAATAAGTATATATCAATTAAGTAGAAAAGATCCTTGTACCTGATTGTAAAAGTTCCTTGAAGGATCTCAAAAATCAGTATCCAAAAATAACCTAGTATGTACCCTAAATGCACACAAACGAAATTCCAACAAAAACAAGTCTTATTGTAAGTTCTATACAATTGAGGTAAAAACTGTCTCGGTTGATTAACGTACTTTTTGTGATATTTCAATCATAAAGACACAATATAATGCGGAAATAACACAAGACACCAAAAATTATGTTAACCAAGAAACTACAATCTTGTAAGAAAACTCCAGGACGTTATCCAGCTTGAACACCATATTGTATTAAATTGTTATAAACACTAGACTACTAGCTATCAGACTTCAGACTGGAATGTAGTCGAGACCAAATCGACCCTTCTATAAATTCAGCTTCAATCGTGATCCTTACATCTTTTGGATATCTCAAGATCCTACGCATTTTATTCCTTAGCTGGCATTCTTTACATGCCTAGAAGTTCCTTCATCCACGGTAAAGGATTTAATTATTCTTCATCTAATAGCCTATTCATTCGTCTAGAAAGATAAACGATCAAGATAATTGAAATATGTTTCCTTATAACGATCTTCAATGATAAATAAGATAATAATCAAACCTCAATATTTAGGATAGCTTACTCTTTTCAAAAGGTTATGGAGGTTCCTAATTGATTCTACCTCACAAAATCAACCTAGGACAAATATGGAACATGTGGGACAACGAAGTCTGAGAGGAAGAGAACTTTATAATTTTTTATCAATCTTATTCCCTGAGCGATATATCTTGAGGGGTATATCAGAAGAGACGAACCCTATAATAGACAAGAACTACTATGATCAAGATAATATTTTGGATATCAAGAGTCGTAACCTAATAAAGTTTTACAAGGACAACTCTAATCGCAACTAGGATACAAATATTTCAGGATTGAGATTTCTATAGAATACAAAGAATCTTCTATTTATAATGATGAACAAGGTTATGTAGCTCATAATCAAAGCTGAGTTCACGAACTAGTATTCATATATACAAATTGATTTAACACTAAATTATCTCAACTTCTAAATATAGATTGATCATGTGAGAAGTTTTCCTTGAGTTACAAAGAAGAATGTGCACTCATGTATTTATCGATATAAGCTCTGTGCACCAAATGGTTAGCCAAAAATAGTAGTTAAGTTGTCAGTGAAGGAGTTAAATTAATCTGAAAGACTAAATTAGTTTGTGAACTATACAAAACAGTTTGTTGTCTCGAAGTTCGGCAACTTTTTATATTAATTAGCTCGTGAACTGTGAAAATCAGTTCGTACGTATACTCAAGTTACAACATTTTCTAGGAACCTAAAATCAACGAGTTCACATACTAACCGAATCAGATCCCGTACTTGAGGATTCAAAAATTTCCTCAAAATCAACCATCTCAACTAACCCATCACTTCATGTACGTGAGTTAATAAGATATTTATTCACCAAGTATATTATCAATATGATCAAATTTCGTGTACTGGCCAAATCACTTCGTGAATATGAATGTAACTTGATGTCACCTATAAACTTCTTCCGCAATTATAATTATGTTGAACAATAAATTTTTCTTAATCTATTATGCGATAAGATCTTTATAACTTATATTGCTTGAAAAATAAATCAAAATTTATCAAGTACTAGCTTGAATTTGAAACATATGTTAGAGCATTGCTTGGTTGAACCCACCAAACGTTGGTATGTCAAGTTTGGTTGTCATATTTTAGTTCCAAAACTTGAAGATACTTTATTTGATTACTAGAATCAACTTTGTTAGGGCACACCAATGAACCGCGGGGAACCCCCAAACGACCTATCTAAGATTAGGGGGAGATCCTCAGTAATTGGTGACCCTATCACTCTTCCAAGAAACCTCACTGGTTAGAATAGGAACACATAAATGTCGAGACTCACTCTTGTTACTCATGAAGAAGGTGAAGACGTATTGGCATCAACAGACACATCATCCTTTAGTTCGAGGTTAGTAACACAAACTTGAATTTTTCCATTTTTTCCTACGTTTTTTCAAGTCATTTAATATTGATAACATAACACAAAGTACAATTTTTTTTTACTTGTCTTTGGTATTGATAACTTGGCCATTCTATGATAAAAGTGTCAAGGAAAGATATCTAATAGTTGTTTTATACAACTTAGGTATATTGAGTTACGAAGAAAACCCTCGCGAGACTTCAATCGTCCAATAGAAGCACTTAGTGGTTTAAAAGGCTTATTACATTTGCTAAATCCAATCGAGAGACCAGCAATAGTGGTGTAGGTAGGAGTATTTTTAGTTTTTGTTTTACTTGTGGACGAGCAAAGTTCAGGTTTGGGGGTGAAAAGTAGATAATATATGGATGTCACTGTGCTGTAAATGAATATGAACTCTGCCACATAAAAAAAAGAATTGAGTAAATAGTTGAGTTCATCTATATTGATCTGTGATGCCTGCACATATCCACTATATTAGAGTTTTTGATCAAATAGGTAAGGTAGACTAAGTGTTAACATTTGAATCTGAATTCAGCCATATAAACAAAAGGATAAGGTAGATGGAGTGCTAACATTCTACTACTATCCTTCCCAATCAGATGCACATGCATTTAATTCCACTGTTTCATTTCCAAACACAAAGCAATTAGTAACTTTTATAAAACTCTCAAAAACAAATTCAAATGAACAAGCAAAATTAGTAATTGAAATCACTATTTCTCTTCTTTTAATTTGTCTTTACTTTCTGAAACCTATAACTGTTTTGAGGGTAATTAACTTTATATCAAAAATTGTAAATCTATTGAGCATAATAATTAGTAAACCATATTGTAGTTGAAATTGTAAACATCAAAGAAGGAAGAAAATTCAAACCAATTGTAATTAAAATTAAATATGCTCTTGGAAGCAGAGAAATTGAGGAAAGGAATCAAATGGTTAAATTGATTTTCTCGTCGTCCAATGTTCAGTTATGTAGTATGAAAAAAAGATTGAAAACCCAAACCCTAAATTAAGTTTTCTACCTGATCTACGATGGAACAACCAAGGATTGAAGATAGTTCTGATCAATTGTTCGATTATGTTGATGGATTTGCGTTGCAAAATCGTGTCAAAGATGTAAAATTGATGCTCATGTATTTGACTTCGTATGAAATATGTGGAGGCGAAAGTAGTAGTAGTTGGCTAGAAAAAGAGAAAAAATAGTTAAAAGGCACCAAATTGAGGTCAGCCGAATTAGAACCTCTGACCATTATATCGGCATGTTACAAATATACCCTCAAAACTCTTTCATTACTAGTCTTTGATATCTCATGTGTATGATTGTAAAAATTATTTAAAGTTGAGGATATAGAGGTATATCAAGATTAGACCATGGCTTCACCGAAAAAGAGTTGTTTTATTTATATTATTTAGATTAGATAAGTATGGATATTTTGGTAAACTACTAATTCGGGTTTCTGGGCATCTAGAAGCTTGGAGGTATATATTAAGGTTAGGTTTGGTATTTTTTTTTTCTTCGTTTTTTTTCCAAAAAGCATTTTCAAAACGTATATATGTTAATAATTTTTGATATTGGTGTTTGGTAAAATATTTTTAAAGTGTTTTTTTTCGAAAACACTTCCAAAATTCCTCAACTTTTAAAAGTTGCGGAGGAGGAGGTCTTAAACTTTAAAAAAGCTTCGGCCCCACCCAAATTTAATGCTTAATTTATTTTTCTATCCCTCTTTTATAAATGAGAAAAAAAACCTTTAAATTTATATACAATCAATTTTATTTTCTCGATATTTTATTTTTAGAGATTATTATTTTTCCTTTCAAATTATTTTATATACCATTTCATTGGACCTTTTTTTTAATTATCAGTAATAAAAATAAGCAAATATTAAAAAAAATCTTAATCTTAGATTGATTTTTTTGTTGATAATTATCATACCTATAGTATATTCATTCATATTTAATAGTAAAAAAAATAATTGTTTTTAAATCCAATATATTGATATTCAATAGTAAAAAAAAGTAATTGTTTTTAAATCCAATATATATATATATATATATTATTTTCAGAGATACGTTTGTTTCATCATATGCTACAATAATAGTAATTAAATATGATTTTTTACCAAACATAATTTGATCATTTTTTTAATTAGTTTTAACTTTAATTTATATTTGACCACACATTAAACCTTTTTTTTTAACATAACACAACATAACAAGGCGCAATAGAAAACCGCTTTTATAAAAAACAACTGTAATACCAAACTAAGCATAAGTTGGAAAGGTTGTTTTTAAGGGGACATAATCCTAGAGGTATATAGATAATGTTCCCTTAAGATTTTTATCTATAACAAAATTAAGAAAAAAAAAACATAAGATCATAAGCAAGACAACATGCCCTCCGTACTAGCTCAACATCAAACAGACCATAACCTATGTAATTGTTGAAGAAACCAATTAAAGTTGTAATAGAAGTGTGTGACACGTTACAAAGCAAGACAACTGATAGGGACTGGCAAAGTCACATAATAAGAAACTTACACTTTTTTTACATAATACATCTACCAATCGCAACGTGGCCTTCAAATTCCATAGCTTGGCCCATCCAAACACTCTCATCCCCGCATTAGACCTCCTTTTAGGTCAGGTTCTTTAACCCTAGATATCATCGACCCCTCCGCAAATCTCTCATGTTTAATTTTAGATTTTCATCACTCTATTTTCACTATCTTTGCTTTGATTTGAATCAATAATGGTTAATATTGATGCTCATTTCTTCACTGCTTGCACCAATATAATCATTCGTCTATGGGATTGTACCACCGCGCAAAGAACTTATGTATCGAATTTTGATGAAACTGTTGATTCCTTTAAGAGTTCATACTCAAGATTGATAAACCGGAGAGATGATGTGAAGGAAAGTGTTGATACAATAGAAGGAGAGCCTACAGATCCAATGAAGTGCATGCATGAAGTCAATCATTGGCTCGATCATGTAAAAGATGTAGAAACCATCTTGGAAAGCAAGAAGCTGCACAGAGTGAAGATGGTTTCTATTATTTTTGCTTGTGTAGGAAAAATTGTTGCATTGGTTACGTACACACTTGAAAGATTAGTAGCGAAGAAGCTTATTTTGGTAGAGAATTTATTGAAAGAAGCTAGCTTTGCGTCTTTTATTGAAAAAGCGCCACCCAATTCTGTCAGAGAGATAACAGTAAATCAATGAGCATGGATTTACAGGTCGAGGAAGTATGGAGGTTGTTAGTAATACTGTGAAAGTTATATGGTTATGCGGATGGGTGGTATGCGTAATACAACTCTTCTTAAGAGAATCAATAATGTGTTTACGAATAGAGACTATGGCTTTGATTACATAATTTTTGTGGTGGTGCCCAAGAATCCAGATATTAAAAAAATTCAGAAACAAGTTGGAAGGTCATATGGGGTATCATGGAATGAAGACATAGATACTGATTATCGCGCCAATATTATCACCCAGTTCTTGAGAAGGAAGAAATTTGTGTTGATGTTAGATGATCTCTGGGAAATACTTGATTTAATAAAAGTTGGAATACCATATAATGATTTTTGTAGGGTTGTTTTGACTACAAGATCCGAGGATGTGTGTTGGCTTATGGAATCTAATAGAATCATCAAAGTAAAATGCCTGGAATAGGATGATGCCTAGAGATTGTTTCAACAAAAGGTTGGAGAAAAAGCGATAAGTTCTCATCCTGTTATACCAGAGCTAGCCAAAGCAGTTGCGGAAAAATATTCCGGTCTTCCTCTTTCTCTAAATAATGTTGGGCGAGCTATGGCCAACGAATTAACATTTTCAATTATTGTCTTATGTTTTCTTCATTGAATGTGTTTTGGCTATTTAGTTTCCTAGAACTTAGAATAGTCTGTTGGTCCATACTTATTGTTGTCGGTGTTATTAAGGTTTGGGGATGTGCTTAAAGATTTCAGGGGGAAAGAAAATGAGAATCAAAAAAATTTAAGAATAACTGAGGTGGAATAAACTTCTACTAATTGGAAGAAAGTTGTCTTTCATATTTTTAAGAAGTAATTGTGCACTAAAAGACTAATGAGAGATTAACTATCCTTGAGAGGTAATTTTTCACTAAACTCTACAAATAAATCAGATTTTTCGGGGGTTAGTATTAGTATATGGCTGAAGATGAAGTTCTTAATTTCGAGAAATTAGGAGGTACTTTATTTGTATTATTAGTCCTTTGGGGTCAGTTAACAAGGGTTTTGACTTCAACCTGAAACTAAAATGTTATAACATTATAATATTTTATCTGTTTTAATTTCAATATATATATGAATCAAGTTTTTCCAAATTTGGTCTATCTTTAAAGTTTGATTTCATGATATCCATTGCACCTGATTCCATCAAACAGTTCAAAATATTTATTTACCCATATTCTTCGATATTATTGTAACTATCACCATGTGAAAATGTATATATATTTTTCTGGCCCAAATAACATTTCACTTTTGTCCTACTAGGATTTTTTTTCATTCTAACTTTTTATTTCAAGATTTCTTTTCTTGA
Organism: Papaver somniferum; assembly: GCF_003573695.1. Lineage (NCBI taxonomy): Eukaryota > Viridiplantae > Streptophyta > Magnoliopsida > Ranunculales > Papaveraceae > Papaver > Papaver somniferum. The sequence continues at coordinate 141,577,844 of NC_039362.1, forward strand.
CTGTTAAAGAAATTGATTAGTATTTTAAACTGGTATTATTTTTAAATGCATTTAATAATATGCATCAACAATCCTTAAACTCGTACAAAAACGAAAAATCATATGACATATCTTTCATGTGTATAAAAATAAAGACATGTTGTACAAGAATAAATTAAATATGAAAGCAGTATCCACTTAAAAACATTCATATGCAAAAAATAAATTCATATCCTGAAACACCTTAACGTTTTCAACATATGAAAATGTTTCATGACTAATTATAATCCGTGCATATAATAAGTAATTTAAGATAATATAGAGATATTATCGAGTTTTACCAAGATCGTTAAGTTTTCTTTTGTAGTATGTATATATCAATTAATATACTATTAACAAATGTTATACATAAAACATAAACTTCATACGAGTCATTAGAAAAATAGTTTCAAATAAAAGGAGGGCAGTATGATATGGGTTTTAGGGTTGAGCATCATGTTTGTGATGAAAATGGGGAAACCGACGATACAATACTCGCTAAACTATTCTTCTCACTCTATATTGATGCATTTGACGCATCCCAGATCATAACAATCATCTAGGGATATTAATCTTCTCGATAGTATAAATGCATGTCATGTTATAAATTAATTATAAGTTACCAACGTGCACAAAGCATCCAAACAAATGTACCAAAAGAGAGAGAACTCAAAAATAAAAAGTAAAGTAAGAATTAAGAACCAATTCCATTTTTTTTCTATATTCTCTCTATTGGTAAAGAACAAGTAGTAGTACTAGTAATTAGTCTTTTATGTTCGGTTTAGGATTCCAGACCCTATTCTGAAAAATGTTAACCGTTGGTTTTTTTGATGTATATGTAAGTGGCGATGAAGATAATATAATATGATGATCTATTTTCTCATTTAAGTTATGTGTTCCTTTTAACTTCTTATTATTGTTATTATCCCATTGTTCATGGAATATATATAGGAAAACAATTTGCTCACGCATAGTGAGATCGTTTTTGAACTTACATCTCTAAGGTCGCCAGATTCATTAGATATGACGTCACCAAACTATGGGTTTAACCATAGTTATATACCTTCTAAAATTTGATCAAAACATCAATAAGAACTTTCGACAAATAATATACAGTCTTGAAATTCAAACCAAATAAAGCAAAATCCGTTGTAATAACACATATTCGAAGTCAATTGTTTATGGTGTTCTTTGAATATAATAATAAATTTTGTAGAAATCACAATTGAGATTGATCAAAGTAGGAAAACTTTATAAAGAGAGATAGAGAGAGCTTTACCTCTGTTATTGTCACTATGACCAATCAAGACGGCTAAAGAGCCACCAATTAACAATGAGTGATAGAATAAAATTATACATATGGTTTTTAGTCGTTCCCTTTTTGATTTTTAATGAAACGGTACTTCTTCTTTAAGAATAGCTTTATGTGATTTCTGCATCTCTCGTAATAGTCCGTAGCCAAATTCTAAAACCCTTAAAAGTTGGACAATCAGTTTCAAAATCTAATACCCCTGAAAGGAATTTGATGTTAGTTTATTAAATTTAGTTGATTGTATAAACAAAAAAAAACATTCACTATTCTTGTTGATCAATCAGAGAGTTGAAGAGGAGGAAGGCAAGATTCAATTAGTATTTTCGTGGGTTGTTAATTTAGCGCTCTTATAAATCTCCTCAATGACTTTCTCTAAAAAAAATTTTGTTGCATTCTTATCTTTTCTCATTATTAATTAATTCTTGTTTAAGCATCTAGCCAATATTATTAGATTGCTAAAGAGAGTTGGGAACTTGAAGATAGTAATACTTACTCTATCGTCTCTAACATCGGTTACAGACTCAAAGGGGAGAAGATGTAACCATGGTTAAACATATAATTTGGTGATGTCATATATTGGGAATCCAACGGATATGAAGCTGCTAGTTCAAAATATGCTCTAGCGCCGCCGGAACAATTTTTTTTTTTTGCGAATATATATCTATTACTTTGCCTACATCAACAATCTAAGTTTTGAAAGGTTGAAACTTTTTCTAGCCTATTTTTTATATTTTGTATTGGAAACTCATCATTAAGATTGTATACCAAAAACTCATGATTAGATTAATTATTTCAAAATAAAAGATGATTATAAATATAACTTCGTGTTTTTTTTTGTATTAGAAACCCGACGTCATGCGTATACTAAAAACCGACAATCAGTTTAATTCTTTTAAAATAAAACATGATTACTGTAAGAGCACCGCTCAAGTCGTATTCACAAGTTTTTTTTGTTTTTTTTGAAGCAACAAGTTTTGTTATCTCAGGCTTCTTGTCAATTTTAATTGCACAAAACTATATCTTGATTTTTAATCTACTAAATTCAAGTCTCGGTTTATGATTAAATCATGATAGTTGAGTACCGGATATCACCTAATAGCCTCGAAGATTGAAGACTGAAGGACAAATAAAGACGTTTGCGAGAACTTCATTAACCAAGGTACGCGGAGACTGATTTATCATATTTACTCAATATTTCCACCATTCTATCTTGTGAAACTATGTCGTATGATTTTATTGTGATCTGAATATTGCAACAAAAAAAAAAATTAGCTCAAGATGGTCTTGATTAATCTCGACATATGATTCAAGCAATGGTTGTTCATAGATATTTTGAGATCTTAGTCAAGAATAAAAATCTAACAAGTTTAAGATGTTCCAAACTCTACCCTCGCGCTAAACTAAAATTAGCACACTCCCATTGACCAAAATTTGCCAATAAAATTGTTAAAAATTTGCATGGTGGCCAAACTCTGAGTGTACGCTGATTGATTCCAAAATACAATGTCAGTTAGTTGTTTGTTGGGGAAATTGATATTTCGATAAATTCTCCTTTTTCTTCTTCTTCTTTTCCTTTTTCTTCCTCTTCTTTTCTTCTCATATCGTATTATAGATGATTTGATCTTTATCACTATACGTTTTTGAGTTTTCCTACACTTGTAAGGCATATAATTGCAATAAATCTAATACATCTTAAGTGATGACCGTCTTGATAAAATTACTATCTTCGGTGGAGTCTGAAAATCCAAAACGTCGATTGGGATCCTAGCTAAGTGTTTTGGCACAAGAGACAAGTAAGTGTCTTTGTTTTATGTATTTTAATTGACACATTGATGTTTTTGAGCATCTGTATATATGTGATGTACGTACATTTATTTTTTTAACTATGAAACGATATCTTTACCATGGTTTCAAAGATAACACAAAACTATTATAAACAAAGAAAGTGTACAAAGAGACGATTGTCTAGAAGAAGATCTAAAGTCTTGAATCTCAAGCTAGATAAATTATTAGAAATAAGTTAAAACTTTCCATACAAAAGAAATTGACTAAGAAAAAGTAATCCGTAAGCGTGTGAAAAGTTCACCTTGAAAATTAAAGAATAATGGAGTTATAGGAAATATTCAAGCCCCTGGGTTCGCGGATTCAAAAGGTTAGGTTCGTGAATACAAGTGCTCAGAAAGTCACAAGAAATTTTCTTGTACTAGCTTTGAGAACTCACACCTTCAGGTTCGGGATGGTGCTGGTGGTAATGGCAGAGATGGTGGTGATAATGCAGAAAGATAAGGAAAGTGATTTGTTTTTCCAGATCTGAAATTAAAAAAAAAAATATTGGAATTCATCGCTCTACTAATATTAGGAGGGTATTTAGGGAATGACAAATAAAATAATATTCTTCTAGATTGGCCAGGGAAGTTATTCATGAAGCTCCACCAATGAAGGGGTATCTATAACATTTCTACTTTCATTAAAACACTTTTGCTTTCTCTCTCAAGTTTAATTTCGAGTTTCTGACAACAAAGAGCTTGGGAAGTTACACTTAGCAAAAACTAATCTGTGATACGAGATTCTTTGAATATGATCATTTTGTAAAGCCCTCAAATTTTGCTATAATAGATAAATATAATGAAAACGACTCCAAAAAGGAAAGACCAATCTTTGTTACTTACCTCGACGAAGTTTCTTCAAATTAATGTCTTCGTTTGATCTTCAATTTTAATTGTCGTTAATTAGTGACTACACTAAGTATAACTGCACATAAAATTTTACCTTTGTTGAATGGACTAGCATACTTGTTACATTGACTAGTCTATTTTGTATACCCTATTTCTCTCATATGCTGAATTTAATTGCACTCCACATGCATTAGGTTATTCGAGGAGCAAGATCCTTATATTCGTCATTATGGTATAGATGATACAAGAAAATCACCACAGTTTATTCATGTTGGAGTGTTCTAGGGATTGTTGTGAGAGATCAAATATAATTTTGAAATTAAATCATAGTGCATACTTTGTTATAGAAAATGAAATCCTTAACCAATATTCTCATTTCGTTGATAAAATTTAATCATTTTCCATTTTAATTATATTTATAATTACTAATTGGTATCTTGTTAAATAAAGTGACATGTCTATTATAAAGTCTAAAGTCTTTGGACCATATCCTTATAAAAGTACTTCAAATCAATGTAGTCAATTTCGGCCATCTCGGCCGGAATTCCGCCGGAAATTCCGTTTCCGGACCAAGCTAACATGAAATGCTACTTTCCGCCGAGACGAAAAATACCCGGTAAGGAACCGAAATTCCGGCCGAGATTGGACAAAATACCCGGAATTCCGGGAGAGATTCGAGTTATGTGACTTGAGTGACTCACTTATAGATCGATATCGAGGGAGCAACAGAAAGGGATCGAGAATTCGAGAGAAGAAAAAGAATAAAAAGAGAGGGAGTTAGCAAAATTTCCAGCGATATACATATAGATCGATATCGAGACTAGAGAGTTTGGTGACTTGGTCGGATGCTAGAGAGTAGAGACAAAGAGTTTCATGAATTAAATTGAGAATTTGAGATATGGAGTTGTTGTGATTTTGTTCATAGAAGATTAGGTTTTCAATCAGAAAACAAGTAAGTAATCCAAACCCTTTCTTTATTTTTGTTAAAATAGACTGATGCATGATGTTTTCATTGATTATAATCGAATTTGAGATGATTGATGTTCTTAAATATAGGGTTTGTGTAATTAGGATTTATCTTAAATTGGGAATTGTTATTCAGAAATTAGGATGTTGTTATCTGGATTTCATCTTGTAAGTCAGAGACAAGATGTTGTTGTCTCAATCATTGATCCAGATATCAAATTCCGTCACCCATAAACAGGCCTTGATGTCATCTCCCTGTTCTCATGTCTCCATCATTGATCCACAAGTTTGCATTAAAAATTACCTTGGCCGACTGATCACAATTCAGTCCATCTACCGATTTATATACGTCAGATGATGCCAGTGGATAGCTTGGTGAAGATCAAAGATTGTTGTTAGGATGTGGTTGATAACTAGAGAGACCTTCTATATTCAATGAATTGGTTGTGAATTACCCAGGATAGTGCTAATCAAATTATGTTGATTAGCACTGTAATGTTCTTTTTTAAGTAACATTTTAGATAATGAACTGAAGTTGTACTACTTTCTCTTTTAAGTAACATTTTAGATATGTTCTGGATTAATTAGTTAAATCTGAAGTGTTTCCATTTTTGTGTTTTTTTTTGTTCATTTTTTGTTGGATTGATGGTATTTCATTATATCATAACATATGTAGAAATTATATATATAAAAGTTGGAACCGAGATTACACCGAGATTTGGAAACGGAATCTCCCCGAGACAACATTGTACCAGTGTCTCGATCGGGACCGAGACAAACCGGAATCCGAGATCGACTACATTGCTTCAAATTCAAAAGACGGGACGTCAAGTGAACACTATGTTGAAAGAATGCACACAATCAGATTCTAGCACACCGATGGACATACACTTGAGATGAGTGTAACAAATGTTGGGTTGAAATATCGTTTCCTGAAGTTCCAAAAGAAGAAGAAAAATATAAGTGTGTAAACCAATTCGAGTTCCTGATCTAATCTACCGATAAATTTTTAGTTTTCTATCTATATTTAAGGTTACACCAATTTGAACGTGATTGTTGATAGTAATACCAGTCGACTTTGCAAAAATGCAGAAAATGATTAAACGTGGTATTGCTCTTGAACCTTTGGTGATGAATTCATAGGATAATCATTTATTCAACTCTACGAAAACAATGTTGCATTACAATCTGCACAAATCAATTTCTAGTTCCAGTACGGGTCGATCGCGAAAGTTGAATCATAAAGACTGGTTAGCGAAGTCTTAAAATTCTTCGAGTTCTTTGGAGAACCCGATTCAATTACTATAAATTTCCAAATTTTACTTCATCTTAATAGCGGTAAAAAGAAAGATTTTTACAGCTTCTTCCACAGTAATAAAAAATTATGACTAAAAGCCCCTAAAATGACATTCCAAACCAAAACAAGGCAAAATTGAAAGGGTAGAATAGATAAAAGCAAGAAAGTCCAATAAAACAACCAAAACAAGGCAAAATATGAGAGAGGCTTCATAGATTTTGTGGATTCATTTTTGGAATAGAATAGTGATCTGATTTCATTTCTAGGGCAACATTGATTTTCTTGTTGTTGTAATAACAGAGATGGAGAGTTATGAGGCTGGTGGTGGTGAACAGATTTGCAGAATGAAAAGAGGGAATTGGGAATGCAAGAGTGTTAGTGTTGAAAATGAATTACAGTATTGTGAAAAACATTACAAAGATTTTACAACCCAGAAGAAGATGGAGGAGAAGGAGCTTCCTCCAGATGAAAAGCGTTGTTGTCAAACTAGTTATAGACAGGAAATTTAAAATGGGTCATGGTACTTCTGCTGCTGCTACTGATCAAATTTTGTGAAAAACATTACTATGATTACGCAAAGTATTATAAGAAGAAGCTTCTTGAGAAGAAGAAGACAAGTGGAGATCGTGAAGGTGCAGTTGCAGGTTGTAGTGCTACTGGTGGTCCTATACAAACTAGGGCTTCCAAACGGAGGAAGAAGGTCACAGAGGAAGATGACTGGTCCGTTGATGAAACAGGAGGAGGAATTCAATCAGCTACTAGTACTGATGATTCTGTGAGTAATTCTTACATACATTTCGATTTTTGATGCTGTTGTTTTCAATTAGTTTATCATAATTGAGAAATTTCAATGTGATTTCATATAAGTAATTTTTTATGTTGTAGTTGTTGGTTTTTGTTTGCATACATGTTTAAATTATGATAACTAGTTGAGAAATTTCATAGTTTCGTCTGTGAAGTAAGTCCCCCAAGGGAGTAAGAATCATTGCATTTTCTAACTAATTGGGAATTTTTCATCCAGCTGATAGAATTGAAGAAAGTGGTTCTCTTAATATTGGGAGGAATATGAAAGAGAATGCTGGAGACAACTAGAATCACTGATAAGAATTAGGGAATGTATGGTCGAATTGGAGAGTCTGGAGCATTATAAGAGTAAGTGTTTTCAATTGTCTGTGGCGCTTGACAAGATGAAATTAGAGCATGAGAAGATGAGAGTGGAGCTTGAGAAGAAGAAAGTGGAGTGCACTACACTCCAGGTTAAATTCAGAGGTAGAAACTAGAAAGACTGCTGCTACAGATGAGACTGAACGGGAAACCGCAAATGCAACTGAATATTGTACGAAAATGATGTCCGATTTTGAGAGTCGACTCCTGAGGATGGAAAATAAAAATTCAACAATGGGATGTTTAGAGTCTCAGATTTCGAATTGGAGAGACTAAACCTGAGAATGGAAAATGAAATTTTCACAATGGGATGTGTAGAATCTCGCATTTCAAATTTGGAGAGCCTAGTATTGAGGAGTAGGAGGAAAGTTCCATATTGAGATGTCTAGAACTGCGTGATTCTGGAAAAATAGAGTCTGAAGCGTGGGGTTTGCACAATGATGTTGCTCGAGGTGGTGAAAAGCAAAGAGATAAGCATAGCAGGGGCACACCTAATGCTGAATTTAGCAGTGGAGGGAGGAAGGATTCTTATGTGTTCAAGTTTAAAACCAAAGAGAAGGTACTGAATGCATATGGTGTTGATTCAATAAACATCATGAATCAGAGTCTGAATTTTCCAAATACTCTACTATGAACATTTTGTCTGGAAGTCTACATTTATCAAGTGGGGAAGAAAACATTGAGGAAGGTAACTGTTGGGGCTTTTCGGAAGAGAGACCATCTCAACATGGATCATCATCTCAAGATCAACTGGGTTTAAGATGACTTCTGTGAAATCGACAGCATATATCTGAAGACAAAATATCACCCAATGTGTTGGTCATTAACGGTGACAGGCTCAGGTATATTAAGAATTCTGTACACATTTCGTTCATTTTCCATTATGCTGAATTAAAGTTAAACTGCATGAAATTATTATTAATGTTTTCGCAGTTACAATACATTCGCTTGTTCAATGGTGCAAGAATCTCTAAGCTTGCTGGTTTACATTTATATACTGTCTATGTTCAATTGTTCAATCTACTGCATGGACTCTTTTCATAATCTGCTGCGACATTTCTTTATTATTTGGCTTTACCATGGAGAAATATGCCCTCACTTTGGTGGTACTTGAGCATTATTACTTGTATATCATAACATCTGAAGACTTACCTTTATTCTTAGGAATCAAAATTTGTCGACCGTATCATACATTTTCTCATATCCCAGTCATAATATAGCACATTTTATCTGTACTGCAAACTTGTAGTTGTAAATTCTCATTACAGTTAGTGGAGATATAATTGGATGATCCTGTAAATAGTTTTCAATTGCCGTCGACACTACCTCACTCATAAATATGAATTTTCAGTAACTTCATTGACTGGAATTTGTATATCAATATCAACTGAGTTATATAAATTTTCAGTAACTGCATTAACTGTGGACTTTGTATATCGATATCAACAGAGTTGGGTTGCACAGGAAAGTTTAATGGTTGAATTTCCCATGATTGTCAGATAAAAGATTTGCTGCCTTCCCCATATTTATCTGTAGTTGTCATGTGAACGGTGGAAGCAAGTTATTTTCTTGCTTGCGGATGCATGTGTACTGGGCAGGAAAGCCAGCCAGCAAACTGTTCATAGTTATTTCCAAGTACAAAATGGAAATGAGAACATTTAACAGTAGTATCTTTTCTTGGTTTTCGGTTTTCATCCAGTTTTGGCCTAGATTGATATTTTATCTTAACAGGTGTACTACTTTGGCCAAGTTTCTAATGGATGAGGACAACAGAGGTGACCTAAAGAAGTCCATGAAAGAGTTAACGACATTGGATCCTAAAGAGGTTGACAACTGCAAGAAGCTGTCTAAAAGATACATGGTCTACTTATTCGGTATCTACGAAAAGTAAAAGGATCCTTTTTTCTTCCAGCTACAACTGCCAGCCATGGAAATCAAACAGCTAAGTGATAAATTGTTGTGTAAGTGGCCTTCACTTTTTTGACTAGGCGTTGCAATCTTGCATCCTTTTTAAGTTTTAACCTTCTCTAATTTTGTACACACGAAATGGAAAACTGGTTCATATAACAAATAGTACACTGGATATGTAGTGACTCTGCAATGTAGTAATATTATGGTAGTTACACTTAAGGTTGTTTTAGTAGGTGTATATTATGGTAGTTACAACCTCTGTTTAGCTCATGGAACTGATTTCGTTATGCCTAAAATCTTACTACTGAATTTAAAGCTAGATTACCCCTTTTTTTTATGTATCGTAATGTCTCTTAATTTTCTTAATAGAACTAGTTGCAATCATAAAGACTGGTTAGCCTTGGAAAGAGTCTCACAATGTAAAGATTACAAACCTAATGAAACACTTTTCACTCCGGTATTTACCGAGCTTTCTCAATCGAAGAATTTTGATGCAATTAATTATTAATGATATTACGAAGAGAATCAAAACTGAAGGAAAAAAATTCAGTGTAAGCTCTCAGATGATTTGTTTTACCTTGTTATTAAGGTTTATGGAAATGTTGGTGGTTATGTTGAGGAAGCTGTTAGAACTCTCTTCAGTATGCCAGATTTGCCCATCTACCAGAACTTTCAATTTTGTGCTTAACTTGCTTGTTTCGTCGAAACGTTACAAAATTGTTAATGACGTTTATATGGATGTTGCTAGATTAGGAGTAGTTGTTAATACTTGTTCTTTTAATATACTCGTCAAAGGTTTGTGTAAAAACGATGATGTGAAAAAAGGTTTTGAATTGCTTGATGAGTTCCCTAAACAAGATTGTCAGTCAAATGCGATAACTTACTCCACTTTGCATTTTCTATGCAGAAATGGAAGAACAGATGAAGCATTTAAGTTGCTTGATAGAATGGAAAATGAGGTTTGTGATCCAGATACAATTACATTCAGTTTACTGATCTCTGGACTAGGGAAGCAAGGAAGAGCAGATGAGGGAGTTGACCGTTTGGATAGAACGAAAATGAGTGGGTTCAAACCAAATTCGGGGTCATATCAAGTTTTTCTATACAGTATAATTAATTCTAAGAAGTTCATTGATGCTAAGCATTTCATAGATAGGAATAGGACGATGTCAGAGGGATTTTCGCCCAGTTCTTTTGTCGTACAAGACGGTGATAGAGGAACTCTGCAACAATAACCGTTCGGGAGATGTGGATTTCGTTTTGAATCAGATGATGCACCAAGGATTTGTTCCGAAGATGGGAACATGGAAAAAGATTGTCGAAAGCATTTTCTGAGGAAGGGAAGAACTCGGTAGCCGTAATAGAATATGTCTGTGAGTTTTTGCATTTAAATCTTTCTCCTGTTGTTAAGAACTCTGGACTAAGATTCTGGTATAGAAATTTGAGGGAATATGCAAATTGTACCCTAAAAGCTTCATTTCAACCACTGATAGGGACTGCTGGTATATCCCCTAGTACTGGTAACTCTTGAGTGAGAATTGGCCACTCGCTGCTAATGTGGCTCAAAAGTTACCCCTCCATGTGATTGGTGGTAACTTGAGTTTAAGCTCGATCATCTTTATTGTTTGGACTTAAAGAGTCTTGCCCAGAATCACATGCTGCTGTCTTTCTGACAATCCTTGCGGCAGAGAGCTCTAAATCGGTATTCTTCTATTTGGAGGCACAACATGGCCAAGGAAGATACGTGATACCGTAACTCACTTTGAATTGGATTAATAGGGTAAGAACAATGATAAGGTGGGAGGTAATGAAGCTGATGAATATTTGAATTAAATTTCAGTGTTTTTTTCTACTCAAGAATTTGGATAAATAGGCAATTAGATGTACTTTTCTCACAGTAATTTCACCCTTTTTAACTATGTGATTCCTGGTATAGCATTTGCTAACTATACCTAATTTGTTGGATGCAGAGTAGCAAGTGTCGATGTGCTTTTTCTTTCCCTGATGAACAATGATATACATAGCACCAAAAGGCTTTCAAGAAAACCAGATTCAATTCTCTGTTGAGCATAGTGTGCCTTCAGGATGGCAGCTTTTGAGACTTGATGTCAATTTGTACCGAAGCCAGGTTTGGAAATTTATAATGGTTCAAGATACAGATTTTTTTGGATCCTTGATACATCGTGTTTTCTTTTTTACCTTGCTCTGAAGTTTGTAACGACATGGTTCAAGGTATAGAACAATTGTTGCAGCTCTCTGTTGCTGTCATATAGAAATCATAAAATGCACAATGATTTTTCTAAATCAAACTTTTATCATTTTATGCACTAGTATGCACTTGAGTTAACAGTAGCTCCTGAAGTCAGATTTAGAGCTCAAATCATAGGGAGACGCCTTAAATTTAATGGAGAAAGTCATAAGAACTTAAGGCAGTGCAATACTAAAGATTAAGTGCCTGATATTATTAGAAACACTTGTATATATCATATATGTATATGTAAACATCTGATTCCAAAGCCGAAAATAAGAAATTGCATTATACATGTTCTTTATTCATATTCTAGGCAGGCTTTCTTAGGTGGCATTGGGTAAACCAAAACCAAGGTCTAGATTCCGCAGGCTTTTAAGCGCTTTATAGAAGACCCAATTATATCCTGGAGACAAACGATGCTCTTTGTGTAGGCTACAGCGCCTAAATTATTGTCAGCTATTCTGTTGAAAACCGGAGCAATCAATTTTTGACGTTGTGTATCATAACAAGCCAATCCTTTCCTGTATTTCAAATAAATCTTCTTACGTCGCATGCATAAGGATTTAATATGGATGTTTTTAAGTCTAATACGCCTCGTATTAAAACTATAGCTCTTGATCCATGTAGGTTGTTCGTCGACAGAGTCCTTTTGCATCTTCCATATACCTACCATTCCAGAAGAGATACCATGCGTCACAAGGCAAAGACTCCTATCTAGTTCTACAAAGAACGTCGTGTAGTTGCCCTCATACTCTGCCTTCTGATGATCAGGTTCAGGAATCAATTTGAAACTCTCAGCTGCCACATCGAAACACACAATGTTTTTGGAAGCGAGCCAATATATAGATCCTTCAACAAACACTGGTTCCGCATGCTCATCGGAGTCCTCTATAAATGGGTAAGGAAAACTGGGTTGATATTGAATCTTTCTCCATAACATGGTGGTACTTAACTCTAAGACCTCACATTCCAACGAAGAGGTAGAAAGACATCGTTTCAATTGAACCACTTTGTATACATTCTTTTTTGTGTCAAAACCAAATCCACATGCACTTGCCTTCTCTTTTTCTTCTTCAATCCGAGGTCTCGGAAGCTCTAGTATTTCCTTGGTAATTGGGTTCGCCATAAGCAAAGGAAACTCCCTATAAAAACACAGCAAGCCGTTGCAGGAAGTCAGTTTCGTTATCCGACTCTTTGGCACAAATACTCTGAACTTGTCAGTTGCTGTCATCTCATTACTGGGGACATCTCCGTAATCCCACAGTTTGTTGAAAATTGTCCGATAGAGATAAAACTCTTGAGCACTATTTGCATAGATGAAAACAATACCGATAGATTGATTATTTGCTTTGTGATGATCAAAATGCTGTTTGACGAATTTTGGATCTCTGATTAATGATAACCAATCTTTGCATACACTCTTGAATCTCAGTAAGGACTCTGCCGGACTTCTTAACAGAATTTCATGGATGAGATGTGGAGGAAGATCTTTTACAATACTGTCTCTGAAGAAATCTATGGTAATAGGTTCATGATGTCATTGTTGTTTATTCTGTATATTTTGATGGGATGACTTAACCAAGAATTCATCTTTGAAAGAGTTTGAGAATCTCTACTGCAGGACTATGCTTATATAGGCTCAACTTTTAACTTTTCAAATTTCATTTTCAGAGAGAGACGTGCAACAGTTTCTCTCTTGGAGTGTGTAACTTAAACTACAAGCGCAGGCCGGTCGGGCCAACTTCGGTTGCATTTTCCATTTTGGTGTTTGTTTGTTGAACTTGAGAAGCATCCTTTTGAGAATTGTTCAAGTTTATTAATCACAAACTGAACTTTACAGCTTTATTCACAAATCACAATCAGCTTGACTTTACAAATTAAACACATTGCCAACTACCACTAACATTAACTCTCACCTACTCACTTATCTCAAACACTGAAACTGATTGGTGACTTCACTCGATCACTCAATCTAGTACTCTAGATATTTATAGAGTATGCTGAGCAACCTAGAGATAGCTACTCTATTCAAAATGGACCATAAAAAAAGTTCACAAAAAACAACAAGTGAAGCTGTAATTTTTACTTTTTTACCATGTGTGATTTTAAAAAAGATATACACGAAGATATAATTGTAATTTAACTCTAAAGTATTAAAGGATTTTATTGTTTAACACTAAAAGGACAAGTTTAACTTTTTGATGTTTTGTGGGTGTTTAAACCGGTATTGCAGGGTAAAGCCTGATTTTCTGTTTTCCATTTTCGCCCGTGATTTCAATTTTTTCATCAACCATTTCATAGATGAGCGTTGTGTTGCAGCCGCCGAGCCAGAAACTAGACTAAATGGAAGCAAAATCTTATTAACAAGATTAGGCTTGGAAAAAAGAATTGGGCTTGAAAATTTTGGCTTGGAAGCCCAATGGGTAGGGATAGCAACTGCATACCCTTGTTATATGCAGTCAACACTAGTATGGTTAAAGTTCAGTTTTACCCTTACTTTAAATATTTGTTAATGAGTTGTATAAATAATTTTAGCGGTCAAAATAAATAAATCATAAGTTGGTTTTTGTTCCTTGTTTGGTAAAATTTATGATTATCTATTTATGATTATAGATAATCAAAAATAGATAAATGATTTTAGTATAATCATTTTTATAATAAATTTTCACAAACACCTTTATCAAATAATTGATTATCTTTAAAAAATGCTCTCTAAAAGTAGTGGAAAAAATAATGATCTTGAACTTTTTTCTAAGTTTCCTAGTGTTTTTTTAACCCTCTCTTGATAGTTTATAGAATAAGAGGAATAAACACAACTCAATTTTATTAAGAAAAAATAATTGATTATAGTAATTTTTAAACAACTTTTTTCTGTTTATGGAAATAATGGATTTTTTCAATTATGACTAGAATAAGTAATTATTATAATGGTTACCAAACACATATAGAATCCATTATAATCTGCATAATGGATTATGGGATGATAATCCATTAAAATAATGGTTACAAACAGCCCCTTAAATTAAAACCTTCTTACATTATACGTCACTTTATTTTGAGTTTCTAATATTTGCCTCTACACAGTAGAAAAATCATATGATTTTCCTTCCAATTATACTTTTGCTTTTTATTTTTTCCATTCTACTTTTACTTGAATAAGTTGGGGCATAAAAATAAACTATAGAAATTCGAGGGGTATCCGAAAATTTAGGCAGGCGCATAGTGCATCAGACGGTCTAGACTAAATAAATCTAAATATAGGTAAGAACTCCCGTTTAATTTTATGGTGGATTTTTAACACCCCTCTCAACTCTTAACTTTTCTACTTCACCGTATACACTTTCGACCAGCATTGCTAAAATGACCAAGTAAGCGTATTTCAAAGTTGATCGACGCACTCTGTCCTCGTTGACTACGTATCTAATCCAGTTTTTGGCAGTGCCTCTTGATTGGTGCTTGGATTGTTTTCTTGAATTATTATTCTCGGTAGATTTTGTTTGATATGCGGGTTTTTTCCGGCGCCATCTGCTTTGCATGCAATAGATGTAAAGCAGGAATGACATCGTCTATCGTGCTTTATCAGCTTGCATGTGGTATACCTTTTGCAACTACAATTGGTCAGGTTGAAACCGGGAACAGTCGTCATTTTACCAATTGTCGTTTTCCTTAGACCGACAATCTTTGGCAATGTGACCTTTTGCCGCAATTATAACACATACGATCTTGTTGTCTATCACATTGATACAGTTTTGTCGAATAATTACTAGACTGAGTTGACCATGGATGAGAGATCATCTCTTGCGTATAGGATTCTCACCGTCCTTTCTTAATTTGTTTAAAGTTTTCCTTACCTCTATTAACTACTCCCTCTATCCATTTTATATAAACGGAGGGGAGGGTTTTTTTCTTAGGTTAAGAAATTTTGGCTATACAAATTTTTTGTGATTTTTCCTGATTTATCCCTAAACAATCTCCAATAACATTAACTTTGATTTATGTGTATATAGGAAAAATGATATTTTAAATTGGAGTTTGGTTTATCTAAATGGACTACCAAAATCCAAAACCCTTCTTATATATGTGTTGGACATAAAAATACTACAATTAAATTAAATGATTAGATGGGTATGTCAGGTGAACATTAATTTTAATAGAAAAATATGTGATTTTTCCTGATTTATCCCTAAACAATCTCCAATAACATTAACTTTGATTTATGTGTATATAGGAAAAATGATATTTTAAATTGGAGTTTGGTTTATCTAAATGGACTACCAAAATCCAAAACCCTTCTTATATATGTGTTGGACATAAAAAATACTACAATTAAATTAAATGATTAGATGGGTATGTCAGGTGAACATTAATTTTAATAGAAAAATATCACAGGGCATTGTATAAAAATTAAGAATGCACATAACTATAGGACACCGAAGAACATACATTTAAGTTGAGTGTAGCAAATGTTGGGCTGAAATATCATTCCCCGAATTTCCAAAAGAGGAAAAAAAGAGCGCGCAAACTAGTTCCAGTTCCAAATTGAATATGTCGATCGATTTCACAGTTTTATCTCTTTGTAATCATCTTTACTAGCTAACTGCTACCTCAACTCTCTCTCTCTCTGACGCTGGTGTTTCTAAGTTTCAATGACATACCTCAGATATGTAAGAAGTCCACCTTCTCTCATACTCTCTACAGATTTCATCCATGACTGAAATTATATCTACTCTTTCATATCCTCCATCTCTCAGGGAACCATTCTGATTTTTTTAAGATGTTAAATATTTAGTTATATACCTGTATTCAAATAAGTACACAAATTTATACCTCTATGGATTTGAATGTTAACAATAATATAATACCGGCTTCTGATGCTTATCAGTTTCCTCTGAAAGAGACTTTTTTGCCTTATCTAAAAAAAATTCTTCAGTTGAAGATTTTCTTGATGCAGTTTTTCACTTTTGCTCAAACAATCAAGAATTAAATCATTTGATTCATCACTTAGGTCAAGATTAGATCATTTGATTCATCATTTAGGTCAAGACAAGAATCTATAAATGTTTCTGCAATAAAGGTTGAATTATTTGTACAATTTCCAAAGTTGTGTCTGTCAGGTATATCATCAAGAGATTCAACAAGAGCTTTATATTCTGGATAATATATCTTACTAAGACATTTTTTTTCTTCGACGTGTCCAAAATCATGACACTTACAGCATTTAAGGCCTTCTTCATCTTGAAAGTCTTTTTTTCAAGGATTCGAGATTTATAGGTAAACCCCTTCAGAACGTTTATCTATTTTTTTTTTTAAAATTTTTATGACTTGTTAAGTGATTAAAGATATTACAGTGTCTAGGTCACCTTTAACTTGATCATCACAACATTCATCGTCCCATGACATAGTAGAGGAAAGAGGTTCAACAACTACTTCGAAGGAGATTGATTTCTCACTTACGATATTCACTTTTTAACGAGTTGAACTATCGTTTTCTTCTGTAACGCCATGTTTTTTGAACTTGTACTGAGCTGGTAACGATCTCAGAATTTTTATCACAATATACTTTTCCGAAATAATTTTTTCTAATGTATGAAAGGCATTTGTTATTTCATAGAGTTTGTAATTAAATTCCTTCAACGAATCTCCATCAGTCATACGAAGATTTTCGTAGTTAGTAGTTAGGTTTTGAAGTTGTGCTTCTTTTTTCTGAGGTTTTTCATTCGTATACGATATCTAAAGTATCTCAAGAATCTTTAAATTAGAGTTGAGACAACTCTAAATTGGTATTCTTTTATCAAATGTTTTGGAGGCAAAACATGGCCAAGGAAGATAGGTGATATATACCATAACTTACTTTGAATTGGATTAATAGGGTAAACAATGATGAACTAGAATTTCCTGGAAGTGGGAAGTAATAAAAGCGGATCAATATTTGAATTATATTTCAGTGTTTTTTTTTACTCAAGAATTTGGATAAATAGGTGTTAGAGCACTGCTCGGTCGAACTCGCAAGCGTTGCTATCTCAAGCTTGTTTGTCAAGTTTAATTATCAAAACTATAAGTTCTTGATTTATAGTCTACTTATATCTAAGTCTCGGATTAGGATAGTAAGTGTAGTTGAGCATTAGACTTCACGTCGTTCATTGATTGAAGACGAAAAACTACTAAGGGGATCTTGTGGAACTTCGTCAACAAAAGATATGTGGAGACTTGAAATCATCTATCACTCAAAAGTCTATCTACTCTATCTCCTATTTGGGACAAAAGTCGTATAGCTATATAGACTTCGATTATACACATTTGATATTTCGAGCTGAGTTTAACTCGCTTACATATTTCTAGAAATATGTGTCGGTAAGCTTTCGCTACTAAACATATTTCTACAAGTTTATTTGTAGGTTGCAAATAAATCAAAGTAAATAAAAAATCAAATAATTAATAAAGATGTAATCAAGGATGAGGAGTATGATCGAGGAATCCTTCTTCGTTACTGAACATTCATCAAAGTAATATAGTTACCTATTCGTCATTAATCATAGATTATCACCAACTGTAGGGTAACAGGTACGCTTAGCTACCCACAAGACTCCTAATATCACTGAATAACAGGTACGCTTAACTATCAGATTCTATCCATCGGAGCCACCTTGAAGTACGCTTACAAGATGTAACTCAATCAAATGTTGTAGGGTTTATGAATCTAGGTTCGGTCTTAGAAGTTAAACGTGGTACGATCGGTTCACTTACTAGTATTGTTTCTACACGCGATTGCTCCACAAAATCCCTCTGCAAGGTCTCACGTTTTCTACTTGTGTAAGGGTTATTCAACAATAACGGATATCCTAACCCGTTACTAGCAATAAATCAATTAAGAAATCAGTTTAGTAGGCCTCCTAAATCAACCAATCAATCAATCATAAATATTAATCATAGTAGAAACAAATGATAATCATATGAAGAAATCAAAATAGATTCATATATTAAATCAAATCATGGTTAGAACTTAAAATTCATCCTCAATCAAATAGGAGTTTAGATACTCATGGATTTAGAAAAACCCATGATATGATAAAAACAAAGATAAATAATTTCGGTAATGGAAGAACCCAAAACCCAAGCTTTCTCTCATTGTCTTCTTGTCTCCACTTCCGTATCTCTTGATAAAATCTCTGTTCGGTACTCGGAACCCTCTTGAAAAGTATTTGGAAGTCTCCTTAAATATCTCTAAGAATCTTTGGGTTTGGAAATACTTCCAAACTAAGAAAACCATTTTTGGCAAGTATTTTCGTCACTTGTTGGAGGGTGTAACTGATCCTGGTAATTGGTTGGTATGATCAGTCACACAGGTAGGTAGGAATTGGGACTTATTTGATCTACGATTTTGCCCACAACTTTTGCATACGAACTCGGAATGATCTCATTCTTTTTGTGTTCTTTTCGTCTCTTCATTATCTATAAAATAGAGTTGAATATTCCTGAATTTGGTCGAGTTCCTCCTAGTCCTTAGTCCAAGATCATGTTTATGTCTGCTTTAGCACTCTTTTCGCTCCTTTTGGATGATTCTACCTAAATAAGAAAAACAAAAAAAAAACAAGAGTAATACAAGGAAATATGAAAGAAACATATAAAATACAAGCATGAAATTGATAGCAAAGTATAGTAAATTATGCACTTATCATATGCATACCCGTATGTGTACTGTTTGGTTAATAAAGGTTCGGGAACGAAGTACACATACCGGTACGCGTACTAGCGTGAGGTTCAAGTTTTGGGACTTAACTGAGTTTGGTTATATGCATACCAGTTCGCGTATGGGCGAACCCAAACTTAGTCCGACCACTTAGGTATGCGTACCGTTTGCATACTTGAGTAGGTTATGTTCTAAAATCGGTTTGTTCATGAACTAATACATTTATATAATAAGGAATGCAATATTTTACAAGCCGTGGCTATAATGTTCATGAATTGATTCGAGTGATTCAAAATCGATTTTTCTTCAATTGTTTCTTGTATAATTCTATGAGAATATAAACAATTGAACAACTCTAGAACTAGTTTCATTTGAGTCATTTGAACTAGTTATGGTTAAGATGAATATGGTTCATATGAAAGTTTTCACATGGATAACTTCGGTTAACGATTGTTGAGCCAACAAAGGTGTACACGTTTAGGTACGGTTACTCATATCTAAATGAAGTCACTTTTCATCTGTGTGTAACAAGCTAAGTTCGATCTAACGGTTGAAAGATATTAGCTTGAGCAAGATAGTCAATATCGGTTGTACAGGCCGATATTACAGGTTTTTATCGGATATCGGAAAATACCTATACGATATCGAAAATATCGCCGATATGAAGACGGAACGATAAAAACATTCGTATCGGCCGGTACCGGCCGATATATCGGTTTTACCTATACACTGTTATTATCGGTTTCAGTATCATTTTTAATAAAGATGAAATCCTATGAAATGAAAATTAGGCATTTCAGTATCATCTGTAGTAAAGATCTAGTAAACCAAACACAAACGAGTTAGGGCAATTTCTTTGTTTCGGGAAACAGATTGATCCATAAATCGTTAATCGTGTGGCAAACTGATTGCATTTTTGTTTGAGAATTTTTCTGCAACCCTTAACTTGTTAGAGTGTCAGCATTAAGTTTTGATTGTGCATAGGAAATTCCGAGGAACAAGAGTTAATGAAAATGTATGTTAACTACCTCTTATTTTGGAAGTTTGAGAAATGTACTTTATGATTATTATTGTTTTTGATTATGATTTTTATAGATATTTGAAATTATAATTTTAATAATGTGTATCCGATAAAAATTGATAATATCTATTGTATAGGTGTATATGACCCGCCCGATACGATACCGATACGCGATATTAACTACTTTGAGATTGAGTCAAATCAGGTTTTCATCTAACGGTGAATATTGAATGCTTTGTTACCAAGGTAACATTTATTACAAACCCTGATTTGAAGACTATATAAAGCAGAACTCTAGCAATTGGGAAATCTAATCCCCACACCATCCGTGTGATACTAGTTGCGAATAGAGTCGATTCTCCTTTAACCTTAGGTTTTTTTCCAAAACCCTGTAGGTTAGCAACTTGAAGACTTCATTTGAATTGTAAAGCCAGACCCAACTATTTTCTCTGTAGTTGCATGTTCTGATCTTGTTATTTTCTATCGTGATTGAGTATTATCTTCTATAAAATTGGCTCGAGATTTAATCTCTGATAGGCAAGAGAAAAAGTAGTCACAAACATCTTCGTATCATCGTTTGTGATTCCACAATATCTTGTTTCGCTATCATACGATTAACATTATTGTGAGGTGATTGATATTTCTAGGATGTTCTTCGGGAATAGAAGTCCGGTATATCAATTGGTTCGTGTTCACCTTGATTTGTCAAAAGATGGAACAAAACTCATAGGTATATCCGTGGAGACAGGTTTATCTATACAATAGACTTTTCTGTATGAGGCAGATTGGTTTATCAAGTCTTCGACTTTGGGTCGTGACGCTCTTAGTTGTGGGTGAGATCAGCTAAGGGAATTAAGTGCGTAGAGTCCTGCTGGGATTCAGAGATGTAAGG
Organism: Papaver somniferum; assembly: GCF_003573695.1. Classification (NCBI taxonomy): domain Eukaryota; kingdom Viridiplantae; phylum Streptophyta; class Magnoliopsida; order Ranunculales; family Papaveraceae; genus Papaver; species Papaver somniferum. The sequence goes on from NC_039362.1 coordinate 141,599,038, forward strand.
AGCGCAACTGTACCTAAATCAGTGTGAGATTGGTTAGGGCTCAACCACATTCCAGTCCGAAGTTAACTTGGAGTAGGCTAGTGTATGTAGCATCTTAATACAGTGTGGTGTTCAAATATGGACTAGGTCCCGGGGTTTTTCTGCATTTGCAGTTTCCTCATTAGCAAAATTTCTGGTGTCTGTGTTATTTCTTTTCCGCATTATATTTGTTTATATAATTGAAATATCACAGATTTTCCGTAAATTCAATCAATTGTGAATCCAACCTTTGGTTGTTGATTAAATTGATTGACACTTGGATATTGATTTTTTATACCGTCCAAGTTATTTCTTATATTCATACGGGATCGTAAATTCCTATTTGTTTGATTGCAGATTGAGTTGAGAAATTGAGATATAACTCTTTGATATACTTTTCTTAAGATTGAGTTTGATTGTCTAGTTGATTCTCTTGAAAGTATATTGGAGTTAGTCCATACAGATTGCTAAGCAAAATATGGGGTGTGGTTGTTACATCCCCGGTTTTTCAATTGGTATCATAGTAGGAAAACACGTTTAAGACCTCATAAGTCTGTGTTTGTAGCGATCTGGACAGAAGTTCTATCTCTATAAATTCACCACCAGATCCAGGGATTTCAGAATTCTCTTCCATGAATGATTTAGTAAAATTTGTAGAAGAAATTATATTATCTAAACCTCCACTAGGTTTAAAATATCTAGAAGTGTTTTCGGGGATTGAAAAAAGACTTGAGAGCTTGTCTCTTGATGTTGAGTTATATCTCCAGAAAGAGAAAGAATATTTTGAGAAGATAAATCAAGTTATGATGAACAATTTTCATGTTGAGGTTGCTATTGATCTTCTTATCAGTAAGGGTAATCCCTCTGTCTCTTGTGTATCAGACAAGTTTAATATAATACAAGAAGTATCTAAACCTCATCTATCAGTCAATTCCATCTCTCAATTTAACTATGTTCATTAGTCAAACCCTGATACACCTTCTCAAGATAATAGTACTGCCCTCTTCTGTGAGAACATCAGAATGTCTCTTTTTATAAAAACAGTTACTCTGTGCAGTTTGATCATTATCTGCAGAGACTATGTGTTATAAGTTGTAAACGAAGAAATCAGGAACACAAATTATCTGGTGCTCCTTTTAAGTTCTTTGAAAAACTTGTAAAAACAGTCATTTAGGCTTTTCTCAATACTGTCAAATGCAAGAGTAGCTGGAAAGAAACTCTTTCTTGGTGTCATGGTTTGTGTTAGAGTATAGCTCGGTTGAACCCACCAAGCGTTGGTATGTCAAGTTTGGTTGTCATATTTTAGTGAATCAAAACTCATTTAAAGAGTCGCTTAATTATTTACTAGAGTCAACTTCGTATAGGTTATCTAGAAAGTTACTAGGATATGAGACTTACAAGTATTACGTGAAGACTTGAAAAATGTGAAGAAGTAAAGAGCTATAACGAAGACATAATCCTTCCTCTTGAGGTTAGTAATATTTGACTTGAACTGTTTCATTCCTAACGTATCTTTCAAGTAGTGCATATTGAAAACATAACTGCGAAGCTGTGAATGATTATACTCTAGTTAGACATAGTATTAATGAATTACAATACGAAGTATAACGTCTATCTTTTGAACTTCGTATATAAGACATCGACATAATTGTATGAATGCTATTGTGATTATGTATGTGTATGGGTGAAGATTTCGTCCTAGGAAACAATGTTTTACATCCGTTTAAAGGAAGTACAATTCATAAACTTGTTTTATGAATCGAAAGGGAAATCGCTAGGCTTATTGGTATTGTTATTCATTGCAAATCTTTGGATTACCAATATGTGTGTTTAGTATAACCGCTCATAACTTGTTTATGTATCTTGGTAAAACTATTCACAAGGAATGACTTTTGTATGGGTATGACTTTTATTAGTGAAACCGATCTTAAGTAATCACATGAAATTGTATGATCGATATGTTGTAATTGGTATGACCAACTCTATACATTGGAGAACCGATCCTAATAAGAGGTGCAACCGATCACAAGCAAGGGGAATCGATCCTTGTAAGAGGTACAACAAGTCTTAGTTATTGGTAACCGATCCTATGAATTGTGCAACCGAATACAAGTTAAATACCATAAATATGTGGTAACCGATCCTAGTATCTAGTCAACCAAATTTTGGAAATCTAGTGTGACTAATCCTAGTACCCACATGGAGGTAGAACCGAAACTTGTTTTGGTAGAACCGTGAAACCCATTAATGGTGATTTGATAGGATAATCAATCACATAGTTCTTGGAAGTCAGATGAACCAATTCTAAACTTGTTTGGAAGTGTGGCAAATCGGTTCCAAGATTGTAAATATGAAAAAAGATTTACAAAGTAAAGATGTCGACATACTTTGAACATGTGTAGTAACTCTTATCTTTTATTGTTCAAAGATATTCCTTAATAGCTATAGGAGAATCCCGATTCGAAATAAATTGAGAATCTTTTAATTAAGGTTTTTAGTTTTACATGCTTTTAATTTCCAGCAATTAAAATACATATCTTTAGAAAATAAAAATTGGTAATGTGCATTTACTAATTGGAGATTTTCTACTGAGATTTCGGTCAATGTTTGGACAAATCATTTCCTGGAATTATGAAAACCAAATTTGGAAATATATTGCATATCTTGATATTCGGTTTTGGAAATTACTTGGTGTCCAAACTTCCTTGGTCTATAAATATTAAAGTTTGCATTTCAATCAAAGTAATCCTCAGAGCCAGCAAAACTACCTAGTTGTGTTGCTACTGGTGGAGCTGTCTATTCGGAGAGGAAAGTACCCTAATTAGGCGAAATCTCATACCACCGCTCATTTTAAAGACTTCTTTGGGATTGGAAATCTCTACGAGTACCATTGGTGGGAAACTATATAATTGCAGTTTATTATTAGTTTTCGATTAATTTGATTGACTAACGGTTGTTGAATTTTGATTGCACCTAGTTTGTTTATGCTTGAGAATCTTCTCTTCTGATATAAGATTCACTCAAACTAATTGAAGTTTCGACGGGGATCTTTAGACTGTTTGTAGATATAAAGACATCTTGTGATAATCCATTGTTAACAGACTCCGTTTTGTGTGTGATTGATCACAAGAGATTCAAGTTGATTGTGTGCAGGTGTTTATTGAAGATCTAAGAATATTTGAAGGGTTCATAATCTTTGGTGTGCACAAAACTTTATCATATGGGGATCCAACTATAATCGGTTTATCTTTGTGATAACCTTGATTGATTAGTTGAGTAGATCGACATCAATACATTTCTTTGTGATTCGAAGTATTGATTGCATAGTCTTGACAATTACTTTGGTAGTTGTTATTGGATAGATCTAAGAACCTGACAAAGAAGTTTATTTGGATAAACGGAAGAGCCTTTTGTCAAACTCATATCACGTTGTTTGAAAAGAGTTGTTACCGAACAAATTTGTTGTTCCTTTACTGTTTGGGATACGAACCAAAGGAATTGTTCCAAGTGCGTGACTTATTACAGGTTAGAGGCGCAGGGATATTAAGGGAACTAGGTGAACTATAGGTTTAGTTTTTTGGTCTCAACTATAGAAGTTGGTTTATATTTTGCATAACGGATTAATTCTTAGAGTATTCAATTCTGGACAAGGTCCCGGGGTTTTTCTGCATTTGCAGTTTCCTCGTTAACAAAATCTTGCTGTTTCTTTTACTTCTCTATTTCCGCAATTATAATTGTTTTATTATAATTAGAAGTAAAATACACAAAATTTAATTCCTATTTACTTGATAGCAATCCTATTGTGTTTGGTTAAGTCCGAACCTATTATCAAGTAATTATACTTTGTTGTTGTATTGTATCGATCTTGTATCCATAGTCAATCACACAAGTTATCGTGTTGTCGCATTGTCTCGATCTCGTATCCATAGACGATCACACGAAGTGTGAACCAATTCGTTGTATTGTCTCGACTCACTCCATAGACAATCACTTTCGGAGAAAGGACTTATAGCTGGAAAAGTTTTAGATTGAGGTATACTTGGGTACCCTCGTCTTTTCAATTGGTATCAGAACACGCAAACAAGAAAAATCTAACAATCTGTGTTTGGTGTGATCCAACCTATAAGAAATTGAATCTAATGTGTGATTCAGTTAACGTAGAGCAAGAAGATGATATACTTCAGAAAGGATGTTTGTTTTCAAAACATGATAAACAACTCAGCACTGTTAGTTCACTTGTGGAACACAACTCAAGAAATATTAACCATGATGAGTTAATAAGAAAACAAATACTTGTGACAAACAAGTCAGATTCAAATGACAATAATGAGATTAAATTTTTAATGAAGCTTGCAGAAAAGATAATATATATCATCCTTTTGCCGAGAAGATCGTCAGAGAATCTTTGATTCACGAAGAAGCTGAATCTAAAGTACTTGATTATTTTCAATCCAAAAGGGTTATATTAGTTAAAACAAGGACATGTGATTCTAATATCCTGAATCTCTTAACTAATATGCACCATTATGATTCTAATAGTCTAACCACTTACAAGAATCAAAATAGATGTGTTTCGAGGGGTAATCCTTTGACTAGTATCCGGTCAAGACCATCTACCATCCATTATGACAATGATTATCTCTTAGACAGGGGGGAAAGATCATCTCAAGTACACAAATACAAATTATTTCAGATCATATTGTTTTGTTATTGGTCAACTGTCTAAAACAAAATCCATGAAACAATCTCATCAAATGATGTTGTCATATTCCAAGGAATTCTTCGGTTGATATAAGAGTTCTGGTTATTTCACAACTCAAAAAACTTCAAGTCACGCTTATGATCATGTTTATAGAACTGATCATTCTGTTAAATCAAATCACTTCAGCTGTGACACAGTAAAAGAATATTATTCTTGGAAGAATCCCAAAAGGAAAGATATTCGAAAATATGATGATGGATCATGTTCCGCAAATTCTGAGCTATCACAAGCTCACTCCAACAATTGATGTTGGTATTCAAAATTTCCCTAGATGTGATCAATTCAAATAAATGGGAAGTTCTTAAAAGGAGCACGAGAACATGAAGAAAGTATAATATTATACTCACGAACATCTAAAGTGTTTTTCTATGCCTGGAATACCTTTTCTATTTTTATAAAAATACTTTCGATCTTTGGAAAGTCCATGAGAAAATTTTGGAAAAATATTTTCAGATCATCTCGATCATACTGATTCGGAAAAATTCTTACGTTGTTTCCGAAAGTGTATATTTTCACAAATAATATACCTCGATTAGGTATTTCAATCTTGGAAACCAAGTTTGATTCATTATATAAACCATCTATAGAACTGACACTTCCCTATATGTGTTGTCTACGGTCAAAGATGGGTGAAAATACTATTGACGTTGAATCTCAACTACGAAAACTTGAAACCTTTCAAGTTGAGCTCAAATGCTATTTCTCAAAAGAACATAAAAAGAGTCATATTTCTTTTGAACTTATGCTTATGTTAATTGGATATTTTGAAGTTGCTCGTGAACTCATGGAAACTGCAATTTTGAATGAAAAGCTGCTTGAGTCAAAACTCTTAAAGTCGATCGTAGGAGTTAACCTCTTGAAAAGGAGACTCAATCATATGAAAGAAAAGAGAAAACTCAAAAGTCAGAACACTGAGGAATCTTCGGTGTCATAATGAGAGCACTTCTAAAGATTAAGTTATATGTTGTAACACTAAATCAAGGAAAATAGACATCAGTTTTTTATTCTTTCATTAATTGTATAAGGTCTATTTTGAATAAAACTATTATTTATGAATAAAATTATTAGTTTATAATTTTTCTTGTGATAGTTTTCGATTACATAGCCTGTGCTTGAATGCTTTATTTTATTGCTATGTATGTTTATGGGATGTTTGATTTCGATTTTCATGACCTTAATATTCGATCTCATATGGTGTGAACCCGTATGGTTTGGGTGACTTTTTGGTTTAGAAGGATTAAGTTCTAGCCCATGTTGGTAGGCTTTATCAAAGAATCATAAAGGGTTCCGATTGAAACTCATTTGTGAAAAAGTCACAATATGTTGAATCGTTTGGTTTAGCATAAAAGCATATGTGTTTCGAGATTTTCAACTTTTGCATCGCATTAGTTAAAACCGATTTTCAACATTTCTCTGGTAAAGGTTGGTGTTTGTTGTTGTTCTTTTATCTTACAAGAGGATGACAATACAGTGATATTCCTCCCCGGAAAGATGCGAATAAATGGAGAAGAGGATGCGGAATTTGAGGTAACGAATTTGTTAGTTAATCGTTTTCCTGTTTAAGAAAAGCCTGATTTTATTGCATATATTTATTGCTCTTGCTTAACAAAATTTCGGTACAATTGATGTTTATTCCATTAGATGTGTGTGTGATTGAATTGTTTCCGGTTAAGAAAAACCACTATTATCTTGCTTTATTGTTTGGTATCAATTGTTTAGGCTTACGAAATTACGGTGCAATTGTGGTACTTTAATGTCTATATTTGTTTCAATTGCTTTCGGTTGAGGTAAATAATTATGCAATTTGATTTATTTGGTTTGTATTAATTGTTTATGGCTTAAAAAAAAGGTTTTTCAGGATGAATTGTTTAGTCCAATTCGATTCCGGATAAGAGAAACTAAGTTAATTCTGATCTTAGTTAGACTTATCAAAGTGGAGGTTTCAGTTATTCAAGTCTAATCGAATGCCTTAACAAGAAATGATAGTTAACTAACCTAGTATTTATCTTGTTTAAAAGTGAAAGGTCTAAGTTGTTATTTGAATAACTAGAACCTGATGAGAAAAATAGAGTTAATTCTGATCTTTACTATGGTCTTATCGAACAAGCGATTGTATTTGTACAATCGGTTTAGCAAAAGAACTAAGGTGCTTAGTCAATTAAAATGCATATCTTTAGAAAATAAAAATTGGTAATGTGCATTTACTAATTAGAGATTTTCTACTGAGATTTCGGTCAATAATTGGACAATGCATTTCCAGGAATTATGAAAACCGTTTTTTCCCTTATTGCATATCTTTGAGGATATTCGGTTTTGGAAATTCCTTGGTGTCCAAGCTTCCTTGGTCTATAAATATTGAAGTTTGCATTTCGAGCAAACTAATCCTCAGAGCCATCAAAACTACCTAGTTGTGTTGTTACTGGTGGAGCCGTCTATTCGGAGAGGAAAGTACCCTAATTAGCCGAAATCTCTAACGACCGCTTGTTTTAAAGACTTCTTTGGGATTGGGAAGCTCTACGAGTACCCACTAATGGAAAATGAGTTTTTTAAGTCTGTTAGGATTTTATAGATAAGACTTTCTAGGCCTTTCTCAGTATATTGGGCTCTCAAAGGTAGTCTTTTTCGTAACAAAAATAAAGAAAAATAATTCATTCTCCCCTAAATAGTCATAATTCGAAAGGGTAGTTTAGAGAATGAAAAATCTTCCACGTGGACTTATATTAAGACTACCAGGGGAAATTGTTCTTCTGGTCCCACTTCAATTAGGACTGCGATAGAAAATAGTTTCTATGGAAAGAAACATGCCTTTTCCCTTGCCATCACTTCTCTCTGACTTCTCCTTCTCTCACAGCGCGCCTCACTATTTATGCTTTTAAACCTTCCTCTGAGTTCTCTCTTCTCCCCAACATCGCCTCTTTGATAGAGCATCTCAGTTTTACTTCCATCACTCTCTTTCTCTCTATTTTTAAAAGTAAAAAGAAGATATGAAAGTTGAAGAAGAAAGAGTTGGTGAAGAAACGAAACCAAATCTCAAAATATCTTCAAAATGTTTCAATTAAAAGTCAAAATCGAACTCCAATTCAATCAGATTACTAACCAATTTCTTCAACCAAATTTCAGCAGAACTCTAATTATTTCTTCAACCCAATCGAACAATTTTTTAAACCAGATTTCAGTAAAACCCTAATTTGTTCTTCAGCTTTCTAATATGATATTTGGGTTTCAAGATTCAACATAAACATGTATAGCTAGAATGTTAAAACCCTTGTTTCTTCTCTTAGCGGCTCTTTATCTTTTCTTTTTTTCTGCAAAACTTATATTTCTTGTTTTAATCTTTATCAACAGGTTGATTGCTAGAGTTTCCCTACACGGAGCTGATGTTAAAATTTCCGTTGTTAAACGATTCATTCATTACTATTGATTACATGGTATAATTATTTTTTTCTCTTGGGTAATCGATGATTTCTATGCTTGGTTTACAGATCTACTTTAGATAGTTGTCGATCTAGATATAATTGATTTTATTTGTAAATTTAGCAGATATATTTTATTTTACAATGAATCTTGTTACGGAAATTATTTTTCGGTTTTATTTGGATTGTATTTTATTTCATCGGAGTGCAGCTCTATGAATTATGATCGTGGTATCTGAAGTTGATTGACTGCTCAATCTGTTATAAGAACTAAGTGTTAGTAATTTTGTTTGATTTATATTGATTTTCTCTCACTGAGAAGGATATGTAACATGATAATGATCGGGTATAATGTGGACTTGTGCCTAATTAGTTTCTTTATCTCTTTATAAACACGTTTATTGATATTATTGTTGGAATATCTTATTCCAAATGAGTTTGCAGTAATCTAGTTAGTTAGATAAGTATTAAAGGAGTCTAGTCTTTGACAATTCAGAATAGTTTAGAGAAAGTGAGTCTAAGGTGTGAAGGATTTACTCAAATGTAGTCCAGAGAACTCTAGGGAATGTTAAAGTTATGCATCTGTATCTTATGTTTTCTCAATCATGTTTTCAGCAACACAGAAGACTGTTGATGGTCCGTCGATCAAAGACTGGAGAGGTGGAAGGATGCTTCATTCAGCATCATTCCTAGCAGCACTTGTGCAGCAAGGTACATTATTTTTAACACAAGGCAGTTTCTTGACACGTATAAAGTATTGACTAATATTCCGATTATCGCAAAATGGGTTTCTTTCGATTTCAAAGCATGTTACAGAACGACAACCCCAGAATGCCCTTCCAAAGGTCTAGAATCATCAGAGCACCTTGATGGGTTTGTTCATTCTATTTGTATAACTCCGGAATGTGTTAAATGAATTCTATGGTGTCATCATGAGTTGTTGAACGACAGTTTTACATCCTACAACTCTATTGCAGAGCTGAATTTGCTGAAACTGATAAGGTTTATGCACATATGACTCCCCGGTAAAGAGTTCACAATGATATTTATCCTGGTATTACCTTCTACAAATTTATTTATGTTTATGTTAAATACAGAGTTTAATACATCTTATGTACCTCCCAAAGTGGCTGAAAGGATCTTTCCTCCCCTTGTGTGTTCAGTTTTTTATTTTTCTTTTCACATCTTAATTAAAGTATCAACGTTACACACACTTGTTATTTTTACAAATTCTAGTGCTTATTAAAGATCATATTGGACTTTTCGATGCAACCCCAGCTAAAGGTATGTAAAAGCTAACTTTTTTTGTATCACATTTTTGCCCTAAATCTCTCGCTTACACGAACATCATTTTCATTCTCAAGCCCAACCACGAATAAGTATGAGGCTCACTATACACGAAGAACTTACTTGACAGGAAGAATTTTTGATTGCCATTCCTTCTTTAAGGTTTAATTTTTTCTTGTTAACTTGGTGATAATATCATATGTTCGTTAAGCATGTCAATGTCTTGTAGTTTCTGTCAGGCTTTTGAGATATTTTGTCCATCATCTGAACTTGATATATTTTGTGTTTTCATTGCAATTGTGGTTTGCGTTCTTATTCATTTCAATGTGTAAGTATTATTAATATGCATTCCTGTCGATGGAAATTTTTTGTGTTTCCTTGTATTTTGTATGCTAAAATTGTGTTACAAGTTTAGTACTAAATACTTCTAGTTGATCATAACAAACATTCCTTGTATAGCCTTCACTTGTCTGCATACTTCTATATCATCTTTGAATGGTCCATTCTTATCGTGTTGAAACTAAATCATTAACTAATGCCCAAGCTTATCTTTTCTGCAGGTATGTGCGTCTCAGTTCATCATCAGATAATTCATCATTTTGTTAGGTTTCCCCTATCTTTAAGAAAGCTTAGAACTAGTATTAGTGTTAGTTCATGTTTTGTTTATAATTTTTCTGGTTATTCTGAACCCAAGTGTCAACTGAAATCAAATATGATCAGTGTGTTGTATATATAATGAATTCAAATGTGAATTGAATGGTGAATATTTCAACTTAAGAATATTTGAATGTAAATTGATTGAATTTCATTCAGTTTTAGTTTCTTGTTCATTGCTATTATATTTGATTCTAGTTTAAGATTCAACTGAATCAGTTTTGGATTCAACTGAATCGATTTCATTTTTTTTTATAAAATATGATCCAGCAGTATGACTGCTCTTATTAGTATTTTACTGATGAAAGAAGTCGTAATTTGAAAAATTTAAAGAATCTCAGGAACAGATGTTTTGAGTAATAAGACTACAATGTTAGGGCTCCCTGAAGCAGTCGTTTTTAGAGGTTTTAAGTGTTTTCTGGCAGACTTTTTTATTGTATTTTCCACTAGTGACCGTTGGTGGGAAACTAGATAGTTGCATTTTATTATTAGTTTTCGATTGATTTGATTGACTAACGGTTGTTGAACTTTGATTGCACCTAGTTCGTTTATGCTTGAGATTCTTTTCTTTTGATCTTGAGATTCTTTTCTTTTGATATAAGATTCACTCAAACTAAATCGAAGTATCGATGGGGATCTTTAGACTGTTTGTAGATCTAAAGACGTCTTGTGGTAATCCATCGTTAAGAGACTATGTTCTGTGTGTGATTGATTACAAGAGATTCAAGTTGTTTGTATGCAGGTGTTTATTGAAGATCTAAGAATATTTGAAGACAAAGAAGATTTCTAATTTGAGTTCATAATCTTTGGTGTGCACAAAACTTGATCGGCTGGGGATCCAAATATAATCGGTTTATCTTTGTGATAACCTTGATTGATTAGTTGAGTAGATCAACATCAATACATTTATTTGTGATTAATAGTATTGATTGCATAGTCTAGACAATTACTTTGGTAGTTGTTAAATAGATTGATCTAAGAACCTGACAAAGGAGTTTATTGGGATAAACGAAAGAGCCTTTTGTCAAACTCATATCACGTTGTTTGAAAAGAGTTGTTACCGAACAAATTTGTTGTTCCTTTACTGTTTGGAATACGAACCAAAGGAATTGTTCCAAGTGCGTGACTTATTACAAGTTGGAGGCGCAGGGATACTGAGGGAACTAGGTGAACTATAGGTTTAGTTGCTTGGTCTCAACTATACGAAGTTGGTTTAGATTTTGTATAGCGGCTTAATTCTTAGAGTGTTCAATTCTGGACAAGGTCCCGGGGTTTTTCTGCATTTGCGGTTTCCTCGTTAATAAAATCTTGTTGTGTCTTTTACTTTTCTATTTCCGTAATTATAATTATTTTATTATAATTAGAAGTAAAATACACAAACGTTAATTCTTATTTACTTGATAGCAATCCTATTGTGTTTGGTTAAGTCCGAATCTATTATCAAGTAATCATACTTCGTTGTTGTATTATTTCGATTTTGTATCCGTAGTCAATCACACAAGTTATCTTGTTGTCATATAGTCTCGATCTCGTATCCGTAGACGATCACACGAAGTGTGAACCGATTCGTTGTATTGTCTCAACTCAGTCCATAGACAATCACTTTCGGAGAAAGGAATTATAGGTGGAAAAGTTTTAGATTGGGGTATATTTGGGTACCCTCGTGTTTTCAAGATACGATTCTAAGAAGCATGCCATCGTTGAGGGAAATAACCTTGCAACTCTTTCCAGAAATACTCTGGTTGGAAAGTTAATGATCTTTGATCATGAGCATACATCCAAATCCGGAAAGGATGTTGCTTTCAAAGTACAAAACAACACTAAGTTACTTGACAAAAGTAAAAGTGTTTGTATCTCTGAAGATGAACTTTCTGAGGTTGATTCATCAGATGAATATCTTGACAAGTCAGTCTCTTTGATCACAAGACGGTTTAGATATCTTCTGTTGAAAAGAAGTAAACGGTTCTTCAGAGATAAACCCAAGTCATCAGTTAAACCTCATAATCGTGTTCCTCCTAAAACACATGGATATTGATGAAACTGATGACGAGGATATGACAAAGTGCTTTAAGTGTAAAGCATTTGGTCATTTTGCAAATGAGTGTCTGAATCGTAGAAATATCACTGGGAACAAAGGTCTTGCTGCAACTCTTGATGAAATGTCTGATCACTATGATTCTAATGAGGATAAAAAGTCAAGTGTTGCTAGGGCTGCACATGGGCGGGTATGGGCGGGTATAAGCTAAAACCAACCTCGCACCCACAGACTGCGGGTTTTTTTTTTTCATAACCAACCCCGCACCCACAAACAGCGGGCGGGTTTTGTTACCCGCCGGCTACGAGTTGGGCGGGTATGGGTTTAAACGGGTTTAAACCCGTTTTATATTCAAGTATTTAGAGTAACTTCTATTCTCCTTGATTAAGTGAGAAAAAAAAAACCAAAACCCCCAAAATATTCATATCTAGGAAGTTCACAGATGAAGATTAAGTGTTGAATCTGTTGATTTTTCGATTGTTGTCGATTTCTGGTGAAGATTCGAAGTTGTTGTTGTCGATTTCTGGTGAAGATTTCTGGTAATTGTCGTTCGTAGGTGAAGAAGAAGAACTGAGGAGGAAGAAGAGGAGAGGCCGAACAGAGAGAAGAGTGTAGAAAGTGAATGAGGGTTATCAGTTATCTTATCTACTAGTATTAGGGTTTCATAATGGACGACTAGGATTAGTTTTATCTAATGGTATATAATCTGCGGGTTTTTTGGGCGGGTATGGGCGGGTATTAGCTTAAACCAACCTCGCACCCACAGACAGCGGTTTTTTTTTTTCATAACCAACCCCGCACCCACAACGGGCGGGTATGGATTAAAAACCCACGGATTTAGCGGGTACGGGTGGGTTTGGGTATCGTGGGCGGGTCTTGTGCAGCCCTAAGTGTTGCACTTCTTTGTGAAAATATTGATTTTGATAATAATACATATATCAATCTTGATATTCTTTCAGAAGAAACCGCAACCATTGTGGAAGAAAAAAAATTAATTTATCTGTTTCTGCTGGAAACTCCATGTCTGATTTTCCAGGTTCCACTATGTGCCTAGATGATTACACATCTCTGGCTTCTGAACCATCTTCCATGTTGACATGTTTTTATTGTTCTCTCAAAGGTCATGAACTCTCAAAGTGTTTCAAGTACAAACATAAAATAAGATACGTCAACAAACTTCAACGAAGAGCTAATCGATTAGCAAACAAGCTAAAACTTGTTCAAAAAACAACTGAGGTATGTAAACCCATCTCGTCTTTTAAGAAGTTAGTTTCTAAAGAAGGGACTAGACCACTAGAGAAAAGGGCACAGTCCAAAGTCTCTGTGAAACAAGGTTCTATGAATTCCTTTCAAAAAGTTTATGGTGGATAGATTATTGTTCACCCCAGCACAACTTGATTGTGTTATTTTGTTCATCTTGTCTCATGTGCCTGATCAAAAGAGACAAGATTATGCACACCTCAGGTTTTGGGAAAGGAATAATGTTTTTAGTTTTTTCTCTTTTTGGTTTTACTGTGTTTTTGCCAATTTAGAATTCTCCCAGTTTTCATATCTAATTGATATTGGAAGGGACTTCCCTGTTTAGTCAATAAAAGAGGGTTATTCTCAACAATTCTACCTTCTTTAGGGTTGAGAGTTGTGCATGCGTGAACTTGTGTGTTTAAAGGTTTTGTAACCCTATATTACTTTTTCCTCTTCTTGAAACTCTTTAATTTTATCATAAGACTGCTTGTTGAGATTATTTTGTGATTTCCTCTCACAATCCCGTACGTGTATGGACACTCCAAGCATTATGTCTTCTGATGGAAATGATGTTAATATAATTGTTAATCCATCAATCATGAAGTAAAAAGAAAAATCTCCGTTACCTCCAACTTTGAAAAGAAAAAGAATGAATGTGAGGAAGCCAAGAGATGTTCTTTCAAATTCTCAGAAGTTTTCTGGTGTTCTTGAAGAGTTGAAGGTAACAACGAAGGAGATTCATCAAATAAAGGCTACTGTGTTGAGAACTCTTGAAATTCAGAAGACCCTGGTTCGAAATCAGTATAGAAGGTTTGTTAGAATTGACTCATTTCTTCATGAACCCTATGTTCCCATGGTTGTTGACGACAAGGAGTTCGGGGACGATAAAGAAATTTTCAGAGGTCTCAATGTCTAGGAAACTTCTTATGAGAATTTATTCTTGTATTTTTAAGAAGGATAACTAGGGTTTGGAATCTCCATTATTGTGAGTATACATAGCTATTGCCAACGTTTTCATCTTGCAATGTTTTTAGATTTATTTATTTAAATTCTAAGTTATTTGGAAGATGATTTTTGCAGTATTAATCTTTATGGTTTATATATTGCAAATTTTTATGGGATATGTTATTTACGTACGTGAACCTTGACTGTCCCATGTATGCTCAAAAGTTAAATCTATTGTATGTCGGTATGAAAATATTGATAAAAGATAGAATGAACTTTCGACTACAAAAGTTAAGCATATTATGCATTATGAAAATATTTATGGAATATAGGATGAACTTTTGTTTACAAAGATTAAGATTATTATATGTCATTATGTAAATAATGATGAAAAATAGAATGAATCTTTGTTTATTTCGCAGTATTGGTCTTCCACCGATCCACATCTTTGTGTATGTACTGTGCGGCTCCGTAAGTTCTCTTATGTTGAGCATGGCCAATTGAATTGATTATTTTCCTTGTGGTTAATTCAATTGATATTTTTGGATAAAAATTCATATTTCATGCGGTTTGTTAATTTCCAAAGAAATCCTTCTTTACTTGTAAAAGTAAGGTCGATCTTGTTGTTCTTTCGGAAATGACATTTTATGGAGAGAATTTTTAATTGGATTTGTACTTAAATGCCAAATCTTTGTGGGGAGTGCGGCTGTGGAATATTATAGGAGTTTTCTTGTATCTTTATAAACTCGTTGATGAATACACTAAGTTTCGACTATGTGAAATCATCGAAACAAGTTGATATTTATTTCTCTTTTGGTCATGAAGTATCTCTATGAAAATTTCATGAGTATCCCACTAGTTTTAGTACCTTTGCCAATTTATATTGACAAAAGGTGGAGAATTAATGTGTAGTTCACACTACAAATACATACGGTTTACCGATCATTATGTAAGGGGGAGTGGTTTTCATTGTGAGATGAAGAATTGAATAAGAGGGAGTGAGTCATATCACCATAGTATTGTTTTCAAAGTTGTGATACAATTTGACAAAAAAGGGGGATATTAATGTGTAGTTCACACTACAAATACATATGGTTTACGGATCATTATGTAAGGGGGAGTGGTTTTCATACGTAATCCTACATTCCTTTTTCCTCTTTTTGAAACTCTTTAATTTTATCATAAGACTGCTTCTTGAGATTATCTTGTGATTTCCTCTCACAATCCCGTACGTGTATGGACACTCCAAGCATTATATCTTCTGATGAAAAAGATGCTAATATGATTTTTAAGCCATCAATCATGAAGGAAAAAGATAAATCTCCGTTACCTCCAACTTTGAAAAGAAAAAGAATGAATGTGAGGAAGCCAAGAGATGTTCCTTCAAATTCTCAGAAGTTTTATGGTGTTCTTGAAGAGTTGAAGGAAACAAGGAAGGAAATTCATCAAATAAAGGCTATTGTGTTGAGAACTCTTGAAATTCAGAAGGCTCTGGTTTGGCATCAGTATAAAAAGTTTGTTGGAATTGACTCCTTTCTTCATGAACCCTATGTTCCCACGGATGTTGACGACAAGGAGTTCGGTGACGATAAAGAAATTTTCAGAGGTCTCAATGTCTAGGAAACTTCTTATGAGAATTTATTCTTGTATTTTCAAGAAGGATAACTAGGGTTTGGAATCGCCATTATTGTGAGTATACATAGCTATTTCCAACGTTTTCATCTTGCAATGTCTTTAGATTTATATATTTAAATTCTAAGTTATTTGGAAGATGATTTTTGCAGTATTAATCTTTATGGTTTTATATATTGCAAATTGTTATGGGATATGTTGTTTACGTACGTGAACCTTGACTGTCCCATATATGCTCAAAAGTTAACTCCATATTGTATGTCTGTATGAAAATATTGATAAAAGATAGAATGAACTTTTGACTACAAAAGTTAAGCCTATTACGTCATTATGCAAATATTGATGGAAGATAGGATGAACTTTTGTATACAAATATTAAGTCTATTATATGTCATTGTGTAAATAGTGATGAAAAATAGAATGAATCTTTGTTTGTTCCGCAGTATTGGTCTTTCCCTGATCCACATCTTTGTGTATGTACTGTGCGTCTCCGTAAGTTCTCTTATGTTGAGCATGGCCAATTGAATTGATCATTTTCCTTGTGGTTAATTTAATTGAGATTTTTGGATACAAATTCATGTTTCATGTGATTTGTTAATGTCCAAAGAAATACTTCTTTACTTGTAAAAGACAGGTCGCTCTTGTTGTTCTTTCGGGAATGATATTTTATGGGAGAGTTGTTAATTGAATTTGTGATTAAATGCCAAATCTTTGTGGGGAGTGCGGCTGTGGAATATTATAGGAGTTTTATTGTATCTTTATAAAATCCTTGATGAATAAACTAAGTTTCGACTATGTGAAATAATCGAAACAAGTTGATATTTTTTCTCTTTTGGTCATGAAGTATCTCTATGAAATTTCATGAGGATCCCACTAGTTTTCGTACCTTTGCCAATTTATATTGACAAAAGGGGAAGAATTAATGTGTAGTTCACACTACAAATACATATGGTTTACGGATCATTATGTAAGGGGGAGTGGTTTTCATTGTGAGATGAAGTATTGACTAAGAGGGAGTGATTCATATCACCATAATATTGTTGTCAAAGTTGTGATACAAATTGGACTCTGATGCTGTGTAATAATACTATGACACTGTATAACAATGATTGAGAGCAATTCTTTTCTCATTGTTATAGCTACGGATCTTCAACAACTATGATATTGGTTGAACACATTTAGAATCATTGGAATACTTGGAAGTGACGAAGATTTCGAGTAATGTTGAAGAATCAAGGAGATCAAGCATTTGGATGAGAAGCTACAAAGTTTATTTATTTTGTAATCCATATGTATTGATAGTTTTGTCACTAAAATTAACAAAGGGGGAGATTTTTAGAGCACTGCTCGGTCGAACTCGCAAACGTTGATATCTCAAGCTTGTTTGTCAATGTCAGTGATCAAAACTATAAGTCTTGATTCCTAGTCTACTTATAGTGATGTCTCGTACTAGGATAGATTGTGTAGTTGAGCATTAGACTTCACGGTGTTCATCAATTGAAGACGAAGAACTACTAAGGAGAGCTTGTGGAACTTTATCTACAAAAGGTATGTGGAGACTAAAACTCATCTATCACTTGGAAAGTCTATTTATACTCTATCTCCTATATTGAGACAAAAGTCGTATTGCTATATAGTATTCGATTATGCACATTTGAGATTTCAAGCTAAGTTTAACTCGCTTACATATTTCTCGAAATATGTATTGGTAAGATTTCGCTTCAACCAAGTTCATCTTATATTTGACGAAAGTCAAAAGATGATAATGTGAAAATGGTCGAGTAACATCTTACATGGTTTGTGTGATACAATCATTTGATGTAGACTTGGAATGTCTCGTTATGATTATTTCAATAACTTTAAAATTTCTTTGATGCTAATAGTTCGTGAAAATAGCTATTATCATTCTCTAAGAATGTTTCAATGATTGAAATAGAGTTTAGAACACTTAACCGTCATTGGATTATGAATAGTATGTGTTCTTGTATGCACACCCGTATGCGTACCTGTTAGTTGTGAAATTCCGGAAGCCTAAGTACACATACTCGTACGTGTACTGGCGAAGGGTTTGGGTCTGGCAATTTCTGCTGTGTTTGGAAGTATGCGTACCCGTTTGTATAATGGAGAACCCAAACTCAGTCCGGCTACTTTAAGTATGCGTACCCGTTTGCATACTTGAGTGGTTAAAGTTCTAAAATCGGTTTTTCCATGAAGTAATACATTTATATAATAAAGAATGCATTCTATGCAAACCGTGGCTATAATGTTCATGAATTGATTTGACTGAATCAAACCGATTTTTCTTCGATTGTGTTCTTGTATACTTCTATGAGAATATAACAATTGAACAACTCTGTAACTAGTTTCATTTGAGTCATTTGAACTAGTTGTGGTTAAGATGAATAAGGTTGATATGCGAGTGTTCATATAGCTAACTTCGGTTAACTATTGTTGATCCAACCTAGTGTACACGTTTAGATACAGTTACTCAAACCTAAATGAAGGTACATTTCATTTGTGTATAACAAGCTAAGTTTGATCTAACGATTGAAAGATATTATCTTGAATCTAATCAGGTTTTCATCTAACAGTGAATATTGAATGCTGTGTTACCAAGGTAACTTCGATTGCAAACCCTGATTTGAAAACTATATAAGGGAGAACTCTAGCAACTGGGGAACCTAATCCCCATACCTTCTGTGTGATACTAGCTGTGACTAGAGTCGATTATTCTTTAACCTTAGGTTTTTCACAAAACCATTTAGGTTAACGACTTGAAGACTTCATTGGGATTGTGAAGCCAGACCCAACTATTTTCTTCATAGTTACGTGTTTTGATATTACTTTTACTAATCGTGATTGAGTATTATCTTTGCTAAGATTTGTTTGAGATTTATCTCCGATAAGTAAGATTAAAAGTAGTCACAAACATCTTCGTCTCATCGTTTGTGATTCCACAATATCTTGTTTCACTTCCATACGATTAAGATTATTGTGAGGTGATTGATATTACTAGGCTGTTCTTCGGGAATATAAGTTCGGTTTATCAATTGGTTCTTGTGCACCTTGATTTTTCAAAAGACGGAACAAAACTCATGGGTATTTCTGTAGGAGACATATTTATCTATTCCAATAGACTTTTCCGTGTGAGACAAATTTATTTATCAAGTCTTCGACTTTGAGTCGTATCAACTCTTGGTTGTGGGTGAGATCAACTAAGGGAATCAAGTGTATAGAATCCTGCTGGGTTCAGAGACGTAAGGAACGCAACTGTACCTTGATCAGTGTGAGATTGATTAGGGCTCAACTACATTCCAGTCTGAAGTTCATTGGTAGTAGACTAGTGTCTGTAGCGGCTTAATACAGTGTGGTGTTCAAAGCAGGACTAGGTCCAGGGGTTTTTCTGCATTTGCGGTTTCCTCGTTAACAAAATTTCTGGTGTCTGTGTTACTCCCTCTGTTTCAAAAAGACTGTCCTCTATTCCATTTTGGTCTGTTTCAAAATTATCTCCAGCTTCTGTCTATAATCATATTTTTCCAATGAACTCTCTAATATACTCTTAAGTTTTTATATTCATAAAATCTTTTTTAATGGGACCCAATCTAAAATATTAATGAAATTTGTGTAACTAAGGAAACAAATATATCCTTCATTCCTTTTTGTATTTCTTATTTACGATCCCATAACAATTTTTGGTAGTCTTTATTACTAACTGTTTACTGAAATAAATTAGGAAAGTAATTAAGGGTAGGCATGTAAACTACTATGGCCTCCTTAATATCTTGACAAAGTCAAAGCGGACTGTCGTTTTGAAACGGAGGGAGTATTTCTTTTCCGCATTATATTTGTTTATATAATTGAAATATCACAGGTTGTGCGTTAAGTTCACTTTCACTTTCTTCACCCTTGAGGAAGAGATTCCTTTACACAGATACACATTAACTTCTTTAACTGCATCCTTACTTGTGGTGCCTCTAGTTACAGGAGCCATGAAACTGTATCTTCTAGTGAGAAAAAGAAACTACAAACAATTATAAATAGATTTATGAACGCACAAACCCTGAAAGAATGTAAAACAAGTCGTACGTGAGGAAATGATCCATTATCTATAAAACTAGGAGAATATTTTCTTAACAAAAATTCATACACCACTTGAGACACATAGATTAAAACCTCATTTTTTCAATTTAAAGATGAGGATGCGAACGTCACTAATGTTAGACAGTGACGCCATGAGCCAAATGCTCCCCTCTTTTACCAAGGTTTGTTGTATAAACAGATTTCCCACCTTTTCTGACTCCGGAAGCACTAGTTTTAGGAAAACCATGTTGATTATCCATATTCATATCTTGTATGTTCTTTTGAAGTTTGGAAATTATTTTGTTGTTCCTTTTGAATCTCCAACATGTGCTTTGAACATGATTTGCATTTCCACAGAACGAACAAATCAATAAAGATTCTTTGTCTTGTTGAATTGCCTTCTGTCTATCACAACCATTAACCTTCATTCTTCCATGATTAATAGGAACAATGGGGTTGATTATGCCTGCAGTTTTGCCTTTAAATCCTAAACCATTTGTGTTTCCAAAGGATTTATGACCGAATAACATTGCTGAAATTTTTTCAGAACTTCCAGATAATCTTTGTAGATCATCCTTAAGAGTATTAATCTCTTTTTTCTTTAGAGCTATGGTTCTGGTGAGCTTATCATTAAGATACTTCATCTCAAGATTTTTCATCTGGATTGATGATTCAAGTTTCTTCAATGAAGCTTTTAATTGAAGATTTTCTTGAAGAACCTCTCTATTCAAGAATTCAAAAATCTCCGTGTCAGACTCAGGTTCTGAATCAGAAATTGAGTAGGTGGATGTTTCTGCTACAAGAGTTGAGTGTTCATTACATCCATCAGACGTATCGAAGACGTTGACACTTTTGAAAGATTTTTCTTCTATTGAATCATCTAAAGCAAAAGCTGACAAAAAATATTTATCACATCTATTGCTTCATTTTACAAATTCGTTGATTCTTTCTGTTTCAGTGATTTATTGAAACCAACATCATTGGAACAACATTCATCAACCCAAGACAAGTTAGAGGCTTCACTTATGCTGGAAACAACATTGAATGCAGATGTTCGAACAAAATCCTGATCAAGAATTTTTAATTTTCCAAAAAGAGTATTTATAGAAAGAGTATCAAGGTTATTTCCCTCAACGTTGGCATGCTTCTTAGAATCGTATCTAGATGGCATCGATCTGAGAATTTTCATCACAATGTCCTTTTCAGGAATGGTCTTACACAATGAAAAAGATGCATTAACAATTTCAGACACTTTGTGATTAAACTCATCAATTGTTTCTTCATCTGCCATACAAAAGTTTTCCCAATCAGAATTTAGGTTTTGAATCCTAGCTTCTTTATCACTGGTATTTCCTTCACATACGGTTTCTAAGATATCCCAGTCTTCTTTAGACTTAGTGCACGTAGTCACATGGTGCTGAAGATCTGGGGTAATGGCATGTATGATAGTATTTAAGCCGTCAGAATTTTTCTTTGCAGCAAGGATTTCTTCTAGACTATATCTACCAATATCCTTCGGTATAGATACATCGTCTTCTGTATTAACTGGAGGATCATAACAATTAACAACACGAACCCATGTTTGAAAATCACGAGATTGAAGAAAAGCATGCATAAAAATTTTCCACCATAAGTAGTTTGAGCCATCGAAGAATGGTGGTACGTTTATGGAGATAAAATTCCTGTCCGTAGAGTCAGATTGCTATAAACACAGACTTGTAAGGTCTTTAACGTGTTTGCCTGCTCTGATACCAATTAAAAAAGAGGGGGTCTAAAAACCACACCTAATATTTCACTTAGCAATCTGTATGGACTAACATTTAATATACTTTTAAGAGAATCAACTAGACAGTCAGACTCGATCTTAATAAAAGTATATCAAAGAGTTATATCTCTCTTTCTCGATTCAATACTTCCTCAAGCAAATAGAATTTTGCGAGTCTAATTGAATACAATAGAAATCACTTGAACAGTATCAAAGACCAATGTTCAAGTATCAATCAATTTCAATCAACAACCAAAGGTTGGATTTCCCAATTAATTGATTTAACGCACAACCTGTGATATTTCAATTATATAAACAAATATAATGCGTTTAAAGAAATAACACAGACACCAGAAATTTTGTTAACGAGGAATCGCAAATGCAAAAAAAACCCGGGACCTAGTCCAGATTGAATACACACTGTATTAAGCCGCTACAGGCACTAGCCTACTACAAACTAACTTCGGTATGGACTGTAGTTGAAACCCAATCAATCTCACATCGATCCAAGGTAAAATTGCGCTCCTTACGTCTATGATCCCAGCAGGATACTACGCACTTGATTCCCTTAGCTGATCTCACCCACAACTAATAGTTGCCACGACCCAAAGTCGAATACTTTAATAAACAAATCTCTATCAAACATAAATGTCTAAGGTAATAGATAAATCTGTCTCCCACAAAACTATCTACGAGTTTTTGTTCCGTCTTTTGATAAATCAAGGTGAACATGAACCAATTGATAAACCAAACTTATATTCCCGAAGAACAACTCAGTATTATCAATCACCTCACAATAATCTTAATCGACTAGCGAAAGAAGATATTGCGGAATCACAAACGATGAGACGAAGATGTTTGTGACTTCTTTTATATCTTGCCTATTGGAGAAACCAATCTCAAGCCAATATTAAGATTGTGCTTAGTACGATAGAAACAGCAAGACCGTATCACACAACTACAAGAAAAGTAGTATCGGTCTGGCTTCACAATCCCAATTAAGTCTTCAAGTCTACATGGTCTCGGTAGAAACCTAAGGTTAAAGGAGAATCGACTCTAGCTAATACAACTAGTATCATACATGAGGTGTGGGGATTAGGTTTCCCAGTTGCTAGAGTTCTCTTTTATATAGTCTTTCAAATCAGGGTTTGCAATCAATGTTAGCTTAGTAATAAAGCATTCAATATTAGCCGTTAGATGAAAACCTGATTATATTCAAGCTAATATCTTTCAACCGTTAGATCGAAACTTAGCTTGTTACACTCAAATGAAATGCATGTTTATTTAGGTTTGTGTAACCGTACCCAAACATATACATCTAGTTGGTTCAACAGTAGTTAACCAAATGGTTAGCCATATGAGCACTTTCATATCAACCATATTCTTCTTTACCATAACTAGTTCAAATGACTGAAATGAACTAGTTAGAGAGTTGTTCAATTGCTTAGATCTTATAGAAGTATACAAGACACAATCGAAGCAAAAACGATTTGATTCACTCGAATCGATTCATGAACTTTATGGTCACGGTTTGCAAACTTGCCTTCCTTAGTTTATATAAGTTCAAGTTCAAGAATAATCGTTTTAAGAAAATAACCAACTTAAGTACGCGGACTGGTACGCGGACTTAAGTACTCGAAGTAAATTTGTTTTCAGTTCACAAACTCCAGCAGAAATTCTCGGGATAAGAACTTCCGACAGTACGTGTACTTGGTACGCGGACTCTAGTTTCGGTTTTCCTGAGCAGCAAAGTACACATACTTTGGTTCAAGGAATAAGGACTTATACATGCATGAGTTACTACACAATGCTTATATCCAACCATGGTTATATAATGTAAACTCTCATTTCAATCATTGAAACATTCTTAGAGGACGTTATATAGTTTTTGTTCACACACTATTTTTCGTCAAAGAAATTTTCAAGTAATTGAAATTTAATATGACTTTCGTCACTGGTAAAGATGAACTTGGCCAAAACGAAAGCTTACCAACACATATTTCGAGATAGCAAATTTGTATAATCAAAGTCTATATAGCAAAAAGACTTTTGTTTCAAGATAGGAGATAGAGTAGATAGACTTTTGAGTGATAGATAAGTTCAAGTCTCCACATACCTTTTAGTCGATGAAGTTACACCAGTTCCTTGAGTAGTTCTTCATATTTGTATGATGATCGCCATGGAGTCTTGATCTCAACTAAACTTTTTATCCTAGTCTGAGGCTTAGCTATAAGGAGACTAGACATCAATACTTATAGTTTTGATCACTAACATTGAAAAACATGCTTGAGATAGCAACGCATGCGAGTTCGACCGAGCAGTGCTCTAAAAAGTAATTGGTGTCGTTGAAAGATGGTGGTTCGTTAACAGAGATAAAAATTATCTCTGTGGATCCCAGATCGATATGAACACAAACTTATTAGATCTTTAAAGTGCTTGCCTGCTCTAATACCAATGGAATAGGAGAGGTTACCAAATAAACCACCAACTATTTCGTTTGTGAACCTATATGGAAAATTACTTGTACAATCATAAGTATATATCAATTAAGAAGATAAGATCCTTGTACCTGATTGTAAAAGTGCCTTCAAGGATCTCAAAAATCAGTATCCAAAAATAACCTAGTATGTGCCCGAACTGCACACAAACGGAATTCCAACAAAAACAAGTCTTGTAAGTTCTATACAGTTGAGTTTAAAACTGTCTCAGTTGATTAACGTACTTCTTGTAATATTTCAATTGTAAAGATACAATATAATGCGGAAAAAACACAAGACACCAAAAATTATGTTAACCAAGAAACTACAATATTGTAGAAAAACCCCAGAATATCATCCAGTTTGAACATCATATTGTATTAAGTTGTTATAAACGCGATCCTACATTCAGACTAGAATGCAGTCAAGACCGAATCGACCCTTCAAGAAATTCAGCTTCAGTCATGCTCCTTAGGTCTTTTGGATCTCATAAGACCTACGCACTTGATTCCGTAGATGACGTCCTTTACATGCCTAGGAGTTCCTTCAGACACAGTAAATACTTTATTTATTCTTTATCTAACAGATAGCCTATTGATTCCTCCAGAAAGATACACAACCAAGAAAATTGTAATATGTTTCCTTATAACGATCTTCGATGATAAATAAGATAAAAATCAAACCTCAATGTTTAGGATAGATTACCAAAGGCTATAGAGGTGCCTAGTTAATTCTACCTCAACATAGGACAAATATGGAACATGTGGGCCTACGAAGTCTGAAAGGAAGAGAACTTTGTAATTTTTATCAATCTTATTCCCTGATCGACATCTCTTGAATGGTATACCGGAAGAGAAGAAACCTATAATAAACAAGAACTACGATGATCAAGATAAGATTCTGGATATCAAGAGTCATAACTTAATACAGTTTTACAAGGATCACTCTAATCGCAAGTTCACAACTAAGAAACGTAAGTTTCATGATTGAGATTCTAGAATGCATAAAATCTTTTATTTATAATGATGAACAAGGTTAGGTAGATAAAAATCAAAGCTGAGTTCACGAACTAGTTTTCATATATACAAATTGATTTAACACCAAATGATCTCAACTTATCAATATAGGTTGATCATGTGAGAAGTTTCCTTGAATTACAAAGAAAAATTGCATTCACCTATTTATCGATATAAGCTCTATGCACCAAATGGTTAGATAAAAATAGTAGTTAAGTTGTCCGTAGACTATCAAGAAACCCTAGAGTTAAATAAATCTCAAAGACTAAATCAGTTTGTGAACTACGCAAAACAGTTTGTTAAAAATTTGTTGTCTCGGAGTTCGTGAAATTTTTATATCTATAAGTTCGCGAACTGTGCAAATCAGTTCGTGTACTAAAGTTATCAAATTTTTTAGGAACCTAAATCAACGAGTTCATTTACTAACCGAATCAAATTATGTACTTGAGGATTCAAAAATGTTCAGGATTTCCTTAAAATAACCAGTTCGCGAATTAACTAATCACTCATGTACGTGAGTTAGGAAGAGATTTATTCAGCAAGTATATTATTAATATGCTCAAATTTCGTGTACTGACCAAATCAGTTCGTGGACATGAATATAACTTGATGTCACCTATAGACTTCTTGTGCAATTATGATATGTTGAACAATAAATTGTTCTTAATCTATTTTGTGATAAGTTCTTTAAAACTTTCATTGCTTGAAAAATAAATCGATATTTATCAAGTACTAGCTTGAATTCGAAACATCTGTTAGAGCATTACTTGGATGAACTCACTAAGCGTTGATATGTCGCATTTGTTTGTCATATTTAAGTTCCAAAACTTGAAGATACTTTATTTTATACTCGAGTCATCTTCGCTAGGTTAGAATAAGAACACAGAAATGTTGAGACTTTCTCTTGTTACTTATGAAGAACCTGAATACGTATCGGCATCAATAGACATGTCATCATTTAGTTCGAGGTTAGTACCACAAACTTGACTTGTTCCATTTATCTACATTTTTTCAAGTCACTTAATATTAATAACATAACATGAAGAATAGTTTGTTTACTTGTCTCTAGCGTTGATGACTTGGCCATTCTATGATCAAAGTTTCAAGGAAAGATATATACTAGTTGTTTTATACAACTTCGGTATATTGAGTAACGAAGAAAATCCCCACGAGACTTCAACTCATCCACTAGGGACACTTAGTTGTTTAAAATGCTTACTGCATTTGCAAAATCTAATCGAAAGATCAGTGATAGTGGTGTAGGTAGAAGTTTTTTTAGTTTTTGTTGTACTCGTGGACGAGCAAAATTCAGGTTTGGAGGTGTAAAGAGTAGATACCATATGTCTATCACTTTGCTATAAATAAATCTGAACTCTGCCACATAACAAAACATTGAATAAATAATTGAGTTCATCTATATTGACCTGTGATGCCTGCACATATCTACTATATTAGAGTTCTTGATCAAATAGATAAGGTAGACTAAGTGCTAACATTTGAATCTGAACTCTACTATCATTCCCAATCAAATACATATGCATTTAATTCCATTGTTTCATTTCCATACACAAAGCAATTAGTAACTTTTATAAAACTCTCAAAAACATATTCAAATGAGCAACCAAAATGAGTAATTGAAATCACTGTTTCCATTTAATTTATCTCTATTTTTTGAAACCCATAACTGTTTTCAGGATAATTAACTTCAAATCATAAATTGCAAAGCTATTGGGCATAAAATTAATAAACCATATTGTAATTGAAATTTTAAACATCAAAGAACGAGGAAAAATTAAAATCAATTGTAATTAAAATTGGTATTCTCTTGGAAGCGGAGAGATCGAGAAAATGAATCAAACGGTTGAAACGATTTTCTCGTCGTCCTCTTCTTCAATGTTCAGTTCTGTAGCATGAAAAAAAGATTGAAAACACAAACCCTAGATTAAGTTTTTTTACCTTTTTCTGTGATGGAACAATCAAGGATTGAAGATAGCTCAGATCAATTCTTCAATGATGTTGATGAATTGCGTTATATAAATGTGTCAAATATGTAAAATTGATGCTCATGTATCTGACTTCATATCAAATATCTGGAGGTAGAATAGTAATTTGCTAGAGAAAGAGGAAAAAATGTTAAAAGACACCAAATTGAGTTCAGCCGATTTCGAACATCTGACCATTACATCGACAAGTTACATATATACTATCAATACTCTTTCATTATTAATCTCTATACCTCATGTGTTTGATTGTAAAAATTATAAGGTTGAAGGTGTAGGGGTAATATCAAGGTTAGACCAAAGCTTCACCAAAAGGACATTTTTATTTGTATTAGTTAGATTAGATAAGTAGGGACATTTTGGTAAACTACTAATCCGAGTTTCTGAGCTTTAGAAGCTTGAGGGTAGGTTGAGTTCGGTAAAAAAAAATTTTCTTTACATAAAGTAATTTCTAAACGTGTATATATTAATAATTTTTTATATTGGTGTTTGGTACGTAAAGTATTTTTAAAGTGTTTATCCAAAGCACTTCCAAAATTTCTCAACTTTTAAAAGTTGCAGAGTGTTTGAGTAGAATCGGAGGTGAATACAGAATATGCAGAGGAAATAAGAAGAATATCTTATTAGAAGATTAGAGTACAAGTATTACATAGTTTCCTTTATATACAACCCTAGGAATCTAGTTGGACCGCACATCCATGGACCGTAGGCCCTGTAACACAGAGGAGGTTTTTAAATTTACAAAAGTATAAGCTTTGGCTCCATCCAAATCTAATGCTTGATTCATTTTTTATATCCCTATTTTATTTTATAAATGACAAAAACACCTTTAGTTTTATATTCTCTATATTTTATTATTAAAGTTTATTATTTTTCCTTTCAAATTATTTTATATACCATTTCATTAGACCATTTGTTTTAATTATCAATAATAAAAATAAGCAAATGTTAAAAAATATAAACACTTATAGCCTGTTTGGATAGGCAATGATAAGTAACTTTCGACTTTTGAAAGTCAAAAGGTTAAAAGTTAGTATGGGTGTCCATGTATAATTAAAAAGAATGTGCTTCATCTTCCTTTCGTATACCCCCAAACCATGACCTAAAACTGTTTATCAGAGGTGATGAAAATGCATTAATCTCATGATGAATCAAATTTCTTTACTTAGTGATTGTGAAGATATTGCATAAGATTTTCTCTCTATCAATTTGTTCTTCAGTTAACAAAACGAAATGGTCTAAACGTATATACTGACAAATTAATATACATAAGAATCTAAATATAAGACCCTAAAGCAATTAGTGATTATTAGTTGGGCTAACTTAACCCATTATCATGTCATGCCAGACAAATCGCAGATCTTAATGACGCTAATTTTTAGTTTCATTACAAATCTGTCCTTATTTAAAATAAATATCATATTTACAAAGGTCAAATTAAAGTTTTATTTGTACATCATAACAATGAAA
Organism: Papaver somniferum; assembly: GCF_003573695.1. Classification (NCBI taxonomy): domain Eukaryota; kingdom Viridiplantae; phylum Streptophyta; class Magnoliopsida; order Ranunculales; family Papaveraceae; genus Papaver; species Papaver somniferum. The sequence goes on from NC_039362.1 coordinate 141,627,834, forward strand.
ATCCTACTTACAGTATGAAACTTCTTGTCGTGATTCATATTTGTTCGCATTGAAAATTCAATTTGTGTGCTTCATACGTTTTAGTTCTTTTGTTCTCATCAAAGATGCAATTTATGTGCTTTTCACAGTTTTTATGTTCTCATCTTCTTCTTAATGCTATGATTTTTATAGACATTGATTCGTTCCTCACTGAAAATATTTTGATATGTTTTTGGAAGGTTACATACGACAAGGATCAAATAAACATTTTCTTTTGATTTTGACGAACAACTTTATAAAACAACCAAAATATCTTGCTTCTATAGAAGAACAAAAGTTTGTTCACTATTTGTTACATTGTGTTATTTCCAAAAACAACTTATCAACTTATTTATTTCTCAGAAGTACTTCTAAGAAATCCAGAAGCAGAAGTCACTTCTCCTTCTGTATCTAAACAGGCTATTAATCTTAGTTTGACCTTTTGTTTGATAATTATTATAACTATAATAAAAACCGGTTAAGTAAAATAATTTGTTTTACTTAAACATATAAACATATACATCCATTCATATTCAATAGTAAAAAAAAGTAAATATTTTTAAATATATATACATAAATATATGACTGTTTTCAGAGATATATCTGTTTTGTCATATGCTACAACAACAATAGTTGAATATGATATTTTACTGAGTACAATTTGATCGCTTTTTTAATTAGATTTAATTTTATATTTTACCAAACGTTTAACTGTTTTTTTCTACATATCACACCACAACAACGTGCAACAAAAAATCTATTTTATAAAAAGAACAATAATACCAAACTAAGCATAAGTTGGAAAGGTTATTTTTTAAGGGGAAAAAATCCTGAAGGTATATAGGTTATGTTCCCTTAAGATTTTTATCTATAAAAAAAATCAAAAATAAAAGAAAGAAATCATAAGATCTTGAGAAAGACATCATGTCCTCCATACTAGATCAACAACAAACAGATCTTAACCCATATAATTGCTAAAGAAACCAATTACGTAATAGAAGTGTGTGACACGTTACAAAGCAAGGCAACTGATCATAGGGACCGCCAAAGTATCATAATAAGAAACTTACACGTTGTCTACACAATACATCTACCAATCCCAATGTGACCTTCGACTTCCATAGTTTGGCCCATCCATACACTCGCATCCCCGAATTAAACCTCTTTTAGGTCAGGTTCTTTAACCCTAGATCTCATCGCCCCCTCCGCATATCTTTCACGTTTTAGATTTTATCACTCTTTTTTCACTCTCTTGCTTTGCTTTGAATCAACACTGGTTAACATTGCTTCTCCTGTCATCACTGCTTGCACCAATCTACTCATTCATGTGTGGGATTTTGCCCCCGCGCAAAGAACTTATATATGGAATTTTGATGAAAATGTTGATTCATTGAAGAGTTCATTCTCAAGATCGATAAATCAGAGAGATGATGTGAATGAAGGTGTTGATAGAGCAGAAGGAGACCCTACAGATCCAATGAAGTGTATGCGTGAAGTCAGTGGTTAGCTCAATCGTGTAAAAGAATTATGAAAAGATGTAAACCCATCTTGGAAAAACAAAAAGATGTATAGAGTGAAGATGGTTTCTATTATTATTGCTTGAATAGGAAAAAAATGTTACAGTGGTTACACACTTGCAAGATCAGTATCAAAGAAGCTTATTTTGGTAGAGAATTTATTGAAGGAAGCTAGAAGTAGACTAGAAATCAAGACTTATAGTTTTGGCAACTAAACTTTACAAACAAGCTTGAGATAGCAACGCTTGCGAGTTCGACCGAGCAGTGTTCTAACATTACTCATTCCTTGGCTTTACTCATGCCCTCTGGGCAAGTCGGGCACAATGGGCCCTTGTTAATGTCCATAATGACCAATTGTGCCTTGACCAAATTTTGAAAAAAATTGGCTGCTTAGAATCATTTGATATATATGAACGTCAACGTATGCCGATTTCAGACAAAAAAAACTAACATAAAACTTGAAATTTTCATACTTACATAGTCGATTATTACGGATGTTCACATCAACCGATTGTGAAAAACTTTCATAAATAAGAATCTCATTCATAGGGTTTGGTTAGCGCATTACATAGTTTAGTATGCGTGTTCTTGAATTTCACACATTTGTTCATCATTGATGAACCTGCGATCATGTTTTTTCAACTCTATATATTCTCTCGTGTGCATGAACCTTCATTCCCCATTACATATTCGCCATAGGCTACAAAATTGTTCGACCTGAAATTAAACAAATTACATCTTACCATTCAGACATCAAACGATGAGAAAGGGATAAATATGTTGAATTACTCATTTTCATCCTAGGCCATAGAGGTGTAAATTGGGTTGTGCCAGCACGAGCACCGCTCAGCACAGCACGCTAAAAATTGAGCCCAGCCCAGCACGTGACTTAGCCCAGCACGGTACAACACGTTAGTTAAATGGGACGTGTTGGGTTTGACTAATGGGCACAGTAGCCCAGCACAGCACGTGGCACGGATTAGCACGTGGCCCAGCCCTGCACAACACGTTAAGAAAGCACGTCATAGCATGCACAAATACATAATATAACAAGGTATAATACATCACATTTTCTGTATATTTTACAAAAGAGTTACTATTCTATCTAGTTTTTGACATTTTATACCGGCTTATTCTTATAACAACACATATAATACCTAAATATTTGGAAATATCATTGTTATAATGTCATTACCTATTAATACTCACATGTTGTCTATTTAGATATCGTGATAATGTCCGACTTAATGTATATCATCAAGTGATCTCAAATTATTTATATTACGTGTGGCAGCACGACACAGCACGGCACGACACGTTACGTGCTCTGCCTATGAGTTGTGTTATGCGTAGATTTTGACTAGTAAAGCACAAAACGGCACAACACGTTTAAATCGTTGACACAGCCCAGCACGGCACATGGCACGTGAAGCACGCGACTTCGTGTGCCGGATTGTGCCAGGCCGGCACGTTTTACACCTCGGGAAGCTTTGAGATGATGGTCGGTAACCATTCTTCTAATTTTGGGAGACCCTCGCACATCTATTTTGTTGTAGTCGAATCCAAATGTGAAATTTCTCAATCTTCGGTTTTTTGGATTGCCGGTGTGCTCATACAATTCTTCAACTCTCTTCCAACCCTAAAGTTTATTTGGAAGTTCAAGATATGGGCTTCTAAAAAGAAATTGTTGAGACGTTCTTTCTAAAGTTAGGATAGTCCCAGAAGGAAACGGGACTTTGAGAAAATTGTGTTCCTTTCGGAACTTGAATTATAGAATTTCAGCCCCTGAACGAGAGATATATCAATCCCTCGCTAAATAGCTGATTTTGTATTCGGCTGTTCTCAAACTCTTTTTCTAACTATTCACTAGTGATGAATTCTCATCCCATTAAAAAATTTAAAATAAACAATGGTCATTCTCAACCTATAACCAGGGATTTCTTCAGAGATAGTATCCCGAAAGATCTTCCTTCGCACCTCATCCATGAAATACTCTTAAGAAGTGCCGCGGAGTGTTTATTAAGTTTCAAGGGTGTATGCAAGGATTGGTGTTCGTTAATCAAAGATCCTAGTTTCGTGAAACAACATCACGATCATCACAAAGCAAATAACCAGTCCATTGGTATTGTTTTCATCCATGACTCGGATTATATTGAACAATACTATCTGACGATTTTAAACTCATTGCGGGAATACGAAGATGTCCCATTCAATAAGGAGACCAAAACTGAGAAGTTTGGGATATCGGTGTCCACGGATCGGATATTGAAAATCACCTCCTGCAATGGTTTGCTATGTTTTCATACAGAGTTTCCTTTGCTTATGTTGAACCCCATTACCAAGGAGATGCTAGAGCTTCCGAAACCTCGGATTGAAGAAGAAAAGGAGGAGGCAAGCGCATGTGGATTTGGCTTTGACGCAAAAAAGAATGTATACAAAGTGGTTCAACTGAAACGATGTTTTTCTAACTCTTCATTGGGATGCGAGGTTTTAGAGTTAGGTACCACCATGTCATGGAGAAAAATCCAACACCAACCCAGCTTTCCTCACCCAGATTTAGGGGATCCTGAGTTGCGTCCGGAACCAGTGTTTGTTGAAGGATCAATATATTGGCAAGCTATCAAAAATCAAAACATCTTGTGTTTCGATGTCGCATCAGAGATGTTCAGATTGATTCCTGCACCTGATGGTAAGAAGACAGAACGTGGAGGCGCTTACACAACGTTCTTGGTAGAACTAGATAGGAGTCTTTGTCTTATGACGCACGATATCTCTTGTGGAGTGGTAGGCATATGGAAGATGCAAAATGACGACAGAAAAACTACATGGATCGAAAGCTATAGTTTTGATACGGAACGTATTGATCTTGAAGATATTGATATCAAATCCTTGTGCATAAGAAGTAAGAAGATTTATTTGAAATACAGGAAAGGATTGGCTTGTTACGATACACAAAGTCAAGAACTGATGGCCCCGGTATTCAGTAGAGTAGCTGATAATAACTTAGACGCCGTAGCCTACACAAAAAGTATTGTTTGTCTGCGGGATGTAGTCGGGTCTTCTATAATGCGCTTATGTACCTCCTAGTTTCTTCAGACTTCACAGTCGTGTGCAATTGGGGGAAGACCATATAAGTTTTAATTTTATAAATACGTTAGTTAGGATCGTTGAACTTCATGATAATCACACAATAAATATATATAAAATGATTTATGAGAATTGCCTAGCTCGTCGTTGATTAACTAGTGGTAGCCGTAATACCTTGTGGAGGTCATGGTTTCTTCTTCTTCACCTCTTATGTTATGAATTGTAAATTCTCGAACCCAATATTGATGATTATTGTGTTCTTTTTATAGATAGAAGGAGGACCAAGTTCCTAGGATTTAGTTATAGCATTAGATCTCGACCGTCCATCAAAGAAGAGATATTAGGAAATAATTCCATAAATGGCAACCGCCATAATTTAGCAATAACCCATAATCAACCAAAATTATTACATGTCCCAATGGAATATTTCTGTGTATAGAAATATTCTTACATTCTCCCACTGATGCATGAGGTAATATATATAATGGTTAATCGTAGAAAACATAAGCGCGCGTAATTGCTAAATATAATTTAATGGTTTAAACATAATACCTTAACCAAGCAAATCACTTATGCGAGTCATGGCGGTGGCATGTTGTCTTGTTATCAACATGTTCCCTTCCATGCACCACAACACAAACAACTTACTTAATCAGGCCTTAAATATTGGGATATCATAATGGTCCAGTGATGTCTTCAAACGAAAGACTATTTTTGTTAACATTCATCCATTCACATAAGTGTATATTAAACATGGATACAAAAATAATTCAGAATAACATTAATAAGAGCTCAAAAAGTGTCCAAAAGTAAGCACATAAATTAGCTGAGTTCAATAATCAATTATTCCCATAGACCTGAGATTTTAATCTTTTCTTAAGAGTTCATAAAAGATAATTATTCATTAAATGCATCTCCGAATGCAATTGTGCTTAAGCGATAAATAAAAAAACAATTGTTTCTGAATTACCTAATTCACGCATATATTCTCAAGGTTCATGTGTTTTGTTCCCTTCGTATACATATCGTGCTTTAATGCTGCGAAGCTAAGACGATAAATTTCAGCAATGTAGAGACAAACCTTAAGTCTCTAAGTATCACAGTCATAAATATTCAAACTCAATTGTGGGACTAGTATTAATGGATTCTTCCTTTATAGAATCCATACATCCACAAAAACTGAAGTCTGAAAACCCAATCAAATCTTGTTGGGTTTGCTAACTAATTATAAGACATAAGTTAAAATAGTATCTCAAAATTCTTGAAAGCTTTCCTGTAATTTGTTCTTCGATTCTTTAGGCATTTAGTTAACATATGAACAACTTGTTATAAGTTTCATATTAGAATTAAGACGTAATGAAGATTAAATTTATATCTTATATCCAACATGAAATAAAATCTGTTAAATATGTTATTATCTCAAAATTCCTTGAATATTCGATATATGCCTTATATGAGAGCTTGTGTAATCCATATGATATTACTATCACAGAATAGAGATATGCATAAAGAGATATGCATAAAGTCAAGATCCCTACTCGTAGGTAGTATGTCTTAACATACAAGACCAAGAGTATGAATTTCTCCCACTGATCTTGAGGTATATGCATAAATCTGTAATAATTTCATCCAAAACTTGAAACATTTATAGTTTTGTTGAATTTCATATACTATTATGGGAGGCTGCTTAAATTTCATACTTTGATTTCTAAAATTTGTAGACTAAAATTTATCATTAATAAAGGCTATTTTCACATTTAATTAATGCAACTCTTAGGTCATACTGAGCTACTAATAATCCTATGATAATTCTGAATAAGTTTTTCTTTGACACGAGAAAAAAACTTATTTATAATCAATGCATCGTTTCAGAGTAAAATATTTGGCAATAAGTCTTGCTTTATACCGTTTAAAATTGCTATTACAGTCGTATTAGCTCAGAAAGACCCACTTTCTTACAAATGATTTGTGTCTTTCGAGCAATTAAACAATATCCGAGACTTGACTTTCAACCAATGATTTTTACTCACATAGCATCAATCAATTAATCAAAATTATTACACATAATATTTGTAAACCGAAAACCGAGTCTTTGCCGTTCCATATCAAAATGTAATAAATTATTGTAAGAAAATCACTGAAACAACATGAATAACTTTCTTTCCATATCTGTTGAGACTTTCTTAATGTTGGTTCATGTTGTTATCAAAAAATTTCTTTATTGGCAGTAGTTATATTATGGAGTATTGAATCAGTAATTTGTGGTCTTTCATTATCTAACATTCTGATGATGAGAAGATTCACAATACCTGTAGAAATCTTAAATAAAGGGATCATTATCATGATTTCTTGAACAGATATATCCACGTACTCCCACTGATTATGCCATCATTAACAAATTTATATTTTCGGTTTCAATAGGTCTCATACGGTTAGAACGTTAAAGAATACCATTTGGATTATTTAGGAAAACCAATGAACCAATAATAGTTTATAAATCCAATTTTCATTCTTTGGAATGTAAGCCCTCACCTCCAACTGAACAACCATAACTTAAACGTGATTTAAACTAGGTTTCCAGCCTTTCTAGTCTAAAGTGTGTCTTTGAAACTGCTTTAATGGAAATCTATTTAAATTACACAGTTACAGAAAGAACAAACATTCACAAATGTATAGCCATTATGCATGGTTCATCATGCTTCTAACCATTTTCATAAAAGTATGATTTAGCCCTTTGATGTACACCAGTATGCCAAGGATAAGTTGGTCTTGTGTATTGAGCAACAATTCCAAACTTTTGAAGATACTATGCAAAAGATTTAGGATATTATCCTATTTTGTCATACCTTTCACAATATTCATCACCTTTGTCAGACTTTATAATTTTTCACTTTATCTATAATTGCCTCTCAATTTCAATAATGAATGTTCGATAAAACATCCATGGATTGAGATTCATGATGCAATCGATAAATTTACACAATAACGTGAAAAATCATCAGGTGATAAACAATTTTATCTTCCAAAATTTGGACCATTAAAAGTCTACAAAATAATCATAATCTACAATTAATAAGAACAAAAGCTGAAATTTATATTAGAGATAAATGACAATTAAGCTTACAACAATTACATACCTTCAATAAGATTCTCCTGTGGGTAAAACCTTATCAAGGAATAATGTGAGACATGAAAAACATCAGTACATATTTTATCTTCTCATACAAACAACATTATGTTTGTTTAATACCACAACTAGAATCACCTGTAGGAGAATCTCGTCCTATCATGTATTAACAAACTCAAATAATTCTAATGTTCAACCTAATACATCGGAATAATAGTCACCTGTGGGTGGCTATTATTTTACATGTATATGAAATATTTAGATAAACTTAATGCTTGTTTAAACGTGTGAACCAAAACTACTTGTGAGCAGCATTGTTCTAATCGTTAAATCAAACTAAGAGGACTCAAAATATACAACACTTACGAGATAAGAGTTTAGCATCATTGTGGTGATAACTAAAGTACCCAGCAAACATGTACAATTGTAAATATCACACTAATTTTTCCTGTGATATTGCACAGTCCCACTCAATGATATGTACATACTTGATCTGTTCATAAATTTAGTCGAATATAAAACATTTATGAGTAACCCCAAAATATTAATCACAAATATTTATTCAAAAGCATGGCATACATATTATGAATACATCAATGCCCTTTAATTGAAAAAATATCCAAACATGGCGAACCTTTATTAACCCAAAACAAGCATTGAGCAAATCTATAAGTATGTTTCAATTATGAAATTTCATTGAAGAAAAATTCTTTGATGCTCACTAGTTTAATTTGATGCAAGCTTAAAAATCATGATGAATAAGGAATAGTGGATTAAAATGAAGGGTGTTAGAATAGGCAATGAAGATCATAAATTTTCACAAATATGGAGTAATTTATCCAAAAATAAAACCTCAATTCTGTTTAGAGAATGCAATAAGTTTTTGATAAAACAACATAATAGTATATTCATGAAGATCTGAAAACCAAAATCCATAATGGGTTACTCAACTCGATAATGAGTTAATTTATGTAAATTTTCTTTTATGCACTTTTAAGAAATAACGTAAAATCATGTGCGAATTATTTAATTACTATAATATATGATCAGATATTATACACTTCAATATTATCTTAAACATGTGAACTCAAATTACCCGTGGATAATTGTTGTTCTAATACATTTAAGCAAAATAATATTATAAGCACTTGACATAATAACGATTATGACTGGAAGAATTCTATGACATCACTATGGTGATTGCCAAACAACTCAAAAATAATGCCATAATAACTACTAAACCTTGCCTTCACGGCTTGGCGTATTCGTGCTTACAATAAAATTATTATTATTGCTAAGACAAAACACTCTAGTATCATTGTGGTGATAACTAAAGAATTATGACCTAAGAATCTAAAGCGCAATAGTTTTATACGTACAATTGAAATTATCATCAACATTGGGAGAAAAGTGAAACATAATGACACTAGACACCCTCAACATTGGGTAAATTCTGTTCTAATATATTTAATAAAAACAATATTTCAAGCATTTGAAAAAATTGTGATCATGTCCAGAAGTGATTTGACATCGCTATGGTGATAGCCAATCAACTAAAATAATGACATTATCACATGATGTCGATGACTGCAAAACCTATACTTTACGGCTTGCAAATTCATGCTTATAGTAACATTATGATTATACTGTGATATAACACTCTAGTATCACTGTGGTGATAACTAAAGAGTCACATAATAATTTCAAATATAATCTCATAAAATTCAAAGAAAAAACAATAATATGAAAGAAACTATAACATAACGTACGAACGCACAAACCATATCATAATGCACACACAAATTTAATGGTGTCAAAAATGGTTCTGATCATAAATTTATAATGAAATTCAATAAGAAAACGTTTCAGTGTTTCGATAAAGCGGAAGCGTAATAAAGATTAGCTTACATTTATCTAGATAAAGACCACCTTCATAATATTATAATTTAAATTTGGTTTTAATTATAGAACGAAACTGTTTATAACATGGTCCCATAACTAATAAATTTAAAATTAAATTATGTTTGAATCGTGAAAAATCAGAACCAGATCAGTTGAAAACCCATTTAGTCAAGGTCAGATGATGAGATACAATCGAGATGACCTCTTTAACTATCCAAAATAAAATGAAACAAGCAGAATGAACCATTTAAGCAAAGAACCAAATTATTTAAACACACAACCTAAAAGAGTTTCAAGATCCCATTTTCTTAAACAAGTAAAACATGCCTTTACATTATCGCACAAACTCCATCGCTTATTTGCTTAAAAAAATAATCAATCTGGTAAAGTTTGGGAAGAATATAAGCTACGACCCCATTAAACATTATGGCTCTCATATCTTAGCTAATTAAGAGGAAAAGGATGGACAATTCTAACCATTTAATTATTTAATAGTTCACTCACATGCTGAAAACAATCCATTTTTTAACTTACGACTACTATCATCATTAGCCCACATACTTATTATTAGTCCACTTCCCACAAGCCCACATGATGATATTCTTTTTTGTCTTCCAAACATACGGAAGAGACAAAAGAAACCTAATCACTAATACAGCCGCAACTTTTATCTGTAATTTATAATTCGATTTAGGTTTTACGAACAGAGAGACTAATACAACATCATGGCCGTGAAATGAACTTGATGTAAATATAGTTATAAACATAAAATAGCACGTTATTGCATATCATCAACGGACGATCACGAGTTCTAAACACTCGCTCTAGATGCCAACTATAAGTTTTAATTTTATAGATACGTTAAATAGGATTGTTGAACTTCATGATAATCACACAATAAATATACATAAAATGATTTATAAGAAATACCTTATAACGTTATTCCGTAGCTCGTCGTTGATCAACTAGTAGTAGCCGTAATACCTTGTGGAGGTCATGGTTTATCCTTCTTCAACTCTTATGTTATGAATTGTAAATTCTCGAACCTAATACTAATGGTTATTGTGTCCCTTTTATAGGTAGAAGGAGGACCAAGTTCCTAGGATTTAGTTATAGCATTAGATCTCGACCGTCCATAAAAGAAGAGATATTAGGAAACAATCCCATAAATGATAACCGCCATAATTTAGCAATAATCCATAATCAACCAAAGTTATTACATGGTCCAATGGAATATTTCTGTGTATAGAAATATTCTTACAGACCAAACAGAACTGCTGATGCGAGTCTCGAACCTGCGACCTTCTTAACTTGTATATATGTGTTTCTCTCTGCGAAAGGGATTCAGAAGTATCTACTCTAGGCTCTCGCTTCGTTTCATTTCATTTCTTGGTCCCACAGCGACAACACTGCGAAATGGAGTGTGGTTTAAAGAGATTGAAATTTGGAAACTGGACACGACCTTACTTGAACAGGATCTGTTCTATAGGCTCATACCTCTGTATCCTTGAGTTCTAAGGCCCTATGGCTGTAGATGATCGTTCTCAGCTTAGCCTTGGCCTGCTTTGGTGGTCGTGCGGTTGTCTGACAGACTTCAAAATCTTTTTTTTTGTTGCTCTCAGCTGCTGGAAACGTTCTAATTTCTGTTTACCAGACCAATCTAGTACTGAGGTTTTATTGCGATTGTGCTTGTTAGCTAGAGAACCAAAACAATCTGGATTTTCTTTATACAGAAAAGTAAATCAGATTCAACCTAGAACCATTCAGTTATCATGCTTCACAAACGTGGTGGATTTGTTTTTGTTTTAGTTTGTAATCTCAAAAGTAGCTCGCGAGTGATGTAATTATTAGGAGAGTTAGATTTATGGGCTCGAGACTCTTGGATTGAGACCCATCTTCACAGTCTCAGTTTGAGACCCAAGACCACAGTCTCAGTTCACAGTTATCACCACTGTTATGGACAGTCCAATGATTCCAGTGTGATGGACAGTCCAATGATTCAACTGTTATGGACAGTCCATTGTAAGGTCGAACTCTAGGGTTGTATATCTTGTATAAGAGGCAGATTGAATGAATGAATGGGATACGAAACTATTTTGATATATGTGCTTTACAAAATCTAACATGGCATCACGAGCCAGAGTTGATTAACACGAATAAACTCTAGAACAATAACCATAGCGGATGATACAGAATCATCTAAAAGAGGAAAAGAGGTAGAAAACAACATGCAAAAGAAGAAACCAGAATATCATCTGGGATCAAGTGATGGACCAGGGATTATCATCACACCTATTGTATTAAAGGGAGCAAACTATGATGAATGGGCTAGAGCAGTGAGAAGATCATTGATAGCCAAACGAAAATTTGGTTTTGTTGATGGAACCATCAAAGAACCAACAGAACCTGAGGAGTTAGAGGAGTGGATTGCAGTGCATTCGATGCTGGTCTCTTGGATCAGCAATACATTGGAGACAAATATTAGATCAACGTTGGGGGATTATGATGATGCGAGCATGTTATGGATGCACTTGAAGAGGAGATTTTGTGTTGTAAGTGGAACTCGGATCTGCCAGTTGAAAGCTGCCTTAAGTGAATGCAAACAGAAGAAAACTGAGGAGGTTGCAGTGTACTATGGGAGATTGAACAAGATATGGGATGAGATGGTGACGTACATGAAGATACCAAAGTGTAGCTGTGGCCAGTGCACGTGTAACATTGCAACACAGGTTAGTACGTTGAGAGAAGAAGATTTCTTACACTATTTTTTGATTGGTTTGGATACCATGTATAGCTCCCTGCGTGAACAATTACTGGCAAGAGAACCACTGCCATCTATAGATGTGTCTTATCAAGCTGTGGTTAATTCGGAACGTCTAAAATTGGGGGAAGGAGTTGTGTCGTCTCAGACACAGGAAAATATTATGGCGTTCAAGGTTCAGTCAGATCAGCGTCCATACAATAATATGTATGATCCTAACAAATTTTGCAAGCATTGTAGCCGAGAAGGGCACTCACAGGAAGGGTGTTTTCAGCTGATTGGATACCCGGAATGGTGGGGTGACAGACAAAGAGGTGGAAGAGGATATGGTCGAGGAGGCCGAACTGGTGGTAGAGCTGGTGGTAGAGGACGTGCTGGTGCCGGTTTTGTGAACAACAGAGGAGGTAGAGGACAAGACAATATACGTGCGCATAATTTGAACATCTCGGGAGCAACAGCATCATCTCATCCTGCCACTGGATCTTCAGGAGATGCATCAGGACTGACAGGCATGCACAAGTCAAGTTCAGCAGGTTCTTGAATATTTAAATTCAAGAAAAATCAGTTCCCAACTCCAAGGTAAGACAAATCAAACATCCTGGATTATAGACACAGAGCTACAAATCATGTCACGTGTAAAGAGATATGATAAATGTAAAATATTAGAGCATGTTCAGTGGGACTGCCGGACGGAAAATATGCTCACTCTGAGAAAATAGGAACAGTTATTCTTCCTGGTGGTTTGAGATTGGACAATGTGCTTTATGTGCCACAGATAACTTGTAACTTGATTTCGGTTACACAACTCATTGATGAGGTAGTATGTAATGTTCAATGTACTAACACTTTATGTCTTATACAGGACCGGTTGACGAGGAAGGTGATTGGAGTGGGTGAGCGACGAGGTGGACTATATATGTTCTGTGGTGTGCCTCCAGTTAAAGTGCTTACGGTGAGTGAAGATACGTATGAGCTGTGGCATCAGCGATTGGGACATCCATCAGAGAAAGTGTTACAACAGTTACCAGGTCTGGGTAGATTATTGAAGAAAAATAATGATGCGTGTGATATTTGTCCACGTGCAAAACATCGTAGAAGTAGTTTTGCTAGTAGTTTGAGCAAATCCAGTTGTAGTTTTGATTTGGTTCATATAGATTTATGGGGTCCTTATAAGACGTGCTCGTCTTCTGGAGCACAATATTTTTTGACAATAGTAGATGATTTTTCAAGAGGTGTGTGGATTTATTTAATTCAAAGCAAAACTGAGGTTGCAACAATATTTCTTAACTTTATTGCGCTTGTGAAACGTCAATTTGGTAAAGAAATCAAAATTGTCAGAAGTGATAATGGAACCGAATTTAATGCATTGCGTGGCTACTTTAAGACTAATGGAATAGTTTTTGAGACATCCTGTGTAGGAACACCTCAACAAAATGGAAGAGTTGAGAGAAAACATCAGCACATAATGAATGTGGCAAGAGCTTTGAGGTTTCAAGCAAATTTACCGATCAGATTTTGGGGAGAATGTGCTTTGACAGCAGCGTATTTGATTAATCGTACGCCTACACCGGTTCTAAATAACAAAACTCCATATGAAGTTCTATTTGGGAAACCGGCACCATATAGTCAGTTGAAAGTATTTGGTTGCTTGTGTTATGCACATGATCAAAGTAGTAAAGGGGATAAGTTTGCAAGTCGAGGAAGAAGATGCGTCTTTCTGGGTTATCCTTTTGGGAAGAAGGCATGGCAATTATATGACTTAGACAAGAGACAATTTTTAGTTTCAAGGGATGTAGAGTTTCATGAACATCAGTTTCCTTACATATCTAGGGTACCTGATCAGCCAACTGAGACAGTTCAGGCTAATAATGACGTGTGTTGGAGTGATGATGAAGAAATAGTGCAGCAAGAGAACCCAGAAGATATTACTGAGAACCCAATATACATTACTGAGAACCCAGAAGACAATACTCGAACCCAGAATATATTACTGGGAACCAGGAAGGTATTACTGCGAACCCAGAAAACATTACTGAGAACCCGGAAGACATTACTGAGAACCCTGAGATAATACTGAGAACCCAGAATATATTACTGAGAACCCTATGGTCTCGAAGGAAGTGACGGACGCTAGTATGGGTAAAGGAAGGAGACAGAAGATTCCGTCTAGTAGGCTCAAAGGTTTTGTAACGCACACTGTACGACAAAATAGTCCATCTCATGCTCACTCTCCACAATCGTCATCCTCAGGTACGCCGTATCCTTTGACATATTATGTTAGTTGTGATAAATTCTCTACAGTTCATAAAAAGTTTCTTGCAGCAATTACTGCTGGGTCTGCGCCTAAAAATTTCAAAGAAGCCATGAAGTATCCAGGATGGCGTAAGGCAATGGCAGAAGAAATACGAGCTTTGGAAGAACAAGGAACATGGGAATTAGAAGAATTACCGCCGGGAAAGAAAGCTCTTGGTAGTAAATGGATTTACACAGAGAAGTATGATGAGAATGGACAGTTGGTGCGGCTCAAAGCTAGACTGGTGATCTTTGGGAATCATCAAGTAGAAGGGTTGGATTACAATGAGACATTTGCACCAGTGGCGAAAATGACGACAGTGCGGACTTTCCTAGCTGTGGCAGCAATTCAGAATTGGGAAGTACATCAGATGGATGTACATAATGCATTTCTTCATGGAGACTTGGAAGAAGAAGTGTATATGAAAATACCACCTGGATTTTCTCAAGGTAAGTCTAATATGGTGTGTAGGATGAAAAAATCTTTATATGGTTTAAAGCAGGCACCTCGGTGTTGGTTTGCAAAATTGTCTGCAGCTTTGAAGAATTATGGGTTTCGGCAATCATATTCTGATTATTCTCTTTTTATCATGACTAAGGGAAAAACCCAACTTAATGTTTTGGTCTATGTGGATGATTTGATTGTTGCGGGTAATGATTTGGTTGCGCTTGATCAATTCAAACGTTACTTGGGACAATGCTTCAAGATGAAAGATTTGGGAAAATTGAAGTATTTTCTGGGTTTGGAGGTGGCACGGAGTGCACAAAGTTTTTATATGTGTCAACGTAAATATGCGTTGGATATCATCATGGAAGCAGGTTTATTAGGTGCAAAACCTGCAGAATTTCCAATGGAAACTAATCACCGTCTTTCTTTGGACAAAGGAGATTTGTTCACGGATGTGGAAAAATATCGAAGATTGATTGGGCGTTTAATCTATTTGTCCGTGACTCGGCTAGACCTAGCGTATTCTGTTCATATTTTGTCTCAATTCATGCAACTGCCGAGAATAGCACATTGGGAAGCGGCTCTTCGTGTGGTTCGATATTTGAAGAAGAATCCTGGGCAAGGAATTCTGTTGCGCTCTGATAGTGGTCTTAATTTGAAAGGATGGTGTGACTCTGATTGGGCTGGTTGTCCCTTAACTAGACGCTCGTTGACGGGTTGGTTTGTTCTTCTTGGGTATTCTCCAATATCCTGGAAAACTAAGAAGCAACATACTGTTTCTCGTTCGTCAGCTGAAGCGGAATATAGATCTATGGCAGCGGCGACGTGTGAATTAAAATGGTTGAAAAAATTACTGGGTGATTTGGGAGTTCATCATCCACATGGAATGCGTCTTCTCTGTGATAGTCAATCGGCTTTGTATATTGCTCAGAATCCAGTTTTTCATGAACGAACAAAGCATATTGAAGTTGATTGTCATCTGGTTAGAGATGCTATCGTGCAGAAGCTTATTACGCCTTCTTACACTCCTCCAACAGTGCAATTGGCGGACATTTTTACTAAATCTTTAGGGAAAGCTCAGTTTCAGTTTCTTATGTCCAAGATGGGCATGTGTGACCTCCATGCTCCGTCTTGAGGGAGGGTATTAGGAGAGTTAGATTTATGGGCTCGAGACTCTTGGATTGAGACCCATCTTCACAGTCTCAGTTTGAGACCCAAGACCACAGTCTCAGTTCACAGTTATCACCACTGTTATGGACAGTCCAATGATTCCACTGTGATGGACAGTCCAATGATTCAACTGTTATGGACAGTCCATTGTAAGGTCGAACTCTAGGGTTGTATATCTTGTATAAGAGGCAGATTGAATGAATGAATGGGATACAAAACTATTTTGATACAGTAATTGATAGAGACTACTGGTGTTCTGAATTGGGTTTTCTTTATTATAGCGGCTTTCCTCGAGTCATTTAAACTCTGATGAAGATTAAAGATATTTCATTGAATTGAAACATAATTAACGTAGTATGATAAAATTCATTGATTTAAAGCCAATGTTTGTTGGAACTTTAAAAGAAATACACATTACAAGTCCTAATATCCATCAAATATGGTTCTTTCGCCATCATATTACTTCCCTACAGCTTCCGGTCACAAAATTGTGACCGCAGTGATTAATTAATAGAGCTGCGCAGAACAATGTATCCTTATTGTTTCCTGATCCACCAGCAAAACAATGTCCATGGGCTTTCTAGCTACTACTCTCCTTGGCATCTCTTAATAAATTGGTGGAGGTGGGGCTAAAATGATCGGTTTTAAGGATCTGACAAAAATATCTAAATACTAGCCTAAACTCGTCGGTTCTGAGTAGCTGACAGACAAACTGCATAATGGGCCTGAGTGAATATGGATAGGTGGGCCTATATTTTTAGGTGGAGGAGAGGTTCAGCGGAAGCAAGAGAATAAGCGATGGGGCCTGAACTAGCCGGTTCCAGAGAACTGACAAAAGGAAATCTGTTTGTGAAGCATATTTATGATTATATACTTGAACTAAAAATGATTACATGACACACACAATTAATCCTAAATCCAACTGAAGTACATTTCAAGGAAACAATGGTTGCACGAACCCAAATCTTGATCTTGAAATATCAAACTCTATGAAGAAGTTAATCCTTTAAAATTCCTAAATCACCGTCTCTTGACTCTATGAACAAGGATATCAAACTCTATGAAAAGTTTTAGAGTACTCTGAGATATCTTCTTATACATCTCGATCAATTTCTAAATTACCGTCATCGGAAATTTCATCCAACTTTTTTGTAGGCCTATTTCGTAGTTATTAGTAGTATCTACATTATCAACAAGGATAACTTGTTTAGTAGATTCACATGAGGTGATATCAGGAAGACCTTCATACACTGATTTAAAAGAGACGCCTTCATCAAGTTTTAATTCAAAACTCTCAATATCTTGTTTTACGTTAATTGAACAATTATCAGATTCGTTCTTCTATAACCATTTTAGATTCCAGTCTTACAGGTTACTTCGGTCGCACCAAACACAAATTGTTAGATCTTTCTGTGTTTGCCTGCTCTGATACCAATTGAAATAATGAGGATACCAAGTACATCACAATCTTTTCGATATCAACCTATAAGTCCTATACCTTGCATGATCTACTACAGACATAAACTGTTAAGAAGATAGCAACCACAAGGTATATAGTTCTGGTTCGAAACCGAACACAACTATAGGGATCAACTCAAGTGTTTTGGGTTAACGTACAATGTATTTACGTTTAATTATAATTAAAACAAAATTAATATTGCGAAAAAGTAAAATAAAGACACAACAAGATTTTGTTAACGAGGAAACCGCAAATACGGAAAAACCCCGGGACTTAGTCCAGTTTTGAATACTCTCAGAATTAAGCCGCTATACAAAGACACTACCAACTCCATGTAGTTGAGACCAAGTAAATTACCCCTAGTTACCTAGTTTCCTCAGTATCTCTGCGTCTACAACCATCTATCCAACACAAGTGAATCCTAAGATAGAGTCTACTATCTTAAGTTGCTTCAGACTCTATGAAGACTTTAAGCTCAACCATTTCAACCGTCTTCCAAACAGTAAATGACTAATCTGTTTGATAACCACTCTCCTATCTAAGGAAATAAATCAAAGATATGTATGTTGAGCGTGATAAAGGTTTTTCTTTTTAAAATCAATTAAACTCCTTTGTCGGATTTAGATCTTCCAAGATATGGATTAAACAAGTTAACCAGATCAAGTCAGATAGAACTACCAGATTCGGATACTGAAGATTACCACCAAATGATAGCTTGTTGATATAAATTACAACTAGCGATAATAATTTTATCAAAAGATAAACTAGATCTAGTCGGATCCCGGCCGATCAAGTATGTGCACGAAGCAATTCACAAAGATACGAAACTAATAAAAAAAATGTTATTGTCTTCAAATCTTCAATAGTGTTTTGTACCTGCACAATAACAAACTTGATTCTTGACTTATGATCGATCATGCACGGAACAGAGTCTGTTAACAATGGATCATCACAAGTGAACGTTAATCCCTTCATATAGTTTGAGTGACCTTATGTCAGAAGAGAAGGCTCTCAAGAATAATCAAACAAGGTACAATCAAGAGTTAACAATCGTTATCCAATCAAATCAATAGTTGAAAACTAAAATAAAAATACGATTCTAGTTTCTCACTAACGTACTAGTAGATACTTCTTGATCCCAAAGAATTCTTTAAACTAGAGAACGTAATAGATTTCGCCTAACTAGGTTATTCTCATCTCCATGATAATATTACGAGAGTACTATTAGTCAGCTACACCAGAAACGACAAAGATGAAGTTTTCCTGGCTCATGATAAGTTTGTAAGAAGAATAAACTTCACTATTTATAGACCAATGTAGTTTGGACACCAAAGAATTTCCATAATCGAAAATATTCTTAAGATATGCAATAAAACACCTAAATTCGGTTTTGTATAATTCCAACCGATATCCAACTGTATAACCAAAATCTTCATGTACAACTCAATATTAGGTAATACTAAACTAATATATCTTTTCAGATATATGTTTTGATTGCTGGTAAAACAAAACATATTAATTTCGAAAATCTCAAAAATACACTCTACTATTTCGCTTTGGGATCTCACATTGAGTATCAAGGAATAATTTTGAATAATTAAGAAATAAGATTTCAGCACATTTTCAAATTACTCATTATGTCGAGATCTTGAAATTTCATATTTTTGAAACCCAATTTCCAAATCGACCAAACCCTATACATTACTTGAAAAAATTGGTTTTGCCTATTGGGATCAGTTCTACTATGATTTCCTAAATAGGTTAAGATCAGTCCAACTTAATATCTTCTATGAAAATCGGACCTTCAATCCTTTTGATTTCCTTTCGACTAAAAAACAGGTTCGTATATCTACTTCCTTAAACTCATGTAATTAAACATAGTTTTCTAGGTAGGAAATCAAACCTATGTTCACCACATAATCTAGTACCGAGTTACAAAGATTATGTTAATATCACAGTTAAGAAGTCCTAAACACAAGCATTGTACTTCATAAATATTCCAATATAAAGCGCTTATCACTATTGATATATTGTTCGTTGACACTTTGATCACAATATGATGATCAAGTCTATTATAAAAGTTTTCACATATATAACTCCGCATGTTGAGTTTTCAATAAGAAAAGACTTGAAAGATTATGATATAGAAATGGAAACAAGTCAAGTCATGTATTACTAACCTCAGTGGAAGGATGGTGTTATCGTTGATGTCGATACGTCCTTAGAATCTTCAGGTCTTCATAGTAATACTTATATGTCTCAATATTTCTAAACTTCCTAGTATAACCTAACAAAGTTGACTCTAGTAATCTAATAAAGCGACTTATGAGTTTTGATACTAAAATACGACAACAAACCTTGACATACTAACACTTAGTAGTTCAACTGAGTAATTCTCTAACACACACACACACATATATATATATATAACTAATTTAGTGTTTTCCATACGTAAAAATGATAATCCTTGAATATAAGTAGCATGATATGATTACAGATTGTAGTGATACGTTCTTGTGATCATATGTTGAATTTGACCTTTGTTGAATTATTTGCGCAATGTATTTCAATTGCATTGATTATCCTAATTTCACCAATCGTAATGCTTCTTGGGAATTGAATTTGTTAGCGCAATTAGGTTATTTTCTAGGTAGAAATTATACTTGCATCATTTTATATGTAAGTGTGATGATTTGGGAAATTTGCTGAGTATTCTTGCGCCTATGGTACTCTACGGATTTTGATAATACGTGATTAAATTTGAATTCTAATCATTCATTCAAATACTTGTATATAATTGAAGATGAAATCTTTATCCAGTATATTCACTTGCTTGATTTGCGTGTTTATTTTCTTCTTAGTTTAGTTTTTTTTAGATTAAATCAGAAAAATCCCCCATTGGTTAAATTGGAAATTGAAACACATAAAAATCCGACACCTCTCCGTAGGAACGATCTTTCTTACCATTGCTTCATAATAAATATTAAGTGTAAAATTAATTTTGATGTGCAGACGACCACATAATAACACTTGCAAAAAAAAAAAAACAACTATAACTAAAACAACAACTTAAAAAGAAAATTGGTATTCTAAAAGTTCTTATGTTTTTTCCTTAAATATGATAATATTCACCTTTTTCTAAGTAAGAATAAAATATATTAAAATTTCAAAACATTGCCAATTAAAATTTGGATTCTAAAAGTTGTTGCTGTTTAATTATAATCTTTTTCTAGTGAATAGAGTTATGCATTAAGTTATTTTAAGAAAAATATAATTGAGTAGGTTAAGATCTTGACAATAGGATATTTAATTATTTTATAAAGATTTTATTAGTTTACAAACTCTGTTTGTCATCTTAAGACAACACAAGTTCCTTCATCCAGTACGAAGTTTTGGTACCTTCTTATTTTTCCCAATATAGCAAGCAAAATTGTTTCTGTTTGCGATGGCCTTTTCTAAGGCCTTTATTGGGATTGTTCCACTGGAATTATGCCAGAATGCAGAGTTTCTCCTTATACTGCGATTTGTATGACTTCCTTTTTCAATTAATTTTTTTTTTGGAGTATAAAAATAAGCGCTTCTCTCAAGATTTCCTGTTGTTCGTAAATTCTTACATTAGGTTAAGTAAAAAACATATAGATAAAAATCAACCAATATCTACAAAATATGAAGTTGATGATAAAAATTGCCCAAAACATCATGGGGATGATACTCGTAAAGGTTCAACTCGGGGATTTGTGGAGCCTTAAACATTGGGTTCTCAGTTTTCGGCGTTAGATAGGTAATCACTAGATCCATGTAGGTTGGTGGTTGTTGTTGTTGGAGTGGGGCGGTGGGGCGATTTAAATCAAGTTTATCACTGATTGATGAAGTAGAAAAAGTTTTGATAAGAAGTGATAAACGGGAGAGAAAGTTTATTTTACAGAAACAAATGATGATCATAAATAGAGATAGAGAAATAAATAAAATTTAATGTTGATACTTAGGCTAATTGATTACGGAGACTACTTTCTTCTTCATTATCAACATAAAACATCATCTTACGTTTTCCTTTTTCCATCTTGTTGTGTTCTTCAGCTTACATAGTAATATCAATAATTTTTTTATTTCTCTAAGCTGTGTTTCTTTAGATAGGCTACTAGTGCCGAAATCCAGTGTTTATTATGGTTCCGTTTAACTTCAACAACTCACCTGATTTGTTCATCTTCAGGGAACCGACCAATTGAATTAACTAAACGATGCTCCTGGATGGGGTATGCCTATGTAGTTAAGTTGTGGTAGAGATTATTTATCCCAAGTATGGGTCTTAGTTGAACTTGTTGGGTTTTTCAGAAACGATGAGAGGAGAAAGGGTTCCTCTTTTTTTTCTTCTCAAATTTAAAAATCACAAATTAAAAAAAGGTTACTTATGATGAATGACTAAATCTTAACAACAGTTCCACAAAATTAAAATAGAAAAAATTAATCCATGAGTCATAACTACAAGATTGTTACACAATCATCAGAAAATAAAATCACTACTTAAATTAAGACTCCCTCTGTCCAAGTTATACAGGTGGGGGAGGAATTTTTGCTTGTCCAACTAGATACGAGGAGTTATATTCGGAAATCCTATTTTTGACATATGTACCTTTATTTATGATGCATGGGTATCTTCAAAATTGATTTGTTAAATCTTGTTATTGGAAATAGTCAAGCATAAATTAGGGAAAATAAGTAAATTATGAAACCTTTTTTTTAATCTAAGATACTTGAAAATTCTGCATATATAACTAGGATGGAGGGAGTAACATGCAATCGAACAAACACAATATATATACATGGGTTTGCAGGTATTGCGTATTTGTGGATCGTACTTCGTCT
Organism: Papaver somniferum; assembly: GCF_003573695.1. Taxonomy (NCBI): domain Eukaryota; kingdom Viridiplantae; phylum Streptophyta; class Magnoliopsida; order Ranunculales; family Papaveraceae; genus Papaver; species Papaver somniferum. The sequence continues at coordinate 141,650,478 of NC_039362.1, forward strand.
TATATAATGCAGTTGAAAAATCCATTAATTAATACAACTATTTAATAATCTTTTTAAAATAATACAATTCTATGATCTCAACTAAGCTTATAAAGTTAAATTTTAACTGATGACGACTCGAATTTTTGTTTTGTTTTGAAAGGACCGATTTTTTGTTACTGAGTCATCGCCCGGTTTTTTGTTACTGAATCTAGCAAGAATACTCGTTCTTTCTCTTATCTCCTTTTGTGATTTCCTGTATAAAAATATTTAAAAACATCTCTATGTCGATCTAATCTTTTGGTTTTCTCTCTGTTTATGTAATGTGTTTGAATCATATGGCGTTTGCCGAATCAATGGAAGTGGTCATCGCATTTGCGGTCATTGTTGTCCTGTTATTTATAGAAAAGGAATCAAAGTGTTTGCAGTCTGAAGAATCATGTGAGAACTATTATACGAATCGCTGCTTTCATGTAAGTATTTAGCCTACGTTGCATCTCTCTAGATGTTTTAGAGTTCTCTTCTAAGTAGATATGATGCATACAATCGCTAGGACTATACCTTTCAAATCTGCAATGGACTAACCTATAGTCGTTCTATGTTCTCTAAGGACATCTACTAACCTACTTTCCTGTTCTAGCGTGAGATTAGAAGCAATAATAACAGGTAAAGTGTTTTCAGAGCCTAAGTAAACATATTTTGGAGTGTCGGGAAATGACTTAAGAGTCAAGGTCGGAGCTTTCTCGACTGATGGAGCTAGTCGAGATTCAGACAGAACTAGAGGTTCAGTTTTGGGCTTCCATTTAATAATGTCCAACAGCGGGGTGGAGTCTAACAAAGCATTGACTTCACAAATAACATCATCATCAAAAATATCTTGCCCAAAATGAGTTAAACATACTTCTAATGGATCTTTTAGATGATTCTGCAAGAAAGTATCATGAACAATTTCATCAATCATACAAACAGTTTCATGGTTATCAAAATCTGTAGGAGAACGTGCAAACCTTCACTTCCATTTTCCAACTACCAAAAGTAAGTTCCATAATACCATTCCTATAGTTTATGATCGCATTAGCATTTGCTAAGAAAGGTCGTCCTAAAATAATATGAATTTGGCCACTAGGGTCTGCCACAGGTTATGCATCTAGAATTATGAAATCCACAGGATAAACAAAGCTATCAATCTGCACAAGAATGTCCTCTACCACTCCTCTAGGAATATTTTTTTTTGATAAAAAAATAAAGATTTTCTAGTCGCAAAAACGTTAAGGTCCATCGATTCCCAAGACCTTGTCATTGTGCTTTTAGATGTCTTAACGAGTTTTCCACGTTTTTGAGCAAAACACACATGAAAAAAAATCCATTGGGTATTTTCAAGTAATCGAGACAGATTCTTATATCAATTTTTGGAGGAAAAACATATTTGACAAGGTCCATGTTTAGTTTACAACCTAGTCGATTCTCACAAAGCTTTGTCACACTTTTTAGTGTAATTTTATAGCATAATTACGAAAACACAATCCTAATAGGGCTCTAAGGACTAGCTTTATGGGAGTTTTATAAGAAAACCTCTAGTACGAGCTTATAAAGAACATACAATACACTTGAAAATACAAGTACACAACATAAGAAGAGTTAGGGTTGATTTTGGAGTTCATTTATAATGACTTGCTTTAACTTTTCTTCCAAATATTTTCCATATGTTTTAAGAAACCGACGATGAGATAATCTCTTTATATTGGTCAAATATGTCATATACATTCAAAAATTGTGTTAAATGGTTAATGCACAACAAGTTTTGTTATTCATAATCTTATATTTATCGCACAACACAAATTTTTGCATAAATGCCTATTTTGTTTTTTAGTGGCTTATTGAATGAGCATGAATACATATAAATTTATATAAGAAATCCGAAATGTAAAATCATCAAAGATCCTTAGTAACGAGTAACATATTACTATCACTAACATTAGTAATAACACCAAGTAACAGATTCTTGTTGATGTAGATTTTGCTAAACTATCCCAAATAAAATTTGGATTGGTACCAAATATGATGGTTCTTTCAAAGCATATCAATTCCAGTATGTCCAAAATTCTGCTCTACTTGCAAGATAGTTGGTCATTTTATCACTGAATGCAGAGTAGAAAAAAATCAAAGCTAATTCAGTTGGCAAGTCTCAGAATTCAAATCATATCAAGACAACATCAGCTCCTCAGCAACCAACTCCTTCTATCAAGTCAGTTCACACTCAGCAACAAATTCCAAAGGCTATCCATAATCATATTCCTTTTGATATCTGTGACAAGTCAGAGTGTGAAGGTGAAGATTCTATAGTCAATACCATTCATGAAATACCAATTATTAATGTAACTACTGAAGCCATAATAACTGACACAGGAAGATTTAGTGCACTTGAATGTGAAGAAGGTCAAATAAATGCAGAATCTGTTATTATGGAAATTCCCAGAATTCTGGAAATTTCTGAAGCAAATAGTTCACTTAATAACACTATCAAATTTTTGGATGGGAAGACAGGTCAAGTTTCAAATGAAGCAGTTAATATTACTTCATGGTCCAAGATAGTAGAAAAAGAAATGGTTTCCAACACTGCTTCTTCATCTACCTCTAAAAATCCAGTTAGTCCAGAAAAGGTAACTAAACCTGCTCCTACTAACAATAAATACAATTTCAGGAAAAATCAAGGAAAAAGGGGTTCTAAGAATCCTCATCCTGTTAAATGATGATCTTATTTTGAATATCCTGGGCCTGAAAATACCTAGGGCTCAGGATAAACTAGGGTCTTTAGTAAATCAGTTTAGTCCTTCATTAGTTTGGATAGTAGAACCAAAGATTAAGTGTCTGCTTCTTTCTGCAATAAACTGAATCTTCCAGGAATGGAGTGCATGGTAATTCATAATTATTTCTCAAATAATAAAGGTAACATATGGTTATTTTGGAATAAAGGTATTTATACTCCTCAGGTAATATCCATGTCTAGTCAAATGATAACAGTTAGCATTGGTGATGTTTTGGTTTCTGGTATTCATGCTCATGTGAAAAAAAACACAAAGAAGATTCTTATGGTCAGAGATGGAAATAATTAGTGATTTAAAAAAAAAACATGGATTTTTTTAGGAGATTTTAATGCTGTCACCTCACAAGATGAAAAAATTAGTGGTAAACCTCCAAATAAAGCTTCAATGTTGGACTTTTCAAACTGCTTAGATAGGTGTGAATTAATTCAAGCTCCTAAAACAATATTGCAGTTCTCATGGTCTAACTGTCAACAAGGTAGAAACAGAATACTCTGCACACTTGATAGAACAGTTTTTAACCAACAATGGTTGGATTTACATGGAGATTGGGGATACAAGGTTGGATTGAGAATAGTATCAAATCATTCACCACTTTTGGGTGCATGTGCTAACATTCCCAAACCATTTAATAGTCCAAGAAAATTTAAGAAAATGTGGATATATCATTCAACCTTTTTATCTGTGGTAAATGAATGCTGGTCAAATACTGTTGTTGGAGATCATGCTTTCATCTTTATGCAGAAGATAAAAAATTTGAAGAAAGTACTTAATGACTGGAACTGGAGTGTGTTTGGCAATGTTCAAGTTAAAATAAAGGAAGCAGAGGAAAAAGTTCAAACTCGAATGCAATTATCTGATAGTCATCCTCATGATGAAGATGCATTCACTAATTTAGTGGAGGCTCAAAATGAACATGCTAACAGGGAGGTGCAAGCTAATACTCTACTAAGACAAAAGTCAAGAGAAAAATGGGTACAATAAGGAGAAGCTAATACAAACTATTTTCATACTAAAATGAAGTTGAGGCAAGCAAAGAATTTAATTAGTGAACTTGATGATGGCAATGGAAACATTATTTCTGACAACAAGCAACATTATTTGCTGAAGCTCTGTCCAACTTTTTCAGCAAAAATTTGCATATCAAGAAGTTAGTATTGTTGATGACCTATTGAATGTCATTCCTGCAGCTGTCACTGATTCTGATCAAGCAATGCTGGATGCTATTCCTGATGCTGAGGAGATTAAAAGAATTGTATTTGAATTGGATCCAGGTATCTCTCTTGGTCCTGACAGTTACTATGGCATCTTTTACAGAACTTGCCGGGAAATAATTCATAAAGACTGAATAGCAGCAATTCAATTTTATTGGAAAAGAAGATTCATACCAAAAGGACTTAGTTCTAATTTATTGGTACTTCTTCCCAAATGTCAAGGAGTAAAGAAAGCAAGTCACTTCAGTCCCATTGGATTGAGCAATGTTCTGTTCAAATTTTTTACTAAAATCATGACAACAAGAATGAATATTCTGATAGTGAAACTAATATCTCCACAACAATATGCATATATCAAAGGTAGGATCATTCATGAACAAGTTTTATTAGCTTCTGAAATGGTCAATAAAATGAAGAAAAAATAGAAGAAGAGGTAATGTTGCTCTCAAATTAGACATTTCACAAGCTTATGACTTAGTAAGTTGGAGGTTTTTATTTCAAGTTCTGCAAAAATATGGATTTTCTACTTCATGGTGTGATTGGCTGTTAACATTATTTGAATCAGCTAAAATGTCAGCTATGATCAATGGTGGTCCTTCAGGATTTTCTCAATGGGTAGAGGTTTAAAACAGGGAGACCCCTTGTCACCAATTCTGTTTGTGTTGATGGAGGATGTATTAAGAAGAAGTATCTCTCACTTGGTGTCTCAGGGTAAAATACTTCCAATGGTGATTAAGAATGGAATTCATCCAACTCACTTATTTTTTGCAGATGATGTTTTCATCTTTTGTAATGGTGCCAAGAAAAGTTTAGACAACTTATTCTCATTACTAGACAAGTATCAAGCCAGTTCAGGTCATCTGATAAATAAAGACAAAAGTAAATGTTTTATAGATGGTATTACTTCAACCAGGAAGCAGAATATTTGTGATATGATCAATATGGAAACATCTAAATTCCGTGACAAATACTTAGGTGTATTACTAGCTCCTGAAAGAATAATTTCTGCAATGGTCTGGCCAGTGGTTGGATTAATTTAGAAAAAACTAGCTACATGGAAAGGGAAGATGTTATCTTTTGCAGATATACTTGTGCTTATTAAATCAGTATTATGCAGTGTTCCTTTATATAATATGGCCATCTATAAATGGCCTGCTTCTGTTATCAAGATATGTGAACGGCTAATAAGAAATTTCTTATGGTCCGGGGACAGTGAATCTACAAAGTATAAGACCTTCTCATGGAAAAGAGTATGTACTCCTTACACTGAAGGTGGTCTTGGAATAAGAAGATTAGAAACTGTTAACAAGGCACTCTTGATGAAGATGATGTGGAAGATATTAAACTCCAAGGAGGAATGGGCATTATTCTTTGCAACTAAGTTTAAAAACAAAAATGGACAATGGGTTGAAAATCGGAGACAATCTTCTGTTGGGTCAGGTAAAATGGGATTGGAATTCTTTAAAAGAAGACATAAGGTGGTGCTTGGGTGATGGCACAAATATCTCAGTATGGTTTGATACATGGTTTGTCACACATCCTCTTATCAATGACCTGGGTCATACAAATTTTGTGAAGGACAATCTACAGATGAAAGTTGCAGAAATTTTAAATGGAAAAAGCTGGAACATTCCTATAGAACTGCAATCAGTGCTGAATATGGAAAGAATACCATATATAAGTGAAGGTACTGATACAATGGTATTGTGTGGAAATGCAAGTGGTAAATTCAGTACAACAATGGATGTAGGAAAAATAAGATTAAAAGAATAGAGACTTGCAAGGGCATAAGTCTTACGGAAACATTTCTTACATCCTAAATATTGCTTGCAATGTTTGGAAACTTCTGCAAGGTATATATACTGATGATGAAACAATGAGGAAGTAGTGCTATGAAATGCCATCCAGATGTTCTGTATGTGTTGTAGAGCAGGATAGTATGGAGCATACATTATGGGAGTGCAACTTCAGTGTGCAAATTTGGGACTGGCTGTGTGCTATTTTTACCTTTCCCAGACCAGTATCTTTCAGTGATATCTGTAAAGCTGCTAGAAATCAGAGTCCCTTGATAAAAGAAATTTGGGTTACAACTGCATGTGCTACAATAAGAGAGTTATGGTTCCAAAGAAATGCAATATTCTTTGAGGAAGGAAGGCCTAATATAAACAGATTTAAGTGCAAAATCTATCAAGTGGTGCATGAAGGAGGAGGTAGAATGAAGGGTAATAGATGGGGACAAAATTATGATTCTCAGATTATATCATTCTTCAAACTGGGTACCAGATATATTAAATTTACTTGCATCAAAGAATATTTTTGGTATCCTCCTAAAGAAGATTACACACTCTTTAGATGCGATGGTTCTTCATTTGGCAATCCTGGAAATGTAGGATTTGGAATCATAGCTAGGGATAGCAATTGTCAGGTAATTGGTACATTATCAGGTGGAGTGGGAATAACAACTAATTTCATTGATGAGATTTATGTTGTTCTGTGTGCACTTGAATGGGATGTCTATCTGCAACTTAAGAAAGTCATTATAAGATCAGACTCTAAAGAAGTTATCATTCTGGCTGACATCAAAAAAGTACCTTGGTATGTCACAGCTAGATGGCAGGCAGTTATCAAACAATTTGAAGATGTTATTTTTCAGCACTGTTACAGGGAAATCAACTTGTCTGCTGATTCATTAGCAAATAAGGGTGTCACTTTGTCTGCGCGAGAAAGAATTTGCCACTTAGGAACGCCTCAAACCTTGAAGAGAATTAAAATGCCAGACACACCATATTATAGATTTTGCTAGGTTGCTCCTTTTAGTCTGATTCTTTTCTTTTTGTTAAAATATCAGTGTTGGTATAACTTTTATTGTTGTAATTTTTGTATAAATTTAGTTATTCAATTAATAAAATAATATGATTAAACAAAATAAATAAATAATAATAATAATAACACCAAGTAATTAATTACATGTAGAATTTGACTTTTGCCCGATCTTTCCACAAGTCTGACGTTTATTGAAATAAACTGCTTTTAGTAATAACAATATGATTTAGTTTCTCACCAGTGGTACTACTTAAAATATACCAGTAAGAAGATTGTGTATTTGGTCGACCCTACACACCCGCATTTTGGAAGGTGGCCACCCAACCCGGTAATGGATGGGTTTAACATGAGTGCATTCTAAAAACAATATTACATCAGTTGTGGGTGCAAATATAGAAATCCATTACGCACTCGCACCTGCTAGGTTTATAGAATATAGAAAAATTTATCAAATAAAAAAGGCTATTATTTTATTTTATAGGTGTTAAAGAAGTTTTACTTTTTTTTGTTGTTGTGTCTATATATTTCCAGAAACAAGCAACAACGAAACAGTGACTATTATATTATTCAGGTTATTGTGCTTAAAAAAAATCAGGTTATTTTGGATTGATTTGAGGTCCTTCATGTGGTTGAATACTTTACTTTTAGTTGATGGAAATACATTGCACTAATCTTGTCGTATATAGTTTTAACACTGTTATATTGTAATAGCCTAATATTTTTTAATTACAATGTTCTAAGTTGTAAAACGAAGTTAGCTTCTTGTTTACATATTTTTCTTTATTATAATTGGGGAAAAAAATCATGGATCCTCCGACATGCAGTCGGCCCACCTGCAGATCTCAAATCCACGAGCAATGACTCGACATGTCTAGAATTTATCATCCACCATTTAGATGTATTGGATGTGTGTGTCACAGAATCCGCAAATTTCTCTTGCTGCTCTGTCGATATTGGTTTTCTTTTTAGTATTCTAAGTATAGACTTTTTTTTTCTTTTATCCTATAAACAAATTAAATTAGTGATATGGCTTAACCCCAATTAAATTACTGCAGCAATTTTTCCCTAAATTAACACCAAGTATATGCCTAAGAAAAAAAAAGGTCACCACAGAGGCAACCATTGGAATGGCCAAGGTGAAATTACCCATCCAGAGTTGTAGTTCAAATTATGGGCTAAAACTTACAAGAAAGAAATTGTTGACATTCTACTCGGATATTGAATTTTCTTTCTAAAGTTGGGCTTATATAAGTTCCGCCTATATATAGCCGTCCACAACCGAGAACGAGAGAAACTTTTTTTTTCAACTATCAATTAGAGATGAATTCTCATCCTATAAGAAAATATAAGATAAACAGGGATTTTTTCGGACTGTATTGTGAAAGATCTTCCTTCGAACCTCATTTATGAAATTCTCTTAAGAAGTCCCGCAGAGTCCTTATTAAGATTCAAGACTATATGCATAGATTAATATTCGTTAATCAGAGATCTTAGTTTCCTCGAACAACATTACGATCATCACGAGGAAAATAATCAATGTAAAAATTATTTTAATTATTTTAGTTTTAGTATTTTAATTAAATTAAAAAGTATTTTAATTTGAAAAACAATAAAATCTAACAATTATTTTAATTATTACGTTTTCGTGAAAGCTCATCACGAAAATAAAATTATTTTATTTTAATTAAATAAAATCTAACAATCTAAAAAACAAAAGTATTTTAATTCTCTTTTCTTTTGTTTCAGTTCATGATCTGAACGAGTCGCACATACACCCTAGTACATGTTCCTCGACGTTGTGGACATCCTCGAAGAGCGGGGAAATTTGTGACATTGGTGATTGTCTGTCTTGTATTTCTAACAAGTGTTTAATAGTTGGCATGTTGGATGGTATGCAGAATGGGCTTGTTTAGATCAGTCCTAACCGGATGATTTAGAATTCCTCTCGTTTCATTGAATATTTTACCACTACCACTTTTAACCTCGGTAAGAAAAGAATATAGGAAATAACATAGCTCAGTCAATTATGGTTCGAAATAGAATGGAATTACAAATTTACGTCAAATCCCTGGTATTTTCGACCGCTACAAGATCAACAATTCCATAAGCTTGGGCTTCTGTTGCTGGCATAAAAACGTCCCTTTCCATGTCTTCGGATACATTTCATAACAGATTGTTGTTATCGTAAACATAAAAAATATCTGGATAAATGCAGCATTCAGGGACATGATTTGGGTGATCTTGTAGCGAATACGTAACTAGAAATGTCTGATATGGGGGAAGAACAACAAGAGGTTGCAAAGAATAAACGAAAGAATGATACATGGACAATGGAAGAGAGCAATGAATTGGTTGTGCTCAAACGTAGAAAGATGAAACCGGTGATCAACTATCGCTTCTCAAATGTGGAAAGATGAATCCGGTGAAGAAAATAACAATGAATCATGAGGTTATTTTAGATTGTAAAAGTAATAAGGATTTTATTTTATTTATTTATTTTGGTATGTTGAAATTTTTTTAATTATTAATTGCTCAGTTTTTTAAAGATATTTCGTGGTAGAAATTTATTTCAATCTTTATAAATCTAAATTAATCCAAGTTACAATCCATTATAATCTGAAATATATATCCTTAAGAATCTGAAAGATTCATTAAGAAACCATACATATCCACCAGATTCAGATAAAACTTATATCCATATAAATCCAAATAAATCAGGATCCAATACACCCCTGTCAATCTAGATAAAAGTATATCAAAGAGAAAATATCTCAATCTCTCGATTTGATCTTTACTCAAGCAAAAGGAAATCTGCGAGTCTTTATCAAATACAAGAGAGATAGACTTGGATGGCACCAAAGACCAATATCCAAGTGGCAATCAATTTAAATCAACAACCAAAGGTTGGATATTCTAATTGATTGATCTTAACGCATAACCTGTGATATTTCAATTGTATAACAAAATATAATGCGGAATGGAAATAACACAGACACCAGAAGTTTTGTTAACGTGGAAACCGCAAATGCAGAAAAACCCCGGGACCTAGTCCAGATTGAACACCACACTGTATTAAGCCGCTACATATACTAGCCTGCTACAAACTAACTTCGGTCTGGACTGTAGTTGAACCCTAATCAATCTCACACTGATTCAAGGTAAAGTTGCGCTCCTTACGTCTCTGATCCCAGCAGGATACTACGCACTTGATTCCCTTAGCTGATCTCACCCACAACTAAGAGTTGTTACGACCCAAAGTCGAAGACTTTAATAAATAAATCTGTATCACACAGAAAAGTCTATGATAACAGATAAATCTGTCTCCCACAGATAAACCTAAGATTTTGTTCCGTCTTTTGATAAAATCAAGATGAACATGAACCAATCGATAACCAGGACTTATATTCCCGAAGAACAACCAAGAATTATCAATTACCTCACAATAATCTAAATCGTATGGTAGCGAAACTAGATATTGCGGAATCACAAACGATAAGACGAAGATGTTTGTATTTTCTTTTCATCTTGCCTTATCAGAGATATAATCTCAAGTCAATTATTCAATTGAACTCGTACGATAGAAAATGGCAAGATCAGATCACTTAACTACAAGAGAAGTAGTTTCACTTGGCTTCACAATCCCAATGAAGTCTTTCAGTCGTTAACCTACAGGGTCTCGGGAAGAAACCTAAGGTTAAAGGAGAATCGAGTCTAGAAAAACCAACTAGTATCACACAGAATGTGTGGAATTAATTTTTCCAGTTGCTAGATGTCTCCTTTATATAGTTTTAAAATCAAGGTTTGCAATCTAAGTTACCTTGGTAACAAAGCATTCAATATTCAACGTTAGATGAAAAACCTGATTTAACCAAGCTAATATCTTTCAACCGTTAGATCGAAACTTAGGTTGTCACACACAAATGAAATGTATTTCATTTAGGTTTGAGTAACCGTACCTAAACGTGTACACTTAGTTTGTTAACAAATAGTTAACCAGTGGTTATCCATATGAGAACTTTCATATTAACCGTATTCATCTTTCTCATAACTAGTTCAAATGACTCATAAGAACTAGTTGAAGAATTGTTCAATTGCTTAGGTCTTTATTCATAGACATAATTGAAATAAAATCGGTTTGATCCATTCGAATCAATTCATGAAAAATATAGCCACGGTTTGCAAAGATTGCATTCCTTATAATTTATTGTTTTAAGTTCATGAACTACCGATTTGAGAAATAACCAGCTTGGGTACTGTTGATGGTGGTTTTTAGCTTAGGGTTAAAATCGTAAAACCTTACATCTGATGTGACGTCACTCTGTAAGGAAACGGAGCCATGAGTGTCAACCTCTCCACTAACATACTTATTGAGCCGTTCAATATATCTACATGAAATTTACCCAGACTGGTGGATGTAGCAACCATCCCAAACACTCTGTAAATTTCTGCACTTCGCCTATATAAGACTCACTGAGTACTTTTCCTGTGCTATGTTCCCCGGCAGAACCCTTAATATCGGTATGACATGATGGATTTATGTTCACTCGCAGCATAGTGGCACAGATCTCCAAGTACCAAAGTTAAATCCATTGCACGAAATGCTCAGACAGAAAGCACACTGCACTCTGTAAAAAAGGAATTTTGTGGCAGCACACAAAATCCAATCAGTAATTGTGATAACTCACAAAAACCTCATGAACCTTACTAATTTGCAGAAATTAGGGTTTTGCGCCCTGCGCAGTATATTAGACCCCATTGTTCGAAATTACTCTTAAACAACTAAGCAATTGATCCTCCGCGGATTAATAGGTGCAGAGTCCTGCCCAAAATCAGAAAACAAAGAGTAACGGAGCCGCAGAGAAGGAGCAAAAGTGTGGCCATTCCTCATGCTAGCCGGCGCCACTTGGCCACGCCCCCATTTTACCTAAACCGTCCCTTCTCCTTTGTCGACCGATCAGGTCGCCTTAAATCTGCCACACTCCCATAAGTCGTGGCTGGGCACATACTTGTCGGCCCTACTTCTCATCGACCAATCAGATCGCATTAAACTCGCCAAACGCGCATGCCAGGCGTACATGCCAATCGGCATGCTAATGACATGCCAAACTCGCCAAAACGCACATGCCAGGCGCACGTGCCAATCAGCATGCAAAACATGCTAACGATATGCCAAACTCGCCAAATGCGTATGTCAGACGCACATGCCAATCGACATGCCAAACTCGCCAGACGCGCATGCCAGGAGCACATGCCAATCGGCATGCCAAACAGGCCAGACACGCATGCCAGGCACACATGCCAATCGGCATACCAAACAGGACAGACGCGCATGCCAAGCGCACATTCCAAACGACATTCCAAATAGGCCAGACACGCATGCCAGACGCACATGCCAATCGGCATGCCAAACAGGCCAGACGCGCATGCCAGGCGCACATGCCAATCGGCATGCCAAACAGGACAGACACGCATACCAGACGCACATTCCAATCGGCATGCCAAACAGGCCAGCCACGCATACCAGGCGCACATGCCAAAAGACATGCCAAACATGCCAAACACGCCACCTACCGCATATGGCGTGCCATATATGCTAATGAGGGTTTCAGCATGCTAAACCCTAATTTAGACAAAGTTTCCAGGCACCGACAGAAGGTAGCCATAATCAACAACTACCCTTCTCATGAGATGCAATATCGGCCATCCAAGTTCGCCACCGAGCTGACAGACTTGTGGTAATTTTCAGGGCGACCAGCCGCCTAAAACTAGTGGCCATGGCTACGCCAGGCGCCACTTGCACCACCGTGCCACTGGCATGCACAAGCCATGCCAGCCATGCCGCATTTCCACTGGCGTGCACCAAAAACGCCACTGCGCCATTATCAGGCGCTAACACTAGATAGCCATAATCAACGGCTACCCTTCCTCATGAGATGCAATCTCAGCCATCCAAGTTCTCCACCGAACTGGCGGACTTGTGGCAAGTTTCAGGAAACAATCCAAGACGATCCTACTAGCATCACATGCTATTTTCTGCAGCAAGCCTCTTGATTTTAACTTGCCACACGTAGCAAAGTGTTACATGTTTTCCACGAAAACACTCGAGACATCAGACATGCCACAAACTGGGGGATACTCATCAGGGTATTGGTCTGGCGGTTTACAGCGTGCGGCGTACAATACGCCCGTTACAAGAAAGTGTCATAAAGCGGGGAGGTTAGTAATGGCAAAGAGTAATGGCGTGAGAGGATCCACCTCCCTCATAATGGAAACATAAATCCCAACGTCACACATTACTCTTCCACCACTCAATCGTTTCCACTTCCTACGAGACCAGGGTACGTTTTGTTGCGACTTGTATAAATAGGTCTCACCTATTTCCACCAAACAACAAGTTTTGGTCAGGAGAACAATACAACATCCAGAAATCATCTGATATCTTTTCATTCAGCTTGCCAATTCAACTTTCTGATACAAGTCACGAAACACCCACACTTTCGGAATCAACTATTCTGGTCTCGACACTTTGTTCGCTTCCCTCCCTAAGACCAACCCTTCTCCTTCACTTTGTGACCGAAGCAATCCTAGAACGACCATTTCTTGGTTTAGGCCAGGATTGTATAGATTAATCTCTCGAATCAAAAGTACTCCCGTGCAGTACATTGTTTAGGGTTTATATTTGTTTCTCACCCACACAACCAAAATTACCAAAATCAGGAGAAACGGTTTTCACCCGCAAACAGGTACATGTATGGGTATGCGTACCTTATCTACCGGATTTGAGTTGGTTGTGGTTTCCAAACTCAGCAGAATTTTTCGGGTAGAAAAGTTTTGCCAGTACGCGTACCTAAGGTGACTGGTTTATGAGTTCGTAAACTCCAAACTCAGCAGAAATTTTCGGGAGGAAAAGTTCCGCCATTACGCGTACCTAACCTGTCTCCTTCACAAATACCGCATGCACACAGATGCACACACTTGGTTTCCGGTACATGGATTTATACACTAATGTGCGAACACACTATATATGCTTATATCCATAGATGGTTACGTAATCTCAACTCTACATTTCAATCATTGAAATATTATTCTATAATATTATAACAATCGTTACTCACGACTATCATCATCAAAGCTATTTTCAAGATTGAAACGTCATCATGACTTTCTTCACGGGTAAAGATGAAAATGGTTAAAGAGAAAGCTTACCAACACATATTTTGAGAAAAAGATAGGCGAGTTTACTCGGCTCGAAATAGCAAATGTGTATGTATGAAAACTATCATACTTACACGACCTTTGTCTCAAGAGTAGGAGATAGAGTAGATAGACTGTTGAGTGAAAGATGAGTTCAAGTCTCCACATACCTTTTAGTCAAATGAAGTTCCACTGGTTCCTCGAGTAGTTCTTCGTCTTCGTAAGATGATCGCCATGGAGTCTGGAGCTCAACTACACTTAACTATCCTAGACCGATACTTAGTCATAAGTAAACTAGAAATCAGGACATATAGTTTTAACAATTAAATTTGACAAACAAGATTGAGATAGCAACACTTGCGAGTTCGACCGATCAATGCTCTAACAATCTCCCCCTTTGTCAATTTTAGAGACAAAACTATCAATACATATGGATTACAAAATAGATAAAACTTTGTAGCTTCTCGTCCATATTCTTGATCTCCTTGGTGCTTCAACATTACTCGAAAACTTCATCTTTTCCAAGTGATCCCATGATTCCATAGATGTTCAGTTCAACATCATATTTGTTGAAGATCCGTAGCCATAACAATGAGAAAAAAAAATCTCCCGATCATTGTTATACTGTGTCATAGTATTATTACACAGTATCAAAGTTCTTATATCACAACTTCGACAATGATACTATGGTGATATTTATCACTACCCCTTAGTCAATACTTTCATCTCAACATGAAAATCACTCCCCCTTACACAATGATCCATAAAACACGTAAACCATATGTATTTGTAGTGTGAACTACATATTAATTCTCCCCTTTTTTGTCAATAAAATTGGCAAAGGTACGAAAACGGGATCCTAATAAAATTTTCATGGAGACGCTTAAAGACCAAAGAAAAGTACATATCAACTTTGTTTAGATGTAATCATAAATACGAAGCTAAATGCATTCATCACGGAGTTTATAAATATACAAGATAACTCCTCAAATATTCCACAGCCGCACTCCCCACAAAGATATGGAAATTAAGCGCATGTTCAAAAGAACTCTCCACCATTTGATGTCATTCCTGAAAGAACAACAAGAGCGACCTTACTTTTACCAGAAAGAAGGATTTCTTTGGACACCAAAAACCATAAAATGATTTTGTATCCGAAATTCTCAATTAAACTAACCACAAGAGAACCCATGATTAATTTAATCGGAATACATAACCAAATTAACCACAAATGAATCTATGATTAGTCTAGTTGGAAATGCTCACATAAGAAGGCTTATGGAGCCGCACAGTATATACATAAAATATGGATCTGGGAAGATCAATACTGCGGAATATAGAAGGATTCATTCTATTTTCCATCACTATTTGCACAATGACATACAATAGACATAATCCTTGTAAACAAAATATTTTAACCTATCTTCCATCAATAAATGACATAATAGGCTTAACTTTTGTTTGTCAAAAGTTCATCGATCTTGTATCAATACATGCATATCGACATATAAAATAGATAACTTTTGATATTGTATGGGACAATAATAGTTCGCGGACGCAAACACACATATCCCATAACATATTGCAATATATAAAACCATAAAGATTAATACTGCAAAAATCATCTTCCAAATCAACTTTAGAATTTAAATAAATAAATCTAAAAACATTGCAAGATGAAAACGTTGGACATAGCTATGTGTACTCACAACAATGGCTATTCCAAACCCTAGTTATCCTTCTTAAACAAAAACAAATTCTTTTAAGAAGTTTCCTAGACAAATAAAATCAAAGTTCATTGAGAACCTCATACCTTTCAATGAATCCATCAAAGAAGGTATAACTGATTTCCTTTACTCTCTTGACCGTAGACACACCATGTTCGTGAGTTAGAATACTAACTTTACGATCAATAACCCTAGCAAGTTGTCTAGCCTTGACGCAGTCCATGATGAGCTTGTTTTGATTCCTTATCAAAATATTCTGCTTAGCAAGGATTCTGGCCTGACCATCAAAGAGTTGGTTTATTTACAGTTGAAGATTTGCAAACTCGACCTTTGAATCGTTCTGAAAACGAGTTAAGTCCTTGACGGAATCATCAATCCAGGAGTTGGGCTCCTTTCTTTCAAGCATCTTCTTTAGAACCAGCTCTTGAATTGATTCAAGTCCTTGAGTATCTTCCTCCATATCAAGATGCAAAATCTCTTGAGATTTTGCAGATTTCTCCATATAATTTTTTTGTTAGGGATGGAAAAACACAATATAGAGTAATATATATGTGTATATAAACATGAGAAGGAAACTCTTGTTTTGGAAACCCTATGAACTCACAAGAGGAAGACGCGAACGTTTGTGGACCGGTAGCACAAAAACACAAAAAAAAAGTGTACAACATACTTGAGCATTTCCCAACTATTATCCTTGCACATCTCAAGATAGAAACAAGGAAAAGAGTACCTGAAATTAGGTGATAGAGTGATAAATAATCTCGCTATGATTATTGAGAAAGGAGTTGTACATATCATCTGACAGCTTGATCTTTGTGTTCTTCGCCTTTCTTCAATTGACACTCATCCCAGAAGAGTAAGACACAGCTTGTTTAACATATCCGTCATAAGGCTTTCTCTGAGGACTAAATCTAGTACCTCCTGCGATTGGTTCAAGGTGATCAGGATAACGAGGGATCCATTTTCTAGACTTAGATTTACCAGGATCATTCTTATAAACACAGGGAATGTCTTCATTAGCAATACAAGAATTTATTATTAGAATGCACTTGTACCTTGTGATGATTTCTAGAAAAGAGATCATTTTTATAAGGTTTCTGATTTTCTGTGGGCATGTGATTCACTGCAGTAGTCGACCGACTATTTACTCCATTTACAGTAGAAAGAAGCAATATGAAGTTTAGAGATTTTTTTCCTCCTGGTAAAACAATGGATAACATAGTGATTCTTTTTCCAGAGAAGGAACAAGTTCGTGGGAGAGAATTGTTGAAAGGTATCTGTTTCAAACCCATGTCCCGTTTGGAAGTTTGCCGTTTATATTTTGCAGGGACTTCCTTTGGTGAGTTGTTCTTCATGTCAGGGAACTCATATTGAGAATCAGCACGTGACACGGAAGAATTTCTCATTACAGTGTTTCCCTTTGTCAAGGAGATAGACTGTTGATGTGTTTTCAAAGTTGTTGTAGTAGTATGATTCGTTCAAGACTTGTGAAAGCGGATTTTTAGATTTTTTTTAATAAATAAAAAAAGCGAACTAAATTAAAAAGATGTTGTGAAAATTATGGAGAGAATAGGACTAGGATTCCACCATTGGTTGATATTAGTGATTTAATGAAACAATAATTATGTAACTCAACATTCAGATTGATTCTAATGGTATTGCCTAGACATGTAGATTTCCAAAAGAATAGATGTTAACCCAAGCATAAAATATCAAAACCCTAAAGCAAGCATATTCTATCAAGAGAAAATACACCTAACTAATTAAAATCATATAAACAATTTTTAGTTCAATGCAAAAATCATAATAGAGTTGTTGTAATTAATTAATAAAAATATATCACTTTTACTGAAACAATGGTTTCCTCCATAGCCCCAAGGATTGGGTTTAGCTCCGCATATTGGAAACACATTCAGAATAATTTTGCATTGCTCAAAAGTGTTTACAAGTGATGAAATGGGAGAAAATAATGATTAAACCGGGTTTGCTCTAAACGATCCCCAAACTCTCCATCCCAGGAGCTATTTATAACCCAGCAGTAACCACAAATATCTCCAATTACTCCTCAAAATCTTCACAGTGAAGGAATATTATTCTCGGGAATAATTTCCTATTTTTTTCTTTTCTGCACGCATGAATGATCTATAAAATATCTCCAATTACTCCTCAAAATCTTCACAGTGAAGGAATATTATTCTCGGGAATAATTTCCTATTTTTTTCTTTTCTGCACGCATGAATGATCTTTAAAGTATCTCCAATTACTCCTCAAAATCTTCACAGTGAAGGAATATTATTCTCGGGAATAATTTCCTATTTTTTTCTTTTTTGCACGTATATTTCCCACAGTAACACCAACAGTAAGTGAAACGAAAATATATTTGTTCCCTGTTTTAGCTTATCACGCGCCTGTTTCATATTTCTCGAAATATATTGATTCTAACTCGTGACAGGATAATCTCTCAACGCAGCTCCGAATAGTAAATGTCCTACGGGTTGCCTTTAACACTTTTTCGAGCCAATTTTTCCGAAAATGTTTATTTCCTAAAAATACATAAAAACACAATATTAGTACAAAAATCGAGTACCAGCAATACATGAAATTAAGGACAACGTATACACAAAAATGTGTCTATCAAATACCCCCAAACTTATTATTTGCTAGTCCTCGAGCAAAACTAATTCAGAAAATAAAATGACTACACTTAGCACGTGCAGCAAGACGTTAAACCGCTAGGTGGCCCTAGAGGCGGAGTGTTGTCTCCGGAGGGTTTATCAGAGGTGTACCCACAAAACCATTACTCCAGACCCTAGCTATCTACGCAGAACCTTGGAAGGCGCTAAAGAATCTCCTTGGTTGGCATACAAACATTGACTATAGGAGGAAGTACCCTGATGCGAATTTCCAATTGATGTACACGAGTTTGCACTCAGCATACTATAATTCATATATAAGTGACAGAGCTCTACTCAGATAGTTTCTAGACATCATAACCGAAGTCAACCAATCACATGGAAAGATTAAGAAGATGGATAAAGAGATGGTTAAAAGTGAATGGTGTTTCCCATATCTGTCTGAAGGCCTCTGCCAAAGTGAACCTATCCTAATGGACTGAGATACCGGTCTGACTAATATCAACACAACTGGCATATAAAAGGGGACCAGTGGTCGATAAACCTAACTCTAGGTCAACACAACTAGCATATACAAGGGCACCAGTGGTCGACTTTATTGAATTTATTCTGGTTGGTCTAATGGTCTGGTCTTTTTTTTTTGATGTTGGTATCTCAATTAATCTATTCCACCCTAGCAAAGGTAACAACTTGAATCGTGCGCCCCACCAAATCACTTAAAAAAATAAAAACAGAAGGATTAGGATTCAACGAGATACGGCGAAACTACCATGTTTTTTTTTTAATTCTAACACCTGAGCTATGTGATTTTATGAATAGACTCTTTAAATGTTTCCAACTAATCAGATTGGTTCCTCAACTCTTACAACCAAGATTTTCCCATCCACTTAGATTGGTTAGTGCCAACCTTAATAAGCATAAATTTCTAGGCTCTGGAGTTTATTTGTTGCAGCTAAGATCTAACAAAAAGTTTCTTCCCCACCCCCAAACTTAAATCTAACATTATCCTCAATGTTCTAAAGATGAAATGAACAATAAGAAACTGTTACCACTTGATGGATGGAAAAAGAAATAAGGAAGGATATTACCGTAAGCATGAGTACCTCCCAGGAAATGCTAAATTTAAAGTCTTTAGCTAGAGATCAAATACCTCAAAAAGGATTTTCACCTTCCAAAGTCATATATCAACAGTCGAAACAATTGTGGGTCCATAAGACCAAATAAAGCTGACACCAGTATGAGACAACTGCACTGATTCAGAAAAATGAAAAGAAGGAGCACGTCCTCATCTAAGGTTTCTGTCAAGACAACTGGGTTTATCTGCGACGCGTAATTGAACTTCATATGTGTGTCTCGATAAATAGATTCATTCTAAAAACGGGTCTCTAATACCTGGGTTACCTCCTGGACAGTATCAGGAGGATCGGGTTACGGAGTTTGAAAAGACTCAAGTAATATCTCAGATGTACAAGGATCGAGTCCCAAGTTAGGGACTCTAATTAGGGATACGATACAATCACAAGAACCATCACTACCCCCGAACTTAGGGTTCACAGAAAAACCTCTAACTATTTCTTGAATTTCCGGATCTTCAGAATCCTTAAAATACTCAAGAGATTCTTCTATTTCTCTACCCCCAAACTTAGGGTCATCATTATTCTCAGAAAAACCTAAAACTATTGCCTGAATTTCTGGGTCCATAGAATCTTTAAAATACTCAAGAGATTCTTCTAAAGATTGATCACATATCTGATCTAAGAGAATGGTTTCCTCAAAATCATCTAAAGAATCTACCAGTAAACTGTCAAGCCAATTATCCTGAACTAAAGTGCTAATCATATTCACTTCTTCTAAATAATCATTCTCAGAAGGTTGTCTAGTAACATTAAAGACATTTAGTTCAGTGGTCATATTACCAAAGGATATGTTCATAAGCCCAGTCCTACAGTTGATGACAGCGTTAGCTGTGGCTAAAAATGGGCGACCTAAAATCACTGGGATGTGACGACTTGGGTCCTGAACAGGCTGGGTGTCTAGAACAAAGAAATCCACAGGATAAATAAACTTATCAACCTCAATCATAACATCCTCTATGACACCACGAGGGACTTTGACAGACCTATCAGCTAATTGTAGTGTCATTTTAGTCGGTTTCAACTTACCAAGACCTAGCTGGGTGTATACATGATACGGGAGTAAGTTAACGCTAGATCCTAAGTCAAGTAAAGCTTTATCGACCATGTGATTACCAATCGCACAACATATGGTGGGGCATCCAGGATCCTTATACGTAGGGGGTGTTTGGTTCAGAAAAATGGAACTTACCTGACCAACTAAAAAATCTTTCTTATGGACATTAAGCTTACGCTTTCGTGTACAAAGATCTTTAAGGAACTTGGCATAAGTAGGAATCTGCCTAATTGCTTCTAATAGCGGAATGTTGATGTTCACCTGCTTAAATGTTTCCATTATCTCGTTGAAAGTCGACTTCTTCTTTGTTGGGGCTAACAAATGTGGATATGGGGCTCTAGGCACAAAGGTAAACCTATCAGGAATTTCTTGGGAATCCTTAGAGACTGTTTCAGTTTCCTCGTCTACGGGCTCCTCTTGGGAAGTAGAAGGTGGAACTACAGTATGTCCACTGGGCATGGCTACCTTATTGTCTACCGTTTTACCACTCCTAAGGGTTGTTATCGAGTTCACATGGTTTGATGATTTCTCTCCAGCTAAAGATATTTGATGGACTCCCCTAGGGTTGGGTTGTAGTTGACTAGGAAACTTTCCTTTTTCTCTCAATGTCTCATTTATCTGACTAACCTGGGTTTTCAACTCAGAAATAGCCTGAGAGTTAGCCTGACTTATTCTCTTATTTTCTTCTAAACCTTGAGCAACAGAGAAATACACCTAACTAATCAAAATCATATAAACAATTTTTAGTTCAATGCAAAAATCATAATAGAGTTGTTGTAATTAATTAATAAAAATATATCACTTTTACCGAAACAACGGCTTCCTCCATAGCCCCAAGGATTGGGTTTAGCTCCGCATATTGGAAACACACTCAGAATAATTTTTTATTGCTCAAAAGTGTTTACAAGTGATGAAATGGGAGAAAATAATGATTAAACCGGGTTTGCTCTAAACGATCCTCAAACTCTCCATCCCAAGAGCTATTTATAACCCATCAGTAACCACAAATATCTCCAATTACTCCTCAAAATCTTCACAGTGAAGGAATATTATTCTCGGGAATAATTTCCTATTTTTTTCTTTTCTGCACGCATGAATGAGCTGTAAAATATCTCCAATTACTCCTCAAAATCTTCACAGTGAAGGAATATTATTCTCGGGAATAATTTCCTATTTTTTTCTTTTCTGCATGCATAAATGAGCTGTAAAATATTTCCAATTACTCCTCAAAATCTTCACAGTGAAGGAATATTATTCTCGGGAATAATTTCCTATTTTTTTATTTTCTGCACGTATATTTCCCACAGTAACACCAACAGTAAGTGAAGCGAAAATATATTTGTTCCCTGTTTTAGCTTATCACGCGTCTGTTTAGTGTTGACGTGTTCCAACATGCATATTTCTCGAAATATATTGATTCTAACTCGTGACAGGATAATCTCTCAACGCAGCTCCGAATAGTAAATGTCCTTCGGGTTGCCTTTAACACTTTTTCGAGCCAATTTTTCCGAAAATGTTTATTTCCTAAAAATACATAAAAACACAATAATAGTACAAAAATCGAATACCAGCAATACATGAAATTAAGGACAACGTATACACAAAAATGTGTCTATCAACTGTTTTTGGGCTAGGTGAATAGATGCAACAATATTCTCTGTTTCAACACGAAGGTTGTTCAAATCAGAAAAGTGTGTCTCAATCAAACATTTTTCTCTAATTGTTCCCTCTTTAACAATATTCTCAAGGATGCTAATCTTTTCTTGTTGTAGCATATTTTCTTGAGTGAGTCTTTTAATATTGTAAGAGAAGGATTCAATAATTTTATAGAGTTCACGTTCTCGACTAAGAGACTTCTCAAATTCATCCAAGAATTGAGAATGATAGTGTAAATCAATCATCTCAGTTGGATTTTCTTTGGTTCTGGTGATATTCCTTTCTACTTCTGACATCCTGTCAATTGTCTCGTTTCTTTCTCTGGATTCGTAAGAATCAACTAATGAATTATACTTTGAGGAAAATCCAAGACACTTGACATAGTCAAAAGTATGGAAAGACATAGACTATGCGTAGATATGAGATATAACTTGGTCCACAGAATCAGATTGCTACAAACACAGACTTGTAAGGTCTTTTAAACGTGTTTTCCTGTTCTGATACCAATTGAAAATGCGGGTGGGTCTAACAACCTCACCCAATATTTCGATTAGCAATCTGTATGGACTAACTCCAATATACTTTCTAGAGAATCAACTAGACAGTCAGACTCAATCTAGATAAAAGTATATCAAAAAGTTAATATCTCAATCTCTCGATTTGATCTTTACTCAAGCAAAAGGAAATCTCCGAGTCTTTATCAAATACAAGAGAGATAGACTTGGATGGTACCAAAGACCAATATCCAAGTGTCAATTAAATTAAATCAACAACCAAAGGTTGGATATTCTAATTGATTGATCTTAACGCACAACTTGTGATATTTCAATTATATAACAAAATATAATGCGGAATGGAAATAACACAGACACCAGAAGTTTTGTTAACGAGGAAATGGCAAATGCAGAAAAACCCTGGGACCTAGTCCAGATTGAACACCACACTGTATTAAGACGCTACATATACTAGCCTACTACAAACTAACTTCGGTCTGGACTGTTGTTGAACCCTAATCAATCTCACACTGATTCAAGGTAAAGTTGCGCTCCTTAGGTCTCTGATCCCAGCAGGATACTACGCACTTGATTCCCTTAGCTGATCTCACCCACAACTAAGAGTTGTTACGACCCAAAGTCGAAGACTTTAATAAACAAATCTGTATCACACAGAAAAGTCTATGATAACAGATAAATCTGTCTCCCACAGATAAACCTAAGAGTTTTTTCCGTCTTTTGATAAAATCAAGGTGAACAGGAACCAATCGATAACTCAGACTTATATTCCCGAAGAACAGCCTAGAATTATCAATCACCTCACAATAATCTAAATTGTATGGTAGTGAAACTAGATATTACGGAATCACAAACGATGAGACGAAGATGTTTGTGATTTGTTTTTATCTTTCCCTATCGGAGATATAATCTCAAGTAAATTATTCAATTGAACTCGTACGATATAAAATGGCAAGATCAGATCGCTCAACTACAAGAGAAGTAGTTTCGTCTGGCTTCACAATCCCAATGAAGTCTTTCACTCGTTAACCTACAGGGTCTCGGGAAGAAACCTAAGGTTAAAGGAGACTCGACGCTAGCAAAACCAACTAGTATCACACATGAGGTGTGGGGATTAGTTTTTCCAGTTGCTAGACGTCTCTTTTATATAGTTTTCAAATCAAGGTTTGCAATCTAAGTTACCTTGGTAACAAAGCATTCAATATTCACCGTTAGATGAAAAACCTGATTTAACCAAGATAATATCTTTCAACCGTTAGATCGAAACTTAGCTTGTCACCCACAAATGAAATATATATTTCATTTAGTTTTGAGTAACCTTACCTAAACGAGTACACTTAGTTGGTTCATAAATAGTTAACCAATGGTTAGCCATATGAGCACTTTCATATTAACCGTATTCATCTTTCTCATAACTAGTTCAAATGACTCATAAGAACTAGTTGAAGAGTTGTTCAATTGCTTAGGTCTTTATTCATAGACACAATTGAAACAACATCGGTTTGATCCATTCGAATCAATTCATGAACAATATATCCACGGTTTTCAAAGATTGCATTCCTTATAATTTATTGTTTTAAGTTCATGAATTACCGATTTGAGAAATAACCAGCTTGGGTGCGCGTACGGGTATGCGTACCTTAGCTACCGGATTTGAGTTGGTTTTGGTTCCCAAACTCAGCAGAACTTTTCGGGTAGAAAAGTTTCGCCAGTAAGCGTACC
The DNA here is from genome assembly GCF_003573695.1 of Papaver somniferum. NCBI lineage: Eukaryota > Viridiplantae > Streptophyta > Magnoliopsida > Ranunculales > Papaveraceae > Papaver > Papaver somniferum. The sequence goes on from NC_039362.1 coordinate 141,674,950, forward strand.
TAAGGTGACTGGTTTATGAGTTCGTAAACTCCAAACTCAGCAGAAATTTTCGGAAGGAAAAGTTCCGTCAGTATGCGTACCTAACCTGTCTCCTTCACCAATACTGCATGCACACATATGCATGCACTTGGTTTCCGGTACATGGATTTATATACTAATGTGCGAATACACTATATATGCTTATATATGTAGATGGTCACGTAATCTCAACTCTATATTTCAATCATTGAAACATTCTTCTATAATGTTATAACAATCGTTATTCACGACTATCGTCATCAAAGCTATTTTCAAGATTGAAACGTCATCATGACTTTCGTCACGGGTAAAGATGAAAATGGTTAAAGTGAAAGCTTAACAACACATATTTCGAGAAAAAGATAGGCGAGTAAACTTGGCTCGAAATAACAAATGTGTATGTATGAAAACTATCATACTTAGTCTCCACATACCTTTTAGTCGGATGAAGTTCCACTGATTCCTCGAGTAGTTCTTCGTCTTCGTAAGATGATCGCCATGGAGTCTGAAGCTCAACTACACTTAACTATCCTAGACCGAGACTTAGTCATAAATAAACTAGAAATCAAGACATATAGTTTTGGCAACTAAATTTGACAGCAAGCTTGAGATAAAAACGCTTGCGAGTTCGACCTAACAATGCTCTAACAATGACCGCACGACCAGAGAGTGATTAATGGCGCACATGTCTATGATGTAGGCCCTGTCGCCGTAGATGATCTTTCTCAGCTTGGCCTTGGCCTGCTGTGGTGGTCGTGGGGTTGTCTGACAGACTCCAAAATCTTTTTTTGTTGGTCGAAGTACCAATATGATACTGAGGTTTTTTTTTTTTTTTTGATTGTGCTTGTTAGCTAGAGACTCAAAACAATCTTGGTATAGTGCATGACAAAATATCAGAAGGAAGTCTGTTTGTGAAACATATTTATGATACCATTACTAGAACTAATAATGATTACATGATACAGAAAATTTAATTAGCTGAGAAATCCAACGAAAGTACATTTCAAGGAAACAATGGTTGCAAGAACCCAAATCTTGATCTTGAAATATCAAACTCTAGGAAGCCGTTGAAATTATATTCACCAAGAACAATGGAAGTCTTAGGATATAAACCTCCATCGATGAATGACAAACATCTGATATCATCTCCCATCCATTTCAAGTCACTAACAGTGCTCATTCCACCTTTGCCAAAGAGGAAAACGATACTGTGTGGTATCCTATTTCCCTCTAATATCCATTCAGGTACATCCATAGTGGATGCTTTATAACAGGTACTAAAAGGCGCAACAGGAGGAACCCTGGTAGCATTCTTGTATCTAGCCATATGAACCTTTGCAATTGCCTTGTAGATTGATGTTTGTAGAACAGTGTAAGGAGCTTGAAAGTCGACTTTCGTTCCTCCGACTCCGGATACCTTGTTAATGGACAACAATCTTTTATCGATATTCGGTACTGTTACATTGTATATCTTGATTGATTTAACATCAATGAAATATTCTTCAGGACTTTTTGGGTTAGTCAAGAGTGGGGTGTCACTCCATAAATGAGATTCCCTCAAATCTATAAAATCACTACCAAACGTGTAAAAGTAAGGTCCGCCCCCGAAGAAAATCTTACCTGTTCCTAATTCCAGAGCAAATATACGAGAAAGTCGAAATCCAGCTGAAAACTGTGAAACTAAAGAAAGAACGGATGAACGTCCCAGACCAGCCACTCCTTGAGCACCTTTAGCAAGTCCACGTAATGAGAACTCACCAGAAGTTGCACAGCCGAACGCAAACCGGCGAGGCGTAAGAAGTGGACCAGGTGCCTGTGAGGACCCTGGATTAGATCTAGCCGTAACAAGATCAGTAATTAGCTCACCATGTCCTACGGCCTTAGTTACCGGGTTTCTTGTATGAATGCTACATGCATTATTATGGCACCAGGTTTTGTTAGGCTCGGTGCTATTTTTGCACAATACACATGTGACATGTTTGCTAGCTTGTGCACATTTGGATGACGTGCAATTGACTGGTTTGTATGATGATGATGTGTAGCCTTTGTCACAACGGAGCCAAGGTAACTTTCCCCCGAGATCGAGGACTAGTTTCACAGGAGCTAGAGGAGTTCCTTGGTTAATATTGATCATGAATTGGAGGGTTAGTGGATCGTATTCAGTATCAAAGACGATACTGGTAGGTCTAGGAGTAGGGGAAGGAATGGGGGAAGGTGATTGAGCATTGGAAAAGGAAAGTATGAAGAAAAGAAGCAGAAGAGGAAGAAGAGAAAATTGAAAAATGCAAGAACCAAAAGAAGAAGTCATGGGATTTGGAAGATGATCAGTATGTGTGATTGTGGATGTGTTTTAACTAGCTAGACATGACTTTATTTATAGTGTTGTGATGCGTCCTAATGCTTTGGCAAATGACTGTATTCTATTCATTTTTGATGCAATTTGGTAGAAGTTTATCCATATTTAATCCACTGTCATTTTTATGCCTTAACGAGCATATGCGTGTAATCAACTCTTAGCTGTAGGCTAAAACTGTTAACTTGAATTTAATAAGTATAGTCTTCTGTGAGATTTCCCCCTTCGGGTTTTCTGGAAATCATGTCGGGTGCTGACATAATATGATACTCCCTCCGTCCCACTCCTGAGTGACCTATTTGATTTTAGATTTTGTCCCAATGATAAGTGACCTATATCACTAAACAATGAGATATTCCGGAATTATCCTTTTAATTAATTATAAATAATATATGAAATATGTATAATTTGATAGGCATGTTTATATTCGTTACGTAGGTGTTTTAAAATGCTTTTCAATTGTATAAAATTTGCGAACATCCGTGGAGTATTTTGAGAGATAAACCATTTTTAAATTTCACTAGTTATTATTCATAAGGGTATAATTGTAAAAAATGATTAAAAATGCTATTTTCCTTGCTTGCCTTAAAAATTGTGCAAATTTCGAATAGGTCACTTAAGAGTGGGACGGAGGGAGTATTTCCTGGTAAATGCAGTTTGTAGTTGTACTTTGCCTGGCGGCTGAATTTGCTTCATCGCTTGAATATGCCGTTACCCCGTACGCATACTACAACGGATTCTATTTAAGGTAATTCCGTGCGAGAATCCAAAGATAGTTTTTGGATGATTCATTGGATAGGAATGAAAACCAAAGAGGGATCACACGGAAAAATAAAAAAACCGGTGCATAACTCATTTTTGATTCCTAAGCATATCTACTTGGTCGACAAATTTTCTTTTAGACTTCAGGAGTATATTTTTGTCAAGAAAAAAAATCAGTTATTTAGTCAAAATATTGACCATTTCCAATTAGCTAGTAAATGGACTAACTCAATGAATGGATCATGTTCTAAGTTGACATTGCGAACAATCCTTAGCCATACGGAAATTGCGCTTCTAACTACGATCTAACACTCAACATTATTCTTCTAGTATTTAGAGCACAGTGGATCAACGAATCTTACACACTGCGGTTTAACTTATGTTTAAAGAGCTCACTGCTCCTCTCTAAACCCCTTTAGTCATGACCATGTATTTTTCAAAAACAAAATGAGTCAAATCTTTGCTCCACCTAAAATATCCGTGATGGCAGGATGATTTGGAGTTGACGGCGACATATCAACCAGCTTTGCTTTTATTATCCACGATATCCATTGAATATCCGTAGAATATCAGTGCGTGTACGCTAGCTAGACGCGTCTAGGAAACAATGTCTGAAGTTCCAGATATCAAGAGCAAGGTTTTAGTTCTCATGGTAGATTTCAATACGCTGTGCATTTTGGTTGGTCAGGTGGAATATTGTGATGCAAGATGCATGTGCTAGATTTTTCCAAGATTGCTAATGGGATATCATTTTGTTTGGGAATGTACCAACCCAAACACAAATACTTTTTTTTATCTTATATGTATACTGGTACATCCTCGAGCAAAACGTTACCCTTTATTAGCGGTCTTGGATTTTTCCTCATTACCAAACTGTTAGGTCTTGGCCCTTGGGTGGGTCACGCCGTCAAGGTCCCCTTTACTACACTTTGCTTCGTTTTGGGGGAGTGGAGGTGGGATTCGGGAGCTCCGAATATTTATTTATTTATTTATTTTTCAGTCGGGTCACATGGAAATAGTTAAAGCGTACCCATGACTTAGTTTGTTAGCCAGTTGGGTCTAAGAAGTAGGAGGATATTATAGGACTAGAACACCGTCATCATGGTGAGAGGGCCGATCAAGAAAATAGGAAATTACTTAATTTGTTAGCCAGTTGGGTCCAATAAGTAGGATCTTGTAGGGATAAAAGGTGGGAGGGCCAGTCGAAAAGATAAGAAGCACCGGTGATTATATACCGCGTTATATTTTTTTTTTTTCTGTTGGAATGTTATTTCCTGTCAAATGCAGTTTATAATCTGTTTGGCAGTTAAATTGGCTTCATTGAAAATGCCTTTACCCATTTCATACATTAGAATTTATCCAGATTTATAATTTCTCTATTTTATTTATTTTACCCAAAACAGATTATAATTCCTTGGAAGTTTCAAACTTCGAGTATGTTTTTGTTTGTTTAAACTTAAAGCCTTTATAATGAAGTGATGCTAGGTTGACGCCCAAAAAATTCAGGTAAAATTACGTGAGGGGATCAGACGGACGTGGAAAAGGCTAACAGTATTGGGATCATAAATAGCCAGAAATACGCCCCACAAATTATGGGTCTTGGTAGATCTTCCGGGATTTTCTATGGGAACATAAAGCATTCCAGAATTATTGTTTTTTCCATTCAGAATTAGCTAGTAAATGGAATGAATACTCAAATGAACGAATGGCCATGTTCTTAGCCATACGGAAATTGCGCTGCTAAGTACGGGCTAACAGTCAACATTATTCTTTTTCAGAGCATAATGGATCAGCGGATCTCGTACTCTGCCGTATGCGGTTTAACTTCAATATAAATAATTTCATCATTAGAATTACTTGATGATATATGTGTTAATACCGGAATTCTCGTTAGGTCCTACCCGTCCTAGTTTATCAAGATGACCTCCCTTTTCTTAGAATGGTATGAGAGAGAGTCCCCGCCTTTCCATTGTACCTTGTCCTTTCTTATATAGACTTTCCAAAACCCCATTCTCTTTATGACATCTTGCCATGTGTCCTAAACCTCCTTAATTACTACTAATGCCATCCCTTTTCTAATATAACCTCCTTCTTCCTTGTTAATTCCTTCATTGTCCCTTCCAACTCAGGGATACTTCTTTAATGGACTTGGGCCTTAGTCCCCATGTTCCATGTGTGGCTTTTTTCCTCTTTGGGGCACCCTAACCTGGTTAAGGGGAATCATTTTTCATGTATCAGCATTAGTCCCCTGACTATGATGTCAGTCGTAAGATAACCTTATAGTCATTATCCGCCTCTCCACTACTTTTATGTTAGTGGGCAACGTTATAACTTCTATTTGCACGATCATTCTTAACTCTTGTTAATTATCGTGCCTACTTGTGTAACTGCCACCTTTATGCCTCCAAATTTCTTATAAATACAAGTTCTAATTTACCTTCTTTCGTTATTTTACTGCTCATCTCTTTCTTCAGGCATCACACCTATTGCTACACCATCTCTAGCAGTACTTCCGATGATAACTCCTCGAGTGAGTCCGACGAATCCGAAGAGATAATGAGTAACTTCCCGGAAGAGAGTGGGTATTCAGGAGAACAGGAAATTCACTTATCTCCCCCCGCTGACGGCAAAGCCTACACACTTGCGGAGTTTTCCGGGACCCCTCAATTAAAACGCGCACTGAAATTAAAGGAGTATCGTGGGAATAAACGCGTGATACCCTTGAATGATAACCTCATCCCTCGTCTCCTGAATCCTCCGGTATTACCTTATCCGAACACCCCGGGATGGCTCATGTACCCGGAGCCGGAAAGTACAGATACCTTTCCGTTAAGAAGGGTTCCCCTGTATGGCCATCCATCGTGGTGACTACGGGCTTCCGGACATCGACACCCGTTCTGTGTCGAAGACTCCTCCGGTTTGTCCCCATTGTGCAGCTTCTATCCGCAATAATCATGATCACGCGTCCAAACTCGCCAGGCTAAAATTAGTGAGGCCATAGATTCCTTTCTTCAACGGGAGATAGAGAGATGTAAGCGCGTCACGACGCGGCTTTTCTATTGCTGGGATCCCCCCGTTCATACTCTCCTCACAGCTTGGGGACAGGCCACTATAGTCTTGGAAGACGTCGTCGCACTTACTGGTTTACCTCTCCATGGATCCCATTCTTATGATGAGGCGACCGTCTATGAAGCGCTGACCCTAGACGACCGAGATTTATGTTGTTATTTGTCGGACTGTAAGGAAGCCTCTTGAGTCTAACTAGTTCAGAAAGGAAAGGCACTAACCCAACAGGGGTGGCTAAAGAAAGTTGTCACCGCGGGAGGTAAGGCTGTCAGTACTACTAAAGCGGGCTCGTCGGCTGTTTCTAAAGGGAAAGCTGTTGAAAGTAGGAAGAGAAAGAATCCCTCAGTTCCTTCCTCGGGGGAGCGTCTACTTAAAAGTTCGTTATGCGCCTTCGAATCAATTCGCGGCCCCAACACTCCAGTCATTGTCTCTGATTCCGAGTGGATCACCAAGGATCATAAGCGTGCGACTTTTCCTCTCTGGCTTCGACTCTGGGCCCCCCGGCTCGTGGATGGAAATGTGTTGCCCTCAGAACGTAAATAATCCAATCCTCGAGCAGAACTGGTCGCCTTCATTCTCCTTTGGATTTGCCGTGATGTGTTCGAATATAGCCCTCAAGACACCATAAAGAATGAACTGGTTCCGATGGCGGTGTTATTGTCCCGCGGGATCTCTTTCCCTCTCGCTCCCATGTTCCTGGGTGGTTTGTACCGACACTTAAACTTGTTTTGTCATGATCTCCAAATGGTTGGCTCGGCGCATAAGATCGAGATTTTCATCCCCGCAAGCTTCATTCTTGCGTGGTCTTGGGAACACATTCCTCCATATGCTCCCGATCCCCACGAGTTAGAGGTCCACCGCGAAGAAGATTTCAGGCAGGATGATGGTTCGGTGGAAAGGGTTCCGGTCGTATATATCTACCCTCGTATAGCTCTTTGGCACAAAAAGTGGAAAGTACCTAAGGGCGACATAGCGTGGTTCTTGGATGTGGCCAAATATTTTAGACCACTCCCTTACCATGACGGCTGATATGGTCCAGCCCACTATGATTTTACTTCACCTTTTGACGCGGACTTGGATTCAACCCAGTTTCTTTCTGAATCAGATTTTGATTCGGTAATGGTGGTGTTGCCTGGATATCTTCTAGGTTTCCATGCTGGTAAATTCATAGCCATATCTTACAATCCCGACCGTACGGCTCATCAAGTTGGTTTCTATCAGGGATCCCCTCAAAGGTTTCCTCCTCCGAAAAGTACTGATGCCTCAGATATCATAGCTAGTTTCAACCGCTATGTCTTCAAAGGACCAGTGCGCCTAGCTGATAGAGGAATCAACTTCTCATTCAAACATCCCCTTCAAGATCGATCCTCCGGAGTTAATGAGGGTGCTCATAATTGTCAGCTTTCGATGCGGCGCCGGGATTTGAACTTTCCACTGCGGGAACCAGTTCCCCCTAAGGAGTTGTCTTACAAGGATATTAAAGTATTGCATGCGTCAGGAAGGATTAAGCTTGATGATGTTGTAGCGATGGCACATCGTCTCGCTTCAGGTATCAAAGGACGCTCCTTGGAACCTGTCTTGACTTCTTGGGATCCTCCAGAGGGTTGTGATCCTATTCAGCCAAAGAAAGAGGCGAAATTTCAAGTCGAAAGCCTCCCCGCCTGAATGTCTCCAAACCCTCTTCGAGTCCTCTGGCGACTCAGGTATGGCTGAATCATTACTTTATTCCCTCCCTTTTTTTGACCCGACCCATGCACTGATGGGAGAACGTTTCGACCATGTTCCCAGGGTGCTCCACTTTCTACTCGCATGGGGTGGAAGGCCCTTTCATATACGATGGAAGAGCATTTGAACATGCCTCAGCATGAATGGACCGAGAAGAGTCTTTCTAAGAAGGCCAAGCGTGAGGCGACCAAATTTTTAGATCCCCCTCTGCGCCCTAGTTCCTCTGCTAACGTTTCCCTTTTACAATATGAGAATCCTCGCCATAGGAGCGTGTCACAGTCTCCTCAGGACATTGTAAGGAGTCCCACTCCTTCTTTTGCAGATCAGTTGCATAATCTAGGGATCAGCTTGTCCGATGGTGGTGGATGGGTTTCGCCACGTCTTAAAGTGATATCTGCCTTCCCTCCTCGGGCGCAGACCGTTCGTGCTCGAGGTGAAATTCATGGGTCCCCTAATGCTGTGTTGGAGTCAATGAGTCCATCTGGGTCTGGCCGGTCGGTGTTTGGCGGGTCCTCATCCCACGTGGCGTTTCCTACTGGTGGTTTCCAAGGTAGCCAGATTACTCTTGTCTTGCGTTTGTGAATATTTCTCCCTCTCCTCCTTATTTTGTTATAAATCATCGGGTTTTGTTCATCATGTTCTCACTTTCGTATTTTCAGGCACACCTAGCGGTCCAAGCTCGTCATCTGGTTCTTCGGTATCCCGCGACAAAGATATCAATACCTCTCAGCGCCAAGTCGCGTCTAAGATTTTTTTTTTATTTTTTTTGTTGTTGTTAATAACTGGCTTTATTGTCAGGCTATGGATAGTAACCGCAAGGGAGGGAGCAAACCTGAAACCCCCGGAACTGATGTCGGTCGTAGCATAACTTGTCCTCGTAAAGATGGCGGCGGATCTCAAGCGAACGTGGAGCTACCCGATGCCCCAGCAGAAGTCTCTCACACTGATACAGGCGTGGGGCTCCAATTCCCCTTAGTGGTGGAGGCCGCTATCGCTGGGGTCGACCCTTCCACTCATACTCTGGTTTATGGGTTTTGGGTTCCGACTCCTTTCACTGCTGCGTACAAGGATATTGTCGAGCGTACTTGTGTCCATATGGTCAGTGTTGGACTGGATATGAGGACGCTGTGTTATATGACCAAAAATATATTAAAGGTTTCCGATGAGCTTAATAAGGTGGGGGATGGTCCCATTTTTGCATCTAAGATTAGCAGCTGGGAAGCGTTTGTGCGGACATCCACCAACTTGAAGTTTCCAATAGGTTGGATAGAGGCATTGTTAGTGCAGGTGAAGACTCGTAAAGACCCTCGTGTTCAACTTACCACTCGCGTAACCAAACTCGAGGAAGAATTGAATAATTTCTCTGGGATGACCAAGCAGGGGGGAGAGGTTCTGTACCAGCTTCTTACCCAGGTAGGGGCGGCGAGCGATGAGGTGCTTCGTGCAGAAGATGCAGAGAAGGGTGCCCGAGATGCTCTTGAGCAGGAACAATAAGAACTGTCTTCTCTTCAATCAATATGATGCACTCTTTTATTTTTATCTTATGAAAAATTTCATCTTGTCAGACCAATCTATTTTTAAGTCGGGTTGTTGTATTGCTTCTCTTTTGTTTTAGACTCTTTAACATTTGTTTGAGTTGATGGCAGTTTAATCTTTTGATTGTGCGTGTTTCCTACTCTGCATTGTTATTTGTTGTTCGTAAACCTCAAGCCATAGCTGGTTGTCGTCTATCTATTTCTGAGTGGGTTTTCCCTTCTTATAGCGATTTCCGCACTTGTTCTCTATTTTGATATCCCTGGTGAATTGAAGCGCTTGCTCCGAGGGAGTTGGCTTCTCAAGCAGCGCACATGGACAAGATGCACATGATTTATCATGGTCGAGAGGATACGCTAGATGCTACTCGCAAATCAAAGGTTCCCAGCGAAATCAAGGGGCTCGCTGGATTGGATAATGAGGCCGATTATGTATTGGCTACTGTTGTTGATCAGTGTGAGGAAGAGATTTTAATGGTGCAGTCCGTAGGTGCAAGCGTTGGCCATTGTCGTGTGTTACTATCAAATGATGAATGACGTACGACGCGCATATCCCTCCCCGTCTTCCTTATTTTTTTTGGTTAGGAGGGCGGGATATATGTTAGACGCGCCTGGGAGGGAGGGATGTATGTGGAACGTGCCTACTTCTCTTATCTCTTTTTTTTTTAACTAGGGGAGGGGGCGGGGTATATGTCGAACGCGCCTACTCCCCCCTATGTTTATTCTTAACAGGAAACTGGGAGGGCGGGGTGTGTGTAAAACGCGCCTACTCCCCCCTTTATTTTTTTATCGACAGGGGACTGGGTGGGGGGTGGGGGGATAATATGAAAGAGCCTATTCCTTTTCCTCTCCTTTTTTCTGCTGCTCGAAACGTTGTTATTTGTCAGTTGAGTGGGTTCCATTGGCGTTCCCATTACTTTAGTGAATCGATCCAATCGTCATTGACATTCTGCAATATTTTGTCGGTCGATCGGGTGCCCTTGGCATTCCTGCAACCTTTTGTCAGTCGATCGGTCGTCATTAACGTTCCACGACCTTTTTTTAGTCGATCAGGCGCCATTGGCTTTCCACAACCTTTTGTCGGTCGATCGGACGTCATTAACGTTCTGCAACCTTTTTTCAGTCGATCGGGGGCCATTGGCTTTCCCACAACCTTTTGTCATTCGATCGGACGTCATTAACGTTCCACAACTTTTTGTCAGCCGATCGGACGTCATTAACGTTCCGCGGCTTTTTGTCAGTCGATCGGGCGCCATTGACTTTCCCGCAACCTTTTGTCAGTCGATCGGACTTCCTTAACGTTCCGCAACCTTTTGTCAGTCGATCAGACGTCATTAACGTCCCGCAACCTCTTTTTTTTGAGAAAGATATCACAAATTATATATGTATATATGTATATATATTATTATTATTATTGTATATATATACCCATTGTTTGCTATCTCGTTCTTACATTCAACTCATCGGCTTTCTTCATTCTGAATGACGCGGGAAAGGGTCTCGTTCGATCATTTGTCTTGTTGCCTCCAGCCCTCCAGACTCGTGTTTCCTTTCGAATATGCTTCTTATTGCGAGACACTCCAATGTCGGATGTCCCACTCTCTTATGATAATGGCAATACCTTGCAGCGTCTTTATTCATTTTATTGACATCCACCACTGTCGGTGGAAATTGAACCTCACCCTCGGCTACCCATTGATTGAGGAGCCGAACAGTCTGTTCTCTTCCATATGGTAGTAGAGGATGAGACGATCTCGAATCCCTTCTGATCCATCCGTTTTTCCTTTGGGGGAGGTCTCCTCCTTGTTGTCGGCTTCCGCTTCCCTCTTTGTTGTTAGGCTTGTGGGGGATTACGGATGTGGTACTTACAGTATGGCGCCAGTTAACATCTGCGGGTAACTCTTCCATGCAGTTGACGATTCTTTCAGCAGTTTCCTCTAGTTCGACGAAGGTTTGAAATTTGAAGTTGATCAAACTCCCTTTGAAGGACTGAATCATTCCTCGTACACATATTTCCATGAGTGGTTATTAACTAATGTCTTCATGACAATCTAGTGTCGTTCGTCGTAACCTTGCTATATATGTCTCTATTTCTTCACCTATCCTCTGTCCGCTTATGCTCAGGTCTATGGACGTAACTTTCTGCTTGGCTGAATAGAATTTTCCCATAAATATCGAGTACATAATGGGCCAAGAATCTATGCTTTCTTCTTTTAAGTTATCGTACCAAGTGAAGGCTGTTCCTGCCAGTGATTTGGGGAATTCCCTTAAACACAGTTTCTCGTCGGGAATTCTATCATTCATGGCTGAGAGAAAACGGCTGACATGTTCCCGCGTGTTTCCGTGTCCATCGTAAGTTTTAAATTTTGGAGAAACATAGCCCTCGGGGTACTGATATTCCCGAATACTCAAGGGATATGGGTTTTTTGTTTGCTGGTGGTTATCTTTCTTCCCGATATGATACATATGCTCCAGGTACTCCGCCATTTTCTCTTGTGTGATTACTGCAGCCTCGGTATTTTGGTGTTTTTACGCTTCGGTTGCTTTCCTAGGAGCGCTTTGGCCTGCAATCAGGGCTTGGGATATCCATTCTTCCAATGCTTGCTTCTTTTGTAATCGCTCTTCTAATTCTTTCTGAATACCTTGCATGCCCGGGATTACCGGTCTTGATTGTCGAACCATTTGTGCATCTTCTTTGCGCGTGGCAATTTGGTGGGCGTCTTCAGATCGTTGGTCTGCGTTTTGATGTGGTGTTTATTCCTTGTTATCCCCTTCTTCTATGATGACCTCGTCGAGGTCAACAGGGTGGTTAGTTGATTGATTTCTTACCGCGCCAAGGTTACTGTTATTTGGCTGCATCATGATAGACTAGACACGAGTCTCCGGGTGTGGTCGCCAAATGTTAATATCGGAATTCTCGTTAGGTTCTACCCGTCCTAGTCTATCAAGATGACTTCCCTTTTCTTAGAATGGTATGAGAGAGAGCCCCCGCCTTTCCATTGTACCCTGTCCTTTCTTATATAGACTTTTCAAAAACCCCTTCTCTTTATGACATCTTGTCATGTGTCCTAAACCTCCTTAATTACTACTAATGTCATCCCTTTTCTAATATAATCTCCTTCTTCCTTGTTAATTCTTTCATTGTCCCTTCCAACTCAGGGATACTTCTTTGGTGGACTTCGGCCTTAGTCCCCATGTTCCATGTGTGGCCTTTTTCCTTTTTGGGGCACCCTAGCCTGGTTAAGGGGAATCATTTTTCATGTATCAACAATATGCCAGCTTGAGTTTTGGCCAAATGTAAAGCCAGTTAGTCGAGTCGGAATTTTAAAAGAGACTTTCTGCGGAAGTTACATATATTTGTGATACAATCATTACTTGAATCATACACGAAACTTATTTAGCTGAGAAATCCAAGTGTATTACATTTCAAGGAAATATTGGTTGGATGTACCCAAATCTTGATCCTGAAATATCAAACTCTACGAAGAAGTTTAAATTAAACACACCAATAACAATGGAAGTTTTAGGATATAAACCTCCATCGATGAATGCCAAACAAGTGACATCTCCTCCGGTCCATGTCATTTCACCGGTTCTCAGTTCATTTTTGGGGAAAATGAAAGCAACCCCGGGTGGCACCTTGTCTCCCTCTAACACAAAATCAGGTAACGTGGATGACTTATAACATGTGCCAAAAGGCGCAACAGGAGGAACCATAGTGACATTCATGGATTTAGCCCATTTGATATGAACCTTTGTGACGGCCTTATAGATTGATGTCTGTAGGATAGTATAAGGAGCTTGAAAGTCGATTTTTGTTCCTCCAACTCCGGTTATCTTGTTCATGGAAAGTAACCTTTTGTCGACTATCGGTACTGTTTCACCGTGTATTTTGATTGAAATAACATCAATGAAATATTCTTCACTCAATTTTAGGTTAACCAAGAGTGGGGTGTAAGTTAAGTATCCCTGCTTAAAATCAAGATAAGAAGGAAACGCGTAAACATAAGGTCCACCCCCAAAATAAATCTTGTTATTGCGATCAGATGATCCAAATCCTGATCCAAAATCCAGAGCAAATATACGAGAAAATCGAAATCCATCTGAAAGCTGTGAAATGAAAGAAAGAACAGATGAACGTCCTAGACCGGCCACTCCTTGAGCACCTTTAGCAAGTCCTTGTAATAAGTATTCACCAGAAGTGGCACAACCGAACGCAAACCGGCGAGGTGTAACAATAGTAGCAGGAGGAGCAGGTACATCCAAGAACCTGAACCCGTCATTAGATTTAACAGTAACCAAATCTGTAATTAACTCACCGTATCCGACAGCTTTAGTTACTGGATTGCTTGTGCGAATGCTACACGCATCGTTATGGCACCAGGTTTTATGAGGCTCAGTGGCACTGCACGATACGCACTTGATGGGTTTGCTAGCTAGTGCACATTTGGATGAAGTGCACTTGACTGGTTTGTACGACGATGATATGTAGCCTTGGTCACAACGGAGCCAAGGTAAGTTTCACGGGGGCTAGAGGAGTACCTTGGTTGATATTGATAACATACTGGCGGGTTAATGGATCTCTCTCAGTATCAAACACTATACTGGTAGGTCTAGAAGTAGGGGAAAGAGTGGGGGGAGGTGATTGAGCATCGGAAAAGGAAAGTAAGAAAAAAAAAGATGCAGGATAGGAATAGAAAATTGAATAATACAAGAACCAGAAGAAGAATTCATGAGATTTAGAAGATGATCAGTATGTATGTGTGATTGTGGATGAGTATTAACTAGCCAGGAATGACTTTCATTTATAGTCATCGTGATGCATCTTAATGCCTTGGCAAATGGGTATATTCTATTCATTTTGGATGCAATTTGTTAGAAGTTTATGCATAATTAATCCAATGCCATATTTTTGGCTTTCATTTGATAATTGGTACTTCTCAGATGGGTTAGTTCAGAGTGTACGTACGTTCTTGTTGAAAAAATAAAAGAGAAATTAAAAGATAGTAAAAAGAGTCTGGTTTTACCACGAAGCTCTGTCTAGTGTCTTCACTTAAGAAAAGATGAGTTTGGCACAACTCAGCACAAGGGAAATCAGCAAATTTTATTTATTTATTTATTTTTCTTTTATGAAAAGGGAGATCGTAGAAAGGGAGGAATGTACGAATAATTTACCAGAGGTGTAAAAATAAGTAGGTCAACGCCACCGTTGTAAAAACCTATGTTACAATGAATAACAGACTAAATTTTGGGTTTATGCATCGTTTCTGCACGACCGTCATTTTAGACAATCGCAAAAGCGAACAGACACATGATAAGTGGGTCCGACCCTCTAGAGATAACAGGAAGGCCATTTTTAGTAACTGTTTGTGTCTGCACAGTTTTGACTTTGTCCATTTGGACAGTTTGTTTTAAAAATTCTAAGGTATTAGAAAAAATTAAAATTTAGGTTCAGATTATTTTTTCATTAATGTTTTAACTAATTTATTGTTTATTGCACAAGGATTACGGTAGCAACTACTCAGTGGTATGACATTTGTGGAAAGAAAAGAACAACAGGGCCCTAAAGATAATACAAAAAATCTTAACGAACCGTGTGAAAAACAATACAAAAATCGGCTGTCTCACAAATCTTCCCATGGTGGGGCCCAAAAAAGGCCCTTTTAATTTTAAAGAGGTATGGGACCCGCTCCCATGTGAGGATGGTTTTCGTGTGGTTTTTTCGCCGGGTTCGTTTAGAATCATGGAAGATATTAAGGAAATTTGTTTACTTGTAAAACAGAATTGGGTGACGTGGATTGTCCCATAAGGATGTATCGAAGGATTCGACTATGAAGTCATTTTTATGGGGAGACTGTCTTGCATGTTTAAGACTCGATTTTACTCCCTTGGCTCGCAATTATCTTGTACAAATTTTCTTTTTAATATAACCTTTTTAAGAAAGTTTACGAACAAATGTAAAGCCAATCGATCGATTTCAGAATTTTAAACCAGTCCGTTTGGAAAGTACATATTTCCCTGTGATATGACTATTACTTGAATCAATTAAGTGACACATGATATTGAATCATCAACACACGTAATTTTAATTAGCTGAGAAATTAATACAAGTGGAGTAGTTTTCAAGGAAACAATGGTTGCACAAACCCAAATCTTGATCTTGAAATATCAAACTCTACAAAGAAGTTCAAATTATACTCACCAATAACAATGGAAGTCCTAGGATTTAAACCTCCATCAATAAATGCCAAACAACTGGCATCCGTCCCTTCAATCCATACTGTGTCACTGATAGTTCTCAGTTCATTTTTGGGAAACATGAAAGTGATACTGGGTGGCACCGAGTCTCCCTCCAGAGGCCAACTAGGTATTGTGGATACATTATAGCATGTACGAAAGGGTGCAACAGGAGGAACCATAGTAATATTCATAGATTTAGCCCATTTGATATGAACCTTCGTAATGCCCTTGTAGATTGATGTCTGTAGAATAGTGTAAGGAATTTGAAAGTCTACTTTCGTTCCTCCAACTCCGGTTGTCTTGTTAATGGACAACAATCTTTTATCGATTATTGGTACCGTTTCACCGTGTATCTTGATTGATCTGACGTCAATGAAATAATCTTCACTAATTTTTGGGTTAATCAAGAGTTGGGTGTAAGATAAGTAATACCGCCTCAAATCATTATCATAAGGATACGAGTAGACATAAGGTCCACCACCAAAGAAGATCTTACCATCTGTGCTACGTGATCCAAAATCCAGAGAAAATATACGAGGAAATCGAAACCCAGCTGAAAACTGTGAAACTAGAGAAAGACCAGATGAACGTCCTAGACCAGCCACCCCTTGAGCACCTTTAGCAAGTCCATGTAAGGAATTACTAGTAGTTGCACACCCGGAAGCAAACCGGCGAGGCGGAACAATCAGAGCAGGTTTCTCTGACAACCATTCATTAGAATTAACAGTGACAAAATCTGTGATTAGCTCACCAGGTACGACAGCCTGAGTTACTGGGTTGCTTGTAAGAATGGTACAAGCATTTTTATGGCACCAAGTGTTATGAGGCGCAGTGCCACTGCACAATGCGCATTTGATAGATTTGCTAGCTAGTGCACATTTGGATGACGTGCACTTGACTGGTTTGTACGTTGATGACGTGTAGCCTTCGTCACAACGGAGCCAAGGTAACTTTCCCCCGAGATCGAGGACTAGTTTTATTTCAGCCAAAGGAGTTCCTTGGTTAATATTGATGATGTATTGGCGGGTTAATGGATCTCTCTCAGTATCGAAGACTATACTGGTAGGTCTAGCAGCAGCAGGGGATGGTAATTGAGCATCGGAGACAGAAATAAAGAAGAAAAGAAGCAGCAGATGAAGAAGAAAAAACTGAATAATAATACAAGAACTAAAAGGAGAAGTCATGGGATTTGGAAGATTATCAGTAGGTGTGATTGTGGATGAGTACTAACTAGCTAGGCATGAGTTTTATTTATAGCCATCTCGATCTTGATGCTTCTTAATGCTTTCGCAAATGGCTATATTCTATTCATTAGTATGATGCAATTTGCTAGAAGTTTATCCATAAGTAGTACTCGTGAGCTTGGGTAATTAAAGAGCACATGCATGTGTTCTCGTTGAAAACAGCACTTCGCGCCATAGGGGATTGCGCTACTGATCAACGTTCAACGTCGAAATTACATCTGCTCTAACAATTGGTAATAAATAACTTACTTTCCTGCCTTCAGATCGTACCCTTTAGATTTTCTGGAGATCACGTCGGTTACTGACATATTGAGATACTGTGTAATTAATTTCCCCGGCGGAAATGGAAATTCCGCTGCTATGTACGAGCATAGTGGATGAACGAACCTTATTCAGTGCTCACCAAACAAGACCTTAGCTGGAAAGTCAAATTTGAGAAGTCACGTGGATTTTATCGAAACAAAATGCAACTTTGCCGTTGGAGCATGCATATGTGTACCTCCTCCCATATCGCCGGTCGACGTATTTGAAAGAGTCACGAAGCTCTGTCTTTCCTCGAGAGTAAGGAAAAGATGAAGTTGGGACCAAACAAATCGGTGATTACAAGAGTCATCTCCAGTTATTCTTATCATCATCTTCATAATCATTCAGGGGCTTACTATAATAATGGAGTAACAAAACTTGAGCGTTTTGTAAGGGATGAATGTAATGCAGGGAGGATTAAGAAGCTTGATGATGGTTTGAGATACTTTGATCAGTTGATTTTGGAAAGCCCATTGCCATCTAACGTTACTTTCTGTCATTTGTTAGGTTCATTATCCAAAATCAAGTGTTATTCAGATGTCATTATGTTGTATAAGAAGATGAGTTTGGTTGGAGTACAACCCAATATTTTTACATTCACCATTTTGATTAAATGCTGCTGTGAATTAGGCAAAATGAATCACAGGTTTTGTTTGCTCGGAGAGATTATTAAAAGAGGCTATCATCCTAACGTTATCACTTTCGGTACACTGATTAAAGGGTTGTGTCAACAAGGAAAGATTGATTCTGCATTCCAAGTGTTTGGTAAAATGAGGTATTCAACCTAATGCGGTTACATGTAATATTCTTATACATGGGCTATGTACAACCGGTAAAGTCAGTCTTGCTCTTCAGCTAAAAAACAAAATGGGGAAATGGAACTGCAGACCTACTGTTGTGTCATACTGTGCGATTATAGATACACTTCGCAAAGGATGTTTAGTTATGAAGCTTTGGTTCTCTTCTCCGAGATGCTTAGAGATTCAGATGTTGTCCCAGTTGTTGTTTACAATTCTTTGATTAATGGTCTTTGCAGTTCGGGAAGGTTCAAGGAGGCAGAGAGATTCTTCCAAGAGATGGCTGATAGGGGAATCTCTGCGAATGTAAAGACATATAGTTGTATGATTGATGGTCACTGCCTACGCGGTCACTGGGAAGAAGCAAGAAGATATTTCGATGAAATGATGGATCGGGGGATTTCACCAGATATAGTAACCTTTAATATATTGATAGATTCACATTGTAAAGATGGGATGACGAAAGATGCTTGGGCTTGTTTAAACTGATGGACAAGATAAACATAAAATCACATCAGATCTCTTATACCTCGATGATCGCTGGTTTTTGTTTGACAGGTCGTCTGCAAGAAACGGTTGAACTGTTTGACTCGATGGTAGATAGGGGCGTTGAGCCAAATGAAATCAGCTACACTGTTAATTGATGGGTATTGCAAGAATCGTAAGTTGGGTGAAGCTATGCAGCTATTCAGCAAAATGAAACAAAACGGAGTGAAACCCACTATAGTTCCTTACACCATAGTATTAAGGGGACTATACCAAGATGGGAGAATGAAGACTGCACAGAGGTTTCTTGATGAGATGCAATCTTTTGGTCTTCGTCCAAACGAAGTTACATACTGTACAATGTTAGACGGTCTTTGCAAGAATGGAAAAATGGACGAGGCAATGAAATTGTTTGAATCCATGGAGGGTGGTATCTTAGCCAATGTTGCAATGTACAATGTTCTCATTCATAGTTTTTGTCGGGCTGGCCAGATGGAAGACGCGAGAAAAGTGTTTCATGAGATTCCCAGAAAAGGATTAGTTCATGATGTGGTAACATATACTACATTGATGTCTAGCCTCTTTCATAACAAGATGTTATTGGAGGCTAAAAATTTAATCATCGAAATGGAAAACAAAGGTTGTTTACCAGATGTTAGAGCATATGATACTATCATCAAAGGCTTTCTTGAAGGAAAGAAGACGGACAAGGCATTGCAATTTCTCTGCAAGATGCGTGGAAGAAACTTTGTACCCAGTGATTCTGTGGTTATTTTGTTATTAAACACTCTCTTAGCAGATGAGCTAAAAAACCTTTAGTTTTTCGCCAAATCCTGTAACTGTTGAGGTAGTAAACAATTTAAATCTCTATCAGTATCACCATATTTGGATGAGGTTTGTTTACTTGCAGCTTTTTATTCCTGTGATTATAAAAATTTGGAATTTGTGTAGCCTCGTATAGTTTGTTGTTGGTCTTCGATGTTTTCTTATTCTTTCTCTTTTTTTACTAGTTCACAAGATTTCTGCATTCCTATCATAGGATATACTTCTACATGAAATGCAACACAAGATAGGTTCTGTAGTCTGTTCTTTTATTTATCATTCAGTTCAACTTCATTCATGAAAACAATGCTTAAATCTTACGCTTTTGCAGAAAACTGTCAGGTGGGAAATGCAAGGTTAACCAGGCTGGTGCGACGGTTAGAGATGTTGGCATGTTGCTATAATACAATGGGGTTTTGCTTAATAGGTACAACTTTATTGTGATACTTGTCGTCATTGGCGTCAAATGAAGTCTTTCTGCTGTAGTCTCTTCACGAATTTTCAAATAGGATATTTGAGTCAACATTCGCAATCATAGTTAGTAACAGCTATTTTCCGTGAGTAACCAAAAAGCTGGAAAGAGTAAATTGGTCTTTAGAGAATTACTTCCCAATGCACATCCATTTGTGCAGAGAACACCTAAATTCTTAAAGTTCGTAACCACCAAAAATGTCTATTCCATCAACATTTTGAAAGTTTGCATTAAAATTTTGAGTTGAATGCATATTTACAAGGAAACCAATCAATTTTGTCTTCAACTGATTGCCAATGAATCTGTAGAATCTTCACCCTGGCAGCTAAAAAGCAATTCTGAATCATTTTTTATATAGATGACCTGCAATTGCTTGATTCTGGCGGAGTAATGATAGAAATTGTGTTGACAGTCTTCTCTTAATAACCCATTGGAGCTACATCACCGTCTACGTCAGACAGTGAGTATTTGCTAGGATTAGCAAGTTGCTTGGCACGATTCATTCTTAGACGATTTCAGCCCAATACAACTTGTTCAGCTAAGTGAGCTGAATGTGTGTACCTGTGTTTAGCCTTGAAATCTGACTCATGAGCATTTTATATCAGTTCCAACAACACTTTTTTATTTCATTCGCAATAAATTGTGCATGAGCCATCACACAAAAGTTGCATGTACTAATTGGGCCGACAGAGCGAAGCAAGGGAGACCTTAAGTTATATATGGTGATTTTGTGTCTAGTCGGATAAAAAAGATTGGATTTGGTGTAACCAAAAAGGACGCAGATGTAATTTTTAAAAACAAAAACGAGTTAGAGGTCCTGAGGTCGAAACCCAGGACCAGCAACACCGCCAAAAGATAAGGCTTTTTGCTTTACATTTATTTCGGTCATTCCCCAGCGACACTTCTTCTTCTTCTTTTGGTGGGAGGTTTCAGAGATCTGTTCTTGGATTTGTGAAAGTGGAAGGAAGGTTTGATCGAGATTTTGATACATCAGGTAATGGTGATAGGATTAACGACATAAATTGAGGATAGGGTTTTGATGTATTGAATTGAGAAATTACAGAAGAATAAAAGGGGATCTTGATTTTCGATTTTGGTTAAGACCATGAAGAAGATTGAACTGTTTTTGAGTTCACGAAGTGTTGTCTATGAATTCTAGGGTATGAATCTGATGAATTTTTAGAAGACGGAGGAGCTTCTCAACAACCATGTCAGCGAAACAGGGAGAAGAACTAGAAATTAGGGTTTCTGAGTGACATAGAAAGAGGATGTGTGCAGCGAAATAATGGGGGAAAAGATGAAATTGAATGTGGGTTAAGCTGAATTCGAGCTTAGATTTGATTTAGGAAGAAGAATTTGAATGAGGAGGAGAGATTTAGGAGAGAAGCTTGTTCTTGTTTCTGTAGTAAGCATTACAATGGCGATTTGTAGTAGAATCATCAAGAAATCTGCATCTTCAATAGCAAATAGGAATGGCAAGGTGATGATGATGATCTCGATAAGGTTGGTTTTTTCTTTTCTTTCTTTTTCACTCATTTTTTATTATTATATGATGTTATTGATTTTCAATTCACGGATTCTAGGTTTCACATTTTATGATCACATTGCCCAAATATTGAATTTCGATTTAGTAGAATGATTTGCTTCTTTGATTCATTTGGACCCAAGTTATTATACTTTTGCAACTTGCACAGAACATGAGTTGGGTACTTGCTAATTGAATATGAAGTAGATTTTCCTTGATACATTTTGTCTAACAGCTTGTAGACTGGGCAATTAGGCAAAAAAACTTATTTAATCAGAGTAAAGGTGTGAAAGTTGTTAAATTTGAATTCTTTTAATGGATTTGTTTTTTTGTTGGTGGATTTGGTTACTGAAATACGGGCCTTTTCATTGATTAGTGAAATAGGGAGTTAAGCTTTAGCAATTGTAGTAGTAGAGACTAGGATTGATCTTGCTTTTACAAGCTGCTTTGAGACGTAAAACCCCAACTCTGAACTCCAAGTAGGTGTCTGTTGATTTTGCCCTCTTTTATTGCTTCCCATGATTTATTTTGTTTGTTTGCATTGCCTTTGTTTCTATGAACAAACAAAGAACGGTTTCGGGAAACAAAGGCACAATCAGGATGTTGGGTCAAAAACAAAAGAAATGCGTAGAACGAAGAGCCAAGGTTGCGGTTTTATGTCAGAGTAATGTTGATAGCATGGAAAAACGGAAATGAAGTACATGTTAAAGACTGTAAACTTTTGTACTTCCCTTTTAGTTTTCTTCTGTAAATATACTTCCTTCACAATTTGATGTGTATAGTATAATGTTTCTTATTTCCCTTGTATGTTGGATTTAATAAATTGCACAAACGGGGTTTAGTTTTTCCTTTCCTGTGTATCTGGGGCGGGTCTTTTTGTACTTTAATGGCTTTACTTCTTTCTAGGCTTCACGTTTTGCCGTGACATACTTCCATTACGATTAGATTGAAGATTACTTTTGTCTTCAAATAAACTGTCATCAAGAATGTTAGTATAACTGAGAAGAAGTGCGAAAATCTTGTAAGTGCTACATGCCTTTATGTTTTTTGGTAGGCCAGGGAACCAATTGCTTCTCTGGAGCAGACTGCTCACGAAAGACCTAACTTCAAGTTAAATTTTGATTCCTAAAATGCTATCATCATGTTGCATTTTCTATGTCGTGTAATATTGATTTTTATCGCTTCTGTGTTGAAGGGACTTGGATGAGCAGAGTGCAACAAGCTTATAACGAGTAAAATTGATGGAGTTAATGTTGCTGCCATGGTTTGAGCAGCTACAGATGATGGTGCAGGTGAATGGAGATAGGTGAACCTGAACTATAGCCGTGGAATTGAATCAAGGAAGAAAGATTAGGTCACAGGGTTGAAATTATGAAAACTGTTTGGTGTATTGGGTTGGAAACTTAACAAAAAAACAGCCATAACTCGGCCGGGTTCCGATTCAGGCGAGTTGATCCGACGATCCAGTTATAGAACTCAGATGGACTTGGACCTATTTACTGGGCTTGACTCATAGGTCGTTTGAGGATTGGATTTTGGCCGTGAGCTAAATTTAGAACTTGGCAACAGTATAAGAGCAGATACCTCTCTACGGAGATTTTTTATTTCATTTTTTTGTAAACTCGGTCATTTCGCTTTACAAATTTATAAGTCCAGCACAGTGCCATTATAAAAGAACTAAATCGTGAGTACAAAATTTAGTTGTGCACCAATTTTTTCGATGGGCCGTCCACCGTGGCAGCGGTCAACTAGTTTATTTACGGTTGATCATATTTTTGTTAATGTACAAATGTGATATTTTGGTTAACAGTTATTATGGTGAAAGAGTTGTAACGAAGAAAGAAAGAAGTTGAAGTTCATATAGTTCTATTATGATTAAAGAATGAGATGGTGGAGAAAACTGAGAAACATATTTTATGGATAAAGGAAAGCGTGCGGTATCTGAGAAACATATTTATGGATAAAGGAAAGCGTGCGGTATCATAGGGCTAATCAGTTATACGTAAAATAGATGGCTTTCATTTCCTCTTAATTTGATTATTATTATTTAGTTTTATTTTACTTTTGGCTTTTCTTAACCTTTTCACTTTTACAGAGTTTCTTTTTTAAAAATTGATTTTTATGGATCTTCTTTCGTATCTTTACATTGTTTCTTGAGATAAGAATTCTACTATTTGAATCATACGATCAATATCGCAACTTTTTCTATTCTAAACTTCTATATTGTCCTTTGCATGTATTGATCTTTCAATCAACTACCTTCTGATTCATTTTTTATATGATTTCTAACGGTTATCTTTTTTTAATCTCTTTTAGGTTCTGAGTTGAAGCACTTTTTGGATTTGCCTACAGACATATAAAGTGGTTTTGCTTATCTGTATCACCATCAATATCATACCTTTATTTGATTCTCATTTTAGAATCTCTAAATCACACTTTCGTTAGTTGTTTCTCCGAGAAGATCCAAAATTCACTTTCTGTAAATCTTCACCTCGACTTCCCATATTTATTCTATTTTATTTGCACGCTCATGTCTAACACACTTCTAGTCATCTTAACTCTAGACCTACCCCTATAACCTCAATCCCATTCTCTCAAGCTTTGTACAAGTGTAACACATTCACCATGCAGTTTTTCGGTAGGATTAAATTGTTAACCATGTTTCTCTTTCTCCTTCATCTTCTTTTACTAAGTAGCATCATCTCCAACTCTTTCTCCTTCATCTTCTTTTACTAAGTAGTGTCATTTCCAAAACACTCAGTTCTTACATGGAGAACCAAGTTACAGAGGTTCAGCAAGTCATTGGAAAGAAGCTCTCTTTCAAAAAGGCTTAAAGATTTAAAACAACCTATACTGTCAACTGAAGATTTAATTCAAGGAGCCAATCTATGGAAATTTTGCTTCTTAGACAAAGTGTGTCCTTGCAAGGATTATACAGTAGCTTAGTTAGATAAGGAGCTCAAAAAACTATGGATCAAGAGTAAAGACATCTATATCAAGAAGGAAGAAGAGGAAGATTGTTACATGATCAAATTCTACTCTCAGGAGAAATATGATATTGTCCTCAAACTCAGGCCATGGTTTGTAGAGGGAGACTTACTAGTAATGGAACCGTGGAACCCTAGTATTCCAAAAAGTAGTGTAGACCTTACGAAACAACTTCTCTGGATGAGATTATACAACATGTAACCGGTGTTTGCTAACCCTCCAATCGTAACAAGCATAGCATCAGCAATGAGTGAAGTTATAAAGTTAGATACTCCTGATTGTATTTTTCCTGAAGGTAAGGTGCAAAAATTAAAAGTTCTTTTAAATGTAAGATATCCTTTAAGCAGGGATTTTGGAAGACAAACGTTGTTGGTGAACAAGTGTGGATCAGGCTCTTTTATGAAAAATAACCATTTAAACTTTGAGGGTACTGCTACACGATTGACCACAAAGATTAGGAGTGTGAAACTATAGCAAACTTCTTATTGAATCGACAAAAAGGTTATCTATCTTCAAGTTCAATTCTTGAACCTCCCTCTAGGAATAACCTGACACTAGAGTTGTCAAAATAAGCAATAGTAGGGCCTCGCGAACGATAATGGAACAAGAGAATGAACATGCATCTAATGCAACTAATGATCGGATGCATGCAATAAATGAGACTCAGGAAATAGCGGCGCAACATCAAGTACAAGAAAATCTCATTAACTCATGTTATCCTGCACAAGTTTATTCACAAATGATGACCTGTACTAATGAACAAAACAGATGTTGAATCATGGAGTCAACTCGCTAACTCGTACTGAGGCGGCTGCAACTCTGAGATGTAATCAGCAAGGTATGATTCAAATAAATTTTAATAGAGGAAGAGATAAGGATGTTATTGACCATAGACATGGAAAGAGAATTAGAATTGAGGAAGGCGGTCCTAGTAATTCTCAGGGTGTAGATCCATTACGTACCCTCTCCAGAAATCAATATGGAACCTTCAAACATTTTGGATTACACTTCCAATATCATCTTTAATCGGGATAATTTCATGGGTAATAACAATACAAATGCGGAGGAGGGAATGGATCCAAATTTTCTCATAAATTACTTGGTTATGGGGGATTTCGATGTCACTTTCGGTAATTACAATATGAATAATTTAGATCTAGATTCCATCCATCCAACTCGTTGTTTCAAAGAGCCAATTCAAAGCTTAATTGAACATTTTGAAAAACCCTCTCAATCTATTCAGAATTCCTCAATTCAGATTGATCATTCCAATGAAAACACTCTGATTGTTAGTGACAGTCAGACCGAATCGCCTAACTCCATTCCTTCTTATCATGGGACAGTGTCTGAGCAAAACTACTCAAAGAGGTTCAAAGGAAAATCTTAAAGTGTGGATAATCAGGTAATATTTTTCCCTATTGCTCAATATATATACTGCTTCATTCAATTTTCTTGCATATCTTCATTTTCTACTTCTTAAAATTTTAATCCTAGTTTCCTTTTCACAATTAAAATTCTTAGCTGCAATGTTCAGGGCTTTGCATCAAAAGAAAATAGAGATCACCTAGCAGACATCATTACACAACATAACCCAGATATAATCTTTCTTGTTGAAACTAAAATTAAAGAATATACAGCAAAACTATTAACAAGGCCATATTGTTATCCAAATTCTTTATTTTTCATCCCAATAGGATTGTCTGGTGGCATCATTCTTCTTTGGAAAAATGGTTCTCCATGTGATGTAGTGTGCTCTCAGGAAAACATGATTCACTTATTAATCAAATTAAATCGTTCAAAAGAAGAATGGATTCTTTATCGCATCTATGGATCAACTCATAATCATTTGAAAAAAGTGCAATGGGATTTTATAAAAAACCTCAGTCAAAATGTTTCCTGATCTTGAGTGATTTTAGGTGACCTCAATGTTCACATAAACTTAAATGTCCAATCCTCGGATCAAACATCAATAAACAATTGGGTCTCCTCTACTATTGATGCATCTTATGGATTTGGGATTTGTAGGTAACAAATTTACTTGGTCTAATAGATCAAATGGTAAGGGTTATAAAAGGTCAAGACTAGATATGGCTCTTCACATTGCTCATCGGCAGATAGAGTGTCCATACTCTACACTGCTTCATTTACCTTTCTTAGGCTCAGATCACTATCCTATCCTCTTAGTGACAGAAGCAGATTGTAGAAGACCCAAAGACTGCTGAAAATTCTACAAATGTTGGATAAGAGATCCTTCTTGTGCTCAAATTATTTCTAGCTCATGGTCATCTCAATCCATTTCTTGCTCAGAAAAAAGTATTCAGAAGAAACCCTCTTTTACAAGAGAAAACTTATCTAGATGGAAGAGAAAGAAATTTGGTCAATATAGAACATCATTTACATCAATTGAAGAAGCACTTGTCTCATCTGCAATCATTGTCATTCAATGAACAGATAATTCACCAAATAGATTACACCATCAATAATATAAATTATTGGACAAGTATTGAAGTTGAATTCTGGCAGCAAAAATCTTGTGATCAATGGGTCAAAGAAGCTGATAATAACACTTCTGACTTCTACG
Organism: Papaver somniferum; assembly: GCF_003573695.1. NCBI lineage: Eukaryota > Viridiplantae > Streptophyta > Magnoliopsida > Ranunculales > Papaveraceae > Papaver > Papaver somniferum. The sequence continues at coordinate 141,701,864 of NC_039362.1, forward strand.
CTTTTGCGAATAGAATGAAAGCTAGATATAAGATAGTTTCATTAAAAGACTCAAATGGAAGATGGTTTCATCCAAGAGATGATTTAGCAAACCTTATTACCAATCACTTTTCGCAAATATCAACTGAAAAAATGGGGGTACAACAACCACACCCAATATTTCGTTTCGGCAATCTGTATGGACTAACTCCAATATAATTCCAAGAGAATCAACTAGACAATCAGACCCAATCACGGAAATTTTATCCAAGAGTTATATCTATCTTTCTCAATGTAATCACCAAATCAAATAGATTGAATCTGCGAGCCTTATTATTGTGAGAAACAACTTGCACGGTACCAAAGACCAATTTTCAAGTGTCAATCAATTTCATTCAACAACCAAAGGTTGGATTTACCAATTGATTGAACTACGCACAACCTGTGATATTTCAATTATATAAATATATATAATGTGGAAAACAAATAACACAGACACCAGAAGTTTTGGTAACAAGGAAACTGCAAATGCAGAAAAACCCCGGGACCTAGTCTAGATTTGAACACCGCATTGTATTAAGCCTCTACAGAAACTATCAAACTACAAGTTAACTTCGGACTGGAATGTAGTTGAGACCTAACCAATCTCACACTGATCAAAGTACAGTCACTTACGCATCTTCAATCTCAGAAAGACTCTGCGCACGTGATTCCCTTAGTTGATCTCACCCACAACTAAGAGTTGTTACGACCCAAAGTCGAAGACTTTATAAACAACTATGTCTCCCACATAAAAGTCTATTATGATAGATAAATCTCTGTCCCACAGAAATACCTACGAAGTTTTTGTTCCGTGTTTTGATAAATCAAGGTGAACATGAACCAATTGATAATCCGGTCTTATATTCCCGAAGAACAGCCTAAAAATATCAATCACCTCACAATAACTTAACTATATGGTAGTAGAACAAGTTATTGCGGAATCACAGAATGAGAAGAAGAGCTTTGTGATTAATTTTTATATCTTACCTATAGGAGATAAATCTCGAGCAAATCCTAGAGAAGATAGTACTCAATACGATAGAACAAGTAAGATCAGAACACGCAACTACAGAGAAAATAGTTGGGTATGGCTTCAGAATCCCCATAAAGTCTTTAAGTCGTTAACATGTAATGGTTTTAGGAAAAACCTAGGTTAAAGGAGAATCGACTCTAGTGCAACTAGTATCACACAGAAGGTGTGGGGATTAGTTTTCCCAGTTGCTAGAGTTCTCCCCTATATAGTCTTCAAATCAGGGTTTGATAACTTTGTGACAAAGCAATCAATATTCACCGTTGGATGAAACCTGATTTAAGATTCAAGCTAATATCTTTCTACCATTAGATGGTCTTAGATTGTTACATACAAATGAAATATACCTTCATTTAGATATGGGTAACCGTACCTAAAAGTGTATATTGAGTTGGCTCAATAACAGTTAACCGAAGTTAGCCATATAAACACTTTTGTGTTAACCATGTTCATCTTAACACTTCTAGATCAAATGATACTCAAACGAATCTAATTGTGTTACTCATAGATTTGTTCAATTGTTTATATTCTCATCGAAGTATCCAAGACACAATTAAAAAAAAAATCGGATTGATTCAAAAGAATCAGTTCATGAACATTTAACCACGATTTGTAAAGATTGCATTCCTTAATATATCTAAATGAATTCGTTCATGAGTATGAAAACATAGTTAACCGATTTTAGAACTTGATCACATAATTTTACAAACGGGTACGCAAACTTAAGTTCCGGACTTTGGTCACGTCCGACAGTTTGCAAATGGGTACACATATTGTCGTTCCAGACCGAACTCAGGTGAATAAGTTTGCAAACGGGTAAGCAAACTTAGTTCCCGGACTTTAACAGTTAAAACCATTTGCATACGGGTATGCACACTTGGTTCCCGGACCTGAATCATTCTTGCAACAGTTTGCATACGGGTACGCATACTGTGCTATATCCATACAATGATTAATTGTTCTAAACTACCATTTCAATCGTTGAAACATTATTAGAAGACTACAATAGCTGTCTCACACAAACTATTAGCTTATAAGCAATTTTCAAGTGACCGAATGATCAATACGAAACATTCCGAGTCTACATCAACTGATTGTCTCACACAAATCATTTAAGATATTACCAGGTGATTTTCACATGATCATCTTTTGACTTTCGTCAAGAATAATGATAAACGTAGTTAAAGAAAAAGCTATCCAACACATATTTCGAGAAAGATATAAGCGAGTTCAACTCAGCTCGAAATATCAAATGTGTATAATGTTCTTTGAGAGTGAAAACGGTTTCTGCTGATTTCGGTAATTTCGTGTGTGTGGATGAGAAACGAGTTTAAACCATAAATAATGTACTGTAAGGGAGTACTTTGATTCGAGAGATCAATCTGTACAAATCCGGCCTAAACCAAGAAATGGTCGTTCCAGACTTGTTTCGGTCATAAAGTGAAGGAGAAGGGTTGGTCTTAGGGAGGGAAGCGAAGAGAGTGTTGAGACCAGAATAGTTGATTCTGGAAGAGTAGTTGTTTGACGACTTGTATCAGAAAGTGAAATGCTAGCAAATTGGAAAGCTAACAAGTGATTTATGAGTGTTGTGTTATCCTGACCAAAACATGTTCTTTGGTGGAAGTAGGTGAGACCTATTTATACAAGTCACAACGAAACGTACCCTGGTCTCATAAGAAGTGGAAACAGTTGAGTAAATGGAAGAAAGCGGTAACGGGTAACGCCTGGAATTGATGTTTCCATAATGAAGGAAACGTTTCACTATTACTTCTTGTATTTACTAACCAACTCACTCTTATGACACTTTCTTGTAACAGGCGTAGTGTACGCTGCACGCTGTAAACTGCCAGACCAATACCCTGATGAGCATCCTCCAGTTTGTGACATGCTTTGATGTCTCAAGTGTTTTCGTGGAAAACGTATAGCATGTTGCTATTGTTTGGCAAGTTAAGATTGAGAGGCTTTCCGGTTCGATGGAGACCTTCGACGGCCGAGATTTTGCATCTTGAGAGGAAAGTTAGCCGTTGATTGTCGTAACCTTTCGTTTGGCATCCAGCGGCATGGAGGCGTGGTCGGCATGGCTTTGGCAGGTTTTAGGCGCGGGTAAAATTATGGTTTTGGCATAAACCGTGATGTTTGGCCTTGGGACGGAAGTTTCCACGCGTTAGGTGGATAACTTGTACGGCTGAGATTTGCATCTCAGAAGGAAGGGTAGCCGTTGATTGTTTCAACCCTCCGTTTGGCAGCCACCGGCATGTGGTAGGGCCAGCATGGCTTTGTCATGTTATAGGCGCGACCAAAATTAGGGTTTTGTCATAAAACGTGATGTTTGGCATGGGGCCGGAAGTTGCCACGGGTTAGGTGGCGAACTTGTACGGCCGAGATTCGCATATCAGAAGGAAGGATAGTCGTTGATTGTTGTAACCCTCCGTTTGGCAGCCAGCGGCATGGTGGTAGGGTCAGCATGGCTTTGGCATGTTTTAGGCGCGGCCAAAATTAGGGTTTTGACATAAACCGTAATGTTTTGCCTTGAGGCCGGAAGTTTCCATGAGTTAGGTGGCTAACTTGTACGGCTAAGATTTGCATCTCAGAAGGAAGGGTAGTCGTTAATTGTTGCAACCCTCCGTTTGGCAGCCAACGGCATGGTGGTAGGGCCGGCCTGGCTTTGGCATGTTTTAGGCGCGGTTAAAATTAGGGTTTTTGCATAAACCGTGATGTTTGGCCTTGGGCCGGAAGTTTCCACGCGTTAGGTGGCGAACTTGTATGGCTGAGATTTGCATCTCAAAAGGAAGGATAGTTGTTGATTGTTTCAACCCTGCATTTGACATCCAGCGACATACTGGTAGGGCCGGCATGGCTTTGGCATGTTTTAGGCGCGGCCAAAATTAGGGTTTTGGCATAAACCTTGATGTTTGGCCTTGGGCCGGAAGTTTCCACGCGTTAGGTGGCGAACTTGTACGGCTGAGATTTGCATCTCAGAAGGAAGGGTAGTCGTTGATTGTTTCAACCCTCCGTTTGTCAGCCAGCGGCATGGTGGTAGGGCCGGCCTGGCTTTGGCATGTTTTAGGCGGGGCCAAAATTAGGGTTTTGGCATAAACTTTGATGTTTGGCCTTGGGCCGGAAGTTTCCACGCGGTAGGTGGAAAACTTGTACGGCTGAGATTTTCATCTCAAAAGGAAGGATAGTCGTTGATTGTTGCAACCCTCCGTTTGGCAGCCAGCGGCATGGTGGTAGGGCCGTCATGGCTTTGGCATGTTTTAGGCGCGGCCAAAATTAGGATTTTTGCATAAACCGTGATGGTTTCCCTTGGGCCGGAAGTTTCCACGCATTAGGTGCGAACTGGTACGACTGAGATTTGCATCTCAGAAGGAAGGATAGTAGTTGATTGTTGCAACCCTCCTTTTGGCATCCAGGGGGACGGTGGTAGGGCCGACATGGATTTGGCATGTTTTAGGCGCTGCCAAAATTAGGGTTTTGGCATAAACCGTGATGTTTGGCCTTGGGCCGGAAATTTCCACGCGTTAGGTAGCGAACTTGTACGGTTGAGATTTGCATCTCAGAAGGAAGGGTAGCCGTTGATTGTTGCAACCCTCCGTTTGTCAGCCAGCGGCATGGTGGTAGGGCCGGCCTGGCTTTGGCATGTTTTAGGCGCGGCCAAAATTAGGGTTTTGGCATAAACCTTGATATTTGGCCTTGGGCCGGAAGTTGCCACACGTTAGGTGGCAAAATTGTACGGCTGAGATTTGCATCTCAGAAGGAAGGATAGCCGTTGATTGTTGCAACCCTCCGTTTGGCAGCCAGCGGCATGGTTATAGGGCTGGCATCGCTTTGGCATATTTTTAGGCGCGACCAAAATTAGGGTTTTGGCATAAACCGCGACGTTTGGCCTTGGGCCGGAAGTTTCCACGCGTTAGGTGGTGAACTTGTACGGCTGAGATTTGCATCTCATAAGGAAGGGTAGTCGTTGATTGTTGCAACCCTCCGTTTGGCAGCCAGCGGCATGGTGGTAGGGCCGGCATGGCTTTGGCATGTTCTGGGCGCGGCAAAAATTGGGTTTTGGCATAAACCGCGATGTTTGGCCTTGGGACGGAAGTTTCCACGCGTTAGTTAGCGAACTTGTACGGCTGAGAATTGCATCTCAGGAGGAAGGGTAGCCGTTGAATGTTGCAACCCTTCGTTTGGCAGCCAGCGACATGGTGGTAGGGCCGGCATGGCTTTGGCATGTTTTAAGCGCGGCTAAAATTAGGGTTTTGGCATAAACCATGATGTTTGTACTTGGACCGGAAGTTTCCACGCGTTAGGTGGCGAACTTCTACGGCTGAGATTTGCATCTCAGAAGGAAGGGTAGACGTTGATTGTTGCAACCCTCCGTTTGGCAGCCAGCGGCATAGTGGTAGGGACAGCCTGGCTTTGGCATGTTTTAGGCGCGGCCAAAATTAGGGTTTTGGCATAAACCGTGATGTTTGGCCTTGGGACGGAAGTTACTACGCCTAAGGTGGCGAACTTGTACGGCTGATATTTGCATCTCAGAAGGAAGGTTAGCCGTTGATGGTTGCAACCCTCCGTTTGGCATCCAGCGGCATGGTGGTAGGGTCGGCATGGCTTTCGCATGTTTTATACGCGGCCAAAATTACGGTTTTGGCATAAACCGTGATGTTTGGCCTTGGGCCGGAAGTTTCCACTTATTAGGTGGCGAACTTGTACGGCTGAGATTTGCATCTCAGAAGGAATGGTAGTTGTTGATTGTTGCAACCCTCCGTTTGGCAGCCAGCGGCATGGTGGTAAGGCCGGCATGGCTTTGGCATGTTCTAGGCGCGACCAAAATTAGAGTTTTGGCATAAACCATGATGTTTGGCCTTGGGACGGAAGTTTCCACGCGTTAGGTGGCGAACTTGTACGGCTGAGATTTGCATCTCAGAAGGATGGGTAGTCGTTGATTGTTGCAACCCTCTGTTTGGCAGCCAGCGACATGGTGGTAGGGCCTGCATGGTTTGGCATGTTTTAGGCGCGACCAAAATTATAGTTTTGGCATAAACCGTGATGTTTGTCCTTGGGCCGGAAGTTTCCACGCGTTAGGTGGCGAACTTGTACCGCTGAGATTTGTATCTCAGAAGGAAGGGTAGTCATTGATTGTTGCAACCCTCCGTTTGGCAGCAGCGACATGGTGGTAGGGCCGACATGGCTTTGGCACAGTGGTGCGGACGGCATGGTTGGCATGCCTTGAAGCCGAGATCTATCCGGCATGGCATGCCTTTGGCACAGTGGCGCAGCTGGCATGGTCGGCATGCTTTGGCACGGAGATGTGGCTGGCATGCACAGTGGTGCGGCTGGCATGGGTAGCATGCTTTGGCACGGAGATGTGGCTGGCATGGCATGCCTTTGGCACAGTGGTGCAGCTGGCATGATTTGGCGCGGATATGTGGATGGCATGGTTGGCATGCTTTGGCGCAGAGATGTGGCTGGCACGGCATTCCTTTGGCACAGTGGTGCGGCTGGCATGGTTGGCATGGCTTGGCGCGGAGATGTGGCTGTCATTGTATGCCTTTGGCACAGTGGTGCGGCTGGTATGGTTGGCATGCCTTAGCGCGGAGATGTGGCTTGCATGGCATGCCTTTGGCACAATGGTGAGGCTGGCATGGTTGGCATGCTTTGGTGTGGAGATGTGGCTGGCATGGCATGCCTTTGGCACAGTGGTGCGGCTGGCATGGTTGTCATGCTTTGGCGCGGAGATGATGCCGTCCAATACTGAGGGTTCTGCCGTGGAACATGGCACATATATAAAAAAAGGTACCCTGGTAAATTTCTCACAGACGTATTTAAAGGCTCAATAAATGCGCTAGTGGAGAAATTAGTACTCAAGTTCTGTTTCTTTTCAGAGTGATGTCAGTGTTTGACTAAGGTTTTACGATTTTAAACCTAAGCTAAAAACCACCATCAACAAATGTAAAGTCTATACAGTTACATGACTTAGTCTTAATAGGAGATATAATAGAATAGACTTCTGAGTGATAGATGAGTTCAAGTCTCCACATACCTTTTGTTGATGAAGTTCCTCCGAGCTCCCCTTAGTAGATCTTCGTCTTCAATCGATAAACTCCGTGAAGTCTAAAGCTCAACTACACATAGGTATAAGTAGACTAGAAATCAAGACTTATAGTTTTTACAACTAAACTTGACAAACAATCTTGAGATAGCAACGCTTGCGATTTCGACCGAGCAATGCTCTAACAGCAACCACTACTAATCCTTTAATTCAAGATTCTTCCTTTGATCATATACAAAAAATAATTACTTCTTCAGATAATGAAACCTCATGAGAATACCAGATAAAGAAGAAATTTATGTTGTGGTTAAAAGCTTGCCTAGTTGGTACTCTCCAGGGCCAGATGGCTTCCTAGCTGGTTTCTTTCAAACTCAATGGGATACAATAAGAGATGATATTACCAATATGGTGAGGGATTTCTTTAGATCTAGGAAATTACCTTCTCATTTAAATCAAACTTCCATTTGTCTAATTCCAAATCCCAATATCCATCAACACCCAGTGATTACATACCTATTGGTCTCTGTAATAATTCTTACAAAATCATCTCAAAGTTGTTGGTTACAAGGATGAAAAATATTATGGATAGGGTGATTTCTCCTGTCCAAGTAGCTTATGTCCTAAAAAGATTCATAAATGATAATATAATAACAGCTCATGATATGATTCACTCAACGAAGAGATCCAAATCGAAAAAGGAAATATAGCTTTAAAACTAGATATGTCCAAGGCTTTTGATCGCCTAGAATAGACATTTCTAGATCAAATGCTTCAGTCTCTGGGTTTCTGCATGGAATGGGGGGAATTAATTCATCAATGCACCTCGACAACTCAAATATCTATAAGGCTTAATGGAAGCTCTTGTGATCAGTACTCTCCTACTAGAGAATTGAGACAGGGGGATCCTTTATCCCCCTATTTGTTTATCATTGCTATGGAATTCCTTTCAAGAAGTTTCTAGATGAACATAATAACCTAATTAAAGGCATAAAGGTGACAAAAGAAGCTCCATCAGTTAATCATTTGTTGTTTGCAGATGATTGTTTTCTCTTTTTTCAAGCTGATCAAATAAGTATTTCTTCTATCCTTGATATCCTGAGTGATTTTGGAGCTTTATCAGGATAGATGATAAAATTTTCAAAGTCAGCAGCCTTTATTATAGGTGACTTATCACATTGGAAGGAATTGGAAATAGTTGAAAAATTAGGTGTAAAACATTTATGTACTTCTGATAAGTATTTAGGATTACCAATCTTGCTAGGAAAAGCTAAAACACCTTCATTCAAGACAATTAATGATGCTTTTCAAAATAGGCTCAGTGGCTGGAACTCAAAACTCTTGAACCAACCAGCTAGAACCACTATGCTCATATCAGTGTTGAATTCAATTCCAACACATTACACGAGTAATTAAGTTACCAAAGCACACATTGAAACAACTTGATACAATCCAAAGAAAATTCTGGTGGGGTCATAAAACTAATAGAGGTTTCAACTTCATAGCTTGGAATTCTCTATGCAATTCAAAAGATGAAGGCAGTCAAGTTTTTAGAAACCCAGAGCAATTCAACATAGCTTTAATAACTAAGTTAGCTTGGAGACTTTTTACAGAGTCAGAACAGTTATCGGTCAAAACTATGAACCCAAAGTACTCTCCTTATTGTGATTTTCTACATCTTCAAGAAAAACATTCTAATTCCTCTTGGATATGGAAAGAAATTGAACATGGCCTGGAAATTATTAAGAAGTTTCAAGGATGGGATGTTAGATGTGGTACAAAGATTTTAGTTTGGTATGGCAAATGGATAAAGGGCCCAAATCATCCTTTTATTACTAGAATTGTTTATGTTTGTGACCTCATGCTCCAAAATCCAAATCCTAGAAGGTGGAACGTTTCTCTGGTTAAGGCAGTGTTTCATGAAGAGATAGATAATCTCATCTTGCAAATGCTCTTAGTTCAACATGATTAGGACACAATAATTTAGGAACCAGATAGAAGAGGTGTTTTCACCGTCAAATCCACGTACAATGCTATAACTCCTCAGCGTCGACAATCTCAACTTGTATTAAAAACAGCTTGGAAACGTTCATGGAAGACCAATACGCCGCAGAGAGTTAAAAATTTTGCTCTGAATCAATGCAGATTATTACAAAATGGATACAAAAAGATACAAATACACCAACATCTTGTGCTAGTAGCCCCCGGCTTGCATCTCAGCTGGTATTAGTGGGTGGAGGTGGACCTGGTTTGGTAGATCAAACGGAGATGTTATGCAGAAGCAGTAGGGATGGGGTCTAAACTGGTTGGTTTTTCCAAACTGACCGAAGAAATGAACCATAGGCCTGAACTAGTCGGCTACCTGAAACTGACAGAAAAACTGCACAGTGGGCCTGAGTGGACGTGCGCAGGAGGGATGAGGTCTGGACCTGTCGGTTCTGTGGAGTTGACAAGAGGAGGACAGGTTGTAGAGGAGCTATTTGGATAAGAACAATGACTGGGTTCAGACGCAAGAAAAAGAAAAGGGAGATTGAACAGACTGAACCTGTAGAATCTTCAACCTTGGTAGCTTAAAATTTAGTTCTGAACAATTTTCCGCATCGATGATTTAGTCGTAGAATCACCCGCAATGCTACTACAATACAATTACAACGCAGTGGAACTCAGCACAAGAAACTGTCATGAGGAGATGATGTGACCTTGGTTAAAATTGAATAAGACATATATACTATCTCCAAGAAATGAACAACTTTATAAATTACAAACAATTCAAAGAATGGGATTCGTTATTGTTTTACTCGTGACAATATGATCACAATAACGGAAGAACACGGGTAAAAGACAGTTACATACAGGAGAAAGGAATAGCAAAAACAGGGAACTTTTTTTCACAAAACTTCACATTTATCATCTCCAAGACCAGGTAAAGATGCATTTCTGGACACTAACTTGGTTTCTAGACAATCTTCCTTATAGATGAGCCTTTTAGAGAAAGCAACAAGCCATCTGAAGTAAAAAAATAAGACAAAAGAAAACGATAATTTAATTTAATTTAGATCATAGAGGTACCAAACCGCAAATCCAAAGACTGACAACCAGCAAGCAACTGAAAAGAAGTTTTTTGTGAACAAATTATACCTTAGCGTCATGTCTAGGCTTTCCACGGATGGGAGCCTCCTCCTGTTGCGGGGTGTTTACGTTTGCAGCAATTTGTTTTTTCTCTTCCCGCACGACATTGAAGATTTGTGTATACCCGGCACCTGCATTGGGGTTCTTCTCATCCCAATCACCAAATTTTGGTAGCACAGTTGCGGGTCTCTGTTGCTGTCATATAGAAAATGCACAATGTTATTACCAAATCAAGCTTGCACAAACTAGTATAAACTTTGAGTTAAGAATAGCTCCCGGAGACAGATTTAGAACACAAATCACAAATCATAGGCAGGCAGGCTTTCTAAGGTGGCATTTGGTCAATAATTTGAAAGCCAATCTACTCCCTCAAGCAGATTTTGACATGTATAAAACTGAAATGCACCTCATAAGAGTAAATAATGCAGAAGGATCGGGAAGAAAATTACTGGTCGTCTGTTTGGAGTTGAGCCAGCGTTGTTTCCAGACGGTTTATTTTCCCATGAAGGAGAAGGAGATACACCTGCTCTGCCTCCATTGTTAGCCTGATATCCCCCATTGTTTGCCTGATATGGGTGATGCGGAGATTGTTCGGTTCTGGCATTGTTCTGTGGAACGGTAGGTCTTCTGGAGTTATCCCTGGAATTTGCACCACGATCATTACTATTCTGTTTATTATATGAATCAGCAGCTGGGGGTCCTCGAGCTGCAGGATTCGGGCGTGGTTGATAATCATTTTGTCTGCCTCCATTATCGTTTGTTCTAGTTGACCGGTTGTCGGTTTGGGGCCTTGCTTGTACCACTTGTTCAGGTCTAGTACGAGAAGAATTGGATTTCACTTGCGGTTGTTGTGGTTGAGCAGGAAAAGCGGATGGGTTTTCATTAGGATCATTCGGATTCATTATCTTCCCATTTTTGCCTTTCCTTGCATTATCAAAATAAGCTGTGTAAAGAACATTTTCTCCACCATTTCCCCAGTTGCCAAACTGAGGTACGTGTGCACGATTCTGCGAGAAAAAAATCAACAGTATGAGCTTTTCTTTTGTTACAGTTTAAGTCACTCAGAAATTGATACCACGTTGCATTTCCACTTTGCATAGAACCATTTATACAAATGTTAACTAGAACCATTTTAACCATTTTCTATAACTCTATATGCAAGCCTGAGTCTGGTTATTTTATGAAAGCAAGGAGTGTTTAATGTAGAACTCGGCAACCTAGCATCAACGATCGGAATCACGGAGTACAGATTACTTGCCCAAGAAAATTCTTGAACAGATGAAACCCCTACAGACCTGAAAAAGTTTTCTTCTATCAACAATCAAAGATTAAAACAACAGCATGAGCTAAATTGTCCGTAAACCAATTTAAATGCTTCCTGAATTCTAATTGCATCAATTGACAAAACCACAGAAAACACCCCTTTCTTCAGTTTTCACATCATCGTCAGAAGATTTTTTACAAGCACCTCAAATATGAACCAGAGAATGTTATGCATGTTGTACCAAAAGCCAGAAAACAACGAGGTTCAGACATGAAGGGGGGGTGGGGGGGAAAGAAACTTCCATCAAAACGAACCCAAATCAGCAAATGAAACGATCAACAACCTAAACCACCATAATCCTATCATAATTCTCAACCCCCACAACAAAAAAATCATAAAAATTGAGAGAGAGAAAGAGAGAGAGACTCACAGCCATTTTAGGTTCAGAAGATATTGAATTTTTCTTATACAATCACCACCAAAAAATGCTAACTGCTTCTGCTTCTCAATATAGAAAAGGATCAAAGACACGGTGGTGGAATCAGAAGAAGAAGAAGATGAATGAAAAGACGAATTAAGAGATTCACCAACTTCTTCTTCTTCTTCTTCAAAAACCTGTTAGAAGAAAACAAAGCATAATACAATGAAAAGATATCGTGTAAATATATTGATTCATCAAAAAGTTTGAATTTTTCTTGAAAATGATTAAAGAAATAGAGAGAAAAAACGAAGAACATTTCGTACCCGTTGTCATTGACCTGAGCCACCTTTTGACCTTTCCAACCGTTCTTTGTCTCTTTTAAGCACAAATCCATCTCATCCCTTAAGCCGTATACGTTATCAGCCAACTAACCTGTAACTAACAAACAACTCATTTGTCTAGCTTAAGGCTGCACAAGACCCGGTCCGATTTACCTGTACCGACCCGGACCCGAAAGACCCGGACTCGAACCAATCCGAACCCGGAGTTACCGGTACATGTACCGGTTCTGAATGTTGATACCCGGTATAGACCGGTACAGGTACCGGTTCTGGGCTATTCCCGGTCTGTACCGAACCGAAAAACCCGGTAAATTAGAGCCATTGATATCTTTTAAGATATTACATCCTAGCCGTCCCTTTTAGGTTTAGTCTCATCTTCAACTCCAGGTACAGGTATAGGTACTGGTCCTGGTCTTGGTACAGATACAGGTACAGGTACCTTCGTTATTTTGAACTTAAGTTGTAATGTTGAACTTTATATGTTAAGTTAGTTTGTTGTTAGCCTTTGTGTTTCAAAATTTGGGTAAAAAACCCGGTACCGGTCTGGAACCGGACCGGTCTTACCAGTACAGGTACAAGTCCAGGTACAGGTACAGATACAGGTACACAAATTGAGGAACCGGTCAACTCCATGTACGGGTACCGGTTCCACAAAAAACCCGGTCCGAACCGGTCCATGTGCAGCTCTAGTCTAGCTAGTTATTTCCCTGTCACATATATTCTTACCTGTTGTTCGTGATAGGATATACGAATACACCCCGCTACGAGTATTTTAGCTGGTATATGCATGACTCTACGTAGATACCTAGTGTAAAAAATTATTGGATAAATGCGAAATGTTCGGAGATTACAGAACGATAACACGCTACGTCGTCAAGTCAAAAATTCATGCTGGTAGTTGTGTTTTCTGTATCATTTTTTCTCCTCTATTGATTTTTTCAGGATAACTACTAAGGTTACAACTTGTTATTTAAATATTTTAGTGTAATATTTTAGGCAGAAAGGAGAAGTTGTCTCTCACGTTGTCCATTCAATGTAGAATCTTTTTACTTCTTCTTCATTGGAAGCCAAAGAAAGACAACTGAAAAAGCTAGAAGTGTATATTTGGTGAATATCTTCCACAAGACTTGTGGAGATATTAGAGTCTTATTTATACTGAATAATGGAAACAAGATAAGTTACAGACTCTAACTGAATCCAAAGACTGAAAACAAATTCAAAATATCAATGACTCAGCTGACCGTAAATATTGCCATATGACTCTCAATGTGAACTCAATCAGCTGACTAAGTTACACAGCTGTATTCTTATCTCTAACACCCTCCCTCGGAGTTGACGGACGTTCAACTTGTCTCGGAGAAGTTGGAACCTTGGAGATGATAGACCTTTGGTAAAGATATCCGCCAGCTGATCTTTGCTGCTGATAAACTTCACATTCAGTTGTTTGCGTGAAACTCTTTCCCGCACAAATAGTCTATTTCTATGTGCTTTGTGCGAGCATGGAATATTGGATTAGCTGTGAGATACGTTGCCCCTAGATTGTCACACCATAGAGTTGGTGATGCACATCGAATTCCTAGCTCCTGCAGTAATGACTGAATCCATATAAGCTCATAGGTTGCAATGGCCACACCCTGATATTCAACTTTTGTGCTTGATTTGGAGACCGTTTTTTGTTTTCTTGCACTCCACGAGATGAGATTACCCCCAAAGAATATACAGTAACCACTCGTGGATCGTCGATCATCTAGACTACCTGCCCAGTCTGAATCAGAATAAGCAGACATAGTATAATCTTGACTAGGTTTAATGAAGACACCATAGTCTAATGTATGCTTCAAATATCGCTGAATTTGTTTAACAAGCTCCCAGTGTTCAACATAAGGTTCATGCATAAACTGACAGGCTTTGTTTACTGCCACAGATATATCTGGCCGAGTGATATGCAAGTACTGAAGAGCTCCAACAACACTCCTATACAGAGTGGAATCCTCAAACTTAGTAGAACCCACCTTGTGTAGCTTTGCATTAGCCGCCATTGGTGTGCAAACTGGCTTGATGCTATCCAATTTAGTACGTCTTAATAAATCTGAGATATATTTTCTTTGAGAGAGCACTAGAGGCCGTCCTTGTTGCAAAACCTCAACCCCCAAGAAGTAAGACAATATCCCCATATCTTTGATTGCAAACTCATTTCCCAAATCTTGAATTAAGTTAGCAACCATGCTTGAGTCAGAACCTGTGACAATGATATCGTCTACATAAACCAGTACATATACTACTGAGTTACCTCTATGTTGTACAAATAATGAAGAATCTGAAATGGAGGCGGTGAATCCTAGTCTTAATAGATGATTGCTGAGGCGGGAGAACCAAGCTCGAGGAGCTTGTTTAAGGCCATATAGCGATTTGTGTAACTTGCAAACATGATTTGGATAGTTAGGGTCTATATATCCAGCAGGTTGCTTCATGTAGACCTCCTCCTCTAAGACCCCATGGAGAAATGCATTCTCTACATCTAGATGACGAAGAGACAATCCTCTCATAACTTCAAGTGTCAGAACCAGCCTCATTGTACACGGCTTAATAACAGGCGAAAAGGTTTCTTCATAATCTATACCTTGTTGCTGAGTAAAACCTTTTGCTACCAAACGAGCCTTGTAACGTTGTATTGTGCCATCTGGATTTCTTTTAATTCGAAAAACCCATTTAGATCCAACAATGTTCATCCCTTCTTTGCACTCAACCAAGGTGTATGTTCCATTCTGAATCAAAGCATTTATTTGCACGTCCATTGCATCACGCCATTCTGGTATTTGACAAGCCTTAGAGTAACAGGTAGGCTCCATGAAGTCTTGATCAAGAAGTGGGTGTTTGGTCGCAGTCAGACATAGTTTCTGTATTGGCTTTGAAATCCCGGCTTTGGCTCTCGTGATCATTGTATGTACTGGAGCATCTACAACTTCAGCTGACTCATTGTCATTCTGGTTTTGGGAGACCGGAGGTGATGGTAACACAGGTGATGTTGCACGAGTCTGCTGAGGGGTGACATCCCTTAGTACTGCTGGTGTGATCGGCTGGACAACAGTCGGTTGTACATTATGCTGAGGTTGCACTGTCACTGATTGATTGTGAGGGAATATAGAAGACCCAAAAATATCAGTACTGGTTGCATGAGTGTCAGAACTTACCTCGGGAGTACGCTCCAGGGAAGAAGAGAATGGGAATATGTTTTCTTCAAAGCGAACATGTCGTGATATATATTGTCTGTTGGATGGTAGATGAAGACATATGTAACCCTTATGAGCTGAACTATATCCTAGGAATATGCAGGGGAGAAACCTAGGCTCTAGTTTGTTGGCATTATATGGTCTTAAGCATGGATATGCTAAGAAACCAAAAACACGAAGAAATTGGTAGTCTGGTTGTTTTCCAAAGAGCAACTCAAGTGGTGTTTTGCTATTAGACGACTTGTTTGGTGTCCTGTTAATGAGATAGCAGGCTGTGGTAAAAGCCTCTGGCCAAAAAACTTCTGGAAGATGTTCATGATATAATAGAGCTAGACCACTCTCTGTGATATATTTGATTCTTCGTTCTGCTAATCCATTTTGAGCTGATGTATGAGGGCAGGAGAAACGATGTTGTATGCCTGAGTTGCTTAGATATGTAGTTAGTTTCTTGTATTCCAAAGCATTATCTGATTGAAAGATTTTTATTTTGTGGCCTGTGAGGTTTTCTATTTGTTTTTGAAACTGAGAGAAGATATTGAAAACAGCAGATCTTTGAACCAAAGGATAAATCCATGTATAATGAGAATAAGCATCCATGAATATTAGAAAATAACGAAATCCATTACGAGATGTTTTTTGTCAAACCCAAATGTCAGACACAATAAGACTTAAAGGAGTATCATAAGTGGTAGTACTATGAGTAAAAGGAAGGCGCCTACTCTTGCTAATATGACAAGAGTGACAGAAGCCAAAGCTTTTATTTTGAACTGGAAGGGAAAACTTTTTGACAATACTAGAAACTGTGCTCAGCATTGGATGCCCGAGCCGCTGGTGCCATATTGGAATGCTTGCAGAAAGAAAGGTTGAAGGTGATTGCACGCCACCATCACTATCCAGCACATATATCCCATTCTCATTCCTTCTTGTTAGCAGCGTTGCCCCTGTGATTTTGTCCTTCACAACAAACAAATTAGTGTGAAACACAAAATATACATTGTTATCCTTGCAAAATTGATGAACAGATAGCAGATTCTTTTTGATCTGAGGCACATGATATACATTATTTAAAGCAAAATTTCAATGTTTAGAATTGAACTCAGTGTTACCAATGTGTGCTATCTGTAGAGCATTGCCATTACCAACTCTCACTTGATCAGGTCCATCATATTCATGTGGTATACACAAATTCTGAGCATCAACAGTCATATGATTTGTCGCACCCGTATCTGTGACCCACTGAGTATTAGTTGCGTCAGGAAAGACAACATAAGCCTCAGCAGGCCTTTGGCGATTGTCATTGCTCCTATCATAACGAAACCAACAACGATCTGCAGTGTGATTTCTTTTCTTGCATATCTGACAGTATACATACCATTGAGGAGAACCACGTTGCTGGTTAGGTGGACGACGATTGTTATTGTTTGGAGGTGAATTTCGTCTGGGCTGATTGTTGTTCATCCTTGGTTGATTTTTGCTGGAAGATGTTGTACTCGCAGTTACAAGATTTGCTATGGGTTGGGATTCCTGAGACAGTTGATTCTCCTGACGCATCTCGTAGGTAAGGAGATGAGACTTAAAAGTCTGGATATCCATATTATCAGCAGTACCCAACACAGTAACTATTGGATCATAAGACTGATTCAATCCATTACAGATAGATTGCTTCATTGCATTAGCAGGAACTGTGTAACCAGTTGCTGCAAGTTCATCAAACAAATGTTTAGCTTCATTTAAATAAGATTTCAAAGTCTTGTTACCTTTGGACAAGTTATGCAGTTTCTTCTTGAGATTCATCTGGTGAGCAAACGTCTTAGGCGCAAACTCAGCTTCCAGTGTATCCCATATTGCTTTTGAAGTATCTAGCTTTGCAACAACGCTGAGAAATTCTGGTGTAAGGGTTGAGTTTAACCAACCAATGATTAACGCATCGTGTGCTTCATATGCAGTGAAGGCAGGGTTGATTTCATCACTGTCTGGGAGAGTGCTTTCTGGGATTTGTTTTGATCCATCAATGAATCCAGTTAGTCCATGACCCTTTAAGATGGGTTTGAACTGAGCTTTCCATAGTATGTGGTTTGTTTCAGTGTGCTTCAAAGTGACAAGATGATGTATTTGAACTTGTCTAAGAGCGTTTGTTGTATCTGCCATAGCTGTTTCTGTGACAGTTGTGTTTGTTCTTCACTTTTTTTTTTTTTTAGGATATTTGCGGAAGGTGAACTTGGATCTTAGAGCCTGATACCAAGCTAAAAGTGTATATTTGGTGAATATCTTCTACAAGACTTGTGGAGATATTAGAGTCTTATTTATACTGAATAATGGAAACAAGATAAGTTACAGACTCTAACTGAATCCAAAGACTGAAAACAAATTCAAAATATCAATGACTCAGCTGACCGTAAATATTGCCATATGATTCTCAATGTGAACTCAATCAGCTGACTAAGTTACACAGCTGCATTCTTATCTCTAACATCTCTCACGTTGTCCATTTGAAATTTTGAATATTTGTTTCTGGCAATGTAGAATCTTTTTACTTCTTCTTCATTGAAAGCCAAAGAAAGACAACTGAAAAAGCCTCCACAAAGACCAAGTCTTATTTGTAAGGCGGGGGTCACCTCACCATATCGCGTTCTTTTGCTTTTGCTTTGTGTCAATAATTGTACATATTTTAGTTTCAAATGGGACATGAAATAAAAAGAAATGTTATGCAAGTTGTGCAGCAAGAACCTTTCTCTTGCCATCCATTATAAGTTCTACTTTCGTTCAATGTGTAGAGAAGGGGGAACGAAAAAATAAAAGTTGTTTGATAAGTGAAGTGATGTGACCATCATAAAGTGGTCTTCAAGTCTTGATATCGAAAAAAGAGCTCGTACACGCGGCAGATAATGTCATTGCAAGCATGCCATAGAGATGGCTGGATTGGGTGGTAAGGTTCAGAAATGCACATCAGAAATTTATCCGGCCTCTTTAGACAAGTCCATCACATCTGAATCTTGATGGAAATGGTATGCACGATCACTTTAAGCACGCACTATTGATATGTACAGCACGGCTTAACCGTAACTATCACATATAAGTAATGGGCAGTTTAAGCGGTTCTGTCTGTTTCTGGGTGCTTCAATTCTTAGGCTCCAGGGGCTTTGGGGCCTGGGAGAAGATGGGAATAAAAGGAGAAATCTTTGAAGGCCAGTAAGGGCAAACCGTAAGGTTAAGGCACCACAACTCATCAAGCATGCGACAAGTGCAAAACATACATCCAAGTTACTTCATTGTTTTCTGAAAAGATACAGTGCAAATTAGTTGCCAGCATCACAAATCAAAAGCTGATGGTTCTACTTCTGCTGTCACTGGCCAATTGGTATGCATTGTCGAAAGCACAAGCAATTTAAACCTAAGCAACTGTCAGGAATCAAGTTAAAAGGGATTTGGGTCAGATTAGCTTGTTTCTTTACAAAATGATAGAAAACACGCCTTTCAGCCCAACAAGATATCCATTCAAAAGTGATTAAGGTGTCCACACAAAGGCGTACACCTAAAACGGCATACACCATAGCACGTTTCAAAATGCAACATGAAACAAAGAATCGTACGCAAGCAAGAAACAAAATGGGGAAAAGAGAAACGTTACATCAATCACAATAATTAATACAGTTCCTAATACAAGATAGCTACGAACAAATACTAGTAAAATACCCAGTAGATCCAAAAGAGTGGAAACAACTACGATACCTAAAACTTAATTATCTAAAGAATATATTTCTATATCATACTTAAAAGACATATACATAGGAGGATACAAATACAAACAACAGAAGAAGAGACGACAAAAGAAAAACAAAAATGTTTCCTCACAAAGAAAAAAATCTCAAATTATTATGTCACAAAATCACATACCAGACATACAAGTAGTGATAGAAAGAATGATTACTAAACAATGGGTGATCTTTAGAAGAAGCAGCATCGAATCTGAAAGTTAAACAGAAGAATATTAAAAGATGCAGAAACCAAAGCAGTAACCAACCGTTAGGTGAGGAACCTGACCAATAGAAGTTCCATACACAAATAATGTTACCTTAGCATTGACGCGTTCCTGTGACTGGTGATTAGGACTTGGCATGCTAATCACATTTGCCCTTTCAGCAATTCTATCCTCCTTCACTCTCTCAAAGATACCAGTATATGCCTCACCACCAGAAGCATCAGTCTCGTCCCAATCACCTAATCTTGGTATAGTTGAAGGATTTGCAGGCTGCAGAATCAGAAAGTACATTATGTTCTCAACTCTGATCAAGATTTCATAAGTAAAATGTTATCTAACGGACTATTAACTTTTGAGTCTATGAAAAAATCTTTATTCTTAGCCTGCGTAACATGTTTTCTGAAAAGTGGGTACGCAAAACATACATCAATTAGCTGTGGGATATTTAATGGTCAATCCCAGCATCATTCCAACATGTAACACTCGACTGTTGGGGCCAGAAGTTCAAGAACAGGTTAATATCTTGATATATCATGATTTACATTGCAAGGAGCACAGCTTCTCTTGAAATCAGCCTTTAGATCATTTTTAAATGAAACTCACAGATATATGTAGTGTAACTCAAATGCAATCCATGAGAATGTTCAAGTGCCCTTCTACACTGCTAATTATGTAAACTACAAATAATCACTTTTAAGTGAAAAACATCCATCTTATTTAACAGAGAAATTTTATTTAATAACTATTTAGAAAGATGAAAAACTACAGTGACTAGTGCTGGAATTTGGTATTACCAAATATATTGGGAAGAAATGATCCAAATGTACAGTGTTATGAAGGAAAACCATATAGATAGATATGCACGCTCAAACAGAATTATCTATAAATACAGCATGGAACATGTAAGGAATTAAGAAGAAAGCTTACCGATTTCATTCTGGAAGGCGTAGTATTTGGAGTTGCCCCATTGTTACTTTCAGTTTGTCTTCTTTCCGGCAACGGAGATGACCCACTACTCCCTCTGCGTTCAGGAAGACCACCAGTTTGCCGTGCAGCCCTTCTCGAGTTATCTGTTTCTCCAACCTTAGCCTGATAACTTTGGTGACGAGGAGATTTTTCAATCCCTTCACGGTCAAGTCCAGAAACTCGCTGAGCAGCCTGTCTTGAATTATCTCTAGACCTTCCTCTACCATCACTACGGTCTGAAAGAGAATCTGCAGAGGCTCTACGTGTTGTAGGATCCTGGCGTGAAGGAAAATCATTGTGCCTCCTAATATCCTCACTTTCCCCAGTTGAACGATTCTTACCTCCATGTGTGTTTGTTTCAAACCTACCTTGAGAAGAAGTAGCTTTTACTGCAGGCGGTGGTGTTTCTTTTGAAAAGGATTCTGGGTTTTGTTGGGGATCATTTGGATTAATCATCTTCCCTCCAGTTTTACCCTTCCTTGCATTATCGAAATATGCTGTGTATTGGCCATTCTCTCCATTTTGCCACTTCCCAAACTCAGGTACATGCGGTTTTTGCTGTCGATGAATACAAAAATTAGCATCATTCTAATATCCAACCGTTCTTAATAACATAAATTAGCATCAGTCAAGACACCCCAACAGTTGTGTATCGTTCAATTGATGCATGAGATGATTGATAATTCAATTGAGCTCCACTACTATTACCGAAGGTCATGACACCCGATAAACAAACAACTTTCTAAGACATAACAATTCCATATATGAGCTAACCAGCAACACTAACTCAGCAATTTCACACTTTTTCTTTTAAAAACGAAACGATTAAGCTTCTAGTAATGCGATGAAACAAAGACAAGTATACCATTGCAATCTCAGTATTAACTAATCTATCAAGATAGATTTGTATCTGAGGGTTCCGAATTTCTGGCCAGTTTCAAGTTTTACACAACACAACATGGCCTTTTATAAACCCCCAACAATCACAACAACTACCCTAAAATAGCTAAGACTGCAATTTCAACATGACTACAGATTACAAATAGACTCAATCAAGAATCTACCAGAATTCATTATCATGAACTTAAATTAGCACCAACAACAAGATTATTCAACAAATGAGATGAAATGAAAATGGTTAATTCTACAAAACTAGAATCAACAACACCAACACAGCTTCACACATGGAAAACCAAAACAAATGAAATCAATCATAACCAAACCCATTCAACAAAAACAGAAGAAAAAAAAATCACAGCAATTCCATCCGTAAATAATCAAGGAACAAATATAGGAAACTAATTTCACAACAAATAAATCAATACCCACATCCAAAATTATCCCTACAATACCAAAAAAAAAGCTGAAAATTATTAAAGACTCACCGCCATTTTGGGTCACTTTAAGCTCAAGAATTAAAACCCAGAGAGAAAGAAAGAGAGAGAAGGGGGAGATGAAAAGAAAAGGAAATTATATACAACAAATTTGGAGTCAATCGTCTTGAATTTGGAAGGAAGGCAGTAGAAGAAAACCTCTCTCACTACCCATTGACCTTAAGTAGCCACCGGTTTAACTTGACTTTTCTTTATTCCAACTCTCCTCTCTTATTACAGTCCTTCTCACCATAGCTGTATATGTTAGTATTTAACAACAACAACCCCATAAGGCCACAAACACAAACCAACCCCTATCTCTATCTCCCCCTTTGGATTGATTAAGGATCACTGTTAGAAGAAGCATCTTTAAGTCTTACTACTAGGTGGCAACATGTAATAAGTTGCTGCAGCTGCAACACTACCAACTTGCAAATTTTCTTTACAGTCAGTGTAGTATTTTTGTTTTTTTTAAATTTACTACTTTTTGATTTTTCTTTATTAAGTAGCTGCCAGGTAATATGTAGTCGTTTTCTTTTTAGGAGTCGAAATATTCAAGCACGCCTTTGACTTATGTTGACATGGTCTCTTTCCTTTCGCCTGTGACCCTCCTTCTACGCTCCCGTGAGCATCGGACTATTTCTTCTGCTTTTTCATTTATTTTATGAGGATGATTGTTGGAAGTTAAATCAAGATATGGTGATTTGGTTCGTGGATCAAAATATGATGTTGATCCAGTCCAAGTGGATCAATTGTTGCAGTTGACGTAGTCAAGTTGGATCAATATACGATGTTGACACACTGTGCGATATTTGGAAGTTGGAGCTAATTTGAGAAGCAAGTTGTGTCGGTTGCTGTATTTAGAGTTTTACTATGTTTAGAGTTTCTTTGTGTTTATAAAAGTGTGCTTTATTTAGAGTTTGATTTTATTAGGAAAGTACTTTGAGTGATTGTCAATTTTTTGAGACTATAAGTAGATTGTTAAGCCATGAGAGAATGTACACCGAATTTGATTATCAATGTAGTCTTTTATTACTTCCGCGTGTGCTCTCGTCTCTCTTACTCGATTCTACATTTGGTATCAGAGCAAGGTGAGAGGAAATCAGAGCAAGATGAGAGGAGAAGGAGAAAAAATTGAAGACAATTCATGATACGTATTATTCTTGTTCATGGTGTTTTTAGGGCTTCCAGTTTTAGTTAAAAAAAAAGAAGTTTAAAAAAGAAGAAAAAAGTAGAAGGCTTGTCAAAGCCTTGGTGCTGTGTCGGTGTTTTTAGTGTTCGTGAACGATTTGCTTGTGTGGGTGCATTTAAAAAAAAAAAAAAAAAATTGCTGCTGGAATATTTGTTTGCAAGCAAGGTAGAAATGGAAATAGAGGAACGTGAGCTAAGAAGGTGTAACTCTTGGTTTTACGCTGCTGCTAAAGGGTCATTACGTAGAGATATGGATGCTGATGTTACAGCCCTAGGTTTCGTGGGTGTGCTGTACTTTTGGAGGTCAGGGTACGCAAGTTTTGCTACAAGGTCTAATGAGAAAAACCTACAGCCCAGATGGTTTGGGTTTGAGGTCGAGTGTGTGGAATATTTGGTCCAAGGTGGAACCCTAAAAAAAACACAAGACGAATTCCAGATGGTGAATTAGGGTTTGGGTTGATTGACTGTTGTTGGAATCAATGGAGCTGTGATGACCATGAGTGATTGGAAGTGATACCACAACCGGTGATTGATGGAGTGCTGATAGACTTGAATCGAGAGAGTTGTTGCTGCTCGGGAGAAAAAGTTGCTGGCTGCCATTAATGGTGGTTATCGGTGGACGGATGAACTTTAAGACAAAGGTTCTTGTCCAAGAAAAGAGACATGAATCTGTAGCTCGGTTCTGAGTTTGCATTGAACAAGAAGCCGACTGCCATCCAAATAGAGATGAATGGAGGACACGGGTGATGTTTCCTGATGCCGTGAGTGCTTAGACATGGGTTCTGGTAGGTGTTGCTGCTGCTATAGGAGGCATATGGAGCTTGGTTGTTGGGCAATGGAGATTCATAGTTCATGGCTGCAGTGACGAGTTTATGACGACGGAAGATGGAAATAAAGATGTATTAGCTGTGGAGTTGGTACTTGGGTGAGTCTGAGTTCGTAAAAAAAAAAGGTAAATGTTATTAAAAGTTTGTAACAGTGTGAGTGTTACAAACGTTAGCTAACGGTTATAGGAGAACTGTGACAGATGAAGAGTAGTGTGACTAAAGGATGTCACAGTTAAGAAGAATTGTTACAGGCGCATAACAGAAGAAAAGTGTCACAGTTGTGAGAGTGAGCGTGACAAAGG
This sequence comes from Papaver somniferum, assembly GCF_003573695.1. NCBI lineage: Eukaryota > Viridiplantae > Streptophyta > Magnoliopsida > Ranunculales > Papaveraceae > Papaver > Papaver somniferum. The sequence continues at coordinate 141,725,977 of NC_039362.1, forward strand.
GTTAAACAGTGCAGAAGTGTGGCAGTTTCTGTACGAGGTGTTGCAGAAATCAGAATTGATGATGGTTGAGAACAAGGGTTGCTGTGGCAGAGCATTGAAGGATTTTGGAAGACGAAGAAGTTTAAGGTGAGTGGTTGATTTAAAGGGTTAAGTCATGAATTCGAAATCAATGAGGATGGAGGATCAAAGATTGTGTTGCAGTCAAGAAGGATTGGTACCGTTTGATGGCGGATCAAAGGTATTTCAGTAAAAAAGGACTGGTACGGTTTGATTAAGGTGACTAGAATTCATAAACTTAGAATGACAAGGTATGTTGGGTGGTTATGTTTGATCTTAAGGGAGGATGGTATCATGTTATGCTCAAACATGGTGATTGAAGAGTTTGTTACAGAAACTTGGAAGTCCTACAAAGTGTGGCAGACTTTGTGATAGTTATTGCTTGTGGAAGAAGCATAACAAGAGAAAGATTGTGAGAGAATCTTGAAGAAACAAAGAAGAGTGAAGGTTTTGCAACACTACTGGAACAAGAGAAGAAGAAACAACAACAATGTTATGAAGAAAGAGAAGTAATCACCAGGTGGTGATGAGAGATTGAAGAGAAGAGACGTCACAAGGTTGTGATCGTGAGAAGTGAAGCAATCCCAGTGTGGGGATTTGGCTAGAGTTGTGTGAAGCAATCCCAATGGGGATTTGGCTATAGTTGCGTGAAGCAATCCCAATGGGGATTTGGCTAAGAGTTGTGTGAAGCAATCCCAGTATGGAATTTTTGTTTGGTTGAGTTGCAGTTGGTGCTGTAATTTGAGAAGAGAGTGATCAACAAAAGGAGGTTATAATGCCTATGAGTTGAGGAGAACATCACAACAATTAATAAGGTTGTGATCGTGAAGATATGGCAACATGTGTACTTTAGAAGAGAATAAAGGTTTGTGAACTGTGAAAAGATCAGTTCTAGACATCACTAACTAACGGTTGTGACTCTTGTTAAAGTAACATGTGAAGAGAAGATCAAGAGATGAAGATGAGCTACAATACTCGGTGATGAGTTACGGAAATTTGTTTTTGTGTTCCGCTGCGATGAAGAAGACGTGAAAGAAGTTATTAAAGAAGTTTTTGATTATTGCTATGGTATGATAGCAATACGAAGTGAGTGTTTGATGATTGTTGTTAAGTAATGAAGAAGATTGGTTTATTAGCTAAGTTAGATGTGGTTTGTGAATTGAGTTTGTTAATAATGACGGAATTCTGGAATGAGAAAAGACAAGAACGTGTTAACGTTTATCAATGGAATAAGAGGAATGGAAAATGAGAAAAGACAAGGACGTGCAAAAGTTTGTCAATGGAAGAAGAGGTTTACGGAATTCTCGTTGAATGATATCTTGGTTTAAGGGAGGATGTTGGAAGTTAAACCAAGATATGGTGATTTGGTTCGTGGATCAAAATATGATGTTGATCCAGTCCAAGTGGATGAATTGCTCTACTTGACGCAGTAAAGTTGGATCAACATACGATGTTGACACACTGTGCGATATTTGGAAGTTGGAGCTAACTTGAGAAGCAAGTTGTGTCGGTTGATGTATTTAGAGTTTTACTAGAGTTTCTTTGTGTTTGTAGAAGTGTGCTTTATTTAGAATTTGATTTTATTAAGAGAGTACTTTGAGTGATTGTCAAGTTTGTGAGACTATAAGTAGGTTGTTAAACCATGAAAAAATGTACACCGAATTTGATTATCAATGTAGTCTTTTATTACTTCCGCGTGTGCTTTCCTCTCTCTTGCTCAATTCTACAATGATGATGTAGAGGTTGTGTGGGAAACATGTCACTCAAAAGAATTGGCAGCAGTGAATCTTATGCACATGTTTATGCCACTCACACATGCATAAATGAAAGATAACTTGTTTGTTGAGTAATCGTAAAATGAGTGATCCGTTCACATGTTTAAAATATGTTGGAATCATAAAACTGATAAGTAATAATTTATAAAATGTCACTCCTTCCACACAAAAAATAAGTAAGATCGATCATTTACACGGGAGGCCAGCCCTTCGGAGAACCTTTTCCTAGGAAAGTGACTAAAGAACCAACGTGAAAGAGCATTTCGACGAATACACAGCCGGCTCCGTGGTAACCTATATTCTAGTCTTCCTTTGTAATTTGTAATAACAAATTTTTAAATTCCTTCAAGAAAAAAAAAAAAAAAAAGAGAAAAGAAAAGAAAAGAAAAAAAGAATAACAAATGTTTACCACCCATATGGTCTATTGCTTTACGTTTTTAGGTGGTTAGAGACTGTACTCCGACGATCTTATCATGTTAGAATACTACCCACACGTTTACAAGTCGGCTTCTGTTTCAAAGTTCCAATATGATCGGTTCCAAAGTTTCCAAGGATGCTAACAGGGTACCATTTTTTTTAGGGGCGTACCAATTCAAAGACAAATATTTTTTGTTCTATATGCATATTGGTACATCCCATACAAAACGATACCCCCACTAGCAGGCTTGAAAGTCCCAATTTAACTATCTGGCCTTCGCGAATAATTCTTTTCTTTAGAAGTTATACGGTCGTTGCTAAATTATAAAAAAAGAAAAAAAAACAATAATAAACGATGGTCTTTACTTGATGCAGGCATCACGAGTCTAATCATGGAACGAAAATGAAATGCGGTATTTATGTATTTTTGATTCAAAAGAAATTATATTAAAAGAATTTACTGAGTTACAACTATGAAGTGTTTCTTAATCCAGTCGGATATAACAAGTAGAAAATTATCATAAAATTCAAAAGAGAGTAAATGTATTATAGCTTTATTTTCCAAGTCTTGAGCAACAATATTGTCTAATCTCTTGATTTGACTTAAAAAACCAGGAAGCTTTCCTTACAATCCTATTCTTAACTTGTAAAATGAAAACGTTACTGGCTCTATGAACCACATGACTTGATTCATTGACAGAGAGTACTACGTTTTCACTATCTGATTCAAAGATGACTTGATTAAAACTGAAATTTGATGCCCCCCTAATTGCCTCCACCAATTCATAACCCTACATTCAATTTCCTCTGTAGCATATCCTCGTTCAGCCCTCCATCAATGAACTTTTCTTTTACTTCATGGCATCTACCTGCACAATCATGACTGACCAGGCCTATACTTGTTTTTCATGTTTCAACCACATAAGAGGCATCCAAATTTATCTTAACAAAGCCTTGATCAGGTGGTTTCCAACCCTGTCTCTGCAAACATATATTATTAGTTCCATCATTTCATGTTGGGTTGTGTTTCTATGCACAAAGGTCGGATAATTGACAGACTTAACTCAAAGTAATATTCCTATTAGGTTTCACATTTTAAAATACCATGTTACACATATCTTTCCGCAAGAACCAAATAGTAATCATAAGTCTGTACAATTCAGATTCATTTAAAGTAGCAGGAGAAACCCAACACACAAGCCAAGTCTTAAAACTTATATTATCATTTAAGAGTTGAGTGGTATATTAACATTACACCAAACCAAATAGACCTAACATAGCTACAACTGAGAAACAAATGGTCCACATTTTTGGTGGAAGAATTACATAGACTACAATGTATTTCAATCTCATTCTCATATCCTTTAGAAACTTCCAGATGAATAAATTCACCCTATGAGGGGTAATAGACTTCCAAAAGCTCTTCCAAATTTCTGAGAAAACATCATTAGCAGCCATATTACTAATATGACTAAAATTACATAGAGTATTACAGGCATTTTTGACATAAAATTTTGCTTTGCTATTAGCAGTCCAAATGATAGTATCAAGAGATTCAAGTGGTTTTGTGCAGGTTATTGAAGATTAAAGAAGATTTGAAGACGAAAAAGATTTCTTATTAGTTTTCGTATCTTGTGAATTGTGTGCACAAACCTTGATCGGCTGGGATCCAACTAGAATCAGTTTATCTTTAATAGATCTGATTGATTAGTTGTGTGAGATCGACATTCTCTATATTTATCTTTGAGAATTATATTGATCGAGTGTGAATCTAGACTTGTTTATTTCGGTAGTTAAAGTTAGATTGATCGAACCAGACAAAGGATTTTATTAGATTAAACGGAAGAGCCTTTGCCAACAAATCATCTAAATATTTAGCAAGATTGATTAAATGGTTACCAAACATATTTTTCTTTTGTTGCTTGGGATACGATCCAAAGCAATTGTTATTCACTTGTGTGACTCTAGAAGTCGAAGGCGCAGGATACCGAGGGAACTAAGTAGTTAAGGGTAATCTTCTTGGTATCAACTATACGAAGTTGGTATTATATTTTGTATAGCGGCTTGATTCTGAGAGTATTCAAAACTGGACTAGGTCCCAGGGTTTTTCTGCATTTGCGGTTTCCTCGTTAACAAAATCTTGTTGTGTCTTTTACTTTGATTTCCGGATTATAATTGTTATTATAATAAAGTAAAATACACATATATATATTAACTCTGCAATACTTGATAGTGATCCTATAGAGTTTGGTTATTACCGAACCTATTATCAAGTATCACACCTTGTCGTTGTATTATCTCGATCTTGTATCCATAGTCAATCACACAAGTGATCTTGTTGTCATAGTGTCTCGATATCGTATCCATAGATGATCACACAAAGTGTAAACCGAATCTGTTTTATTGTCTCGACTCAATCCATAGACGATCACATTCGATAGAGGACTTATAGGTTGATAAATAAAAGATTGTGGTGTATTTGGATGACCTCGTCTTTTCAATTGGTATCAGAGCATGCAAACACAAAAAGATATACAATTTGTGTTTGGTGCGATCCAACCTATAAGATATGAGTCGAAATAAGAAAAGTAAAGCTAAAGTACTCAGTTAGCGTATATCAAGATGTTGAGAATAATCTCTCAAGAATGGTCAATGGAATTGGTCTCGAAATTCATTTCTGAAATAAAAATCAAAGCCTATGACTGATAAACACTTGATTGAGAATCATGTCCATGATAAGAAAATAATGCATCCAAAACAAAAGGTACAAGTGCCTGATTCAAAATATGTTTTGGAACCGACTCCAATTAATAGTGAAAAATATTTTGTTTCTATGCCAGAAAGTAAGAAGGATTTAAATTCACTATCCTGCTCTAATTCTGTATTAGTGGTTGTATTGCAAAGGTTTTTCAATAAGGTTAAAACTTTTTCAGAAGCAGGAAAATCCATTGATATCCTAGAAGATGTCTTAGAACTTATTGCTCAACTGAATGCAAGAATTTGTGAAACAAAGCGTGAAACACTTAGCCTTCAAAATAATCTGGCAGATTATTTGGAATAAAAACTGGCTTTGCATAATAAAGTGAATCAGCAAACTTTAGAGTGTGAATATCTTACACAATCGCTGGAACATTCATAAATAAAGAGTAGAATCCTTGAAGAAGAAATTCTTACAGAATCATGTCAAGAGGTATGCTTTGGAAAATCCATAGAAAGATATTTTCAACAAGGTATGGATACCTTAAAAGGGCATATCAGAAGTCTTGATAGAAATATCTCTGCAATCTGTATGATGTATGATCAAGACTACTTGGGTTCGAATAAAAAGGAAATATATCCTAGGCTCAAAAAGTGATCAAGAATACAGTGTCACACAATATTCATGATGAAAAGGATGTATCAAACACATTCGAAACCCATACAAGGACACAAGATCATGTCCCTAAAGATAAGAAGGAATATGTTGCTCCATTGGTACTTGGTGAGAAAAATTCTTCTCACCCCAACACTTAAAAGTGTTGGAAACTGCATCCTTATAATTCCCAATCTTTTGATTTAAGGAAGTGTTAGAGCACTGCTCGGTTGAAATCGCATGCGTTTCTATCTCAAGTATATTTGTTAATGTTAGTGATCAAAACTATAAGTCTTGATTTCTAGTCTACTATAACTAAGTCTCGGACTAGGATAGAAAGTGTAGTTGAGCTCAAGAACTCCATGGCGATCATCATACAAGACGAAGAACTACTTAAGGAACTGGTGGAAATTCATCGACTAAAAGGTATTTGGAGACTTGAATTTATCTATCACTCAAAAGTCTATCTACTTTATCTCCTATCTTGAGACAAAAATCGTTTTGCTATATAGAATTTGATTATACACATTTGCTATTTCGAGCCGAGTTTATCTCGCTTATCTATTTCTCGAAATATGTTTGGTAAGCTTTCGCTTTGGACAAGTTCATCTTTACCTAGTGACGAAAGTCATATTATGTTTCAATTACTTAAAAATGGATTTGATGAAAAATAGTTTGTGAACAACAACTATATAACGTCCTCTAAGAATGTTTCAATGATTGAAAAGAGAGTCTAGATTATATAACCATTGTTGGATATAAGCATTGTGTGGTAACACATATATTTATAAGTCCTTATTCCTTGAACCAAAGTATGTGTACTTTGCTGCTCAGGAAAACCGGAACAGAGTCCGCAAACCCAGTCCGCGTACCCAGTCCACTGTCGGAGGTTCTCTTCCCGAGAAAATCAGCTGGAGTTTGTAAACCATTTACAAACTTTTTCCGGGTACTTAAGTCCGCGTACTTAGGTTGGTTATTTTTTGTAAAAACGATTATTCGTGAACTTATACTTATATAAACTAAAGAATGCAAGTTTGCAAACCGTGGCTATAAAGTTCATAAATAGATTCGAGTAAATCAAAACGTTTTTGCTTCGATTGTGTCTTGTATACTTTTATAAGATGTAAGCAATTGAACAACTCTCTAACTAGTTCATTTGAGTCATTTGAACTAGTTATTGTAAAGAAAAATATGGTTGATATAAAAGTGCTCATATGGCTAACCATTTGGTTAACTACTGTTGAACCAACGAATGTACATGTTTGGGTACGGTTACACAAACCTAAAACGTGCATTTCATTTGTGTGTAACAATCTAAGTTTTCGATCTAAGGGTTGAAAGATGTTAGCTTGAATCTAATCAATTTTTCATCTAACGGTGAATATTGAATGCTTTGTTACTAAGCTAACATTGATTGCAAACCCTGCTTTGAAAGACTATATAAGGGAGAACTCTAGCAACTGGGAAACCTAATCCCGACACCTCCTGTGTGATACTAGTTGTATAAGCTAGAGTCGATTCTCCTTTAACCTTAGGTTTCTATCTAGACCATGTAGGTTAACGACTTGAAGACTTCATTGGGATTGTGAAGCCAGACCGATACTACTTTCTTGTAGTTGTGTGATCTGATCTTGCTGATTTTATTGTATTGAGTACAATCGTAATGATTGGCTTGAGATTGATATCTCCGATAGGTAAGATATAGAAGTAACACAAACATCTTCGTCTCATCGTTTGTGATTCCACAATATCTTTTTTCGTCGCGCCGATTAAGATTATTGTGAGGTGATTGATAATACTGAGTTGTTCTTCGAGAATATAATGGTTTATCAATTGGTTCATTTTCACCTTGATTTTTCAAAAGATGGAACAAAAACTAGTAGGTATTTCTGTGGGAGACGGATTTATCTATTACCGTATACTTTTCTGTGTGATACAGATTTATTTATTAAAGTCTTCGACTTTGGGTCGTAGCAACTCTTAGTTGTGGGTGAGATCATCTAAGGAATCAAGTGTGTATTATCCTGCTGGGATCAGAGACGTAAGGAGCGCAACTGTACCTTGGATCAGTGTGAGATTGATTGGGGTTCAACTACAGTCCAGATCGAAGTTAATTTGTAGTAGGTTAGTGTCTGTAGCGGCTTAATACAGTGTGTGTTCAATCTGGACTAGGTCTCGCGGTTTTTCTGCATTTGCGGTTACCTCGTTAACAAAACTTACGGTGTCTGTGTTATTTCTTTTCCCCATTATATTTTGTTATATAATTGAAATATCAAAGGTTGTTCGTTTCAATCAATCAATTAGGAAATCCCAACTTTGGTTGTTGATTGAAATTGATTGATCCTTGAACATTGGTCTTTGGTACCGCTCAAGTGATTTCTCTTGTATTTCAATTAGACTTGCAGATTTCTATTTGCTGGAGTAAGAACTGAATCGAGAAACAGAGATATAACTCTTTGATATACTTTATTAAGATTCAGTCTAGTTGATTCTCTTGAAAGTATATTAGAGTTAGTCCATACAGATTGCTAATCGAAATATTGGGTGTGGTTGTTGTATCCCCTCTTTTTCAATTGGTATTAGAGCAGGAAAACACGTTTAAAGACCTTAGAAGTCTGTGTTTGTAGCGATCTGACTCTATGAATAGGAATTCTATCTTCATAAACGTACCACCAGTCTTCGATGGCTCAAACTACCTATGGTGGAAAATTGTTATGTGTGTTTTTCTTCAAGCTTGTGATTTTCAAACATGGGTACGTGTTATTAATGGATATGAACCTCCGGTTAATACAGAAGGTGATGTACCTATACCGAAGGATATTGGTAGATATGTCCCAGAAGAAGTTCTTGCTGCAAAGCAAAATTTTGACGGCTTAAATGCTATCATACATGGCATTACCCCAGACCTTCAGCACCATGCGACTATGTGCACAAAGTCTAAGGAAGCCTGCGATATCTTAGAAACCGTATTTGAAGGAAATACCAATGAGAAAGAAGCTAGGATTCAAAACCTAAGTTCTAATTGAGAAAACCTTCATATGGCAGATGAAGAAACGTTTGATGAGTTTAATCATAAAGTGTCTGAAATTGTTAATGCATCTTTCGCATTGGGTAAGACTATTTCTGAAAAGGACATTGTGATGAAAATTCTCAGATCGCTGCCATCTAGATACAATTATAAGAAGCATGCCATCGTTGAAGGAAATATCTCGCAACGCTTTCCAGAAATACTCTGGTTGGGAAGCTAAAGATCTTTGATCATGAGCATACGTCCAAGTCGAGTAAGGATGTTTCTTTCAAAGCACAAAGAATACTAAACTACTTGATAAAAGTAAAAGTGTTTATATCTCTGAAGATGATCTTTCTGAGGCTGATTCATCAGATGAATATCTTGAAAAGTCAGTCTCGTTGATCACAAGACAATTTAGGGATCTTCTTTTGAAGAGAAGTAAACGGTTTTCCAGAGATAAATCCAAGTCATCAGATAAACATCATAATCGTGTTCCTCCTAAATATTGATGAAACTGATGACGAGGATATGCCTCAGTGCTTTAAGTGTAAAGGTTTTGGTCACTTTGCAAATGAGTGTCCAAATCGAAAAAAATGCACTGGGAACAAATGTCTTGCTGCAATTCTTGATGAAATGTCTGACAGCTATGATTCTAATGAAGACGAGAAATCAAGCGTTGCACTTCTTTTGTGAAAATATTGATTTTTATAATTGTACCAATACACACATCAATCTTGATATTCTTTCAGAAGAAAACTCAACCGATCTGGAAGATAAAGTTGACCCTTTCTTTGGAAACTCTATGTATAATGTTTCAGGTTCCACTATGTGTCTAGCTTCTTGCACATCTCATATGCCTGAATTATATCCAAGATTGACGTGCTCATATTGTTCACTCAAGGGTCATGAACTATCAAAGTGTTACAAGTACAAACACAAATTGAGGAATGTCAACAAACTTCAACGAAGAGCAAATCGATTAGCAAACAAGCTTAAACTTGCTCAGAATACCGCTGAGGTATGTAAGATTTTATCTTCGTCTAAAAAGTTAGTTTCCAAGGACAAAAAAAGACCATTAGAGAAGAAATTATGGTCAAATCGTTTTGATATACAGAGGTCTGTGGATTCCTCTCAAGAGGAACATGGTGGACAAATTGTTGTTCACCGCAACACAACTTTATTGTGCTGATTTGAAGATTTTGTCTCATGTTCCTGATTAAAAGAGACTAGGTTGTGTACCTCTCAGGATTTAGGAAAAGGTTGTTTTCTTTTTTTTAGTCTTTTTAATTCCCTGTCCATCAATAAAATAAGGGGTATTCTCGACAATTCTACTCTCTCTAGGGCTCAGAGTTGTGCGTACACGAACCTGTTAAAGGTCCGTAACCCTACATTCCTTTTTCCTTCCTAAAACTTATTTTGTCTTAAGACTACTTGTTGAGATTGTGAATTCCTCTCACAAACCCATACGTTCATGGATACTTCAAGCATCATGTCTTCTGATGGAAAAGATGTTAATATGATTGTCAAGCCATCAATCATGAAGGAAAAAGAGAAATATCCGTTTTCTCCGACATTGAAAAGAAAAAGAAGGAATGTGAGGAATCCAAAAGTTGTTCCTTCAAATTCTCAGAAGTTTTCTGATGTTCTTGAAGTGTTGAAGGAAACGCAAAAGGAGATTCAACAAATAAAGGCTTTTGTGTTTAAGACTCATGAGATTCAGAAGGCCCTGGTTCGACATCAGTCAAGAAGGTTTATTGATACTAATTCCTATCTTCATGAACCTTATGTCCCAATGGTTGTTGACGACAAGGAGTTCGGGGACGATAAAGAATTCTTCAAAAGTCTTAACATTTAGTAAATATTCGGATGAGAATTTTATTTTCTTGTTTTGTTCAGAAGAATAACTAGAGTGTGGAATAGCCATTATTGTGATTACACATTGCTATGTCCAACGTTTTCATCTTCATGTTTTTAGGTTTATTTTCTTAAATTCTAAAACTGTTTGGAAGATGATTTTTGCAGTATTAAACTTTATGGTTTTATATATTGCAATTTGTTATGGGATATGTGTGTTTGCTTCCGCGAATTATAATTGTCTCATACCTTATCAAAAGTTAAGTCTTTCATATGTCGATATGCATGTATTGATAAAAGAATGAATGAACTTTTGACATTACAAAAGTTTGAAGCCTATTATGTCATTATTGATGGACGATAGGATGAACTTTGGTTTACAAGGATTATGTCTATTGTATGTCATTGTGCAAATAGTGATGGAAAATAGAATGAATCCTTGTCTATTCGGCAGTATTGATCTTCCATGATCCATATTTTATGTATATACTGTGCGGCTCCATAAGTTCTCTTATGGTGAGCATTTCCGATTAGATTAATCATGGGTTTTCTTGTGATTAATTTAATCGGGTATTATTTGGATTCAAATTCATATTCTTATGTTATTTTTTATGTCCAAAGAAATCCCTCTTTTCTTATAAAATTAAGGTCGCTCGTGTTGTTCTCTAGGGAATGACATATTATGGGGGAGAGTTCTTAATTGAACTTGTGCTTAATTGCCAAATTTTTGTGGGGAGTGCGGTTGTGGAATATTATAGAGGTTATCTTGTATTTTTATAAACTCCTTGATGAAAGCATTTAGCTTCGGCTTTATGATTGCATCTAAATAAATTGATATATGCTTGATTTTGGTCATGAAATGTCTCTATGGAAATTTTCATTAGGATCCCGTTTTCGTACCTTTGCCAATTTTATTGATAAAAATGGGGAGAATTAATGTGTAGTTCACACTACAAGTACATATGGTTTTCAGATCATTATGTAAGGGGGAGTGGTTTCCATGTGAGATGGAGTATTGACTAAGGGGGAGTGATTTATACATATCACCATAGTATTGTTATCGAAGTTGTGATGCAATTCATCTTTGATGTTGTGTAATAATACTATGACACTGTGTAACAATGATTGGGAATTCTTGTTTTCTCATTGTTATAGCTACGAATTTTCAACAATGATGATGCTAAACTTACAACCTTTGGAATCATTGGAGTACTTGGAAGTGACGAAGATTTCGAGTAATGTTGAAGATTAGGCATGTGGAAGAAGATCTACAAAAGTTTATTTATCTATTTTTGTCTTCCATATGTATTGATAGTTTTGTCATTAAAATTGACAAAGGGGGAGATTGTTAGAGAATTACTCGGTCTAACTTGCATGCGTTTCTATCTCAAGCATGTTTGTCAATGTTAGTGATCAAAACTCTAAGTCTTGATTTCTAGTCTATTATAGCTAAGTCTCAGACTAGGATAGAAAGTGTAATTGAGCTAAAGAACTCCATGGCGATCATCATACAAGACGAAGAACTACTCAAGGAACTGGTGGAACTTCATCGACTAAAAGGTATGTGGAGGATTGAATTTATCTATCACTCAAAAGTCTATCTACTCTATCTCCTATCTTGAGACAAAATTCGTTTTTCTATATAGACTTTGAATATACACATTTGCTATTTCGAGCCGAGTTTATCTCGCTTATCTATTTCTCGAAATATTTGTTGGTAAGCTTTCGCTTTGGCCAAGTTCATCTTTACCTAGTGACAAAAGTCATATATTATGCTTCAATTACTTGAAAATGGCTTTGGCGAAAAATAGTTTGTGAACAACAACTATATAACGTCCTTTAAGAATTAATGTTTCAATGATTGAAATGAGAGTTTAGATTATATAACCATTGTTGGATATAAGCATTGTGTGGTAACACATATATGTATAAGTCCTTATTCCTTGAATTAAAGTATGCGTACTTTTCTGCTCAGGAAAACCGGAACAGAGTCCGCGAACACATTTCGCCTACCCAGTCCGCGTACTATCGGAGGTTCTCTTCCCGAGAAAATCTGATGGAATTTGTAAACCATTTACAAACTTATTCCCGGTACTTAAGTCCGCGTACTTAGGTTGGTTATTTTCTAAAAACGATTATTCGTGAACTTATACTTATATAAACTAAGGAATACAAGTTTGCAAACCGTGGCTATAAAGTTCATGAATGGATTCGAGCGAATCAAATCTTTTTTGCTCGATTGTGTCTTGTATACTTCTATAAGATCTAAGCAATTGAAAAACTCTCTAACTATTTCATTTGAGTCATTTGAACTACTTATGGTAAAGAAGAATATGGTTGATATAAAAGTGCTCATATGGCTAACCATTTGGTTAACTACTATTGAACCAACAAATGTACATGTTTGGGTAAGGTTACACAAACCTAAAACGTGCATTTCATTCGTGTGTAACAATCTAAGTTTTCGATCTAACGGTTGAAAGATATTAGCTTGAATCTAATCAGGTTTTCATCTAACGGTGAATATTGAATGCCTTGTTACTAAGATAACATTGATTGCAAACCGTGATTTGAAAGACTATATAAGGGAGAACTCTAGAAACTGGGAAACCTAATCCCCACACCTCCTGTGTGATACTAGTTGTATAATCTAGAGTCGATTCTCCTTTAACCTTGGGTTTCTACCGAGACCCTGTAGGTTAACGACTTGAAGACTCCATTGGGATTGTGAAGCCAGACTGATACTACTTTCTTGTAGTTGTGTGATCTGATCTTGCTGATTCTAATCGTAACGATTGGCTTGAGATTGATATCTCTGATAGGCAAGATATAAAAGTAATCACAAACATCTTCGTATCATCGTTTGTGATTCCACAATATCTTCTTTCGCCGCATCGATTAAGATTATTGTGAGGTTATTGATAATACTGAGCTGTTCTTCAGGAATATAAGTCTGGTTTATCAATTGGTTCATGTTCACCTTGATTTATCAAAAGACGGAACAAAAACTTGTAGGTATTTCTTTGGGAGACAGATTTATCTATTACCGTAGACTTTTTTGTGTGATACCGATTTGTTTATTAAAGTCTTCGACTTTGGGTCGTAGCAACTCTTAGTTGTGTGTGAGATCATCCAAGGGAATCAAGTGCGTAGTATCCTGTTGGGATCAGAGACGTAAGAAGCTAAATTGTACCTTGGATCAGTGTGAGATTGATTGGGGTTCAACTACATTCCAGGCCGAAGTTAATTTGTAGTAGGCTAGTGTCTGTAGCGGCTTCATACAGTGTGTGTTCAATCTGGACTAGGTCCCGGGGTTTTTCTGCATTTGCGGTTTCCTCGTTAACAAAACTTCTGGTATCTGTATTATTTCTTTTTCTCATTATATTTTGTTATATAATTGAAATATGACAGGTTGTGCGTTTGAATCAATCAATTGGAAAATCCGACCTTTGGTTGTTGATTGAAATTGATTGATCCTTGAACATTGGTCTTTGGTACCATTCAAGTGATTTGTTTTGTATTCAATTAGACTCATAGATTTCTATTTGCTTGAGTAAGAATTGAATCGATAAAGAGAGATATAACTCTTTGATATACTTTATTAAGATTGAGTCTAGTTAATTTTCTTGAAAGTATATTGGAGTTAGTCTATACAGATTGCCTAATCGAAATATTGGGTGTGGTTGTTGTACCCCCTCTTTTTCAGGAAGCACGAGTATCAGGACATCTGGAATCCTGTAAATATCTTTTATTCAACATAAAGATAATACACAATCTACATGAGGATATTTAATAATTCTTTTTTGTAGAAAAGTTGTCTTACAATAACTTGTGTAAACAAGATGAGTGTTCTTTCCTAATGTATTTTTGGATACATGATCTTGAAGATTGATGCTTTTCAAAAGATCTTTTAGGATTTGATTAAACATAAGATGCTAAATTATTTTCGAATCTGGTCAGAATTATTTATTTAAGGCTGATACCTATGTTTGGTATGTGTTAAAATCCTCTGGTATATGTACTCATCTTGTTTGAGAACTTGTACTACAAAGATGTATCCTCAAACCAGATCTTAAGCTAAGATTCTGAAAGCTTTGAGTGGAATGACTTCTAATGAAACTATTAATATTGTTGATTCCTTCAAGAAATATGGTTGTGAGGATAAAGGAAAAGAAAATGAAGATATGACTAATCTCCTTGTCTAAAAAAGTTTGGATGCTAAGATTGATATTCTCAATCTTCTACAAGTCCTCCTCAGTACTGTTGAAACTCATCATAGACAGGCAGCATTACTAAGAACTGCTATCCGTAACCAATAAAAGATGATTAAACTCGGAATCGATAATAGGGAGTATGCTCAGAATATTAATCGAAAGGTTAATGCTTTAGCTTGTGAACATAATCAAGGTACTGTGTGCAGAATCCGGGAAATCAGTCGTGATGATGTAGATGAAGATCCCAAGAAATTTGAGGATATTGAAGATTGAAAAAGCGGGGGTCAAACAACCACACCCAATATTTTGTCTAGGCAATTTGTATGGACTAACTCCAATATAATTCCAAGAGAATCAACTAGACAGTTAGACTCAATAAAGGAAAATATATCCAAGAGTTATATCTCAATCTCTCAAATCAATCTGCAATCAAACAAATAAAAATCTGTGAGCCGGATTAATAAGAGAAATAACTTGGATGGTACCAAAGACCAATATCCAAGCGTCAATCAATTTCAATCAACAACCAAAGGTTGGATTCACCAATTGATTGAACTACGCATAACCTGTGATATTTCAATTATATAGAAAATATAATGCGGAAAAGAAATAACACAAACACCAGAAATTTTGTTAACGAGGAAACCGCAAATGCAGAAAAACCCCGGGACCTAGTCCAGATTTGAACACCACACTGTATTAAGCCGCTACAGACTATAGCCTACGACAAGTTAACTTCGGACTGGAATGTAATTGATCCCTAACCAATCTCACACTGATTAAGGTACAATAAGTGTTCCTTACGTCTCTGAATCCCAGGAGGACTCTACGCACTTAATTAATTCCCTTAGATGATCTCACCCACAACTAAGAGTTGGTACGACCCAAAGTCAGAGACTTGATAAACAAATATGTCTTACACAGAAAAGTCTATTGAATATAAAAATCTTATTTCCACGGAAATACCTACGAGTTTTTGTTCCGTATTTTGATAAATCAATGTGAACATGAACCAATTGATACACCTGACTTATATTCCCGAAGAACAACCTGGTAATATCAATCACCTCACAATAATCTTAATCATATGATAGCGAAACAAGATATTGTGGAATCACAAAGAATGAGACGAAGAGCTTTGTGACTATTTTTTATCCTACCTATCTGAGATTAAATCTCGAGAAAATCTTAAAGAAGATAGTACTCAATACGATAGAACAAAGTAAGATCAGAACATGCAACTACAGAGAAAATAGTTGGGTCTGGCTTCAGAATCCAAATGAAGTCTTTAAGTCGTTAACCTGTAATGGTTTTAGGAAAAACCTAGGTTAAAGGAGAATCGACTTTATTCGCAACTAGTATCACACAGGAGGTGTGGGGATTAGGTTTCCCAGTTGTTAGAGTTCTCCCTTATATAGTCTACAAATCAGGGTTTGCAATCAATGTGATCTTGGTAATAAAGAATTCAATATTTACCTGTTAGAGCATTGCTCGGTTGAACCCACCAAGCGTTGGTATGTCAAGTTTGGTTCTCATATTTTAGTGAATCAAAACTCATATTAAGAGTCGCTTGATTTTATACTAGAGTCAACTTAGTATAGGTTAACTTGAAAGTATTAGGATATGAGACATTACAAGTATTACGAAGTCTTGAAGATGTGAAGAAGAAGGAGCTACAACGACAACAATCATCCTTCCACTTGAGGTTAGTGATATTTGACTTGAACTGTTTCATTCCCTAACGTATCTTTCAAGTTGTGCATATTGAAAACATAACTGCGAAGCATATTTGAACTCTAGATAAATATAGTATTAGGGAATACAATACGAGGTTTATTGCTTAACCATTAAACTTTATAGATAAGACATCGCCATAATCATTTGAATGCTATTGTGATTATGTATGGGTATGAGGTGAGGATTTCATCTTAGGGAACAATGTTTACATGTGTTCTAAGAAAGTAAGTTCATAAACTTGTTTGTGGACCGAAAAGGAAATTGCCAGGTGTTATTGGTTTTGTTATTCATTGCATATCTTTTGAACAACCAATATGTGTGATAGAGTATAACCGCTCACAATTTGTTGTGTTCTTGGTAGAACTATTCACAAAGGCCTGACTTATATATTGGTATAACTTTTATTAGTAAAACCGATCTTAAGTAAGCACATGTGGTATGATCGGATTTTGTATATCTGTCCAATTAAAAGGAAATTAAGTGGAACCGATCCCTGTAAGGGGTGCAGTACATCAAAGGGAACCGATCCTTGTATGGGGTACAACAAGGTTTATAGCAGAAAGGGGAACCGGTCCTATGGACATGTGCAACACATATAAGTTAGATACCATATATATGCGGGGAACCGATCCTAGTACCTAGTCAACCGAATTTTTGGGAAGCTAGTGTGACTATGCACAGTACTCACATGGAGGTAGAACCGAAACTTGTTTTGGTAGAACCGTAAACCCATGATTGTGATTGAATGTTGGTTTGATGAATCACATAGTTCTTAAAAGTCAGATGAACCAATTCTAATGTTTGAAAGTGTGGCAAATCGGTTTCAAGGTTATAAGTGTGAAAGATAACTTACAAAGTTAAGATGTCGACAAACTTTGAGCACGTGCTGTGAATGTTTATTTCTTTAATTGTTCAAAGATATTCCTTAACGACTAAGGGAAGAGAATCCCAGGATCAAAACATAAGTAAGTTAAGAATCTTTTAATTAAGGTTATTAATTTCATTTTGTAGGGAAATTACAGAATTAGTAATGTGCATTTACTAATTAGATTTTCCGAGAGATTTCGATCGTTATTTTTGGACAGAGCATTTCCAGGAATTGTGAAAACCGAATCTGTGCTTTTATGAATATCTTGAGAATATTTTCGGTTTTGGAAATTCCTTGGTGTCCAAACTTCCTTGTCTATAAATAATCGAAGCTTGCCTTTCTAGCAAACTAATCCTTCGTAACAACAGATTTACTCTTTTGTTGTTGTTACTGGTGTAGCCTCCTATTCGGAGAGGAGAGTAACCTAATTAGGAGAAATATCTTACGGCCGCTCAGTTTAAAGTCTATTTGGGATTGAGAAGCTCTAGCGTGTACCGTTGGTGGGAAACTAGATAATTGTGGTTATCTTTTGTTTTCAATTGATTTGATTGAATAATGGTGGTTGAAATCTGATTGCACCCAGTTTGTTTATTCTTGAGAATCTTCTCTTCTGATATAAGATTCACTCAAACTAGTTCAGAGTTTCGACAGGGATCTTTAAACTGTTGTTAGTTCTAAAGACGATCTTGTGATAATCCATTGTTAACAGACTTGTTCTGTGCGTGGTTGATCACAAGAGATTCAAGTGATTGTGTGCAGGTTTTTATTGAAGATTTAAGAAGATTGAAGACAAAGAAGATATTGAAGATCTCACTTGGGTTTTATAATATTTGGTGTGCACAATAATTGTTTCGGTAAAAGAGGATCCAATTGATAATCGGTTTATCCTTGCGGTAGATTGGATTGATTAATTGAGTAGATCGGCATCAACACGATTCTTTGGATTAAAGGTGTTGTTAGCTTAATCTTAATCGATTACCTTTGGGTGATTGAATATAAGATACATTTAAGGACCTGACGAAGGAGTTTATGTTGAGATAAACGGAAGATCCTTTTTCCGACTCATATCACTTGGTTGAATAGAGTTGATACCAAACAGATTTGTTGTTCCTTTACTGTTTGGAATACGAACCAAAGGAATTGTTCCAAGTACGTGACTTATTTATAAGTTGGAGGTGTGGGAATACAGAAGGAACTAGGTGAACTATAGGGTTAGTTACTTGGTCTAAACTATACAAAGTTAGTGTAATTTTGTGTAGCCGCTTAATCCTGAGAGTATTCAATTATGTACTAGGTCCCGGGGTTTTTCTGCATTTGCGGTTTCCTCGTTAACAAAATCTTGTTGTGTCATTTACTTTTATATTCTGCATTATAATTGTTTCATTATAATTAAAGTAAATTATACAAACGTTAATTCCTATTTACTTGATAAGCAATCCTATTGTGTTTGGTTAAGTCCGAGCCTTTGTATCAAGTAAACATACTTCGTTGTTGTATTGTCTCGATCTTGTATCCATAGACGATCACACGAAGTGTGAACCGATTAGTTGTATTGTCTCGACTCAGTCCATAGACAATCACTTTCGGAGAAAGGACTTATAGGTAGGAAAAGTTTTAGCTTGAGGTATATTTGGGTACCCTCGCCTTTTCATCACCGTTAGATGAAAACCTGATTAGAGTCAAGCTAATATCTTTCAATTGTTAGATTGACTTAGCTTGTTATACAAAAATGAAATGTGCCTTCATTTAGATATGGGTAACCGTACCTAAACATGTACACTTGGTTGTATCAACAATAGTTAACCGAAGTTAGCCATATGAACACTTTCGTATCAACCTTGTTCATCTTAAACACAACTAGTTCAAATGACTCAAATAAAACTAGTTATAAAATTGTTCAATTGTTTATATTCTCATAGATGTATACGAGACAAAATTGAAGCAAAATCGGTTTGATTCACTTGAAATGATTTATGAACACTATAGCCACGGTTTGCAAAGATTCCATTCCTTATTATATAAATTGTATTTGTTCATGAGTATGTAAATATACATAACCGATTTTAGAACTTAACCCACTCAGGTTTGCAAATGGGTACACATACCTAAGTTCCCGGACTTGGTTTGTTCGTTATTATGCAAATGGGTACGTATACTGTCGTTCACGATCGAACTCAGTTGAAATAAGTATGCATACGGGTATGCATACTATAGTTCCCAGACTTCAACTGTTGAATCAGTATGCATACTAAATTCTCGGACTTGGAATACACATGCAACAGTTAGCATACAAGTACGCATACTGTCTTATATCCAATCAAAGGTTAATTTTTCTAAACTCCCATTTCAATCATTGAAACATTCTTGTAATACGAGAATAACTGTCTCACACAAACTATTAGATTTAAATCAATTTTCAAGTGATCAAATGATCAATACGAAACATTCCGCGTCTACATCAAATGACTGCCTCACACAAATCATGTAAGATGTTACCAGGCGATTTTCATATGATCATCTTTTGACTTTTGTCAAGAATAAAAGATGAACTTGGTTAAAGAGGAAGCTAACCAACACATATTTCGAGAAATATGTTAGCGAGTTAAACTCAGCTCGAAATATCAAATGTGTATAATGTAAAGTCTATATAGATATAAGAATTTTGTCTCAATAGGAGATAGAATAGAAATAGATTTCTGAGTGATAAATGAGTTCAAGTCTCCACATACCTTTTGTTGATGAAGTTCCACAATCTCCCCTTAGTAGTTCTTCGTCTTCAATCGATGAACGCCGTGAAGTCTAAAGCTCAACTACACATTCTATCCTAATCCGAGACATATCTATAAGTATACTAGAAATCAGGACTTATAGTTTTGACAACTAAACTTGACAAACAAACTTAAGATAGCAACGCTTGCGAGTTCGACCGAGCAGTGCTCTAACGATCTCCCCCTTTGTCAATTTTAGTGACGAAACTATCAATACATACGGATTACAAAATAAATAACCTTTCTAGATTCTCATCCAAATGCTTGATTTCCTTGGTTCTTCAAAATTACTCGAAATCTTCGTCACTTCCAAGTACTCCGGTGATTTTGAACGTGTTCAACTCGGCATCATAGTTGTTGAAGATTCGTAGCCATAACAATAAGAAAACAATGTTCTCAATTATTGTTATATAGTGTCATAGTATTATTACACAGTATCAAAGTTCAATTGTATCACAACTTTGATAATAATACTACGGTGATATGTATCACTCCCCCTTAGTCAATACTTCATCTCACAATGAAAACCACTCCCCCTTACATAATGATTCGTAAACCATATGTATTTGTAGTGTAAACTACACAATAATTCTCCCTTTGTCAATATAAATTGGCAAAGGTACGAAAACTAGCGGGATCATAATGAAATTCTCATAGAGATGCTTCATGACTAAAAGAGAATATATCAACTTTGTTTCGATGATTTCACATAGTCGAAACTTAGTGTATTCATCAAGGAGTTTATAAAGATACAAGAAAACTCCTACAATATTCCGCAGCCGCACTCCCCACAAAGATTTGGAAATTAAGCACAAGTTCAATTAAGAACTCCCCCCCCCCCCCCCCCCCCCACATAAAATTTCTTTCCCGAAAGAACAACAAGAGCGACTTTACTTTTGCAAGAAAGTAAGGATTTCTTTGGACATTAACAAATCACATGAAACATGAATTTGTATCCAGAAAACTCAATTAAATTAACCACAAAGGAACCTTAATGATCAATTTAATAGGAAATACTCAACATAAGATAACTTACGGAGCCGTACAGTACTTTCACATAGAAGTGGATCAGGGAAAGATCAATACTGCAGAATATTAGAAGATTCATTCTATTTTTCATCAATATATTTGCATAATGACACCATAGACTTAATCTTTGCAAATCAAAAGTTCATTCTATTTTCCATCAATAGTTGCATAATGACACAATAGACTTAACTTTTGACAAATATGGGACAATCATAGTTCATGGACGTAAACACACATATCCCGTAACATTATTTGCAATATAAAACCAATAAAGATTAATATTGTAAAATCATCTTCCAAATAAACTTTAGAATTTAAATAAATAAATCTAAAAACATTGCAAGATGAAAATCGTTGGCAATAGCTATATGTACTCATAATATATGTTATTTCAAACCCTAGTTATCCTTCTTAAAAACACAAGAATAAATTCTCATAAGAAGTTTCCTAGACAAAATAAGATGATAAGAGATAGAGAAACTAATCATCATCTTCATCATTGGAATCCATCCAAGAAGCTTGAACTTTTTCCATTTCTTCCTTGAATTCGGAAACTTTGTAGCAATCACAAGAATTTGTTCTTGCACATATTTTACCTTTGAGTTGATCTTACGCACACCCTTCTGAATTTGATGAAGAATACTTAAGGTGGTAGGATCACAAGAACCGTCAAGGAAATCACATCTTTGTGTCTTGCAAGCATTCTCCTTCATACGTTTGGAAGTACAAGGACGAACAAGTTTGGGAGTTATAAGAGAGTTGCCAATGGGAGCAATGGAATTTTCATGACAAATTTGATCAATTAAGCAAGGAAAGCCTAACTTCTTGTTGGATGACGTCATCAAGGCCATTTGAAGAATGATAAATCCACAAATATCAATACATGGAGTACCTAATTCAAGGAAATAGACCAACTCCGCAAACTCACGACTCCACCGAGAATTCTCAATTGTAGAGGGACAAAGATTGGGAATACCAAGTTTTCCGAAAGACATCTTGCCGCAAAGACCATTAGAAATGGTTTCATATGATGGTCTTTCTTTTCTTGGTCTTGGAAGACGAAAATTACCCAATGGAATTTTGGTAATCTTTGAAATTAACTCTCTATCGACAAAAATCTATTTATCATGGTCTTGAATTCCATGTCATCAATATCAACATCATGGATGTTAGCATAGAAAATTCTTGTGAGAGTGTCAAAACCTTCACCAAGACCATTAAAGATGTTTCCAAGATCATATTTATCAAAACACATCAAAACTTCTTTATGACAACTAACCAAATCTAATTTCTTTTCTAGAATGAAACCATTAGAATAAATCCTTTTAAAGGTCCACTAAAATCATTGACAGATCTAATTCTAATGGAGTCTTGGTCCTTAGGTATGTTCATGCTAGAAGAAGAAGAATCATTATTTTTTGACATCTTCTTAGTAACCTTATCATCATTATTAATTTTTCCCATGAACCCTAAAATTGAGAGTAATAAGAAATAGAAAATCTTACTTGAAATGCTCCTTGAGAATGATGATAAGCCTTTGTCCCTTCTCCGGTAGATATTTGTGAAATGTACCAGAAGTATATTCATAGTAATGATGATACTCAAGGTTATTTGAAATTATTGACTCTTTTTTCTTATGATTAAAGGAATGATTTTTCAAATAACTGTAACTTGCAACATCGCCAGTGAAAATATTTTTATTAATTTTGACTAAGTTGTTGCGAAAATTCGAAGATATGTCACGAATGACAGAATCAGAATTTTTTTCCAGTACAAGCCTTTTCCTTAATCAATACAAGTCATTCCAGAGATTTTAAAACATTTTCAAAAGCCATAAATAGTTCTTTGTCAACTTGTCCATCACGATAGTATTCCTCAAAAAGATTAGCAAGAAGTCTAGTGAGGTTCCATATCCTTGAGATTTTATACACACGTTTCCTGCAACGAACCTTTTTGAAGGAATCATTAATTTTTCCTTTAGATTGTTTTGTATCATCTAGGATTTCTAACGTCTTAGATGATGAGAGATTATCTTGAGAGACCAACATTATTGAGAAGAATAAACTCTGAACAATGTTTGAGGAACTCTAGTATGCGTTACATATGCCCATAACAAGTTTCCCAAAATGATTTCCCATAGGAACAGTCTTTAGGATCAAACAAACACAAACTTATTAGGTTTATCGTGTTTTCCTGCTCTGATACCAATTGAAAATGCGGGGGTCTAACAACCACACACAATATTTTAGGCAATTTGTATGGACTAACTCCAATATAAATCCAAGAGAATCAACTAGACAGTCAGACTAAATCGAGGAAAATATATCTAAGAGTTATATCTCAATTTCTCAAATCAATGTGCAATCGAACAGATAAAAATCTGTAAGCGGGATTAATAAGAGAAATAACTTGGATGGTACCAAAGACCAATATCCAAGCGTCAATCAATTTCAATCAACAACCAACGATTGGATTCACCAATTGATTGAACTACGCACAACCTGTGAAATTTCAATCATATATAAAATATAATGCGGAAAAGAAATAACATAAACACCAGAAATTTGTTAACGAGGAAACCGCAAATGCAGAAAAACCCCGGGGCCTAGTCCAGATTTGAACACCACACTTTATTAAGCCGCTACAGACTCTAGCCTACTACAAGTTAACTTCGAACTGGAATGTAGTTGAGCCCTAACCAATCTCACATTGATTAAGGTATAGTCGCTTTCCTTACGTCTCTAAATCCCAGCAGGACTCTACCTACTTGATTCCCTTAGATGATTTCACCCACAACTAAGAGTTGCTACGACCCAAAATCGAAGACTTGATAAACAAATTTGTCTCACACAGAAAAGTCTATTGAATAGATAAATCTGTCTCCCACAGAAATACCTACGAGTTTTTGTTCCGTCTTTTGATAAATCAAGGTGAACATGAACCAATTGATACACAAGACTAATATTCCTGAAGAACAGCCTAGTAATATCAATCACCTCACAATAATCTTAATCGTATGGTAGCAAAACAAGATATTCTGGAATCACAAAGAATGAGACGAAAAGCTTTGTGACTAATTTTTATCTTACTTATAGGAAATTAAATATCGAGCATCTTAGAGAAGATAGTACTCAGTACGATAGAACAAAGTAAGATCAGAACACGCAACTACAGAGAAAATAGTTGGGTCTGGCTTCAGAATCCTAATGAAGTCTTTAAGTCGTTAACCTATAATGGTTTTAGTAAAAACCTAGGTTAAAGGAGAATCGACTCTAGTCGCAACTAGTATCACACAGGAGGTGTGTGGATTAGGTTTCCCAGTTGCTAGAGTTTTCCCTTATATAGTCCTCAAATCAGGTTTGCAATCAATGTTATCTTGGTAACAAAGGATTCGGTATTCACCGTTACATAAAAACCTGATTAGAGTCAAGCTAATATCTTTTAACCGTTATATTGACTTAGCTTGTTATACACAAATGAAATGTTCCTTCATTTAGATATGGGTAACCGTACCTAAACGTGTACACTTGGTTGGCTTAACGATAGTTAATCAAAGTTATCCATATGAATACTTTCATATAAACCTTGTTCATCTTAAACACAACTATTTCAAATGACTCAAATGAAACTAGTTATAAAGTTGTTCAATTGTTTATATTCTCATAGAAGTATATAAGACACAATTGAAGCAAAATCAGTTTTGATTCACTCGGATCGATTCATGAGCACTATAGCTACGGTTTGCAAATATTGCATTCCTTATTATATGAAAAAGCGGGGGTCTAACAACCATCCCCAATATTTCGATTAACAATTTGTATGGACAAACTCCAAAATACTTTGAAGAGAATCATCTAGACAGTCAGACTCAATATTTAGAAAAGTATATCAAAGAGTTTATATCTCAATTTCTTAATTCAATCCGCAATCAAACAACTAGGAATTTGCGAGCCTGAATGAATAAGAGAAATATCTTGGACGGAATCACAAACCAATATCCAAGTGTCAATCAATTCGATCAACAACCCAAAGTCCGGATTCAAGAACTGATTGAACTTAACGCACAACCTGTGATATTTCTATTATATAAACAAATATAATGCGGAAAAGAAATAACACAGACACCAGAAATTTTGTTAACACAAGGAAACTGAAATGCAGAAAAACCCCGGGACCTAATCCAGCTTTGAACACCAGACTTTATTAAGCTGCTACAAACACTAGCCTACTACCAATGAACTTCGGACTTGAATGTAGTTGATCCCTAATCAATATCACACTGATCAAGGTACAGTTGCGCTCCTTACGTCTTTGAACCCCAGTAGGATTCTACGCACTTAATTTCCTTAGATAATCTCACCCACAACTAAGAGTTGTTACGACCCAAAGTCGAAGGCTTGATAAACAAATCTATCTCACACAGAAAAGTATATTGAGATAGATAAATCTGTCTCCCACATAAATACCTAAAAGTTTTGTTCCGTCTTTTGGTAAATCAAGGTGCACAAAATCCAATTGATAAACCGGACTTATACTACCAAAGAACAACCTAGTATTATCAATCACTTCACATTAATCTTAATCGTATGGAAGCGAAACTAGATAATATGGAATAACAAAATATGAGACGAAGATGTTTGTAACTTTTTTTATCTTGCCTATCGGAGATCAATCTCGAGCAAATCTTAGAGAAGATAGTAATCAATACGATAAAAGAGGGCAAGATCAGAACACACGAAGGAAAGATCAGAACACACAACTACAGATAAAATAGTAGGGTCTGGCCTCACAATCACAATGAAGTCTTAAAGGAAAATCGACTCTATTCGCAACTAGTATCACACAAGAGGTATGGGGATTAGGTTTCCCAGTTGCTAGAGTTCTCCCTTATATAGTTTTCAAATCAAGGTTTGCAATCAATGTTACCTTGGTAACAAAGCATTCAATATTCACCATTAGATGAAAACCTTATTAGACTCAAGATAATATCTTTCAACCGTTAGATCAAACTTAGCTTGTTTCACACAAATGAAATGTACCTTCATTTAGATATGAGTAACCGTACCTAAACGTGTACATCTTGTTGGTACAACAATAGTTAATTGAAGTTAGCCATATTAACACTTTCATATCAACCTTATTCATCTTACCACAACTAGTTCAAATGACTCAAACGAAACTAGTTATAGAGTTGTCAATTGTTTATTTTTTCATTGAAGTATACAAGACACAATTGAAGCAAAATCGGTTTGATTCACTCGAATCAATTCATGAACATTATAGCCACAGTTTGCAAAAGATGGGATTCCTTATTATATAAATGTAGTAGTTCATGACATAACTGATTCTAGAACTTAACCCACTCAAGTATGCAAACGGGTACAGATACTTAAGTATCCGGACTTGGACTGTGTCCGAAAGTATGCGACCTGGTACGCATACTATCACACATCCAAAAACAACAGTTGAATTAGTACGCGTACAGGTACGCATATAATAGTTCCCGGACTTCAACTGAGTTCGCCAGTACACATACCAAGGCTCTCGAACTTTACCTGACCTCGCCAGTACGCATACGGGTATGCATACTATACCGGTCTTGGATCAACATATATGCAAGTACGCATACTATGTCTGTAATCCAATTATGGTTAAGTGTTTTAAACTCTATTTCAATCATTGAAACATTCTTAGAGGATGACAATAGTTTTTTTCACAAACTATTAGCATCAAAGCAATTTTCCAAGTTATTGAAATAATCAATACGAAACATTCCAGGTCTACATCAAATGACCGTCTCACACAAATCATGTAAGATGTTACCAGGAGATTTTCACATGATCATCTTTTAGCTTGCGTCAAGAATGTAAGATAAACTTGGTTAAAGCGAAATATTACTAACACATATTTCGAGAAATATGTAAGCGAGTTATACTCAACTCGAAATATCAAATGTGTATAATAGAATACTATATACTAATACGACTTTTGTCTCAAGAAGGAGATAGAGTAGAAATATACTTTCTGAGTGATAGACGAGTTTCAGTCTCCACATACCTTTTGTTGCTGACATTCCACAAGCTCTCCTTAGTAGCTCTTCGTCTTCAATTGACGAACTCTGTGAAGTCTAAAGCTCAACTACACAATCTATCCTAGTCCGAGACATCAGTATAAGTAGACTAGAAATCAAGACTTATAGTTTTGATCACTAAACTTGACAAACAAGCTTGAGATAGCAACGCTTGCGAGTTCGACCGAGCAGTGCTCTAACAATCTCCCCCTTTGTCAATTTTAATGACATAACTATCAATACATATGGATTACAAAATAAATAAAACTTTATAGCTTCTCATCCAAATGCTTAATCTTTTTGGTTCTTCAACATTAATCGAAATCTTTGTCACTTCCAAGTACTCCAGTGATTCTAAACGGGTTCAACTCAACATCATAGTTGTTGAAGATCCGTAGCGATAACAATGAGAAAACAGTTGCTCTCAATCATTGTGATATAGTGTCATAGTATTATTACACAGCATCAAAGTTCAATTGTACCATACCTTTGACAACAATACTATTGTGATATGTGTTACTCCCCCTTAGTCAATACTTCATCTCACAATGAAAACCACTCCCCCTTATATAATGATTCGTAAACCATATGTATTTGTATTGTGAACTACACATTAATTCACCCTCTTTTTCTCAATATAAATTGACAAAGGTATGAAAACTAGTGGGATCCTAATATTATTTTCATAAAGATACTTCATGACCAAAAGAGAACATATCAACTTTTTTTAGATGCAATCAAATAGTCGAAACTAAATGCATTCATCAAGGAGTTCATAAAGATACAAGAAAACTCCTAAATATTCCACAGCCACACTCCCGACAAAGATTTGGCAATTAAGCACAATTTCCAAATAGAACTCTCCCCCATGAAATGTCATTCCCGAAAGAACAACAAGAGCGACCTTACTTTTACAAGAAAAGAAGGATTTCTTTGGATATAATCAAATCACATGAAACATGAAGTTGTATCCAAAAATCTCAATTTAATTAACCTTAAGGAAAGTGATTAATACAATTGGTGATTCTCAACATAAGAAAACTTACGGAGCAACACAGTATTTTCACAAAGATGTGGATCAGGGAAAGACCAATACTGCGGAATATTCAAAGATTCATTCTATTTTTCATCAATATTTGTATACAGACATATAATAGACTTAATCTTTGGTGTCAAAAGTCCATTCTATCTTTCATCATATTTGCATAAATACATATGATAGACTTAACTTTTGAGCATGTATGGGACAATCATAGTTCACGGACGTAAACACACATACCCCATAACAATTTGCAATATATAAAACCAATAAACATTAATACTGCAAAATCATCTTCCAAATAAACTTTAAACTTTAAATAAATAAATCTAAAAACATTGCAAGATAAAAATCGTTGGTGATAACTATGTGTACTCAAAATAGTTGTTATTCCAAACCCTAGTTATCCTTATTAAAACACAAGAATAAATTCTCATAAGAAGTTTCCTAGATATTGAGACCTCTAAAAAAATTCTTTATCGTCCCCGAACTCCTTGTCATCAACATCCATGGAACATAAGGTTCATGAAGATAAGAGTCAATTCCAACAAACCTTCTAGACTGATGCCGAACCAGGGATTTCTGAATTTCGAAAGTCCTCAAGGCAATAGCCTTTATTTTCTAAATCTCCTTTCTTGTTTCCTTCAACTCTTCAAGAACACCAGAAAACTTCTGGGAACAACTCTTGGCTTCCTGATCACATTCCTTCTTTTTATTTTCAAAGTTTGACGTAAAGGCGATTTATATTTTTCCTTCATAATTGATGGCTTAACAATCGCATTAACACATTTTCCGTCAGTACACTTAATGTTTGGAGTCTCCATTTAGGTATGAGATTGTGGGAGGAAATCACAAAATCAGACTCAACAAGCTATCTTGTGATAAAAGAGTTTTTCAGAGAAGGAAAAAGGAATGTAGGGTTAAAGAACCTTTAAACAACAAAGAATTCTCGTACGCACAACTTATGACCCTAGAGAAGGCATAATTATTGATATTAACCCTCTTTTATGAAACTAACAGGGAAACCCTTTTCAATATCAGTTAGATATGAAAATATGGAAGAATTCCAAACAAGCGAACTTTTTTTTCCTAAAGCCTGAATAATGCAAGCTCTTGTCTTTTTTGGATCAGGCACATGAGACAAGATACACCAACAATACAATTAAGTTGTGCCGGGATGAACAATAATCTGTCCATCATGACCTTCTTGAACGGAATTCTTTAAATCATATTTAACAGATTGTTTAGACAATATTCTTTTCTCTAGTGGTCTAGTCTTTTCTTTGGAAATAAACTTCTTGGGAGAAGAGATGGATTTACATACCTCAGACGATTTCTGAACACGTTTGAGCTTGTTTGCTAATCGATTTGCTCATATCTTATCTTATGTTTGTACTTGAAACATTTTGAGAGTTCATGACCCTTGAGAATATAATAAGAACACGTCAACAAAGAGGATGGTTCGTACATCGTAGTTGTGTAGGCTGCTAGACACATGGTGGAACCTGAAAAATTAGAAATATAATTTCCAGTAGACACATAAAAATCCATTTTTTCTTCTAGAATGGTTGAGGTTTCTTCCGAAAGAATATCAAGATTGATGTATGTATTGCTAAAGAAGTGCAGCACTTGACTTTTCGTCTTCATTAGAATCGTAGCGATCAGACATTTCAACAAGAGTTGCAGCAAGACCTTTGTTTCCAGTGTATTTTCTAAGATTCGGGCACTCATTTGCAAAATGATCAAATCCTTTACACTTAAAGCACTGAGGCATATCCTATTCATCAGTATCGTCAGTATCCCTGTTTTTAGGAGGAACACGATTATGAGGTTTAACTGATGACTTAGGTTTATCTCTAGTGAACCGTTTACTTCTCTTCAACAGAAGATCTCTAAACTGTCTTGTGATCAAAGAGACTGACTTGTCAAGATCTTCATCTGATGAATCAGTCTCAGTAGGATCATCTTCAGAGATGCCAACACTTTTACTTTTATCAAGCAAGTGAGCGTTTTTTTGTACTTTGAAAGCAATATCCTTTCCATATTTAGATGTATGCTCATGATCAAAGATCTTTAACTTTTCAACCAAGGTATTTCTGGATAGAGTGTTAAGGTTAGTTCCTTCAACGATGGCATGTTTCTTAGAATCGTATTTGGATGGCAAAGATCTAAGAATTTTCATCACAATATCCTTTTCAGGAATAGTCTTACCCAGTGCAAAAGATGCATTAAAAATTTCAGACACTTTGTGATTAAACTCATCAAATGAATCTTCATCATCCATATGAAGTTTTTCCCAATCAGAATTTAGGTTTTGAAGCCTAGCTTCCTTTTCAGAGGTATTACCTTCGAATACAGTTTCTAAGATATCCTAGGCTTCTTTAGACTTAGTGCATGCAGTCATATAGTACTGAAGATCTGGGGTAATGTCATGGATGATAGCATTTAATCCGTCAGAATTTTGCTTTACAACAAGAATCTCGGCAACATCATATTTACCAATATCCTTTGGAGTGGTTACATCGCCTTCTGAAACTTCCGGAGGATCATAGCCATTAATTACATAAACCCATGATTGAAAATCACGCGCTTGAAGAAAGGCACGCATAGCAATTTTCCACCATAAGTAATTTGAGCCATCGAAGACTAGCGGTACGTTTATGGAGATAGAACTTCTGTCCATAGAATTAGATCGCTACAAACACAGACTTATGAGGTCTTAAACGTGTTTTCTTGCTTTCATACCAATTGAAAAAGCGGGGGTCTAACAACCACCCCAATATTTTGCTTAGCAATCTGTATGGACAAACTCCAATATACTTTCAAGAGAATCAACTATACAGTCATACTAAATCTTTAGAAAAGTATATCAAATAGTTTATATCTCAATTTCTTAATTCAATCCGCAATCATATAAATAGGAATTTGTGATCTTGAATGAATAAGAGAAATAACTTGGACGGGATCACAAACCAATATCCAAGTGTCAATTAATTCGATCAATAACCCAAAGGCCAGATTCAAAAACTAATTGAACTTAACGCACAACCTGTGATATTTATATTATATAAACAAATATAATGCGGAAAAGAAATAACACAGACACCAAAATTCTGTTAACGAGGAAACCGCAAATGCAGAAAAACCAGGGGACCTAGTCTAGCTTTGAACACCACACTGTACTAAGCCGCTACAGACACTAGCCTACTACCAATAAACTTTAGACTGGAATGCAGTTGATCTCTAATCAATCTTACACTGATCATGGTACAGTTGCGCTCCTTACGACTCTGAACCCCTGCAGGATTCTACACACTTGATTCCCTTAGCTGATCTCATCCACAACTAAGAGTTGCTACGACTGAAAGTCAAAGATTTGATAAAAAAATCTGTCTCACACAGAAAAGTCTATTGAGATAAATAAATCTGTCTACCACAGAAATACCTATAAATTTTGTTCCCTCTTTTGGTAAATCAAGGTGCACAGGAACTAATTGATAAACCAGACTTATATTCCCGAAGAAAAGCCTAGTATTATCAATCACCTCACAATAATCTTAATCGTATGGAAGCGAAACAAGATATTGTGGAATCACAAACGATGGTGACTTCTTTTTATCTTGATGTTGATGGTGGCTTTTAGTTCAAAGATAAAATTGTAAAACCCTGCATCTAATAGGCCGACACTCTGTAAAGAGATATAGCCGTGTAAAGGTGATGGGTGTTTAACCTCTTCACTGGCGCACTTATTCAGCAACTCAATATTCTCTCATAAAATTTACCCAGAATGGTGCATGTAGCAACAATCCCAGGTATTCTGTAAATTTTGGTACCTTGCCTACTGATGAGATTTCAAGTTGTTGTAGTAGTAATAGGTTCGTTGAGACTCGTGAAAGCAAAAGATTTTAGATTTAATGAAATTTAAAGACAAACAAAACTTAATTCAAGATTATTAGGAATAACCAAGACACTGATTCCACTATCACGCATGAATAAATTATGGCAAATGATCCAAAACTCTAATTATCATTTAAGTCCCTTATTTCTTAATTCACAAATAATTAGGCGAATTCTCAAATATCAATTGTATTCCTTAAGCATAGATTATCAATTGACTAAACAAAGTATAACCTATCATATTGAATCACAACTAATTAAGAAAATTATGCAAACAATTTAAAACTTTGCAATAGCAGTGATTGAGTGAATTATAAATTATAAATTAGAGAAAATAAAACAGTTACCAATTATTCATGCGTAAATAGCTTCCTCATTGCCTTGGTTGTGGGAGATTTAGCTCATTATCATGTTGGAAACACGCTCAAAAGTTGATTTCATTGCTCAAATGGTGTTTACAAATGATAAAAAGGGAGAAACAATTCAAAACCGGGTTTGTAACGCTTATAATTGTTGCAAACCAAAGAACGATACAACAGTACTGTCGCTGATTCTGTAGCTCTCGAGCCATGCCTGTGTGTTGTTTCCATTGTTGAAAAACGACTGTCTTGGATGGTCTGTTCTTCGTGTTCTTCATATGAGCAGCTGCAGAAGCAGGTTTCTCCGGTGATCGTATTTCGCCTCTGTGATGTTCCAAATCCTTCCCAAACTCTCCGTGCCCCTCTCTGAGTCCCCAGCACACTATATATACCTTCACAGCAGCGAGAATCCTTGCTATTAACACAGAAAAATCCCCAAAATATTCTCATGCAGGCCATAAACTCGGGAATATCTTCTTTCCATTCTTGTCTTCTCACGCGTTGATTTTCTGCCAGTACCCTCTTAACAGGGTCCTACACATTCCATAATCAGTGTAACATGTTGTAGACTCGTGCAAACTTCCCAAAACAACATATCAAAGAGTCCCGAGTATCTTTATCTTCCCGCCTCTGTTTTCTAGCATCCACGCATACAACCCAAGTTTATCGAATCCAATTGACTTACCAGCCCCTATTAGCCAAAACAGGGTGAATACAGCTCATTCGAGCTATTAAATCTCTCCGTGAACCTTCGAAACCAAATTAGAAAATCTCTCCTTTTCTTGTTTCGCTTTGAATCAACCATCTAGCACGATCCATCCCAAGTTGATCGAATATAACACCCATGCATGTCCTATTCTGGCTTAAGAAATCAACCCCAAAAGAATCAGCGATTGAGTCTCTTCCTTGCATGCCTAAAACTCCAACCCTAATCTGCAGCCAGTTTTTTCCCTCCAAAATACAGTTTTGAAATGTTGAAGATGAAGTGCCCCTATCCTGTTTTGGGGTGCGAATAACAGATGGGTGCTGAGGACAAATTTGGGCTACGCATAACCTTGGGTGCCCCTTAATCAAATCTAGGGTCCGTATAGCAAATTTCCTCCAGGGGTCCAAATAGCACTTTTTGAGCAACTTTTTCCACACAAGTGTATTTCTCCAAAAACACCTACACAAACATAAAAACGGCATAATAAGTACAAAATCAAGCACTAGCAATAGAGACACTGAGGACAATTCAGTCACAAAAATATGTCTATCAAATACCCCCAAACCTATTATTTGCTAGTCCTCGAGCAAAACTAATAAAAATAAAAGCCTAACTCACTAGGTGGCCCTAGTAACCGAGATATAGTCTCGGGAGGGTTTACCAGATGTGTACCCACAAAACCATGACTTCTAATTGGTCACAAGTATCCAAAGAGCTATGAGGACATA
The DNA here is from genome assembly GCF_003573695.1 of Papaver somniferum. Lineage (NCBI taxonomy): Eukaryota > Viridiplantae > Streptophyta > Magnoliopsida > Ranunculales > Papaveraceae > Papaver > Papaver somniferum. The sequence continues at coordinate 141,759,857 of NC_039362.1, forward strand.
CAGATTCTCAACCTATCTCCAAGTAACTAGAATGCCAGAGAAATTAAAGGTGTCAGCTTTAAAGCTGAACAAAGAATAGGGGAGACACATCCGCAACACTGCTAGATAAAGAGATATCCGCTACACAGCTAGATAAACATTGTAAGATGCGTCCGCTTTACAGCTGGATAAGTTTACGAGAGAGATAAAAATGAGAGAGACATCTGCTACGCAGCTGGATAATTACGTGTGATGAGTTGAACCAGTGCTAGAAAGATCTTTTGCCAGATGGAAAGCGGACTAACAAAGCAACCAATGTGCATCTCTCCTCGACTCTCTCATAGTGCTCAGTAGAAATAACGTCTACTTCGGTCTTCAACTGTTGATGATAAACTCTCGAACTTCCTAGAACCTTGACAATTAATTCTTCTCTTCGATTTCTTGCTTGAAACTTCCTTATAGATTTCTACTTCCCTATGGCCTTATTAAACAAAATTCAAATGTACTTTTTTTTTTGGAAACAAAAATAACAAGACAACAATTTACATGGCCATTAGAGAAGGACTTTAGAACTTGGATCTTCACAACTTGTAATGTCTTGGTATCATGAACTTCAACAACGTATATCATTTGATATTCTTTTCTCTTGTAACTCAATCTTCAACTTTGATTTTTTTGAATTATTCTTTTCTATTGTTGCTTCTAAACCTTAAACGTCTTCAACTTTCTTCATAGATTTTTATGTCGCTCCGCTTGTTAATGATGATAAGTTTCTACTTAGAGAGAGTCGTAATCCAGTAACTAAGACTACATTGTGAGGTTGCTTTTTCTTTCTAGCATTTCCTTCTGACCTACTTTCCTTTCCATCATGGATGGTTAGGTCCATCACGGTTACCCTCTAAAAGGAACAAGTTCTCTCCTGAATATCAAAGATCTCAATGTCTTTTTCTCTAATGTCTCGGAAGAATGTTATCCCTAGCAATTCCTATTTCCATCTTTTCGGTGAGAAACTCTATGTAAACTTAGCTAACCGGATACTATGCGACGCTAGAAGTTTCAAAAATGCAACTAAAAAGTTCGTCCCCACCTCCAAACTTAAATCTAACATTGTCCTCAATGTTTCTAATGAAAGAGCAGTACAAAAAGTAAAATAACACGAGGAGAAGTTGGAAAGATAGTACCTGGGTGAAGAGAGAAATCAAAAACTAATATAGAACATACAATCGCCTCGATGGTCAATCAAGGGTAAACAGGGTCCTCCAGAGGGACCTCCTCAACATCACCTGTAGGAAAGGGCTATAAAAAGGGTTTCAATCTCTGACAGTTAACCTTCGAAGAACTACTACCATCCGGTGTTTCAATCTCAACAGCTCCATGAGGAAAGACAGTGCGAACAATAAAAGGACCCGTCCACCGAGAATGTAACTTCCCAGGGAAAATATGCAAGCGGGTAACATACAGAAGAACCTTTTGACCTGGAGAAAATGACTTTCTTAAAATATTCTTATCATGCACAAGTTTCATTTTGTTATTATACTCAGCACTATCGTATGCATCTCTACGAATCTCTTCCAACTCATTGAGCTGGAGTTTCCTATGGTCTCCTTCCTTGTCGAGTGAAAAAATTAGCTGCTTAATATCCCAATATGCTCTATGTTCTAACTCAACAGGTATGCATGCCTTTTCATACACAAGTCGATAAGGTGACATTCCATTGGGTTTTTAAACGCAGTACGGTAAGCCCGTAAGGCATCAGTAAGCCTAAACAACCAGTCTTTCCGATTTAGATTAACTGTTTTCTCTAATATACGCTTTATCTCCCTATTGGAAACATCTACTTGACCACTAGTATGTGGATGATACGGGGTAGCTACCTAATGTGTAATACCGTATTTCTTCATCAAAAGCCTAAAAGATCCATTACAAAAGTGCGACCCTCCATCACTAATTATAGCTCGCGCTGTACCAAAACGTGTAAGTATATTATCTTTCAAGAACTCAATCACAACCCTATGGTCAGTAGTCTTACACACAACCGCCTCAATCCACTTAGAGACATAGTCTACAGCGACAAGGATGTACAAGTGACCAAAAGAATTAGGAAACATACCCATAAAGTAAATACCCCACACATCAAAGACCTCAACAACTAAAATAGGGTTCAAGGGCATCATGTTCCTACGGGAAATGGTTCCTAATTTCTGGCAACGTTCACAAGTAACACAGTAACTGTGGAATCTTTAAACAACGAAGGCCAATAGAATCCACACTACAATATCTTAGCAGCAGTCTTCTTAGCACTAAAGTGACCCACACAAGCATGATCATGACAAAAGGAAATAATACTGAACTGGTCACTCTCAGGTATACATCTCCTAATAATCTGGTCGGGACAATACTTAAATAAATAAGGATCATCCCAAAAGAAGTGCTTAACCTCGGCTAAAAACCTAGAAAGATCTTGTTTACCCCAATGATGGGGCATTCGACCAGTAACAAGATAATTTACTATATTCGCATACCAAGGTATTTGGGTAACAAAGAACAGTTGTTCATCAGGAAATCTATCCCTTATAGGAAGGGGATCATTAGGGGAATCAACAACTAGCCTAGACAAGTGGTCTGCTACTACATTTTCGGCACCCTTTTTGTCTCTAATTTCTGGAGAAAACTCTTACAACAAAAGGATCCACCTAATCAATCTAGGTTTCGTATCCTTCTTAGACAAAAGATATTTCAAAGCAGCATGATCAGTATATATTACGATCTTAGAACCTAAGAGATATGGTCTAAACTTGTCTAAGGAAAACACAATGGCTAATAGTTACTTCTCCGTAGTGGTGTAGTTCAACTGGGCATCATTCAGAGTTTTGCTAGCATAGTAAATCACATGAAGTAACTTATTTTCTTGCTGACCTAGCACAACACCAATAGCATAATATGAAATATCACACATGATCTCAAAACGTAGGTTCCAGTTGGGTGCCTGGACTATGGGGGCGGTAGTGAGTAAATTCTTAAGCTTGTCAAGAGCCTCTAAAAAAGCATAATCAAAGACAAACTTAACGTCTTTTGCAAGCAAATTTCAAAGAGATCTAGAAATCAAGCTAAAATCCTTAATGAATCGACGATAAAAACCTGCGTGCTCTAAGAATGACCTAATATCTCTTACGGTTTTTGGGACCTGTAAATTTTTAATAAGGTCAAGTTTGGCTCTATCTACCTCTATTCCCTTCGAAGATACGATATGCCCTAGAATAATTCCTGAACGAACCATGAAGTGACATTTCTCCCAATTAAGCACTAAATTCTTTTCCTTACACCTAGTCAAAATTAGTGCCAAATGATGCAAGCACTCATCGAAAGACGAACCAAACACTGAAAAATCATCCATAAAAACCTCTAAGAACTGTTCTACCATGTCAGAAAATATGCTCAACATACAACGCTGAAAGGTCGCAGGGGCATTACAAAGCCCGAAAGGCATGCGTCTATACGCAAAGGTACCAAAGGGACAGGTAAAACTGGTTTTCTCTTGGTCTTCTGGGGCAATAACAACCTGATTATTACCGCAGTATACATCTAAAAAGCAATAATGGCTACGTCCAGCTAATCTCTCTAGCATTTGGTCGATGAAGGGAAGGGAAAAGTGGTCCTTCCTAGTGACCTTGTTCAATTTTCTATAGTCAATACAGACACGCCAACCCGTGGTCACCCGGGTTGGGATTAACTCATTATTCTCATTCTGGACTACAGTAATACCGGATTTCTTGGGAACAACCTGAAGGGGGCTGACCCACTTACTTTCTGAAATGGGGTAGATAATGCCTGCATCTAACAGCTTAAGAACCTCGGTTCGAACTACTTCTTTCATATTAGGGTTCAGTCGACGTTGCATCTCCCTAGAAGGTTTGGTGTCACTCTCTAAATAGATATGATGCATACAATCAGTAGGACTTATACCCTTAATATCTGCTATGGTCCACCCTAACGCTTCCTTGTTGTTCTGAAGGACGGTTACTAGCCTACTTTCCTGATCACTATCCAAGTCGGATGCTACAATCATAGGTAAAGTCTCAGACGGGCCTAAAAAACTGGTAGTGGTTCGAACTTAGGTTTCCATCCATTATTAGTGTCTAACAAAGGGGTTGAGTCTAACAAAGCATTCACCTCATTAATAACATTATCATCATCAAAATAAATCCTAAATTGAGCTAGACATTTTTCTAATGGATATTCTAACAAAGTGTTTGGCAATGACTCCTCGACTAATATTCCTATCATGTTCACCTCTTCTATGTTTGAGTCATATAGTTCAAAGGGTATCTTACTAATATTAAAAATGTTCAGCTCAATAGTCATATTACCAAAAGACAAATTCATAATACCGCTTCGATAGTTGATGATCGCATTGGATGTAGCTAAAAACGGGCGACCTAAAATCACTGGTATCTGGTTCTCTGGGTCAGGGACAGGTTAGGTATCTAGGATAACAAAATCCACAGGATATATAAACTTGTCGACCTCTATAAGAACATCCTCGATCACACCACGAGGAATTTTAACGGACCTATCAGCTAACTGAAGTGTCATCTGGGTAGGTTTCATCTCACCAAGTCCTAGCTTAAGGTACACATGGTATGGAAGTAAGTTCACACTGGCTCCTAAGTCAAGCAAAGCTTTCTCGACACGGTATTTACCTATTGTGCAAGAAATAGTAGGGGACCCTGGGTCTTTATACTTAGGAGTAGTGGTATTCTGTATAATAGAACTCACATGACTAGCTAGGAAGGCTTTCTTCTGGACACTAAGTTTTCGCTTTCGCATACACATATCCTTAAGAAACTTGGCATAAGCGGGAATCTGCTTAATCGCATCTAACAATGGGAGGTTGATAGTAACCTTCTTAAAAACCTTCAATATATCATTAAAGTTGGACTCCCTCTTAGTTGAAACTAGCAGCTGTGGGAATGGGGCTCTAGGAACAAAGTCGGGCTCAATATGACCCTCATTGGTCTCTTTAGAGACTCTATCAGTCTCCTCAGTTTCTGTTTCAGAAGGGTGAACTACAGCATGTTCACTATCAGGCATGGAAACCTTGTTATCTATCACTCTACCACTCCTAAGGGTTTTAATAGCATTTACATGTTCGGATGGTCTTTCACCTATTTCATTAATTCCTCCAGGGTTGGGTTGAGTTTGACTAGGAAACTTACCTCTTTCTCTTAAAGACTCATTTATCTGACTAACCTGGGTTTTAACTCGGAAATAGCCTGAGAGTTAGCCTGACCTATTCTCTTATTTTCTTCTAAACCTTGAGCGACAAATTGCTGAAACTGCACAGTGTTACGAGTTAACAAACCAAGAGACTCTTCTAAACTCATAATCTTCTTATCTGAAGGGTTCTGAAACTGTGCCGGAGCTGAAGGATTCTTAGTATAGCCAAAACCTGGGGAACCTGAGAGTTACTAGACTGACCTTGATTCTGTCCCTTAGACCAAGAAAGGTTGGGATGGTTTCTCCAGTCAGGGTTATAGGTTTCTGAATATGGGTCAAACTTCTAACGGTTATCGAATCTAGTGTTGTTATAAAGAGCATTGGCTTGATCCTCAACAGTATGGCCTTCCCAAGAAGGCTCTATTCTACCATTATTACCACTAGAATGACCTAATTCTAAGGCTTCTAACCTTTTGGCTATGGCCACTATTTTAGCATCTGACTCATAAGATTCTTCTACCCTATTGAAATTTCCTCTACTTAGAAGAATTGTTTTCTGGGGTTCCCTAATATTTTCCCATTGTTGGGTCTTATTGGAGATTTCATTCAAAAATGTCATCGCCTCGTCAACAGTTTTATTCTCAAACCCACCTGTGCATAAGGACTCAACCATGGTTGTTGTTGAATAATCTAAACCCTCGTAAAGGATCTGAACTAACCTAATCATCTCTAAACCATGATGAGGACATTTAGATATTAAGTCATTGAACCTTTCTAAATACCTATATAAACATTCTCCCTCTTGTTGAGCAAAAGTACAGATTTGTGTCCTAATAGACGATGTTTTGTGCCTTGGGAAAAACTTCTGTATAAAGGCAGATGTAAGTTGGTCATATGTTTCAATTGACTGAGAAGCCAAACTATACAACCAAGATTTGGCTTTATGTTTTAAGGAAAAGGGGAATAACCTAAGTTTTAACGCATCATCACTAAGGTTTTTAATCTTCTGAGTACTATAAACTTCCTCAAATTCCCTAACATGAAAATGGGGGTTCTCATTATCTTTTCCTAAAAATATTGGGAGCATCTGTAAAGTCCCGGGTTTGAGTTCATAATTTGCCTCGGTTTCAGCTAACTTGATACAAGAGACGAGAGGTCCTAGTTGGGTTTAATAAAGCTTTCAAAGTTGCCATTTATGGCACTACCAAAGGACTAGGAGTACTTTCTTCACTAATTTTGTCAAGTTTTCAAAGATGAAATTTCCAAAGAAAGGGCTCTCAAAAGAAGAGTCTTCGAGCTCCCCGCCTTTACAAGAAGAACTACTAGGTTTATCATTAATCAAACGACCTAGAGTGTTCCTTTTCCAATCCCACTCTTTAATAACCTTGGGCATACACTAGAAAAACAAAAGAAAAATAAAGAAATCCTAAAAGGAAGGGAAGTTCTATGCAAACACAAACAAGGCTGACTCCACCACAGCAAACCTACTGATTTCTAACAAACAAAAAGCATTATGCCTCCACTTAGATTGTTTCTAGACCAGCTTCTAATCCTTTGAAAGGGAATTCGTTACAATTTAAGCAAACCCCTCTGGAATCAATCCGAGATTAAGTAAGTTGAATCGAGACGAGGGAATCTCAGTGGAGCTTTGATACCCAAGGCCTCACCGGCGTTACAAGACGGCGTACTCAACTCGCGGAAACCATCATGAACTTTGAAGCACGCTTAAAAGAGTAACCAATATTTTTCGAATGACTTTCCTACTAAGCTCGTTATCCTATAGGTCTCGTTCTAGTCAAATTTTAGGCTTAGGTTCGCGTTTGGTTTTGTTTTCCTAAGGGGGCAAGAAGGGAACGGTGATGAAATCCGAACCCTTATCTTGTATGGCCAGTCCTTGCCCTTTACTAGGAAATTAAAGCAGCTGTTTTTAAATCCTCTGTATATATGCAAATGAAGGAATACAGTAACTCGTTGACAGGGGATTCGCGAGTGTTTCGACAAATTTACCTCCCGTACCAGACGGGGGATGAACCGCTGAAGTCGACTCGGGCCACGACTCCTATATCATGTACGAACCCGAGGGGCTGAGGCGATATCGTAATCGTCGTCCTTCTCTGCAAACAATTGATATTTAAACTACCCTTCCGTAGGGTTTTAAAAAAAAAATAAAGTCCCGAAGTCCACAGTCCAAATATAAAGTGCAAAAGAAAAAGATAATCTAAAAAAAATTGTCTCTCTCTCTCTTTTTTAATTAATTTTTATTCTTCTTTTCTTTCGCTCCTTTCGCTTTGCTTTAATTCCAAATCTTTAAGTATTCACCAAAAACTTTGGCAAATTTTTCTTTCGCTCAAAACTCCAAAATCCGTAAGGAAAAGACAAAAACCCAAAAACGTAAAGAAGAACAAATAAAAAAAAATGAAAAACAAATAAAAACCTAAAAAAGAAAAATCTAAAAACTCTAGCCTAAAGACAAGTCCGCATCGGCGGCGCTAAAAATTGATGAGATTTCAAGTTGTTGTAGTAGTAATAGGTTCGTTGAGACTTGTGAAAGCAAAAGATTTTAGATTTAATGAAATTTAAAAACAAACAAAACTTAATTCAAGATTATTAGGAATAACCAAGACACTGATTCCACTATCACGCATGAATAAATTATGGCAAATGATCCAAAACTCTAATTATCTTTTAAGTCCCTTATTTCTTAATTCACAAATAATCAGGAAAATTCTCAAATATCAATTGTATTCCCTAAGCATAGATTATCAATTGACTAAACAAAGTATAACATATCAGATTGAATCACAACTAATTAAGAAAATTATGCAAACAATTTAAAACTCTGCAATAGCAGTGATTGAGTGAATTATAAATTATAAATTAGAGAAAATAAAATAGTTACCAATTATTCATGCGTAAATAGCTTCCTCATTGCCTTGGTTGTGGGAGATTTAGCTCATTATCATGTTGGAAACACGCTCAAAAGTTGATTTCATTGCTCAAATGGTGTTTACAAATGATGAAAAGGGAGAAATAATTCAAAACCGGGTTTATAACGCTTATAATTGTTGCAAACCAAAGAACGATACAACAGTACTTTCGCTGATTCTGTAGCTCTCGACCCACGCCTGTGTGTTGTTTCCACTGTTGAAAAACGACTGTCTTGGATGGTCTGTTCTTCGTGTTCTTCAGATGAGAAGCAGCAGAAGCAGGTTTCTTTGGTGATTGTATTTCGCCACTGTGATGTTCCAAATCCTTCCCAAACTCTCTGTGCCCCTCTCTGAGTCCCCAACACACTATATATACATTCACAGCAGCGAGAATCCTTCCTATTAACACAGAAAAATCCCCAAAATATTCTCATGCATGCCATAAACTCGGGAATATCTTCTTTCCATTCTTGTCTTCTCACGCGTTGATTTTCTGCCAGTACCATCTTAACAGGATCCTACATATTCCATAATCAGTGTAACATGTTGTAGAATCATTGGAATCCAATTATCGAATCCAATTGACTTACCAGCCCCTATTAGTCAAAACAGGGTGAATACAACTCATTGGAGCGATTAATTCTCTCAATGAACCTTCGAAACCAAATTAGAAAATCTCGCCTTTTCTTGTTTCGCTTTGAATCAACCATCTAGCAGGATCCAGTCCAAGTTGATCGAATATAACTCCCATACATGTCCTGTTCTGGCTTAAGAAATCAACCCCAAAATAATCAGCGATTGAGTCTCTTCCTTGCATGCCTAAAACTCCAACCCTAATCTGCAGCCAGTTTTTCCCACCAAAATACAATTTTGAAATGTTGAAGATGAAGTGCCCCTATCCTGTTCTGGGGTGCGAATAGCAGATGGGTGTTGAGGATGAATTTGGGCTACGCATAACCTTGGGTGCCCCTTAACCAAATCTAGGGTCCGTATAGTAAATGTCCTCCAGGGGTCCAAATAGCACTTTTTGAGCAACTTTTTCCACACAAGTGTATTTCTCCAAAAACACCTACACAAACATAAAAACACCATAATAAGTACAAAATCAAGCACTAGCAATAGAGACACTGAGGACAAGTCAGACACAAAAATGAGTCTATCACCTACATTCAATTAATATAAGTTTCTTTGAATGCTTTATGTGCTATGTTCCCCGGCTGAACCCTTAATGTTGATATGGCATGACAATTTGTGTTCACTCATAGAAGAGTAGCACGAATTTCCAAGTATCAAGGATAAGGTCTTTGGATAACGTATTCAATCAGAAAGCATGCTGCTCTCTGGCAATGAACTTAAAGGGTGGAAATTGTGTCAAAAGGTTAACCTACCAAGTTGGCTTCACAAAACCATGCCAACGACATGTCAAACATGCCAAAAACAAATATGCCAGGCGCACATGCCAAACGGCATTCCAAACATTCCAAACGCGCATGCCAGGCACACATGCCAAAAGCATGCCCATCGCACACGCCAAACAGGCATGCCAAGTGCACTTGCCAAACATGCCACCTACTGCATACTACATGCCATATTAGGGTTCGACATGCCAAACCCTAATTTAGGCAAAGTTGCCGCACCAACCAAGCCAAACAATGCTCCACAGAACATAGGAATCAATGTGGCCATTAAAACTGATGTTGCCACACCACATTTGAATCTAACACCAACGTTCCCAAAATCCAGCGGCCATGGCTACGCCAGGCACCACTTGCACCATTGCTCCGTTGGCATGCACAAACTATGCCATCCATGCCGCGGCGCCAGTAGTATGCCACTGTGCCATTGTCAGGCTCCAACGGAAGGTAGACACAATCTACGTCTACCCTTCCCCATGAGATGCAATCTCAGCCATCCAAGTTTTCCACCAAACTAACAGACTTGTGGAAACTTTTAGGCGACCAACCGCCTAAATACCATGGCCATGGCTACGCCAGGAGCCATTTACACAATCATGCCAATGGCATGCACAAACTATGCCAGCCACTCCACCGTGTCACTGGCATGCAAGAACTATGCCATCCATGCCGCAATTCCACTGACATGCACTAAAGGCGCCATTGTGCCATTATCAGGAGCCAACAGAAGGTATCCATGATCAACGGCTATCCTTCCTCATGAAATGCGATCTCAGCCATCCAAGTTCTCCACCGAGCTGGAAGGCTTGTGGAAAGTTTTAGAAGACCAACTGCCTAAATCTAGTGGCCATGGCTATGTCAGGCGCCACTTGCATCACCGTGCCACTTGCATGCACGAGCCATGCCACATCGCCACTGGCGTACACCAAAACGCCACTGCGCCATTATCATGCGCCAACACAAGGTAGCCATAATCAACGGCTACCCTTCCTCATGAGATGCGATCTCAGTCATTGAAGTTCGCCACGGAACTGACAGACTTGTGGCAAGTTCTAGGCGACCAGCCAAGACGAGCCTAATAGCATCACGTGCTATTTTCCTGCGGAAAGACACTTGGTTTTAGCTTGCCACACGTAGCAAAGTGCTACATGTTTTCCATGAAAACACTCGAGACATCAAACATGTCACAAACTGGGGGATACTCATCAGGGTATTGGTCTGGCGGTTTACAGCGTGCGGCGTGAAATACACCCGTTACAAGAAAGTGTCATGAAGTGGGGCGGCTAGTAATGGAAAAAAGTAATGGTGTAAACAGATCCTTCATTATGGAAGCATAATTCCTGACGTTACACGTTACTCCACTCTTCCACCACTCAATCGTTTCAACTTCCTACGAGACTAGGGTACGTTTTACTACGACTTGTATAAATATGCTTCACCTATTTCCACCAAAGCACAAGTTTTGGTCAGAGAACAACATAGTATCCAGAAATTACCTGATAGATTTCCATTCTGCTAGCCAGTTCTACTTTCTGATACAAGTCGTAAACAACCACACCTTCAGAATCAACGATTCTGGTCTAAACAATTTCTTTGCTTCCCTACCTAAGCTCAACCCTTCTCCTTCACTTTGTGACCGAAGCAAGCCTGGAACGGCCATTTATTGGTTTATGCCAGGATTATACAGATTGATCTCTCGAATCAAAAAGTACTCCCATGTGGTGGGCCCGGGAAAGCGTATAAAATTGAAGCGAAATGAAACGGGCCTACAGTAATACCGCAAGTGCACGGTCGTCAGTTGTAGCTCGTGCAAGTACGGGTCGATCCACAGAGACTTGGGGTGTTTGGAATGTGTAGCTATTTTGGGCTTCTAAGTTGCTATTGGGCTTTGGTAACTTCTAGGCACAGTGGGCTTGGCTTTGGTTTTGAAGTGCACTGGGCTCTTGATTGAGTTTGTGCTTTGGCTTTATTCTATAAGAATGAACTGGGCTTTGGGCCTTTGGACTACAGATGGACTGAACTGAGCCTTGGGCACCCTAACAGTGGTCTGGGCTTTTGCTTCACCCTAGAAATGAGATGGGCTTTTGGCCTTAACCTAACAGTCTACAATGACAAAGAAACAGAGAACAAACCAGGAAGGACAAAAAAAACAATGGCAAAGAAAGAACAGTGAAGGTAAAGAAACAGTAGTGAAGAGTAACAAAGATATAGTGTATCAAAGAGTGACAGTGAAATGAAAACAGAAAAGAAACAGAGAAAGAAAACAGATGAAGTGAATAAGAAAACAGTGAGACAAAAACACTAAAGTGACAGTGGTAAAGACAATGAAACAATGGAAGCATATACAATGGCAGTGAAATGGTGATTGTTAACAGTGGCAAAGTGCCAACGAAGCAAAGTAAGTTACAAAAGAAAGTGGTAAAAGAAAGGTGGCAGTGAAGATGATGTGAAGCAATGGTATTGAAGTAAACCAAGGCTATGAGCCAAGGGCAGAGAGGAGGTTGCAGTTGTGGCTAAGCTAAGGCTTAGAATCCACCTTGTGTCCTAGCTAAACAATGCAAAAACTTAAGCATCCAACTAGAATGGGAAGAGAATCAGCTTGCTCACTGATTTGCCCCTAGCATTGACTGTCTTTTGACAGAACAATCAATCACAGGCATATCAGAGCACCAACTTCTTCCCATTACTCAAGCAAAACAGGCCTTCCTAGCAATTCATCATTCATTAGTGCACTAAGGTTTCATCTGAGCCTCAACAGTGAACTCAGAACATAATTAACACTACAATGGAACTAAACATGATTAACAGGAACAACACACATTTAAACTACAATGGCAAAACAGTAACACACATTTAAACAACACATTTAAACAACACACATTTAACAGGAACAACACACATTTAACTACTAAACAGTGAATGAAAATTGCAAAACAAGAACCCTAAAAATTAACAGTGAAATTAAATTAAATTAACCCAATTAGGGGGTGTCTCGGCTAACCAAGAACACCCTTTAACATCCTACATCACTTCCCTTTTATAGCTTACCACAAATTACAAAATTTCACCAAACCCTAAATTGCAAACCCTAACTTTTGGGGAAAATCAAATTCGACATACCCATGTGTGAATTCTGCTCGACCCATGCCCTGTTGATGTTCTACTGCTCATCCTCTAGCTCTTGTTGCGATGTTGGCCTAGCCCTAGACGTCTGTGAACCCTAGCTTCTCTCACTGTCGAATTTGCAGCATCAGGACTCGATGCTACAGACGAGAAAGGGAGAGACAAGGGTGGTGATTGACTCCTGAGTTTGTCGGGGGAAGGTGGTAGTGGTGGTGTTCGAGGTGGAGATGGAAGAGATGGTGGTGATGGAGTTGCAGAGCTCTGCAAATTTTTGGGAAGAAGGGGAAGAACTCGATGAAAATGGGATTAGGGTCTGTTTGTTTGGGGTGTAGGTGTTCGGTTGCTAGGGTGTGAAGCAGGTTCAGCGGAGTTTGATGATCTGCGACAAGGAGCGATGGATGATCCCATATAGATTGAATCGAACGGCTACGATGGAGAGGTATGTGGCGACCGTTGGATTATGAGATACAACAAAATTAACGACACCAGATGGAGTTAGGTGTTGTAGTGTTAAGCGGAAGTATCGAGGTTTGATGCGCAGGCAAAGAAGCGACCGTAGGATCTAAATGTGATCTAATCTGAAGGCTTGGAATTTAGGTACTATGGTGTTTTGCAGGGACTTCAGATTTTGATGAACGATGAAGAAGCGACCATTGGATGATGAGATGGATCCGATCTAACGGCTGAGAATGGAGGCGGGTTGGATATAGAAAATGGGTTTGGGTAAGGGTTTTGGGCCTTGGGTATGCCAAGCCCATATCTTCTTTAAGGACAATTCTTCTTCTTCAAGCCCACTTCTAGCCTTTTGGTCTTGTGCACAACATTCTTCGCGGCTTCCTTGTGTAATTCCTCCCGGCTTTTCACTACTTTTCTGCTCTTTTCCGCTCTGCTATTCATCCAAACTTTATTTATTACCTAAAAATGCAAAATTAAGTAAGAAAATATTTATTCTTGAAAACAATGAAAATACAGAATATGGGATAAAATGTAGAATTAATGCACAAAAGATGAGTTAAATGCCAACAAAAAGGGATAAATATATACATATTTGGCACTCATCAAATACCCCCAAACCTGAATTTTACTTGTCCTCAAGTAAAACAAAACTAAGGAAATCCTACCTATACCACTGTCGCTGGTCTCTCGAATGCATTTAGCGTATGCACTAAGCCTTTTAAACCACTAAGTGTCCCTAGTGGACGAGTGAAGTCTCGTGAAGGTTTGCTTAGAACGTACCTACAAAGTTCTAGGTCAAAATATAAGCTCAGATTCCATCAAATGTGACATGTGCAAGTCAGTTAAGCTCACAGCAAAATGGAGATGTCAATCTAGCTATCAAGGCACAATCCTAGCACTGATAACAAAAAACATGTGATAAGAGTGTAAAGTGTATCTACACATGTGTAAAGAAAGATCTGAAGTTATGACTACTAATCACCAAGAGATAGTTTCTCAGGCTAAGAACCAAGGTCGAAATCTAGCTAGCTGTCCGGACTTTACGAGAATTGTGAATGAGTTGGAGGTATTTCACAATTACTCGCGTTGTACATCAATGGCATACACCCTCCTTGCTTATTACAATGAAACAACAAAATGACTCTTTACATGACTCTTATTTACATTGACTACTCTCTTTTATTTTTGGAACAAGAGAGATGGAATTGAAAATACTTGATTGATTTTTTATTTTTTTTTTATTTTTTTTTGATTTTTTTTTTTTTTTTTTTTTTTTTTTTTTACATTGATAAAGAAACACTTTTGATACATATACAAAAGGAAACAAAAGATTACATGACACTTTGCAAGAGGTAGCCCTTTTTGATGCACCCAGTTAAATTCGATGGTTGTCTTTCTTAATGTAACCTCCACCTTCTATCCCAACCAACCAAAGAACAAGCTAGTCAAGTTTCGTTCAGTATTCTAAAGTGATTGGCAATCGTGACTTCCTATCAAACACCTTGAAGATCGAGGCCATACATGTATTGGTAGATCGTGCGCGTGCAAATTTCTTATCACTATGTGAATTGTGCTAGAATCAGGGTGCCTAAATATCTAGACTAAGACTCCTAATAATTACATATTTGCACAAGAGTCAACATTTCAAGGTAAATGAGCTCCATTTTTTTTTTTTTTTTTTTTTTTTTTTTTTTTTTTTTAATTTTTATTTTTTCAAAAAGAAGAGTTCTTTTTTCAATTATGGCATTTATCAAAGTATCTACTTTTCACCCCCAAACCTAAACTAAACATTGTCCTCAATGTTTCAAAATATGAACAAAATTATAATACAACATATGAAGAGGATCATGTTGAGTAGAGAAAAAGGAAAGAGAATACCCGATTTCGGCGAAAGCAATATTAGAACTCCGTTATTCAAGGCAAGAATCCAACATATGTCAGCCGAGATCATATTGGATTAGCAAAATATATACAAAAGGAACAAAAGGGTTTTTAAGAAATTTTATCTACTGGATTATATACAAAAATTCACCATACACTAACAATCTAAAGAGTTGAGGATCAACCCAAAAGACAAAGTGTAGAGGTTTCAACAGCTTCACACAATAATAATATGATAGGCATGCAAGTGAAGCTGTGAAACAAAATGAGCTACCCCCAAACCTGGATTTTTCAACGGATAAAATTTTGGAAACAAAATCTCGCAGTTTTGGGGGTTCATCATGCACAAGGTCTAACTCAAATGAACTGTGCTAGGGACGGGCACATGCTAATTCCAACTGTGGTTCCTCAAATGTATTATACTTAGATGCAAAATAGTCCAAGAGGACTTGGGAAGCACACAGTTCCAAACCTAGATTAGGGACTCTCAGAAAAGTCGGTTTGACAATATGGGTACAAACCAAATCTAGGTTGGGTGGAAGGCCATCAGATTGTGACTTATGTAGGACGATAGGCACATCATTACTAATCACATCAACATCTCCTAAGTCTTCTACACGTGTCACAACATGCTTACCATGCTCACACAAATCAGAATCATCAACATCATCAGAAGAATTATTCTCATGCATCGGCAAATCAGTGGAAACATCACAACGTGACCCAGGTAGAGAATCAGACACAACAATTATATTTTCATGCATATTAGTGTCAACAGAAGATTCTATATTACCTAAGTCATCTTCATAGGACAGATGCACATGCTCAAAATCAGTATCAACATCACATGTATATGGAATACTAGAAGAAACATCATTCATGAAGGTCGAGGCAGAAAGCCTAATGTATTTGAACCCAAAGGTTCCATAACATTTTCAGCATAGACATTTCTTCTAACATAACATCATCATCATCATCATCATAGTAATATGCATACTTGTCCCTATTAGCAGTTGTGGTGTCATTAGTCAACTCATGTTCCTCTAGATTAGGTTCATATTCAATATCATACACATGAGAAGGACTAGACATGCTATTTCCAAAGTTCAATTCATTACCACCAATATCATGTGACAGTGTCTCAGTTTCCCTAATGGACTCCCAGTGACGGGTTTTCTCTGCAATCTCAGCTAAAAATTTCCATGCATCATCCACAGTTTTATCAAGAAATTCACCATTACACATACACTCAACCATGGCTCGAGATTTAAAGTCTAGTCCCTCATAGAGGATAGCGACAAGTCTCCACTTCTCAAATCCATGGTGTGGACATTCGCTCAACAAATCATTAAAACGTTCAAAATAGTCAAAAACAGTTTCCTCATCCAATGGACAAAACAATTGATATTTGACGAATAGCGATGGTCCTATGATGTGGAAAAAATTTTGAAAAGATTGTGAGTTGTCCCAAGTGGTGATTGATTGTGGTCTCAAACCGTAAAACCATGTTTTGGCCCTTTCCTTTAGAGAAAATGTAAACAAACGCAATTTCAAAGAGTCTTCGGACATATGATCAGGTTGCATAGTCCGACAAATTTGTTCAAACTCTCTTACATGAGTATAGGGGTTCTCAGAATCGAACCCTCGAAATATAGGAAGTATTTGTATCATGCTTGCATTTATTTTAAAAGGGGTATTGGTTTGAGGTAATACAATACATGATAATGGAATTTTTATTGTGGGATACATGTATTCATGGAGAGCACTAGGTTGGCCCATATTGAAAAGACACAAAGCCCACTATTTGGTTTTAATGGGTTTGGATTTTTGGGAAAAATATTTGGTTTTAATGGGTTTGGATTTTTGGGAAAATTTTGGTTTTTGAAATAAGGAGCAAATTTTTTTTTTTTTTTTTTTTTACACTTAGCCTAGCATAAATTAGCACAACCCATAAAAGAAAATAAAAACAACAATAATAATTACAATCCCATAAAAGAAAGAAAAATAAGAAAAAGAAAAATTATTACAAGCCCAAATAAAAAATAAAGAAAAACAAAAATTATTACAAGCCCACAAATTAAAAATGGAAGCCCACAGTTCGGGTTCTCTTAAATGGGTTACCTTTTAAGCACAGCCCAGCTGCTCTGATATTGTTGCAAAAACCCAGTTGGGCTTTGGTTCTTTTCCTTGGTGGCGTCCCAGCAGAGGAAAAACTGGTTCAGAACAGCAGGCCCAACATCAAATGAAGTGAAGCAGATGCAAATGCTATGCAGTGAAATGCAAAAATAGCTAAAAAAACTACAAGAAAAACACAGCACCAATCCCCGGCAGCGGTGCCAAAAACTTGGTGGGCCCGGGAAAGCGTATAAAATTGAAGCGAAATGAAACGGGCCTATAGTAATACCGCAAGTGCACGGTCGTCAGTTGTAGCTCGTGCAAGTACGGTTCGATCCACAGAGACTGGGGGTGTTTGGAGTGTGTAGCTATTTTGGGCTTCTAAGTTGCTATTGGGCTTTGGTAACTTCTAGGCACAGTGGGCTTGGCTTTGGTTTTGAAGTGCACTGGGCTCTTGATTGAGTTTGTGCTTTGGCTTTATTCTATAAGAATGAACTGGGCTTTGGGCCTTTGGACTACAGATGGACTGAACTGAGCCTTGGGCACCCTAACAGTGGTCTGGGCTTTTGCTTCACCCTAGCAATGAGATGGGCTTTTGACCTTAACCTAACAGTCTACAATGACAAAGAAACAGAGAACAAACCAGGAAGGACAAAAAAAACAATGGCAAAGAAAGAACAGTGAAGGTAAAGAAACAGTAGTGAAGAGTAACAAAGATATAGTGTATCAAAGAGTGACAGTGAAATGAAAACAGAAAAGAAACAGAGAAAGAAAACAGATGAAGTGAATAAGAAAACAGTGAGACAAAAACACTAAAGTGACAGTGGTAAAGACAATGAAACAATGGAAGCATATACAATGGCAGTGAAATGGTGATTGTTAACAGTGGCAAAGTGCCAACGAAGCAAAGTAAGTTACAAAAGAAAGTGGTAAAAGAAAGGTGGCAGTGAAGATGATGTGAAGCAATGGTATTGAAGTAAACCAAGGCTATGAGCCAAGGGCAGAGAGGAGGTTGCAGTTGTGGCTAAGCTAAGGCTTAGAATCCACCTTGTGTCCTAGCTAAACAATGCAAAAACTTAAGCATCCAACTAGAATGGGAAGAGAATCAGCTTTCTCACTGATTTGCCCCTAGCATTGACTGTCTTTTGACAGAACAATCAATCACAGGCATATCAGAGCACCAACTTCTTCCCATTACTCAAGCAAAACAGGCCTTCCTAGCAATTCATCATTCATTAGTGCACTAAGGTTTCATCTGAGCCTCAACAGTGAACTCAGAACATAATTAACACTACAATGGAACTAAACATGATTAACAGGAACAACACACATTTAAACTACAATGGCAAAACAGTAACACACATTTAAACAACACATTTAAACAACACACATTTAAACAACACACATTTAACAGGAACAACACACATTTAACTACTAAACAGTGAATGAAAATTGCAAAACAAGAACCCTAAAAATTAACAGTGAAATTAAATTAAATTAACCCAATTAGGGGGTGTCTCGGCTAACCAAGAACACCCTTTAACATCCTACATCACTTCCCTTTTATAGCTTACCACAAATTACAAAATTTCACCAAACCCTAAATTGCAAACCCTAACTTTTGGGGAAAATCAAATTCGACATACCCATGTGTGAATTCTGCTCGACCCATGCCCTGTTGATGTTCTACTGCTCCTCCTCTAGCTCTTGTTGCGCTGTTGGCCTAGCCCTAGACGTCTGTGAACCCTAGCTTCTCTCACTGTCGAGTTTGCAGCATCAGGACTCGATGCTACAGACGAGAAAGGGAGAGACAAGGGTGGTGATTGACTCCTGAGTTTGTCGGGGGAAGGTGGTAGTGGTGGTGTTCGAGGTGGAGATGGAAGAGATGGTGGTGATGGAGTTGCAGAGCTCTGCAAATTTTTGGGAAGAAGGGGAAGAACTCGATAGAAATGGGATTAGGGTCTGTTTGTTTGGGGTGTAGGTGTTCGGTTGCTAGGGTGTGAAGCAGGTTCAGCGGAGTTTGATGATCTGCGACAAGGAGCGATGGATGATCCCATATAGATTGAATCGAACGGCTACGATGGAGAGGTATGTGGCGACCGTTGGATTATGAGATACAACAAAATTAACGACACCAGATGGAGTTAGGTGTTGTAGTGTTAAGCGGAAGTATCGAGGTTTGATGCGCAGGCAAAGAAGCGACCGTAGGATCTAAATGTGATCTAATCTGAAGGCTTGGAATTTAGGTACTATGGTGTTTTGCAGGGACTTCAGATTTTGATGAACGATGAAGAAGCGACCATTGGATGATGAGATGGATCCGATCTAACGGCTGAGAATGGAGGCGAGTTTGGATATAGAAAATGGGTTTGGGTAAGGGTTTTGGGCCTTGGGTATGCCAAGCCCATATCTTCTTTAAGGACAATTCTTCTTCTTCAAGCCCACTTCTAGCCTTTTGGTCTTGTGCACAACATTCTTCGCGGCTTCCTTGTGTAATTCCTCCCGGCTTTTCACTACTTTTCTGCTCTTTTCCGCTCTGCTATTCATCCAAACTTTATTTATTACCTAAAAATGCAAAATTAAGTAAGAAAAATATTCATTCTTGAAAACAATGAAAATACAGAATATGGGATAAAATGTAGAATTAATGCACAAAAGATGAGTTAAATGCCAACAAAAAGGGATAAATATATACAATATTTGGCACTCATCACCATGCAGTGCATTGTTTAGGGTTTAGACTCGTTTCTCATCCATACAAAATTACCAAAACCGGCAGAAGCAGTTTTCACTAGAGCTGTCAACGGGGCAAGCTAGGGTCAACCCGACCCTAGCTTGCCAAGCCATGGACGGGTTAGGGTCAACCCTATCCCTAGTACTATTCATGTACAAGCCAAAAATCCCAACCCTAACCCTAAGCGGGTCAGCCCTACGGGTTGACGGGTTGGCTGGTCAATGTTATTTATTTAAATAAAAAAAATAAAAATTCTGATGTTACTGAGAATCGAACCTATCTCTACCAAGTTCTCACTTAGCATTTTGACCACTGGGCTACGGGAGCACCTTTAACTTTATCTCGTAAGTACATGGTTTACATAGTATCTTTTTCACCTAAAATAAAAACCCTACGCCCAACTACATTTCTCGTTTCTTCTCCGCATCATCGTCTCTTCCCTTCCTAGGCTGCTGCATCTCCTTCGTCCTCCTTCCTCTTTTTTTCATTTTTCCTTACTTGCTTCTCTACCTCTTTAGATCAGGATTTAATTATGATACAACCTCTCTATCCTCTCGCCTTTCATTTTGCTTCTTTGTTGTTAGACCTAGATTTTTCTAGGAAGCTGTTCACAATCAGTTGATTATTTTTTTGTTATTTATTGAATCAGTTGATTATGATTTGTATGGTAAAAATCGTACATAAAACATATCCATCCTACATTCCTCTCCTTACATGTTTGTTGCTCTCTTTCTTTGATTAATATTATGGTTGCTTGATTTGTATGGATTAAAAGAATGGGTATTAACTAAATCTTCAAATTTATGGACTGGTTCTATTGTTCATCTTATTTGATAAATCTATGTTTTTTACCACTTGTTTGTGTATACTTAAAAGTTAATAAAGGTTTAGATGTACATACATATGATTAACATCTTGAAAATAAGAAATCAACGAGAATAAGGTCTAATCAGGTCTAGGTTTTCTATATTTCGTCAAGGTAATATAATTCAACGGGTTGGATGGTAACCCGCGGGTTGACCCTAGCCCAGCTTGTTTTCTGTTAGGGCTATATATGCCAACCCTAACCCGGCCCATTTAGGCAACAAGTCAAGCCGAGCCGGGTTGAAAAGCCGGGTTAGGGTCAACCCGCGGGCCGGGTTATAAATTGACAGCTCTAGTTTTCACCCTCAAACAATTGGCGACCACAGTGGGAGATTAATCTCTCGGTTGCAATATCAATTTCCAATTTCCAATTTCATTTTTCAATCCCGATCTCAAGATGGTAGAACTCAGGTCCGGATCAGCAACAAACCCTGAAAACACTAGCGCTCAAAATACACTCGGTATTAACGTTCCTTCCAGTGGCATTAATACACCACCTATCAACACCAGCGGCGCGGAAAATGTTCCTTCAGGCACTACACCTCCGATCACCAGAGCCAGGGCCGCTTCCGCCACCCCAAACATTTTTTCAAGTGTGACACCGCCAACCGTCACCAGAGTCGCTGCTACTCCACCCTCAGGACGAGAAACTGGGGGAGCCAGAGGAAACCGATCCCATATCACCATTACTGATTTGATGGAAAGACAGGAGGTTCTCGCTAGAGCTCAAACGGATATGGCTTCGACTCAGAAAGAAGTGTTTATTTTCCTCAATACACTGACGGAGCGGCTACCACAGGCATCACGCCAACTAGAGCCAATGAGGAACACCTTCAATACTCCTGACGCTGATAACTCAGCAAGGCGCACCTTTGTAGATGAAGAGACTCGTTCATGAGCTCCAGCGGAGAGGAATCAACCATCCAATTTTGTCACACGAGAAGATTTGGAACGAATTCTTTGAAACTGAGACAAAAGCTATTCCGCGGACATGCATCAACATCAACCCCCATATCCTCCTGAAGTACAAAGAATTCCTCTTCCGAGAGGATACTCTTCTCCTCAATTCTCCATGTATGACGACACATGTAATACGCGTGAACATGTCTCTCGATTTTTGGAATCCTTGGGCGAGCGCGAATACAATCATGTTCTCCGTTGTAAAGAGTTTTCGAAGTCACTTACCGGAAGAGCATACACGTGGTACAAAAGCATTACACCGATTAGCATATCCAACTGGGAAGACATGGTCACGACTTTCTACAAAAAGTACTTCTTTGTGTCTGAGCAAATTACCTTCTCAGATTTAGGAAGTATGTTTCAACGAAACAATGAACATCCAAATGATTATGTTAAAAGATTCAAAATTCAAGCGCTAGATTGTCACGACCCAAATATGACCGAACAACAATTAGTGGATTCTTGCATCAATGGCATGGTTCCCATCTACCGTACCTTACTGGAGAATCTGGGATTCCAGACATTCTCTAAACTTCATGAGGGTGCTAAACGGTCGGCCACAACAGCACCAGCATTGTTGGAAAGAACCAGGCCATCCAAGGTTGAAGATGCACACGAAACTCGAGGAAATATACCTCTCATCAACAAGAAATATAACACCGGCCCCTCTGTGAGCATGGTAAGTGAAAGAGGAAAAAGGAAGGCTCCAGCGGCAGAACAATAATCCAAGCGCGCAATTCCAGTACATCAGGCGGCTTCACCGTGAAAGACCGCAGCTAAGGCTTTTGCACAACATCCAGTAGCCGGAGAAAAGGCCTTAGATTTCCCGTTCCCAATCGAAGAAGTAATTGAACTCTTGGAAGCATGGATCCAAGATGGCGCCATCAAGCTGCCTCCTATCAGGCGCCCATCAACTGAAGAGGAAATGGCAAACCCTAAGTATTGCCGCTACCACAGGTTTGTCCATCACCCGACCAGTGACTGCAATAGATTAAAGCGTATCTTCAAAGAAAATGTGGATGCATGGGAACTTCAACTGGGCAATGAGGGAGTTCACAGAGATCCTCTTCCAGTCAGGAGTTGCAGGCTCTCTAGAGACTCTTTTTGCAAAACCGTGCAATCCATGATGCAGCATGTATGTGAAATTATCTATTTCTCCAAGGCGCAACGTCAAGATATGTTCACATCCCTTAATCACGTTCTGTCGGTCAAGCGACTTTTTCTTATTGAAGAAACCACACCGGAATCCCAAGCTTTCTCATGAAGCGGTGTTGGGAAATGCAACTGGGGACTGCTGACCACGGTTCATCTGAGGGACGCCGAGCTTGATAGAACATTGATCGATGCGGCTTCTGACTTCAACATCATTACCATCAAGACTCTGAGATCTGCGAGAATTTCGAAGCAAAAGGATACTCTTTTCCCAATTGTGGTCAAAAACTTGGAAGGAGAAGCAATAGACGCATATGGCTACATCAACCTTGAAATTAAGGTGGAAGATGCTCTAACACGTGGAAAATTCCACATTGTCAAAGAACTCTCAAATTACGACATGATTCTGGGGCGCTCATGGGTACATGGCAATAAAGCAAAATTAGGAGTATCCCCTCTGTCGGTGTCGATACCCGAAAGAATTTCCAACAAGTCATCCAACCCTGAAGATCACATGTTGTTGTATCAACAACTTACCCAGGTAACTCAATTACCTGGAGAAATCCCGTCAATGTTCATCCGAAGATTCCGAACACAAGTAAGTCTCATTAAACAACCCTTTCTGCACCCAGTCACTTCTCCTCTCGGTCAGGCATGGGGACTCGGTCCAGTTATCAACCTGGGCGTCATTAAGAGATGTGAATGGGATTCTGGGCCTTTCAAATGCTTTGTCAAAAATTTAGAAGTTGTCTCAGTCAAAGATAACGAGCTCAAAAATCAAGTGGTTGCGCAACGCCCAAACCCGTTTCAAATTGGAGATATGGTAGTCAAGGCGACCGCGTTTCAAGTCGGAGATGTAAGTGAAGCTATCCGCTCAACCTGATTCGCCTAAAGAAAGGGAGGACGAGCCATAACTGGTGGCAGATGTTTTCTTGGGAGGTTACTGCAAACTCATCAATGCCGACAAACTGGAATGCGTGACAATTCACTCGCGATGGCTCAAGCCCTTCAATACCTAAAACGCTGTGCTACCTTTTTCTCCAGCGTTTTCCTTTTAAGTATTTCCTTCAGTAATTTCCCTTTTCCCTGCAATAATTGTAATCCCTTCAAAATGATTGCACTGCTTGCATTAATAATTAGGGTTTCGATTTTAATTAAAAGCATCTTTATTTCAAAATAAGTTTTCCTAAATCATCTCAAGGGAAAAGTATCCAGTAAACCTACAAAGTCATTACCCATCAATTAAAAACCAGAAAAAATCAAACCCTACAAGAAATATCTTATTCGAAAAAGAAAAAAAATACTGAATAAGGGAATGTGAAAGGAAGAAGATCATCGAGTGGAGGCACGGACGCCTTTCTTCAAGAACATCTGGCTTCAACTTTTGCCCGAAGAGGATTCTCTACTTCTCACGATGTGCTTCCTAGCTTGTGACAGCTCAAACTTATACATACCCAGGCGGCACGTCATAGACGTCCTGTGTAATTTTCTAGGGAAAATCCAATAAAAGGTTGGTCAAAATCCTTAATCATTGCTATTGTTTTTCCCTGTTTTGAGTTACTGTTGCCAACGTCATGCGAGGCGCTCCCATGGAAGTGGATAAACGAAGAGAATGTGACACGCCTACTATCATTATTGTTGTGTCATTTATGTGATTTGGCTTCCCATCCGCTGAATCGCTTTGGAAGGGTGGAAGAACTTGTTTTTCGCAAAAGGGGTTTTAGGTCTCTTCCGGGAGATTCTATTCATTCAATCAAAGATGTGAAATTATCAATGCAACATAAATGAAAGAATATTACTTGGTGAAACATGGCTTCAGTCGCACGAACAAAAAGAAAAAACTGAAGTATCAAAAACATCTACGAAAAGATTGTTTTCTCTGCGGAAGGAAATCACAAAATGGAAAACCAGTTGTTAATGACGCCTACATCAGAGCTTTTTCAAGCACTTTCCCCAGCACCCTCTCCGACAGAAAACATTCCATCCCGAAGCCGTTTCAGCATCAACTTCAACATCCCATCTAGAAGCCGTTTCAGCAGCAGCTTCAATATTCCATCCAGAATCCGTTTCAGCAGCATCTTCAATATTCCATCCAGAATCTGTTTCAGAAGCAGCTTTAACATACCATCTAGAAGCCGTTTCAGTAGCAGCCTCAGCATCCCGTCCAGGATCTGTTTCGACGGCGGCTCCAACATATGCTTTCGCCCCCTCACCATCTGCCTTGACAACATCCTCAGCGCGCTTCAACTCCCCCAGCAGCAGCTTCGGCGTCCACTCCAGAAGCTGCCTCAATCTCGTAAACCGCGTCAACATCTTTCTCCGGAACTTTTCCAACAACCCCTTGAGGATGCTCCAGTTCGTCCATGTCAGAATCAAGGATTATGATGCCATTATGGACGGGGTAATCAAACTGGCCCTCGTCCAGAAGTTTCTTGGGCTCAGTTCTTCGCTGTTTCAATTGAGAAGTAAATCAATTAGCCCTGACATTGGGATGTGGAGAAGCTTCATCACTTTGAGATTTCCTGACTTACTGGGACGCTTCATCATGTCTCAATTTCTCCTTCATGTCCATCAAAGCCATGAAAGCATGAGCACGGACCCGCACGATGCTAGACGGGTGAGAGACATGCCTTGTATAATCCATCCGGATGCATGGAACAAAGGGTTGATTTGGTTTAATATCTCCTCATGTGAAGAAAACCTGGGTTTGTCAACTTCAAAAAATTTCTCCGAGGAGTCAAAGGTATGATCATCACCAGAAGATCCCATCGTGCACTACAAACAAACAAATAATTTTTTATTTTTTTTATATTATGTCTGCATCGGCAATCTACATGATGAAGAAGAAAAAATAGAGAACTAGGAGAAGAGACACGAGACGGTACCTGCGAAGAGGATGGATGCAATTCTATAGTGATCTATATGAAATAAAGGCTCAAGATCGCCTCTTATATTGGGAGGTTTGATGAAGCTTGAGAAAGAAAACCCTTTTACCAGCTGATGGTATTTTTACAGTGGTTATAGAAGTGGTAAGTAATGGTTCGTTCAAGACTTGTGAAAGCATCTTTTTTAGACTTAATTTTTATAAATAAAAATAACAAACTCGAATAAAGAGTGTTGTGAGAATTATGGAGAGACTGGGACTAGGATTCCGCTATTTACCAATTCTAAAGTGATACTAATTATAATCATGCAATTCCATGATTCTTAACTATTGCATAAGTAGATTTTTAGAAACAATAAATGTTAATCCAAAGCATGAGACATCAAAACCCTAGGCTAAGCATGTTCCATCAAAAGAAAATACAATTGTTTAAAAAAAATCATAAAATCTATTTTCAATGTAGTCAAATAATCATAAATAAAAATTACACAAATTAAATAATTAAGAATTACCACTTTTTCATTGGAAAGATAGCTTCCTCCGTCGCCCCAAGGGTTGGGTCTAGCTCATCATGATGGAAACACGCTCAAAGTATGATTTCATTGCTCAAAATGTGCTTACAAGAATGAAAATATATGAAAAAAGAGATTCGTAACACTTATAATTGTTACAAGTGATATTGTTACAGAACGATACTAAGAAACTGTCGTTGACACTGTAGCGCTGCGACCCTCTGTTGGTTGTCGTTGTCACTGTTGATAAATGACAGTTATATTTGGTCTAAAGTTCTTCGTGTTCTTCACTATACCAGCAGAAAACTCGTCTTTGCAACTCTGGTTTTCTCGGATTTGTAATGCTCTAAACTATCCCAATTCTCCCTTCTTTCTTTTCCTGACCCCCTGATATCCTTTATATACCCAACAGCCACCGGAATCACCCTCAATTACTTCCTGAAATCCTGTCATCACTCGGCACTGAACAAAATATTCTTGGGAATATTTTCTTCCCTTTTTAATCTCCTCCATACGTGATTTTATTCTAGCACACTCCCTACACGTTCCATAACAAGTTGAACATGCTTTAGACTCGAGTAGTAGACACATAAACACGGAGAAGAATAACGAAATCCCGTGTATTTCTCCTCCCGTAACCGTGTTGCTCTGATTTCTTATCGTAGAATATCTAGCCAATTCTAACCTAAAATATCAACCACACCACACTTGTTAAGACCAGTCAAGTCATCCCAATAATTCCCGGCCATTGAGTCTCATGAAATCACGTCAAATTCTTGATTTTAAACTCTGCCAGTTCACTGCTCCATTTTCCCGCCAAAACCAAAATTCAAACAAGGAAGATGGGTGTTAAAAATGAATTTGGGATACACATAGCCGGGGGTGCTGAGAATGAGGGTGCCCCTTATCCAAACTTGGAGTTCGCTTAGCAAATGTCCTCCGGGGTGCCCCCAACAACTTTTTGAACCGAAATTTCCAAAAATGTTTATTTCCCAAAAATACCTAAAAACACATAAAACACCATAATAAGTACGAAATTGAGTACCAACAATACAATACAGAAAATTGAGGACAACTTAGACACAAAAATGTGTCTATCAAATACCCCCAAAGTTATTATTTGCTAGTCCTCGAGCAAATCTAATCTAGAAAAATAAAATCCTATCTCACTAGGTGGCCCTAGTGACCGAGTTAATCTCGGGAGGGTTTACCAGAGGTGTACCCACAAAACCTTTACTCCAGACCGTAGCTATCTACGCAGAACCTTGGAAGGCACTAAAGAATCTCCTTGGTTGGCATACTATCATTGTCTACAGGAGAAAGTACCCTGATGCGAAATTCCAATTGTTGTACACGAGTTTGCACTCAGCATACTAAAATTCATATATAAGTGACAGAGCTCTACTCAGATAGTTTCTGGTCATCATAACCGGAGTCAACCAATCACATGGAAAGATTAAGAATATGGATAAAGAGAAAAAATAGATGGTTTAAAGTGAACTGTGTTTCCCATATCTGTCTGAAGGCCTCTGTCAAGATGAACCTATCCTAATGGACTGAGATACCGGTCTGACTAATATCAACACACTGGCACATACAAGGGGACAAGTGGTCGATAAACCTAACTCTAGGTCAACACAACTGGCATATATAAGGGCACCAGTGGTCGACTTTATTGAATTTATTCCGGTTGGTCTGATGGCCCGGTCTCTTTTTTTTGTATCTCAATCACTCTATTTCACCCTAGCAATGGTAACAACTTGAATCGTGTGCGCCACCAAATCACTTAAAAAAATAAAAACAGAAGGATTAGGATTCAACGAGATATGGCGAAACTACCATGTTTTTTTTTTAATTTTAACACCTGAGCTCTGTGCTTTTATGAATAGACTCTTTAGATGTTTCCATCTAATCAGATTGGTTCCTCAACTCCTACAACCAAGATGTTCCCATCCACTTAGATTGGTTAGTGCCAACCTTAATAAGCATAAATTTCTAGGCTCTGGAGTTTATTTATTGCAACTAAAAGCTAACAAAAGTTTCTTCCCACCCCCAAACTTAAATCTAACATTGTCCTCAATGTTCTAAAGATGAAATTAAAAGCATGAACAAGGAGAAACTGTTACCACCTGATGGATGGAAAAAGAAATAAGGAAGGATATTACCGTAAGCATGAGTGTGGGTGCCTCCCAGAAAATGCTAAATTTAAAGTCTTTAGCTGGACATCAAATACCTCAAAAAGGATTGTCACCTTCCAAAGTCATATACCAATAGCCGAAATAGTTGCGGGTCCTCAGAACCAAATAGAGCAGACACAAAAGAAAGACTACCATCTTGGATTAAAAAAATGAGCTGACGGAGCATAACTTGATCTAGGGATTTCATCAAGGTAACTAGATTTATCTGAGATGTCTCTTTGGGCTCTATATAAGTGTCTAGGAAAACAGGTTTAATCGAATGACATGTCTCTAAGAATTGGGTTTCTTCATGGACAGTATCTGCAGGATCGGGTAGCAGAGTTTGAAGAAATTCAAGTAGTATCTTAGACGCACAAAGCTTGAGCCACAAGTTAGGGACTTTAATTAGGGATACATGACGATCACTAGGGTCATCATTACCCCCAAACTTAGGGTGAACAATATCCTCAAATGGACCAAAAACTATGGGATGGGTTCTAGGGTCCATAAAGTCAGCACAAATACTAGCTTCTTTTGGGGATTGTTCATCTAAACGAACAACATCCTCATATAATGGATTATCAAAGAAAATCTCTAGCATAAGCTCATCAACTAAGTTATTCGTCATGGTTACCTCCTCCGAAGCACTGAAAGGTTCATCAAATAATGGATTATCAAACATAGTGCAGACGAAAGGATCAGGAACTAGAGTGCTAATCATGTTCACCACTTCTAAATCATCTATCTCAGAAGACTTAATGACATTACAGAAATTTAGATCAGTAGTCATATTACCAAAATATATGTTCATAAGTCCGGTTCTACAATTGATGACAACATTAGATGTGGCTAAAAATGGGTGACCTAAAATCACCGGTATTTGAGCACTTGGGTCCTAAACAGGCTGGGTATCTAGAACAAGAAAATCCACTGGGTATATGAACCTATCAACCTCAATAAGAACATCTTCTATGACACCACGAGGCACTTTGACAAACCTATCATCTAATTGAAGTGTCATTTTGGTCGGTTTCAACTTACCAAGTCCTAGATGCGTATACACATGATATGAGAGTAAGTTAACACTAGATCCTAAGTCAATCAATGCCTTATCAACTACATGATCACCAATCACACAAGATATGGTGGGGCATCCATGGTCCTTATACTTAGGGGGTGTTTGGTTCAGAAGAATTGAACTTACTTAACCAGCTAAAAAGGTTTTCTTATGGATACTCAGCTTACGCTTTCGTGTACAAAGATCTTTAAGGAACTTGGCATAAGCGGGCATCTGCCTAACTACTTATAATAACGGAATGTTGATGTTCACCTGCTTAAATGTTTCCATTATCTCGTTGAAAATCGACTCCTTCTTTGTTGGGGCTAACAAATGTGGATATGGGGCTCTAGGCACATAGGTAGTCCTATCAGGAATTTCTTGGGACTCCTTAGAAATTGTTTCAGTTTCCTCAACTATGGGCTCCTCTTCGGAAGTAGAAGGTGGAACTACAGTATGTCCACTAGGCATGGCTACCTTATTGTCTACCGTTTTACCGCTCCTAAGGGTTGTTTCATTAACGTGATTTGATGATTTTTCACCAACTAAAGATATTTGATGAACTCCTCTAGGATTGGGTTGTGGTTGACTAGGGAAACCTCCGTTATCTCTTTCACTTAGAGTCTTAGCTATTTGACTAACTTGAAGTTCTAACTTAGAAGGAGTCTGATTAGTAGTTTGAAAATTTTTTTCGGTTTCCTGTTGAAAACTAACGTGGCTCTTTGCTAACATATCTTGGATTTTTGTCAATATACTAAGAGATTCCTCTAAGCTAGTAATTTTACTCTCAGAAGGGTTCTGAAACTGGGTTTGACCTGAAAAGTTCTTAGTATATCCAAAACCTGGGGGAGGCTGAGAATTACTAGACTGGCCTTGATTCTGGCCCTTATACCAAGAAAAATTAGGATGGTTTCTCCAACCAGGGTTGTAAGTCTCTGAGTATGGGTCAAACTTCTGACGGTTTTCAAACCTAGAGTTGTTATAGACAACATGGGCTTGCTCTTCACTAACCTGACCTTCCCAAAACGAGTTATCGGGTTCTACTCCACAACTAGAGACTTGAGAGGCTCTATTCCTAGCATCAGGTTCAACAAGAGACCTATGTTTAGACTGATTCAATTCCAAAGCTTCTAACCTTCTAGACAAAGCAGCAAACTTAGCATCTGACTAAAAACTCGTATCTACCACATTGGTGCTATTTCTATTAACCAAGAGTCTTTTAGGGGTTTCAACACATGGCTCCCATTGTTGGGATTTTTCAGCAACAACCCCTAAGAAGGTAAAAGCATCATCGACATTTTTATTAGTGAACTCACCAGCGCACGTAGACTCGACCATGGCTTTGGTAGAGTAGTCTAAACCATAATAAATAATCTCTACTAGTTTCATCTTCTCAAATCCATGGTGAGGACATTGGGATAGGAGATCATTAAATCTCTCTAAAAACCTATAAAGAGATTCTCCCTCTTGTTGCATACTGGAACTATATTTTTTGCCTAACAGCTGCAGTTTTATGCTTAGGGTAGAATTTCAAATAGAAAGCAGCAATAAGTTCCTGCCATGTTTCTATGGATTCAGATGGTAGGTTGTTAAGCCAGGTCTTGGCTTTATCTCTCAAGGAAAAGGGGAACATCCTAAGTTTCAAGACTTCATCAGTAAGGTACTTAATCTTAATTGTTTCACAAATTTCTTCAAAGTCCCTAATGTGAAAGTAAGGGTTCTCATCGTCTTTTCATAAGAATATAGGGACCATCTGAAGGATACCAGGTTTCAACTCATAATTAGCCGTAGAGGCTGGCAATTTAATGCACGATGCTCGGTTGGTCCTAGTTAGGTACATGTAATCTTTCAAAGTAGCCATTGCTGGCACAGCTGAAGTACTAAGGGTACTTTCCTCACGAAGAGACAGATTCTCAAAACTGAAGTTTCCAAAAACGGGGCTCCCAAAAGAAGAGTCTTCGAGCTCCCTGATTTCGCAAGAAGAGTTACTAGGTTTTTCTCTAATCAATCGACCTAGATTGTCTCTTTTCCAAGCCCGTTCTCTAATGACCTCGGGCATACACTAAAAAAACAAATAGAAAAAAAATAAAAATCCTAAAGGAAGGGAGGTTCTAAGCAAACACAGACTCCACCAAAACAAACCTAAAGATTTATAGCAAACAAAAATCATGATGGCTCCACTTAGATTGTTTCTAGACCAACTTCTATTTTTTTGAAAAGGAACTCGTTACAATCTGAGCAAACCTCTTTGGAATCGATCCGAGTTAAAGTAAGTTGAATAGGGACGAGGGAAGTTGCGTGGAGCTTTGATACCCAAGGCCTCACCGGCGTTACAAGGCGGCGTATTCAACTCACAGAAACCATCATGAACTTCAAAGTATGCTCAAAAGAGTAACCAATATTTTTCGAACGACTTTCCTATTAAGCTCGTTACCCTATAGGTCTCGTTCTAGTCAAAATTTTAGGCTTAGGTTCGCGTTTGGTTTCGTTTTCCTAAGGCGGGAAAGAAGAGAACGGTGATGAAATCCGAACCCTTATCTTGTATGGCCAGTCCTTGCCCTTTACTAGGAAATTAAAGTAGTCGTTTTCAATTCCTCAGCATATATGCAAACGAAGGAATACAGTAACTCGCTGACAGGGGATTCGCGAGTGTTTCGACAAACTTACCTCCCGTTCCAGACGGGGGATGAACCGTTGTAGTCGACTCGGGCCACGACTCCAATGTCATGTACGAACCCGAGGGGCCGAGGCGATATCGTAATCGCCGTCCTTCTCTGCAAACAGTTTAATATTTAATATACTACCCTTCCGTAGGGTTTAAAGAATAAAAGA
Organism: Papaver somniferum; assembly: GCF_003573695.1. NCBI lineage: Eukaryota > Viridiplantae > Streptophyta > Magnoliopsida > Ranunculales > Papaveraceae > Papaver > Papaver somniferum. Next base: position 141,792,142 of record NC_039362.1, read on the forward strand.
ATGTCCAAATGTCCAAGTCCAAAGTCCAAATAGGGAAGTGCAAAAATAAAAGAACATTACAAAAATAGAGAATATCCTAATACAATTTCTAAAAATTAAAAAAAAAAATCAAAAAGATAAAAACAAAATCTAATAAAATTTTCTCTTTTTTTTTTTAATTTTCTTTCGCTCTTTTCGCTTTGTCTTTAACTCCAAATCTTTAAGTATTCACCAAAAGCTTTGGCAAATTTTTCTTTCACTCCAAATTCCAAAATCTGTAGTAAAAAGACAAAAACCCAAAAACGTAAAGTAGAACAAATAAATAAAAACCAAAAAAAAAAAAATCTAAAAACTCTAGCCTAAAGACAAGTCCGCGTCGGCGGCACCAAAAATTGATGGTATTTTTACAGTGGTTGTAGAAATGGTAAGTAATGGTTCGTTCAGGACTTGTGAAAACAGATTTTTTAGACTTAATTGTTATAAATAAAAATAACAAACTCGAATAAAGAGTGTTGTGAGAATTATGGAGAGACTGGGGCTAGGATTCCGCTATTTACCAATTCCAAAGTGATACTAATTATAATCATGCAATTCCACACGTTCAAATTGATTCTCAACTATTGCAAAAGTAGATTTTTAGAAACAACAAATTTTAATCTAAAGCATGAGACATCAAAACCCTAGGCTAAGCATGTTCCGTCAAAAGAAAATACAATTGTTTAACAAAAATCATAAAATCTATTTTCAATCTAGGCAAATAATCATAAATAAAAATTGCACAAATTAAATAATTAAGAATTACCATTTTTCATTGGAAAGATAGCTTCCTCCGTCGCCCCAAGGATTAGGTCTAGCTCATCATGATGGAAACACGCTCAAAGTATGATTTCATTGCTCAAAATGTGCTTACAAGGATGAAAATATATGAAAACAGAGATTGGTAACACATATAATTGTTACAAGTGATATTGTTACAGAACGATACTAAGAAACTGTCGCTGACACTTTAGCGCTTTGTCGTTGTCACTGTTGATAAACGACAATTATATTGGGTCTAAAATTCTTCGTGTTCTTCATTACACCAGAAGAAAACTCGTCTCTGCAACTCTGGTTTTCTCGGCTTTGTAATGCTCTAAACTATCCCAATTCTCCCTTCTTTCTTTTCCTGACTCCCTGAGATCCTTTATATACCCAACAGCCACCGGAATCACCCTCAATTACTTCCTGAAATCCTGTCATCAGTCGGCAGTGAACAAAATGTTCTTGGGAATATTTTCTTCCCTTTTTAATCTCTTCCATGCGTGATTTTATTCTAGCACACTCCCTACATGTTCCATAACAGGTTGAACATGATTCAGACTCGAGTAGTAGACACATAAACACGGAGAAGAATAACGAAATCCCGTATATTTCTCCTCCCGTAACCGTGTTGCTCTGATTTCTTCTCGTCGAATATCTAGCCAATTTTAACCGAAAATATCAACCACACCACTCTTGTTAAGACCAATCAAGTCATCCCAATAATTTCCGGCCATTGAGTCTCATGAAATCACGTCAAATTCTTGATTTTAAACTCTACCAGTTCACTGTTCCATTTTCCCGCCAAAATCAAAATTCAAACAAGGAAGATGGGTGCTAAAGATTAATTTGGTCTACACATAGTCGGGGGTGCTGAGAATGAGGGTGCCCCTTATCTAAACTTGGAGTCCGCTTAGCAAATGTCCTCCGGGGTGCCCCGATCAACTTTTTGAATCGAAATTTCCAAAAATGTTTATTTCCCAAAAATACCTACAAACACATAAAACACCATAATAAGTACGAAATTGAGTACCAACAATACAGAAAATTGAGGACAACTTAGACATACAAATGTGTCTATCACCAGCCGTGTATCAAGGCTCTAAACGCGGGATACCAGCTGGATTAAATACTTGAATGTACGGATAATTAGGGTTTGGAATCCAGGTCAGCAACCATCCCTGCCATTCCATGACCTATCCAGCGTCATCTTCCTGCTACGCAACCAGCCAAAGCAGCGCCATCTTCCCACCCCGCAGCCAGACAAAGCAGCGCCATCTTCCCGCTCACAGCCTAACAAGCAGCGCCATGGCTCCAGCACTGCGTGATCAAATCCATGTTATCTCTGCCCATCCTGTAACATATCCGGCTCCATCTTCACTATTTGGATAACCAAAGTTCCAAGTCCATTTTCTATCATTCCACAGACTGAATCCAGGTGCCATCTCCATCGTGGCCCAAGACAGAAACGCCATCGTTACCGCTCCACAGCCGAAGCCGCGGCGTCAGCATCAGACCCATGTCCCAAGTTAGCACCAACATTCCGGGAAGCAAAGCTCGTCATCACCCTGTGGCCAAGCCGCCGACACAAGGATCATAGACTACTTGTCCCTTCTGCCAAAGGTTTGTCGTATTTCCCTCGCAATCTCTTCATGTCTTGCCCTTTCGATTTGACTCTTGTCTGTCACCATCTCATGCTTAACCCGCAACAATGCCATTGTTACGTGCTAAGAAGGGGACTTAATGTTGATGATGGCTTTTAGTTCAGGGCTAAAATTGTAAAACCATGCATCTAATAGGCCGAAACTTTGTAAAGAGACAGAGCCGTGTAAAGGTGATGGGTGTTTAACCTCTTCACTGGCACACTTATTGAACAACTCAATATTCTCTCATAAAATTTACCCAGAATGGTGCATGTAACAACAATCCTAGGTATTCTGTAAATTTAGGCACCTTGCCTACATTCAATTAATATAAGTTTCTTTGAATGCTTTCTGTGCTATGTTCCCCGGCTGAACCCTTAATGTTGATATGGCATGACAATTTGTGTTCACTCGCAGTAGAGTAGCACGAATTTTCAAGTATCAAGGATAAGGTCTTTGCATAAGGTATTCAATCAGAAAGCATGCTGCTCTCTGGAAATGAACTTAAAATAACTCTGTCTCAACACATAGAATTCAATCAATTATCCTGACTAATTTGCAAAAGTTAGGGTTTTGCGCCTTGCGCAGTATGTCAGACCTTGCTTGTCGAAATTAAGCCTAGGAAAACTAGGTAATTAATCCGCCATGGATTAGCATATGCAAAATCTTGCCCAGAATCAGAAAGCAAGGATCCACAGGATATGAGCAGCAACAAAGAGAGGCGTGGCCATGCCTTAGGCCAACCGGCTCCATTTGCCATCGGCCATGCCCCATCCTAAATCGACCTTATTTCCCTCGACCAATCAGGTCGCCTTAAACTCGCCACATGCACATAAGTTGTGGCTGGTCCCATAATTGCCGGCCCTATTTCCCATCGACCAATCAGGTCGCACTAAACCTGCTACGCGCACCAAAAGGGTGGCCACACCCATGCTTGGCCGTCTCCCTGCTTTCGTTGACCAATCAGGTTGCTCTAAACCTGCCACACTTTAAAAAGGGTGGAAATTGTGTCAAAAGGTTACCCTACCAAGTTGGATTTCCAAAACCATGCCAACGTCATGTCAAACATGCCAAAAACAAACATGCCAGGCGCACATGCCAAACGGCATGCCAAACATGCCAAACGCGCATGCCAGGCCCACATGCCAAACGACGCGCCAAACATGCCAATCGCACATGCCAAACGTGCCACCTACTGCATACTACATGCCATATACGCTAATTAGGGTTTCGACATGCCAAACCCTAATTTAGGCAAAGTTGTCGCGCCAACCGAGCCAAACAATACTCCACAAGACATAGGAATCAATGTGGCCATTAAACTGATGTTGCCACACCACGTTTGAATCTAACACCAACGTTCCCAAAATCCAGCGACCACAGCTACGACAGGCGCCACTTGCACCATCGTGCCGCTGGCATGCACAAACTATGCCAGCCATGCCGCGGAGCCACTAGCATGCCACTGTGCCATTTTCAGGCACCAACGGAAGGTAGCCACAATCAACAGTTACCCTTCCCCATGAGATGCAATCTCAGCCATCCAAGTTTTCCACCAAACTAACAGACTTGTGGCAACTTTTAGGCGACCAACCGCCTAAATCTCTTGGCCATGGCTACGTGATGAGTGCTAAAAAGTGCATATTTCTATATATTTTTCTTGGCATTTAACTCATCTTTTGTGCATTAATTCTACATTTTATCCCATATTCTGTGTTTTCGTTGTTTTCAAGAATAAATACTTTTCTTAATTAATTTTGCATTTTTAGGTACTAAATAAAGCCTGGTTAACTCACGGAGCGAAAAGAGCAAAGGAACGGCAAAGACTCTCGCTAGGAGGAAGGGAAGAATGATGTTTGCAGGAGCCGGATCAACGAGAAGTGGGCTTGAAGAGGAAGAATTGTTCTTAAAAAAGATATGGGCTTGGCATACCCAAGGCCCAAAACCCTCACCCAAATCCATTTCCATTATCCATACCCATTTCCATGAGAGCCGTCAGATTGGATCCATCTTGTCATCCAACGGTCGCCTCATCATTGTGCATCAAAATCCGAAGCTCCTGTCAAACACTATAGTACCTAACTCCATCTGAAGCCGTCAGTTTTGTTGTATCTCATCATCCAACGGTCGTTCCTATCGCGTCGTTGGATCATTCCATCATCTTTTCATCCTACGCTTTCGCTTCGCTGATCATCAACCTTTGATACACCCGCCTCACACCCTAGCATCAGAACCCTATACCCCTAACCAAACGGACCCTTCTTCTCCATCGGGTTCTTCTTCTCATCTTCCCCAAAAACTCCACAGTTCTGCAACTCCATCACCTCCACCAGCTACACCTTCTTCTCGAACCACACCACCACCACAACCACCCGACAACACCACGACATCTCTCCCTAGCCTAGACTTCTTTCCAAATTCACATCTCTGAACCCTAGGTGTGGGTTTGACAAGAAAGCTCGAGCTAGGGTTTCACCAACAGCGAGGAGAAGACAAAATTGAGGGCAGGAAAAGCTTCAGAAGAGCAGAGGGGACATACCCAAAGCATGGGTCGAGCTCAATTCAGGAAATTGGTGAGAGAAATTGCAATTCCCCAAATCAAATTAGGTTTTCAAATTTTAGGGTTTCTCAAAATTAGGGGTTTGATGTAAGCTATAAATAAAAACTGATGTAGAATGTTTAAACGGTTCTTGGGTCATCCGAGAAACCCCCTAATTGGGTTAAGTTCATGTTCAGTTTCAATTTAATCTCATGTTTAGTTTAATTCCATGTTTATCTGTATCTTCATGTTAAGTATGTTCTAAATCACTGGTGCTAAGGTTGAGATGAAATTTAATTCCTGTTAGGTGGTAAAATATTAGGAAGGAATTCTTGTAGTGATCAGTTGCCTAGGGAAGTGATGAACTTAGTATGTAATATCACCTGTGATTGAGTGTGCCTTAAACAGACACTCAATGCTAGGGGTGATTGAGTAACTTAGCTCATTAACTGTCCACAAATGCATACCCTGGACTAAGGAAGGCATGAACCTCCCCCTTTTTCCATTAGGGACAAGAATATGAACTAGAATTGCTACTATCTAGCTAGGTATAAGATGGATTCAAGACCTTAGTGTTTTACTTCTTTGTCACTGTTTTACTTAGAGAACTCACTGCTCATTGCTCACTGTTATTCATTGCCTTTGCTTCTTTGGCTCACTGCCACTGTCACTTACAGCCACTGCTTAGCTTAGAGAATTAGCTTAGGAAAACTTCATAACACCCCAAGTCTCTGTGGATCGACCCGTATGTGCACATTAGCTTCAATCGACACCGTGCACTTGCGGTTATCATTTGTAGGATTTTTAGAAGCCTACCAAGTTTTTGGCGCCGCTGCCGGGGACTTGGCTGTGCTGTTTTGAGGATTTCTTAGCCATCTTGCATTTCATTCTAGTCCATTTGCATCATTGCATCATTGTCTGCATCAACATCTTGCATCTGCATTGCATTCCTGCATGAGCATTTAGTGTAGCATCTAGTGTAATTTTCCTGTTCTTTGTAGCTTGCTCTTAACTGATAACTCTGTTGAGTAACAGGTGCCTTCTCCAACTGACCTGTTGCTTGCCAAGAACTGCTGCCTGAAGCCTACCTGTGCTGTCTGGTGCTGCTGCTATTGTTGTTGTTGCTGCTGCTGTGCTCCTGTTGCTGCTGGTGCTGAGCCTGTGCTGCTGCTGCTGCTTCCTGTTGCTGCTGCCAGCCTTTGCTGCTGCCAAGACTGCTGCTGTTGCTGCTCCCTGCTGCTGCTGCTGAGTCCCTGCTGAAGCTGCTGCAGCTGGTGTAAGATAAAGCCCAACTGGGCTTGTGAAGTGAACTGATTTGAACCAAGCCCAACTGGGCCTTGAGTGTTGAAGCCAAAGCTTAGGATGAACCAAAGCCCAACTGGGCTTTTGCAACCAAACTGAGCTGGGCTGTGCTTAAGCAAGTAAGCCTAACCCATTAGAGAACCCAACCTGTGGGCTTCCATTTTTCTTGTGGGCTTGTAATATTAAACCCAACATTTGGGCTTATATTTTCTTTGGGCTTGTAATCTTAATTACTTGGGCTTGTTTGTTTAATTGCTTGTGGGCTTGTGGTGTTAGATTGATTTGGGCCTGTAGTTTTAAATTAGAAAAACTGAACTTTTAAAAGCCCAACTGGGCCTCAGACCAAACAAGCAACGGTTGGGCTGTTTCAAAAGCTACATTGGGTTTCAGTTTGCATACACATTGTGGGCTTAGTTCACCTTCCCTTGGCAAAGCAATTTCTCCAACCAATGTGGGCTTGCTCCCAACACTAAAACCAAAATTTTTGCTCCCAATTAAAAACCAAACTTTCTACCTCTTTAAAGCCAAATTTGCTCCCATCAAAACCAAAAGCTCCCAAATGGGCTTTGTCTTCAAAGTCTAAAACCAAAGTTTTCAAAACCCAATAAACCAAAGTGTTTTCTTTTCCCATTAGGTCCAAATTTTTTAAAACCCATTAAAAACCAAATTTCTTTTTCCAAAACCCGACAAAACCAAATGTTACCCATAAAAACCAAAATTTTCCCAAAAATCCAAACCCATTAAAAAACCAAATTTTGGGCTTTGTAACATAGTTACTTAGCTTTTGAGCCAAATCATGTCTGGATCTTGGTCTACAGTTGGGGAATACAACAAATCCCTTAGAGAACTTGCGTATGGACATACTCCACGTTATGAACCTCCCATAGACCATGATGTCAATAGTTATAGGAATTATTATGGACATTTTCAAAGTCCCGAGCCTCAATACATGAACCCTAATAACTATTCACACATGCATCATTCACCACAACGTGAAAATGAACATTTTTCTAGTTCCTCACTCACACAATCATCACTGATCGATCAATTAGAAGCTCGAATCGCAGCTTTAGAAATGCAATCACATGAGGAATCTGTCACGTCTAATTTTCTTAGGCAACCTGAAATCTATGCATGTCCAGCATGTGGTAGTTTAGACCACCCTGTTGAGAATTGTCATATTTTGCATAATTTTAGGCAATCTAGAGAAAATCCAAGGTATGAAATGCCCATAAATTGTGAGAATGGTAGTCATTGGGACCATAATCAATCCTTTGAGGGTTGCGATCAATATTTTGTAAACCCTAATGACCATGCACACATGTACCATTCACCACAATTTGAACATGGAGAATTTTGTACTCCCATGAATTTAGACTCCACCACAGAAGCTTTAAGACTCAGTAAGCAAAACTTTGATAGATCTACATCACGAATTCATGCATATTTAGATCAGATTTTGCTTCACCTACAAAAGGAGGAAATTCATGAGGAAATGTATGTTGTCCCTAATGAAGTGTCTAGTCCCATTCATGTAAATGATGTTGAATATGAACCTAATTTAGAGGAACATGAATCGACTAATGACACCACCACTGTTAATGAGGACCAATATGCATGCTACCATGATGATGATTATGATGATTATGATGATTGTTAGAAGAACATGAAAATATTGTGGAACCTGTTGGTTCAATAACATATGGCTTCTCGCCCTCGACCTTCATGAATGTTGTTTTTTCTAATACTCATTGTAATTCATATGATTTTGATATTGACATGGGATTCGTACAATTATTCTGCGAAGATGAGCATGACATAGGAATAGTTGAATCTTCTGTAGACACTAATGCTAATATGCATGAAAATATATTTGATGTGTATGATTCTCTACCTAGGTCACATTGTGATATTTCTCCTGATTTGCCGATGCATGAGAATAAATTTGTTGATGATGTTGATGACTCTGATTGTGATCTTGCCAATTTGTTTGATGATTGTGAGCATGTTGTGACACGTGTAGAAGACTTAGGAGATGTTGATGTGATTAGTAATGATGTGTCTATCGTCCTACATAAGTCACAATCTGTTGGCCTTCCACCCAACCTAGATTTGGTTTGTACCCATATTGTCAAACCGATTTTTCTGAGAGTCCCTAGTCTAGGTTTGGAACTGTGTGCTTCCCAAGTCCTTTTGGACTATTTTGCTTCTAAGTATAATACATTTGAGGAACCACAGTTGGAATTAGCATGTGTACCCGTCCCTAGCAAAGTTCATTTCGAGTTAGACCTTGTACATGATGAACCCCCAAAACTGCGAGATTTTGTTTCCAAAATTTTATCCGTTGAAAAATCCAGGTTTGGGGGTAGCTCATTTGTTTCACAGCTTCACTTGCATGCCTATCATATTATTATTGTGTGAAGCTGTTGAAACCTCTACACTTTGTCTTTTGGGTTGATCCTCAACTCTTTAGATTGTTAGTGTATGGTGAATTTTTGTATATCCAGTAGATAAAATTTCTTAAAACCCTTTTGTTCCTTTTGTATATATTTTGCTAATCCAATATGATCTCGGCTGAAATATGTTGGATTTTTTTCCTTGAATAACGGAGTTCTAATCTTGCTTTCGCCGAAATCGGGTATTCTCTTTCCTTTTCTCTACTCAACATGATCCTCTTCATATGTTGTATTATAATTTTGTTCATATTTGAAACATTGAGGACAATGTTTAGTTTAGGTTTGGGGGTGAAAAGTAGATACTTTGATAATATGCCATAATTGAAAACAAGAACTCCTTCTTTTTGAAAAAAATGAAAAATGAAAAAAAAAATAAAAATAAAATTGAAAAAAAAAAAAATAAAATGGAGCTCATTTACCTTGAAATGTTGACTCTTGTGCAAATATGTAATTATTAGGAGTCTTAGTCTAGATATTTAGGCACCCTGATTCTAGCACAATTCACATAGTGATAAGAAATTTGCACGCGCACGATCTACCAATACATGTATAGCCTCGATCTTCAAGGTGTTTGATAGGAAGTCACGATTGCCAATCACTTTAGAATACTGAACGAAACTTGACTAGCTTGTTCTTTGGTTGGTTGGGATAGAAGGTGGAGGTAACATTAAGAAAGATAACCATCGAATTTAACTGGGTGCATCAAAAAGGGCTACCTCTTGCAAAGTGTCATGTAATCTTTTGTTTCCTTTTGTATATGTATCAAAAGTATTGCTTGTTAAAAAAAAATGATGTATATATTCAGAAAAAAAAAAAGTCAAAAAAAGAATGAGAAAAATGAAAAAATCAATCAAGTATTTATCAATTCCATCCTCTCTTGTTCCAAAAATAAAAGAGAGTAGTCAATGTAAATAAGAGTCATGTAAAGTCATCTTTTGTGTTTTATTGTAATAAGCAAGGAAGGGTGTATGCCATTGATGTACAACGCGAGTAATTGTGAAATACCTCCAACTCATTCACAATTCTCGTAAAGTCCGGACAGCTAGCTAGATTTCGACCTTGGTTCTTAGCCTGAGAAACTATCTCTTGGTGATTAGTAGTCATAACATCCGATCTTTCTTTACACATGTGTAGATACACTTTACACTCTATCACATGTCTTTATTTGTTATCAGTGCTAGGATTGTGCCTTTGATAGCTAGATTGACATCTCCATTTTGCTGTGAGCTTAAACTGACTTGCACATGTCACATTTGATGGAATCTGAGCTTATATTTTGACCTAGAACTTTGTAGGTACGTTCTAAGCAAACCTTCACGAGACTTCACTCGTCCACTAGGGACACTTAGTGGTTTAAAAGGCTTAGTGCATACGCTAAATGCATTCGAGAGACCAGCGACAGTGGTATAGGTAGGATTTCCTTAGTTTTGTTTTACTTGAGGACAAGTAAAATTCAGGTTTGGGGGTATTTGATGAGTGCTAAAAAGTGCATATTTCTATATATTTTTCTTGGCATTTAACTCATCTTTTGTGCATTAATTCTACATTTTATCCCATATTCTGTGTTTTCGTTGTTTTCAAGAATAAATACTTTTCTTAATTAATTTTGCATTTTTAAGTACTAAATAAAGCCTGGTTAACTCACGGAGCGAAAAGAGCAAAGGAACGGCAAAGACTCTCGCTAGGAGGAAGGGAAGAATGATGTTTGCAGGAGCCGGATCAACGATAAGTGGGCTTGAATAGGAAGAATTGTTCTTAAAAAAGATATGGGCTTGGCATACCCAAGGCCCAAAACCCTCACCCAAATCCATTTCCATTATCCATACCCATTTCCATGAGAGCCGTCAGATTGGATCCATCTTGTCATCCAACGGTCGCCTCATCATTGTGCATCAAAATCCGAAGCTCCTGTCAAACACTATAGTACCTAACTCCATCTGAAGCCGTCAGTTTTGTTGTATCTCATCATCCAACGGTCGTTCCTATCGCGTCGTTGGATCATTCCATCATCTTTTCATCCTACGCTTTCGCTTCGCTGAGCATCAACCTTTGATACACCCGCCTCACACCCTAGCATCAGAACCCTATACCCCTAACCAAACGGACCCTTCTTCTCCATCGGGTTCTTCTTCTCATCTTCCCCAAAAACTCCACAGTTCTGCAACTCCATCACCTCCACCAGCTACACCTTCTTCTCGAACCACACCACCACCACAACCACCCGAAAACACCACGACATCTCTCCCTAGCCTAGACTTCTTTCCAAATTCACATCTCTGAACCCTAGGTGTGGGTTTGACAAGAAAGCTCGAGCTAGGGTTTCACCAACAGCGAGGAGAAGACAAAATTGAGGGCAGGAAAAGCTTCAGAAGAGCAGAGGGGACATACCCAAAGCATGGGTCGAGCTCAATTCAGGAAATTGGTGAGAGAAATTGCAATTCCCCAAATCAAATTAGGTTTTCAAATTTTAGGGTTTCTCAAAATTAGGGGTTTGATGTAAGCTATAAATAGAAACTGATGTAGAATGTTTAAACGGTTCTTGGGTCATCCGAGAAACCCCCTAATTGGGTTAAGTTCATGTTCAGTTTCAATTTAATCTCATGTTTAGTTTAATTCCATGTTTATCTGTATCTTCATGTTAAGTATGTTCTAAATCACTGGTGCTAAGGTTGAGATGAAATTTAATTCCTGTTAGGTGGTAAAATATTAGGAAGGAATTCTTGTAGTGATCAGTTGCCTAGGGAAGTGATGAACTTAGTATGTAATATCACCTGTGATTGAGTGTGCCTTAAACAGACACTCAATGCTAGGGGTGATTGAGTAACTTAGCTCATTAACTGTCCACAAATGCATACCCTGGACTAAGGAAGGCATGAACCTCCCCCTTTTTCCATTAGGGACAAGAATATGAACTAGAATTGCTACTATCTAGCTAGGTATAAGATGGATTCAAGACCTTAGTGTTTTACTTCTTTGTCACTGTTTTACTTAGAGAACTCACTGCTCATTGCTCACTGTTATTCATTGCCTTTGCTTCTTTGGCTCACTGCCACTGTCACTTACAGTCACTGCTTAGCTTAGAGAATTAGCTTAGGAAAACTTAATAACACCCCAAGTCTCTGTGGATCGACCCGTATTTGCACATTAGCTTCAATCGACACCGTGCACTTGCGGTTATCATTTGTAGGATTTTTAGAAGCCTATCACTACGCCAGGCGCCACTTACACCATCATGTCGTTGACATGCACAAACTATGTCAGCCACTCCACCGTGTCACTGGCATGCACGAACTATGCCAGCCATGCCGCAAGGCCACTGGCATGCACTAAAAGCGCCACTGTGCCATTATCAGGCGCCAACAGAAGGTAGTCATGATCAACGGTTATCCTTCATCATGAGATACGATCTCAGCCATCCAAGTTCGCCACCGAGCTGGAAGGATTGTGGCAAGTTTTAGGCGACCAGTCGCCTAAATCTAGTGGTCATGGCTACGCCAGGCGCCACTTGCATCACCGTGACACTGGCATGCACGAGCCATGCCATCCATGCCGCGTCGCCACTGGCGTACACCAAAACGCCACTACACCATTATCAGGCGCAAAAACAAGGTAGTCATAATCAACGGCTATCCTTCCTCATGAAATGCGATCTCATCCATTGAAGTTCGCCACCGAAATGACAAACTTGTGGCAAGTTCTAGGAGACCAGCCAAGACGAGCCTAATAGCATCACGTGCTATTTTCCTGCGGCAAGACTCTTGATTTTATCTTGCTACACGTAGCAAAGTGCTACACGTTTTCCATGAAAACACTCGAGATATCAAACATGTCACAAACTGCGGGATACACATCAGGGTATTGGTCTGGCGGTTTACAGCGTGCGGCATGCAATATGCCCGTTACAAGAAAGTGTCATGAAGTGGGGCGGTTAGTAATGGAAAGAAGTAATGGTGTAAATGGATCCTTCATTATGGAAGCATAATTCCTGACGTTACACGTTACTCCACTCTTTCACCACTCAATCGTGTCCACTTCCTGCGAGACCAGGGTACGTTTTACTACGACTTGTATAAATAGGTTTCACCTATTTCCACCAAAGCACAAGTTTTGGTAAGAGAACAACACAGTATCCATAAATCACCTGATAGCTTTCCATTCTTCTAACCAGTTCTACTTTCTGATACAAGTCGTAAACAACCACACCTTCAGAATTAACGATTCTGGTCTTAACACTTTCTTCGCTTCCCTCCCTAAGACCAACCCTTCTCCTTCACTTTGTGACCGAAGCAAGCATGGAACGGTCATTTCTTGGTTTAGGCCAGGATTGTACAGATTGATCTCTCTAATCAAAAAGTACTCCCGTGCAGTGCATTGTTTAGGGTTTAGACTCGTTTCTCATCCACACAAAATTACCAAAACCGGTAGAAGCAGTTTTCACCCTCAAACACTTGCCTATCAGAGATCAATATAGTACTCAATACGATAGAATAGGGCAAGATCTGAACACACAACTACAGAGAAAATAGTTGGGTCTGGATTCACAATCCCAATGAAGTCTTCAAGTCGTTAACCTACAGGATTTTGGAAAAAAAAACTAAGGTTAAAGAAGAATCAACTCTAGTCGCAATTAGTATCACACAGGAGGTGTGGGGATTAGGTTTCCCAGTTGCTAGAGTTCTCCCTTATATAGTTTTCAAATCAGGGTTTGCAATCAATGTTACCTTGGTGTAGATGGGGGAAAACGATTTGCTGGTTTCTACAGAATTGAGGAGACGACCGTGCGGAGGAGACTCCTTGAACCGAGAAAAATGTTTAACCTCACACAGATGCACTGCAAGAAGGGAGTGCTTTAAGTTCGAGAGAACAATCTATAGGACTCCGGCATAAACCAAGACAATGTACGTTCCAGAGTCAATTCGGTCACAAGAGAGGATGGGTCGATCTGTAGGAGGGAAGCTGAGAAATGTGTGAGATCAATGGTGATCGAGATTGTAGGTGTGTTATGTATTCTGTGTAAGAAAGTTATGAATGATTGAATTTACTCAGTTGAGAGTGATTGCTCAGACGATGAGTTCGGGTGGACGAAAGATTGTCCAAATGAACTTGTCGAGAAATTCTTGTCTCTTTCAATCATGATTCAGAGGTCTTTTATATTGCTGGAATTGTAAACAACTTGATCCCATGAAGTGTCACAGTTATTGAAGTCAAAGAGTGGGGAAGTGGAAAATCGTTTCAAAACCATGTGCTCATCGTGCGGAGAGTTGGTTAATTTTCCACCCACTACTTTGATAACTCCTCCAACTAATTGCAAGACTTGCTCGCATTCTCGTCATGTGTATGAACACATGTGCCATAGACCGCCAGACCAAAATCCTAGTTAATATCCCCCCATGTGACGTGATTGACATCTCGTGATTGTGGAGTCAGTCCCTGACTTTATGGGACGATTAGTCCTTGTATTGCTGAGTCGAACGTGTTTTGCAAATGTTCTGAGACTCAAGAATCGAACATGTCTGCTGAGACAAAGGTATATTGTCGAATAAATGTTGATACCTAAAGTGAACAAATATTGTTCTGAGTCGTTGAATATTGATAGTTGAACCAATATTTCTTGATCTGAGCAAATATTGCTTATCTGAGCATATGTTGCTCATTTGATGAATTATTGAATATTAATAGTTGAACCAATATTCTTTGGTGTGAGCAGATGTTGCTCGTTTGAGGAATCATTGGTAACAGGACCATGATAAAATTAAAATACTGGCAGCTGAAACGAGTATAATAATTAGGGTGTTGATCATGGGATCAACATAAAAATTATTAGCGTTTGAATCTGGAATTATGAACCTTGGATTTGAAACCCTAATTTTGATCAACTGCTGAATTGATGATAAACTGATGATTTATTGAAAATAATTCATGAAATGAATGAGGACCGGCTATATGGGATGAATCGACCATGTAGCGCCCATATGCTCAAGTGAGCAAAATACCAAAGTCTCTTGAAGACCAGTTGGTGAAAAGATGATTGAATGCTGGTCTAATCATTTATTAAAATAATGCTCGTGTGAGCGTTAGGTAGTAGAACCTAATTATGGAGAGATGAGGGACCGACCAAGGGGTCATGATACCGTCTCCTGGTGGTCGTGGGACCAGCTGGTGGTCTTTTGAGCAAACTCCCATTTGTTTGGGAAGAGTTTGGACCCAATATGAGCAATTGAGCAAATTAGGTCAAAATTGTTAAAACATGTGGGACCAGCTATTTGCAAGCCCTAGGACCGGCCTTGGTCGGTCAAGGAGACATGCCCGCGTCACCATAATGTTCGCGTCTCAGTCCTGAGAGTTTCGATATTTTTCCGGTGTGCGTTTGAGCAACATTTTGAGAAAATATGAAGAAATCAGGGATTTTTGATGAAACCAGGAAAACTTTATGAGATGAAGGAATAAAGAATACAATAATGAAGGAATCATAAAGTGTTGGACCGGCTATGTCCAAGGCATGGCCGTCCGGCCAAAGAGCCCGGTCCCAAGGCACTTTTCCTAATTTTATAACATTTTTCATGATTTTAGGGAAATATCATAAAATCAAAGAGTTTGTTGAAACCAAGATGAAGGAGTTTCCATGAGATGAGGGAAACACATAATATTAAAATAATGAGACAAGGGCGTGTGGTACCGGCCACGGCTAGGGCATGGTCGGCCGGCCAATGAGCCCGGTCTCGTGAGTTTTTCCCTAATTTTATGTAATTTTCATGGGTTGAGGAAAATATCATTAAATCAGGGAATTTTCATGGGATGAGGAAAATAATAATAAAATAATGACGAGTCATGAGGTGTGGGACCGGTCACGGCTAAGGCATGGCCGGACGGCTAGTAGTCCTGGTCCCACGACACCTTTCCTAATTTTTTATTATTTCTTTGATACGAGGAAACACCATGAGACTGGGGAGTTTCCTTGAGACGAAGGAGATTTGTTCAAATGAAAGGATTTTCATGAGATCAGGGAAAAATAACAAAGTATGATAAAATATAGAATTGGGCGTGGGACTTGCCACGACGTGACTGGCCGGTTGGTGGGCCCAGTCCCCTAGCGCCTTTGCTAATATTTTATTATTATTATTTTTCTTCCTATTTTGCATAGGTTCATTTTCCTTCGTGTTTTGGAATGCTCGTTTGCGCATTCAGGTGCTCGTTTGTGCATTATTGCTGAGTACACTTGCACCATTTTGGTCGGGGGTTACTTGATAGCGGCTCAGATGCCCGTTTGTTGAACATTTATCATTAACCCGTGGAATTCTGCTGGGAAGAACCACGAATTCAAGTAACAAAATATTACGAAAAATCGTAGAATATTGTTGAATATTCAGTTAACGATTAGAGATAATTAATTGATGGCTCTATATTAGCAGGCATGCTGTCTAGGAGCATTAATTATCTGGGAATTGAGAAATATGAGCTTGCTGAAACGTCATATCTCCTTTATATATTCAGGGAAAACCTTGTTGCATCCTGAAGTCGTTATTGCTCTATACTAGCAGGAAAGCTGTCTAGGAGTTGTCTAATCTTTCGATTCTATATAGAAGTAATTACCGAAATTTCTCAGTATTCATGAGATGTACCGTTGCCTCAGCTGAGAGACTACACATCTACATATACTCTGAGAGACGGTATTCTCAGTCGGAGATTTCATGGCACGAGCTTTCATGCTTCAATGAGATACATGAGCCTCAATACTCATCTGATTGCTGGTCAGGAGCATGTATAATTATGGTTTTATGATTTTAACCCTTGTCAAAAATCCACCATCTACATTAAGTCCCCTGCTTAGTGAGGGACATTCATGTTCCTCAGTCAGCAGCGAATGGTGATTTTCCAGTTATGAACGAAATAAGTAATTGAACTTAGTCGTAAAATAAGATGTTACCGGATTTTTGATCGCGCGAGCGAACCACGGCTTGAACGGAGATCCCAGTATCATGATAGAGCATCATCTAATGATCATGAATTGGTGTAGAACCACTGATTTGATGGGGTCAGTTTAGGATTCACGGGACGGGCCCAATAAGGAAATTCTTGTGAAATTAGGTTTTGGAAATAAAATTTGATATAAAAGGGAATTAATCCTTTTTTTATTTCTTCCCACGACCGACCACCACCTTCATCCCTTCTTCTTCCTCATGTCAGAGAAGATAAAAAAAAATTTGTATACGCCGGAGCCGACCGTCGCCATCTGTGCCGGCCAAATTCCGGCCAACTCCAGCGCCGACACGTACGTCAAAAAAAATCCAGAAGTTTGGGGATTTTTTCATGAGTTGTTCATGCTAAAATTATATATATGTATATATATGAGTGTGATTTTTGTAGAAAACCCTTATTTTATTAAACGTATGTTCGTTCGATCATTAGTTCAAGAGACTAGCAATAATCTCTAGCTTGAGAGAGATTTTTCTTTTGAAATAGACATGTGTCCAGTGATAAAATTTTATTTTTGAGCATTCATGGAAACCAAAACTTTATCTTAAAAGGTGTGAACTTTTTACAAAATCGAAATAAACCTTCGTCTCAAAGAAAGACGATTGTACAAAGGAAAAGTTCTTTTTTATCAAATTGTGGAGCCTCCACAAAGATTTTTTTTTTTGATAAAATCACGTGAGCCTGGGCTCACTTCAAAAAACAATTTTTTTTATTTTTACTTGAGTTAATCACCTTTTTTTTATTTATACACATATATGTATATATATTTTTGATAACACTTTGAGCAATATTTAAAAACAAACAATTATTTGTGATGAAATATTTGTTTAGTTTTTCATAATCCGGTGTTTAATGCTCGCACGATGGAAGTGTTCGTGATTTTATGAAAACCTGAGTTTTTTTCGTCTTTTGTAGATTCGAAAAAACGAGCAAGGTTTTGAAGTGCTAGCTCTCGTATTACAATCACTACTGTTAGTGGAATTATAAAAATGTAAGAGTTAAGGATTACCATTTTTGCAGATGCCTGCATGAATATTTTGTTGTCAGATTATATAGCTCCATCATACTGTCGAAGTTTGCGTCTTGTATGACAATATTCTGAAATAATGTTTGCACACATTATAGCTACTTCGCAAAGATGTCTGATTCCCAGGAAAATGATGCCTCAAGAGAAGATACATGTATGGATGAGACTTCTGCTGGTGAAGAGGAAGAAGAAACTCCTGGGCTCAAGAATGTTCCAAATATAGATGACGCATTTTTCGTGGTTCAGCAGGGAACTGAAAAACGTCTTCAATCTCTAGCATTTCTCCTTCTGATAAGTCCCACAGAAGTTGTTCAGAAAAAATTAGTGACTCCTCGAGCAACTATTCGATTTTGTCTTGAACGAGGACTTTTTCTTGCGTCGACTATAGAATTCAAGCTTTCTCGACGACCTTTAGAAAAATTCTCTGGGTGGGCGAGACATGTGCTGGGATTTCCTCGTGTTAGAGCCATGTTGGATAGAGCACAGTTGACCAGGTCTATCCAAGCATCCTGAGATTTGTTCATTTTCCATGATGTGCGAGGTATTGTAGCTCTACTTGCTCGCTGGTGCATTCCAACTCATACCTTCATATGTAGATGGAGAGAGTTTACTATTACTTTGGAGGATGTAGTTGCTTTGTTGCACCTCCCAATCACGGGTAACTTCCCTAAAGAGCTTTCAGCATAGGAGGTAACAGTCTCCAATATCTTGACAGTTGAGATGGAGAGAATTAATAAGGAGTCTGGAAAAGGTTGTTACGCCCACTGGTTAACACACTGGTGGCCACGAGATACCCCTCTTGACGAACCTGGCGATATGTTATCTATTGCTGCTTTCTTGTGTTTATGGCTGTCCAGGGACGTGTTTGAAGACCTCAGAACTTTTCTAAAGCCGTTTGTAATCCCTTTTTCCACTAAGATAGCTCAAGGTGAACAACTTCCCATAGGTATTCTATTCTTGGGTTCTTTTTACTCTAACCTGGATTCCTTGGTTATAGACTCCAGCGTTTCGAATGACTTTATGAAGATTGAATGCTACACAAATACGATGTTTCTCCAGGCCTTGATATGGGAGTGCTTCAAGAATTATGAACCTATTCCTCGTAATATCTTGCAAGGGATGAATGCTGCTGATTCTCGTCGTATTTTTCCTGAGAAGGATAATGCCAGGATTATGCGCTGGTCTACAAAGAAACCTCAATCCAAGATACGTCTCATCGATGTGTTAGACAATGAATCTGAGTTTAATTTCCGTCCTTGGGTGCTAGTTCCTTATTATGTTTCTCAGTTGAAAACTTTCAACACTGAAGAAAGTATGACTTTTTGAAATCTGGTGTTGACTTGAATGATAGCGAAAGATCCTTCATGTTGAGTTCTACTCCAGGTCACTTGATATTAGCAATATATGGAGACTTTTCAGTAGAGGAATATAACATCGATAGAGCAGCTCGTCAGATGGGTATGGATCAACGCGTTCCAACTTTTCAAAGAAGGAAACCATCAGTGGAACAGCTTAAGACCTGTTTAGACCGCACACGTGTGGAAGGAGGTTCTTACTGGTTTCCTTGTTCTGAACGAATTACATATGTAACTCCAGGTTACATAAATTTCTGGGATCAGCAGCTTGAGCGTTTACACGATTTTGTAAAGGTTGGACAACTTTTAGTGAAAGAGCCTCCTTCTGCTGATATGATTGCTTCTCGACCAAGATTGAAACATATATCTGGCGGTGATAAGCGAAAGGCATCTCCATGATGTTCACCAGTATGTATCTTTTGCATATTCTTCATAAGATTAAAATAACTGCTTTTGATTGTCGCATCAATTTTCTTTTGTAGGACGGTCGTTCTCTGAGACCTCGAATCGAAGTAAACTTATCAGAGGAAGAAACAGTCATTCACGGTGGAGAAGGCAGGAACAAGAATTGTAAGCTGTTGCCTAACACCATAAAGTCCCCGGTTGTTTCCTTGGTGAGTTGTCAATACTTTTATGTTGTGACTTTTTCCTATTCGTATTACTAGGATCGTAAACCAAAATTTGTTATTTGGTTACAGAACTTTTCTCCATCAAGTATTGATGGTCTTAAATTTTATGCTGCTGGGCATACGATTTCTGACTTGAGTGTTGAAGAAGAGAATGATGTGAGTACTCTTCCACATAGACAAATATAATGCTTCGTAGGTAAAATTCTAATGGTTTGAAAATATGTCCAGGAGGATGTCGCCATGGAAGTGGAGAGTGCTGATACTCGTTCATCCTTGGAGAATAGGGATAAAGAAAATTCTCAAGGTTCAAAACCGAATGGAAGTAATGAGACTCTTGATGTTGACGCGGGAAATTCCGATCCTTTGAACATTTCAGAGACCACCCAAGTAAGTATTTACCTTGCATTTTATCCATAGAAACATGAAATTGTTGATTTATGAATTGAGTGAACGAGAATCCATGTGCATATACGAAAAACTTTGCTGAAATACATTGCCAGAAAATTCAGAACTCAGTCTTTTAGCAAAAACGCCATAAAATCTTCATCTGAAGTCGGATTTTCACGGTCTGCATATGTATCTTCAAGCCCGGAAAATTTCAAAGCTTACAACATAAGATTTTTAAGTTTTAGGCATTTTTAGGGCCTGAAAAAGGCAAAACAGTAAACTTCCAGAACTTTTTCAGACTGTATGTTTTCCAATGTTTTGACCATATCTCCTTGCTCGTTCATCAGATTGTTATTAAATTTGATATATTGTAGAGAACATCCTTACGAAGAGAATGGTATATAACTCATCCTCAGATTCCTTGTAGATTGCTCCCAGTTCGTCATCTTGTACAGGGAAGAGTAAAATCTCTTCAGATGAGCTTGCCGCAAAGCGTATTTTTACGACTTTCACGCTATTTGCTCGCGTCTTGAGTGCATAATGATGAACCTTGATGATATTGGACTGTTTTTATTCTGTAGTTTATGATCCTATTTGGTTTCCATGTCAAGATTGCTCTAACCTCATGTAATCTTCGTATTAGGTACCAAATACCGAAGTTGAGGATAGTGAAATCAATAATGATAACGCGAGCAGCCCTGTAGTTATTGATGAAGAGACAACCATCCCTGCACTTCAAGTCCATGAGAGAGTTGTTACTTAAGTTATGGAAACCTCGATTGTTTCTACTCCAGTAGTAGAAGAAACCGAGCCACAAGTAGAGGAGACTGAAGAAACTGCTGTCATGACCGTATAAGTTGTTCCAGTAATTGAGAACCGTATAGTGGTGCATGAATATACAAGTGAGGGAGTTTCTTTTGATCCTCCATTTGATGCATCGCTTCCATATCATGAATTAGTTGGTGGATTCAGTGTTCCTATTGGATATGCAGGCTTGCACGAGAAGATATGGAGGAAATTTGGTCACATCATTGTTACCAGAGACCCTAGACGCGCTTATGCTTTAACAAAGCAAGTAAGTGTCATCTTGCATGTTGTAAGTGATATATGCGCTAGGAACAGAAATATTGTGACTCCAGATGTACTCTTTGATTGGGAGTTCAACTTGGAGAATTCTGAAAGACTTGGCTTCAACGTGAAGTGTCTTCGTAAAATAATAGATGCAATCAAGAACTCGTGTAAGAATAACATACCCTTTCCCAGTGATGCTGTGATGGAGAAGGAAGACAAGATTGCTAAGTTGACTGACGAGATGAACACGGAGAAGGCGGCCTTACAAGTCTTGAAGGATGCAGAGGAGCAAAAATCTTTCTTTGCTGATTTATTTTTATTTCCCTTTTCATAATCTCTTGGACTTCTGAACTTCTGAGAGATGTGAGGTTTTATTTTGGCTTTGATATTGATTGGTTTTGGATTGGTAGGTGATTGAGGATTTTCTTTTGGGTTTGATAGAGATTTTCTTTAAGCAAAATGAACTGAACTTTGATAAATTGTTGAATTCAAATACTGAATGCAATTATTGCAAACGTTTTGGAGAAATTGAAATACAATGAAATAAAATCCTAAATGCCAAATCCCAGACATCATGAATGCTCAAACGCCCAGTACCTCAAATGCTTAACAATTTCAGGCGTCAAATTCCTTAAGACAATTCTCATGGATCACGGGCATGGTCCTGCCATCTGTGTTGATAAGTTTGTAGCAGCCTCCAGTTATGGATCTTGCAACCATGAAAGGTCCTTCCCAATTGGATCTTCTTGCAGAATAGAGATCACGCTTAGTTGCTTTAAGAACTAAATCTCCTTCCTTGAATTTTTTAGGCTTGGTCGTCTGCGCCTTGAATATTTTCTGCTGATTCGGAATTCCTCGTGTGATGCGATTCCATGGTTGCGGCACATATGGACACTCGTGCAGAGGGTAGTATCCAGCATACTGTCTGTCATGCTTAGCCATGTCTTCAGCAATAAATCTTTTGATAGAATGCTCAGTTTGCAGAAAATCTGTATTCAACCATTTAGTGTAATATTTCCGTGGTGAAGCTATCCACTCGTATATCTTTGCGACGGCTAAGTTGTAGTGGGAAGAAGTCCTCGAACCAGAACAACATAATTAAACATTGGTAGTATAGGCGCATGAAGAAGAATCATACTTTCCTGAGTACGGAACCTTTTGATGAAAGAATGTGCACTTTATCCAAGTTTGTGTGCTGATTCCACCAAGGCTTTAACTTCCTCCAGATGCTCGAATGATGGAGTACATTCTATTTCTTATGAGTCGGAGATTTCTTCAATCGAAGGCATTAGAGTCACTTTTACGGTATGAATCCAAGGTCGTCCAAGAATCATGTCATATCCTGGATCTTCCCGAATTATATAAAACTTGGCCTCAGTGTATACCGGATTCTCTCTGACCTTGAGGGTGATGTGGCCGTATGCATCTCTGAGTGTCCCTTCGTGATCTATGATTGACATGGGAGTATATGTAGCTTCTTGTCGAGTAATGCCAGCGGCTTTGAGAGTTTTCAAAGGAATGATGTTGATGGCAGTGCCAACATCAACAAATGCTCTCTTGAATTCGTTTCCTTTAACATGCACTGTGGTAAGCAGTCCATATTCATACATTTCCTTGTCAGTGGCTGGAGGTTCAGGAGGTACTTCTGGAATCGGTAGGCATTTCCCAGACACTATGTGGTTCAGAGCCATGAACATGTCTCCCCTCTGCGCCTTCGACAGATAGAGCAATTCGCAGACATGTTCGATCAACGACTGAACTGCTTCTTTGACTGGTTGTTCAGAGATGGGGAAAGTCCTTACTGGGAGAGGATATCTGTGTACTCCTTCAGTCCCCAAGTTAAGATCTCCCGATTCAACCTTTTACTTGAATATGTGCTTTAAGACTCTGAAGTCAATTGTGGGATGATTGACGAACCTGTGGAAGCGGTAGTAACGAGGAATTTCCATGTCTTCTTCAGCCGGTTCTTTCTTAACATATGGCAACTTGATAGCACCATCTTAGATCCAAGCATCCAGGAATTCGATCACCTCTTCAATGGAAAGGGGAAAGTCAGGTGCGTCTTGATCAGGAGCCACTGTGCGCTGGTCATGGGCTTGTGCATCTTGCTTATCCTTCCTTTGTGCTTTTGAAGGAGTTGAGGTATGCTTGCACGGTGGTTCGGATTTCCGTTTGCTCCCTTTTGCGACACCGTTTGTGGAAGGCTAGAGGTTGTACTGCTTGTTGATCAGACGTCTGTTACCTCGAGCGTCTCGCGGTTCTTCAGCTTTTATAGCTTTTGTTCTTTCCAGTAAAGCGGGTGCAGTAGTTGCCGATCTCTTCGCCGCTTCATGAAGCTATGAGAAAGTATGAAAACGAAGATTTTCCAACAAAGCTCTATAGATCGGGATCATGTCGTTAATACACAAGTCTACAAGTTGTTGCTCCGTGAAGTTTGGATCATGACAGTCCAGGGCCTGGACTCTGAATCTTTTCACGCAGTCATTTGGATGTTCATTGTTTCTCTGAAACATTCTTCCAAGATCAGAGAGAGTAATCTGCTCTGACACAAAGAAGTACTTTCTGTAGAAGGCGTTAATCATTTATCCCCAATTGTTGATAGTTCTTGGTGCGACGTTGTTGTAGCAGGTGTATGCCCTTCCTTTCAAGGATTTTGAAAATTCTTTGAGGCAAACAACATGGTTATGCTCATGTTCGCCCAATGATTCCAGGAACCGAGAAACATGCTCCCGAGCATTTTCTATTCCGTCATATAAAGTGAAGGTTGGAGAAGTATAACCTTCTGGAAGAGGAATCCTTTGCATATCAGCAAGGTATAGAGGTTGGTGACGATGGATATGTGACGTCTTGTCTTTTCCATGGTTCTCCAAGAGGCATTCCAAATCTTCCCGAGTAATGAAATTTGATGATTCCTTCGCTGATGGATCGTCTGCAGCTTTTCGGACTTTGATGTCATCCACTGTATGAATTGGAACTACTTCAGAAGCAGCATCTGAGGATGTTTCCTTTTCTTTTTCATTTCCTTGAGTCTTCTCTGACATATTGTCAGTGAGAGTCTTGAGATAATTGAATAACTTCTTCTGTGTTGCAGCCATGTCAGTTTGATTCTTTGCAAGAGTCTCTTGCACCTTGATGAGATCAGCCATGGTAGGTGGTGGATTCCCCTTGACTTCCTCAGGGTGTCGGCCGAACAGGGGGTGACCTTCCATGTTAGTGTGAGGAGGAATAACATCAGCACCGTTAGTGTTAGAGGCCAGAATAGTTTCCGGGATATCCTCATTGTTATTGTTGCTAGTGCTAGCATCGTTTGTGTTAGAACCTGTAACTAACCAGACCTAAGACCATTCATCTTTGTGAATACTGAGATTTCAACCGAGAGAATGATCTCCCACTTTGGTATCCAATCTGTAGATGGGGAAAAACGATTTGTTGGTTTTTACGGAATTGAGGAGACGACCGTGTGGAGGAGACTCCTTGAACCGAGCGAAATATTTAACCTAACACAGATAAATTGCAATAAGGGAGTGCTTTAAGTTCGAGAGATCAATTTGTAGGACTCCGGCCTAAACCAAGACAATGGTCGTTCCAGAGTCAATTGGTCACAAGATAGGATGGGTCGATCTGTTGGAGGAAAGCTGAGAAATGCGTGAGATCAAAGGTGATCGATATTGTAGGTGTGTTATGTATTCTGTGTAAGAAAGTTCTGAATGATTGAATTTACTTAGTTGAGAGTGATTGCTCAGACGATGAGTTCGTGTGGACTAAAGATTGTCTGTATGAACTTGTCGAGAAATTCTTGTTTCTTTCAATCATGATTCAGAGGTCTTTTATATTGCTGGAATTGTAAACACCTTGATCCCATGAAGTGTGAGCTGAATTCAAAGAGTGGGGAAGTGGGAAATCGTGTCAAAACCGGTTGCTCATCGTGCGGAGACTTGGTTAATTTTCCACCCACTACTTTGCTAACTCCTACAACTGATTGCATGACTTGCTCACATTCTCTTCGTGTGTATGAACACACGGGCCGTAGACCGCCAGACCAAAATCCTAGTTAATATCCCCCATGTGACGTGATTGACATCTCGTGATTGTGGAGTCAGTTGCTGACTTTATGGGACGATTAGTCCTTGTATAGCTGAGTCGAATGTGTTTTGCAAATTTTCTGAGACTCATGAATCGAACATGTCTCCTGAGACAAAGTTATATTGTCGAATAAATGTTGATAGTTAAAGTGAATAAATATTGTTCTAATTCGTTGAGTATTGATAGTTGAACCAATATTCCTTGATCTGAGAAAATATTGCTTATCTGAGCATATGTTGCTCATTTGATGAATTGTTGAATATTAATAGTTGAACCAATATTCATTGGTGTGAGAAGATGTTGTTCATTTGAACAAATGTTGCTCGTTTGAGGAATCATTGGTAACAGGACCAAGATAAATTTGAAATACTGGCAGCTGAACCGAGTATAATTAATTAGGGTGTTGATCATGGGATCAACATAAAATTATTAGCGTTTAAATCTGGAATTATGAACCTTGGATTCGAAACCCTAATTTTGATCAACTGCTGAATTGATGATAAATTGATGATTTATTGAAAATCATTCATGAAATGAAGGAGGGACCGACTACATGGGATGATGAATCGACCATGTAGCGCCCATATGCTCAAGTGAGCAAAATACCAAAGTATCTTGAAGACCATCTAGTGAAAAGATGATTAAATGCTGGTCTAATCATTTATTAAAATATTGCTCATGTGAGCGTTAGGTAGTAAAACCTGATTATGGAGAGATGAGGGAACGACCAAGGGGTCATGAGACTGGCTCCTGGTGGTCGTTTAAGCAAACTCCCAGTTGTTTGGGAAGAGTTTGGACCCAATATGAGCAATTGAGCAAATCAGGTCAAAATTCTTAAAACATGTGGGACCGGCTATTTACAAGCCTTAGGGCTGGCCTTGGTCGGTCAAGGAGACATGCCCGCGTCACCATAATGTCCGTGTCTCAGTCCTGAGAGTTTCGATATTTTCCGGTGTGCGTTTGAGCAACATTTTGAGAAAATATGAAGAAATCAGGGATTTTTGCTGAAACCAGGAAAACTTCATGAGATGAATGAATAAAGAATAAAATAATGAAGGAATCATGAAGTGTGGGACCGAATATGACCAAGGAATGGTCGGCCGGCCAAAGAGCCCGGTCCCAAGACACTTTTCCTAATTTTATAACATTTTTCATGATTTTAGGGAAATATCATAAAATCAAGGAGTTTATTGAATCCAAGGAATTTTTTGAATCCAAGGAGTTTCCATGAGATGAAGGAGTTTCCATGAGATGAAGGAAACAAATAATATTAAAATAATGAGACAAGGGCGTGTAGTACCGGGCACGGCTAGGGCATGGCCGGCCGGCTGATGAGCCCGGTCCCGTGAGTTTTTCCCTAATTTTATGTAATTTTCATGGGTTGAGGGAAATATCATGAAATCAGGGAATTTTCATGGGATGAGGGAATAATAATAAAATAATGAGGAGTCATGAGGTGTGGGACCGACCACGGCTAGGGCATGGACGACCGACTAATAGGCCTGGTCCCGCGACACCTTTCCTAATATTTTATTATTTCTTTGATACGAGGAAACACCATGAGACTGAGGAGTTTCCTTGAGACTAAGGAGATTTGTTCAAATGAAGGGATTTTCATGAGATCAGGGAAAAATAACTAAGTATAATAAAATATAGAATTGGGCGTGGGACTGGGACTGGCCACGGCGTGACTGGTCGGTCAGTGGGCCCAGTCCCCTAGCGCCTTTGCTAATATTTTATTATTTTTCTTCCTATTTTGCATAGGTTCATCGTTCCTTCGTGTTTTGGAATGCTCGTTTGCGCATTCAGGTGCTCGTTTGTGCATTATTGCTGAGTACACTTGCACCATTTTGGTCGGGGGTTACTTGATAGCGGCTCAGATGCCCGTTTATTGAACATTTATCATTAACCCGTGGAATTCTGCTGGGAAGAACCACGAATTGAAGTAACGAAATATTACGAAGAATCGTAGAATACTGTTGAATATTCAGTTAACGATTAGAGATAATTAATTGATGGATCTATACTAGCAGGCATGCTGTCTAGGAGCATTAATTATCTGGGAATTGAGAAATATGAGCTTGCTGAAACGTCATATCTCCTTTATATAGTCAGCGAAAACCTTGTTGCATCTTGAAGACGTTATTGCTCTATACTAGCAGGCAAGCTGTCTAAGAGCTGTCCAATCTTTCGATTCTATATAGAAGTAATTACTGAAATTTCTCAGTATTCATAAGATGTATCGTTGCTTCAGCTGAGAGACTACACATCTACATATACTCCGAGAGACAGTATTCCCAGTCAGAGATTTCATGGCACGAGCTTTCATGCTTCAATGAGATACATGAGCCTCAATGCTCATCTGATTGCTGGTCAGGAGCATGTATAATTATGGTTTTACGATTTTAACCCTTGTCAAAAATCCACCATTTACACTTGGTAACAAAGCATTCAATATTCACAGTTAGATGAAAACCTGATTAGACTCAAGCTAATATCTTTTAACCGTTAGATCGAACTTAGATTGTTTCACACAAATGAAATGTACATTCATTTAGATATGAGTAACCGTACCTAAATGTGTACACCTTGTTGGTTCAACAATAGTTAACCGAAGTTATCCATATGAACACTTTCATATCAACCTTATTCATCTTAACCACAACTAGTTCAAATGACTCAAATGAAACTAGTTATAGAGTTGTTCAATTGTTTATATTCTCATAGAAGTATACAAGACACAATTGAACCAAAATCGATTTGATTCACTCGAATCAATTCATGAACATTATAGCCACGGTTTTCAAAAGATCGCATTCCTTATAATATAAATGTATTAGTTCATGAAAAAACCGATTCTATAACTTAACCCACTCAATTATGCAAACAGGTACTCATACTTAAGTATCCAGACTTGGACTGTGTCCGACAGTATGCGAACGGGTACGCATACTATCACACATCCAAAAACAATAGTTGAATTAGTACGCGTACGGGTACACATACAATAGTTCTCGGAATTCAACTGAGTTCGCCAGTACGAGTACGGGTACGCATACCAAGGCTCCCGAACTTTACCCGACCTTGCAG
This sequence comes from Papaver somniferum, assembly GCF_003573695.1. Lineage (NCBI taxonomy): Eukaryota > Viridiplantae > Streptophyta > Magnoliopsida > Ranunculales > Papaveraceae > Papaver > Papaver somniferum. Next base: position 141,820,475 of record NC_039362.1, read on the forward strand.
TACGCATACAGGTATGCATACTATACCGGACTTGGATCAACATATATGTCAGTACGCATACTATGTCTATACTCCAATTATGGTTAAGTGTTCTAAACTATATTTCAATCATTGAACATTCTTAGAGGATGACAATAGTTGTTTTCACAAACTATTAGCATTAAAGCAATTTTCAAGTTATTGAAATAATCAATACGAAATATTTCAGGTCTACATCAAATGAATGTCTCATGCAAATCATGTAAAATGTTACCATGCAATTTTCACTTGACCATCTTTTGACTTGCGTCAAGAATATAAGATGAACTTGGTTAAAGTAAAAGCTTACCAACACATATTTCGAGAAATATGTAAGCGAGTTAAACTCAGCTCGAAATATCAAATGTGTATAATCGAATACTATATAGTAATACGACTTTTTCTCAAGAAGGATATAGAGTAGAGATAGACTTTCTGAGTGATAGATGAGTTTCAGTCTCTACATAACTTTTGTTGATGAAGTTCTACAAGATCTTCTTAGAAGTTCTTTATGTTCAATTGATGAACGCCGTGAAGTCTAAACCTCAACTACACAATCTATCCTAGTCCGAGACATCACTACAAGTAGACTAGAAATCAAGACTTTTAGTTTTGATCACTAAACTTGACGAACAAGCTTGAGATAGCAACACTTGCGAGTTCGACCGAGCAGTTCTCTAACATTATATAAATGTATTTGTTCATGAGTATGTAAATATACATAACCGATTTTAGAACTTAACACACTTATCTATGCAAATGGGTACGCGTACATAAGTTCCCGGACTTGGTCTTGTTCGCCAGTATGGAAACGGGTACGCATACTGTAGTTCACGACCGAACACAGTTGAAATCAGTACGCATATGGATATGCATATTGTTATAGCACTGCTCGGTTGAACTCACTAGCGTTAGTATGTCAATTTAGTTGTCAATTTTAGTTTCCAAAATGCATTTCTGATTTAGCATACTAAAGATAGTTTCGGACTAGATTAGGTCTAAGAAGTTGAATCGAAGCTATCCTTAAAGGATGAAGATTGAAGACTACAAGAAGACATCAACAAGTACTTCATCAACAAAGGTATGTGATTGATTTCATTTTTATTCTTGTTCAATTCTACCTTTCTAATCTATCAAGATATATGCTCACTCTATGGAACAATTCCGATGACGGTAAATGTACATTTATGTATATATACTTGAGGTTACTTGATTCATGACCTTAGAGACAATAACCTTTATTCTTTTAAAGAATCTCATGTTATGGTGAATGAGCTTATGAATCCAACGAGCCAAGAATCACTCAATTCCGAGTTATAACGATGAAGTTATGAGTGATTTATTAAAGTTTGTTCGTAGGAAACAATCCATGGGCTGTTTGTAGTAGTTCATGGACTTGGGCCCAATTCGTGACTAAAAGATATTTTTGGTCAAGTTGGTGATGTTTCCTTGTCTAGGCAAGATGGCTATTATTCCTCAGTCCGTGAACTGCCGAAGTTCTCAACCCCGAGAATTTCTGCTGGAGTTAACAAACTACTTGTGTGAAACTAAGTTTGCGAACTCAGTCCGCGAACCGGCAAAGTTCTCATACCCGAGAATTTCTGATGGAGTTTGTAAACTCTTCCCGGTAACTTAAGTCCGCAAACCTAGTATGCGAACTTGAGTTAGGTTATATCTAAAGACAATTTTTTGTGAACTTATACTTATATAAACTAAGGAATGAATTTTCCAAACCGTGGCTATAATGTTCATGAACGATTCAAGTGAATCAAATCGTCTTTGCTTCAATTGTGTCTTGTGTAGTTACATAAGATTTCCTTGCAATTGAAAAACTCTCTGACTAGTTCATTTGAGTCATTTGAACTAGTTATGTTTAAGATGAATATGGTTAGATACCACGTGTATGAGTCTTAATTACCTAACTTGATTTGTGATTGGAATTCTTAAATATAAAAGGTTAGAAACAATTATCAAAGCCATGGATGTTGGTTTTTATTGTCAAAGAATCTTTTTCGTACTCTTATGGTAACCATTCTTGGTGTAAATCCTTATGGAAAAGATTATTCTTCCTTCTAAGCATATCAATTCTTGTTCATACAAGTTTGTATCTTAGAAAAGATGATCACAATATTTGATCTTCATGATTACATATTGTGTATTATTACCATGAGATAGTTCTATTGTTCAGTAACTTGATCTCATGAGAGGCTTTCACTGATTGGTTCTTAGTTCGTATCTCCTTGTGGGTTTTCTAAAATCCAATATATAAATCCTTATCTCTGGAGTAAGGTCACTCTTGTTGTTCTTTCGGGGATGACATCTAATGGGGTAGAGTTCTTTTGAACTTGTGCTTAATTGCTATATCTTTGAAGGGGGAAGCGGTTGTGGAACATGTAGGAGTTAACTTGTATCTTAATAAACTCCTTGAAGAAGTCACCAAGTTTCGAATCTATGATATCGTCTAAACAAAGTTGATATGTTTCTTTCTTTTAGTCATGAAGTATCTCCGTGAAAATTTCATGAGGATCCCACTAGTCTTCGTGCCTTTGCCAATTTGTATTGACAAAAAGGGGGAGAATTAAGGGGGGTGGTTTTCATGTTGATATGTAGTATTGACTAAGAGGGAGTGATACATATCACCGTAGTATTATTGTCAAAGTTGTGATACAATGAAACTTTGATGCTGTGTAATAATATTGTAATGGATCTTCAACAAGCACAGGATGAACACATGAAGATTTGAAGAACCAAGGAAATCAAGCTTGTCGTTTTTGCTTTTAACAAGTACAAGCCATATGTAAAATGGTTTTGTCACTAAAATTGACAAAGGGGGAAATTGTTAGAGCACTGCTCGGTTGAACCCACTAGCGTTGGTATGTCAAGTTAGTTTTCAATTTTAGTTGCCAAAATACATTTCTGATTTAGCATACTAAACATAGTTTCGGACTAGATTAGGTCTAAGAAGTTGAATCGAATCTATCCATAAAGGATGAAGATTGAAGATTGAAGACTACAAGAAGACATCAACAAGTACTTCATCATCAAAGGTATGTGATTTATTTCATTTGGATTCCTTTTCAATTCTACCTTTCTAATCTATCAAGATATATTCTCACTCTATGGAACAATTTCGATGACGGTAAATGTACATTTATGTATATATACTTGAGGTTGTTTGATTCATGACCTTGGAGACGATAACCTTTATTCTTGTAAATAATCTCCTGTTATAGTGAATGAGCTTATGAATCCAACGAGCCAAGAATCACTCAATTCTGAGTTATAACGATGAAGTTATGAGTGATTTATTAAAGTTCGTTAGTAGGAAATAATCCATGGGCTGTTTGTAGTAGTTCATGGACTTGGGCCCAATTCGTGACTAAAAGCTATTTTTGGTCAAGTTGGTGATGTTTCCTTGTATAGGAAAGATGGATATTATTCCAAACATATTTGATTACCATATTAAAGTGTTTGAGATAACTTTTAATTCCTGCCTAAGTTAGAATGTGATTTATTCACATAAATAAATATTTGCTATTTAATTATTTAATTTATTATTTATCATAATATTTGTAACTTAGGAAAGACTCCTATAATTAGGAGACTCTTGAAAAAGGAAAATAGTCAAAACCCTAGCTTTGTTTTCAAGCTAACTTTTCACTATAAATAAAGGGTTCGTGAGTTTACACAATTTTCATCCCCTTTGGAAAATTGGCGTAAGCTTTGCAGGTTGTTTCCATGTCTTATGTTCTTCGTGAACAAGAGTGAGGTAAAAGTCTTTGTATTGGGGATCACAAAGCCAAGTTGGATTTAATCTTCGTGATTGATCATACAACTTGTAATCTAGGTTTTTCACCTCTTGTCTATTTTAAGGTTTTCTCTTCTGATATAAAACCATTCAAGAGTTGTTGATCATAAACCCTAGGTTTTGATAGATTTCAGTTTCCGATCGTATACCAACACTTGTTAGTCGAAATCGGAGACTAGATAGAAAAACTTCTATTGAGGCATCTCGTAAAATCCTTGAGAAGTTTTAAACAAGATATCTCTAGATTTATTCTAGTTGTTCTTCTTGTAGAGTTATTAGGTTTCACTTCCTATTTTTGAAGAGTATAATAATCCCTAATCTACAAGTTTGTTTTGATATTACTTTTACCTAGTAATTGTTTTTATCAAAATAAACACTAGATTTCCAAAACCTTGATTCACATCTAAAGGAAAATCAAACTGGTGTTTCGTGCAAACAAAATATCAAATCGTATCAATCGTGTTGGTGTATCTTTTAAAGAGAACCTTGGGTTCTGCTAGAAGATTTGTGTGAAGAATTTCTAAAGAGAATCGGTATTCTTCTATGAGTTCTAAAAGTGTTGAAGAAGGTATTACATCTATTCCGAATAGGTAGTAGGAAATTGGTGTAAGAGCTTTTAATCAGTGTGTGTTTATTCTGGACTAGGTCCCGGGGTTTTTCTGCATCTGCGGTTTCCTCGTTAACAAAATTCTGGTGTCAGTGTTATTTCTTTTCCGCATTATATTTTATTTATATAATAGAAATATCACAGGTTGTATGTTAAGATCAATCAGTTCTTATATCCGGCCTTAGGGTTGTTGAGTGAATTGATTGACACTTGAATATTGGTCTTTGGTACCGTTCAAGTTAATCCTATTATATTCAATCGGGCTCGCAAATCCCTATGTGTTGATTGCTGATTGAATCAAGAGATAGAGATATAAAACTCTTTGATATACTTTTGATAGATTAAGTCTAACTGTCTAGTTGATTCTCTTGAAAGTATATTGGAGTTTGTCTATTCAGATTTTCAAACGAAATTTTGGGTGTGGTTGTTAGACCCCCGCTTTTTCAATTGGTATCAGAGCAGGCAAACACGCTAAGACCTCATAAGTCTATGTTTGTAGCAATCTGATTCTATGAACAGAGGTGCTATCTCTATAAACGTACCGCCAGTCTTCGATGGCACGAACTATTTATGGTGTAAAATTGCTATGCGTTCTTTCATTCAAGCGCGAGATTTTCAATCACGGGTTCGTATTGTTAATGGCTATGATCCTCCATCAGTTACAGTAGACGGTATAATTGTTGAAAAGAATATTGGTGATTATAATGATCTTGAGATTCTTGTTGCAAAGCAAAATTTTGAAGGATTAAATGCGATCATCCACGCTATTACCCAGATCTTCAGCACCACGTTACTGCGTGCAATAAGTCTAAAAATGCTTGGGATATCTTAGAAACCGAATTCGAAGGGAATGCCGCAGAGAAAGAAGCAAGGATTCAAAATCTAGATTTTGACTGGGAAAACCTTCGCATGTATGATGATGAAACCTTTGATGAGTTTAACTAAAGACTTTCTCAAATAGTTAACTCCTCATTTGCGTTAGGAGAACTATTCCGGAGAAAGATATTGTGTGCAAAATTCTCAGGTCTCTACCATCAAGATACGAGTTTAAGAAACATGCCATTGAAGAAGGAAACGATCTTTCTACACTCTCCAGAAATACTCTTGCTGGAAAGTTAAAGATCTTTGATAATGAACATGCAAGAAAAGAGGTGATTTCTCTTAAAGCTGTAAACAATTCTGAATCCTCTAAGGATAAATCTGGTTCGCCAGATACTAAGGATGTTACTCCACGACAATTTAGAAAATTCTTGAGAGACAGGAAAAAGAGTTTTTCTAAAAGTGTAACATCTCCTAAGGATGATGTACAATGCTATAACTGTCATGGTTTCGGGCACTCTTCTTCAGTATGTCCTAGCTGGAGCCGTAGACAATCGGCATATGCAACAGATTTGCCTACTCTTGATGATGGACCTGAATTTTATAATCCCCAAGTGTTGGCTGGTGAGGTTGCATTAGCTTCTGGAAAAATTCTTGCGGATACTGATTCTGATTCTGATGAAGAAGTGTTCCATGTGGATCCGGTTGCTAATAACCTTCTTAAAGAAAGTCATAAAAAACTCTCGGAAGCTGAAAACACCATTTTCAGTGAGAAAGTTAAATATGACAGACTTCGTAGTCGAAATAAAGACTTGCAAGACCAACTTGATTCTAGTGGTGCAAGAGATTATCTCAACGAAATACGAAAGCTTAAAGAAGAAATTGCCAAAGGTCGTGATCGGGAAATTATTCTTCAAGCAAAGCTAGATAACTTGGAAAACATTGAGAAGAACTTGTTATTTGATTCAGAACGAGAAGATATCAAAGTTCAATGTGAATCATCCAAGAATGATCTAGTTATTGCGCTTGAGAAGGTCAAAAGTTTGGAAGAAGAAAACTCGAGCTTAAAAGAGAGTTTGTCTAGAAATAGCAGCTCAGATAAATTAACCTCGATATTGGGAGCATGTAGAATTCATCGTGATACACGAGGATTGGGCTATGAAGGAATAGACGCTCCTAGTATTTGCAAAGAGGTAAAATTGTCAAAGCTAAAGTTTTTCTCAACCAAAACCTTCCACGGTTGACAAAAATAAAGTATCTCTATCAACTGCTGATAACGAAAAAAGGAAATCCTGTCAAGTTCCAAAGCAAGCACATAAACATTCAGGTAACACTAAACATAACTTTTTATTCTACTAAACATTGTTTTTATTGTGGAAAACCAGGTCACTTGCAAAGGAATTGCAGATTTCTTAAACGAGATAAAACCAGATCTTATTCTGTTAAGATGACAGATCTGATGTTCCAAACTGGAGAAAAACTGAGTCTCATAATATCAGTTTTTTCAGTATTCCCCCAAGAAGTTCCATAATTATATTGGGGAGAAAAGAAATACGTTGCTCCAAAAGCTGCTCAGAAATGGGTACCAAAGAAGACAATAAAGCAACGAGTACTATTAAGAAGGATCTCCCAGACAAGAGTTCGACAAGGGATAACATCTTAAAAAGGTATGGAATAACTATTGAAAGTTTCAAGGAAGTTGTTAAATTCCTAGATTCCATATCTGATTTTGTTTCGTATACTTGTCGTGAGCATGATTTTGCTCACCTCAACACAACCTGATTGTGTTGAAAGTGCATCCTCACCATGAATCCCTATTAAATACGGTGAGTATTGCAAAAGAATTGGGGCACACATATTGTGTTGGGTAATTTCTGGATATGTGGAAAAATTTGTTGTTTCAAGCTGAGTCTAACTCGCTTACATATTTCTCAAAATATGTGTTGGTAAGCTTTCGCTTCAACCATGTTTATCTTTACCTAGTGACCAAACTCATGATATGTTTCAATCACTTTGAAAATTGCTTTGACGAGAAATGGTGTAACAACTACATAACATCCTCTAAGAATGTTTCAATGGTTGGAATGAGAGTTTAGATTACATAACCAATGATGGACATAAGCATTGTTGTTGAAACACATTTATGTATAAGTCCTATTCCTTGAACCAAAATTTGCGAACTTTGTTGATCAAGAGAACCGGAAGAATGGCGTGATCCAAGTCCGCGAACTCAGTCCGTGAACTGCCGAAGTTCTCAAACCCGAGAATTTCTGCTGGAGTTGACAAACTACTTGCGTGAAACTAAGTCTGCGAACTCAGTCCGCGAACCAGCGAAGTTCTCATACACGAGAATTTTTGCTGTAGTTTGTAAACTCTTCCCAGTAACTTAAGTCCGCAAACCTAGTCTGCGAACTTGAGTTAGGTTATATCTAAAGACAATTTTTTTGTGAACTTATACTTATATAAACTAAGGAATGCATTTTGCAAACCGTGGCTATAATGTTTATGAATCGATTCAAGTGAATCAAATCGTCTTTGCTTCAATTGTGTCTTGTGTAGTTACATAAGATTTCCTTGTAATTGAACAACTCTCTAACTAGTTCATTTGAGTCATTTGAACTAGTTATGGTTAAGATGAATATGGTTAGATACCACGTGTATGAGTCTTAATTACCTAACTTGATTTGTGATTGGAATTCTTAAATATAAAAGGTTAGAAGCAATTATCAAAGCCATGGATGTTGGTTTTTATTGTCAAAGAATATTTTTTCATACTCTTATGGTAACCATTTTTGGTGTAAATCCTTATGGAAAAGATTATTCTTCCTTCTAAGCATATCAATTCTTGTTCATACAAGTTTGTATCTTAGAAAAGATGATCACAATATTTGATCTTCATGATTACATATTGTGTATTATTACCATGAGATAATTCTACTGTTCAATAACTTGATCTCATGAGAGACTTTCAATGATTGGTTCTTAGTTCGTATCTCCTTGTGGGTTTTCTAAAACCCAATATATAAATCCTTATGTCTGGAGTAAGGTCACTCTTATTGTTCTTTCGGGAATGACATCTAATGGGGGAGAGTTCTTTTGAACTTGTGCTTAATTGTTATATCTTTGAAGGGAGAAGCGGTTGTGGAACATGTAGGAGTTAACTTGTATCTTAATAAAATCCTTGATGATGTCACTAAGTTTCGACTCTGTGATATCGTATAAACAAAGTTGATATGTTTCTTTCATTTGGTCATGAAGTGTCTCCGTGAAAATTTCATGAGGATGCCACTAGTCTTCGTGCCTTTGCCAATTTGTATTGACAAAAAGGGGGAGAATTAATGTGTATTTCACACTACAAATTCATGGTTTAAGGATCATTATGTAAGGGGGAGTGGTTTTCATGTTGAGATGTAGTATTGACTAAGGGGGAGTGATACATATCACCGTAGTAATATTGTCAAAGTTGTGATACAATGAAACTTTGATGCTATGTAATAATATTATAATGGATCTTCAACAAGCACAGGATGAACACATGAAGATTTGAAGAACCAAGGAAATCAAGCTTGTCGTTTTTGCTTTTAACAAGTACAAGCCATATATAAAATGGTTTTGTCACTAAAATTGACAAAGGGGAAAATTGTTAGAACACTGCTCGGTTGAACCCACTAGCGTTGGTATGTCAAGTTAGTTTTCAATTTTAGTTGCCAAAATACATTTCTGATTTAGCATACTAAACATAGTTTCGGACTAGATTAGGTCTAAGAAGTTGAATCGAAGTTATCCTTAAAGGATGAAGATTGAAGATTGAAGACTACAAGAAGACATCAACAAGTACTTCATCAAAAAAGGTATGTGATTGATTTCATTTGGATTCTTATTCAATTCTACCTTTCTAATTTATCAAGATATATACTCACTCTATGGAACAATTCTGATGACGGTAAATGTACAATTATGTATATATACTTGAGGTTATTTGATACATGACCTTGGAGACGATAACCTTTATTCTTGTAAAGAATATCATGTTATGGTGAATGAGCTTATTAATCCAACGAGCCAAGAATCACTCACTTCCGAGTTATAACGATGAAGTTATGAGTGATTTATTAAAGTTCGTTAGTAGGAAACAATCCATGGGCTGTTTGTAGTAGTTCATGGACTTGGGCCCAATTCGTGACTAAAATCTATTTTTGGTCAAGTTGGTGATGTTTCCTTGTCTAGGCAAGATGACTATTATTCCAAACATATTTGATTACCATAATAAAGTGTTTGAGATAACTTTTAATTCCTGCCTAAGTTAGAATCTGATTTATTCACATAAATAAATATTTGCTATTTAATTATTTAATTAATTATTTATGCATAATATTTGTAACTTAGGAAAGACTCCCATAATTAGGAGAGTCTTGAAAAGGGAAATAGTCAAAACCTTAGCTTTGTTTTCAAGCTAACTTTTCACTATAAATAAAGGGTTCGTGAGTTTACACAGTTTTCAACCCATTTGGGAAATTGGCGTAAGCTTTGCAGGTTGTTTCCATGTCTTTTGTTCTTCCTGAACTAGAGTGAGATAAAAGTCTTTGTATTGGGTATCACAAAGCCAAGTTGGATTTAATCTTCGTTATTGATCATAAAACTTGTAATCTAGGTTTTTCACCTCTTGTCTATTCTAAGGTTTTCTCTTCTGATATAAAACCATTCAAGAGTTGTTGATCATAAACCCTAGGTTTTGATAGATTTCAGTTTCTGATCGTATAGCAACACTTGTTAGTCGAAATCGGAGACTAGAAAGAAAAACTTCTATTGAGTCATCTCGTAAAATCCTTGATAAGTTTTAAAAAGATATCTCTAGATTTATTCTAGTTGTTCTTGTTGTAGATTTATTAGGTTTCTCTTCCTATTTTTGAAGAGTATAATAATCCCTAATCTACAAGTTTGTTTTGATATTACTTTTAACTAGTAATTGTTTTTATCAAAATAAACACAAGATTTTCAAAACCTTGATTCACATCTAAAGGGAAATCAAACTGGTGTTTTGTGCAAACAAATATCAAATCGTATCAATCGTATTGGTGTATCTTTTAAAGAGAACCTTGGGTTCTGCTAGAAGATTTATGTGAAAATTTTCTAAAGAGAATCGGTATTATGCTATGAGTTCTACAAGTGCTGAAGAAGGTATTACATCTAGTCTGAATAGGTAACAGGAAATTGGTGTAATAGCTTTTAATCAGTGTGTGTTTATTCTGGACTAGGTCCCGGGGTTTTTATGCATTTGCGGTTTCCTCGTTAACAAAATTCTGGTGTCTGTTTTATTTATTTTCCGCATTATATTTTATTTATATAATAGAAATATCACAGCTTGTACGTTAATATCAATCAGTTCTTTTATCTGGCCTTAGGATTGTTGAGTGAATTGATTGACACTTGAACATTGGTCTTTGGTACCGTTCAAGTTAATCCTCTTATATTCAATCGGGCTCGCAAATCCCTATTTGCTGATTGCGGATTGAATCAAGAGATGGAGATATAAAACTCTTTGATATACTTTTTATAAATTGAGTCTAATTGTCTAGTTGATTCTCTTGAAAGTATATTGGAGTTTGTCTATTCAGATTGCCAAACGAAATTTTGGGTGTGGTCGTTAGACCCCCGCTTTTTCACATACTATAGTTCTCGGACTTCAACTGTTGAATCAGTACGCATACGGGTATGCATACTAAATTCCCGGACTTGGAATACACATGCAACAATTAGCATACAAGTACGCATACTGTGCTATATCCAATCAAAGGTTAATTTTTCTAAACTCCCATTTAAATCATTGAAACATTCTTGGAAGACGAGAATAACTGTCTCACACAAACTATTAGCTTCAAACCAATTTTCAAGTGATCAAATGATCAATACGAAACATTCCGAGTCTACATCAAACGACTGTCTCACACAACTCATGTAAGATTTTACCAGGCGATTTTCATATGATCATCTTTTGACTTTCATCAAGAATAAAAGATGAACTTGGTTAAAGAGAAAGTTTACCACACATATTTCAAGAAATATGTGAGCGAGTTAAACTCATATCGAAATATCAAATGTGTATAATATAAAGTCTATATAGCTATACGACTTTTGTCTCAATAGGAGATAAAATAAAAATAGACTTCTGAGTGATATATGAGTTCAAGTCTCCACATACCTTTTGTTGATGAAGTTCCACAAGCTCCCCTTAGTAGTTGTTCGTCTATAATCGATGAACGCCATGAAGTTTAAAGCTCAACTACACATTCTATCGTAATACGAGACATAGCTATAAGTAGACTAGAAATCAAGTCTTATAATTTTGATTTGGCAACTAAACTTGACAAACAAGCTTGAGATAGCAACGCTTGCGAGTTTGACCGAGCAGTGTTCTAAAAGTATTGTCTCGACTTAGTATGCATGATCACTAATTATTATTTTTTCGGTGTTTATTGTACACAACATTAATACTAGTCCGTTGTAATTATCTTTTGAAATCCACCAATTCAACTGTATCCATCTAGTTCATTCGTTCACCCGTGAATATTTTACCCGTTAGATAACGGGTTGGACGTGGGTGCATTTATAATACCCGTTATTTTAATGGATTGGACACGGGTGATACCAAATCCGCGTCCACCCACCCCTATTGGACAAAAATACTCTCTTCCTCGTTATGATTGAATATTAGTATTGATAATGTTGGGCCCAAAGAGAAAGCCCAAGTTCAACTTTCATCTTATTTCCCGCGTCCACGAAATAAGAATTTGAATTAAAGTTGTTTCCGTACATGTAAAACTTAGACTGGGACAGGTGGCAATAAGTGACTCGATCTTCCAGCTCAAGTGCATTTGTAAACCAAGTTGACGTTTGTATCGTGGACCGATGAATTATCGCTGCCATTATTTCTTTTTGGGGCACGAGGAAGACTGATGTATGACCGTATGTTACGCATATATAGATAGTTGTGTAGGTCGAGCAATCATAGCTAGCTACACCATTTGCAGCCCTAATTTTGTTTTATTTTTCAAGGAGACATTTTCAATTAGTGTACATTCGTCATTAGTCTATAATACACGTAGGTACATTCACTAAATTTACCCCAATATGGCCATTTGCATCCCTTTCATGTGGCCATGCGCCCATGCATGCCATGCAGGTTTTACTAAATGTATCCCAATATCCATCTAGCCAAATTCCGTGGCAAGAAGCGGCATATCGAAGAAGTTGATGATGGGCGTTATTAATAGCAACTCATAAACACACTACTTGTTAATCCCGTGATAAGTCGGTAATTATTTGGTAAGTTATAACGGACCGGTCGAATCTTAACCAACGCCATTCCACCACGTACACAAGGGTTTTGCTAGATTTACTGATTCACATATATTAATAGCAGGCAGAGGTCTCCGATCAGACACAAGTTTCTTTTCTCTTTCTCATCCTTTCTCTACAGAAAAAAAAAGGGAGAAAACTTTTCACTACTAATTTGTTCATGGATCTAAAGCATTCAGAAGAAATGATGTTCTTTCTACTGAAAAGAATCCCTGCTGAATCTGCTCGTGCTCTTGTTCCTTACCTTGGCAAGCTTGTTCTGGTTGAATTCAACGATGTAAGCATGAAATCTACTCAAAATTTCAAAGTTGATTTACTTGATTTTCTCTGTTTGCTCCTAATTTTTGATGTCGATTTCATAGTGGTGAGTAATTAGTATCTAGGGCATTTCAGAACATGATAAGAATCAGGCAACGTGAATTCATAGTATGTGTTTAGAACTCGTTTTTTTTTGCCTGAATTAGTACTTGTTTTGTGGTCGATTTTAGCGATTTAGGTATTCTTAAGTTCTAATTCTCTAGGTGTTAGTGATTTACATATTATTAGGTTCTAACTCTCTGTTCTTGATGTTGTTTTATGAATGAGGTAACAATGTCCTGTTGATTTAGAGAATATCTATGAGTAGTGTTATTGATTAGGCACTAGTTTGTTTCCATGTTTATACTATGGCCGTTAGCCGTTAATTTTCTTTTGTTATAAAAAAACATAGGTAATGCAATGTGGGGAGATGTCGCGTAAGCTTCATTTTCTCAAAGATCAAATCAGTGAAGCTGGCCTATCTTCTGATTGCCTTGTCATACAACCACATGATACTGAACTGAATAAATTGGAGGTGTGCATTTTTATCACTTACCTTCTCCTGATGAATTTAACTTCCTTTTACTCTTCTACCTCAGTTGGTTTTGTTTTTATTTGGACGGACGAGAGAAAACTGCTATTGCACTTAGGGCTGCGAAAGCGCAACGAACTGTTCTTGTGCCTAGTTGATTTTACAGTTAGTAGAATGCTCAAATGATGTTAGTGGTATGATTGATGTTGCAAAATATGCCAATATAGTGTTACTACTTATTGATGCAAGTTCTGGGTTTGAAATGGTAACTCACCATTTGAAGTTCAGAGTGTATGAATTCTTGATGAATCTGATTCCTGCATTTATGATTCATACCCTAGCTAGATACATGCCGCATAACATCTGCATTAACCTCCATTAACTTTGATGAAGATCATTACCAAGTTTAGAATGTCTTAATTTGCCTATACTAGCTTCTAAGTTTTTTCTTTTACCTGATAGCTACTGCTTAATAGCATTTTGCCTATATTGTACTAGCTTCTAAAAGCACATCTAATAGGTGATAGCTATAGCATACTGCTAAATTGCATTTTGCATACAAATGTCTCATCTGAAAACTATCTTTGTATCTAGTCTGCTGGGTCTCTTTATTGTTCCTAAACTTGTGCAAATTTGTCGAAGAAAAGTAAGAAAAAAGATCATAGTAGTGCATTTCTTTGGTGTGCGTGACAGCAAGAAACAAATTAACAAACTAATATTGGTGGATATTCTGACAAGGTAAACTGGCTTCACAATGCAACAAATTTCAGTTTGAGGCTGATAGAAGCTAAAAGGTTATGGTATTGCAGATGGAGGAGGTTGACATTCAAGTCAACAATCTTAATGGGGTAACCTGCTTGGATATTGAGGGACTTGGACAAGGGATTCCCTTTGAGATGGTTGAAAAGTTTGATCCCTATCATCCTATTCTCAATGGAGGTATCAGTTTCGAAGAGGAAAAGGTTGGTTATATGCAGGTTGTTGAGCCTTTTCTAACTTCTATTTTTAGTATGTTGTAATGCTTATTGTACTGTTTCATTTGAGTGAAATTTAATTTATGACTCTTAGAGTGGGATATGCACGTCTGCAGAACTTCCTAATCATGTTCTTTGTGCTGTTCTTCCAGGCAAGGCTTAAGCAACATAGTCGGCACACAAAACCGTTGAATACAAGAGATTCAATCAGTGTTTCAATTGGTTGGAAATGTTACCTGACAACATATGTGTATGCCATGGAAGAAATCAGACAGACTGGTTCTCATCAAATGCTTCACTACACTCCTAAGCACACATTATATCTTGCTATGTTTTGGGATCCTCTTGCATCTCCCAATACTGAACCTGTCGTTGTACAGAATGTCACCGACGATAAGGTCTGATGGATTCTACTCTAGCTTTTGTAGTATTACAATTATGGTACCTGTTTAGTTTCTATCATAATAGAAAATATAGCACTCCACTATCATAATTAAAGTACCCTACATGAGCTCATCATACTGTTTATGCTTGATCATCCCTGAATGCATCTGGCCAAAATTCAGATAGAAAAATTGAAGTAGCAAAAATTGTTTGCTTTACGGAGACCGTCTTTGTCAGAGATGTGGAGGATAAGACCTTTGAAGGAAAACAGTGAATTTACATTTCATATCTGTCATCAACTATATTTGGCTAGTGTAGAAGTGTGTTGCTTATCTACTTCTCCTGAAGAAGTGGATATCCTTTAGTTTGTTTGTTTCCAACTATGTGACGGGGACTTGCAACTATTTCTCTTTCGCTTGTATGTTGAGTTATTTATTTATTTGTCGAACTCTTTGCATTTGAACCAGGATGCGTTTCAGATCACAACTGGTGTTTTACTGGATTGTAACCAAACTGACAAGATTGTCAAGGAATGCAAATGGAAGGGTACTCCCTACAAGATCATTGGGAATACTTCTCTTACCAAGGACATGTTCACATCCAATCTTGAGGTTTGTCTGCCATCCTTGGAAACTTTTTCCTCTATTCAGTATTCGTTGTTGCATGCTTTCACCAAGTTCCCTTGAGTATCTAAATTATTGAACATTCTCTTCAGCACAAGCTATGCCTCTCCCCAAAGGCTCTAAAATTTGGAACAACCATGTTGTCTATAAACTGTGGTCAAGAAAGTGGTATTTATATGGCTGTTGATGGCTTGGGCCATTCATTGAGAGATGACCAGGAAGCTGTGAAAGATGGAGATGAAATAGTCGGCAGGAACGAACAAAAAGCATTTTACCTTGGAGGCAGTTATATGATTGCTACTGTTGCTGGTTCCAATATGTGGTTCGAACCAATTATTGAGCACCTGACTGGAAAGGTAACTTTCTTGTTGACAATAACAAGTTATTTATTAATATATTTTGGCAATGACTATGAGATAAGTTTTATGTTCATTTATCTGTAGATGAGGTGGAATAAGAAGCTCCCACGAAAAAGATGGAAGACACCGGAGCAATGTGCAAGATACACTCATACCTTCCTCAATCAAGAGAATTATCAGCCTGATCCCAAAAAATACAAATTGACAGATGCTGGGCTAAAGGAGGCGATGCAAATGAAATGTGAGATTACATTCGCGGCTTACATACCTCATCCCCACACTGTGAGTATCCGACAGAAGTTATGTTTTAGGTGACAGTTCCAACTTGAATTTTGTTCTGACTGAATTCTGACTGAATTCATATGAGAATGATTTTCTTAAAAACGTACTTCAGGTAGAACTGGTTCCTAGTGTGTTCAGTGTGAAGGAAACAATGGTTATAGAAATCACTCAACATGGACAGTCTACCAGGAAGAAGGCATGTTGGAATGCAGCTTCGTTCATTACTTGTGGATCTGGGGCAGAAAGTGCTGAGAAGGTTCTCAAGAGGCATGCGCAGGAAATCGCCATCGACGAGCTTGTTTCTGAGGAGCTGAAGATTATTTGCTTGAAAGCATTGCAAGATGCTGGTTTCCGAGATGATTATACTGGAGGGATGTTTACAGGTAAAAAGACAGCAAAAATACATTTGAATTAAATGAAAATTGATTTAAATTTTGTTTGCATTTGTTAGATTAACTTAGGAACTCATAATTTATAGTTGTTTGATGAAACAGTCTATCATATTCAATGGGATACCATCAGAAAATATTCAATCGACCAGAACCTCGTCGGAGATGTAATCAAGAATTTTTATAAGAAGAAACGTGAAGCAAAGAGAAAAAGGATAGAACGAGAAGAAATGTATGACAAATTGCAAGCTAGGGCGCGTCGTGAGCGCAAAAGAAGAAGGAAATCCCTAAAGTGATAGGCCTAACGTGCTCTCCCGCCCACTTTCCCTTGGGATTCAGAGTAGAGTTGGAAGGCTTCCAGGAATATCACTGCACCAAAGTCAAAAACAACAAAAAAAAAAAGAAAAAGAAAAATCTTCTCTTGGTACATGTCAGCACAGCAACATCCAACAATAATGTCCTTGGTTCTCGCCAAAGAAGCCTTCTTCTCGTTTCTTTTCATAATCAGTTACAATCAATGGTGACTGTAACATTCTTATTCTCTGCTGTTACATAAAGCAATAAGCTTTTGATCTATGGTTATTAAGTAGACTGTAACATTCCTTCACTGTAATCTAGATTCCAATCTGGCGTAGGGCTAAGGTGATAGCTCCTGCATGATTTGAATTTAAAGGTTAGCAAAGGCACCAGAGCTCACCATATATGAAGGTTAAAAACAAATTTCTATAGGAAAGCATGCGCAGTACCTATGAAAAAAAAAAGATTTTAGTTAAAATTTATGATACAAAAACAGACATGGTAGATGACAGAAACACGACTACATAGTATCCGAACGAATAGAGTGTCTTTTATGCACAGCTTAAGGGGCCAAAAAATCTTACTGAAAGAGTACCTTTAACCGCAGCACAACTGCAAAAAGCTTGTGGAAGTTTTGCCTTGGACGTAGACTGGATCCCAACACTTGTCGGGTAGAAACCGAAACTGCTATATACCGGACCATAAAACGGATTCTTATGTCATAAGATAAGACTCATGACCGAATGTATTTACAGCAAAAGCAAAAATATACACTACCTAAACCCTAACTATCACCGCTTGTTAGAAATTTGGAAATTCGAATGGCGTCTTCTTCTAGTACTAAACGAGAAGGTAAATCTGTTCCTGAAGAACCCTTAAAGAAGAGGAAGAGAGATGACGATGATGCCAACAGGTCAAACGTACAATTTCAGGCTACTTGTGATCAGAAGGAGCAGCAAATTGATCAGGAAGAAGAACCAGCTCCTTACGTAATTCTAGTTCAAGGACCTCCCAATGTAATTATATCTTTCGATTTTTATCATAATTAAGGTCACTTTTAGTTTCTTTCGATTAGTTTCTCACGGTATTCCCGGAATTTCATACTGTAGGTTGGGAAGTCCCTGTTGATTAAATCGTTAGTCAAGTTTTATACAAAGCGAAGTATCAAAGACATCCGAGGACCCATTACCATCATAGCAGGTGCATGCAGTCATTGTGTGATTGTAATTGTCTTAAAACGTTTTTAAGATTAATTTGTCTTGATTATGCTTTTGATTCAATGTTTTGTTAGGTAAGAAAAGGCGGCTACAGTTTGTCGAGTGCCCGAATGATGTGTGTGGCATGATTGATGCTTCAAAGTATGCCGATGTAGTCTTATTACTCATTGATGCAAGTTATGGCTTTGAAATGGTAAGTCATCATTATATAAAGTTCAGAGAATTCTTTGTGACACTGGTTCCTTCTACGCATTTATAGTTCTTGATTCATATACGAGATAGATACATGCTGCATCACTTATGCGTTTTCACCTCATTATCGGGTAAATGATGACGATCATTACGGAGATTAGAATGTCTATATTTGCCTACCCGTCTTCTTCGAAATTGCACCTCTCTCTTGTCATTGTATTTCCCTTTTGTTTTCACCAATAGAGAAAACAAAAGTTGAATGCTATGAGACTGCATGCTTTCCTTTCATGCCTGACACTCTAAGCTTGTTTATGTCTTTTCATTTGCTCAACTACTAGCTTCTAAGGTTTTTTTTCCTTTCCCCCTCCTGCAAAATGCATTTGTTGATTTCAGGAAACATTTGAGTTCGTTAACCTTATACAAGTTCACGGCGTTCCTAAGGTTATGGGAGTTCTCACACATCTTGACGATTTTAAAGATATAATGAAAATGAGTGAAACCAAGCAGTGCCTCAGGCTTCAATTCTGGACTGAAATATGTGATGGAGCAGAACTATTCTACTTATCTGGTCTCCATCGTGGGATGTAAGTTTCTTTCACTCAGAACATAGCAAAGTATCTAGAGCCATACAGTTCATGCACCTACCATATAACATTTTGTCATTTTGTTTGTCAGTTTTAAACTCAATAGACTCACTAAATGAAGAAAAAAAGAATTGTAAATGGTCAATATAGGAATGCTGCTTGTTCATTGTGGTTTCTTATCCAGTTTATGAATATCAGGTACCGGAAATCTCAAATTCACAAACTAGCAAGATTTATATCAGATATGAAATTACCTCCCTTGTCATGGCGAGCTACGCATCCTTATGTGCTGGTAGATCATTTTGAAGATATTACTCCACCAGAAAGAGTGCACATGGACAAAAAATGCGTTAGAAATATAACTTTGGATGGCTATCTTCGAGGTTGTGATATTAAGAAAGGAACTAAGGTACATTGTCTAGCTAAGTTATTCCGACTCTCTCAAATGTTTCCATATTTTATTGGTGCACTGAACAGTAAACATGCCTTTTGCCTCATTACGTGCCAGAATTATAGAGTGACAGCCACCTAGTCAAATATGTGTTTGTTTTGTTTGGTTATCCATTTTGTTAATAAAAGCATATCTGATAGCATACTGCTAAATAGCATTCCGCATGGTAGTGTCTCATTTGGAAACTTCTTTTTTATCTTGTCTGTAGATTTTTGTTATCATTTCGAAACTTGTGCAAATGTGTGGAAGAAAAGTCGAAAAATCGATGTGAGTGCATGTCTGTGGTGTGTGTGTCTAGGTTTAGGTACTATGAATTTTCTCTAATATGACGTAATATGTTTCACCAGTGCGAGGTTTGATTTTCTTGCAAGTGTTGGAACCTAGTGATTTTCAGTATTAATCACGTACGTCTGTGGAAAAATCAGGAGTTGCTTTAAGAGTCCTGGACAATCATTTACCAGATAATGAGGTTTTGCATTCATTGCAACCTTTTGCTTGTCACACAGTATACAATGTTCTATTCTTGTTGGCCCACTTTTCTGCTGTCACCATACGTGTGACTTATAGTTTCACTTCTTTCTATCACAAGTGCTGCTTGCATATCATCACAGTATACAATGTTCTATTCCAGGTACATATAGCTGGTGTTGGCGATTTCCCTATAGCTGACATTACAAGGTTACCAGACCCTTGCCCTTTACCATCTGCTGCCAAAATGAATGAATTGAAAGGCAATGAGATCTTCTTTTATGCCCCAATGCCTGATCTTGGGAATCTTTTGGATGACCAGTGTCTGGCTCCTAATGAGTCTGTTCAGTTATCTGAAGAAAATGGGAAATGTGCTCGAGAAGGTGATATTCTACTCAGTTTTCTCTCTAACTTTATGTTTGGAAGTTATCTTCTCAAAGACGCTAGTAGTACTACGATGGTTGAGAGTTGAAATAGCATCAAATCCTTGCCAAACATGGCTTTCTATAGTTCTTTGTAGTCAATTGTGTGCTTTCCTCACCAGATGCAATGAAAACTTTTGACGCAGCAACTGAAGAGCAGAAGCTTAGAAGGCTTGCACTTCAAGCAATATTTGTTGCTGATTTTCCTTTTCTTAAAGGTTCCGGGTCACCAGACGAGGAGAGTGATTCCAGAAGGGGGTCCGAGTTCCACGAGCAACAAGCTAATTGTGGTGGATATTCTGACAAGGTAAGCTGGCTTCACAATGCAACGAATTTCAGTTTGAGGAAAGTAGAAGCTAAAACGTTTGGATATTGCAGGTGGAGGAGGTTGACATTCAGAAACAGATTAATTTTGTAGACGTCAACAATCTTGATGGGGTAACCTGCTTGGAGTTCGAGGGTATGCGAAAAGGGACTTATTTACGGTTGGAAGTTTGTGACGTTCCTTCTGAGATGGTCGAAAATTTTGATCCCTATCACCCTATTCTGGTTGGAGGTATCAGTCTTGAAGAGGAAAATGTTGGATATATGCAGGTTGTTAAGCCTTTCCTTCCTTTAAATTACTATGTCAAAGTATGCTGTATTGCTTATTGTACTGTTCGAAAGAAATTTCATTCATTACTTATAGAGTGAGATATGTACGTCTACAAAACTTCCTAGTTATGTACTTTGTGTTGTTCTTCCAGGCAAGGCTTAAGCAACATAGTTGGCACACAAAACTATTGAAGACAAGAGATCCGATCACTGTTTCAATTGGTTGGAGACGTTACCAGACGACACCGGTGTATGCCGTGGAAGAAACCAGACGAACTGGTTCTCATGAGATGCTCCACTACGCTCCTGAGCACAGGGACTGTCTTGCGATGTTTTGGGGCCCTCTTGCATCCTCAAATACTGGACTTGTTGCTGTACAGAGTGTCCCAGGCGATAAGGTCTGATGTAGTATATTTGGTTAATGTTAAACTGTGTTGTTTATCTACTTCTTCTTCTGAAGATGATATCTTTTAATTTGTTTGCTACCAACTATGTGACATGGAGATACTTTTTCTTAACTATGTGACCGGCAGATATGTTCACCTATTGCTCATGTACTTATTTATTGAATCTTTATTAATAAACGACTTGCATTTGAACCCCAGGCAGCTTTTCAGATCACAGCAACGGGTTTCCTGCTGGGTT
This sequence comes from Papaver somniferum, assembly GCF_003573695.1. Taxonomy (NCBI): domain Eukaryota; kingdom Viridiplantae; phylum Streptophyta; class Magnoliopsida; order Ranunculales; family Papaveraceae; genus Papaver; species Papaver somniferum. Next base: position 141,841,793 of record NC_039362.1, read on the forward strand.
TCAACCAAGCTGAAAAAATTGTGATGGAACATAAACAGAAGGGAACTCCTTACAAGATAATTGGAAATACTGCTCTTATCCAGGACATGTTTACATCAGATCTTGACGTTGCTAGGCATAAAGATGTAGTAATTTGGACTGCTAGTGGTATTCGTGGCAAGGTTATTGAGGTTCGTATGCCTTACATGAAAATGATTTCCTCTATTCTATATTTGTGCTCGCATGCTTTATTCCCTATCAAGTATCTAAATTGTTTAATAAGTTGAGATCCGTTTACTTCTCTGATATTGTAGTTTTTTAGTAAATAAAGTTAGTTAGTGTGGTCGTTCTTTCAAATCGTCAAACATCAGGTCATTTCTATGTGGTACATGGCTATCCAGTGCATTGACTAATGTGCTATAGAGTCGGCTATAACTGTTCCTCCTAGTGAATACCCAGATTGTATACATGCTTGCGTTGAATTCTATTGTTGTATCAGGAGCTCCTACATTCCCGTGAAGCTTCTTTTTGTTTGTTACTTACCGTTTTGTTTTGGGGCAGGCTGCAAGAAAAAAGCTTGTTTATAAACTAATGAGGAAGGGAGATAAACCTAGTGAAGGGATTGCTAGATGCGCATTTCATCGCGAAATTCGTATGAGTGATGAATTTTTCATGGTTGTATGGAAACCAGTTCAGGTTCCTCGCTCTTTCAACCCATACACGGCATCCCAGTTCAGGGATTCACTGGACAAGGTTATCTTCTAATCTGCACTTAGGGTATGACTTACTAATTTCATTCTGCTGTATCTGACTTATATTTGTCCCGAAACCAAGGATGATCCTACTCGAAGGCGGCAGACCCTTGGACAACGACGTGTTGTGGTCTTTCCTGAAGGGGAACCTAGATCTAGTAGGCAGTTGCTTAAAGAGTATAAGGTAAAGAAATTGTGTTTGCCCTGTTCGGTTTAGCTTTCAGGATTATGAAGTTGTCAACTCTTGGTCTGATTTGATGGATATTATGTATTTTTGACAGATTAAAAAGAAGCAGAAGGCAGTGGAGAAGAAGAAATCAGAAATGTTGGTGTTCCCCGAGGAAAAAATGCGCTTTAGAAAAAAGTTGAAGTGGTTATAAGAAGAGAAACAGTAAACGTAATGGAAATTGTAAGCAAGGCTAGAGAAAATCACAAATGTAAATTTTAATGCTTATTATGTTAGCTTGAAGTTTGTATTCAAAAGATAGTCCCTTGAGTTATGGGGGGGATTGACAAATTTGTCTCTAGTCTTTTATACTGTCTGTCCCGTCTTAAAAAATTTCAGATCACAAATCTGACCCTATTAAGAGCATCCACAGCCACGACCAAATTTGTGGACTATAATCAAATTTGGTCGTGAATTGAAACACAGTGGGTGAGACTAAACCCAAATATAGTCCATTTTTGTAGGGTTTGGGACTAAATTTGATCACCCACACGGACTATAATCAAAATTGGTGGGGCGTGAGTATAGCTAGCGCTTGAGAGTAGACGTGGGTTTAGCATGCGCTTGGAATCAGGCGTGAGTTTAATCAATGCCCATCATTGTATGCGCTAGTATAATGTCTGTCTGAATGTAGACGCTAGTATAATGTCCGTCCAAAGAAAATGAGACGGATCTTAAATATTCTACGCCTGATCTCCAGACGTTGACATAGAGTGACTCCGCTCATTATTAGATGCAGACTATATGTCCGCCAGACTAAAATTTAGTCTTCACCTACGGCGCTTCAACTCCAAAAATGTCAAAAAAAAATTAGCATTTGGTATGATTTTTAATATTTAGTCCTGTCTATGACCGTGGTTGCTCTAAGACCTAATGTTTAAACCACCTTCAAAAACCTCTTGGTTGTGTATATGGTCCTTGAGCTTTACTAATTTGGTCGGCAAGAACCTTGCTTTGTCATTCTTCATTTTATAGCTTCCCAGATAAATTGTGAATGTTTTAGGGCATACAAGAAAATTTTAGGGATATAAAAAGACTAAACTAATGTGGGGTTAAGAGCGAATCCTACGGGTAATCCCCAAATGAAGACGATCTCTTTCATATGAAAGAGTACTCGTCCAATAGAAAGGGTGAAGCTTTTATGGCCAAAATTGAAAGAGGACACTACACGGGTAAGCATCTCCCGTTTAAGATTTTTTTTCAAAATTTACTAATAAAATAATGGTTGGAGGGAAAAATTTATTTTAAAGAACTGATTTTCAAGCATTCACTGGGGACAGTCCCCGGCGAGATAGTGAAAAGCAATGTAGACGGGGGACTATCCCCGTCCAACCCTCTCTTTTTTTAACTATACGGGGGACTGTCCCCCGTATAGCTTTTTTTTTTTCAAACGGAGGACAGTCCCCCGTCTAGTGTAGACTACCGACCACTCGTTCGCATGAACGTGTTGGGGGTGGAAGCGGGGTAAAAGCTACCCATGGCAGCTTCTAATTAGAGCAAATTGGTAGTTCACTCCTTCAAATGAAAGAGTCACACTACCATAGCATTTGCTCTAAGGGGTATTCTAGGGTACCTAATTACTTAGTTACCCTCGACTAATTTATCAATTTATTTAATATTATATTTACTTTACTTTAAAAAAAAACTTATTTTATTAGTTTTTTCATTTTTTTAATCTTTCATTTTATTTTCTTTCCTTCTCTCTTCTCTATACCCACCCAAATGCATAATACAAAGTATTTCTCACAAACCCCTGACTTATCTTTTTGTTTTTGATCGTAATTACAGAATTAAGTTCGATTGATAATTGAAACGAATTATCAGTCGAACTGCTCTCTTTTTTTTTTATTCCATTCTGAAGGTGTCGATGAACAGTTCGGCTGATAATTAAACACGAAAATGATAGCCGAACTTTGTTTTATAAAGAACAACACTAAGTTCGACTGTCCTATTTTTTGCTCGCATCAGCGGAACCTAAGTTCGAAAGTTACAGAGTGACGTTCCGCTGATAACTTGTTAGCCGAACCTATATACTTTTTCAGAACACCTAGGTTTGGCTGATAACTTGTTAGCCAAACCTAGTGTGTTGTAAATAAAAAAAAAATTATAAAAAATAACGGGTAGCTAGCTCAGCTGGTCATCCCTGTTCCTCAAAGGTTTGATGCGCTCCAGGATGTCCCCGGTTCAAGTCCCTGATGACGCAATATTGCATAATTTGACATGGAAGGTAGAGTTAGCTTTCCCCCCTTGCGACATAATCAGCTCCCCTATCCACTTCGGCTCCCTTGGCTGGTTTCTCATGAGGCTCGATGGTAGGCTAACACGAATACTCCAGACCCTAGCTATCTACACAGAACCTTGGAAGGCACTAAAGAATCTCCTTGGTTGGCATACTTATTGACTACAGTAGGAAGTACCTTGATGCGAAATTCCAATTGTTGTACACGAGTTTGCACTCAAGAATACTAAAATTCATATGAAGTGATAGAGCTCTACACAGATAGTCACACTATGGACATTAATATCCGGAGTCAAAACTAATCACATGGATAGATCAAGAAGATGGATATAGAAAAACATAGATGGTTTTGATGTTTACTAGGTGAACGGTGTTTCTCATATCTGTCTGAAGGTCTCCGCCAAAATGAACCAATCCTAATGGACTGAGATACTGGTCTGACTAATATCAACACACCGACATATACAAGGGTACCAGTGGTCGATAATCCTAACTCTAGGTCAACACAACTGGCATATACAAGGGTTCCAGTGGTCGACTTTATTGAATTTATTCCAGTTGGTCTGATGGTCTGGTCTCTTTTTCTTTTTTCTTTTTTTTTTTTTTTTTTTGTATCTCAATCACTCTAATTCACCCTAGCATTGGTAACAACTTGAATCGTGAGCCCCACCTAATCACTTAGAGAAACATAGTTTAAAAACAAAACAAAAAAAAACAGAAGTGAAAAGGACTCAACGAGATATGGTGAAACTATCATGTTATTTCTAACACCTGAGCTCTGTGCTTTTATGAATAGACTCTTTAGATGTTGCCATCTAGTCAGATTGGTTCCTCAACTCCTACAACCAAAATGCTTCCATCCACTTAGATTGGTTAGTGCCATCCTTAATAGGGATAAATTTCTAGGCTCTGGAGTTTATTTATTGCAACGAAAAGGTAACAAAAAGTTCTACCCCACCCCCAAACTTAAATCTAACATTGTCCTCAATGTTTCTAATCAAAGAACAGTACCAAAAATATAAGTAACATGAGGAAATAGTAAAGAGAGAAGTCGGAAAGATAGTACCTGGGTGAAGTGTAACCAAAAACCTACAAAAATATTATACAACATACAAAATCGCCTCGATGGTCAATCAAGGTAAACAGGGTCCTCCAGAGGGACCTCCTCAACATCACCTGTAGGAAAAGGCTCTAAAAAGGGCTTCAATCGCTGACCGTTAACCTTCGAAGAACTACTACCATCTGGTGTCTCAATCTCAACAGCGCCATGAGGAAAAACAGTACGGACCACAAAAGGACCGGTCCACCGAGAGCGCAACTTCCCGGGGAATAGATGCAAACGAGTGTCATACAGAAGAACTTTTTGACCTGGAGAAAATGACTTTCGTAAAATATTCCTATCATGCACAAGTTTCATTTTGTTCTTATACTCCTTAGCACTATCGTATGCATCTCTACGAATCTCGTCCAACTCATTGAGCTGGAGCTTTCTTTGAGCTCCTGCCTTGTCAAGTGAAAAGTTTAAGTTCTTAATAGCCCAATAGGCTCGATGCTCTAACTCAACAGGCAGGTGACATGCCTTGCCAAACACTAAACGATAAGGTGACATTCCAATGGGTGTCTTAAACGCAGTACGGTAAGCCCATAAGGCATCAGTAAGCCTCGACGACCAGTCTTTCCTATTTGGATTAACTGTTTTCTCTAGAATACGTTTAATTTCCCTATTGGAAACCTCTACCTGACCACTAGTCTGAGGGTGATATGGGGTTGCTACTTTATGGGTAATACCGTATTGTTTCATTAAAAGAGCAAACGGTCTATTACAAAAGTGTGAACCTCCATCACTAATTATAGCTCGCGGCGTACCAAAACGTGTAAGTATATTCTCTTTCAAAAACTGGACTACGACCCTGTGGTCATTCGTTTACACGGAACCGCCTCAACCCACTTAGACACATAGTCTAACGACAAGTATGTAAAGATAACCAAACGAAATAGGAAATGGACCCATAAAATCAATGCCCCACACATCAAAGACCTCAATCACTAAAATAGGGTTCAAAGGCATCATATTTCTACGGGAAATGGTTCCTAACTTCTGGCAACGCTCACAAGAAACACAATGACTATGGGAATCTTTAAACAACGAAGGCCAGTAAAATCCACACTGCAAAATCTTAGCAGCAGTCTTCTTAGCACTAAAATGACCCCCACATGCATGTTCATGACAAAAGGAGATAATACTAGACTGGTCACTCTCAGATACACATCTCCTAATAATCTGGTCCGGACAATACTTAAACAGATAAGGATCGTCCCAAAAGAAATGCTTAACCTCGGCTAAAAACCTAGAACGATCTTGCTTACCCCAATGTTGGGGTTCGACCAGTAACAAGATAATTCACTATATTTGCATACCAAGGTGATTGGGAAACAGAGAACAATTGTTCATCAGGAAAGCTATCCCTTATAGGAAGGGAATCACTAGGGGAACTAACAACTAGCCTAGACAAGTGTCTGCTACTACATTTTCTGCACCCTTTTTGTCTCTAATGTCTGGGGAAAATTCCTGTAACAATAGGATCCATCTAATCAATCTAGGTTTGGTATCCTTCTTAGATAAAAGGTATTTCAAAGCAGCATGATCTGTATAGATTATGATCTTAGAACCTAATAGGTAGGACCTAAACTTATCCAAGGCAAACACGATGGCTAAAAGTTCCTTCTCGGTAGTTGTGTAGTTCATTTGGGCATCATTCAGAGTTTTGCTAGCATAATAAATCACATGAAGTAATTTGTTTTCTCGTTGTCCTAAAACGACCTATAGCATAATCTGAAGAATCACACATAATCTCAAAGGGTAGGTTCCAGTTAGGTGCCTGGACTATCGGGGCAGTAGTGAGTAAAGTTTTAAGCTTCTCAAAAGCCTCTAAACAAGCATCATCAAAGACAAACTTAACATCTTTTGCAAGCAAATTGCAAAGAGGTCTAGAAATCAAGCTAAAATCCTTAATGAATCGACGGTAAAAACCTGCATGCCCTAGGAATGACCTAATATCTTTTACGGTTTTTGGGACCTGTAAAGTCTTAATAAGGTCAACTTTGGCTTTGTCTACCTCTATACCCTTTGAAGAGACGATGTGCCCTAATACAATTCCTGATTTAACCATGAAATGGCATTTTTCCCAATTAAGCACTAAATTTTTTTCCTTACACCTAGTCAACACTAATGTCAAATGATGCAAGCACTCATCGAAAGATGAACCAAACACTGAAAAATCATCCATAAAGACCTCTAAGAACCGTTCTACCATATCAGAAAATATGCTCATCATACAACGCTGAAAAGTTGCAGGGGCATTACATAGCCCGAAAGGCATGCGTCTATACGCAAAGGTACCAAAGGGACAGGTAAAAGTGGTTTTCTCTTGGTCTTCTGGGGCAATAACGATCTGATTATAACCGGAGTAGCCATCTAAGAAGCAATAGTGACTATGTCCAGCTAATCGCTCTAGCATTTGGTCGAAAAGGAAGGGGAAAGTGATCCTTCCTTGTGACCTTGTTCAATTTCCTATAGTCAATACACACACGCCATCCCGTGGTCACTCGGGTTGGGATTAATTCATTATTATCATTCTGGACTACAGTGATACCTGATTTCTTGGGGACAACCTGAACAGGGCTGACCCACTTACTGTCTGAAATTGGGTAAATAATACCCGCATCTAACAACTTAAGCACCTCTTTTCGAACTACCTCTTTCATGTTAGGGTTCAGTCGACGTTGCATCTCCCTAGAAGGTTTGGAGTCTTCCTCTAAATGAATCTGATGCATACACACAGTAGGACTTATACCCTTAATGTCTGCTATAGTCCACCCTAAAGCTTCCTTATTGTCTTGAAGTACATTTACTAGCCTACTTTCCTGATCACTATCCAAATTGGAAGCTACAATCACAGGTAAAGTCTCAGATGGGCCTAAAAACACATACTTTAGAGTATCGGGTAGTGGTTTAAGGTCCAACTTTGGGGGCTCTTCTAAAGAAGGAATTAGGGTAGTCTCAGAAACTGGTAACGGTTCGAACCTAGCTTTCCATCTATCAGTGTCTAACACAGGGGTAGAATCTAATAGAGCATTCACCTGTTCAATAGTGCTATCGTCGTCAAAATCTAAACCAAAATGGGATAGACAACTTTCTAATGGGTCTTCAGACAAGATGTTTGGTAATGACTCCTGAACTAAGGCTTCTATCATGTTCACCTCCTCAACACATGTGTCATCTAGCTCATGAGGTTGCTTACTGACATTAAAAATGTTCATCTCCATAGTCATATTACCAAAAGATAAACTCATCACACCATTTCGACAGTTAATGATCGCATTAGACGTAGCTAAAAATGGGCGACCTAAAATCACAGGTATCTGGTTCTCTGGGTCAGGGACAGGTTGGGTATCTAGGACCACGAAATCCACTGGATAAATAAACTTGTCGACCTCAATAAGAACATCCTCGATAACACCTCGAGGGATTTTAACAGACCTATCAGCTAACTGCAGTGTCATCTGAGTAGGTTTCATTTCACCAAGTCCTAGCTGTAAGTATACATGGAATGGCAGTAAGTTCACACTGGCTCCTAAGTCAAGTAAAGCTTTTTCTACCCGGAAGTTACCTATTGTGCAAGCAATGGTAGGAGAACCTGGGTCTTTGTACTTTGGAGTTGTGGTGTTCTGAATGATTGAACTTACGTGACTAGCTAAAAAGGCTTTCTTATGGACGCTAAGTTTTCGCTTTCGCGTACACATATCCTTAAGGAACTTGGCATAAGCAGGAATTTGCCTAATTGCATCTAATAAGGGAAGGTTTATGGTAACTTGCTTAAAAACCTCCACTATGTCATTAAAGTTCGATTCCTTCTTTGTTGGTACTAATAGCTGAGGAAATGGGGCTCTAGGCCTAAAATCAGACCTTTCAGGAACCGAATTCACATCATCAGAAACTTTATCAGTCTCTTCAGCTACTGGTCCTGAGAGGTGAGATCCTGAGGGGTGAACTACAGTATGTTCACTATCGGGCATGGTTACCTTATTGTCTACAACTCTACCACTTCTAAGGGTTCTAACATTCAATTGATTCGATGGTTTTGCACCTAATTCATGAACTCCTCTAGGGTTGGGTTGTGTTTGACTAGGAAACTTACCTTTTTCTCTCAAAGAATCACTTATCAGACCAACCTGGGTTTTTAACTCGGAAATAGCCTGACTATTTTCTTGTCCTATCCTGTTACTAGCTTGTAGACTTGTTCTACGGATAACTGGAATTTTGCAGTTTGCTGAGTTAACAAGGCGAGAGATTCCTCTAAACTTAGGATTTTCTTATCTGACTGATTCTGAAACTGAGCTAGTCCTGAAGGATTCTTAGTATAGCCAAAACCTGGGGGAGCATTAGAATTACTAAACTGACCTTGACTTTGGCCCTTAGACCACGAAAGGTTCGGATGGTTTCTCCAACCAGGATTATAGGTTTCTGAATATGGGTCAATCTTTTGACGGTTATCAAATCTAGTGTTATTATAAAGAGCATTGGCCTGCTCTTCAATATTCTGGCCTTCCCAAAAAGGATTCACTCTACCACTAGTCTGGCCCACTTCTAAGGCTTCTAACCTTTTTGCTATAGCAGCAATTTTGGCATCTGATTCATAGCCTCCTTCTACCCTATTAATGTTTCCTCTACTTAAAAGAATTGTTTTCTGGGGTGCCCTACTATTTTCCCATTGCTGGGTTTTTTCGGCGATTTCATTAAAAAATTCCATCGCCGCATCAACAGTTTGGTTTTCAAATCCACCAGTGCATAGAGACTCAACCATGGTCGTTGTGGAATAATCTAAACCCTCATAAAGGATATGGACTAGCCTAACCTTTTCTAAACCATGATGAGGACACTGGGATAATAAATCATTGAACCTTTTCAAATACCTATATAAAGATTCTCCCTCTTGTTGTGAAAATGTGCATATTTGCGTCCTAATAGACGATGTTTTGTGCCTAGGGAAAAACTTATTGAAAAAGGCAGATGTAAGTTGTTCATATGTCTCAATTGACTCGGAGTCCAAACTATACAGCCACGACTTGGCCTTATCTTTCAGGGAAAATGGGAATAACCTAAGTTTCAAAGCATCATCATCTAATCCTCTAATTCTTAGAGTACTACAAATTTCCTCAAAATCCCTAACATGGTAATAAGGGTTTTAATTTTCTTTCCCTAAAAAGGTTGGGAGCATTTGTAAGGTCCCAGGTTTCAATTCATAGGGTGCCTCTGTTTCAGCTAACTTAATACACGAAGGACGGGTAGTCCTAGTTAGATTCAACAAAGCTTTCAAAGTTGTCATTTCTGGCGCTATCGGAGCAACAAGGATTCTCTCCTCAGTCAAAGGACGTTCAAAAACAGACTCTTCAAAAGTCTGAATTTCTAGATTAAGGTAATCGAGACGCTTCGAACTACTAAGTTTCTCTTTAACAAATATACCTAGTGCGTCTCTTTTACGTTCAGGCATACAATAGAATTTTCTAAATTGGAAGGGTAAGAAAACACAGATCAAGGCCGACTCAACCAAATCAAACCTATTGATTTATAGCAAACAAAAAGCATGATGGCTCCACTTAGATTGTTTCTAGACCAGCTTCTAATCCTTCGAACGGGAATTCGTTACAATTTAAGCAAACCCCTCTGGAATCAATCCGAGTTAACGTAAGTTGAATAGAGGCGAGGGAATCTCGGTGGAGCTTTGATACCCAAAGCCTCACCGGTATTACAAGGCGGCGTAGTCACGCATTCAACTTACAGAAACCGTCAAGAACTTCGAAGTATGCTTTAAAGAGTAACCAATATTTTTCGAATGACTTTCCTGTTAAGCTTGTTACCCTATCGGTCTCGTTCTAGTCTTAGGCTTAGGTTCGCGTAGGTTACGTGTTCCTAAAGCGGGCAAGAAGAGAACGATGATGAAATCCGAACTCTTATCTTGTATGTCCAGGCCTTACCCTTTACTAGAAAAATAAATGTCCTTATTCAGTCCTCAACATATATGCATACGAATGAGTCCAGTAACTCGCTGACAGGGGATTCGCGAGTGTTTAGAATCTTACCTCCCGTTCCAAGACGGGGGATGAATCGGTTGTACTCGACTCGGGCCACTGACTCCGATGTCTAGTGTACGAACCCAAGGTGCAGAAAAAAATCGTAATTGTCCTCCTTCTCCGAAAACAGTTTATATTTAAAGTACCCTTCCGTAGGGTAATAAAAAAATAATGTCCCAAAGTCCAAAAGTCCAAAAAAATAAAGAAAAATTACAAAAATAATAAACCCTAATACAGTTTTGTTTTTTGTTTTTTTTTAAATAAAACAAACAAACCCTAAAATAAAATTGTCTTCTTTTCTGTTCTTTTTGTTTTAATCTTTAGCTCCAAGTCTTTATGAAATTACCAAACTCCTTGGCTCAATTTTCTTTATGATCCAGAACCTGTAGAAACAAGATAAATACCCAAAAACATAAAAAGGGACAAAAATAATAAAAAATTAAATAAATAAATCTAAAATCCTAAAAACAAGTGCTCGTCGGCGGCGCCAAAAATTGATGTGATTTGTAGATAGTGGTAAAAGTGGTTCGATTCTCAGACTTGTGGAGGATATTAATTAGACTTAAATTCTAATATTAAAATAAAAAACTCACTAAAAATTTTAGCAAACTCAATCAAAGATGATATAAATATTAAAAGAAACACTGGCGCTAAGATTCCACTATTTTCCAAGTTTAAAGTGATTAAACCAATACTTATATTTATGCAATCTTCTCGTTTAATTTGATTCTAAAATATTGCAACAAGTAGATTTTCAAAAGTAGTAATTGTAAATACCAACTATGAAGCATCAAAAGTCTTAAAACTAAGCATACTCCATCAAAATAGATCACAATCACTCAAATAAAAATCATATTCAATAATAGTTCAAGGCAAATAATCATATAATTATTGCAAATAAAAAGATAAAATAGAACATACCACTTTTTGTTGGAAAAATAGCTTCCTCTATCGCCTCAGCAATGGGTTTTAGCTCCTCATATTAATCATGATCTCAAAATATGTGTTTGTTGCTCAAAAGATGATTAAAAGAGTGAAAAGTAATAACACAGACTGTTTGCAACAGTGTATTGGTGTTGCAAAACAGCTGTTACAATGGAACTGTTACAGAAAGCTGTTGTAAATATTGTTGCTTTGTCGCTGATTTTAAGACCCTAGAATACGACTGTCCTGCACAGCTTAATGTTCTCCAGCTGTTAAACAACGACACTGTTCTGCGACTGTTTCCTGTGCGTCAATGTTCTTTGCGTTCTTCCTCTTTAGCAGCAGCAGAAACAGAGTTTGGTAAAGCTCTGATTTCTTATTCTCTGGCTCTCCTTAGGTTCCAAAACTCTCGACACCTCTTCTATATGACCCAAGACATCTATTTATATCAAAAATACCGATTAAGTCTCTCCCAAATCTTCCAAAATCTCTTTCCTTCTCTTCACGGCCAAGTTGCGGAAATTTCTTGTTTTAGAATTTCTACGCGTTTCTGAGCTTTCCTTTTTATTCTAAACTCTTCCTTAGATAGATACAAACCTTTGGGAAAGTTTACAGCAATTTAATCTTTCTAAAATTCCCTAAAACAGGTCACACACGTGACTTTCCATAATTTGGGAAAGTTCACTGCACCTATTTTCCCGCCAAAACCTGGTTTTTGAAATGTTGAAGATGGTTGCCCCTTATCCAGGGTAGGGATGCGATTAGCAACTTCCTGGAAATGGGATGCCCCTTAGTAATTAGGTTACCCCTTATCCAAAGTGAGAGTCCGAATAGCAAATGTCCTCCGGGTGCTTTCCGACAACTTTTCGAGCCAATTTTTTCTAAAAATGTTTATTGGCCAAAAATACCTACAAATAAAAAAAAACACCATAATAAGTACAAAAATGAGCCCTAACAATATATAGAATCGAGACAAATCGGACACAAAAATGTGTCTATCATACCCTTCCATCTGAGATGCAGATCTCAGCCGTACAAGTTCGCCACCTAACGCATGGAAACTTCCGTCCCAAAGACAAACATCACGGTTTATGCCAAAACCCTAGTTTTGGCCGCGCCTAAAACATGCCAAAGCCATGTGACCCTACCACCATGTTGTTGGCTTCCAAACGAATGGATGCAGCTACCTTTCTATCTGAGATGCAGATCTCAGACATACAAGTTCGCCACCTAACGCATGGAAACTTCCGGCCCAAGGCCAAACATCACGGTTTATGCCAAAACCCTAATTTTGGCCGCGCCTAAAACATGCCAAAGCCATGCGGCCCTACCACCATGGCGTTGGCTTCCAAGCGAAGGGTAGCAACAATCAACGGCCGCCCTTCCTCCTGAGATGTAAATCTCAGCCGTACAAGCTTGCCATCAAACGCATGGCCACTTTTGGCCTAATGCCAAGCACTAATTTTGGCCGCACCTAAACTATGCCAAAACCCTAGTTTTGGACACGCCTAAACAACGCCAAAATCCTAGCTCCGCCGCACCTAAACCATGCCAATGGATGCAAGCGAAGGGTTTCACCAATCAACGACCACCCTTCCTCCTGAGATATGAATCTCATCCATACAAACTTGCCACCAAACAATTTATGACAATCTCTTGGCCACGACGCCAAAACCTAATTTGGTCGTGCCAATAGCATGCAAGCGCTGCAACTATGCCGTTGGTTGCCAAACGAAGGGTTGCAACAATCTACGGCTACCCTTCATCCTGAGATGCATATCTCATTTGTACAAACCTGCCACCAAAAGATTCGTGGCAATGTCTTGGATGCGATGCTAACTCTTGGTCACGGCACCAACTTGGCTGCGATGCTAACTCTCTGGTCACGACACCAACCTGGCTATGATGCCTATTCTTTGGTCACGGCACCAACTTGGCTACAAACGCCAAATCCTTTGGCCACGCCAAACGTAGCAACATGCTACACGTTTTCCACGAAAACACTCGAGACATCAAAACATGTCATAAACTGGGGGATGCTCATCAGGGTATTGGTCTGGCGGTTTACAGCGTGCGGCGTACACTACGCCTGTTACAGGAAAGTGTCGTAAGGGTGAGGCGGTTATTAAATACAAGAATTAACGGTGAAAAGTTTCCTTCATTATGGAAACATCAATTACAGACGTTACCCTTAACCATTTTCTTCCATTTACTCAACCGTTTTCCACTTTTTACGAGACCAGGGTACGTTTCGTTGCAACTTGTATAAATAGGTCTCACCTATTTCCACCTAACACAAGTTTTGGTCAGGAGAATACACCACACTCAGAAATCACTTGCTAACTTTCCAACCTGCTAGCATCTCACTTTCTGATATAAGTCGTCAAATAACTACTCTTCCGGAATCAACTATTCTGGTCTCAACACTCTCTTCGCTTCCCTCTCTAAGACCAACCCTTCTCCTTCACTTTATGACTGAAGCAAGTGTGGAATGGACATTTCTTGGTTTAGGCCGGATTTGTACAGATTTATCTTTCGAATCAAAGTACTCCATTGCAGTACATTGTTTAGGGTTTAGACTCGTTTCTCACCCACAACACACGAAATTACCGAAATCAGCAGAAACCGTTTTCACCTTCAAACAATTGGAAACCACAGTGGGAGATTAATCTCTCGGTTACGATATCAATTTCTAACTCCCAATTTCATTCTTCAACACAGATTCTAAGATGGTGAAAGCAAACGATCCGCTCGGGGATCAATGACTCAGTCACCAAACGGCTCAGTCACCAGTTATCACACGACAAGGAGTGACTGGGAACTTCTCAGTCAACAACAAAAGAGCAAACAGAAAGAAGAAACACGGAGATACGTACCTGGAATATGTCCTCCTTCTTTATTGCTACCACTCTGCGGCGCGGAAAATGTTCCTTCAGGCACTACACGTCTGAATAAGGGAATGTGCAAGGAAGAAGATCATCGAGTGGAGGCACAGACGCCTTTCTTCAAGAACATCTGGCTTCAACTTTTGCCCGAAGAGGATTCTCTACTTCTCACGATGTGCTTCCTAGCTTGTGACAGCTCACACTTATACATACCCAGGCGGCATGTCATAGACGTCCTGTGTAATTTTCTAGGGAAAATCCAATAAAAGGTTGGTCAAAATCCTTAATCATTGCTATTGTTTTTCCCTGTTTTGAGTTACTGTTGCCAACGGCATGCGAGGCGTTCCCATGGAAGTGGATAAACGAAGAGAATGTGACACGCCTACTATCATTATTGTTGTGTCATTTATGTGATTTGGCTTCCCATCCGCTGAATCGCTTTGGAAGGGTGGAAGAACTTGTTTTTCGCAAAAGGGGTTTTAGGTCTCTTCCGGGAGATTTTATTCATTCAATCAAAGATGTGAAATTATCAATGCAACATAAATGAAAGAATATTACTTGGTGAAACATGGATTCAGTCGCACGAACAAAAAGAAAAAACTGAAGTATCAAAAACATCTACGATCTACGAAAAGATTTTTTTCTCTGCGGAAGGAAATCACAAAATGGAAAACCAGTTGTTAATGACGCCTACATCAGAGATTTTTCAAGCACTTTCCCCAGCACCCTCTCCGACAGCAAACATTCCATCCCGAAGCCGTTTCAGCAGCAACTTCAACATCCCATCTAGAAGCCGTTTCAGCAGCAGCTTCAATATTCCATCCAGAATCCGTTTCAGCAGCATCTTCAATATTCCATCCAGAATCTGTTTCAGGAGCACCTTCAACTTACCATCTAGAATTCGTTTCAGTAGCAGCCTCAGCATCCCGTCCAGGATATGTTTCGACGGCGGCTCCAACATATGCTTCCGCCCCCTCACCATCTGCCTTGACAACATCCTCAGCGCGCTTCAACTCCCCCAGCAGCAGCTTCGGCGTCCACTCCAGAAGTTGTCTCAATCTCGTAAACCGCGTCAACATCTTTCTCAGGAACTTTTCCAACAACCCCTTGAGGATGCTCCAGTTCGTCCACGTCAGAATCAAGGATTATGATGCCATTATGGACGGGGTAATCAAACTGGCCCTCGCCCAGAAGTTTCTTGGGCTCAGTCCTTCGCTGTTTCAATTGAGAAGTAAATCAATTAGCCCTGACATTGGGATGTGGAGAAGCTTCATCACTTTAAGATTTCCTGACTTACTGGGACGCTTCATCATGTCTCAATTTATCCTTCATGTCCATCAAGTCCATGAAAGCATGAGCACGGACCCGCACGATGCTAGATGGGTGAGAGACATGCCTTGTATAATCCATCCGGATGCATGGAACAAAGGTTTGATTTGGTTTAATATCTCCTCATGTGAAGAAAACCTGGGTTTGTCAACTTCAAAAAATTTCTCCGAGGAGTCAAAGGTATGATCATCACCGGAAGATCCCATTGTGCACTACAAACAAACAAATAATTTTTTATTTTTTTTACATTATGTCTGCATCGGCAATCTACATGATGAAGAAGACAAAATAGAGAACTAGGAGAAGAGACACGAGACGGTACCTGCGAAGAGGATGGATGCAATTCTATAGTGATCTATATGAAATAAAGGCTCAAGATCGCCTCTTATATTGGGAGGTTTGATGAAGCTTGAGAAAGAAAACCCTTTTACCAGCTGATGGTATTTTTACAGTGGTTGTAGAAGTGGTAAGTAATGGTTCGTTCAAGACTTGTGAAAGCAGCTTTTTTAGACTTAATTTTTATAAATAAAAATAACAAACTCGAATAAAGAGTGTTGTGAGAATTATGGAGAGACTGGGGATAGGATTCCGCTATTTACCAATTCTAAAGTGATACTAATTATAATCATGCAATTCCATGATTCTCAACTATTGCATAGGTAGATTTTTAGAACAATAAATGTTAATCCAAAGCATGAGACATCAAAACCCTAGGGTAAGCATGTTCCATCAAAAGAAAATACAATTTTTTAAAAAAAATCATAAAATCTATTTTCAATGTAGTCAAACAATCATAAATAGAAATTACACAAATTAAATAATTAAGAATTACCACTTTTTCATTGGAAAGATAGCTTCCTCCGTCGCCCCAAGGGTTGGGTCTAGCTCATCATGATGGAAACACGCTCAAAGTATGATTTCATTGCTCAAAATGTGCTTACAAGAATGAAAATATATGAAAACATATATTCGTAACACTTATAATTGTTACAAGTGATACTGTTACAGAACGATACTAAGAAACTGTCGTTGACACTGTAGCGCTGCGACCCTCTGTTGGTTGTCGTTGTCACTGTTGATAAATGACAGTTATATTTGGTCTAAAGTTCTTCGTGTTCTTCACTATACCAGCAGAAAACTCGTCTTTGCAACTCTGGTTTTCTCGGCTTTGTAATGCTCTAAACTATCCCAATTCTCCCTTCTTTCTTTTCCTGACCCCTGAGATCCTTTATATACCCAACAGCCACCAGAATCACCCTCAATTACTTCCTGAAATCCTGTCATCAGTCGGCAATGAACAAAATATTATTGGGAATATTTTCTTCCCTTTTTAATCTCCTCCATACGTGATTTTATTCTAGCACACTCCCTACACGTTCCATAACAAGTTGAACATGCTTCAGACTCGAGTAGTAGACACATAAACACGGAGAAGAATAACGAAATCCCGTGTATTTCTCCTCCCGTAACCGTGTTGCTCTGATTTTTTCTCGTAGAATATCTAGCCAATTCTAACCGAAAATATCAACCACACCACACTTTTTAAGACCAGTCAAGTCATCCCAATAATTCTCGGCCATTGAGTCTCATGAAATCACGTCAAATTCTTGATTTTAAACTCTGCCAGTTCACTGCTCCATTTTCCCGCCAAAACCAAAATTCAAACAAGGAAGTTGGGCTACACATAGCCGGGGGTGCTGAGAATGAGGGTGCCCCTTATCCAAACTTGGAGTTCGCTTAGCAAATGTCCTCCGGGGTGCCCCCAACAAACTTTTGAACCGAAATTTCCAAAAATGTTTATTTCCCAAAAATACCTACAAACACATAAAACACCATAATAAGTACGAAATTGAGTACCAACAATACAATACAGAAAATTGAGGACAACTTAGACACAAAAATGTGTCTATCAAATACCCCCAAAGTTATTATTTGCTAGTCCTCGAGCAAATCTAATCTAGAAAAATAAAATCCTATCTCACTAGGTGGCCCTAGTGACCTAGTTAATCTCGGGAGGGTTTACCAGAGGTGTACCCACAAAACCTTTACTCCATACCGTAGCTATCTACGCAGAACCTTGGAAGGCACTAAAGAATCTCCTTGGTTGGCATACTCTCATTGTCTACAGGAGGAAGTACCCTGATGCGAAATTCCAATTGTTGTACACGAGTTTGCACTCAGCATACTAAAATTCATATATAAGTGACAGAGCTCTACTCAGATAGTTTCTGGTCATCATAACCGGAGTCAACCAATCACATGGAAAGATTAAGAAGATGGATAAAAAGAAAAAATATATGGTTTAAAGTGAACTGTGTTTCCCATATCTGTCTGAAGGCCTCTGCCAAGATGAACCTATCCTAATGGACTGAGATGCCGGTCTGACTAATATCAACACACTGGCACATACAAGGGGACAAGTGGTCGATAAACCTAACTCTAGGTCAACACAACTGGCATATATAAGGGCACCAGTGGTCGACTTTATTGAATTTATTCCGGTTGGTCTGATGGTCCGGTCTTTTTTTTTGTATCTCAATCACTCTATTTCACCCTAGCAATGGTAACAACTTGAATCGTGTGCGCCACCAAATCACTTAAAAAAATAAAAACATAAGGATTAGGATTCAACGAGATAGGGCGAAACTACCATGTTTTTTTTAATTTTAACACCTGAGCTCTGTGCTTTTATGAATAGACTCTTTAGATGTTTCCATCTAATCAGATTGGTTCCTCAACTCCTACAACCAAGATGTTCCCATCCACTTAGATTGGTTAGTGCCAACCTTAATAAGCATAAATTTCTAGGCTCTGGAGTTTATTTATTGCAACTAAAAGCTAACAAAAGTTTCTTCCCACCCCCAAACTTAAATCTAACATTGTACTCAATGTTCTAAAGATGAAATTAAAAGCATGAACAAGGAGAAATTGTTACCACTTGATGGATGGAAAAAGAAATACGGAAGGATATTACCGTAAGCATGAGTGTGGGTGCCTCCCAGAAAATGCTAAATTTAAAATCTTTAGCTGGACATCAAATACCTCAAAAAGGATTGTCACCTTCCAAAGTCATATACCAATAGCCGAAATAGTTGCGGGTCCTCAGAACCAAATAGAGCAGACACAAAAGAAAGACTACCATCTTGGATTAAAAAAATGAGATGGCGGAGCATAACTTTATCTAGGGCTTTCATCAAGGTAACTAGATTTATCTGAGATGTCTCTTTGGGCTCTATATAAGTGTCTAGGAAAACAGGTTCAATCGAATGACATGTCTCTAAGAATTGGGTTTCTTCATGGACAGTATCTGCAGGATCGGGTAGCAGAGTTTGAAGAAACTCAAGTAGTATCTTAGACGCACAAAGCTTGAGCCATAAGTTAGGGACTTTAATTAGGGATACATGACGATCACTATAGTCATCATTACCCCCAAACTTAGGGTGAACAATATCCTCAAATGGACCAAAAACTATGGGATGGGTTCTAGGGTCCATAAAGTCAGCACAAATACTAGCTTCTTTTGGGGATTGTTCATCTAAACGAACAACATCCTCATATAATGGATTATCAAAGAAAATCTCTAGCATAAGCTCATAAACTAAGGTATTCGTCATGGTTACCTCCTCCGAAGCACTGAAAGGTTCATCAAATAATGGATTATCAAACATAGTGCAGACTAAAGGATCATGAACTAGAGTGCTAATCATGTTCACCACTTCTAAATCATCTATCTCAGAAGACTTAATGACATTACATAAATTTAGATCAGTAGTCATATTACCAAAAGATATGTTCATAAGTCTGGTTCTACAATTGATGACAACATTAGATGTGTCTAAAAATGGGTGACCTAAAATCACCGGTATTTGAGCACTTGGGTCCTAAACAGGCTGGGTATCTAGAACAAGAAAATCCACTGGGTATATGAACCTATCAAACTCAATAAGAACATCTTCTATGACACCACGAGGCACTTTGACAAACCTATCATCTAATTGAAATGTCATTTTGGTCGGTTTCAACTTACCAAGTCCTAGCTGGGTATACACATGATATGAGAGTAAGTTAACACTAGCTCCTAAGTCAAGCAATGCCTTATCAACTACATGATCACCAATCACACAAGATATGGTGGGGCATCCAGGGTCCTTATACTTAGGGGGTGTTTGGTTCAGAAGAATTGAACTTACTTAACCAGCTAAAAAGTCTTTCTTATGGATACTCAGCTTACGCTTTCGTGTACAAAGATCTTTAAGGAACTTGGCATAAGCGGGCATCTGCCTAACTACTTATAATAACGGAATGTTGATGTTTACCTGCTTAAATGTTTCCATTATCTCGTTGAAAATCGACTCCTTCTTTGTTGGGGCTAACAAATGTGGATATGGGGCTCTAGGCACATAGGTAGTCCTATCAGGAATTTCTTGGGACTCCTTAGAAATTGTTTCAGTTTCCTCAACTATGGGCTCCTATTCGGAAGTAGAAGGTGGAACTACAGTATGTCCACTAGGCATGGATACCTTATTCTCTACCGTTTTACCGCTCCTAAGGGTTGTTTCATTAACATGATTTGATGATTTCTCACCAACTAAAGATATTTGATGAACTCCTCTAGGATTGGGTTGTGGTTGACTAGGGAAACCTCCGTTATCTCTTTCACTTAGATTCTTAGTTATTTGACTAACTTGAAGTTCTAACTTAGTTTGAAAATTTTGTTCGGTTTCCTGTTGAAAACTAACGTGGCTCTTTGCTAACATATCTTGGATTTTTGTCAATATACTAAGAGATTCCTCTAAGCTAGTAATTTTACTCTCAGAAGGGTTCTGAAAATGGGTTTGACCTGAAAAGTTCTTAGTATATCCAAAACCTGGGGGAGGCTGAGAATTACTAGACTGGCCTTGATTCTGGCCCTTAGACCAAGAAAAATTAGGATGGTTTCTCCAACCAGGGTTGTAAGTCTCTGAGTATGGGCCAAACTTCTGACGGTTTTCAAACCTAGAGTTGTTATAGACAACATGGGATTGCTCTTCACTAACCTGACCTTCCCAAAACGAGTTATCGGGTTCTCCTCCACAACTAGAGACTTGAGAGGCTCTATTCCTAGCATCAGGTTCAACAAGAGACCTATGTTTAGACTGATTCAATTCCAAATCTTCTAACCTTCTAGACAAAGCAGCAAACTTAGCATCTGACTAAAAACTCGTATCTACCACATTGGTGCTATTTCTATTAACCAAGAGTATTTTAGGGGTTTCAACACATGGCTCCCATTGTTGGGATTTTTCAGCAACAACTCCTAAGAAGGTAAAGGCATCATCGGCATTTTTATTAGTGAACTCACCAGCGCACGTAGACTCGACCATGGCTTTGGTAGAGTAGTCTAAACCATCATAAATAATCTCTACTAGTTTCATCTTCTCAAATCCATGGTGAGGACATTGGGATAGGAGATCGTTAAATCTCTCTAAAAACCTATAAAGAGATTCTCCCTCTTGTTGCATACTGGAACTGTATTTTCTGCCTAACAGCTGCAGTTTTATGCTTAGGGTAGAATTTCAAATAGAAAGCAGCAATAAGTTCCTGTCATGTTTCTATGGATTCATATGGTAGGTTGTTAAGCCAGGTCTTGGCTTTATCTCTCAAGGAAAAGGGGAACACTCTAAGTTTCAAGACTTCATCAGTAAGGTCCTTAATCTTAATTGTTCCACAAATTTCTTCAAAGTCCCTAATGTGAAAGTAAGGGTTCTCATCGTATTTTCATAAGAATATAGGGACCATCTGAAGGATACCAGGTTTCAACTCATAATTAGCCGTAGAGGCTGGCAATTTAATGCATGATGCTCGGTTGGTCCTAGTTGGGTACATGTAATCTTTCAAAGTAGCCATTGCTGGCACAGCTGAAGTACTAAGGGTACTTTCCTCAAGAAGAGATAGATTCTCAAAACTGAAGTTTCCAAAAACGGGGCTCTCAAAAGAAGAGTCTTCGAGCTCCCCGATTTCGCAAGAAGAGTTACTAGGTTTTTCTCTAATAAATCGACCTAGATTGTCTCTTTTCCAAGCCCGTTCTCTAATGACCTCGGGCATACACTAAAAAAAAAATAGAAAAAAAATAAAAATCCTAAAGGAAGGGAGGTTCTAAGCAAACACAGACTCCACCAAAACAAACCTAAAGATTTATAGCAAACAAAAAGCATGATGTCTCCACTTAGATTGTTTCTAGACCAGCTTCTATTTTTTTGAAAAGGAACTCGTTACAATCTGAGCAAACCTCTTTGGAATCGATCCTAGTTAAAGTAAGTTGAATAGAGACGAGGGAAGTTGCGTGGAGCTTTGATACCCAAGGCCTCACCGGCGTTACAAGGCGGCGTATTCAACTCACAGAAACCATCATGAACTTCAAAGTATGCTCAAAAGAGTAACCAATATTTTTCGAACGACTTTCCTATTAAGCTCGTTACCCTATAGGTCTCGTTCTAGTCAAAATTTTAGGCTTAGGTTCGCGTTTGGTTTCGTTTTCCTAAGGAGGGAAAGAAGAGAACGGTGATGAAATCCGAACCTTATCTTGTATGGCCAGTCCTTGCCCTTTACTAGGAAATTAAAGTAGTCGTTTTCAATTCCTCAGCATATATGCAAACGAAGGAATACAGTAACTCGCTGACAGGGGATTCGCGAGTGTTTCGACAAACTTACCTCCCGTTCCAGACGGGGGATGAACCGTTGTAGTCGACTCGGGACACGACTCCAATGTCATGTACGAACCCGAGGGGCCGAGGCGATATCGTAATCGCCGTCCTTCTCTGCAAACAGTTTAATATTTAATATACTACCCTTCCGTAGGGTTGAAAGAATAAAAGAATGTCCAAATGTCCAAGTCCAAAGTCCAAATAGGGAAGTGCAAGAACATTACAAAAATAGAGAATATCCTAATACAATTTCTAAAAATTAAAAAAAAATCAAAAAGATAAAAACAAAATCTAATAAAATTTTCTCTTTTTTTTTTTAATTTTCTTTCGCTCTTTTCGCTTTGTCTTTAACTCCAAATCTTTAAGTATTCACCAAAAGCTTTGGAAAATTTTTCTTTCACTCCAAATTCCAAAATCTGTAGTAAAAAGACAAAAAACCAAAAACGTAAAGTAGAACAAATAAATAAAAACCAAAAAAAAAAAATCTAAAAACTCTAGCCTAAAGACAAGTCCGCGTCGGCGGCACCAAAAATTGATGGTATTTTTACAGTGGTTGTAGAAATGGTAAGTAATGGTTCGTTCAGGACTTGTGAAAACAGATTTTTTAGACTTAATTGTTATAAATAAAAATAACAAACTCGAATAAAGAGTGTTGTGAGAATTATGGAGAGACTGGGGCTAGGATTCCGCTATTTACCAATTCCAAAGTGATACTAATTATAATCATGCAATTCCACACGTTCAAATTGATTCTCAACTATTACAAAAGTAGATTATTAGAAACAACAAATGTTAATTTAAAGCATGAGATATAAAAACCCTAGGCTAAGCATGTTCCGTCAAAAGAAAATACAATTGTTTAACAAAAATCATAAAATCTATTTTCAATCTAGGCAAATAATCATAAATAAAAATTGTACAAATTAAATAATTAAGAATTACCATTTTTCATTGGAAAGATAGCTTCCTCCGTCGCCCCAAGGATTGGCTCTAGCTCATCATGATGGAAACACGCTCAAAGTATGATTTCATTGCTCAAAATGTGCTTACAAGAATGAAAATATATGAAAACAGAGATTCGTAACACATATAATTGTTACAAGTGATACTGTTACAGAACGATACTAAGAAACTGTCGCTGACACTGTAGCGCTTTGTCGTTGTCACTGTTGATAAACGACAGTTATATTGGGTCTAAAATTCTTCGTGTTCTTCACTACACCAGCAGAAAACTCGTCTCTGCAACTATGGTTTTCTCGGCTTTGTAATGCTCTAAACTATCCCAATTCTCCCTTCTTTCTTTTCCTGACTCCCTGAGATCCTTTATATACCCAACAGCCACCGGAATCACCCTCAATTACTTCCTGAAATCCTGTCATCAGTCGGCAGTGAACAAAATATTCTTGGGAATATTTTCTTCCCTTTTTAATCTCCTCCATGCGTGATTTTATTCTAGCACACTCCCTACATGTTCAATAATAGGTTGAACATGATTCAGACTCGAGTAGTAGACACATAAACAGGAAGAAGAATAACGAAATCCCGTGTATTTCTCCTCCCGTAACCATGTTGCTCTGATTTCTTCTCGTCGAATATCTAGCCAATTTTAACCGAAAATATCAACCACACCACTCTTGTTAAGACCAATCAAGTCATCCCAATAATTCCCGGCCATTGAGTCTCATGAAATCACGTCAAATTATTGATTTTAAACTCTACCAGTTCACTGCTCCATTTTCCCGCCAAAATCAAAATTCAAACAAGGAAGATGGGTGCTAAAGATGAATTTTGGCTACACATAGTCGGGGGTGCTGAGAATGAGGGTGCCCCTTATCTAAACTTGGAGTCCGCTTAGCAAATGTCCTCCGGGGTGCCCCGATCAACTTTTTGAATCGAAATTTCCAAAAATGTTTATTTCCCAAAAATACCTACAAACACATAAAACACCATAATAAGTACGAAATTGAGTACCAACAATACAGAAAATTGAGGACAACTTAGACATACAAATGTGTCTATCACCAGCCGTGTATCAAGGCTCTAAACGCGGGATACCAGCTGGATTAGATACTTGAATGTACGGATAATTAGGGTTTGGAATCCATGTCAGCAACCATCCCTGCCATTCCATGACCTATCCAGCGTCATCTTCCCGCTACGCAACCAACCAAAGCAGCGCCATCTTCCCACCCCGCAGCCAGCCAAAGAAGCGTCATCTTCCCGCTCACAGCCTAACAAGCAGCGCCATGGCTCCAGCACTCCGTGATCAAATCCATGTTATCTCTGCCAATCCTGTGACATATCCGGCTCCATCTTCACTATTTGGATAACCAAAGTTCCAAGTCCATTTTCTATCATTCCACAGACTGAATCCAGGTGCCATCTCCATCGTGGCCCAAGACAGAAACGCCATCGTTACCGCTCCACGGCCGAAGCCGCGACGTCAGCATCAGCCCCATGTCCCAAGTTAGCACCAACATTCCGGGAAGCAAAGATCGTCAGAACCCTGTGACCAAGTCGCCGACACAAGGATCATAGACTACTTGTGCCTCCTGCCAAAGGTTTGTCGTATTTCCCTGGCAATCTCTTCATGTCTTTCCCTTTCGATTTGACTCTAGTCTGTCACCATCTCATGCTTAACCCGCAACAATGTCGTTGTTACGTGCTAAGCAGGGGACTTAATGTTGATGATGGCTTTTAGTTCATGGCTAAAATTATAAAACCCTGCATCTAATAGGCCGAAACTTTGTAAAGAGACAGAGCCGTGTAAAGGTGATGGGTGTTTAACCTCTTCCCTGGCACACTTATTGAACAACTCAATATTCTCTCATAAAATTTACCCAGAATGGTGCATGTAACAACAATCCCATGTATTCTGTAAATTTAGGCACCTTGCCTACATTCAATTAATATAAGTTTCTTTGAATGCTTTCTGTGCTATGTTCCCCGGCTGAACCCTTAATGTTGATATGGCATGACAATTTTTGTTCACTCGCAGCAGAGTAGCACGAATTTCCAAGTATCAAGGATAAGGTCTTTGCATAAGGTATTCAATCAGAAAGCATGCTGCTCTCTGACAATGAACTTAAAATAACTCTGTCTCGACACATAGAATTCAATCAATTATCCTGACTAATTTGCAAAAGTTAGGGTTTTGCGCCTTGCGCGGTATATCAGACCTTGCTTGTCGAAATTAATCCTAGGAAAACTAGGTAATTAATCCGCCATGGATTAGCAGATGCAAAATCTTGCCCAGAATCAGAAAGCAAGGATCCGCAGGATATGAGCAGCAAAAAAGAGAGGCGCGGCCATGCCTTAGGCCAACCGGCTCCATTTGCCATCGGCCACGCCCCATCCTAAATTGACCTTATTTCCCTCGACCAATCAGGTCGCCTTAAACTCGCCACATGCACATAAGTTGTGGCTGGTCCCATACTTGCCGGACCTATTTCCCATCGACCAATCAGGTCGCACTAAACCTGCTACGAGCACCAAAAGGTGGCCACACCCATGCTTGGCCGTCTCCCTGCTTTCGTTGACCAATCAGGTTGCTCTAAACCTTCCACACTTTAAAAAGGGTGGAAATTGTGTCAAAAGGTTACCCTACCAAGTTGGATTTCCAAAACCATGCCAACGTCATGTCAAACATGCCAAAAACAAACATCCCAGGTGCACATGCCAAACGGCATGCCAAACATGACAAACGCGCATGCCAGGCCCACATGCCAAACGACATGCCAAAAATGCCAATCGCACACGCCAAACAGGCATGCCAAGTGCACATGCCAAACGTGCCACCTACTGCATACTACATGCCATATACGCTAATTAGGGTTTCGACATGCCAAATCCTAATTTAGGCAAAGTTGGCGCGCCAACCGAGCCAAACAATACTCCACAAGACATAGGAATCAATGTGGCCATTAAAACTGATGTTGCTACACCACGTTTGAATCTAACACCAACGTTCCCAAAATCCAGCGACCACGGCTACGACAGGCGCCACTTGCACCATCGTGCCGCTGGCATGCACAAACTATGCCAGCCATGCCGCGGCGCCACTAGCATTCCACTGTGCCATTGTCAGGCACCAACGGAAGGTAACCACAATCAACAGTTACCCTTCCCCATGAGATGCAATCTCAGCCATCCAAGTTTTCCACCAAACTAACAGACTTGTGGCAACTTTTAGGCGACCAGAAGCCTAAATCTCGTGGCCATGGCTACGCCAGGCGCTACTTACACCATCATGTCGTTGACATGCACAAACTATGTCAGCCACTCCACCGTGTCACTGGCATGCACGAACTATGCCAGCCATGCCGCAAGGCCTCTTGCATGCACTAAAGGCGCCACTGTGCCATTATCAGGCGCCAACAGAAGGTAGTCATGATCAACGGTTATCCTTCATCATGAGATACGATCTCAGTCATCCAAGTTCGCCACCGAGATGGCAGGATTGTGGCAAGTTTTAGGCGACCAGTCGCCTAAATCTAGTGGCCATGGCTACGCCAGGCGCCACTTGCATCACCGTGCCACTGGCATGCACGAGCCATGCCATCCATGCCGCATCGCCACTGGCGTACACCAAAACACCACTACACCATTATCAGGCGCAAAAACAAGGTAGTCATAATCAACGACTATCCTTCCTCATGAAATGCGATCTCATCCATTGAAGTTCGCCACCGAACTGACAGACTTGTGGCAAGTTCTAGGAGACCAGCCAAGACGATCCTAATAGCATCACGTGCTATTTTCCTGCGGCAAGACTCTTGATTTTAGCTTGCTACACGTAGCAAAGTGCTACACGTTTTCCATGAAAACACTCGAGATATCAAACATGTCACAAACTGCGGGATACACATCAGGGTATTGGTCTGGTGGTTTACAGCGTGCGGCATGCAATACGCCCGTTACAAGAAAGTGTCATGAAGTGGGGCGGTTAGTAATGGCAAGAAGTAATGGTGTAAATGGATCCTTCATTATGGAAGCATAATTCCTGACGTTACACGTTACTCCACTCTTTCACCACTCAATCGTTTCCACTTCCTGCGAGACCAGGGTACGTTTTACTACGACTTGTATAAATAGGTTTCACCTATTTCCACCAAAGCACAAGTTTTGGTAAGAGAACAACACAGTATCCATAAATCACCTGATAGCTTTCCATTCTTCTAACCAGTTCTACTTTCTGATACAAGTCGTAAACAACCACACCTTCAGAATTAACGATTCTGGTCTTAACACTTTCTTCGCTTCCCTCCCTAAGACCAACCCTTCTCCTTCACTTTGTGACCGAAGCAAGCATGGAACGGTCATTTCTTGGTTTAGGCCAGGATTGTACAGATTGATCTCTCGAATCAAAAAGTACTCCCGTGCAGTGCATTTTTTAGGGTTTAGACTCGTTTCTCATCCACACAAAATTACCAAAACCGGTAGAAGCAGTTTTCACCCTCAAACACTTGCCTATCAGAGATCAATATAGTACTCAATACGATAGAATAGGGCAAGATCTGAACACACAACTACAGAGAAAATAGTTGGGTCTGGATTCACAATCCCAATGAAGTCTTCAAGTCGTTAACCTACAGGATTTTGGAAAAAAAACTAAGGTTAAAGAAGAATCAACTCTAGTCGCAATTAGTATCACACATGAGGTATGGGTGTTAGGTTTCCCAGTTGCTAGAGTTCTCCCTTATATAGTTTTCAAATCAGGGTTTGCAATCAATGTTACCTTGGTGTAGATGGGGAAAAACGATTTGCTGGTTTCTACAGAATTGAGGAGACGACCGTGCGGAGGAGACGACCTTGAACCGAGAAAAATGTTTAACCTCACACAGATGCACTGCAAGAAGGGAGTGATTTAAGTTCGAGAGAACAATCTGTAGGACTCCGGCATAAACCAAGACAATGTACGTTCCAGAGTCAATTCGGTCACAAGAGAGGATGGGTCGATCTGTAGGAGGGAAGCTGAGAAATGTGTGAGATCAATGGTGATCGAGATTGTAGGTGTGTTATGTATTCTGTGTAAGAAAGTTCTGAATGATTGAATTTACTCAGTTGAGAGTGATTGCTCAGACGATGAGTTCGGGTGGACGAAAGATTGTCTGTATGAACTTGTCGAGAAATTCTTGTCTCTTTCAATCATGATTCAGAGGTCTTTTATATTGCTGGAATTGTAAACAACTTGATCCCATGAAGTGTGACAGTTGTTGAAGTCAAAGAGTGGGGAAGTGGAAAATCGTTTCAAAACCATGTGCTCATCGTGCAGAGAGTTGGTTAATTTTCCACCCACTACTTTGATAACTCCTCCAAATAATTGCATGACTTGCTCGCATTCTCGTCATGTGTATGAACACATGTTCCATAGAACGCCAGACCAAAATCCTAGTTAATATCCCCCCATGTGACGTGATTGACATCTCGTGATTGTGGAGTCAGTCGCTGACTTTATGGGACGATTAGTCCTTGTATTGCTGAGTCGAACGTGTTTTGCAAATGTTCTGAGACTCATGAATCGAACATGTCTGCTGAGACAAAGGTATATTGTCGAATAAATGTTGATACCTAAAGTGAACAAATATTTTTCTGAGTCGTTGAATATTGATAGTTGAACCAATATTTCTTGATCTGAGCAAATATTGCTTATCTGAGCATATGTTGCTCATTTGATGAATTGTTGAATATTAATAGTTGAACCAATATTCTTTGGTGTGAGCAGATGTTGCTCGTTTGAGGAATCATTGGTAACAGGACCATGATAAATTTAAAATACTGGCAGTTGAAACGAGTATAATAATTAGGGTGTTGATCATGGGATCAACATAAAAATTATTAGCGTTTGAATCTGGAATTATGAACCTTGGATTCGAAACCCAAATTTTGATCAACTGCTGAATTGATGATAAATTGATGATTTATTGAAAATAATTCATGAAATGAATGAGGACCGGCTATATGGGATGAATCGACCATGTAGCTCCCATATGCTCAAGTGAGCAAAATACCAAAGTCTCTTGAAGACCAGTTGGTGAAAAGATGATTGAATGCTGGTCTAATCATTTATTAAAATAATGCTCGTGTGAGCGTTAGGTAGTAGAACCTAATTATGGAGAGATGAGGGACCGACCAAGGGGTCATGAGACCGTCTCCTGGTGGTCGTGGGACCAGCTGGTGGTCGTTTGAGCAAACTCCCATTTGTTTGGGAAGAGTTTGGACCCAATATGAGCAATTGAGCAAATTAGGTCAAAATTATTAAAACATGTGGGACCAGCTATTTGCAAGCCCTAGGACCGGCCTTGGTCGGTCAAGGAGACATGCCCGCGTTACCATAATGTTAACGTCTCAGTCCTGAGAGTTTCGATATTTTTCCGGTTTGCGTTTGAGCAACATTTTGAGAAAATATGAAGAAATCGGGGATTTTTGCTGAAACCAGGAAAACTTTATGAGATGAAGGAATAAAGAATACAATAATGAAAGAATCATAAAGTGTGGGATCGGCTATGGCCAAGGCATGGCCGTCCGGCCAAAGAGCCCGGTCCCAAGGCACTTTTCCTAATTTTATAACATTTTTCATGATTTTAGGGAAATATCATAAAATCAAAGAGTTTGTTGAAACCAAGATGAAGGAGTTTCCATGAGATGAGGGAAACAAATAATATTAAAATAATGAGACAAGGGCGTGTGGTACCGGCCACGGCTAGGGCATGGCCGGCCGGCCAATGAGCCCGGTCCCGTGAGTTTTTCCCTAATTTTATGTAATTTTCATGGGTTGAGGAAAATATCATTAAATCAGGGAATTTTCATGGGACGGGGGAAATAATAATAAAATAATGACGAGTCATGAGGTGTGGGACCGGCCACGGCTAAGGCATGGTCGGCCGGCTAGTAGTCCTGGTCCCGCGACACCTTTCCTAATTTTTTATTATTTCTTTGATACGAGGAAACACCATGAGACTGGGGAGTTTCCTTGAGACGAAGGAGATTTGTTCAAATGAAAGGATTTTCATGAGATCAGGGAAAAATAACAAAGTATGATAAAATATAGAATTGGGCGTGGGACTTGCCACGACGTGACTGGCCAGTTGGTGGGCCCAGTCCCCTAGCGCCTTTGCTAATATTTTATTATTATTTTTCTTCCTATTTTGCATAGGTTCATCGTTCCTTCGTGTTTTGGAATGCTCGTTTGCGCATTCAGGTGCTCGTTTGTGCATTATTGCTGAGTACACTTGGACCATTTTGGTTGGGACTTACTTGATAGCGGCTCAGATGCCCGTTCGTTGAACATTTATCACTAACCCGTGGAATTCTGCTGGGAAGAACCACGAATTGAAGTAACAAAATATTACGAAAAATCGTCGAATATTGTTGAATATTCAGTTAACGATTAGAGATAATTAATTGATGGCTCTATATTAGCAGGCATGCTGTCTAGGAGCATTAATTATCTGGGAATTGAGAAATATGAGCTTGCTGAAACGTCATATCTCCTTTATATATTCAGGGAAAACCTTGTTGCATCCTGAAGACGTTATTGCTCTATACTAGCAGGCAAGCTGTCTAGGAGTTGTCCAATATTTCGATTCTATATAGAAGTAATTGCCGAAATTTCTCAGTATTCATGAGATGTACCGTTGCCTCAGCTGAGAGACTACACATCTACATATACTCTGAGAGATGGTATTCTCAGTCGGAGATTTCATGGCACGAGCTTTCATGCTTCAATGAGATACATGAGCCTCAATACTCATCTGATTGCTGGTCAGGAGCATGTATAATTATGGTTTTATGATTTTAAACCTTGTCAAAAATCCACCATCTACATTAAGTCCCCTGCTTAGTGAGGGACATTCATGTTCCTCAGTCAGCAGCGAATGGTGATTTTCCAGTTATGAACGAAATAAGTAATTGAACTTAGTCGTAAAATAAGATGTTACCGGATTTTTGATCGCGCGAGCGAACCACGGCTTGAACGGAGATCCCAGTAGCATGATAGATCATCATCTAATGAGCATGAATTGGTGTAGAACCACTGATTTGATGGGGTCAGTTTAGGATTCACGGGACGGGCCCAATAAGGAAATTCTTGTGAAATTAGGTTTTGGAAATAAAATTTGATATAAAAGGGAATTAATCCTTTTTTTTATTTCTTCCCACGACCGACCACCACCTTCACCCCTTCTTCTTCCTCATGTCAGAGAAGATAAAAAAAAAATGTATACGCCGGAGCCGGCCGTCGCCATCTGTCGCCGGCCAAATTCCGGCCAACTCCGGCGCCGACACGTACGCCAAAAAAAATCCAGAAGTTTGGGGATTTGTTCATGAGTTGTTCATGCTAAAATTATATATATGTGTATATATGAGTGTGATTTTTGTAGAAAACCCTTATTTTATTAAACGTATGTTCGTTCGATCATTAGTTCAAGAGACTAGCAATAATCTCTAGCTTGAGAGAGATTTTTCTTTTGAAATAGACATGTGTCCAGTGATAAAATTTTATTTTTGAGCATTCATGGAAACCAAAAATTTATCTTAAAAGGTGTGAACTTTTCACAAAATCGAAATAAACCTTCGTCTCAAAGAAAGACGATTGTACAAAGGAAAAGTTTTTTTTTATCAAATTGTGGAGCCTCCACAAAGATTTTTTTTTTGATAAAATCACGTGAGCCTGGGCTCACTTCAAAAAACAATTTTTTTTTATTTTTACGTGAGTTAATCACCTTTTTTTTATTTATACACATATATGTATATATATTTTTGAAAACACTTTGAGCAATATTTAAAAACAAACAATTATTTGTGATGAAATATTTGTTTAGTTTTTCATAATCCGGTGTTTAATGCTCGCACGATGGAAGTGTTCGTGATTTTATGATAACCTGAGTTTTTTTCGTCTTTTGTAGATTCGAAAAAACGAGCAAGGTTTTGAAGTGCTAGCTCTCGTATTACAATCACTACTGTTAGTGGAATTATAAAAAGGTAAGAGTTAAGGATTACCATTTTTGCAGATGCCTGCATGAATATTTTGTTGTCAGATTGTATAGCTCCATCATACTGTCGAAGTTTGCGTCTTGTATGACAATATTTTGAAATAATGTTTGCACACATTATAGCTACTTCGCAAAGATGTCTGATTCCCAGGAAAATGATGCCTCCAGAGAAGATACATGTATGGATGAGACTTCTGCTGGTGAAGAGGAAGAAGAAACTCCTGGGCTCAAGAATGTTCCAAATATAGATGACGCATTTTTCGTGGTTCAGCAGGGAACTGAAAAACGTCTTCAATCTCTAGCATTTCTCCTTCTGATAAATCCCACAGAAGTTGTTCAGAAAAAATTAGTGACTCCTCGAGCAACTATTCGATTTTGTCTTGAACGAGGACTTTTTCTTGTGTCGACTATAGAATTCAAGCTTTCTCGACGACCTTTAGAAAAATTCTATGGGTGGGAGAGACATGTGCTGGGATTTCCTCGTGTTAGAGCCATGTTTGATAGAGCACAGTTGACCAGGTCTATCCAAGCATCCGGAGATTTGTTCATTTTCCATGATGTGCGAGGTATTGTAGATCTACTTGATCGCTGGTGCATTCCAACTCATACCTTCATATGTAGATGGAGAGAGTTTACTATTACTTTGGAGGATGTAGTTTCTCTGTTGCACCTCCCAATCACGGGTAACTTCCCTAAAGAGCTTTCAGCATAGGAGGTAACAGTCTCCAATATCTTGACAGTTGAGATGGAGATAATTAATAAGGAGTCTAGAAAAGGTTGTTACGCCCACTGGTTAACACACTGGTGTCCACGAGATACCCCTCTTGACGAACCTGACGGTATGTTATCTATTGATGCTTTCTTGTGTTTATGGCTGTCCAGGGACGTGTTTGAAGACCTCGGAACTTTGCTAAAGCCGTTTGTAATCCCTTTTTCCACTAAGATAGCTCAAGGTGAACAACTTCCCATAGGTATTTTATTCTTGGGTTCTTTTTACTCTAACCTGGACTCCTTGGTTATAGACTTCAGCGTTTCGAATGACTTTATGAAGATTGAATGCTACACAAATACGATGTTTCTCCAGGCCTTGATGTGGGAGTGCTTCAAGAATTATGAACCTATTCCTCGTAATATCTTGCAAGGGCTGAATGCTGCTGATTCTCGTCGTATTTTTCCTGAGAAGGATAATGCCAGGATTATGCGCTGGTCTACAAAGAAACCTCAATCCAAGACACGTCTCATCGATGTGTTAGACAATGAATCTGAGTTTAATTTCCGTCCATGGGTGCTAGTTCCTTCTTATGTTTATCAGTTGAAAACTTTCAACACTGAAGAAAGTATGACTTTTTGAAATCTGGTGTTGACTTGAACGATAGCGAAAGATCCTTCATGTTGAGTTCTATTCCAGGTCACTTGATATCAACAATATATGGAGACTTTTCAGTAGAGGAATATAACATTGATAGAGAAGCTCGTCAGATGGGTATGGATCAACGCGTTCCAACTTTTCAAAGAAGGAAACCATCAGTGGAACAGCTTAAGACCTGTTTAGACCGCACACGTGTGGAAGGAGGTTCTTACTGGTTTCCTTGTTCTGAACGAATTACATATTTAACTCCAGGTTACATAAATTTCTGGGATCAGCAGCTTGAGCGTTTACACGATTTTGTAAAGGTTGGACAACCTTTAGTGAAAGAGCCTCCTTCTGATGATATGATTGCTTCTCGACCAAGATTGAAACATATATCTGGCGGTGATAAGCGAAAGGCATCTCCATGATGTTCACCAGTATGTATCTTTTGCATATTCTTCATAAGATTAAAATAACTGCTTTTGATTGTCGCATCAATTTTCTTTTGAAGGACGGTCGTTCTGTGAGACCTCGAATCGAAGTAAACTTATCAGAGGCAGAAACAGTCATTCACGGTGGAGAAGGCAGGAACAAGAATTGTAATTTGTTGCCTAACACCATAAAGTCCTCGGTTGTTTCCTTGGTGAGTTGTCAATACTTTTATGTCGTGACTTTTTCCTATTCGTATTACTAGGATCGTAAACCAAAATTTGTTATTTGGTTACAGAACTTTTCTCCATCAAGTATTGATGGTCTTAAATTTTCTGCTGCTGGGCATACGATTTCTGACTTGAGTGTTGAAGAAGAGAATGATGTGAGTACTCTTCCACATAGACAAATATGATGCTTCGTAGGTAAAATGCTAATGGTTTGAAAATATGTCCAGGAGGATGTCTCCATGGAAGTGGAGAGTGCTGATACTCGTTCATCCTTGGAGAATAGGGATAAAGAAAATTCTCAAGGTTCAAAACCGAATGGAAGTAATGAGACTCTTGATGTTGACGCGGGAAATTCCGATCCTTTGAACATTTCAGAGACCACCCAAGTAAGTATCTACCTTGCATTTTTATCCATAGAAACATGAAATTGTTGATTTATGAATTCAGTGAAAGAGAATCCATGTGCATATACGAGAAACTTTGCTGAAATACATCGCCAGAAAATTCAGAACTCAGTCTTTTAGCAAAAACGCCATAAAATCTTCATCTGAAGTCGGATTTTCACGGTCTGCATATGTATCTTCAAGCCCGGAAAATTTCAAAGCTTGCAACAGAAGATTTTTAAGTTTTGGGCATTTTTAGGGCCTGAAAAAGGCAAAACAGTAAACTTCCAGAACTTTTTCAGACTGTATGTTTTCCAATGTTTTGACCATATCTCCTAGCTCGTTCATCGGATTGTTATGAAATTTGATATATTGTAGAGAACATCCTTACGAAGAGAATGGTATATAACTCATCCTCAGATTCCTTGTAGATTGCTCCCAGTTCGTCATCTTGTACAGGGCAGAGTAAAATCTCTTCAGATGAGCTTGCCGCAAAGCGTATTTTTACGACTTTCACGCTATTTTCTCGCGTCTTGAGTGCATAATGATTAACCTTGATGATGTTGGACTGTTTTTATTCTGTAGTTTATGATCCTATTTGGTTTCCATGTCAAGATTGCTCTAACCTCATGTAATCTTCGTATTAGGTACCAAATACCGAAGTTGAGGATAGTGAAATCAATAATGATAACGCGAGCAGCCCTGTAGTTATTGATGAAGAGACAACCATCCCTGCACTTCAAGTCCATGAGAGAGTTGTTACTTAAGTTATGGAAACCTCGATTGTTGCTACTCCAGAAGTAGAAGAAACCGAGCCACAAGTAGAGGAGACTGAAGAAACTGCTGTCATGACCGTATAAGTTGTTCCAGTAATTGAGAACCGTATAGTGGTGCATGAATATACAAGTGAGGGAGTTGCTTTTGATCCTCCATTTGATGCATCGCTTCCACATCATGAATTAGTTGGTGGATTCAGCGTTCCTATTGGATATGCAGGCTTGCACGAGAAGATAGGGAGGAAATTTGGTCACATCATTGTTACCAGAGACCCTGGACGCGCTTATGCTTTAACAAAGCAAGTAAGTGTCATCTTGCATGTTGTACGTGATATATGCGCTAGGAACAGAAATATTGTGACTCCAGATGTACTCTTTGATTGAGAGTTCAACTTGGAG
This sequence comes from Papaver somniferum, assembly GCF_003573695.1. Taxonomy (NCBI): domain Eukaryota; kingdom Viridiplantae; phylum Streptophyta; class Magnoliopsida; order Ranunculales; family Papaveraceae; genus Papaver; species Papaver somniferum. The sequence goes on from NC_039362.1 coordinate 141,877,501, forward strand.
AATTCTGAAAGACTTGGCTTCAACGTGAAGTGTCTTCGTAAAATAATAGATGCAATCAAGAAATCGTGTAAGAATAACATACCCTTTCCCAATGGTGTTGTGATGGAGAAGGAAAACAAGATTGCTAAGTTGACTGAGGAGATGAACACGGAGAAGGCGGCCTTACAAGTCTTGAAGGATGCAGAGGAGCAAAAATCTTTCTTTGCTGATTTATTTTTATTTCCATTTTCATAATCTCTTGGACTTCTGAACTTCTGAGAGATGTGAGGTTTTATTTTGGCTTTGATATTGATAGGTTTTGGATTGGTAGGTGATTGAGGATTTTCTTTTGGGTTTGATAGAGATTTTCTTTAAGAAAAATGAACTGAACTTTGATAAATTGTTGAATTCAAATACTGAATGCAATTATTGCAAACGTTTTGGAGAAATTGAACTTCCTTCAAATGCTCGAATGATGGAGTATATTCTATTTCTTCTGAGTCGGAGATTTCTTCAATCGAAGGCATTAGAGTCACTTTTCCGGTATGAATCCAAGGTCGTCCAAGAATCATGTCATATCCTGGATCTTCCCGAATTATATAAAACTTGGCCTCAGTGTATACCGAATTCTCTCTGACCTTGAGGGTGATGTGGTCGTATGCATCTCTGAGTGTCCCTTTGTGATCTCTGATTGACATGGGAGTATGTGTAGCTTCTTGTCGAGTAATGCCAACGGATTTGAGAGTTTTCAAAGGAATGATGTTGATGGCAGTGCCAACATCAACAAATGCTCTCTTGAATTCGTTTCCTTTAACATGCACTGTGGTAAGCAGTCCCTATTCATACATTTCCTTGTCAGTGGCTGGAGGTTCATGAGGTACTTCTGGAATTGGTAGGCATTTCCCAGACACTATGTGGTTCAGAGCCATGAACATGTCTCCCCTCTGCGCCTTCGACAGATAGAGCAATTCGCAGACATGTTCGATCAACGACTGAACTGCTTCTTTGACTGGTTGTTCAGAGATGGGGAAAGTCCTTACTGGGAGAGGATCTCTGTGTACTCCTTCAGTCCCCAAGTTAAGATCTCCCGATTCAACCTTTTACTTGAATATGTGCTTTAAGACTCTGAAGTCAATTTTGGGATGATTGACGAACCTGTGGAAGCGGTAGTAACGAGGAATTTCCATGTCTCCTTCAGTCGGTTCTTTCTTAACATATGGAAACTTGATAGCACCATCTTAGATCCAAGCATCCAGGAGTTCGATCACCTCTTCAATGGAAAGGGGAAAGTCAGGTGCGTCTTGATCAGGAGCCACTGTGCGTTTGTCAGGGGCTTGTGCATCTTGCTTATCCTTCCTTTGTGCTTTTGAAGGAGCTGAGGTATGCTTGCACGGTGGTTCGGCTTTCCGTTTGCTCCCTTTTGCGACACCGTTTGTGGAAGGATAGAAGTTGTACTGCTTGTTAATCAGACGTCTGTTACCTCGAGCGTCTCGCGGTTCTTCAGCTTTTATAGCTTTTGTTCTTTCCAGTAAAGCGGGTGCAGTAGTTGCCGATCTCTTCGCCGCTTCATGAAGCTATGATAAAGTATGGAAACGAAGATTTTCTAACAAAGCTCTATAGATCGGGATCATGTCGTTGATACACAAGTCTACAAGTTGTTGCTCCGTGACGTTTGGATCATGAAAGTCCAGGGCCTGGACTCTGAATCTTTTCACGTTGTCATTTGGATGTTCATTGTTTCTCTGAAATATTCTTCCAAGATCAGAGAGAGTAATCTGCTCTGACACAAAGAAGTACTTTCTGTAGAAGGCGTTAATCATTTATCCCCAATTGTTGATAGTTCTTGGTGCGACGTTGTTGTAGCAGGTGTATGCCCTTCCTTTCAAGGATTTTGAAAATTCTTTGAGGCAAACAACATGGTTATGCTCATGTTCGCCCAATGATTCCAGGAACCGAGAAACATGCTCCCGAGCATTTTATGTTCCGTCATATAAAGTGAATGTTTGAGAAGTATAACCTTCTGGAAGAGTAATCCTTTGCATATCAGCAAGGTATAGAGGTTGGTGACGATGGATATGTGACGTCTTTTCTTTTCCATGGTTCTCCAAGAGGCGTTCCAAATCTTCCCGAGTAATGAAATTTGATGATTCCTTCGCTGATGGATCGTCTGCAGCTTTTCGGACTTTGATGTCATCCACTGTATGAATTGGAACTACTTCAGAAGCAACATCTGAGGATGTTTCCTTTTCTTTTCCATTTCCTTGAGTCTTCTATGACATATTGTCAGTGAGAGTCTTGAGATAATTGAATAACTCCTTCTGTGTTGCAGCCATGTCAGTTTGATTCTTTGCAAGAGTCTCTTGCACCTTTATGAGATTAGCCATGGTAGGTGGTGGATTCCCCTTGACTTCCTCAGGGTGTCGGCCGAACAGGGGGTGACCTTCCATGTTAGCGTGAGGAGGAATAACATCAGCACCGTTAGTGTTAGAGGCCAGAATAGTTTCCAGGATATCCTCATTGTTATTGTTGCTAGTGCTAGCATCGTTTGTGTTAGAACCTGTAACTAACCAGACCTAAGACCATTCATTTTTTTGAATACTGAGATTGCAACCGAGAGAATGATCTCCCACTTTGGTAGCCAATCTGTATATGGGGAAAAACGATTTTCTGGTTTTTACGGAATTGAGGAGACGACCGTGTGGAGAAGACTCCTTGAACCGAGCGAAATATTTAACCTCACACAGATAAATTGCAATAAGGGAGTGCTTTAAGTTCGAGAGATCAATTTGTAGGACTCCGGCCTAAACCAAGACAATGGTCGTTCTAGAGTCAATCGGTCACAAGATAGGATGGGTCGATCTGTAGGAGGAAAGCTGAGAAATGTGTGAGATCAAAGGTGATCGATATTGTAGGTGTTTTATGTATTCTGTGTAAGAAAGTTCTGAATGATTGAATTTACTTAGTTGAGAGTGATTGCTCAGACGATGAGTTCGGGTGGACGAAAGATTGTCTGTATGAACTTGTCGAGAAATTCTTGTTTCTTTCAATCATGATTCAGAGGTCTTTTATATTGATGGAATTGTAAACACCTTGATCCCATGAAGTGTGAGATGAAGTCAAAGAGTGGGGAAGTGGGAAATCGTGTCAAAACCGGTTTCTCATCGTGCGGAGACTTGGTTAATTTTCCACCCACTACTTTGCTAACTCCTACAACTGATTGCATGACTTGCTCACATTCTCTTCGTGTGTATGAACACACGTGCCGTAGACCTCCAGACCAAAATCCTAGTTAATATCCCCCATGTGACGTGATTGACATCTCGTGATTGTGGAGTCAGTTGCTGACTTTATGGGACGATTAGTCCTTGTATAGCTGAGTCGAACGTGATTTGCAAATTTTCTGAGACTCATGAATCGAACATGTCTGCTGAGACAAAGTTATATTGTCGAATAAATGTTGATAGTTAAAGTGAATAAATATTGTTCTGAGTCGTTGAGTATTGATAGTTGAACCAATATTCCTTGATCTGAGCAAATATTGCTTATCTGAGCATATGTTGCTCATTTTATGAATTGTTGAATATTAATAGTTGAACCAATATTCATTGGTGTGAAAAGATGTTGTTCATTTGAACAAATGTTGCTCGTTTGAGGAATCATTGGTAACAGGACCAAGATAAATTTGAAATACTGGCAGCTGAACCGAGTATAATTAATTAGGGTGTTGATCATGGGATCAACATAAAATTATTAGCGTTTAAATCTAGAATTATGAACCTTGGATTCGAAACCCTAATTTTGATCAACTGCTGAATTGATGATAAATTGATGATTTATTGAAAATCATTCATGAAATGAAGGAGGGACCGACTACATGGGATGATGAATCGACCATGTAGCGCCCATATACTCAAGTGAGCAAAATACCAAAGTATCTTGAAGACCATCTAGTGAAAAGATGATTAAATGTTGGTTTAATCATTTATTAAAATATTGCTCATGTGAGCGTTAGGTAGTAAAACCTTATTATGGAGAGATGATGGAACGACCAAGGGGTCATGAGACTGGCTCCTGGTGGTCGTTTAAGCAAACTCCCAGTTGTTTGGGAAGAGTTTGGACCCAATATGAGCAATTGAGCAAATCAGGTCAAAATTCTTAAAACATGTGGGACCGGCTATTTGAAAGCCTTAGGGACGGCCTTGGTCGGTCAAGGAGACATTCCCGCGTCACCATAATGTCCGTGTCTCAGTCCTGAGAGTTTCGATATTTTCCGGTGTGCGTTTGAGCAACATTTTGAGAAAATATGAAGAAATCAGGGATTTTTGCTGAAACCAGGAAAACTTCATGAGTGAAGGAATAAAGAATAAAATAATGAAGGAATCATGAAGTGTGGGACCAGATATGACCAAGGAATGGTCGGCCGGCCAAAGAGCCCGGTCCCAAGACACTTTTCCTAATTTTATAACATTTTTCATGATTTTAGGGAAATATCATAAAATCAAGGAGTTTGTTGAATCCAAGGAGTTTCCATGAGATGAAGGAGTTTCCATGAGATGAAGGAAACAAATAATATTAAAATAATGAGACAAGGGCGTGTGGTACCGGCCACGGCTAGGGCATGGACGGCCGGCTAATGTGCCCGGTCCCGTGAGTTTTTCCCTAATTTTATGTAATTTTCATGGGTTGAGGGAAATATCATGAAATCGGGGAATTTTCATGGGATGAGGGAATAATAATAAAATAATGAGGAGTCATGAGGTGTGGGACCGACCACAACTAGGGCATGGACGACCGACTAATAGGCCTGGTCCCGCGACACCTTTCATAATATTTTATTATTTCTTTGATACGAGGAAACACCATGAGACTGAGGAGTTTCCTTGAGACTAAGGAGATTTGTTCAAATGAAGGGATTTTCATGAGATCAGGGAAAAATAACTAAGTATAATAAAATATAGAATTGGGCGTGGGACTGGCCACGGCGTGACTGGTCGGTCAGTGGGCCCAGTCCCCTAGCGCCTTTGCTAATATTTTATTATTTTTCTTCCTATTTTGCATAGGTTCATCGTTCCTTCGTGTTTTGGAATGCTCGTTTGCGCATTCAGGTGCTCGTTTGTGCATTATTGCTGAGTACACTTGCACCATTTTGGTCGGGGCTTACTCGATAGCGGCTCAGATGCCCGTTTGTTGAACATTTATCATTAACCCGTGGAATTCTGCTGGGAAGAACCACGAATTGAAGTAACGAAATATTACGAAGAATCGTAGAATACTGTTGAATATTCAGTTAACGATTAGAGATAATTAATTGATGGCTCTATACTAGCAGGCATGCTGTCTAGGAGCATTAATTATCTGGGAATTGAGAAATATGAGCTTGCTGAAACGTCATATCTCCTTTATATAGTCAGGGAAAACCTTGTTGCATCTTGAAGATGTTATTGCTCTATACTAGCAGGAAAGCTGTCTAAGAGCTGTCCAATCTTTCGATTCTATATAGAAGTAATTACTGAAATTGCTCAGTATTCATAAGATGTATCATTGCCTCAGCTGAGAGACTACACATCTACATATACTCCGAGAGACAATATTCCCAGTCAGAGATTTCATGGCACGAGCTTTCATGCTTCAATGAGAGACATGAGCCTCAATACTCATCTGATTGCTGGTCAGGAGCATGTATAATTATGGTTTTACGATTTTAACCCTTGTCGAAAATCCACCATTTACACTTGGTAAAAAAGCATTCAATATTAACAGTTAGATGAAAACCTGATTAGACTCAAGCTAATATCTTTTAACCGTTAGATCGAACTTAGCTTGTTTCACACGAATGAAATGTACATTCATTTAGATATGAGTAACCGTACCTAAATGTGTACACCTTGTTGGTTCAACAATAGTTAATCGAAGTTAGCCATATGAACACTTTCATATCAACCTTATTCATCTTAACCACGACTAGTTCAAATGACTCAAATGAAACTAGTTATAGAGTTGTTCAATTGTTTATATTCTCATAGAAGTATACAAGACACAATTGAACCAAAATCGATTTGATTCACTCGAATCAATTCATGAACATTATAGCCACGGTTTGCAAAAGATCGCATTCCTTATAATATAAATGTATTAGTTCATGAAAAAACTGATTCTAGAACTTAACCCACTCAATTATGCAAACAGGTACTCATACTTAAGTAGCCAGACTTGGACTGTGTCCGATAATATGCGAACGGGTACGCATACTATCACACATCCAAAAACAATAGTTGAATTATTACGCGTACGGGTACACATACAATAGTTCTCGGAATTCAACTGAGTTCGCCAGTACGAGTACGGGTACGCATACCAAGGCTCCCGGACTTTACCCGAACTTGCAGTACGTATACAGGTATGCATACTATACCGGACCTGGATCAACATATATGCCAGTACGCATACTATGTCTATACTCCAATTATGGTTAAGTGTTCTAAACTATATTTCAATCATTGAAACATTCTTAGAGGATGACAATAATTGTTTTCACAAACTATTAGCATTAAAGCAATTTTCAAGTTATTGAAATAATCAATACGAAATATTTCAGGTCTACATCAAATGAATGTCTCATGCAAATCATGTAAAATGTTACCAGGCAATTTTCACTTGACCATCTTTTGACTTGCGTCAAGAATATAAGATGAACTTGGTTAAAGTAAAAGCTTACGAACACATATTTCGAGAAATATGTAAGTGAGTTAAACTCAGCTCGAAATATCAAATGTGTATAATCGAATACTATATAGTAATACGACTTTTTCTCAAGAAGGATATAGAGTAGAGATAGACTTTCTGAGTGATAGATGAGTTTCAGACTCCACATAACTTTTGTTGATGAAGTTCTACAAGCTCTTCTTAGTAGTTCTTTATGTTCAATTGCTGAACGTCGTGAAGTCTAAACCTCAACTACACAATCTATCCTAGTCCGAGACATCACTACAAGTAGACTAGAAATCAAGACTTTTAGTTTTGATCACTAAACTTGACGAACAAGCTTGAGATAGCAACACTTGCGAGTTCGACCGAGCAGTTCTCTAACATTATATAAATGTATTTGTTCATGAGTATGTAAATATACATAACCGATTTTAGAACTTAACACACTTAGCTATGCAAATGGGTACGCGTACATAAGTTCCCGGACTTGGTCTTGTTCGCCAGTATGGAAACGGGTACGCATACTGTAGTTCACGACCGAACACAGTTGAAATCAGTACGCATACGAATATGCATATTGTTATAGCACTGCTCGGTTGAACTCACTAGCGTTGGTATCTCAATTTAGTTGTCAATTTTAGTTTCCAAAATGCATTTCTGATTTAGCATACTAAAGATAGTTTCAGACTAGATTAGGTCTAAGAAGTTGAATCGAAGCTATCCTTAAATGATGAAGATTGAAGACTACAAGAAGACATCAACAAGTACTTCATCAACAAAGGTATGTGATTGATTTCATTTGTATTCTTGTTCAATTCTACCTTTCTAATCTATCAAGATATATGCTCACTCTATGGAAAAATTCCAATGACGGTAAATGTACATTTATGTATATATACTTGAGGTTATTTCATTCATGACCTTGGAGACAATAACCTTTATTCTTTTAAAGAATCTCATGTTATGGTGAATGAGCTTATGAATCCAACGATCCAAGAATCACTCAATTCCGAGTTATAACGATGAAGTTATGAGTGATTTATTAAAGTTTGTTAGTAGGAAACAATCCATGGGCTGTTTGTAGTAGTTCATGGACTTGGGCCCAATTCGTGACTAAAAGCTATTTTTGGTCAAGTTTGTGATGTTTCCTTGTCTAGGAAAGATGGCTATTATTCCTCAGTCCGTGAACTGCCGAAGTTCTCAACCCCGAGAATTTCTGCTGGAGTTAACAAACTACTTGTGTGAAACTAAGTTTGCGAACTCAGTCCGCGAACCGGCAAAGTTCTCATACCCGAGAATTTCTGATGGAGTTTGTAAACTCTGCCCGGTAACTTAAGTCCGCAAACCTAGTCTTCGAACTTGAGTTAGGTTATATCTAAAGACAATTTTTTGTGAACTTATACTTATATAAACTAAGGAATGAATTTTCCAAACCGTGGCTATAATGTTCATGAACGATTCAAGTGAATCAAATCGTCTTTGCTTCAATTGTGTCTTGTGTAGTTACATAAGATTTCCTTGCAATTGAAAAACTCTCTGACTAGTTCATTTGAGTCATTTGAACTAGTTATGGTTAAGATGAATATGGTTAAATACCACGTGTATGAGTCTTAATTACCTAACTTGATTTGTGATTGAAATTCTTAAATATAAAAGGTTAGAAACAATTATCAAAGCCATAGATGTTGGTTTTTATTGTCAAAGAATCTTTTTCGTACTCTTATGATAACCATTCTTGGTGTAAATCCTTATGGAAAAGATTATTCTTCCTCTAAGCATATCAATTCTTGTTCATACAAGTTTGTATCTTAGAAAAGATGATCACAATATTTGATCTTCATGATTACATATTGTGTATTATTACCATGAGATAGTTCTATTGTTCAGTAACTTGATCTCATGAGAGACTTTCACTAATTGGTTCTTAGTTCGTATCTCCTGGTGGGTTTTCTAAAATCCAATATATAAATCCTTATCTCTGGAGTAAGGTCACTCTTGTTGTTCTTTCGGGGATGACATCTAATGGGGGAGAGTTCTTTTGAACTTGTGCTTAATTGCTATATCTTTGAAGGGAGAAGCGGTTGTGGAACACGTAGGAGTTAACTTATATCTTAATAAACTCCTTGAAGAAGTCACTAAGTTTCGAATCTGTGATATCGTCTAAACAAAGTTGATATGTTTCTTTCTTTTGGTCATGAAGTGTCTCCGTGAAAATTTCATGAGGATCCCACTAGTCTTCGTGCCTTTGCCAATTTGTATTGACAAAAAGGGGGAGAATTAAGGGGGGGGGGGGGGGGTGGTTTTCATGTTGATATGTAGTATTGACTAAGAGGGAGTGATACATATCACCGTAGTATTATTGTCAAAGTTGTGATACAATGAAACTTTGATGCTGTGTAATAATATTATAATGGATCTTCAACAAGCACGGGATAAACACATGAAGATTTGAAGAACCAAGGAAATCAAGCTTGTCGTTTTTGCTTTTAACAAGTACAAGCCATATGTAAAATGGTTTTGTCACTAAAATTGACAAAGGAGGAAATTGTTAGATCACTACTCGGTTGAACCCACTAGCGTTGGTATGTCAAGTTAGTTTTCAATTTTAGTTGCAAAAATGCATTTCTGATTTAGCATACTAAAGATAGTTTCGTACTAGATTAGGTCTAAGAAGTTGAATCGAAGCTATCCTTAAAGGATGAAGATTGAAGACTACAAGAAGACATCAACAAGTACTTCATCAACAAAGGTATGTGATTGATTTCATTTTGATTCCTTTTCAATTCTACCTTTCTAATCTATCAAGATATATGCTCACTCTATGGAACAATTTCGATGACGGTAAATGTACATTTATGTATATATACTTGAGGTTGTTTGATTCATGACCTTGGAGACAATAACCTTTATTCTTGTAAAGAATCTCATGTTATAGTGAATGAGCTTATGAATCCAACGAGCCAAGAATCACTCAATTCTGAGTTATAACGATGAAGTTATGAGTGATTTATTAAAGTTCGTTAGTAGGAAATAATCCATGGGCTGTTTGTAGTAGTTCATGGACTTGGGCCCAATTCGTGACTAAAAGCTATTTTTGGTCAAGTTGGTGATGTTTCCTTGTCTAGGCAAGATGGATATTATTCCAAACATATTTGATTACCATATTAAAGTGTTTCAGATAACTTTTAATTCCTGCCTAAGTTAGAATGTGATTTATTCACATAAATAAATATTTGCTATTTAATTATTTAATTAATTATTTATCATAATATTTGTAACTTAGGAAAGACTCCTATAATTAGAAGACTCTTGAAAAAGGAAAATAGTCAAAAACATATCTTTGTTTTCAAGCTAACTTTTCACTATAAATAAAGGGTTCGTGAGTTTACACAATTTTCATCCCCTTTGGAAAATTGGCGTAAGCTTTGCAGGTTGTTTCCATGTCTTATGTTCTTCGTGAACAAGAGTGAGGTAAAAGTTTTTGTATTGGGGATCACAAAAGCCAAGTTGGATTTAATCTTCGTGATTGATCATACAACTTGTAATCTAGGTTTTTCACCTCTTGTCTATTTTAAGGTTTTCTCTTCTGATATAAAACCATTCAAGAGTTGTTGATCATAAACCCTAGGTTTTAATAGATTTCAGTTTCCGATCGTATACCAACACTTGTTAGTCGAAATCGGACACTAGAAAGAAAAAATTCTATTGAGGCATCTCGTAAAATCCTTGAGAAGTTTTAAACAAGATATCTCTAGATTTATTCTAGTTGTTCTTGTTGTAGAGTTATTAGGTTTCACTTCCTATTTTTGAAGAGTATAATAATCCCTAATCTACAAGTTTGTTTTGATATTACTTTTACCTAGTAATTGTTTTTATCAAAATAAACACTAGATTTCCAAAACCTTGATTCACATCTAAAGGAAAATCAAACTGGTGTTTCGTGCAAACAAAATATCAAATCGTATCAATCGTGTTGGTGTATCTTATAAAGAGAACCTTGGGTTCTGCTAGAAGATTTGTGTGAAGAATTTCTAAAGAGAATCGGTATTCTGCTATGAGTTCTAAAAGTGTTGAAGAAGGTATTACATCTATTCCGAATAGGTAGTAGGAAATTGGTGTAAGAGCTTTTAATCAGTGTGTGTTTATTCTGGACTAGGTCCCAGGGTTTTTCTGCATATGCGGTTTCCTCGTTAACAAAATTCTGATGTCAGTGTTATTTCTTTAACGCATTATATTTTATTTATATAATAGAAATATCACAGGTTGTACGTTAAGATCAACCAGTTCTTATATCCGGCCTTAGGGTTGTTGAGTGAATTGATTGACACTTGAATATTGGTCTTTGGTACCGTTCAAGTTAATCCTATTATATTCAATCGGGCTCGCAAATCCCTATGTGCTGATTGCTGATTGAATCAAGATATAGAGATATAAAACTCTTTGATATACTTTTGATAGATTAAGTCTAACTGTCTAGTTGATTCTCTTGAAAGTATATTGGAGTTTGTCTATTCAGATTTTCAAACGAAATTTTGGGTGTGGTTGTTAGACCCCCGCTTTTTCAATTGGTATCAGAGCAGGCAAACACGCTAAGACCTCATAAGTCTGTGTTTGTAGCAATCTGATTCTATGAACAGAGGTGTTATCTCTATAAACGTACCGCCAGTCTTCGATGGCATGAACTATTTATGGTGGAAAATTGTTATGCGTTCTTTCATTCAAGCGCGAGATTTTCAATCACGGGTTCGTATTGTTAATGGCTATGATCCTCCATCAGTTACAGTAGACGGTATAATTGTTGAAAAGAATATTGGTGATTATAATGATCTTGAGATTCTTGTTGCAAATCAAAATTTTGAAGGATTAAATGCGATCATCCACGCCATTACCCAGATCTTCAGCACCACGTTACTGCGTGCAATAAGTCTAAAAATGCTTGGGATATCTTAGAAACCGTATTCAAAGGGAATGCCGCAGAGAAAGAAGCAAGGATTCAAAATCTAGCTTTTGACTGGGAAAACCTTCGCATGTATGATGATGAAACCTTTGATGAGTTTAACCAAAGGATTTCTCAAATAGTTAACTCCTCATTTGCGTTAGGAGAACTATTACGGATAAAGATATTGTGTGCAAAATTCTCAGGTCTCTACCATCAAGATACGAGTTTAAGAAACATGCCATTGAAGAAGGAAACGATCTTTCTACACTCTCTAGAAATACTCTTGCTGGAAAGTTAAAGATCTTTGATAATGAACATGCAAGAAAAGAGGTGATTTCTCTTAAAGCTGTAAACAATTCTGAATCCTCTAAGGATAAATCTGGTTCGCCAGATACTAAGGATGTTACTCCACGACAATTTAGAAAATTCTTGAGAGACAGGAAAAAGAGTTTTTCTAAAAGTGTAACATCTCCTAAGGATGATGTACAATGCTATAACTGTCATGGTTTCGGGCACTCTTCTTCAGTATGTCCTAGCTGGAGTCATAGACAATCGGCATATGCAGCAGATTTGCCTACTCTTGATGATGGACCTGAATTTTATATTCCCCAAGTGTTGGCTGGCGAGGTTGCATTAGCTTCTGGAAAAATTCTTGCGGATACTGATTCTGATTCTGATGAAGAAGTGTTCCATGTGGATCCGGTTGCTAATAACCTTCTTAAAGAAAGTCATAAAAAACTCTCGGAAGCTGAAAACACCATTTTCAGTGAGAAAGTTAAATATGACAGACTTCGTAGTCGAAATAAAGACTTGCAAGACCAACTTGATTCTAGTGGTGCAAGAGATTATCTCAACGAAATACGAAAGCTTAAAGAAGAAATTGCCGAAGGTCGTGATCGGGAAATTATTCTTCAAGCAAAGCTAGATAACTTGGAAAACATTGAGAAGAACTTGTTATTTGATTCAGAAGTAGAAGATCTCAAAGTTCAATGTGAATCATCCAAGAATGATCTAGTTATTGCGCTTGAGAAGGTCAAAAGTTTGGAAGAAGAAAACTCGAGCTTAGAAAAGAGTTTGTCTAGAAATAACATCTCAGATAAATTAACCTCGATATTGGGAGCATGTAGAATTCATCGTGATACACGAGGATTTGGCTATGAAGGAATAGACGCTCCTAGTATTTGGAAAGAGGTAAAAATTGTCAAAGCTAAAGTTTTTCTCAACCAAAACCTTCCACGGTTGACAAAAATAAAGTATCTCTATCAACTGCTGATAACGAAAAAAGGAAATCCTGTCAAGTTCCAAAGCAAGCACATAAACATTCAGGTAACACTAAACATAACTTTTTATATACTACGAAACATTGTTTTTATTGTGGAAAACCAGGTCACTTGCAAAGGAATTGCAGATTTCTTAAACGAGATAAAACCAGATCTTATTATGTTAAGATGACGAGATCTGATGTTCCAAACTGGAGAAAAACTGAGTCTCATAATATCCGTTTTTTCATTATCCCCCCAATAAGTTCCATAATTATATTGGGGAGAAAGAGAAATACGTTGCTCCAAGCTGCTCAGAAATGGGTACCAAAGAAGAACAATAAAGCAACGAGTACTATTAAGAAGGATCTCCCAGACAAGAGTTCGACAAGGGATAACATCTTAAAAAGGTATGGAATAGCTATTGAAAGTTTCAAGGAAGTTGTTAAATTCCTAGATTCCATGTCTGATTTTGTTTCGTATACCTGTCGTGAGCATGATTTTGCTCACCTCAACACAACCTGATTGTGTTGAAAGTGCATCCTCACCATGAAGCCCTATTAAATACTGTGAGTATTGCAAAAGAATTGGGGCACACATATTGTGTTGGGTAATTTCTGGATATGTGGAACAATTTGTTGTTTCAAGCTGAGTCTAACTCGCTTACATATTTCTCAAAATATGTGTTGGTAAGCTTTCGCTTCAACCATGTTTATCTTTACCTAGTGACCAAAGTCATGATATGTTTCAATCACTTTGAAAATTGCTTTGACGAGAAATGGTGTAACAACTACATAACATCCTCTAAGAATGTTTCAATGGTTGGAATGAGAGTTTAGATTACATAACCAATGATGGACATAAGCATTGTTGTGGAAACACATTTATGTATAAGTCATATTCCTTGAAACAAAGTTTGCGAACTTTGTTGATCAAGAGAACCGTAAGAATGGGGTGATCCAAGTCCGCGAACTCAGTCCGTGAACTGCCGAATTTCTCAAACCCGAGAATTTCTGCTGGAGTTGACAAACTACTTGCGTGAAACTAAGTCTGCGAACTCAGTCCGCGAACCAGTGAAGTTCTCATACCCGAGAATTTCTGTTGTAGTTTGTAAACTCTTCCCAGTAACTTAAGTCCGCAAACCTAGTCTGCGAACTTGAGTTAGGTTATATCTAAAGACAATTTTTTGTGAACTTATACTTATATAAACTAAGGAATGCATTTTGAAAACCGTGGCTATAATGTTTATGAATCGATTCAAGTGAATCAAATCGTCTTTGCTTCAATTGTGTCTTGTGTAGTTACATAAGATTTCCTTGTAATTGAACAACTCTCTAACTAGTTCATTTGAGTCATTTGAACTAGTTATGGTTAAGATGAATATGGTTAGATACCACGTGTATGAGTCTTAATTACCTAACTTGATTTGTGATTGGAATTCTTAAATATAACAGGTTAGAAGCAATTATCAAAGCCATGGATGTTGGTTTTTATTGTCAAAGAATCTTTTTTCATACTCTTATGGTAACCATTTTTGGTGTAAATCCTTATGGAAAAGATTATTCTTCCTTATAAGCATATCAATTCTTGTTCATACAAGTTTGTATCTTAGAAAAGATGATCACAATATTTGATCTTCATGATTACATATTGTGTATTATTACCATGAGATAATTCTACTGTTCAATAACTTGATCTCATGAGAGACTTTCAATGATTGGTTCTTAGTTCGTATCTCCTTGTGGGTTTTCTAAAATCCAATATATAAATCCTTATCTCTGGAGTAAGGTCACTCTTGTTGTTCTTTCGGGAATGGCATCTAATGGGGGAGAGTTCTTTTGAACTTGTGCTTAATTGCTATATCTTTGAAGGGAGAAGCGGTTGTGGAACATGTAGGAGTTAACTTGTATCTTAATAAAATCCTTGATGATGTCACTAAGTTTCGACTCTGTGATATTGTCTAAACAAAGTTGATATGTTTCTTTCATTTGGTCATGAAGTGTCTCCGTGAAAATTTCATGAGAATGCCACTAGTCTTCGTGCCTTTGCCAATTTGTATCGACAAAAAGGGGGAGAATTAATGTGTAGTTCACACTACAAATTCATATGGTTTAAGGATCATTATGTAAGGGGGAGTGGTTTTCATGTTGAGATGTAGTATTGACTAAGGGGGAGTGATACATATCACCGTAGTAATATTCTCAAAGTTGTGATACAATGAAACTTTGATGCTATGTAATAATATTATAATGGATCTTCAACAAGCACAGGATGAACACATGAAGATTTGAAGAACCAAGGAAATCAAGCTTGTCGTTTTTTCTTTTAACAAGTACAAGCCATATATAAAATGGTTTTGTCACTAAAATTGACAAAGGGGAAAATTGTTAGAACACTGCTCGGTTGAACCCACTAGCGTTGGTATGTCAAGTTAGTTTTCAATTTTAGTTACCAAAATACATTTCTGATTTAGCATACTAAACATAGTTTCGGACTAGATTAGGTCTAAGAAGTTGAATCGAAGTTATCCTTAAAGGATGAAGATTGAAGATTGAAGACTGCAAGAAGACATCAACAAGTACTTCATCAAAAAAGGTATGTGATTGATTTCATTTGGATTCTTGTTCAATTCTACCTTTCTAATTTATCAAGATATATACTCACTCTATGGAACAATTCTGATGACGGTAAATGTACAATTATGTATATATACTTCAGGTTATTTGATTCATGACCTTGGAGACGATAACCTTTATTCTTAATCCAACGAGCCAAGAATCACTCAATTCCGAGTTATAACGATGAAGTTATGAGTGATTTATTAAAGTTCGTTAGTAGGAAACAATCCATGGGCTGTTTGTAGTAGTTCATGGACTTGGGCCCAATTCGTGACTAAAATCTATTTTTGGTCAAGTTGGTGATGTTTCCTTGTCTAGGCAAGATGACTATTATTCCAAACATATTTGATTACCATAATAAAGTGTTTGAGATGACTTTTAATTCCTGTCTAAGTTAGAATCTGATTTATTCACATAAATAAATATTTGCTATTTAATTATTTAATTAATTATTTATGCATAATATTTGTAACTTAGGAAAGACTCCCATAATTAGGAGAGTCTTGAAAAGGTAAATAGTCAAAACCTTAGCTTTGTTTTCAAGCTAACTTTTCACTATAAATAAAGGGTTCGTGAGTTTACACAGTTTTCAACCCATTTGGGAAATTTGCGTAAGCTTTGCAGGTTGTTTCCATGTCTTTTGTTCTTCCTGAACTAGAGTGAGATAAAAGTCTTTGTATTGGGTATCACAAATCCAAGTTGGATTTAATCTTCGTTATTGATCATACAATTTGTAATCTAGGTTTTTCACCTCTTGTCTATTCTAAGGTTTTCTCTTCTGATATAAAACCATTCAAGAGTTGTTGATCATAAACCCTATGTTTTGATAGATTTCAGTTTCTGATCGTATAGCAACACTTGTTAGTCGAAATCGGAGACTAGAAAGAAAAACTTCTATTGAGGCATCTCGTAAAATCCTTGAGAAGTTTTAAAAAGATATCTCTAGATTTATTCTAGTTGTTCTTGTTGTAGATTTATTAGGTTTCTCTTCCTATTTTTGAAGAGTATAATAATCCCTAATCTACAAGTTTGTTTTGATATTACTTTTACCTAGTAATTGTTTTTATCAAAATAAACACAAGATTTCCAAAACCTTGATTCACATCTAAAGGGAAATCAAACTGGTGTTTCGTGCAAACAAAATATCAAATCGTATCAATCGTATTGGTGTATCTTTTAAAGAGAACCTTGGGTTCTGCTAGAAGATTTATGTGAAAATTTTCTAAAGAGAATCGGTATTCTGCTATGAGTTCTACAAGTGCTGAAGAAGGTATTACATCTAGTCCGAATAGGTAACAGGAAATTGGTGTAATAGCTTTTAATCAGTGTGTGTTTATTCTGAACTAGGTCCCGGGGTTTTTCTGCATTTGCGGTTTCCTCGTTACTGGTGTCTGTCTTATTTATTTTCCGCATTATATTTTATTTATATAATAGAAATATCACAGCTTGTACGTTAATATCAATCAGTTCTTTTATCCGGCCTTAGGATTGTTGAGTGAATTGATTGACACTTGAACATTGGTCTTTGGTACCGTTCAAGTTAATCCTCTTATATTCAATCGGGCTCGCAAATCCCTATTTGCTGATTGCGGATTGAATCAAGAGATGGAGATATAAAACTCTTTGATATACTTTTTATAGATTGAGTCTAATTGTCTAGTTGATTCTCTTGAAAGTATATTGGAATTTGTCTATTCAGATTGCCAAACGAAATTTTGGGTGTGGTTGTTAGACCCCCGCTTTTTCACATACTATAGTTCTCGGACTTCAACTGTTGAATCAGTACGCATACGGGTATGCATACTAAATTCCCGGACTTGGAATACACATGCAACAATTAGCATACAAGTACGCATACTGTGCTATATCCAATCAAAGGTTAATTTTTCTAAACTCCCATTTAAATCATTGAAACATTCTTGGAAGACGAGAATAGTTGTCTCACACAAACTATTAGCTTCAAACCAATTTTCAAGTGATCAAATGATCAATACGAAACATTCCGAGTCTACATCAAACGACTGTCTCACACAACTCATGTAAGATTTTACCAGGCGATTTTCATATGATCATCTTTTGACTTTCATCAAGAATAAAAGATGAACTTGGTTAAAGAGAAAGTTTACCACACATATTTCAAGAAATATGTGAGCGAGTTAAACTCATATCGAAATATCAAATGTGTATAATATAAAGTCTATATAGCTATACGACTTTTGTCTCAATATGAGATAAAATAGAAATAGACTTCTGAGTGATATATGAGTTCAAGTCTCCACATACCTTTTGTTGATGAAGTTCCACAAGCTCCCCTTAGTAGTTGTTCGTCTCCAATCGATGAATGCCATGAAGTTTAAAGCTCAACTACACATTCTATCCTAATACGAGATATAGCTATAAGTAGACTAGAAATCAAGTCTTATAATTTTGATTTGGCAACTAAACTTGACAAACAAGCTTGAGATAGCAACGCTTGCGAGTTTGACCGAGCAGTGTTCTAAAAGTATTGTCTCGACTTAGTATGCATGATCACTAATTATTATTTTTTCGGTGTTTATTGTACACAACATTAATACTAGTCCGTTGTAATTATCTTTTGAAATCCACCAATTCAACTGTATCCAT
This sequence comes from Papaver somniferum, assembly GCF_003573695.1. Classification (NCBI taxonomy): domain Eukaryota; kingdom Viridiplantae; phylum Streptophyta; class Magnoliopsida; order Ranunculales; family Papaveraceae; genus Papaver; species Papaver somniferum. The sequence goes on from NC_039362.1 coordinate 141,895,626, forward strand.
CTAGTTCATCCGTTCACCCGTGAATATTTTACCCGTTAGATAATGGGTTGGACGTGGGTGCATTTATAATACCCGTTATTTTAATGGACTGGACACGGGTGATACCAAATCGGCATCCACCCACCCCTATTGGACAAAAATACTCTCTTCCTCGTTATGATTGAATATTAGTATTGATAATGTTGGCCCAAAGAGAAAGCCCAAGTTCAACTTTCATCTTATTTCCCGCGTCCACGAAATAAGAATTTGAATTAAAGTTGTTTCCGTACATGTAAAACTTAGACTGGGACAGGTGGCAATAAGTGACTCGATCTTCCAGCTCAAGTGCATTTGTAAACCAAGTTGACGTTTGTATCGTGGACCGATGAATTATCGCTGCCATTATTTCTTTTTGGGGCACGAGGAAGACTGATGTATGACCGTATGTTACGCATATATAGATAGTTGTGTAGGTCGAGCAATCATAGCTAGCTACACCATTTGCAGCCCTAATTTTGTTTTATTTTTCAAGGAGACATTTTCAATTAGTGTACATTCGTCATTAGTCTATAATACACGTAGGTACATTCACTAAATTTACCCCAATATGGCCATTTGCATCCCTTTCATGTGGCCATGCGCCCATGCATGCCATGCAGGTTTTACTAAATGTATCCCAATATCCATCTAGCCAAATTCCGTGGCAAGAAGCGGCATATCGAAGAAGTTGATGATGGGCGTTATTAATAGCAACTCATAAACACACTACTTGTTAATCCCGTGATAAGTCGGTAATTATTTGGTAAGTTATAACGGACCGGTCGAATCTTAACCAACGCCATTCCACCACGTACACAAGGGTTTTGCTAGATTTACTGATTCACATATATTAATAGCAGGCAGAGGTCTCCGATCAGACACAAGTTTCTTTTCTCTTTCTCATCCTTTCTCTACAGAAAAAAAAAGGGAGAAAACTTTTCACTACTAATTTGTTCATGGATCTAAAGCATTCAGAAGAAATGATGTTCTTTCTACTGAAAAGAATCCCTGCTGAATCTGCTCGTGCTCTTGTTCCTTACCTTGGCAAGCTTGTTCTGGTTGAATTCAACGATGTAAGCATGAAATCTACTCAAAATTTCAAAGTTGATTTACTTGATTTTCTCTGTTTGCTCCTAATTTTTGATGTCGATTTCATAGTGGTGAGTAATTAGTATCTAGGGCATTTCAGAACATGATAAGAATCAGGCAACGTGAATTCATAGTATGTGTTTAGAACTCGTTTTTTTTTGCCTGAATTAGTACTTGTTTTGTGGTCGATTTTAGCGATTTAGGTATTCTTAAGTTCTAATTCTCTAGGTGTTAGTGATTTACATATTATTAGGTTCTAACTCTCTGTTCTTGATGTTGTTTTGTTTATATTTTCAGTTAAATGATGATAAAACTCCTTTAGAAAGAGCATTTATGAATGAGGTAACAATGTCCTGTTGATTTAGAGAATATCTATGAGTAGTGTTATTGATTAGGCACTAGTTTGTTTCCATGTTTATACTATGGCCGTTAGCCGTTAATTTTCTTTTGTTATAAAAAAACATAGGTAATGCAATGTGGGGAGATGTCGCGTAAGCTTCATTTTCTCAAAGATCAAATCAGTGAAGCTGGCCTATCTTCTGATTGCCTTGTCATACAACCACATGATACTGAACTGAATAAATTGGAGGTGTGCATTTTTATCACTTACCTTCTCCTGATGAATTTAACTTCCTTTTACTCTTCTACCTCAGTTGGTTTTGTTTTTATTTGGACGGACGAGAGAAAACTGCTATTGCACTTAGGGCTGCGAAAGCGCAACGAACTGTTCTTGTGCCTAGTTGATTTTACAGTTAGTAGAATGCTCAAATGATGTTAGTGGTATGATTGATGTTGCAAAATATGCCAATATAGTGTTACTACTTATTGATGCAAGTTCTGGGTTTGAAATGGTAACTCACCATTTGAAGTTCAGAGTGTATGAATTCTTGATGAATCTGATTCCTGCATTTATGATTCATACCCTAGCTAGATACATGCCGCATAACATCTGCATTAACCTCCATTAACTTTGATGAAGATCATTACCAAGTTTAGAATGTCTTAATTTGCCTATACTAGCTTCTAAGTTTTTTCTTTTACCTGATAGCTACTGCTTAATAGCATTTTGCCTATATTGTACTAGCTTCTAAAAGCACATCTAATAGGTGATAGCTATAGCATACTGCTAAATTGCATTTTGCATACAAATGTCTCATCTGAAAACTATCTTTGTATCTAGTCTGCTGGGTCTCTTTATTGTTCCTAAACTTGTGCAAATTTGTCGAAGAAAAGTAAGAAAAAAGATCATAGTAGTGCATTTCTTTGGTGTGCGTGACAGCAAGAAACAAATTAACAAACTAATATTGGTGGATATTCTGACAAGGTAAACTGGCTTCACAATGCAACAAATTTCAGTTTGAGGCTGATAGAAGCTAAAAGGTTATGGTATTGCAGATGGAGGAGGTTGACATTCAAGTCAACAATCTTAATGGGGTAACCTGCTTGGATATTGAGGGACTTGGACAAGGGATTCCCTTTGAGATGGTTGAAAAGTTTGATCCCTATCATCCTATTCTCAATGGAGGTATCAGTTTCGAAGAGGAAAAGGTTGGTTATATGCAGGTTGTTGAGCCTTTTCTAACTTCTATTTTTAGTATGTTGTAATGCTTATTGTACTGTTTCATTTGAGTGAAATTTAATTTATGACTCTTAGAGTGGGATATGCACGTCTGCAGAACTTCCTAATCATGTTCTTTGTGCTGTTCTTCCAGGCAAGGCTTAAGCAACATAGTCGGCACACAAAACCGTTGAATACAAGAGATTCAATCAGTGTTTCAATTGGTTGGAAATGTTACCTGACAACATATGTGTATGCCATGGAAGAAATCAGACAGACTGGTTCTCATCAAATGCTTCACTACACTCCTAAGCACACATTATATCTTGCTATGTTTTGGGATCCTCTTGCATCTCCCAATACTGAACTTGTCGTTGTACAGAATGTCACCGACGATAAGGTCTGATGGATTCTACTCTAGCTTTTGTAGTATTACAATTATGGTACCTGTTTAGTTTCTATCATAATAGAAAATATAGCACTCCACTATCATAATTAAAGTACCCTACATGAGCTCATCATACTGTTTATGCTTGATCATCCCTGAATGCATCTGGCCAAAATTCAGATAGAAAAATTGAAGTAGCAAAAATTGTTTGCTTTACGGAGACCGTCTTTGTCAGAGATGTGGAGGATAAGACCTTTGAAGGAAAACAGTGAATTTACATTTCATATCTGTCATCAACTATATTTGGCTAGTGTAGAAGTGTGTTGCTTATCTACTTCTCCTGAAGAAGTGGATATCCTTTAGTTTGTTTGTTTCCAACTATGTGACGGGGACTTGCAACTATTTCTCTTTCGCTTGTATGTTGAGTTATTTATTTATTTGTCGAACTCTTTGCATTTGAACCAGGATGCGTTTCAGATCACAACTGGTGTTTTACTGGATTGTAACCAAACTGACAAGATTGTCAAGGAATGCAAATGGAAGGGTACTCCCTACAAGATCATTGGGAATACTTCTCTTACCAAGGACATGTTCACATCCAATCTTGAGGTTTGTCTGCCATCCTTGGAAACTTTTTCCTCTATTCAGTATTCGTTGTTGCATGCTTTCACCAAGTTCCCTTGAGTATCTAAATTATTGAACATTCTCTTCAGCACAAGCTATGCCTCTCCCCAAAGGCTCTAAAATTTGGAACAACCATGTTGTCTATAAACTGTGGTCAAGAAAGTGGTATTTATATGGCTGTTGATGGCTTGGGCCATTCATTGAGAGATGACCAGGAAGCTGTGAAAGATGGAGATGAAATAGTCGGCAGGAACGAACAAAAAGCATTTTACCTTGGAGGCAGTTATATGATTGCTACTGTTGCTGGTTCCAATATGTGGTTCGAACCAATTATTGAGCACCTGACTGGAAAGGTAACTTTCTTGTTGACAATAACAAGTTATTTATTAATATATATTTGGCAATGACTATGAGATAAGTTTTATGTTCATTTATCTGTAGATGAGGTGGAATAAGAAGCTCCCACGAAAAAGATGGAAGACACCGGAGCAATGTGCAAGATACACTCATACCTTCCTCAATCAAGAGAATTATCAGCCTGATCCCAAAAAATACAAATTGACAGATGCTGGGCTAAAGGAGGCGATGCAAATGAAATGTGAGATTACATTCGCGGCTTACATACCTCATCCCCACACTGTGAGTATCCGACAGAAGTTATGTTTTAGGTGACAGTTCCAACTTGAATTTTGTTCTGACTGAATTCTGACTGAATTCATATGAGAATGATTTTCTTAAAAACGTACTTCAGGTAGAACTGGTTCCTAGTGTGTTCAGTGTGAAGGAAACAATGGTTATAGAAATCACTCAACATGGACAGTCTACCAGGAAGAAGGCATGTTGGAATGCAGCTTCGTTCATTACTTGTGGATCTGGGGCAGAAAGTGCTGAGAAGGTTCTCAAGAGGCATGCGCAGGAAATCGCCATCGACGAGCTTGTTTCTGAGGAGCTGAAGATTATTTGCTTGAAAGCATTGCAAGATGCTGGTTTCCGAGATGATTATACTGGAGGGATGTTTACAGGTAAAAAGACAGCAAAAATACATTTGAATTAAATGAAAATTGATTTAAATTTTGTTTGCATTTGTTAGATTAACTTAGGAACTCATAATTTATAGTTGTTTGATGAAACAGTCTATCATATTCAATGGGATACCATCAGAAAATATTCAATCGACCAGAACCTCGTCGGAGATGTAATCAAGAATTTTTATAAGAAGAAACGTGAAGCAAAGAGAAAAAGGATAGAACGAGAAGAAATGTATGACAAATTGCAAGCTAGGGCGCGTCGTGAGCGCAAAAGAAGAAGGAAATCCCTAAAGTGATAGGCCTAACGTGCTCTCCCGCCCACTTTCCCTTGGGATTCAGAGTAGAGTTGGAAGGCTTCCAGGAATATCACTGCACCAAAGTCAAAAACAAAAAAAAAAAAAGAAAAAGAAAAATCTTCTCTTGGTACATGTCAGCACAGCAACATCCAACAATAATGTCCTTGGTTCTCGCCAAAGAAGCCTTCTTCTCGTTTCTTTTCATAATCAGTTACAATCAATGGTGACTGTAACATTCTTATTCTCTGCTGTTACATAAAGCAATAAGCTTTTGATCTATGGTTATTAAGTAGACTGTAACATTCCTTCACTGTAATCTAGATTCCAATCTGGCGTAGGGCTAAGGTGATAGCTCCTGCATGATTTGAATTTAAAGGTTAGCAAAGGCACCAGAGCTCACCATATATGAAGGTTAAAAACAAATTTCTATAGGAAAGCATGCGCAGTACCTATGAAAAAAAAAAGATTTTAGTTAAAATTTATGATACAAAAACAGACATGGTAGATGACAGAAACACGACTACATAGTATCCGAACGAATAGAGTGTCTTTTATGCACAGCTTAAGGGGCCAAAAAATCTTACTGAAAGAGTCCTTTTAACCGCAGCACAACTGCAAAAGCTTGTGGAAGTTTTGCCTTGGACGTAGACTGGATCCCAACACTTGTCGGTTAGAAACCGAAACTGCTTATACCGGACCATAAACGGATTCTTATGTCATAATAAAGACTCATGACCGAATATTTACAGCAAAAGCAAAATATACACTACCTAAACCCTAACTACACACCGCTTGTTAGAAATTTGGAAATTCGAATGGCGTCTTCTTCTAGTACTAAACGAGAAGGTAATCTGTTCCTGAATAACCCTTAAAAAGAAGAGATGACGATGATGCCAACAGGTCAAACGTACAATTTCACACCTTTGTGATCAAAATGCAGCAAATGATCAGGAGAAGAACCAGCTCCTTACGTAATTCTAGTTCAAGGACCTCCCAATGTAATTATATCTTTCGATTTTTATCATAATTAAGGTCACTTTTAGTTTCTTTCGATTAGTTTCTCACGGTATTCCCGGAATTTCATACTGTAGGTTGGGAAGTCCCTGTTGATTAAATCGTTAGTCAAGTTTTATACAAAGCGAAGTATCAAAGACATCCGAGGACCCATTACCATCATAGCAGTGCATGCAGTCATTGTGATTGTAATTGTCTTAAAACGTTTTTAATTATTTGTCTTGATTATGCTTTTGATTCAATGTTTTGTTAGGTAAGAAAAGGCGGCTACAGTTGTCGAGTGCCCGAATGATGTGTGTGGCGATTGATGCTTCAAAGTATGCCGATGTAGTCTTATTACTCATTGATGCAAGTTATGGCTTTGAAATGGTAAGTCATCATTATATAAAGTCAGAGAATTCTTTGTGACACCTGGTTCCTTCTACGCATTTATAGTTCTTGATTCATATACGAGATAGATACATGCTGCATCACTTATGCGTTTTCACCTCATTATCGGGTAAATGATGACGATCATTACGGAATTAGAATGTCTATATTTGCCTACCCCGTCTTCGAAATTGCACCTCTCTCTTGTCATTGTATTTCCCTTTTTTTTTCACCAATAGAGAAAACAAAAGTTGAATGCTATGAGACTGCAATGCTTTCCTTTCATGCCTGACACTCTAAGCTTGTTTATGTCTTTTCATTTGCTCAACTACTAGCTTCTAAGGTTTTTTTTTCCTTTCCCCCTCCTGCAAAATGCATTTGTTGATTTCAGGAAACATTTGAGTTCGTTAACCTTACAAGTTCACGGCGTTCCTAAGGTTATGGGAGTTCTCACACATCTTGACGATTTTAAAGATATAATGAAAATGAGTGAAACCAAGCATGCCTCAGGCTTCAATTCTGGACTGAAATATGTGATGGAGCAGAACTATCTACTTATCTGGTCTCCATCGTGGGATGTAAGTTTCTTTTCACTCAGAACATAGCAAGTATCTAGAGCCATACAGTTCATGCACCTACCATATAACATTTTGTCATTTTGTTTGTCAGTTTTAAACTCAATAGACTCACTAAATGAAGAAAAAAAGAATTGTAAATGGTCAATATAGGAATGCTGCTTGTTCATTGTGGTTTCTTATCCAGTTTATGAATATCAGGTACCGGAAATCTCAAATTCACAAACTAGCAAGATTTATATCAGATATGAAATTACCTCCCTTGTCATGGCGAGCTACGCATCCTTATGTGCTGGTAGATCATTTTGAAGATTATTACTCTCCACCAGAAAGAGTGCACATGGACAAAAAATGCGTTAGAAATATAACTTTGGATGGCTATCTTCGAGGTTGTGATATTAAGAAAGGAACTAAGGTACATTGTCTAGCTAAGTTATTCCGACTCTCTCAAATGTTTCCATATTTTATTGGTGCACTGAACAGTAAACATGCCTTTTGCCTCATTACGTGCCAGAATTATAGAGTGACAGCCACCTAGTCAAATAGTGTTTGTTTTGTTTGGTTATCCATTTTGTTAATAAAAGCATATCTGATAGCATACTGCTAAATAGCATTCCGCATGGTAGTGTCTCATTGGAAACTTCTTTTTTATCTTGTCTGTAGATTTTTGTTATCATTTCGAAACTTGTGCAAATGTGTGGAAGAAAAGTCGAAAAATCGATGTGAGTGCATGTCTGTGGTGTGTGTGTCTAGGTTTAGGTACTATGAATTTTCTCTAATATGACGTAATATGTTTCACCAGTGCGAGGTTTGATTTTCTTGCAAGTGTTGGAACCTAGTGATTTTCAGTATTAATCACGTACGTCTGTGGAAAAATCAGGAGTTGCTTTAAGAGTCCTGGACAATCATTTACCAGATAATGAGGTTTTGCATTCATTGCAACCTTTTGCTTGTCACCCAGTATACAATGTTCTATTCTTGTTGGCCCACTTTTCTGCTGTCACCATACGTGTGACTTATAGTTTCACTTCTTTCTATCACAAGTGCTGCTTGCATATCATCACAGTATACAATGTTCTATTCCAGGTACATATAGCTGGTGTTGGCGATTTCCCTATAGCGGACATTACAGGTTACCAGACCCTTGCCTTACCATCTGCTGCCAAAATGAATGAATTGAAAGGCAATGAGATCTTCTTTATGCCCCAATGCCTGATCTTGGGAATCTTTTGGATGACCAGTGTCTGGCTCCTAATGAGTCTGTTCAGTTATCTGAAGAAAATGGGAAATGTGCTCGAGAAGGTGATATCTACTCAGTTTTCTCTCTAACTTTAGTTTGGAAGTTATCTTCTCAAAGACGCTAGTAGTACTACGATGGTTGAGAGTTGAAATAGCATCAAATCCTTGCCAAACATGGCTTTCTATAGTTCTTTGTAGTCAATTGTGTGCTTTCCTCACCAGATGCAATGAAAACTTTTGACGCAGCAACTGAAGAGCAGAAGCTTAGAAGGCTTGCACTTCAAGCAATATTTGTTGCTGTTTCCTTTTCTTAAAGGTTCCGGGTCACCAGACGAGGAGAGTGATTCCAGAAGGGGGTCCGAGTTCCACGAGCAACAAGCTAATTGTGGTGGATATTCTGACAAGGTAAGCTGGCTTCACAATGCAACGAATTTCAGTTTGAGGAAAGTAGAAGCTAAAACGTTTGTGGATATTGCAGGTGGAGGAGGTTGACATTCAGAAACAGATTAATTTGTAGACGTCAACAATCTTGATGGGTAACTGCTTGGAGTTCGAGGGTATGCGAAAAGGGACTTATTTACGGTTGGAAGTTTGTGACGTTCCTTCTGAGATGGTCGAAAATTTTGATCCCTATCACCCTATTCTGGTTGGAGGTATCAGTCTTGAAGAGGAAAATGTTGGATATATGCAGGTTGTTAAGCCTTTCCTTCCTTTAAATTACTATGTCAAAGTATGCTGTATTGCTTATTGTACTGTTCGAAAGAAATTTCATTCATTACTTATAGAGTGAGATATGTACGTCTACAAAACTTCCTAGTTATGTACTTTGTGTTGTTTTCCAGGCAAGGCTTAAGCAACATAGTTGGCACACAAAACTATTGAAGACAAGATCCGATCACTGTTTCAATTGGTTGGAGACGTTACCAGACGACACCGGTGTATGCCGTGGAAGAAACCAGACGAACTGGTTCTCATGAGATGCTCCACTACGCTCCTGAGCACAGGGACTGTCTTGCGATGTTTGGGGCCCTCTTGCATCCTCAAATACTGGACTTGTTGCTGTACAGAGTGTCCCAGGCGATAAGGTCTGATGTAGTATATTTGGTTAATGTTAAACTGTGTTGTTTATCTACTTCTTCTTCTGAAGATGATATCTTTTAATTGTTTGCTACCAACTATGTGACATGGAGATACTTTTTCTTAACTATGTGACCGGCAGATATGTTCACTATTGCTCATGTACTTATTTATTGAATCTTTATTAATAAACGACTTGCATTTGAACCCCAGGCAGCTTTCAGATCACAGCAACGGGTTTCCTGCTGGGTTTCAACCAAGCTGAAAAAATTGTGATGGAACATAAACAGAAGGGAACTCCTTACAAGATAATGGAAATACTGCTCTTATCCAGGACATGTTTACATCAGATCTTGACGTTTGCTAGGCATAAAGATGTAGTAATTTGGACTGCTAGTGGTATTCGTGGCAAGGTTATTGAGGTTCGTATGCCTTACATGAAAATGATTTCCTCTATTCTATATTTGTGCTCGCATGCTTATTCCCTATCAAGTATCTAAATTGTTTAATAAGTTGAGATCCGTTTACTTCTCTGATATTGTAGTTTTTAGTAAATAAAGTTAGTTAGTGTGGTCGTTCTTTCAAATCGTCAAACATCAGGTCATTTCTATGTGGTACATGGCTATCCAGTGCATTGACTAATGTGCTATAGAGTCGGCTAAACTGTTCTCCTAGTGAATACCCAGATTGTATACATGCTTGCGTTGAATTCTATTGTTGTATCAGGAGCTCCTACATTCCCGTGAAGCTTCTTTTTGTTGTTACTTACCGTTTTGTTTTGGGGCAGGCTGCAAGAAAAAAGCTTGTTTATAAACTAATGAGGAAGGGAGATAAACCTAGTGAAGGGATTGCTAGATGCGCTTTCATCGCGAAATTCGTATGAGTGATGAATTTTTCATGGTTGTATGGAAACCAGTTCAGGTTCCCGCTCTTTCAACCCATACACGGCATCCCAGTTCAGGGATTCACTGGACAAGGTTATCTTCTAATCTGCACTTAGGGATGACTTACTATTTCATTCTGCTATCTGACTTATTTGTCCCGAAACCAAGGATGATCCTACTCGAAGGCAGACCCTTGGACAACGACGTGTTGTGGTCTTTCCTGAAGGGGAACCTAGATCTAGTAGGCAGTGCTTAAAGAGTATAAGGTAAGAAATTGTGTTTGCCCTGTTCGGTTTAGCTTTCAGGATTATGAAGTTGTCAACTCTTGGTCTGATTTGATGGATATTATGTATTTTGACAGAGTTAAAAAGAAGCAGAAGGCAGTGGAGAAGAAGAAGAAATCAGAAATGTTGGTGTTCCCCGAGGAAAAAATGCGCTTTAGAAAAAAGTTGAAGTGGTTATAAGAAGAGAAACAGATAAACGTAATGGAAATTGTAAGCAAGGCTAGAGAAAATCACAAATGTAAATTTTAATGCTTATTATGTTAGCTTGAAGTTTGTATTCAAAAGATAGTCCCTTGAGTTATGGGGGGGATTGACAAATTTGTCTCTAGTCTTTTATACTGTCTGTCCCGTCTTAAAAAATTTCAGATCACAAATCTGACCCTATTAAGAGCATCCACAGCCACGACCAAATTTGTGGACTATAATCAAATTTGGTCGTGAATTGAAACACAGTGGGTGAGACTAAACCCAAATATAGTCCATTTTTGTAGGGTTTGGGACTAAATTTGATCACCCACACGGACTATAATCAAAATTGGTGGGGCGTGAGTATAGCTAGCGCTTGAGAGTAGACGTGGGTTTAGCATGCGCTTGGAATCAGGCGTGAGTTTAATCAACGCCCATCATTGTATGCGCTAGTATAATGTCCGTCTGAATGTAGGCGCTAGTATAATGCCCGTCCAAAGAAAATGAGACGGATCTTAAATATTCTACGCCTGATCTCCAGACGTTGATATAGAGCGACTCCGCTCATTATCAGACGCAGACTATATGTCCGCCAGATTAAAATTTAGTCTTCACCTACGGCACTTCAGCTCCAAAAATGCCAAAAAAAATTTTAGCATTTGGTATGATTTTTAATATTTAGTCCTGTCTATGACCGTGGTTGCTCTAAGACCTAATGTTTAAACCACCTTCAAAAACCTCTTGGTTGTGTATATGGTCCTTGAGCTTTACTAATTTGGTCGGCAAGAACCTTGCTTTGTCATTCTTCATTTTATAGCTTCCCAGATGAATTGTGAATGTTTTAGGGCGTACAAGAAAATTCTACGGATATAAAAAGACTAAACTAATGTGGGGTTAAGAGCGAATCCTACGGGTAGTCCCCAAATGAAGACGATCTTTTTCATACGAAAGAGTACTCGTTCAATAGAAAGGGTGAAGCTTTTATGGCCAAAATTGAAAGAGGACACTACACGGGTAAGCATCTCCCGTTTAAGATTTTTTTCCAAAATTTACTAATAAAATAATGGTTGGAGGGAAAAATATATTTTAAAGAACTGATTTTCAAGCATTCACGGGGGACAGTCCCCGGTGAGATAGTGAAAAGCAATGTAAACGAGGGACTATCCCCCGTCCAACCCTCTCTTTTTTAACTATACGGGGGACTGTCCCCCGTATAACTTTTTTTTTTCAAACGGGGACAGTCTCCCGTCTAGTGTAGACTACCGACCACTCGTTCGCATGAACGTGTTGGGGGTGGAAGTGGGGTAAAAGCTACCCATGGCAGCTTCTAATTAGAGCAAATTGGTAGTTTACTCCTTCAAATGAAAGAGTCACACTACCATAGCATTTGCTCTAAGGGGTATTCTAGGGTACCTAATTACTTAGTTACCCTCGACTAATTTATCAATTTATTTAATATTATATTTACTTTACTTTAAAAAAACTTATTTTATTAGTTTTTTCATTTTTTTAATCTTTCATTTTATTTTCTTTCCTTCTCTTCTCTATACCCACCCAAATGCATAATACAAAGTATTTCTCACAAACCCCTGACTTATCTTTTTGTTTTTGATCGTAGTTACAGAATTAAGTTCGATTGATAATTGAAACGAATTATCAGTCGAACTGCTCTCTTTTTTTATTCCATTCTGAAGGTGTCGATGAACAGTTCGGCTGATAATTAAACACGAAAATGATAGCCGAACTTTGTTTTATAAAGAACAACACTAAGTTCGACTGTCCTATTTTTTGCTCGCATCAGCGGAACCTAAGTTCGAAAGTTACAGAGTGACGTTCCGCTGATAACTTGTTAGCCGAACCTATATACTTTTTCAGAACACTTAGGTTTGGCTGATAACTTGTTAGCCGAACCTAGTGTGTTGTAAATAAAAAAAAATTATAAAAAATAACGGGTAGCTAGCTCAGCTGGTCATCCCCGTTCCTCAAAGGTTTGATGCGCTTCAGGATGTCCCCGGTTCAAGTCCCTGATGACGCAATATTGCATAATTTGACATGGAAGGTAGAGTTAGCTTTCCCCCCTTGCGACATAATCAGCTCCCCTATCCACTTCGGCTCCCTTGGATGGTTTCTCATGAGGCTCGATGGTAGGCTAGCACGAATACTTTTTCAACTAATTTAGTAGTACGTTGTTGGAGCTTAGATTGTTAGGATTCCAACTAGATTCTTGTAATAATACTCTTTGCCCTCAACGGCATCATTTTAAAAATAAAATAAAATAATAATAAGAAATAAAAACGGGCCCCTAGCTCAGCTGGTCATCCCCGTTTCCCAAAGTTTGATGCGCTCCAGGAGGTCCCAGGTTCGAGCCGCCAATGACGTAATATTGCAGAAATTAACATGGAAGGTAGAGTTAGCTTGCTCCCCTTGTGACACAATCTCAGCCCCCGCATCCGCTTCGGCTCCCTTGGCTAGGTTACCCATGAGGCTCGCTGGTAGGCTAGCACAACAACCTGTTCAATTAATGTAGTAGTATGTTGTTGGATGATACATGTGTATCTTCCTCTCCCAGGGAACTAGTGATCCTCAAGATGGATTGAGGATAGAATTGTAATTTAGGAGTGATAGTATTCCTATAGAAGGAAATTAAATTCGTAAGAGGTTTGGGAAACCAAACAAAAGTAAGGAAGTATACCTAGATAAGAAAATACTTCCTACACAAGGTAATATTCCTAAAAAGGGAAATATACCTAGAAAAGAAATTATTCCTAGATAAGGAATTATTCTTAGAAAAGGAAATAAATTCCTAGATAAGGAATTATTCCTAGAAGGTTTGAGAAACCAAAACCAAAAGCTATAAATAGAGATGTTTAGCTCATTGCTAAGACATATCTAGAGAGTGTGGTTTGACACCTAGAAAATGAGGTTTAACACACATACCTAGAGGGAAGTTTGTGAGGCAATTAATTATTGTAAAAGTAAGCTTAGAAAATAATTTAAGGTTATTTACCTAGAGAGACTGTGCGCGTAACAAAGAGAGAATTGTAATAGTTTTCTTGTTCATAATTTAGAGAAGATATATTTCTTCGGAACTGGTTTTTAGTGTGTTCTGTTTTCTAGTTTTAGTCTATTATTATTCTGAATTCTGCCTCTATAGTAATAGTCGCCAAGTGTTGATGAGGGTTTTTAGCTTAGTGTTGAAATCGTAAAACTTAGTCAAACGGTGACGTCACATGTGAGTAATAATGTCGCCACTATCACATTCATTGAACTATTCAACATGTCTGCGTAAAATTACCGGGGTACCTTTTTTATGTATATGCCATGCTCCACGGCAGAGCCCTCGGTACTGACTGGCATAATCTCTGCACATGTCAGCCGCGCATGCTAGCCAAACGTGCCAGTGGCATGCCATGCCAGCCACATATCCGCGCCAAAGGCATGCCAACCATGCCAGCCGCACCACCGTGCCAATGGCATGCCATGCCAGCACATCTCCGCGCCAAAGGCATGCCAACCATCCCAGCCGCACCACCATGCCGGCCACATCTCCGCGCCAAAGGCATGCCAACCATGCCAGCCGCACCATCGTTCCAATGGCATGCCATGCCATCCACATCTCTGAGCCAAAGGCATGCCAACCATGCCAGTTGCACCATCGTTCCAATGGCATGCCATGCCAGCCACATCTCCGCGCCAAAGGCATGCCAACCATGCCAGTCACACCACCGTGACAATGGCATGCCATGCCAGCCACATCTCCGCGCTAAAGGCATGTCAATCATGCCATCCGCGCCATCGTGCCAATGTCATGCCATGCCAGCCACATCTCCGCGCCAAAGGCATGCCAACCATGCCAGCCGCACCATCGTGCCAATGGCATGCCATGCCAGCCACATCTCCGCGCCAAAGGCATGCCAACCATGCCAGCCGCACCATCGTGCCAATGGCATGCCATGCCAGCCACATCTCCGCGCCAAGGCATGCCAACCATGCCAGCCGCACCACTGTGCCAAAGGCATGCCATGTCAGCCACATCTCCGCGCTAAGGCATGCCAACCATACCAGCCGCACCCCTGTGCCAAAGGCATACAATGACAGCCACATCTCCGCGCCAAGCCATGCCAACCATGCCAGTCGCACCACTGTGCCAAAGCCATGCGGGCCTACCACCATGACGTTGGATGCCAAACGGAGGGTTGCAATAATCAACGACTACCCTTCCATCTGAGATACAGATCTTAGCCGTACAAGTTCTCCACCTAATGCATGAAAACTTCCGGCCCAAAGCCAAGCATCACGTTTTATGCCAGAACCCTAATTTTGGTCGCGCCTAAAACATGCCAAAGCCATGCGGCCCTACCACCATGCCGCTGGCTGCCAAACGAAGGGTTGCAACAATCAACGACTACCCTTCCATCTGAGATACAGATCTCAGCCATACAAGTTCGCCACCTAACGCATGGAAACTTCCGGCCCAGGGCCAAACATCACGGTTTATGCCAAAACCCTAATTTTGGCCGCGCCTAAAACATGCCAAAGCCATGTGGCCCTATCACCATGCCGCTGGCTTCCAAACGAAGGGTTGCAACAATCAACGGCTACCCTGATGTGATTTGTAGATAGTGGTAAAAGTGGTTCGATTCTCAGACTTGTGAAGTATATTAATTAGACTTAAATTCTAATATTAAAATAAAAAAATCACTAAAAAATTTAGCAAACTCAATCAAAGATGATATCAATATTAAAAGAAACACTGGCGCTAAGATTCCACTATTTTCCAAGTTCAAAGTGATTAAACCAATACTTATATTTATGCAATCTTCTCGTTTAATTTGATTCTAAAATATTACAACAAGTAGATTTTCAAAAGTAGTAATTGTAAATACCAAGTATGAAGCATCAAAAGTCTTAAAACTAAGCATACTTCATCAAAATAGATCACAATCACTCAAATAAAAATCATATTCAATAATAGTTCAAGGCAAATAATCATATAATTATTGCAAATAAAAAGATAAAATAGAATATACCACTTTTTATTGGAAAAATAGCTTCCTCTATCGCCTCAGCAATGGGGTTTAACTCCTCATATTAATCATGATCTCAAAATATGTGTTTGTTGCTCAAAAGATGATTAATAGAGTGAAAAGTAATAACACAGACTGTTTGCAACAGTGTATTGGTGTTGCAAAACAGCTGTTACAATGGAACTGTTACAGAAAAACTGTTGCTTTGTCGCTGATTTTAAGACCCTAGAATAGACTGCCCTGCACAGCTTAATGTTCTTCAGCTGTTAAACAACGACACTGTTCTGCGATTTCGTGCGTCAATGTTCTTCGCGTTCTTCTCTTCAGCAGCAGCAAGCAGCAGAAACAGAGTTTGGTAAAGCTCTGATTTCTTCTTCTCTGGCTCTCCTTAGGTTCCCAAACTCTCGACACCTCTTCTATATGACCCAAGACATCTATTTATATCAAAAATACCGATTAAATCTCTCCCAAATCTTCCAAAATCTTTCCTTCTCTTCACGGCCAAGTTGCGGCAATTTCTTGTTTTAGATTTCTACGCGTTTCTGAGCTTTCCTTTTTATTCTAAACTCTTCCTTAGATAGATACAAATCTTTGGGAAAGTTTACAAGCTTTAATCTCTCTAAAATTCCCTAAAACAGGTCACACACGTGACTTTCCATATTTTCTGTTGTGAGAAAAATCCGTCGATTGAGCCCAGTCTAATCGATTTAAACACCCATATCAGATTCCTAGACCCATAAGGAGTCTATCCTATGAAAATCAGAGGTTTAATCGACCTCAAACTCCTCCAAATCACGATTGCCAAAACTGTTCTTTAACTGCACTATTTTCCCCCAAAACCTGGTTTTTGAATGTTGAAGATGGTTGCCCCTTATCCAGAGTAGGGGTGCGATTAGCAACTGCCTGGAAATGGGATGCCCCTTAGTAATTAGGTTACCCCTTATCCAAAGTGAGAGTCCGAATAGCAAATGTCCTCCGGGTGCTTTCCGACAACTTTTCGAGCCAATTTTTTCCAAAAATGTTTATTGCCAAAAATACCTACAAATAAATAAAACACCATAATAAGTACAAAAATGAGCCCTAACAATATATAAATCGAGACAAATCGGACACAAAAATGTGTCTATCAAATACCCCCAAACCTATTATTTGCTAGTCCTCGAGCAAAAATAAAATAGAAATAAAATCCTAACTCACTGTCGCAGGCATCGTCGATTGCATTTAGCGTATGCAATAAGCCTTTAAACCCCTAGGTGTCCCTAGTGGCGGAGTGTTGTCTCCGGAGGGCTTACCAGAGGTATACCCACAAAACCTTTATACTCCAGACCCTAGCTATCTACACAGAACCTTGGAAGGCACTAAAGAATCTCCTTGGTTGGCATACTTATTGACTACAGGAGGAAGTACCCTGATGCGAAATTCCAATTGTTGTACACGAGTTTGCACTCAAGCATACTAAAATTCATATGAAGTGACAGAGCTCTACTCAGATAGTCGCACTATGGACATCAATATCCGGAGTCAAAACTAATCACATGGATAGATCAAGAAGATGGATATAGAAAAACATAGATGGTTTTGATGTTTACTAGGTGAACGGTGTTTCTCATATCTGTCTGAAGGCCTCCGCCAAAATGAACCTATCCTAATGGACTGAGATACTAGTCTGACTAATATCAACACACTGGCATATACAAGGGACCAGTGATTGATAATCCTAACTCTAGGTCAACACAACTGGCATATACAAGGGTTCCAGTGGTCGACTTTATTGAATTTATTCCAGTTGGTCTGATGGTCTGGTCTTTTTTTTTTTTTTTTTTTTTTTTTTTTTTTTCATCTCAATCACTCTAATTCACCCTAGCATTGGTAACAACTTGAATCGTGAGCCCCACCTAATCACTTAGAGAAACATAGTTTAAAAACAAAACAAAAAAAACAGAAGTGAAAAGGACTCAACGAGATATGGTGAAACTATCATGTTATTTCTAACACCTGAGCTCTGTGCTTTTATGAATAGACTCTTTAGATGTTGCCATCTAGTCAGATTGGTTCCTCAACTCCTACAACCAAAATGCTTCCATCCACTTAGATTGGTTAGTGCCATCCTTAATAGGGATAAATTTCTAGGCTCTGGAGTTTATTTATTGCAACGAAAAGGTAACAAAAAGTTCTACCCCACCCCCAAACTTAAATCTAACATTGTCCTCAATGTTTCTAATCAAAGAACAGTACCAAAAATATAAGTAACATGAGGAAATAGTAAAGAGAGAAGTCGGAAAGATAGTACCTGGGTGAAGTGTAACCAAAAACCTACAAAAATATTATACAACATACAAAATCGCCTCGATGGTCAATCAAGGTAAACAGGGTCCTCCAGAGGGACCTCCTCAACATCACCTGTAGGAAAAGGCTCTAAAAAGGGCTTCAATCGCTGACCGTTAACCTTCGAAGAACTACTACCATCTGGTGTCTCAATCTCAACAGCGCCATGAGGAAAAACAGTACGGACCACAAAAGGACCGGTCCACCGAGAGCGCAACTTCCCGGGGAATAGATGCAAACGAGTGTCATACAGAAGAACTTTTTGACCTGGAGAAAATGACTTTCGTAAAATATTCCTATCATGCACAAGTTTCATTTTGTTCTTATACTCCTTAGCACTATCGTATGCATCTCTACGAATCTCGTCCAACTCATTGAGCTGGAGCTTTCTTTGAGCTCCTGCCTTGTCAAGTGAAAAGTTTAAGTTCTTAATAGCCCAATAGGCTCGATGCTCTAACTCAACAGGCAGGTGACATGCCTTGCCAAACACTAAACGATAAGGTGACATTCCAATGGGTGTCTTAAACGCAGTACGGTAAGCCCATAAGGCATCAGTAAGCCTCGACGACCAGTCTTTCCTATTTGGATTAACTGTTTTCTCTAGAATACGTTTAATTTCCCTATTGGAAACCTCTACCTGACCACTAGTCTGAGGGTGATATGGGGTTGCTACTTTATGGGTAATACCGTATTGTTTCATTAAAAGAGAAAAGGTCTATTACAAAAGTGTGAACCTCCATCACTAATTATAGCTCGCGGCGTACCAAAACGTGTAAGTATATTCTCTTTCAAAAACTGGACTACGACCCTGTGGTCATTCGTTTACACGGAACCGCCTCAACCCACTTAGACACATAGTCTACAGCGACAAGTATGTAAAGATAACCAAACGAAATAGGAAATGGACCCATAAAATCAATGCCCCACACATCAAAGACCTCAATCACTAAAATAGGGTTCAAAGGCATCATATTTCTACGGGAAATGGTTCCTAACTTCTGGCAACGCTCACAAGAAACACAATGACTATGGGAATCTTTAAACAACGAAGGCCAGTAAAATCCACACTGCAAAATCTTAGCAGCAGTCTTCTTAGCACTAAAATGACCCCCACATGCATGTTCATGACAAAAGGAGATAATACTAGACTGGTCACTCTCAGATACACATCTCCTAATAATCTGGTCCGGACAATACTTAAACAGATAAGGATCGTCCCAAAAGAAATGCTTAACCTCGGCTAAAAACCTAGAACGATCTTGCTTACCCCAATGTTGAGGGGTTCGACCAGTAACAAGATAATTCACTATATTTGCATACCAAGGTGATTGGGAAACAGAGAACAATTGTTCATCAGGAAAGCTATCCCTTATAGGAAGGGAATCACTAGGGGAACTAACAACTAGCCTAGACAAGTGATCTGCTACTACATTTTCTGCACCCTTTTTGTCTCTAATGTCTGGGGAAAATTCCTGTAACAATAGGATCCATCTAATCAATCTAGGTTTGGTATCCTTCTTAGATAAAAGGTATTTCAAAGCAGCATGATCTGTATAGATTATGATCTTAGAACCTAATAGGTAGGACCTAAACTTATCCAAGGCAAACACGATGGCTAAAAGTTCCTTCTCGGTAGTTGTAGTTCATTTGGGCATCATTCAGAGTTTTGCTAGCATAATAAATCACATGAAGTAATTTGTTTTCTCGTTGTCCTAAAACGACGCCTATAGCATAATCTGAAGAATCACACATAATCTCAAAGGGTAGGTTCCAGTTAGGTGCCTGGACTATCGGGCAGTAGTGAGTAAAGTTTTAAGCTTCTCAAAAGCCTCTAAACAAGCATCATCAAAGACAAACTTAACATCTTTTGCAAGCAAATTGCAAAGAGGTCTAGAAATCAAGCTAAAATCCTTAATGAATCGACGGTAAAAACCTGCATGCCCTAGGAATGACCTAATATCTTTTACGGTTTTTGGGACCTGTAAAGTCTTAATAAGGTCAACTTTGGCTTTGTCTACCTCTATACCCTTTGAAGAGACGATGTGCCCTAATACAATTCCTGATTTAACCATGAAATGGCATTTTTCCCAATTAAGCACTAAATTTTTTTCCTTACACCTAGTCAACACTAATGTCAAATGATGCAAGCACTCATCGAAAGATGAACCAAACACTGAAAAATCATCCATAAAGACCTCTAAGAACCGTTCTACCATATCAGAAAATATGCTCATCATACAACGCTGAAAAGTTGCAGGGGCATTACATAGCCCGAAAGGCATGCGTCTATACGCAAAGGTACCAAAGGGACAGGTAAAAGTGGTTTTCTCTTGGTCTTCTGGGGAATAACGATCTGATTATAACCGGAGTAGCCATCTAAGAAGCAATAGTGACTATGTCCAGCTAATCGCTCTAGCATTTGGTCGATAAAAGGAAGGGGAAAGTGATCCTTCCTTGTGACCTTGTTCAATTTCCTATAGTCAATACACACACGCCATCCCGTGGTCACTCGGGTTGGGATTAATTCATTATTATCATTCTGGACTACAGTGATACCTGATTTCTTGGGGACAACCTGAACAGGGCTGACCCACTTACTGTCTGAAATTGGGTAAATAATACCCGCATCTAACAACTTAAGCACCTCTTTTCGAACTACCTCTTTCATGTTAGGGTTCAGTCGACGTTGCATCTCCCTAGAAGGTTTGGAGTCTTCCTCTAAATGAATCTGATGCATACACACAGTAGGACTTATACCCTTAATGTCTGCTATAGTCCACCCTAAAGCTTCCTTATTGTCTTGAAGTACATTTACTAGCCTACTTTCCTGATCACTATCCAAATTGGAAGCTACAATCACAGGTAAAGTCTCAGATGGGCCTAAAAACACATACTTTAGAGTATCGGGTAGTGGTTTAAGGTCCAACTTTGGGGGCTCTTCTAAAGAAGGAATTAGGGTAGTCTCAGAAACTGGTAACGGTTCGAACCTAGCTTTCCATCTATCAGTGTCTAACACAGGGGTAGAATCTAATAGAGCATTCACCTGTTCAATAGTGCTATCGTCGTCAAAATCTAAACCAAAATGGGATAGACAACTTTCTAATGGGTCTTCAGACAAGATGTTTGGTAATGACTCCTGAACTAAGGCTTCTATCATGTTCACCTCCTCAACACATGTGTCATCTAGCTCATGAGGTTGCTTACTGACATTAAAAATGTTCATCTCCATAGTCATATTACCAAAAGATAAACTCATCACACCATTTCGACAGTTAATGATCGCATTAGACGTAGCTAAAAATGGGCGACCTAAAATCACAGGTATCTGGTTCTCTGGGTCAGGGACAGGTTGGGTATCTAGGACCACGAAATCCACTGGATAAATAAACTTGTCGACCTCAATAAGAACATCCTCGATAACACCTCGAGGGATTTTAACAGACCTATCAGCTAACTGCAGTGTCATCTGAGTAGGTTTCATTTCACCAAGTCCTAGCTGTAAGTATACATGGAATGGCAGTAAGTTCACACTGGCTCCTAAGTCAAGTAAAGCTTTTTCTACCCGGAAGTTACCTATTGTGCAAGCAATGGTAGGAGAACCTGGGTCTTTGTACTTTGGAGTTGTGGTGTTCTGAATGATTGAACTTACGTGACTAGCTAAAAAGGCTTTCTTATGGACGCTAAGTTTTCGCTTTCGCGTACACATATCCTTAAGGAACTTGGCATAAGCAGGAATTTGCCTAATTGCATCTAATAAGGGAAGGTTTATGGTAACTTGCTTAAAAACCTCCACTATGTCATTAAAGTTCGATTCCTTCTTTGTTGGTACTAATAGCTGAGGAAATGGGGCTCTAGGCCTAAAATCAGACCTTTCAGGAACCGAATTCACATCATCAGAAACTTTATCAGTCTCTTCAGCTACTGGTCCTGAGAGGTGAGATCCTGAGGGGTGAACTACAGTATGTTCACTATCGGGCATGGTTACCTTATTGTCTACAACTCTACCACTTCTAAGGGTTCTAACAATTTCAATTGATTCGATGGTTTTGCACCTAATTCATGAACTCCTCTAGGGTTGGGTTGTGTTTGACTAGGAAACTTACCTTTTTCTCTCAAAGAATCACTTATCAGACCAACCTGGGTTTTTAACTCGGAAATAGCCTGACTATTTTCTTGTCCTATCCTGTTACTAGCTTGTAGACTTTTCTACGGATAACTGGAATTTTGCAGTTTGCTGAGTTAACAAGGCGAGAGATTCCTCTAAACTTAGGATTTTCTTATCTGACTGATTCTGAAACTGAGCTAGTCCTGAAGGATTCTTAGTATAGCCAAAACCTGGGGGATTAGAATTACTAAACTGACCTTGACTTTGGCCCTTAGACCACGAAAGGTTCGGATGGTTTCTCCAACCAGGATTATAGGTTTCTGAATATGGGTCAATCTTTTGACGGTTATCAAATCTAGTGTTATTATAAAGAGCATTGGCCTGCTCTTCAATATTCTGGCCTTCCCAAAAAGGCTCCACTCTACCACTAGTCTGGCCCACTTCTAAGGCTTCTAACCTTTTTGCTATAGCAGCAATTTTGGCATCTGATTCATAGCCTCCTTCTACCCTATTAACGTTTCCTCTACTTAAAAGAATTGTTTTCTGGGGTGCCCTACTATTTTCCCATTGCTGGGTTTTTTCGGCGATTTCATTAAAAAATTCCATCGCCGCATCAACAGTTTGGTTTTCAAATCCACCAGTGCATAGAGACTCAACCATGGTCGTTGTGGAATAATCTAAACCCTCATAAAGGATCTGAACTAGCCTAACCTTTTCTAAACCATGATGAGGACACTGGGATAATAAATCATTGAACCTTTCCAAATACCTATATAAAGATTCTCCCTCTTGTTGTGAAAATGTGCATATTTGCGTCCTAATAGACGATGTTTTGTGCCTAGGGAAAAACTTATTGAAAAAGGCAGATGTAAGTTGTTCATATGTCTCAATTGACTCGGAGTCCAAACTATACAGCCACGACTTGGCCTTATCTTTCAGGGAAAATGGGAATAACCTAAGTTTCAAAGCATCATCATCTAAGCCTCTAATTCTTAGAGTACTACAAATTTCCTCAAAATCCCTAACATGGTAATAAGGGTTTTCATTTTCTTTCCCTAAAAAGATTGGGAGCATCTGTAAGGTCCCAGGTTTCAGTTCATAGGGTGCCTCCGTTTCAGCTAACTTAATACACGAAGGACGGGTAGTCCTAGTTGGATTCAACAAAGCTTTCAAAGTTGCCATTTCTGGCGCTATCGGAGCAACAGGATTCTCTCCTCAGTCAAAGGTTCAAAAAAGACTCTTCAAAAGACTTTCTAGATTAAGGTAATCGAGACGCTTCGAACTACTAGGTTTCTCTTTAACAAATCTACCTAGTGCGTCTCTTTTACGTTCAGGCATACAATAGAATTTTCTAAATTGGAAGGGTAAGCAAACACAGATCAAGGCCGACTCAACCAAATCAAACCTATTGATTTCTAGCAAACAAAAAGCATGATGGCTCCACTTAGATTGTTTCTAGACCAGCTTCTAATCCTTCGAACGGGAATTCGTTACAATTTAAGCAAACCCCTCTGGAATCAATCCGAGTTAACGTAAGTTGAATAGAGGCGAGGGAAGCTCGGTGGAGCTTTGATACCCAAGGCCTCACCGGTATTACAAGGCGGCGCAGTCACGCATTCAACTTACAGAAACCGTCAAGAACTTCGAAGTATGCTTAAAAGAGTAACCAATATTTTTCGAATGACTTTCCTGTTAAGCTCGTTACCCTATCGGTCTCGTTCTAGTCAAAATTTTAGGCTTAGGTTCGCGTAGGTTACGTGTTCCTAAAGCGGGCAAGAAGAGAACGGTGATGAAATCCGAACCCTTATCTTGTATGGCCAGGCCTTGCCCTTTACTAGAAAAATAAATGTCCGTATTCAGTCCTCAACATATATGCATACGAAGGAGTCCAGTAACTCGCTGACAGGGGATTCGCGAGTGTTTAGAATCTTACCTCCCGTTCCAGACGGGGGATGAATCGGTTGTAGTCGACTCGGGCCACTGACTCCGATGTCTAGTGTACGAACCCAAGGTGCAGAGACAATATCGTAATTGTCCTCCTTCTCTGCAAACAGTTTATATTTAAAGTACCCTTCCGTAGGGTAATAAAAAATAATGTCCCAAAGTCCAAAAGTCCAAAAAAATAAAGAAAAATTACAAAAATAATAAACCCTAATACAGTTTTTTTTTTATAAATAAAACAAACAAACCCTAAAATAAAATTGTCTTCTTTTCTGTTCTTTTTGCTTTAATCTTTAGCTCCAAGTCTTTATGAAATTACCAAACTCCTTGACTCAATTTTCTTTATGATCCAGAACCTGTACACACAAGATAAATACCCAAAAACATAAAAAGGGACAAAAATAATAAAAAATAAATAAAATAAATCTAAAACCCTAAAAACAAGTCCTCGTCGGCGGCGCCAAAAATTGATGTGATTTGTAGATAGTGGTAAAAGTGGTTCGATTCTCAGACTTGTGGAGGATATTAATTAGACTTAAATTCTAATATTAAAATATAAAAAAAAACTCACTAAAATTTTTAGCAAACTCAATCAAAGATGATATCAATATTAAAAGAAACACTGGCGCTAAGATTCCACTATTTTCCAAGTTCAAAGTGATTAAACCAATACTTATATTTATGCAATCTTCTCGTTTAATTTGATTCTAAAATATTGCAACAAGTAGATTTTCAAAAGTAGTAATTGTAAATACCAAGTATGAAGCATCAAAAGTCTTAAAACTAAGCATACTCCATCAAAATAGATCACAATCACTCAAATAAAAATCATATTCAATAATAGTTCAAGGCAAATAATCATATAATTATTGCAAATAAAAAGATAAAATAGAATATACCACTTTTTGTTGGAAAAATAGCTTCCTCTATCGCCTCAGCAATGGGGTTTAGCTCCTCATATTAATCATGATCTCAAAATATGTGTTTGTTGCTCAAAAGATGATTAATAGAGTGAAAAGTAATAACACAGACTGTTTGCAACAGTGTATTGGTGTTGAAAAACAACTGTTACAATGGAACTGTTACAGAAAGCTGTTGTAAATACTGTTGCTTTGTCGCTGATTTTAAGACCCTAGAATACGACTGTCCTGCACAGCTTAATGTTCTCCAGCTGTTAAACAACGACACTATTCTGCGACTGTTTCCCGTGCGTCAATGTTCTTCGCGTTCTTCCTCTTCAGCAGCAGCAGCAGCAGAAACAAAGTTTGGTAAAGCTCTGATTTCTTCTTCTCTGGCTCTCCTTAGCCCAAACTCTCGACACCTCTTCTATATGACCCAAGACATCTATTTATATCAAAAATACCGATTAAATCTCTCCCAAATCTTCCAAAATCTCTTCTACGCGTTTCTGAGCTTTCCTTTTTATTCTAAACTCTTCCTTAGATAGATACAAATTTTTGGGAAAGTTTACAGCACTTTAATCTCTCTAAAATTCCCTAAAACGGGTCACACACGTGACTTTCCATATTTTCTGTTGTGAGAAAAATCCGTCGATTGAGCCCAGTCTAATCGATTTAAACACCCATATCAGATTCCTAGACCCATAAGGAGTTTATCCTATGAAAATCAGAGGTTTAATCGACCTCAAACTCCTCCAAATCACGATTGCCAAAACTGTTCTTCACTGCACCTATTTTCCCACCAAAACCTGGTTTTTGAAATGTTGAAGATGGTTGCCCCTTATCCAGGGTAGGGATGCGGTTAGCAACTTCCTAGAAATGAGATGCCCCTTAGTAATTAGGTTACCCCTTATCCAAAGTGAGAGTCCGAATAGCAAATGTCCTCCGGGTGCTTTCCGACAACTTTTCGAGCCAATTTTTTCTAAAAATGTTTATTGGCCAAAAATACCTACAAATAAAAAAAACACCATGATAAGTACAAAAATGAGCCCTAACAATATATAGAATCGAGACAAATCAGACACAAAAATGTGTCTATCATACTCTTTCGTCTGAGATGCAGATCTCAGCCGTACAAGTTCGCCACCTAACGCATGGAAACTTCCGTCCCAAAGACAAACATCACGGTTTATGCCAAAACCCTAGTTTTGGCCGCACCTAAAACATGCCAAAGCCATGTGACCCTACCACCATGTTGTTGGCTGCCAAACAAATGGATGCAACAATCAACAGCTACCTTTCTATCTGAGATGCAGATCTCAACCATACAAGTTCACCACCTAACGCATGGAAACTTCCGGCCCAAGGCCAAACATCACGGTTTATGCCAAAACCCTAATTTTGGCCGCGCCTAAAACATGCCAAAGCCATGCGGCCCTAACACCATGGCGTTGGCTGCCAAGCGAAGGGTAGCAACAATCAACGGCCGCCCTTCCTCCTGAGATGTAAATCTCAGCCGTACAAGCTTGCCATCAAACGCATGGCCACTTTTGGCCTAATGCCAAGCACTAATTTTGGCCGCACCTAAACTATGCCAAAACCCTAATTTTGGACGCGCCTAAACAACGCTAAAATCATAGCTCGGCTGCACCTAAACCATGCCAATGGATGCAAGCGAAGGGTTTCACCAATCAACGGCCACCCTTCCTCCTGAGATATGAATCTCATCCATACAAACTTGCCACCAAACAATTTATGACAATCTCTTGGCCACGACGCCAAAACCTAATTTGGTTGTGCCAAGAGCATGCAAACGCTGCAACTATGTCGCTGGTTGCCAAGCGAATGGTTGCAACAATCTACGGCTACCCTTCCTCCTGAGATGCAGATCTCATCTGTACAAACCTGCCACCAAACGACTCGTGGCAATGTCTTGGATGCGATGCTAACTCTTGGTCACGGCACCAACTTGGCTGCGATGCTAACTCTCTGGTCACGGCACCAACCTGGCTATGATGTCTATTCTTTGGTCACGGCACCAACTTGGATACAAACGCCAAATCCTTTGGCCACGCCAAACGTAGAAACATGCTACACGTTTTCCAAGAAAACACTCGAGACATCAAAACATGTCATAAACTGGGGGATGCTCATCAGGGTATTGGTCTGGCGGTTTACAGCGTGCGGCGTACACTACGCCTGTTACAGGAAAGTGTCGTAAGGGTGAGGCGGTTAGTAAATACAAGAATTAATGGTGAAAAGTTTCCTTCATTATGGAAACATCAATTCCAGACGTTACCCGTAACCATTTTCTTCCATTTACTCAACCGTTTTCCACTTTTTACGAGACCAGAGTACGTTTCGTTGCAACTTGTATAAATAGGTCTCACCTATTTTCACCTAACACAAGTTTTGGTCAGGAGAATACACCACACTCAGAAATCACTTGCTAACTTTCCAACCTGCTAGCATCTCACTTTCTGATATAAGTCGTCAAATAACTACTCTTCCGGAATCAACTATTCTGGTCTCAACACTCTCTTCGCTTCCCTCTAAGACCAACCCTTCTCCTTCACTTTATGACTGAATCAAGTGTGGAATGGCCATTTCTTGGTTTAGGCCGGATTTGTACAGATTGATCTCTCGAATCAAAGTACTCCCTTGCAGTACATTGTTTAGGGTTTAGACTCGTTTCTCACCCACAACACACGAAATTACCGAAATCAGCAGAAACCGTTTTCACCTTCAAACAATTGGAGACCACAGTGGGAGATTAATCTCTAGGTTACAATATCAATTTCTAATTCCCAATTGCATTCTTCAACACAGTTTCTAAGATGGTGAAAGCAAACGATCCGCTCGGGGATCAATAACTCAGTCACCAAACGGCTCAGTCACCAGTTATCACACGACAAGGAGTGACTGGGAACTTCTCAGTCAACAACAGAAGAGCAAACAGAAAGAAGAAACACGGAGATACGTACCTGGAATATGTCCGCCTTCTTTATTGCTACCACTCTGCCGCTAACACCAAGACATAGAAACGAAGCCAATAATACGAGCGCTAACAGCTTGCGTCCTTCCAGCACCGACAGCTTGCATATTTTCGAGCGCTAACAGCTTGCGTCCTTCCAGCACCGGCAACTTGCATCTTTTCCAGCGTTAACATCTTGCATCCTTCCAGCGCCGGCAGCTTGCATCTTTTCCAGCGCTAACAGCTTGCGTCATTCCAGCGCCGGAAGCTTGCATCTCTTCCAGCGCTAACAGCTTAAGTCCTCCAACGCCGGAAGCTTGCATCTTTTCCAGCGCTAATAGCTTGCGTCATTCCAGCGCCGACAGCTTGCATCTCTTCCAGCGCTAACATCTTGCGTCCTTCCAGCGCCGGCATATGGCATCTTTTCCAGCGCTAAAAGCTTACATCTTTCCAGCGCCAGCAGCTTGCACCTTTCCAGCGCAACTTCTCCGCCCATAGCCGATTGCACCAACAACTCCACGTCCCAAGCCGAGCCAACGACATTGACGGCTCACCAAGCCAAGATGGCGCACGCCGAGCCAATACTAGCGGCTCCACTTCAAAACCAACACCGGCGGATCCATGTCAAGCCGACGCCAACAGCTCGCGTCCTAGCCAGCAGCGCCATGGGTCATTTCTTAGCCGGCCGGGGCGGCGCCATCCCCCTTTCCATAGCCATCCATAGAAACGTATCACGGAACAAGTTGCAGTGCCACCGCTACCGATCAGTAGCCAAAGTTGCAGCGCTGACGCCAACACTCAATGGCCAAACCAAATTTATGTAAAGCCGCGAATGCAAGGATCGCAGATTCTTCATGCCTCCTAACAAAGTGATATTAATACGCCACTTGTCAACACCAGAAACGCAGAAAATGTCCCTTCTGGTGCACACCTCCGATCACCAGAGCCAGATCCGCTTCCGCCACCCCCAACGTTTCTTCAAGTGTGACAGCTCCAACTGTCACCAGAGCCGCTGCTACTCCACCATCAGGTCGAGATATTGGAGGAGCCAGATAAGCCGACCTCCTTTTACCGTTGTTGATTTGATGGAAAGATGAAAGGATCTCGTAAGGCTCAGACAGACATGGCTACAACTCAGAAAGAAATACCTATTTTCCTCAAGACACTAACGGAGGAGCGTCCACCACAAGAGTCACGTCAACCCCAGATGGATATGGCAAGGAATACTATTAACATCCGGTGCAGGCACTTCAGCAGGACGTGCGTTTATAGACAAAGAGGCTCGCGTTGCTCTTGAACGCCAAGTATAAGGGAATCAGTAATCCAATTTCATCACACGTGAAGATCAGGAACGACTTCTCTAAAATCGAGGCAAAGAAAATCAGCAACCCTCCTGAGTTTACAAATACTCTCTTCATGTCAGGAGCTGCATGATTTCCGGGGACTTCGTCTACAAAATCGTGATGTTTATTTACCCAAGGCGCATCGTCAAGACATTTACAGCCCTCAACCGCACTGCATCAGGAAAGAAATTGTTTCCAGCCAGAGAAGCCGTTCCCAAACCCCAACCTCTCCTGGAAAGCACGATTGATAGATGGAACTGGGGGACTCCTAACCATTATTCGCTTGAAGGGTGTCCAGTTTGACAGCACGCTGATTGACGCAGCCTCTCCGCTTCAACGTCCTCCAGCAGCGTCTCCGCTTCAACGTTCTCTCCGGCAACCGCTCTGGTTCAACATTCTCTCCAGCAGCCGCTCCGCTTCAGTGTTCTCTCCATAAGCTTCTCCAGGATCCAAAGTCGAACCTTCAGCCTTTGGCTCCTTAAGTTTCAACGTCCTCTCCAAGAGCCGAAGCCGCTTCAACGCCGCTCCCTCCTGCCAAGGATCGTACCATGGTCGCCACTCCTTCCTGCAAAAGGTTGTGCCACCACACTTCCCATGTCAAGGATCATGATCGCAGCCAACCAATCTTCGTAGTCATGGCCACCTTTTGATCCATCCTGCCAAAACTTGTGATCATGGACAGTTTGCTCGCTTATACATCCAGCCAATCCTTTACTTCCATGGTTGCCCATACAATTCCAGCCAACCTACTTTGTACCCACGACAATGTAGTCTCTTCTGATTACATCTGCTACCAAGAACTGTTGCCGCTCATTTGTTGATACCAGTCAGAGCTTCACCGTAGCATCAATCACTACAAAGGTAACTCGTACTCCTCCATATTTTAGTTTCATGTGGAAGAAGAAACAAAATCACCAGTACGCACGCACGATGATGATGTCTTTATCATGGTCAACCCACTGACCATACAAGATGGAAACATGTAAACCATACTTGGGGACTGAGGATCTACACGGAATCCCTTCACTGTCAAAGCTCAGAAGACACAGTCAACCAAAGGCTATAGCCACAACAAGGTCATATACTCTTCAAGGGTGTAGCAATATCATCACCTCTCTGTCTAGAAGACGCCTTTAACACTTTACGAGGCCGCGGTGGATCCCAAGACTGCTCATAGGAAAAAAAATTCAGAAACTAAAGAAAAATGCGACTGGGGACTGCTCATTGCAGTCCATCCGACGACCATCAAAGACTCATGAGATAACTTCAGAGACGCGGCTGAAACATTTTCTTGAAGAAACATAGGGAGCCACGATAAACAACATAACTCTCTCATTCCTACCTCTTCGTTATCCAGAATATTTCGTCCATGTGATATCCTGAGCATCCCAGCTTCACATCCAGAAGAGTACAATAAGCTTGTACCAAATCCCGTGGACATGGATTCAAGGCGATGCAATAAAAGTAGGCTACACATGGGGACTACCAGCATGGGACGCTTTCACTCCCCTCAACCTGGTTATTTCTGATTTCAACATCATCACTGCCGAAGTTTTACGAGCCGCAGGAATTTCTCAACATGAAGCCGAACATGTGCATCGAAGACTCCAAAAGAATTCCACAAAGATACATTCACATATTCGGCCATGCCATCGGATCTAACAAAAATATAACTGAGGACTCCTCAACGCATCCCATTCCATGCGATAGTCCAAGATTCAGAAGCTGGTTCGAAGGATGTCTCTTGGAACAAAGTCCTTGAAGACTTGATAGCAGCACATTGGCAACATAATGTCTCCCAACTCATCTATTTCTTTTTATGGATTCGGAAGATTTCTACCATACAATCATCCACAGCATATCATCATCGCGATCAGAAGGTCCAGACCCTGAACAACCTAAAGTCAAGGATGGACCGACAACGTAACCACAATCCCCAAGATTATCCCTGACATGATCGTTGCCGAGCATATATTTCATTCATCCATCCCAAGAATGCAATGGAGTTCGGCTAATTTTGGAATCCACTGGAGAGACACTGCAGGAGAAAGCACGGATCCAGACGAGCAACAGAAAAAAGAAGAGGGTCGATACCTCTTTTCATGCGGACGGAGTTTCTAGAGTTTGAACATAACAAAGATTCCTTCTTGCTCCATGAACGGAAATAGATGACTGGGCGCGAATATGCCACCTCGGGCCCGCAACATCCATCATGAATTCTTCCTGAGTTTTGCTGTCGGACTGTTTTCACCTCCTAAACGAGCTCAAAACCTAAATATTCTCTTTTAAGGAGATAGGAAATTATTTTTCGTTCATAAAGGAGGGGCGGACCGTCAAAATCCGAGTCCGTACGAAAATTATACAACGATTTTAGTAAGGAGCGCTAATTAGGGTCTCGGCATGCCAAACCCTAATATAGACAAAGTTTTCAGGCGCCATCACCACCGCTTGGTAGCCGAAGTTACGAAATCAGTTCCCATCCTTCCACGGATCTGAAGCCAATTTTCATCCTTCCACGGAACTGAAGCCAGTCGTCATCCTTCCACATAACTGAAGCTAGTCGTCATCCTTCCACAGAACTGAAGCCAGTCGTTATCCTTCCACGGGACTGAAGCCAGTTTCCACTATTCCGCGGACTGAAGCCAGTCTCCACCTGGACCGAAGACAGTTTCCACCATTTCACAGTTGTGCCAGCAGAACCACGGCCAAGCCAATCCAACGCTAGCGGCTCATTCGAAGCCAAGTCAACGCTAGAGGCTCACTCCAAGCCAAGACAACGCTGACGGATCCATTCCAAGCCGAAAAATGATGACGGCTCCATTCCAAGCCGACCAATGCTGACGGCTCCATTTCACTCCAAGTCTATGCTAGCGGCTCCCATTCCAAGCCGACCAATGCCAGCGGCTCCTTTTCAAGCCACACCATGCCAACGGCTTGCCAAGCCAAGCCAGCAACGGCAACAACTCTGCATTCCCTAGACTATCCAAGCTGACGCCAACTGTTTGCATCCCGGCCAGCAACCACCACTACCGCTCCGCGGCCTAGCTAGCAGCACCACGAGCAGAATCTACGCAAAGCCACCAACACAAGAATCACGAATTCTCCTTACCTCTCGAAAAAGGTTAGACGGATCTTCCTGACCATCTTTTCATGACTTGCCGATTCAATTTTGTCCTTGTCTGTCACCATCTTATGCTTACCTCGCAACAAAACCCATGTTCCGAGATAAGCAGGGGACTTAATGTTGATGGTGGTTTTTAGCTTAGGGTTAAAATCGTAAAACCTTAGTCAAACGGTGACGTCACGCGTGAGTAGTAATGTCGCCACTAGCATTCCAACCATGCCAATCACACCATCGTGTCAATGGCATGCCATGCCATCCACATCTCCGCGCCAAAGACATGCCAACCATGCCAGCCGCGCCATCGTGCCAATGGCATGCCATTCCATCCACATATCCGCGTCAAAGGCATGGCAACCATGTCAGCCGTGCCATCGTGACAATCGCATTCCATGCCAACCATGCCAGCCGCACCATCGTGCCAATGGCATGCCATGCCAGCCACATCACCGTGCCAAAGCATGCCAACCATGCCAGCCGACCCACCGTGCCAACGGCATACCATGCAGGCCACATCTCCGCGCTAAAGGCATGCCAACCATGCCAGCCGCACTATCGTTCCAACGGCATACCATGCCAGCCACATCTCCGCGCCAAAGGCATGGCAGCCGCACTATCGTTCCATTGGCATGCCATGCCAGCCACATCTCCCCGCCAAAGGCATGCCAACCGTGCCAGCCGCACCATCGTGCCAATGGCATGCCATGCCAGCCACATCTTCACGCCAAAGTCAAGCCATCCACACCACCGTGCCAATGGATGCCATGCCAGCCACATCTCCGCGCCAAAGGCATGCCAACCATGCCAGCCGCGCCATCGTGCCAATGGCATGCCATACCAGCCACATCTCCGCGCCAAAGGCATGCCAACCATGTCAGCCGCGCCATCGTGCCAATGGCATGCCATGCCAGCCACATCTCCGCGCCAAAGGCATGCCAACCATGCCAGCCGCACCATCTTGCCAATGGCATGCCATGCCAGCCACATCTCCGCGCCAAGGCATGCCAGCCGCACCACAGTGCCAATGGCATGCCATGCCATCCACATATCCGCGCCAAGGAATGCCAACCATACCAGCCGCACCACTGTGCCAAAGGCATACCATGCCAGCCACATATTCGCGCCAAGGCATGCCAACCATGCCAGCCGCACCACTGTGCCAAAGCCATGCGGCCCTATCACCATGTCGTTGGCTGCCAAACAGAGGGTTGCAATAATCAACGGCTACCCTTCCATCTGAGATACAGATCTCAGCCGTACAAGTTCGCTACCTAACACATGGCAACTTCCTTCCCAAGGCCAAACATCACGGTTTATGCCAAAACTCTAATTTTGGTCGCGCCTAAAACATGCCAAAGCCATGCGGCCCTACCACCATGTCGCTGGATGCCAAACGAAGGGTTGCAACAATCAACGTCTACCCTTCCATCTGAGATATAGATCTCAGCCGTACAAGTTCTCCACCTAACATATGGAAATTTCCGTCCCAAGGCCAAACATCGCGGTTTATGCCAAAACCCTAATTTTGGCTGCGCCTAAAATATGTCAAAGCCGTGCGGCCCTACCACCATGCCGCTGGATGCCAAACGAAGGGTTGCAACAATCAACGGCTACCCTTCCATCTGAGATGCAGATCTCAACCGTACAAGTTCACCATCTAACGCATGGTAACTTCCGGCCCAAGGCCAAACATCACGGTTTATGCCAAAACCCTAATTTTGGCCGCGCCTAAAACATCCCAAATCCATGCGGCCCTACCACCATGCCGTTGGATGCCAAACGAAGGGTTGCAACGATCAACGGCTACCTTTCCATCTGAGATGCAGATCTCATCCGTACAAGTTCGCCACCTAACGCATGGAAACTTCCGGCCCAAGGCCAAACATCACGGTTTATGCCAAAACCCTAATTTTGGTCGCGCCTAAAACATGCCAAAGCCATGCGGCCCTACCACCGTGTTGCTGGCTGCCAAGCGAAGGGTTGCAACAATCAACGGCCTCCCTTTCTCCTGAGATGCAAATCTCATCCGTACAAGCTTTCCATCAAACGCATGGCCACTTTTGGCCCAATGCCAAGCACTAATTTTGGACGCACCTAAACTATTGTAAAACCCTAATTTTGGACGCGCCTTTACAACGCCAAAATCCTAGCTTGGCCGCGCCTAAACCATGCCCCTGGCTACAAACGAAAGGTTGCAATAATCAACAGCCACCCTTCCTCCTGAGATAGAAATCTCAACCATACAAACTTGCCACTAAACGATTTATGGCAATCTCTTTGCCACGATGCAAAAATTGCCACCAAACGGTTTATGGCAATCTCTTGGCCATGACGCCAAAAACTTAATTTGGTCGTCCCAAGATCATGCAAGCGCTGCAACCATGCCGCTGATTGCCAAACGAAGGGTTACAACAATCTAAGGCTACCCTTCCTCCTGAGATGCAGATCTCATCCATACAAACCTGCCACCAAACGACTCGTGGAAATGTCTTGGTTGCGATGCTAACTCTTGTTCATGGCACCAACTTGGCTGCGATGCTAACTCTCTGGTCACGGCACCAACCTGGCTATGATGCCTATTCTTTGGTCACGGCACCAACTTGGATACAAACGCCAAATCCTTTGGTCACGCCACACGTGCAACATGCTACACGTTTTCCACGAAAACACTCGAGACATCAAAACATGTCATAAACTGGGGGATGCTCATCAGGGTATTGGTCTGGCGGTTTACAGCGTGCGGCATACACTACGCCCGTTACAGAAATGTGTCATAAGGGTGAGATGGTTAGTAAATACAATAAGTAATGGTGAAACGTTTCCTTCATTATGGAAACATCAATTCCAGGCGTTACCCGTTACCATTTTCTTCCATTTACTCAACTGTTTTCCACTTCTTACGAGACCAGGGTACGTTTCATTGTGACTTGTATACATAGGTCTCACCTATTTCCACCAAACACAAGTTTTGGTCAGGAAAATACACCACACTCAGAAATCACTTGCTAACTTTCCAACCTGCTAGCATCTCACTTTCTGATACAAGTCGTCAAATAACTACTCTTCCGGAATCAACTATTCTGGTCTCAACACTCTCTTCGCTTCCCTCCCTAAGACCAACCCTTCTCCTTCACTTTGTGATCGAAGCAAGTCTGGAAAGGCCATTTCTTGGTTTAGGTCGGATTTGTACGGATTGATCTCTCGAATCAAAGTACTACCTTGCAGTACATTGTTTAGGGTTTAGACTCGTTTCTCACCCACATCACAAGAAATTACCGAAATCAGCAGAAACCGTTTTCACCCTCAAACACCAAGGTACAGAGATCAATACGTATCAAGTTGGTATCAAGAGCAAGGTTTGTTTCTTACAGGGAAGATTCATGTGGTTTATGGTCTTCACTAGATTTCTCTACATAAAGCTTGGTGAGGTACTCGAGAAGCTAGAAGACATTAAGAAAACAAGGGGATCAAGGATGACGAAGTCAGATGACAAATATAAGGAAAGCGAACCACAAACTATGGAAGAAAATATGGCTTACGCTGCAAACAGACATGAAGTCAATTCAAGTTACCCTTAAGGAACTGAGTGAATGTATCCGTTCTCATACACCCAAGCCAAAGACGAAGAAAATATTACACCTTCACCCGAAGTTTCGGAAAAAGATGATTCGGAAGAAGACGATTCGGAAGAAGAAGATGAGGACGATGAAAAGAAGAAAAGTGAGTTTCTTAAAAGTCCTACTTCAACTAAACTTCATGGTAAGAATCTGAAAATTTATTTTCGTGTTGATATTCCACTTTACGATGGGAGTGTCTATGTAGAAAAATTGGATGATTGGATTGAACGTCTAGAGACGTATTTTTCTTTCTTTGAATATAGTTCAAAGGAAAAGATTGCTTTCGCGACATTAAAGCTACAAAAGCATGCTCTAACCTGGTGGAAAGCTTATCAAAGACAAAACTAGGTAAGGGAGTATTGTCGTTGAAAAGATTCAAGGAAGTTATAAGGAAACAGTTTTATCCGGTTGGCTACCTTGAGGAGAGATGGTTGAAGTGGTACAACTTGAAGCAGACCTACAACCAAACCGTGCAAGAATATACTTTGGAATTTCAGAATCAAGCTATGATTTTGGATTTAGACTTGGAATATCATGTTATCTATATGAAGTATATTTCCGAGTTCCATGAGTATATACGGAAGGAGTTGAAGATGTTTTCGGTAGATACTATCTCCGAAGCAAGCATAAAAGTTAACGCCATCGAAGGAAGGCATAGAATATCTGATATTGAGGGTAACACTAAGGGGAAGTATGGAGGTTCCGTCGCTAAAGGAGATGAAAGGAGCAAAGAGGACAGGAAGTCTAAAGACAAAGAAGGTTTGATTTGCACTCATTGCAAACAAAAAGGACATATTGTCGACAAGTGTTGGATGAAGTATCCTAATCTAAAACCAAAAGGGTTGCAAAAGAGAGATGCCATGATGGAAACACTAGTCGTACAAGCTCCAATAGAAGTCCAAGGACTAACAGAACCCAACTCAAAGCTCTCTCTTATGGCAGGAGCAAAAGAAGGACCTTTAAAAGATGACCTTAGGGAACGACTCTTCATAGTTAAGATGCAGGCTAAGACAGCACTCATAGATGTTGTTATTGACCTGGGAAGTCAGAAGAATTTAC
This sequence comes from Papaver somniferum, assembly GCF_003573695.1. Classification (NCBI taxonomy): domain Eukaryota; kingdom Viridiplantae; phylum Streptophyta; class Magnoliopsida; order Ranunculales; family Papaveraceae; genus Papaver; species Papaver somniferum. The sequence continues at coordinate 141,932,666 of NC_039362.1, forward strand.
TTTCACATTCTTTGGTCCAGAAGTTGGGTTTGAAGACTTTCAAACATCTGAAACCCTATCCTTTAGGGTGGCTTCAAAAGGAAGGTGGGCTACAGGTTGCAGAGCAGTGTACGTTCAAATTTTATTTTGATGAGTCATACATTGATGAGGTTACATGCGATGTGGTTCCATTAGATGTTTGTCAGGTAGTACTTAGCAGTCCTTACTTTTGGGATCGAGATGCAGTTTTATATAGGAGAAACCAGAAGTATACCTTTACCAAAGATGAGAAAGCTTTTGTAATACGAGCTATAGACTCTCCTCTTGAGGGAGCGAGCTTGATTACAACCACTCAGGATAAACAGGTTGGTGAATGCTAGTACAAAGTTCATTCTACTTGTGACTCGTTCTCTTGACGAGAAGCCGAGTAGAGTTTGTTTGGAAAACCTAACCAAACAACAACAATACGACCTAGGAAGGTTAAATATGTTTGAACCACCATTACTTGATAATGACGGAGATGACAAGATGATCTTTCCACATGTGGAAGACTTGTATTTTGATAGAAAAGGACCACTCAAAGAGAAATCCAACACGGAGCGAAGAGTGACTAAGACAAGAAAAGAAGATAAGGACGCTTTTCTAATTGGAAGTCAAAGTCAAGTTCCCATCAAGGAGAGATGGTTCAACAGGGTGAAAAAAACTCTCGGGTTCCCTAACCTCCAAATATAACTTTCACAAGAGTTCAAGTTCTTGAGGGGGGGGGGGGGGGGGGGGTGCATGATACATGTGTATCTTCCTCTCCCCGGGAACTAGTGATCCTCAAGATGGATTGAGGATAGAATTATCATTTAGGAAGGATAGTAATCCTATAGAAGGAAATTAAATTCTTAGGAGGTTTGGGAAACCAAACTAAAGTAAGGAAGTATACCGAGATAAGAAAATACTTCCTAGACAAGGTAATATTCCTAGAAAGGGAAATATACCTAGAAAAGAAATTATTCCTAGATAAAGAATTATTCTTAGAAAAGGAAATAGATTCCTAGATAAGGAATTATTCCTAGAAGGTTTGAGAAACCAAACCAAAAGCTATAAATAGAGATGTTTAGATCATTGCTAAGACATATTTAGAGAGTGTGGTTTGGAACCTAGAAAAGGAGGTTTAACACACATACCTAGAGGGAAGTTTGTGAGGCAATTAATTGTTGTAAAAGCAAGCTTAGAAAATAGTTTAAGGTTATTTACCTAGAGAGATTGTGAGAGTAACAAAGAGAGTATTGTAATAGTTTTCTTTTTCACAATTTAGAGAAGATATATTTCTTCGGAACTGGTTTCTAGTGTGTTTTGTTTTCTATTCTTCGTCTATTATTATTCTGAATTCCGCCTCTATAGTAATAGTTGCCAAGGTACAGAGATGAATATGTATCATTGGAACCTATCTTGTTATGCTTCCAACTAGTTAATGCAATACTCTTTATCCAATAATAAGAAAATAATAATAATGCTAAATAAAAATGTTATTCAAAAGGGGGTCGGTGCCCAGCTTGTCGCTAGGCTACCAACCACCTCGATGTAAAATTTGCTTCTTTGATTTCTAATAAAAACCCCTGAAGCATCTTCTTTGCAATGTAACCGAGTTAAACATGCACAAGATTATATTTTGGTCGTACCCATCAGCGGGCTGGATCAATGCCTTGGGCCTAGAAAGTTTAGAGTGGTAGTTTGTTACCGACTTGGTATTCCCTTGTTTGTCGAGGATGGGTTGTGCTCAAGATGTAATATACCTATGGATACTTTTGGTGATCACGCACTCCATTGTTCCGAGTATGTTGGTCTCAAGTTTCGATACGACCTTGTACGAGATGTAATTGCAAAGAAGTTACTCTGGGGTTTTTGTCAGATCATAACAAGGATTTACATCATGCGTACATCCTTGTTTATGATTGGGAAAATGTCCAAGATGTGTGTATGGATGTCACAGGTGTCTCGCCTTTCACTGGTGAAGGTACTCGTGCTTTCATCCCAGGCCACCCCATCTCGAAAGCCGTATCGCGTAAATGTACTAGATATTTGGATGAATGTGTTTCATATGGCTATGGTTTGGGCGTTTTAGCCTTCTTTACTCTAGGGAGCTTATACTATGTGTTTTTTAAGCGTTTGAAAAATTGTCTAATTAGTAATGATGTTAGTAGTGGTTTAGGTAGTTTTATTTTGCATAGATTAGGGGTTGCTATTCAAAAATGTGTTGGGGCCCAGCTTGTTGCTAGGTTACCAACCAAAGCTTAGAGGCTTTTAAAATTACTATCTAATAACCCACTTTTATCATTTATTTGATATGCCAGAAATTTTATGTATTCCCTAAAACATGTTTCTAAATTGTTGTGTGAATTGTTTAGTACCATTCTAGGCTTAGTTCTTTAGATTGACTATAAAGTCTATATGTGATTTAATTGGCTTGGTAATAGGGATAGTTGGGACAACTTTTGAAGCCAATTTATATATACATTAATTACAGCAAGAAGCAGGCCCAAAAAACAATTAAAAAAATTCGCTAAAGGAAATGTGAAAACTACAGGGAGACCCATTCTTACACATTTTCCTACTGTGAAACCCACCCCCACAAAATCTCACGGGCGCACCCAAAAGCGGCCAACAAATTATTCGCAGGCCCAGGATTTTCAAAATTCGTTTATTTTCTTTTTTATTTCCCAGTTTAGCCTCACTTTCAGTTTCAGTTTTAGAGATTTAGGCGCAGAGATTAAGATTCAAAGATTCAGTTTCTGAGAGATTGAGAAGGAGATAGAATACGATCGAGAGCGAGAGCTGAGAGATTGAACTATCGATAGCTGAGAAGGAGCTGATTGAGATATTCAATTTCAGGTTCGTTCATTTTTATTCCAATCTTGATTCTGATTTTTGTTTAATCTTGATTTGATTTTATGTTTTAGTTTCTGTAAGATTAGGATCTATTATTTTAGGTTTCCGAAGCTTAATTTAGTTTTTCGAATTGTTTTTTAGATCTTTTAAGCTTGTTTTTGAATTTTTGTTTATTTTCTAGGTTTTGAATTTGTTAACATCAATGTAGATCTTTTCGATTAAATTTTTTTGTTTTGATTTCATGTTCCGATGTTGACATACCAATTTACTAGGTTTTGCTTCTGTTCTGTTGGATTTTTTATTTGATTTGTTTTTCCATTCTTATTTTTGATCTGTTATCTGTTATTGATTTTGATATCCTGTTGATTTCTCATCTGATTATGGTTAATGTAGATTGTCTGCTGTTGTTGATTTGATCTTTCAATTTTGAGTAAGAATTTTTGTGAAGCAATATGCAGGATAGATATGTTTGGTTTTTTCTCTTTTGTGTTTTGCAGGGTGAAAATGCCTGTTGGTAGTGCACTAGCTGTAATTCACTACTTCAGTGAATTCTTAGCACATCCTGTTGATGTCAACACAGCTTTGAAGTCTCTGAAGACAGCCGTTTGCCAGAAGTGGACTTGTTTATTACCGCATCATGTCAGATTTTCCTTTAATGATGGAAGAAAGTTTGTGCGAGTTGATTCTGATATTCTGCTTCAATGTTTTGTATCTCGTTGCCACTATAAAGGTCAGAAGAGCTTTGATTTACTTGTCGAAGTTGGCTATAATTCTTCCAGAAGTCGTAGTAGAGCTTCAAGTAGTCGTGTAATAGAACCTGAACCCGAACAAGCTATGGTGAATTTCCTTGAAGATGGTTATGTGCCTGTTAACAAGGTTCTTAGGACTGAAGGTTGGGATAAATTACTTGGTGAAGTTGGTAAAGTGTTTTTTGGAGGTGTAGCAGAGGTACGTATCGTAGTGAAGAAATACGAGTTAAAAGCTGGGCGTGTTCTTGTATATAAGAAGAATGGACCTAGCAGGTTCTATGCAAAATGAAAATTTCCCTTGGGAGTATAAGGTTTGTGCTGTTGATGTTGAAAACAGGATGCTTAAGGTTAAGAAATATGAGAGCAGTCATACATGTGGTGTTGGAACTGAAAGGATTTTCCACAGGATCAGCAGTAAATTTGTTTCTAGTCTGATCAAGGATGAAATCCGAAGTGATCCGAGTTTCAAAGCATCTGATTTGGCAAAGTTTTTCAAAACTATCTACGGGATCAATGTGAAATACTACCAAGCTTACAACGGAAGAGAGAAAGTGTATGAGGATATATTTGGTGATGAAGCCATGTCGTATTCGCATCTGTCATGGTATGTAGATTTCATTCGCAGCACAAATCCTGGGAGTTGGATTGATTTTCAAGTTCAAAAGGATGAACCTGAAGCAAACGAGGATAGTTCAGCTGAATTAGAAGATGAGGCACCTTCAAATAAGTTTGTGCGTCTTTTTATTTCTTTCGAGGCATGCATCCATGGTTACCGTTACCTTCGCCCCATGGTTTACGTCGATGCTACCTTTATTACAGGGACATATAGAGGATGCCTCATGGCTGCAACCGCTATCAATGCTGAAAATGGTAATTTTTCTGATAATGCATCCTTTTTATATATGTGCATAATGTCTCATGCATTATTTATTTTTGCTTCATAATGTCTTATGCGTTATTGTTTTCACTTTTCTGGTTATGCATCATTTTTGTTTTAGATGCATAAGACATTATACATTTTTTGTTTTAGGTGCATAATGTCTTATGCATTATGGTTTTCACTTATTGATTTTATGCATCCTTTTTATGCACATGCATAATGTCTTATGCATCATTTAGTTTAGATGCATAAGACATTATGCATTATTTGTTTTCACTTTTCTGATTAAGCATCATTTCTATTTTAGATGCATAAGACATTATACATTTTTTGTTTTAGCTGCATAATGTCTTATGCATTATGGTTTTCACTTATTGATTTTATGCATCCTTTTTATGCACATGCATAATGTCTTATGCATCATTTAGTTTAGATGCATAAGACATTATGCATTATTTGTTTTCACTTTTCTGGTCATGCATCATTTCTGTTTAGATGCATCAGACATTATACATTTTTTTTTTAGCTGCATAATGTATTATGCATTATTTAGTTTAGATGCATGAGCCATTATGCATTTTTTTAGATGCACATACTTCTTGTAGATGCTGGCTTGATTTTATTTTATTTTTTTCTGTGCAGGCTTCTTCCTACTAGCCATGGCCCTGGTACCTGATGAAGATAATGATAACTGGGAATGGTTCATGAGGAATTTGAGTAATGTTCTTAATCATGATCAAAGGCCAATCACATTTTTATCTGATCGTGCAGAAGGATTAAAGAGAGCGATTCCATTTTACTTTCCTGGAGCCTTCCATAGTTTCTGCTATTATCATCTTAAGATGAACTTACCTATTAATGCATCTGACGAAAGGTATGGTGCAGTTATTGATTCATTTCAAGCTGCTGCTTATGCTCTTAGTCCCGAAGGTTTCCAAACTGCCATCGCTACTATTAGGGGTCTTGGTTGTGGTTGGGTTTCCGACTATATTGAAGATATCCCTCCAGAGAAGTGGTCAAATGCCTTTTTCCAGGGTTTTTGGTATGGTAGGACATCTTCTACTCTTGCTGAATCCTTCAATAGTTGGATGAAGGTACACAAGAAGCTCCCTGCAAATGCTCTTCTGGATCAGATAAGGAAGGATGTGATGAGTATGATGTCAGAAAGGCGGAATACTGGTAATAGTTTCATAACAATTCTCACACCGAAGAATGAAAATAAGATGAAGGCTCTTATTGATGGGGGTTTAACCTGGCTGGTTATACAGTCTGATACTCATGTTTATGAAGTGGAAGGAGGGGACAGTTCTCATAGTTTTAACCTTGAGGCAAGGACATGTACCTGTCAGAGGTGGCGCGTCTACGGGTTTCCATGTGTGCATGCTTTCGCATCGATAACAATGTATGGTTCTAATACATATGATTTTGTTGAACCTTATTTCACTACTTCATACTTCAATAATGCCTACAGTCATGCAATTCATCCTATTCCGAACTATAACAGCCTGAAGTTTATGAAGGTAATGATATTATCGATGTACCTGATGTTAGGAGGCCTCCAGGGAAAGCACAAGCTAATAGGCATTTGAGAAGATATGAGAATCCGCCCAGGAGAGCTATGCGTTGTGGTAATTGTTTTGATCTTGGTCATCATAACAAGCAAACATGTACAAATCCTACCTGTTACAAGAATCCTCCGAAGCCGCCGAAGCAGCCTAAGGGAAGTTAAAGAAGAGAAATTATCTTGTTTGTTTCTTCAGACTATTACTTTTATGTTTGAACCTTATTCATTTTTCTTTCATTAGTTTCTGTATTAGTTTTTATGAACAAGTACTTTTTCTTTACTTAGTTTCTTTTTTGTATTGGTTTTATGAAAAAAAAAAAATTTTATACTGTGTGTTTTTCTGCTTCTATCAGATAATGTTTTCATTTTTATTCTTAAATGCATAATGGATTATGCTTTAGTTTTTGATGATGCATAACTTGTTATGCATTAGTTTTTATGATGCATAACGTATTATGTGTTATTGTTTTGAAGATGCATAATCTCTTATGCATTGTTTTTCGACGATGCACGATCTTTTATGCATTTATTTTTTTAAAGATGGTTGCATAACGACTCATGCAAATGTGGTTCCTTCATGCATCTTCATCTGCATAACAAGTCATGCGTCTGCATAACAAGTCACATTTATTTTATTAGGAATAACATGTTATTCAGGTTTATTTTGTTGCATAACTTGTTATTTAGATGTTTATATGTAACTTGTTGTTCCTTCATTTTCCTTGTAAGATTTATATCATAGTACAGTTAAATGAAATAAGATTGCAGCAAATAGAAGCACTGAAACCAGCATTGATATATAATAAATATATATATAAACATCGACAAGATAACATAAGTTGTTCTGACAAGAACTACTGAATAAAGTTAAGTTTTCATACCAACACATTACACATAACTACTGACTGAAGTTAAGCTTCACACTAACTACTTTCCCATTAGTTTTCACTCCCAAGTTAAATTTCTCAACCTACCAACAACACACAGGTTGTTAAAACAAAGTTATGTTTGAGCCTTTCTATTATGCATAGCTTCACATTTGACACGCAGCTTCATCACATTGACACGCAACATCATCCCAGATGTCTTCATTGGCATCTATCGCCCAACTGTTTCCAAGATCCGTCAGCATTTTCAATACCAGACTTACTCTTTTCTTGTTGGCTTTTTCTACTGCATCTTCCTTTCCCAACATCAGACATTTGTCCCTGACTTGAGACTTCATGCTCATCTTCATATAATAGCATACAAATATGAGGCAGTCGAGGTGATGACCTTGTTCAGGAACAATCTTGGTAAAAAATCCCTGTATACAAGCGGTTCCCGCTTTATATCCACGATTTGTGGTGATAGATTCAGTTCATCATATCTTTGGATCAAATACGGCATACAAGCCTTTGCCATTATGAGAGCTTGTTTCTTGCAGTTATATTTATAGCATTCAAGACTGTTATAGTAGTTCCACTCACCCTCTGAAAAGTCATACTCTAACAATGTCCAATGTGTACCAGCAGGGTTTTCCTTTGTCATATAGTTCATTGGAATGAACATTCTCTCAACTTCAATAGGGAGAATCAAGATGAATTCTCCAACCAATTTGGCAATCCCATCTTTCTCCTTTGTTTTAACAAAGAACTGCAAAAGAAATATTTTTTAGGAAAAAAAAGTTAGTGGATGCAATTGAAAGGGTGCACAACAGGTGTAGAAAACAATGCTGAATAACTTGTTATGCAGTTCAATCTACTTGCATAACATTTTATCTGAAGTAATTATATGGGCATAAGATAATATGCAGGAATGACTTGTTATGTAGCAAAATGATTTTATTTTCTTGACTTACCCAAGCATCTGGTGTCATGAATGCAGACTCCGCATACCTATGTTCAACACTATCATCCATCTTTTCATTTTCTCGCTTCCTGAACAACCTATAACTGTAGTAGCGTACTACTTGGTCTTCTAAGTTTTTGTTGTTCATTAGCCACCTTATTATATCTTCGTGAATCCGAATATCCCACAAGTACGGGTCTTCTCCTTATCTGATACTCCAAGCCGAATTTCTGCAGATGACATAAGACATAATTGGTGAGATGTTTTATTCAAGTGACATGTGGCAGAACCATAAACTAGAGGGTTGTGTTATGCATGGGTTTTTTTTTAAGCATAACTTGTTATGCATTTATTTCATAAGAAGCATAACCTGTAATGCATTGATTTCTTAAACATGCATAATAAATATAACAACATTTTTTGCATAACTGAACATGCATTAAACATTGGAGCTGCATAACATGTGATGTAGATATTTTAAACAATCATAACTAACCATGCATTAAACATTGGGAGCTGCATGACATATTATGCAAACAAGCATAAAGGTAATTTTGATGTACTTACAGGCTGTTGGCATTCTCAAAGTATGTCTCCAGTACTTCCATCATGGCTGATTATATTGTATCCTTGTAATCTTGAAAGCATTCCATTGTTTCCAGCGGCCAGCAGACGTACGGGGATTTTCTTCTTCAACTTTATTCTCATCAAGCTTGTCTTTTTGCTTTTTCTGCTTCCCTAGCTCACAATATTTGAGTAGTACACTGGTTGTCCTTTGATTCCATGTTGTCCTTTCCTTGATTCTTCTTACCTTGCTTCCTGGTTGCTTCACATCCTCTTCTGCCTTGTTTGCTTTTCGCTTCAATACTGAATTTTTCTTCAGTGTTGACCTCTTCAAAAATTCTGTTCGTGGTACAAACTCCCCTCCTACGTCTTCTTCCTAGAGATTCATGTAACTAAAATGTGTTAGATATAAACAGTTTATTATGAAATTAAGTAAATAGTTGATTAAACAGCAAAACAACAATATAGTAAACAGTTTATAGTTGATTAAAAATAATAAGTAGTACATAGTTGATTTGACATTAATAAAAATACCATAATAAAAGATGTTATGTTGCTTTTCTAAAAGTTTTAAAATACAAAATCTGTTTATATTTTAGGTACCAGGTTTTTTGAAATGGTCTCCATCTCAGCATCTTCATTATAGCCGTTTTCTCTTTCAGCATCTTGTGTGGCACCAGGAGTTAAAGGATTCTCAACCACCATCTCCTTCTCTGCATCAACAACCATCTCAACAGCTACTTGTTGTGGCTTTTCAGCCACTGGTTCTTCTGGTTGTTGTGGTTCTTCAGTTTGATGTTGTGGTATCTCAACAGCGGGTTGTTGCAGATTTTCAGCTTGTTGTTGTGGTCCACCAGCATCATCTTTAATTGCAGCAGCAGGTTGTGATAAATGCAGATTAAATGTGGGCACCACATATTCTTTTGCTTTCTTCTGAGGTTCTGGAAGAATGTCATCATCACCACCGGCCAAAAAGTCTCTTTCATGTGCTTCAAGCCTTTCTTGTGTTGTTGCTATATTTGGTGTTGTCTCCAATTCCACTTGAGTTTCTGTTTCCTTGTCGTCGCTGGAGAGATTAACAGCTTTTTCCATGTCCATGAACTTGAAAGGTGAAGACTGGATACCTTGACTAGCCGTTTGGTCTTGGCTATCGAGTCTGATAACTTCTGGCACTGATTCTTGTGTAGGTGGTTCAGTTGAAGATACCAGTTCAACAAGAGTCTCATTCCTTGGAAAGTTTTGGCTCAGTGGGTCGCTTGGCTTAGCTGATGATACATTGACACTAGGTCCCCCTGACGACTCCTCCTGCACTTCTATGTTGCCACAATCAACGAGCAATTCCTTCACGTAATTATACAACTTTTCATTGAAGTCTACTCCACTCTGTCTATTCCTCTCCTGAGTCTGCTTCATGTCTTTCAGCTTTGCTTCAATGATCTGCAACCTTGCTTCAGCACAATCGGGGGGACACGTTTCTTGTTCAATGATCTTAATCGCATCCAGAAATGCTTCTTCATAATTTTCCATGTTCTCTTCAAGATTCATTGCGACGAGATCATATATCTCTTTCCTTTTTCTTGGTTTTCTTGGTTCACAGAATTCCATCTCCATTGCACTGTACTCATATCTAAATTTCTCATTATACTGCAACATGATTAAAGACACTCATCAAAGGAATGCATAACAAATATAACAACATTTTTTATATGCATAACCTGTGATGCAGCTAATCTAAACAATGCATAACTAGTCATGCATTTAATATTGGAACTGAATAATATGTCATGCATTGATTTGTTAATGTGCATAACTTATTATGCATTTTAAAAACACAACCCTGCTTAACTCCTTTTCAATATTGAAAAATGCATAACCGGTCATGCATTCATATATTCGGCTGCATAACATGTTATGCATTGATTTATTAAGGTGCATAACTTATTATGCAGTTATCCTTTTTTGCTAACGTAACTTATTATGCATTCATTTTTAAGGAATTTAGAGATACTGTCATAGATGCATGAAGGTCAATTATAAATCATGAAATGTTCACAAACAGGTACCTTTAAGAACGTAATATTCTTCTTGAGCATTGCTTTCTTCATTGCTGCCAAGTCCCACTTCGCAGCTCTCGGTGTAGCATTGGAAATTACCTTGACGATGTCTGATGATATCTCATCTATGTTAGAATGCTCAGCCAACCAAAGCTGCAAAAAATAATAACTAATAAGATATTTTGTATCCAAGAAAGTAATATTTATTGACAGATGTTATGAAAGTAAAAAAAAAACTAACTCACAAGAGAATATATAGTGCAACCACTGCAATTCCTGATATGAAGATTGTTTCTTTTGACAGTCTTGATGCTCTCCATCAGGTGTTCATGAATAAGATCAGGAAAAGAGACAGAGTCCATGGTTTCCAAATCCTTAACCAAACCAACATACGAGACGTCTAAATTGTCTCCACTTGAACGACGAAAGAACAAGACAACTAGCATGTAAAGGCAGATAAGGCAGACAACTTCCTCTTCATGACCTTTCTTATCAAGTTTTTCCAACACCAGCCTTTCAATATCATCTATCCACACCTTTGTTACCCGTGCTTTGGGATCTTTGCTGATAAATCCTGGCTTTGTTTTGAATGGGAATTGCTTGACGAGGGGATGTGACTGAGTCAGCTCTATCTCTGCCTTCGAAGTCAAAATATCATTTCCTCTGTCTCCTTCAATTCTTGGAATCAGAAATGTAATAGCAAGCTCACTAGACGTTGATGCTATGGACTTGTTTTCAGACAACTTGAATGAATGTTGATTCAAATATTCATGGTCATATGATAGAAAGACTTCATCCATCAGCTTGTTGCTCTTAGCATCCAAGTATTCCATGTTTGCAGCATATAACCAGTTATAGAACTTTCCAAACACACACACATTCATCATGTTATCCTGCAACGGATTCAAACCACCTCTGTCTTTTATCTTACTAAACAAGTGACCTACCCTAAGGAAACCTGCTCTATAAGTACCTCCTTGAACTGCATATTTGGTTTTAGGTTTAACTGCATAAAAAAAGAACAAAAAAAATGCATTTTAGAACTGCTATTTTAGAACAACAAAGGAATGCATAACAAATATAACAACATTTTTTATATGCATAACCTGTGATGCAGCAAGTCTAAACAATGCATAACTAGTCATGCATTTAATATTGGAACTGAATAATATGCCATGCATTGATTTGTTAAGGTGCATAACTTATTATGCATTTAAAAACACAACCCTGCTTAACTTATTATGTATTTAACCACACATGCCTCTTTCTCAGGTATCTGCATAAACCATTATGCACATCTTTTACCATGCATAATCTATCATGCACTACTAGTTAATACTACGTAAAAAAACAGTTGACTGGATAACATATTCTGCATATTTTTTAAGAAGGCACAATCTGTTATGCATTTGTTTTTTTAACAAGCATAATGTGTTTTACATACAAACAAGCAGGTAAATGATAAGAGAAGTTTATTAACTGATGCATAACAGGAACAGGAAGTAATTCAACGCACCTTGTTTATAGAAAACACATTGCTTATTAGATTCTTCTTCTTCTTCCTCTTCACTCTCGGATTTTTCGATTTGCTTCTTCTTCATCCTTCTCAGGTCTTTCGATTGTTTGGGTTCATGTCTTTTTCTTTTCTTCTGATGATCAACAGCTTGCTTCACTGAAACAGGCCAAATCATATTGTAACAAATCAATGACACCAATTAAACAATATATCACACAGAAGATACCACAAGCAAATCTTACCATCTTCGGCATCATTTGTATTATCATCCTCATTATCTGTATCATCACTCAATACTTCCTTTGGTGCAGCTTTCTTTGCTTTCTTTTTTTCCTTAGTATCTTTTTCAGGCCTAGGTGAACTAGGTGATACTTGAGGTGACACCTGATATTTTAATATCTGCGACTTCCTTGATGGGGTTGCTTCAGGATCTTTTCAACACACAAATAAATAAGCTATTTAAGTTATGCAGTAACTTTAGTAAGCAGATGAAAGTTAAAATTTAAACAGATGAAAATTAAAAAGCAACACTTAAAAACAGGTGTTATGCAGTGTTTTTTTTTGTAAGCATAACCTGTCATGCATCTGAATAACAAGTTACACACATTAATTTGATGTTGCATACCCTGTCATGCATCTGCAGAACAAGTTATGCAGATTTATGTTATGCAGAATCACACATGAGAACTAGTTATGCATATCAGAGCCTTTCTTACTCTTCTTCAGAGCATCTCCCTTTGCCTTGATTTGCATCTCCTTCAGTGTTTCGACACTATCAATTTCTTCTTGTTCATCTTCAACATCAGTAGGTAAAATCACATTGAGGAGAAAATTATGTTAAAATCGAAGAAGAATAAAGTGATAACTCAAAAAAAATTATGGGTATTCAGAATGAAACTCTCACCAGAAACAGTTTTCTTTTTAGGTTCATCATCGGCAATTACTGTAACAAAATTTAAGATTAAAAAAAAATTCAAAAAAAAACAAAATCAAACACTAACAGATGAAGCTAATGATAAATCTCACCGGGTTTTTTCTGTTTCTTCGACTTCATTTTTCCTTCGATTTTCCCTTTTTCATCTGAAGCATCAAGAACAAAAATTAAAATCGAAAATCAAATAAAATCAAATGTACCGAATGCGTGCAAGAATAAGATCGATTAAACTAGTTTTAGTACCTAACTTCTTCTCTTTTGATTTCTGAAGACGTGTTTTTGTTGGTGTTTCATTCATTTTGGTTCTAATGAATTCTAGGGTTAAGGTTTTTTAGAGTTTGAAATTGATTTTTAGGGTTTGATCAACTTCAATCATCGGTTTTAGGGTTTGATCAACTTCAATCATCAATCATCCGTTACAGTGTTTATGGAGGAATATGAATAGAAAAACGGATGAAGAAAAAATGAGAAGAAGAGAAAAGAAATGGTTCCGACCGTTTTTGGGAGTTAATAAAACTGCCCAGAACCGCTGAAGGGTAATTGAGGAACTCTGCACGTTTTTAATAATTTTAAATAATGTTGGGTGCGACTGTAGGGAAAAGTAATTGTGGGCCTGGCGGTAAGAAAAGAAAAATTCTGGGCCTGCGCCTAATTTCCCCAAAGGAAATACGAGCAAGTCAATCTCTGCTTTTGATCAAAATCCACTGTCTTTTCATAGAGGCGTCATTTTTTGTTATGATCGTTAAAGAGGCTGGTCGGGGCGATATCTCTTGTATTTATTGGTGAATGACAATTTTCCCTCTCAAACATGAGTCAGATAACAAATTTTTCTCTCACGTAAATTGGTGGGCAGAATACCGTATGGTATCCATTCTGGAATGAAATTATCACATGAGGAAAGAAAACATAGAATACGTTATCACATCAGAAAAACAAACACAGAAAGAAACTCGATTCCCTCAAATTTTTAGATGTCGACACGAAGTACTTAATTTTTGAAATATATTATTACGTAGTTATCTGAAAACCATGTTCATAGAATATATCCTTAGTCTTGGTGTTGGTCAATAACGCAAATTAACGAGAGAATAGCTTTAGTCTTGGTGTTTGTTAATAACATAAATTAATAAGAGAATAAATGTACCCACCAAAATAAAGCAAGGATCCATGGTACGGAGACTTTTTTTTTTGATGGAAAGACAAAATATATTAATCAAATAACAAAGTATAAGAGATTTAAAATCTCATTTTTGACAAAAACATTGGAAATAACACTAGATTTTGAAACTCTTTGTTGGATAATGGAAGACATGTGCCTGAGATGCTTTAACCTAACTTCTTTGGCAATTTAATCCGCTGCATAGTTGTATTTCCTGTTTATATACTTTACCTGGGCTTGAGGAAGCTTTTCCAGAATTGCGATAGTTTCCTGAATGGTATTATCAGCATTCCAAGGAGAATCATTGTAAATATTTTTAATCGATTCCTTTAGAGTTTTGCAGTTTGTTGCTATCGAGACACTAGATAATATATTTTCACTTAACCAAGACGAGGCTTTTAACAAAGCTTTCGATTCTGCATGAAAAGCTGAGGAAGCCTACTCCGATCCCGCTGCAAAGTGCAAGAATGATTCGCTATCCACTGAGTAAAGTAGAAATGCGTACCCCACCGTTGAATCTTCTTTTTTAAAAGCCCCATCAATAAAGATTATCCAGTCCGACTTTAGATCTGGCCATTTTTCCTTGGGGATATTTTTTTCTTTGTTCTTCATTTTTATTTGGCTCTTTCCTTTGGAATTCTGGTTCAGGAATTTATTGATTTTCTCTAAGAGTTGATTCGGGTTCGGAATGATTTTTTCGAAGACCACCGAACATCTGTACTTCCAAATAAACCACGAAACAATCGCGATGTTATCCGACCATTGGGAGAATTCTTTGTCCGTGATTCACTCATGTATCCAATTAACTATTGCGTCCGCACCAATTATCGTATTCACTGATTCTAGAGAGAGACCAAACCAAATGGCTCTTGCAACAGGATAAAACCGAAAGAGGTGTTGTTCCGATTTTTGGTCATGTGAATCGCACATTGGACACTCTGTGTTTACCTCCTTATTATGAGCTCCGAGTCTTAAATTTGTTGGAAGGGCTTTTCGAGCTAATTTTCAAACAAATAATTTGATTCTTGGAATTACTTGTATCTTCCATATTTTTTGCCAAGGAAAAGTATTTAGGCCATTATCTTCTTGGTTTTGGTTTATGATAAAGTTATATACATTTTTTTTCCGAAAAGACTCCTGAGGGGTGATGTTGCCATCTTATTTTTTCTTGTTCTTATTTTTTCGGAGAAATTGCTAGAATCTTAGCTCTTATATCTTGTCTAGATCCCAGGTATCTTCAGTAGTCATCAACTCATTTACCTTCTGCAGAATATGATCTTGAATATTAATGGGTTTTTGAATAATATATGTATTAGGCACCCATTTATCTTCCCATATTTTAGTAGACGCTCCGTTTTTTACTTGCCAGACAAAATTACCTTTAATGAGCTCCAGCCCTTTTTTTATGCTAGTCCAAATCCATGATAATTTAGAAGATCTTGAGAATTCCAGAGGATGGGATTTTGGGAAATATTTGGCTTTGAGAAGTTGAACCCATAGTTGATCTTTTTTTGAAATATGACGATTGGAAAGTTTCGTAAGAAGAGCTATATTAAATTGGTGTGGATTCTTAATACCTAGACCCCCTTGAGAGATGGGCTTGCAGATGCTGATCCAGGTATTTATATAGCCTCCCCTACTTTTGTGCTTTTTTGTATTCCACCAAAAGTTTCTTTGGATTTTGTCTATTTGATCTAGCGTTTATATAGGGAGAGAAAGCACTTGCATTTGGTAGGTTGGAAATCCTTTAAGGATGGACTTTATTAGTATTGTTCTGCCAGCTTGAAAAAGTAACTTAGATTTCCAGCTTTGAAGAGTGGCATAGTATTTTTGAAGCAGAGGTTCGAAATTTTGTTTTTTATTTTTATCAAAAAATCGGGAGTTCCTAGGTACCTCTCATTTTTTGTCAGAAGGGGAACTTTTAGGATCCTCGCTATAATTTTCCCGTGTTTTGGATGAATTCTAGGACTGTAGTAGATACCAGAATTTTGGAGGTTAACCATCTGACCCGTAATATCTCCAAATCTTGATAGGATATCTAACAAGTTTTTTGCATCGCCTAGATTAGCTCTTGTGAATAAAAAATTGTCATCTGCGAAGAAAAAATGTGAAATATTCAGGGCATCTTTATTAATCTTGAGTCCCGAAATTTTCTTTTCAGAAACAGATTTTTCCAGGAGTCTAGAAAGAATCTCCATGCATATTAGGAAAAGGTATGGAGAAAGCGGATCACCCTGTCATAGGCCTCTAGAGGTGGAGAAAATTGGACCCGGAGAGCCATTTAGAAGGATAAAAAAAGAAGTTGTGGAAATGCACTACATTATGAGATTAACCCAAGGACTACAAAAACCAAACGCTAGAAGAGCCGATTTAATAAAATTCCATTATATTCTGTCAAAAGCTTTAGAGAGGTCTAATTTTAAAGCGAAATTTCCTTTTGTAGCTTTTGAATTTTTCATGGAGTGAATAAGCTCATGAGCTATGATAATGTTGTCCGTGATTTATCTCCTCGGGAGAAAAGCAGATTGATTAGGGGATATTATCTTGTTTAAGATAGGTTTTAGCCTGTTATCAATAATCTTGGATATGATCTTGTAAATTGTGTTACTCGGGCTGATGGGCCTAAAATATGCAGGTGTTTGTGGGGTAGATATTTTAGGAATCAGGGTTATGAAGGAGTAATTTAATTCTGGGTTTATCATTCCGATTTTTAAAAAATCTTGAACAGAAAGGATTATATCCGGGCCCAGTATATCCCAGTTGACTTTAAGAAAACCTGGTTGAAACCCATCTGGTCCTGGGGCACCCCATTGGTTCATTTTGGAAATTTTCTTCCATATTCCTTCTTTTGACGGGATAACAATTAATGAAGAATTTTCAACCTCAGAGATGCATGGATCAATAAAACTTGGTAAGTCTTCCATCGAGTTGTTATTCTGAGATGTACCTATCTGGGTAAAATGGTTAACTAGAAGGGTATTGATTTGATCTCTGTCTGAAAGCCAGAGACCTGAAGGTTCTCTAATAGAATTTATAGAATTGATTCTTTTTCTATTGGAAGCTGTAACATGGAAGTATTATGTGTTTTGGTCATATTCCTTGAAGAATTTTTATCTTAAAATTTGATGATGATAATCGTTTTTGATTTTGTACCAGTTGCCTAGATCCGCTTGGAATTGTTTAATTTTATCTAGATTTTTGGCGAAATTTCCAGATGTATGTAGACAATCAATCCTATTATTCAGGGATCTAATATTTTTATGGATGTTTCCAAACACATCATAATTCCATTTAGAAAGGTCTGAGGATAATAGTTTAAGCTTCGAAAAGATATTTATGTCCTGTGTGCTGGAGTGATAGTTCCAAGAGTTGGCAACTAAAGAAGCCAAAGTAGGATGTGACAGCCAGGATTTAATGCATCTAAATGGTTTTTGTAATTTTTTTTTTTTAGGATTTGAATCAAGAAGGAGTGAAGTATGATCAGAACCAACTCTCGTCAAATGACTCACCTTTGTATCTGGAAACTTTTGCGTCCATTGGAAGGATGTTAAAGCTCTGTCGATTCTTTCACAAATATTGGCATGAACTTCTATATTATTTGACCATGTGAATAGTGCTCCTTCGTACCCCGCATCTTGTAGTCCCAAAGGATCAATTGTTCGAATTATGAAAGATTTGCTACTTGACCTTGTTTTGTTTCCACCTTGTTTTTCATCTGGATCTAGAATAACGTTTAAATCGCCAATTATCAACCAAGGTTTCTTGACCTGTTGACCAATGTTAACAATATATGACCATCATTAAAATTTATCTTCCGACTCAACTGCACCATAAACGCAAGTAATTATCACCTCAGTTATTCCAATTTTTGTTTTAAAATGGCACATGTTTAGGTTTGATGAGATTAGGTGCATTTCTATGTTGTTGTGCCACGCTATTGCTAGCCCTTTCGCAATTCCCACGGAAGGAACTATAAATGTGACGGCCCGGAAAAATTTTCCCTTCCGATCGGCCGTGGAGTTCGGTCAACCGTGGAGTTCCAAATCCTCCGAGCTGCCATAAAAATAATAACCAAAAGTAATAAGGTACAAAGATATGTTTAAACATCCTAATAAGACAGGACAGCTACACAGTTTTTCAGAAACTGCAGTTTCAGCAGTACACAATGAAATTCAGAAGTTTTGATACCATTAAAAAGCTAAGAAACCCTACTTTGACATAAAAATGGTAAACAAGGGTAATGAGGTACAAAACTATGTTTAAATCTCTCAACTAAACATGACAGAAGTGCCGTCCTTCAGAAAATTCAGTTTTAGTAGTCTGTAATCAAAAATTCGTGTAGAATTCATTATGAAACATGATTTAGCAAACTTGGTCTCGTTTGAAAGCTGAGAAATCCCTTTTTGGTATAAAAATATAATCAAACATAAAATCTACATGAACTGGGTGAAAAGCTATCCCAAAAACAAGGCAGAAAATTGTATTCAGAAATCTCTGAAATGCTTTAAATTGAGTTTCAAGATAAAGTAAAGATCAATCCCAATAAATTGAGAGTACCCATGGCTAGTTTTTTAGAAGTAATATAGTTTAAACATCAAATTATAGGAAAAACCTAACTTGTTTCATGAACCCTAAAATCAAATTCAAAAGGAACAAGCATGAATTCGTTTTAAACATTATAAATCCATCGTAAAGAGCATCATAAGAGTATGAAGAAGCTTCAATTTCATTGAATATCAAATCAAAGAACTAAAATCATTAAAATCAATTCAAAAACAGTTAGAAAGAATAATTCCTCCTACCTTTTGTGTAGCAAACGGATCCAAAAAACACCCAATTAAATCAATCTATGTGAAACAAGCTTCAATCTTTAATTTGTTTGATAGAATTTTTCTTTTATTTGATGTAGGGAGGAAGAGAAAATCAGAAGTGAAAGCAAAGATATGAATTTAATTCAAAGATTAAAGCTTATCAAAGAAATTTAAATGACCAAAATACCCTTCTTTAGACTTAAACTCAACACACACCCAAGGCAGGTGTCAATTTTTCGCAAATTCGAGTATAAAAACTCTATTCACGTCTGTACACGCTACGGGAAGGCTCACACAAAGAGAAATATTATTTCTCAAACAAAAACCAAGTGTTTCTCAATTGAAACACAACGACAACTAGATTCACACTCCACAATGTGTAACTTCTAGGATTGCACCCTAATATTTTAAGAAAAAGAACGCGGGCATTACATTATTACCCACTTAAAAAGAATTTCATCCTGAAATTCAAAACAAAGAAAGAGACTTACGCACGTTACCTCCTAGTAACTCCATACAATTCTCGCGGATCTCAGATTCAAGCTCCCTTCAGAGTTGTGGTGTTGCTAAATCACCTCCACAAATATGATCGTCTTTTCTGTTTTACGGTCTCAATTCTCTATTGAGACCCTTCTTCTTCTTAGCTGAAGCAGAATACGCTAAAATCACACTATTCAGAATCAATAAAATAAACATTTAAAAGGTTAACTTTGTTAGTAACTACTCATTACTAACAACCCAATCATATACATATCAAAGTATCTGGTTGTTTTTTCTACATTTCAGAAAATAAAGAGATTCTTAACACTTTGTCAAAACCTTTAATGAAATCAATGTTTCAGTACCAAAATTTCCAAACAAAACTGAGTAAAAGTGTGGAAAACACTTATGCAAAACAAAGAAAATCCCAAAGAAAATCGAAACGTATGCTCTGATACCAACTGTGACAGCCCGGAAAAATTTTGCCTTCCGATCGGCCGTGGAGTTCGGTCAACCGGCAAGTTCCAAATCCTCCGAGCTGCCATAAAAATAATAACCAAAAGTAATAAGGTACAAATATATGTTTAAACATCTTAATAAGACAGGATAGCTACACTGTTTTTCAGAAACTGCAGTTTCAGCAATCGACATTCAAAAATTCGTATAAAAATCATTACACAATGAAATTCAGAAGTTTTGGTACTATTAAAAAGCTAAGAAACCCTGCATTGACATAAAAATGGTAAACAAGGGTAATGAGGTAAAAAACTATGTTTAAATCTCTCAACTATACATGACAGAAGTGCCGTCCTTCAGAAAATTCAGTTTTAGTAGTCTGTAATCAAAAATTCGGGTATAATTCATTATGCAACATAATTTAGCAAACTTGATCTCGTTTGAAAGCTTGGAAATCCCTATTTTGTATAAAAATATAATCAAATATAAAAGCTACATGAACTGGGTGAAAAGCTAGCCCAAAAACAAGGCAGAAAATTGTATTCAGAAATCTCTGAAATGCTTTAAATTGAGTTTGAAGATAAAGTAAAAATCAATTCCAATAAATTGAGAGAACCCATGGATAGTTTTTTAGAAGTAATACAGTTTAAACATCAAATTATATGAAAACCCTAACTTGTTTCATGAACCCTAGAATCAAATTCAAAAGGAACAAGCATGAATTCGTTTTAAACATTATAAATCTATCATAAAGAGCATCATAAGATTATGAAGAAGCTTCAATTTCATTGAATATCAAATCAAAGGACTGAAATCATTAAAATCAATTCAAAAACAGTTAGAAAGAAGAATTCCCCCTACCTTTTGTGTAGCAAACGGATCCAAAAACCACCCAATTAAATCAATCTATGTGAAACAAGCTTCAATCTCTAATTTGTTTGATTGAATTTTTCTTTCTTTGATGTAAGGTGGAAGAGAAAATCAGAAGTGAAAGCAAAGATATGAATTTAATTCAAAGATTAAAGCTTATAAAATAAATTAAAATGACCAAAATACCCTTCTTTAGACTTAAACTCGACACATACCCAAGGCAGATGTCAATTTGTCGCAAATTCGAGTATAAAAACTCTATTAACGTTTGTACACGCTACGGGCAGGCTCACACAAAGAGAAATATTATTTCTCAAACAAAAAATGTTTCTCAATTGAAACACAACGACAACTAGATTCACACTCCACAATGTGTAACTTCTAGGATCGCACCCTAATATTTTAAGAAAAAGAAAAGAAAAAGAACGCAGGCATTACAATAAACCAATCAGCAAATTGAGATTTTTTCAAAAGAAGTTCCGTTCGAGACAGCGGCGCTTTTGTCTCGGCAAGGAAGATTATGTATGGCTTATAAAACTGATTGAGATAATTTAAGTGGTCCTGAGTAATTGCGGGGTCCAATTCCTTGGACGTTCCAAGAAAGAATTTTCATAATGACACAAGGACAGGGGACTAAGGCTTGGAATTCTACAAGGAAGTTGAGAATGAAGGAAAAGGGTGGATTAAAAAGAGATTTGGAGCAGTATGTAAAAAATAAAGAAAGGAGGGGACCACAAAATTTCTCAGCAAAAAGGTAAGGGAATAACACCGCAAAACAACATTAAGGAAAATGAGAGAAATAAAAGAGACTTCACAGATAGAGTAAATCACTAGGGATTGGCACATGTATAAGAACAGAGAACCACAGTACCCAAAACACTGAACTAGTATATGGAGTAAGCAAATGAGTATCTTAGGATAGATAAAAGCAGAAAACAAATCTAATAAACTGGGAGTGCTACAAAAGCTAATAAAGAACTAAGCCAGACACAACAAAGAAAGGCTAAAAGTAAAGTTCACAAATGATTGACTACAACAACTACAGGAACATATAATAATATACTTGAAAGGAAAACAAACCCAAATTAAAAAGAGCTCATAGGCTCTGATAGCTTCTGGTTACGATAAGTTCACTTGTAAGAAAAACTGCTGAATTTTTAGGATATGATTAGTAATCCAGATAAATGTAGACCATAAAATAACTTATTTTCCAAAAATTTCCTGCAACATATTACTCATATACCCGTGTTTCTGATGATGGCTAGATAGACTGTCTTCAGAAAAAAAACCATATTAGGCTGAACTCTTGTCATATGCAGTGGACATCATCATTTGTCTTTTCTTGCTACATTACAGATTGTAAGTAATGTGTCGCTGCTTGTTGAAATTCTGCTTCTAGTTGTGCAAGAGCAAAACTAATACTTTCATTTAACTTATGCTCTATCAGGTCACAAAAGCCATAGAAAATATATGAAGAAGATAAAGTTATGAAAATTCAAAATTAACCTCATTAATCACCCCATTTTATTCTCAGTAAAAACACTGAAATTAATGGGTTGTCTGATCCTAGAGCTTGCGAGACATAGACGGAAATTAAACCAAATGGGTGTCTGGAAGGATATTAAAAAACATCAGTACAAACTAAAAGCTACAAAGATTTTCACTAGCGATTTAAACATGTAATATGAATAGAAGACAAAAAAATGGATTTTTTCAAGTGGAAACCAAACCTAAGGCCTATCAATTCTCATCTACTTTTTGAAATAAAACAAATCTCCAAAGACCCTTCTAGAGACGGAAGCAAAGACTCTATGCATCTCAAGATGAAAAGGATTAACTATTTAAAATACAACCCCCTTGAACTTCCTAATTTAATCTCAAAAACGATTCTAACATTAAACTGTCGCTATCTTTTTAAGAGAAAAAACCACCTATCACACAATTTGTCTAACAACTCAATGACAAATCGTCAAACACTTCACAATTTTAAGGGTCACTGGAGAGTTTGTTTTTTTTTGGCTAAAAGTAACACATCACCATGTCAGACTGTAGACATGGTGATACAAAGACCCAGCTGAGAAGCTACAAAAATTGCAATAGAGATCTGGCAATAGAAAAATAAATTGAGATGCACAACACAGTAAGAAGGAAAACCAATTCCAAAGGTTAAGAACTAAGAGGGTATGGGTGATTGAACGGTTTCTAGTAGAAAAAACAACAGAAAAAAACCAAAATTGACCCAATGAAACCAAGATCTTCACTTGTATCAGCATAATTAATCCATGTAGGGACAAAAACAAGCTATCAGACTAAGAATAGGGGGAACTTGAATTAACATAACTACATATTCTAGGCAAAGGAATACCTGATTAACAGAAAGATGATTTTCTTTTTCACCAACCGAAGCACCGACTTGGACTGGGTTTTGGAAAATTCTCATATAACGGGTCTGGCCTCCATTTCTTCAATAAAATCCATATCATATCCTGATTCAGCAACCTTAGATCTATAAACTTATGTAACTTTTAGCCATCTATGAAAAACAGATCAGCCTCTCATGGCCAGAAAATTGGGATGATAAAAAAAATTGATGACAAAAATGGGTTTGATTAGGGAAATCAGAAGGTTTTAAGATGGAATATAGTAAGATAAGATAAAGGAAATCTCAATTGATGGTTTTTAGGATTTATTTATGGACATGCAGGTTGCAAAAACTTTGAATCGGGGAGAATTTTGGGTCGACTCAGTTTCTCCTTATCCTCCGGCTACCCTTCTGGTATGGAGACATTGGTTCTTTTTTCATAAGCATCTCTCAAATCGATATAAGGTCAAATTTGACATTATTGTTATCATCCCACTTAAAATGACCCAGCGACACCCTTATGCTCATCAAGTCTCGAGCTTGATGGTACGAGGACACATCCCATGTTTTGTTTGTCACAAACCTATTTTTCAATGTTGGAAAATGTTCTTATATCCAAACCTATACACAAAGTTAATTACTTATCCCATAATTATATAATTACCAACCACATATAAGTAACCAAGTCTAAAACTACTAATCAAGAATGTCCTAATCTCGACTAAATCAAGGGTTAAACAATATAAAATCACATTACAATTATCAAGGGGATCAAAGATTTATTACTTGGAGAAAAGTTATACTACTTTTTTTCCGAGAGGCTTCTCTCAAATTTTGGACTAAAAATGCAAAGCAAGTAGTGCCCCATGAATATATACTAACAACATGGACATTTTGAAACAATTGTAGGTGTTGGTATCCACCAATTTCCCTATTCTGTCCGGGAATATCGTCGTAGAAGTTCACTTGATTTCTCCTGGGGATTGAGGAATTGGTATTTTCACACTCCCCTTAAAGCGGTCCCTCGATTCTGTTAGCCTGAAGAATTTCAACCCTCTTCTTTTTATTCTTAGGTCCTTCATCCGGGTTATCTTTAGGCAATTAAGCAGCAACCTAGACTAACTTCCATTTCGGTGTCATTCCATCTAAGAAAATTCAAACCTAAGTCTTTCATGGGTTTCCAATCAATTTTAGGGGCGTAACCAACATCTACCGAATCTCCAACCACGGGTAAACCTAAAATATGGACAACGTCGTCTGGGTTTATTGTTGTTTCGCCAATGGGATCAGTATCAAAACAAAACATCTCCACAAATGCAAATAAATCCCGATTTGTGCACAATTTCTTGAACCTCGAGGCATTCCTCGTCCATCAGCCAACTTGACATTGTTTCATATAGATTGTGTAGCTTCAAAATTCTAGCGTCGCGCGCGTTCAGGATTCTACACAGTAAAAATATATTGGTGAGTACATGATGCCTAAACAAACTTTACCAAAAACTACAACATCGACATTACCCATTGACGCCAAATTTCAGCAGCAATGTGGTCTTAGTATCCAAAGAGGACTTCACCATTTTCCCTGGATAACCCATGACCGACTTCCTCAATAGGCAATAACTGGTTAATAATGTTTTTCTTCTTATTATTTTTTATTATTATTCTTTTCGGGCCTTCTTCATCCCCCTCTACTGAATCGGGTTCCTCACTCAGTTCCTCATGAACTTGGTAATCAAAATGATCTGACTGTTATTCCTCGTTAAATACTTCAGTTTCACCAACACTGTGTAGTGAAGGTTGAACATCATTCGGTGAATCGCAAGGTTCTCTAATTGATTCCATGATAACAATCTCCCTCATTTGAAAAAACTTATTCTTCGGGATTGCTAATAGTACCACCAAATGCTTCGGTCTAATCTCGTGCTCCTTCATTCTGAAATTGGAATCAAAAGATTGGATTTTGTGAAATTACTAATAATAGGTTAGGGAATGAATAATGTCAAAAGTTAACATTAACTGATATAAAAAGACAACAATTCAAAAGAATAGAGTGCGAGTGAATTGGTTACAACCATTCGAGTAGGAAAGTGGGGGAATCGAAACGTTTTGGTCTCTTAAGAGTCTGGTACTTTCAAGTTGAAAGCACAAAAATACATACTAATCTCATATCCCTTTTCAAGTTCAGGGATAAATTTATTTAGTCTAGAAGAAATCATGGCCGAAACACAGTCGTGGCCAGTGCCCTAAATCAATCAACACAATTTCTGTTAAATATTGGGAATGAATCGACGACTCGGGAGTTGGGATGCACAAGTTCTAAATATTCATGATGTCTCTTTTAACTTTCCTGACCAGTTAAACCTAAGGGATTGGACAAAATATCAACCTAATTGGGCGAACTTAGCACGGGGATAATATTCAAAAACAAACAAGTTTCATGTTTAGTAGTGTTCTTCCTTAATGGATGAACTACCTGCAACTATCCACGACTTCCCTTAACCAAATCCTGAAGAAGTTTTACAAAATTACTGAAGTTAAAATAGAAATTAAAAAGATGGGGTTTTGCATTGATGCCATTTATTCCTTCTCCCTTATTTAATCACCAAACAAGGTGTTTCTCTCAACCTTTTTCGGACCGGGTACAAAACCAAAATAAAATAGTACTTCAATTATACATCGGGATCGTCTTTTCCATGATTTTGAATAATTAAAAAAATGATAATTGGGGTTATTTTCGTTCAACAAAATTTATCAAGGACAAAACAAGAATTTAGCATTCCACAATATTGGTTGTCATTAATTGGTTTAAGCCCAAACCACATTTTCATATAGCACAAACCAATGAAGGGCCAAATTTTGGTCACGGCTCACTAGGCAGAGTTTATGGCACGGGACGGTTTTTCCCTGAAACCGTAAAAAAAAAAAAGAGAGAATTACTCCCTCCATCCTTATTATATAGACGGAAAAGTTAAAATCTTTTAGAATAAGAAATTGTTTGGTTTTCATAAATTTTCATGTTTTTTCATGTTTTTATTCTTTGTCTTATTCTCAATACAACATAAATAAGGTTATATGGGTCAAAAAGTATATTGGAATTAGAATTGGGCCTATTTAGTGAGATTAGGAAAATCCAATATTCCACCTATTATACACGGAGGGAGGGAGTATTAAAGAAAGTAAGAAAGCCCCGTCTGTCGCCGGCTCGCCGCTTGTTAGAATGGTGTCTGCTTCGTCTTCTTCTTCTTCTAGTACTCAACGAAAAGGTAAATCTGTTCCTGAAAAACCCTTAAAGAAGAGGAAGAGAGATGACGATGATGCCAACTTACAATCTCAAGCTGCTTGTGATCAGAAGGATCAACAAATTGATCAGGAAGAAGAAGAACCAGCTCCATATGTAATTCTAGTTCAAGGACCTCCCAATGTAATTATATCTTCCAATTTTTATCAAAATTATGCTTAGTTTCAGTTTATTTCGATTGATTAATTTCTCAATATAAACGTAGTTATGCCGGTATTTCATATTATAGGTTGGGAAGTCCCTGTTGATTAAATCGTTAGTCAAGTTTTATACAAAGCGAAGTATTAAAGACATCCGAGGACCCATTACCATCATAGCAGGTGCATATACCATTTTCTGTTATTATTTTAAATTGTTTTATGGGATAATGTTGTTTTGATTATGCTTTTGATTGAATGTTTTGTTAGGTAAGAAAAGGCGGCTACAGTTTGTCGAGTGCCCGAATGATGTGTGTGGCATGATTGATGCCTCAAAGTATGCTGATGTAGTCATATTACTTATTGATGCAAGTTATGGCTTTGAAATGGTAACTCATCACTCTATAAAATTCCAAATATGTGAATCGTTTGTTACGCTGATTCCTTCTATGCATCTATAGTTCTTGATTAATATACTAGATAGATACATGCTGCATCACTTCTGTTTACCAAGTTTACAATGTCTTTGTTTTGCCTACCCATCTTCCGCGAAAATTCACATTTCTCGTCGTTAGCATTCCCTTTTTATTTGGGCCATTATGCAGTGTATATAAATTACAATGTCAAACAACTACACCATATAAGTAGTACTAGTTGTGGTTTGTTTTGGCCAATTGAGAAAACAAGTCAGAATGTTATATGATTCCATGCCTAATGTTGTGTTTTTTGTTTTGTTTTGTTTTCCTTTTTGTCCCTCTGCAAAATGTTCAGGAAACATTTGAGTTCGCTAACCTTTTACAAGTGCACGGCTCTCCAAAGGTTATGGGAGTTCTGACACATCTGGATGAGTTTAAAGATAAAGAAAATGAGCGAATCCAAGCAGTGCCTCAGGCTTCAATTCTGGACTGAGATATGCGATGGAGCAGAACTATTCTCCTTATCTGGTCTTGATCGTGGGATGTAAGTTTCTTTCAGATGAAAGTGTATAGGGTCAAATAAGCCATGCACCTATTGTTTGCCAATTTTTAAGTTCAATAGACTCACTAAAAGAGGACTAAATTACTGTAAATGTCAAACTGGGAATGCTGCTTTTTCATCGTGGTTTCTCGCCCAGTCTATCTATAATAACAGGTACCGGAAATCTCAAATTCATGAATTAGCAAGATTTATATCAGATATGAAATTACATCCCTTGTCATGGCGAGCCGCGCATCCTTATGTGCTGGTAGATCATTTTGAAGATGTTACACCAGCTGCACGAGTGCACATGGACAAAAAATGTGATAGAAATATAATTTTGGATGGTTATCTTCGAGGATGTAATATTAGGAAAGGAACTAAGGTACATCTTGTTAAGTTATTGCGACTCTTTCAAATTTAAGCATATTATATCGGTGCAGTGAACAGTAAACATGCCTTTTATTCCGTTACGTGTCAGGTCGATAGAGCGATTGCATTCTTGTACAGCCACCTGGTCAAATAGTTTGGTTGTCCATTTTTTTGATAAGAGCATATCTGATAGTTATAACATACTGCTAAATAGCATTTTGCATAGAAATGTCTCATCTGGAAACTATTTTGGTATCTAGTTGGTTGGCTTTCTTTATTGTTTCTGAACCTGTGCCTATTTGTACAAGAAAAGTCAAAAAAACAGTACAAGTGCATGTCTTTGGTGTGTGTGTGTGTGTCTGTGAGATAGATAGATAGATAGATAGAGAGAGAGAGGTGCAAGCTTGCAATTAATGCTAACACTCTTTCTGGTAAATGAGTGTCCAGGATTCTTAAAGCACACGCTGACTTGCAAGTTTGCAACCTTTCGCTCTTTATTCATGCTGGCCCACTTTTCTGCTGTGGATGTACATGTGACTTATAGTTTTTACTTATTCTATCACAAGTATTTTTCTATTTTGTTGCCATTATAAGAACTGATTAGAGGTGTACTATTCCAGGTGCACATTGCTGGTGTTGGTGATTTCCCTATAGCTGGCATTACAAGGGTAGCAGATCCTTGCCCTTTACCATCTGCTGCCAAAATAAAGGGTTGAGCAACAAGGAAACATTCTTTTGTGCTCCAATGTGTGTTCTTGGGGATCTTCTCTATGACAAGGGTCTGGAGTACATAGAGACTCCTGATGAGTCTGGTCAGTCTAATATCGAAGAAATTGGGAAAGCTGGTCGAGAAGGTCTCAGAAAAGGGATTTTTATAAGGTTGGAAGTTCATGGTGTTCCTTTCGAGATGATTGAAACTTTTGATCCGTGTCACCCTATTCTCGTTGGAGGTATCAGTCTTGAAGAGGAAAATGTTGGATACATGCAGGTTGTAAGCCTTTTCTAACTTTGAATTTAGTACGTCAAATAATGTTGTACTGTTTAATGCACCATTTTGATGAAATTTTATTCATTACGTCTAGAGTGGGATACATACATCTACAGAACTTCTTAGTCGTGTACTTTGTGTTGTTCTTCCAGGCAAGGCTTAAGAAGCATAGTTTGCACACAAAATTATTGAAGACAAAAGATCCAATCACTGTTTCAGTTGGTTGGAGACGTTACCAGACAACACCGGTTTATGCCATGAAAGAAACCAGACGATCTGGTTTGCATCAAATGCGTCGTTACACTCCCGAGGATACGTACTGTCTTGCAATGTTTTGGGGGCCTCTTGCATGCCCCAATACTGGTATTGTCGCTGTTCAGAATGTCACTGACGATAAGGTTTGATACATGTTTAACTTCAGCTGCAACAAAATAGAGTGCTCGGCGCTCCCCTATCCTAACTTTAAGCTCTTGTGTGTTCATAATATATATGCTTAATTCTAGCCCTGAATGGCTGAATGCATCTGGCCAAAAATCAAATACAAAGTATAGAGTAGCAAAATAGTGTGCTTATCGAGACTGTCTTTGTATTAGATGTGGAGGATAACACCTTGGACGAAAACTTAAAATTTGCATTTTGTATTTGTCATCACCTATATTTGGTTAATGTTAAAATTTTGTTGCTTATCTACTTTTTATGTTGTTTGCTACCAACTGTGTGACATGGAGATACTTTTCCTTAACTATGTGACATAGAGATAAATTCAACTATTACTCATTTGCATGAATGTTTAATTCTTATTTTGTTTGTTAACGACTTGCATTTGAACACCAGGTAGCGTTTCAGATTATAGCAACAGGTGTCATACTGGGTTCCAACCAAGCTGAATTGATTGTGATGGGATGTAAACGGAAGGGAACTCCATACAAGATCATTGGGAAAACTGCTCTTATCAAGGACGTGTTTAGATCAGATCTTGACGTTGCCAGGCATAAAAATGCACTAATTAAGACCGCAAGTGGAGTTCGTGGGAGAGTTATTGAGGTTTGTGGCGTTTATATACCATGCTTGGAAACAATTTCATGTATTCTATATTTGCTCTTGTATGCTTTCATTAGGTTCCCCTGCGAGTATCTAAGTTATGGAACAATAGGTTGGAATCCATTTACTTCTGTGGTATTGTAGTTTTTCAACGGACGGAGTTACTGTATGTCTGTATCATTC
The DNA here is from genome assembly GCF_003573695.1 of Papaver somniferum. Classification (NCBI taxonomy): domain Eukaryota; kingdom Viridiplantae; phylum Streptophyta; class Magnoliopsida; order Ranunculales; family Papaveraceae; genus Papaver; species Papaver somniferum. The sequence goes on from NC_039362.1 coordinate 141,962,727, forward strand.
TTACAGGTAGTCATTGGATCACTTTGTATGTGGCGCACCTTCACTAATGTGCTATAGAGTTGGCTAAAACTGTTCCTTCTAGAGAATGTCCAAATTGGATACATGCTTGTATTGGATTTTTTTTTTGTTGTATCAGGAGCTCCTGCATTCCTGGTGAAGCTTGTTTTGTGATACTAAACGTATTGTTTTGAGGCAGGCTGCACCAAAAAATCTCGTTTATAAACTGAGGAAGGGAGATCAACTCCGAGAAGGGATTGCTATATGCGCATTCCGCCGGGAAATTCTTAAAAGTGATGAATTTTTCAGGCTTGAATGGAAACCAGTTGAGGTTCCTCGCTGTTTCAACCTATTCACGGCATCCCTATTCGGGGATTCGCTCGACAAGGTTATCTTCTAATCTGAACTTTGGGTACAATTTTCAAATTGTCATTCTGCCATATCTGACTTCCTATTTTTTTTCCAAAACCAAGGATGCTCCTACTCGAAGGCGGCAGTTCCTTGGACAACGACGTGCTGTAGTCTTTTCTGAGGGGGAGCCTAGAAATAGTAGGCAGTTGCGTAAAGAGTATAAGGTAAAGAACTTATGGGCTCATCCAGCACCTTCCCATGATTTTTGTGTAATAAAGAAACGGTGTTCCCATTTCAAGCGGTTTCCTTTCAGTTTATGGATACTGCCAATATCTCTGTTTTTGCCTCGCATTAGAATTTAGTTAATTTATGTGTAGTAGAGAGCCTTATACAGTAGGTTTCAGTAAAACAAAGTCATCAAACCTTTGTCTAATTAACTGATATTATGTATTTTTTTACAGATGAAAAAGAAGCAGGAGGCAATGGAGAAGAAAAAATCACAAATGTTGGTGTTGCCCGGAAGGAAAAAGCGCTTTAAAAAAATGGTGAAGATTCTCTAAGAAGAGAAAGGGAAAGTGGATTAGTTATTTGCCGTTCACATCAGCTTAGAAGTAAACCTAGTTGTCAAACATTTCAGTGAGGAAAGCTGTACTCCCCGCCATTTTGAAGTCGTGTGTTTGGAACCATCGATGACAAGTATGCTGTGCTTAATTTTGTCTGCATGAATCCTTGTTTTGTCATTCTTCATTATATAGCTTCAGAGATAAGTTGTTGTGTCGATTGTTTAGCAGAAAAGGCTGCTCTATTAAGGAGTGATGAAGTGTTGGGAGTACAATGCTAGGCCTAGTTTTTTCGCTAGACTAGAAAATCCAGATGAGATTTCAAATGCTTAAACTTCTTGTGCTAAAGACTTTGCTCTGTTTCCATGGTAGAATCTGTCCTTTAATTCCTTGTGAACAAAATTTTGTAAAGGAGAAAGAAAATCAAAACTGGATTCTCAGCAGGTAATTTTCTGTGACCCTTGCGCCTAACTTTGGGTTCAGATCAGATAATAAGATATAATCAAGTAGGATCTGTATAATAAGAAAACAAACATAATGTTGACACACACACTTCTGCGAATCATACAAACCATATTATCACACTGGTGTAGAATTGTTTCAGATCCCTGAAACTCCTGTTATTACTTGGCATCACTCAATGGGGTGAAGAGTGAGTTGAAGACCATATTGAGGGCAACTCACCAGGCCATGAATAGGGGAGTGTATATAGCCAGGGGAGACAGGAAGGCTGTAATTTTGCAGAATCATGGTGAATGCAATTTTTGCTTGGTTAACAGCAAAATTCATACCAACACAGTTTCGAGGTCCGGAACTGAACGGAACAAAACCGAACTTGTTGTGTGCAGCTGTCAATATGCCTTCTGAAAATCTCTCCGGTTTAAAAAATTGAACATGTTCTCCCCATATCTCAGGGTCATGGTGAGGTGCTAAAGGTGTAATAATCACTTCTGTATTTGGCGGAATGATCAGATTATTAGCTCCGAGTTTCACTTCTTTTTCGACCATCCTCATTATCATAACCACTGGCGGATAAAGCTGTAATGTTTCATTAATGATCATATTCATCTGCAAGAAAAGAAATCGGAACTTAGATTACATGAAATCCCAATACATACAACCAGGGTCAAATGATATGTCAAATCCTGGCTCACATATATATACAAAATTTGGACAACTAGAATGAGTTTCAATGTTGTTTTCTACTCATAATTTTTAGTTTTGGTAGGATATATCTTCATAAGCCGGAAGATTTTGAGCAACTGCGGTTTGATCTTCTTTTAGTAACACAATCACTTCATTTCTGGCCTTTTCTTGCCAATCTGCGTGAGTGGCTAGTAATAAACATGTCCATGTAAGTAAAGGTGTCGCGGTTTCATGACCAGCATTGTAGAAAGTTTTGCATTCATCTATGAGATCTTCAAGAGTAATTCTTTTATTTTCGTCCACTTCGTGGTAAGCTTCAATGAGTGATCCAAGAAAATCATTTCCCATTTTCAACTTGGCTTCTCTTTTATTTATTATCTTCAAAATGGATTTGTGCATTTCTTCTTCAATTTTCTCCGAATCCATTTCAGCTCTTGTTCTAGTCATCAATAAAAGTTCAGTGCAACTGTACACTAAAACGAAAGAAAAAAAATACGCAAAAAAAGGGAATGTACCTAATACCAGGGAACCTTGCTGCAGAATAATCCATGGAAAATAGCGAAACAAGGCTTTGCAACATATCAAAAATGCTCTTGCCTTCCAAATAATTGCTTCCAAAAGCAGCCTTTGAAATTACCTCTGACGTTAAGAGCTTAAATTCGCTTTGAACCTCGATCTCCTTATTCCCTTCATGAATCATCTTCCACTTCTCTAGCATAGCTTCAACGGACGGCTGGAACCATTTCCTGCTTCAACCATACACCAAAGAAAACAACAAACAGAATTAGATTTCAGTCTTTACTGAATTGAAGCTTACTGAGTTATATGAACGTGCCTTCAAAGGTTTAGAATGAAAAGCATGGCTAGCCAATTTCCAGTGTCTCGCCCATTTTTGACCTCGGCTCATAACAAGTCCTTCGCCAAACAATTTTTCAATGAGCCCATCATTTTTCTTTTTCGTATATGTCCCATCTCTATTATGCAAAAAAAAAAATTCATCAAATCTGGTTCGGTTACAATCAATTGAGCTCTAGTGCCATACCACATCAGGAATGTTTTACCATAGGTTTTGATCCATGAGTGAATGTGTGGTTGAATTTTGACATAAGTATCATGTGACGAGTATGGTGACAACTCCGTGGTTGGTTGTGGCCATGGATTCCCTTCTTATTTTGAAGGCTTCTTTGTTGTTTCCATAGAAGAGCTTGTAAGGAGGGCCATTGATTCCTTGTGATCGGAACACCCTTTGAATATACATCGGACAAATCCATACTTTGTAAAGAAACTTTGTAAGACGGAAGATGAAGTACACAGTAACCACAGCTGAACTAATTATACCAAAACTAGCCATGAAATGCTTTGATCAGTCTGTGTATAATAATCTGTTCAAACCATATCTTTTGTAAGATCTTAGAAAGAGTACCTTTCTTTTCATTTCAGCTTGATCATTAGACAGTGTTTTGAGTGGAGAATCGTAAAATAAACAATTCACAGGCATACCCTACTTTCTAAGTGCTTCCCAGACGTGGGTAAGCCCCAACAGATTTTCAATTTTCATGCCCTCACAAAATCATAATACTTGGTTCAAACCAACAAGTAGACCAAAATATGTCAGTTGATGACAATGAGAAACCGTTTATTAGACAAATTGGATGGGATTAAAGAATACAGAACCTTGTAGTGAGGGTAAACACAATCAAAATTACACAAACTTTTTTTTAAGGATTTGACAACTCTAGTATAAACCCATCTATTTCAAACACTTGATCTTTTTTGCGGTATTAAAAATGTTTTCGCTTCTATCCGGGTTGGTACACTTCAATAGCTTCTGAAGTTGAAGAGCAGCTTCGGGAAAGTTTTCTTCTTTAAGAGGCACATCCATTGGGAGGGCAAAAATTACTTCATTAACATCTTCCTCGAGCTGAAGGTAAAAGAGGCTGCCGAACACCTGGAAACAAAAATCACATAGAAATTTAATTTAATGTTATTGATCCATGAAAGAACTATAGGAATTCACTGAAGTAGTAAACTAACACATGATCAGGAGAAAAAGAGACTACTACTTAATGGCATAGAAATTTAATGTTACACATATTGTTTTAAGGATTTAAGGTATGGCAGCAGTCCAGTATGAGTTGGATTCAACTACTCGGAACCAAAATCTATTTATTTGCAGTTGCTGCTTACATATTTAAAGTTCTAATTCAATGGAAAATTTATTACTGGTGAAGCCAACTCAAATTTCTCAACTTGCCGGGATTCTTTACAAAAGTTCCCGAGAATCTAAAAGGGATATTATAATTTCTATCAATAGCTTATATTCCTAATGACTCAGATCTCGAGTCTTGATATTTGAAATACAATCTATAATTCGCAAGAACCCATTGACAACCCTACATATAAGTAGGCAATCACTTCAGCTGCTGGTACCATTGTAGATTCAGTAATTATTTGGCCGTGAACCAATTGCCTAAGTGCAGCATCACTAGCAGACCTTATTGTCAATCTTTAACAAACTACTTAAGTACTAATGCTCTTACCTTTTTCAGCTTAGAAACAACCATCTCCCTAATGGCTTTAGATCTTGCGACCAAATTAATAACAAAGAGACCTCCTTCTGAAAGAGATTTCTTCACTGACAAAAGAAAAGATTCCTCCAAGAAGTCCTCAGGGGGGCAGGTCATTCCAGAGCTACACAAAAAAGAAAAATAGTACCATACACACCAAAAAAAAAATTAGGTGGACTTCACATCAGTGTAATGATGAAACAGAAGTTACAGATAGTGACTGTTTTCACCTTGAGTCGGAGGAGTCGGCATCAATAATCAGTATGTCAATTTTCTCGCGAATATTAGTTTCATTGGAAGATGATGCAGCAGTAGCAGCATCTTCAATAAACTTGATACCGTCCACCACATGTACCTACACCATCAGAAAGGGAAGTCACAAGATGAACTACAGCAAAATAAGTTGATATCTAAGACGGAATGGAGATGGCCCTTCGCATCAATTTCAGATGGAGAGTACTTTTCACAAGCATCTGATTAAATGGTAATCATCTTATAAAAGCTGGCCAAAATGTATAATACTGTAGAACAAGAAATTGTGATAATATGATTGATATAAACTTTTCAACATTTATAAACTTTCTGCTAGTTCTTGAGAACACCAAGGAAAACAAGCAGAGAATCCTTCCTTTGTTACAACGTCAATCAAACCACTTGAGAAATGAAACATATAGAAGTATACTAAACATCAGGCTTAACCATATATCCAAACAGGAAAGAATCCTAAATAATACATGCAAGTTGTTTCTTACCCCTCGTGGAAAAAATAAAAAAATAAATAGATGAATGTAAATCACAAATTCGATCTATAGGTATGCCTCTGTTAATAACTTCAACCAACCCACTTTAAGAAAATGAAACAAGCATAATATAATCACTAATATATTAATCATCAAAGACATAACCACAGATGAACAGATTGTGTGTCTGCCAAAGCATTTCACCTTACAAACCTATCACAATTGAATTTAGGCCATAATTTTCCGCAAACATTGGGATCAAGTTCCATCAGGAAAACCTAAAATAGGTTGATATTTACGGATTATATTGATAGACCTCGAGGTGAGATTTCATACGGACAAAACCCATGCCTGGCTGACTGGCTTTTTGTGTCCAAGTTGAATCGAGTGCATTATTTATAGAAATCTTATCATCACATATTTCACCTAATTTAAAGCTGCTAGCCATAATATCTGGTCACATAGAGATGAGTTTAGGACAAAGTTCTTAGAGGTGTCCCAAACCCATGATACACTATATTGAAAGCTAAATGATAATTGAATAAACTAAGATGTTTCCCGAATAATGATAGCACTGGCGAACTTCACCAACAGTGTGGAAGAAGATTCTTATATTTATAACATTGAAGGGACTTACATGTAACAAACATAGGGTATCTTTCTTCCACAATAAACCTTGCCCTCCTCCTATCTTTAATTTAGGATGAACAGAGGACATTGATAAGGTACGAACAAATTACCTTTAATTGATTGTCCTCGGTAAAAGTAAAATAATCTCTTGCCAGGGTTACAATTACAGGATCTAATTCAACCACCTGTGCAAATGAAAAAGAAGAGCATAAGCATTTCTCATATCTGATGAATCCGTAATATGATATCCAAACAAGGATTACGATATTGCATCTACCTCGATATCCAAACAAGGAATACACCCACGAATGAACATAGGAAGAAGCCCAGCTCCAAGACCAATTATAACAGTCTTCATCTGTCGAACATAAGATCCTGGATAGATAAATAATTAAAATATGCACTCGATGTACTAAATAACTAATGTCCAAGGTCGCAAGCATGATTGACTAGGCTTGCACCAACTGATAAACGGCTTGAGGGAATGCTCAAGCTCATAGCATGTAATGATGATTGCACTTACAAAAATAAAAATATTAATCACCAAAAGTTGGACTATAGTATACGTTATTCGCTTAAAGTATTATGTTTTGAAACTATTTTTGAACCAAACTTCTGTTTTTCTTTTCTTCGATTGGAATTTATTCTGAATCCAACTCTAACAAGAATAAAGTTCTTAAGAAAGAATCCTTTCTTACCGTCCTTCCAGATGATGCTATGCTTTCAAGATTAGAGGCAGCCAGCATAAAGCCAGATATAATCCCAGTATGATAAGAGCTGGCGAGGTAATGGTGATCAACCTTAAGAATGCTTTCGGGATCTACAAAACAAGAAAGAAAGGAGACAGGAGTAAAAATAAAAAACGGTACAATGTCAAACCTGATTATGATAAAAGTCATTTTAAAAAGCTGGCAAACATTAAACAAGATGTTTGATTGCTACACAGTTTTCAAGAAATATCCAAGGTCTCCATAGAAGAGGACACCAACTGAACTAATAGCGTACATTGGACAACGAGTTGAACCTTCCTGCCACCAGAATGAGATGAACTTACAGTGAAACCTCGTAATAGCCTAATAGGCAATAGTTGGTACAACAATCTGGCCAATATTTGGCAACATAACACCGTTCTTTCGCCTATGGTAATTTATAGAACTTCTCAGTTGTTTCTTGAATACGGAGTTCTAGTTACTCTAACTTAAGAGAAGCTATGCCGGTCCCTTAAGGTCATAATAATCAACTAAACAAAATCTAGACTACATGTCAACTCTGAAAGAAAGATGTTTTATGAAATTGATACACCAAAGTTTATGTGGTGAACGCCTTGTTGCAGCCAGTCATCAGTGAGACTGCAGGTCTAGGAATCTTTTTTTTTTTGCAACTGCTCTTAAATGCTGAATGCCTTGTGCTATATATTTAAAATATCTAAATGGCTATAAGTGGAGCTTGGCACCCTTCTTACTTCCTTCCATATTATTATAGGATCTATTTGGAGTTTCCACGAGTTTGTCTGCACCAGAGCCACTCGGGAAATAACGATCTTCAAAAATGTGAATATCAGTCAATTTTCTCAAACACCAAAGAAAGGTGACTGAACCTAGACACTAGTTCATCAGTGCAGATAGCATTTGATTCTGAAAAGAAAAACAGATCTAAGAAAACAGAGTAAATAGTTACCAGAACTTATTTGGTTTCCCTTTTTCCTGGATTTCGCTGAGTTGCTTTTTCTCTTCTCTGTTTGTCCAGGACTTTCTCTTGTTACCAAAGCTTCTGACTGCACCAACCCCACACTTCTTTCAAAAGTAAGCCGGCGAAATGTCAAATCTTTAGGTGGAGTGACACCAGAGCCTTCACCATCCACATTTTCATAGACCACGTCTTCCACGGTAATGGGTCCAGTCATATCAGACGTGACCTACGGTATAGTAACAACGAAATACGTGTCAAACAAAAATCAAGAAACAGCGCTACGCGTAAAAAAATGTTTGTAACCATAAAAGACAATCTCAATCAGGACGATCAAAGGGATACAGAATTAGTGACTCTTTATAAGACGATCAAAGGGATACAAAATTAGCGACTCTTTATAAAGGAGATGAGATGGGATTATACATAGTATACAATGAACTGAAAAGGGATGTTTCAATGCTCAAACAAGTCCATGCTTCACTTACACCACCATAAACAAGACAGACAAGGATCCACCATAGCAGCTTTAAATTACCTCCCCTAACTTCTTTCGTTTTCTAGCATATCCTAGATGAAGCAAGTTTAGAAGAACATGAATCATGCAGGAAAAGAACTACCATCTACAGAAACAAGAAAACATTATATTCATCTTAGCTAATAGGCCAGCAAAACAATAATATAAGCTTATCAAACAAATCAGTAATGTAGGAGCCTGTGACTTAACGAAGTTATTTGTTATTTGATCAATGAAATGGATGCAATGCTTTCTTGTTAAATATTATCAGTAAACATTAACATACTGCACTTGATTATGCGTCTGCCATGATCTCAACATTCCAATGTTTATTTTTTCCCTAGAGAATGATAACCAGAAAACTACCAGGTTTTATTAACAAGGTAATATTTAAGCAAAATGGAAGCATATAAGGTAATAGTTCAGCAAAATGGGAGCATATAACCTGGTGAACAACCTTCCTCCGCTTAACACCATCACTGGCCATCATGAACCTGCAAATATGAACTGTGAGAATTTGAAAACAGGAACTGGTAAAAATCATGTGTGCACACTTTTTAATAAGAAAGGATGGATAAGCTTCGGTCATTCCAGGTTCACACATGTGTATATATAAGTTGCATGTTTGTAGATGAGAAGAAGAATAAGTCACGGATAATTTATCATCCAACTTATGTTCCATCCCTTCCCATGCCAATACCTAGAATGAAAATAAATAAAAAATAGGAATGTTGATGCTTCCGGTAGATTGAACGGAAGCATAGCAACATGATCCGTTTAGGGAACAGAGAAGTAGCACAAAAGACTAAAAAATGGAGGAGGGGAAACAGACTAAAAAAGGTAAGTCAACATACGGTATTTTGGACTCATCATCATGCTCGCCGGGTGCCAAATCTTCTACTAAAGGGGATAGGTCCCTCTGAAAGAGAAGCAGACTAAGTAAGTAAGAAGAAACCACACCGTAACAGCCTATTAGAAAAGCTATAACTTCATCTAAATATCTCTTTTTTTTCGAATATAAATGGAATTGGGTCCAAAAACGAAATTCCAATAACAAGGTTATATAATTACCTGGATTTCATCCATACTTGCATGAGTGTGTCTGGCATCTAAGAAAACCTAAATTAAAACAGAAAAATAAAAAAACTTACATAAATAAAGCAAATTGAAGGATATGTACAAACAGAATTCCAAAAAGTCTTGTAGTAGGTCATAGATATGATACCATGATTAGACGAGCTGCTTTGGAACTTTCCACAACCATCCATTGTCCTTCTTCCGATGAGAAAAGCCATTCATGAGCTCGGACCTAGAATTTAATATTTTGTATAAACATCAATAGAGTCAAGAATTCACCAGCCTTTTCTTTACAACATTTTTAGGTTGGAATAATTAGGGGGACGAAAAGATTACGCAGGTCTATCCGCGCCACAGATGTACCTTTTGAGTAGATTCAACAGATGTGTCATTTTAGTTATATAATCTAAAATATTCCATTGTGGAATATACGATGGAATGTAAATGTGATGCTAAACTGGGTCTCACCTTTCATTTTTAAGGCGGAGTTTCAGTGCTCAAGTGTAATTTGTATGCTTGAGATAATTGTTTCCACAGTATATTAATTTAAGAGTGAAGGGCAGTAGAATCGGAGAACAAAAGTAACATGATAATACAAAATATTAAACCAGGTAAAGCATTCGTCGAGATTACAAACCTTAGGAACGATAAAAACTCCACAGTGATAAATGAATGGGTCAGCTAATTTCTTAGCATCAAGAATTACAGCTTTGTAACTGAAACGAGACCCCCCTTCTTCACCCAATGTAAGAAGGAACCTGCGGCCTAAAGAGATCTTCTTCAGATCACCTTTAGCTCCTAGCTTTAGATCTTCAAGAGAATACAAAATATCAGAACCAGGCGAGCATTCACTGCGTATTTTATTCTCAGCTTCAAGCGCTTCAAAGAGACCACGGCTCTGCAATAACACACTTCACTTATTTACTGATGAATTATTTCAAGATGTTTGGTCAGCATGGAATCATATTATACCATCTAGATTCCCTAATACCCATATGTCCCCTAACATGTACAGCATTGTAACAAAAGGATCCTATAACATAAAAATCATACAACATACCTGATTCTTATCGCAATCAAGAGAAGCCTGCTCAACCGACGATTTGATCTGGTATGAATCAGCCGATTTGTCTTTTTCAGCAATCACCATGAAGGTTCGAAAAGTTGGTTTGTTAGATGGTTTGCTAGGTACGACGTGAAGATTCATTTTCCATCCGAACCTAAATTTCGAGAAAAGTAAACCTACAAGAGAAACAGAAAATTGCATATGATAAGTATCATGTTTCAGAAAACCTAATGTGATAGCATATGCACATGACACTACATGAAATGGATACTTAAATGGTAACTGGTAAGTAATCAGTAAAAAATGAATGCCTAATTGATTTAACCAATTAGGCACAAAACACTTAAAATTTTAGGCCAGCCTACAATGTCTAATCAGGCCTAGGTGCTGAGCTTTTCTACACAGCATTCTAATTCCATAACCAATACTGTATACTGAGGTGACATTGCTCAGATAAGTTTAAGCTTACTTGAATCCCTACAAAAGATGGAAATGAAGAGCATACCTAAAACATGAGACTCAGCCAGTGTGAGACACACAAAAGTACCTCCTGTTCTCAAAACTCTTTTTACCTGGCAACAAATGCAAACTGCCCATGTAAACCCAAAATAAACTACATCCAGATATTGCGAAAAACAAAATAATAATCTATTTAATTGAAGATTCAAGTTCATCTGACCTCAGCTAAATACTGAGTTCCCAGTTTAGGTCCAAGCTCAGGCTCCATCAAAGCATCTAACCCTCCTTTATCAAGAACAGCATCAAAAATCCCATCCTTAAACTGCATCTGTGTCATATCCATAACACGCCATTTCATACTCGGTCTCGTCCGGATATTCCTCCGTAACATATCAGAGATGACAACTTTTGAGAAATCAATGTTAGTGATGTTCTGAAATCCAGCATCATAGACATTTTCAGATAATTTAGAATTTCCACAACCAGGAACTAGAATCTGAAGAGCCGAGGGGGGTGGGGGTGGTGATTTTGAATTGGACTTATCTAGGGTTTGAGTGGTGTGGTTAGATAGATGAGAAAGAAGTGGGGTTTTGAGAAATTGCCATTCTGCGTACCATTCGAAGGTGTCGTCACTACCTCTGATACTGAAGAATTTGTCCCAGTTTTCTTTGCTTGTGAAATCACCAAGTGTGCTTAGTAAATCAGCTGATGATGATGCTTCTGCTTTCTTCGCCATGTCTGAGGGTTTTAGAAAGAGGGGGTTTTACTGAGTTTTGACTCTTGTTTGATTTTCTTGTTATGAAAAAGCGAAGGTGCTGCTAGGGATTAATGCGGTGTATCTGGATCGGTTGGATCGTATGTGAACGGAGTATATCCGTCTAAATCGGTTCCAGGACCAGAAGGGGAATTGGGGAATCCAGTTTGATGTAAATTTTTTGAGCAGTTGAATCTCCTCTTGCCTTGACTCGGCGTCTGAATCTGACTTTATTCCCTGACTAAGCTCGAATAAAATGTGAGGCGGTTTGTTTTTTATTCGAATCGGATCTGATTCGGACCCATTTGAGTCAGGAAATAAAATGCCCTTAACTCATGGGACCAAGCTATTGAGTCAGGTGATATCAGTCAAATCCAGACGAGTCAGATTCAGACGACTCAGATGAGTCGGGAACAAACAAACAAGGTGTGAATTTGAACACTCGTTGAAGAATGCGTATATAATCAGATTCTTTATGAGAGAGTTGAGTATCTGATGATATTGAATTGCATCCACCTTAAGTTAGAACACGGGATATGAGATGAATCCAATGATATTGAATCGCATATGCCTAATAAGTTAGAACACGAGATATGAGATGAAGTCCGAAAAAAAAATATTGTATCTTTTTCAAACCAAATAGTAGATGGGTGAAGTAATGTTTTCGGACTGTACTACAGACCTATTGCCATTTGGTAAAGAAAGAACTACCAAAATGGCAGACTTTTTGGTGTTCGAGTTTTTGGTTGAGATAGATAAAAGAATATATTTCTCATGAAATGAGTATAATCTCACACGTTACAACTAACAGAAATATGATAGTATAACTATTACTAAAAACCCTCACAAGTCACAACTATTGGATATTTTCCAGAATGAGTAATATGGTGATTTTTCGAAAAGTTTTTAAAATGAATAATGAAATTGAATACTTCTGGTTAGTAACTTATTGATTGTGTAATTTAAAGTCATAAAAGAGCCTACCCAAAATGAATCAGGTAAAGTATCTTTAATAAGAAAATTTCTAGCCATGTCTAAAATATTTTATGTTTGGCATCAACCACTTTATTTCGTTCAGAAGTATATTGGCAAGTGAATTCATGTTTGATATCACGAAGCGTGGTAAAATTAGCAAGTTCCTTATTAATAAATTTTTCACCACCATCTATCCTTATTGTGATTTTCTCAATTTGATCTTTGAAGTTACAAAAGATTGTCTTAAATTCAGACTTTACATGAAGTGGAAAGAGCCAACACGATTTTGTGAAAATCATTAATGACACTAACATAATATAGATTATAATTATTTGACATCACAAGTGAAAGACCCCACAAGCACATGTACAAAACCTCTAGTGGATTGTAGGTACAATAAGAAGAAATACTAAATAGTAGTTGATGAGATTTTCCTGATTGACGACATTCACATAAGAGTATTGTCTTCTTCTTTTTTTACTGTATTGTGAGTAAACTTGATAAACTTTTTGTAAAGCTTGAAATGATGTATGAGCTGTAATGCTAGAGTTCAGGTGAAGATTTACTAGTTTGTAGAGCTTGAAATGATGGTTTCAATTTGGATTGCAAGACCATTGTCTTGAGGACCATGCAACGGAATCTTTCCAGTTTGAAGATCATGTATTATGTAACCAAATGAAAACAAGTAATAGTGTAATTATTATCCCAGATAAACTTATCAACTGGCAAAAGATTATTGGATGTTCGTGGAACATGTAAAACACTTGGAGAGTAAACTATTTGTTAGTCATAAAAAAGGAAAACCTTCACGACAAGCAGTTTGAATGTACTCATATCCATCATATGAAATATGATCATCAAGTTGGGAAGTATCTGAGACATTGAGGTTATTTGCTCCACTATCTACAAACCAAGGATTCTCTCAAAATATATTTGTTGTTTTCGACATGGAATGAAGATTATGTGAAGGAGCACAACCTTGATAAGTAAAATTTAGTTATTGGAGCATTCAGCTGCAGAATGAACATCTTTTCTGCAAATTTAACATTGAATCTTATTTCAAAAAGTAACTAAAGATAAAGGAGGTGCTGAACTAAATCCAGGATAAACAAGTTTGGACATTTGTTGGTTAAAACCACCTTTAGAGTTGGGATTACAGGGTCGTTTAGATTTATATTTTTGGCTACATCCACCTCTCATCATTGGATGTGAATTCATAAATTGTTGATTTAATTTTGTTTAGGAAATTATTATGAAAATTTATGTTATCCAGAAAAGCTCTATTCTCATAGTCGGCAATTAGAGACTTAATTATGGAGGTAATAACAATTCCTACAATTTATAAGATTATTATGAATCTCAACACTAGTAACAATAGGATATCCAACTCTGGTAGATGTAGCGAAATTTCAAATGAGGAGCTCATTCCAAATACAATATTAACAACAATCTTGTTATCAGTAACTACATACCTGGCAGCCCCTAGGTACGATTTCTTGATCTCACTCAGATAAATTGTGGTGATATCATTTCGTAATCAAATAAATTTTGTTTTTGTACGAGTTGAATAGTGTAAGTAGAAGATACCTGAAAAACAAATTTCAATGTTTGTCCTTAATTCATGTGAAGAAATAACTCCATCAAAATATTGTTGAATCCGACATCGTGGAATTAAGTCATAAAATGATGGTAGTTAAATATTCGTCTTGCCATAGAATGTAAGCATGATTAACAATTATGTGTTCGTTGATGTCGATATGTCTCCAAGTTCTTCAGGGTAACACGAGCTTGTCTCAACATTCCTATACTTTCTAGTCTAACCAAACAGAGTTGAACTTAGTAATCTAATTAAGCGACCCTGAGTTTTGGGACTAACATATGACAATCAAACTTGACATACCAATGTTTGGCAGGTTCAACCGAAAAAAATAGAGACACACCCCATTTAAAGACCCTTTCACACATATTCAAAAAAAAATCTCGATAAGAGTTGGCTTCACATTTTTATCATATCCTCCTTTGAAATCTACGTATGTTTTCTTAAAAGCAAGATACTTATCATAAGCTTGGTATTCTCCAAAGGCAACAACAGTTAAAAGACTCGTCTAGATTCTGGAAGTCATGGATTTGAGTTTTTTTTTGTTATTGGTGGTGGTGGTGGAGGTGTAAGTGGCTACGGTGGGAGAAAACCGCAGTATGGGGAAGTAAGTGTAAGATGAAAGAATCAACAATTTTTTAGAGAGTAAATGATGTTTAAAGATATATAATTACTACGTGTAAGCATATGATTCATACGATGAACGATTAATTCAAAGTAACAAGTTAAACAAATTTCTTCATCTATCCAACCGCAACTACGATTATTATCATCCATTCAATAATTTTATTGGATAGTAACAACATTTTCACAGCTTCATGAACTTGTTTAAAGGAAGTACATTCATGAACTTGTTTCATGAATTAAAAGGGAAATCATTAGGATTATTGGTCTGGCTATTCATTGCAAATATTTGGATGACCAATATGCATGAGATGGTAGAACCGATCTTAACTTAAGTTATGTATTTTGTTATAACTAATCACAATGCCTGACTTATGATCTGGTATGACTGGTTTTTGTTAATTGGTTTAACCGATCCTAAGTAATCACCATGTGATGGTATGATCGATCCTTGTAATTGGTGCGAACGATCCTAGTAAATTAGTGTGTCCGATCATTAGGGTGTATGTGACCAATCCTTGTAATTAGCATAACCTGTCCTGGTAACTGGTGTAACCGATCACAAGTAATACCATGTGTAGATGGAACGGATCCTTGTAACTGGTGTAACCAATCCTAGTGACTGGTATGACCGATCAAAATTGTTTCCATAATTAGGTATAACCGATCCTAGTGATTGGTAGAACCGATTGAACCCATGTATGTGATTTGTTATTTGATCAATCACATAGTAGTCTTGGAAAACAGGTGAACCAATTCTAAACTTGTTTGGAAGTGTGGTATAACCGATTCCAAGAATGCAAATCCATGTAAATATGAAATAAGTATTTGCAGTGAAAAGATGTCAACATACTTTGCGCACGAGCAGTAACTCTTATCATTTATGTTAATTCATCAGCAAGTGCAATCCTACCTAAAGCTGGGAAATCAACTCGACCTAAAATTTGCGGTTGCATAGCAATATTGGACTTGAAAATAGTGTCAAACCAAAATAGGTAATCATTTCTATCTGTTGGCTCCTGGATCAATTGATCAGCTTCTTGCCAATGATGATCTTCCCTTAACAATTTTAAGTAGTCATCTTCAGAAACCTCAGATCTTTGATAGGGGTTGACGGATATTACTGATCTTCTTTGCAACTGAAGAAGTTGTCTTTCACCATAATACCAAACACCCTTTTGAGAAATAGGGTTGTATAACACGATCCTTGTAAGGCTTAGCTGCAACATTCTCTGAGCTTGTTCTTCTTCGAACTCAGGTATTGCTTCATACGGCTGGGAGATAAATTTACGGCTTGTTATGCTCAACTGTTGAATCTTATGAACAATAGCAGTATGTTGACCATCTTCAATCTGTATAGGTTTCCAATTCTCGGAATCGTACTTCCGTATGATCGGAAAAACATTGGTATGATTCTTAATAGAAGGTTCTGAAACACGGAACCATGTATACCACCAATACTGCAAATAATAACATTATTGGTTATTAAATTTTCCATGTGAAAGTAACAATCAAATATTGTAAGTAGTATTGGTTCTTACCTCCAAAAGTCCCCAAAAAGCATCAAAACGATCTCTGACACACGTCGAGCAATCAATGAGATTCATGTAGATTTCTGATAAAATCACAGACCCCCAATCATATGTTGGTGCTTGTTGTAAATCTTCTAATGCTTCGAGAAAACCAATTAAAACCACTGAGCTAGCATTTGTAAATAGACATTTCCCTAGTTTCCACAATACAAACACCCTTTTGAGCTCATCATAATGGTTAGGGAACAAATATTGATTACCAAGTCCCATGTTCTCCTCCATATTCCTAGCATAACGTTGTAAAAAACTTTTCAACCAAGCCACTTTTAACCCCAGACACTTTTATTGTTCTATGTGCAGGATTTCCTTCTAATTCATTTGAGTATAAATGAAGTCTTTGTTTCCATTTATCTTCTGTCAACCAATTTAGTGTGTTAAATGGAAGTAAGATTCCCTCACATGGAATTCCAGTTAACATGTACAAATCTAGCAGGGAAACTCCTATTAACAATAATTATTCATACTTAGCGTTTCTTGATTTTTATAAAACAAAATACATACTTTAAAAAATAAATTACTAGAAAATACTAACTTACCGCATTCAAAGTCCTTGAAAACAAACGTGTTTGTAGTCTTAATTCCACTATCTTTCGAATATAACTTGAACTCCTTGAGTCCTGTGGTTTCTGGGTTGAATATGATATAGATGTCGATAAGGATATATGCTAACTCTCTCTTGAACAACAGGGCGAAGTAATTCATATATCGTATTTAACTCAGTCCATCCACCTCTTAGAGTTACTGAATTAACTCGCTCCTCATGGTCAGATAGGTGAGAAGTGAGCATACCTTCACCAGCTACTTGTCTAACATTATTAAACTCATAATTTGTATCCACAACAAAACTCATTCCACTGGCTGGGATACTAGTACATCCTTTGGCTTTTTTATTTCTTTTTTTTTTCTCTCCATATTTGTTTAAGAAGTGATTGTGTTTAAGAAGGAAATAATAGTTGAAAATGGAAACAAAAGAGTTGAGAAGGGAATTGTGAAGGCTGGAATGTGAAGTTGCGGTATTTATAGGAGGAAGAATCTCACACGCTGGCGATATTGATTATAACACCAACGACCTAGTTAATATCGCTCGATAGTCTAGCGCTAATCGGTTTTCCCATAGTGGCGCAAATGGTTTTCCATGCCACCTGGTATGCCAAACACCATTTTTTTGGCATGTACATAGGAATAGGCCTAAAGGTGATCTTGTGCCGAAATAAATCAAGATTTTTCTTATATGCTTAATTACCAACAATTAATGCATATCTCCAGGGAATAAAAATTAGTAATGTGCATTTACTAATTAAAGATTTTATATTGGGAGATTTGAGAAATACTGGACAAGCATTTATTAAAATTATGAAAACGGAATTTTTCCATTCATTGCATATCTTGAGAATACTTTCGGTGTTGGAAATTCCTTGGTGTCCAAACATCCTTGGTTTATAAATACCTAAGTTTGCATTTCTAGCAAACTATCCTAAGAGCCAGGAAAACTTCATTTCTTGTTGTTTATGGTAGAGCCGTCTATTCGGAGAGGAAAGTATCCTAATTAGGTGACGACCGCTCATTTAAAGACTTCTTTTGGGATTAAGAAGCTCTACGAGTACCGTTGGTGGGAAAGTAGATAATTGCAGTGTTATTAGTTTTTGATTGATTTGATTGACTAACGATTGTTGAAACTTTGATCGCACCTAGTGTGTTTATGCTTGAGAATCTTCTCTTCTGATATAAGATTCACTCAAACTAGATCGAAGCATCGACAGGATTTTTAGAACTGTTGTTAGATCTAAAGACCTTGTGATAATCCATTATTAACAGATTTCGTTCTGCGCGTGATTGATCACAAGAGATTCGAGTGGAGTTGTGCGGGTTATTGAAGATTAAAAAAGATTTGAAGATGAAAATGATTTCTTATTGATTTTCGTATTTTGTGAATTGTGTGCACAAACCTTGATCGGATGAGATCCAACTAGAATCGTATTTATTCAATTGATTAGTTGCGTGAGATCGGTATTCTCAATACATCTCTTTGAGATCTATTTTGATTGAGTGTGAATCTATACTTGAGTATTTCGGTACTCAAAGTTGGATTGATCTAACCATACAAAGGAGTTTATTAAATTAAATGGAAGAGCCTTCAACGACTTATCTAAATCATTTAGCAAGATTAATTAGAGTGGTTACCAAACATATTGCTCCTTTGATGTTTGGAATACGATCCAAATAACTTGATATTCATGTGCGTGACTCTAAAAGTCCAAGGCGCGGGGATACTGAAGGAACTAAGTAGCTAGGGGTAGTCTGCTTGGTCTTAGCTATACGAAGTTGGTATTAGATTTTGTATAACGACTTAATTCTAAGAGCATTAAAACTGGACTAGGTCTCAGGATTTTTCTGCATTTGCGGTTTCCTCGTTAGCAAAATCTTGCCGTGTCTTTTATTTTGATTTCCGCATTATAATTGTTTATTATAATAAAGTAAAATACACATATACGTTAACTTCGAATTACTTGATCGTGATCATATAGAGTTTTGTTATTACCGAACCTATTATCAAGCAACACACTTTGTTGTAGTAATGTCTCGATCTTGTATCCATAGTCAATCACACAAGTTATCCTGTTGTTGTATTGTATCGATCTCGTATCCATAGACAATCACACAAAGTGTGAACCGAATTGTCGTATTATCTCGAATCTGTCCATAGACGATCACAATCGGTAGATGACTTATAGGTTGAAACAAAAAGATTATGGTGTATTTGGGTACCCTCGTCTTTTCACATATGTCTTGCTTTTAGCATACCCACCGATGTACCTCATAGTCATATTCGAGAGTGTACATTTATTTGTGTCCAATTAAAAATGGTTGATTTTACAACATCCGGTTCAAGTAAATTAGTTATTGATGGTTAGCAACGATCTAAGCTATCATTGTCATTGTTTGGAATCAAGGTTAGCCTAATCAGTTGTTTTTTCTTTTTAAATCAATCGACTCATCTGAATCATCGTATCTGAGTTTTATTAATTATATCTGGCTCAAATTATTGGATACATGTTAGACTTGTGAAAAACTTTTGAATCTAACTGGTATATCATGGCGTGCACAACATACCAGTTAAAGACTGGTAAAGGACAATGATCCCTAGACTACATACATGTTTTTTCTTTAACTGGTATATCATGGCGTGCACAACATACCATGTACACAACTGTATATATGACTCTTTGTTTTTATATGGTAGTACAATGATCCCTAGACTACATCCAGATCTTTTAAATTGGAGTTGGTTTGGCAATGATATAATTCAAACCCCCATTTCCACATTGAGAAGGAGCACGAGGACCATCATACCACTTGACGGTTCTCGACTACATATATGACTTATTAGATAACTTCAAATCAAATGCATGAGCTGATTCAAACTTTCAGACATACTGAAGAAAACAAACGATCTGACGTCACATCCCAACCGAGTAAGACGCAAAATTATACTCAAACCTAGAGTCAAATCCAAACAAATAAGACATTTTCATTTTGGTTTCCACCCACCAAACAAACCCTGGGATTTAGCTCTTCAAAGTACTCTATACTGCTATACCCTACAAAATGTTTGCTTCAAGGCTGTGTTAACAAACATTACTTTACCAAATAACCCCATAGTTATCTCACTTAATAATAATTTCTTCACACATTCTTCTCCTTCACTGACACCACTTTATTATTCCCTATACACGCACACATTTTCATTTTCTTAGCTTTTGGGGTTTTGAGTTCCAGAACCCATTTCTCTTTTCTCCTTCACCTCTCTGTAGCTCCATGAAAGGCAGAAGCTTTGAGCTTCAAATCAGGAGGAAAATCTCTCTTTAGATAGAAATTTTACAAAGAGAGACAAGGATAGAAATAGAGATAGAGAGATGTATCAGTTATTAATTATGGTTTTGATTGTTGAAGGAATCATGGCATTTCTTCTAGTAGTAAAGATCGGACCATTCAGAGATTTAGTAATGAAAGTGATAGACCAGTTAAAGACTGGTAAAGGACCAGAAATCACAGTTAAAACTATTGTAGGAGTTATGTCTTTGATACTTGCTTCCAGTGTTTACAACTTTCTTTGGATCCAGAACAAAAATGTCAAGCATGGTACTCTCACACCAATGGATCAAGTTCTTGTTAGAACTCACCTTCTTGACTCCTCACTGATTGGTACTGTACCCTCTATCTCAATCTCTCTTTTTGAATTTTCTGTATTTGATGCTTGTTTGTTTGTTAACACTAGTGTAGATTTAACTGTAAAGGTTTGATTGTAATCACTTTGATGTACGATTTAGGGTTGTAGATTTGTTTCTTGTGTACTTCTTAGAAATGGGAAATTTTGGAATCTTATACAAAGCTTTATTTCATTTTGAAATTAGAAATTAGGGTTTTGGGAGAAAAATGATGAGTAATTACTAATTAGGTTATGTAAAGGAAATTTAAGCTACTGCAGAAGTCTGAAAGATATGCGCTTTCTATCATCTAGAGGTAGAATGCAGGGTTAGACAATTAGTTTGGACTCTTTGGACTAGGTAAGTTAACGGGAGATGATCGACGTATCAAAGTATGGATTTTGAAAGTGTTGTTTCTAATGTCCATGGTACATGGTAATCCAGATGAGATTAATCTTTAGAAGGTAACAAATTTGTATGCTTTTGATGTAGAAACTGTGTGAAGGTTCGGCAACTTCAGTTAAGTGATATCTAATTTGGAATTGGAATGTTGTGGCTTTAGTGTAACCTAGCTCAGGAAAACAAATTTAGATGACGGATTTACTCAAAACCTGAATAAATAAATGCGTACGATGGCGGTGTTCCATGGACCCAATTAGTCTCTGATTGAGTTCTATGGGCCAGGTCAATTTAGATGCTACTCTATGGATGAATTGATGCTTAATGGCGGTTTAGCTGGTTGAATTGTTTATTCATTATCATACAGTTAGCCCCTTCAGCAAATCCTCTTATTACATAGTTGAAGCAATGGGCAAGAAAGATTTACAATCTCATAATCATATGTAATTAGAAATTAGAATACTGCAACAGCACAACTAAACCAATCACAGGGACTTGGGTGTCTTTCTCTTGGTTAGTGTTGGTGAACTGAAACTTGCGACAATGTTACACCTACGGTGTGAAAGTCATCGCTAGACACTCAATGCTGGTTTTCATGTTACAACATTGGTACTAAATGGCAGTCTAGGATATGGGCATTCTTTATTTGTCCAAAGTTATTGTTAAGCAGGAAACAAAGCCAAATGATTGTCTTTACCCTCAATATCTCACTTGGTTCTTTCACAACCGATCCTTAACATCTAAAATGATCTTTCTACCACAAGGGAAATTAAAGTCAGGAGTACAGTGACAATCAAAAAGGTTACTGGTTCGTGAGTGATATCACGACTAAATGAATATATTTATATCACGTGAGAGTGGTTAAGTAGCATCAGTTTTCGGTAGGTTTGATCTTGGATTAGGTTACCATTTATTTTTGATTGGTCGGTAGGAATTAGGATGCTGACGAGTTTCGAATTCAAGTTGTAGATATGAACATCTAATGATTTTACTGCTCTACTAGAAAAGCATCCGCATTGGTTTACAAACTTGAAGAAGCCAATTAGCCAAACTTGTTCATTGATAATGTGTTCAAACTGTTGCAGATGTTTCTCTAATAGAGTGGTAAAGTTGTTGGGTTTTGATATTCATGATCTGAGTTCAAAGTTCGTCAGCACTCTAGTTCCTACAGACCGATCAAAAAGTAATTGGCCTATCAAGTTCAAATGAGTTTGAAGTGTTCCCTTTCAGCTGGTAGTCTTGTTTCCACCAGCTTGCAGCATTACACTTTAGGCTAATTCAGCTGTATGCTTTGATCTCAAAGTTTCATATCAAAGTTGCATAGAGATTGAATTGCTTCTTCTATGTCGGTTTAGTTTCTTTGGTAGACATAATTAGAATCTGTTTACAGCTCATGTATGTATGGAACTTCTAAACCAGTTTACAAGGTAGCGACATGAAATAGATATGTTTCAGAGATTTCCATGCATGTCGTCAGTTGCATAAGGTTTCTTTTCGCAGTATTTCTTATGTATTATTCCAAACAGTCATTGATTCATCTCTTTATGGGTTTTCATTTTCTTTGCTACGCTGCAGCATTCTCCCTTTTCCTCTGGTTCATTATTTACCGGTTGCACCACTATCTTACGAAAATGTGTGGTCTAAAGACTAAAGCCCAGTTTTGCAAAGAGGAAGTGGAAAAACTTCAGCTGAAAATCAAAGAGAAGGAAGAAAAAGCTTCAAAGGAAAGAAGACTGTTAAATGAAGAAGTCTCCAAACTGAAAGAGAATTTGAAAAAGATGAAATCAGAATCTGAAGAAAAGGATAAACGAGTACTTGCAGCAGAATCTGACGTTGCTGCCCTTCAGAAGCAATCCAACGACCTACTGCTTGAATATGACCGCCTTCTAGAGGACAATCAAATTCTTCAAAGCCAGAATCTCGGATACAGGTAGAAGTCAAACGATTTAAAACAATATGTGTGGGCAGGAATTACTTTTTGTTGTTAAGCAAGCAAATCTCGTTGATATCATCCAAAACTGATGATAGGTCCCAATCTTCAGCGGCATTTTAAGCATATCAAAGAAGATTACGTTTAACTGAATTCCTGTTAAATTTTTTGTAACCTATCTCTGAACTTAGAAAGCTTTGTCAATGATGTTCTTTTTTTGAAAATCATCTGCTTCTTGTTGTTGTTCTTTTTTTGGGCCAAAAAATATTGAAAGAAACAACTTGGACCCAAAGGTAGACCAATATGGAAAAAGACTTCATTTCGAACACAATTCAGTACTTTCTGAAGGTTAAATTTAGTCGTCCTGGACGGAGATTGGCTTCAGCAGCCAAAGCTATATATCTGGAAGAATCGACCATGAAATATGTCTGGATTTACCACCACATATCAGTACATCCCCTGATTCCAAGACTACTTTATTTGCTGTTTCAACATCTCCATGCTCTCCATACAGGAACTCTGCTGAATCCCAGTTGAGATAGACACAACAGGCAAACCTTTATCAAGGCTTTCTTTGGTTTCATCTTTGTTCTATTTCAGGTGGGAAAAAAGAAGAATAAGAAGTAAAGAGAGACTCATGACACATTTGAATAGCTAGTTATAAAGACAAATAACAATGTAGTGAAGAACCAAGTAGTGTGTCCTCTTTTCCACTAGAGTTGGTGAGTCTCCCAGAATCTGCAACAGATTGTGCAATTCTTGTGTTTCCTGATCTAATGGTTGTTGCTTAAGTCATATCTTTCATCTATCATTGTCATTGAAGGCTGTCTTTCATTTAGTGAGTGATAACTGATAAAGATGACTCCAAAACCAAAACACATACTGATAGATGTAGAAACAGAATTCCCATTCAGTCAATCATTTCACTTTCTTCCAAATCTGTGTTTGAAAGACAGAAACCACAAGAATCCCGTTCCTAATTTGAGAATCATTAGGATCCTAAATTTCACTTATCCCTGGAGCGTAAAAACAGACAGAAAAATCTAGTGGTTCTTTGTTTAGCTTATAATATTTAGTCCCACATCTTATAGATTACTCATCTGGCTTTGGTATCTGTACAGCAAGATCTGCAGAATTAGCACCGAGTTAAGCGTACAGGATCTGTAGTTTAACCTCGCAGTTCGCTCCTTGCGGGCATTCCGAGCGACCAATGCCAGCAGTTGGCGGCTGATCTAGCAGGCGATTTTTTTTTTCTGCTTTCCATTGCCTTCCCGAAGCTTAGTTTTATTGATTACCGCAGGGTGGACGGGAACTTCAAGCTCAAGTGATTTTATTTTTCCCTTGTTGTGGCGAAAAGTGAAGCTGGTCTGTGATCAGTAAAACAGGTAATCATCGTTCGAGTCTGTTCTTCCAAGGGTTATTTATTCTGTGAAAACTACTTATCGGCGGCATGTATTAGTTTACTTTAGGTATTTGAGTCTAGTGTTAATGCTTGTATGTGATTTGTGTTGTATGTGATTATTTGGATGCATAGATTGTACCATGGAAGTGTTCGACGAAATGTCGTTTAGAATTTCTTAATTATGTACATACAGAGAGAATGCACTGTTTGAGTCAGTTTAAAACAGGTTGTAAATTTGCTGTTTGAAAGATTTTGTTTAAGTGGGTTTGAATTCTGAACTTAACAGGCTGGAGAAGCGCAGAAAAAGCAATATAAAGAGAGATGAATGGATAGAGGAATCTGTTGAAAGGAAAGGGCATTGAGATTGCAAAAGAAGCATTTGATCGAACAATTTTAGTTGGGAAATTTCTTTGCTTTCTTCCTGTAACTAACACCTATATCTGCAGTCCTACTCTTGTAAGCCATTGATCACAATTTTCTACTCTCTGACTCTGCAGTTTAAAGGACAATTGCGTTTGAATGTTTTTTCTTGGCCTTCTTCTCTTTTTCCAGGTGTATGGTCCTAGTATGCTCACTACCTTAAGTCTAACTGGTGATTTGGTTTTGGGGGAAAAGATATCGAAAGGTGAATAATGGAGATATAGTTATTGTACGCTCACCTGAGAATCCTAAAAAGAGTCCTACTAAGCATATTTTGGGCATGGAAGGAGACAATTTAGCTTACTTGGCCGACCCCTGTTATTATGGTAAATTAAAAATAATCTCACTTGGCTGTCTGTGTTTTCCTTTGTTGTTATTACCTGGGGTTATGGTTGATTTTTTTAAAGAACAGTATCAGAAAGGCAATAATCTATAAAAGAAGTTTTCAATTTTGTGTTGCTTATCTTTCAAGTTTCCCCCAAGTATATTTCGGTATCGATTTTTTTAAGTTCATCTCAAGGATGTGTTCATTGGTCTGAAGCAGGTGCCGAGGTGACATATTTGGATCCAAGGAGATAACATATATGCCTCAAAAGACTCGCGCCTGAACCCATTTCGTCAACCTTATTATCCTCACGGGATCCGTGGAATCTAGCGTAAATATTCAAGTTGTTTTGAACTTACATTTCCTCCCAAACTGAACCCATTTCGCCAACCTTATTATCCTCACGGAATCCATCATTGTCTCAACTGTAACAGATTCATCACATCTACTCTCACCATCCTGTCCACCAACAGCGCAACCTTGGATTTAGTTTTCTTTTTTTTTTTTTTTTCTTTCTTTTTCTTTTTTTTTTTTAAATGTATAAATCAACGTTTTTGATGTCATCTTAACTCGACTTTGCTACAACATGAAGTGATATTGGTATTTTGTGGTTCCCATACTGGTTAAGTCACTAATTTTGAGATTGGAGTGAAAGCTCACATTTGTTAGCTGCAATTTCTGTAGGTTTGGTCTGGCTTTGGATTGATGGGACAAGAAGTCTACTGTAAAGGTAACTTTTTTTTACTGTAACAATCTTACACTCTCATTTTGAATTTTTTTTCTTCCTTTTCTAATGCATTCTCTTCACTTGCTTTTATTAAATGGTTTCCTAGGGGGAAATTGTAGCACATAGTCAGTCTAATAATTAATGTATGCAATTGTGAATCTCCTGTTGTTCTGGCTTTAATGTAACCCAGATTAGGAGAACAAATTTACTTGACGGATTTACTCAAAACCCGAATAAATAAATAGTGTACGATGGGGATGTTCCATAGATCCAATTAGTCTCTTATTGAGTTCCATAGATCAGGTCAATTTAGATGCTACTCTATGTGGCGGTTTAGCTGGTTGAATTGTTTATGCATTAGCATACACTCAGCCCTTCAGCAAATCCTCTTCTTACAACGTTGAAGAATGTATTAATTGAACTAAAATAGCGTGTCAAGGTAGTAAACGATGTGATTTTACACTTGGTGGGTTTTCAGGTAACACAAACACATTGGCTGGTAATGTACCTCCAAAGGCCAACTTTTCGTGGACTTGCAGGAGGCTGAATGGGTTGAACAGTTCATCCATGATTGAGGGAGGAAACTTTGATGGTGCCAAGGCCTACAAGGATAGCAAAATCCGCAACATGCTTACATGCAAGAGTTCCACAGACATTATCACCAGGAGACCGGAATTACATTTGCTTCTCTCTGCCCTGGTTGCATTGCTTGTTCCGGGAGCATATTCCATTGTTCAGAACCCTTTTCCCTCCGTTCCAGAAGTACACTACCAAGGGTTGGTAAAGGATTTGCACAGGTAAGAAATTAGCGTCAGATTCAATTGAAGTGGAACCAGAACAATAATAATATGGTTAATTAAATTACAATTCCATTGATTCTTGCTTCTGGTGGTAAGTGATTCAAGCCTAACTAAATCAGGTGTTTATTGGAGCTGGAATAAGGACTTAGCTTCTTTTGAGAACCAGCTGTCATTAGAAGGCTAGTGATGTCACAAGCCACGAAAGGTGTGTGATGTCATTGAAAATGGAGAGCAGCTAAGGGCATATAACCACAAGGTCAGAAAACAAGATCAACCATAAGGGAAGAAAGACCTGGGGGTCTGATGAGTGTATTCTAATAGCTCATGTTAACAGCTAGTATAGTCGAGTAATAAGGTCCTCTAGTATAAATTTTAAAATTTTGTGCCTAAAGAGAAATAAAGTACCTCTTGAATTTCAACTAAAAATGTAGTCCTTCTGCAGTTTCAAATCTCATAATGTACAAGTCTTGCATGCTTGAACACCATCAATCAGAGGTGACATGTGATTTCGGGATCAGTACATCAAAATCAGCCTCTCATTCATCTCACATATAATATAAATGCACTCAACCCAAGTCAGGTGGATTCGAACTTATTCTTTAACGCATGATAACCACAACGTCAGAAGACAAGATAGAGATCGATTATAAAGGCAACATAAGGATGAAACGTTAAGTGCACACCAAAACCGATATAACCTACTCACATCAGTTTTCTCGTCAGGTGGCCAAGTATCTCATCGTAACTGTAGCTGGCCTATACCAAAACTGTAGTTGTTCAAGCACAGCACTAACAGAAGAGTCGTGTAGAAAAATCAGAAGAAGCCCATGCCTAATTTAAGAATTACTATTAGGATTCCATAATTCCTAAAACAGACAGAGAAAGGTTTAAAAGTTTAGTGTGTTTTTATTTAGCTTACAAATTTAGTCCCACACCTTGTAGTTAGCTTATTGACTTTGGTTTATATACCACAAAAACAGGCCCTAGAGCATCGTGCTAAGCGTACAGGATCTGTAGTTTAACCACGTAGCTCCCCATCCTTGCGGGGATGACGAGCGACCTGCAAGGCAGGAATACGGAGTTCTGCCTGTCCAACTTTTTTGCCGCCGCGCGCCCAATTTTTTTTTTGCTTTTTTTTTTTGCCTCTCTTCTCTGAAGCTTAATGCCTTTGTTTTTCGGGTGTGATTTGTTTATTCCACATCGAGATTACCAATGCCTTGAAGCTCAAGTGATTTTGTTTTCTTATATTTTTTTTTTGTTTTGGCCAAAAGCATAAGTGAAGCTGGTCTGCGATCAGTAAAACAGGTAATCTTTTTGCATAGCCTGTGTAGATTTTTACAGTTATGATAATCAATTTTATCACATATTATGCTTGATTTGTTTACATTCAATATCAAAATTAGTGGCCTTGTTCATGGCTGGCACTTTCATTATTCGAGTCTGTTCTCTGAAGGGCTATTCTGTTAGAACTACTTGTAGGCGGCGTTATTAGTTTACTTTAGGTATTGAATTGAGGCTAATGTTCTTGTTGGTAATCAAAGATTTATCTTGTATGTGATTATTTGGATGCATAGATTATGCCCTGGAAGTGTTCGACAAAATGTCAATTAGAATTTCTTGAGTTTGTACATATAGAGAGAATGCACTGGTTGAGTCGGTTTAAAACAGGTTGTAAATTTCTGTTTGAAAGATTTTGTTCAAGTGTGTTTAAATTCTGAACTGAACAGGCTGGAGAAGCGCAGAAAAAGCAATTTAAAGAGAGATGAATGCATTGAGGAATCTGTTCAAAGGAAAGGGCATTGAGATTGCAAAAGAAGCATTTGATCGAACAATTTTAGTTGGGAAATTTCTTTGCTTTCTTCATGTTACTAACAACTACATCTGCAGTCCTACTCTTGTAAGCGATTGATCCCAGTTTTCTACTCTCTTGCTTTGTAAATTATTGAGGACAATGGTGTTTGATTGTTTTTTCTCTTTTCTAGGTGTTTGGTCCTAGTATGCTCCCGACTTTAAGCATAACAGGTGATTTGGTTTTGACGGAGAAGATATCTACTCGTTTAGGGAAGGTGAATAATGGAGATATAGTGCTTGTACGCTCACCTGAGAATCCTAAAAAGATTCTTACCAAGCGTATTTTGGGCATGGAAGGAGACAAAGTAACTTACTTGATCGACCCGCACAATTCTGAGAAATGTCGAACTATTACGGTAAGGAAAAGATAATCTCACTTGGTTGTTTGTATTTTTTCTTTGTAATTATTACCTGAGGTTTTGATTAATATTTTTAAAGAACGGGACAAGAGTCTATAAAAGAAGTTTTTCAATTTTGTGCTGCTTATCTTTAAAGTTTCAAGTTTCTCCAAGTATGTTTCAGTTTGGATATGATTTAATATTGTGTCGAGAATGTTTTTAGCATATGAAGTTTTCCATTTTAACTGATTGTTCGGGTTTTCCATCTTACTGGTGTGCAACAGGTGCCAAAGGGACATATTTGGATCCAAGGAGATAACATATATGCCTCAATGGACTCACGCCAATTCGGTCCTGTTCCATATGGTCTTGTTCAAGGCAAGGTGTTTTGGAGGGTGAGTTTTATATTTTTATGTTTACTGCCGAGACTTGAATGTTGAATGTGTTGTTGAACAGACTTAAGATACAATATTTCTTTGGATAATAATCATAAGTAAACATACAACATTGTTTTTGGGACTTAGATTTCTTCCCCGACTGAACCCCATTTCGCCAACCTTATCCTCACGACATCCACCATTGTCTCAACTTGTGAACTCTTTCAGTCTTGTTGCCAAATTCTCTCTAAACACTGTAACAGGTTCATCACATCTTCTATTACCATCTTGTCCACCAACAACCCAACCTTGGCTTATATTTGATGTATAAATCAACGTTTCTGGCCTTGCTACAACTGGAAGTGATTTTGGTATTTTGTGGTTCCCAAACCTTTTAGTCAATACTTTTGGATTGGGAGTCGAAGCTTACCTTTGTTAGCTGCTGTTTTGTAGATTTGGCCAATCAGCGGCTTTGGATCGCTAGGAGAAGAAGTCTAGTATTCGTTTGATAGTAAAGGTGATTTTTTTTTACTGTAAAACAATCTTACATTCACATTTTGAATCTTTCTGTTTTCTTTCCTTTTGTAATCCACACTTTTTTTTTATGTATGCAAATTTTGTGTATCTCTTATTGTTTCATAGCACTGGAGATGTAAGGTAAAAGGTATTGTGCACAGGAGTGGACAAAACATTTGTTTGCCAGTATTTGAAAGACAACTTATTGTACTTGCTATCTATAATAATAAGACTCCTAATTCTGCGAAGCTGTAGAATTTATTGGACTCTTAAGGTTATTCCACTGGTGGTATCATGTCCTTCCAGGAATGTATGGCAGATTGGTAGTTGGTGATATTTTTGGTTTTAAGCGATCCATGATTTTACTCAGAAAAGTGGTCATGGAGTAGAATGATTTACCAACTGGTTTGTTAAAATGATGGATAGATATAATATACATTGTGCTGAGCGTTATGGCCACTCAAAATGTCAAAAAAAGGAGTAGCCCTGCCCAAATCAATAAACCAAATCTTGCATTCTTGACGGGGATGTCCCAAAATATAAAGATCCAACTACTACTTCTGGAATACCTCTACAGCTGCAGTTTCCTTACGGACTTGCACACAACGTTAATTACACTAAAAAAGCTATTCGACTTTCTTTTACAACCATTTGCTAGAACTTAGAGGGAGAGATGATGGGATCAAAGTGATTTCCATCACGTATTCATGTGACATCTATCTCAAAGTATTTGCCATGCTACCCATCTCCTTGGAAACCAAATGAGTAGAAAATCATAAGGTTTTGAATCCCATTATTCCTCCAAGCGCGTAGAATGAAACCTCAAATCTCAGTTGAACTGAAGAATAATTAGTCCCACAAAGGTCAGGAAGTACCACTCTACTCAAAATGATGTGTATAAAACTAGCACCTCACTCTCCCAAAGGAATCACGCAGCCGTGCGGTAAGCACAAAGCGAACTATTCTTTCGCCTTTTACTAAAGAATACCGTGTGCTTGCCGTTTATAAGCGGCATACGCCTATTTTTGGAGGGTTTCTCTTTTTTAAGGGGAACCCAACAATTTTCAAAACCAAAGCTTACCCCTTGTTTTGTTGAAGGCATGTCCTTTGACAGATCCCATCGAAGGAGAATGTTCGGTTTAGATGGCAGGCACACATCACTCCATATTAGTTCATGGTCTATTTTAATCAGTTTGTTTTTGTGCCCATATTCACTCCTACTCGGCGAACTCGAGCAACTTTTATGTAAAGTGCTTCCTGCTACAAATATCTTCTTTTATATAAAGTGCTTCCTGACCTCGTCTCTTGGGTTGCTCAAGGAAAATGCTAGGGTATTTCCTTATTCTTTGGAAACAATTCTTAGTAACTCACTCCAGACCAACTGCAGTTTCTTAGATTTATTAGGGGGCCTAGTATGTTTCTGTTAACATAAGTAACAAAATTTCCCTTAGTCCCATGATTCAAATCTGTCATATGATTATAATTAGTTGATGCATTACTCCGTAACATCTTTGCGCCTGGGAAATGACGCTGCTAATGACGTACTACGTGTCAGTTGCCAGTTAAAAGCTATTTCCAAATTCCTGCCTCGACCTTAGATCTCCCAAGCCAGCTGGAAATTTCTGGAATGGCTCTTTCTAATCAAGGGTTAAATCCATAGAATACTTCATACTAATCTTCCTGCAAGAATGTAAACACACTTAGGACTAATCGTTCTGCAAGGATAGGCCAACGAAAAAATGAGCTCTTATTTATTGACCTGCACCTGAAGCTAGAACATCAGACTAACTCCACAGTAAATAATTTCCGCCCTATTAAGCTTTGATCTCATGATCTGCACTTACCTAAATCAAGCCAATTATTGTGCTCCAAATAAATTGGACCTAACCATGCCCATGGATTCATCTCAGTTCCCAATTAAACTTAACTTGTCCAAGGACTACTAAGGCATCGAAATCAAGATTTAGTCCCACACGGACTACGCCAGAGTAGAGGAATTGAAACAAGACAATATAAAAACAGAAGCCCAAATTGAGAACAAGCATACCTTTCTCGGCCTTTTGGCTAAGATCAAGTGTAGTATCTGTTCTTATCAGTTTAATATCTGATATGTGAGCCATCGGCTCACACGATATTAAATTTATTTTTTCATGGGAGAGTTCCCATCACAGCAGCTTGTTGCTGGGGTTCTCACGCGTCGCCCTTGCGTTGCACTACTGCAAGGGCCTGGCGCACCCCAACCAAAACCTAATGAAAATATTGAACTCTTCAGCGGAGTGTGCACAAAATTGAACTCCTTTCATATATATATATATGTGATCAAAATGTTTTACACTGGAAGGTATTAATGCCGAGTGTTCAAAATTGTGGCATTCAAAAAAACATTATCAGAAGCTGCCATTGTTCCTAGTCGTGTCATAAAAAAGAACATGCTTCTGCTAGAGAGACTCACTTTTTTCTCCTGTTTGAGAAACATAATTTTTTCAGAGGAAACTACAACAGATATCTTAAGGAAGAATCACATCAACAAAATTAAAATTGCATTCTTTACACGTATCAGCTGAGTATGCCCTGATTCAGAAAAAAAAATCATCACGTTCGCTCATGGTCCTCCACTTCTTCTCCAAGCAAGTCATCATAAGTTACAGGTACCCGAATCCTATTCATAACAGATATACGGTCTCTTTTTATATTACAAGCTGCGGGTCGACAGTTTAGAGGAGGTGCAAGGGCAGTTCCAGCTGATGTCTGGTTAATCATTGGACCAGCAATTGAGGATTGTGCAGTCTTTTGCAAAGACGGGTTTAATTCCTTTGGCGCTTGTTGTTTGAATTGCCTCTGCATTAGAGAAAGATATGATATCCAAAAAAAATTTAGAATGAAGTCATGAACACGCATTAAAATTTCAAAATACGTAGGAGCCTGGAGAAAGAAATATGTAACGCAAAAATATTTAGTCAAACCTCAATTTCCTTGCCCTTGACCATGATCTCTTTGTAAGCATTAGGGTCATGTTTCTTCAGAATGCCCCATAATATGCCACCACCATAGCGATGATGCTTTCCATCAGCAGTCATCTGTCCTCCACATGCCTGAATTGCATCCACCTGCAAGTTTAAAATTTCTATTTACAAATTCCAAGAAAATTCTGAAAGAATAATGACAAGTAAGTTTGTTTTCAGGATATTAAAGTAAAAAAAGATTATCCAACAGAAAGTAGCACATACAGGTGAGTTGATATGCAAGATTCTTCCTTCTTTAGTTCTTTACTTTCATTCTTGGGAGTAACTCTAGGATTTTGCATAACTAGTAAGGTCTTATATTTACATTTGCATTTCTTTGTGTTCCTTCTTGTTCCACGGTTTCTTTTCAACATAATGTTCAACTTGCATGTCTAAGCTTACATGTCGAAAATGTGGTGAAACTCCAGTTTACCAATTTACCTAGATAGCTGCGATTCTCTAGTTTGCAGCTATTGGAAACAAATCTTCACTCTTACTGCAAACTTTCCAATGGTAGTCTACAGTTGATAATAACACCAAAAATGAGTCACTGGATCAGAAACCAACATTGACACAACACATAGACTTAAAACAACTTTAGAGCGTTCAGCTCAATTACAGACATAGACGTACCATGTTCGAAACCACTCATTCCTTGGATCTGTGTACAAACCTGCTAACGAGAGTAAAATACAGTTTTAACTCGATGAGTAATTGTGGGGTTACAAGCTGGACAATACACACACTGCGAAAAGTGTCACTTTAATAGTTTTATTCCTGGAAATTGTCACTCAAAAAAGAGCATCATGGTCACAATTCACTTGCACAATATGTGAAAGAGAAAAAACATCTCACCTCGTTGACAATATCACTCAGAGCAGAGACACCAAGAACACCCACAGCATTCCAAACCAGATAAGTTTTTCTCTCCTTCAAGCATTTACAAGTATCAATAACGAACCTACAGACGCAGAAAAACCAAACCTAATAAGAACTAAGTCAGTATTGTACGAAATTAAATAATCCCACACCTTACATAGAACAGGTAAACACCTTACATAGAACAGGTAAAATTAGAGAAATCAATTTAGTCAAATAAGAACAACCAACTTCTTCTCTAACCAGAAGACAAATCTATTTCCTTTTCGTCATGTATTCTTTTCTTTGTCAGCTAGACAATTTATCTTATTAAGAAAAAGAAAAATGGTAAGAATTGATGGTAAGCTTACTTATTCATGTTTTTGATAACCCCCTCAAAGGAAGCAAAAGAAAAAACGTAACCTTAAACAATATTATTACCAAAAGTCAACAAGGTAACTCTTTTTCTAACCGGCACAATCCATGAAGATATATCCCCTGTTCCAAATCATAACCTTTTAGCTTTAGATTTAGGATATCACATCGTTTTGTAACATTATAAATACACATGCACACTACAGCAAAACTACCAAACCCACCACTTTGCATTTCCAAAATTCCAAAAGAATGGACGATGACAGAGAATAGCATGAGGCTATGGAAGAGACAGTTACTTGCCCATCCAGTAAGTTATTACTAAAATGTTTACTGCGTTGTTACTATTTTGCGAAATAACAAATGCAGAAGAACTATGGAACCGGTAGTGGAGAATCCTATCTGATGATATTAAACATGGACAAAAAAATGTATCAGACAGTGAAGATTTTGAGATCGAAGATGAACAACTCAAAAAGAAAACATGCTCATCAGTCAAGAGCTATATGGCACTACAAACCTCCACTTTTGAGGTTTTTCTATGGCTGCACAAGGGATTGAACATCGAGCAAAGAAAGGTGCTTGAGGCAGTAACAGAGGCGGTACATAAAAGGTAAAACAGGGGAGTGGTTTTCGTCTTAGGAAGTGGTGGGACAGGAAAAACTTATCTATGCTAAATCTTGGCAGCCGCATTAAGTTCAAGAACAAAAATCATTTTAAGAGTAGCTTATAGCGTCACTGTCATTGCCTGAAGAGAGGACAGTGCACTCATTACAAAATGCCCCTAGAATTTGATGAAACCAATGCTGTGACATACCGAAAGAAACACGTTTGGCGGTGTTAATATGCACGGTAGACTTAGATTCTGATAAAGCAAAGTCATAAAGAACCAACGGGTTTCACACAACATTGTGTACAAAGTCTTAAGTAATTTACACTCGGGTAGCAGTCAATACACAATTTGATCTGGTTGATAGTAAAATATACCTACATAACATAGAAAATGGCAGGCCCTGCCCAAAATTACTTTTGAACAGACCAAAAATTATCTTAGCAACATCCTCATACTTGAGATATTCTATCCCGCAGTCAGATAGTTAGTGCCCAATAGCTCCAATTAATGATTCCTAAACTACTACCATTTATTTAATGAATCTAGGAGCATCAAGGAGATAGAGTAGAGAGTAAAGGCATCTCAATTACTCATCTATAGACAATATCTTACATATCCAACTGAAATATCCAGACGGAAACATTTCAATACAGTTAATGATGACGATTTGGATGACAAAATCAAAAAATAGATTTAAATTCAAGTAAACTGCATAATAAAATGAGATTCAACATACAATTCAGTAACTTAAGAGCTTGTTGAAGTAGAAATGAACAAGTGCTCCAATTTAATGGTCAGTCCTTTTAGACCCATGAGAAGCATCAAAACCCTAGTGATGAAGAAGACAATAGATATAGAGGTGACGGATTATCTGGGTGTCAATAGTTACCGCTTCTAGATTTCATGGGAGGGACAAATTATACCTAGTTAAATACCAATATCATGACTTCAAATCAAGAATTTCATTTGATGAATTCATCACAAACAAAAATTGAAGACAAAGATAAACCCTAAACCCTTGATTTAATACAGACCCAATAAAGAAAAAAAAAAATCAAACTTACATAATCGAATACCAGAGAGCCTGATTAATTTGCAAGAGAGGAGTAAAGAATTGGGGTTCGAATTGATCGTACCTTAAATATGCAAGTGAATCCGAGATGATGATGCAAATAATTTTCCACCAAGATCGATTACTAGTCTTACGTTGGCTTGAGCTGGAGTTCCTTGGTTGATTTTGATCGTATATTATACCGTCATGTTTAGGAATAGTTGATGTAGGTTTCCGAGCATTAGAGAAAAGAAAAAAATGAGCAGAAGAAGAAGAAGAAAAGCCACAAGACCACTGGTGCTGAACGGTGTAACATCTCGGTGTTTATTTTCCTCCCATATAGATAAAACCTGATAGATGTTTCTCTCCGCAAAACGATTAGTCCCACACTGCTTGTGTTCATTCAAGAGACAAGGAACGAGCGAGTATAAGTAGATGAGACATGGGAATGGGAAAACATACTTACCTGGACGGGGTCTATGGATGATCAAGAATGTCCATGGCCTAGGTTAACGACCTCCATTGCACACTAAGGATGGGTGCTCGCCTAAGATCTCCCCAATGAGGGAGAGTCTACGTCATAATTTGTTCCTGAGGGGGAACGCGTTCGCGCGGCCCCTGCCAATTCTAAACCAAATATTACCTTACTGGTCAATGCAAGGCACTGGGAATAACCTCCAACTCACTGTATCTTGATTGTCCTCAATTACAGTTCCATATGCAGGCAGGCTTGCAATGAACACGAATACTTGGTTGTCTTTTGGTGCAAGAAAGATACTTGTGTTCCTTCTACCATTAGCATAATATACGAGAATGAATCAAAGTGAATACTATTTCAATCCCCTTTTTAGGTTTTCCTTACCTCGAGAAGAATCACTAGGAAGGCAACCTTTCCTTCACCTAGAAGCAGAATGAGTACATTTCAGAAGCTTATTATTTCTCCTTCGGTTAGCAAGTCCAGAAAGATTAGTTGCCTATTTTTGGAGGGTTTCTCTTTCTTTAAGAAGAACCCAACGATCCTCAAAATAAAAAAAATTGCAACATGCAAACCGACGACATCGATGGTTGTCAACACATTAAGCTTTATGTACCACTATTTACTTTGAGTCTCCATGTTCAATTTTCCTATTTGCAATGGATATTTTTCCTCAGCGTACGACCTAAAGCAAAATTCCTTTAATGAAAATTAGAACTAATCATTTCCAGTGAATAGAAGAATGATGGTAACAATACTATGCAATTGAACATCGAGTACGCAACTGAACTAATGACACTCCACGCGTCCTCTTATTGATAGTGCTAAAAACGTTCAAAGAAACTTTATGGATCTGCTCCTCCATGTTGAATCAGATAACCTTAGTCTCAGCAGAAGCAATATCAAAGGTGGCGAGACTTGGTCTTAAAAACATTAGCTAATATAGTTGATGCTTGAAGTTTTTGGCGGAGACGAAACCTCTGCAACTGTCATAGAATGTATTATGTCAGAACTTATAAATAATCAAAACTGACCAAGAAATTGTTTGGAAACAAAAATGAAGTGCCTGGTAGTTTGCTAGAGAGTACTTAGCTAAGGCTGTTTTTGCAGTGAAATTAGCAAACCTTTACTAGGAAGGCAAATTTGAAAATACACTCATGCCCATAAACTCGTCTCTGCCCAAATTTGTTCCTAGGAAACTCTATTTTCTAAGGCAGACATGTACTGTTGGAACAATTGCCGATTTCATACCTGCAAAACAGTGATTAAGACACGAAACAAACTGACGGCTGAGTCACGACCAGGTCGCTCTCTTTAGGACGTTTCGTGGCTCTGCCTTGAATTTTGTGCAAGCAGTTCTTTTCCGCCACAACGCCCCCAGGATAGAACAGCCGAGAAAAAAAACACTCTTTCGATCTCTCACGCACACAATAAGAAATTGATCACTTTTACTCTCTCTATTTTGCTAAGTATTTTTGGTCTCTTGATTCTCAGAAAAACAATAGTGTAAAAACTTGTATCTTCTTTCTGTTCTCAAAACTGTTTTTATAACCAGGCAGTCAATGCAGAATAATGGAGAATAAATTGGATTAATTGCTGCAATTAAAATTCCATTCAAAACAGTCAAAAAACGGGCAAATAAATCATGCCATAATTAGCGCAATTAAAACATAATTAAGTGCAGTAAAACGGTTTGAAAAATTCTTTTAAACACAACAAAAATACTTTCCAAATTCAAGAGACCTCCCAAGACCCCCAAAGCCCCGCTCCCGGACTAATGTTATATATATAATAATATATATGCACAATCAGTAGGGGGAGGGATTCGATCCTGAGACCACTCTTCCAAATAATTAATAGAAAATCAATCTGAAATCAAACAAACAGTAATCACTGCAGAGGTACATCAAAAAGACTGTTGTTCAGTACCTTACATGATGCTTGGGAACCGTCTAACTGCATTCACAAACAAATAAGAAAAAAACGGAGATACATAACGGCTCAAGACACTGAAAACAGTTCAAGCAATTAATAAAGCTATGTAACATCCAGCTTTGCACAAGCTATGGCAGTAGATGAATATGTCTGGTGCAGAAGTGGTTCAAGAGAGGTAGGTCTAATTCACATAGTACAAGTTTTCCTTATTCAGAAAACTTGTTTCAAGTGGTACAATCTAGCTTTTGTTTTTTCTTTCTCTGTTCATGGGTTATTTAGAAAAGCAATGTCTGCCTTCAGTTAAGTCGCAGTAATACATTGATTCTTCGATCTCAAACATACAATACAACAATCTAATTGTATAACCATGTTCACTACTACTTTTCATTCATAATTTTTATCACCAAACAATGGCTGTTTCTCTTCTTTCCGAGCAAAACAAAACCGCAAACTAGAGTAATTCTTATTTAAATTGCATTATGCCGCAAATATCTTTCCTGACCACATCTCCTGGTGTTGCTCAAGGAACACATTACAGACCAAGATGCAGTTTCTTAGATTTTGTAGAGGCCAAAGGGCCTAGCAGTAAGCTATACAGTAGCTTACTATATTTCTGTCAGTGGAAGTAACAAGTAATAGTTCCATGATGTTCAAAGCTGAAGGTGTCGTAACTAGTTGATGCATTGCTTCGAAAATATCTTTGCAACCATCAAGCCAATTATTAAATACTAAAATCATCACTTAACGATGATTAAATGCCACTCCATCAAGCTTTAATCTCATGCATCAGGCGAATTATTGTGCTCCAAATAAACTGGACTCGTATCAGTCCCATGGAGATCGAGATAAGGTCCCACATGGACTAGTCCAGAGCAGCGGAATGGAAAAGAGACGGTATAAATAAGGAAGCCAATAACGAGAACAAGCATACCTTTCTCGGCCTTTTGGCTAAGATCAAGTGTAGTATCTGTTCTTATCAGTTTAATATCTGATATGTGAGCCATCGGCTCACACGATATTAAATTAATTTTTTTCATGGGGGAGTTCCCATCACAGCAGCTTGCTGCTGGGGTTCTCATGCGTCGCCCTTGCGTTGCACTACTGCAAAGGCCTGGCGCACCCCCACCAAAACTAATGAAAACATCGAGTTCATGCTTCACCTGTTATGGCTCAGGAACCCCAAAATGCAAACATCTCAACTTGGCAGTAATACCATGTATGTTTGTTGTTGCCAACTTCTTCTTGTATCTGGATGGAATCTCAAGGGTCATCACCACCATGTCTAATATTCTTGTTTCAGAAAGAAATTTGGTATTGTTGACTGTCGAGTTTAACTCCCTCTCAAGACTAGAACTTTTCTTATGCTTGGGACCTAAATTACTGTACCATTCTTATTTTCTAGTAATTTTTTATGGATTTGTTTTGGTTCAGTTGGGATCTGCCTTGAAACTCGGAAGTCTTAATAGCTTCTCTGTCAGGTGGTGAGTTGAGTTCCCGGCTCTTTCCTATTTGTGTATTTTCATTCTTTGGTTTAATGACAAGGTTTACACAGTTAGCCGCTTCTTCTCCCAATTTTTGGGTTTCTTGCTCATAGTTTTTCTTAACACAAATGAATTCTTTATCCTTAATCTTCTTTTTCTTTGATGATTAATCTTCCGCCTTTTTTTTTTTCCGTCCAGTCCAGGTGAGTTGGCCCGGTGACAATCTGCACCGACCAAATAATGATGAAAGTCTAAGGTTTTGAACCTCAAATCCCACGCAATTGACACCATCACTAACGCTTGCCATCTCCACACACTGTTGGGAAAGATGAAAAGCTACACCTGGTGGCTCATTCAGTTTAAGCAAATGCATTGCAGATTGAACACCGTTATTTAGAAGGAAAATTTCTTGTTTGGTCCTGGGCCCATATAGTTATTTATAGTAGGGTCCAACCGGAATTTTTTTTTATCCGGAGGTCCAAAATTAATTAAAACATGAAAATGTCCATAATGCTCATTACTACCAAACGTGTGTGTCTACTGCTTACAAATTTGAGTACATATCTGGTACACTGCTTAAAAATTCGAGTACATATTTGCTACACTGCTTACAAATTTGAGTACATATCTGTCTGAGTACATATCTGTCGTACTGCTTACAAATCCAATTATATATCTGAATGCTTACAAATTCGAGTACATATTTGCTGCACTGCTTCCAGGTAGAGTACAAATCTGTAAGAATCAATGATAAATAAATTAGAAAACGTATTACATCACATACATTGTAGGATCATACAATGTAGCAACCCAACCTTCTACGTTCCTCCAAATCCATTTGCATCACACCTTCTTTCAAACACACGTCACAACCAATTTGTAACTTCATCAAGACCACCACCGATTTCACAAGCTTGCAAATCTGAACCAACAACAACTCATGTTCCTATCATTCAAAATCTGTCATTTCTTGCAATAAGTTCTGAACTGCAGCTCCAGATAATCTCCATATCCAATTCCAGTACTGAATCAAACGTAACAAAGAGCATCTATTTCAATATTTCATATACGTACTGAATCAAACATAACAAGGAGCACTTCCTATGAGTATGCGACATATGTACTGAAGATTCATGAACTACAAATCAACAGTGTGACAACAACAGGTGACAGATCTATGAAAAATAAGAGAATCGAAAGAAATATTACAGTATTTCACGTAAGTACTGAAGGGTAAGACTGAAAAAGGAGCAAAAACACAGAAAATAGCACTTCCTATCAGTATTATACATACATACTCATGGATCGAACCAAAAAAATTGGAAAAACTTCAAATATAACAAAATTAGAAGAGTTTTGTATCAGTACGCCATATATGTACTGTCAATTCATACACGAAAAACAACTGTAACAAACCTAAAAAATGTTATAATGTTGAACCAATGATAAATCACAAATAACCGCTACAGTTTTAGTTACCTGTAACCCTGGGAAAACAACATTGTTAATCGCATATTCCATATCAACCCAAAGAACAGGATCTTTCTTGAAGAAAATCATGCCACCTCTGGGACCTCGTAATGACTGCAAATTGAAACAGAATACATAGTAAACAACATGACCCTTGAACCTAAACCAATAAAAAAAATGTTGCTTGTGTTGGTGTCAGTAGTTGCAGTCTTGCAGACTTTATGAATGAGACTAGGTGTACCTTGTGAGTGGTGGTTGTTACAACATCACAGTATTCAAATGGGTCAGCAAGTACATATGCAACAACGAGACCACTTATGTGAGCCATATCCATCATGAGAAAAGCCCCAACAGAATCTGCAATCTTCAAGAAACATAGCAGGAAAGGGAATTAGGTGTGCGTAATGGGTTAACTAGTCTGATTCTCTGATCACTAAGAATCACAACTGTTGATAATCAAAAGATATGTGTATACCTTTCTCATTCGAGGATAATCGAAATCACGAGGATAAGCACTAGCACCAACAATGATGAGTTTTGGTCGAAAGAGGGTGGCAGTTTTCTCAAGCATATCATAATCAATAAGGCCTGCAAGTGAATTTGGTAATGAATGCAAATTATCAACGAATTATAAATGAACAACAATAGACCACATAGTCATTAAAAAAATATAAGAATGCAGAGCAACACCTGTTGATTCATCAAGACGGTAGGGCATCGATTCAAAATAAATCGAAGTCCCAGATACCCGTCTTTTAGGAGTCATAAATCCATGTGACAAGTGACCTCCATGAGGAAGATCCAGACCCTGTGCCAGTTACATGAACAAATTAATACATCCCCATATTTTGAAAGGTGAGTTGATTACATCCCTTAGGGGTTCAAAACTGATTTCAAAAAATTGGAGAGAAAGAGAAAGAGGCCTCAACTTACCATAATACGGTCATGTGGGTTGAGAAGTGCAGTGTAAACTTCAAAGTTAGCAGGAGAACCAGACAGAGGTTGGATATTAACTCCCAATTTCTTTGGGTCTAAGTGAAATGCAGCCAAAGCCCTTTGTTGACAAAGTGTCTCTAGCTCATCAATGTACTCATTGCCACCATAGTACCTACATTGCAGAATGAAATGATCAAATGCATTTCAATACAAATACAGGGAAAAAATACAACATTAAGCACCATCTTTACCTTTTACCATGAAGCCTTTCTGAATACTTGTTTGTGAGACAAGAACCCACAGCTTCCATCACTGCGCGAGATGTAAAATTCTCTGAAGCAATGAGCTCCAAGCTGTTAAACTGACGATTCTTCTCACTATCAATTATTGAACGTACTTCAGGGTCTGCCTAACTTGAGAAGGTAATCTATCCGCAGTAGTAGTGCCCAACTTGGGAAAAAAAGTTGAAGAACCTTTAGTAAAAAGATTGGGTTGTTGTACAACAGCACCCATTATTGCAGCTCCACTGTATGCCTGCATCTTCTTCACTTCTCCTTAAACATAACAAGGAGCACTTCCTATGAGTATGCGATATATGTACTGAAGATTCATGAACTACAAATCAACAGTATGACAACAACAGGTGACAGATCTATGAAAAATAAGAGAATCGAAAGACATATTACAATATTTCACATAAGTACTGAAGGGTAAGACTAAAAAAGGAGCAAAAACACAGAAAATAGCACTTCCTATCAGTATTATACATACATACTCATGGATCGAACCAAAAAAATTGGAAAAACTTCAAATAAAACAAAATTAGAAGAGTTTTGTATCAGTACGCCATATATGTACTGTCAATTCATACACGAAAAATAACTGTAACAAACCTAAAAAATGTTATAATGTTGAACCAATGATAAATCACAAATAACCGCTACAGTTTTAGTTACCTGTAACCCTGGGAAAACAACATTGTTAATCGCAGATTCCATATCAACCCAAAGAACAGGATCTTTCTTGAAGAAAATCATGCCACCTCTGGGACCTCGTAATGACTGCAAATTGAAACAGAATACATAGTAAACAACATGACCCTTGAACCTAAACCAATAAAAAAAATGTTGCTTGTGTTGGTGTCAGTAGTTGCAGTCTTGCAGACTTCATGAA
Organism: Papaver somniferum; assembly: GCF_003573695.1. Taxonomy (NCBI): domain Eukaryota; kingdom Viridiplantae; phylum Streptophyta; class Magnoliopsida; order Ranunculales; family Papaveraceae; genus Papaver; species Papaver somniferum. Next base: position 142,005,724 of record NC_039362.1, read on the forward strand.
TGAGACTAGGTGTACCTTGTGAGTGGTGGTTGTTACAACATCACAGTATTCAAATGGGTCAGCAAGTACATATGCAACAACGAGACCACTTATGTGAGCCATATCCATCATGAGAAAAGCCCCAACAGAATCTGCAATCTTCAAGAAACATAGCAGGAAAGGGAATTAGGTGTGCGTAATGGGTTAACTAGTCTGATTCTCTGATCACTAAGAATCACAACTGTTGATAATCAAAAGATATGTGTATACCTTTCTCATTCGAGGATAATCGAAATCACGAGGATAAGCACTAGCACCAACAATGATGAGTTTTGGTCGAAAGAGGGTGGCAGTTTTCTCAAGCATATCATAATCAATAAGGCCTGCAAGTGAATTTGGTAATGAATGCAAATTATCAACGAATTATAAATGAACAACAATAGACCACATAGTCATTAAAAAAATATAAGAATGCAGAGCAACACCTGTTGATTCATCAAGACGGTAGGGCATCGATTCAAAATAAATCGAAGTCCCAGATACCCGTCTTTTAGGAGTCATAAATCCATGTGACAAGTGACCTCCATGAGGAAGATCCAGACCCTGTGCCAGTTACATGAACAAATTAATACAGCCCCATATTTTGAAAGGTGAGTTGATTACATCCCTTAGGGGTTCAAAACTGATTTCAAAAAATTGGAGAGAAAGAGAAAGAGGCCTCAACTTACCATAATACGGTCATGTGGGTTGAGAAGTGCAGTGTAAACTTCAAAGTTAGCAGGAGAACCAGACAGAGGTTGGACATTAACTCCCAATTTTCTTTGGGTCTAAGTGAAATGCAGCCAAATCCCTTTGTTGACAAAGTGTCTCTAGCTCATCAATGTACTCATTGCCACCATAGTACCTACATTGCAGAATGAAATGATCAAATGCATTTCAATACAAATACAGGGAAAAAATACAACATTAAGCACCATCTTTACCTTTTACCATGAAGCCTTTCTGAATACTTGTTTGTGAGACAAGAACCCACAGCTTCCATCACTGCGCGAGATGTAAAATTCTCTGAAGCAATGAGCTCCAAGCTGTTAAACTGACGATTCTTCTCACTATCAATTATTGAACGTACTTCAGGGTCTGCCTAACTTGAGAAGGTAATCTATCCGCAGTAGTAGTACCCAACTTGGGAAAAAAAGTTGAAGAACCTTTAGTAAAAAGATTGGGTTGTTGTACAACATCACCCATTATTGCAGCTCCACTGTATGCCTGCATCTTCTTCACTTCTCCTTAAACATAACAAGGAGCACTTCCTATGAGTATGCGATATATGTACTGAAGATTCATGAACTACAAATCAATAGTATGACAACAACAGGTGACAGATCTATGAAAAATAAGAGAATCGAAAGACATATTACAGTATTTCACATAAGTACTGAAGGGTAAGACTAAAAAAGGAGCAAAAACACAGAAAATAACACTTCCTATCAGTATTATACATACATACTCATGGATCGAACCAAAAAAATTGGAAAAACTTCAAATAAAACAAAATTAGATGAGTTTTGTATCAGTACGCCATATATGTACTGTCAATTCATACACGAAAAACAACTGTAACAAACCTAAAAAATGTTATAATGTTGAACCAATGATAAATCACAAATAACCGCTACAGTTTTAGTTACCTGTAACCCTGGGAAAACAACATTGGTAATCGCAGATTCCATATCAACCCAAAGAACAGGATCTTTCTTGAAGAAAATCATGCCACCTCTGGGACCTCGTAATGACTGCAAATTGAAACAGAATACATAGTAAACAACATGACCCTTGAACCTAAACCAATAAAAAAAAATGTTGCTTGTGTTGGTGTCAGTAGTTGCAGTCTTGCAGACTTCATGAATGAGACTAGGTGTACCTTGTGAGTGGTGGTTGTTACAACATCACAGTATTCAAATGGGTCGGAAAGTACAGATGCAACAACGAGACCACTTATGTGAGCCATATCCATCATGAGAAAAGCCCCAACAGAATCTGCAATCTTCAAGAAACATAGCAGGAAAGGGAATTAGGTGTGCGTAATGGGTTAACTAGTCTGATTCTCTGATCACTAAGAATCACAACTGTTGATAATCAAAAGAAATGTGTATAACTTTCTCATTCGAGGATAATCGAAATCACGAGGATAAGCACTAGCACCAACAATGATGAGTTTTGGTCGAAAGAGGGTGGCAGTTTTCTCAAGCATATCATAATCAATAAGGCCTGCAAGTGAATTTGGTAATGAATGCAAATTATCAACGAATTATAAATGAACAACAATAGACCACATAGTCATTACACAATATAAGAATGCAGAGCAACACCTGTTGATTCATCAAGACGGTAGGGCATCGATTCAAAATAAATCGAAGTCCCAGATACCCGTCTTTTAGGAGTCATAAATCCATGTGACAAGTGACATCCATGAGGAAGATCCAGACCCTGTGCCAGTTACATGAACAAATTAATACAGCCCCATATTTTGAAAGGTGAGTTGATTACATCCCTTAGGGGTTCAAAACTGATTTCAAAAAATTGGAGAGAAAGAGAAAGAGGCCTCAACTTACCATAATACGGTCATGTGGGTTGAGAAGTGCAGTGTAAACTTCAAAGTTAGCAGGAGAACCAGACAGAGGTTGGACATTAACTCCCAATTTCTTTGGGTCTAAGTGAAATGCAGCCAAATCCCTTTGTTGACAAAGTGTCTCTAGCTCATCAATGTACTCATTGCCACCATAGTACCTACATTGCAGAATGAAATGATCAAATGCATTTCAATACAAATACATGGAAAAAATACAACATTAAGCACCATCTTTACCTTTTACCATGAAGCCTTTCTGAATACTTGTTTGTGAGACAAGAACCCACAGCTTCCATCACTGCGCGAGATGTAAAATTCTCTGAAGCAATGAGCTCCAAGCTGTTAAACTGACGATTCTTCTCACTATCAATTATTGAACGTACTTCAGGGTCTGCCTAACTTGAGAAGGTAATCTATCCGCAGTAGTAGTACCCAACTTGGGAAAAAAAGTTTAAGAACCTTTAGTAAAAAGATTGGGTTGTTGTACAACAACACCCATTATTGCAGCTCCACTGTATGCCTGCATCTTCTTCACTTCTCCTTAAACATAACAAGGAGCACTTCCTATGAGTATGCGATATATGTACTGAAGATTCATGAACTACAAATCAACAGTATGACAACAACAGGTGACAGATCTATGAAAAATAAGAGAATCGAAAGACATATTACAGTATTTCACATAAGTACTGAAGGGTAAGACTAAAAAAGGAGCAAAAACACAGAAAATAGCACTTCCTATCAGTATTATACATACATACTCATGGATCGAACCAAAAAAATTGGAAAAACTTCAAATAAAACAAAATTAGAAGAGTTTTGTATCAGTACGCCATATATGTACTGTCAATTCATACACGAAAAACAATTGTAACAAACCTAAAAACCATAAAAGCGTCAATCAAATCGATTTGATTATCAGAATACAATCAAAAAAACAAATCAAAAGAAGAAAACCGAACAAAATAATCAAACAAGATGATTAGAAAGCATACCTGAAAACAGAAAACAAATATTCTCCTCGTAAATCATAAGAATTTTTTATTAGTACACCAAATATGTACTGTCAATTCATACACAAAAACAAACTGTAAAAAACCTGAAAACATAAAAACGTCAGGAAAATCGATTTCATCTTCATAATACAATCAATAGAAGAAAAACGAAAAAAATAATCAAAGAAGATGATAAGAAAACATACATGGAAACACAACAAATCTTCTTGTCGTAAGTCATAACGATGCATCTTCTTCTTCTTCTTCATTCAAAATAAGCTAGGTTTCTGTCAATACAGGACATACGTACTGTTGTTTCATACAAAAAAACAAATCTAAAAACAACAAAATGGAACTAGTTAGATCAAATCTAATAACGAAATGAACCAAAAACGTGATTATTCATCTAGATCTAGTAAATAATCAAGAAATCAAACATGGAGATCAAAATCTTAATCAAACACCACAACGATTAGACCATGGATCGAACAAAAAAAACTGGAAAAACTTCGAATAAAACTTGCAGAGCTCGAACAAAAAATCGTAGTGATGATTAATATCGTAAGAACAAAAAATCCACCTACCGATTACACTTGCAGAGCTCGAACTCATGAATCAAACAAGGACCTCAAATAATCTTCACTTGCAGAGCTCTTCTCTGAAAACATAAATTGAGAGAATGAAAAAGAAACGAAGGTGTTTCTTAGCTTAAAAAAACTTGTGGGGTGTTTTGGGAATTATGATAATAGTCACATGTGTCCCGCACGTGTACATGACCTAGGCTTAAAAAATTAGGTCCAGTTTCATGTTTTCTTTTAATTATGGACCTATGCTTACTGGGCTTTAGTGGGTGGACCTGCCATTAACTAAGACTACCATAATAGTACCTATTGGTAATTCCTAGTATTTAGAATGCTAATTAACCAGAGTGCATAATGGATCAGTGTATCTTGTAAATTTATCTCAAATGGGATGGAAAAATGTGATAATCAAAGAGGTGGGAATGTTCTTCGCTATTTCAATCAGCACTTGTTACCTGCACGAACATCGCGCTGCACACAGTTCTCTACCGCGCAGGTTAGCAAATTGATATTTTCCAATTTCCCGTGCTAGATGTTGCTCTGTTGTTAGAGCTGATTACACAGCTTTGCAGAGCAGCAAAGCAACAAAACCATGCACAGCTTTGCAGAGCAGCAAAGCAACAAAACCATGCACCAGCCGGGAATCGAACCAGGGTCTGTACCGTGGAAGGGTACTATTCTACCACTAGACCACTGGTGCTGAACGTTGTAACATCTTGGTTTTTATTTTACTCGCATATAAATCAGTTGATGTTTATACCCAGCAAAACGATCAGTCCGTGGTGAAATGCATTAGAAGAAGCTACTCTTGTTGAGCCTGGATGCAATATTACTCCAACCACTATGTCTGGAATATGTCTCCAACTGCAGTTCCATTTACAGTCTTGCATTCAACATTCATGGTGCAGACAACTACTTGTTGTCTTTTACCATTTGCACAATACATGAGAATTGCTTGAAGGGGCAGACAAACAAGGAGGGATCAAAATATGATCATTGAAGAAATAATATCAGAGTAATTTTGGTGAGACTCAGAATCTCAGATCTTGCAAACATCAGTTTAATTATTTTAAAGTTGACCATTGAAGTTTTTGTACGGATTTGCAGAACCTGTTTGTTGGCGGAAGCTATACCTCTGCAACTGCCATGGAACGGCCTATGCCAGAACTTATCAAGAATCATAAGGTGGCCAAGAAAGCACAAGGAGAATAAGAAGAGTACTTATCTAAGGCTGTTTTGGCAGTGAAGCTAGCAAACCTTTAGTCCCACATCCTTCTAATCTGAGATGGGAATGCAAATGAAGGTATTATAAAAACTAGTCGATGCAGCCTGTTCTAGGTATCTTTGCGCTTGGGGCAATGACGCAGCTAATGAGGTAATAACCGAGGCGCGTCAATTGCTGGTTGAAAACTATTTCCAAACCCCCTCCTCGGCCTTGGGTCTTCTAGGGCCGTCGAGAATTTCTGTAAGGGCTCCCTCTAATCAAGGGTAAAGCCCTACAATACTAAACTAAAATTTTATGTAGCGTTTACAAAATCAAAGGAACACCAATTTTGGGCATGTGGTTCAATTACCTATATGCCCTTAAATCCATTAAAGTACTACTAATCTATCCCTAACCCTAATACAAAACCTACAATCAACTACACCTAAAATCAGTTTCATTCACCTTCTTCTTCCTCTCCACAGCCGAACTCCACCCTTCTCTTTCTTTTTTTTTTTCATCGCGGAAATTTAATTGTCGATTTGTGAAACTATATAATGGATCGTCGTAAGGCAGTATCTCGTTCAAATCGATCGATTGAACAACCTATTCATGAAGAAGAAGATTTAGAGAGTGAGAACAAACTCAAAATCAACCACAAAATCAATTGGAAGAAGAGAATGAAAAAGAACCAACGCCGGAAATGAAAATAAGAAGGTTAGTTCTAAAAACCCATCTCATATTTGATGTTTTTGATTGTTTTGGTCGATTTAATTCGTCAAAATCATGTGTTCTGCGGCGGTTACAGGGTATGGTTCGGCGTAAAACAAATGTCAGATGTGTGCCGAGCTGTTCTTGAAACTGAAATCTGAAAGTGCATATGAACGGCTCGGCGTATATCTGAAATATGTTTTGAGCCGAACTTAGTAAAACAGAGACTTATATTTAGGATCGGCTTATTCGATGGTGTTAGTTTTGTGCCGAATATGTTTTGTGAATTTTAGAAATTTTGCATGTGCGTAGGATCGGCTTGTATGGTAGTATTAGTTTTGTGCCGAATATGTTTTGTGAATTTCAGAAATTTTGCATGTGCTTAGGATCGTCTTGTATGGTAGTATTAGTTTTGTGCCGAATAAATGTTGTTTGAAATTCAGAAATTTTGCATGTGCTTAGGATCGGCTTGTATGGTAGTATTAGTTTTGTGCCGAATAAATGTTGTTTGAAATTCAGAAATTTTGCATGTGCTTAGGATCGGCTTGTATGGTAGTATTAGTTTTGTGCCGAATAAATGTTGTTTGAATTTCAGAATTTTTGCATGTGCTTAGGATCGGCTTGTATGGTAGTATTAGTTTTGCGCCGAATAAATGTTTCAATTCATAAGTCTAGATTCGGCTTATTCGATAGTATTAGGGCTGCGCCGAATATCATTGTTAAAATTTCAAAAATTTTACAAGTGTGTAGGATCGGCTTATTTATATGATATCATGTTGCGCCGAACACATGTTTGAGTTCATAATCATAGGTTCGGCTTATTCGACAATATCGGTTGTGAGCCGAATACAGGGTTCGTCTTACGCGACAATATAGGTTTTGAGCCGAATATTTAGGATCGGCGTATAATTATTTTGTGGTATGAGCCGATCCACTCTCTGTGTAAGCTAATAAAAATTTCAAGGCATGATCCATACTTGCGCCGAATTAGTCTTATAACTTTCATACTTGTGTCAGGACCAATGCCGCGTGTAGGGAGATGTTGAAAAAAATGAAGGACAAAATTGATTCCAAAACACCAATGACCGTGGAAGAACAAAACTACCTCTACAAAAAGTGGGATGCAATCATCAACAACGGAGAAGGACCCGAGGAACCCGGACAAAAGCCTACCACTAAGAAGAGGGGTCGTGGTTAAATGTCCTTTTATGTTTCCAACTTCCTTCTAATGTTTTTCTTAAGTTTTAAGTACACTTTTATGGTGTTGCAAACACCTTTGCTTTTAGGTGCTTAACTTTGCTTTTAATTGTGCTAGGTTTGGTTATGGACACCTTCAATTTCATGTTTTAATGAATAGCTTAACGGTTATGCGCCGAATTTATAGAGTTCGGCTTATCCTCTAATGTTAGTTACGCGCCGAATCATTTGTCCTTCAGGTTCGGCTTTTTCTATAATTTGAGTTATAAGCCGAGCCTTAAAAATCATTATTGGTGTAATCCAGTACATAGTTCGGCTTAAATCTCACCAATATGGTGAGCCGAATCTGTAAAAAATTTCAATTTTTTTTAAAAAATAGCCGTTACTTATATAGGTTCGGCTTATGTTCTAAAATTTCTATAAGCCGAACCTTTACTTTTTTTCACGAAAATCTAGGAACGACTCTTTTTTTGAAGGATATAGCCATTGTAAAACTATATTCTATATATACCTACATGTTTTTTCATATTCTTAACCACATATGCTCAAAAAATGGCACCCCCAACTCCTAAGTTTACTCTAGAAGAAGATTTATCTCTTTGCACTAATTATGTAGCATACTATCCAAAGAAGGGTGAAGAACGACGAGTAAATGGTCTGATGAGTATGTACTACTTGGTTAGAATTCATGAAGCCTTCAGCATGGAAACATGTAATCCTCACAACCGGGATAGTGCGTCCTTGTTTTGCCGAATTATAAGTATTAAGAAAAAAGTCTCAGACTTCATAGCTTTAGTTCGGATTGTGAGTCGATATCGACTCAAAGGTGAAACAAACTCTGAGATTGAAGTTCGAGCTCTAGAGGAATGGCGACGATGGAAGGGAAAGAATTTCAAATACAAAGATCACTACCACATTCTTAGAAGGTTTCTCATTACCCGTTTAGGATATTAGAAATTAATTGCAAGCCTACTATGTAGCAGGGATGTAATCCATAATTTCTATGAATTTGAAAAGTCTATTTGGAATGATATGATAATTCTTGTTTTCATGAATCATGAAAGGTTCGGCTTTCTTCAGAAATATACTACAAGCCGAACCTAGCAAAGTAATTCTGGTTTTTTAAAGTTTCAAGATTCGGCTTGCAGTGAAATAATAATATGAGCCGAATCTGAAAAAAAAACTCTGGTATATTTTTGTTGTCAGGTTCGGCTTTCAGTGAATTCTTCTTATAAGCCGAATCTGACACAAAATAAGAAGATAAATCAATGAAACATTTTTTATGGAGATCCTAAACGAATCTCATCCTCTTCACTGACCTCTTTCTCATCATCTTCACTGACCTCATTCTTAACATCTTTGAACAAATCCAAGAACAAGTCTTCTATCCTTTACACCATCATTGTAAGGTTTTGTTGGAGGCGCGTAAGTAAAGCTACTACCCGTCCATGCGAAACAATGTACGACGCAATTGAATGTCTCCGCTATTAAAAACCCACAAATGGGCATTGACATCCAATGTTCTTCGGTAATGATAAAATCCCCATGCAAACGACGTTCGAATGCAACGTACTCCGCTGCCACCCCTGCATCTTTTCTTGGACCTGTTCTCATCATTGTCTTATAGAATTCTTTGTTTTTACGTAGGGTTTGTAACAATCGTTGCCGAATATAGTTCACTTCATTTTCAGGGGGCACCGGATTATTCCCTTCCATAAAAGGACCAAGTTGTTCCGCCGTGACGTAATAACCACAATTTCCATCGCCTTGCACGTCGTCCATTTCTATAATATGCTCATGAATTATTGGCGATAGATCTTCCAAGTAGTTATCGTATATAAAATTGATATGCCTCATATACCTACCGGACTTATCTCTTTTGGGTCCTCTCATCCTACCAATTTCATGTACGGTTCTTTTCTCCTTTATCTTAGTTTGTGAAGGATACATCTTAGCCTTCCCCTTGACATCCTCTTTACTATCCTTAGCTTGTGACGGACAATCATTATCATTCACCTCTTTGTTACTTGTTTCCGATTTTTGAATACTCGGGCGACCTCGTTTTTTTGGAACTTTGACTTCTTCCTCCTTCATCAACTTCTCAATTTCTTTCTTTGCCTTTTCAAACCTTGCATCATGGTACTCAACGCCGGATGGATTCCTTTTAGTATCCAATAGTTCCTTGTTGGCTTGTCTAGTTTGAAAATTATTCATTTTCTTACTCTTCCTACCTTTCGGGTCACTCTTCTCCGGTTCCAAAATATTTTCTTGGGTGAAAGGATACATGGCCGGCATCATGTTGTCCCATAGGAATTTCTTTTGAGGTCGGGACATACTCCTATACATCTCCGCCAATTTTTTCCCATTTGTCGTGTCCCATATCTCTAGATCATCCTCATCGTCTTCGGTTGGGAGAGGATCGAAGCTTAATTGTTTCCAAAAATGATCAATATCCTCAAATAGTATGATACCATCCTTGTATCGAAGTAGGTCATGGCGTCATGGAAGTCCCATAGATGTCTTCATTGTACAAACACACTCTTCCTCCAAGGTGGCGCCTAATGTCTCAATCAAATCCACTTCTTTCATCAACAAGTCGATGCATAGATGGGAGACTTTATAAGTTAATTCCCGTAGTCAATTAGTACCATAATTCTTGTGTCTAAACATAAGGTCATGCTCGAACGCGGTTTTAATTCTCACAACATCACTTTTGAAATATTCATCAATTGCATCAAAAACCGTGACAAAAGTGTCAACATAACCAAAAAGGTTCTTCTTCAACCGATAATGAGCCGACTCTACCATACTTGTGTCTTGGTTGTCGAAGTGTTTGTGCCGATTTGTGAAACAACACACGAACCTTTCTTTATTAGGTTCCAACACATCTTTGACCAAGTAAGTAATGACATCGGGGTAGGCGGTCTTCCAATGCTTAATAAGCATTTTAAAATTTTCTTCATAGACATCCTCGGTAATTGACCATATCAAAGCTTCCCATTCGCCTTGGAAAGAAGCCCACAACATCTCATTATGTTCATATGCTTTCAAGAATTCCTTCTTTTTCTTTACTCGTGTCTCCAACGGTAGCTTAGCAATATTCTCTAATTCTTTCAACTTAAGTGGTTGAATTATCGGTTGACATTTTTTCCTCACATTGCACCATATGTGAAACGTACAAAGAAAATTGAATGCATCCGGAAATACCTTCTTAATAGCATACATCAACGATGAATCTTGATCGGAAACGAACACTTTAGGAAGAGCACCCTCCCGGAAGATTAACTTCAATTGTTCTAACCCCCAAACATAACTCTCTTTCTTCTCGTTTTTCATGAAACAAAAATCCACGGTGAACGGTGCCTTTGTCGAAGTATGCCCCACAATGTTCATCAACGACATCTCATATTTATTAGTCTTGTACGTGCAATCCAATATAATAACTTGTGGGAAGCATAGAGCCAATTGGGCGCATTCCGGGTGGGCAAGGAAAAGGTGTGTGACTTGACCGAAGTCATCCAACTTCTTTTGGAAAGCGTAGTTATTCTTCACCCCTAACCACATTACTTGTTGCATCACCATCCTACCTTGCAAATTGAGTATTCTAATCTTTTGTCTTGCATTGTAGACAGTTTGCATAGTCGACTTGTTATTGTTGTTGTCCGCCTTCAATTTGATAAGAATCCTAGAAGGTGGCAAACGTGCTCGTGTCATTTTATCCACTTCTAGCATCTTGTCGGGTTTGAGTCGCGCTACTTTCGCATGTCCATGAAGGTCTTTGGGACGTGGGTGGTTATGACGACAATCCATATCTTTATTCATTATCCAATATTGATCTTCTTTGTTCATGGACTTATTCTTGAGGTTGAAAACGATCTTGAAAGGGCAATTTCTTTTCTTCGTCTTCGTCCTATTCTTTCTCCCGGTCTTCCCAACGTATACAATACCCTTTTTAACCTTGCTAGCGCCGGTTCCACGACGCTCACAAATCATTTCAAACCGATCCCATCGGCTTTGTTGTCCTTTAACTAGTACACAATTTATCTTCATCGCGTGTTCCTCAAGCCAATCCAGAACTTCTGGTTTAGTTTTCCATATCTACGTTCATTCCAAAACAAGTAATTAATAAGCAAAACTTTGGAATATTCCGACAACATTAAGGTAAGCAAAAGGTTCTTACATACCAAATCATTTTGGAAGTGATCCTTGGTATCCTCGTGAATTATGTCTACTGGATCAGGTTGATTTTCCATGGGTCCAAGCACGATCTACAAAGAATATCACAAGGTTAACCACTAGAAAGGGAATATAATAACAAGGTTCGGCGCATTCGATAATCAAATTATGTGCCGAACTATAAACATTTAGAGGTTTCGGCTTGTACGATATCCTCAATATGTGCCGAACCACAAACAATATTTTAACCCAAAAATTAACAAATGAATGTTCGGCTCAGAAGATAATCATATTATGTGCCGAACCTTGGACATAAGAGGTTTCGGCTTGTACGATATCCTCAATATGTGCCGAACCTCGAACAATATTTTAACCCAAAAATTTACAAATTTATGTTCGGCTCAGAAGATAATCATATTATGTGCCGAACCTTGGACATAAGAGGTTTCGGCTTATACGATATCCTCAATATGTGCCAAACCTCGAACAATATTTTAACCCAAAAATTTACAAATTTATGTTCGGCTCATACTATAATCAAATTATGTGCCGAACCTTGAACATAATAGGTTTCGGCTGATACGATATTCTCCATATGTGCCGAACCAGTAACAATATTTCGACCCAGAAATTAAAAAATTATGTTCGGCACATACGATTTTGGATATGTAAGCCGAATTAGTAATGATTCTATTCCGGGCTATTCAGGATGTTGTTCGGCTTACTATGAAACTTTCATATAAGCCGAACTAGTGTCTAGCAAAAGGGTTGGAATTGGAAATTATAGGTTCGGCGCATGCAGTAAACAGATTCAGTAAGCCGAACCGTTCATCAATGGTAGATTCGGCTCATAGATGTGAGCCGAACCTCAACCTGTTTCGCCGAACCATGATTCAAAAAACCTAACTTCTGATAATTGAGAGCTATAGAAGTGAGATTAAGTATAGGATATAAGTGTACCTGTGTATTAGAAGAATTGGGTTCCTCATCAATGTATTCATCATCAGGATTTGGCTCATAAAAATCATCATCTTGAGTTTGTGTTTGAGTTTGAGCTTGAGTGGGTGTAAAATCATTCTCATAATCTAAGAAATCAGCCATTTCTGGATCATTGTTGTAGTTGATGTGTATTTTCCTAGGTTTTTTAGATGAATGATGACCCTCTTCATCCTCCATTGAATCAAGAATTAGAATTTTCTCACTTTCTACTTCTCTTTCTCTCCTTCTTAACCAAACCAAAACTTTGATTTTTTTTTTCCTCAAATTTTTCATCTAAACAACTCTTATAATTCTGAAAATTATCTTAATCACTAAACAAAATATTTAATCACTAATCAAGATTATTAACACTAATACGTAAAGGGCAGATTTGCCATTAAAAAAATTTTGGGTTAAGGGGTTATCTGATTTTGCTATTTCACAACCTTTTTTGTCTTCATTCAGTATGCCTTGAAAGATTTTGGTATGCCCAATATTATGGTTCAATCAAAGTAGAGTTCAGTCCATTCAATACAATATTTACAGTCGTAAGTAAGGTAGAATTAAGAATTACTAAGAAAGCATTTCTTTCTTGTGCTTCCAATTAGGCATCGGCAAAGGCTGAAGAAGAGTCATTTTGTTGTTTGAGTGCTTCAATCTGTTCTCTTCTTAGCATGGTTCTCACATTCGACCTTGGGTCATAGAATAAATATCCATTACTTGTCCTAATCAATCACAAAAACCAACAGACAGTGGTATCATATTAAGGAAATAAAAAGTTAAAACCTGATTTTTCCGGATAATCCTTAACCTTTCTTCTGCTCTTTCTAACTCGTTTTGTACTTGACTCTTACATTCACCATGGCCTAATGTGGTGCATAACAAAAAAAAGTTCTACATATATCTAGACAGAAAGGCGACAAGGTCCTATATATCATATGTTGGCTTTTAATTATGTCTCAGCATAGCTTTCAACTTTTCAAGCACTTCCTCGAATGTTGGGCGGTATTTTGGCTGACAAGCACTTCCTCTAATCAAATTGCAGTTACAAGTTAGAAAAAAGATTTTTCACTGACAATTTTAGATACTGCTATGTGTACTCGAACTGTTTTGTGGAAATGCTTAACTGAACATAGAGCTGATTATTTGACCTGTATAAAAACAAAAGCACGTTCCAAGATAAGCACAAACCTGTGCCAGCAACTCTCGATTAGAGATGCCCAGAGTGGGTCAGTGTCTTTTGGTATCTCATTTCGTTGGTTCATGAATCCTACAGCGGCAATCACCTGCGTAGTTCATCTCCACAGTCCATACCTTGAGTAAGAATGTTACTTGATTATCACAGAATCATATCATGTGATGAACATACCTGCTTTGGGTTCAGGTCATTCCAAGGGATTTTTAGTGTGGCAAGCTCCCATAGAACAACTCCAAAGCTATATACATCTGACCTAATTAGTTTCCAATGTATCCGTTAGAATTTGCGGATCGAGCAAGAAAATAAAAGAGTGCAATCTCAAGAATTTGCTCGCTTACTTCTCATCTGCTGGCTCATTACGGATAACCTCTGGAGCCATCCACTGAAGTTGCAAAAAACAGCAAACAAAAAGAATCTTGTTTCAAAGCTACAGCAAAAGGAAGCAAAAGAACTAACGCAATGCTTATTATGACGTGTGTTACCGTTCAATTTCCGGTACTTGTTGTTAGGAATGTTGCATATTTCAGCCGTGAGAGACCAAAATCACCAACCTAACATGAAAACAATATCAAGGAGGTTAATGAATTATTTTCCTTCTCCGTATTAACATATTATTAGCATCCCAGAAGATAGATAATAAGTACCTTCACACTCCAGTTCTTATCAACCAAAAGATTTGATGACTTCAAATCACGGTGAATGATTGGTGGGTTGTGACGATGAAGGTAATTCATTCCTCGTGCCTGCAAAAGAGGTAGACCCAGAAACGATATTTATATCTGAAATCTGGTTCCTGATGAAATTTCCTTAATAGAAGTTGTTGAAAGGAATTGAAAGGTAAATTATCCAGTAAGCAAACAATGAAAAACGGATAAATGTAGAGAACGAACCGTGGAAGGAACTCAGTGACAATACACAGATGCGTAGGTGAAGTTACCGCCCCCATAAAGAGTACCACGTTTGGATGCCTCAGCCTCTTCATCAGTAATACCTTCATTTTTAATAAAGTACATACTTTTAGGCATAGAAATTTAATCCAATTCTACAGATGACAGAAAACTGAAACCTAAGCAATAGATTCACAGCGAAATCCAGTAAATATATAGACCTGTCTCCGAAACTTCTTTAAGCAATATAACTATTTGATGATAAAACTTAGCTTGAGTTCATAAACAAACCTCTTGTCTGAAGGAATGTTGCATTAGCAAGTCTTCTGAGTAATCAAAGTTCAAAAATACTTTGATCGCACAATCCTGCGAGATATGGAAATGAGTTCCTTCTAACAGCTTGTTGGAATACAATCCCTCTGCACCATTCTGGGGCCAGGTTGGGTGACAAATGCTAGATCCTACAGTATATTGTTTGCTCCATTGTTTTTGAAAACCATGTAACGAGTCAGGTTTGACCCTAACCTATGCAGGGTTGGTAGGTCATGGTTAAAAAGTATGTGCTTCTTTCTCTTTTTACCTTCTAATTATCTTTCGGAGGATATACCTAATCATTTTCAAATTGACAATGTAGTCTGACAGAGATGCTCCATTAATGTGAATTCTATAAGATGTGGTACTTCTATCAAGAAATGTAGATTTCAAGATGGAAAGAGAAATATACCGTGCCGCACCAAAGACCATGGTACACAGTTGCACATGAACCTGAGACCCAACAACAAAATATTATGGATAAGACAAAAGAACTTTATAGTTGATAAAGTAACACAGAAGTAAATGCTTTAGCAATAATGTAAATATTTACTACCTCGCCCAATCTGCTCACCGAATGTCAAATTGTTCAACGAGATATCATGATTCAAATAATCTGTTTCCATATAAAAATTGCGACGAGGACTGCTTCTACTGCCCATGCTACTTGTTCCATCACTGTTAGTAGAATATGACAGGGATCTAGAGACTTCATTGCCACCCGCAACCTGCGGGATTTGTTGGCTCTCCCAGGACCATGATATTCCCTTCACTCTAGAAGTTATCATCTTGTAGACACCATTCTTACTTGCATCCTTGCCATCAGAAGAATTTCTAAAAGGATTCCTTGGCCATATGTTCTCAAGGGAAGGGTGCACCCTGTGGTCAGAGAGAGCGGCTTCCAATGTTTTCGTTTTCAGACATACTTTATTTTTTGATCTCCATATCTGATACAAAGTTGTGTTATTAGAGAAAGAGAGAGATAGACGCATAAGAAAGAAGAAGAAGAAGAGATGGTTTACATTCTTAATAGATCAAAACTTACCAATTTTGGTATCAGCCAAGATGTAATAGATTTCAGAGGCTTGTGCCGAGCATCAAAATCAGGTTTGGTTGTTGTTAGACCACCATTATGCAGCCAACTAGAGCTGGGATAGGAATTATCTTTTAAAGGTTTTGTACCAAGAGAATCTGGTACCAAGGTTTCTTCAAAAGACTCCGAAGCAATTGTTACACAAATGATTCCAACCAAAGTACCACTATCATCATATAACGGGGCACCGGTGGCAAGTACTTGAAATAGCCGGCATTGCTTATTCCTGGCAGGAAAAAACCCTGTCCAGTTTTCCCCTGAGGCATTTCTTTGCAGTATTTCATTCGCTGCATTGATGTCCTGCACCTCAATTATGAAGCCATTGATATTCTGACCAAGAGCTTCAGATGCAGAGTAACCATAAATTTGTTCAGCTGCTCTATTCCTGCAATAACATTGTAAAACGTTTAAGATCCGAAATTCTGATCTACTATCCATAAGCATATTTATAGGTGGAAGTGTAGTATATATGTTACATAAACTACACTATGTGAACTGAAAACGACATCAATCTGAGCTCAAATTTAGAGGGGGACTAGGAAATAAAATGAATGAACCCAACAAGTTTTATTTGGCGTCTTCCTTCACATTCCCTCATTTGTTACTTTTTCGGTTTCTTTTAGGTGGTTCAACCAAAGCTAAAAACACTCACCAGTAAACTATCAGACCATCTTGATCAACAATATGGAGTGCCTGGCCCATTGACTGCAAGATATCCAAATACTGTTTATTCATGAAATCTATACTTCCTCTTGGAGGATTATTTGGAACATTTAGGCTACTAATCTCACTATGTTTACAAATCCTAACACCAGTACCCACTTTCCTAGGATTGGAAGATCTTGATTCCTCAGTTACTTTTGACTGAGATTAATATCCGATCCCTGGAGTGCTTGCCTGAAGGATTAACTGTGACATGGTTTTTTTGAGGCTGGCATCTCCAGCCTCCAGTTCTTGAATCCTCTTCTGCAGTAGCTGTGCTAGTGGAACATCCATATTACTGGGGACAGACCTCCATAGCACACTCAAAGTGGAACTCATAAAAGAAACATTAAGAATCCAAGATTCTTTATATAGTAGTGCTGTTTATAAGTTTCTGTTTCTCAAATTATTCTTGACTCTTCATAACTTGATAAGTTAATCGTATTCTTTTAAATTCCATGTTTAGAGTTCCAACATTCCAAGATTAATATCACTAGCAGGTTTGGACATTTATATCAGTTAACCATGTACAAAATATGGTTTGTGCACATACAGAAACATACAAATTTATAAATCAACAAAGGCTCGTCTTACTAGCATATGAAACAAGGTTGTAATGTGTGCACAAATGTATCAAAGATGCAACCCAAGTATGGTAACACTAAGATAGGACAACAATATCAAACACTGAAACAGTAAGAGACAGCAAATTGATGAATCGGTCAAAAAAGAAATATGTAACAAGATAAGCACCTGCACTTGAGTAGCTAGAGTCCTCATTGTCGGACCATGCCTTTTCGGAACCTCATCAGCTGCCAGAATTAGATTTTGTATTGCATAATAACAACATTTGGCATGTGCTCAGAAACGGAATTAGTTGGTGTTATGTTTGACATTTGTTGATGGAGGTTGGAATTCAAGCAAAGACTTGGGTTTGTTATTGGTGGGCATCAGTTTCAGCCTTCAGGATACTCTTGGGGATCATTTGATATCTCCAAGGTGATATACACCACCTGCACCAGAGCCACCACAACCTACACCAGACATGTTTCGTCAAAGTGTTGCTTTTGAAATATAACACTCTTCATCAAAAACTATGGTTAAAAAACTAGTCAAATGAAACGAAACCTTGATTATTAGTAGTATTTTAGGGAAATTCAATAAAGGTTGGAGACATTGAAAGAAAATCACAGAAACCCTAGGAAATCAGGAAAACTGTAAGAAACCACGACTCTAAATCAGTCAAGTAAAATCAAACTTAATATCGGCATACATACATTCCATTAGACTCCCCTTGTAAATCAATTAGATGAATAAGAATCTCCATTGAAGCTCTATTTTCTCTTTTCCAATCACCAAAACAGGTGTGTCCTCTACATCACTATTTTCTGTCACAATACCATCAGTAGAGTTATGTAGAAACAAAATCCCCCCTCCAATCAGACATTTCCCTTCTTCCGAATCTGAGTGAGAGAAATCATAACCCATTTCTAATTGCATAATTGTTATTAGGATTTCAAATTTTCACTTATCGCCTGAAAAGAGTTAAAACAGACAGATGTGAAGTTTAACATTTTGGTGTGTGTTTATAAAGCTTACAGAAGTTTAGTCCCATCGTACAGGTTACATATTTTCCTTTGGTTTATATTCCGATAGACCAGGCTACTGGTTCTGCCTGGGGTGGGGTCATAGGAGTTGTTCTTTTTGTTGTTGTGTGCGCGCGCGCTGCTGTGGTCTGTCTTCCTGTGCTGCTTTTTTGTTTTGGCTCGTGAAAATTAGAGCAGTTCCTATATAGAATGAACAAATCACGGATTTGTTTATTTTGTTTTCACTATGGACTCAACAAACTTGAAAAATGGATGGACAAACCAATAAAATTGTTGGTTTATTCACTGAGTTGGAAGAATAGACGCGCGCGCGATGGAAGGCCGGGCGCGGGTGGGCACAACGTTGGCGTTTGACAGAAAAGCTCCATCGGTTTTGGTTAAAGCGCACGTTGATATTTCACACGCCAGCATCTGTATTGAAATCTCCAACGTTTGACACAAATACGCTAACAGCTAAATTCTTGTCATCCAACGGTTAGAATTTTGAGTTCTATAAATACTCTCAATTTTCACTCCAAATTAACACATCTAGTCTTCTTTTCTTCTTTGAGCTTAAAAAAATTCTTCAATTCTTGAATCTATTTGTCAAAAATGTCTCAGCCCTTATTAGTTCAGAGAGTTCCGTATATTGTAGAAGAAGATGAATCTATTTGTAAGACGCTTAATTTTAAACATATGTAATTTCATTTAAGTCAAACCGTCATACTTTTAAAACTAGAATTACAAATGTAGCAGAATTAAAGTTTACAATCTCTAACGTCGCTCATGGTTAACTCGCTCATTGTTATCTTCTGGAGTTAAGAATTCCCCAAGACCTGGGATATCCCCACTTGCCAAAATATTAGATAAATGTCCATAAGGGGTAAAAACTGGTTGAACAACATTACACGATTGGTAAGAACTCGGTCCTCCAAACGCACTCGGTCCTCCAAACATATAAGATGCTTGTTGTTGTTGTTGTTGTGGTGGTGGTGAAACGGTGTAGAAATCATTTGGGTTGTAGGGCGAGAATGATGATGCAATGCGCCTAGGATCTGGCTGAATTAGTTGAGGCTGAGATACATGCACAATTTGTGGTGAAGTACTGTGTCGTACCTGTGTTTCTCCCATCACTGTATTATCACTATCGTGCCATGATCTGGTGTCCCTGGTGGAATCAGAAGACTGTGAGCGCACATCATCATTTACAGTTGGACTCAATCCAAACATTGTTTCTGTCTGCCATTTCCGACACACAACCAAGTGTGTAGCCTCCATTTGCCGATTCAGCCAATACATATCATTCAGTTGTCTCTTCAAATCTTCGTTACTGGCAGTCACATTGTAGTAAGGATAATCACGTTCCATACCTTGGGAAACAATGGGTATCGTGGTTGGCTCACCTTGTGAAGTAATACTTGCCATCTCCCAATGAATTTCGGGCATATTTGGCGAAGATGATGAAGGACTTGCACTCGTGGTGGGGTAAGTCATAAAGCATGGCTCTTTTGGAGGTAGCTGGATAGAAACGATATTTGCATCATGGGACAGGGTTGATAACCCTGGGAAATCAAACCCATATATGTGCATGTTTTGTGTCCCAATTATAGGCTTCGCAATCGACTCGTACCAGTTACGTACTCAGCTTCACTAATTCCCCTCTTTGCATTTAGTTCATACCTCTCCTAGTTGGTTCTTCTCAGAAGATCAAAATATGATTTCCATCTGTTGTAGCGGGTTGATTTCATTGCATATATACCTTGTATTTGGTATTGCAGTCTTTCTCCCAGGTACCAAGCCCCTTTATCCAATCTGGAGTGTAAAAAACAACTCTACGGAGAGAACAATCAAGAACACGTCCTGAATCATTTTCAAAATACTGAGGAAAATCAATGTAAGGGCGAACAACAACATTCTTGTGGCTTCGAGTCATCTGTTGAAACCTATGAACAAAACTGGAAGCCGAGACGTCGCTGCCAGTGTCCTTCTCCCAGTTGCTCGAGATGTACATGTACAAGATTGAAAATCTATGAGTAGAGTCTTTAAGGATTGGTTTTTGGAAGTACGTATACCACCAATACTGCAAATTACTCCATAATTTTAGTATTTTGACTTAACCTACATTTGTTCATAAATATTATTTAAATTTAAAAATAATAATTTTGATATTTACCTCTATGATGCCCCAGAAACTAGCGAAATTTTCCTTACCCATGGAAGCTTGATCCAGCCCACAATACAATTCTGCTAAAATTGCAGATCCCCAGTCATAATATGGTACTTTTTCAAGATCTTTTAAACCTTGAAGCCAACCAGCATGAACAAGAATAATATCAACTATGATTAATTCTTTTGGTTATTTAATAATTATTTAAAAATATAATTTGAGTTAAGTTAAACAAGCTTACCAATTTCAAAATCCATAAAATAGAATGTGTGCATCTTCAACCACCACCTTTCTACCACTGTTGTCGTAATTTTATTGTCGTGTCTTCTAGGCTTCACAATATAAAGCGCATGCCAGGTATATATGTCAACCCTTTCTCAGAATCGAGGGGGTAGACCTTCATAAACATACTTTAAGTCTAAAAATACACCTCTCATTCTATAATAACCCTCAAACCGATCTTGATGCCCCATCACATGACCTTGGACTAATAATATAGTATCAACGACACTCAGCGAAGCAAACTCTGCTTCCCAATTTTGAGAATAATCTACATTTATGGCAGGACGCGGTGCCGGATCAGTTCTTCGATCTCTTTTCTTCTTTATAATATTCATCGCTTTTCTGAATAAGTTGCTCAAATTGTACTAATTTTTGTTGGCTTATAAGAGTTTTAGAAGAAAGAAATGGTAGTGATGACTGAAAATGAATTCAGTTGACAGAATTTATACTTTGAAAATAATACCGTTGAAATATGGGCGTTGGAAAGTCGACCGTGGGCTTTTTGGGTTCTAACGCCCACGTTGGTATGACTAACGCCAGCGTTTTTGACTCGAGTGCCAGCGTTTTCCATACCAGCGCCGCGTTTAACCTATACACGCCAGCGTGTGTCCCTAGTCCAGCCGCTTAATGATAACCCACCCACTGCTTTACCATAGTGGAAAAGTCATTTTGGCCATCCACCTAGCTCAACAAAAAAATTAATTTGACTATTGCCATAGGAATTGCCCTTAATATACTCAGATATGAAGCTATTGACGCCATATCCACTTCAAATGCATGTTGGACACAAGACACACGTGGAATACCGACACAACGCAAGTGTCAAAAACTATACTTTATTTTACTGGTTGGGTAATATGGTATGCTAGGAAAATTAGTAGGTAGTCAAATTTTCCAACTGATAAGCTTACCTAACCGTATAAAATTTATTTTTTATTTTTTAATGTATCACTATGATCTTTTTTTTTTGATACAATGTATCACTATGATTTTCATATATAAAAATTATTGAGTTAATAAATAAACGTGTCTATATGATATTCGTATATAAAAATTATTTAGT
This sequence comes from Papaver somniferum, assembly GCF_003573695.1. Lineage (NCBI taxonomy): Eukaryota > Viridiplantae > Streptophyta > Magnoliopsida > Ranunculales > Papaveraceae > Papaver > Papaver somniferum. Next base: position 142,027,464 of record NC_039362.1, read on the forward strand.
TAATATATAAACGTGTATCCGTGTCCTGATGATTTTGAATTTGGAAATTTGCTGATTCATCCAGAAAACCCGTCTAACTTTATCATGTAGTCCAGCGCCAAAAATCAGTTAACCGGAGGTCCAAAAAACTTTTGAATAGCTAAAATTACTCGCTTACCCTCACCGCTCACGTGTGGAAATAACTATCTCATTCTTTTTCTTTATTTTTTCTTTTCATTGTTTTCATCTACAGACAAAACTCATTCTTCCTTCTTATCAATCAACAACACCAAAAATAAAATCAACTTAAAACTCATGTTTAATCATCTTTAAAAATTGATCAAGGTTCTTCAACAAAAACCAAAATCTCCAATCAATCTTCTTCAGCAAACCCTGACTCCATTTTCAGCAACCCTAAACCGTTCCAATAATTTTCAATCTGAAAAAAATAAATGGTTATCAAAAGGGAACTTAAACGAACAATTAGAGAAGTAATTGTAGAAGAAACTCCTTCACCGGAAAAAACAAGAAGGAAAACTGTCGTTGATTCACGAGCAACAAAAACGAAACCCCCTGCAAATTCACCAACTACAAGAAGTATGACCAAATCTTCTCAATATGTCACTCCCTCCATCAACGAAAACGAATGAAAACGACGGTACTCCTTCACCAGCATCCAAAGGGGAGGAATCAAATGTAATCCTCAAAAAAGTTAAATATCTATTCAAATGATACTTAGACTACATACCAATATGTACTGTTTTTGTCATACCAATTTGAAAATGTAACCAAATCTACATGTGGAACTTATGTTATCATTCTTAGCAAAAAAAAATGTTTTAGTATATCCGACGGTTTTGAATCAGTGTTTTATTGTGATCGACGACCGTCATTTTCTCTCATTTGCTATCAAAGTTGAGAGACAAATCGTGGTTCAGAATCAACCTATGTTTAATTCCCATATCCAAACGCTCACATCCCATCCATTATTACCCTTTTCCTCTGTTATGGAATCATTATACTCCAGATAAAATCAGCGTTAATTTATGGAATAATCTCCCCAGTCCTCACTGTTCCGTTTCAAAACTCTCCCCTAATCTTCTATTCTTACATCACTCCTCTGATTTAAGGAAACAAAAATGATTTTTTTGAAGACCCCTTAATAATTTCCTCATACATTACATACAACAACATCCCTACATAAACCCTTGAAGAGTTCATCATCCCACCATGTTTCATCGATTTGGTAGATCATCATAGGAATTACACGCCCGGTGATTTTTATAGTTAATTCTTCCAGTTTGATTTTTCAATTTATGTTCCTAATAATTTTATTATTTTATTGTAGGTTTCGATTCTTGTGTTCAGAAAATAATCAGAGTACTAAACATCTTAGGTAATTCAATTTTGTTTATGATTCGATTGATTTTTTTTATTTTTTTAGGTTTCCATACTTTGTTAATTCCTCTATGTGTTTGTAAATATGTGAATGAGTTTGCAAATGAGTGACTGTTACAAATATGAGTGCCTGATAATTTTATTGTTCTATTGTAGGTTCAGAGAATCATCACAGTTCTAAACATCTTAGGTAATTCATTTGCATTTATGATTGTGTCCGATTGATTTCTTTTTTGTTTCTAGACTTTGTTGATTCCTATCTAGAATTGTAAATCTGTGAATGAGTGATTGTTATAAAATTGAGTGACAAAAGAACATCTCACTTCTTATGCATGCTAGATTGTTGTGCACCGTATCTTGGGTTTTGTGAAGTAGGAAAAACCCTTAGGGATGTACTCATAACTCTAATAAGTCCCATTCAATTCAAGTTAATATCGTTGTTTAATATATCATTCAATAATATTGACAAAATTCCATATATCATATTTGTTTAGAAAAACCCATACCGTATTTGTTTAGTTTTCATATATCATTCAAGTTAATTTTGCTGACTAAATTGATTCCAATTTTGTGCGATATATACCCCATCAATATTTTCAACTGGGTTCCTATAAAAATTTCTCTCATATTGGTGAGGCAGAAGAAGGAACAAAATGGATGACTCGCGTCTGAATCTCAAGAAAGTGGAATGAACTAGATGTCATGGTGACCAATGAGGTCACCAGCCTGGACGTCTTCATGCTTGATGACAATGTAAGTATTCGACGTAGTTTATTATTTGTCACCTATGTGCTGTGAATATTCAATCATCAAACATGATTGGTTCCCCATTGGAGATACTTCCTTAGGCTCCGCCTAGCGAAACTGTATCCGCCAGTTAATATTCACAACAATACCAAACTAAGACCTATGTCTGTTGAAATTATGTACCAATTATTAGGGATTTTCTTGTTTCTTTCCATTTCTCCCATCATCTGTTGAAAATGGACGACTCATGTTTGAATCTCAAGAAAGTGGATTGTTCTAGATTTCATGGGACCACTTAGGTCGCCATCCTAGGCGTCTTCATGCTCGATGATAATGTAAGTAGTAGCCTTAAAAAATTAGTTGATTATCTATAATAGGCACTTCACAGATTAGATAAGTATCCCCATATACCATCCCCATCTAGGTTATTCTCATATGGTCATTTTTGCAGCATCTGCAAGAGGCCTGGACACTATGCCATATATTGTCCTGATGTGGTTGTTTGCAACAACTGTAGACTTCATGAGTAAACCAGTAAAAAATGTGGTTTTCAGTAGAAACTCAGAGAGTGGGGATAATGTCAATAATCATTCTTTTTATTCCTGAAGATACAGTCTTATGATACACTCATTTTATCTGCAGCTTCATTTGCTGAGTTGTTCGTTTACTTTCATTTTTATTCTTTGATGTATTTTTTATCTTATTTCAGCATATGTTTGGCGAAAGCAATGAAAACCATGTGTATTGGAGATGCAATAAGTCAGGAAATGTTGTCCAATGCAATAATGAATCTATATGCCATGTAGGAAAGTTGGTCACCTTGCACGTGGTTGTTCTGGTTAAGGCCTTCCTCTCCACGGTACAAGTGAAAAACTGGCTAACATTGATTCCTGTCAACTTTATTACTCGGTATAGTTGCATTATGTTGTTCATTTTCTATTAATACATTGATATATTTTTTATTGTTATGTTATATTTACCAAGAAGACCAGAGAACAATTATCATTTTCTCTTTCTACATTTTTTTCCCCAGCTGAAATAAATATTCACTTCTTGAGAGAAGTCAAGTACCATCCTTTGTAGGATAAAGTAGCAGATGAACTAGCAAAGTTGTTTGGTGCAGAATAACAACTTATGTGGGGGAAATACGAATAACATAGCAACAATGAGAATATGAGATATTAGATTATTTTGCTCTTTAATTGGTCTGTATATAATTAATTAAATGTGTTAGAGCATTGCTCGGTCGAACTCACATGCGTTGCTATCTCAAGCATGTTTGTCAATGTTAGTGATCAAAACTATAAGTCTTGATTTCTAGTCTATTATAGCTAAGTCTCGGACTAAGATAGAACGTGTAGTTGAGCTCAAGGACTTCATGGCGATTCATCATACAAGTAGAAGAACTACTTAAGGAACCGGTGGAACTTATCGACAAAAAGGTATGTGAAGACTTGAACTTACCTGTCACTCAAAAGTCTATCTACTTTATCTCCTACTCTTTGAGACAAGAAGTCGTATTGTATATATATAGACTTGGATTATACACATTTGGTATTTCGAGCCGAGTATACCTCGCCTATCTATATCTCCAAATATGTGTTGGTAAGCTTTTCGCTTCGATCAAGTTTATCTTTACCGAGTATTTTTCAATCATCTTGAAAATTGCTTTGACGAGAAATGGTGTAACAACTGTATAACGTCCTCTAAGAATGTTTCAATGATTGGAATGAGAGGTTAGATTACATAACCAATTATGGACATAGGTATTGTTGTGGAAACACATATGTGCATAAGTCCTATTCCTTGAACCATAGTTTGTGAACTTTCTTGATCAAGAGAAACCGGAAGAATGACTTGTTTCCAAGTCCGCGAACTCAGTCACGAACTGCCGAACTTCTCATCCCGAATTCTGCTGGAGTTGACAAACTAGTTGCGTGAGTACCAGTCCGCGAACCGGCGGAAGGTCTTTTGCCGAGATTTTCTGCTGGAGTTTGTAAACTCTTCCCGGTTGCTTAAGTCCGCGAACCTAGTGTGCGAACTTAAGAAGGTTATATATCTAAAGATGATTTCTAAACTTCAACTTAAAAAGACTAAGGAATGCAGTTTGCCAACCGTGGCTATAAAAGTTCATGAACCGATTCAAGTGAATCAAATCATTTTTGCTTCAATTGTATCTTGTTGTTTGAGGGTGAAAATGGTTTTTGCTGATTTTGGTAATTTCGGGTGTGTGGGTGAGAAACGAATTTAAACCCTAAACAATGTACTGCAAGGGAGTACTTTAGATTCGAGAGATCAATCTGTACAAATCCGGCCTAAACCAAGAAATGGTCGTTCCAGACTTGCTCGGTCACAAAGTGAAGGAGAAGGGTTGGTTTTGGGGAGGGAAGCGAAAAAAATGTTGAGACCAGAATAGTTGATTCTGGAAGAGTAGTTGTTTCACGACTTGTATGATAAAGTGGGAAGTTAATAGATGGAAAGCTAGCAAATATTTTCTGAGTGTTGTATCCTCCTGACCTGAACTTGTTGTTTGGTGGAAAGAGGTAATGTCTATTTATACAAGTCGAAGTGAAACCTACTCTTGTCTTATTAAGAAATGGAAAACGAGTGAGTAAATGGGAGGAGGAGATAACCGGTAACGCTTGGAATTGATATTCATAAAATAAAGCGTTTCACCATTACTCCCTATATTTACTAACCGCCTCATCCTTATGACACTTTCTTATAACGAGCGTAGTGTACGCCGCACGCTGTAAACCGCCGAACCAATACGCAATGAGCATCCCCCAGTTTGTGACATGTGTTGATGTCTCGAGTGTTTTCGTGGAAAACATGTAGCATGTTGTTGTTGTCTGGAAAGTTGAGCTTGGTAGACTTGCCGTCTCGGTGGTGACCTTCAACGGTCGAGATTTTGTATCTTAAGAGGAAGGTGGCCGTTGATTATTGCAACCTTTCGTTTGGTATCCAGTGGCATGAAAGTATGATCAGTATAGCTTTAATATGGCCCAGTTTAGGCGCGGCAAAAAGTTAGGGTTTTTACTTTGTTTAGGCGCGACCAAACTAGGGCCAAAGGTTTCCATGTGTTAGCTGGTAACCTTGGACGACAAAGATCTGCATCATAGATGAAAAAGAGGCTGTTGATTGTTGCATGCCTTCGTTTTGGTATCCGCATAGGGAAGGCCGACATGGTATGGCACGTCAAGGTGGTTGGAATGCCATTGGCACATGTGGCATGGCATGCCTTGGTGCGGTTTGGCGTGGCCAAAACTAGGGTTTTAGGCCAAAGGTTACCATGCGTTGTTTGACGACCTTGGACGGCTAGGATTTGCATATAGGATGGAAGGGTGTCCGTTAATCGTCGCACGCCTTCGTTTTGGTAGCCGCATGGGGAAGGCCGACATGGTATGACGCGGCAAGGTGGTTGGCATGCCATTGGCACATGTGGAATGGCATGCGTTGGCTCGGTTTGGCGTGGCCAATACTAGGGTTTTGGGCCAAAGGTTACCATGCGTTGTTTGGCGACCTTGGACGGCTAGGATTTACATCTAGGATGGAAGGGTGGCCGTTGATCATCGCACGCCTTCGTTTTGGTAGCCGCATGGGGAAGGTCGGCATGGTATGGCGCGACAAGGTGGTTGGCATGCCATTGGCACATGTTGCATGGCATGCCTTGGCGCGGTTTGGCGTGGCCAAAACAAGGGTTTTGGGCCAAAGGTTACCATGCGTTGTTTGGCGACCTTGGACGGCTAGGATTTTCATCTTAGATGGAAGGGTGGCCGTTGATTGTCGCAACATTCGTTTTGGTAGACACATGGGGAAGGCCGGCATGGTATGGCGCGACAAGGTGGTTGGAATGCCATTGGCACATGTGGCATGGCATGCCTTGGCGCAGTTTGGCGTGGCCAAAACTAGGGTTTTGGGCCAAAGATTACCATGTGTTGTTTGGTGACCTTGGACGGCTAGGATTTTCATCTAGGATGGAAGGGTGGCCGTTGATCGTCGCACGCCTTCATTTTGGTAGCCGCATAGGGAGGCCGACATGGTATGGCGCGACAAGGTGGTTGGCATGCCATTGGCACATGTGGCATGGCATGCCATGACGCGGTTTGGCATGGCCAAAACTAGGGTTTTGGGCCAAAGGTTACCATGCGTTGTTTGGCGACCTTGGACGGCTAGGATTTCCATCTAGGATGGAAGGGTGGCCGTTGATCGTCGCACGCCTTCGTTTTGGTAGCCGCATATGGAAGGCCGGCATGGTATGGCGTGGCAAGGTGGTTGGAATGCCATTGCCACATGTGGCATGGCTTGGCGTGGCCAAAACTAGGGTTTTGGGCCAAAGGTTACCATGCCTTGTTTAGCGGCCTTGGACGGCTAGGATTTGCATCTAGGATGGAAGGGTGGCCGTTGATCGTTGCACGCCTTCGTTTTGGTAGCCTCATAGGGAAGGCCGGCATGGTGGGGCCAAGGCCAATGGCGCGGATTGCTTGGCATAGTGGGGCCAAGGGTTTGGTACAGACGACTTGGCATGGTGGGGCCAAGGCAAGGTGCGGTTGGCTTGGCATGGTGGGGCCAAGGGTTTTGCATGCCATTGGCGCATGGTGCGTCTAGCATGCCTTGGCGCGGTAGACGTGGCTGGCATGGTTGGCATGCCTTGGCGCGTAGATGTGGCTGGCATGGTTTGTCATTGGCACAATGGTGCGACTGACATGGTTGGCATGCCTTGGCGCGTAGATGTGGCTGGCATAGTTTTCCATTGGCACAGTGGTGAGGCTGGCATGGTTGGCATGCCTTGGCGCGGAGATGTGGATGGCATGGTTTGCCATTAGCACAGTGGTGCGGCTGGCATGGTTGGCATGCCTTGGTGCGGAGATGTGGCTGGCATGGTTTGCCATTGGCATAGTGGTGCAGATGGCATGGTTTGCCATTGGCACAGTGGTGTGGCTGGCATGGTTGGCATGCCTTGGCGCGGTAGCATGAGAATTAGGGTTTGGCATAGATGATGTCGGTCAATGTTAAGGGTTCTACCGTGGAACATGACACCAAAAAAAAAGGTACCCTGGTAATTCTTACGTAGGCATGATGATCGATTCAATAAATGTGCTAATGGTCATAGTGGCGCCATGTCAGTTGTACTGTTTTACGATTTTAACCCTAAGCTAAAAACCACCATCAACATTAAGTCCCATGCTTAGCTCCGAACTAGAGCATTGTTTTGAGGTAAGCATAAGATGGTGACGGGCAATGACAAAAATCGAAACGACAAGTCGTGGAAAGATGGTCAGGAAGGTCCGACTAACCTTTTCGAGAGGTAAGGAGAGTCCATGATCCTCGTGTTTTGCGGCCTTGTGTAGATTCTATTCGTGGTGTAGATCGCGAAGTGGTGAGATGAAGATCGTTGGCTTAGTCTGGCTATGCATCACCTTGGCTGGGTTAGGGAACATCATGACCCTGGCTTGGCGAGTTGTCGGTGTTGGTGCGGCAAGTCATGGCGCGGAAGGCCTGGCATGGTGGGGTCAAGGCAATGACTCAGTTTGGTGAGGCAAAGCATGTGCGGACGGCTTGGCATGTGAGGCCAAGGCATGGAGCGGTCCTGGCGAAGCATGGCGGACGGCTTGGCGTGGTGGGGCCAAAGCAATGGCGCGGACGGTTTTGGCATGGTGATAGGTCTTCGCGGGCCCGGTTTCCTCTTTTCCTTACTTGACTCAAGTAGGAAGTCCTTTCCTTATTCAAAATCCCAAGTATCACGCCTATAAAAGGAGGGCCGACCTCTCTTTTTACTTCACACCTATTTTTTTTTATTCTGGTCGTGTGGTAACAGTAAAACAGACGAGCGAATCCCAGGTATGTCTTCCAACACTTCCTCTGTAACTTTTTTTTTTGTGTTAGTGCAAACCCTAGATGTAGGCGTACCTTTTCATGAACTTGTAGAAACGTTGTCCTTCTGCGTTGGTGTGAATCCTAGCCGTAGGTATGCTTTGCACGAACTTGTAGTAACATTTAGGTGTGAATACCGTAGTGATGTTGGCCGCCTCAATTATCGTGCAAAGTAGGCATGCATGAGCTGCTAATTATCATTCCCTTCCCGCGAAAACCTAGCTTCTAGGGTTTACTCCTTTTTCCTGGTGTGACCGTGTGTATGGTTCCCGTGGTGGGGCGCGCCTCCTCGGCCGGGCGCAAATTTCCCGCTGCAGGGTATGATCTTGGCATGAGGTTGTGATGCAGGGTCTGTTAGTCCCCATTTCTTTGCCTATGCGCATTATGACTTTGAAATAAATTGGCTTGCGTCCAGGATGGATCTCCTGTGTCTGATAAAATAATTTCCATGTACTTTCCGCAATAATTTCTCTTCGTATTGTTCCATTGTAGTTATTTCGAAGGTGGAAGTAGTGTGAGAGAATTTTTGTTAGGATGTCATTTGAGAAAAGTTCTGCCATACCGAAAGATGTTGGCAATTCCAATCCAAACATAGATGATGAGTTCTTTACAACATCCTCCACGATTAGGAGAAATCATCCCAAGTATGTGTTGATTCTTCTGACTGGTCCGGAAAGTGAAGGAGAGGCCCGGTCGGTTCGGCCAGGAGGTGTAATAAGGTTTTGTCTTCAGAGGAAAGAGTATCATGCTTCTCTTATTGACTTTAAAATCTCTGTGAATCCGTTGCGTCCCTTTGAGAAATGGATGCGATTCATGATGAGCCAGGAATGTGTAAAAGCCAGTTTAACCAAGGCACGGATCATTGATGCTGTCGCGGCTTCCGCAGTGCTTCAAATTAGGAAAGATATTCCAGGCTTGGTTGCTTTTATTTCCAGATGGTGTCCAGACACTCACACGACCATATGCAGGTGGGGTGAAATGACTGTCTCCTTAGAGAGCGTGTCAGTGTTGCTGAACCTTCTTGTAATAGGAAACCTCGATGTCAAATTTTCTGCAGGTGAAGAATAAATGTGCGCCGCTCTGGTTGCGAATCAAAAGGATTAGTTCGGAAAGAAAACGAGACGAGGTGCTTCTATGTCTGGTGGGTGTCTCAGTGGTTTTCCGATGAGTTGGAGCCGAATCAGAAGAATAGTACGCTTCATGTCGCGGCGTTCTTGGCTCTTTGGTTATCCAGAGATATTTTTGATGACGGCTCGGGTAAGAAGGAGATAAGACAGGAACCTATCAAGTTTGCCATAAAATTTTCAAAAGGTGTCATTCTCCCTATTGGCGGCTTGTTTCTTGGTTCTATGTACATACACTTGGATCAGCTGGTCGCGGACATGTGCGCTTCAAATGGTTACATGAAAGTGAATTCGTGTATTCATCCTCCTTTCTCCAAGCGTGGTTGTGGGAGCAATTCGAAAGGTATGCTCCAAAACTGTTGGCCGTACTTCCCGAGTCTTGGGGTGGCTCTAGGATACTACGCTGGTCGAATAGGCGCCCAAAGATTGGTTCGAATCTGGTTGGATTCCTTGACAACTCGCACACGATCAATTTTCTTCCATGGGCTCCTGTGCATGGGTCCATAACTCAGATAAGTACCTTTGCTCCTGCTCCGAGCATGTCTTTGTCTTCTGATAAAGAGGACATGAGTGTTGGAGAGATGGTATTCATGCTAAGCTGCACGCCCGGTTATGTGTCATATTTCTTTCGAGGATCTTGCAAACCAGTCTCTTATAATATTGATAGGGCGAATCGGCATATGGTTTTTGACCAAGGGGTCCCACTTGTTCGTCATGCCGGTTATTCCATAAGTCTCGTTTACAACTGTTCTCGATGCTACTGTTCTTGTGTCGGGTAAAAGTCTCCCTTTCCTGCTTGCGGAACAAAATCCATCAACAACCTCCAAATATAACATATTTTGGCAGAATGAGTTTCTCGTTTTCCATGGATTCGTGAATGATGTGGTAGAAAACCGTCGTGGTAGGCCTTCTCATGCGGTTTTAGCGGAGCATCCACTGCTGAGGGATCCTTCTTCGCCCAAGCGAAAATCCGTTAGCCCGAATGCAGATAGTCCCCAAGTGAAGGTGCAAAGATATAAAAGCCGTGCAGATGGTTCCCAGTCAGTTTCGACAGCCCTACCGACTTTCAGTTCGTTCAATATGCGGGTACGTGTGATTTTCCTCTTGACTTTAGTTGGATCGTGTATATCATTGTTTCTTTCCTGAGTATCCGTCTTTGTATCTTGCCTAGGGTCTCAGCAGCGTGAACGCCTTTACCAAACTTGCAAATAGTCAGAAAACATCGCTTCTCGAGACGGAGGGTGGCGGTGCTGAGCCTATCCGTGGCGATGGGGAACCCGAGAAGGATGAAAGCTCAAAGTTCAGTGATGGTGAGATTAGTTCTTCCGACAGTAGCGCTGAATCTTCCTCTAGCCAGTCTGAAAACGAATCAGTGAGTCTCCTGCATGTTCTTTTTTTTCCTCTTTGGAAAATATCTAATCCGTGATGTCATGGGGGAAACCGTTTATGAAGATGACCCTGAGACGGAGACTGGTGGTGATACATCTTTGTCTCCAATTGTGGCAGCCGCACCGGGCGACCTTGGAATGGATGTTGATCGAGATGAAAACGTAGTTGTGACTCAGACAATGGAGAGTACTCCAGTGGCCGCAGGTGCAATTGTCGTTAGTAATCCTTTGCCGGTTGCTGATGTAGACGCGGGCGCCACTTTCAACCTTCCATACCTGGTTCCTTATCCGGATCATGTGTTGGTAGGGGGATTTAGCGTGTAAGCCAAACATGCGGCGCTATACACCAAGATATGGGAAAGCTACTGACATATCTCCACGACCAAGAAGGTTACTAGTCGATTTGCGTTGGTTAAGCGTGTGGAGGAAGCTTTGTCTTCGATTGACAACATGTGCAACGTGACTGGTAATACTGTTTCTAAGGATGTAATCTCGAGCTGGAGGTTCCATCGTGACATGTGTGTAAACTTCGAGTTCAATGTTCCTTGGTTCGTTGAAGGTTTCTCTGAGGTTGAAAAGTTTTTGGTCGAAACAGTCGAAGGTCCTTCTGCGGATATAGTAAAGAAGCAGGAAGCGGAAGTCGAAAAATTGTCCAGGAAGCTGAAGTTGAAGAGGGCGGCTCTCCAAAGCACGAAGGAGGCTCTTGCTAAGAAGAGCAAACCATTTTTGAAAAACTTTCCTTGGATGTATTTCTATCTTCTGAACTTCTTATTTTTAGGTTTTTTTTTTGAAAGGCAAATGAAATGCCTAGTTTATGGTTTTGATTTCTTGGATTTTTGGGTTGATAGATAAATGTTACCTTGAGGGTTTTGGATTATTCTTTTGGAATGAATTATTTTGGAATGGGTTGTTTTGGGAATGATATTGTCTTGGTTACGATTGCAAGTAACGTAAACATCCCAGGAAAACCATGGAACCGTGAGCGTTGCGTGTCGGTAGATAACATGGGGTGAAACATAACATGGATATCGGTTTCATCATTCCCGTGAAAACTTGAAATAGCAAACCATGTATTTTTTTCTAGGTAAGACTTACTCGATTTTTCAGGTCTCCTGATGAAAGCGGAATCTTTCGGGTGTAAGACCGAGTTTTACGGGAGGCACCGCCGTGATTGTGGAAAGTCTCCAGTCGTCTCATATGATAATCTAGTCGTCGATCCCTGGTTGAATCGTTCGCTTTTAAACTCTAAGCAGTCCCCAGTCATCCCTCGCCGTGTCAAGACTGATAATCGGGTCGTCTGGTAACTGAGTCGTCGATCCCTGAGCGGATCGCCTGCTTCTACCGCCTTGATGTCTTGGTCGAAGCATGAGATCGATGGTCGAAAATTGACATTGTAACCGAAAGATCAATCTCCCACTGTGGTCGCCAATTGTTTGAGGGTGAAAACGGTTTTTGCTGATTTTGGTAATTTCGGGTGTGTGGGTGAGAAACGAATTTAAACCCTAAACAATGTACTGCAAGGGAGTACTTTAGATTTGAGAGATCAATCTGTACAAATCCGGCCTAAACCAAGAAATGGCCGTTCCAGACTTGCTTCGGTCACAAAGTGAAGGAGAAGGGTTGGTTTTGGGGAGGGAAGCGAAGAAAGTGTTGAGACCAAAATAGTTGATCTTGGAAGAGTAGTTGTTTCACGACTTGTACCAGAAAGTGGGAAGCTAACAAATGTAAAGCTAGCAAATATTTTCTGAGTGTTGTGTCCTCCTGACCTGAACTTGTTGTTCGATGGAAATAGGTAATGCCTATTTATACAAGTCGAAGTGAAACGTACTCTGGTCTCATTAAGAAATGGAAAACGAGTGAGTAAATGGGAGGAGGTGGTAACCGGTAACGCTTGGAATTGATGTTCCATAAAAGAAAGCGTTTCACCATTACTCCCTGTATTTACTAACCGCCTCATCCTTATGACACTTTCTTATAACGAGCATAGTGTATGCCGCACGCTGTAAACCGCCAAACCAATACCCAATGAGCATCCCCCAGTTTGTGACATGTGTTGATGTCTCGAGTGTTTTCGTGGAAAACATGTAGCATTTTATTGTTGTCTGGCAAGTTTAGCTTGGGAGACTTGCCGGCTCGGTGGTGACCTTCAACGGTCGAGATTTTACATCTTAAGAGGAAGTTAGCCGTTGATTATTGCAACCTTTCGTTTGGTAGCCAGTGGCATGAAAGTATGATCAGTATGGCTTTAATATGGCCCAGTTTAGGCGCGGCCAAAAGTTAGGGTTTTGGCTTTGTTTAGGCGCGACCAAACTAGGGCCAAAGGTTTCCATGTGTTAGCTGTCAACCATGGACGGCTAAGATCTGCATCTTAGATGAAAAAGTGGTTGTTGATTGTTGGAGGCCTTCGTTTTGGTAGCCGCATAGGGAAGGCCGGCATGGTATGGCGCGACAAGGTGGTTTGCACGCCATTGGCACATGTGGCATGGCATGCTTTGGCACGGTTTGGCGTGGCCAAAACTAGGATTTTGGGCCAAAGGTTACCATGCGTTGTTTGGCGACCTTGGACGGCTATGATTTGCATCTTGGATGGAAGGGTGGACGTTGATCGTCGCACGCCTTCTTTTTGGTAGACGCATAGGGAAGGCCGGCATGGTGGTTGGCATGCCATTGGTACATGTGGCATGGCATGCCTTGGCGCGGTTTGGCGTGGCCAAACTAGGGTTTTGGGCCAAAGGTTACCATGCGTTGTTTGGCGACCTTGGACGGCTAGGATTTGCATCTAGGATGGAAGGGTGGCCGTTGACTGTCGCAGGCCTTCGTCTTGGTAGACGCATAGGGAAGGCCGCAATGGTGGGGCCAAGGCCAATGGCCCGATTGGCTTGGCATAGTGGGGCCAAGGGTTCGTACAGACAGCTTGGCATGGTGGGGCCAAGGCAAGGTGCGGTTGGCTTGGTATGGTGGGGCCAAGGGTTTGGCATGCCATTGACGCATGGTGCGGATATCATGGTTGGGTCCAAGGAAATGTGCGGTTGGCTTCGCATGGTGGGGCCAAGGGTTTGGAATGCCATTGGCGCGTGGTGCGAGTAGCATGGTTGGCATGCCTTGGCGCGGTAGGCATGGCTGGCATGGTTTTCCATTGGTACAGTGGTGCGGCTGGCATGGTTTGCATGCCTTGGCGCGGAGATGTGGCTGACATGGTTTTCCATAAGCACAGTGGTGCGGATGGCATGGTTGGCATGCCTTGGTGATGTGATTTTAAGTTTTTCTAGTAATAGATTCGTTGAGACTTGTGAAAGCAATAGATTTTAGACTTATAAAACTTAAAAAATAAAGAAAACTTATTGCAAAATTGGTTTCAAGATATTAAAAATAACCAAGACACTGATTCCACTATTACACATGAATGAATGTGGTAAATAACCACAAACTCTAATTATCTTTTAAGTCCCTTATTTCTTAACTCACAAATAATCAGGCAAATTCTCAAATATTAATTGTATTCCCTAAGCATAGATTATCAATTGACTAAACAAAGTATAACCTATCAGATTGAATCACAACTAATTAAGAAAATTACGCAAACAATTTAAAACTCTGCAAAAGCAGTGATTGAGTGAATTATAAATTATAAATTATAAATTAGAGAAAATAAAATAGTTACCAATTATTCATGCGTAAATAACTTCCTCATTGCCTTGGTTGTGGGAGAATTAGCTCATCATCATGTTGGAAACACGCTCAAAAATCATTTTTATTGCTCAAAGGGTTTACAAATGATGAAAATGGGTGAAAATGATTAAAAACGGGTTTGTAACAATTATATTTGTTACAAACCGAACTGTTACAAGGAACGATAAAACATAACTGTCGTTGTTACTGTAGCAAAAATGACTGTCTCTGTGGGTCTTTGTTCTTCGTGTTCTTGGACAACGGAAGAAATGGTGACTCTCTGCAACTCCAATTTCTTGCCTTTTTGGTGTTCAAAACTCTCCCAAACTCTCCGTCATCCTTCTATGATATCCCAGCACCTATTTATAACCCAGCAACAACAAATTCTCACGTAATAACTTCATATAATTCTCCATTACTCGGCATTATTCTTCACGGCCAGTTTAGGAAATAATTCAGATTTTTGATCTCTACACGCATTCTGAAGCATCCAAATTGCCATATTTAACTCCTTAACACTCCAAATAGTTTTTAGGGTCTTCCAAACACGTGCAAACTCCTCTGCTGCTCGCGCAATCTTGTGAATATCTCCTACGGTGAGTATCTCCCTGATTTCTTCGGATCTTGGTATTCAGCCCAACTGGATAGAAACCAACACATACATAATCCCTGTCTATCCCATTGGAGTAGACCCAATTAATTCCAGCCCTTTAGTCTCACTTCAACAATTTCAAATCCCAAACCCTATTTCCGGCAGTTGAAACTTGGTTTTCCGGCCATTTTTAAGAATTCAAACAAAGAAGGAGGTTAGCCTTTATCCAACTTCTTGGGTGCCAGATAACCAGTGGGTGCTATAAACAAATGGGCTACACATAGACGTGGGTGCCCCTTAACAAAAGTGGGGGTCCGTATATAAATTGTCCTCCGGGGGGTACTCCGCACAACTTTTTGAGCCGAATTTTTCCAACAATATTTATTTCCAAAAAATACCTACAAACACACAAAACACCATAATAAGTACGAAAACGAGTACTAATAATACGAAACATTAAGGACAAATTAGATACATAAATGCGTTTATCAAATACCTCCAAACTTATTATTTGCTAGTCCTCGAGCAAAACTAATCTAGAAAATAAAATGACTACACTTAGCACGTGCAGCAAGCCGTTAAACCGCTAGGTGGCCCTAGCGGCGGAGTGTTGTCTCCGGAGGGTTTACCAGAGGTGTACCCACAAAACCTTTACTCCAAACCCTAGCTATCTACGCAGAACCTTGGAAGGCACTAAAGAATCTCCTTGGTTGGCATACTCTCATTGACTACAGAAGGAAGTACCCTGATGCGAAATTCCAATTGTTGTATACGAGTTTGCACTCAGCATACTAAAATTCATATATAAGTGACAAAGCTCTACTCAGATAGTTTCTGGACATCATAACCGGAGTCAACCAATCACACGGAAAGATTAAGAAGATGGATAAAGAGAAAAAAAAATCGACGGTTTAAAGTGAACGGTGTTTCCCATATCTGTTTGAAGGCCTCTGCCAAGATGAACATATCCTAATGGACTGAGATACCGGTCTGACTAATATCAACACAACTGGCATATACAAGGGGACCAGTGGTCGATAAACCTAACTCTAGGTCAACACAACTGGCATATACAAGGGCACCAGTTGTCGACTTTATTGAATTTATTCCGGTTGGTTTGATGGTCTGGTCTCATTTTTTTTATATCTCACTCACTCTATTTCACCTAGCAATGGTAGCAACTTCAATCGTGTGCCCCACCAAATCACTTAAGAAATAAAACAGAAGGGATTAGGATTCAACGAGATATGGCGAAACTACCATGTTTTTTTTAATTCCAACACCTGAGCTATGTGCTTTTATGAATAGACTCTTTAGATGTTTCCATCTAATCAAATTGGTTCCTCAACTTCTACAACCAAGATGTTCCCATCCACTTAGATTGGTTAGTGCCAACCTTAATAAGCATACATTTCTAGGATTTGGAGTTTATTTATTGCAACTAAAAGCTAACAAAAAGTTTCTTCCCCACCCCCAAACTTAAATTTAACATTGTCCTCAATGTTTCTAATGAAAGAGCAATGCTAAAAAGTAAAGTAACATGAGGAATCAGTGAGAGAAGTCGGAAAGATAGTACCTGGGTGAAGAGAGAAATTAAAAACTAATATACAACATACAATCGCCTCGATGGTCAATCAAGGGTAAACATGATCCTCCAGAGGGACCTCCTCAACATCACCTATACGAAAGGGCTCTAAAAAGGGTTTCAATCTCTGACCTCTAACCTTCGAAGAACTACTACCATCCGGTGTCTCGATCTCAACAGCTCCATGAGGAAAGACAGTGCGAACAATAAAAGGACCTGTCCACCGAGAACGTAACTTCGCAAGGAAAAGATGCAAGCGTGTATCATACAGAAGAACTTTTTGATCTGGAGAAAATGACTTTATTAAAATATTCTTATCATGCACAAGTTTCATTTTGTTCTTATACTCCTTAGCACTATCGTATGCATCTCAACGAATTTCTTCCAACTCATTGAGCTGGAGTTTCCTATGGGATTTTGCCTTGTCGAGTGAAAAATTTAGCTGCTTAACAACCCAATATGCTCTATGTTCTAACTCAACAGGTAAGTGACATGCCTTTCCATACACAAGTCGATAAGGTGACATTCCAATGGGGGTCTTACACGCAGTACAGTAAGCCCATAAGGCATCAGTAAGCCTAGATGACCAGTCTTTCCGATTAGGATTAACTGTTTTCTCTAATATACGTTTTATCTACCTATTGGACACCTCTACTTGACCACTAGTCTGTGGATGATACGGGGTATCTACCTTATGTGTAATACCATATTTGTTCATCAAAAGCCTAAGAGGTCCATTACAAAAGTGCGACCCTCCATCACTAATTATAGCACGCGGTGTACCAAAACGTGTAAGTATATTATCTTTCAAGAACTCAACCACAACCCTATGGTCATTGGTTTTACACGCAACCGCCTCAATCCACTTAGAGACATAGTCTACAACGACAAGGATGTATAGGTTACCAAAATAATTAGAAAACAGACCCATAAAGTCAATACCCCACACATCAAAGACCTCAACAATTAGAATCGGGTTCAAGGGCATCATGTTCCTACGGGAAATGGTTCATAATTTCTAGCAACGCTCACAAGTAACACAGTGACTACGGGAGTCTTTAAACAACGAAGTCCAATAGAATCCACACTGCAATATCTTAGCATCAGTCTTCTTAACACTAAAGTGACCCCCAAAAGCATGATCATGACAAAAGGAAATAATACTGGACTGGTCACTCTCAGGTATACATCTCCTAATAATCTGGTCTGGACAATACTTAAACAAATAAGGATCATCCCAAAAGAAGTGCTTCACCTCGGCTAAAAACCTAGAACGATCTTGTTTACCCCAATGTTGGGGCATTCGACCAGTAACAAGATAGTTCACTATATTTGCATACCAAGGTAATTGGGTGACAAAGAACAGTTGTTCATCAGGAAAGCCATCCCTTATATGAAGGGAATCATCAGGGGAATCAACAACTAGCCTAGACAAGTGGTCTGCTGCTACATTTTCGACACCCTTTTTGTCTCTAATGTCTGGAGAAAACTCTTGCAACAAAAGAATCCACCTAATCAATCTAGGTTTCGTATCCTTTTTAGACAGAAGATATTTCAAAGCAGCATGATCAGTATATATTACGATCTTAGAACCTAAGAGATAGGGTCTAAACTTGTCTAAGGCAAACACAATGGCTAACAATTCCTTCTCGGTAGTGGTATAGTTCAACCGGGCATCATTCAGAGTTTTGCTAGCATAGTAAATCACATGAAGTAATTTGTTTTCTCGTTGACCTAGCACAACACCAATAGCATAATCTGAAGCATCACATATGATCTCAAAGGGTAGGTTCCAGTTGGGTGCCTGGACTATAGGGGCGGTAGTGAGTAAATTCTTAAGCTTCTCAAAAGCCTCTAAACAAGCATCATCAAAGACAAACTTAACGTCTTTTGTAAGCAAATTGCAAAGAGGTCTAGAAATCAAGCTAAAATCCTTAATGAATCGACGATAAAAACCTGCATGCCCTAAGAATGACCTAATATCTCTTACGGTTTTTGGGACCTGTCAAGTTTTAATAAGGTCAACTTTGGCTCTATCTACCTCTATACCCTTCGAAGATACGATATGCCCTAGAACAATTCCTGAACGAACCATGAAGTGACATTTCTCCCAATTAAGCACTAAATTATTTTCCTTACACCTAGTCAAAACTAATGACAAATGATGCAAGCACTCATCGAAATATGAACCAAACACTGAAAAATCATCCATAAAGACCTCTAAGAACCGTTCTACCATGTCAGAAAATATGCTCAGCATACAACGCTGAAAGGTCGCAGGGGCATTACATAGCCCGAAAGGCATGCGTCTATACACAAAGGTACCAAAGGGGCAGGTAAAAGTGGTTTTCTCTTGGTCTTCTGGGTATCCATATAAAAAGCAATAATGGCTACGTCCAGCTAATCTCTCTAGCATTTGGTCGATGAAGGGAAGGGGAAAGTGGTCCTTCCTAGTGACCTTGTTCAATTTCCTATAGTCAATACAAACACGCCAACCCGTGGTCATTCGGGTCGGGATTAACTCATTGTTATCATTCTGGACTACAATAATACCGGATTTCTTGGGTACAACCTGAACGGGGCTGACCCACTTACTGTCTGAAATGGGGTAGATAATGCCTGCATCTGACAACTTAAGGACCTCGTTTCGAACTACCTCTTTCATATTAGGGTTTAGTCGACGTTGCATCTCCCTAGAAGGTTTGGTATCACTCTCTAAATAGATCTGATGCATACAAACAGTGGGACTTATACCCTTAATGTCCGCTATGGTCCACCCTAAAGCTTTCTTGTTATTCTGAAGGACGGTCACTAGCCTACTTTCCTGGTCACTATCCGAGACGGATGCTATAATCACAGGTAAAGTTTCAGATGGGCCTAAAAACACATTAATCTCAAAAATTGTTGTGATTTCAAGTTGTTGTAGTTGTAGGTTCGTTGAGATTTGTGAAAGCAATAGATTTTAGACTTATAAAACTTAAAAAATAAAGAAAACTTATTGAAAAATTTATTTCAAGATATTAAAAATAACCTAGACACTGATTCCACTATTACACATGAATGAATGTGGTAAATAACCACAAACTCTAATTATCTTTTAAGTCCCTTATTTCTTAACTCACAAATAATCAGGAAAATTCTCAAATATTAATTGTATTCCCTAAGCATAGATTATCAATTGACTAAACAAAGTACAACCTATCAGATTGAATCACAACTAATTAAGAAAATTATGCAAACAATTTAAAACTCTGCAAAAGCAGTGATTGAGTGAATTATAAATTATAAAATTAGAGAAAATAAAATAGTTACCAATTATTCATGCGTAAATAGCTTCCTCATTGCCTTGGTTGTGGGAGAATTAGCTCATCATCATGTTGGAAACACGCTCAAAAATCATTTTTATTGCTCAAAGGGTTTACAAATGATGAAAATGATTAAAACCGGGTTTGTAACAATTATATTTGTTACAAACCGAACTGTTACAGGGAACGATAAAACCTAATTGTCGTTGTTACTGTAGCAAAAACGACTGTCTCTGTGGGTCTTTGTTCTTCGTGTTCTTGGACAGCAGTAGAAATGGTGACTCTCTGCAACTCCAATTTCTCGCCTCTGTGGTATTCAAAACTCTCACAAACTCTCCGTCATCCTTCTATGATATCCCAGCACCTATTTATAACCTAGCAAAAACAAATTCTCACGTAATAACTTCATATAATTCTCCATTACTCGGCATTATTCTTCGCGGCCAGTTTAGGAAATAATTCAGATTTTTGATCTCTACACGCGTTCTGAAGCTTCCAAGTTGCCATATTTAACTCCTTAACACTCCAAATAGTTGTTAGGGTCTTCCAAACACGTGCAAACTCCTCTGCTGCTCGCGCAATCTTGTGAATATATCCTCCAGTGAGTATCTCCCTGATTTCTTCGAATTTTGGTATTCAGCCCAACTGGATCGAAACCAACACATACATAATCCCTGTCTAGCCCATTGGAGTAGACCCAATTAATTCCAGCCCTTTAGTCTCACTACAACAAGTTCAAATCCCAAACCCTATTTCCGGCAGTTGAAACTTGGTTTTCCCGCCATTTTTCAGAATTCAAACGAAGAAGGAGGTTATCCCTTATCCAACGTCTTGGGTGCCAGATAACCAGTGGGTGCTATAGACAAATGGGTTACACATAGACGTGGGTTCCCCTTAGCAAAGGTGGGGATCCGTAGAGCAATTGTCCTCCGGGGGTACCCCGCACAACTTTTCGAGCCGAATTTTTCCAACAATATTTATTTCCAAAAAATACCTACAAACACACAAAACACCATAATAAGTACGAAAACGAGTACTAACAATACAGAACATTGAGGACAAATTAGACAAATAAATGCGTCTATCACTTGGCGCGGAGATGTGGCTGGCATGGTTTGCCATTGGCACAGTGGTGTGGCTGGCATGGTTGGCATGCCTTGGCGCGGTAGCATGAGAATTAGGGTTTGACATAGATGATGTCGGTCAATGTTAAGGGTTCTGTAGTGGAACATGACACATAAAAAAAAGGTACTTTGGTAATTCTTACGTAGGCATGCTGATTGATTCAATAAATGTGCTAATGTTCATAGTGACGTCATGTCAGTTGTACAGTTTTACGATTTTAACCCTAAGCTAAAAACCACCATCAACACTTGTGTAGTACATGAGATTTCCTTGCAATTGAACAACTCTCTAACTAGTTCATTTGAAGTCACTTGAACTAGTTATGGTGAAGAAGAACATGGTTGATACAAAATGCTCATATGGCTAAACAATTGGTTAACTATTGTTGAACCAACAAGTGCATACGTTTGGGTACGGTGAACAAACCTAGAAACGTGCATTGTAAAGTGTGTATAACAAGCTAAGTTTTCGATCTAACGGTGGATATTGATTGCTTTGTTACCAAGGCAAAACCCTGATTTGAAAGACTATATAAAAGAGACATCTAGTATTGTGTAAAACTAATCCCTACACCTTACGTGTGATACTAGTTCGCGTGCTAGAGTCGTTTCTCCTTTAACCTTTGGTTTTCTTCTTCTAAAACCAGGTTAACGACTTAAAGACTTCATTAGGATTGTAAAGCCAGACCGATACTACTTTTATCGTAGTTGTGTGATCTGATCTTGCATCTTCTATCGTACGAGTACAATCAGATTGATTGGTTTGAGATTGATATCTCCAATAAGCAAGATATAAAAAGTAATCACAAACATCTTCGTCTCATTGTTTGTGATTCCGCAACATTTTGTTTCGCTACCATACGATTAAGATTGTTGTGAGGTGATTGATAACTCTGGGATGTTCTTCGGGAATATAAGACCAGATTATCAATTGGTTACTGTTCACCTTGATTATTATCAAAAGACGGAACAAAACCTTTAGGGTTTATCTGTGGGAGACAGATTGATCCTTTGATAGACTTGTCTGTGGGAGACAAATTTGTTTATTGTTAAAGCCTGCGATTTTCGGTCGTAGAAACTCTTAGTTGTGGGTGAGATCATCTAAGGGAATCAAGTGTGCAGTGTCCTGCAGGGATCAGAGGCGTAGGGAGTACAACTGTACCTTGGATCAGTAGGAGACTGATTGGGGTTCAACTACAGTCCAGTCCGAAGTTATGTTGGAGTAGGCTAGTGTCAGTAGCGTCTTAATACAGTATGTGTTCAATCTGGACTAGGTCCCAGGGTTTTTCTGCATTTGCAGTTTCCTCGTTAACAAAATTTCTGGTGTCTGTGTTATTTCAATTTCCGCATTATATTGTTTTATCTTTATAATTGAAATAATACAGGTTGTGCGTTAGATCATAAATTAGAGTAATCCAACCTTTGGTTGTTGATTGTCATTGAATGATCCTTGGATTTTGGCTTTGGTACTATCCAAGTTATTCCTTGTATTTGATTAGTACTCGCAGTTTCAGTTTGAGGAAATCAAATCAAGAGAGAGATATAAACTCGTTGATGTACTTTTAATTGATTGAGTCTTGTTGATTCTCTTAAAAGTATATTTGAGTTAGTCCATACAGATTGATAAGAATATTGGGTGGTGTTGTTAGACCCTCGCTTTTTCAATTGGTATTATAGAAAGCAAACACGTTCAAGATCTTACAAGTCTGTGTTTGTAGCAATCTGAGTCTGAGGACAGAATCTCTTACGCATACCAAGATGCCTCATAAAGCTTTCAACTATGTCAGCTGTCTCGGGAATACCTCAAAGGATTGTTCCTTAGTTGATTCTTCCGAATCCCGAGGTAGGAATATTGTCTCATCTTGTGTTGATCACTCTTCCTCCAATGAGACATTGGACATAATGGAAAAAGCTGAAATGGAGCTCACCAGAATCGCAAAAAAATCTACTGAGTTTGTTGATCTTCATAATCATGATCAACTCATTGATGAATTTGAAAAGTCTAATGATCGAGAACGTGTACTCTATAACATTATTGAGTCCTTCTCTAAGGATATTGAGAAACTTCTTCAAGAAAATAATCTACAACGTGAAAAGATTTGTGATCTTGAAAAGATTTTCAAAGAAGGGTCAATTAGAGAAAACGGTTGATCAAGATGCATTCATCTGATCTTGACAGACTTTGTGTTGAAAAAGAGAAACTAGAATCATCCCTTTCACCATCCCATGAACAGTGCAAGTCCTTAGAAAAGGATAACTTTGTCTTAAGGAAAAATTCTTCTGTTCCAACTGTTCCTGACGTATAGTACATGAAGAAATATCCTCCAAGAGAAGTTTGTGTCAAGAAAAGTTTACATAACTTACCATCTTCTCACAGGGCTGTGAAGTTAAAACAGATGTCGTTTTTTGCTTCTCCTCCACGAACCTGTACATTCTGTGGAAAATGGAACCACTATTCTATCTATTGTTTTGCTAGGAGGAAACAAATTGCTAATCTTTACAATTTTCTTCACTTCGCTGTCAATGGAACAAATAGTCAGTCGACTACAGCAGTGAACCTTATGTCCATAGGAAAGCATACAACTTATAAGAATGATCTTTTCCCTAGAAATCATTACAGAACCTTTGTGCATTCTAGTGGTACAAGTTCTTGTGCTGCTAATGAAAGCATGTCCTGTGCTTATAAGAACAACTCTGGTAAATCTAAGTCTAGAGTATGGAGACCCATTTCGGAAAATCCTCTAGAACCGATCTCTAGAGGTCCTAGACTCAGTAATCAGAAAGCTTATTCTCTTGAGTTTTCAGGAAGGGCTGTGAGAAATTTCTCTAAATTTGAAAACAGCCAAGGGAAGACAAGAAATACTGAGGTCAGACATCCAGGTGAAAAACACAACTATTCTCTCAATACCTATGGTGAGACTATGTCTCCCTCTGCTACCTAGTAATAGAAAGTTCCATTCTTGTATCTAACTTGAGAGATACAAGGATGATGATTGAGAGATGCTCAAGTATTTAGTTGATTTTCATATGTCTGATTGATAGATTCTTTGTGAGTTTTTAGTATTTCTTCATTGTGACTCTTCTAACGTGTTCATAAGCTTTGAAAATGTCACAATATGCAGTTTTCCCTGTTTGGTCCATCCTTTTTGTTCATACGTTCGGGTTAGCCCACGGACGTCCATATCTCCTCAAGGAACTCTAGGGTTTCTGTCTAGGGTGTACTACTTAACATGTATATATCTCATATATGTGTTCTTAATCTTCAAAAAGGATGTCTATGGAAACTGTTCCTAAAGAAGAAGTAAACCCTATAATTGAGGAAGACCTAAAAGGATGTGATCCAACTCAAGATTTTGTTCTGAAGAAGATGCTCGAAAGAAAAGAGTATAACTCTTGGATTGGAGAATCTGTCAAGGATTTAATTCTCGTTCAAATTGAGGTTAAGAACGAACTTGCTAACCTTCAATTGCAGATAAACCAGCTTATTGATGGACAGGCAAAAATCCTTGGTAATCATAATATCTTAATCAGGAATCGGAAGAAAGTTATCCTTGACTGCGCCAAAGCTAGACATCTTGCTTTCATTGTTGACCGAAAAACTAATGTTTTAACTCTTGAACATGGTGTTTCGACTGTCAAGAAGATCAAGGATATCTGCGATACTTACTTTGATGGTCTGTTTCAAAGGTATGAAGTGGTTAAAGAAATCTGATTCAATTGTTGCCTAGTATGTCTTCTTTTTGGTTTAGTTGGAAGAATAACTAGTGCTTTGAATAACAATGATTGTGATTACACATAGCTATTATTTTCATCTTTTTTTTTTTTTATAGATTTGGGTTTATTTTCTAAAAATATTAAAAAAGATGTTATTGCAGTATTAATCTTTATAATTTTGTGAAATTGCAATTTGTTATGGGATATGTGTGTTTGCGTCCGTGAACTTTGATTGTACCATACTTTGTCAAAAGTAAAGTCGTTCGTGGTCGGTATTCACGTACTGGTAAAAGAATGAATGGAATTTTGAGAAATACAAAAGTTAAGCCTATATTGTCAATTTATTTGATGGAAGATAGGTTAAAATCTTTTGTTTTCAAGGATTATGTCTATTAATATCGTTATGCAAATAGTGATGGGAAGATAGAATGAATCCTTGAGTATTCCACAGTACTGATCATCCCTGATCCATATTTTATGTATTACTGTGAGCCTCCGTAATGTGTCTTATGTTGAGCACGATACAACCAAGTTGATTAGCTTTGTTAGTTGTTTTGTAAGGTACTTTATGTTGAGCATTCTTGAACTAAATTAATCATCTTGTTTGGTTATTTAGTTATTGCTTCATAAGTCTTTTTATGTCGAGCAAAAAAAATGACAATTAAATTGATTACTTTTGTAATTAGTTTGGTTGTGTATTCCAATTAGATTAATTATGGGTTCTCTTGTAATTAATCTAGTTGAGTATTTTCATACTCCGTAAGATTCCTCTTATGTTGAGTATATGAACGACTATCATATTCATTTTCTAATGGTTATGTTAGTCGTATGCTCTGTAAGTTCTCTTATGTCAAGCATAATCAATTAAGTTGATCACTTTTGTGTTTAATTTGATTGCGTATTCCGATTAAATTAATCATGGGTTTACTTGTGATTAATTTGATTGAGTTTTTGGATATAGGAAATCATTCTCATGGTTTTTGGTGTCCAATAAAAATCCTTCTTTTCTTTCGAAATTAAGGTCGCTCTTGTTGTTCTTTCGGGAATGACATCAAATGGGGGAGAGTTCTTTTGAACTTGTGCTTAATGGTCATATCTTTAGGGCTGTGCGGTTGTGGAATTTTAGAGGAGTTATCTTGTATCTTTAAACTCCTTGATGAATGCATTTAGCTTCGGCTTTATGATTGCATCTAAATTAGTTGGTATGTACTTTTTTCTTTTAGTCATGAAATGTATCTTTCTGAAATTTCATTATGATCTCGTTCTTGTACCTTTGCCAATTTTATTGACAAAAAGGGGGAGAATTAATATGTAGTTCATACTACAAATACATATGGTTTTCGGATCATTGTGTAAGGGGGAGTGGTTTCCATGTGAGATGGAGTATTGACTAAGGGGGAGTGATACATATCACCATAGTATTATTGTTGAAGTTGTGATACAATTGAACTTTGACGCTGTGTAATAATACTATGCACTGTACAACAATGATCGAGACCGATGCTTTCTCATTGTTATAGCTACGAAAATTCGACAACGGTGATGCTAAACTTACAACCTTTGGGATCATTGGAGTACTTGGAAGTGACGAAGATTTCGAGGAATGTTGAAGATTATACATGTGGAATAGGAACTACAAAAGTTTCTTTATCTTTTTTGTATTCCATATGTATTAATAGTTTTTTCACTAAAATTGACAAATGGGAGATCGTTAGAGCATTTCTCGGTCGAACTCGCATGCGTTTCTATCTCAAGCATGTTTGTCTATGTTAGTGATCAAAACTATAAGTCTTGATTTCTAGTCTATTATATCTAAGTCTTGGACTAGAATAGAAAGTGTAGTTAAGCTCAAGGACTTCATGGCGATTCATCATACAAGTAGAAGAACTACTTAAGGAACCGGTGGAACTTCTCGACAAAAAGGTATGTGAAGACTTGAGCTTATCTGTCACTCAAAAGTCTATCTACTCTATCTCATACTCTTTGAGACAAGAATTCGTATGCTATATATATATATATATAGACTTGGATTATACACATTTGGTATTTCGAGCCGAGTATACCTCGCCTATCTATATCTCGAAATATGAACAACTGTATAATGTCCTCTAAGAATGTTTCAATGGTTGGAATGAGAGTTTAGATTATATAACCAATGACGGACATAAGTATTGTTGTGGAAACACATATGTGCATAAGTCCTATTCCTTGAACCAAAGTTTGCGAACTTTGTTGATCAATAGAAACCGGAAGAATGGCTTGTTGCCAAGTCCGCGAACTCAGTCCGCAAACTGCCGGACCTCTCATCCCGAGAAATTCTGCTGGAGTTGACAAACTAGTTGCGTGAGTACCAGTCCGCGAACCGGCGGAAGGTCTTTTGCCGAGATTTTCTGCCGGAGTTTGTAAACTCTTCCCGATTGCTTAAGTCCGCCAACCTAGTGTGCGAACTTAAGAAGGTTACATATCTAAAGATGATTTCTGAACTTAAACTTAAAAAGACTAAGGAGTGCAGTTTGCAAACCGTGGCTATAAAAGTTCATGAACTGATTCAAGTAAATCAAATCATCTTTGCTTCACTAGTGTCTTGTGTAGTACATGAGATTTCCTTGCAATTGAACAACTCTCTAACTAGTTCATTTGAAGTCATTTGAACTAGTTATGGTGAAGAAGAACATGGTTGATATGAAATGCTCATATGGCTAACCAATTGGTTAACTATTATTGAACCAACAAGTCATACGTTTGGGTACGGTTAACAAACCTAGAAACGTGCATTGTCAAGTGTGTATGACAAGCTAAGTTTTCGATCTAACGGTTGAGAAATATTAGCTTGGATCTAAATCAGGTTTTCAGCTAACGGTGGATATTGATTGCTTTGTCACCAAGGCAAAACCCTGATTTGAAAGACTATATAAAGGAGACATCTAGTATTGTGCAAAACTAATCCCCACACCTTACGCGTGATACTAGTTTGAGTGCTAGAGTTGTTTCTCCTTTAACCTTTGGTTTCTTATTCTAAAACCAGTTTAACGACTTAAAGACTTCATTGGGATTGTGAAGCCAGACCGATACTACTTTTATCGTAGTTGTGTGATCTGATCTTGCATCTTCTATCGTACGAGTACAATCAGATTGATTGGCTTGAGATTGATATCTCCGATAGGCAAGATATAAAAAGTAGTCACAAACATCTTCGTCTCATTGTTTGTGATTCCAAAACATCTTGTTTCGCTACCATACGATTAAGAGTGTTGTGAGGTGATTGATAACTCTAGGTTGTTCTTCGGGAATATAAGACCGGATTATCAATTGGTTCTTGTTCACCTTGATTATTATTAAAAGACGGAACAAAACCTTTAGGGTTTATCTGTGGGATACAGATTGATCCTTTGAGGGACTTTTCTGTGGGAGACAAATTTGTTTATTGTTAAACCCTGCGATTTTGGGTCGTAGCAACTCTTAGTTGTGGGTGAGATCAGCTAAGAGAATAAAGTGCGCAGTATCCTGCTAGGATCAGAGGCGTAGGGAGTACAATTGTACCTTGGATCATTGGGATACTGATTGGGGTTTAACTACAGTCCAGTCCGAAGTTAGCTTGGAGTAGGCTAGTGTCAGTAGCGGCTTAATACAGTGTGTGTTCAATCTGGACTAGGTCCCGGGGTTTTTCTGCATTTGCGGTTTCCTCGTTAACAAAATTTCTGGTGTCTGTGTTATTTCAATTTTCGCATTATATTGTTTTATCTTTATAATTGAAATAATACAGGTTGTGCATTAGATCATCAATTAGAGTAATCCAACCTTTGGTTGTTGATTTTCATTGATTGATCCTTGAATATTGGCCTTTGGTACCATCCAAGTTATTCCTTGTATTTGATTAGTACTCGCAGTTTTAGTTTGAGGAAATCAAATCAAGAGAGAGATATAAACTCGTTGATGTACTTTTAATTGATTGAGTCTTGTTGATTCTCTTAAAAGTATATTCGAGTTAGTCCATATAGATTGCTAAGTGAAATATTGGATGGTGTTGTTAGACCCACGCTTTTTCCAAAAGGCTCCCTATATACAAAACATGGTTAATTACAATTTATTATAATTAATTGCTTATTTTTATTGTTTGAGGGACTGTAGGACTAAAGTCGATTACAAGACTCGCAACTAAAGAAAAATAGAAATAATAAAGATCAACATCATCAGATTATCAGCACTTAAAATATGATTTTAATTGAATTCATCAATTACGTTCTTAATTTGGTCTTCTGTTTTCCGGGCATAAAAAAGACTAAAAGACAGTTTCCCCTTAACCATATCGGATGTCCTTATATAACACAATCAGTTAATTTGAAATAATAAAGCTCGCGGGACAAGGAAAAATTGCCGCATTTGTAAACTTGTAAAGGATAACAGAAAAACCCAGTTTGTACTTTAACCAAACTGGGTATGTCTATTTTAGTTTAAATTCTTTTTTTTTTTTTTGTAAATACATCTACATTAGATCTCTAACAAAATGTCTCACTTTCTTTCCATCAGTTTCAAAACTTTTCTTGCTCTGAGGTGAAAACTTTTCTTGTTGATCTCTCGATAAAAAGCGGATTAGCAGCAAGATCTGACGTGATTTTCTAATTTTGTAGACTGTTATGGCTTGGATTTAAATTTGTAGAAGTGGTGTGATTTTCTGTTTTTCTTTATAATTTTGTAGATCTAGAGTAGTTTGTATACATGGTTATTTTTGTTGTTTGTATGACAATAGATCTGTGTGAAAAACTTATTTTTTTTGCTTTTTGTTGTTAGCAATTGAGTTGATACATCTTGAAATAGATGAATAAAGAAGAAGAAAAATGTAAATACCATATGGGAATTTGATGTAGGATTCGTGTAGTTTTTATACGGTTACGATGAATGTTTACTCATGTTCACGTATGAGTTAGAATAACATTATTTGGCTAGAAACTTTTGCTATGTTCATCACTCTTTTATACTGTTAGAGTTTTGGTATGCGTTCTAGTGATATTATTAGTATTATTTATGTGCTCATACTGTTAATTTGCAGCTTGGTTATTGGCAAGAAAAGTTGAAACAGACAATTGACAGTGGGGATGACAACGCCAATGGTCTCACCAAGTGGGGAGCTTCACTGTTGGAAGTTTCAAGATTTAATGGTGTGAATCAACGACCAAAGTTGATTGAGGGTAATTTTATATCTGTAGATTGAATTATCTTTCAATTTACTTGAAAGATTTTAAGAAGTAATAACGGTAAAAGCTTTGTTAATTGTAGATTGAATTATCTTTTAATTTAGTTGAAAGATTTTAAGAAGTGGTATTGGTAAAAGCTTTGTTAATTACTTTTGTTGTTTGTGTTAGAACAACTTGACAGATCCGTGTGAAAACTTGATTTTTGCTTTTTGTTATTAGCAAATAATGAGTTAATATGTCATGGAATAGATGAAATAAAGAAAAAAAATGTAACTCCCGTATGGGGTTTTGATGTAGGATTCGTGTAGTTAGCAAAACATTATTTGGCTACGATGAATATTTACTCATCTTATATGGTTATTTAGAAAACATTATTTAGAAAAACATTATATGATGAATGTTTACTCATTGTATAATGTTATTTAATATGGTTTAATGTATGATGTTTATTAATTATATAATTTTATTTAATGTTTACTCATTATTTAGAAAAACATTCATCTTATATGATGAATGTTTACTCATCTTCATGTATGTGTTAAAAAAACATTATTTGGCTAGAAACTTTTGTTATGTTCTTCACTCTTTTATAATATTAGAGTTTTGGTATGTGTTTTAGTCATACAACATTCTTAATTTATGTGCTCATACTGTTAATATGCAGCTTCGTTATTGGGAAGAGAAGTTAAAATAGTCAATAAGATATAGTTAAACTGAATTGAGAAGTTAAAATAGTCAATAAGATATAGTTAAACTGAATTGTTGTTAGACTTTTCTGTTGTTGTTGTTAAGCAAGCAAATTTCGTTGATATCATCCAAAAATGATGATAGGTTCCAACCTTCAGCGGCATTTTAAGCATATCAAAGGAAGATTGCGTTTAACTGAATTCCTGTTAAATTTTTTTGTAACCAATCTCTTAACTTAGAAAGTTTTGTCAATGGTTTTTTTTTTTTTTAAATTTATCTGCTTGTTGTTGTTGTTCTTGTTTTGAGCCAAAAAAATAAAATTTTATTGAAAGAAAAAGGGAAAAAAACAACTTGGACCTAATTGCAAGGCAAATTACAATCAATTGCCATCCAATAATAAGTGAAGTGAATATGCAGTAATTATTGAAAAAATAAGGCAGAACAAAAGTTCAGAATAACAATCAAGATCAATATGAGAAAAAACTTCATCTCGAACATACTTCAGTATTTTCTGAAGGTTAAATTGAGTCGTCCTGGACGGAGATTGGCTTCAGCATCCAAAGATTTTGGTGTTGTATTTGTATCCAGAAGAATCGACGTTATTTACCACCAAATATCAGTACATCCCCTAATTCCAAGACTATTTTATTTTCTCTTTCAACATATCCATGCTCTCCATATAGTAACTCTGTTGAATCACCAATTGAAATAGACACAACAGGCAAACCTTTATCAAGGCTTTCTTTGTTCTCATCTTTGTTCTATTTCAAGTGGGAAAAAAGAAGAATAAGAAGTAAAGATACTCATGAGACATTTGGATAGCTAGTTACAGAGACAAAAAAACAATGTAGTGAAGAACCAAAATAGTCATCCGGCAACAAGAGGAAAGTATAATGCAGTGCTAGATTGCAAACACACGATACAATAATGCTCACCAAAATAGGTAATTAGACAAAAGAAAAACTTAAGTGGTCTTGATAAGCAAATAAGTAAAAGAAATGGCACATTAGAAGTGATGTTGCATCCTATCCTGTTCAGTTTAGCCACCGTAGTAACTGCATCTTGGATTGTCAACCAAGCAAAAAATTTGTACCTTGGGGGTATATGTTTTACCCATATGCTTTCGGAAGGTCAGCTACACACAGAACGATGTTGGTTACTTATCCACAAGCATCTCTCCCTTACCAGAGATTCTGATCCCAGTGTGCAAAGTAGTGTGCCATATTTTACACTAGAGTTGGTGAGTCTCCCAGAATCTGCAACAGATTATACAATTCTTGTGTTTCATGATCTAATGGTTGTTGCTTAAGTCTTATTTTCCATTTATCATTGTCAATTAGCTTTCCCATCCTTGACAGTTTATTTGCAGCAACACCGAAGGCTAAGTTTGAGTTAGTGGGTGATATCCAAAACCAAAACACAAACTGATAGATGTAGAAACAGAATTCTCAGCCAGTCAATCATTTCACTTTCTTCCAAATCTGTGTTTGAAAGACAGAAACCACAAGAATCCCATTCCTAATTTGAGGATCATTAGGATCCTAAATTTCACTTATCCCTACTGGGGACTCGGAAGGAACGTTAAAACAAACAAACAAAAATTGTGGTATTTTATTTAGCTTATAATATTTAGTCCTACATCCTACAGATTTCTCATTTTGCTTTGGTATATATACACCAAGATGTGCAAGACTAGCATCGAGTTAAGCGTACTGGAACTGTATTTTATTTAACCTCGTAGTTCGCTCCTTGCGGGGATGCCGAGCGACCATTGCTGACTGCATTTGGCTAGGCGGGAAATTTTTCATTTTTATTTTTGGTTTTTCATTGCCTTCCCTGAAGCTTAGTTTTTGGGGTGCGAAGCGTGGACCGGAATTCAATGCCTGCCCTCAAGCTTAAGTGATTTTTTTTCTTGTTGTAGCAAAAGCATTAGGTGAAGCTTCTCTGTGATCAGTAAAATAAGCAATCTTTTCGCATACCATGTGTAGAATTTTACAGTTATATTATCAATTTTATCACATATTATCCTTGATTTGTTTACAACTGATATCAAAATTGTTAGATGACACTTTCGTTATTCAAATCTGTTCTTCGAAAGGTTATTCTGTTTACTTTAGGTATTTGAGTCTAGTATTCATGCTGGTAATCAAATACTTCAGTTGCACGTGATTATTTGGATGCCTAGATTATGCCATGAAAGTGTTCGACGAAATGTCGATTTGAATTTAACTGTGTTCATATAGAGAGAATGCACTAGTTAAGTCAGTTTAAAAAAGGTTGTAAATTTGCCGTTTGAAGGATTTTGTTTAAGTGTGTTTAAATTCTATACTTAACTGGCTGGAGAAGCGCAAAAAATGGAATATAAAGAGAGATGAATGGATTAAGGAATCTATTGAAAGTATAGGGCTTGAGATTGCAAAAAAATCATTTGATCGAACAATTTTAGTTGGGAAATTTCTTTGCTTTCTTCATGTTACTAACACCTACATCTGCAGTCCTACTCTTGTAAGCAACTGATCCCAATTTTCTACTATCTGGCTCTGCAAATTAAGGGACAATTGTGTTTGAATGTTTTTTCTCAGCCTTTTTCTCTTTTCCAGGTGTATGGTCTCTCTACTTTAAATCTAACTTGTGATTTTTTTTTTTGGGGGTGGGGTGGGGGGGAGAACATATCGAAAGGTGAATAATGGAGATATACTTATTGTACACTCACCTGAGAATCCTAAAAAGGTTCTTACTAAGCATATTTTGGGCATGGAGGGAGACAATGTAACTTACTTGGCCGACCCGTGTTATTATGGTAAAGTAAAAATAATCTCACTTGGATAGCTGTATTTTCCTTTGTTGTCATTACCTGGGGTTTTGGTTGATTTATTTAAAGAACCGAATAAGAAAATAAATAATCTATAAAATAAGTATTCAATTTTGTGTTGCTTATCTTTCGAGTTTCCCCCAAGTATATTTCAGTATCGATTTTTTTAAGTTCGTCTCAAGGATGTGTTTATTGGTCTGAAACAGGTTCCGAGGGGACATATGTGTTAGAGCATAGCTTGTTTGAACCCATCAAGCGTTGGTATGTCAAGTTTGGTTGTCATATTTTAGTGAATGAAAACTCATTTAAAGAGTCGTTTGATTATGTACCAGAGACAACTTCGTATATGATAAACTAGAAAGACTAGGATTATGAGACATACAAGTATTACTCGAAGACTTGAAGAATTGTTAGAACATAGCTCGGTTGAACCCACCAAGCGTTGGTATGTCAAGTTTTGTTGTCATATTTTAGTGAATCAAAACTCATTTGTCGCTTGATTATGTACTAGAGACAACTTCGTATAGGTTGAACTAGAGAGACTAGGATTATGAGACATACAAGTATTACTCAAAGACTTGAAGAATGTGAAGACGTGACGAGCTACAACGACGACGTCATCCTTCCTCTTGAGGTTAGTTTATTTTGACTTGAACTGTTTCATTCCTAACATATCTTTCAAGTCTTGCTATATTGAAAACATGACTGCGAAGCTGTGAATGATTATACTCTAGTAGTGAGACATAATATTAAGGAATTAGAATAGGAAGTATAACACTTATCTTTTGAACTTCGTATATATGACATCGACATAATCGTATGAATGCTATTGTGATTATGTGTATGGGTAAAGGTGAAGATTTCATCCTAGGAAACAATATTTATATTTGTTTAAAGGAAGTACATTCATAAACTTTTTTTGTGAATCGAAAGGGAAATCACTAGGCTTATTGGTATTGTTATTCATTGCATATCTTTGGATTACCAATATGTGTGAGTTAGTAGAACCGATCATGGTTTATTATGTATATTGGTAAAAATAATCACAGTGCCTGACTTATGTATTGGTATGACTTTTATTAGTGTAACCGATCCTAAGTAATCACCCAAGATGGTATGACCGATATGTAAAATAATCATCCAAATCAGTGGAACAAAGAAGTGATCATATTTAATATCGGTAAAATAATAATGCATAAAGTTTCTTTAATATCAGTAAAACAACCTACTGGCATGCATATATCTAAATAACCTTGAGATCATTGATAATTTGACTTGGGAGGCATGTGCTCATGGTGTTTTTTGTTGTCTCGTGAGTCAATCAAGTTCTAGTGTAATAACAAATGTCTTCCTCAATTAACCACCGCGGAAAGGTAGCTGGATGTGAGTAGAGCTGGAAAACGGGCGGGCCGGGGCTGGCTTGTTACGGGTTATACGGGTTTGGGTTAACACGGGTCCAAGCTTACGGGTTGATATTCTTCACGGGTCGTCATTTCATCAACCCGCACCCGCAGCGGGTAAAACCTGCGGGCTTACGGGTTACCCGTCTTGTTTAATTAATATTAATCTAAAACCTAATGAAGTTAATTTGTGGTCTCGTTTAAGCTTTGAGCATCTTAAATCTCTATTCAACACAAAAATCAAATAAGGATCCATTCAATTTCAACACAAAAATCAAATACAGATCCACTCAACACAAAAAATCATGAGCTACATCTGCATCTTCATCTTCACAACCCTGTCTTAACATACATCTAAGTATGCACTTTCTTAAACAGCATCAAGAAACCACAGTTGCCACAATTCAATCCCCCAAAATCATTACATATAGCTACTCCATACATCGAACACAATCAACAACAATTTAGACCAAAACCAAAACCCGAAATCCCCAATTTCAACTGTTGTTTCTGTAATAGAAATTAGCCTCCGGTTCTTCACCGATTTCCTCCATTAACACCAGCTGCTTGGATGAGGCTACTTGAAATCTTCCATTGATCCATTCGATTAATCACTGAACTAGATATCAGCACCTAACCCCATTCATTTGTAGCTTTCCTTTTTTCAATTAATTTAACTGATTTCCTCCACCTTCAATTCAGATCCATTTCCACCTCTTCAGTAGCTTTTGTGTCACCTACACCTCAAACCAGTTTAAACCCTAACTAAATCATATAACTAAAACCCTAATTTCAGACCCCCATCGACAAACCCCTTTTACTCAATCTTCATCTAATTCCAGAAACTGAATCCACCCTGATCCCTAGACGTCTTCTCGATCTGATCTCATCCACAAGCAACAATCTCTAACCCCTATCCTAACTCAGGATTAAACCCATCAAGTAATTCTTCATAAACTCTCGATTTCTACTCAGAATGGCTTCATCTTCTCAATTTCTCCCCTGAGTTCTTCACGAATTGATCCCCTAACCCTAACTCTGAAATAAAAAGAATAACTTTGTTTGTCTGTACTCTGTATGGAGAGAAGAAGATGATTAGAAGAAGGAGGAGGAGAAAGAGGTGGTGAATTGATTGATAGTGGTGGTTCTCTGTATTGGATTAATGGCCGCAGCTGTGAGAGAAAAAGAAGAAGGTCGAACATTTTAGTTTTTTAGGGTTATCAGATGGTAATGTTGTTTATATATGATACACACGGGTTTACGGGTTGTACCCGCGGTTTTGCGGGCCGGGACGGGTTAGCCCGTTTTCCTACAAGCTGGCATTTCTCCAACCCTAACCCGGCTTGTTTAGACACCAGCCGAGCCGGGTACGGGTTTTTTACGGGCCGGGCCAGATAAACCCGCGGGTTTTGGCTTGTTTGCCAGCTCTAGATGTGAGCCCTTTGTCTTTAGGTACCTTAAGTAGGGCTGGACTGATGTAAATAAGTACCATTCTAGCACACTCAGCTTCCATCACTCCGTGCTCTTAAGATGCACAACAAAATTCGAAGACGTGAATCAGAGAGAACAAAAAAAAAAAGAAAAAGGAACTGATTGTTAGGAGGTAAATTTGGTAAGCAAACATAATGAAGTAAACTGAAATCGAGAAAATCATTTAGTACCTGAAATCTGAGCATATAGTAACCATCAACATAAACAACTCTCATAGTCTCAAATGGTTGTTTGATTGAAAGCATGAATAGTGTGAATATCAGTTTTGGTTGCGTAGTATTAGTAGAATTTTGTTATCCAAAAATCTCTTACTTTTGGCAGTTTATAATTATGATTTCATGGAATTGCCAAGGAATAGGAAAACTTGAAACAAAGAATAGTTTTCTTGACATTTTGAATAAAGAAAACCCAGACATTTTTATTCCTCTCAGAAACAAAACAGCAGAGCAAAGAAATGGAACATATTATGAAACAAGTAAATGTCCAGAACTATTTCTTAGTTCCCCCTAGAGGTACCGCTGGAGGCCTTTTCTTATTTGGAAAATAAATGTTAACCTGCAAATTGAGGATAATGCCTATAACCATATTAATGCTACTGTCACGAATCACCACAATGATACCAGTTGGAACCTTACCTGCTTTTATGGGAGTCCATATAGAAGATTTAAAGTTCAATCTTAGAACATTATAAACCAAATGGCGGAAACCATAAACAAACCATGGATAATTATAGGGGATCTAAACGTAGTGCTTTATGAAGAAGAAGAAGAAAAAAAAGTAGATACCCTTTCAAAAGGAATGAGGCTAGAACTTTCAATAAACTTATAAATGATTGTAACCTAATGGATTTAGGATTTACGGGATACACTTTCACCTGGTATAAACATAGATAGAACACCCAAAATATTGAGTAGAGATTAGATAGAGCTCTAACAAATGATAAATGGAATAGAAAATTCCCTAACTCAAGCATAACTCATTTAGGGACTCTAACCTCTGATCATGATCCCATAAGGCTTAATACATATAACCAGTGGGATGATGGCCCCACACCGTTCAAATATTCCGGGGAATGGATTAAACATGAGGAATGTAAACCCCTTATTAAGGAAAGTTGGAACAAGCCCATAAAAGGTTCAACAGCTCATAAAGTCAATAAGAAGTTGAGAAATGTTAAGCATACCCTAAAACTATGTAATAAAACAACTTTTGGGGATATCAACAGTAATATTCAGAAATTAAAAAAGGAAATGGATAAGATAAATAACACACCTAACTATCCTGATAAGAGTACTGCTCTTGTGAACCTGAGAAGCGATCTAGCAAAATGGTATAGTATAAAAGAAAATTTTTGGAAAGATAAGAGTAGGGACCAGAACATTGCTTTAGGAGACCGAAGCACGAAATTTTTCCATAATAAAGCTAAACAGAGATTCTGAAGAAATAGAATTGAAACTCTTAAAGATGAAAACAACAACTGGCTTAATACCAAAAAGGAAATCTCAGATTGCATAATAAACCATTTTCGAAATATTGCTACTACTGTTAAGCCTGATATTGACCAGAATTTGATAAATCTAATTCCAAAAAAAAATGTTACTACGAAGGATAATGAAAAGTTGTGTGCCACGCCACTAGAAGATGAAATAAAGAAAACGTTGTTTTATATGGAACCGGATAAAAGTCCGGGATGAGATAGTTTTCCCCCCAATTTTTTTCAACAAAATTGGGAGATAATCAAAACTGATTTAACTGACATGGTTCAGAATTTTTTTACTAGTGGCCACCTATCAAAAGAGATGAATGCCTCTTACATATCTTTGATTCCAAAAAACCTCAATCCTACAACTCCTGTGGAGTTTAGGCCTATTGCCCTAGCAAATACTTGCTAAAAAATTGTTTCTAAATTGATGGCAGGGAGGATGAAAGGACTTCTAGAAAAATTGATTTCTCCATATCAATCTGCCTTCATCCCGGGAAGGCAGATTTCTGAAAACATAACTCTAGCTCATGAAATAATTCATAAAATGAAAAATTCTAAATCAACTAAGGGTTTTATGGGGTTAAAAATCGACATGTCAAAATCTTTTGACAGGATCGAATGGGATTTCTTAATGCAGATCATGTCTAAAATGGGATCCAATAGTAAATGGTGTAACTTGGTCCATCAACGCATCTCGACTTCTACTCTAGCAGTTCTTTTAAATGGGTCTCCAACAGATTTTTTTAAACCAACCAGGGGACTGAGACAGGGGGATCTAATATCCCCTTATCTCTTCTTGATATGTATGGAAGCTTTATCTCGTACTATATCTCAGGCTGAAAACCTAGGTCTTCTAAAGGGTATAAAACTGGTTCATAAGGCACCCCCCATAAGTCACCTTCTTTTC
The DNA here is from genome assembly GCF_003573695.1 of Papaver somniferum. NCBI lineage: Eukaryota > Viridiplantae > Streptophyta > Magnoliopsida > Ranunculales > Papaveraceae > Papaver > Papaver somniferum. The sequence goes on from NC_039362.1 coordinate 142,065,935, forward strand.
GTAGACGACTGTTTGCTTTTCTGTAAAGTTAGTGAAAAACTTGTAAGAGTTTAGTGTAACTTTTTAAAGACTTTGGTCTAGCTTCAAGGCAACTGATAAACCTAACCAAATCAGGGGTTTTCTTTAGTCCTAAGACTGATACAAATATAAGAAGAAGAGTTAAAGAGATTTTAGGAGTAACTGCAATTCCTTTGACAGAAAAATATCTAGGTTCACCACTTTTTACTAATAGATATAAAGTAAAATGCTTTGAACCTCTAGTGGATAAGATGAGAACTAGGGTAATAGGTTGAACAGTAGCAATCTAAATAACGCAGGGAAAACGGTTATGATAAAAAAACGTTGGATCCTCTTTGTATGTTTACCAAATGAATTGTTTTAAAATTCCGGTCAAAATTTGTGATAAAATAACAAAACTTCAGAGGGATTTTTTGTGGGGAAAAAATGAGAAAGGTTTAAATGAAAATGGAAAAAAAGGAGTGTGTTTAAAGAATTGGAACTCTATCTGCAAAACATTAGAAGAAAGCGGGTTGGGCATAAAAAAACGTAAGAAAATTTAACATTGCTATGATAGCAAAGATGGCCTGAAACTTAAAACAAAACCCAAATTCTCTGTGTGATAGAATACTAAAAGAAAAGTACGTACTACCCTAACCGTGATATTCTACATGTAGATAGCAAACCAAACCAAAGGGACGGTTGGATTTGGAAGGGACTGCTAAATGGCATAAACAAATTAAGAGAAAATGCTTTTGGGAACTAGGTAATGGAATGAACATCGATATTTTGGATGACTTATGGATCCCAAATACAAATATACCTATGCAAAAACCAAATAGGAACAATGAGGACCTAAAAAAGGTTAGTGACTTGATGACGATTGATAAAAGCTGGGATCTGGACAAACTAGCTCTTTGTTTTAACACTCAAACAATAGGAAAAATAATGAAACTAACAATACCTATAGAGGATAGGTTGGACACACCAAGATGGAATCTAAATGAAAAAGGTATGTTTTCAGTCAAATCACTTTATGATCATCTTAATTCGAGTAATTCTGCTGACAACAAATGGAAAAAGATATGGAATATGGAAATCAGTCCGGCTGTAAAAAAAATTGTTTGGAAGGCGGTCAATTCAATCTTACCTAATAATATGCGCATAGCTGCCATTCTCCCGGACACCGATACAACCTGTAAACTATGCAATGAGAACCAGGAAACTATTACTCATCTTTTCCTGCATTGTAATTTTGCTACTCAGGTATGGAAGCACTTTAACTTTGATATGGATTATATTAGAAATGGTATCGTCATCTTTCATGAATGGCTAACTAACTGCTTTGATAATCCACAAAGAGGAAAGTATGACATTGAATGGAATGTACTTTGTAGTGTCATTATTTGGTTTATATGGAAGGCAAGGTGCAAAGTTGTGTTTAAACAAAAAAGACATAATAGTGTCGTAACAGCCAATAACATAGTTCAGTTCATCAATAGGCATAGTTCAGTTCATCAATAGCTTCAATGATATACATAAACAAGATTACAATATAATGAATGACGTATATTACAACCCAAAACAGGATGAAACATTGCAGATTACTACTACTCTCAGAAATTGATCTTCGCAGAATAATGTGATACAGGGAAACAGAAATCTGGCAATCACAATTAATATTTCTTTGGTTATGTTAGATGGCAGCTCGAAAGTGAGAATTGGTCTGACTCTATGTGATTATGCAGGTATTGTTAGAGAAGCCAGGGGTTTTTGTGCAGACTACACAACCAGGGAAGATTTAGAAAAAACTGGAGCGGATGCTGCTTTCCAATGGGCAACACACCCGAGTGGCCACAAAATTTCTTTTAGGAGCGATTCGGAGCCAACCTTACTGTTGCTGATAGGAATGTATGCAAGAGCGCGAAAACAGAGATACAAAATCAGTGCAGATTTTGGTAACAAAGAAGAGTTTGAAATCAACTTTCTAATTCAAGACTTCACCTTACTTATGACGGAAAATGTAATATGGGCTGTAAAACTTGCTATTTTTCGTAACAAATATATGATCAAACATAACTGGACGGATCATAACTTATGGACTCTTTTAACATACCTAAATATCCAAACTTCGAATGAAAATGTAATTTTATACCGATGCCCTACTCAAGAAAACAATGATAACTTAATATCAATATAGTAAAGTTTTTTATAAAAAAAAAGTCTCAATTGGTTTATGTTTAGATTTCTAGGAGTTAATGCAACACTTAAGTTCATAAAAAGCTTAACCTTATCAAGTCAAGCTAAACAGAGATACCAACTAATAATCGCTCCCCAGTCATGACCAACTACAAACACCTGCAATACCAACAACAAAAATCAAAAAATTCTATAAAAAACAATTCAGTTCATTCCCATTTCCTGTGGTAGACCGTGATTGAACTAATATCTAAATTCCATATAATTCAAACCCCTAAATTTACTAAATTTATAAAACCTTAGAATTTTAGGTGACACAAACCAAACGAAAATTTGTATACCTAATCATAGAAGAGAAGAACAATTGATTTAAATCATCATCTCCTTCATTGATGTTTTGAAATTGCATGAAACGTAGCTGAAGATTCAGCTGTGTAGAAGAGGGAGAGAGTTCAGGAAGAAGAAGAGTGTCGAAGAGGAAACGTGGTGTTTCTGTTTTTGAGGAAGGGGTATTTTGAAATTCCAGTTTTGATCTAATCCAACGGCTGTAAACTGGTTTACCAAAAGTACGTTCACCAACGAAAAATACGTGCATCCACGAAAAGTTTGTTAGCGTTTTGGTCGGGGGAGATATCCATCACAAAAACAATAAGAAACAGACAGTGCTTAAGAAAAAATAACAAATTTCATTTCATTTTATTGACCTTGTATGAGAAATTAACCACAGATAATAACTGGCTCTATTTTCTTTCAAGCTTAAAATTTATTTAATTTTAAACCACATGCCGATCAACTTAGAGTTGGAATAGATTTCAGGCTGAGTTCCTTGCCAGATTTTCGGAGGATTTCTCCTTTATAATGGGAACCCAACAATTTTAAAAACCAAAGCTTGCCTTGTTCAGAAAAAGCAATGTCTGCCATCAGTTCACTCGCACTAATACATCGATTCTTCAATACAACAACCTAATTGTATGGCCATGTTCACTACTACTTTGTTGGATATTTTCAAGATTTGCCGCTAGGCAGAGTTATACGGTGATCGACCTGACTGGTCAGGTCGTGAGGGTCTAGTGGGCAACGCTCCCTAGCAAAGTCCGAGACAGCGTCTCGTGGAATTTTATTTTTCTGGTTTTACTTTGTAAAACCTAGAAGTTTCCATTCAAATTGAACAAACGCGTCTCTTCCCATAAGCCACCATTAATGGCTTTTGGAAGCGTCTGTTGGTGATGAAACGACACTACCAACAGGCATGAATATCACTATAAGTAGCGAAGACAGTGTGATTCTTGGTCGGGTCAAGGAAGTACAATCCTTGAATTCGATTACGGTGTTAGGGCTTCATTGAATCCTGAAGGCATAATTCGAGAGACCGTTTGTACTCGCCAAATTTATTGGGAAAGGTCGAATTATTGTCTAAAAGAATCGAAAGAGCCTTGAAGTCAGAGGTACACCATTTTCTGTTTCTGTTTCCATCCTCTTGTTTAACCCAAAATTTCCAACAGTTTTAGACAATAACTTTCTGACAATGGAGGGTGAATCTTCAAATTCGAATGTAACTGCTCAATCTCTGCAAGTGATGAACCAAACCCTAACTCGATTGGAACGTTTTGATGGTGATAATTTTACTCGTTGGCAAGAGACTGTGAAATTTTTCCTGATCACCATCAAGTTGTGGTGCATACTTGAAGACGGTTTGGATGAAATTCCTGCACCATCAGACAAAGACATTGATGATTTGAAGGCCAGAAGAAAGAAGCGTCAGGAAGATGATTTTATGTGTCGTGGTCATATCTTGAACGCCCTGGGAACTAGTGTTTACAATGCCCATCGAAGTATTTCGTCTGCAAAGGAATTATGGACTACGCTTGAAAACAAATACAAGATTTCTGAAGCAAGCAACAAGAAATTCCTGATTTGCAACTTCATGGATTTTAAAATGGTTGACAGTAAGTCAATTATTTCCTAGGTCAGTGAACTTTGACTCATTGTTAATCATCTTAAGGATGCTGGAATTGAACTTATTTCTACCTTTATTGTCGGAGTCATTATTTCTCGTCTTCCTCCTTCTTGGAATGGTTATAAGAAGAAACTTAAGCATGCTGAGACTGACTATGATTTAGAAGGTTTACAACGTCATCTTCGTATAGAAGAGGACTCTCGTAAACGAGAAATTAAGGATAGTCAGCAAACTGAGGATCATTCTAAGGTTAACAGTGTAGATTTTTCTAAGACACCAAATGCTTTGAAAACTAATAATGATACTCAGTTTAAGAAGCAACATCCCAACAAGAAGAGTAAGAAGAAGGGGCCTTGCTTCTTCTGTGATAAACCCGGCCATATTGCTCGTGACTGTCGTCTCAAAAACAAACAACAAGGACAGAAAAAGGAGGCAAATATGGTCGATGACAAACTTGTTATTGTAGTGCAAGCCGCCAACGCCGTTTCTAACAATGAGAGTGGATGGTGGTACGACAATGGTTCAACTGTCCATATCTGTAAAGACAGGCATCTTTACAAGACATATGAATCGGTTACTGGAGAAGGAAACGAAGTTGTCTCTGCAAACAACTTACACAACAAAGTGATTGGAAAAGGCACTATTGATCTCTCCTTTACTTCGGGAAAGACTGTTACTCTTACTAATGTATTACATGTCCCTAACATTGTGAAAAACCTTGTTTCTGGAGACCTCGTTATGAAGGCCGGATTCAAGACGACTTATGAGTCTAATAAGTTTGTATTTTCCAAAAATGGTGTATTTGTTGGAAAAGGATATGCTTGTAATGGGATGATTAAGCTTAATTTAATAAATAATGGTTCTGCTTATACTATTGACTCCGTTGATTCATGGCATGGTAGATTAGGACATGTGAATTATGGTTCCCTTAAAAACATGAGAAAATTAGGATTAATTTCTTATTGCAATTTTGATAATATCTCTAAGTGTGAAATATGTGTGCAAGAAAAAATACATAGAATTTCCTTTAAGTCTGTAGTTAGAAATTCTTCCTTGCTTGAATTAGTACATAGTGATGTTGGTGATTTAAAAAATCATGTGACTCGTGGTGGAAACAAATACTATGTTACTTTTATTGATGATTGCACTAGATATGCTTATACTTACTTGATGAAATCTAAGGATGAAGTCTTTGATATGTTCAAAATATACAAAACAGAAGTAGAGACACAATTAGGACAGAAAATTAAAATTTTACGTTCTGATCGTGGTGGTGAGTATTTTCCTAATGAATTTAAATTGTTTTGTCAAGAGCATGGTTTAATTCATCAATTTACTGCACCTTATACACCTCAACAAAATGGTATTGCGGAAAGGAAAAATAGAATGTTGGTTGAGATGGTTAATGCTATGCTTATTAGTTCTAATTTTCCTAATTCCTTGTGGGGTGAAGCTATGTTATCTGCATGTTATATTTTGAATAGAATTCCTTTGAAAAAGAAGAATGTTTCTCCCTATGAATTGTGGTTTAATAGGAAACCAAATTTGAGAAGACTTAAAGTTTGGGGTTGCTTAGCATATGTTAGGAAGCCTGATCCTAAAAGACCTAAGTTAGGAAATAGGGCGTATAAATGTGCTTTTGTAGGTTATTCATTTAACAATATTACTTACAGATTTTTAATCCTTGACACTTTTGAGATTATAGAATCTGTAGATGTGGAATTTTTTGAGAACTTGAATAGGAATAGTTCCCAAATGCAACCCATAGAAAACTCATTGTTACCCAGTCTAGAATATATAGAGACTAATAACAATGATGAACATTCTGCTCCTAACATAGAAGATATTTCTGAAAGTATATAAGATATCGAACCTAGAAGAAGTAAGAGAGCAAGGAAAGCGAAAAGCTTTGGTAAGAATGAAATTCTTAGTATGACTAGATATGTAATGCATGTTGATGATGACCCTAAAACTTATGCTGAGGCAATGAGTTCCAGAGATGCTATTTTCTGGAAAGAGTCTATCAATGATGAAAAACATTCACTTTTGTCTAATGGTACTTGGATATATTGTGATTTACCTCCTGGCGTAAAGCCTATAGGATGTAAATGGGTATTCAAGAGAAAAATGAATGCAGACGGTTCCATTGATAAGTTCAAAGCCAGACTGGTTGCTAAGGGTTATAAACAACGACATGGAATTGACTATTTTGATACATATGCTCTTGTTGCTCGCATCTCATCTATTCATTGTTTAATTGCACTTGCCTCTACACATAAGTTAATTATACATCAAATGGATGTCAAAACCGCCTTTCTAAATGGTGATTTAGAAGAAGAGATATATATGGAACAACCCGAAGGTTTCATATTGCCAGGCCAAGAAAAGAAGGTTTGCAAGTTGGTAAAATCTCTTTATGGATTGAAGCAAGATCTCATGCAATGGCATGAGAAGTTTGACAAAGTAGCTTTGTCGCATGGTTTTGTTGTAAATGATGCTGATAAATGTATCTATAGTAAGCATGATAGTTCTGGATGTGTGATTCTCTGTTTGTACGTTGATGATATGCTTATTTTTGGATCTGACATATCTCGTGTGGAAGAAACAAAGAAGTTTCTTAACTCTAACTTTGATATGAAGGACTTAGGGGAGGCTGATATGATCTTGGGAATCAAAATCCTAAGAAAGGGAGATGAGTTGGTTTTAACCCAATCTCATTACATTGAGAAATTTCTCAAGAAGTATGGTTATTTTGATGACAAACCAGCCCCTACTCCTTTAGAACCTACTATAAAGTTAATGAAGAACACTGGGCGTACTCATGCACCACTTGAGTATTCTAGTATTATTGGAAGTCTTATGTATGCTATGCATTGCACAAGACCGGACATATCTCATGCCGTGGGATTGTTATGTCATTTCTCAAGTAACCTAGGAGTTGAACACTGGAAAGCAGTTTCAAAAGTTTTGGCTTACTTGAAAGGAACCATTGACTATGGTTTGCATTATAACAACTATCCCGCTGTATTAGAAGGATACAGTGATGCTACCTGGAACAATGTAGAATCCAAATCCAAGTCGACTGGTGGATGGATATTTACATTAGGAGGTGATGTTGTGTCTTGGAGTTCCAAGAAGCAGACCTGTATTTCTAATTCAACAATGTTGTCAGAATTGATAGCGTTAACCGATGCATGTAAGGAGGCGGAATGGCTTAGAAACTTACTTGTTGAAATCCCATTTTGGAAGAAGCCATGTCCAGCGGTCTTGATTAATTGTGATAATCAAGCAACTATTTATAATGTCTCTAACAAGACTTATAATGGAAAGTCAAGACACGCAAGTCTTAGACATTAAATGGTAAGACAATTACTCAAAAGAGGAGTAGTTGCAGTAAACTATATTGAAACAAGTAAGAACTTGGCAGAACCATTTACAAAAAGTCTACCAAAGGCAGTGGTTTCAATAAAGTGTAATGAAATGGGACTAAGGTCTGTGAATGAAGTTTGATCGCCCATAGCAGAAACCCAACCTATGTTTTGGAAAGGATAAACAAGGTTCAATATGGTACCAACAAGTTATGAAGGTGATTATGGAGCACTAATACAAAACTTCCCATTTCTAATTAATGCTGGTTTTCTGCAAGAAAACAGGATGGATGAAAATCCTTAATAAATCTAACTTTTATCACAAGGTGTCTCGCAGAAATACCTTCGAGACTTACCTATATGAGTATGGAAATCAGGTCGTTTCCTAAGAGAAGAAGACCGTTCTCTAAAGAAGACTCATGAATCCAGGATTTAAGCACATGGCCATTAATGTGCGAGCTACAAAACACACTATTCTCAGAAATCAATATGTGTTGAAATTCCGGTTTTATCATTAGGGGTACTTGGTTCAAGACTAGTTTCACCACTGAACCTCGATAAGGCTTTAAATTTCTTACACTAAGTGAAGGTTCAAATCCAAAAGATACCTATCATTTATGTATTGGTTTCAACCATGATGCTTATTTCCCAAACTAAGCGTGAACTACGTTGGCTTGATCCCACTCGGGTACGTAGGCAGTCACTTTAGTGATGCAGCCACTCTGATTTTTTTTTTTTACTTTGTGTTTTGTGTTTTTCTCATTTTTGAAGATAGGAGGAGAATGTTGGATATTTTCAAGGTTTGACGCTACGCAGAGTTATACGGTGATCGACCTGACCGGTCAGGTCGTGGGGGTCTAGTGGGCAACGCCCCCTAGACGAGTCCGAGACAGCGTCTAGGGGAATTTTATTTTTCTGGTTTTACTTTGTAAAACCTAGAAGTTTCCATTCAAATTGAACATACGCGTCTCTTCCCATAAGCCACCATTAATGGCTTTTGGAAGCGTCTGTTGGTGATGAAACGACACTACCAACAGGCATGAATATCACTATAAGCAGCGAAGATGTTCTCCCATTCCAATACATCAAAAACAATTTGTTTTCTTCTTCTCTAAAAAGCATCATCAGAACCTTATACAGTGTGATTCTTGGTCGGGTCAAGGAAATACAATCCTTGAATTCGATTACGGTGTTAGGGCTTCATTGAATCCTGAAGACATAATTCGAGAGACCGTTTGTACTCGCCAAATTTACTGGGAAAGGTCAAATTATTGTCTAAAAGAATCGAAAGAGCCTTGAAGTCAGGAGTACACCATTTTCTGTTTCTGTTTTCATCCTCTTGTTTAACCCAAAATTTCCAACATACTTTTCATTCATAATTTTTATCACCAAACAATGGCTGTTTCTCTTCTTTCCGAGCAAAACAAAACCGCAAACCAGAGTAATTTTTATGTAAATTGCTTCCTGTCACAAATTATCTTTCGTACGTCCACTGGTGTCGCTCAAGGGAACTCATTCCTGACCAAAATACATTTCTTAGATTTTGTAGAGGCCAGAGGGGCCTAGCAGGAAGCTAGAAGTAGCTTATCTATTGACCTGCACATGAAGCTAAAACATCAGACTACTACTAACTTAGGCATGAGCAAACTTAACTAAACACATCACTTGATCCACTCACTATCAAGCCAATTATTAAATGCTGAAATCATCACTTAACGATAACTAAATGCCACTCTATCAAGCTTTAATCTCATGCTCTGTAATTAGTGCTCCAAATAAACTGGACTTTCATTACCATTCCCATGGACTCGACTCAATGTTAAATTTATTTTTTTCATGGGGGAGTTCCCATCACGCGTCGCCCTTGCGTTGCAATACTGCAAAGGCCTGGCGCACCCCCACCAAAACTAAGAAAAACATTTGCATTTTGGATACCAGTATAATATTTGCCCAGCATCGTTGTTCTTTCAAAACATAAAACTGTTTGGAACGTGGTTTCTCAGGCAATTCTGTAAAATAAAATTAATATTTGCAATAACAGAAATATCCAATGTTTGCGAGGTCACATAAGAAAGTAATACGAAGCATCAAGGTGCCTTCAGTTTTTTCATCAGTTCACAGTCCATGGTTTTATCATATCAATTTCTACATCTTATTGAGATTATCGGTCGACCCATCTGTGTAGTACATCCAGTTTCTGAAATCTCAAGAGGTTCAGATGTCTGAATCGATGAACAAAGTATAATGTCACCCATTTCAGTGGCAACAAAGTATTTTACTTGCATTGAAAACACTTTTCGCCTCTTCAAAAACTAAACACAAATACTGCAGAGAACAAAACACTATAACACTGACCTAAACAACTCCAATAAACAAACCTCTTGTCTGAAAGAATGAGTTCATGGTTTCCAGCAAATGTATAGACCTGCCTTCGAAATTTCTTTAAGCAATTTGATGATAAAACTTAGCTTGAGTTCATAAACAAACCTCTTGTCTGGAAAAATGTTGCATTAGCAAGTCTTCTGAGTATTCAAAGTTCAAAAGTACTTCTACCGCAACATCCTGCTTGATGGAATACTTTCCCTTTTAACAGAAGTTGGAAAAAGAACAAGCATACCTTTATCGGCCTTTTGGCTAAGATCAAGTGTAGTATCACTTCATATTAAGTTAGATTGTTCTGTGAATTGGCATATCAAAGCATTTCTTTCTTGTGCTTCTAATTAGGCATCGGCAAAGGCTGAAGGAGATGATGGTGCAGCAGCAGCAACCACCAGAGCAGCAGGTTCCGAAGACTCATTTTGTTGTTTGAGTGCTTCAATTTGTTTTTTCTACCAGCCTTGAATCTGTCACTTAACATGTTTCTCAGATCCGTCTTTACATCATAGACTATATATCCATTACTTGTCCTGATCAATCACAAAAACAAACAGACAGTGCACTCCAATCAGATTAAGGATCTTAAACCCTAATTAATGAATAAAAATAAGAAATGAAGTAAAAATTAAAAACCTGATTCTATCCGGAAACTCCTGAGCCTTTCTACTCTTGTTACTCTTTCTTACTCGTTTTGTACTTGACTTCCCCTGATCTACATGTTTTGATTTGTCAGGGTTCGGAGGTGGTAACTCAGCACGAACAGCGCCCATCTTGAAGATACTGTCGTCAACCGGAACATGATCTTTAACTTCATTCAGACTCGCAGCACCAGGATCTGCTTCTGAGATATCATCTTTAGCTGAAATGTTCCTTGCCAGATTGTTCATTTTGAAGGAATTATAATTTTTGAGCACGACTTGATGCAAACAGACACCTAGCAGGAAGAAATACACTACTTCTCCAAATGCTTGTATCACTATTCACTTACCATCATTACGAAGACGTAAATGATATATTACAACAAGTATCTTGTATACACCAAAATGTAACTTGACACATGGACGGAGATTACGAGCCGAAGCCGGACACAATGATACAACCGCGCACGCGGAATCAGTTATGAGTCTGCTTAGAAACTAAGCTAAGGATAGTTTAGTAAAATACTTGTAACCACTCACCCTATATAAAAAAACGTTATTAGGGTAAAAAAGGGGATCGGACCAGCCTCCTTCCTTGACGACTTTTCTCAGAAAACTCCATCTCTGATGGAGCTTCATCACCTTTGTAATGAAATCAATACTTAATAAAACTCACACGATCATTATCCCGTGGATGTAGGCAATGCCGAACCACGTAAATCACTTGAGTCGATGTCTTCTTACTCTTATTGCAGCTTATATTTTGCTTATGATTCTTGTTTTCATTCAATTTGTTTACTGTTTTGTTATTTCAATCAATTGGTTGTGGAAGCAAACTATTTGTGTTCACATATCTCTTACATCCAATCACCATTACCAACTTATCTCTTCACTTAGGCACATGTAATATGTTGCACAGCAAAAAAAAAAAAAAAAAAAGGACTACATATTTCTAGACCAAAAGGCGGCAAGGTCGTACATACGTTGGCTTTTGAATAAAATTATGTCTCACCGCAGCATAACTTTCAACTTTTCAGGCACTTCCTCGGAAGTTGGGCAACATTTTGGGTTCAGGGTTCATAGTCGAACAAGAGAACTAAAGCTTATGACAGTGCGTTATACAGTTCCATTTCCAGCACTCGTTGTGTGAATCTCAGTTGAACTGAAGAATAATTAGACCCACACGGAGTAGGAAGCACCACTCTACTCAGAATGCTGTGTATAAAAGTAACACTTCACTCTCCCAAATGATCCACGCAGCCGTGCGGCAAGCACAAAGCGAACTATTCTTTCGCCTTTTACTAAAGAATACCGTGTGCTTGCCGTTTATAAGCGGCATACGCCTATTTTTGGAGGGTTTCTTATTTTTCTTAAGAGGAACCCAACAATTTTTAAACCCAAAGTTTTCTTATTTTCTTAAGAGGAACCCAACAATTTTTAAACCCAAAGTTTTCATTTCAATGGCTTTGCAGAATGAGATTTTTCTCCATCAAAAGCACTTCAAGCTGCTTAGCTTAATTAATCTGAATGGATAACAGCAAGCCTACGGTTCTGTTCAGATTTTCATCTTGTTTTACAGGCTGTAGATAATTGCTTCCTTGTTCCTTTCACACACTATGTACAACAATGATATCAATTTCACTCCGAAAGAAAAAAAATCTATCAGAGACGAGGAACAAAAGCTTATTTGAACCAGTTCATACTTCACACACTAGGAGCTGGTCGTATCTCCTTGCTGCAAATTGACTAAGAGTGTGAGACCACATTGCAAGAATTGTCTAGGTTGGGTTAATCACATGATTCCGTGCCAGAAGAATTGATAGCCCATGCTAAAGGGTACTACTATTCTCATCTGATAATACAATCTGGCATTGTTGACTTGGAAAAAATTTGGGTAGGCTAAGGTGTTTGGGGTACAAGAATCAAAAATTGGTTCTTCACGTTGCTTTCAAGTTAATCTGCCAGTATGCGCCACTAGTTCCTAGAACATTGAAGTACTTGACTGCAGTTAGTTAATGTCAGATTATTATTGACAACAACTTTGATGCAAACAAGCATTTTACTGCAGTTGTTTAAACAAATTACTAACACAGGAGTTGATGACTAAAATGAGTCATTTGTTGTCAATACTACTTCAAAGTTCAAACACCTATCATTTGCAAATGGGGAAATTAGGGGGAGATCCAAAAAAAATAATATTCTCGTTCTCAGGCCCACAATTAATTTTGTATACCGTGACACCCATAATTATATGAAATTATTATATGAATCAATACATAACTGGTTATGCATACTATCTTTTCAGGCATAACTCGTTATGCATACTATCTTTTTCAGGGGTATAATTGGCAGCGCAATCTGGACATAACATATCTAAAAATCCGCGCCTTAGAATTTTATAAATTTTATATCGTTGGAATTTTTTTTAAAAGAGCTACGCAACGAGTACAAAAAAGAATATCAAATTTTTGTTTTTAACGAAAAAACCGGAGGTGATCCTCATTTTAGGGAAATTTTTTGAAAACTTGATACTTAACCATTATGCAGTCACAAAAAACGATGCATAACACATTCTGCAGACGCATAACGAATTATGCAACCATTTTTTCGACTGCATAACAAGTTATGTATCTGCATAACAAAGTTATGCATCTATAACAAGTTATGTAACCATTGTTTTGGTTGATTTTATCCGTACATATAAAAAATTGATGCATAATGCAGTATGCATCCATATTTACGGATGCATATCAGGTTATGCATCTATTTTCTCGATGCATAATGTATTATGTAGCCATATTTTCGGACGCATAACAGGTTATGCAGGTTTTCTGGACTGCATAACAAGTTATGCAACAAATTTTGTAGATGCATAACAGGTTATGCATCCATTTTCACGAATGCATAACATGTTATGCAGACAGTTTCTCGACTGAATGACATGTTATGCAGTCATAACCACATCATCATCTTCTTTCATGTTTCATTAACTCCCAATTATTTTCTCTAAAGCTTTAGCCATATTTCCTCTAAAGCTTCAATTATTTTTCTCCAAGAAACTATGCTTGAAAAAATTACAAAAAAAAAACGTGGTTGAAATTAGTGATTCAAACAACTTTGGCTGGGTTGCTTTAAATTCAATTGGAAGGTCCGGTGGCATATTAATACTATGGAATTTGGATATGTTTGAAGTGGTTTCAGCTTTTGAAGGTACATTTTCACTAGCTGTTGAAGGATTTTTCAAAGATGATGGATTTTTATGCTACCTCACAAATGTTTATGGACCTAATCGTTACACCGATAGAGATGATTACTGCGAAGAACTGTGAGCAGTCAGGGGAATGTGGCCTGCGATTCCATGGGCATTAGGTGGAGATTTTAATGTGGTGATACGGGGGGCATGTTGGTCCCGTTACTCACTACTTAATTTCACCATGATCAAAAATAACAAAATGATTAACAAAAAAAAGGGAAGATACAACTACGGTCATGTTAGAATCTGTTCTTAGTAGAAAGAATGAGGTACATATGCTCCCAATATATCGTTTAAAAGCTCATACATATGGAGGACTGTTCTTCCACAAGACCATGAAGTAGTAAGTCTTCAAGTTCATAAAAATAATTAATGAGTTAATGATTGATGCATGCCTGGAGCTCGAGCTCTCCTTGTTCATTGGGATCAGTTGCAGAGTAATGGAGTATTGAAGAACCCACTAAATAGGGTAGTTACCAATACAGATCAGGAGAGAATTTCTTTGGGTATGTTTTATATACCAAATGTCAATAAAGAAATTGAAACTGTTGTTGCATTAATCAGCGAGAGTAATTGAACATGTCCAGAATTCAACAAATTTGAAATTAATCGATTATCATAAAGAATCGGATTTGTGCCCATCATAATCGAACATTCAATCACCTCGCAAAATCTTTTTCCTCGTTCATTCTATTCTCCGATCTCACCTAATCTTCCTATCGTCTTTCTCTACTCCGGTCTTTATTTTGGATCTGAATGAAACGAAGAAAGGAAAATAAATCTCCGAAGAAATATAATTTTCCAAAATATGGGTCTTGCTATAATTATTTCCCCATATACGGATGCGCCCATGAGTTTTGTGGGCGTCGGTTTCATAGTAGAGAAATGTGTAAGAATGAGTCTCCATGTAATTTTCACTTTGCAAATCCCATTGCAGGAGAACCTTGGATTTAACAATTTTTAACCACTACGTTTATTCAATTAAAATGATAGCATTTCCCTTCATCCAAATCTGTGCGTTTGAGAGAGAAATTATAAGAAACCCATTTCAGGATTATCAGATATTAAACCCTTAATCAGTGCCGTAACATAGTGACAGAACTAGTCCAATATCCCACGGTACCATGGTTGGTGCCCACTACTTTGCGAGCTGATCACACAGCTTTGCAGAGCAAAAAAGCAACAAAACAATGCACCAGCCGGGAATCGAACCCGGGTCTGTACCGTGGCAGGGTACTATTCTACCACTAGACCACTGGTGCTGAATGTTGAAACTACGAAGTTTTTCTATTTTCTCTTTGTAGAGACAAAACCAACTTATGTTTCATCTAAGAAAAACACATTGGTCCACACTGCTTGTGTTCTCTCAATAGACAAGAAACGAGCGAGTATAAGTAAATGAGACGTGGGAAAGGAAAAACATACTTACCTTGACGGGTCCATGGATGATCAAGAAGGTCCATGGCCTAGGTTAGCGATCTCCATCGCACATTACGGAGGGGTGCTCGCCTAAGATCTCCCCCTCTCCTATGTCCGCGCGGCCCCTGCCTATTCTAAACCAAATCTCATCTTTCCGTCATGGTCTATGGGGTGCATTGCATTATGCTTCTTTTTTTTTTGAGCTGGCCGTGTATAGTACAGAAACACTGTGTCTGGAATGTCCACAATTACAATTCCATACGCAGGCAAGCAATGACTTGCAATGCATTAGACGCAGCTCTAGTTGAGCTGGATAATATTGCTCCAATATCTGGAACATGTCTCCCAACTGCCGATCCATTATTTACAGAGTTGCATTCAACATTGATGGTGCAACTACTTGTTATCTTGTACCATTTGCACAATACATGAGAATGCTTGAAGGGGGCGGGCAGCAGGGGCGGAGGCAACTAACGGCAAGGGTAGGCAACTGCCTACCCTTGCCTCCCCAATTTCTCTTCTAGTAGTGTAAATTTTCGTCCCAAATAGCAATACATAAGCTTTTGCCTACCCCAAATAAAAGCCCATGTCCGATACTCCTACACAAAGCAAAAGGCAAAGACGAAAAAAAAATAAAAATAAATCACACCACCTATTCTATCTATTTCCTTCTCTCCAGTCTCCATTCTCTCTTTGCTTCTGCCATGAACTAATCAACAAAATCGTACTAAATCTTTTATTCTGCCATCAGTGCCATGGATTAAACTTTGTAGAATCTAAAGATGATGTAGGACATCTACCTGTTTTCAATTGATCAACCGTCCCAGTTGATCCAATTGCTCCGTATCAACAATGACAGTTGATCTCTTTTTGCTGTATCAACTTTCACAGTTGATTCTTTGCTTTTACTTTGTTTTTCTTGTGTTACAAGTCAGAACTTCTTCTTTTAGAGTTTCCTTTTTTTATTCTTTTAGAGTTTTACTATTTTTAGGTTCTTATCATGCCTATATAAACAGGCTTATTAAGTTCTTATAAGATACAATTATTATTATCAAGATTAATTAAAACTAACTCTTTCAGAGCTATCAATCTTTCTCTTCTCAACCCTAATTATTCTTCTAGTTTCTCAACCTTTTCTTCTCTTCTCAATACCAGCAATCTCCGTGTTGCTTTCTTCCTATCAGTTCTACACCAATTAGTATCATTCGACAGTAGATTATATTTTCATCTTTTCTACGATCCTGTTTTTCGCTTCCGCAAACCCTTTTATCTATTATACAAAAAATTATATGGCCAACACCGTTATTCAAGAAGCTTTCGATGCTGCTATCACCAAGCTTACCAATCTTATTACTACAAGTACTATTGCTAGTAATGACGGTATGGCTACAATTAATACAAATATTGCTTCGATTTCAGATAACCTAACAAAGCTGGAGAAAACTTGCTTTACTCAGTATAAAAATTCTGAAAAGAAGTTTGAAGATATACCCATAAAGTGCCTCTTTCCTTCAAATAGGTTTATGTTTATAGCAAGCTGGAGAAAACTTGCTAGAGAGTCTCTTTCCTTCAAATAGGTTTCAACAGCATCAACTGAAGTTGTTGCAATGGTAGGAAAAGCTAAGTGGGGAGGGACATACCCATAAAGTGCCTGAAATGGAGACATCTTCAGACTAGTATGAAAGCTTGAATTGTACCACCATTCTGCCAAAGCTAGCCATTGGCTCTATTTGCCAGGTTGATGTCCAGTTAAGTATCTCAAATGAGTTTCCAAGCAGCCATTCACCCTCTCAGTTTGGCCATCTGTTTGAGAGTGATATGCAGTGCTTAAATTAAGACTTGTACCCAAAGCTCTAAACAGATCCTGCCAAAAATTGCTGGTAAAGACATTGTCCCTGTCTGACACAGTGGATGATGGTAATCCATGCAATTTGAACATTTGAGAGAGAAATGCCTGAGAAACTAAGGATGTTGTGTATGGATGTTGAGGAACCAAGAAATGAGCATACTTGGTTAGCCTGTCAACAATGACAAGGATAACACTCTTCTTGTCGCTGACAGGGAGGCCTTCAATGAAATCCATTGTGATATGTTGCCATGGTTGATCAAGGACATGAAGGGGTTGGAGGAGACCTGAAGCATTGGTGGTGTCACTTTTGTTTCTTTGGCAGATATCACACTGAGAGACAAAAAACACTATGTCTTTGTGCATTCCTCTCCAATATAAATGGCTCCTTGCTCTCACAGAAGTTGCTTGAATGCCAGAATGCCCTCCAATAGCTGAAGCATGTAGAGAAGCTAAAAATGTTTGCCCTACATTGCCTCCAGTTCCAATGTAAAGTTTATGTTTATACCTTAAAACACCTTCCCTATAAGGGAAGTGTGGAACACTAAGAGGATTGAGAAGGAGTGAAGAAATGATATCTTGATCTTGAGAGTCATTTGCATAGGTAATTGTAACTTCAGCAACCCAAGTTGGTGTAGATAATGACAATGAATGACAAGAAGTAACATCTACTGGTCTTCTGGAGAGATCATCTGCAACAACATTGTCATCTCCCTTTTTATACTGAATATCATAGTCAAAACCAAGGAGTTTGATTAACCATTTCTGCTGGAATGAAGTGGTAAGTTTTTGCTCCATGAAGTATTTCAAACTTTGATGATCTGTCTTAATGGTGAATTTGTTTCCTTGCAAATGTTGTCTCCATCTTTGAATAGTCATGACTATAACAAGAGATTCCTTTTCATAAGTGGATAAAGCTGAAGCTCTTGGACCCAAGGGTTTGCTATAGTAAGCAATTGGTCTGCCTTCTTGTAGTAAGACCGCACCAATGCAAGAATCACTTGCATCACTTTCAACCACAAATTGTTTAGTGAAATCAGGAAGTGCTAATACATGGGTGTTGCTCATGGCAGTCTTTAGGTTCTCAAATGCAGTTGTGGCAGCAGGGTTCCAATTGAATGCATCTTTCTTAAAAAATTTGTGAGAGGCTTGCTGATGGAGCTATACCTTTGCAAAAATTTCCTGTAATAACCTGTAGGCCAAGGAACCCTCTAAGATCTTTAATAGACTTTGGAAGTGGCCAGTTCTTCATGCACTCAATCTTGGAAGGATCATCACTTACTCCTTCAGCTGTGATAATGTGACTCAAATAGTCAATGGAAGACTGCCCAAAGCTGCATTTAGACATCTTAGCAAAATAACTAGTGTTTTCTGAGTAAGGAGAAGACAATCTTGAGATGTTCCAAGTGTTCCTCCATGTTATGGATGTATATAAGGATATCATCAAAGAAAACTAAGACAAATTTTCTCAAGAATGGCTTGAAAATATCATTCATCAAAGATTGGAGTGTTACAGGTGCATTTGTAAGGCCAAATGGCATTACCTTAAACTCATAGTGACCTTGATGAGTTCTAAATGTTGTTTTGAAGATGTTTAAGTCATGGATTCTGATTTGGTGATAACCAGCCCTGAGATCAATCTTGGAGAAAACTACATAGCCACATAACTTATCTAACAGTTCATCCACAATTGGAATGGGAAATTTATCTTTAATGGTGATGTTGTTGAGTTTCATATAATCAACACAAAATATCCATGTGTTATCTTCTTCTTAACAAGAATGATGGGAGATGCAAAAGGGCCGTGACTTGGATGAATAATGCCAGAATGGAGCATTTCTTTCACAATATGTTCAACTGCATCTTTTTGAATATAAGGGCATTTGTAGGCTCTGAGGTTAACAGGTGCAGAATTAGGTTGGAGGGTGATTTTATGATCCAAACTTCTCTTTGGTGGTCGCTGTGTAAGTTCTTGAAATTCAGTTAGCAATGGTTGTAATATTGGGGGAGTGGTGGGTGTAGGGGTAGGAGAAATAGAAAATAATTGGCCCACCAGGCCATGAGAAGAAGTAGAAAAATATTTCTTAGCTGCTGAAGCACTCATTTGAAGTAATGTAGACTGAGGAGAAATACCTTGTAATGTAATCTGCTTCTTGTGATGTGTGAAAGAAATGCTGAGTTTAGTACAGTTGAAAAGAACATCACCTAAAGTCTTGAGCCAATATGCACCAAGGACAATGTCACACCCTCCTAGAGGTAAAATCCTTAAGTTGTCCACAAAGTGGTGACCCTGCATACTCCATTGAAAGTTTAAGCAAATGCCAGTGTTCACTGTTTTCTCTCCATTGGCTACAGTGACCATCATTGGTTTAGTTGGTTCAATGCAGCATTGCGAGGAATTTGCCAAGGCATTATCAATAAAACTTGGTGTGCTTCCAGAGTCAATGAGGATAGATACTTTCTGGTTGTGAAGAATACCAGGAATTCTAATAGTCTCACCAGGTGCATTGCCTGTGAGTGCATGAAGTGAAATTTCAACCTCTGAGTGAACTGGGGATTCTTGAACCTCTTCAAAGATATCTTCCTCATCCTCAGTGTCCTTAGTCTCAACAGTATCCATATGAAGCATATAGACTCACAATTATGACACAACCTTTGAGCTCTTCTTTTGTCCATAAGGGCACAAGACTTTGAAAAACAGTTCAAGCAATAACTTTGTACTTCTTTGTAAGATTCGCACAAGCTATGGCAGTGCTAATAGAAAAACACATCTGGTGCAGAAGTGCTTCATAAAGGTGCAAGCAACTTGATGTAATAAGAATTACTGCCTATTTTATTCAACATAAAAGATTGTTAAGGGCAAGTTTGAAGGCACTGTTGGAAAATTGACAGTAAAACAGGGTGAAGATTAGAATGTTGTAATAGGGTTCAAGGCTCTAATGAAAGATTCTTTTCGACAATTATTTGACCCTTTCCCAATTGAATTGGCGAGTACAAACATGTCAATGAATATCGCCTTTAGGATACTTGAAGCCCCACAACAGTGTTAGATTCAAAACTTGTACAACCTTGATCCAACCAAGAAAACACTGGTTTTGTTTCTGATGATGCTTGTAAGAAAGAAAACAGAGAGAGTTGAGATGTGTTTTTGAATGAAAACAAGTCTCCTATTTAAAGAGGAAATTACACCCTTTAGAGATGACTCTTCATCTCTACATGCATCTTTTCAGAGTGAACAGGCGCGTCTCTTCCTTCAATGCGTCCATTGGTGAAATGAGATTTCTGTTCAGTTTTCTAACTGACAATAGAAACCCTAAGGAACATCCTAAATGCCTACAATTAAAGGTTTTGTTGAAAATATCCAACATTCTCCCCTTATTTTCAAAAAACCAAAATAAGGAATAAAAAGTTTTAAAGCTGGAGTGGCTGTATCACCTAAGTGACTGCATATGTACCCGAGTGGGATCAAGCCAACGTAGTTCAAGCTAAGTTGAGAAAAAGCATCATCGTGGAAACCAATACATAAATGATAGGTACCTTTTGGGTTTGAACCTCCACTTAGTGTAAGATATTCAAAGCTTTATCGAGGTCCTACGGTGAATTTAATCTTGAACCAAGTACCCCCTATGATAAAGCCAGAACCTCCACAGATATTGATTTCAGGAAGTAGTATGTTCCGTAGCTCGCACATTAATGGCCCTGTGCCTTCTCCTGGATTCATGAGTCCTTTTCTGAGAACGGTCTTATTCTCATAGGAAACGACATGATTTCCAAATACTCATATAGGTAAGTCTCGAAGGTGTTTCTGCGAGACACCTTGTGATAAAAGTTAGACTTATTAAGGATTTTCATCCATCCCTAAGATCATGCAGGATCACTACACTAGAAGGACAATGGGAAATTTTAGTTTTAGTGTACCATAACCACTGCAATAAATTGTTAGTACCATATTGAACTTAGTTTATCTTTTTCAAAATATAACATAAGTTGGGTTTCCGTTATCGGTGATCAAACTTCTTTCACAGACTTGAGTCCCATCTCCTTACACTTTATTGAATGCACATCCTTTGGTAGACACTTTTTGAAAGGATCTGCCAAGTTCTTTTTCGATTCAATATAGTTTACTGCAACTACTCCCCTTTTGAGTAATTATCTGACAATCTGATGTCTAATACTAGCATGTCTTGACTTTCCATTATAAGTCTTGTTTGAGACCTTATAGATCGTAGCCTGATTGTCACAGTTAATCATAACAGAAGGATTTGGCTTCATCCATAATGGGATTTCTACTAGTAAATTTCTAAGCCATTCTGCCTCCTTACATGCATCTGTAAGTGCAATCAATTCTGACAACATTGTTGAATCAGAAATGCAGGTCTGCTTCTTGGAACTCCAAGACACAGCAACACCTCCCAATGTAAATATCCATCCACTAGTAGATTTGGATTTGGATTCTACATTGTTCTAGTTCGCATCACTGTATCCTTCTAATACAGCAGAATATCTCTGGAAGTGTAAACCATAATTTATGGTTCCCTTCAACTAAGCCAACACTCTTGAAATTGCTTTCCAATGTTCAATTCCAGGGTTACTTGAGAAACTACATAGCACTCCCACTGCTTGGGCTATGTCCGGTCTTGTGCAATGCATAACATACATAAGACTGCCAACAACACTGGAATACTCAAGTTGTTTATGAGCTCTATCAGTGTTCTCCATTAACTTCACACTAGGATCTAGAGGGCTAGGTGCTGGTTTGTCATCAAAATGACCATATTTCTTGAGAAATTTCTCAATGTAATGAGATTGGTTTAAGACCAACTCATCTCCGTTTCTTAGGATTTTAATTCCTAATATCACATCAGCCTCCCCTGGATCTTTCATGTAAAAGTTTGAACTAAGGAATTTCTTAGTTAGTTCCACAATAGACAAGTCAGACCCAAAAATAAGCATGTCATCAACATACAAACATAGAATTACACACTTAGATTTATCTTGTTTACTATAGATACATTTATCAGCATCATTCACAACAAAACCATATGAGAAAGCTACTTTGTCGAACTTCTTATCCCATTGCATGAGAGCTTGCTTCAAGCCATAAAGAGATTTCACTAGTTTACACACTTTCTTCTCTTGGCCTGGCAATATGAAACCTTCAGGTTGTTCCATATATATCTCTTCTTCTAAATCACCATTTAGAAAAGCGGTTTTGACATCCATTCGATGTACAACTAGCTTATGAATAGAAGCTAGTGCAATCAAGCAACAAATAGATGTGATTCGTGTAACAGGTGCATATGTATCAAAGTAATCAATACTATGTTGTTGTTTGTAACCCTTAGCAACCAATCTGGCCTTAAATTTATCAATGGTACCATCAGCATTCAACTTTCTCTTGAATATCCATTTACATCCTATTGCCTTAGAACCAGGAGGTAAATCACAGTATATCCAAGTTCCATTTGTCAAATGGGAATGCTTTTCATCATTGATAGCTTCTTTCCAGAAATTAGCATCTCTGGAGCTTATTGCCTCAGCATAGGTTTTAGGATCACCTTCATCATGCATATTATATATGGTAGTGCTAAGAATTTCGTTCTTATCACCCTCTACAAGATAATATTTGAATTATGGGTCAGGATTTTTCTCTATTCTTCCTCTCTTACTTTTTCTAGGTTCAATATCTTCAGTAGGAACTGAAATATCATTGTTTTGTGTAGAGAAGGAAGGTTCATCATTGTTATCAGTCTCCATTGGTTCTAGACTTGGTGACAATGAGTTTTCAGTGGGTAGTGTCTGAGAACTTGTCCTTGTCATGCTTTCAAAAAAATTCCACATCTATAGATCCAACAAAAGCACATTTATAGGCCCTATTTCCTAGCTTTGGTGTTTTAGGTTCAGGTTTTCTAACATACGCTAGACAACCCCATGCTTTTAGTCTTTTCAAATTAGGTTTTCTCTTAAACCATAATTCATAAGGGGAAATATTTTTCTTTTTCAAAGGTACCCTATTCAAAATATAGCATGCAGACAACATGGCTTCACCCCACAAAGAATTAGGCAAACCAGAACTAATAAGCGTAGCATTAACCATGTCAATCAAAGTCTTATTCTTTCTTTCAGCAATACCATTTTGTTGAGGTGTATAAGGCGTAGTAAATTCATGTATTAAACCATGCTCTTGACAAAATACAGTAAATTCAGTAGGATAATATTCACCACCACAATCAGAACGTAACACTTTAATTTTCTGTTCTAATTGTGTTTCTACTTCGGCTTTGTAAATTCTAAATTTATCAAAGACTTCATCCTTAGATTTCATCAAGTAAGTATAGGAAAATCTAGTACTATCCTCAATAAAAGTGACATAATATTTGTGTCCACCACGAGTAACATGACTTTTCAAATCACCAATATCACTATGCACTAATTCAAGTAAGGAAGAATTTCTTACAACAGACTTAAAGGATATCCTAGTTATCTTTGCTTGCACACATATTTCACACTTAGAAACATTATCAAAATTGCAATTGGAAATTAATCCTAATTTGTTCATGTTTCTAAGAGAACCATAATTCACATGTCCTAATCTAGCATGCCACAAATCAATAGAATCAACAATATAAGCAGAACAATTATTCATTAAATTAAGTTTAACCATTCCGTTACAAGGGTATCCTTGTCCAACAAACTTTCTGTTTTTGGACAGTACAAACTTATCAGATCCAAACTTAACCTCGAAACCTGCCTTGTTAACAAGGACTCCAGAAACAAGGTTTTTACATATGTTTGGGACATGTAATATATTGGTAAGGGTAACAATCTTTCCAGAAGTAAACTTGAGTTCAACAGTGTCTTTGCCATGTACTTTACTAGGAAGACGATTTGCAGAAATCACATCTTCTCCGACAACAGGCTCATATGTCTTGTAAAGATTTAGGTCTTTACAGATATGAATGGTTGCACCAGTATCGTACCACCATATACTTCCATGATCTGCAACAGTATTGGCCTCTTGCACAACAATGACAAGTTTAGAATCATCGACCATATTTGCTTCCTTATTCATTTGTTTCTTCTTTTGACGACAGTCACGAGCAATATGGTCGGGTTTCTTACAGAAGTAGCAAGGGCCCTTCTTCTTACCATTCTTGTTTGGATCTTTCTTATTAAGCTAAGAATCATTCTGAACTTTCAAAGAATTCGAAGTTTTTGATTCTTGCACATTATTAATCTTAGAATGTTTTTTTCAGTTTGCTGACTATCCTTAATCTCACGCTTACGAGCATCCTCTTCAATGCGAAGATGACGTTGCAAGTCTTCTAAGTCATAGTCAGTTTCAACATGCTTAAGTTTCTTCTTGTAACTATTCCATGAAAGGGGGAGACGGAAAATAATAACCCCAACAACGAATGAACTTACAAGATCAATACCAGCATCTTTAAGATGATTATCAATAAGCAAAAGATCACTGACCTGGGCGATGATAGACTTACTGTCAACCATTTTCCAATCCATGAAGTTGCAAATCAGGACTTCTTGTTACTGGCCTCAGAAATCTTGTATTTGTTCTCCAGTGCAGTCCATAGTTCCTTCGCAGTTCCATAAGTACGATGAGCATTGTAAACGTTCAACCCCAAAGCATTCAGAATATGACCTCGGAACATGAAATCATCTTCTTCACGCTTCTTTCGCCTTTTCTTTAATTCCTTATCGTCATTGTCAGTAGCAGCAGGTCTAATCCATCTTCCAGAATGTACCAAAGTTTCAGAAACATAAGATTGAATTTGAGAGTTTCCTGCCAGCGAGTAAAACCCTCTCCTTCAAATTGTTCTAACCTATTAAAATTTTGATTCATGACTTGCAGTCATTGCGCAGCAGCCATTGAAGATTCACCCTCCATGTCGATAGTAATTGTCGAAAATTGTTGGAAAATTGACAGTAAAACAGGGTGAAGATTAGAATGTTGTAATAGGTTCAAGGCTCTCATGAAAGATTCTTTTCGGAAATTATTCGACCCTTTCCCAATTGAATTGGCGAGTACAAACAGGTCAATGAATATCGCCGTCAGGATACTTGAAGCCCCACAACAGTGTTAGATTCAAAGCTTGTACGACCTTGATCCAACCAAGAACACACTGGTTTTGTTTCTGATGATGCTTGTAAGAAAGAAAACAGAGAGAGTTGAGATGTGTTTTTGAATGAAAACAAGTCTCCTATTTAAAGAGGAAATCACACCCTTTGGAGATGACTCTTCATCTCTACAAGCATCTTTTCAGAGTGAACAGGCGCGTCTCTTCCTTCAATGCGTCCACTGGTGAAACGAGATTTTTGTTCAGTTTTCTAACTGACAATAAAAACCCTAGGGAGCAACCTAAATGCTACAATTCAAGGGTTTATTGAAAATATCCAACAGGCACATCAAAGCATTTCTTTCCTGTGAAGGAGACGATGGTGCAGCAGCAGCAGGTTCCGAAGAGTCATTCTGTTGTTTGAGTGCTTCAATCTGTTTTCTTCTATAAGCCTTCAAACTTGCCCTTAACATGTTTCTCAGATCCGTCTTTACGTCACAGACTATATATCCATTACTTGTCCTAATCAATCACAAAAACAATAACAAACAGACAGTGCACTGCTATCAGATTAAGGATCTTAAACCCTAATTAATGAATAAAAATAAGAAATGAAGTAAAAATTTAAAACCTCATTCTTTCCGGATAATTCTTAACCTTTCTGCTATTTCTTACTCGTTTTAGTCTTTTTGCAGTCGACTTCCCCGGATCTACATGTTCTGATTTTCCAAGGTTCGTAGGTGGTTACTCTGCACGAACATCATCCATCTGAAAGATGTCATCCACCAGAACATGATAATCCTGTTCATTCAGATTCGCATCTGCTTTTGAGATATCATCGTTACAGGCATATGGTGTAACCTCATTTACCTTCTTAGAATTCCCTCCGTCCATGGTTAGGTGTGATAACAAACCCTAGTGGCATCTCGGGGTATCTGACCTGAAAAGAGAGTTCTTATTGTCACCAAGTTATCCGGTTGAGGGCAAGACCTTTTTTCTTTATGCTCTGGATATTGAACTGCACTGCAGTACTTTGTTGGAACTTTAATAGCAGAATCGAGTCATTTCATTTTATTTTATTTTGATACGTTGCTCCAAAATACAGCTAGGTGGGTTATCAGACCATTCTTTAGTTAGCTTCTCAGTGCGAGCTACTCTAGAGAGAGTGTCTGCCACTTTATTTTGTTCCTCTGGAACATAATAACAATTCCAGTTCTTAAATTTCTTAAAACATAAAATGACGTCTCTAATGAAATTGTGAAACTGCCAATTAATATTGAATTGACCCTTAGTTATAGCTTCTACCAGAATCATAGAATCTGTCTCAAAATTCACTGCCTCCAGCTTTAGCCTCTCCATCCACTTAACAGCTTCCAGCAGTGCCATTCCTTCTACATGTTCTGGACTCAATGCTCTGCCAACATAACTACATTTCGCTCCCCTGGATGCTCCTGCATAGTTACGAATAATAGTCCAGTGCCTGCAGTTTTAGTAGGGTAATCAAAAGAACCATCTAAATTAACAGTAAAAACACCCTACATAGGAGGACTCCATTTTAAGTTAGCCCTAACTTCTGTCGAGACTAATTTAACAGTTGTTTTGGTTCTGTTGGAATAGATTTCAGGTGAGCTCATTGCCAGATTGTTCATTTTAAAGGGACTGCAAACTTAAGCATGACTCGAGGCAAAAACACTAAGCAGGAAGAAATACACTACTTCAAATGCTTGTACAGACTCACATTATTACGAAGACGTAGTTGATATATTACAACAAGTATCTCTTACATTCACCATTGCCAACTCATTTCTTCACTCTGGCACACGCAAGTAATACGTTGCATAACA
Source organism: Papaver somniferum (assembly GCF_003573695.1). Lineage (NCBI taxonomy): Eukaryota > Viridiplantae > Streptophyta > Magnoliopsida > Ranunculales > Papaveraceae > Papaver > Papaver somniferum. The sequence continues at coordinate 142,092,907 of NC_039362.1, forward strand.
AAAAGAATTCTTCATATTTCTAGGCAGAAAGACGGCAAGGTCGTATAATATGTTGGCTTTCAACCAGAATCATGTCTAACCATAGCTTTCAACTTTTCAAGCACTTCCTCGAATGTTGGGCGGCATTTTGGGTCACTGCATAATCAAATTGCAATTACAAGTTAGAAAAAAAGATTTTTCGCTGTCAATTGTAGATACTGCTATGTGTACTCAATAAGGAAACAAAAAGAAGAAGCTTATTTCAAACCTACAGAATAAGGAAACAAAAGAACTAACGCAATGCTTACCATACCGTGTGTTACCGTTCCATTTCCAGTACTCGTTGTTATGAACGTTGCATGTTTCATCCGTGAGAGACCAAAATCACTAACCTAACATGAAAACAAATCAAGGAGGTTAATGAATTACTTTCCTTCTCCCTATTCTGCATCCCAGTAAGACAGTATGATAAGTACCTTCGCACTCCAGTTCTTATCAACCAGAAGATTTGATGACTTCAAATCACGGTGAATAATTGGTGGGTTGCGATTATGAAGGTAATTCATACCTCGTGCCTACAAAAGAGGAAGACTCACAGACAATATTTACATTTGAAATCTGGTTCCTGATGAATTTTCCTTAGTAGAAGTTGTTGCAAGGAATCGAACGACACTTAGAATGTCCAAAGCCATGAGAGTACGCAAATTGAGAAGTAGCGGCGGTGTGACATCGAAGTAATAGAAACAAACTCCCACTGCAAATTGGAAAGTTGTACGTATGCCAAGTAAGTAGAATTAATATGAAAGGCAAACAATGAAAAACGGCTAAATGTAGAGAACGAACCGTGGAAGGAACTCGGTGACAATACACAGATGCGGAGGTGAAGTTACCGCCCCCATAAAGAGTACCACGTTTGGATGCCTCAGCCTCTTCATCAACAATACCTTCATTTTTAATACAGTACATACTTTTAGGCATAGAAATTTAATCCAATTCTACAGATGACAGAAATCTGAAACCTAAGCAATAGATTCACAGCGAAATCCAGTAAATATTTAGACCTGTGTCCGAAACTTCTTTAAGCAATATAACTATTTGATGATAAAACTTAGCTTGAGTTCATAAACAAACCTCTTGTCTGAAGGAATGTTGCATTAGCAAGTCTGAGTAATCAAACTTCAAAAATACTTTGATTGCAACATCCTGCGAGAAATGGAAATGAGTTCCTTTTAACAGCTTGATGGAATACAATCCCTCTGCGCCATCTGGGGCCAGGTTGGGTGACAAATGCTAAATCCTACAGTATATTGTTTGCTCCATTTTTTTTGAAAATCACGTAACGAGTCAGGTTTGATCCGAACCTGCTCAGGGTTGGTAGGTCATGGGTAAAAAAATATGCTCTTCTTTGTCTTTACCTTCTAATTATCTGTCGGAGGATATACCTAATCATTTTCAAATTGATGATGTAGTATGACAGAGATGCTCCATTAATGTGAATTCTATCAGATGTGGTACTTCTATCAAGAAATGTAGATTTCAAGATGGAAAGAGAAATATACCGTGCCGCACCAAAGACCATGGTACACAGTTGCACATGAACCTGAGACCCAATAACAAGATATTATAGATAAGACAAAAGAACTTTATAGTTGATAAAGTAACACAGAAGTAAATGCTTTAGCAATAATTTAAGTGTTTACTACCTTGCACAATCTGTTCACCGAATGTCAAATTGCTCAAAGAGATATCGTAATTCAAATAATCTGTTTCCATATAAAATTTACGATGAGGACTGCTTCTACTACTGCTTGTGCTTCTACTCCGCATGCTACTTGTTACATCACTGTTAGTAGAATAGGACAGGGATCTAGAGACTTGTTGGCTGTCCCAGGACCATGATATTCCCTTCACTCTAGAAGTTATCATCTTGTAGACACCAGTTTTACTTGCATCCTTGTCATCAGAAGAATTTCTAAAAGGATTCCTTGGGCATATGTTCTCAAGGTAAGGGTGCACCCCGTGGTCAGAGAGAGCGGTTTCCAATGTTTTCATTTTCGGACATACTTTATTTTTCGATCTCGATATCTGATACAAAGTTGTGTTATTAGAGAAAAGACGCATAAAAAAGAAGAAGAAGAAGAAGAAGAGATGGTTTACATTTTGAATAGCTCAAAACTTACCAGTTTTGGTATCAGCCAAGATGTGATAGATTTCAGAGGTTTGTGCCGAGGATCAAAATCAGGTTTAGTTGTTGTTAGACCACCAATACACAGCCAACTAGAACTGGGATAGGAATTACCTTTTAAAGGTTTTGTACCAAGAGAATCTGGTACCATGGTTTCTTGAAAAGACTCCGGAGCAACTATCATCATATAATGGGGCACCGGTGGCAAGTACTTGATATAGCCAGCCTTGCTTATTCCTGGCAGGAAAAATCCCTGTCCAGTTTTCCCTGGAGGCCTTTCTTTGAATTATTTCATTCTCTGCATTGACGTCTTGCTCCTCAATTATGAAGCCATTGATAATCTGACCAAGAGCTTCAGATGCAGAGTAGAGTACCCATAAAATTCGTTCAGCTGCTCTATTCCTGCAATAACAGTGTAAAAAGCTTAACATCCGAAATTCTGGCCTACTATCCATAAGCATATTTATAGGTGGAAATGTAGTATATATGTTACGTAAACTGAAACAAACATCACTGTTAGCACAAATTTGGAGGGAGACTAGTAAATAAAATGAATGAACCCCACAAGTTTTATTTGGTCTCTTCCTTCACATCCCCTCATTTGTTACTTTTCAGTTTCTTCTTTTAAGTGGTTGAACCAAAACTGAAACACTCACCAGTAAACTATTAGACCATCTTGATAAACAATGTGGAGTGCCTGGCCCATTGACTGCAAGATATTCAAATACTGTTTATTCGTGAAACCTATACTTCCTGTTGGTGGATTATATGGATGATTTAGGCTACTAATCTCATTATGTATACAACTCCTAACACCAGTACCCATTCGCCTAGGATTGGCAGATTTTGATTCCTCAGCTACTTTTGACAGAGATTCAAATCTGATCCCTGGAGTGCTTGCATGTAGGATTGACCGTGACATGCTTTCTTTGAGGTTGGCATCTCCAGCCTCCAGTTCTTGAATCCTCTTCTACAGTAGCTGTGCTAGCGGAACGTCCATATTACTTGGTTAGACCTCCATATAACACTTAAACTGGAAGTCATAAAGGGAAAATATAGTAGTGAGTTTCTCTTTCTCAAATTATTCTTGATTCTTCATAACTTGATAAGTTAATTGTATTCTTTGAAATTCCAAGTTCAGAGTTCCAAGTTCCAAGATTCCAAGATTATTATCACCAGCAGGTTTGGACATCCGTATCAGTTTGCCTTGTGCATAATGAGGTTTGTGCAGAGATAAACATACAGATATGTTAATCAGCAAAGGCTCGTCTTACTAGTTACTAGCATATGAAACAAGGTTGTAATGCATGCACTGATGTACCAAAGAGTGCAACCCAAGTGTAGTAACATTAAGATAGGACAGCAATATCAAACATTGAAACAGAGCATATTCATAAACTGGTCAAAACAAAATACGCCAGCCACAAAATAAGCACCTACGCTGTGCGCCATCACTTGAGCAGCTAGAGTTCCCATTGTCTGAACATGCCTTTTCGGAACCTCATCAACTGCCACAAACAGATTTTGTATTGCCTGATAATAACATTTGGCAAGTGCTCGGGAATTTTTCTGCATATGTTAATAAAATAATCATAAAGTGTTATGTTTGGGATTTGTTGATGGAGGTTGTCATTGGTGGGCATCAGTTTCAGATACTCTTGGGGACCATTTGATACCTCCAAGGTGATATACACCACCTGCATTTAAGCCACCACAACCTACACAAGAGTCATACACCAGAATTTCATCAAACAGCTGCTATTGAAATCTAACGCTCTTCATCAAAAACTATGATTAAGAAAACTAATCAAATTAAATGAAACCTTAATTATTAGTAATATTTTAGGGCAATTCAATAAAGTTTGGAGAAATTGAAAGAAAATCAAAGAAACCCTAGCAATTTGAGGAACTATAATTTTAAATTAGTCAAACAAATTCCATAAAAAACGATAAATGCTAACTTAATATCGGGATACATATATTCCATTAGATTCCCCTTGTAAATCAAGAATATATGAATAAGAATCTCCCATTGAAGCTCTTTTTTCTCTTTTCCAACCACCAAAACAGTTCTGTCCTCTACATCACTCTCTTTTCTGTAGTTGTTCAATCACAATACTATCAGTAGAGTTATGTAGAAACAAAATCAAACATTTCCCTTCTTCCGAATCTGAGTGAGAGAAATCATAACCCATTCCTTTGGATTTCAAATTTTCACTTATCTCCTGCCCGGGAAGAGAGTTGAAACAGACAGATAAATTTTGGCATGTTTTTATAAAGCTTACAGAAGTTTAGTCCCACGATATGGCTCTGGACCAGCCTTGGTGTAGGTTGGTTGCCCTGTTTTTTTCGTTTTTGTGTGTTGTCTGTTTTTTGAGTGAGAGAGTGGGGTTTTTGAGAGGAAGAAGTGAGCTAGGGTTTTTGAGATTTGAGAGATTTTTGTGATTCAAAATGGATGAGTCAAATGATCTGGGAGAATCTTCATCTCGTAAAGAAGATATATTACACATCAAGTACAACAGTGATCCGGATTTTGCCAACTTTTTGGATTATGAGAAATGATTTTGCTCAAACTTTAACTCAACCTAAAACTCAAGATGATGGTTTTTATGAGACAAATCCATAGGATGAATACATTAATGAAGAACCTTCTGCTAATATTACACAGTTTTAGTCGTATACGACGTCTAATCTCTCTTTTTTAGCTCCAAAAAATTGAAATTTTCCGAACTTCTTCGGAGTTCAATACTTGTTCGGCTGAAATATAAGAGCTGAACTTCTCGCGGGAAGAACAGTTCGGCCTGTTCAATATAAGGTTCGGCTAACAATTCAAAGTTCGCCTAAAGTATATACTAAGTTCGGCCTTAAAGAACATTGTTCGGCCAATAACTAAATAATTTTGTGACACACAGAGTGATGTTCGGCTTAAAACCTATACAAGTAAAATCAGCCGAATTGTACTGGGTTACAAAAATCTGCCAAGTTTAACTGTTCGGCCGAGAGCCGAACTTCTTTGAACCCTAAGCATTAGCCTGAGTTCGGCTAGAAATGGAATTAGTAATTAGAGCCGAAATGGTCTTCCACATAGCAAAAAAAATAAGAACAAGCTAAGTTCGTCTATTTTTGTCGCAAAGTTTTACGCCGAACCAAGTTCTGATAATCAAAGAAACCTTATTATATCGATCAAACTAAGCAACAACAATAAAAATCAAGATGGGTTTCTGTGAAATACCTTCTAATATACATCATCGAGGCACCCAAGTCAGGATTTTGTGGATTAACGCCACTCGACTGAATTAGTTCTTCACTTGCCCTAGAACCTGCTTGATTACATTGAGTTCATATGTGCAGATCCAGACATAGTTAAGTTTTTAATTAAATTGAAGAATATTTAAGTAATTTAATCTAATTAATGGATAACCTAGTAATTTTGGTATGCTTAGACACCTATTATAAAGATATCCTAGATGGTATCATCATTTAGTATGCCTAAAAAAAATAAGTATGCCTCAAAACAGGTTTCACAAGAATAGTGCAACTTGCTACTCTTTGTGAACTTGCTAATGCTTCAAAGCTTCTAAAATGTACTCATTCTGCTTCTAAGGTGACGGTGAAGGTGAAGGAAACTGCCTTCTTGAAGCAAAGAGAATGTTACTGATTTTCCTCCTTTGGTTTACAAACCAAAAGATCAGCCTCATAATCTGTAGTTAGTCTAAGTACTCACTACACCAAATTTAGTGATTAGAAACGGTAAGTGAAAGTGGGGTCGCAATAGTTCAGCACTGATACGAAAGTCGGTGTTGCAAACTTTCGCAACGTTTCATAAGCTGTTGCGAATTTGCGGCCGCAACAGTTTCTAACAGTTGCGACGCCAATATGCCGGAACAGTTGGAAACAGTTGCGAAATTAGATGGTCGCAACAGTTTCTACAGTTGCAAAACTGGAATTTCGCAACATTTTACCAGAGTTGCGAAATGTTTGCAACATAAAAAAATAGTGGTCTTGACTGGTCAAAACTATAGATACCTGTAAGAAAGGAAGTTACCATGTTCATTTGGAAAAAGAATTAATCCAAGAGAATTATTAAAAAGTTGGAATTGAATGAAATTATTAATTGACTTCATTTTCAAGTTCAAAAAACTACAATCACTCAAGTTCCAGATGTGAAAAAAATTACACAACACTGTAAAAAACTGAAAACTATACATTCTTATAGACAAACTACAAATAAATAGTAATAAAACTATGTTTCAAACCTAAATAAAAACCATAGATAAGATCAATACCCTACTTGCAGAAGCATGGACTGCAACTTCACAAGCCAGACGAGCTACTACTAACGCACACGGTGATGCAGCGACCATAAACCCCAATGCTCGGACAACTGATCCTCTGCAAACTTCAAGCCACCAACAAGACACTGTTAACTGTTGTACACAAAATGGAGGAGACAAAGCAAAAGAATTAGATTCGATGGAAGATAGACTTGATGTCAAGGAAATAAACACTTATCTATTAATCTATGATAAAATAGACTGTTCAGAGAGAATATATTGTTCTTAATGCCACAAGGTAAACAGATATAATTAAATTGCTGATGAGCATATATCAGAGTAACGAAATATCATTAGAAGAGTTGCATGAATTAGAAAAGTATTTCCAAAATGAATTAATAACATTGACAGGCTTAGTTGAAATCAAAGCAGATGTGCTAATGAAGGGACACTTAAACGAACTAATAAAATTAACATGATAACATACGTTTTCTATCAGATTCCTCGAGTTTTTCCATCCATTTTCTCAACCTACGAAGTTCAAGGATTTCACTATTTAGAGATGGTATAGCTGGAAATGCAACAGTAGAAGATTAGAGAACTAGTACCTTTGGGTGATAATATGCATATATCATTCAATTATCCAGATATAACGATCGAGACCTGATCTGAAATGCAATAACGGGAGATTTTATTTTACTGGGTCTGCATCCTTGTATCCTGACATGGAAAATACCAGTAATTGAAAATAAGTTAAATAGGATATATGTTTAATCATAAATTTTGAATAAGTCACGGACCTATGAGAAATATAAAAGGATGGTTATAGAGTATTATTATTCCAGTTCTACAACCTTAATAGTTCTTACTAAAACTAACTTTCATCTTCAGTGCAACTTTTACTGGGTTCTTTTTCTTTTTCTGAACTTTCTACAACAACAGGGATAATACAGCAATACCAAGAAGATAATCGCTTAACCTTCTTATAGCCGAGACATAGCTTGATCCATCATTGATGCACTCTGCATAGTATTTGATTAACGAAGATATTAATAAAAATTGATGTAAGCTCAAAAAGAATGAAAATAAAAGATTGTTTTCTGTCTTTATTACTAGTTTAGCTCCTTTGGCAGCTCGTTCATCCAAGTAGGCAGATGGCTTAAAGAAATATCCATACATCTTGGTCCATTCCTCTAATCTCGAACAAATGTATTTGGATCCGAGTGAGTCAGCCCAGAACATGATTCCTCCCCTGAACAAGACAAATTGGCGTGTAAGATTCACTGACAACCAGTATGGTGGGAACCCCATCCATCCCATAACGACGGAAATGTCAAATTCTTATCATTATAAAAGAATTGTGTAAGATTGTACAATGTCAACCACTGTTATCTACTATCAAGCGTAAAGTTTATATAACAACCTGTATGGTGGGAATCCCATCCCCGAAACGGCGGCAATGTCAAGGTCTGATGCCTTAACTACAATTCCTTCATGTAGGAGACGACATGACTCATTCACGATTGGGAAAAATATCATCTCGATGATGTCCTTGTCTGATAACTTCATTAACTACATCAATGATAAGAGAATAAGTTGCAAATATGGTGTGTCCAGACAATGCTTGAAGTATTTTAGCTTCAAATTTCAAACTTTTTACAATGGAACCATGAAAAGACATGATCCAATTGAGAAAGAGAAAGAGATAGAGAGAAAGACCTTGGGATCAATTTTTGCATTAGACACGGCATGCCTCATCCACGACTGGGGAAAATATCATCTCGATAATGTCCTTGTATGATACCTTCATTAACTTCATCAATGATAAGAGAATAAGTTGCAAATATGGTGTGTCCAGATCATGCTTTAAGTCTTTTAGCTTCAAATTTCAAAAAATTTACAGCAGAATTATGAAAAGATCAAACTGAGAAAGGGAGAGACCTTAGGATCAACTTTTGCATCGGACATGCTCTTTGCTTTCTCAATGTATTTTGCAATTTCAGGATCAGGCCTTGCCTTGCGCTTATTGTCATAGACATATAAACCCCTGCGAGTGGTTTCCGCGGGAACAACAGAGTCGCAGAAGATATGCAAGTAAACACGAGGAAATTAAGAACAATGCAGCAAAATGACACAAAGAAATTAAGCCGCCACATCATCTGCATTAGAAAATGTCAGATTAGAAAACTTGAATTAGTTAGAAACGAAGGAAAAATGAAAACTATAACTTCCTACAGTTCAATATACATACTAGTAATATATACAAACCTGGGCAAATCTTCCAAGACTAAAATCCTTTTGAATGTAGTAATAGAAGAAAGCCCCAAATCCGGTCCTCCATACATATGCGGCAATGAAAACACGAATCGCATTATAGATCTCCGTTGCCGTGAAGTAGTGGTACATCAAAAATAAGACATGTTTTAAAGTACAAAAATTAAACTTCTCTGGACAAAGAAGATTTAAGGTCCACCTTTTCCGAGGATGCTACAGATACATGATGAGTGCAACATTTACCCATTCCTAGGCATGTCAATAAACGAGGCCTGCGACAAGAAAAAAATTAAAGTAGAAGAGAAGAATACACAAGGCTTACCATAACCAACATAAAAATAAACAGGCCATTGGCAATGCCGTTAAGAAAAAGGAGTAGCCAAACAAACAAAGAAAAGACCAGAAAATTTAACTTCAACCTTCTACACAGTAAATAGATATGGAATAAAATCCATCATTTCCACTCCTCAGTTTGATGCCGATTAAGATAAAGGACAGCTTTACCAGAAAATGCTGACTTATCATGGTGCTTCTTGAGAGAAGTCATTGATGGGACCATAATCAGATGTAAACTTAGGGATTTCACACAAGATCAAATTCAATCAAACCCAGAATCAAAAATCAAACATAGAATCCCTAAAACCCAAATCTAAGAATCAAAACAGAAATTGAATAAAATCCATACATAAGTTTTTCCATTATAGCAAACAAACCTCGCGAAGTAGAGAAATATATCTGAGAACCTTAGATTTATTCATAATGATTCGGATGAGAGAAATCTCAAAACTATAGGTCAAAGAATTTCATTTGTGATTGATCTCTTTGAAGAAGAAGAAGAAGAAGAAGAAGAAGAGGAGGAAGAAAAACCTAATTCTGATTCACAGTTACTTTGATAGAGAAAAAATACCAAGTGAATCACAGAGTGGAAGAGAAGATAAGAAGAGTTGTTCTCGATAATGATAAATCCCGAGTCAGTTTTGAAGCTGACTCCAAGCATCTGAACGGGCTGAAACAGAGTCAGATTGAAAGTGTGGGCAACACACACATGAGTCGCACGCGTAACAATCTATTCTGTTGCGAATCGCAACTAAAATAACAGTTGCGAGTTTCGTAACTTTCCAAACTGTTGCGAATTTTTTGCAACTAAAATTAGCAATTGAAAATTCGCAACATCTGCTAAGCTGTTGCTAATATGAGTTGCTAAAACCCATATTTGGTGTAGTGACTTCGTAGCTCGCTCTTCGCGGAGATGTTGAGTGACCGGCCTGCTAAAAAGATGTGCTTCTGTGCCCGAGTTGTTTGTTTTTCATTGCCTCTGAAGCTTAATGTTGTGCTTACCTCATTGTTGTGTACATCATTTTCTTAGTTCTTCATGTTCGCCCGAGATTTAAATTTTATGTTCCAAGTTTTGCTAATGCTTAAGAGTTTCTAAAATGTACTCACTCTGCTTCTTAGTTGGTGGTGAAGGAAAGTTTGTCTTCGTGTTTCCCAAGTTTCTTGTTTTTTATCGCCTCTGAAGCTTTAATGTCAAGTTCAATTTGTGCTTCTAAAATATACTCATTCTGCTTCTAAGGTGATGGTGAAGTAAAATTTTCTCTCGTAATGATTCAGCATTTGAACATTTCAATGCGTGAGGTATAAAACGTAAAAAAGGACTCAAGAGTATCATATTCACTTCGATCCATCACTATTTCCAAATGGTAAAAGAAAAAAATTATTTTTTCATGTACCAGAAATCTTTACATAATCTGTATATGGAGCTAGAATACCAGACATAGAAGTTGGATTTTATATTGTAGACGCTCAGTAGCTTCTTCTAATGCATTGCATTGTACGTTACTCTCTTATAAGCATAAAGGTAGACAAGGTATATAATCTTAGGTAGCATTGGTCTAAGCCTACTGGCTAAGAAAAGGACTCGAGATTATCATATTTACCTTTTCAAAAAATGAACTAAAGTCTAGGGGAGAATTTTCGGGTGTCCTTTACATCATAAGGCTGATCACTGATCTTCTTTATGCATCGGATAACTGACTCACTTTTCTAACTAGTTGATGCATTCCGACTGAAATATCTTTGCGCTTTGGGTAATGACGCAGCTAATGAGGTAATAATCGAGGCGCGTCAATTGCTGATTGAAAACTATTTCCAAACCCCCTCCTCGTTCTTAGGTCTCTTAGGGATGTCGAGAATTTCTGGAAGGGCTCCCTCTAATCAAGGGTAAAGCCAAAAATTCTTGAAATCTATACTTTAAAAGGAAGACAAATTCAGTCCTGGGCCTCAAATATACAGTCCTGATAACTAAGACGTGCACCTAATGATAGACTCAAAACATGTTGCTCCGTATAAGATGCACTAATCCCCCATGGACTCACCTCTGCCCATAGTTTTTCCTAGGAACTCATATTTTCTAAGGCAGACATGTACCACATAGACTAGTCCAAAGCAGAGGAGTTGAAATGAGAAGTTATGAAAGCAAAAGTCCAATGTCAACAAAATGGTGATGCAAAATTAACTACCGGCATATTTTCAAATTAATAACATCGATTAATGTTTTTATAGGGGTAATGGAAAGTAGAACTGATAGACCACTCTCCCAAATATCTAATAGAAAATCAATCTGAAATCAAACAAATAGTAATCACTATAGAGGTACATTAAAAAGAGTGTTGTTCAGTACCTTACATGATGCTCGGAAACCCTGTCTAACTGCACTGGCAAACAAAAAACAAAAGTCTTAAATTCTTGTAAACAAGATCAGGATAGATGATATAAATTCATGTGAATATAAAGAACAACGAAAATGTGAAGTTCCACAACTTAGATACACTACATAAGGGTTCAAGACTTCGTTAGATTCACTGCCTATTTTATTCAGTATAAAAGATTAAGTGTCACAGATAGATCACATATGCTATAAACACCACCATGAAAGACCAAATTAAGACATTAAGTTAGATTGTTCTATCAATTGGCCACCAAAGCTCTTTCTTCTGCTTCTAATTAGGCAGAGGCTGAAGAAGATTGTAGAGCAGCAGTAACCACCAGAGAAGCAGGTTCAGAAGAGTCATTTTGTTGTTTGAGTGCTTCAATCTGTTTTCTTCTATAAGCCTTGAAACTTTCCCTTAGCATGGTTCTCACATACGACCTTAGGGCATAGAATAAATATCCATCACTTGTCCTAATCAATTACAAAAACAAACAGACAATGGTATCATATTAAGGAAATAACAAATTTCTCCCCAAAATCATTAACCCTAATTTATGAATAAAAATAAGAAACTAAAGTAAAAATTAAAGTGGGAATGTTATAAATACCCTCAATTTTGGTTGATCTTGCATAAATACTCCCGAGGGATAAAAAATATTTTTTTTGGGGTCAACTAGTGCTAGTTGCGTCCACTTCTGAAAGCAACTTGTGCTAGTTGCTTTCACTTTTCAGAAGATAAGGGTATTTTTAAAACTTGAATAAGGGTATATTTTAAGGGGAGAATTCTGAAGGGTATTTAAATAATGTTCCCTAAAGTAAAAACCTGATTTTTCCGGATAATCCTTAACCTTTCTACTCCTTTTCACTCGTTTTACTCGTTTTTTAGTTGACTTCCCCAGATCTGCATGTTTTGATTTGTCAGGTTCAGAGGTAACTCAGCACCAACAACATCCATCTTGAAGATATTGTTATCAACCGGAACATGATCCTGTTCATTCAGACTCTCACCAGGATCTGCTTTTCAGATGTCATCGCCACAGGCATATGGTGTTTCATCATTTATGTTCCAAATTTCCTTCGTCCATGGTGAGTTGTGATAACAAACCCTAAATGAGATAACGTGTGGAGTCGCGGTGGTGAAAGAGAGAGAGGAATTGAAGCGAGTTCGATTTTGTTCACACGATATACGTTTATGCTATTTAAATTATATAAAAAAAAAAACACAAATGCGAACATTTAACTTAATTTTGTTTTATTTTTTTTATGCTAAAATTATTTATTTTATTAGATAAAGAATACTACATTAACTAGTTGGAAGCCTAAAGAAACTTATTTATTTTTATTAAATATAATACTCTCTCCGCTCCTGGAAAAAAGACTTGTTTGGTTTGCAAAAAGATTAAGTAAGAACCCTGTTATAGGGGTTGAAGAAACCATTATACGGGCTGATATAACATTTAACTTAACTTGTCGTTACATGGTAATTTCAAAAGCCCCTTATAAAAAAAAATTGATAATGAATAATTAATCCTTCCGTAGTTTAGTGTTGATAAACAAGTTTTTTCGGTGTTTAATCTAAAAAAAATCAGATTATTTTTAGAGGGAAAAAAAGTGTAGAGGAGAAAAAAAAGAAAAACTTTTGTGATATTTTTTAAACACTAGGTTTTGATTCGCTCAACCAAAATGATTGATTCAAATGACAAATTTGAGATGGGTGAATCTTTATATGACCATGTATACCTCTAACTTAGATCCAATTAACTTTTTGTTGCTCAAAATTATCTAAAATACATTAAAAAATCAAAACTTTTAGATTTTCAGAGAGACTTACTGTTGGTGTTTTTCATGTAACCACCCGTAAGTGTGAGTTACGGTTCAGAAATGATGAACTACCAACCGTAACTGGTTGAATTTGGGGAAAATCCAATCGTAAAATCAGTTACGGTTGGTGTTAGTCTCCTCGAGATGAACTGTAATTTAGTTATAGTTGACTTGTTCATAACGTTCATTCCAACTATAACCAATTACGGTTTGCAAATAGAGTATCTACCAGCCATAACTAGTTTACGATTGGTATATAAACTAAAATTTTGAACCGTAAAATGCTTTTTGAGAACGAAGTTCAGGGAAATTATACGGTTGGTAATGGTGGTAAAACTACAAATCGTAACTAAATTACATTTGATAGCTATTAGTCGTAAAATTTTCGTGAGACGTACACAAAAATTTACGGTTCACAATGGTGGTGTCGACACCAACCGTAAGTGAAGTGACGGTTGAAAAAACAAATCGTAACTGGATATTCTTTCTTAGATTTTCTCGTATACCGTTCATAGTTCATCACTTACAAGCCGTAACCGCATCAAAAACTAAAATTACGGTTGGTAATTAAACTATAACCAACTGTAACACACATCAATTTTCATCTCCAACACTAATTTGCAATTGAAATTTAAATTTTCTAACATAAGTCGAACACAAAATAAACAAAACCCTAAGTGGATTTTGAAAAAGCTGGAGTCTAACAACACCACCCAATCTGTATGGACAAACTCGAATATACTTTTAAGAGAATCAAAAAGACTCAATCAATTAAAAGTATATCAACGAGTTTATATCTCTCTTCTTGATTTGATTTACTCGATAAAAAACTGCGAGTTCTAATCAAATACAAGGAATAACTTGGATGGTACCAAAGACCAATATCCAAGGATCAATCAATATCAATCAACACCCAAGGGTCGGATTTCCAATTGATTGATTCAAATGTACAACCTGTATTATTTCAATTATATAAACAAATATAATGCGGAAATAGAAATAACACGTACACCAGAAATTTTGTTAACGAGAAAACCGCAAATGCAGAAAAACCCTGGGACCTAGTCCAGATTGAACACACATTGTATTAAGCCGCTACAGACACTAGCCTACTCCAAGCTAACTTCGGACTGGACTGCAGTTGAACCGCAATCAGTCTCACACTGATCCAAGGTACAGTTGTACTCCCTACATCTCTGATCCCAGCAAGATACTGCACACTTGATTCCCTTAGATGATCTCACCCACAAATAAGAGTTGCTACGACCCAAAGTCGAAGACTTGACAATAAAAAAATCTGTCTCAAACAGACAAGCCTATCAAAGGATCAATCTGTCTCCCACAGATAAACCCGAAAAGGTTTTGTTCCGTCTTTTGATAATAATCAAGTTGAACGGGAACCAATTGATAATCCGGTCTTATATTCCCGAAGAACAGCCTAGAGTTATCAATCACCTCACAACAATCTTAATCGTATGGTAGCGAAACAAGATGTTTTCGGAATCACAAACAATGAGACGAAGATGTTTGTGATTACTTTTTATATCTTGCCTATCGGAGATATCAATCTCAAGCCAATCAATCTGATTGTACTCGTACGATAGAAGATGCAAGATCAGATCACACAACTACGATAAAAGTAGTATCGGTCTGGCTTCACAATCCCAATGAAGTCTTTAAGTCGTTAACCTGGTTTTAGAAGAAGAAAACCAAAGGTTAAAGGAGAATCGACTCTAGTATGCAAACTAGTATCACACGTGAGGTGTGGGGATTAGTTTTGCACATATACTAGAGTTCCCCTTATATAGTCTTTCAAATCAGGGTTTGCAATTAAGTTACCTTGGTAACAAAGCAATCAATATCCACCGTTAGATGAAATCCTGATTTAGATTCAAGCTAATATTTCTCAACCGTTAGATCGAAAACTTAGCTTGTTACACACACTTGACAATGCACGCTTTTAGGTTTGTTAAGCATACCCAAACGTATGCACTTGTTGGTTCAACAATAGTTAACCAAATGGTTATCCATATGAGCATTCCATATCAACCACGTTCTTTTTCACCATAACTAGTTCAAATGAACTAGTTAGAGAGTTGTTCAATTGCAAGGAAATCTCATGTACTACACAAGACACAATTGAAGTAAAGATGATTTGATTCACTTGAATCGGTTCATGAACTTTTATAGCCACGCTTTGCAAACTGCATTCCTTAGTCTTTTTAAGTTTAAGTTCAGAAATCATCTTCAGATATATAACCTTATCAAGTTCGCAGACTAGGTTCACGGACTTAAGTTACCGGGGTATAAGAACTTCGCCGGTTCGCGGACTAGGTTCGCGGACTTATTTTCACGCAAGTAGTTTGTCAACTCCAACAGAAATTCTCGGGTTTGAGAACTTCGGCAGTTCGCGGACTTGGCTCACGCGAATCTTTCGGTTCTCTTGATCAACAAAGTTCGCAAACTTTGGTTCAAGGAATAAGACTTATATATAAATGTGTTTCCACAATAATGCTTATGTCCACTATTGGTTATGTAATCTAAACTCTCATTTCAATCATTGAAACATTCTTAGAGGACGTTATATAGTTGTTACACCATTTCTCGTCAAAGCAATTTCAAGATGATTGAAACATATCATGACTTACGTCACATGGTAAAGATAAACTTGAATAAAGCGAATAGATTACCAACTCATATCTCGAGATATATATAGGCGAGGTATACTCGGCTCGAAATACCAAATATGTATAATCAAAGTCTATATATATAGCATACGACTTCTTGTCTCAAAGAGTATGAAATAGAGTAGATAGACTTTTGAGTGATAGATAAGTTCAAGTCTTCACATACCTTTTTGTCGAGAAGTTCCACCGGTTCCTTGAGTAGTTCTTCTACTTGTATGATGAATCGCCATGAAGTCCTTGAGCTCAACTACACTTTCTATCCTAGTCCGAGACTTAGCTATAATAGACTATAAATCAAGACATATATTTTTGATCACTAACATTGATAAACATGCTTGAGATAGCAACGCATGCGAGTTCGACCGAGCAATGCTCTAACAATCTCCACCCTTTGTCAATATTAGTGACAAAACTATCAATACATATGGAATATAAAAAAGATAAAGAAATTTTAGTAGCTCTTATTCCACATGTCTAATCTTCAACATTCCTTGAAATCTTCATCACTTCCAAGTACTCCAATGATCCCAAAGGTTGTAAGTTTAGCATCACCACTGTTGAAGATCCGTAGCTATAACAATGAGAAAACATAGTTCTCGATCATTGTTATACAATGTCATAGTATTATTACAGCGTCAAAGTTCAATTGTATCATAACTTCAACAATAATACTATGGTGATATGTATCAATCCCCCTTAGTCAATAATCCATCGCACATGGAAACCACTCCCCCTTACACAATGATCTGAAAACCATATGTATTTGTAGTGTGAACTACATATTAATCCTCCCCTTTTTTGTCAATAAAATTGGCAAAGGTACAAGAATGGGATCATAATGAAATTTACGAGAAAGACATTTCATGACAAAAGGAAAAATACATACCAGCTAATTTAGATGCAATCATAAAGCCGAAGCTAAATGCATTCATCAAGGAGTTTAAAGATACAAGATAACCCCTCTAAAATTCCACAGTCGCACACCCCTCAAGATATGACCATTAAGCACAATTTCAAAAGAAATCTCCCCATTTGATGTCATTCCCGAAGGAACAACAGAGCGACCTTAATTTCGAAAGAAAAAAAAAGGATTTTTATTGGACACAAAAACCATGAGAATGATTTCCTATATCCAAAAGCTCAATCAAATCAGTCACAAGTAAACCCATTATTAATTTAATCGGAATACGCAATCAAACTAAACACAAAAAGTGATCAATTCAATTGATTATGCTCAACATAAGAGAACTTATGGAGACAGGAAAATACTCAACTAGATTGATTACAAGAGAACCCATAATTAATCTAATCGTAATATACAACCAAACTAATCACAAAATTATTCAATTTAATTGTCATTTGTTTTGCTCGACATAAGAAAACTTACGGAGCAATAACTAAATAACCAAACAAGATTATTAATTTAGTTCAATATGCTCGACATAACATATCTCACTGAACAACAACTAAGCTAAAAAATCAACTTGGTTGTATAGTACTCAACATAAGATACATTACGGAGCCTCACAGTAATACATAGAATATGGATCAGGGATGATCAATACTGCGGAATACACAAGGATTCATTCTATTTTCCATCACTATTTTCATAACGATATTTAATAGACATAATCCTTGAAAACAAAAGAATTTAACCTATCTTCCATCAACTATTTTACTATATAGGCTTAACTTTTGTATTTGTCAAAAGTCCATTCGTTTTTTATCAATACGTGAATACCGATCACGAACGACTTTACTTTTGACAAAGTGTGGGACGAACATAGTTCACAGACGTAAATACCAATATTCCATAACAAATTGCAATATAACAAATCTTAAAGATTAATACTGCAAAACATCATCATCCAAACAGTTTTAGAATTTAAACAAATAAACCTAAAAAAGAACAAGAAGATGAGAAATAATAGCTATGTGTAGTCACAACCATTGCTATTTCAGCACTAGTTATTCTTCCAACTAAATCAAAAAGAAGACATACTACGCAACAATGTCTTTGAGAAATTTTTTATCATTCCCAAACTCCTTGTCATCAACAGTCATTGGAACATAAGGTTTGTGGAGATAGGAGTTAATATCAACAAACCGTCTTGGCCGATGATGTCGAATCAGGGCTTTCTGAATTTCCAAAGATCTTAAAACGCAAGCCTTTATTTCACGAATCTCCTTTCTTGCTTCCTTCAACTCATCAAGAACATCAGAAAACTTCTGGGAGTTAGAAGGAACAGCTCTTGGCTTTCTTGCATTCCTCCTTTTTCTTTTTAAGGAATGAGTTACTGGAGGTTTCTTTTTTTCCTTGATTGATGGATTAACAAACATGTTGACATTTTTTCCATCCAAAGACATGATGCTTAGAGAACAGTCATAAACAACTGGTTTTTTGTGAGTGGAATTCACAATCTCAACAAGCAGTCTTAAGATATAAAGGATATCAGAGAGGAAAAAGGAATGTAGGGTTCGCAACCTTTAAGCAGGTTCGTGGACGTCCAAATCTAAACCCTATAAAGAGTATAATTGTCGATTTTAACCTTTTATTTTATAGAAAGGAAAAACAAACCTAAGAAAAAACTTTTCCTAAAGCCTGAGCGATACACAATCGTATCTCTTTTGATCAGGCATATGAGACAAGATTTACCAACCAACACAATTAATTTGTGCTGTGGTGAACAACAATTTGTCCACCATTTTCCTCTTGAGAGGAATCCTCTGACTTATGTTTATCAAAGCGATTTGACCATACCTTCTTCTCTAATGGTCTTATTTTGTCTTTGGAAACCAACTTCTTAGACGAAGATAAAATCCTACATACCTCAGCAGTCTTCTGGGAAAGTTTAAGCTTCCTTGCCAATCGATTTGCTCTTCGTTGAAGTTTGTTGGCGTGCCTCACTTGATGTTTGTACCTGTAACATCTTGATAGTTCATGACCTCTCTGAGAAAAAAATGAGCACGTCAATCTTGGATAGTATTAAGGCATATGTGGTGTGAAAGCAGCTAGACACATAGTAGATCCTGAAACATTACAGACAAAGTTTTCAAAGGATGGGTCAATTGATTCTTCCAGCTTGATTGGATTATCTTCTTCACTGAAACCATCAAGGTTGATATATGTATTGCTACAATTATCAAAATTAATGTTTTCACATAGAAGACCAACACTTGATTTCCTATCTTCATCAGAATCATAGATCTCAGACATCTCATCAAGTGTTACAACAATACCTTTGTTCTCAGTGTATTTTCTACGATTTGGGCACTCGTTTGAAAAATGACCAAAACCTTTACACTTAAACCACTGTGGGATATCCTCGTTAGCATCCCTGTTTTTAGGAGGAACGCGATTGTGAGGTTTATCTGATGACCTGGGTTTGTTTCTTGAAAACCGTTTAATTCTCTTCAATAGGAGATCTCTAAACTGTCTTGTGATCAAGGAGACTGGTTTGTCAAGATCTTCATCTGAAAAATCACCCTCCGACTGATCATCCTCAGAGACATAAACACTTTTACTTTCATCAAGCAATTTAGTGTTCTTTTGTGCTTTGAAGGCAACATCGTTTCCGATTTTGGATGTATGCTCATGATCAAAGATCTTTAAATTTCCAACCAAAGTATTTCTGGAAAGATTATCAAGGTTATTTCCCTCAATAATGGCATGCTTCTTAGACTCGTATCCAGATGGCAGCGATCTGAGAATTTTCATCACAATGTCCTTTTCAGGAATAGTCTTACCCAATGCAAAAAATGCATTAACAATTTCAGACACTCTGTGATTAAACTCATCAAATGTATCTTCATCTGCCATACGAAGGTTCTCCCAATCAGAATTAAGGTTTTGAATCCTAGATTCCTTTTCACTGGAGTTACCTTCAAATACGGTTTCTAAGATATCCCAAGCATCTTTATACCTAGTGCAATTTGACACATGGTGCTGAAGATTTGGGGTAATGGCATGTATGATAGCATTTAAACCGTCGTAATTTTGCTTTGCAGCAAGTATCTCGGTAGGACTATATTCACCAATATTCTTGGGAACATTTACATCTCCAACTGCCACAACGAGAGCATCATAGCCACTAACAACATATACCCATGATTGAAAATCACGTGCTTGAATAAAAGCTCGCATAGCAATTTTCCACCATAAGTAATTAGAGCCATCGAAGACTGGTGGTACGTTAATAGAGATAGCACCTCTGTAAGAGACATTTCATGACTAAAAGAAATATACATACCATCTAATTTAGATGCAATCATATAGCCGAAGATAATAGCATTCATCAAGGAGTTTAAAGATACAAGATAACCACTCTAATATTCTACAGACGCACTCCCCTCAAGATATTACCATTAAGCACAAGTTCAAAAGAACTCTAACCCATTTGATGTCATTCCCGAAAGAACAACAAGAGCGACCTTAATTTCGAAAGAAAAGAAGGATTTTTATTGGACACCAGAAACCATGAGATTGATTTTCTATATCCAAAAACTCAATCAAATTAATCACAAGTAAACCCATGATTAATTTAATCGGAATACGCAATCAAATTAAACATAAAAAGTGATCAACTTAATTGACTATTCTCTACATAAGATAACTTCCGGAGCATATGACTAACATAACCATTAGAAAATGAATAGGATAGTCGTTCATATACTCAACATAAGAGGAATCCTACGGAGTATGAAAATACTCAACTGGATTAATTACAAGAGAACCCATAATTAATCTAATTGGAATACATAACCAAACTAATTACAAAAGTAATCAATTTAATTTTTATTTGTTTTGCTCGACATAAAAACTTATGGAGCAATAGCTAAATAACCAAACAAGATGATTAATTTATTTCAAAAATGCTTAACATAAAGTACCTTACGGAACAACAAACAAAGCTAATCAAGAATTAATCAACTTGGTTGTATCGTGTTCAACATAAGACACATTACGGAGCTTCACTAGTAATACATAAAAATGGTTCAGGGATGATCAATACTGCGGAATACTCAAGGATTCATTCCATCTTCAATCACTATTTGCATAACGATATTAATAGACATAGTCCTCGAAAACAAAAGATTTTAACCTATCTTCCATCAAAGAATTGACAATATAGGCTTAACTTCTGTATTTGTCAAAAGTCTATTCATTCTTTTACCAGTACGTGAATACCGATCACAAACGACTTTACTTTTGACAGAATATGGGACCTTCAAGTTCACGGACGCAAACATACATATCCCATAACAAATTGCAATGTAACAAATCATAAGGATTAATACTGCAAAAACATCATCCTCCAAATATTTTTAGAATTTAAACCAATAAACCTAAAAGAACAAGAAGATGAAAAAAATAGCTTTATGTAATCACAATCATTGCTATTCAAGCTCTAGTTATTCTTCCAACTGAATCAAAAAGAAGACATACTAGGAAACAAAAATAAAACTCAGTTTTAGAAAGAAAAAAACAAGGAAACTAAGCCTTGTCAGCAACTAAAGATCGAACATGGACGAGTTCATCAGTTGCCTTCTTTAGTTCATTCTTCAGAAAATCAAGATTCCTTGTTGCAATCCCGAGTTGTTCACGAACTACTTCAAAGTCTCGAAGAAGATTTCCTACCAGCTGTGATGACATCTGAACTGGTAGTTTGTTTTCATGATCAATAGCATGAAAGCATGTTATGGAACTGGAATCAACTCATTAGTTTTGCCCTTCTCATCTTCATCAATCTTGTTGCTTCTATCCATTGTGCACACGCTAAAAGAATTCAGTAGAATCTTTTAATCTTATGGAACACGGTATTTAAGGTATTCCAATTAAACCCTAGAGCCCGTGAAGTCTGTGAGGGTTTGCTACGTGTACTTTTAGGTCAAAGCTTGAGACCCGTAGAAGCCCAATTGCACGAAACAATTTCAAGATTGAAATTCCGAAAGGCGGACACTAAGAACACGAACTCTTATCAGAGAAGAAAAATACCTTTGACAAAAGAAAAATAACAACCTTGACAGCTTCAAGAATACTTCCTTGAGACTCATGAGCATCCTTCTTTAAGATAAAAAGAGGGATGCAGTCCAAAGCAGTCATGGTGTAATAAGATGAGCATCTTGCTCATCAATATTCACTTCTTCTTTTTCCTTTTCACGGGTGTTTAGAGAAAACTTACGTGTCATATCAAAAGAAGTGTTATCAAGATAAGATATAGGAGTACCTGAATCAACTGTTTTCCATGTTTTCTTGATGCCCCGTTTGAGTCGATTTACGCTGATTTTCAGTTCCGAGACTCGATTATGAATGAAGTCTGGAGCAGAAGTCTTGGATTTGCAGCTTCCTTCAGGGAGTGAAGAGGAACTTAACTTTTCTTTCCTTCTCTTATGCCTTTTTTTTTGTCAGGGTGATTTACCTGATCAGTCATTCTTTTGCCACTATTTCTTCTATTATTATAGGTATTTTTCGTTTTGAACATGCAATCAAGAATAGACTTATCACAGTGCATCTTCGAGTGTTCAAAATGCCTTTTACTCCAACAACGTGGGAAACCGGTTTAATAACTTCCTTAGACATCCATGCAAGAATGTTATGAAGTTTTTCATTCCTTAACCGATAACGACATCTTTGCCCAGAATGTCCTTTATTTCCAAAATAATAGCAGTTAAAGGAATTACTTTTAACTGTTCTCTTGCTAGCAGGTTTAGAGGAAGTAGAATCCTGTTTTTAAGAATCATTGCAGGCTTCCAAAGGTTTTTCACATGAAGAGTTATCACAAGATTTAATAAAATTGATCTTACCAGTTTTTGGAGCGTCTGTTCCTTTATAGCCCAGACCACGTGTACCATGTTCTTTACATGCTCCAAGCATAGAAGATAATTTTGTAGAGCTTGAATTAATTTTTTCAGACTCTCTTCCAGTGAATTTATTTTATTAAGGGCAACTGCAAGTTTAGTCTCCAAGGATTTCTTTTTGGCAAGAAGACTGCGTTCTTTGTCGTTAAAACATTTTTTGTTGAGATTCATATCTTGCTTCAGTTTCTGCAAGTCTTACTTTTAATATGAAGAGATTTCGAAGAAGGTTATCACACTTGATCCTTTTTGAGAAAACTTCTTCTTTGTGATCTTTAACAGTAGATTGTAAGAGTTTGTGTCCACCATCATAACCTTTAAAGAGTTTTCTCAACTTCATGTTTTCTTGACAAAGAGGACCCATGTATTTTCTCAAGTAGGTTATCGACTTCTTTTCTTTCAGTGCACGGTCAAACAACTTGATATATTGAGAGACTTCCTCATCAATACTCTGTCCTCCTTCTGAATCACTATCGTTTGAGAGATCATCCAACTGTTCCTCAAGAGATTTTTTCCAGTCAAAAGCAGATTAAGTCAATGGACAAGTTTTTGAGTTTTTCTCAGAAGTTTCAACCCTTTGAGACTCACATGAGTGGCTCTGAACTGGTGTTGTGTTATCAGAGATATACTTATCATCCATATAGTCAGATCGCTACAAACACAGAATTTTGAGGTCTTAAACGTGTTTGCCTGCTCTGCTACCAATTGAAAAGGCGAGGGTCTAACAACACCATCCAATATTTCTCTTAGCAATCTGTATCAACTAACTCCAATATACTTTGCTAGAGAATCAACTAGACAGTCAGACTCAATCTAGACTAAAGTATATCGAGGAGTTAATATCTCTCTCTTGTTTTGATTTACTCGAGCTAATAAAAATCAGCGAGTCTTTAATCAAACACAAGGAATAACTTGGATGGTACCAAAGACCAATATCCAAGGATCAATCAATGACAATCAACAACCAAAGGTTGGATTACTCTAATTGATGATCTAACACATAACCTGTATTATTTCAATTATAAAGATAAAACAATATAATGCGGAAATTGAAATAACACAGACACCAAAAAATTTGTTAACGAGGAAACCGCAAATGCAGAAAAACCCCGGGACCTAGTCCATATTGAACACACTCTGTATTAAGCCGCTACAGACACTAGCTTACTCCAAGCTAACTTCGGACTGGACTGTAGTTGAACCCCAATCAATCTCCCACTGATCCAAGGTATAATTATGCTCCTACGCCTCTGATCCCAGCAGGATAATGTGCACTTGATTCTCTTAGTTGATCTCACCCACAACTAAGAGTTGCTACGACCCAAAATCGTAGGCTTTGACAATAAACAAATCTGTCTCACACAGACAAGTCTATCAAAGGATCAATCTGTCTCCTACAGATAAACCCTAAAGGTTTTGTTCCGTCTTTTGATAATAATCAAGGTGAACAGAAACCAATTGATAATCCGGTCTTATATTCCCGAAGAACAACCTAGAGTTATCAATCACCTCACAACTATCTTAATCGTATGGTAGCGAAACAAGATGTTGCGGAATCACAAACAATGAGACGAAGATGTTTGTGATTAATTTTTATATCTTGCCTATCGGAGATATCAATCTCAAGCCAATCAATCTGATTGTACTCGTACGATAGAATATGCAAGATCAGATCGCACAACTACGATAAAATTAGTATCGGTGTGGCTTCATAATCCCAATGAAGTCTTTAAGTCGTTAACCTGGTTTTAGAAGAAGAAAACCAAAGGTTAAAGGAGAATCGACTCTAGTATGCAAACTAGTATCAAACGTAAGGTGTGGGGATTAGTTTTGCACAATACTAGATGTCTCCTTTATATAGTCTTTTAAATCAGGGTTTTGCCTTGGTCACAAAGCAAACAGTATCCACCGTTAGATGAAAACATAATTTAGATTCAAGCTAATATTTCTCAACCGTTAGATCGAAAATTTAGCTTGTTACACACACTTGACAATGCACACTTCTAGGTTTGTTAACCGTACCCAAAGGTATGCACTTGTTGGTTCAATAATAGTTAACCAAAAGGTTAGCCATATGAGCATTTCATACCAGCCATGTTCTTCTTTACCATAACTAGTTCAAATGACTTCAAATGAACTAGTTAGAGAGTTGTTCAATTGCAAGGCAATCTTATGTACTACACAAGACACAATTGAAGCAAAGATGATTTGATTCACTTGAATCCGTTCATGAACTTTTATAGCCACGGCTCGCAAACTGCATTCCTTAGTCTTTTTAAGTTTAAGCTCAAAAATAATCTTCAGATATATAACCTTCTTAAGTTCGCAGACTTAAGCAACCGGGCAGAGTTTACAAACTCCAGCAGAAAATCTCGGCAAAAGACCTTCCGCCGGTTCGCGGACTGGGTTCGTGGACTGGGTTCGCGGATGCAGCTAGTTCGTCAACTCCAGCAGAATTTCTCGGGATGAGAAGTTCGGCAGTTCGCGGACTGAGTTCGCGGACTTGGCAAAGCCATTCTTCCGGTTTCTCTTGATCAACAAAGTTCGCAAACTTTGGTTCAAGGAATAGGACTTATACATAAATGTGTTTCCACAACAATGCTTATGTCCATCATTGGTTATATAATTGAAACTCTCATTTCAATCATTGAAACATTCTTAGAGTACGTTATATAGTTGTTACACCATTTCTCGTCAAAGCAATTTTCAAAGTGATTGAAACATATCATGACTTTCGTCACTAGGTAAAGATAAACTTGGTCGAAGAGAAAAGCTTACCAACACATATTTCGAGATATAGATAGGCGAGGTATACTCGGCTCGAAATACCAAGTGTGTATAATCCAAGTCTATATATATAGCATACGACTTCTTGTCTCAAAGAGTAGGAGATAGAGTAGATAGACTTTTGAGTGATAGATAAGTTCAAGTTTTCACATACCTTTTTGTCGAGAAGTTCCACCGGTTCCTTGGGTAGTTCTTCTGCTTGTACGATGAATCGTCATGAAATCCTTAAGCTCAACTACACTTTCTATCCTAGTCCAAGACTTAGCTATAATAGACTAGAAATCAAGACTTATAGTTTTGATCACTAACATTGACAAACATGCTTGAAATAGCAACGCATGCGAGGTTGACCGAGCAATACTCTAACAAATGTATATACAGACATATATACAATAATGGCAATTTCCTCTTCTGGTTTATGAAGGAACATACAGTTACAACTTCCAAAACATGCTTGGTCTAAGTAAACAAAAAAACATCTTGCCACCAGAAGGTTCAGGAATTTGGTTACCTATAGTAAACGTTCCATGCATTCCCATGACTCGGTACCCACTGCCGTTATTAGTGGTCTAAGCATACCCTCACTATTATCATAATTGGGCTGCATGATAAAAAAAAAAATCAATTATATTTGACAACAATTGCACAAGCAGGTACAAAATTGCTCTCAGTTAGAGATAATTGTCCTAGTCAATCATGCAAGTAAATAAATTGCATGAAGTTATGGAAAGAGAAGGTAATTTGGTATACTTTAAGAGTTGAAGCTGACATTCTAAGGACAAGTTAGATTTTCTTCTTTATCGACTACTTACATATGAACAATTGTTCAATACCAGCAGAAGAACCCACCGTGATCCAACAACACTTTAACCGCATCTCGATGACCAACAGCAACAGCAACTGAAGGGCAGTGCCAGAGCTATTTACAACATCTAAGCGAACACCCTTTGAAGGTAACAAGGTTATTATCTTTGTATCACCTGCACAATTACCTCACAAGAATTGCATGCTTAATTATACGTTCAAACAGATAAAGACTTTTGGTGAAAAGTTAAGAAACATCTTACTGATATTCTGACTTCATAACCTACTCCGGGAAAGTTTAGGCTCTATATAGGTCTAGTGAGAACTACACCGAAATGGAGTATTATGCCATGTTTCATGAACTACTGAAAGGCAGATTAATTATTTTCCGCATTGACTTGAGCATCTATATCGTGGTGTAAATTCGAGACTAGGATATATTTGGACAGACAAATCAAGACGGCTCATTAGTGACTAGTAGGCCGACCATCAAGGCAGGCAAGGAGGTCACATTTAACTATGATATCTTTTTGGTTGGCTATAAATTAATTGATCCAACATATTGGCCAGAGCTGTGCCTCGTTAACAGGTAATCTAATCCTAGCATGTAGTTAGGACTACTAGTAAATAAGCGATAACATACGAGCACTACTTCTTCCGTATTCCAGATAAGTGGAGTTTATAATACAGTCACTTAGAATATGATATTTGGTAGAATATCTTTCACGTGAAATTTGTGGAGATTGGAGTCTTATTTATATTAAGATACCCATCAAATAAGGATACAGAATAATTCAAAATATTGTTTAAACAAACTAACTCCGTGACTAGTTTATAGTTAACAAAAAGAACGGCATAGTAGCCTGTAGACTAGTTTCTGTTGCAGACTGACTCAGTTGAGAGTCTTGAGGAAGACTCTCAATGGTATGTTTAACACGGTCACAACTTCCAATTAGTATATATTAGGTGTAGTATTAATACACAAATGGGCAATTAACATCTATGTAAAGGTAGATTAAAATTTTACGATGGGACGGCATGTTTAGACTCAAAGGCACCAACGAAGATCTAATATGTAGCAGAAAACTGAAAATTTCATCTAAAACGAGAGTACCTGACTTAGCAGCATAGTGTAAAGGAGTGAGATTCGTATCATTTGACGCATTAGGGTTGGCACCCTTTTCAAGAAGATATCTAACCATGTCAAAATGCCCATTTAGAGAGGCATGATACAAGGATGTGCAACCTGTAAAATAGATATAAGGAGGAGGCATGTGTATTGAATATATACAGTAGCAAATTATGAACAGTTTAAACAAAGATAAATCTTGGATACTATGACTTGATAGGTCTAAGCTCTTCACCCAGTACCCTTCTCTACAGTTAATAGCATAATAGCTTAACAGTACTAGACAATATTTCTTGTCGTCTTTAAGTTTTGCGACCTTTTATTATTAAAAGACAAAGTGTTTGAGAAAATTTTATCTACCGTCCGACAATCAATCGTATTCACATTGACCACATTCTTGGCAACTCTAAGATTCCCCGCATCAGTACCGCTTAATTATTTTTTTTCCAATAAACCAATTCTACAATTTCAATTGTAAATACGCTTATCAGAAGCATAAAAAACAATTGAGAAATCCAAATTGACACCTATAACAAGACAAATTAGTATTTTAATCGTTAAGAAGAAATGATATAATACCTTGTCCATCTTTGGTATCCACACCAAGCTTCAAATTCTCAATCAAGTATTTGCAAACTTGTAAACTTCCTCCCGCAGCAGCAAAATGAAGACATCCTCTTCCATCTTTAAGTTTAAGCTTTTCAATCGCTTCTGCTACTCCACCCCCTTCATCTTTGGCATGATTCAAAGCAAACCCTAAAACACAACCAAACAAAATCTTAAGAAAATAACAATTCAAAAACAAAAGAAGAAAAAACAAAAGATATATCTTGTTGTTCTTACTCTTGAAGCGATTGAGTTCCCCCTTGTAAGCAGCATTCAACAACTCTGCATGTGGTATGGGTGAGAAATGAAAAAAAGATGATAATCAGGACTAGGAAACAGATAAATAAGGAGTTATAAGAGGAGTTGGAGAAGATTTCGTCCTCCAACCTACCAATTGAACCCATAGCTTGTAAAAACTTTGATCTTTGAATTACAGAGGAAACAAAAGAAGAAGATCACTAGATCAGAACTCAAGATGGAGAATGTTGGATATTTTCAACAAATCCTTGAATTGTAGTCATTTAGGTTGTTCCCAGGGTTCGACCTTCCCGGTCAGGTCGCTGGGGGTCTAGGAAGCAAGGGGGGCCTGCAGAGTGCGAGACAACGTCTCGCTGGAAATTTTCTGTTCTAGGGTTTCTGTTATCAGTTATAAAAACTGAACAGAAATCTCGTTTCACCAATGGACGCATTGAAGGAAGAGACGCGCCTGTTCACTCTGAAAAGATGCCTATAGATATGAAGAGTCATCTCCAAGGGTGTGATTTCCTCTTTAAATAGAAGACTTGTTTTCCATTCAATACAACATCTCAACTTTCTCTATTTTCTTTCTTACAAGCATCATCAGAAACAAAACCAGTGTATTCTTGGTTGGATCAAGGTCGTACAAGCTTTGAATCCAACACTGTTGTGGGGCTTCAAGTATCCTGACGGTTGACCTGTTTGTACTCGCCAATTCAATTGAGAAAGGGTCGAATAATTGTCGAAAAGAAATATGATCATTTTGATGACAAACCAGCACCTATCCCTCTAGATCCTAGTGTGAAGTTAATGAAGAACACTGATAGAGCTCATAAACAACTTGAGTATTTCGGTGTTGTTGGCAGTCTTATGTATTCGATGCATTGCACAAGACCGGACATAGCCCAAGCAGTGGGAGTGCTATGTCGTTTCTCAAACAACCCTGGAATTGAACATTGGAAAGCAATTTCAAGAGTGTTGGCTTACTTGAAGGGAACCATAAATTATGGTTTACACTTCCAGAGATATCCCGCTGTATTAGAAGGATACAGTGATGCGAACTGGAACAATGTAGAATCCAAATCCAAATCTACCAGTGGATGGATATTTACATTAGGAGGTGTTGCTGTGTCTTGGAGTTCCAAGAAGTTGACCTGCATTTCTGATTCAACAATGTTATCAGAATTGATTGCACTTACAAATGCATGTAAGGAGGCAGAATGGCTTAGAAATTTACTAGTAGAAATCCCAATATGGATGAAGCCAACTCCTTCTGTTATGATTAACTGTGACAATCAGGCTACGATCTATAAGGTCTCAAACAAGACTTATAATGGAAAGTCAAGACATGCTAGTCTTAGAATCAGATTATCAGACAATTACTCAAAAGAGGGGTAGTTGCAGTAAACTATATTGAATCGAAATTGACATACCCTTTCACAAAGTGTCTACCAAAGGATGTGCATTTAATAAAGTGTAAGGAGATGGGACTCAGGTATGTGAAAGAAGTTTGATAACCAATAACGGAAACCCAATTTATGTAATATTTTGAAAAAGATAAACTAAGTTCAATGTGGTACTAACAAGTTATTGCAGTGGTTATGGTACACTAAACTAAAATTTCCCATTGTCCTTCTAGTGTAGTGATTCTACATGATCTTAGGGATGGATGAAAATACTTAATAAGTCTAACTTTTATCACAAGGTGTCTCGCAGAAACACCTTCAAGACTTACCTATATGAGTATTTGGAAATCAGGCCGTTTCCTATGAGAATAAGACCGTTCTCAGAAAAGGACTCATGAATCCAGTAGAAGGCACGGGGCCATTAATATGCGATCTACGGAACACACTACTTCCTGAAATCAATATGTGTGGAGGTTCCGGATTTATCACAAGGGGTACTTGGTTCAAGATTAAATTCACCATAGGACCTCGATAAAGCTTTGAATATCTTACACTAAGTGAAGGTTCAAACCCAAAAGTTATCTATCATTTATGTATTGGTTTTCACGATGATGCTTTGTCTCAACTTAGCTTGAACTACGTTGGCTTGATCCCACTCGGGTACATAGGCATTCACTTAGGTGATGCAGCCACTCCAGTTTTTCTTTTAAAACTTTTTATTCCTTATTTTGGTTTTTTCAAAATAAGGGGAGAATGTTGGATATTTTCAACAAACCCTTGAATTGTAGGAATTTAGGCTGTTCCCAGGGTTCGACCTGCCCGGTCAGGTCGCTGGGGGTCTAGGGGGAAAGGACCCCCTGCAGAGTGCGAGACAACGTCTCGCAGGAAATTTTCTGTTCTATGGTTTCTATTATCAGTTAGAAAAACTGAAAAGAAATCTCGTTTCACCAATGGACGCAATGAAGGAAGAGACGCGCATGTTCACTCTGAAAAGATGCCTGTAGAGATGAAGAGTCATCTCCAAAGGGTGTGATTTCCTTTTTAAATAGGAGACTTATTTTCCATTCAATACAACATCTCAACTCTCTCTGTTTTCTTTCTTACAAGCATCATCAGAAACAAAACCAGTGTGTTCTTGGTTGGATCAAGGTCATACAAGCTTTGAATCCAACACTGTTGTGGGGCTTCAAGTATCTTAACGGCGATATTCATTGACATGTTTGTACTCGCCAATTCAATTGGGAAAGGGTCGAATAATTTTCGAAAAGAATATTTCATTAGAGCCTTGAACCCTAATACAATATTCTTTTCTACACCCTGTTTTAGTGTCAATTTTCCAACAGTTTTCGATAATTACTATCGACATGGAGGGTGAATCTTCAATGGCTGTTGCGCAATCACTGCAAGTCATGAATCAGAATTTTAATAGGTTGGAACGATTTGGATGAGAGGGTTTTATTCGCTGGAAGGAAACTCTCAAATTCAATCTTATGTTTCTGAAACTTTGGTACATTCTGGAAGATGGGTTAGAGGTCATTCCTGCTGCTACTGACAAGGACGATGAGGAATTGAAGAGAAGGCGAAAGAAGCGTGAAGAAGATGATTTCATGTGCCGAGGTCATATTCTGAATGCTTTGGGGTTGAACGTTTACAATGTTCATCATACTTATGGAACTGCGAATGAACTATGGACTGCGCTGGATAACAAATACAAGATTTCTGAGGCCAGTAACAAGAAGTTCCTGGTTTGCAACTATATGGATTGGAAAATGGTTGACAGTAAGTCTATCATTTCCCAGGTCAGTGATCTTTTTCTTATTGTTAATCATCTTAAAGATGCTGGTATTGATCTTTTAAGTTCATTCATTGTTGGGGTTATTATTTCTCGTCTCCCCCCTTCATGGAATAGTTACAAGACAAAACTGAAGCATGCTGAAAATGACTATGATATAGAAGGCTTGCAGCGTCATCTTCGCATTGAAGAAGATGCTCGTAAGCGTGAGATTAAGGACAGTCAGCAAACTGAAAATCATTCTAAGATTAATAATGTGCAAGAATCGAAAACTTCGAATTCTTTGAAAGTTCAGAATGATTCTCAGTTTAACAAGCAATATCCAAACAATAATGGTAAGAAGAATGACCCTTGCTACTTCTGTAAGAAACCCGGCCATATTGCTCGTGACTGTCGTCAAAAGAAGAAACAAATGAATAAGGAAGTAAATATGGTCGATGATTCTAAACTTGTCATTGTTGTGCAAGAGGCCAATACTGTTGAAGATCATGGAAGTGGATGGTGGTACGATACTGGTGCAACCATTCATATCTGTAAAGACCGAAATCTTTACAAGACATATGAACCTGTTGTCGGAGAAGATGTGATTTCTGCATATCGTCTTCCTAGTAAATTACATGGCAAAGGCACTGTTGAACTCAAGTTTACTTTTGGAAAGATTGTTACCCTTATTAATGTATTACATGTCGCGGACATATGTAAAAACCTTGTTTCTGGAGTCTTGTTAACAAGGCAGGTTTCGAGGTTAAATTTGGATCTGATAAGTTTGTACTATCCAAAAACAGAAAGTTTGTTGGACAAGGATATCCTTGTAACGGAATGGTTAAAATTAATTTAATGAATAATGGTTTTGCTTATATTGTTGACTCTATTGATTTATGGCATGCTAGATTAGGACATGTGAATTATGGTTCTCTTAGAAATATGAAAAAATTAGGATTAATTTCCAATTGCAATTTTGATAAAGATTCTAAGTGTGAAATATGTGTGCAAGCAAAGATCACTAGGATATCCTTTAACTTTGTTATAAGAAATTCTTCCTTACTTGAATTAATGCATAGTGATGTTAGTGATTTGAAAAGTCATGTTACTCATGGTGGACACAAATATTATGTCACTTTTATTGAGGATAGTACTAGATATGCCTATACTTACTTGATGAAATATAAGGATGAAGTCTTTGATAGATTTAGAATTTACAAAGCCGAAATAGAAACACAATTAGAACAGAAAATTAAAGTTTTACGTTCTGATCGTGGTGGTGAATATTATCCTACTGAATTTACTGTATTTTGCCAAGAGCATGGTTTAATACATGAATTTACTGCACCATATACACCTCAACAAAATGGTATTGCTGAAAGAAAGAATAGGACTTTGATTGACATGGTTAATTCTATGCTTATCAGTTCTGGTTTGCCTAATTCTTTGTGGGGTGAAGCTATGTTGTCTGCATGCTATATTTTGAATAGAGTACCTTTGAAAAAGAAGAATGTTTCCCCTTATGAACTATGGTTTAAGAGAAAACCTAATTTAAAAAGACTTAAAGCATGGGGTTGCCTAGCGTATGTTAGAAATCCTGATCCTAAAAGACCAAAGCTAGAAAATAGGGCATATAAATGTGCTTTCATTTGATACTCTCTTAATAGTATTACTTATAGATGTTTAATCCTTGACAATTTTGAGATTATAGAATCTGTAGATGTGGAATTTTTGAAAGAATGACAAGGACAAGTTCTCAGACACTACCCACTG
Source organism: Papaver somniferum (assembly GCF_003573695.1). Classification (NCBI taxonomy): domain Eukaryota; kingdom Viridiplantae; phylum Streptophyta; class Magnoliopsida; order Ranunculales; family Papaveraceae; genus Papaver; species Papaver somniferum. The sequence goes on from NC_039362.1 coordinate 142,126,208, forward strand.
AAAACCCATTGTTACCAGGTCTAGAACCAATGGAGACTGATAACAATGATGAACCTTCCTGCTCTACACAAAACAATAATATTTCAGTTCCTACTGAAGATATTGAACCTAGAAAAAGTAAGAGAGGAAGAATAGAGAAAAAGCCTGACCCAGAATTCAAATATTATCTTGTAGAGGGTGATAAGAATGAAATTCTTAACACTACCATGTGTAATATGCATGATGAAGGTGATCCTAAAACCTATGCTGAGGCAATAAACTCCAGAGATGCTAATTTCTGGAAGGAAGCTATCAATGATGAGAAGCATTCCCATTTGACAAATGGAACTTGGATATACTGAGATTTACGTCCTGGTGCTAAGGCAATAGGATGTAAATGGATATTCAAGATAAAGTTGAATGCCAATGGTGCCATTGATAAATTTAAGGCCAGATTGGATGCTATGGGTTACAAAAAAACAACATGGTATTGATTACTTTGATATATATGCACCTGTTGCACGAATCACATCTATTCGTTGCTTGATTGCACTAGCTTCTATTCAAAGCTAGTTGTACATCAAATGGATGTTAAAACCGCTTTTATAAATGGTGATTTAGAAGAAGAGATATATATGGAACAACCTGAAGGTTTCATATTGCCAGGCCAAGAGAAGAAAGTGTGTAAACTAGTGAAATCTCTTTATGGCTTGAAGCAAGCTCCCATGCAATGGAATGAGAAGTTCGACAAAGTAGCTTTGTCATTTGGTTTTGTCGTGAATGATGTTGATAAATGTATCTATAATAAACAAGAGAAATCTGAGTGTGTGATTCTCTGTTTGTATGTTGATGGCATGCTTATTTTTAGGTCTGACTTGTCTATTTTGGAACAAACTAAGAAATTCCTTAGTTCAAACTTTGACATGAAAGATCTAGGGGAGGCTGATGTGATATTAGGAATTAAAATCCTAAGGAAGGGAGATGAGTTGGTATTAACCCAATCTCATTACATTGAGAAATTTCTCAAGAAATATGGTCATTTTAATGACAACCAGCACCTAGCCCTCTAGATCCTAGTGTGAAGTTAATGAAGAACACTGATAGAGCTCATAAACAACTTGAGTATTCCAGTGTTGTTGGGCATTGCACAAGACCGGACATATCCCAAGCAATGGGAGTGTTATGTCGTTTCTCAAGTAACCCTGGAATTGAACATTGGAATGCAATTTCAAAAGTGTTGGCTTACTTGAAGGGAACCATAAATTATGGTTTACACTTCCAGAGATATCCCGCTGTATTAGAAGGATACAGTGATGCGAACTGGAACAATGTAGAATCCAAATCCAAATCTACCAGTGGATGGATATTTACATTGGGAGGTGTTGCTGTGTCTTGGAGTTCCAAGAAGCAGACCTGCATTTCTAATTCAACAATGTTGTCAGAATTGATTGCATTTACAGATACATGTAAGGAGGAAAAATGGCTTAGAAATTTACTAGTAAAAATCCCATTATGGATGAAGCCAACTCTTTTTTTTATGATTAACTGTGACAATCAGGCTACGATCTATAAGGTCTCAAACAAGACTTATAATCGAAAGTCAAGACATGCTAGTCTTAGACATCTGATTGTCAGACAATTACTCAAAAGGGGAGTAGTTGCATTAAACTATATTGAATCGAAAAATAACTTGGCAGACCTTTTCACAAAGTGTCTACCAAAGGATGTGCATTCAATAAAGTGTAAGGAGATGGGACTCAGGTCTGTGAAAGAAGTTTGATCACCAATAACGGAAACCCAACTTATGTTATATTTTGAAAAAGATAAACTAAGTTCAATGTGGTACTAACAAGTTATTGCAGTGGTTATGGTACACTAAACTAAAATTTCCCATTGTCCTTCTAGTGTAGTGATTCTGCATGATCTTCGGGATGGATGAAAATCCTTAATAAGTCTAACTTTTATCACAAGATGTCTCGCAGAAACATCTTCCAGACTTACCTATATGAGTATTTGGAAATCAGGTCGTTTCCTATAAGAATAATATCGTTCTCGGAAAAGGACTCATGAATCCAGGAGAAAGCACAGGTCCATTAATGTGCGAGCTACGGAACACACAACTTCCTGAAATCAATATGTGTGGAGGTTTCGGCTTTATCACAAGGGGTACTTGGTTCAAGATTAAATTCACCATAGGACCTCGATAAAGCTTTGAATATATTACACTAAGTGGAGGTTCAAACCCAAAAGGTATCTATCATTTATGTATTGGTTTCCACGATGATGCTTTCTCTCAACTTAGCTTGAACTGTGTTGGCTTGATCCCACTCGTGTACGTAGGCAGTCACTTAGGTGATGCAGCCACTTCAGTTTTTTTTTTTTTGAAAATCTTTTTATTCCTTATTTTGGTTTTTTGAAAATAAGGGGAGAATGTTGGATATTTTCAACAAACCATTGAATTGTAGGCATTTAGGTTGTTCCTAGGGTTCGACCTGTCCGGTCAGTTCGCTGGGGTATAGGGGGTAAGAAGCCCCCTGCAGAGTGCGTAACAGCGTCTCGCTGGAAATTTTCTGTTCTAGGGTTTCTATTATCAGTTAGAAAAACTGAACAGAAATCTCGTTTTACCAATGGACGCATTGAAGGAAGAGACGCGCATGTTCACTCTGAAAAGATGCCTGTAAAGATGAAGAGTCATATCCGAAGGGTGTGATTTCCTCTTTAAATAGGAGACTTATTTTCCATTCAATACAACATCTCAACTCTCTCTGTTTTCTTTCTAACAAGTATCATCATAAATAAAACCAGTGTGTTCTTGGTTGGATCAAGGTCGTACAAGCTTTGAATCCAACACTGTTGTGGGGCTTCAAGTATCCTGACGGCGATATTCATTGACCTGTTTGCACTCGCCAATTCAATTGGGAAAGGGTCGAATAATTGTCGAAAAGAATCTTTCATTAGAGGCTTGAAACCTAATACAACATTCTTTTCTTCACCCTGTTTTAGTGTCAATTTTCCAACAGTTTTCGACAATTTCTATCTACGTGGAGGGTGAATCTTCAATGTCTGCTGCGCAATCACTGCAAGTCATGAATCAGAATTTTAATAGGTTAGAACGATTTGAAGGAGAGGGTTTTACTCGCTGGCAGGAAACTCTCAAATTCAATTTTATGTTTCTGAAACTTTGGTACATTCTGGAAGATGGGTTAGAGGCCATTCCTGCTGCTACTGAAAAGGACGATGAGGAATTGAAGAGAAGGCGAAAGAAGCGTGAAGAAGATGATTTCATGTGCCGAGGTCATATTATGAATGCTTTGGGGTTGAACGTTTACAATGCTCATCGTACTTATGGAACTGCGAATGAACTATGGACTGCACTGGAGAACAAATTCAAGATTTTTGAGGCCAGTAACAAGAAGTTCCTGATTTGCAAATTTATGGATTGGAAAATGGTTGACAGTAAGTCTATCATTTCCAAGGTCAGTGATCTTTTGCTTATTGTTAATCATCTTAAAGATGTTGATATTGATCTTATAAGTTAATTCATTGTTGGGGTTATTATTTCTGGTCTCCCCCCTTCATGGAATAATTACAAGAAGAAACTGAAGCATGCTGAAACTGACTATGATATATAAGGCTTGCAGCGTCATCTTAGCATTGAAGAAGATGCTCGTAAGCGTGAGATTAAGGATAGTCAGCAAACTGAAAATCATTCTAAGATTAATAATATGCAAGAATCAAAAAATTCGAATTCTTTGAAAGTTCAGAATGATTCTCAGTTTAAGAAGCTAGATCCAAACAATAATGGTAAGAAGAAGGGCCCTTGCTACTTCTGTAAGAAACCCGGCCATATTGCTCGTGATTGTCGTCAAACGAAGAAACAAATGAATAAGGAAGCAAATATGGTCGATGATTCTAAACTTGTCATTGTTGTGCAAGAGGCCAATCCTGTTGCAGATCATGGAATTGGATGGTGGTATGACACTGGTGCAACCATTAATATTTGTAAAGACCGAAATCTTTACAAGACATATGAGCATGTTGTCGGAGAAGATGTGATTTTTGCAAATCGTATTCCTAATAAAGTACATTGCAAAGGCACTGTTGAAGTCAAGTTTACTTCTGAAAAGATTGTTACCCTTACCAATGTATTACATGTCCCAGACATATGTAAAAACCTTGTTTCTGGAGTCCTTATTAACAAGAAAGGTTTCGAGGTTAAGTTTGGATCTGATAAGTTTGTACTGTCCAAAAACTAAAAAGTTTGTTGGACAAGGATATCCTTGTAACATAATGGTTAAACTTAATTTAATGAATAATGGTTCTGCTTATATTGTTGACTCTATTGATTTATTCCATGCTAGATTAGGACATGTGAATTATGGTTCTCTTAGAAATATCAACAAATTAGGATTAATTTCCAATTGCAATTTTGATAATGTTTCTAAGTGTGAAATTTGTTGCAAGCAAAGGTAACTAGGATATCCTTTAAGTCTGTTGTAAGAAATTCTTCCTTACTTGAATTAGTGCATACTGATGTTGGTGATTTGAAAAGTCATGTTACTCGTGGTGGACACAAATATTATGTCACTTTTATTGAGGATAGAACTAGATATGACTATACTTACTTGATGAAATATAAGGATGAAGTCTTTGATAAATTTAGAATTTACAAAGCCGAAGTAGAAACACAGTTACAACAGAAAATTAAAGGGTTATGTTCTGATCGTGGTGGTGAATATTATCCTACTGAATTTACTGTATTTTGTCAAGAGCATAGTTTAATACATGAATTTACTACACCATTTACACCTCAACAAAATGGTATTGTTGAAAGAAAGAATAGGACTTTTATTGACATGGTTAATGCTATGCTTATTAGTTCTGGTTTGCCTAATTCTTTGTGGGGTGAAGCCATGTATTCTGCATGTTATATTTTGAATAGAGTACCTTTTAAAAACAAGAATGTTTCCCCTTATGAACTGTGGTTTAAGAGAAAACCTAATTTGAAAAGACTTAAAGCATGGGGTTGCCTAGCGTATGTTAGAAAGCCTGATCCTAAAAGACCAAAGCTAGGAAATAGGGCCTATAAATGTGCTTTTGTTGGATACTCTCTTAATAGTATTACTTACAGATGTTTAATCCTTTACACTTTTGAGATTATAGAATCTGTAGATGTGGAATTTTTTGAAAGCATGACAAGGACAAGTTCTCAGACACTACCCACTGAAAACCCATTGTTACCAAGTCTAGAACCAATGGAGACTGATAACAATGATGAACCTTCCTGCTCTACACAAAATAATGATATTTCAGTTCCTACTGAAGATATTGAACCTAGAAAAAGTAAGAGAGGAAGAATAGAGAAAAAGCCTGACCCAGAATTCAAATATTATCTTGTAGAGGGTGATAAGAATGAAATTCTTAGCACTACCATGTATAATATGCATGATGAAGGTGATCCGAAAACCTATGTTGAGGCAATAAGCTCCAGAGATGCTAATTTATAAAAAGAAGCTATCAATGATGAATCCCATTTGTCAAATGGAACTTGGATATATTATGATTTACCTCCTGATGCTAAGGCAATAGGATGTAAATGTATATTCAAGAGAAAGTTGGATGCTGATGGTACCATTGATAAATTTAAGGCCAGATTGGCTAAGGGTTACAAACAAAAACATGGTATTGATTACTTTGATACATATGTACATGTTGCACGAATCACATCTATTCGTTGCTTGATTGCACTAGCTTCTATTCATAAGCTAGTTGTACATCAAATGGATGTCAAAACCTCTTTTCTAAATGGTGATTTAGAAGAAGAGATATATATGGAACAACCTGAAGGTTTCATATTGCCAGGCCAAGAGAAGAAAGTGTGTAAACTAGTGAAATCTCTTTATGGCTTGAAGCAAGCTCCCATGCAATGGCATGAGAAGTTCGACAAAGTAGCTTTGTCATATGGTTTTGTTGTGAATGCTGCTGATAAATGTATCTATAATAAACAAGATAAATCTAAGTGCGTGATTCTATGTTTGTATGTTGATAACATGCTTATTTTTGGGTCTGACCTTTCTATTGTAGAACAAACTAAGAAATTCTTTAGTTCAGACTTTGACATGAAAGATTTAGGGGAGGCTGATGTGATATTAGGAATTAAAATCCTAAGAAAGGGAGATGAGTTGGTCTTAACCCAATATCATTACATTGAGAAATTTCTCAAGAAATATGGTCATTTTGATGACAAACCAGCACCTAGCCCTTTAGATCCTAGTGTGAAGTTAATGAAGAACACTGATAGAGCTCATAAATAACTTGAGTATTCCAGTGTTGTTGGCAGTCTTATGTATGCTATGCATTGCACAAGAACGGACATAGCCCAAGCTGTGGGGGTGCTATGTCGTTTCTCAAGTAACCCTGGAATTGAACATTGGAAAGAAATTTCAAGAGTGTTGTCTTACTTGAAGGGAACCATAAATTATGGTTTACACTTTCAGAGATATCCCGTTGTATTAGAAGGATACAATGATGCGAATTGGAACAATATAGAATCCAAATCCAAATCTACCAGTGGATGAATATTTACATTTGGAGGTGCTGTTGTGTCTTGGAGTTCCAAGAAGCAGACCTGCATTTCTGATTCAACAATGTTGTCAGAATTGATTGCACTTTCAGATGCATGTAAGGAGGCGGAATGGCTTAGAAATTTACTAGTAGAAATCCCATTATGGATGAAGCCAACTCCTTCTGTTATGATTAACTATGACAATCAGGCTACGATCTATAAGGTCTCAAACAAGACTTATAATGGAAAGTCAAGAAATGCTAGTCTTAGACATGAAATTATCAGACAATTACAAAAAAAGGAGTAGTTGCATTAAACTGTATTGAATCGAAAAATAACTTGGCAGACCCTTTCACAAAGTGTCTACCAAAGGATGTGCATTCAATAAAGTGTAAGGAGGTGGGACTCAGGTCTGTGAAAGAAGTTTGATCACCAATAACGGAAACCCAACTTATGTTATATTTTGAAAAAGATAAACTAAGTTCAATGTGGTACTAACAAGTTATTGCAGTGGTTATGGTACACTAAACTAAAATTTCCCATTATCCTTCTAGTGTAGTGATTCTGCATGATCTTAGGGATGGATGAAAATCCTTAATAAGTCTAACTTTTATCACAAGGTGTCTCGCAAAAACACCTACGAGACTTACTTATATGAGTATTTGGAAATCAGACTGTTACCTATGAGAATAATACCGTTCTAAGAAAAGGACTCATGAATGTGCGAGCTACGGAACACACTACTTCCTGAAATCAATATGTGTGGAGGTTCCGACTTTATCACAAGGGGTACTTGGTTCAAGATTAAATTCACCATAGGACCTCGGTAAAGCTTTGAATATCTTACACTAAGTGGAGGTTCAAGCCCAAAAGGTACCTATCATTTATGTATTGGTTTCCACGATGATGCTTTGTCGCAACTTAGCTTCAACTACATTGGCTTGATCCCACTCGGGTACGTAGGCAGTCACGTAGGTGATGCAGCCACTTCAGTTTAAAAAAAAAAACATTTTATTCCTTATTTTGGTTTTTTGAAAATAATGGGAGAATGTTGGATATTTTCAACAAACCATTGAATTGTAGGCATTTAGGTTGTTCCCAGGGTTCGACCTGCCCGGTCAGGTCAACGGGGTCTAGGGGGTAAGGGGCCCCCTGCAGAGTGCGAAACAGCGTCTCGCTGGAAATTTTCTGTTCTAGGGTTTCTATTATCAGTTAGAGAAACTGAACAGAAATCTCTTTTCACCAATGGACGCATTGAAGGAAGACACGCGCATGTTCACTCTGAAAAGATGCCTGTAGAGATGAAGAGTCATCTCCAAAGGGTGTGATTTTCTCTTTAAATAGGAGACTTGTTTTCCATTCAATACAACATCTCAACTCTCTCTGTTTTCTTTCTTACAAGCATCATCAGAAACAAAACCAATATGTTCTTGGTTGGATCAAGGTCGTACAAGCTTTGAATCCAACATTGTTGTGGGGCTTCAAGTTTCCTGACGGCGATATTCATTGACATGTTTGTACTCGCCAATTCAATTGGGAAATGGTCGAATAATTGTCGAAAAGAATCTTTTATTAGAGCCTTGAACCCTAATACAATATTCTTTTCTTCAGCCTGTTTTATTGTCAATTTTCCAACAGTTTTCGACAATTACTATCGACATGGAGGGTGAATCTTCAATGGATGTTGCGCAATCACTGCAAGTCATAAATAAGACTTTTAATAGGTTAGAACGATTTGAAGGAGAGGGTTTTACTCGCTGGCAGGAAACTATCAAATTCAATCTTATGTTTCTGAAACTTTGGTACATTCTGGAAGATGGGTTAGAGTCCATTCCTGCAGCTACTGACAAGGACGATGAGGAATTGAAGAGAAGGCGAAAAAAGCGTGAAGAAGATGATTTCATGTGCCGAGGTCATATTTTGAGTGCTTTGCGGTTGAACGTTTACAATGCTCATCGTACTTATGGAACTGCAAAGGAACTATGGACTGCACTGGAGAACAAATACAAGATTTCTGAGGCCTGATTTGCAACTTTATGGATTGGAAAATGGTTGACAGTAAGTCTATCATTGCCCAGGTCATTGATCTTTTTCTTTCTGTTAATCATCTTAAAGATGCTGGTATTGATCTTGTAAGTTCATTAATTGTTGGGGTTATTATTTCTCGTCTACCCCCTTCATTGAATAGTTACAAGAAAAAACTGAAGCATGCTGAAACTGACTATGACTTAGAAGGCTTGCAGCGTCATCTTAGCATTGAAGAAGATGCTCGTAAGCGTTGGATTAAGGATAGTCAGCAAACTGAAAATCATTCTAAGATTAATACTGTGAAAGGACCGAAAACTCCGTATTGTTTGAAAGTTCGGAATGATTCTCACTTTAAGAAGCAAGATCCAAACAAGAATGGTAAGAAGAAGGGCCCTTGCTACTTATGTAAGAAACCCGGCCATATTGTTCGTGACTGTCGTCAAAAGAAGAAACAAATGAATAAGAAAGCAAATATGGTCGATGATTCTAAACTTGTCATTGTTGTGCAAGAGGCCAATACTATTGCAGATCATGGAAGTGGATGGTGGTACGATACTGGTGCAACCATTCATATCTGTAAAGACCGAAATCTTAACAAGACATATGAGCCTGTTGTCGGAGAAGATGTGATTTCTGCAAATCATCTTCCTAGTAAAGTACATGGCAAAGGCATTGTTGAACTCAAGTTAACTTCTGGAAAGATTGTTACCCTTACCAATGTATTACATGTCCCAGACATATGTAAAAACCTTGTTTCTGGAGTCCTTATTAACAAGGCAGGTTTCGAGGTTAAGTTTGGATCTGATAAGTTTGTACTGTCCAAAAACTAAAAAGTTTGTTGGACAAGGATATCCTTGTAACATAATGGTTAAACTTAATTTAATGAATAATGGTTCTGCTTATATTGTTTATTCTATTGATTTATTCCATGCTAGATTAGGACATGTGAATTATGGTTCTCTTAGAAATATTAACAAATTAGGATTAATTTCCAATCTCAATTTTGATAATGTTTCTAAGCGTGAAATATGTGTGCAAGCAAAGATAACTATGATATCCTTTAAGTCTGTTGTAAGAAATTCTTCCTTACTTGAATTAGTGCAAAGTGATGTTGGTGATTTGAAAAATCATTTTACTCGTGGTGGACACAAATATTATGTCACTTTTATTGAGGATAGTACTAGATATGCCTATACTTACTTGATGAAATCTAAGGATGAAGTCTTTGTTAAATTTAGAATTTACAAAGCCGAAGTAGAAACACAATTAGAACAGAAAATTAAAGTGTTACGTTCTGATCGTGGTGGTGAATATTATCCTACTGAATTTACTGTATTTTGTCAAGAGCATGGTTTAATACATGAATTTACTGCACCATATACACCTCAACAAAATGGTATTGCTGAAAGAAAGAACGGGACTTTGATTGACATGGTTAATGCTATACTTATTAGTTCTGGTTTGCCTAATTCTTTGTGGGGTGAAGCCCTGTTGTGTGCATGCTATATTTTGAATAGAGTACCTTTGAAAAAGAAGAATGTTTCCCCTTATGAACTGTGGATTAAGAGAAAACTTAATTTGAAAAGAATTAAAGCATGGGGTTGCCTAGTATATGTTAGAAAGCCTGGTCCTAAAATACCAAAGCTAGGAAATATGGCCTATAAATATGCTTTTGTTGGATATTCTCTTAATAGTATTACTTACAGATGTTTAATCCTTGACACTTTTGAGATTTTAGAATCTGTAGATGTGGAATTTTTTGAAAGCATGACAAGGACAAGTTCTCAGACTCTACCCACTAAAAACCCATTGTTACCAAGTCTAGAACCAATGGAGACTGATAACAATGATGAACCTTCCTGCTCTACACAAAATAATGATATTTCAGTTCCTGTTGAAGATATTGAAACTTGAAAAAGTAAGAGAGGAAGAATAGAGAAAAATCCTGACCCGGAATTCAAATATTATCTTGTAGAGGGTGATAAGAATGAAATTCTTAGCACTACCATGTATAATATGCATGATGAAGGTGATCCTAAAACCTATGCTGAGGCAATAAGCTCCAGAGATGCTAATTTCTAGAAATAAGCTTTCCCATTTGACAAATGGAACTTGGATATATTGTGATTTACCTCCTAGTGCTAAGGCAATAGGATGTAAATGGATATTCAAGAGAAATTTGAATGTTGATGGTACCATTGATAAATTTAAGGCCAGATTGGTTGCTAAGGGTTACAAACAACAACATGGTATTGATTACTTTGATACTTATGCACCTGTTGGACGAATCACATTTATTCGTTGCTTGATTGCACTAGCTTCTATTCATAAGATAGTTGTACATAAAATGGATGTCAAAACCTCTTTTCTAAATGCTGATTTAGAAGAAGAGATATATATGGAACAACCTGAAGGTTTCATATTGCCATGCCAAGAGAAGAAAGTGTGTAAACTAGTGAAATCTCTTTATGGCTTGAAGCAAGCTCCCATCCAATGGCATGAGAAGTTCGACAAAGTAGCTTTGTCATATGGTTTTGTTGTGAATGATGCTGATAAATGTATCTATAATAAACATGATAAATCTGAGTGCGTGATTCTATGTTTGTATGTTAATGACATGCTTATTTTTGGGTCTGACTTGTCTATTGTGGAACAAACTAAGAAATTCCTTAGTTCAAACTTTGACATGAAAGATCTAGGGGAGGCTGATGTGATATTAGGAATTAAAATCCGAAGAAAGGGAGATGAGTTGGTCTTAACCCAATCTCATTACATTGAGAAATTACTCAAGAAATATGGTCATTTTGATAACAAACCAGCACCTATCCCTCTAGATCCTAGTGTGAAGTTAATGAAGAACACTGATAGAGCTCATAAACAACTTGAGTATTCCAGTGTTGTTGGCAGTCATATGTATGTTATGCATTGCACAAGACCGGACATAGCCCAATCAGTGGGAGTGCTATGTCGTTTCTCAAGTAACCCTGGAATTATAATGGAAAGTCAAGACATGCTAGTCTTAGACATCAGATTGTCAGACAATTACTCAAAAGGGGAGTAGTTGCAGTAAACTATATTGAATCGAAAAAGAACTTGGAAGACCCTTTTACAAAGTGTCTACCAAAGGATGTGCATTCAATAAAGTGTAAGGAGATGGGACTCAGGTCTATGAAAGAAGTTTGATCACCAATAACGGAAACCCAACTTATGTTATATTTTGAAAAAGATAAACTAAGTTCAATGTGGTACTAACAAGTTATTGCAGTGGTTATGGTACACTAAACTAAAATTTCTCATTGTCCTTCTAGTGTAGTGATTATACATGATCTTAGGGATGGATGAAAATCCTTAATAAGTCTAACTTTTATCACAAGGTGTCTCGCAGAAACACCTTTGAGACTTACCTATATGAGTATTTGGAAATCAGGTTGTTTCCTAACAGAATAAGACCGTTCTCAGAAAAGGACTCATGAATCCAGGAGAATGCACATGGCCATTAATGTGCGAGCTACGGAACACACTACTTCCTGAAATCAATATGTGTGGAGGTTCCGGCTTTATCACAAGGGGTACTTGGTTCAAGATTAAATTCACCATAGGACCTCGATAAAGCTTTGAATATCCTACACTAAGTGGAGGTTCAAACCCAAAAGGTACCTATCATTTATGTATTGGTTTCCACGATGATGCTTTGTCTCAACTTAGCTTGAACTACGTTGGATTGATCCCACTCGGGTACGTAGGTAGTCACTTAGGTGATGCAGCCAGTTCAGTTTTTTTTTTAAAAAAAAAAAACTTTTTAATCCTTATTTTGGTTTTTTGAAAATAAGGGGAGAATGTTGGATATTTTCAACAAACCCTTGAATTGTAGGCATTTAGGTTGTTCCCAGGGTTCGACCTTCCCGGTCAGGTCGCTGGGGTCTAGGGGGCAAGGGGGGACCCTGCAGAGTGCGAGACAGCGTCTCGTTGGAAATTTTCTGTTCTAGGGTTTCTATTATCAGTTAGAAAAACTGAACAGAAATCTCGTTCCACCAATGGACGCATTGAAGGAAGAGATGCGCCTGTTCACTCTGAAAAGATGCATGTAGAGATGAAGAGTCATCTCCAAAGGGTGTGATTTCCTCTTTAAATAGGAGACTTGTTTTCCATTCAATATAACATCTCAACTCTCTCTGTTTTCTTTCTTACAAGCATCATCAGAAACAAAACCAGTGTGTTCTTGGTTGGATCAAGGTCGTACAAGCTTTGAATCCAACACTATTGTGGGGCTTCAAGTATCCTGACGGCGATATTCATTGACCTGTTTATACTCGCCAATTCAATTGGAAAATGGTCGAATAATTGTCGAAAATAATCTTTCATTAGAATCCTAATTAATAGACACATTTTTATGTCCGATTTGTCTCGATTCTATATGTTGTTAGGGCTCATTTTTGTACTTATTATGGTGTTTTATTTATTTGTAGGTATTTTTGGCCAATAAACATTTTTTAAAAAAATTGGCTCGAAAAGTTGTCGGAAAGCACCCGGAGGACATTTGTTATTCGGACTCTCACTTTGGATAAGGGGTAACCTAATTACTAAGGGGCATCCCATTTCCAGGCAGTTGCTAATCGCACCCCTACTCTGGATATGGTGCAATCATCTTCAACATTCAAAAATCAGGTTTTTGGCGGGGGAAAAGTGCAGTTAAAGAGCAGTTTTGGCAGTCGTGATTTGAAGGAGTTTGAGGTCGATTAAACCTCTGATTTTCATAGGATAGACTCCTTGTGGGTCTAGCAATCTGATATGGGTGTTTAAATCGATTAGAATGGGCTCAATCGACGGATTTTTCTCACAACAAGAAAATATGGAAAGTCACGTGGGTGACCTGGTTTAGGGAATTTTAGAGAGATTAAAGCGCTGTAAACCTTCCCAAATATTTGTATCTATCTAAGGAAAAGTTTAGAATAAAAAGAAAAGCTCAGAAACGCGTAGAAATCCTAAAACGAGAAATTGTCGCAACTTGGCCGTGAAGAAAAGGAAAGAGATTTTGGAAGATTTTGGAGAGATTTAATCGGTATTTTTGATATAAATAGATGTCTTGGGTCATATAGAAGAGGTGTCGAGAGTTTGGGAACCCAATGAGAGCCAGAGAAGAAGAAATCAGAGCTTTACCAAACTCTGTTTCTGCTGCTACTGCTGAAGAAGAAAAAGAACGCGAAGAACATTGGCGCTCGGTAGACAGTCGCCGAAAAGTGTCGTTGTTTAACAGCTGAAGAACATTAAGCTGTTCAGGGCAGTCTTATTCTAGGGTCTTAAAATCAGCGACAAAGCAACAGTTTTTCTGTAACAGTTCCATTGTAACAGCTGTTTTGCAACACCAATACATTGTTGCAAAAAGTCTGTGTTATTACTTTTCACTCTTTTAATCATCTTTTGAGCAACAAACACATATTTAGTGATCATGATTAATATAAGGAGCTAAACCCCATTGCTGGGGCGATAGAGGAAGTTATTTTTCCAACAAAAAGTGGTATATTCTATTTTATCTTTTTATTTGCAATAATTATATGATTATTTGCCTTGAACTATTATTGAATATGATTTTTATTTGAGTGATTGTGATCTATTTTGATGGAGTATGCTTAGTTTTAAGACTTTTGATGCTTCATACTTGGTATTTACAATTATTACTTTTGAAAATCTACTTGTTGCAATATTTTAGAATCAAATTAAACAAGAAATTTGCACAAATATAAGTATTGATTTAATCACTTTGAATTTGGAAAACAGTGGAACCTTAGCCTCGGTGTTTCTTTTAGTATTGATATCATCTTTGATTGAGTTTGCTATAATTTTTAGTGACTTTTCTATTTTAGTATTAGAATTTAAGTCTAATTAATATCCTTCACAAGTCTGAGAATCGAACCACTTTTACCACTATCTACAAATCACATCAATTTTTGGTGCCACCGACGCGGACTTCTTTTTAGGGTTTTAGATTTTTTTTATTTTTTTATTTTTGTCCTTTTTTATGTTTTTGGGTATTTATCTTGTGGCTACAGGTTCTGGATCATAAAGAAAATTGAGCCAAGGAGTTTGGTGATTTCATAAAGACTTGGAGCTAAAGATTAAAGCAAAAAGAACAGAAAAGAAGACAATTTTATTTTAGACAATTTTAGTTTAGGGTTTGTTTATTTTATTTAAAAAAAAAACTGTATTAGGGTTTATTATTTTTGTAATTTTTCTTTATTTGTTTGGACTTTCGGACTTTGGGACTTTGGGACATTACGATATTGTCTTTGCACCTTGGGTTCGTACACTAGACATCGGAGTCAGTGGCCCGAGTCGACTACAACCGATTCATCCCCCGTATGGAACGGGAGGTAAGATTCTAAACACTCGTGAATCCCCTGTCAGCGAGTTACTGGACTCCTTCGTATGCATATATGTTGAGGACTGAATACGGAAATTTATTTTTCTAGTAAAGGGCAAGGCCTGGCCATACAAGATAAGGGTTTGTATTTCATCACTGTTCTCTTCTTGCCCGCTTTAGGAACACGTAACCTACGCGAACCTAAGACAAAATTTTTGACTAGAACGAGACCGATAAGGTAACGAGCTTAACAGGAAAGTCATTCGAAAAATATTGGTTACTCTTTTAAGCATACTTCGAATTTCTTGACGGTTTCTGTAAGTTGAATGCGTGACTGCGCCGCCTTGTAATACCGGTGAGGCCTTGGGTATCAAAGCTCCACCGATATTCCCTCGCCTCTATTCAACTTACGTTAACTCCGATTGATTCCATAGGGGTTTGCTTAAATTGTAAATAATTCCCGTTCGAAGGATTAGAAGCTGGTCTAGAAACAATGTAAGTGGAGGCATCATGCTTTTTGTTTGCTAGAAATCAATAGGTTTGATTTGGTTGAGTCGGCCTTGATCTGTGTTTGCTTACCCTTCCAATTTAGAAAATTCTATTGTATGCATGAGCGTAAAAGAGACGCACTAGGTAGATTTGTTAAAGAGAAACCTAGTAGTTCGAAGCGTCTCGATTACCTTAATCTAGAAAACCCGGCTTTTGAAAAGTCTGTTTTTGAACGTTCTTTGATTGAGGAGAGAATCCATGTTGCTCCGATAGCGCCAGAAATGGCAACTTTGAAAGCTTTGTTGAATCCAACTAGGACTACCCGTCCTTCATGTATTAAGTTAGCTGAAACGGAGGCACCCTATGAACTAAAACCTGGGACCTTACAGATGCTCCCAATCTTTTTAGGGAAAGAAAATGAAAACCCTTATTACCATGTTAGGGATTTTGAGGAAATTTGTAGTTCTCTAAGAATTAGAGGCTTAGATGATGATGCTTTTAAACTTAGGTTATTCCCATTTTCCCTGAAAGATAAGGCCAAGTCGTGGCTGTATAGTTTGGACTCCGAGTCAATTGAGACATAACTTACATCTGCCTTTTTTAATAAGTTTTTCCCTAGGCACAAAACATCGTCTATTATGACGCAAATATGCACATTTTCACAACAAGAGGGAGAATCTCTATATAGGTATTTGGAAAGGTTCAATAATTTATTATCCCAGTGTACTCATCATGGTTTAGAAAAGGTTAGGCTAGTTCAGATCCTTTATGAGGGTTTAGATTATTCCACAACGACCATGGTTGAGTCTCTATGCACTGGTGGATTTGAAAACCAAACTGTTGATGCGGCGATGGAATTTTTTAATGAAATCGCCGAAAAAACCCAGCAATGGGAAAATAGTAGGGCACCCCAGAAAACAATTCTTTTAAGTAGAGGAAACGTTAATAGGGTAGAAGGAGGCTATGAATCAGATGCCAAAATTGTTGCTATAGCAAAAAGGTTAGAAGCCTTAGAAGTGGGCCAGACTAGTGGTAGAGTGGAGCCTTTTTGGGAAGGCCAGAATATTGAAGAGCAGGCCAATGCTCTTTATAATAACACTAGATTTGATAACCGTCAAAAGATTGACCCATATTCAGAAACCTATAATCCTGGTTGGAGAAACCATCCGAACCTTTCGTGGTCTAAGGGCCAAAGTCAAGGTCAGTTTAGTAATTCTAATGCCCCCAGGTTTTGGCTATACTAAGAATCCTTCAGGACTAGCTCAGTTTCAGAATCAGTCAGATAAGAAAATCCTAAGTTTAGAGGAATCTCTCGCCTTGTTAACTCAGCAAACTGCAAAATTCCAGTTATCCGTAGAACAGAGTCTACAAGCTAGTAACAGGATAGGACAAGAAAATAGTCAGGCTATTTCCGAGTTAAAAACCCAGGTTGGTCTGATAAGTGATTCTTTGAGAGAAAAAGGTAAGTTTCCTAGTCAAACACAACCCACCCTAGAGGAGTTCATGAATTAGGTGCAAAACCATCGAATCAATTGAATGTTGTTAGAACCCTTAGAAGTGGTAGAGTTGTAGACAATAAGGTAACCATGCCCGATAGTGAACATACTGTAGTTCACCCTCAGGATCTCACCTCTCAGGACCAGTAGCTGAAGAGACTGATAAAGTTTCTGATGATGAATTCGGTTCCTGAAAGGTCTGATTTTAGGCCTAGAGCCCCATTTCCTCAGCTATTAGTACCAACAAAGAAGGAATCGAACTTTAATGACATAGTGGAGGTTTTTAAGCAAGTTACCATAAACCTTCCCTTATTAGATGCAATTAGGCAAATTCCTGCTTATGCCAAGTTCCTTAAGGATATGTGTACGCGAAAGCGAAAACTTAGCGTCCATAAGAAAGCCTTTTTAGCTAGTCACGTAAGTTCAATCATTCAGAACACCACAACTCCAAAGTACAAAGACCCAGGTTCTCCTACCATTGCTTGCACAATAGGTAACTTCCGGGTAGAAAAAGCTTTACTTGACTTAGGAGCCAGTGTGAACTTACTGCCATTCCATGTATACTTACAGCTAGGACTTGGTGAAATGAAACCTACTCAGATGACACTGCAGTTAGCTGATAGGTCTGTTAAAATCCCTCGAGGTGTTATCGAGGATGTTCTTATTGAGGTCGACAAGTTTATTTATCCAGTGGATTTCGTGGTCCTAGATACCCAACCTGTCCCTGACCCAGAGAACCAGATACCTGTGATTTTAGGTCGCCCATTTTAGCTACGTCTAATGCGATCATTAACTGTCGAAATGGTGTGATGAGTTTATCTTTTGGTAATATGACTATGGAGATGAACATTTTTAATGTCAGTAAGCAACCTCATGAGCTAGATGACACATGTGTTGAGGAGGTGAACATGATAGAAGCCTTAGTTCAGGAGTCATTACCAAACATCTTGTCTGAAGACCCATTAGAAAGTTGTCTATCCCATTTTGGTTTAGATTTTGACGACGATAGCACTATTGAACAGGTGAATGCTCTATTAGATTCTACCCCTGTGTTAGACACTAGATGGAAAGCTAGGTTCGAACCGTACCAGTTTCTGAGACTACCCTAATTCCTTCTTTAGAAGAGCCCCCAAAGTTGGACCTTAAACCACTACCCGATACTCTAAAGTATGTGTTTTTTAGGCCCATCTGAGACTTTACCTGTGATTGTAGCTTCCAATTTGGATAGTGATCAGGAAAGTAGGCTAGTAAATGTACTTCAAGACAATAAGGAAGCTTTAGGGTGGACTATAGCAGACATTAAGGGTATAAGTCCTACTGTGTGTATGCATCAGATTCATTTAGAGGAAGACTCCAAACCTTCTAGGGAGATGCAACGTCGACTGAACCCTAACATGAAAGAGGTAGTTCGAAAAGAGGTGCTTAAGTTGTTAGATGCGGGTATTATTTACCCAATTTCAGACAGTAAGTGGGTCAGCCCTGTTCAGGTTTCCCCAAGAAATCAGGTATCACTGTAGTCCAGAAGAAATAATGAATTAATCCCAACCCGAGTGACCACGGGATGGCGTGTGTGTATTGACTATAGGAAATTGAACAAGGTCACAAGGAAGGATCACTTTCCCCTTCCTTTTATCGACCAAATGCTAGAGCGATTAGCTGGACATAGTCACTATTGCTTCTTAGATGGCTACTCCGGTTATAATCAGATCGTTATTGCCCCAGAAGCCAAGAGAAAACCACTTTACCTGTCCCTTTGGTACCTTTGCGTATAGACGCATGCCTTTCGGGCTATGTAATGCCCCTGCAACTTTTCAGCGTTGTATGATGAGCATATTTTCTGATATGGTAGAACGGTTCTTAGAGGTCTTTATGGATGATTTTTCAGTGTTTGGTTCATCTTTCGATGAGTGCTTGCATCATTTGACATTAGTGTTGACTAGGTAAGGAAAAAAATTTAGTGCTTAATTGGGAAAAATGCCATTTCATGGTTAAATCAGGAATTGTATTAGGGCACATCGCTCTTCAAAGGGTATAGAGGTAGACAAAGCCAAAGTTGACCTTATTAAGACTTTACAGGTCCCAAAAACCGTAAAAGATATTAGGTCAGGGCATGCAGGTTTTTACCGTCGATTCATTAAGGATTTTAGCTTGATTTCTAGACCTCTTTGCAATTTGCTTGCAAAAGATGTTAAGTTTGTCTTGATGATGCTTGTTTAGAGGCTTTTGAGAAGCTTAAAACTTTACTCACTACTGCCCCGATAGTCCAGGCACCTAACTGGAACCTACCCTTTGAGATTATGTGTGATTCTTCAGATTATGCTATAGGCGTCGTTTTAGGACAACGAGAAAACAAATTACTTCATGTGATTTATTATGCTAGCAAAACTCTGAATGATGCCCAAATGAACTACACAACTACCGAGAAGGAACTTTTAGCCATCGTGTTGCCTTGGATAAGTTTAGGTCCTACTACTATTAGGTTCTAAGATCATAATCTATACAGATCATGCTGCTTTGAAATACCTTTTATCTAAGAAGGATACCAAACCTAGATTGATTAGATGGATCTATTGTTACAGAATTTTCCCCAGACATTAGAGACAAAAAGGGTGCAGAAAATGTAGTAGCAGATCACTTGTCTAGGCTAGTTGTTAGTTCCCCTAGTGATTCCCTTCCTATAAGGGATAGCTTTCCTGATGAACAATTGTTCTCTGTTTCCCAATCACCTTGGTATGCAAATAGTGAATTATCTTGTTACTGGT
The DNA here is from genome assembly GCF_003573695.1 of Papaver somniferum. NCBI lineage: Eukaryota > Viridiplantae > Streptophyta > Magnoliopsida > Ranunculales > Papaveraceae > Papaver > Papaver somniferum. Next base: position 142,145,885 of record NC_039362.1, read on the forward strand.
CGAACCCCTCAACATTGGGGTAAGCAAGATCGTTCTAGGTTTTTAGCCGAGGTTAAGCATTTCTTTTGGGACGATCCTTATCTGTTTAAGTATTGTCCGGACCAGATTATTAGGAGATGTGTATCTGAGAGTGACCAGTCTAGTATTATCCTTTTTCATGAACATGCATGTGGGGTCATTTTAGTGCTAAGAAGACTGCTGCTAAGATTTTGCAGTGTGGATTTTACTGGCCTTCGTTGTTTAAAGATTCCCATAGTCATTGTGTTCTTGTGAGCGTTGCCAGAAGTTAGGAACCATTTCCCGTAGAAATATGATGCCTTTGAACCCTATTTTAGTGATTGAGGTCTTGATGTGTGGGGCATTGATTTTATGGGTCCATTTCCTATTTCGTTTGGTTATCTTTACATACTTGTCGCTGTAGACTATGTGTCTAAGTGGGTTGAGGCGGTTCCGTGTAAACGAATGACCACAGGGTCGTAGTCCAGTTTTTGAAAGAGAATATACTTACACGTTTGGTACGCCGCGAGCTATAATTAGTGATGGAGGTTCACACTTTTGTAATAGACCGTTTTCTCTTTTAATGAAAATACGGTATTACCATAAAGTAGCAACCCCATATCACCCTCAGACTAGTGGTCAGGTAGAGGTTTCCAATAGGGAAATTAAACGTATTCTAGAGAAAACAGTTAATCCAAATAGGAAAGACTGGTCGTCGAGGCTTACTGATGCCTTATGGGCTTACCGTACTGCGTTTAAGACACCCATTGGAATGTCACCTTATCGTTTAGTGTTTGGCAAGGCATGTCACCTGCCTGTTGAGTTAGAGCATCGAGCCTATTGGGCTATTAAGAACTTAAACTTTTCACTTGACAAGGCAGGAGCTCAAAGAAAGCTCCAGCTCAATGAGTTGGACGAGATTCGTAGAGATGCATACGATAGTGCTAAGGAGTATAAGAACAAAATGAAACTTGTGCATGATAGGATATTTTACGAAAGTCATTTTCTCCAGGTCAAAAAGTTCTTCATGACACTCGTTGCATCTATTCCCCGGGAAGTTGCGCTCTCGGTGGACCGGTCCTTTTGTGGTCCGTACTGTTTTTCCTCATGGCGCTGTTGAGATTGAGACACCAGATGGTAGTAGTTCTTCGAAGGTTAACGGTCAGCGATTGAAGCCCTTTTTAGAGCCTTTTCCTACAGGTGATGTTGAGGAGGTCCCTCTGGAGGACCCTGTTTACCTTGATTGACCATCGAGGCGATTTTGTATGTTGTATAATATTTTGTAGGTTTTTGGTTACACTTCACCCAGGTACTATCTTTCCGACTTCTCTCTTACTATTTCCTCATGTTACTTAATTTTGGTACTGTTCTTTGATTAGAAACATTGAGGACAATGTTAGATTTAAGTTTGGGGGGGGTAGAACTTTTTGTTACCTTTTCGTTGCAATAAATAAACTCCAGAGCCTAGAAATTTATCCTTATTAAGGAAGGCACTAACCAATCTAAGTGGATGGAAGCATTTTGGTTGTAGGAGTTGAGGGACCAATCTGATTAGATGGAAACATCTAAAGAGTTTATTCATAAAAGCACGGAGCTCAGGTGTTAGAAATGACATGGTAGTTTTGCCATATCTCATTGAGTCCTTTTCACTTCTATTTTTTATTTTTTTTCTTTTTAAAATATGTTTCTCTAAGTAATTATGTGGGGCTCACGATTCAAGTTGTTACCATTGCTAGGGTGAAATAGAGTGATTGAGATAGCCTTAAAAAAAGAAAAAAAAAAAAAAAATTGAGACCAGACCGTCAGACCAACTGGAATAAATTCAATAAAGTCGACGACTGGAACCCTTGTATATGCCAGTTGTGTTGACCTAGAGTTAGGATTATCGACCACTGGTACCCTTGTATATGCCAGTATGTTGATATTAGTCATAGGTATCTCAGTCCATTATGGGAGTGGCCTTCAGACAGATATGAGAAACACCGTTCACCTTAGTCAACATCAAAACCACCTATGTTTTTCTATATCCATCTTCTTAATTTATCCATGTGATTTGTTTGATTCTGAGTTTGGATGCGACTATCTGAGTAGAGCTCTGTCACTTTATATGAATTTTAATATGCTTGAGTGCGAACTCGTGTACAGCAATTGGAATTTCGCATCAGGGTACTTCCTCTTGTAGTCAATAAGTATGTCAACCAAGGAGATTCTTTAGTGCCTTCCAAGGTTCTGTGTAGATAGCTAGGGTCTGGAGTATAAAGGTTTTGTGGGTATACCTCTGGTAAGCCCTCCGGAGACAATACTCCGCCACTAGAGACACCTAGGGGTTTAAAGGCTTATTGCATACGCTAAATGCAATCGACGATGCCTGCGACAGTGAGTTAGGATTTTATTTCTATTTTATTTTTGCTCAAAGACTAGCAAATAATAGGTTTGAGGGTATTTGATAGACACATTTTTGTGTCCGATTTGTCTCGATTCTATATGTTGTTAGGGATCATTTTTGTACTTATTATGGTGTTTTATTTATTTGTAGGTATTTTTGGCCAATAAACATTTTTGGAAAAAATTGGCTCGAAAAGTTGTCGGAAAGCACCAGAGGACATTTGCTATTCGGACTCTCACTTTGGATAATGGGTAACCTAATTACTAAGGGGCATCCCATTTCCAGGCAGTTGCTAATCGCACCCCTACTCTGGATAAGGGGCAACCATCTTCAACATTCAAAAATCAGGTTTTTGGCGGGAAAAAAGTGCAGTTAAAGAGCAGTTTTGGCAGTCGTGATTTGAAGGAGTTTGAGGTCGATTAAACCTCTGATTTTCATAGGATAGACTCCTAGACTCCTCATGGGTCTAGGAATCTGATATGGGTGTTTAAATCGATTAGAATGGGCTCAATCGACGGATTTTTCTCACAACAAGAAAATATGGAAAGTCACGTGTGTGACCTGTTTTAGGGAATTTTAGAGAGATTAAAGCGTTGTAAACCTTCTCAAAGATTTGTATCTATCTAAGGAAGAGTTTAGAATAAAAAGGAAAGCTCAGAAACGCGTAGAAATCCTAAAACAAGAAATTGTCGCAACTTGGTTGTGAAGAGAAGGAAAGAGATTTTGGAAGATTTGGGAGAGATTTAATCGGTATTTTTGATATAAATAGATGTCTTTGGTCATATAGAATAGATGTCAAGAGTTTGGGAACCTAAGGAGAGCCAGAGAAGAAGAAATCAGAGCTTTACCAAACTCTGTTTCTGCTGCTGCTGCTGAAGAAGAAGAAGAACGCGAAGAACATTGACGCTCGGTAGACAGTCGCAGAAAAGTGTCGTTGTTTAACAGCTGAAGAACATTAAGCTGTTCAGGGCAGTCTTATTCTAGGGTCTTAAAATCAACGACAAAGCAACAGTTTTCTGTAACAGTTCCATTGTAACAGCTGTTTTGCAACACCAATACATTGTTGCAAACAGTCTGTGTTATTACTTTTCACTCTTTTAATCATCTTTTGAGCAACAAACACATATTTTGAGATCATGATTAATATGAGGAGCCAAACCCCATTGCTGAGGCGATAGAGGAAGTTATTTTTCCAACAAAAAGTGGTATATTCTATTTTATCTTTTTATTTGCAATAATTATATGATTATTTTCCTTGAACTATTATTGAATATGATTTTTATTTGAGTGATTGTGATCTATTTTGATGGAGTATGCTTAGTTTTAAGATTTTTGATGCTTCATACTTGGTATTTACAATTAATACTTTTGAAAATCTACTTGTTGCAATATTTTAGAATCAAATTAAACAAGAAAATTGCACAAATATACGTATTGATTTAATCACTTTGAATTTGGAAAACAGTGGAATCTTAGCCTCAGTGTTTCTTTTAGTATTGATATCATCTTTGATTGAGTTTGCTATAATTTTTAGTGAGTTTTCTATTTTAGTATTAGAATTTAAGTCTAATAAATATCATTCATAAGTCTGAGAATCGAACCACTTTTACCACTATCTACAAATCACATCACTAATACAACATTCTTTTCTTCACCCTGTTTTAGTGTCAATTTCCCACAGAGACGGTGAATCCAAAGAAGAGAATCAGTTTTTGTTTTTCACGGGGGAAGAAATAAAACGGACATGCAGAGCTTTCGATTTTAGGTTTTTGTCTTCCAAAAAGTAGAAATGCTAAAATGAAATGGGGAATAAATCTATCTTACAAAAACAAATGGTTTTTGTAAAATCCGATGGTTGTGGATGGGTTTTTGAGTGCAATCCACGGCCACCATTCGCTCTCAAAGTTTAGAAAGTTGAGAGACAAATCGCGGCTAAAAATCAACCCATGTTTCACGCCCCAATCCAACCGTCCAGCATTCGCTCTCAAAACCATTAATACCAACACCAATTTAGGGCATCAATTACACCACTAATACCGGCACCAATTTAGGGCTGGTATTATAACGAATACATAGACGTTACATGCAACAGGATTATACAATGATCTCCTCATCAATTACGAATACAAAAAAAAAAAAAAGATCCATCAATTACTTCAGACGTTACATGCAACAGGTTTCTTTCAAAAATGTTCCACTACATAAATCCTGGACGACATGATCATCTTTCCCAGTTTCAGTCGCATTCTCTTTCAACACTATTAGGTAATGGTCGTGAATTTTCTATTTGATTATTTCGGTGATAGGTTGATTTGCTTTGAGTTTTAATAAGATGGCATGTGCCTTTAGAAAATTTTGCAAAATGAAAAGAGGAAGAAAAAAAAAGAAAAACGGCAAAAGTGAAATGTTGGAGAAGATAAGAGATAAAAACGATTTATGGGAAGACCAGAGTGGAAGAATCATTCTAATCTTTTAATTGTTAATGACCAAACTAAACTCTTTGTAATCTTTTAATTGTTAATGACCAAACTAAACTCTTGTAAATGAAAAAGGATAGAAGGTTTGGGGAATTTTTTATTGAGAAAAATACGGGGAAGTGACGTTACGACAGACTGGCAGGTAACTATTACTCACCACCACGCCGTTATCCGGGGGCTGGGAATACGAAGTGTTAGTGTGTAACCTTACCTTACCTCCTTTTGCAGCGGAGTACTAAATCAAGCAAAATGCTAGCTGCTAGGTCAATACTTGGCAGTCAACAAAGTAGAACTACACTGTAGTATGTTGGATGCAATAATCAAAAACAAGGAAAAATCAAATAATCCAAAGTTATTGATACTTAGCTTCTTTATAATGGAAGTGATCGATTTGACGAAACTGACGAGCTCCCCATATCTCCGCAACAGCAACAAAGCAAAACTTTGGAAAAACAGAGTGAGTCACGTGTTCAACACGTTTCCCTTAAGACATTAGCGCCCGGCTACACTCAAGAGTGATGCTATAGCCCTCACAGGACGGATATCTCCAGGATAAAACACCCTACTACACCTACTACTAGCATATGTAGTAGATGCTCAACTTGAGCTTGGAAACTCCGAAAAAACCATAAAGGAAAATCTCGAACACTTGAGAAAACAATATAAAATGTTTTTTCTTAGGGGTCCCTCTAAATATAGAGCAACCCCTTTCCCATAGATTTTACAAAAGTAGTGAATTTGTTTATATAATTGACAAATACAACTTAAGAAGAAAAACTCCCCGATGGGACTAAAAGGTTTATATAGTTTCTTAAAACTACTAAAAATTGGAAACTCCACAATGTGGGACTAATAAGTTTCATTCACAAAAGAAAACAATAAATTATAATTTTTATTAAAACTTTAAAAAATTATTTTTATTAATCGTTTTCCAACAATCCCCGCATGAATGAAAACTCAATAAAACATGAAAAACACAGATAGATCTTGGTAAATCAACATCCCAATCTCACGATCCAAACATACTGATTGTGCAAGTGTTGAAATCATACTAGTCATTTCTACGTCCTCTCCCTCACACAAAAGTGTGTTGACCCCAGGGTCATACTATGGATTGCACAAATCATAATAGTATTGAGAGCTTTCATCTTTAGTTCTCACATGGTGAGACTATAGGTATCTTTCACCAAAGTGAAAAAGCATGAACTAGTGAACCCTTAGTGACCTTTAGGTCCTAAGTTCCAGTAATACCAAAACCATCAAAACGAAAATCACATAAAAAGCGCAGGAAATACCATTTTAGGCAGAGGTGTCCATGAGGTCTTGAACCTTTGCTTAGTGAGATATTACCGGAATTACTTGCTAGAGACAGTGAACTATGTCTTGAACTGCTAGCATTTGATGTAATTCGCGATAACAACCACGGGTGATATCTCCAAGGTTGCTGCCAAGCTCGTGCCGTTTTGTCCAATTTGGCCCTGGACATATCCTGTTTCTCAGAATGCTCTAGAGAATCAAAGCTCATATTCTCATAGGAAGCGGCCCACTTCCTCATTCAGATAGGTGAGTTTCCATAAAGAGTGTTACTACACCCCACTTCAATCTTAAATTGAAACTATAGAACTCATTAAGACTTCTTAAAAGTCATCCTTCACATGCAGTCACATTATCACATCTACACCATAGGAAAGGGACAGAGAATAAAATTCTCTGATAGTGTTTACCTTTAGCCACCACAAATTAGTTGTCTCATTCGAAACCTTGAACTTGGGATCTTCAGTCAGCAAGGTTGAGTATCCTTCATGGCAAGTTTAATTTATGAGATTAAGCCCCTTCCACCTCGATGCATTTCGAACTATCTCTTGGGACCTTTCGTCAAAGGTTGCGCGATATTCTCCTTGGACTTTATCCAATCAATGGAAATAACGCCGATTGAGATTAGTTATTTTCAGTTTTAGCTATTATAGCTTGGCTAACACAATGTATAGATATGGCTGGCACAGGCTTATGCCAGAGAGGAATGTCTTCTAAAAAGCATCTTAGGCACTCGGCCCCCTCTCGTGCTTTATCTAACTCAATATTCTCAGATTCCATAATAAATTGAGCAATATATGTTTTTTTGTAAATCTTCCAAAAACAAACCCTCATGCTAGAGAGAAACATATCCACTCGTAGACTTAGACTCCTCTGAGTCAACTATCCAGTTTACATCACAAAGTCCCTCAAGGACAGCAAGATACCTTTCATAAATTAAATAAAAGGTAATAGAGTATTTTAGGTACCATAATACTCTACTCAGTGCATTTGAATGCTATTGCTCTGGACTACAATTATATCTACTTAACTTACTCACAATATAGGCAATGTCTGGACTCTTACAGTTCACTAAATTCATCAGACATCCTATAACTCTTGAGTATTCAAGTTAAGATACTTCATTACCCTTTTTTCTTGAGTCTACAAGAATAATCGTACGGAGTACGAGCAGTCTTACAATCACACTGATTATATCTCTTAAGTACAAATTCTACATAATGAGAATGACTAAGACTACGTATGTTAGATTATTTTCTAATTCTCATCCATAAGATTACATCACAGGGCCCAAGTCTTCAAGTCGACGTTCTCATTCAGCGCATGTTTTTAGTGGAATTAATCACATCTATGTTTGTATCAAGTATAAGCATATCATCAACATACAAGCATACAATCACACAGGAATCCTTAACAAGTTACTTGTAAATATACTTTTCAGATTCATTAACTTAAATCCACTACACATTATCACATGATCAAATTTTCCATGTCACTGTTTACGTGCTTATTTTATAAACAATACAAAATTTTGTTCAACTTACAAACTTTGTCATCATAACCTTTCACTACAAAGTCCTCAGGTTGGTCTATGTAAATTCCCTATCTAATTCACGTTTTAGAAAAGATGTCTTAACATCCATCTGATGTATCTCTAATTTGTTTATGACAACAATTTTGTAACTCGTATATTTTCCTTGATTCTTATTCACATGTGACGAGATTTACTTCTGTTGAGATGTTAATTGTTACCAACTTATCCTAATATTTTTCCACAGTTCCATATACCTAATGTTTCCTCTTAAAGACTCATTTACATCTCATGGTCTTACTCTCTGGAGGTAAACTAGAAACCTCCTAAGTCAGGTTCCGACGGACTGAGTCCATTTCACTAAATGAAGCTTCTTACCAGAATGGGGTTTCAGTAGATATCAAGGCTTCTTTACAAGTCCAGGGCTTAGACTAAGCTAGGCATGTTATGAAGTCGGCTTCATAAGAAGTCTCAAGTCTAATTGTTTTACTTCTCTTAGGCTCAACCTTAACTTCATCTTCCTTTAAGATAAGTTCTGACTATTTGAAAATAAATCTAGGGGATCAACAACACATATCTAATGAGGTACAGGTTTAAGAATAAACATGTTCAAAGAACTCAGCATCCCTAGATTATGTAATAGTATTCACAACAAAGTCAGAAAAATCACACCAAAGTATGAAAAATCAGAACACACAACCAAAAATCTATATGTAGAAGTATACTCAACATATCCTATATGAAGACACAATCAACATTTTTGGTTTCTATCTAGTTCTTTTAGGAAGAGGAATGACAATCTTAGTCAAACACCCCCACACTTTGACGCATTCATAAGAAGGTCATCTACCTTTCCACAAATCATATGGAGTTTCATCTGATCCTTAAGGGTACTATATTCAGGATATACTAGTTAAGAGGACTGCCTCCCCCCACAAGGCCGCAGATAATCCTGAACTAATCAACATGGCAATTATCATCTTCTTAAGGATACAGTTGTTATGTTCAAGGCTTCTAATTGGTTTTGAACTTCAAGTTTATACATCTTAAGGCTTCTAAGGCATCATCCTTATCCCTAAGAAAGTATACAAGATAGTACCTCGTACAATCATCCACGAAAGTTATAAACCATCTTTTACCATAGTGGTTTTGGGTTGAACTCATGTCAACTAGGCCAAATTGAATTAATTCTAAGGGCTTAGAATTACTCTGAAAATTTGTGCTAAAAGATTTTATAGCATATTCATTTCACTTTTGTGTTCAAGATCCAAACTAAATTTGGGTACGTAGCCTATGCTAGGAAGTTTATGCATTGACTTATAATTTTACGGTTCCAAATCTACCATGCAAAACATTCAAAGACACACAAAAGAAAGCACAAGAATCAATTATGTTTACTTCATCAGATTTTCCTTTAAACTTATATAGACCCTAAGTCCTATAAATGTTGCCTAAAAAATCAATGCCCTTAGTTATAACAAGTTTTCCACATTTAATTAAGATCTTCAATCTTTTACCATCTTCAAGAGAACAAGATACAAGATTCTTTCATATGCTCGGAACATGAAAACTTCATTCAGTATGAGAATATTAAAGATATGAGCTTATGCTCGACCTTTCCCTTTTATGCAACCTCTGTCGCAAATGAGTTACTCATATAGAGTTTCTCGACATCCCTTATCCTCTGATAAGAGGTGAACAGGTCTCTGTTTCAACAAACATACATAGTGGCTCCAGAGTCCACCCACCAGTCTCTCACATTGGTTATTAAAATAACTTCCGACATCATGTCAATGAACTCGTTCTAATTTGTTTCAACTAAATTAGCATTAACTTTCTACTTATTAAGGTTTTATGTTGTCTACACTTTACTGCCGTATGGCCAGGAATTTTACAAACATAACAATCACCCTTAATTAAAGTAATGTCGGATTCAGTTTTACGAAACATACATTTCTTATGAAGACTACGCTTAGAGTTGTGTTTGATGTTCTCGCCTTTGTCAGCTTTGGAAGACTTGTGTTCATCCACATGCGCCTGGTAGCCATGTTCCTTTTCAATTTCATGTCACAAACTTCGTTTATACTTTGACCACGGACACGGTAATTTCCCAATCACCTAATACACCACATCTCACAAACCTTAGTTCAGATAAAATATGAGTTTTGAAGATAATATCTAGATTTATAAACTTCGTTTGAACCACCATATCAAAAAACTCATGGTTACCCCATAAAAACTACTTTAGTTAACAACAAAATTTTGCCCGTCAGAAATTTTTAGAAACGTTTCTCTGTTTTGTAAAATATAAAAAAAAAAAACTTTTACAACTCCAAAAATTCTGAAATTTTACGTGGGTAACTGTCAGAATGTCTACTACGTTGTGTCAAAAGGGTTCATCGAAATTCCTTCTAGGTTAAGAGATAAACTCGAAACTCTACAGCTGACCAAAAATTCGTTTTTGTTTTTCACTACACAATTAACATCCATGATTCACAAACCAACCAACCATTTTCGATCATTACAAATTCTAATGTCTTAAGATTGTTATATGCAATAATCAAAAACAAAGAAAAATCAAATAAGCCAAAGTTATTGATACTTAGCTTCTTTATAATGGAAGTGATCGATTTGATGAAACGGACGAGCTCCCCATATCTCCGCAACAGCAACAAAGCAAAACTTTGGAAAAACAGAGTGAGTCACGTGTTCAACACGTTTCCCTTAAGACATTAGCGCCCGGCTACACTCAAGAGTGATGCTATAGCCCTCACAGAACGGATATCTCCAGGATAAAACACCCTACTACACCTACTACTAGCATATGTAGTAGATGCCCAACTTGAGCTTGACAACTCCGAAAAAACCATAAAGGAAAATCTCGAACACTCGAGAAAACAATATAAAATGTTTTTTCTCTTAGGGATCCAATATAGAGCAACCCCTTTCCCATAGATTTTACAAAAGTAGTGAATTTGTTTATATAATTGACAAATACAACTTAAGAAGAAAAACTCTCCGACGTGGGACTAAAAGGTTTATATAATTTCTTAAAACTATTAAAAATTGGAAACTCCACAATGTGGGACTAATAATTTTCATTCACAAAAGAAAAGAATAAATTAAAATTTTTATTAAAATTTTAAAAAATTATTTTTTATTTATCATTTTCTAGCATAGTCAAGGTTAGGCTGGCAGGGATAACATATCCCTTACAACAGATTTTTGCACCAATTTGTCCACAAAACCCATGTGGCCTGGAAGATCTTTATTCACAAAATGCCGTTTACAGGCAACTAATCCGACTCCATTAACGGATGTAAATTCAAAAATAAACTGTCATTTCCTCTGTGATTTAGTTTGAACATCAAATCCGTTCTTATCCATGGATCAATCTATCTATTACTATATATGAAGCAAACTCTCCTTACTACAGTAGTTTGAAGTTACAATTTTTTCTTGACCATTTTACCCCTGTATCTTACCTAAGCAATAAATGTCCTAAAAATAAAATGAGGGTTTATTAGTAATTTGAGTTGTTTGCAAACAAAATTTTCTGTTTAGAATTAGAGAGGACCCAGTACACATGCCTTTGGTTGGAACAGTCTATATGCACGTGCGTAGACACGTGCGGACATCTAGTATATATTATATAAAGCCAACTGTGCTTAGCAACAGTGTTTGAAGCTGCAAATTTTGGATTCCCAACATTGCCCTTGCTTCAATTTTTTTTGAATTGCCAATAATAATATATCAAGGGTCGTTTTGTAATTGGAGTTATAACTTAAAATGTTGATGAAAAACGGACATTTAACAGGGGCAATGCATAATCTGGAAGAATCTAGAGAGGAAACAGGGAATGGCTGTTCTATAACTGGGTTTTAGGGTCTATAGTTTAATGATCTTTATTCTTGAAGAACCTATAATTCAATATAATCAAACAACAATCTCTAGAAGAAATCATAGCAATATTTAACCAGACTGTTCTCATTCTTCTTCCATCTTCTCATGTGATTTTTTCTTTCATTCCTTTTAAAAATCAAACAATTAAAATGGTCAGGTGGAGGTTTAATGGAACACAATCAAGTATACCATCAATTCAGTTTTACTAGCTTCTAGTCGCCATCATTTTAGGAGCTCAAATTCTTAACAATATATCCTTCATCATTCTATGAGATTTTACTACCTTTGTGAAAATAGTATTGCTGCTGATGATGAATTGAAAGGTTTAGTTTTATTAATTTTGTTTTTTTTTTTAATGTTTTGGAAGGGATACTTGCTATTTTGATTTCTGGATTTAGATGATCCAATGATCGTTGATAAAAAGCTTGAAAGATGAAAAAAGAGGTAAAAGCTATTAGTGCTATTTGTGCATGGATGATCTGTCGGTAGATTTGATTGTAGAATTTGGATTTTGTTTTTGTTGCCGCGAAAAAAATCTTAGTGCTATCTTTGTACTATATTTTTGTGAAGGTGATTTGGTTACAAATTTTGATGAAACTGATCATTATTCGTTAGAAAAGAAACTAGATTTTTTTTTTCTTTTTTGAATGAAATGTTGTTTTGTTGTCCAATGAGAATCAATCGTTCTAGCACGCGCATACGCGCGTGCCCAACATTCTTGTTTCCTTATAAGGTCCAGACTCCAGCGAGCATTGGGTTGATCTAACCTATTTAAAATAAATTTATTGTCGGGAAATTAACAATTTCTAACCGTAGGTGATACTGCAACCCTAATCTTTCCGTGATTTCTACCAATTTAATCCATTTAAAACACACAAAAAAGATGGGTTTTTCAGATGGCTTTTTCGGTTGAAGTGAAGAAGAGGAGAAGAATGTGGTTGGACAACGATTTTAATTGCGGTTTCTCGATGATGATAAAACGATTTTAATTGAAAAAAGGTGTGGAAGGATTTTAGAAGAAGAAAGGATCAGGAGCAGATTTTTTAAAATTAGAAATAGGTTTTGATTTTGTGTTTTGGTATTTTTATTTTAGATGGAGGGCAACTTAGGCATTTTCTATCACATCAAGACATCTCATAACCAACTTTTTAGTCAAATCAAGACACCAGTATTGACTGGGAATCCATGTGAAGCCCCCACTAATAGAATGTGACCCCCAAGAATAGGCTTGTTGAATATGCATCCCATTCATGGCCATGAACGCAACTGTTTGTGCACATCTTTTCAAGTCAAATTTGTGCACATAAATCAAGCTAATTAGATTGATAGGTACATCAAAACTAATCAGGACAACAGTATTTCAAAACTGTGAAAATAAATGGACATCTAATAATTCAGAAGCTGACTCAAAGAAAAACAAATAAGATAAGTTACCATTGCACAACTCAGAACCAGTGGTTCCTAGATTCTGCAAGGCCTTTTCTCGAAATAAATTCAAGGCATCAAAAAACTGGATGGTCAGATTTAACAAATTGGATGAGAGTCTTGTTCTCCAGACTTGGCCTCCTGGGATAATACTGGAGCTTTTTAATATAACCTTCTTTACAGAGAAAAAAAAAAAAAAAACTTGAATCCTACGGAAGGTTTTGTCTACAAGTTTCAAAATACACAGCCTAATTCGACTAATTACAGAGTAGAGGAATATCATGAACTACTTTGTTTTGGTGATCCTACTGGATATCCAGCTTAGCAAATAATTTACACTGATGCACGTCTGAAGTACCAAGCGGATCCAAAACAGAGATCGGTGTTACCAAAAACTTGAATTGCTCAAGAGCACAGAAAAAAAGCAAAAAAGAAGGGATAAGGAGCTTAATGATTTCATCCCCTCATGACTACTCAGAATTATCTGCCTACACTTGGAGAGAGTTCAATCTAGCTTCAATAGCTTCCCTGTTAGTAGATACAGAACAACGTTAGTACAAAGCTCGAAAATATCGTATCAGGGTTCTTGACGTTGGAAGTGAAGGTAAAAACTTTACATGTACGCATCTTTCAGCTCTTTGTTTGCCAGATCAAGCTTCAAACCCTTGTTAAAGGCATCTGCTGCATCACCGTACCTCTGTGACAAAAAATGCAGCAAGAAGTTGAAAGGGGATATTGCTTAATGGAGTACCATACAGGAGAGATACCTTATGTATACTGAGTGCGACGCCCATCCTATAGTATGCCTTAGGCCATTCAGGCCTTTCATGCATGCATCTAGTGGCATAGTTAAGCGCATTGATTCCGTCATCCAGGCGCGAATAGCAGGCACTCATGTTGGATAGCACAGCTGCATCTTTTGGAAAGATGGCCAAGGCCTGTTTCCATTACAAAAAAAAAGACAAAATCATTAAAGTAATCAACATAAGATGAAGAGAAAATATGGAGGAGTATCCACGGTCATTGGCATAAAAAGCTAGGCTCTAGCAATTTGTAATACAACTGATAAATCTGATAATACGTTATAATGATATCTTGGCATATATTACTTCCTATAGGTCCATGCGCTGCCAGAAAGCCAGAAACAGACATGTTCAGATGTCAAAATCAATCAAAAGAACTAGCAGATGACACCAAACACCAGAATTAGTTTAAGTTTTCATTGCAAAACTCGAGACCATAAAAAGAATGATAAATTAAAATCAGTACTTATAAAGGAAGATATAAAGGAAACTTTTATCAACACCTTATACACTCATATGTTTAAGTGAATGTGAAAACAGTTAGTGACAAGGTTACATATCTGCCAATGAAGAAATAATACTTTGTGCAAAAGACAAATAACCTAGTTGAACTCATTACACACATGATATTGGTTAATTTAATAAGTCGTTATTGCTAATTTACACTAACTGACATATGTGCCACGAAGACTAGCTAAGGTAGGGTTACTAACTCACTCCTTAGTCCTGATCCAAGAATATTTAAGTAAAACAGAAGGGAAAAAATGTCCAAATTACTCGATCATTTGGATACCAAATAACCTCCAGTAAAAAAGAACTTATTAACTATATAGAGCCTTGTTCAATAACACGCAAAAGCGTAAAGAATTCATTGATTAAAAAACTACCTCTTTGAACCAAGTCGCTGCCATATGATACTGCTCTCCCTGGAAAGCATCTCTTCCTTTTGATTTTGCCTGGTGAAATCTCTCCTTCATATGGAAGTCCCTCTGCCAAAGATTTTCCAAATTATTGATAATAAATTCACATGAAACTTGAGACTAACAACACATTCTAATTTCGTAATTACAAATCTGCTTGTCTAGAGACGGCCAAAGCCAACTGGGCTATGCTAACAACTCAAGCTAGCCCAGCCAGAGCCTGAGCCTGGGCCACACCGGTTGGCTTAACCTATGTGCTTGTTGTTTTAGTTTTGGGCACAAAAATTCTCGTGTGGAAAACAGTAAATAGTCCATGTACTACAATGCTTCACATCTGACCTCAAAGTATATGTAGCCATATTAAATTAGAGCGTCAATGAGAATCCATTATGGGTGAACTAGCCTAAAACTTGACGACAGGTTCCACACGTAATTGACTTGTTGAGGCAAAAACACTATAACACGACTAGTATGTGGTCATGAGCCATCACATGGAGCCATACTTGCTCCGGATAATACTGGTAAGACGGGGTATCTAGATTTTCAATAACCTGGCAGTATTGATATAGGTTTACAAAATTGATGACGCATAATGGAGGCGAAAAAGAAGGCATAGACTAGGAGGGTATTCCGCTACAGGTTGATGAACTGGTGGAGGGGTAAGATGAAGCTGTCAACGATTTGTGTTATAGTGTAAAAGGGAGCCAGAGGAACCCATTTGCTAAGTCATTTTGAAAGTAAGGAATTGACGCTAAGTTAGACAGCACATCGGGAACGTACAGTATAAACTCCATACCTGCGTTTTGTTTGCATCAGAATTTACATCCCTCACTATTCCAGCGATGCTCCAATCAGGATAAGTTGGAATGCGAGACGTCACAGGAAAAAGAACCCCAACAATTTGATGATTGCACTTTATAGCGGCAATTTCTAATGGTGTGTGCCCTCCCTGCGATGGAAAACAGAAACAGAATTAGATAAGAAACTGAGTGTCACACAGCAAGACATTTTAGTACTGACCACATATGCTACTTATATTTCCAATGCAATAAGGTTTATAGCAGTTTGGAAATCTTTCGGAGTCTTTTCTTTCTTCGGTAGACGTGACATAGATATGAAATCCTATGAACATCAATTATCAAACGTATCAAATATAGGGCGAGAACTAATACTCAGACTAGTCATTAGGGTACAAAATCTATGATGAAGTTGTATGGACCTGCATAATAATCTGTGTGGAGATAACATGTATTCTCATAAGATATCAAAATATGGACAAACATGGAGCAAGTACCAATGTTTAATACAGCCGTACATTCATTTTATAATTTGGATCTGCACCAGCTTTCAGTAAGCACGTAATGTCCTCTACACGTCCATCCGTTGCTGCAACTGTCAGAGGTGTATTTCCATATGATGCAACATTTGGGTCAGCGCCAGCCTATATATATATGCGAATTTGACTAAGTTATTAAAGGCTCAAACACAGAAAGCTATGAAAGGTGCATAAAATACAGAAGCATGCGGTTTTGCGTATTCCGAGTAATAGGATTGAGGTTTTCCGAAACCTCCAGAATTATTACTCCCATTACTATGGTCCATATGAAATATGTATCGTCACATCCATAAATATTATATCATGAGGCTCCATACTGACCTTTTAGATTTTGTTCAGAATTTCAATATTAATTCTGAGAGCTTGGACAACGAGAAAATAAAGAGAAACGAGTGATCAAGCATAAGAAATTACTAGAAATACTAAAGGAATTGGAAAAATCCAGCTGAGACAAACAATGTAAACCAGTCTATTAATACCTTCTCCTGAAGAACTTGACAGAATATATCAAATAATAATAAGAAAAATAAATAAATATTGGCTGAGTTCAATTTTGTTGGTAACTAATATTGTTAGCAGCCCATGATAAGAAAAAAGAGTAACATTTATGGTGGACGTCCAGCATTATTCACAAAAAGCAGCCAGTTTATGGCTCAACACAAGGTCAACTAGAGAAACGATGTAATTGATTCACCACAGTCAGTTGGAACAACAATAGGATGACTATAACCAAATCCAAATGAACCAAATACACATGCCTTTCTACAAGGTCAGATAGAAAAAGCACAACGAGTGATAGGCCTCATATAGTTAAAAAAAAGATCAAGCACTGACGACCTACTGATTGAGAAAACAGGAGTTATCTGAAACAAAAGATACAAAGTAACTGCCACGCCGTTTCAGAACATGAAAAAGAATTTTGGAAGTCGGAGTACTTCTATATCAACTTTGCAGTCAGAAATTTACCGGTAATACCCAAAACAAATAGTAAACAAATGCTATGAAGTAAACCCAGTTAGATGTTAGTCAAAAAACAAAACAAAACAAAAAAAAAATAGTGAACATTCTCAACAATATATATACATACACTAATGGTAACTGCCTCTTCTGGTCTACTAAGGAACATACAGCCACAACTTCCAAACATGCCTTAGTCTGAGAAAACCAAAAAATTGTGCCACCAGAAGGTTCAGCAATTTTGTTACCTGTAGTAAAAGTTCCACACAACCCCATGACTTGATAAAAATTGCCGAAATTAATGGTCTAAGCATACCCTGACTATTAACACCATTAGGCTGCATGGTAAAAGAAAATCAATCAAGTTTGACAATAGTTGTATTAGCATAAGAAAATCAGTTACAGATAATTGTCTAGTCATTTGTACAAGTCAAAAAAAAAAAAAGAACTCATAAAGTTAGGTAACCCGGTATGTTTTTAAGAGTTGAAGCTGACATTCTAAGGACAAGTTAAATTTTCTTCTTGATCAGCTACTTTATAGATGAACAACTGTTAAATGGATTCAATGCCAGCAGAAGAACCCAACTTACATTTGCACCGCGATCCAACAACACTTTAACAGCATCTCGGTGACCATGACCAGCAGCAAACTGCAGGGCAGTTCCAGACCTACTTGCAACATCTATGCGAACATCCCTTGAAAGTAACAAGGTTATTATCTTTGTGTCACCTGCACATAAAGCCTCATAATGAATGCAAGCTTCATTATATGTTCGAACAAATAAACACTTTTGGTAAGATGTTAAGAAACATTCATAAACTACATCGGAAAGTTTAGGCTCATGACAGGTCTAATGAAAACTATACCAAAATGGAGTATTCTCTATGTTTCGTGGACCACTATAAAAGGCAGTTCCGTTTCACATTGAAATGAGCATTTATATCACGGTATAAAGTTGAGGCCAGGATATTTTCGGACAGCTAAATCAAGACGGTTCGCTAGTCACTAGGAGGCGACTGTCAAGGCAGGCAAGGAGGTCAGCTCATGTTTAACTATGAAATCCTTTTGGTTGGCTAGAATTAACTGATCCAACAAATTGGCCAGGGTTGGGCCTCGCTAACAGATAATCTAATTCTAGCATGTAGTTAGGACTACTAGTAAATAAGCAATCACATAGGGGCACTACTTTACTAAATGAGGTACATCCTTCAATATTTCCAGATAAGTGGAGTTTTTATCGCAGTCACAACTTTTTCCAATTAGTAAATATTAGGTGCAATGCCTAAATGTGTAATTAACATCTATCTAGAGGTAGATTTAAATTTTAAGGAGGGACGGGATGGCATGTTTAGACTTAAAAGCACCGATGAAGATCTAGTATCTAACAGAGGACTGAAAAATTCATCTAATGAGGGAGTACCTGACTTTGCAGCAAAATGTAAAGGAGTGGCATCGGTATCATCTGAGGCATCAGGGTTGGCACCCTTTTCAAGAAGATATCTAGCCGTGTCGAAATGCTTTTTTATAGCTGCATGATACAAGGGTGTGCCACCTATAAAACAGATATAACAAGGAGACATATTTGTTGAATATTCACAGTAGCAAATTATGAAAACAGTTTAAATGAAGATAAATATCGGACACGATGACTTCCGACCACTCCCTTCTATATAGTTAATAGCATAACAGCTCAATATTTCTTGACATCTTTTGGTTTTGAGGCTTTCTTTATTAAAAGCCAAAGCCTTCGATTTTTTCTTGCGAACAATAGGGCTTTCACATTGACAACAATACTCAGGCAACTCCAAGATTCCCATAACAGTGGAGCTAAATTTTTCCAAAGAGAAACAACTAACAAAATGTTCTACCCAAACCAATGCTACAAATAAAATTCTAAAAGGGTAATTAGATACATACTTATCAAATCAACATTACCAATATGAAAAATCAACCTGACCCCTAATTACCACTTAGTATTTTAATTGTTACGGAAGGAAAAAGAAATAATACCTTCTCCATCTTTGGTATCCACATCAAGCTTCAACTTCTCAATCAAGTATTTGCAAACTTCTAAACTTCCTCCTGCAGCAGCAACATGAAGACATCCTCCTCTCTTTTCATCGTTAAGCTTTCCAATTGCTTCTGCTACTCCAATCCCTTCAATTTTAGCATGATTCAAAGCAAACCCTAGAAATTAACCAAACAAAAATGTAAGAAAACAGTCAAAATAAAGATGAAAAATAGATGAATATTGTTTCTCTTACTCTTGAATCGATTGAGTTTTCCATTATAAGCAGCATCAAACAAATCAAAATGTGGTGAGTTAAAGTTTGATCCTGCAAACAAAACAACAAGGGAAAAAAAATCAAGGCGAAGAATAAAAAGTTGAGTAAGGAGATGTAAGAGGAGAGTGAAGCAGACTTGGTGAAGAAAACGGAAATCCAAAGCTCTCCATTTTAGGGGTTTTGTTTTGAGGTTCTTCCAAGAGCACAGATGGAATTGGGGAATTTAGAGGGATAGGATATTTTGTTTCTTTTTTTATTTGTTTCTTTTTTTATCTTGGGAAAAATAAAAGTGCGGGAAGTGACAGAGTGGCAAGTAATCGCCACGCCGTTAGTTGAGAACATATTCGGCACTGCCACGTTATCTAACCATTCGTGCACAAAGTGAGTCCAGCTCAAGGACGGGGGATATGGCCCATAAAGAATTGTTACCTAACCGTCCGTGCTGACTAAAGTGGGGGCGGCATTCTCGTGTCGGATTGAATGTGCATGCGAAAATGATCCCATTATTTCGATATCTAAAGATTCAAATTACGTGGAAGTACCCGGTGAATCCGAGTTTGGACCTTCTCTCTGAAGAATCCATCGTTATAAGAAGAATCTTGGGGATTTTGAGGAAGTGTAAGAAGAATCCATCATTATAAGATAGTTTGTGGGGAGTTTAATGTATTTTGAATCTTGAGGATTTTGAGGGAATGTAGGAAGAATCCATCATTATAAGATAGTTTGTGTGGAGTTTAATGTATTTTGAATCTTGGGGATTTTGAGGGAGTGTAAGTAGGGCTGTTCATGGTCGGTTTTGGCTCGGTTTCTAGCCAAACCAATACCAATATTATGGGTTTCTAAAAAATCTTACCATCACCGAATCATTAACCATTGGTTCGGATTCTTAATGGTTTTAGCCGGTTTCGGTTTGTTTCATTGGGTTAATGGAAAACCGACTGTATGTCAATTTTCTGAAAATGACAATTCAAATCTCTAAAAAATATAATCACAGTAGAGTTTTAACCTACCTGCAGAATGTAATTAACACAAGCATAGTTCTCTTCTGTGAACTGAAAAAGGAGGCGAAGAAAAAAAATAGAGAACTGAAGTGAGGTTAAAAAATTGGTCGATGATATCTAGTATTAGGGTTAAGAAAAACGAAGGGTGTAAATTAAATCTTAGGTTTTACTCTAACTGTTGAACATAATCGGTTTTTTGGTTCAAACTAAAACAGTTTTTACTCTAACTGTTGAAGACTACGGGGCATACATCCAGGGGGCTTGGCATTGCATCTCCCCAAAGAGCAAGCTACGAGGGCAAACTACAGATCTTGTATGCTTGTCTCGATGCTAGCAGGGTTGGTCTCGAGGCATATAAACCAAAGGATGATTTGTAATATACACAATATGGGTCAAAAGTCTGTAAGCAAAATAAAAACTTGTTTGGCTGTTTTTTAACATCGCTCTATCTCTCTCTCCTCTTGGCAAATGAATAACTGACAATTTGAAGTCATGATAATAAATCTGAAATTAGGAATGGGTTTTCTTTTTATGATTTCTCATTCTTACCCCGACGGGAAATGTTTGATTGGATGGATGTTTTTTTTTTTCATTTTGATGAATGACAATAGTTGTTAAAAAAAAATGAATTCCAGGTTCCCTCCCCTGCAATGGGATTTGCAATTATTTGGTGTTTCAACTTCCAAGTTATCAGTATGTTTGAGAATAATAGAAGCAACGAGATAAGACCAGCTCTTAGTATGTGAACAGTGAATTGGTCAATAAGCTTATGAGTTTCAAATTTTGTCTATTGGATAGATGTTCTGAAGAATTAATATTGATATCACAAGCATATGAGTTTTAAAGGGTCGGGGGAAGCAATTACCTACAGTCTACTAGTATGGCGACGCTCCTTAACAAGCTGAGCACAAATCTGTAATTGCAACAGCTTTTGGACCATTAGATGAAGGTTCAAACAGATGACTTTAGAGAGAACTTCAGGCTGGCTGTGAGTCTGTCTATGAGTTACCCATTCCATCCAGATTAGTCAAGCTAAGCATTTTGGAAATAACCATGACATACGCAATTGAAGCTCTGTTGTTAGACGTGAACATTACCGAAAGCAAGATGTTAGATTAAAACTGCTTTATGTTTCTCAGTTCAAAAAATGAGACTACGGACTACCAGCTTGTTTGTTTGTAAGATTTGCAGTCCTAGAATCCTGTCTGTGTTTATAGTTCTTGAATTGTGCATCAACTTAATCTACACACACCAAGGAATTAAATCTCCATTTTCAAAGTTTTTGATCGATTTAGTGCCACATAGCCTTTACCTCCCTCATTTTTGGCAGCACTTGTGTATGAAAACAACAATAACATGTGGGAATGGGCATGGCCCGATAGACGCATCATCAAAAAAAACCCAAAGGTCAAACAGTTTTTTAATTTCTTCATCACACTCCTCCGCTCTCTTCGTAGAAATAACCAAAACTATGATTGATTCCATATTGACCGAAACTATGACAAATACAAATAGTTGACCAAAACTATGTGTGTATTTTGATAACGGCTAAGATATCCTTTATACGGTGGGCGTCGGGACGCGGGTGTTGATTAGGAAAACCACTAATTGGTAATTAAAAAGACACACCTATTTATACATCATGTATTAAAATTACCCAGAGAAATTTCTCTCTTTAAACTTCTTCCATCTCGCGATAAACTCATCCAGAGATTTCTCGCTCTGGCGATAATCAAACTTATACAGAGATTTCGGGAATTCTTGTGTTCATCAACCGTATAAAGCTTTTTGGTCATTATCAATGTCTTCAGTGAATCTTTCTAGGTCAAAATCCAATTTTGAAGCTGTTTTCAGTTCTTTTTTCTAGGTCAAAATCAATTATTTGCATTCTATTTGTTTCGTGGTCCATGGAATTTGTGATCAGTGGTGGAATTCGATTAGCCAGTTGAATTGGGGGATAATTTTTGAAACAAACAAGTAAGTTTTCTAAAACCCTAGATATTTGATGTTCTTCATTTTTTTCATTTTCAATTAAGAAAACCCTGAAATAGTTTATAAGATTCTACTTAAACCCCTAATTCTGATGAAGATCAATTTCATGTTAGGTGAAATGGTTCATTTGATACTAGATAATCCATAGTTCATTTGATACTAGACAATTAGGTTTTTAATGGCGGTTGTTTCTTTGAATGCTTAAGTGGTCAATTCAATCCTAAGTATTATAATTAGGGTTGTCTATTATTAGTATTTGACAAACCTCAATAATAGTTTTGTGTAACGTGTATGTGATGGGATTATAGTAAAATTCAGAATTTGTAGGTATAATCAATGGGTTCTGGTAGCCTTCCCAAGAAGATGACCAAGAAGGAGATTATGAAGGCAATTAAATTGGAAGTGAGTGGAGGAAAGTGGAAAGTGCAGATGTGGAGGACAGGTAAAAATAGGAACTACTAGCAGAGGAGTATAATGCGTTCAGATAATGTTTTAGTCTTGAGAACTTATCTACTAATTATTTGTAACTTATCCATTGTTTCTTTCCTTTTATTGTTTTTCGCAGTAGGTTTGTCTACCCTCGCAATTACCGTGGACTCGCCTGTAATATGAGCAATTACTCCAACTTGGGAATACTAGAAGACTTGTGGAGTGTACTTTCTAAAGATGAGAAAGACTTGTTCAGGTCAACTGCGATCGGGCATCTAATGTACATTCCCAAAGATCAGAGTTGGTCTTCTGCAATATTTTGTTTTCTAATGAGTCGACAGATCAAAGTCGAACCTGAAAGAACTTCGAATGGTGAAATGTATTTTAGTATTGCAGACAAAGAATTGTGTTTTGGAAAGACTGACTTTTCTTTGATATCCGGCCTTAGATTTCGGGATAGAGCTATCGATGTCGGGGGCATCAAAACTCAAGAAAAAGTATTTTTTCCGAAAATAATGCAATCGTGGGAAAGAAGTTGTATAAATTTCTATTTTGCAAAACAGTCTCACAAGATAAGGTAGAGAATGTTGCCAGAGAAACCAGTGATAGTAACACAAGTGATGCCAGTGCAGCCATATCTAAGAAAATGCAAAACCTCATGCATAATATGTGAAGGTGTCATTAGTAGATAGAGTGAAGGTGTCATTAGTGAACTCTACTTTGATATTAGTGAACTCTACTTTGATTTTGTAAACGCTACATAAAATTTTAGTTTCCAAGTATTGTAGGGCTTTACCCTTGATTAGAGGGAGCCCTTCCAGAAATTCTCGACGGTCCTAGGAGACCCAAGGCCGAGGAGGAGGTTTGGAAATAGTTTTCAAACAGCAATTGACGCGCCTCGGTTATTACCTCATTAGCTGCGTCATTGCCCCAAGCGCAAAGATAACTTGCATAGGCTGCATCAAGTGCAGGTGCTTATCTTACATTAGCAGTACTGAATTACATATTAAAATTAAGCTTAGCTTGAGCGGTGAGAAGTGTTAGGTGGAACAATAACTGCAAAGAAGGGTTTGAAATTGTTCAACACCTTAAGGATTTCGAAACGAAAAGCCACTTTTTCCATCTTCGCCATTCGGCTTACCATCTCAGCGTAAGTTTCACCTCTCAGTCTATATCAATTGACTTGCATAATTAAAGCGACAAACTCATTTACTTTTTTTTTTAGTTCTACGAAAACGATTTTCTATTTCGCATATAGCACGACGACTCGGATTACGAGTATCACTGCAGAACCCGTCATGAATAACCGCCAGAAATTCACCCATGAATAGTTTGTTGAAGCAAGCTGAGTGAATAGAAAAACATAGTTTCTACAAATAGATTCATCTTCTTCTACAATATACGGAACTCTCTGAACTAACAAGGGCTGAGACATTTTTGACAAATAGATTCAAGAATTGAAGAATTTTTTTAAGCTCAAAGAAGAAAAGAAGACTAGATGTGTTAATTTGGAGTTAAAATTGAGAGTATTTATAGAACTCAAAATTCTAACCGTTGGATGACAAGAACTTAGCTGTTAGCGTATTTGTGTCAAACGTTGGAGATTTCAATACAGATGCTGGCGTGTGAAATATCAACGTGCGCTTTAGCCAAAACCGATGGAGCTTTTCTGTCAAATGCCAACGTTGTGCCCACCCGCGCCCGGCCTTCCATCGCGCGCGCGTCTATTCTTCCAACTCAGTGAATAAACCAACAATTTTGTTGGTTTGTCCATCCTTTTTTCAAGTTTGTTGAGTCCATAGTGAAAACAAAATAAACAAATCCGTGATTTGTTCATTCTATACAGGAACTGCTCTAATTTTCACGAGCCAAAACAAAAAAGCAGCACAGGAAGACAGGCCACAGCAGCGCGCGCGCACACAACAACAAAAAGAACAACTCCAATGACCCCACCCAGGCAGAACCAATAGCCTGGTCTATCGGAATATAAACCAAAGGAAAATATGTAACCTGTACGATGGGACTAAACTTCTGTAAGCTTTATAAACACACACCAAAATCTTAAACTTCACATCTGTCTGTTTTAACTCTTTTCAGGCGATAAGTGAAAATTTGAAATCCTAATAACAATTCTGCAATTAGAAATGGGTTATGATTTATCTCACTCAGATTCGGAAGAAGGGAAATGTCTGATTGGAGGGGGGATTTTGTTTCTACATAACTCTACTGATGGTATTGTGACAGAAAATAGTGATGTAGAGGACACACCTGTTTTGGTGAT
This sequence comes from Papaver somniferum, assembly GCF_003573695.1. Lineage (NCBI taxonomy): Eukaryota > Viridiplantae > Streptophyta > Magnoliopsida > Ranunculales > Papaveraceae > Papaver > Papaver somniferum. The sequence continues at coordinate 142,170,923 of NC_039362.1, forward strand.
TGGAAAAGAGAAAAGAGAGCTTCAATGGAGATTCTTATTCATCTAATTGATTTACAAGGGGAGTCTAATGGAATGTATGTATGCCGATATTAAGTTTGATTTTACTTGACTGATTTAGAGTCGTGGTTTCTTACAGTTTTCCTGATTTCCTAGGGTTTCTGTGATTTTCTTTCAATGTCTCCAACCTTTATTGAATTTCCCTAAAATACTACTAATAATCAAGGTTTCGTTTCATTTGACTAGTTTTTTAACCATAGTTTTTGATGAAGAGTGTTATATTTCAAAAGCAACACTTTGACGAAACATGTCTAGTGTAGGTTGTGGTGGCTCTGGTGCAGGTGGTGTATATCACCTTGGAGATATCAAATGATCCCCAAGAGTATCCTGAAGGCTGAAACTGATGCCCACCAATAACAACCCCAAGTCTTTGCTTGAATTCCAACCTCCATCAACAAATGTCAAACATAACACCAACTAATTCCGTTTCTGAGCACATGCCAAATGTTGTTATTATGCAATACAAAATCTAATTCTGGCAGCTGATGAGGTTCCGAAAAGGCATGGTCCGACAATGAGGACTCTAGCTACTCAAGTGCAGGTGCTTATCTTGTTACATATTTCTTTTTTGACTGATTCATCAATTTGCTGTCTCTTACTGTTTCAGTGTTTGATATTGTTGTCCTATCTTAGTGTTACCATACTTGGGTTGCATCTTTGATACATCTGTGCACAGATTACAACCTTGTTTCATATGCTAGTAAGACGAGCCTTTGTTGATTTATAAATTTGTATGTTTCTGTATGTGCACAAACCATATTTTGTACATGGTTAACTGATATAAATGTCCAAACCTGCTAGTGATATTAATCTTGGAATGTTGGAACTCTAAACATGGAATTTAAAAGAATACGATTAACTTATCAAGTTATGAAGAGTCAAGAATAATTTGAGAAACAGAAACTTATAAACAACACTACTATATAAAGAATCTTGGATTCTTAATGTTTCTTTTATGAGTTCCACTTTGAGTGTGCTATGGAGGTCTGTCCCCAGTAATATGGATGTTCCACTAGCACAGCTACTGCAGAAGAGGATTCAAGAACTGGAGGCTGGAGATGCCAGCCTCAAAAAAACCATGTCACAGTTAATCCTTCATGCAAGCACTCCAGGGATCGGATATTAATCTCAGTCAAAAGTAACTGAGGAATCAAGATCTGCCAATCCTAGGAAAGTGGGTACTGGTGTTAGGATTTGTAAACATAGTGAGATTAGTAGCCTAAATGTTCCAAATAATCCTCCAAGAGGAAGTATAGATTTCATGAATAAACAGTATTTGGATATCTTGCAGTCAATGGGCCAGGCACTCCATTTGTTGATCAAGATGGTGATAGTTTACTGGTGAGTGTTTTTAGCTTTGGTTGAACCACCTAAAAGAAACCGAAAAAGTAACAAATGAGGGAATGTGAAGGAAGACGCCAAATAAAACTTGTTGGGTTCATTCATTTTATTTCCTAGTCCCCCTCCAAATTTGAGCTCAGATTGATGTCGTTTTCAGTTCACATAGTGTAGTTTATGTAACATATATACTACACTTCCACCTATAAATATGCTTATGGATAGTAGATCAGAATTTCGGATCTTAAACGTTTTACAATGTTATTGCAGGAATAGAGCAGCTGCACAAATTTATGGTTACTCTGCATCTGAAGCTCTTGGTCAGAATATCAATGGCTTCATAATTGAGGTGCAGGACATCAATGCAGCGAATGAAATACTTCAAAGAAATGCCTCAGGGGAAAACTGGACAGGGATTTTTCCTGCCAGGAATAAGCAATGCCGGCTATTTCAAGTACTTGCCACCGGTGCCCCGTTATATGATGATAGTGGTACTTTGGTTGGAATCATTTGTGTAACAATTGCTTCGAAGTCTTTTGAAGAAACCTTGGTACCAGATTCTCTTGGTACAAAACCTTTAAAAGATAATTCTTATCCCAGCTCTAGTTGGCTGCATAATGGTGGTCTAACAACAACCAAACCTGATTTTGATGCTCGGCACAAGCCTCTGAAATCTATTACATCTTGGCTGATACCAAAATTGGTAAGTTTTGATTTATTAAGAATGTAAACCATCTCTTCTTCTTCTTCCTTTTTATGCGTCTATCTCTCTCTTTCTCTAATAACACAACTTTGTATCCGATATCGAGATCAAAAAATAAAGTATGTCTGAAAACGAAAACATTGGAAGCCGCTCTCTCTGACCACAGGGTGCACCCTTCCCTTGAGAACATATGCCCAAGAATCCTTTTAGAAATTCTTCTGATGGCAAGGATGCAAGTAAGAATGGTGTCTACAAGATGATAACTTCTAGAGTGAAGGGAATATCATGGTCCTGGGAGAGCCAACAAATCCCGCAGGTTGCGGGTGGCAATGAAGTCTCTAGATCCCTATCCTATTCTACTAACAGTGATGGAACAAGTAGCATGGGCAGTAGAAGCAGTCCTCGTCGCAATTTTTATATGGAAACAGATTATTTTAATTATGATATCTCGTTGAACAATTTGACATTCGGTGAGCAGATTGGGCGAGGTAGTAAATATTTACATTATTGCTAAAGCATTTACTTCTGTGTTACTTTATCAACTATGAAGTTCTTTTGTCTTATCCATAATATTTTGTTGTTGGGTCTCAGGTTCATGTGCAACTGTGTACCATGGTCTTTGGTGCGGCACGGTATATTTCTCTTTCCATCTTGAAATCTACATTTCTTGATAGAAGTACCACATCTTATAGAATTCACATTAATGGAGCATCTCTGTCAGACTACATTGTCAATTTGAAAATGATTAGGTATATCCTCCGACAGATAATTAGAAGGTAAAAAGAGAAAGAAGCACATACTTTTTACCCATGACCTACCAACCCTGCATAGGTTAGGGTCAAACCTGACTCGTTACATGGTTTTCAAAAACAATGGAGCAAACAATATACTGTAGGATCTAGCATTTGTCACCCAACCTGGCCCCAGAATGGTGCAGAGGGATTGTATTCCAACAAGCTGTTAAAAGGAACTCATTTCCATATCTCGCAGGATTGTGCAATCAAAGTATTTTTGAACTTTGATTACTCAGAAGACTTGCTAATGCAACATTCCTTCAGACAAGAGGTTTGTTTATGAACTCAAGCTAAGTTTTATCATCAAATAGTTATATTGCTTAAAGAAGTTTCGGAGACAGGTCTATATATTACTGGATTTCGCTGTGAATCTATTGCTTAGGTTTCAGATTTCTGTCATCTGTAGAATTGGATTAAATTTCTATGCTAAAAGTATGTACTGTATTAAAAATGAAGGTATTACTGATGAAGAGGCTGAGGCATCCAAACGTGGTACTCTTTATGGGGGTGGTAACTTCACCTCCGCATCTGTGTATTGTCACTGAGTTCCTTCCACGGTTCGTTCTCTACATTTATCCGTTTTTCATTGTTTGCTTACTGGATAATTTACCTTTCAATTCCTTTCAACAACTTCTATTAAGGAAAGTTCATCAGGAACCAGATTTCAGATATAAATATCGTTTCTGGGTCTACCTCTTTTGCAGGCACGAGGAATGAATTACCTTCATCGTCACAACCCACCAATCATTCACCGTGATTTGAAGTCATCAAATCTTTTGGTTGATAAGAACTGGAGTGTGAAGGTACTTATTATCTATCTTCTGGGATGCTAATAATATGCTAATACGGAGAAGGAAAATAATTCATTAACCTCCTTGATATTGTTTTCATGTTAGGTGGTGATTTTGGTCTCTCACGGCTGAAATATGCAACATTCCTAACAAGTACCGGAAATTGAACGGTAACACACGTCATAATAAGCATTGCGTTAGTTCTTTTGCTTCCTTTTGCTGTAGCTTTGAAACAAGATTTTTTTGTTTGCTGTTTTTTGCAACTTCAGTGGATGGCTCCAGAGGTTATCCGTAATGAGCCAGCAGATGAGAAGTAAGCGAGCAAATTCTTGAGATTGCACTCTTTTATTTTCTTGCTCGATCCGCAAATTCTAACGGATACATTGGAAACTAATTAGGTCAGATGTATATAGCTTTGGAGTTGTTCTATGGGAGCTTGCCACACTAAAAATCCCTTGGAATGACCTGAACCCAAAGCAGGTATGTTCATCACATGATATGATTCTGTGATAATCAAGTAACATTCTTACTCAAGGTATGGATTGTGGAGATGAACTACGCAGGTGATTGCCGCTGTAGGATTCATGAACCAACGAAATGAGATACCAAAAGACACTGACCCACTCTGGGCATCTCTAATCGAGAGTTGCTGGCACAGGTTTGTGCTTATCTTGGAACGTGCTTTTGTTTTTATACAGGTCAAATAATCAGCTCTATGTTCAGTTAAGCATTTCCACAAAACAGTTCGAGTACACATAGCAGTATCTAAAATTGTCAGTGAAAAATCTTTTTTCTAACTTGTAACTGCAATTTGATTAGAGGAAGTGCTTGTCAGCCAAAATGCCGCCCAACATTCGAGGAAGTGCTTGAAAAGTTGAAAGCTATGCTGAGACATAATTTTGTTCAAAAGCCAACATATGATATATAGGACCTTGCCGCCTTTCTGTCTAGATATATGTAGAACTTTTTTTTGTTATGCACCACATTAGGCCATGGTGAATGTAAGAGTCAAGTACAAAACGAGTTAGAAAGAGCAGAAGAAAGGTTAAGGATTATCCGGAAAAATCAGGTTTTAACTTTTTATTTCCTTAATATGATACCACTGTCTGTTGGTTTTTGTGATTGATTAGGACAAGTAATGGATATTTATTCTATGACCCAAGGTCGAATATGAGAACCATGCTAAGAAGAGAACAGATTGAAGCACTCAAACAACAAAATGCCTCTTCTTCAGCCTTTGCCGATGCCTAATTGGAAGCACAAGAAAGAAATGCTTTCTTAGTAATTCTTAATACTACATTACTTACGACTGTAAATATTGTATTGAATGGACTGAACTCTACTTTGGTTTGTAAACGCTACATAAAATTTTAGTTTCCAAGTATTGTAGGGCTTTACCCTTGATTAGAGGGAGCCCTTCCAGAAATTCTCGACGGCCCTAGGAGACCCAAGGCCGAGGAGGGGGTTTGGAAATAGTTTTCAACCAGCAATTGACGCGCCTCGGTTATTACCTCATTAGCTGCGTCATTGCCCCAAGCGCAAAGATAACTTGAACAGGCTGCATCGACTAGTTTTTATAATACCTTCATTCGCATTCCCATCTCAGATTAGAAGGATGTGGGACTAAAGGTTTGCTAGCTTCACTGCCAAAACAGCCTTAGATAAGTACTCTTCTTATTTCTCCTTGTGCTTTCTTCGCCACCTTATGATTCTTGATAAGTTCTGGCATGGGCCGTTCCATGGCAGTTGCAGAGGTATAGCTTCCGCCAACAAACAGGTTCTGCAAATCCGTACAAAAACTTCAATGGTCAACTTTAAAATACTTAAACTGATGTTTGCAAGATCTGAGATTCTGAGACTCACCAAAATTACTCTGATATTATTTCTTCAATGATCATATTTTGATCCCTCCTTGTTTGTCTGCCCCTTCAAGCAATTCTCATGTATTGTGCAAATGGTAAAAGACAACAAGTAGTTGTCTGCACCATGAATGTTGTATGCAAGACTGTAAATGGAACTGCAGTTGGAGACATATTCCAGACATAGTGGTTGGAGTAATATTGCATCCAGGCTCAACAAGAGTAGCTTCTTCTAATGCATTTCACCACGGACTGATCGTTTTGCTGGGTAGAAACATCAACTGATTTATATGCGAGGAAAATAAAAACCAAGATGTTACAACGTTCAACACCAGTGGTCTAGTGGTAGAATAGTACCCTGCCACGGTACAGACCCTGGTTGGATTCCCGGCTGGTGCATGGTTTTGTTGCTTTGCTGCTCTGCAAAGCTGTCCATGGTTTTGTTGCTTTGCTGCTCTGCAAAGCTGTGTAATCAGCTCTAACAACAGAGCAACATCTAGCACGGGAAATTGGAAAATATCAATTTGCTAACCTGCGGTAGAGAACTGTGTGCAGCGCGATGTTCGTGCAGGTAACAAGTGCTGATTGAAATAGCGAAGAACATTCCCACCTCTTTGATTATCACATTTTTCCATCCCATTTGAGATAAATTTACAAGATACACTGATCCATTATGCACTCTGGTTAATTAGCATTCTAAATAACGGTGTTCGATCTGCAATGCATTTGCTTAAACTGAATGAGCCACCAGGTGTAGCTTTTCATCTTTCCCAACAGTGTGTGGAGATGGCAAGCGTTAGTGATGGTGTCAATTGCGTGGGATTTGAGGTTCAAAACCTTAGACTTTCATCATTATTTGGTTGGTGCAGATTGTCACCGGGTCAACTCACCTGGACTGGACGGAAAAAAAAAAAGGCGGAAGATTAATCATCAAAGAAAAAGAAGATTAAGGATAAAGAATTCATTTGTGTTAAGAAAAACTATGAGCAAGAAACCCAAAAATTGGGAGAAGAAGCGGCTAACTGTGTAAACCTTGTCATTAAACCAAAGAATGAAAATACACAAATAGGAAAGAGCCGGGAACTCAACTCACCACCTGACAGAGAAGCTATTAAGACTTCCGAGTTTCAAGGCAGATCCCAACTGAACCAAAACAAATCCATAAAAAATTACTAGAAAATAAGAATGGTACAGTAATTTAGGTCCCAAGCATAAGAAAAGTTCTAGTCTTGAGAGGGAGTTAAACTCGACAGTCAACAATACCAAATTTCTTTCTGAAACAAGAATATTAGACATGGTGGTGATGACCCTTGAGATTCCATCCAGATACAAGAAGAAGTTGGCAACAAAACATACATGGTATTACTGCCAAGTTGAGATGTTTGCATTTTGGGGTTCCTGAGCCATAACAGGTGAAGCATGAACTCGATGTTTTCATTAGTTTTGGTGGGGGTGCGCCAGGCCTTTGCAGTAGTGCAACAAGGGCGACGCGTGAGAACCCCAGCAGCAAGCTGCTGTGATGGGAACTCCCCCATGAAAAAAATTAATTTAATATCGTGTGAGCCGATGGCTCACATATCAGATATTAAACTGATAAGAACAGATACTACACTTGATCTTAGCCAAAAGGCCGAGAAAGGTATGCTTGTTCTCATTGAGCTTCTTTTTTATACCGTCTCTTTTCCATTCCGCTGCTCTGGACTAGTCCATGTGGGACCTTATCTCGATCTCCATGGGACTGATACGAGTCCAGTTTATTTGGAGCACAATAATTCGCCTGATGCATGAGATTAAAGCTTGATGGAGTGGCATTTAATCATCGTTAAGTGATGATTTTAGTATTTAATAATTGGCTTGATGGTTGCAAAGATATTTTCGAAGCAATGCATCAACTAGTTACGACACCTTCAGCTTTGAACATCATGGAACTATTACTTGTTACTTCCACTGACAGAAATATAGTAAGCTACTGTATAGCTTACTGCTAGGCCCTTTGGCCTCTACAAAATCTAAGAAACTGCATCTTGGTCTGTAATGTGTTCCTTGAGCAACACCAGGAGATGTGGTCAGGAAAGATATTTGCGGCATAATGCAATTTAAATAAGAATTACTCTAGTTTGCGGTTTTGTTTTGCTCGGAAAGAAGAGAGACAGCCATTGTTTGGTGATAAAAATTATGAATGAAAAGTAGTAGTGAACATGGTTATACAATTAGATTGTTGTATTGGATGTTACATAGTTTTATTAATTGCTTGAACTGTTTTCAGTGTCTTGATCCGCTATGTATCTCCGTTTTTTTCTTATTTGTTTGTGAATGCAGTTAGACGGTTCCCGAGCATCATGTAAGGTACTGAACAACAGTCTTTTTGATGTACCTCTGCAGTAACTGTTTGTTTGATTTCAGATTGATTTTCTATTAGTTATTTGGAAGAGTGGTCTCAGGATCGAATCCCTCTTACTGATTGTGCATATATATTATTATATATATTAACATTAGTCCGGGAGCGGGGCTTTGGGGGTCTTGGGAGGTCTCTTGAATTTGGAAAGTATTTTTGTTGTGTTTAAAAGAATTTTTCAAACCGTTTTACTGCACTTAATTATGTTTTAATCAAGAGACCAAAAATACTTAGCAAAATAGAGAGAGTAAAAATGATCAATTTCTCATTGTGTGCGTGAGAGATCGAATGAGTTTTTTTTTTCTCGGCTGTTCTATCCTGGGGGCATTGTGGCGGAAAATAACTGCTTGCACAAAATTCAAGGCAGAGCCACGAAACGTCCTAAAGAGAGCGACCTGGTCGTGACTCAGCCGTCAGTTTGTTTCGTGTCTTAATCTCTGTTTTGCAGGTGTGAAATCGGCAATTGTTCCAACAGTACACGTCTGCCTTAGAAAATAGAGTTTCCTAGGAACAAATTTGGGCAGAGACGAGTTTATGGGCATGAGTGTATTTTCAAATTTGCCTTCCTAGTAAAGGTTTGCTAATTTCACTGCAAAAACAGCCTTAGCTAAGTACTCTCTAGCAAACTACCAGGCACTTTAGTTTTGTTTCCAAACAATTTCTTGGTCAGTTTTGATTATTTATAAGTTCTGACATAATCCATTCTATGACAGTTGCAGAGGTTTCGTCCCCGCCAAAAACTTCAAGCATCAACTATATTAGCTAATGTTTTTAAGACCAAGTCTCGCCACCTTTGATATTGCTTCTGCTGAGACTAAGGTTATCTGATTCAACATGGAGGAGCAGATCCATAAAGTTTCTTTGAACGTTTTTAGCACTATCAATAAGAGGACGCGTGGAGTGTCATTAGTTCAGTTGCGTACTCGATGTTCAATTGCATAGTATTGTTACCATCTTTCTTCTATTCACTGGAAATGATTAGTTCTAATTTTCATTAAAGGAATTTTGCTTTAGGTCGTACGCTGAGGAAAAATATCCATTGCAAATAGGAAAATTGAACATGGAGACTCAAGTAAATAGTGGTATATAAAGCTTAATGTGTTGACAACCATCGATGTCGTCGGTTTGCATGTTTTGAACCTGTAGAAACGCAATTTTTTTTATTTTGAGGATCATTCGGTTCTTCTTAAAGAAAGAGAAACCCTCCAAAAATAGGCAACTAATCATTCACCTCCAACTAATCTTTCTGGACTTGCTAACCAAAGGAGAAATAATAAGCTTCTGAAATGTACTCATTCTGCTTCTAGGTGAAGGAAAGGTTGCCTTCCTAGTGATTCTTCTCGAGGTAAGGAAAACCTAAAAAGGGGATTGAAATAGTATTCACTTTGATTCATTCTCGTATATTATGCTAATGGTAGAAGGAACACAAGTATCCAGAGCCTTCCATTGACCAGTAAGGTAATATTTGGTTTAGAATTGGCAGGGGCCGCGCGGACGCGTTCCCCCTCGGGAACAAATTATGACGTAGACTCTCCCTCATTGGGGAGATCTTAGGCGAGCACCCCTCCTTAGTGTGCAATGGAGGTCGCTAACCTAGGCCATGGACCTTCTTGATCATCCATAGACCCCGTCCAGGTAAGTATGTTTTCCCATTCCCATGTCTCATCTACTTATACTCGCTCGTTCCTTGTCTCTTGAATGAACACAAGCAGTGTGGGACTAATCGTTTTGCGGAGAGAAACATTATCAGGTTTTATCTATATGGGAGGAAAATAAACACCGAGATGTTACACCGTTCAGCACCAGTGGTCTTGTGGCTTTTCTTCTTCTTCTTCTGCTCATTTTTTTCTTTTCTCTAATGCTCGGAAACCTACATCAACTATTCCTAAACATGACGGTATAATATACGATCAAAATCAACCAAGGAACTCCAGCTCAAGCCAACGTAAGACTAGTAATCGATCTTGGTGGAAAATTATTTGCATCATCATCTCGGATTCACTTGCATATTTAAGGTACGATCAATTCGAACCCCAATTCTTTACTCCTCTCTTTTAATCAGGCTCTCTGGTATTCGATTATGTAAGTTTGATTTTTTTTTCTTTATTGGGTCTGTAATAAATCAAGGGTTTAGGGTTTATCTTTGTCTTCAATTTTTGTTTGTGATGAATTCATCAAATGAAATTCTTGATTTGAAGTCATGATATTGGTATTTAACTAGGTATAATTTGTCCCTCCCATGAAATCTAGAAGCGGTAACTATTGACACCCAGATAATCCATCACCTCTATATCTATTGTCTTCATCACTAGGGTTTTGATGCTTCTCATGGGTCTAAAAGGACTGACCATTAAATTGGAGCACTTGTTCATTTCTACTTCAACAAGCTCTTAAGTTACTGAATTGTATGTTGAATCTCATTTTATTATGCAGTTTACTTGAATTTAAATCTATTTTTTGATTTTGTCATCCAAATCGTCATCATTAACTGTATTGAAATGTTTCCGTCTGGATATTTCAGTTGGATATGTAAGATATTGTCTATAGATGAGTAATTGAGATGCCTTTACTCTCTACTCTATCTCCTTGATGCTCCTAGATTCATTAAATAAATGGTAGTAGTTTAGGAATCATTAATTGGAGCTATTGGGCACTAACTATCTGACTGAGGGATAGAATATCTCAAGTATGAGGATGTTGCTAAGATAATTTTTGGTCTGTTCAAAAGTAATTTTGGGCAGGGCCTGCCATTTTCTATGTTATGTAGGTATATTTTACTATCAACCAGATCAAATTGTGTATTGACTGCTACCCGAGTGTAAATTACTTAAGACTTTGTACACAATGTTGTGTGAAACCCGTTGGTTCTTTATGACTTTGCTTTATCAGAATCTAAGTCTACCGTGCATATTAACACCGCCAAACGTGTTTCTTTCGGTATGTCACAGCATTAGTTTCATCAAATTCTAGGGGCATTTTGTAATGAGTGCACTGTCCTCTCTTCAGGCAATGACAGTGACGCTATAAGCTACTCTTAAAATGATTTTTGTTCTTGAACTTAATGCGGCTGCCAAGATTTAGCATAGATAAGTTTTTCCTGTCCCACCACTTCCTAAGACGAAAACCACTCCCCTGTTTTACCTTTTATGTACCGCCTCTGTTACTGCCTCGAGCACCTTTCTTTGCTCGATGTTCAATCCCTTGTGCAGCCATAGAAAAACCTCAAAAGTGGAGGTTTGTAGTGCCATATAGCTCTTGACTGATGAGCATGTTTTCTTTTTGAGTTGTTCATCTTCGATCTCAAAATCTTCACTGTCTGATACAGTTTTTTGTCCATGTTTAATATCATCAGATAGGAGTCTCCACTACCGGTTCCATAGTTCTTCTGCATTTGTTATTTCGCAAAATAGTAACAACGCAGTAAGCATTTTAGTAATAACTTACTGGATGGGCAAGTAACTGTCTCTTCCATAGCCTCATGCTATTCTCTGTCATCGTCCATTCTTTTGGAATTTTGGAAATGCAAAGTGGTGGGTTTGGTAGTTTTGCTGTAGTGTGCATGTGTATTTATAATGTTACAAAACGATGTGATATCCTAAATCTAAAGCTAAAAGGTTATGATTTGGAACAGGGGATATATCTTCATGGATTGTGCCGGTTAGAAAAAGAGTTACCTTGTTGACTTTTGGTAATAATATTGTTTAAGGTTACGTTTTTTCTTTTGCTTCCTTTGAGGGGGTTAAAAATCATCTGGAAAGATGTGACCTTTGTTACTTTGGCGACATTTCTGAGAGATCTAAGTAAAGCCACCACCAATAGGTGCGAAAATATATACAGATGTACCGTATCTTTTTTAAGCGGCTGTTAAATGCAAATGTATAATTTTTAAGCGACTGTTGAGGTTGTCTGTTCTGTCTGGGGTTGCCTGTTGGATTTTGTCTTATATGAATAGCCAATCAGGATAGTTAGTGCTGACATGGCTTCACCAAAATCTAGAATGATTGCGGTGTCGACATGTGGCGACTTGGGAGTGTGTGAAATCCATATAAAGTGATGGGAAATTGTTGTCATGTCAAATGCTGAATATGCTTACCAGATTATAGCGATCAATGGTGATATCTCCGTTAATTCCATTTATGATTTTACCTGCAACAAAGACAACAGAATCAGCTGTCTATAAAATAGTTAACAATTGTAGTTCAAGTTATGCTTCTATCACAGCTTAGTATTAAAGTTAAAATAGAAGTTCAATGTCTTAATTTTTTTTCTCATCATCAGTGCTCGTTAATTATGCTTTACAGATTTTTTGTACAGCACATAGTTCTTAAATCCTGAGTTTTTTTGTGTACATTTGTGCAATTTGATGACCTTTTGCGCTTTCTTGTTTAGGTTATTAGTTATTAGGTTTCATGGAGGGGAGTGAGAATTTATTAAAAGCTATCTACGAAGACGATAGTCTAGAAGATTATCAAGATGCTGACATGCTTGATTCAGAGACTTTGGAAGAAGGGGAGTGTAGGATACAAATTGGTAGTTTGCAGTTGACTGAAACTAGTAAGTCTGTGGAAGGAGAGTGCACGGGGAAGATTGGAGACTTAGGATTGACATAAATGGGAAGCAGGGGTGACGTTACAGTAAACCAAGCATCTAATACAAACAAGAAGAAGAAGAATAAAAACAAGAAGACTGGTCCTGCCCCAGCTATCAAAAACATGAATAAGTAAGCTTACCATCAATTCTTACCATTTTCTTTTTCTTAGTAAGATAAATTGTCTAACTGACAAAGAAAAGAATACATGACGAAAAGGAAATAGATTTGTCTTCTGGTTAGAGAAGAAGTTGGTTGTTCTTATTTGACTAAATTGATTTCTAATTTTACCTGTTCTATGTAAGGTGTAAGGTGTGGGATTATTTAATTTCGTACAATACTGACTTAGTTCTTATTAGGTTTGGTTTTTCTATGTCTGTAGGTTCGTTATTGATACTTGTAAATGCTTGAAGGAGAGAAAAACTTATCTTGTTTGGAATGCTGTGGGTGTTCTTGGTGTCTCTGCTCTGAGCGATATTGTCAACGAGGTGAGATGTTTTTTCTCTTTTACATATTGTGCAAGTGAATTGTGACCATGATGTTCTTTTTTGAGTGACAATTTCCAGGAATAAAACTATTAAAGTGACACTTTTCGCAGTGTGTGTATTGTCCAGCTTGTAACCCCACAATACTCATCGAGTTAAAACTGTATTTTACTCTCGTTAGCAGGTTTGTACACAGATCCAAGGAATGAGTGGTTTCGAACATGGTACGTCTATGTCTGTAATTGAGCTGAACGCTCTAAAGTTGTTTTAAGTCTATGTGTTGTGTCAATGTTGGTTTCTGATCCAGTGACTCATTTTTGGTGTTATTATCAACTGTAGACTACCATTGGAAAGTTTGCAGTAAGAGTGAAGATTTGTTTCCAATAGCTGCAAACTAGAGAATCGCAGCTATCTAGGTAAATTGGTAAACTGGAGTTTCACCACATTTTCGACATGTAAGCTTAGACATGCAAGTTGAACATTATGTTGAAAAGAAACCGTGGAACAAGAAGGAACACAAAGAAATGCAAATGTAAAAATAAGACCTTACTAGTTATGCAAAATCCTAGAGTTACTCCCAAGAATGAAAGTAAAGAACTAAAGAAGGAAGAATCTTGCATATCAACTCACCTGTATGTGCTACTTTCTGTTGGATAATCTTTTTTTACTTTAATATCCTGAAAACAAACTTACTTGTCATTATTCTTTCAGAATTTTCTTGGAATTTGTAAATAGAAATTTTAAACTTGCAGGTGGATGCAATTCAGGCATGTGGAGGACAGATGACTGCTGATGGAAAGCATCATCGCTATGGTGGTGGCATATTATGGGGCATTCTGAAGAAACGTGACCCTAATGCTTACAAAGAGATCATGGTCAAGGGCAAGGAAATTGAGGTTTGACTAAATATTTTTGCGTTACGTATTTCTTTCTCCAGGCTCTTACGTATTTTGAAATTTTAATGCGTGTTCATGACTTCATTCTAAATTTTTTTTGGATATCATATCTTTCTCTAATGCAGAGGCAATTCAAACAACAAGCGCCAAAGGAATTAAACCCGTCTTTGCAAAAGACTGCACAATCCTCAATTGCTGGTCCAATGATTAACCACACATCAGCTGGAACTGCCCTTGCACCTCCTCTAAACTGTAGACCCGCAGCTTGTAATATAAAAAGAGAATGTATATCTGTTCTGAATAGGATTCGGGTACCTGTAACTTATGATGACTTGCTTGGAGAAGAAGTGGAGGACCATGAGTGAACGTGATGATTTTTTTTTTCTGAATCATGGCATACTCAGCTGATACGTGTAAAGAATGCAATTTTAATTTTGTTGATATGATTCTTCCTTAGGATATCTGTTGTAGTTTCCTCTGAAAAAATTATGTTTCTCTAACAGAAGAGAAAAAAGTGAGTCTCTCTAGCAGAAGCATGTTTTTTTTTAATGCCGCAAGTTTGACACACTCGGAGACTAGGAACAATGGCAGCTTCTGATAATGTTTTTTTGGATGCCACAATTTTGAACACTCAGCATTAATACCTTCCAGTGTAAAACATTTTGATCACATATATACATGTATGGAAGGAGTTCAATTTTGTGCACACTCCTCTGAAGAGTGTATATTTGACATGTTCATTTGATTGGTTGATTACTTGACAAATCGATCATTTTCACTGAACTCAACCACACAAATCTCTACAAGCTAGTTAATGCAATTTTAGCCCTGAAAAGGACTATGCAGTAAGAATACACTTCCAATCAAAGGATAGCTTGATTAAACAGCATGACTGGATAGATAGAGATCAACCAAACATAGCCTTAGATTCCTAGCAGAGTCGTGAAACTGAGTTTGTGCAATAGCAAGACTAGCCATGCATGTAGCATGTACATAAGTAACCCACCAACTCGGTCAGTCTGCAAATGTGAGCTCGTTTCAGATCTTGTGACAGTTGGATCTGATTCTGACGGCAAGGGACACTTATTGCGCCTTTCTTCGACCTTTTGGTGCACATTTGGTTATGCAGCTACAGGTAATATCTTAAGTGGGCTTGCAAAAACTTATGGAGGAGTCGCTGGTGTTGAACGCTCACCTGCTATTTCTTTAGTTCCACGATTTGTGGTTGCATTTTGATTCTCCAGATACAAGAAGAAGTTGGCAACAACAAACATACATGGTATTACTGCCAAGTTGAGATGTTTGAATTTTGGGGTTCCTGAGCCATACCAGGTGAAGCATGAACTCGATTTTTTCATTAGTTTTGGTGGGGGTGCGCCAGGCCTTTGCAGTAGTGCAACGCAAGGGCGACGCGTGAAAACCCCAGCAGCAAGCTGCTGTGATGGGAACTCCCCCATGAAAATAATTAATTTAATATCGTGTGAGCCGATGGCTCACATATCAGATATTAAACTGATAAGAACAAATACTACACTTGATCTTAGCCAAAAGGCCGAGAAAGGTATGCTTGTTCTCAATTTGAGCTTCTGTTTTTATATTGTCTTGTTTCAATTCCTCTACTCTGGCCTAGTCCGTGTGGGACTAAATCTTGATTTCGATGCCTTAGTAGTCCTTGGACAAGTTAAGTTTAATTGGGAACTGAGATGAATCCATGGGCATGGTTAGGTCCAATTTATTTGGAGCACAATAATTGGCTTGATGTAGGTAAGTGCAGATCATGAGATCAAAGCTTAATAGGGCGGCAATTATTTACTGTGGAGTGATAGATGTTTTAGCATTCAATAGTTGGCTTTATGGTATGATCAGGTGATGTTTTAGCTAAGCTTGCTTATGTTGAAGTTAGTCTGATGTTCTAGCTTCAGGTGCAGGTCAATAAATAAGAGCTCATTTTTTCGTTGGCCTATCCTTGCAGAACGATTAGTCCTAAGTGTGTTCACATTCTTGCAGGAAGATTAGCATGAAGTATTCTATGGATTTAACCCTTGATTAGAAAGGGCCATTCCAGAAATTTCCAGCTGCCTTGGGAGATTTAAGGTCGAGGCAGGAATTTGGAAATAGCTTTTAACTGGCAACTGACACGTAGTACGTCATTAGCAGCGTCATTTCCCAGGCGCAAAGATGTTACGGAGTAATGCTACTCTCTTAGCTTACCAACAGGAATTATAATCATATGACAGATTTGAATCATGGGACTGAGGGAAAATTTGTTACTTATGTTGACAGAAACATACTAAGCTACTCTCTTAGCTTACCACTAGGCCCCCTAATAAATCTAAGAAACTGCAGTTGGTCTGGAATGATTTACTAAGAACTGTTTCCAAGGAATAAGGAAATACCCTAGCATTTTCCTTGAGCAACCCAAGAGACGAGGTCAGGAAGCACTTTACATAAAAGAAGATATTTGTGGCAGGAAGCACTTTACATAAAAGTTGCTCAAGTTCGCCGAGTAGGAGTGAATATGGGCACAAAAACAAACTGATTAAAATAGGCCATGAACTAAAATAGGGGTGATGTGTGCCTGCCATCTAACAGGAACATTCTCCTTCGATGGGATCTGTCAAAGGACATGCCTTCAACAAAACAAGGGGTAAGCTTTGGTTTTGAAAATTGTTGGGTTCCCCTGAAAAAAGAGAAACCCTCCAAAAATTGGAGGCGTATGCCGCTTATAAACGGCAAGCACACGGTATTCTTTAGTAAAAGGCGAAAGAATAGTTCGCTTTGTGCTTACCGCACGGCTGCGTGATTCATTTGGGAGAGTGAGGTGCTACTTTTATACCGAGCAATTTGAGCATAGTGGTGCTTCCTGACCTATGTGGGACTAATAGTCCAAGTTTCTTGCTATACTTCAAACACTGTGCTAGTATGAATGTAGTAAGTTCTATCATGTACCATGCATCCAAGAACCTCCAACATTGTTTAGACTTTTTGATTCTTTTATTAGATTCATTGGATCCTTCTCAATCCTCTTTTTTTTATTAGCAACAATGGCCTAACTACTTGTCGTCATGCCACAACATTCATACTTCTTTGAATTTAATAGGAGCCATGCATTTCATTAGTAGGATTTTGGCATATGGAGCTAAATGATAAGCTTTCGACAAGTTAGCAACTGAGAATAAAGGATCAGTTGCATAACTTAGGTACAGTATAGTACATCAAAACAGCATCAGCAGTCAACAAAATGCTAAGAAATCCGTAGAAGAATTGGTCTTCTTCTACTGTGAAAAGTGTTCATGTTTCTTAATGACGCGGAATACCCGACTAAAACTATTAAGATCTCAAATATTAAGCTAAAGGGCTATTTAAAGTTTGGTATCAATGTCCGACACCTAGTTTTGGTACCCAACATTTAAAGTATTAAGGGTTAGTACCTAGACTAATTGATCAAAAGTGTTAAAAATTGGTTTTCAAATCTCCATGATTTTGCAAATTCTATGTTTGTTTACTTAGTTCTCTTCTTTGTTTTAGTGATTTTATTTATATCTTTATGATTGACTTCAAATTAGATTGATTATTTTCATAAAATACCCTATGATTCTAATAGTTTGTTTTTATAAAAATAATTTTTCATTTCTTTGTAAACATGAGGAGCTAATTTTCTTTTTATGTTTTGCAGAACTCAAGTAGTGTTTCATTGGTGATCCAGTTGTGGTTTTTGGAGCAGTGGTGTAGAGATATTCAATTTTCCTTTATTTCGGTGGTTATTCTTGCATCTGTCATGGATGATTCAAATCTACAACAAGTGTAGGATTTCAAAAAACAGTGTTTTTTTTTGTATTATGCTCGTTAGTATATAGGATACACAAATCAGTGGGATATGCTACCAACCATCAAATCAATTCGTATCAAAATTTGGGATTAATTTTTTCAACACAGGATCGAAATTGCAGAGTCAGAATGATAAAGGGTAGAGTTGGTAATTCGCCAAAGAAAAAAGCGCGATCTCCGAAATTTAAAAATTTGAGAACAAAAGTTACCAAGTCAGAGCCAATATTCTCTCCGAAAAATATTTATAAAGCTCGTGAAGGAGAAGTTTTCTTATCAAAATCTCCAGAAAAACACAAAAAATATCGAAAGAAGATGGCGCAACAAAATAATTCACAACTGGAAGCTCTAACCAGGAGGATAAGGGATACAAATTGTAATCTCAATCAGATCAGGAGTGTGAGAAGAAGTTTGATCTTAGCTATAGAGATTGATGAAGTAACTAACAAGTGGAGTAATTGCCTTATTGGTAAGACGATCCACAAGGATGATATCGCTTATGAAGTTGTGCAAAGGGAGATCAACGAGAAATTGGTATCAGAAGCAGTCGATCTGTGTTGCCTGTTAACCATGGTTAATCAGAAAGACTTCGACGACCTTCACAAGAAATTCAACGCACCGATGAAAGGTCATGGAAGCAGTGCATTATTCTTCAGTAGGTGGACATTCAGGCTCAAGGGCTAGTTACTAGAAGGCCAAGTCTTATTTTTATTGGAAGGGCATGAAGAACAACATAACCCAGATGGTCCAAGAGTGTGACACTTGTCAACATCACAAAGGGTTCACTACCCTTCCAGCAGGACTCCTACAGCCTTTTCCATTTCCTGAACAGGCCTGGACATACATTAGCATGGATTTCATCACTAGTCTACCCAAATCTGAAGGGAAAGAGATTATATTGGTGGTAGTGGACAGATATACCAAATACAACCACTTCTTAGCACTCAGCCATTCCTACACAGCAGCAACAGTGGCCAAGGTAATGCTTGACTCGGTCATTAAATTGCATGGACTTCCAAAAACCATAGTGTCAGACAGAGATAGTGTTTTTCTGAGCAATTTTTGGCAATGCCTACTGACAAGAATGGGAACCTCCTTGCATTTAAGTACTGCTTATCACCCTCAGACAGATGGGCAAACTGAGAGGGTGAATGCATGCCTTGAAACTTACTTGAGGTGTATGACAAGCTATAGGCCTAACAAATGGGTGTCATGGTTATCACTGGTTGAATGGTGATTTAACACCAGTTACCATACCAGCCTGAAGTTAACACCCTTTGAAGCTCTGTATGGCTATAAGCCTACACAATTTGGTGTATCTTCTACCAATGCTGGAATCAGTCTTGGTGCAGATGAGTATTTACAACAGAGATTGATCATGGGACAAATGCTGAAGGGGGTGCTTGAAGAAGCTTAACACAGGATGAAACAGCAGGCAGATAAGAAGAGAATTGAAAGGGAGATCAAAGAAGGTGATCGGGTGTATTTAAGGCTCCAACCCTACAAACAGACATCAATGCAATTAAGGAAAAATCTGAAGCTTGCTGCCAAATTCTTTTTCCCTTATAAGGTACTTGAAAGGATTGGGAAGATGGCCTACAAATTGCAACTTCCACCAGAGTCAAAGATTCATCCCACATTCTATGTCTCCCAGTTGAAGACCAAGCTAGGAGCAGGATTGCTACCCCAAACTACACTTCCCAAGTTGAACAAGGACAAGGAGATGAAGGTGAATCCTCTACAAGTTTTGGGCAGCAGGAAAGTTAAGAAGGGTAACCAAAACATCCCCCCAAGAGTTAGTGCAATAGGAGAATTTATCATCTCAAGATGCTACTTGAGAAGACAAGGACTTCATGACACACCAGTTTCCAAAGCTAATCCTTGAGGTCAAGGATTTGGAAGAGTAGAAGGTATTGTCAGGACCCAAGTTTAGTTATTTTTTAAATTATGCTTGAGAATAGTTGTTAAGGGCTGACCACAGAAAGATTATAAGTGATCTTAATAAACCATGGATTATTTTAGGTGATTTCAATGCAGTACTTACTCAAGATGAGAAGGTGGGTGGTAGAGTCCCTAACATAAATTCAATGTTAGAGTTTAATGATTGTCTAAATCAGTGTGAGTTATTGCAAGCTCCTAAAACTGGTTTACAATACTCATGGTATAAGTGTCAACATGGAAGCAAGAGAATTTTATGCAATTTAGACAGAGTTGTGTTTAATCAAAAATGGTTGCAGTCGTATGGTGATCGGGGGTATAAGGTTGGCATGAGAATAGTATCTGATCATGCACCTTTGTGAGGATGTGCTAATATTCCAAAGCCAAAGAATACTCCAAGGAAGTTCCAAAAAATATGGCTCGGTTATCCATATTTTATGCAAGTTGTATCAAATTGTTGGTCTTAAAATGTGGTGGGGGATCTTGCTTTTCAGTTTATACACAAGTTAAAGGAGTTAAAAAAAAGTTCCCAATACATGGAACTGGGAAGTCTTTGGTAATGTCCAAGTAAAGATTAAGGAAGCTGCAGATAAAGTAAGTTTGGCAACTCAAATTTCAGATGCTAACCCATTTGATGAGGAGGCTCTTGCTAATTTATTTCAAGCCCATAATGAACATGCTAGTAGAGAAATTCAAGCTAATACTCTGATGAGGCAAAAAGCTAGAGTCAAGTGGATAAAAGAAGGTTCAGATAATACAAATTTTTTTCATACTAAAATGAAAACTAGAAATGCTAAAAACATGATTAGTGAGCTTGAATACAATGATGGTAATGTAATTGCAGACCAAGACAAAATAGTTGAAGCTTTGGTTAATCATTTTCAAAAGAAGTTTGAGTTCCAGCCTGTGAATGAAGCATAAAATTTGTTGGATGTTATACCAAAAATCATTACTGAAGAAGATCAGCAGAAATTAGATATAATCCCAGAAGAGGAGGAGATTAAAGCTGCTATTTTTGACATGGATCCAGAGAGTGCTCCTGGTCCTGATGGTTTTTCTGGTATCTTTTTTAGAAGATGTTGGGATATTATCAAAAATGACTTGGTAGGATCCATCAAATTCTGTTTGAGGAGAAGATTTATACCAAAAGGGATGAACTCAAGTTTCTTATTCTTGTTGCCTAAGACACAATGAGCTAAAACTACAAATCTATTCAGGCCAATTGGATTAAGTAATGTGGTTTTCAAGATCTTTACTAAGATAATCACTAAAAGAATGAGTGGACTTAAGGAAAAATTAATATCACCTCAGCAGGCAGCCTATATCAAGGGAAGAAACATACGTGAGCAAGTTTTGCTTGCTTCTGAGTTGGTCAATGAGATGAAATTCAAAAGAAGGGGTGGAAATGTTGGAATTAAGCTAGATATTTCTCAGGCCTATGACTCAGTAAGTTGGGATTTTCTTGTTAAAGTCCTTTTGAAATATGGTCTTTCTGAATCTTGGTGTGAGTGATTAATCATTCTTCTCAAATCAGCAAGGATTTATGTGTTAGTTAATGGAGGCCCATGTGGATTTTTTTTCTGTGGGAAGAGGACTGAGACAGGGAGTTCCACTCTCTCCGATTCTCTTTGTTCTGATGGAGGATTTCTTAAGCATAAACATCTCTGCTTTGATGGAAAAGGGTGAGATGCAACCAATGGTTATGAAGAATGGAATTCATCCTACTCATCTGTTTTTTGCAGATGATGTATTCATCTTCTGTAATGGAGGTAAGAAGAGTCTAAAGAATTTGTTTAAATTACTAGATGAATATCAAGTTGTTGAAGAATGCAAGTGTGACACTAAGATTTTTGAATTCTTGGATAAAAAATGAAGAAATTCACCAAGAAAATCTTCAACTAAAGAAGAGGTTGAAGAAACGTGATTCATCACTTCAGGTGAAGAATCTTGAGATTGACTGTCTTAATGATGAATTCACCAGAATCATGTCTATAAAATAAAAAGAGATTAATACACTTAAATATGAACTGCAAAGGTTGTCTGGAAGCTCTGACAAGATTTCAACAATGTTATTTAATCAGAAATATTTTAGAAACACAAATGGTTTAGGTTTCAAAAGAAAGACTGTGAGCACAAACAAATCTTTTGTTCCGTCCGGTTCTAGAATAACTGATGTTAAAAGTTGGGATAAACATGAGTCAAATCCGCAAATGAAAATTCGTCTGTGGATTGTTTATTTTGTGGAAATGCGAATCATGTTCAAAGTAAGTGTTGAAAATTCAAGAAGAACAACAAACAAATGGTAAACTTCAGAATGACATGCAGAGGATGAATCTGGCTTTGGGTAAAAAACAGGGAACTCCTGAAGACAATAAGTAGTCTAACAGAACCAGAGTCAAACGAGGTAAGAAGTCTATTTATACAACAAACCTTGATAAGTCACCATGTGACACAAGATGTGAGTATTCTGCTCACTCCATCACTATCTCATTATAGTGATATTTGCTTCCTCATTATTAACTTAAGAATATGAGGATTGCATCAAGGTTGCTAAGTCTTTTATAGTTGTTAATTTCTTATCCTCAATTTTACTTGGGTTTATATAAGTTAATATATGCAATTGAATACTATATTTTTATCAAAAATAGATAATGGATAGTGAACCGTAAAGACTTTTTCGATTTTTTTTTTTGGGTTTACTTTTCTGGTGCTCTATTTATATTCATTTGCGATCAAAATGCCTTTCGCTCCTTTTTTCTTTGAAAGATACAGTTTCATGGCTCATGTAACTAGAGGTATCACAAAAAGGGATGCAGTAAAAGCAGTTAATGTCTATATTTGTGAAGGAATCCAATCCTCAAGGAAGAAAAATGAGAAGTCTACAAATGATGAAAATGGTTATTCCTCTAACTGTTTTTTGTTTATTTATCAAAATGATGTTTTCAGTTCACAGAGTGTTCTTTGTCAGAGATATCATTTGTTCATAGTGAGCTATCCTTTCCAAAGAGAACATGAGTTGAGATTTTAAATCATTTATTTTGCTAATGAAATCCTTCACCATAGCCTTAGTGAGTTAACTGATATTCCTGAAGATCTGGAAGAACTAAATGATCCCATAATTAATGGGTTCTTCAATAATGAAATGGAATTCTCAGTGGATGCTATGAAAAAGCTTTACGATTTCTACGAAACTTCTTATGAGAATTTATTCCTGTGTTTTAAGAAGGATAACTAGGGTTTGGAATAGCAAATATTGTGATTACACATAGCCATTTCCAACGGATTCCATCTTGCAATGTTTTCAGATTTATTTATTTAAATTCTAAGTTATTTGGAAGATGATTTTACAGTATTAATCTTTATTGTTTTATATATTGCAAAAATATGGTATGGGATATGTGTGTTTACGTCCGTGAACTATGATTATCTCATATATGTCAAAAGTTAAGTCTATTGTGTCACTATGCAAATATTGATGGAAAATATAATGAACTTTTGAATATTTTGTATATTCAAAAGTTCATAGAATGAATGTTTGTATATTTCGCAGTATTGATCTTTCCCTGATCCACTTCTATGTGAAAGTACTGTATGTCTCCGTAAATTCTCTTATGTTGAGCATTTCCGATTAAATTAATCTACAGGTTCTCTTGTGGATTAATTTATTCGAGTTTACATGATACAAATTCATGTTTTATGTGATTTGTTAATATCCATAGAAATCCTTCTTTTCTTGTAAAAGTAAGGTCGCTCTTGTTGTTCTTTCGGGAATGACATTTTATGGGGAAGATTTTTTAATTGAACTTGCGCTTATGAAAAGACGAGGGTACCCAAATATACCTCAATATAAAACTTCTCCACCTATAAGTCCTCTTACTAAAGTGATTGTCTATGGACTGAGTCAAGACAACACAACGAAACGATATTCACACTTTGTATGATCGCCTATGGATACGAGATCGAGACAATACAACAATCAAAGTGTGATACTTGATAATAGGTTCGGACTTAACCAAACTCTATAGGATTGATATCAAGTATATTCGGAAATAAATTTTGTGTATTTTACTTATAATTATAATTGCGGAAATAGAAAAGTAAAAGACACAGGAAGATTTTGTTAACGAGGAAATCGCAAATGCGGAAAAATCCAGGAACCTAGTCCAGAATTGAATACTCTCATAATTAAGCCGCTATACAAAATCAAACCAACTTCGTATAATTGAGACCAAGCAACTAAACCTATAGTTCACCTAGTTTCTTCAGTATCCCTGCGCTTCCAACATTCAATAAGTTCACGAACTGGAACAATCCATTTGGTTCGTATTCCAAACAGTAAAGGAACAACAAATATGTTCGGTAACAACTCTTTTCAACCACAGTGATATGAGTTTGAAAAAGGCTCTTCCGTTTAACCAATAAACTCCATTGTGGGGTCTTGGATCTATTTAATATTCAACTATCAAATTAGTTGGGTTTAGATTTTGCAATCAAATATATAAATCACACAGATAATATATATATTGATGCCGATCTACACAACTAATCAATCAAGTCCATCAAGATAAACCGATTATAGTTGAATCCCCAGCCGATCAAGTTTTGTGCACACCAAAGATTTTGAAACCAATAAGAAATCTTGTTTGTCTTCAAATCTTCTTAGATCTTCAATAAACACCTGCACACCACAACTTGAATCTCTTGTGACCAATCACGCACAGAACGGAGTCTGTGAACAATGGATTATCACAAGACGTCTTTAGATCTAAAAACAGTTCTAAAGATCCCGTCGAAACTTCGATCTAGTTTGAGTGAATCTTATATCAGAAGAGAAGATTCTCAAGTATAAACAAACTAGGAGCAAACAAAGTTCAACCTCCATTAGTCAATTAAATCAAATCGAAAACTAATAATATTGCAATTATCTAATTACCCACCAACGGTACTCGTAGAGCTTCTCAATCCCAAAGAATTCTTTAAAACGAGCGGTCGTAAGAGATTTCTCCTAATTATGGTACTTTCCTCTCCGGATAGACGACCCCACCAGTAACAACACAACTTGGTAGTTTTGCTGTCTCTGAGGATTAGTTTGCTCGAATTGCAAATTTATGTATTTATATACAAAAAAAGTTTGGACACCAAGGAATTTCCAAAACAAAATATTCTCAAGATATGAAATAAATGCCCAAATCGGTTTTCATAATTCCTGGAAATTCTTTGTCCAAATATTTACCGAAATCTCACTAAAAAATCTCCAATTAGTAAATGCATATTACCAATTTTTATTTTCCAGAGATATGCATTTAATTGCTGGCAATTAAAAGCATATAAAACTAAAAACCTTAACTAAAAGATTCTCAATTTATTTCGTTTCGGGATTCTCCTTTAGTTATTAAGGAATATTTTTGAACAATAAAATATAAGAATTACAGAGCATGTTCAAAGTATGTCAACATTTTTATCTTTGTACATCCTTTTTCATATTTACAATCTTGGAACCGATTTGCCACACTTCCAAACAAGTTTAGAATTGGTTCATCTGATTTTCAGGAACTATATGTGATTGATCAATATCAATTATCAAATCACTAATCATGGGTTTACGGTTATACCAAACACAAGGATCGTTTCTACCTCCATATGGTTACAGGGACCGGTTACATCAGTTACTAGGATCGGTTACATCAATTACCAGGACCGGTTACCATATACTCATGGTATTACTTGTTATCGGTCCCACCAGTTAACAGGATCGGTTACACCAATTACCAGGACCGGTTACACCAATTACAAGGATCGATTACACATTCTTTTGTGATCGGTCACACCAATTACTAGGATCGGTTACACCAATTACTAGGATCGGTCACACCAATTACAAATATTGATCATACCATCGTAGGTGATTACTTAAAATCGCTTACACTAAAAGTCATACCAATACATAAATCAGGCACTGTGAGTAGTTTTACCAAGATACATAACACGTTATGATCGGTTCTACTAACTCACCTATATTGGTAATCGAAAGATATACAATGAATAACAATACCAATAAGCCTAGCGATTTCCCTTTCGATTCACAAAACAAGTTTATGAATGTACTTCCTTTAAACGAATGTAAAAAATTGTTTCCTAGGACGAAATTGTCATCTATACCCATACACATAATCACAATAGCATTCATACGACTATGTCGATGTCTTATATACGAAGTTCAAAAGATAAGCGTTATACTTCGTATTATAATTCCTTAATACTATGTCTATCTAGAGTATAATCATTCACAACTTCGAAGTTATGTTTTCAATATAGCACGACTTGAAAGATACGTTAGGAATGAAACAGTTCAAGTCAAAATATTACTAACCTCAAGAGGAAGGATGATGTTGTCGATGTATCTCTTTACTTCTTCACATTCTTCAAGTCCTCGAGTAATACTTGTATGTCTTATATCCTAATAACTTTCTAGTTTAACTTACACGAAGTTGACTCTAGTACATAATCAAAGCGACTCTTTAAAGGAGTTTTGGTTCACTAAAAAATATGACAACCAAACTTGACATACCAACGCTTGGTGGGTTCAACCGTGCAATGCTCTAACATCTTAATTGCCAAATCTTTGTGGGGAGTGTGGCTGTGGAATATTGTAGGAGTTTTCTTGTATCTTTATAAACTCTTTGATGAATACACTAAATTTTGACAATGTGAAATCATCGAAACAAAGTTGATATGTTCTCTTTCAGTCATGAAGTATCTCTATGAGAATTTCATTATGATCCCGCTAATTTTCGTACCTTTGCCAATTCATATTGACGAAAAGGGGGAGAATTATTGTGTAGTTCACACGACAAATACATATGTTTTACGGATCATTATGTAAGGGGGAGTGGTTTTCGTTGTGAGATGAAGTATTGACTAAGGAGAAGTGATACATATCACCATGGTATTATTGTCAAAGTTGTGATACAATTAAACTTTGATGTTGTGTAATAATACTATGACACTGTATAAAAATACAAAAATTTCTTGTTTTTATATATTGTTATGGCTATGGATCTTCAACAACTGTGATGCTGGATGAGAAGCTACAAAGTTTATTTATTTTGTAATCCATATGTACTGATAGTTTTATCACTAAAATTGACAAAGGGGGAGATTGTTAGGGAACTGCTCGGTCGAACTCACAAGCGTTGCTATCTCAAGCTTGTTTGTCAAGTTTAGTTGTGAAAACTATAAGTCTTGATTTCTAGTCTACTTATAGCTATGTCTCGGATTATGATAGAATGTGTAGTTGAGCTCTAGACTTCACGGCGTTCTTCGATAGAAGACGAATAACTACTAAGAGGAGATTGTGGAATTTCATTAACAAAAGGTATGTGGATACTTGAACTCATCTATCACTCAGAAATCTATTTCTATTATATCTCCTATTGAGACAAAAGTCGCATAGCTATATAGACTTTATCTTATACACATTTGATATTTCGACCTGATTTTAACTCGCTTCCATATTTCTCGAAATATGTGTTGGTAAGCTTTTGGTTTAACCAAGTTCATATTTTATTCTTGATGAAAGTCAAAAGATGATCACGGAAAGATCACCTGGTTGAGACAGTCATTTGATGTAGACTCAGAATGTTATGTATTGATCATTTGATCACTTGAAAATTTCTTTGAAGCTAATAGTTTGTGTCAGACAGTTATTCCCGTCTTCCGTGAATGTTTCAATGATTAAAATGGGATTTTAGAACAATTAACCTTTGATTGGAATAAGCATAGTATGCGTACATGCACATGTATATTCCATATCCGGGAATTTAGTATGCATACCTGATAGACACATTTTTGTGTCTAATTTGTCCTCAATGTTCTGTATTGTTGGTACTCGATTTCGTACTTATTATGGTATTTTATGTGTTTGTAGGTATTTTTGGGAAATAAACATTTTTGGAAAATTCGGCTTGAAAAGTTTCTCGGGGCACCCCCAGAAAAGTGCTAAAGGCATCCTCATTTTGAATAAGGGCCACCCCAGGGCACTCATGCTGTTAAAGTGCCCCTACTCTGGATAGGGGGCACCCCATTCTTCTTCATTTGAAAATCTTTTTTCGGCGGGAAATATTTCATCACTACTGCACGAGATTTTGGGAAAGATTTATGGGAGATTTTCATGGATATTATGCTGCGATCATGTTGTCACTTAATCAATAGGTCGCAGGACGTGTTTTTGGAAGGAAAACAATGAATAAAATCTTCCCATGTGGTTGTTGCGTTAAACATGGTAACAAATATTTTCGGATTACGCTTGAGTCATAAGAGCATATTACGTGGGATTTAAGAGGATATATTCTCTGAAAATTTGTTTTTATCCAATCCAGAGAGAGTTATTTCACGGGATTCTGTTGGTTTTGATCAGTTGGAGCGAGTCTACAACGTGTATCAATCAGTTTGGAGTGTGTAAATAACAGCTAGTTGCGTGATAAGTTAATACAGGGAAGAAAATCCCTATCTTGCATATGATGTGGACAATGTTGATGAAGAATATGAAGTATTTAGGCATGGTGACCAGGAATTTGTTACTCCTATTGAGCTTGATAATGATAATGATATTTCTGGTTCAAATCCCGATAATTTTAATTATTATCCACCTATTCAAAAGGACGGGGATTTGACTAGAGATAATACCGTTTTAGAAGAAGTTGTACTTCCTTTTGATTACGAAGCCAATGATGGTTTAGAGGAACTAGTTTATCCTGAGAATATTATTTTCGAGTCTAGAAATTTAGAAACTCTACTCTTAGAAGAAAATGAACTCGTAGAGATGAGTGAGGATGAACCTGACTTAGAAGAATCAATTGACCATTTCTAGGAATCTGATGACCTAGAAATTAGAGAAGTTGTGACTAGTCTTTCTAGAGACACTGAAAACTTTAAGTTTGGGGGTGATCATCATTCTCCATGTGCTTTCACTCTTAAAAAGGTCCCTCACTTGGGACTTGACATATGTGCCTCAACCATTTTACAAGATTATCTTCATACGCGTTTTCCCAAACCTAATAATATCCAGGAAGAAGTTCAGTTGTTAGAAACCCATCCTCTGGTTGATGTGGTTTACTCAGACTATGATACCCAGATTGATTTTGTTTTCCCACCAAAAACTTTTATTCCAATTGTGGAAACGTTTGAATTTGAAATATGTCAGTTATTGAGTTTTGAGACTTAACCTAATTACTTTAGGAGATCAGGGTCGACACATTTGTTTAAGGAACACCACCACTCTCATTATGGTCAGATGTGTGAATCAAATCTGATTGACTTAGAGGATCCCCAGTTATTCAGGTTATTATTATGTGCTTCTAAGTTTGTATTTGAGTTTTTCCAGACTCTAGAACCTGAACATTCAGATCTAACTTATGAGGAAATGCAACCAATGAAAATATTTTATCTAGACCCTGTTATAGAACCTGAACCTGAACCACAGCTAGGTGTAGTTGTCTTAAACAGGAAACTAGACAAGGTTGTGCTTTATTTGTTAATTTTCTTGGCATGTTACTGATTCCTTTTACTTGTGATAACTCTATTTAGTTTTGGTGATCCCCAGTTATTCCGGCTATTACTTTATGATTCTATGAGGTGATCAATTCCTTCCGATGTCTGTCTGGAGACTTTAAACTTAGCACTTCTTGGGAGGTAACGCAGTCTCATGCACCACGGTAATATCTTTCCTTAACTCTTTTGCTTTGAGTGGTAACAGTTTCTCCTTGTTCATGCTTTTAATTTTATCTTTAGAACATTGATGACAATGTTAGATTTAAGTTTGGGGGTATGGAGAAACTTTTTAGTTGCAATAAATAAACTCCAAAGCCTAGAAATTTATGCTTATTAAGGTTGGCACTAACCAATCTAAGTGGATGGGAACATCTTGGTTGTAGGAGTTGAGGAACCAATCTGATTAGATGGAAACATCTAAAGAGTCTATTCATAAAAGCACCATACGCGCACTGATTCAATGGGTGAAGTGCGGGAACTATAGTATGCATACCCGTATGCATACTGATTTCATCTGAGTTTGGCCATGAACGACAGTATGCGTACCCGTTTGCATACTGGCGAACAAATAGCAAGTCCGAGAACTTAGGTATGCGTACCCGTTTGCATACCTGAGTGGGTTAAGTTCTAAACTCGGTTATGTATGTTTACATACTCATGAACAGATATATTTATTTAATAAGGAATGTAATCTTTATAAACCATGCTATAATGTTCATGAATTGATTCTTGTGCATATGAAACAAAAACTCATTTTGTTTCAATTGTGTCTTGTATACTTCTATGAGAATATAAACAATTGAACAACTCTATAACTAGTTTCATTTGATTCATTTGAACTAGTTGTGATGAAGATCAACAAGGTTGATATAAAAGTGTTCATATGGCTAACTTCGGTTAACTATTATTGAACCAACTAAGTGTACATGTTTGGGTACGGTTGCCTATACCTAAATGAAGGTACATTTCATTTGTGCTTAACAAGCTAAGTCAATCTTACGGTTGAAAGATATTAGCTTGAATATAATCAGGTTTTTATCTGACGATGAATATTGAATGCTTTGTTACCAAGGTAACATTGATTGCAAACCCTAATTTGAAGATTATATAAGAAAGAACTCTAGCAACTGGGAAACCTAATCCCTACACCTCCTGTGCGATATTAGTTACGACTCGAGTCGATTCTCCTTTAACATAGGTTTTTCCTAAAACCATTATAGGTTAATGACTTGAAGACTTCAATGAGATTGTAAATCCAGACCCAACTATTTTCTCTATAGTTGCGTGTTCTGATCTTACTTTGTTCTATCGTATTGAGTACTATCTTCTCTAAAATTTTCTCAAGATTTATCTCCGATAGGTAAGATATAAAAAGTAATCACAAAGCTCTTTGTCTCATTCTTTGTGATTCCGCAATAACTTGTTCGACTACCATATCGTTAAGTTATTTTGAGGTGATTGATATTTCTAGGATGTTCTTCAGGAATATAATTTCGGATTATCAATTGGTTCATGTTCACCTTGATTTATCAAAAGATGGAAAAAAAACTCGTAGGTATTTTTGTGGAAGACGGATTTATCTATTAAATAGACTTTTCTGTGTGAGACAAATTTGTTATCAAGCCTTCGACTTTGGGTCGTAGAAAATCTTAGTTATGCGTGAGATCATCTAAGGGAATCAAGTGCGTAGAGTCCTGTTGGGATTCAATTGGTTGGGACTCAACTACATTTCAGTCTGAAGTTAACTTGTAGTAGGCTAAAGTCTGTAGCAGCTTAATCCTAGATGTAAATCCTAGCCTTCCCTATGCGGCTACCAAAACGAAGGCCTGCAACAATCAACAACCACTTTTTCATTTAAGATGCATATCTTAGCCGTACAAGGTTGCCAGCTAACACATGGCAACCTTTGGCCCTAGTTTGGTCGCGCCTAAACAATGCCAAAACCCTAACTTTTGGCCGCGCCTAAACTGGGCCGTATTAAAGCCATACTGATCATACTTTCATGCCACTGGCTACCAAACAAAAGGTTGCAATAATCAACGGCTACCTTCCTCTTAAGATGTATAATCTCGACCGTTGAAGGTCACCACCGAGCCGACAAGTCTCCCAAGCTCAACTTGCCAGACAACAATAACATGCTACATGTTTTCCACGAAAACACTCGAGACATCAACACATGTCACAAACTGGGGATGCTCATTGGGTATTGGTTTGGCGGTTTACAACGTGCGACATACACTATGCTCGTTATAAGAAAGTGTCATAAGGATGAGGGATCGACGACTCAGTTACCAAACGACCCGATTATCAGTCTTGACACGCGAGGGATGACTGAGGACTGCCTAGAGTTTAAAAGCGAACGATTCAACCAGGGATCGACGACTCGATTATCAGATGAGACGACTGGGGACTTTCCACAATCACGGCGGTGCCTCCCGTAAAACTCGGTTTTACACCCGGAAGATTCCGTTTTCATCAGGAGACCTGAAAAACCGAATAAGTCTTACCTAGACAAAATACATGGTTTGCTATTTTAAGTTTTCACGGGAATGATGAAACCGATAACCATGTTATGTTTCACCCCATGTCATCTACGACATGCAACGCTCACGGTTCCATGGTTTTCCTGGGATGTTTGCATTACCTGCAATCGTGACCAAGACAATATCATTCCCAAAACAACCCATTCCAAAATAATTCATTCCAAAAGAATAATCCAAAACCCTCAAGGTAACATTTATCTATCAACCCAAAAATCCAGGAAATCAAAACCATAAACTAGGCATTTCATTTGCCTTTCGAAAAAAAAAAAAACCTAAAAATAAGAAGTTCAGAAGATAGAAATACATCCAAGGAAATTTTTTCAACAATGGTTTGCTCTTTTTAGCAAGAGCCTCCTTCGTGCTTTGGAGAGCCGCCCTCTTCAACTTCAGCTTCCTGGACAATTTTTCGACTTCCGCTTCCTGCTTCTTTACCATATCCGCAGAAGGAACTTCGACTGTTTCGACCAAAAACTTTTCAACCTCAGAGAAACCTTCAACGAACCAAAGAACATTGAACTCGAAGTTTACACACATGTCACGATGGAACCTCCAGCTCGAGATTACATCCTTAGAAACAGTATTACCGGTCACGTTGCACATGTCGTCAATCGAAGACAAAGCTTCCTCCACACGCTTAACCAACGCAAATCGACTAGTAACCTTCTTGGTCGTGGCGACATGTCAGTAGCTTTCCCATATCTTGGTGTATAGCGCCGCATGTTTGGCTTACACGCTAAATCCCCCGACCAACACATGATCCGGATAAGGAACCAGGTATGGAAGGTTGAAAGTGGCGCCCGCGTCTACATCAGCAACCGACAAGGGATTCCTAACGAAAATTGCACCTGCGGCCACTAGAGTACTCTCCATTGTCTGAGTCACAACGACGTTTTCATCTCGATCAACATCCATTCCAAGGTCGCCCGGTGCGGCTGCCACAATTGGAGACAAAGCTGTATCACCACCAGTCTCCGTCTCAGGGCCATCTTCATAAACGGTTTCCCCCTATGACATCACGGATTAAATATTTTCCAAAGAGGAAAAAAAAGAACATGCGGGAGACTCACTGATTCGTTTTCAGACTGTCTAGAGGAATATTCAGCACTGCTGTCGGCAGAACTACTCTCACCATCACTGAACTCTGAGCTTTCATCCTTCTCGGGTTCCCCATCGCCACGGATAGGCTCAGCACCTCCACCCTCCATCTCGAGAAGCGATGTTTTCTGACTACTTGCAAGTTTGGTAAAGGCGTTCATGCTGCTAAGACCCTAGACAAGATACAAAGACGGATACTCAGGAAAGAAACAATGATATACACGATCCAACTAAAGTCAAGAGGAAAATCACACGTACCCGCATATTGGACGAACTGAAAGTCGGTAGGGCTGTCGAAACTGACTGGGAACCATCTTCACGGCTTTTGGATCTTCGCTCCTTCACTTGGGGACTATCAGCATTCGGGCTAACGGATTTTCGCTTGGGCGAAGAAGGATCCCTCAGCAGTGGATGCTCCGCTAAAACCGCATGAGAAGGCCTACCGCGACGGTTTTCTACCACATCATTCACGAATCCATGGAAAACGAGAAACTCATTCTGCCAAAATATGTTATATTTGGAGGTTGTTGATGGATTTCGTTCCGCAAGCAGGAAAAGGAGACTTTTACCCGACACAAGAACAGTAGCATCGAGAACAGTTGGAAACGAGACTTCTGGAACAACCGGCATGACGAACAAGTGGGACCCCTTGGTCAAAACCCATATGCCGAGTCGCCCTATCAATATTGTAAGAGACTGCTTTGCAAGATCCTCGAAAGAAAGACGACACATAACCAGGCGTGCAGCTTCGCATGAATACCATCTTTCTAACACTCATGTCCTCTTTATCAGAAGACAAAGACATGCTCGGAGCAGGATCAAAGGTACTGATCTGAGTTATGGACCCATGCACCGGAGCCCATGGACGAAAATTGACCGTGTGCGAGTTGTCAAGGAATCCAACCAGGTTGGAACCAATCTTTGGGCGCCTATTCGACCAGCGTAGTATCCTAAAGCCACACCAAGACTCGGGAAGTACGGCCAACAGTTTTGGAGCATACCTTTCGAATTGCTCCCACAACCACACTTGGATAAAGGCGACATGAATACACGAATCCACTTTCATGTAACCATTTGAAGCGCACATGTCCGCGACCAGCTGATCCAAGTGTATGTACAGAGAACCAAGAAACAAGCCGCCAATAGGGAGAATGACACCTTTTGCAAATTTTATGGCAAACTTGATAAGTTCCTGTCTTATCTCCTTCTTACCCGAGTCGTCATCAAAAATATCTCTGGATAACCAAAGAGCCAAGAACGCCGTGACATGAAGCGTACTATTCTTCTGATTCGGCTCCAACTCATCGAAAAACCACTGAGACACCCACCAGCCATAGAAGCACCTCATCTCGTTTTCTTTCCGAACTAATCCTTTTGATTTCGCAACCAGAGCGGCGCACATTTATTCTTCACCTACAGACAATTTGACATCGAGGTTTCCTATTACAGGAAGGTTCAGCAACACGACCACGCTCTCTAAGGAGACAGTCATTTCACCCCACCTGCATATGGCCGTGTGAGTGTCTGGACACCATCTGGAAATAAAAGCAACCAAGCCTGGAATATCTTTCCTAATTTGAAGCACTGCGGAAGCCGCGACAGCATCAATGATCCGTGCCTTGTTCAAACTGGCTTTTACACATTCCTGGATCATCATGAATCGCATCCATTTCTCAAAGGGACGCAACGGATTCAAAGAGATTTTAAAGTCAATAAGAGAAGCATGATACTCTTTCCTCTGAAGACAAAACCTTATTACACCTCCTGGCCGAACCGACCGGGCCTCTCCTTCACTTTCCGGACCAGTCAGAAGAATCAACACATACTTGGGATGATTTCTCCTAATCGTGGCGGATGTTGTAAAGAACTCATCATCTATGTTTGGCTTGGAATTGCCAACATCTTTCGGTATGGCAGAATTTTTCTCAAATGACATCCTAACAAAAATTCTCTCACGCTACTTCCACCTTCGAAATAACTACAATGGAACAATACGAAGAGAAATTATTACGGAAAGTACATGGAAATTATTTTATCAGACACAGGAGATCCATCCTGGACGCAAGCCAATTTGTTTCAAAGTCATAATGCGCATAGGCAAAGAAATGGGGACTGACAGACCCTGCATCACCACCTCATGCCAAGATCATACCCTGCAACGGGAAATTTGCGCCCGGCCGAGAAGGCGCGCCCCGCCACGGGAACCATACACACGGTCACACCAGGAAAAAGGAGTAAACCCTAGAATCTAGGTTTTCGCGGGAAGGGAATGAAAATTAGCAGCTCATGCATGCCTACTTTGCACGGTAACTGAGGCGGCCAACATCACTACGGTATTCACGCCTAAATGTTACTACAAGTTCGTGCAAAACATACCTACGGCTAGGATTCACACCAACGCAGAAGGACAACGTTTCTACAAGTTCATGAAAAGGTAAGGACTTCCTACTTGAGTCAAGTAAGGAAAAGAGGCAACCGGACCCGCGAAGACCAATCACCATGCCAAGACCGTCCACGCCATTGCTTTGGCCCCACCACGCCAAGTCGTCCGCCATGCTTGCATCGCCAGAACCGCGCCATGCCTTGGCCACACATGCCAAGACGTCCGCACATGCTTTGTCTCACCAAACTGCGACATTGCCTTGGCCCCACCATGCCAGGCCGTCTACGCCATGACTTGCCGCACCAACACCGACAACTCGCCAAGCCAGCGTCATGATGTTCCCTAACCCATCCAAGGTGATGCATAGCCAGACTAAGCCGACGATCTTCATCTCACCACTTCGCGGTCTACACCACGAATAGAATCTACGCAAGGCCGCCAAACACGAGGATCATGGACTCTCCTTACCTCTCGAAAAGGTTAGTCGGACCTTCCTGACCATCTTTCCACGACTTGTCGTTTCGATTTTTGTCCTTGCCCGTAACCATCTTATGTTTACCTCAAAACAATGCTCTAGTTCCGAGCTAAGCAGAGGACTTAATGTTGATGGTGGTTTTTAGCTTAGGGTTAAAATCGTAAAACCGTACAACTGACATGACGTCACTATGACCATTAGCACATTTATTGAATCGATCAGCATACCTGCGTAGGAATTACCAGGGTACCTTTTTTTTATGTGTCATGTTCCACGGCAGAACCTTAACATTGACCGACATCATCTATGCCAAACCCTAATTCTCATGCTACCGCGCCAAGGCATGCCAACCATGCCAGCCACACCACTGTGCCAATGGAAAACCATGCCAGCCGCACCACTGTGCCAATGAAAAACCATGCCAGCCACATCTCCGCACCAAGGCATGCCAACCATGCCATCCACACCACTGTGCTAATGGCAAACCATGCCAGCCACATCTCCGCGCCAAGGCATGCCAGCCACATCTACGCGCCAAGGCATACCAACCATGCCAGTCGCACCACTGTGCCAATGGCAAACCATGCCAGCCACATCTCCGCGCCAAGGCATGCCAACCATGCCAGCCACGTCTACCGCGCCAAGGCATGCCAACCATGCCAGCCACGTCTACCGCGCCAAGGCATGCTAGACGCACCATGCGCCAATGGCATGCAAAACCCTTGGCCCCACCATGCCAAGTCAACCGCACTTTGCCTTGGCCCCACTATGCCAAGCAATCCGCGCCATTGGCCTTGGCCCCACCATGCCGGCCTTCCCTATGAGGCTACCAAAACGAAGGCGTGCGACGATCAACGGCCACCCTTTCATCCTAGATGCAAATCCTAGCCGTCCAAGGCCGCCAAACAAGGCATGGTAACCTTTGGTCCAAAGCCCTAGTTTTGGCCGCGCCAAGCCATGCCACATGTGCCAATGGCATTCTAACCACCTTGCCACGCCATACCATGCCGGCCTTCCCTATGCGGCTACCAAAATGAAGGCGTTCGACGATAAACGGCCACCCTTCCATCCTAGATGCAAATCCTAGCCGTCCAAGGTCGCCAAACAACGCATGGTAACCTTTGGCCCAAAACCCTAGTTTTGGCCACGCCAAACCGCGCCAAGGCATGCCATGCCACATGTGCCAATGGCATGCCAACCACCTTGTCGCGCCATACCATGTCGGCCTTCCCTATGCGGCTATCAAAACGAAGGCGTGCGACGATCAACGGCCACCCTTCCATCCTAGATGAAAATCCTAGCCGTCCAAGGTCGCCAAACAACGCATGGTAATATTTGGCCCAAAACCCTAGTTTTGGCCACGCCAAACCGCGCCAAAGCATGCCATGCCACATGTTCCAATGGCATGCCAACCACCTTGTCGCGCCATACCATGTCGGCCTTCCCCATGTGGTTACCAAAACGAATGCGTGCGACAATCAACGGCCACCCTTCCATCTTAGATGAAAATCCTAGTCGTCCAAGGTCGCCAAACAACGCATGGTAACCTTTGGCCCAAAACCCTTGTTTTGGCCACGCCAAACCGTGCCAAGGCATGCCATGCAACATGTGCGAATGGCATGCCAACCACCTTGCCGCGCCATACCATGCCGACCTTCCCCATGCGGCTACCAAAACGAAGGCGTGCGATGATCAACGGCCACCCTTCCATCCTAGATGCAAATTCTAGCCGTCCAAGGTCGCCAAACAATGCATGGTAACCTTTGGACCAAAACCCTAGTATTGGCCACGCCAAACCGCGCCAACGCATGCCATTCCACATGTGCCAATGGCATACCAACCACCTTGCCGCGTCATACCATGCCGACCTTTCCCATGCGGCTACCAAAACGAAGGCGTGCGACGATCAACGGACACCCTTCCATCCTATATGCAAATCCTAGCCGTCCAAGGTCGCCAAACAACGCATGGTAACCTTTGGCCTAAAACCCTAGTTTTGGCCACGCCAAACCGCACCAGGGCATGCCATGCCACATGTGCCAATGGCATTCCAACCACCATGACGTGCCATACCATGTCGGACTTCCCTATGCGGATACCAAAACGAAGGCATGCAACAATCAACATCCGCTTTTTCATCTAAGATGCAGATCTTAGCCGTCCAAGGTTACCATCTAACACATGGAAACCTTTGGCCCTAGTTTGGTCGCGCCTAAACAAAGCCAAAACCCTAACTTTTGGCCGCGCCTAAACTGGGCCATATTAAAGCTATACTGATCATACTTTCATGCCACTGGATACCAAACGAAAGGTTGCAATAATCAACGACTACCTTCCTCTTAAGATGCAAAATCTCGACCGTTGAAGGTCACCACCGAGCCGGCAAGTCTACCAAGCTCAACTTGCCAGACTACAACAACATGCTACATGTTTTCCACGAAAACACTCGAGACATCAACACATGTCACAAACTGGGGGATGCTCATTGCGTATTGGTTAGGCGGTTTACAGCGTGCGGCGTACACTACGCTCGTTATAAGAAAGTGTCGTAAGGATGAGGTTAGTAAATATAGGGAGTAATGGTGAAACGCTTTCTTTTATGGAATATGAATTCCAAGCGTTACCGGTTATCACCTCCTCCCATTTACTCACTCGTTTTTCATTTCTTAATGAGACAAGAGTACGTTTCACTTCGACTTGTGTAAATAGACATTACCTACCACCAAACTACAAGTTCAGGTCAGGAGGATACAACACTCAGAAAATATTTGCTAGCTTTCCATCTATTAGCTTCCCACTTTATGATACAAGTCGTGAAACAACTACTCTTCCAGAATCAACTATTCTGGTCTCAACACTTTCTTCGCTTCCCTCCCCAAAACCAACCCTTCTCCTTCACTTTGTGACCGAGCAAGTCTGGAACGACCATTTCTTGGTTTAGGCCGGATTTGTACAGATTTATCTCTCAAATCTAAAGTACTCCCTTGCAGTACATTGTTTAGGGTTTAAATTCGTTTCTCACCCACACACCCGAAATTACCAAAATCAGCAAAAACCGTTTTCACCCTCAAACAACAAGATACAATTGAAGCAAAGATGATTTGATTCAATTGAATCGGTTCATGAACTTTTATAGCCACGGTTTGCAAACTGCATTCCTTAGTCTTTTTAAGTTGAAGTTCAGAAATCATCTTTAGATATATAACCTTCTTAAGTTCGCACACTAGGTTCGCGGACTTAAGCAACCGGGCAGAGTTTACAAACTCCAGCAGAAAATCTCGGCAAAAGACCTTCCGACGGTTCGCGGACTGGTACTCACGCAACTAGTTTGTCAACTCCAGCAGAATTTTTCGGGATGAGAAGTTCGGCAGTTCGTGGACTGAGTTTGCGGACTTGGAAACAAGTCATTCTTCCGGTTTCTCTTGATCAACAAAGTTCACAAACTATGGTTCAAGGAATAGGACTTATGCACATATGTGTTTCCACAACAATACTTATGTCCATAATTGGTTATGTAATCTAAACTCTCATTCCAATCATTGAAAAATTCTTAGAGGACGTTATATAGTTGTTACACCATTTCTCGTCAAAGCAATTTCAAGATGATTGAAAAATAATAGGTAAAGATAAACTTGATCGAAGTGAAAAGCTTACCAACACATATTTGGAGATATAGATAGGCGAGGTATACTCGGCTCGAAATACCAAATGTGTATAATCCAAGTCTATATATATACCATACGAGTTCTTGTCTCAAAGAGTATGAGATAAAGTAGATAGACTTTTGAGTGACAGGTAAGTTCAAGTCTTCACATACCTTTTTGTCGATAAGTTCCACCGGTTCCTTGAGTAGTTCTTCTACTTGTATGATGAATCGCCATGAAGTCCTTGAGCTCAACTACACGTTCGATCCTAGTCCGAGACTTAGCTATAATAGACTAGAAATCAAGACTTATAGTTTTGATCACTAACATTGACAAACATGCTTGAGATAGCAACGCATGCGAGTTCGACCGAGCAATGCTCTAACACTTTTAATCAATTATATACATACTAATTAAAGAGAAAAATAATCTAATATCTCATTGTTGTTATGTTATTCGTATTTCCCCCACATAAGTTGTTATTCTGCACCAAACAACTTTGCTAGTTCATCTGCTACTTTATCCTACAAAGGATGGTACTTGACTTCTCTCAAGAAGTGAATATTTATTTCAGCTGGGGAAAAAAATGTAGAAAGAGCAAATGATAATTGTTCTCTGGTCTTCTTGGTAAATATAACATAACAATAAAAAATATATCAATGTATTAATAGAAAATGAACAACATAATGCAACTATATCGAGTAATAAAGTTGACAGGAATCAATGTTAGCCAGTTTTTCACTTGTACCGTGGAGAGGAAGGCCTTAACCAGAACAACCACGTGCAAGGTGACCAACTTTCATACATGGCATATAGATTCATTATTGCATTGGACAACATTTCCCGACTTATTGCATCTCCAATACACATGGTTTGCATTGCTTTCGCCAAACATATGCTGAAATAAGATAAAAAATACATCAAAGAATAAAAATGAAAGTAAACGAACAACTCAGCAAATGAAGCTGCAGATAAAATGAGTGTATCATAAGACTGTATCTTCAGGAATAAAAAGAATGATTAGTGACATTATCCCCACTCTCTGAGTTTCTACTGAAAACCACATTTTTTACTGGTTTACTCATGAAGTCTACAGTTGTTGCAAACAACCACATCGGGACAATATATGGCATAGTGTCCAGGCCTCTTGCAGATGCTGCAAAAAATTACCATATGAGAATAACCTAGATGGGGGTGGTATATGGGGATACTTATCTAATCTGTTAAGTGCCTATTATAGATAATCAACTAAGTTTTTAAGGCTACTACTTACATTATCATCGAGCATGAAGACGCCTAGGATGGCGACCTAAGTGGTCCCATGAAATATAGAACAATCCACTTTCTTGAGATTCAAACATGAGTCGTCCATTTCAACAGATGATGGGAGAAAATGGAAAGAAACAAGAAAATCCCTAATAATTGGTACATAATTTCAACAGACATAGGTCTTAGTTTGGTATTGCTGTGAATATTAACTGGCGGATACAGTTCCGTTGGGCGGAGCCTAAGGCAGTATCTCCAATGGGGAACCAATCATGTTTGATGATTGAATATTCACAGCACATAGGTGACAAATAATAAACTACTTCGAATACTTACATTGTCATCAAGCATGAAGACGTCCAGGCTGGTGACCTCGTTGGTCACCATGACATCTAGTTCATTCCACTTTCTTGAGATTCAGACGCGAGTCATCCATTTTGTTCCTTCTTTTGCCTCACCAATATGAGAGAAATTTTTATAGGAACCCAGTTGAAAATATTGATAAGGTATATACCGCACAAAATTGGAATCAATTTAGTCAGCAAAATTAACTTGAATGATATATGAAAACTAAACAAATACGGTATGGGTTTTTCTAAACAAATATGATATATGGAATTTTGTCAATATTATTAAATGATATATTAAACAACGATATTAACTTGAATTGGATGGGACTTATTAGAGTTATGAGTACATCCCTAAGGGTTTTTCCTACTTCAGAAAACCCAAGATACAGTGCACAAAGTATGCATAAGAAGTGAGATGTTCTTTTGTCACTCAATTTTGTAACAATCACTCATTCACAGATTTACAATTCTAGATAGGAATCAACAAAGTCTAGAAACAAAAAAGAAATCAATCGGACACAATCATAAATGCAAATGAATTACCTAAGATGTTTAGAACTGTGATGATTCTCTGAACCTACAATAGAACAATAAAATTATCAGGCACTCATATTTGTAACAATCACTCGTTTGCAAACTCATTCACATATTTACAAACACATAGAGGAATTAACAAAGTATGGAAACCTAAAAAAATAAAAAATAAAATCAATCGAATCATAAACAAAATTGAATTACCTAAGATGTTTAGTACTCTGATTATTTTCTGAACACAAGAATCGAAACCTACAATAAAGTAATAAAATTATTAGGAACATAAATTGAAAAATCAAACTGGAAGAATTAACTATAAAAATCACCGGGCGTGTAATTCCTATGATGATCTACCAAATCGATGAAACACGGTGAGATGATGAACTCTTCAAGGGTTTATGTAGGGATGTTGTTGTATGTAATGTATAAGGAAATTATTAAGGGGTCTTCGAAAAAAATCATTTTTGTTTCCTTAAATCAGAGGAGTGATGTAAGAATAGAAGATTAGGGGAGAGTTTTGAAATGGAACAATGAGGACTGAGGAGATTATTCCATAAATTAACGCTGATTTTATGTGGAGTATAATGATTCCATAACATAGGAAAAGGGTAATAATGGATGGGATGTGAGCGGTTGGATATGGGCATTAAACATAGGTTGATTCTGAACCACGATTTGTCTCTCAACTTTGATAGCAAATGAGAGAAAATGACGGTCGTCGATCACAATAAAACACTGATTCAAAACCGTCGGATTATACTAAAACATTTTCTTTTGCTAAGAATGATAACATAATTTCCACATGTAGATTTGGTTACATTTTCAAATTGGTATGACAAAAACAGTACATATTGGTATGTAGTCTCAGTATCATTTGAATAGATATTTAACTTTTTTGAGGATTACATTTGATTCCTCCCCTTTGGATGCTGGTGAAGGAGTACCGTCGTTTTCATTCGTTTTCGTTGATGGAGGGAGTGACAGATTGAGAAGATTTTGTCATACTTCTTGTAGTTGGTGAATTTGCAGGGGTTTCGTTTTTGCTGCTCGTGAATCAACGACAGTTTTCCTTCTTATTTTTTTTCCGGTGAAGGAGTTTCTTCTACAATTACTTCTCTAATTGTTTGTTTAAGTTCCCTTTTGATAACCATTTATTTTTTTCGGATTGAAAATTATTGGAACGGTTTAGGGTTGCTGAAAATGGAGTCAAGGTTTGCTGAAGAAGATTGATTGGAGATTTTGGTTTTTGCTGAAGAACCTTGATCAATTTTTAAAGATGATTAAGCATGAGTTTTAAGTTGATTTTGTTTTTGGTGTTGTTGATTGATAAGAAGGAAGAAGGAGTTTTGTCTGTAGATGAAAACAATGAAAAGAAAAAATAAAGAAGAAAAATGAGATAGTTATTTCCACACGTGAGTGGTGAGGGTAAGCGAGTAATTTTAGCTATTCAAAAGTTTTTTGGACCTCCGGTTAACTGATTTTTGGCGCTGGACTACATGATAAAGTTAGACGGGTTTTCTGGATGAATCAGCAAATTTCCAAATTCAAAATCACCAGGACACGGATACACGTTTATATATTAACTAAATAATTTTTATATACGAATATCATATAGACACGTTTATTTATTAACTAAATAATTTTTATATATGAAAATCACAGTGATACATTGCATCAAAAAAAAAAGATCATAGTGATACATTAAAAAATAAAAACTAAATTTTATACGGTTAGGTAAGCTTATCAGTTGGAAAATTTGACTACCTACTAATTTTCCTAGCATACCATATTACCCAACCAGTAAAATAAAGTATAGTTTTTGACACTTGCGTTGTATCGGTATTCCACGCGTGTCCTGTGTGCAACACGCATTTGAAGTGAATATGGCGCCAATAGCTTCATATCTGAGTATATTAAGGGCAATTCCTATGACAATAGTCAAATTAATTTTTTTATTGAGCCAGGTGGATGGCCAAACTGACTTTTCCACTATGGTAAAGCAGTGGGTGGGTTATCACTAAGCGGCTGGACTAGGGACACATGCTGGCGTGTATAGGTTAAACGCGGCACTGGTATGGAAAACGTTGGCACTCGAGTCAAAAACGCTGACGTTAGTCATACCAACGTGGGCGTTAGAACCCAAAAAGCCCACGGTCGACTTTCCAACGCCCATATTTCAACGGTATTATTTTCAAAGTATAAATTCTGTCAACTGAATTTATTTTCAGTCAGCACTACCATTTTTTTCTTCTAAAACTCTTATAAGCCAAAAAAATTAGTACAATTTGAGCAACTTATTCAGAAAAGCGACGAATATTATCAAGAAGAAAAGAGATCGAAGAAATGATCCGGCACCGCGGCCTGCCACAAATGTAGATTATTCTCAAAATTGGGAAGCAGAGTTTGCTTCGCTGAGTGTCGTTGATACTCTATCATTAGTCCAAGGTCATGTGATGGGGCATCAAGATCGGTTTGAGGGTTATTATAGAATGAGAGGTGGATTTTTAGACTTAAAGGATGTTTATGAAGGTCTACCCCCTCGATTCCGAGAAAGGGTTGACATATATACCTGGCATGCGCTTTATATTGTGAAGCCTAGAAGACACGACAATAAAATTACGACAACAGTGGTAGAAAGGTGGTGGTTGAAGACGCACACATTCCATTTTATGGATTTTGAAATTGGTAAGCTTGTTTAACTTAACTCAAATTATATTTTTA
The DNA here is from genome assembly GCF_003573695.1 of Papaver somniferum. Lineage (NCBI taxonomy): Eukaryota > Viridiplantae > Streptophyta > Magnoliopsida > Ranunculales > Papaveraceae > Papaver > Papaver somniferum. The sequence goes on from NC_039362.1 coordinate 142,215,152, forward strand.
AATAATTATTAAATAACCAAAAGAATTAATCATAGTTGATATTATTCTTGTAATAGGAATTACTCCCCTTGATTTGTATTTCATTTGTGGGATCCCAAGTGAAGTGGGAGAACCGGTACCATTCAACCAAGATGAATGCATATCAAATACTAAATCGGAGACGCTTTTTTCCCTCGTTTATAGAATCAGAAATACATGAAGATCATAAAGAATTAAAGGAGGTGGTATTAAATGTTCAGCGTTGAAGTCTTTGCTTACCCAAGGCAGAAACCCAGAAGATGTAGATGATTATCCTGAACTATAAATGGTGTTTATCTTATGGGCACTGGGTCAGACATTTTTCCAAACTCAACTTCCGTTGTTCATGCTGGTTGGCTTCAAGGTTTAAAAGATCTTGACAAAGTACCATATTATGACTGGGGATCTGCAATTTTAGAAGAATTGTACTGTGGGATGGATCAAGCGTCCATGGGTAAGGAAAATTTCGCTAGTTTCTGGGGCATCATAGAGGTAAATATCAAAATTATTATTTTTAAATTTAAATAATATTTATGAACAAATGTAGGTTAAGTCAAAATACTAAAATTATGGAGTAATTTGCAGTATTGATGGTATACCTACTTCCGAAAACCAATCCTTAAAGACTCCACTCATAGATTTTCAATCTTGTACATGTACATCTCGAGCAACTGGGCGAAGGACACTGGCAGCGACGTCTCGGCTTCCAGTTTTGTTCAGAGGTTTCACAGATGACTCGAAGCCACAAGAATGTTGTTGTTCGCCCTTACATTGATTTTCCTCAGTATTTTGAAAATGATTCAGGACGTGTTCTTGATTGTTCTCTCCGTAGAGTTGTTTTTTACACTCCAGATTGGATAAAGGGGCTTGGTACCTGGGAGAAAGACTGCAATACCAAATACAAGGTATATATGCAATTGCAATCAACCCGCTACAACAGATGGAAATCATATTTTGATGTTCTGAGAAGAACCAACTGGGAGAGGTATGAATTAAATACAAAGAGGGGAATTAGTGAAGCTGAGTATGTAACTGGTACGAGTCGATTGCGAAGCCTGTAATTGGGACACAAAACATGCACATATATGGGTTTGATTTCCCAGGGTTATCAACCCTGTCCCATGATGCAAATATCGTTTCTAACCAGATACCTCCAAAAGAGCCATGCTTTATGACTTACCCCACCACGAGTGCAAGTCCTTCATCATCTTCGCCAAATATGCCCGAAATTCATTAGGAGATGGCAAGTATTACTTCACAAGGTGAGCCAACCACGATACCCATTGTTTCCCAAGGTATGGAACGTGATTATCCTTACTACAATGTGACTGCCAGAAACGAAGATTTGAAGAGATAACTGAATGATATGTATTGGCTGAACCGGCAAATGGAGGCTACACACTTGGTTGTGTGTCGGAAATGGCAGACAGAAACAATGTTTGGATTGAGTCCAACTATAAATGATGATGTGCGCTCACAGTCTTCTGATTCCACCAGGGACACCAGATCATGGCACGATAGTGATAATACAGTGATGGGAGAAACACAGGTACGACACAGTACTTCACCACAAATTGTGCATGTATCTCAGCCTCAACTAATTCAGCCAGATCCTAGGCGCATTGCATCATCATTCTCGCCCTACAACCCAAATGATTGCTACACCGTTTCACCACCACCACCACCACAACAACAACAACAAGCATCTTATGTTTGGAGGACCGAGTGCGTTTGGAGGACCGAGTGCTTACCAATCGCGTAATGTTGTTCAACCAGTTTTTTCCCCTTATGGACATTTATCTAATATGTTGGCAAGTGGGGACATCCCAGGTCTTGGGTAATTCTTAACTCCAGAAGATAACAATGAGCGAGTTAACTATGAGCGACGTTAGAGATTGTAAACTTTAATTCTGCTACATTTGTAATTCTAGTTTTAAAAGTATGACGGTTTGACTTAAATGAAATTACATATGTTTAAAATTAAGCGTCTTACATTAGCAGTACTGAATTACATATTAAAATTAAGCTTAGCTTGAGCGGTGAGAAGTGCTAGGTGGAACAATAACTGCAAAGAAGGGTTTGAAATTGTTCAACACCTTAAGGATTTCGCAACAAAAAGCCACTTTTTCCATCTTCGCCATTCGTCTTACCATCTGAGCGTCAGTTTCACCTCTCAGTCTATATCAATTGACTTGCATAATTAAAGCGACAAACTCATTTACTTTTTTTTTTTAGTTCTACGAAAACGATTTTCTATTTCGCATATAGCACGAAGACTCGGATTACGAGTATCACTGCAGAACCTGTCATGAATAACCGCCAGAAATTCACCCATGAATAGTTTGCTGAAGCAAGCTGAGTGAATAGAAAAACATAGTTTCTACAAATAGATTTATCTTCTTCTACAATATACGGAACTCTCTGAACTAACAAGGGCTGAGACATTTTTGACAAATAGATTCAAGAATTGAAGAATTTTTTTAAGCTCAAAGAAGAAAAGAATACTAGATATGTTAATTTGGAGTTAAAATTGAGAGTATTTATAGAACTCAAAATTTTAACCGTTGGATGACAAGAATTTAGCTGTTAGCGTACTTGTGTCAAACGTTGGAGATTTCAATACAGATGATGGCGTGTGAAATATCAACGTGCGCTTTAGCCAAAACCGATGGAGCTTTTCTGTCAAACGCCAACGTTGTGCCCACCCGCGCCCGGCCTTCCATCGCGCGCGCCTCTAATCTTCCAACTCAGTGAATAAACCAACAATTTTGTTGGTTTGTCCATCCTTTTTTCAAGTTTGTTGAGTCCATAGTGAAAACAAAATAAACAAATCCGGGATTTGTTCATTCTATATAGGAACTGCTCTAATTTTCACGAGCCAAAACAAAAAAGCAGCACAGGAAGACAGGCCACAGCAGCGCGCGCGCACACAACAACAAAAAGAACAACTCCAATGACCCCACCCAGGCAGAACCAATAGCCTGGTCTATCGGAATATAAACCAAAGGAAAATATGTAACCTGTACGATGGGACTAAACTTCTGTAAGCTTTATAAACACACACCAAAATCTTAAACTTCACACCTGTCTGTTTTCACTCTTTTCAGGCGATAAGTGAAAATTTGAAATCCTAATAACAATTCTGCAATTAGAAATGGGTTATGATTTCTCACTCAGATTCGGAAGAAGGGAAATGTCTGATTGGAGGGGGGATTTTGTTTCTACATAACTCTACTGATGGTATTGTGACAGAAAATAGTGATGTAGAGGACACACCTGTTTTGGTGATTGGAAAAGAGAAAAGAGAGCTTCAATGGAGATTCTTATTCATCTAATTTATTTACAAGGGGAGTCTAATGGAATGTATGTATGCCGATATTAAGTTTGATTTTACTTGACTGATTTAGAGTCGTGGTTTCTTACAGTTTTCCTGATTTCCTAGGGTTTCTGTGATTTTCTTTCAATGTCTCCAACCTTTATTGAATTTCCCTAAAATACTACTAATAATCAAGGTTTCGTTTCATTTGACTAGTTTTTTAACCATAGTTTTTGATGAAGAGTGTTATATTTCAAAAGCAACACTTTGACGAAACATGTCTGGTGTAGGTTGTGGTGGCTCTGGTGCAGGTGGTGTATATCACCTTGGAGATATCAAATGATCCCCAAGAGTATCCTGAAGGCTGAAACTGATGCCCACCAATAACAACCCCAAGTCTTTGCTTGAATTCCAACCTCCATCAACAAATGTCAAACATAACACCAACTAATTCCGTTTCTGAGCACATGCCAAATGTTGTTATTATGCAATACAAAATCTAATTCTGGCAGCTGATGAGGTTCCGAAAAGGCATGGTCCGACAATGAGGACTCTAGCTACTCAAGTGCAGGTGCTTATCTTGTTACATATTTCTTTTTTGACTGATTCATCAATTTGCTGTCTCTTACTGTTTCAGTGTTTGATATTGTTGTCCTATCTTAGTGTTACCATACTTGGGTTGCATCTTTGATACATCTGTGCACAGATTACAACCTTGTTTCAAATGCTAGTAAGACGAGCCTTTGTTGATTTATAAATTTGTATGTTTCTGTATGTGCACAAACCATATTTTGTACATGGTTAACTGATATAAATGTCCAAACCTGCTAGTGATATTAATCTTGGAATGTTGGAACTCTAAACATGGAATTTAAAAGAATACGATTAACTTATCAAGTTATGAAGAGTCAAGAATAATTTGAGAAACAGAAACTTATAAACAACACTACTATATAAAGAATCTTGGATTCTTAATGTTTCTTTTATGAGTTCCACTTTGAGTGCGCTATGGAGGTCTGTCCCCAGTAATATGGATGTTCCACTAGCACAGCTACTGCAGAAGAGGATTCAAGAACTGGAGGCTGGAGATGCCAGCCTCAAAAAAACCATGTCACAGTTAATCCTTCATGCAAGCACTCCAGGGATCGGATATTAATCTCAGTCAAAAGTAACTGAGGAATCAAGATCTGCCAATCCTAGGAAAGTGGGTACTGGTGTTAGGATTTGTAAACATAGTGAGATTAGTAGCCTAAATGTTCCAAATAATCCTCCAAAGAGGAAGTATAGATTTCATGAATAAACAGTATTTGGATATCTTGCAGTCAATGGGCCAGGCACTCCATATTGTTGATCAAGATGGTCTGATAGTTTACTGGTGAGTGTTTTTAGCTTTGGTTGAACCACCTAAAAGAAACCGAAAAAGTAACAAATGAGGGAATGTGAAGGAAGACGCCAAATAAAACTTGTTGGGTTCATTCATTTTATTTCCTAGTCCCCCTCCAAATTTGAGCTCAGATTGATGTCGTTTTCAGTTCACATAGTGTAGTTTACGTAACATATATACTACACTTCCACCTATAAATATGCTTATGGATAGTAGATCAGAATTTCGGATCTTAAACGTTTTACAATGTTATTGCAGGAATAGAGCAGCTGCACAAATTTATGGTTACTCTGCATCTGAAGCTCTTGGTCAGAATATCAATGGCTTCATAATTGAGGTGCAGGACATCAATGCAGCTGCACAAATTTATGGTTACTCTGCATCAATACTTCAAATAAATGCCTCAGGGGAAAACTGGACAGGGATTTTTCCTGCCAGGAATAAGCAATGCCGGCTATTTCAAGTACTTGCCACCGGTGCCCCGTTATATGATGATAGTGGTACTTTGGTTGGAATCATTTGTGTAACAATTGCTTCGAAGTCTTTTGAAGAAACCTTGGTACCAGATTCTCTTGGTACAAAACCTTTAAAAGATAATTCTTATCCCAGCTCTAGTTGGCTGCATAATGGTGGTCTAACAACAACCAAACCTGATTTTGATGCTCGGCACAAGCCTCTGAAATCTATTACATCTTGGCTGATACCAAAATTGGTAAGTTTTGATTTATTAAGAATGTAAACCATCTCTTCTTCTTCTTCCTTTTTATGCGTCTATCTCTCTCTTTCTCTAATAACACAACTTTGTATCAGATATCGAGATCAAAAAATAAAGTATGTCTGAAAACGAAAACATTGGAAGCCGCTCTCTCTGACCACAGGGTGCACCCTTCCCTTGAGAACATATGCCCAAGGAATCCTTTCAGAAATTCTTCTGATGGCAAGGATGCAAGTAAGAATGGTGTCTACAAGATGATAACTTCTAGAGTGAAGGGAATATCATGGTCCTGGGAGAGCCAACAAATCCCGCAGGTTGCGGGTGGCAATGAAGTCTCTAGATCCCTATCCTATTCTACTAACAGTGATGGAACAAGTAGCATGGGCAGTAGAAGCAGTCCTCGTCGCAATTTTTATATGGAAACAGATTATTTGAATTATGATATCTCGTTGAACAATTTGACATTCGGTGAGAAGATTGGGCGAGGTAGTAAATATTTACATTATTGCTAAAGCATTTACTTCTGTGTTACTTTATCAACTATGAAGTTCTTTTGTCTTATCCATAATATATTGTTGTTGGGTCACAGGTTCATGTGCAACTGTGTACCATGGTCTTTGGTGCGGCACGGTATATTTCTCTTTCCATCTTGAAATCTACATTTCTTGATAGAAGTACCACATCTTATAAAATTCACATTAATGGAGCATCTCTGTCAGACTACATTGTCAATTTGAAAATGATTAGGTATATCCTCCGACAGATAATTAGAAGGTAAAAAGAGAAAGAAGCACATACTTTTTACCCATGACCTACCAACCCTGCATAGGTTAGGGTCAAACCTGACTCGTTACATGGTTTTCAAAAACAATGGAGCAAACAATATACTGTAGGATCTAGCATTTGTCACCCAACCTGGCCCCAGAATGGTGCAGAGGGATTGTATTCCAACAAGCTGTTAAAAGAACTCATTTCCATATCTCGCAGGATTGTGCAATCAAAGTATTTTTGAACTTTGATTACTCAGAAGACTTGCTAATGCAACATTCCTTCAGACAAGAGGTTTGTTTATGAACTCAAGCTAAGTTTTATCATCAAATAGTTATATTGCTTAAAGAAGTTTCGGAGACAGGTCTATATATTTGCTGGATTTCGCTGTGAATCTATTGCTTAGGTTTCAGATTTCTGTCATCTGTAGAATTGGATTAAATTTCTATGCCTAAAAGTATGTACTGTATTAAAAATGAAGGTATTACTGATGAAGAGGCTGAGGCATCCAAACGTGGTACTCTTTATGGGGGCGGTAACTTCACCTCCGCATCTGTGTATTGTTACTGAGTTCCTTCCAAGGTTCGTTCTCTACATTTATCCGTTTTTCATTGTTTGCTTACTGGATAATTTACCTTTCAATTCCTTTCAACAACTTCTATTAAGGAAAGTTCATCAGGAACCAGATTTCAGATATAAATATCGTTTCTGGGTCTACCTCTTTTGCAGGCACGAGGAATGAATTACCTTCATCGTCACAACCCACCAATCATTCACCGTGATTTGAAGTCATCAAATCTTTTGGTTGATAAGAACTGGAGTGTGAAGGTACTTATTATCTATCTTCTGGGATGCTAATAATATGCTAATACGGAGAAGGAAAATAATTCATTAACCTCCTTGATATTGTTTTCATGTTAGGTTGGTGATTTTGGTCTCTCACGGCAGAAATATGCAACATTCCTAACAAGTACCGGAAATTGAACGGTAACACACGTCATAATAAGCATTGCGTTAGTTCTTTTGCTTCCTTTTGCTGTAGCTTTGAAACAAGATTATTTTTGTTTGCTGTTTTTTGCAACTTCAGTGGATGGCTCCAGAGGTTATCCGTAATGAGCCAGCAGATGAGAAGTAAGCGAGCAAATTCTTGAGATTGCACTCTTTTATTTTCTTGCTCGATCCGCAAATTCTAACGGATACATTGGAAACTAATTAGGTCAGATGTATATAGCTTTGGAGTTGTTCTATGGGAGCTTGCCACACTAAAAATCCCTTGGAATGACCTGAACCCAAAGCAGGTATGTTCATCACATGATATGATTCTGTGATAATCAAGTAACATTCTTACTCAAGGTATGGATTGTGGAGATGAACTACGCAGGTGATTGCCGCTGTAGGATTCATGAACCAACGAAATGAGATACCAAAAGACACTGACCCACTCTGGGCATCTCTAATCGAGAGTTGCTGGCACAGGTTTGTGCTTATCTTGGAACGTGCTTTTGTTTTTATACAGGTCAAATAATCAGCTCTATGTTCAGTTAAGCATTTCCACAAAACAGTTCGAGTACACATAGCAGTATCTAAAATTGTCAGTGAAAAATCTTTTTTCTAACTTGTAACTGCAATTTGATTAGAGGAAGTGCTTGTCAGCCAAAATGCCGCCCAACATTCGAGGAAGTGCTTGAAAAGTTGAAAGCTATGCTGAGACATAATTTTGTTCAAAAGCCAACATATGATATATAGGACCTTGCCGCCTTTCTGTCTAGATATATGTAGAACTTTTTTTTGTTATGCACCACATTAGGCCATGGTGAATGTAAGAGTCAAGTACAAAACGAGTTAGAAAGAGCAGAAGAAAGGTTAAGGATTATCCGGAAAAATCAGGTTTTAACTTTTTATTTCCTTAATATGATACCACTGTCTGTTGGTTTTTGTGATTGATTAGGACAAGTAATGGATATTTATTCTATGACCCAAGGTCGAATATGAGAACCATGCTAAGAAGAGAACAGATTGAAGCACTCAAACAACAAAATGCCTCTTCTTCAGCCTTTGCCGATGCCTAATTGGAAGCACAAGAAAGAAATGCTTTCTTAGTAATTCTTAATACTACATTACTTACGACTGTAAATATTGTATTGAATGGACTGAACTCTACTTTGGTTTTGTAAACGCTACATAAAATTTTAGTTTCCAAGTATTGTAGGGCTTTACCCTTGATTAGAGGGAGCCCTTCCAGAAATTCTCGACGGCCCTAGGAGACCCAAGGCCGAGGAGGGGGTTTGGAAATAGTTTTCAACCAGCAATTGACGCGCCTCGGTTATTACCTCATTAGCTGCGTCATTGCCCCAAGCGCAAAGATAACTTGAACAGGCTGCATCGACTAGTTTTTATAATACCTTCATTCGCATTCCCATCTCAGATTAGAAGGATGTGGGACTAAAGGTTTGCTAGCTTCACTGCCAAAACAGCCTTAGATAAGTACTCTTCTTATTTCTCCTTGTGCTTTCTTCGCCACCTTATGATTCTTGATAAGTTCTGGCATGGGCCGTTCCATGGCAGTTGCAGAGGTATAGCTTCCGCCAACAAACAGGTTCTGCAAATCCGTACAAAAACTTCAATGGTCAACTTTAAAATACTTAAACTGATGTTTGCAAGATCTGAGATTCTGAGACTCACCAAAATTACTCTGATATTATTTCTTCAATGATCATATTTTGATCCCTCCTTGTTTGTCTGCCCCTTCAAGCAATTCTCATGTATTGTGCAAATGGTAAAAGACAACAAGTAGTTGTCTGCACCATGAATGTTGTATGCAAGACTGTAAATGGAACTGCAGTTGGAGACATATTCCAGACATAGTGGTTGGAGTAATATTGCATCCAGGCTCAACAAGAGTAGCTTCTTCTAATGCATTTCACCACGGACTGATCGTTTTGCTGGGTAGAAACATCAACTGATTTATATGCGAGGAAAATAAAAACCAAGATGTTACAACGTTCAACACCAGTGGTCTAGTGGTAGAATAGTACCCTGCCACGGTACAGACCCTGGTTGGATTCCCGGCTGGTGCATGGTTTTGTTGCTTTGCTGCTCTGCAAAGCTGTCCATGGTTTTGTTGCTTTGCTGCTCTGCAAAGCTGTGTAATCAGCTCTAACAACAGAGCAACATCTAGCACGGGAAATTGGAAAATATCAATTTGCTAACCTGCGCGGTAGAGAACTGTGTGCAGCGCGATGTTCGTGCAGGTAACAAGTGCTGATTGAAATAGCGAAGAACATTCCCACCTCTTTGATTATCACATTTTTCCATCCCATTTGAGATAAATTTACAAGATACACTGATCCATTATGCACTCTGGTTAATTAGCATTCTAAATAACGGTGTTCGATCTGCAATGCATTTGCTTAAACTGAATGAGCCACCAGGTGTAGCTTTTCATCTTTCCCAACAGTGTGTGGAGATGGCAAGCGTTAGTGATGGTGTCAATTGCGTGGGATTTGAGGTTCAAAACCTTAGACTTTCATCATTATTTGGTTGGTGCAGATTGTCACCGGGTCAACTCACCTGGACTGGACGGAAAAAAAAAAGGCGGAAGATTAATCATCAAAGAAAAAGAAGATTAAGGATAAAGAATTCATTTGTGTTAAGAAAAACTATGAGCAAGAAACCCAAAAATTGGGAGAAGAAGCGGCTAACTGTGTAAACCTTGTCATTAAACCAAAGAATGAAAATACACAAATAGGAAAGAGCCGGGAACTCAACTCACCACCTGACAGAGAAGCTATTAAGACTTCCGAGTTTCAAGGCAGATCCCAACTGAACCAAAACAAATCCATAAAAAATTACTAGAAAATAAGAATGGTACAGTAATTTAGGTCCCAAGCATAAGAAAAGTTCTAGTCTTGAGAGGGAGTTAAACTCGACAGTCAACAATACCAAATTTCTTTCTGAAACAAGAATATTAGACATGGTGGTGATGACCCTTGAGATTCCATCCAGATACAAGAAGAAGTTGGCAACAACAAACATACATGGTATTACTGCCAAGTTGAGATGTTTGCATTTTGGGGTTCCTGAGCCATAACAGGTGAAGCATGAACTCGATGTTTTCATTAGTTTTGGTGGGGGTGCGCCAGGCCTTTGCAGTAGTGCAACACAAGGGCGACGCGTGAGAACCCCAGCAGCAAGCTGCTGTGATGGGAACTCCCCCATGAAAAAAATTAATTTAATATCGTGTGAGCCGATGGCTCACATATCAGATATTAAACTGATAAGAACAGATACTACACTTGATCTTAGCCAAAAGGCCGAGAAAGGTATGCTTGTTCTCAGTTTGAGCTTCTGTTTTTATACCGTCTCTTTTCCATTCCGCTGCTCTGGACTAGTCCATGTGGGACCTTATCTCGATCTCCATGGGACTGATACGAGTCCAGTTTATTTGGAGCACAATAATTCGCCTGATGCATGAGATTAAAGCTTGATGGAGTGGCATTTAATCATCGTTAAGTGATGATTTTAGTATTTAATAATTGGCTTGATGGTTGCAAAGATATTTTCGAAGCAATGCATCAACTAGTTACGACACCTTCAGCTTTGAACATCATGGAACTATTACTTGTTACTTCCACTGACAGAAATATAGTAAGCTACTGTATAGCTTACTGCTAGGCCCTTTGGCCTCTACAAAATCTAAGAAACTGCATCTTGGTCTGTAATGTGTTCCTTGAGCAACACCAGGAGATGTGGTCAGGAAAGATATTTGCGGCATAATGCAATTTAAATAAGAATTACTCTAGTTTGCGGTTTTGTTTTGCTCGGAAAGAAGAGAGACAGCCATTGTTTGGTGATAAAAATTATGAATGAAAAGTAGTAGTGAACATGGTTATACAATTAGATTGTTGTATTGTATGTTTGAGATCGAAGAATCAATGTATTACTGCGACTTAACTGAAGGCAGACATTGCTTTTCTAAATAACCCATGAACAGAGAAAGAAAAAACAAAAGCTAGATTGTACCACTTGAAACAAGTTTTCTGAATAAGGAAAACTTGTACTATGTGAATTAGACCTACCTCTCTTGAACCACTTCTGCACCAGACATATTCATCTACTGCCATAGCTTGTGCAAAGCTGGATGTTACATAGCTTTATTAATTGCTTGAACTGTTTTCAGTGTCTTGAGCCGTTATGTATCTCCGTTTTTTTCTTATTTGTTTGTGAATGCAGTTAGACGGTTCCCGAGCATCATGTAAGGTACTGAACAACAGTCTTTTTGATGTACCTCTGCAGTGATTACTGTTTGTTTGATTTCAGATTGATTTTCTATTAGTTATTTGGAAGAGTGGTCTCAGGATCGAATCCCTCCTCCTTTTGATTGTGCATATATATTATTATATATATAACATTAGTCCGGGAGCGGGGCTTTGAGGGTCTTGGGAGGTCTCTTGAATTTGGAAAGTATTTTTGTTGTGTTTAAAAGAATTTTTCAAACCGTTTTACTGCACTTAATTTTAATTGCGCTAATTATGGCATGATTTATTTGCCCGTTTTTTGACTGTTTCGAATGGAATTTTAATTGCAGCAATTAATCCAATTTATTCTCCATTATTCTGCATTGACTGCCTGGTTATAAAAACAGTTTTGAGAACATAAAGAAGATACAAGTTTCTACACTATTGTTTTTCTGAGAATCAAGAGACCAAAAATACTTAGCAAAATAGAGAGAGTAAAAGTGATCAATTTCTCATTGTGTGCGTGAGAGATCGAAAGAGTGTTTTTTTCTCGGCTGTTCTATCCTGGGGGCGTTGTGGCGGAAAAGAACTGCTTGCACAAAATTCAAGGCAGAGCCACGAAACGTCCTAAAGAGAGCGACCTGGTCGTGACTCAGCCGTCAGTTTGTTTCGTGTCTTAATCTCTGTTTTGCAGGTGTGAAATCGGCAATTGTTCCAACAGTACACGTCTGCCTTAGAAAATAGAGTTTCCTAGGAACAAATTTGGGCAGAGACGAGTTTATGGGCATGAGTGTATTTTCAAATTTGCCTTCCTAGTAAAGGTTTGCTAATTTCACTGCAAAAACAGCCTTAGCTAAGTACTCTCTAGCAAACTACCAGGCACTTTAGTTTTGTTTCCAAACAATTTCTTGGTCAGTTTTGATTATTTATAAGTTCTGACATAATCCATTCTATGACAGTTGCAGAGGTTTCGTCCCCGCCAAAAACTTCAAGCATCAACTATATTAGCTAATGTTTTTAAGACCAAGTCTCGCCACCTTTGATATTGCTTCTGCTGAGACTAAGGTTATCTGATTCAACATGGAGGAGCAGATCCATAAAGTTTCTTTGAACGTTTTTAGCACTATCAATAAGAGGACGCGTGGAGTGTCATTAGTTCAGTTGCGTACTCGATGTTCAATTGCATAGTATTGTTACCATCTTTCTTCTATTCACTGGAAATGATTAGTTCTAATTTTCATTAAAGGAATTTTGCTTTAGGTCGTACGCTGAGGAAAAATATCCATTGCAAATAGGAAAATTGAACATGGAGACTCAAGTAAATAGTGGTATATAAAGCTTAATGTGTTGACAACCATCGATGTCGTCGGTTTGCATGTTTTGAACCTGTAGAAACGCAATTTTTTTTATTTTGAGGATCATTCGGTTCTTCTTAAAGAAAGAGAAACCCTCCAAAAATAGGCAACTAATCATTCACCTCCAACTAATCTTTCTGGACTTGCTAACCAAAGGAGAAATAATAAGCTTCTGAAATGTACTCATTCTGCTTCTAGGTGAAGGAAAGGTTGCCTTCCTAGTGATTCTTCTCGAGGTAAGGAAAACCTAAAAAGGGGATTGAAATAGTATTCACTTTGATTCATTCTCGTATATTATGCTAATGGTAGAAGGAACACAAGTATCCAGAGCCTTCCATTGACCAGTAAGGTAATATTTGGTTTAGAATTGGCAGGGGCCGCGCGGACGCGTTCCCCCTCGGGAACAAATTATGACGTAGACTCTCCCTCATTGGGGAGATCTTAGGCGAGCACCCATCCTTAGTGTGCAATGGAGGTCGCTAACCTAGGCCATGGACCTTCTTGATCATCCATAGACCCCGTCCAGGTAAGTATGTTTTCCCATTCCCATGTCTCATCTACTTATACTCGCTCGTTCCTTGTCTCTTGAATGAACACAAGCAGTGTGGGACTAATCGTTTTGCGGAGAGAAACATTATCAGGTTTTATCTATATGGGAGGAAAATAAACACCGAGATGTTACACCGTTCAGCACCAGTGGTCTTGTGGCTTTTCTTCTTCTTCTTCTGCTCATTTTTTTCTTTTCTCTAATGCTCGGAAACCTACATCAACTATTCCTAAACATGACGGTATAATATACGATCAAAATCAACCAAGGAACTCCAGCTCAAGCCAACGTAAGACTAGTAATCGATCTTGGTGGAAAATTATTTGCATCATCATCTCGGATTCACTTGCATATTTAAGGTACGATCAATTCGAACCCCAATTCTTTACTCCTCTCTTTTAATCAGGCTCTCTGGTATTCGATTATGTAAGTTTGATTTTTTTTTTCTTTATTGGGTCTGTAATAAATCAAGGGTTTAGGGTTTATCTTTGTCTTCAATTTTTGTTTGTGATGAATTCATCAAATGAAATTCTTGATTTGAAGTCATGATATTGGTATTTAACTAGGTATAATTTGTCCCTCCCATGAAATCTAGAAGCGGTAACTATTGACACCCAGATAATCCATCACCTCTATATCTATTGTCTTCTTCATCACTAGGGTTTTGATGCTTCTCATGGGTCTAAAAGGACTGACCATTAAATTGGAGCACTTGTTCATTTCTACTTCAACAAGCTCTTAAGTTACTGAATTGTATGTTGAATCTCATTTTATTATGCAGTTTACTTGAATTTAAATCTATTTTTTGATTTTGTCATCCAAATCGTCATCATTAACTGTATTGAAATGTTTCCGTCTGGATATTTCAGTTGGATATGTAAGATATTGTCTATAGATGAGTAATTGAGATGCCTTTACTCTCTACTCTATCTCCTTGATGCTCCTAGATTCATTAAATAAATGGTAGTAGTTTAGGAATCATTAATTGGAGCTATTGGGCACTAACTATCTGACTGAGGGATAGAATATCTCAAGTATGAGGATGTTGCTAAGATAATTTTTGGTCTGTTCAAAAGTAATTTTGGGCAGGGCCTGCCATTTTCTATGTTATGTAGGTATATTTTACTATCAACCAGATCAAATTGTGTATTGACTGCTACCCGAGTGTAAATTACTTAAGACTTTGTACACAATGTTGTGTGAAACCCGTTGGTTCTTTATGACTTTGCTTTATCAGAATCTAAGTCTACCGTGCATATTAACACCGCCAAACGTGTTTCTTTCGGTATGTCACAGCATTAGTTTCATCAAATTCTAGGGGCATTTTGTAATGAGTGCACTGTCCTCTCTTCAGGCAATGACAGTGACGCTATAAGCTACTCTTAAAATGATTTTTGTTCTTGAACTTAATGCGGCTGCCAAGATTTAGCATAGATAAGTTTTTCCTGTCCCACCACTTCCTAAGACGAAAACCACTCCCCTGTTTTACCTTTTATGTACCGCCTCTGTTACTGCCTCGAGCACCTTTCTTTGCTCGATGTTCAATCCCTTGTGCAGCCATAGAAAAACCTCAAAAGTGGAGGTTTGTAGTGCCATATAGCTCTTGACTGATGAGCATGTTTTCTTTTTGAGTTGTTCATCTTCGATCTCAAAATCTTCACTGTCTGATACAGTTTTTTGTCCATGTTTAATATCATCAGATAGGAGTCTCCACTACCGGTTCCATAGTTCTTCTGCATTTGTTATTTCGCAAAATAGTAACAACGCAGTAAGCATTTTAGTAATAACTTACTGGATGGGCAAGTAACTGTCTCTTCCATAGCCTCATGCTATTCTCTGTCATCGTCCATTCTTTTGGAATTTTGGAAATGCAAAGTGGTGGGTTTGGTAGTTTTGCTGTAGTGTGCATGTGTATTTATAATGTTACAAAACGATGTGATATCCTAAATCTAAAGCTAAAAGGTTATGATTTGGAACAGGGGATATATCTTCATGGATTGTGCCGGTTAGAAAAAGAGTTACCTTGTTGACTTTTGGTAATAATATTGTTTAAGGTTACGTTTTTTCTTTTGCTTCCTTTGAGGGGGTTAAAAATCATCTGGAAAGATGTGACCTTTGTTACTTTGGCGACATTTCTGAGAGATCTAAGTAAAGCCACCACCAATAGGTGCGAAAATATATACAGATGTACCGTATCTTTTTTAAGCGGCTGTTAAATGCAAATGTATAATTTTTAAGCGACTGTTGAGGTTGTCTGTTCTGTCTGGGGTTGCCTGTTGGATTTTGTCTTATATGAATAGCCAATCAGGATAGTTAGTGCTGACATGGCTTCACCAAAATCTAGAATGATTGCGGTGTCGACATGTGGCGACTTGGGAGTGTGTGAAATCCATATAAAGTGATGGGAAATTGTTGTCATGTCAAATGCTGAATATGCTTACCAGATTATAGCGATCAATGGTGATATCTCCGTTAATTCCATTTATGATTTTACCTGCAACAAAGACAACAGAATCAGCTGTCTATAAAATAGTTAACAATTGTAGTTCAAGTTATGCTTCTATCACAGCTTAGTATTAAAGTTAAAATAGAAGTTCAATGTCTTAATTTTTTTCTCATCATCAGTGCTCGTTAATTATGCTTTACAGATTTTTTGTACAGCACATAGTTCTTAAATCCTGAGTTTTTTTGTGTACATTTGTGCAATTTGATGACCTTTTTCGCTTTCTTGTTTAGGTTATTAGTTATTAGGTTTCATGGAGGGGAGTGAGAATTTATTAAAAGCTATCTCCGAAGACGATAGTCTAGAAGATTATCAAGATGCTGACATGCTTGATTCAGAGACTTTGGAAGAAGGGGAGTGTAGGATACAAATTGGTAGTTTGCAGTTGACTGAAACTAGTAAGTCTGTGGAAGGAGAGTACACGGGGAAGATTGGAGACTTAGGATTGACATAAATGGGAAGCAGGGGTGACGTTACAATAAATCAAGCATCTAATACAAACAAGAAGAAGAAGAATAAAAACAAGAAGAAGAAGACTAAAAGCAAGAAGACTGGTCCTGCCCCAGCTATCAAAAACATGAATAAGTAAGCTTACCATCAATTCTTACCATTTTTCTTTTTTTTAGTAAGATAAATTGTCTAGCTGACAAAGAAAAGAATACATGACGAAAAGGAAATAGATTTGTCTTCTGGTTAGAGAAGAAGTTGGTTGTTCTTATTTGACTAAATTGATTTCTCTAATTTTACCTGTTCTATGTAAGGTGTTTACCTGTTCTATGTAAGGTGTGGGATTATTTAATTTCGTACAATACTGACTTAGTTCTTATTAGGTTTGGTTTTTCTGTGTCTGTAGGTTCGTTATTGATACTTGTAAACGCTTGAAGGAGAGAAAAACTTATCTGGTTTGGAATGCTGTGGGTGTTCTTGGTGTCTCTGCTCTGAGCGATATTGTCAACGAGGTGAGATGTTTTTTCTCTTTCACATATTGTGCAAGTGAATTGTGACCATGATGTTCTTTTTTGAGTGAATTTCCAGGAATAAAACTATTAAAGTGACACTTTTCGCAGTGTGTGTATTGTCCAGCTTGTAACCCCACAATTACTCATCGAGTTAAAACTGTATTTTACTCTCGTTAGCAGGTTTGTACACAGATCCAAGGAATGAGTGGTTTCGAACATGGTACGTCTATGTCTGTAATTGAGCTGAACGCTCTAAAGTTGTTTTAAGTCTATGTGTTGTGTCAATGTTGGTTTCTGATCCAGTGACTCATTTTTGGTGTTATTATCAACTGTAGACTACCATTGGAAAGTTTGCAGTAAGAGTGAAGATTTGTTTCCAATAGCTGCAAACTAGAGAATCGCAGCTATCTAGGTAAATTGGTAAACTGGAGTTTCACCACATTTTCGACATGTAAGCTTAGACATGCAAGTTGAACATTATGTTGAAAAGAAACCGTGGAACAAGAAGGAACACAAAGAAATGCAAATGTAAAAATAAGACCTTACTAGTTATGCAAAATCCTAGAGTTACTCCCAAGAATGAAAGTAAAGAACTAAAGAAGGAAGAATCTTGCATATCAACTCACCTGTATGTGCTACTTTCTGTTGGATAATCTTTTTTTACTTTAATATCCTGAAAACAAACTTACTTGTCATTATTCTTTCAGAATTTTCTTGGAATTTGTAAATAGAAATTTTAAACTTGCAGGTGGATGCAATTCAGGCATGTGGAGGACAGATGACTGCTGATGGAAAGCGTCATCGCTATGGTGGTGGCATATTATGGGGCATTCTGAAGAAACGTGACCCTAATGCTTACAAAGAGATCATGGTCAAGGGCAAGGAAATTGAGGTTTGACTAAATATTTTTGCGTTACATATTTCTTTCTCCAGGCTCTTACTCAGCTGATACGTGTAAAGAATGCAATTTTAATTTTGTTGATATGATTCTTCCTTAGGATATCTGTTGTAGTTTCCTCTGAAAAAATTATGTTTCTCTAACAGAAGAGAAAAAAGTGAGTCTCTCTAGCAGAAGCATGTTTTTTTTTAATGCCGCAAGTTTGACACACTCGGAGACTAGGAACAATGGCAGCTTCTGATAATGTTTTTTTGAATGCCACAATTTTGAACACTCAGCATTAATACCTTCCAGTGTAAAACATTTTGATCACGTATATACATGTGTGGAAGGAGTTCAATTTTGTGCACACTCCTCTGAAGAGTGTATATTTGACATGTTCATTTGATTGGTTGATTACTTGACAAATCGATCATTTTCACTGAACTCAACCACACAAATCTCTACAAGCTAGGTAATGCAATTTTAGCCCTGAAAAGGACTATGCAGTAAGAATACACTTCCAATCAAAGGATAGCTTGATTAAACAGCATGACTGGATAGATAGAGATCAACCAAACATAGCCTTAGATTCTTAGCAGGGTCGTGAAACTGAGTTTGTGCAATAGCAAGACTAGCCATGCATGTAGCATGTACATAAGTAACCCACCAACTCGGTCAGTCTGCAAATGTGAGCTCGTTTCAGATCTTGTGACAGTTGGATCTGATTCTGACGGCCAGGGACACCAGTTTCTTCGACCTTTTGGTGCACATTTGGTTATGCAGCTACAGGTAATATCTTAAGTGGGCTTGCAAAAACTTACGGAGGAGTCGCTGGTGTTGAACGCTCACCTGCTATTTCTTTAGTTCCACGATTTGTGGTTGCATTTTGATTCTCCAGATACAAGAAGAAGTTGGCAACGACAAACATACATGGTATTACTGCCAAGTTGAGATGTTTGCATTTTGGGGTTCCTGAGCCATAACAGGTGAAGCATGAACTCGATGTTTTCATTAGTTTTGGTGGGGGTGCGCCAGGCCTTTGCAGTAGTGCAACGCAAGGGCGACGCGTGAGATCCCCAGCAGCAAGCTGCTGTGATGGGAACTCCCCCATGAAAAAAATTAATTTAATATCGTGTGAGCCGATGGCTCACATATCAGATATTAAACTGATAAGAACAGATACTACACTTGATCTTAGCCAAAAGGCCGAGAAAGGTATGCTTGTTCTCCATTTGAGCTTCTGTTTTTATATTGTCTTGTTTCAATTCCTCTACTCTGGCCTAGTCCGTGTGGGACTAAATCTTGATTTCGATGCCTTAGTAGTCCTTGGACAAGTTAAGTTTAATTGGGAACTGAGATGAATCCATGGGCATGGTTAGGTCCAATTTATTTGGAGCACAATAATTGGCTTGATGTAGGTAAGTGCAGATCATGAGATCAAAGCTTAATAGGGCGGAAATTATTTACTGTGGAGTTAGTCTGATGTTCTAGCTTCAGGTGCAGGTCAATAAATAAGAGCTCATTTTTTCGTTGGCCTATCCTTGCAGAACGATTAGTCCTAAGTGTGTTTACATTCTTGCAGGAAGATTAGTATGAAGTATTCTATGGATTTAACCCTTGATTAGAAAGGGCCATTCCAGAAATTTCCAGCTGGCTTGGGAGATCTAAGGTCGAGGCAGGAATTTGGAAATAGCTTTTAACTGGCAACTGACACGTAGTACGTCATTAGCAGCGTCATTTCCCAGGCGTAAAGATGTTACGGAGTAATGCATCAACTAATTATAATCATATGACAGATTTGAATCATGGGACTAAGGGAAATTTTGTTACTTATGTTAACAGAAACATACTAGGCCCCCTAATAAATCTAAGAAACTGCAGTTGGTCTGGAGTGAGTTACTAAGAATTGTTTCCAAAGAATAAGGAAATACCCTAGCATTTTCCTTGAGCAACCCAAGAGACGAGGTCAGGAAGCACTTTATATAAAAGAAGATATTTGTAGCAGGAAGCACTTTACATAAAAGTTGCTCGAGTAGGAGTGAATATGGGCACAAAAACAAACTGATTAAAATAGGAGTGATGTTTGCCTGCCATCTAAACCGAACATTCTCCTTCGATGGGATCTGTCAAAGGACATGCCTTCAACAAAACAAGGGGTAAGCTTTGGTTTTGAAAATTGTTGGGTTCCCCTTAAAAAAGAGAAACCCTCCAAAAATAGGCGTATGCCGCTTATAAACGGCAAGCACACGGTATTCTTTAGTAAAAGGCGAAAGAATAGTTCGCTTTGTGCTTACCGCACGGCTGCGTGATTCATTTGGGAGAGTGAGGTGCTAGTTTTATACAGAGCAATTTGAGCATAGTGGTGCTTCCTGACCTGTGTGGGACTAATAGTCCAAGTTTCTTGCTATACTTCAAACACTGTGCTAGTATGAATGTAGTAAGTTCCTATCATGTACCATGCATCCAAGAACCTCCAACATTGTTTAGACTTTTTGATTCTTTTATTAGATTCATTGGATCCTTCTCAATCCTCCTTTTTTTACTAGCAACAATGGCCTAACTACTTGTCGTCATGCCACAACATTCATACTTCTTTGGATTTAATAGGAGCCACACATTTTACCAGTAGGATTTTGGCATATGGAACTAAATGATAAGCTTTCGACAAATTAGCAATTGAGAATAAAGGATCGGTTGCATAACTTAGGTACAGTATAGTACATCAAAACAGCATCAGCAGTCAACAAAATGCTAAGAAATCCGTAGAAGAATTGGTCTTCTTCTACTGTGGAAAGTGTTCATGTTTCTTAATGACGCGGAATACCCGACTAAAACTATTAAAATCTCAAATGTTAAGCTAAAGGGCTATTTAAAGTTTGGTATCAATGTCCGACACCTAGTTGTGGTACCCAATATTTAAAGTATTAAGGGTTAGTACCTGGACTAATTGATCAAAAGTGTTAAAAATTGGTTTTCAAATCTCCATGATTTTGCAAATTCTATGTTTGTTTACTTAGTTCTCTTCTTTGTTTTAGTGATTTTATTTATATCTTTATGATTGACTTCAAATTAGATTGATTATTTTCATAAAATACCCTATGATTCTAATAGTTTGTTTTTATAAAAAGAATTTTTCATTTCTTTGTAAACATGAGGAGCTAATTTTCTTTTTATGTTTTGCAAAACTCAAGTAGTGTTTCATTGGTGATCCAGTTGTGGTTTTTGGAGCAGTGGTGTAGAGATATTCAATCTTCCTTTATTTCGGTGGTTATTCTTGCATCTGTCATGATGATTCAAATCTACAACAAGTGTAGGATTTCAAAAAACAGTGTTTTTTTTTGTATTATGCTCGTTAGTATATAGGATACACAAATCAGTGGGATTTGCTACCAACCATCAAATCAATTCGTATCAAAATTTGGGATTAATTTTTTCAACATAGGATCGAAATTGCAGAGTCAGAATGATGAAGGGTAAAGTTGGTAATTCGCCAAAGAAAAAAGCGCGATCTCCGAAATTTAGTGTATCTTCACAATTACCATACCAGCCTGAAGTTAACACCCTTTGAAGCTCTGTATGGGTATAAGCCTCCACAATTTAGTGTATCTTCTACCAATGCTGGAATCAATCTTGGTGCAGATGAGTATTTACAACAGAGATTGATCATGGGACAAATGCTGAAGGGGGTGCTTGAAGAAGATTAACACATGATGAAACAGCAGGCAGATAAGAAGAGAATTGAAAGGGAGATCAAAGAAGGTGATCGGGTGTATTTAAGGCTCCAGCCCTACAAACAGACATCAATGCAATTAAGGAAAAAACTGAAGCTTGCTGCCAAATTCTTTTTCCCTTATAAGGTACTTGAAAGGATTGAGAAGATGGCATACAAATTGCAACTTCCACCAGAGTCAAAGATTCATCCCACATTCCATGTCTCCCAGTTGAAGACCAAGCTAGGAGCAGGATTGCTACCCCAAACTACACTTCCCAAGTTGAACAAGGACAAGGAGATGAAGGTGAATCCTCTGCAAGTTTTGGACAGCAGGAAAGTTAAGAAGGGTAACCAAAACATCCCCCAAGAGTTAGTGCAATAGGAGAATTTATCATCTCAAGATGCTACTTGGGAAGACAAGGACTTCATGACACACCAGTTTCCAAAGCTAATCCTTGAGGTCAAGGATTTGGAAGAGTAGAAGGTATTGTCAGGACCCAAGTTTAGTTATTTTTTAAATTATGCTTGAGAATAGTTGTTAAGGGCTGACCACAGAAAGATTATAAGTGATCTTAATAAACCATGGATTATTTTAGGTGATTTCAATGCAGTACTTACTCAAGATGAGAAGGTGGGTGGTAGAGTCCCTAACAGAAATTCAATGTTAGAGTTTAATGATTGTCTAAATCAGTGTGAGTTATTGCAAGCTCCTAAAACTGGTTTACAATACTCATGGTATAATTGTCAACATGGAAGCAAGAGAATTTTATGCAATTTAGACAGAGTTGTGTTTAATCAAAAATGGTTGCAGTTGTATAGTGATTGGGGGTATAAGGTTGGCATGAGAATAGTATCTGATCATGCACCTTGTTAGGAGGATGTGCTAATATTCCAAAGCCAAAGAATACTCCAAGGAAGTTCCAAAAAATATGGCTCGGTCATCCATATTTTATGCAAGTTGTATCAAATTGTTGGTCTCAAAATGTGGTGGGGGATCTTGCTTTTCAGTTTATACACAAGTTAAAGGAGTTAAAAAAAAGTCCCCAATACATGGAACTGGGAAGTCTTTGGTAATGTCCAAGTAAAGATTAAGGAAGCTGCAGATAAAGTAAGTTTGGCAACTCAAATTTCAGATGCTAACCTATTTGATGAGGAGGCTCTTGCTAATTTATTTCAAGCCCATAATGAACATGCTAGTAGAGAAATTCAAGCTAATACTCTGATGAGGCAAAAAGCTAGAGTCAAGTGGATAAAAGAAGGTTCAGATAATACAAAATTTTTTCATACTAAAATGAAAATTAGAAATGCTAAAAACATGATTAGTGAGCTTGAATACAATGATGGTAATGTAATTGCAGACCAAGACAAAATAGTTGAAGCTTTGGTTAATCATTTTCAAAAGAAGTTTGAGTTCCAGCCTGTGAATGAAGCATAAAATTTGTTGGATGTTATACCAAAAATCATTACTGAAGAAGATCAGCAGAAATTAGATATAATCCCAGAAGAGGAGGAGATTAAAGCTGCTATTTTTGACATGGATCCAGAGAGTGCTCCTGGTCCTGATGGTTTTTCTGGTATCTTTTTTAGAAGATGTCGGGATATTATCAAAAATGACTTGGTAGCAGCCATCAAATTCTGTTGGAGGAGAAGATTTATACCAAAAGGGATGAACTCAAGTTTCTTATTCTTGTTGCCTAAGATACAATGAGCTAAAACTACAAATATATTCAGGCCAATTGGATTAAGTAATGTGGTTTTCAAGATCTTTACTAAGATAATTGATAGACGCATTTATGTGTCTAATATATCTCAATTGTATATAGTGTTAGTGCTCGATTCTATACTTATTTGGTTATTTTATTTATTTGTAGGTGTTTTTAGAAGAATAAGGATTTGCGGCGAAATTGGCTGAAAATGCGGCGTTTGGATCTCCGTTGATAGAGTGCCGGAAGCGTCCCAGAAGTGTACCGGAAGTACCCCAGAAATACCCCGGAGGAACCCCGAAAAAAGTGCGGAAAATGCCCCAGAGGACACTTTCTATACGAACCCTTGATTTTGGATAAGGGGTAACCTAATTACTAAGGGGCACCCATTTCAAGGCACATGCTAAAGGGACTCCCAGTTTGGTTAAGGGGACACCACATTCAAAGTTCAAATAATGGAATTTGGCGGGAAAACTAAAGTTCACGTCTGATAACTTGCTGTTGGATTTCTGGGCAGTTTTGAGGGAGATTAAATCCCTGAAATCAATTGGGCTAGGCCTGTTAAGACTAAACAGACCGTATGCAAGTGATTTTATCGATCAACTTGGGCTGGAATGGCTGGGAGAAGCGATCAAAGTCCAAACAGGATACGTATTGTTCTGTCCAGTTTCAAGGATTTGTATGAAAGATTTTGTGAGAGTTTTACGCTGGATAGTTACGTACTAGGTCCTTTTCAAGTCTTGATAAGAGTTTGGTGGAAAGTTTATAGCTAACAGACGCGTACGAATAGCTTTGAGCAGTATTTTCCGAGACTTTGGAAGAAAGAAAAAATAGAGATTCTATCGGGATTTCTTTGAGCTGTGAAGTATATAAGAGGTGGAGAGAAGTGAGAGAAGATTATCAAGAGTTAGGGGTCGATTGGGAGGCCAGCAGAGAGGCGCAGGAGGAGTTGCAGGAATTGTACTTGCTGCTGCTGCTGCCATTAACAAAGCTCGAAGAACACGAAGAACACACCTGCAAAGACAGTCGTTCTTTGAATAGTGGAAAGACTAGCGGTCGTGGGTCTTAAAAGAAGGCGTCAACATCAGTCTTATTTTCGCAGCATCAACAACAGTGGTATTTTATCGTTCTTTTCTGGACGTCGTCTGTGGGTCGCAGAATCACTGTTTTCATTCTTTTCACTCTTTTAATCAACTTTTTGAGCATCAAATATTTATTTTTAGAACATGATTATTATGAGTAGCTAAACCCCATTATTGTGATGATGGAGGAAACCATTCTTTATGCATGAGTAATTCTATTTAATTCTTTATGACTATTTGCACTATTATGAGTTGTTTTATGAGTTTTCTTGATTATTTGTGATTTTATCTGATGATGTATGCTTAGTCTAGGAACTCTTGATGCATCATGCTTATGATTTACATCTAATACTTTACAAAATCTAGTTTTGGCAAAGAAAAGAGTCGATATTTGTTATCATTATAAGCTATAATTGTCTAGAATTAATAGTTGATTCGCATGAGTATAAGAATTGGTGGAATCCTGAGTCCTAGTATCTCTTGATCCTGTGACAATTTTGTATATATTTTTTTGTTTTTAAATCTATTCAAGTCCGAGCAACGAATCCGTATTTACCGCAAAGTTAAGACTACAACAAAATGGCGCCGCCGACGCGGACTTGTATATAGATTTGTTTTTAGGTTAAATTTTTTTTATTATTTTTTATTATTTGTTCCTTTTTACGTTTCTTTTTGTGTCTTTGATTTATAGGTTCGAAGTGGAATACTAAGGACTTGGGAACAAAAAGCTTAAAGCTTAAAGCTAAAAGCTAAAAGAGAAGAAAAAAAAAAGACATAATTTTTTTTAGGATTTAATT
Organism: Papaver somniferum; assembly: GCF_003573695.1. NCBI lineage: Eukaryota > Viridiplantae > Streptophyta > Magnoliopsida > Ranunculales > Papaveraceae > Papaver > Papaver somniferum. The sequence goes on from NC_039362.1 coordinate 142,240,128, forward strand.
TTTATTATTTTTTTTTTGTATAAAGCTTTTATTTATTTATTTTTTTTAGAATTTGTAAATAGGCTTTATTTTTCATAATTTTTGTAATTTTTGGACTTTTTATTTGGACTTTATTCTGGACTTTTGGACAATTATTTTTTATTTTTATTTTTTAACCCTACGGAAGGGTATTATAGGAAAAAAAATTATATAAACTGTGTGCAGGGAAGGACGACGATTACGATATCGTCTCGGCCCCTCGGGTTCGTACATGACATAGGAGTCGTGGCCCGAGTCGACTTCAGCGGTTCATCGCCCGTCTGGTACGGGAGGTAAGTCCAATCGAAACACCCGCGAATCTCCTGCAAGCGGGTTACTGTCTGCCTTAAGGTGATAATTGTTTGAGGACGAACCAGACTGTCTTTATTTTCCTAGTAAAGGGCAAGGCCTGGCCTAAAAAAGATAAGGGTTCGGATTTCATCACCGTTCCCTTCTTGCCCGCCTTAGGAAAACGAAACCTAACGCGAACCCAAGCTTAAAATTTGGAATAGAACGAGACCAATAGGGTAACGAGCTTAATAGGAAACTCGTTCGAAAAATATTGGTTGCTCTTTAAGCACATTTCAAAGTTCATGATGGTTTCTGTGAGTTGAATGCGTGACTGCGCCGCCTTGTGATAGCGGTGAGGCCTTGGGTATCAAAGCTCCATTGAGCTTCCCTCGCCTCGATTCAACTTACATTAGCTCGGATTGATTCCAGAGGGGTGTGCTCAAATTGTAACGAATTACTTTTCGAAGGAATAGAAGCTGGTCTAGAAAACAATCTAAGTGGAGCCATCATGCTTTTTGTTTGCTAGATTCTATAGGTTTGATTTGGTCGAGTCGGACTTGTTTGTGATTGCGTAGAATTCCCCTGCAATTAAGAATGTCTAACTGGTATGATAGAAGCCAATATAATGAATATCGACCTGAATTTGATTATGGGCATCATCAGTATTATGACCATAGTGAGAATAGTGAATGGGGACGCCAACCTTTTCAAGGTTATGGTTCATACCATGGTGAGCCCAATTACTATCCGCACGCGCATCAGTCATACGAGCAAGAAGATTATAATACTATTTCTTTGTCTTTAGAGGATACAATCAAACTATTGAAAAGTAGTCCTTATTATGATCCTTCAGTTCCTATTCCTTCTCTAGAAGAGACTCTCAGGAATTTAGCTGAGTCATCACGTAAGTTAGCTGAATCGACGTATAAATTAGATGAGGTGAATAATGTAGTTATGAATGAAAGAACTGCAACAACAACTGAATATGTAGAAGATATCCTCAATAGATTAACTCAAAACTTAGATTCTACACTAAGGGAACTTTCTTTGGAAGAGACCCTTGAGAGGATAGCTGAGTCGACACGTAGACTTGAGTTAGAGACGAACGAAAGTATTGCTCGAAATAACTTGAATTGCCAATATAGTGTATCCAATAATACCCTTGAGAATGAAGATACTTTTTCACATAATCAAGATAATGAGGTTATAATTGGTAACAATACTTATTTAGATAAGGTTCAATCATCTTCGTACTATTATGATGATGAGGATAGTAGTGATGAAGAATCTGAAATATGTAGGCATAGTAATCAGGAATCTAGTAATCCAATTGAGCTTTATAGTGATTATATTATTTCTACTTCAAATCCAAATAATTTTTATGATTATTCACCTATTCAAAAGGACGAGGATTTGATTAGGGATACCACCGTTTTAGACGATGTAGTTTTTCCTTTTGATTACGAAGCCGATAGTGGTTTAGAGGAACGGGTTCATTTCGAAAATACCGTTTTAGAGTCTAGCGACTTAGAAACAATAGTCTTGGAAGAAGAAGATAGACCCGTAGAGATGAGTAACGATGCACTACCTGATAATAACTTAGAAGAATCTCTTGAATATTTTAAGGACTCTGAAGATACGAAAATTCAAGAAATAATTAGAGGTCTATCTAGAAAAACTGAAAACTCTAAGTTTGGGGATGATTATCACTTCCCTAGTGCCTTACCTTTAACTCTCAGAAAGTCCCCGCACTTAGGACTTGACATCAATGCCTCAACCATTTTACAAGATTACTTTCATACTCGTTTTCCTGAACCTAGTGATGTCCATAAGGAAGTTCAGTTGTTAGAAACCCATCCTCTGGTTGATGAGGTTAGACCAGGCTATGATACTAAGATCGACTTTGTTTTCCCACCAAATATTTTTCAAACAATTGTGGGAACGTATAAATTTCAAATGTGTCAATTATTAAGTTATGAGACTAAACCTAATTACTTTAGGATATTAGAATCGACACATTTTCTTAAGAATGACCACTACTCTCACTGTGGTCAATTATGTAAGTCAAACCTGGTTGACTTAGAGGATCCTCAATTATTTAGGTTATTATTTTGTGCTTCTAAGTTCTTATTTAAGTATTTACAGACTCTAGGACCTAATAATTCGGATCTCAATTTTGAGGAGTTGCAGCCTAAAGAAATATATTTAGACCCTTTTATAGAACCTGAACCTGAACCACAATTAGATATAGATATCTTAATCAGGAAACTAGGTAAGGGCATGCTAGTCTTGTACATTTTCTTGGTTCACTGCAGTTTCCTTTTGTCAGCTCTTTTTGGTGTTAAAGACCCACAGTTATTCCGGCTACTGTTATACGGTTCGAGTTGAGTAATACTTTTCTTAGTCTGGCTGAAGACTTTAAACTTAGCACTTCTTGGGAGGTAACCCAATCTCATGCAACCAGGTAATATCCTTCCGTAACTCTTTCACTTCAAATGGTAACAGTTTCTCCTTGTTCATGCTTTTAATTTCATCTTTAGAACATTGAGGACAATGTTAGTTTTAAGTTTGGGGGTATGGGAGAAACTTTTTAGTTGCAGTATGAATAAATAAACTCCAGAGCCTAGAAATTTATGCTTATTTAGGATGGCACTAACCAATCTAAGTGGATGGAAGCATTTTGATCGTAGGAGTTGAGGAACCAATCTGATTAGATGGAAACATCTAGAAGAGTCTATTCATAAAAGCACAGAGCTCAGGTGTTAGAAATAACATGATAGTTTCACCATATCTCGTTGAGTCCTTTTCACTTCTATTTTTATTTTATTTTGTTTTTAAATTATGTTTCTCTAAGTGATTAGGTGGGGCTCACGATTCAAGTTGTTACCAATGCTAGGGTGAATTAGAGTGATTGAGATAAAAAAAAAAAAATGGTAGTTACCAAAAAGTTGAAAAAACAAGAAGAAAAAAAAAAGAAGAAAAAGTGAGAAAATATTGAGACCAGACCATTTGACCAAAAGGAATAAATTCAATAAAGTCGACCACTGGTACCCTTGTATATGCCAGTTGTGTTGACCTAGAGTTAGGTTATCGACCACTGGTTCCCTTGTATATGCCAGTGTGTTGATATTAGTCAGACTAATATCCCAATCCATTAGGATAGGTTCATTTTGGCGGAGGCCTTCAGACAGATATGGGAAACGCCGTTCACTTAGTAAACATCAAAACCATCTATGTTTTTCTATATCCATCTCTTAATATTTCCATGTGATTAGTTTGACTCCGAATATGATGTCCATAGTGCAACTATCTGAGTAGAGCTCTGTCACTTTATATGAATTTTAGTATGCTTGAGTGCAAACTCGTGTACAACAATTGGAATTTCGCATCAGGGTACTTCTTCCTGTAGTCAATAAGTATGCCAACCAAGGAGATTCTTTAGTGCCTTCCAAGGTTCGTTGTAGATAGCTAGGGTCTGGAGTATAAAGGTTTTGTGGGTATATCTCTAGTAAGCCCTCCCGAGACTATAACTCGGCCACTAGGGCCACCTAGGGGTTTAAAGGCTTATTGCATACGCTTAATGCAATCGACGATGCCTGCGACAATGAGTTAGGATTTTATTTTGTAGTTTTGATTTGCTCGAGGACTAGCAAATAATAAGTTTGGGGGTATTTGATAGACGCATTTATGTGTCTAATATATCTCAATTGTATATAGTGTTAGTGCTCGATTCTATACTTATTTGGTTATTTTATTTATTTGTAGGTGTTTTTAGAAGAATAAGGATTTGCGGCGAAATTGGCTGAAAATGCGGCGTTTGGATCTCCGTTGATAGAGTGCCGGAAGCGCCCCAGAAGTGTACCGGAAGTACCCCATAAATACCCCGGAGGAACCCCGAAAAAAGTGCGGAAAATGCCCCAGAGGACACTTTCTATACGGACCCTTGATTTTGGATAAGGGGTAACCTAATTACTAAGGGGCACCCATTTCAAGGCACATGCTAAAGGGACTCCCAGTCTGGTTAATGGGACACCACATTCAAAGTTCAAATAATGGAATTTGGCGGGAAAACTAAAGTTCACGTCTGATAACTTGTTGTTGGATTTCTGGGCAGTTTTGAGGGAGATTAAATCTCTGAAATCAATTGGGCTAGGCCTGTTAAGACTAAACAGACCGTATGCAGGTGATTTTATCGATCAACTTGGGCTGAAATGGCTGGGAGAAGCGATCAAAGTTCAAACATGATACGTATTGTTCTGTCCAGTTTCAAGGATTTGTATGAAAGATTTTGTGAGAGTTTTACGCTGGATAGTTACGTACTAGGTCCTTTTCAAGTCTTGATAAGAGTTTGGTGGAAAGTTTATAGCTAACAGACGCGTACGAATAGCTTTGAGCAGTATTTTCCGAGACTTTGGAAGAAAGAAAAATAGAGATTCTATCGGGATTTCTTTGAGCTGTGAAGTATATAAGAGGTGGAGAGAAGTGAGAGAAGATTATCAAGAGTTAGGGGTCGATTGGGAGGCCAGCAGAGAGGCGCAGGAGGAGTTGCAGGAATTGTACCTGCTGCTGCTGCTGCCATTAACAAAGCTCGAAGAACACGAAGAACACACCTACAAAGACAGTCGTTCTTTGAATAGTGGAAAGACTAGCGGACGTGGGTCTTAAAAGAAGGCGTCAACAGCAGTCTTATTTTCGCAGCATCAACAGCAGTGGTATTTTATCGTTCTTTTCTGGACGTCGTCTGTGGGTCGCAGAATCACTGTTTTCATTCTTTTCACTCTTTTAATCAACTTTTTGAGCATCAAATATTTATTTTTAGAACATGATTATTATGAGTAGCTAAACCCCATTACTGGGATGATGGAGGAAACCATTCTTTATGCATGAGTAATTCTATTTAATTCTTTATGACTATTTGCACTATTATGAGTTGTTTTATGAGTTTTCTTGATTATTTGTGATTTTATCTGATGATGTATGCTTAGTCTAGGAACTCTTGATGCATCATGCTTATGATTTACATCTAATACTTTACAAAATCTAGTTTTGGCAAAGAAAAGAGTCGATATTTGTTATCATTATAAGCTATAATTGTCTAGAATTAATAGTTGATTCGCATGAGTATAAGAATTGGTGAAATCCTGAGTCCTAGTATCTATTGATCCTGTGACAATTTTGTATATATTTTTTTGTTTTTAAATCTATTCAAGTCCGAGCAATGAATCCGTATTTACCGCAAATTTAAGACTACAACAATAATCACTAAAAGAATGAGTGGACTTAAGGAAAAATTAATATCACCTCAGCAGGCAGCCTATATCAAGGGAAGAAACATACGTGAGCAAGTTTTGCTTGCTTTTGAGTTGGTCAATGAGATGAAATTCAAAAGAAGGGGTGGAAATGTTGGAATTAAGCTAGATATTTCTCAGGCCTATGACTCAGTAAGTTGGGATTTTCTTATTAAAGTCCTTTTGAAATATGGTCTTTCTGAATCTTGGTGTGAGTGATTAATCATTCTTCTCAAATCAACAAGGATTTATGTGTTAGTTAATGGAGGCCCATGTGGATTTTTTTTCTGTGGGAAGAGGACTGAGACAGGGAGTTCCACTCTCTCCGATTCTCTTTGTTCTGATGGAGGATGTCTTAAGCATAAACATCTCTGCTTTGATGGAAAAGGGTGAGATGCAACCAATGGTTATGAAGAATGGAATTCATCCTACTCATCTGTTTTTTGCAGATGATGTATTCATCTTCTGTAATGGAGGTAAGAAGAGTCTAAAGAATTTGTTTAAATTACTAGATGAATATCAAGTTGTTTCTAGTCAGATCATTAACAAAAACAAAAGCAAGCTCTTTGTGGATGGTAATTCACATATCAGAAGAAAATTGATTAGTAACACGATACACATGGAAGTGGCCAAATTCCCTGGCAAATATTTTGGGGTATATCTTGCTCCAGGAAAAGTTACATCTGCAATGGTTTGGCATATAGTGGAAGTGCTTCAAAGCAAATTGGCAGCTTGGAAAGGTAATTTACTATCTTTTCATGATAGATTGGTGCTAGTTAAATCTGTTCTTAGTATCTTATCTATCTACAACATGTCCGTTTATAGACGACCTTCATCTGTAATTAAGGTCTGTGAAAAAATTATAAGGAATTTCTTATGGACTGGAGATGGAGATACAAGAAAATTCAAAACTCTTTCATGGAAAAAAGTTTGTACCCCTTATGAGGAAGGTGTTCTAGGTATTAAAAGACTAAAAGTAGTCAACCAATCATTGTTAATGAAGCTCATGTGGAGAATTTTGAATTCAGATGAAGAATGGGCTATGTTTTTATCTGCAAAATTTCAAGATAGATATGGTCAATGGACATCAAATTGGAAACAATCAACAATTTGGAAAGGACTGAAATGGGCATGGAATGCTTTAAAAGATGATATCAGATGGAAAATTGGTGATGTCTCTCATATTTCAGTTTGGTTTGATATTTGGTTGGGGGAAAATCCACTGATAAATGACATTGGTTATACGGATTTTATCAAGAACAATATTGGTTTGAAAGTGAATTCACTTTTATCTGAAGGTCATTGGAACATTCCAATTGAACTGCAACAATATATTTCCAATTATAAATTGCCTGCTGTTCATGGTGGTGTTGATATAAGATTATAGAATGCTGATAAAAATGGTAAATTCTCAACTCACTCTGCAGTTGAAAGAATAAGATCTCAAGAACTAGTTTTGTCATGGACAAATACATTTGGAAACATTTTCTTCATCCCAGTATTGCCAGCAATGTACGAAAGTTGCAAAAAGAAGTCTATGTAGATGATGCTATCATAGTGAAGAGGGGATTTGAAATGGCTTTAATCAGTCGTATTTGTTGTGCAGATCAAGATAATATGAATCATACTCTCTGGGAATGTGAGTTCGGTATTGCAGTTTGGGATTGGTTGACTATAGTTTTTGGATTTCCAAAGCCTAACTCATTTGCAGATGTTTGTCAGGTGGCAAAACACAAAGGTAAAATGGTAAAACAGATGTGGATGACAGCTACTTGTGCTACTATGAAAGACTTGTGGTTTCAAAGAAATGCCAGGCTTTTTGGTGTAATTAAACCTAATCTTAATAGGTTTAAAAGCAGAATCATTCAGCAAGTTCATGAGGGTAGTTACAGAATGACTGTAAGCAGATCTGGGCTCACTTATGAGAGCCAAATCATGTTTTTTTCAAAATTTAACATTCTTTTAGCTTTACATTTCTTGAGCTGTAATTTCTGTTTTTGTTCTTTGTAATTTCCTTGAGTCGGTCCTGTTTTAGTCTTGTGACTTTGTTTTTTCAATCAATAAAAAATGTGATTAAGCAAAAAAAAAGGGAGATCAACATAATTTAGAAGAGATATAAGCCTATGGAAATCAATACCATGGGTCATAACCTCTCTTTTTTTTTTTAAGTTAAAAACCAAGGAAGACATGCAAGATGTGTATAATAGGATCCATGGGTTATTAACTTCGTGTTGGTTTTCCTGCGTAAGTATGATAATTCGATACCGTTGGAAGATTACAAGTTCATTCATCAGATTTTCTCTGTGATCTTTCGTAATTTTTTTCTAGAACATATTGATGATGGTATAATAGATAAGTTAATTCAAGATATTGGTCAGAAGATTGAGGTTGACGAGAAGAAGTGTGTTATAATTAGGGGAAGGGTGGTTACAAATAAGGTTATGGAAGACTTGAGCAAGCCCCTAAATATAGGAGTGTGGATTCTCAATGCTCGCCCGAACTCGCAAGCGTTGTTATCTCAAGCTTATTTGTCAAGTTTAGATGATCAAAATTATAAGTCTTGGTTTCTAGTATACTTATAGTTGTGTCTCGGATTAAGATAGAATGTGTAGTTGGGCTTTAGACTTCACAGCGTTCATCGATTGAAGACGAAGATCTACTAAGGAGAGCTTAGAGGAACTTCATCAACAAAAGGTATGTGGAGACTTAAACTCATCCATCACTCATAAGTCTATTATATTGTATATCCTATTGAGCCTAAGTCGTATAGCTATATAGACTTTTACATTATACAATGTGATGTTTCGAGCTGAGTGTAAATGGCTTACATATTTTTCGAAATATGTGTTGGAAAGTTTTTTGCTTTAACTACGTTCATCATTATTCTTGATGAGTTTAGTTGGAAACAATCTAATTGTTGGAAACTAAATAATGAGTCAAAAGATGATCATGTGAAAATCTCCTTGTAGTATCTTACATGATTTGTGTGAGATAGTCATTTGATGTAGACTCGGAATGTTTCATATTGCTCATTCGTTCACTTGAAAATTACTTATAAGCTAATAGTTGGTGTGAGACAACTGTTGTCGTCTTCTAAGGATGTTTCAATGATTGAAATAGGAGTTTAGAACAATTAAACCATTGTCTGGATATAGCGCAGTATGCATACCCGTATGAGAACGGTTTTAACTGTGAAGGTACGGGAACGAAGTTTGCATACCCGTTTGCAAATTATTTCACCTGAGTTCGGTCTGGGACGACAATATGCGTACTCGTTTGTGAACTGTCGGACATGACCAAAGTCCGGAACTCTAGTTTGCATACCCGTTTGCAAACTGAGTTGGTTTTGTTAGAGCACTGCTCGGTCGAACTCGCAAGCGTTACTATCTCAAGATTGTTTGTCAAGTTTTGCTGACCAAAACTATAGTCTTGATTTGTAATGTACCTATATGAGTTTCGGACCAGGATAAATTGTATAGTTGAGTTTTAGACTTCACGACGATTACAACTGAAGACGAAGATCTACTGAAGAACTCAGAGGAACTTCATCAACAAAATATATGTGGAGACTAAAACTTATTTATCCTCAAAAGTATATTATATTCTTACTTATCTCATATTGAGACAAAAGATGTATACGATATAATCTTTCGTATCATACACATTTGATACTTCGAGCTGAGTATAACTCGTTTATCTATTTCTCGAAATACGTGTTGGTAGCTTTCTGTCTTATATACATTCATCATTATTCTTGACCTTATGTCAAAAGATTATCATGTGGAAATTATCTTAAAATATCTTACATGATTTTTGTGAGACAGTCATTTGATGTCGCTTGGAAAGTTTCATATTGATCATTCAATCACTTGAAAATTGCTTATTATCTAATGGTGTGTGTGAGACAGCCATTCCCGTTTTCTAAGAATGTTTCAATGATTTAAATTGGAGTTAATATCTAAAGCCCATGTTTGGATACATTACGGTTTGTGTACTAAGTGTGCGGACCATTTTGATATAATTCAGGACCGGAAACTAAGTTTGCATACCCGTTCGCAAACTGTTTCAACTGTTAAGTCAGGATACTTAAGTTTGCATACTCGTTCGCAAACTGATTTAACTGTCGAAGTTCGGGAACTAAGTTTGCATACCTGTTTGCGAACTTATTCACCTGAGTTTGGTGTGTAACTAAAGTTTGCGTACCCATTTGCAAACTGTTGGTTCATGACCAATGTCCATAACTTAAGTTTGCAAACATAACTTAAGTTTGCATACCCGTTTGAAAATTTAAGTGGTCCAAGTTCTAAAATCGGTAAAATATGATTCTTTCAAATCGTGGCTTAAATGTTCATGAATTGATTCTTTCAAATCATTCCGATTTTGCTTCAATTGGATCATATATACTTCCTTGTGATTTTTAAAAATTTAAAAACTCTATGAGGAACACAGTTAAATTATTTGGTTATTGTTCATGATTGATTGATCATCATAGTTGATCGAGATGTATTAGATGTATGTGGATTAGACAAAAGTGTTCATATGGCTAACTTTGGTTAACTATTATTGAGGCAACCTTATGTACATGTTTAGGTACAACTACCCATATATTAATGAAGTATATTTCATTTGTGTGTGACAAGCTAAGTCCATCTAACGGTGGAGAGATATTGTTTTGGTTTCAAGAAAAACCTAGCTTGCATCTTAAATCAGGATTTCATCTAACGGTGAATAATGAATGCTTTGTTTCTAAGCTAACTAAGCAAACCTTGATTTGAAAGCTATATAAAGGAGAACTCTAGCAAATGGGAAACCTAATCCCCACACCTCATGTGTGATATTAGTTGCGTACTAGAGTCGATTCTCCATTAACCTAGGTTTTTCCTAAAACCATTTTAGGTTAACGAATTGAAGACTACATTGGAATTCTGAATCCAGATCCAACTAAATCCTGTGTAGTTACGTATTCTGATCTTACTTGTTTTATCGTATTGAGTATTATCTTCTCTAAGATTTGCTCGAGATTTATCTTCGATAGGTAAGATATAAAAAGTAATCACAAAGATCTTCATCTCATTCTTTGTGATTCCTCAATAACTTGTTATACTACCATATAGTTAAGTTATTTTGAGGTGATTGATATTTATAGACTGTTCTTCGGGAATATAAGTTAGGTTTATCAATTGGTTCACGTGCACCTTGATTTATCAAAAAACGGAACAAAACATCATAGGTATTTATGTGGGAGACAACTTTATCTATTAGAATAGACTTTTTTGTGGGAGACAGATTTGTTTATAAAGTCTTCGACTTTGGGTCATAACAACTCTTCGTTGTGGGTGAGATCATCTAAGGGAATCAAGTGCGTGGAGTCCTGCTGGGATTCAGAGCCGTAAGTAATGCGACTGTACCTTAATCGGTGTGAGACTTGGTTAGGGCACAACTACACTCCAGTCCGAAGTTAACTTGTAGTAGGCTAGTGTCTGTAGCAGCTTAATCCAGTATGGTGTTCAAATATGAACTAGGTCCCGGGGTATTTCTGCATTTGCGGTTTCCTCGTTAACAAAACTTCTGGTGTCTGTGTTATTTCTTTTCCGCATTATATTTTCTATATAATTGAAATATCACATGTTGTGCATAGTTCAATCAATCGGTAAATCCAACCATTGGTTTTTGATTGAAATTGATTGACACTTGAACATTAGTCTTTGGTACCGTTCAAGTTGTTTCTCATAATAATCAGGCTCACGGATTCTATATGTTTGATTTGATGATTACATTGATAAACCGAGATATAGCTCTTGTATATATTTCCTTGATTGAGTTTGACTGTCTAACTGATTCTCTTGGAATTATATGGGAGTTAGTCCATAAATATCGTCTAACAAAATATTGGGTGTGGTTGTTACACCCCTGTTTTTTCAATTGGTATCATATCAGGCATACACGTTTAAGACCACATAAGTCTGTGTTTGTAGCAATCTGACTCTATGGACAGAAGCATTATCTCTATAAACGTACCGCCAGTCTTCGATGGCTCGAATTACTTATGGTGGAACATTTCTATGCACGCCTTTATCCAAGCACGTGATTTTCAATCATGGGTTTATGTTGTTAATGGCTACAATCCTCCATTGGTTACAGTAGACGGTGTAACTGTTGCAAAAGATATTGGTAGGTATGAGCCTGATGAGATTCTTGCCGCAAAGAAAAAATTCTGACGGCGTAAATGCTATCATACATACCATTAACCAAGATCTTCAACACCATGTGACTACGTGCACTCGGTCTAAAGATGCTTGGGATATCTTAGAAACCGTATTTGAAGGGAATACATGTGAAAAGGAAGCTAGGCTTCAAAACCTAATTTTTGACTGGGAAAACCTTCGTATAGCTGATGAAGATTCATTTGATGAGTTTAATCACAAAGTGTCTGAAATTGTTAATGCATCTTTTGCATTTGGTAAGACTATTCATGAGAAGGACATTGTGATGAAAATTCTCAGATCGGTGCCAGCTAGATACGATTCTAAGAAACATGTCATCATTGAAGAAAATAACCTTGATACACTTTCCAGAAACTCACTTATTGGAAAGTTAAGAGTCCTTGATCATGATCAGAACACAGTCATAACTTCCGCGTTCAATGTTGTGACCACCACAAGTATTTATCCTAACTTATCTTGGGATGATGAATGTTTTCCAAATCATATTGATCCTGACAGGTCATTGATTTTGCAAAATATCAAGGATATTATGAGAATAAGCAAAAGATTTGATGAAAATCTCTCTCACTCTCTGATGTTTCAGATGATTCAATACAAGAAAATCATATCATTTGGTCAATACACATACTTCCAATGTTTGCACTGAAATATCAGATTTCACAGCAGAAACTTCTACTAACTCAAATTCTGATTCAGAATGCAAGTGTGACACTGAGATTTTTGAATTCTTGGATAAAAAATGAAGAAATTCACCAAGAAAATCTTCAACTAAAGAAGAGGTTGAAGAAACGTGATTCATCACTTCAGGTGAAGAATCTTGAGATTGACTGTCTTAATGATGAATTCACCAGAATCATGTCTCTAAAATAAAAAGAGATTAATACACTTAAGTATGAACTGCAAAGGTTGTCTGGAAGCTCTGACAAGATTTCAGCAATGTTATTTAATCAGAAATCTTTTAGAAACACAAATGGTTTAGGTTTCAAAAGAAAGACTGTGAGCACAAACAAATCTTTTGTTCCGTCCGGTTCTAGAATAACTGATGTTAAAAGTTGGGATAAACATGAGTCAAATCCGCAGATGAAAATTCGTCTGTGGATTGTTTATTTTGTGGAAATGTGAATCATGTTCAAAGTAAGTGTTGAAAATTCAAGAAGAACAACAAACAAATGGGTAAACTTCAGAATGACATGCAGAGGATGAATCTGGCTTTGGGTAAAAAACAGGGAACTCCTGAAGACAATAAGTAGTCTAACAGAACCAGAGTCAAACGAGCTAAGAAGTCTATTTATACAACAAACCTTGATAAGTCACCATGTGACACAAGATGTGAGTATTCTGCTCACTCCATCACTATCTCATTATAGTGATATTTGCTTCCTCATTATTAACTTAAGAATATGAGGATTGCATCAAGGTTGCTAAGTCTTTTATAGTTGTTAATTTCTTATCCTCAATTTTATTTGGGTTTATATAAGTTAATATATGCAATTGAATACTATATTTTTATCAAAAATAGATAATGGATAGTGAACCGTAAAGACTTTTTCGATTTTTTTTTTGGGGTTTACTTTTCTGGTGCTCTATTTATATTCATTTGCGATCAAAATGCCCTTCTCTCCTTTTTTCTTTGAAAGATACAGTTTCATGGCTCCTGTAACTAGAGGTATCACAAAAAGGGATGCAGTAAAAGCAGTTAATGTCTATATTTGTGAAGGAATCCAATCCTCAAGGAAGAAAAATGAGAAGTCTACAAATGATGAAAATGGTTCTTCCTCTAATTGTTTTTTGTTTATTTGTCAAAATGATGTTTTCAGTTCACAAATTTTTCTTTGTCAGAGATATCATTTGTTCATAGTGAGCTATCCTTTCCAAAGAGAACATGAGTTGAGATTTTAAATCATTTATTTTGCTAATGAAATCCTTCACCATAGCCTTAGTGAGTTAACTGATATTCCTGAAGATCTGGAAGAACTAAATGATCCCATAATTAATGGGTTCTTCAATAATGAAAAGGCATTCTCAGTGGATGCTATGAGAAAGCTTTACGATTTCTACGAAACTTCTTATGAGAATTTATTCCTGTGTTTTAAGAAGGATAACTAGGGTTTGGAATAGCAAATATTGTGATTACACATAGCCATTTCAAACGGATTCCATCTTGCAATGTTTTCAGATTTATTTATTTAAATTCTAAGTTATTTGGAAGATGATTTTACAGTATTAATCTTTATTGTTTTATATATTGCAAAAATATGGTATGGGATATGTGTGTTTACGTCCGTGAACTATGATTATCTCATATATGTCAAAAGTTAAGTCTATTGTGTCACTATGCAAATATTGATGGAAAATAGAATGAACTTTTGAATATTTTGTATATTCAAAAGTTCATAGAATGAATGTTTGTATATTTCGCAGTATTGATCTTTCCCCGATCCACTTCTATGTGAAAGTACTGTATGTCTCCGTAAATTCTCTTATGTTGAGCATTTCCGATTAAATTAATCTACAGGTTCTCTTGTGGATTAATTTATTCGAGTTTACATGATACAAATTCATGTTTTATGTGATTTGTTAATATCCTTAGAAATCCTTCTTTTCTTGTAAAAGTAAGGTCGCTCTTGTTGTTCTTTCGGGAATGACATTTTATGGGGGAGATTTTTTAATTGAACTTGCGCTTATGAAAATACGAGGGTACCCAAATATACCTCAATATAAAACTTCTCCACCTATAAGTCCTCTTACTAAAGTGATTGTCTATGGACTGAGTCAAGACAATACAACGAAACGATATTCACACTTTGTATGATCGTCTATGGATACGAGATCGAGACAATACAACAATCAAAGTGTGATACTTGATAATAGGTTCGGACTTAACCAAACTCTATAGGATTGATATCAAGTATATTCGGAAATAAAGTTTGTGTATTTTACTTATAATTATAATTGCGGAAATAGAAAAGTAAAAGAAACAGGAAGATTTTGTTAACGAGGAAATCGCAAATGCGGAAAAATCCAGGAACCTAGTCTAGAATTGAATACTCTCATAATTAAGCCACTATACAAAATCAAACCAACTTCGTATAATTGAGACCAAGCAACTAAACCTATAGTTCACCTAGTTTCTTCAGTATCCCTGCGCTTCCAACATTCGATAAGTTCACGAACTGGAACAATCTGTTTGGTTCGTATTCCAAACAGTAAAGGAACAACAAATATGTTCGGTAACAACTCTTTTCAACCACAGTGATATGAGTTTGAAAAAGGCTCTTCCGTTTAACCAATAAACTCCATTGTGGGGTCTTGGATCTATTTAATATTCAACTATCAAATTAGTTGGGTTTAGATTTTGCAATCAAATATATAAATCACACAGATAATATATATATTGATGCCGATCTACACAACTAATCAATCAAGTCCATCAAGATAAACCGATTATAGTTGAATCCCCAGCCGATCAAGTTTTGTGCACACCAAAGATTTTGAAACCAATAAGAAATCTTGTTTGTCTTCAAATCTTCTTAGATCTTCAATAAACACCTGCACACCACAACTTGAATCTCTTGTGACCAATCACGCACAGAACGGAGTCTGTGAACAATGGATTATCACAAGACGTCTTTAGATCTAAAAACAGTTCTAAAGATCCCGTCGAAACTTCGATCTAGTTTGAGTGAATCTTATATCAGAAGAGAAGATTCTCAAGTATAAACAAACTAGGAGCAAACAAAGTTCAACCGCCATTAGTCAATTAAATCAAATCGAAAACTAATAATACTGCAATTATCTAATTACCCACCAACGGTACTCGTAGAGCTTCTCAATCCCAAAGAATTCTTTAAAACGAGCGGTCGTAAGAGATTTCTCCTAATTATGATACTTTCCTCTCCGGATAGACGGCCCCACCAGTAACAACACAACTTGGTAGTTTTGCTAGTTTGCTCGAATTGCAAATTTATGTATTTATATACAAAGGAAGTTTGGACACCAAGGAATTTCCAAAACAAAATATTCTCAAGATATGAAATAAATGCCCAAATCGGTTTTCATAATTCCTGGAAATGCTTTGTCCAAATATTTACCGAAATCTCACTAGAAAATCTCCAATTAGTAAATGCATATTACCAATTTTTATTTTCCAGAGATATGCATTTAATTGCTGGCAATTAAAAGCATATAAAACTAAAAACCTTAACTAAAAGATTCTCAATTTATTTCGTTTCGGGATTCTCCTTTAGTTATTAAGGAATATTTTTGAACAATAAAATATAAAAATTACATAGCATGTTCAAAGTATGTCAACATTTTTATCTTTGTACATCATTTTTCATATTTACAATCTTGGAACCGATTTGCCACACTTCCAAACAAGTTTAGAACTGGTTCATCTGATTTTCAGGAACTATATGTGATTGATCAATATCAATTATCAAATCACTAATCATGGGTTTACGGTTATACCAAACACAAGGATCGGTTCTACCTCCATATGGTTACTGGGACCGGTTATATCAGTTACTAGGATCGGTTACATCAATTACCAGGACCGGTTACCATATACTCATGGTATTACTTGTCATCGGTCCCACCAGTTAACAGGATCGGTTACACCAATTACCAGGACCGGTTACACCAATTACAAGGATCGATTACACATTCTTTTGTGATCGGTCACACCAATTACTAGGATCGGTTACACCAATTACTAGGATCGGTCACACCAATTACAAATATTGATCATACCATCTTAGGTGATTACTTAAAATCGCTTACACTAAAAGTCATACCAATACATAAGTCAGGCACTGTGAGTAGTTTTACCAAGATACATAACACGTTATGATCGGTTCTACTAACTCACCTATATTGGTAATCGAAAGATATACAATGAATAACAATACCAATAAGCCTAGCGATTTCCCTTTCGATTCACAAAACAAGTTTATGAATGTACTTCCTTTAAACAAATGTAAAAAATTGTTTCCTAGGACGAAATTGTCATCTATACCCATACACATAATCACAATAGCATTCATACGACTATGTCGATGTCTTATATACGAAGTTCAAAAGATAAGCGTTATACTTCGTATTATAATTCCTTAATACTATGTCTATCTAGAGTATAATCATTCACAACTTCGAAGTTATGTTTTCAATATAACACGACTTGAAAGATACGTTAGGAATGAAACAGTTCAAGTCAAAATATTACTAACCTCAAGAGGAAGGATGATGTTGTCGATGTATCTCTTTACTTCTTCACATTCTTCAAGTCCTCGAGTAATACTTGTATGTCTTATATCCTAATAACTTTCTAGTTTAACTTATACGAAGTTGACTCTAGTACATAATCAAAGCAACTCTTTAAAGGAGTTTTGGTTCACTAAAAAATATGACAACCAAACTTGACATACCAACGTTTGGTGGGTTCAACCGAGCAATGCTCTAACATCTTAATTGCCAAATCTTTGTGGGGAGTGTGGCTGTGGAATATTGTAGGAGTTTTCTTGTATCTTTATAAACTCTTTGATGAATACACTAAATTTTGACAATGTGAAATCATCGAAACAAAGTTGATATGTTCTCTTTCAGTCATGAAGTATCTCTATGAGAATTTCATTATGATCCTGCTAATTTTCGTACCTTTGCCAATTCATATTGACGAAAATGGGGAGAATTATTGTGTAGTTCACACGACAAATACATATGGTTTACGGATCATTATGTAAGGGGGAGTGGTTTTCGTTGTGAGATGAAGTATTGACTAAGGGGAAGTGATACATATCACCATAGTATTATTGTCAAAGTTGTGATACAATCAAACTTTGATGTTGTGTAATAATACTATGACACTGTATAAAAATACGGAAATTTCTTGTTTTTATATATTGTTATGGCTATGGATCTTCAACAAGTGTGATGCTGGATGAGAAGCTACAAAGTTTATTTATTTTGTAATCCATATGTACTGATAGTTTTATCACTAAAATTGACAAAGGGGGAGATTGTTAGGGATCTGCTCGGTCGAACTCACAAGCGTTGCTATCTCAAGCTTGTTTGTCAAGTTTAGTTGTGAAAACTATAAGTCTTGATTTCTAGTCTACTTATAGCTATGTCTCGGATTATGATAGAATGTGTAGTTGAGCTCTAGACTTCACGGCGTTCATCGATAGAAGACGAATAACTACTAAGAGGAGATTGTGGAATTTCATTAACAAAAGGTATGTGGATACTTGAACTCATTTATCACTCAGAAATCTATTTCTATTATATCTCCTATTGAGACAAAAGTCGCATAGCTATATAGACTTTATCTTATACACATTTGATATTTCGAGCTGATTTTAACTCGCTTCCATATTTCTCGAAATATGTGTTGGTAAGCTTTTGGTTTAACCAAGTTCATATTTTATTCTTGATGAAAGTCAAAAGATGATCACGGAAAGATCACCTGGTTGAGACAGTCATTTGATGTAGACTCAGAATGTTTTGTATTGATCATTTAATCACTTGAAAATTTCTTTGAAGCTAATAGTTTGTGTCAGACAGTTATTCCCGTCTTCCGTGAATGTTTCAATGATTAAAATGGGATTTTAGAACAATTAACCTTTGATTGGAATAAGCATAGTATGCGTACATGCACATGTATATTCCATATCCGGGAATTTAGTATGCATACCTGATAGACACATTTTTGTGTCTAATTTGTCCTCAATGTTTTGTATTGTTGGTACTCGATTTCGTACTTATTATGGTATTTTATGTGTTTGTAGGTATTTTTGGGAAATAAACATTTTTGGAAAATTCGGCTTGAAAAGTTACTCGGGGCACCCCCAGAAAAGTGCTAAAGGCATCCTCATTTTGGATAAGGGCCACCCCAGGGCACTCATGCTGTTAAAGTGCCCCTACTCTAGATAGGGGGCACCCCCTTCTTCTTCATTTGAAAATCTTTTTTCGGCGGGAAATATTTCATCACTACTGCACGAGATTTTGGGAAAGATTTATGGAAGATTTTCATGGATATTATGCTGCAATTATGTTGCCACTTAATCAATAGGTCGCAGGACGTGTTTTTGGAAGGAAAACAATGAATAAAATATACCCATGAATGGTTGTTGCGTTAAACATGGTAACAAATATTCTCGGATTACGCTTGAGTTATAAGATCATATTACGTGGGATTTAAGAGGATATATTCTCTGAAAATTTGTTTTTATCCAATCCAGAGAGAGTTATTTCACAGGATTCTGTTGGTTTTGGAAAGTTGGAGCGAGTCTACAACGTGTATCAATCAGTTTGGAGTGTGTAAATAACAGTTAGTTGCGTGAGAAGTTAATACAGGGAAGAAAATCCCTATCTTGCATGCAAATATTTTTTTATTGATTGCCGAGTAATGGAAGATTTTTGGGGAGTAATGAGCGAGATTTCTTGGTCATGTTCGCTATAAAAGAGTTGCTGGGATGTCAGAGAAGAGCGATGGAGAGTTAGGGAGATATTGAGCACATTACAGAGCTAGGAATTTCGAGTTGCAGAGAATAGCCATTTTCTGCTGCTGTGAAGAACATAAGACGCACATAGAACAGTCGTTGTTACTATAGTGTCAGCGACAATACTCATTTATCGTTCTTTGTAACAGCTGGTTTGTAACAGAAATAAGTGTTACAAACCCGTTTTTAATTATTTTCTCCCATATTATCATCCTTGTAAGCACCTTTTGAGCAATGAATTATCTTTTTGAGTGTGTTTGCATCATGAGAAGCTAAACCCATCACTGGGACGATGGAGGAAGATGTTTTCACCCATCTGGTAATTAAATTAATTCTTTTATAACTATGTGCATAAAATTTAATTGTTTTATGATTTCAATTAATTATTTGTTATTTTGTCTGATGTCGCAAGCTTAGTTTTGATTACTTTTGATGCGTCATGTTCACAACTTACAATTAATGTTTTATGAAATCTACTTTGGCAAAGAATAGAGTTAATATTACTTTTATTTTGAGCTATAATT